>NC_060123.1:762020095-764520095 GCF_021461395.2 Schistocerca americana
TCATCGTCAATAAGAACGTCCAAGGGATACAGTAAACCTGAAGTGAGGCATCGGAATCTATAACTAGTGTCACAGGAATGGTTCAAAACATAGACAGTAGGAAGAGTCAGTTTTCTTGTACTTAAGGCGCCATTGTGCCTTTTCTATTTAATTCCGATGTAATTTCTGTGTTGCATCGTCAATAAGAAGGTCAGAGGGATACAGTAAACCTGAAGTGAAGCATCGGAATCTGTAACTACGGTCACAGGAATGGTTCAAAACATAGACAGTAAGAAGAATCAGTCTTCTTGTACTTAAGTCGGCATTGTGCATTTTCTATTTAATTCCGATGCAATTTTTGTGTTCCATCGCATATAAGCGGGTCAGAGGGATACAGTAAACCTGAAGTGAAGCATCAGAATCTATAACTAGTCTCGCAGGAATGGTTCAAATCATAGACAGTAGGAAGACTCAGTCTTCCTATACTTAAGTCGACATTGTGCCTTTTGTATTTAATTCCGATTCAATTTCTGTGTATCATCGTCATTAAGAAGGTCCAAGGGATACCGTAAACCTGAAGTGAAGCATCGGGATCGATAACTAGTGTCACAGGAATGGTTCAAAGCATAGACAGTAAGAAAGGTTAGTCTTCTTGTACTTAAGTCGGAATTATGCCTTTTGTATTTAATTGCGAAGCAATCTCTGTGTTTCATCGTCAATAAGAAGGTCAGAGGGATAAAGTAAACCTGAAGTGAAGAATCGGAATCTATAAATAGTGTCACAGGAATGGTTCAAAGCATAGACAGCAGGAAGAGTCAGTCTTCTTGTACTTAAGTCGACATTGTGACTTTTCTATTTAATTCCGATGCCCTTTCTGTGTTTCATCGTCAATAAGACGGTCCAAGGGATACAGTAAACCTGAAATGAAGCGTCGGAATCTATAACTAAGGTCACAGGAATGTTTCAAATTATAGACAGTAGGAAGAGTCAGTCTACATGTACTTAAGTCGGCATTGTGCCTTTTGCATTTAATTCCGATGCAATTCTGAGTTTCATCGTCAATAAGAAGGTCAGAGGGATACCGTAAACCTGAAGTGAAGCATCGGAATCTATAAGTAGTGTAACAGGAATGGTTCAAAACATAGTCAGTAAGGAGAGTCAGTCTTCTTGTACTTAAATCGGCATTGTGCCTTTTGTATTTTATTCAGATGCAATTTCTGTGTTTTATCGTCAATAAGAAGGTCCAAGGGATACAGTAAACCTGAAGTGAAGCATCGGAATCGATAACTAGTGGCACAGGAATGGTTCAAAAAATAGTCAGTAAGAAGAGTCAGTCTTCTTGAAGTTAAGTCGGCATTGTGTCTTTTGTATTTAATTCCGAGGCAATTTCTGTGTTTCATCGTCAATACGAAGGTCCAAGGGATACCGTAAACCAGAAGTGAAGCATCGAAATATATAACTAGTGTCACAGGAATGGTTCAAAACATAGACAGTAAGAAGAGTCGGACTTCTTGTACTTAAGTCGGCATTATGCCCTTTTCAATTTAATTCCGATGCAATTACTGTGTTTCATCGACAATAGGAAGGTCAGAGATATACAGTAAACCTGAAGTGAAGCATCGGAAGCTCTAACTAGTGTCACAGGAATGGTTCAAAAATCGTCAGTAAGAAGAGTCAGTCTTCTTGTACTTAAATCGGCATTGTGCATTTTGTATTTAATTCCGATGCAATATCTGTCTTTCATCGTCAATAAGAAGGTCCAAGGGATCCAGTAAGCCTGAAGTGAAGCATGGGAATCTGTAACTAGCGTCGCAGGAATGGTTCAAAACATAGTCAGAAAGAAGAGTCAGTCTTCTTGTACTTAAGTCGGCATTGTGCCTTTTCTATTTACTTCCGATGCAATTTCTGTGTTTCATCGTCAATAAGTACGTCCAAGGGATACAGTAAACCTGAAGTGAAGCATCGGAATCTATAACTAGTGTCACAGGAATGGTTCAAAGCATAGACAGTAGGAACAGTCAGTCTTCTTGTACTTAAGTCGGCATTGTGCCTTTTCTATTTACTTCCGATGCAATTTCTGTGTTTCATTGTCAATAAGAAGGTCAGAAGGATACAATAAACCTGCAGTGAAGCATCGGAATCTGTAACTACGGTCACAGGAATGGTTCAAATCATAGACAGTAAGAAGAGTCAGTCATCTTGTACTTAAGTCGGCATTGTGCGTTTCCTATTTTATTCCGAGGCAATTTCTGTGTTTCATCGTCAACAAGAAGGTCCAAGGGATACAGTAAAACTGAAGTGATGCATCGGAATCTATATCTAGTGTCACAGGGATGGTTCAAAACATAGACAGTAAGGAGAGTCAGTCTTCTTGTACTTAAGTCGGCATTGTGCCATTTGTATTTAAATCCGATGCAGTTTCTGTGCTTCACCGTTAATAAGAAGGAAAGAGGGAAACAGTAAACCTGAAGTGAAGCATCGGAATCTATAACTAGTGTCACAGGAATGGTCCGAAACAGTCAGTAAGAATAGTCAGTCTTCTTGTACTTAAGTCGGCATTGTGCGTTTTGTATTTAACTCCGAAGCAATTTCTGTGTTTCATCGTCAATAAGAAGGTCACAGGGATACAGTAAACCTGAAGTGTAGCATCGGAATCTATAACTAGTGTCACTGGAATGGTTCAAAGCATAGACAGTAAGAAAGGTCAGTCTTCTTGTACTTAAGTCAGCATTGTGCCTTTTGTATTTAATTCCGATGCAATTTCTGTGTTTCATCGTCAATAAGAAGGTCCAAGGGATACAGTAAACCTGAAATGAAGCGTCGGAATCTATAACTAGTGTCATAGGAATGTTTTAAAACATAAACAGTAGGAAGAGTTAGTCTACATGTACTTAAGTCGGCATTGTGCATTTTGTATTTAATTCCGATGCAATTTCTGTGTTTCATCGTCAATAGGAAGGTCAGAGGGATACAGTATACCTGAAGTGAAGCATCGGAATCTACAACTAGTGTCACAGGAATGGTTCAAAAAATAGTCAGTAAGAAGAGTCAGTCTTCTTGTAGTTAAGTCGGCATTGTGCCTTTTGTATTTAATTCCGATGCAATTTCTGTGTTTCATCGTCACTAAGAAGGTCCAAGGGATACAGTAAACCTGAAATGAAGCGTCGGAATCTATAACTAGTGTCATAGGAATGTTTTAAAACATAGACAGTAGGAAGAGTTAGTCTACATGTACTTAAGTCGGCATTGTGCATTTTGTATTTAATTCCGATGCAATTTCTGTGTTTCATCGTCAATAAGAAGGTCAGAGGGATACAGTATACCAGAAGTGAAGCATCGGAATCTACAACTAGTGTCACAGGAATGGTTCAAAAAATAGTCAGTAAGAAGAGTCAGTCTTCTTGTAGTTAAGTCGGCATTGTGCCTTTTGTATTAAAACCAAGGCAATTTCTGTGTTTCATCGTCAATAAGAAGGTCCAAGGGATACAGTGAACCTGAAGTGAAATATCGGAATCTATAACTAGTGTCACAGGAATGGTTCAAAACATAGACAGTAAGAAGAGTCGGACTTCTTGTACTTAAGTCGGCATTATGCCCATTTCAATTTAATTCCGATGCAATTACTGTATTTCATCGTCAATAGGAAGGTCAGAGGGATACAGTAAACCTGAAGTGAAGCATCGGAAGCTCTAACTAGTGTCACAGGAATGGTTCAAAACATCGTCAGTAAGAAGAGTCAGTCTTCTTGTACTTAAGTCGGCATTGTGCCTTTTCTATTTAATTCCGATGCAATATCTGTTTTTAATCGTCAATAAGAAGGACTAAGGGATACAGTGAACCTGAAGTGAGGCATCGGAATCTATAACTAGTGCCACAGGAATGGTTCAAAACATAGACAGTAGGGAGAGTCAGTCCTCTTGTACTTATGTCTGCTTTGTGCCTTTTCTATTTAATTCCGATGCACTTTCTGTGTTTCATCGTCAATAAGAAGGTCAGAGGGATACAGTAAACCTGAAGTGAAGCATCGGAATCTATAACTAGTGTCACAGGAATGGTTCAAAACATAGACAGTAAGAAGAGTCAGTCTTCTTGTACTTAACTTGGCATTGTGCCCTTTTCAATTTATTTCCGATGCAGTTAATGTGTTTCATCGTCAATAAGAAGGTCAGAGGGATACAGTAAACCTCAAGTGAAGCATCGGAGTCTCTAACTAGTGACACAGGAATGTTTCAAAACATAGACAGAAGGAAGAGTCAGTCTTCTTGTACTTAAGTCGGCATTGTGCCTTTTCTATTTAATTCCGATGCAATTTCTGTGTTTCATCGTCAATTAGAAGGTCAGAGGGATACAATAAACCTGAAGTGAAGCATCGGAACCTGTAACTACGGTCACAGGAATGGTTCAAAACATAGACAGTTAGAAGAGTCAGTCATCTTGTACTTAAGTCGGCATTGTGCGTTTTCTATTTAATTCCGAGGCAATTTCTGTGTTGCATCGTCAACAAGAAGGTCCAAGGGATACAGTAAAACTGAAGTGAAGCATCGGAATCTATATCTAGTGTCACAGGAATGGTTCAAAACATAGACAGTAAGGAGAGTCAGTCTTCTAGTACTTAAGTCGGCATTGTGCCACTTGTATTTAAATCCGATGCAATTTCTGTGTTGGATCGTCAAAAAGAAGGTCAGAGGGATACAGTAATCCAGAAGTGAAGCATCGAAAACTATAACTAGTGTTATAGGAGTGGTTCAAAACATAGACAGTAGGAAGAGTCAGTCGTCTTGTACTTAAGTCGGCATTGTGCCTTTTGTATTTAACTCCGATGCACTATCTGTGTTTCATCTTCAATAAGAATGTTGAGGGATACAGTAAACCTGAAGTGAAGCATCGGAATCTATAACTAGTGTCACAGGAATGGTGCAAACATAGACAGTAAGAAGAGTCAGTCTTCTTGTACTTAAGTCGGCATTGTGCCTTTTTCAATTTAATTCCGATGCAATTTCTGTGTTTCATTGTCAATAATAAGGTCAGAGGGATATAGCAAACCTGAAGTGAAGCATCGGAATCTCTAACTAGTGCCACAGGAATAGTTCAAAACATAGTCAGTAAGAAGAGTCAATCTTATAGTACTTACGTCGGCATTGTGCCTATTGTATTTAATTCCGATGCTATATCTGTGTTTCATCGTCAAAAAGAAGGTCCAAGGGATACAGTAAAAATGAAGTGAAGCATCGGAATCTATAACTAGTGTCACAGGAATGGTTCCAAAGGTAGTCAGTAAGAAGAGTCAGTCTTCTTGTACTTAAGTCTGCATTGTGGCATTTGTATTTAATTCCGATACAATATCTGTGTTTCATCGTCAATAAGAAGGTCCAAGGGATACAGTAAACCTGAAGTGAGGCATCGGAATCTATAACTAGTGTCACAGGAATGGTTCAAAACATTGACAGTAGGAAGAGTCAGTCTTCTTGTACTTAAGTTGGTATTGTGCCTTTTCTACTTAATTCCGATGCACTTTCTGTGTTTCATCGTCAATACGAAGATCAGAGGGATACAGTAAACCTGAAGTGAAGCATCGGAATCTATAACTAGTGTCACAGGAATGGTTCAAAACATAGTCAGTAAGAAGAGACAGTCTTCTTGTACTTAAGTAGGCATTGTGGCTTTTGTATCTAATTCCGATGCAATTTCTGTGTTTCATCGTCAATAAGAGGATCCAAGGGATACATTAAACCTGAAGTGAAGCATCGGAATCTATAACTAGTGTCACAGGAATGGTTCAAAACATATACAGTAAGAAGAGTCAGTCTTCTAGTACTTAAGTCGGCATTGTGCCCTTCTCAATTAAATTCCTTTGCAATTACTGTGTTTCATCGTCAGTAAGAAGGTCAGAGGGATACAGTAACCCTGAAGTGAAGCATCGGAATCTCTAACTAGTGTCACAGGAATGGTTCAAAACAGAGTCAGTAAGAAAAGTCAGTCTTCCTGTACTTACGTTGGCATTGTGCCTTTTGTATTTAATGCCGATGCAATATCTGTGTTTCATCGTCAATAAGACGGTCCAAGGGATACAGTAAACCTGAAGTGAAGCATCGGAATCTGTAACTATCGTCACAGGAATGGTTTAAAACATAGTCAGTAAGAAGAGTCAGTCTTCTTGTACTTAAGTCGCCATTGTGCCTTTTGTATTTAATTCCGATGCAATATCTGTGTTTCATCGTCAACAAGAAGGTCAGAGAGATACAGTAAACCTGAAGTGAAGCATCGAAATCTATAACTAGTGTCACAGGAAAGGTTCAAATCAAGGAGAGTAAGAAGCGACAGTCTTCTTGTACTGAAGTCGGCATTGTGCTATTTGTATTTAATTCCGATGCAATATCTGTGTTTCATCGTCAATAAGAAGGTCAGAGAATTACAGTAAACCTGAAGTAAAGCATCGGAATCTATAAGTAGTGTCACAGGAATGGTTCAAACATAGACAGTAGGAAGAGTCAGTCTACTTGTACTTAAGGCGGCATTGTGCCTTTTCTATTTAATTCCGATGTAATTTCTGTGTTGCATCGTCAATAAGAAGGTCCAAGGGATACAGTAAACCTGAAATGAAGCATTGAAATCTGTAACTATCGTCACAGGAATGGTTCAAACATAGTCAGTAAGAAGAGTCAGTCTACTTGTACTTAAGGCGGCATTGTGCCTTTTGTATTTAATTCCGGTGTAATTTCTGTGTTGCATCGTCGATAAGAAGGTCAGAGGGATACAGTAAACCTGAAGTGAAGCATCGGAATCTGTAACTACGGTCACAGGAATGGTTCAAAACATAGACAGTAAGAAGAATCAGTCTTCTTGTACCTAAGTCGGCATTGTGCCTTTTCTATTTAATTCCGATGCAATTTCTGTGTTTCATCGTCATTAAGAAGGTCCAAGGGATACCGTAAACCTGAAGTGAAGCATCGGAATCGATAACCAGTGTCACAGGAATGGTTCAAAGCATAGACAGTAAGAAAGGTTAGTCTTCTTGTACTTAAGTCGGAATTGTGCCTTTTGTATTTAATTGCGATGCAATCTCTGTGCTTCATCGTCAACAAGAAGGTCAGAGGGATAAAGTAAACCTGAAGTAAAGAATCGGAATCTATAAATAGTGTCACAGGAATGGTTCAAAACATAGACAGTAGGAAGAGTCAGTCTTCTTGTACTTAAGTCGGCATTGTGCCTTTTCTATTTAATTCCGATGCCCTTTCTGTGTTTCATCGTCAATAAGAAGGTCCAAGGGATACAGTAAACCTGAAATGAAGCATCGGAATCTATAACTAAGGTCACAGGAATGTTTCAAAATATAGACAGTATGAAGAGTCAGTCTACATGTACTTAAGTCGGCATTGTGCCTTTTGTATTTAATTCCGATGCAATTTCTGTGTTTCATCGTCAATAAGAAGGTCAGAGGGATACAGTAAACCTGAAGTAAGCATCGGAAACTATAACTAGTGTCACAGGAAAGGTTCAAATCATAGAGAGTAAGAAGAGACAGTCTTCTTGTACTTAAGTCGGCATTGTGCTATTTGTATTTAATTCCGATGCAATATCTGTGTTTCAGCGTCAATAAGAGGATCCAAGGGATACATTAAACCTGAAGTGAAGCATCGGAATCTATAACTAGTGTCACAGGAATGGTTCAAAACATATACAGTAAGAAGAGTCAGTCTTCTAGTACTTAAGTCGGCATTGTGCCCTTCTCAGTTAAATTCCGATGCAATTACTGTGTTTCATCGTCAATAAGAAGGTCAGAGGGATACAGTAACCCTGAAGTGAAGCATCGGAATCTCTAACTAGTGTCACAGGAATGGTTCAAAACAGAGTCAGTAAGAAAAGTCAGTCTTCCTGTACTTACTTCGGCATTGTGCCTTTTGTATTTAATGCCGATGCAATATCTGTGTTTCATCGTCAATAAGACGGTCCAAGGGATACAGTAAACCTGAAGTGAAGCATCGGAATCTGTAACTATCGTCACAGGAATGGTTCAAAACATAGTCAGTAAGAAGAGTCAGTCTTGTTGTACTTAAGTCGGCATTGTTCTATTTGTATTTAATTCCGATGCAATATCTGTGTTTCATCGTCAATAAGAAGGTCCAAGGGTTACAGTAAACCTTAAGTGAAGCTTCGAAATCTGTAACTTGCGTCACAGGAATGGTTCAAAACATTGTCAGTATGAAGAGTCAGTCTTCTTGTACTTAAGTCGGCATTGTGCCTTTTCTATTTAATTCCGATGCAATTTTTGTGTTTCATCGTCAATAAGAGCGTCCAAGGGATACAGTAAACCTGAAGTGAAGCATCGGAATCTATAACTAGTGTCACAGGAATGGTTCAAAACATAGACAGTAGGAAGAGTCAGTTTTCTTGTACTTAAGGCGGCATTGTGCCTTTTCTATTTAATTCCGATGTAATTTCTTTGTTGCATCGTCAATAAGAAGGTCAGAGGGATCCAGTAAACCTGAAGTGAAGCATCGGAATCTGTAACTACGGTCACAGGAATGGTTCAAAACATAGACAGTAAGAAGAATCAGTCTTCTTGTACTTAAGTCGACATTGTGCCTTTTGTATTTAATTCCGATTCAATTTCTGTGTTTCATCGTCATTAAGAAGGTCCAAGGGACACCGTAAACCTGAAGTGAAGCATCGGAATCGATAACTAGTGTCACAGGAATGGTTCAAAGCATAGACAGTAAGAAAGGTTAGTCTTCTTGTACTTAAGTCGGAATTATGCCTTTTGTATTTAATTGCGATGCAATCTCTGTGTTTCATCGTCAATAAGAAGGTCAGAGGGATAAAGTAAACCTGAAGTGAAGAATCGGAATCTATAAATAGTGTCACAGGAATGGTTCAAAACATAGACAGTAGGAAGAGTCAGTCTTCTTGTACTTAAGTCGGCATTGTGACTTTTCTATTTAATTCCGATGCCCTTTCTGTGTTTCATCGTCAATAAGAAGTTCCAAGGGATACAATAAACCTGAAATGAAGCATCGGAATCTATAACTAAGGTCACAGGAATGTTTCAAAATATAGACAGTAGGAAGAGTCAGTCTACATGTACTTATGTCGGCATTGTGCCTTTTGCATTTAATTCCGATGCAATTTCTGAGTTTCATCGTCAATAAGAAGGTCAGAGGGATACCGTAAACCTGAAGTGAAGCATCGGAATCTATAAGTAGTGTAACAGGAATGGTTCAAAACATAGTCAGTAAGGAGAGTCAGTCTTCTTGTACTTAAATCGGCATTGTGCCTTTTGTATTTTATTCAGATGCAATTTCTGTGTTTTATCGGCAATAAGAAGGTCCAAGGGATACAGTAAACCTGAAGTGAAGCATCGGAATCGATAACTAGTGGCACAGGAATGGTTCAAAAAATAGTCAGTAAGAAGAGTCAGTCTTCTTGAAGTTAAGTCGGCATTGTGTCTTTTGTATTTAATTCCGAGGCAATTTCTGTGTTTCATCGTCAATAAGAAGGTCCAAGGGATACAGTAAACCAGAAGTGAAGCATCGAAATATATAACTAGTGTCACAGGAATGGTTCAAAACATAGACAGTAAGAAGAGTCGGACTTCTTGTACTTAAGTCGGCATTATGCCCTTTTCAATTTAATTCCGATGCAATTACTGTGTTTCATCGTCAATAGGAAGGTCAGAGGGATACAGTAAACCTGAAGTGAAGCATCGGAAGCCCTAACTAGTGTCACAGGAATGGTTCAAACATCGTCAGTAAGAAGAGTCAGTCTTCTTGTACATAAATCGGCATTGTGCATTTTGTATTTTATTCCGATGCAATATCTGTCTTTCATCGTCAATAAGAAGGTCCAAGGGACCCAGTAAGCCTGAAGTGAAGCATGGGAATCTGTAACTAGCGTCACAGGAATGGTTCAAAACATAGTCAGAAAGAAGAGTCAGTCTTCTTGTACTTAAGTCGGCATTGTGCCTTTTCTATTTAATTCCGATGCAATTTCTGTGTTTCATCGTCAATAAGTACGTCCAAGGGATACAGTAAACCTGAAGTCAAGCATCGGAATCTATAACTAGTGTCACAGGAATGGTTCAAAGCATAGACAGTAGGAAGAGTCAGTCTTCTTGTACTTAAGTCGGCATTGTGCCTTTTCTATTTAATTCCGATGCAATTTCTGTGTTTCATTGTCAATCAGAAGGTCAGAAGGATACAATAAACCTGCAGTGAAGCATCGGAATCTGTAACTACGGTCACAGGAATGGTTCAAATCATAGACAGTAAGAAGAGTCAGTCATCTTGTACTTAAGTCGGCATTGTGCGTTTCCTATTTTATTCCGAGGCAATTTCTGTGTTCCATGGTCAACAAGAAGGTCCAAGGGATACAGTAAAACTGAAGTGATGCATCGGAATCTATATCTAGTGTCACAGGAATGGTTCAAAACATAGACAGTAAGGAGAGTCAGTCTTCTTGTACTTAAGTCGGCATTGTGCCACTTGTATTTAAATCCGATGCAGTTTCTGTGCTTCACCGTCAATAAGAAGGTCAGAGGGAAACAGTAAACCTGAAGTGAAGCATCGGAATCTATAACTAGTGTCACAGGAATGGTTCGAAACAGTCAGTAAGAATAGTCAGTCTTCTTGTACTTAAGTCGGCATTGTGCGTTTTGTATTTAACTCCGAAGCAATTTCTGTGTTTCATAGTCAATAAGAAGGTCACAGGGATACAGTAAACCTGAAGTGTAGCATCGGAATCTATAACTAGTGTCACTGGAATGGTTCAAAGCATAGACAGTAAGAAAGGTCAGTCTTCTTGTACTTAAGTCAGCATTGTGCCTTTTGTATTTAATTCCGATGCAATTTCTGTGTTTCATCGTCAATAAGAAGGTCCAAGGGATACAGTAAACCTGAAATGAAGCGTCGGAATCTATAACTAGTGTCATAGGAATGTTTCAAAACATAGACAGTAGGAAGAGTTAGTCTACATGTACTTAAGTCAGCATTGTGCATTTTGTATTTCATTCCGATGCAATTTCTGTGTTTCATCGTCAATAAGAAGGTCAGAGGGATACAGTATACCTGAAGTGAAGCATCGGAATCTACAACTAGTGTCACAGGAATGGTTCAAAAAATAGACAGTAAGAAGAGTCAGTCTTCTTGTAGCTAAGTCGGCATTGTGCCTTTTGTATTTAATTCCAAGGCAATTTCTGTGTTTCATCGTCAATAAGAAGGTCCAAGGGATACAGTAAACCTGAAGTGAAGCATCGGAATCTATAACTAGTGTCACAGGAATGGTTCAAAACATAGACAGTAAGAAGAGTCGGACTTCTTGTACTTAAGTCGGCATTATGCCCTTTTCAATTTAATTCCGATGCAATTACTGTATTTCATCGTCAATAGGAAGGTCAGAGGGATACTGTAAACCTGAAGTGAGGCATCGGAAGCTCTAACTAGTGTCACAGGAATGGTTCAAAACATCGTCAGTAAGAAGAGTCAGTCTTCTTGTACTTAAATCGGCATTGTGCATTATCTATTTAATTCCGATGCAATATCAGTGTTTCATCGTCAATAAGAAGGTCCAAGGGATACAGTAAACCTGAAGTGAAGCATCGGAATCTGTAACTAGCGTTGCAGCAATGGTTCAAAACATTGTCAGTATGAAGAGTCAGTGTTCTTGTACTTAAGTCGGCATTGTGCCTTTTCTGTTTAATTCCGATGCAATTTCTGTGTTTCATCGTCAATAAGAAGGTCCAAGGGATACAGTAAACCAGAAGTGAAGCATCGAAATATATAACTAGTGTCACAGGAATGGTTCAAAACATAGACAGTAAGAAGAGTCGGACTTCTTGTACTTACGTCGGCATTATGCCCTTTTCAATTTAATTCCGATGCAATTACTGTGTTTCTACGTCAATAGGAAGGTCAGAGGGATACAGTAAACCTGAAGTGAAGCATCGGAAGCCCTAACTAGTGTCACAGGAATGGTTCAAATATCGTCAGTAAGAAGAGTCAGTCTTCTTGTACATAAATCGGCATTGTGCATTTTGTATTTAATTCCGATGCAATATCTGTCTTTCATCGTCAATAAGAAGGTCCAAGGGATCCAGTAAGCCTGAAGTGAAGCATGGGAATCTGTAACTAGCGTCGCAGGAATGGTTCAAAACATAGTCAGAAAGAAGAGTCAGTCTTCTTGTACTTAAGTCGGCATTGCGCCTTTTCTATTTAATTCCGATGCAATTTCTGTGTTTCATCGTCAATAAGTACGTCCAAGGGATACAGTAAACCTGAAGTGAAGCATCGGAATCTATAACTAGTGTCACAGGAATGGTTCAAAGCATAGACCGTAGGAAGAGTCAGTCTTCTTGTACTTAAGTCGGCATTGTGCCTTTTCTATTTAATTCCGATGCAATTTCTGTGTTTCATTGTCAATCAGAAGGTCAGAAGGATACAATAAACCTGCAGTGACGCATCGGAATCTGTAACTACGGTCACAGGAATGGTTCAAATCATAGACAGTAAGAAGAGTCAGTCATCTTGTACTTAAGTCGGCATTGTGCGTTTCCTATTTTATTCCGAGGCAATTTCTGTGTTCCATCGTCAACAAGAAGGTCCAAGGGATACAGTAAAACTGAAGTGATGCATCGGAATCTATATCTAGTGTCACAGGAATGGTTCAAAACATAGACAGTAAGGAGAGTCAGTCTTCTTGTACTTAAGTCGGCATTGTGCCACTTGTATTTAAATCCGATGCAGTTTCTGTGCTTCACCGTCAATAAGAAGGTCAGAGGGAAACAGTAAACATGAAGTGAAGCATCGGAATCTACAACTAGTGTCACAGGAATGGTTCGAAACAGTCAGTAAGAATAGTCAGTCTTCTTGTACTTAAGTCGGCATTGTGCGTTTTGTATTTAACTCCGAAGCAATGTCTGTGTTTCATAGTCAATAAGAAGGTCACAGGGATACAGTAAACCTGAAGTGTAGCATCGGAATCTATAACTAGTGTCACTGGAATGGTTCAAAGCATAGACAGTAAGAAAGGTCAGTCTTCTTGTACTTAAGTCAGCATTGTGCCTTTTGTACTTAATTCCGATGCAATTTCTGTGTTTCATCGTCAATCAGAAGGTCCAAGGGATACAGTAAACCTGATATGAAGCGTCGGAATCTATAACTAGTGTCATAGGAATGTTTCAAAACATAGACAGTAGGAAGAGTTAGTCTACATGTACTTAAGTCGGCATTGTGCATTTTGTATTTAATTCCGATGCAATTTCTGTGTTTCATCGTCAATAAGAAGGTCAGAGGGATACAGTACACCTGAAGTGAAGCATCGGAATCTACAACTAGTGTCACAGGAATGGTTCAAAAAATAGTCAGTAAGAAGAGTCAGTCTTCTTGTAGTTAAGTCGGCATTGTGCCTTTTGTATTTAATTCCAAGGCAATTTCTGTGTTTCATCGTCAATAACAAGGTCCAAGGGATACAGTAAACCTGAAGTGAAGCATCGGAATCTATAACTAGTGTCACAGGAATGGTTCAAAACATAGACAGTAAGAAGAGTCCGACTTCTTGTAGTTAAGTCGGCATTATGCCCTTTTCAATTTAAATCCGATGCAATTACTGTATTTCATCGTCAATAGGAAGGTCAGAGGGATACTGTAAACCTGAAGTGAAGCATCGGAAGCTCTAACTAGTGTCACAGGAATGGTTCAAAACATCGTCAGTAAGAAGAGTCAGTCTTCTTGTACTTAAATCGGCATTGTGCATTATCTATTTAATTCCGATGCAATATCAGTGTTTCATCGTCAATAAGAAGGTCCAAGGGATACAGTAAACCTGAAGTGAAGCATCGGAATCTGTAACTAGCGTTGCAGCAATGGTTCAAAACATTGTCAGTATGAAGAGTCAGTGTTCTTGTACTTAAGTCAGCATTGTGCCTTTTCTGTTTAATTCCGATGCAATTTCTGTGTTTCATCGTCAATAAGAAGGTCCTAGGGATACAGTAAACCTGAAGTGAAGTACCGGAATCCATAACTAAGGTCACAGGAATGTTTCAAAACACAGACAGTAGGAAGAGTCAGTCTACATGTACTTAAGTCGGCATTGTGCCTTTTGCATTTAATTCCGATGCAATTTCTGAGTTTCATCGTCAATAAGTAGGTCAGAGGGATACCGTAAACCTGAAGTGAAGCATCGGAATCTATAAGTAGTGTAACAGGAATGGTTCAAAACATAGTCAGTAAGGAGAGTCAGTCTTCTTGTACTTAAATCGGCATTGTGCCTTTTGTATTTTATTCAGATGCAATTTCTGTGTTTTATCGTCAATAAGAAGGTCCAAGGGATACAGTAAACCTGAAGTGAAGCATCGGAATCGATAACTAGTGGCACAGGAATGGTTCAAAAAATAGTCAGTAAGAAGAGTCAGTCTTCTTGAAGTTAACTCGGCATTGTGTCTTTTGTATTTAATTCCGAGGCAATTTCTGTGTTTCATCGTCAATAAGAAGGTCCAAGGGATACAGTAAACCAGAAGTGAAGCATCGAAATATATAACTAGTGTCACAGGAATGGTTCAAAACAAAGACAGTAAGAAGAGTCGGACTTCTTGTACTCAAGTCGGCATTATGCCCATTTCAATTTAATTCCGATGCAATTACTGAGTTTCATCGTCAATAGGAAGGTCAGAGGGATACAGTAAACCTGAAGTGAAGCATCGGAAGCCCTAAGTAGTGTCACAGGAATGGTTCAAAAATCGTCAGTAAGAAGAGTCAGTCTTCTTGTACATAAATCGGCATTGTGAATTTTGTATTTAATTCCGATGCAATATCTGTCTTTCATCGTCAATAAGAAGGTCCAAGGGATCCAGTAAGCCTGAAGTGAAGCATGGGAATCTGTAAGTAGCGTCGCAGGAATGGTTCAAATCATAGTCAGAAAGAAGAGTCAGTCTTCTTGTACTTAAGTCGGCATTGTGCCTTTTCTATTTAATTCCGATGCAATTTCTGTGTTTCATCGTCAATAAGTACGTCCAAGGGATACAGTAAACCAGAAGTGAAGCATCGGAATCTATAACTAGTGTCACAGGAATGGTTCAAAGCATAGACAGTAGGAAGAGTCAGTCTTCCTCTACTTAAGTCGGCATTGTGCCTTTTCTATTTAATTCCGATGCAATTTCTGTGTTTCATTGTCAATCAAAAGGTCAGAAGGATACAATAAACCTGCAGTGAAGCATCGGAATCTGTAACTACGGTCACAGGAATGGATCAAATCATAGACAGTAAGAAGAGTCAGTCATCTTGTACTTAAGTCGGCATTGTGCGTTTCCTATTTTATTCCGAGGCAATTTCTGTGTTCCATCGTCAACAAGAAGGTCCAAGGGATACAGTAAAACTGAAGTGATGCATCGGAATCTATATCTAGTGTCACAGGAATGGTTCAAAACATAGACAGTAAGGAGAGTCAGTCTTCTTGCACTTAAGTCGGCATTGTGCCATTTGTATTTAAATCCGATGCAGTTTCTGTGCTTCACCGTCAATAAGAAGGTCAGAGGGAAACAGTAAACCTGAAGTGAAGCATCGGAATCTATAACTAGTGTCACAGGAATGGTTCGAAACAGTCAGCAAGAATAGTCAGTTTTCTTGTACTTAAGTCGTCATTGTGTGTTTTGTATTTAATTCCGATGCAATTTCTGTGTTTCATCGTCAATAAGAAGGTCAGAGGGATACAGTATACCTGAAGTGAAGCATCGGAATCTACAACTAGTGTCACAGGAATGGTTCAAAAAATAGTCAGTAACAAGAGTCAGTCTTCTTGTAGTTAAGTCGGCATTGTGCCTTTTGTATTTAATTCCAAGGCAATTTCTGTGTTTCATCGTCAATAAGAAGGTCCAAGGGATGCAGTAAACCTGAAGTGAAGCATCGGAATCTATAAGTAGTGTCACAGGAATGGTTCAAAACATAGACAGTAAGAAGAGTCAGACTTCTTGTACTTAAGTCGGCATTATGCCCTTTTCAATTTAATTCCGATGCAATTACTGTATTTCATCGTCAATAGGAAGGTCAGAGGGATACAGTAAACCTGAAGTGAAGCATCGGAAGCTCTAACTAGTGTCACAGGAATGGTTCAAAACATCGTCAGTAAGAAGAGTCAGTCTTCTTGTACTTAAATCGGCATTGTGCATTATCTATTTAATTCCGATGCAATATCTGTGTTTCATCGTCAATAAGAAGGTCCAAGGGATACAGTAAACCTGAAGTGAAGCATCGGAATCTGTAACTAGCGTCGCAGCAATGGTTCAAATCATAGACAGAAAGAAGAGTCAGTCTTCTAGTACTTAAGTCGGCATTGAGCGTTTTCTATTTTATTCCGAGGCAATTTCTGTGTTGCATCGTCAACAAGAAGGTCCAAGGGATACAGTAAAACTGAAGTGAAGCATCGGAATCTATATCTAGTGTCACAGGAATGGTTCAAAACATAGACAGTAAGCAGAGTCAGTCTTCTTGTAATTAAGTCGGCATTGTGCCATTTGTATTTAATTCCGATGCAATTTCTGTGCTTCACCGTCAATAAGAAGGTCAGAGGGATACAGTAAACCTGAAGTGAAGCATCGGAATCTATAACTAGTGTCACAGGAATGGTTCAAATCATAGACAGTAGGATGAGTCAGTTTTCTTGTACTTAAGTCGGCATTGTGCCTTTTCTATTTAATTCCGATGCAATTTCTGTGTTGCATCGTCAAAAAGAAGGTCAGAGGGATACAGTAAACCTGAAGTGAAGCATCGGAGTCTATAACTAGTGTCACAGGAATGGTTCAAATCATAGACAGTAAGAAGGGTCAGTCTTCTTGTACTGAAGTCGGCATTGTGCCTTTTCTATTTAATTCCGATGCAATTTCTGTGTTTCACCGTCAATAAGAAGGTCAGATGGATACAGTAAACCTGAAGTGAAGCATCGGAATCTATAACTAGTGTCATAGGAGTGGTTCAAAACATAGACAGTAGGAAGAGTCAGTCGTCTTGTACTTAAGTCGGCATTGTGCCTCTTGTATTTAACTCCGATGCACTATCTGTGTTTCATCTTCAATAAGAAGGTTGGGGGATACAGTAAACCTTAAGTGAAGCATCGGAATCTATAACTAGTGTCACAGGAATGGTTCAAAACATAGTCAGTAAGAAGAGTCAGTCTTCTTGTACTTAAGTCGGCTTTGTGGCTTTTGTATTTAATTCCGATGCAATTTCTGTGTTTCACCGTCAATAAGAAGGTCAGAGGGATACAGTAAACCTGAAGTGAAGCATCGGAATCTATAACTAGTGTCACAGGAATGGTGCAAAACATAGACAGTAAGAAGAGTCAGTCTTCTTGTACTTAAGTCGGCATTGTTCCTTTTTCAATTTAATTCCGATGGAATTTCTGTGTTTCATTGTCAATAATAAGGTCAGAGGGATATAGCAAACCTGAAGTGAAGCATCGGAATCTCTAACTAGTGCCACAGGAATAGTTCAAAACATAGTCAGTAAGAAGAGTCAGTCTTATAGTACTTACGTCGGCATTGTGCCTATTGTATTTAATTCCGATGCAATTTCTGTGTTTCATCGTCAATAAGAAGGTCCAAGGGATACAGTAAACGTGAAGTGAAGCAGCGGAATTCATAACTAGTGTCACAGGAATGGTTCAAATCATAGACAGTAAGAAGAGTCAGTCTTCTTGTACTTAGAGCTGCATTGTGCCTTTTCTACTTAATTCCGATGCAAATTCTGTGTTTCATCGTAAAAAAGTAGGTCAGAGGGATACAGTAAACCTAAAGTGAAGCATCGGAATCTATAACTAGTGTCACAGGATTGGTTCAAAACATAGACAGTAGGAAGAGTCAGTCTTCTTGTACTTAAGTCGGCATTGTCCCTTTTCTATTTAATTCCGATGCAATTTCTGTGTTTCATCGTCAATAAGTACGTCCAAGGGATACAATAAACCGGAGGTGAAGCATCGGAATCTATAACTAGTGTCACAGGAATGGTTCAAAACATAGACAGTAGGAAGAACCAGTCTTCTTGTACTTCAGTCGGCATTGTGCTTTTTCTATTTAATTCCGATGCAATTTCTGTGTTTCATCGTCCATAAGAACGTCTGCGGGATACAGTAAACCTGAAGTGAAGCATCGGAATCTATAACTAGTGTCACTGAATTGGTTCTAACTTAGACAGTAAGAAGGGTCGGACTTCTTGTACTTAAGTCGGCATTGTGGCTTTTGTATTTAATTCCGATGCAATTTCTGTGTCTCATCGTCAATAAGAAGGTCAGAGGAATACAGTGAACCTGAGGTGAAGCAGTGGAATCTATAACTAGTGTCACAGGAATGGTTCAAAACATAGACAGTACGAAGAGTCAGTCTTCTTTTACTTAAGTCGGCATTGTGCCTTTTCTATTTAATTCCGATGCAATTTCCGTGTTTCGTCGCCAATAAGAATTTCCAAAGCATACAGTGAACCTGAAGTGAAGCATCGGAATCCATAACCAATGTCACAGGAATCGTTCAAAACATAGACAGTAGGAAGAGTCAGTCTTCTTGTACTTAAGTCAGCATTGTGCCTTTTGTATTTAATTCCGATGCAATTTCTGTGTTTCATCGTCAATAAGATGGTCCAAGGGATACAGTAAACCTGAAATGAAGCGTCGGAATCTATAACTAGTGTCATAGGAATGTTTCAAAACATAGACAGTAGGAAGAGTTAGTCTACATGTACTTAAGTCGGCATTGTGCATTTTGTATTTAATTCCGATGCAATTTATGTGTTTCATCGTCAATAAGAAGGTCAGAGGGATACAGTATACCTGAAGTGAAGCATCGGAATCTACAACTAGTGTCACAGGAATGGTTCAAAAAATAGTCAGTAAGAAGAGTCAGTCTTCTTGTAGTTAAGTCGGCATTGTGCCTTTTGTATTTAATTCCAAGGCAATTTCTGTGTTTCATCGTCAATAAGAAGGTCCAAGGGATGCAGTAAACATGAAGTGAAGCATCGGAATCTATAACTAGTGTCACAGGAATGGTTCAAAACATAGACAGTAAGAAGAGTCGGACTTCTTGTACTTAAGTCGGCATTATGCCCTTTTCAATTTAATTCCGATGCAATTACTGTATTTCATCGTCAATAGGAAGGTCAGAGGGATACAGTAAACCTGAAGTGAAGCATCGGAAGCTCTAACTAGTGTCACAGGAATGGTTCAAAACATCGTCAGTAAGAAGAGTCAGTCTTCTTGTACTTAAATCGGCATTGTGCATTATCTATTTAATTCCGATGCAATATCTGTGTTTCATCTTCAATAAGAAGGTCCAAGGGATACAGTAAACCTGAAGTGAAGCATCGGAATCTGTAACTAGCGTCGCAGCAATGGTTCAAAACATTGTCAGTATGAAGAGTCAGTGTTGTTGTACTTAAGTCGGCATTGTGCCTTTTCTGTTTAATTCCGATGCGATTTCTGTGTTTCATCGTCAATAAGAAGGTCCAAGGGATACAGTAAACCTGAAGTGAAGTATCGGAATGTATAACTAGTGTCACAGGAATGGTTCAAGTCATAGACAGTAAGAAGGGTCAGTCATCTTGTACTGAAGTCGGCATTGTGCCTTTTCTATTTAATTCCGATGCAATTTCTGTGTTTCACCGTCAATAAGAAGGTCAGATGGATACAGTAAACCTGAAGTGAAGCATCGGAATCTATAACAAGTGTCACAGGAATGGTTCAAATCATAGACAGAAAGAAGAGTCAGTCTTCTAGTACTTACGTCGGCATTGTGCCTTTTGTATTTAATTCCGATGCAATATCTGTGTTTAATCGTCAATAAGAAGGACTAAGGGATACAGTGAACCTGAAGTGAGGCATCGGAATCTATAACTAGTGCCACAGGAATGGTTCAAAACATAGACAGTAGGGAGAGTCAGTCCTCTTGTACTTATGTCTGCTTTGTGCCTTTTCTATTTAATTCCGATGCAATTTCTGTGTTTCATCGCCAATAAGTAGGTCCAAGGGATACGGTAAACCTGAAGTGAAGCATCGGAATCTATAACTAGTGTCACAGGAATGGTTCAAAACATAGACAGTAGGAAGAGTCAGTCTTCTTGTACTTAAGTCGGCATTGTGCCTTTTCTATTTAATTCCGATGCAATTTCTGTGTTTCATCGTCAATAAGAAGGTCAGAGGGATACAATAAACCTGAAGTGAAGCATCGGAACCTGTAACTACGGTCACAGGAATGGTTCAAAACATAGACAGTAAGAAGAGTCAGTCATCTTGTACTTAAGTCGGCATTGTGCGTTTTCTATTTTATTCCGAGGCAATTTCTGTGTTGCATCGTCAACAAGAAGGTCCAAGGGATACAGTAAAACTGAAGTGAAGCATCGGAATCTATATCTAGTGTCACAGGAATGGTTCAAAACATAGACAGTAAGCAGAGTCAGTCTTCTTGTAATTAAGTCGGCATTGTGCCATTTGTATTTAATTCCGATGCAATTTCTGTGCTTCACCGTCAATAAGAAGGTCAGAGGGATACAGTAAACCCGAAGTGAAGCATCGGAATCTATAACTAGTGTCACAGGAATGGTTCAAATCATAGACAGTAGGATGAGTCAGTTTTCTTGTACTTAAGTCGGCATTGTGCCTTTTCTATTTAATTCCGATGCAATTTCTGTGTTGCATCGTCAAAAAGAAGGTCAGAGGGATACAGTAAACCTGAAGTGAAGCATCGGAATCTATAACTAGTATCACAGGAATGGTTCAAATCATAGACAGTAAGAAGGGTCAGTCTTCTTGTACTGAAGTCGGCATTGTGCTTTTCTATTTAATTCCGATGCAATTTCTGTGTTTCACCGTCAATAAGAAGGTCAGATGGATACAGTAAACCTGAAGTGAAGCATCGGAATCTATAACTAGTGTCATAGGAGTGGTTCAAAACATAGACAGTAGGAAGAGTCAGTCGTCTTGTACTTAAGTCGGCATTGTGCCTCTTGTATTTAACTCCGATGCACTATCTGTGTTTCATCGTCAATAAGAAGGTCCAAGGGATACAGTAAACGTGAAGTGAAGCAGCGGAATTCATAACTAGTGTCACAGGAATGGTTCAAATCATAGACAGTAAGAAGAGTCAGTCTTCTTGTACTTAGAGCTGCATTGTGCCTTTTCTACTTAATTCCGATGCAAATTCTGTGTTTCATCGTAAAAAAGTAGGTCAGAGGGATACAGTAAACCTAAAGTGAAGCATCGGAATCTATAACTAGTGTCACAGGATTGGTTCAAAACATAGACAGTAGGAAGAGTCAGTCTTCTTGTACTTAAGTCGGCATTGTCCCTTTTCTATTTAATTCCGATGCAATTTCTGTGTTTCATCGTCAATAAGTACGTCCAAGGGATACAATAAACCGGAGGTGAAGCATCGGAATCTATAACTAGTGTCACAGGAATGGTTCAAAACATAGACAGTAGGAAGAACCAGTCTTCTTGTACTTCAGTCGGCATTGTGCTTTTTCTATTTAATTCCGATGCAATTTCTGTGTTTCATCGTCCATAAGAAGGTCTGCGGGATACAGTAAACCTGAAGTGAAGCATCGGAATCTATAACTAGTGTCACTGAATTGGTTCTAACTTAGACAGTAAGAAGGGTCGGACTTCTTGTACTTATGTCGGCATTGTGGCTTTTGTATTTAATTCCGATGCAATTTCTGTGTCTCATCGTCAATAAGAAGGTCAGAGGAATACAGTGAACCTGAGGTGAAGCAGTGGAATCTATAACTAGTGTCACAGGAATGGTTCAAAACATAGACAGTAGGAAAAGTCAGTCTTCTTTTACTTAAGTCGGCATTGTGCCTTTTCTATTTAATTCCGATGCAATTTCCGTGTTTCGTCGCCAATAAGAATGTCCAAAGCATACAGTGAACCTGAAGTGAAGCATCGGAATCCATAACCAATGTCACAGGAATCGTTCAAAACATAGACAGTAGGAAGAGTCAGTCTTCATGTACTTAAGTCGGCATTGTGCCTTTTGTATTTAGTTCCGATGCAATTTCTGTGTTTCATCGTCAATAAGAAGGTCCTAGGGATAGAGTAAACCTGAAGTGAAGCATCGGAATCTATAACTAGTGTCACAGGAATGGTTCAAAACATAGTCAGTAAGAAGTGTCAGTCTTCTTGTACTTAGGTCGGAATTGTGCCTTTTGTATTTAATTCCGATGCAATTTCTGTGTTTCATCGTCAATACGAAGGTCCAAGGGATACAGTAAACCTGAAGTGAAGCATCGCAATCTATAACTAGTGTCACAGGAATGGTTCAAAACATAGTCAGTAAGAAGAGTCAGTCTTCTTGTACTTATGTTAGCATTGTGCCTTTTGTATTTAACTCCGATGCAATTTCTGTGTTTCAACGTCAATATGAAGGTCAGAGGGATACAGCAAACCTGAAGTGTAGCATCGGAATCTATAACTAGTGTCACAGGAATGGTTCAAAACCGTCAGTAAGAAGAGTCAGTCTTCTTGTACTTAAGTCGGCATTGTGCATTTTGTATTTAATTCCGATGCAATTTCTGTGTTTCATCGTCAATAAGATGGTCCAAGGGATACAGTAAACCTGAAGTGAAGCATCGGAATCTATAACTAGTGTCACAGGAATGGTTCATAACATAGACAGAAAGAAGAGTAAGTCTTCTTGTACTTAAGTCGGCATTGTGCCTTTTGTATTTTTTTTCGATGTAATTTCTGTGTTTCATCGTCAAAAAGAAGGTCAGAGGGATACAGTAAACCTGAAGTGAAGCATCGGAATCTATAACTAGTGTCACAGGAATGGTTCAAAACATAGACAGTAGGAAGAGTCAGTCTTCTTGTACTTCAGTCGGCATTGTGACTTTTCTGTTTAATTCCGATGCAAATTCTGTGTTTCATCGTCAAAAGAGGGTCAGAGGGATACAGTAAACCTCAAGTGAAGCATCGGAATCTATAACTAGTGTCACAGGAATGGTTCAAAACATAATCAGTAAGAAGAGTCAGTCTTCTTGTACTTATGTTGGCATTGTGCCTTTTGTATTTAATTCCGATGCAATTTCTGTGTTTCATCGTCAATAAGAAGGTCAGAGGGATACAGTAAACCTGAAGTGAAGCATCGGAATCTATAACTAGTATCACAGGAATGGTTCAAAACAGTCAGTAAGAAGAGTCAGTCTTCTTGTACTTAAGTCGGCATTGTGCATTTTGAATTTAATTCCGATGCAATTTCTGTGTTTCATCGTCAATAAGAAGGTCCACGGGATACAGTAAACCTGAAGTGAAGCATCGGAATCTTTAACTAGTGTCACAGGAATGGTTCAAAACATAGACAGTAGGAAGAGTCAGTCTTCTTGTACTTAAGTCGGCTTTCTGCCTTTTGTATTTAATTCCGATGCAATTTCTGTGTTTCATCGTCAAAACGAAGGTCAGAGGGATACAGTAAACCTGAAGTGAAGCATCGGAATCTATAACTAGTGTCACAGGAATGGTTCAAAACATAGACATTAGGAAGAGTCAGTCTTCTTGTACTTAAGTCGGCATTGTGCCTTTTCTATTTAATTCCGTTGCAATTTCTGTGTTTCATCGCCAAAAAGAAGGTCAGAGGGATACAGTAAACCTGACGTGAAGCATCGGAATCTATAACTAGTGTCACAGAAATGGTTCAAAACATAGACAGTAGGAAGAGTCAGTCTTCTTGTACTTAAGTCGGCATTGTGCCTTTTCTATTTAATTCCGATGCAATTTCTGTGTTTCATCGTCAATAAGTAGGTCCAAGGGATAAGGTAAGCCTGAGGTGAAGCATCGGAATCCATAACTAGTGTCACAGGAATGGTTAAAAACATAGACAGTAGGAAGAGTCAGTCTTCATGTACTTAAGTCGGCATTGTGCTATTTCTATTTATTTCCGATGCAATTTCTGTGTTTCATCGTCAATAAGAAGGTCAGAGGGATACAGTAAACCTGAAGTGAAGCATCGGAATCAATAACTAGTGTCACTGGAATGGTTCTAACATCGACAGTAAGAAGGGTCAGTCTTCTTGTACTTAAGTCGGCATTGTGCCTTTTGTATTTATTTCCGATGCAATTTCTGTGTTTCATCGTCAATAAGAAGGTTCAAGGGATACAGTAAAAATGAAGTGAAGCATCGGAATCTATAACTAGTGTAACAGGAATGGTTCAAAGCAGTCAGTACGGAGAGTCAGTCTTCTTGTAATTAAGTCGGCATTGAGCCTTTTGTATTTAATTCCGGTGCAATATCTATGTTTCATCGTCAATAAGAAGGTCCAAGGGATACAGTAAACGTGAAGTGAAGCATCGGAATCCATAACTAGTGTCACAGGAATGGCTCAAAACATAGACAGTAAGAAGATTCAGTCTTCTTGTACTTAAGTCGGCATTGTGCCTTTTCTATTTAATTCCGATGCAATTTCTGTGTTTCATCGTCAAAAAGAAGGTCAGTGGGATAGAGTAAACATGAAGTGAATAATCGGAATCTATAACTAGTGTCACAGGAACGGTTCAAACCATAGACAGTAGGAAGAGTCAGCCTTCTTGCACTTGGGTCGGCATTGTGCCTTTTCTATTTAATTCCGATGCAATTTCTGTGTTTCATGGTCAAAAAGAAGGTCAGAGGGATACAGTAAACCTGAAGTGAAGCATCCGAATCTATAACTAGTGTCACAGGAAGGGTTCAAAACATAGACAGTAGGAAGAGTCAGTCTTCTTGTACTTAAGTCGGCATTGTGCCATTTGTATTTAATTCCGATGCAATTTATGTGTTTCATCGTCAATAAGTAGGTCCAAGGGATACAGTAAAAATGAAGTGAAGCATCGGAATCTATAACTAGTGTCACAGGAATGGTTCAAAACATAGACAGTATGAAGAACCAGTCTTCTTGTACTTAAGTCGGCATTGTGCTTATTCTATTTAATTCCGATGCAATTTCTGTGTTTCATCGTCTATAAGAAGGTCAGAAGGATACAGTAAACCAGAAGTGAAGCATCGGAATCTATAACTAGTGTCACTGGAATGGTTCTAACCTAGACAGTAAGAAGGGTCAGTCTTCTTGTACTTAAGTCGGCATTGTGCCATTTGTATTTAATTCCGATGCAATTTCTGTGTTTCATCGTCAATAAGAAGGTCCAAGGGATACAGTAAACCTGAAGTGAAGCATCGGATTCTATAACTAGAGTCACAGGAATGGTTCAAAACATAGACAGTAAGAAAAGTCAGTCTTCTTGTAATTAAGTCGGCATTGTGCCTTTTGTTTTTAATTCCGATGCAATTTCTGTGTTTCATCGTCAATAAGAAGGTCAGAGGGATACAGTAAACCTGAAGTGAAGCATCGGAATCTATAACTAGTATCACAGGAATGGTTCAAAACAGTCAGTAAGAAGAGTCAGTCTTCTTGTACTTAAGTCGGCATTGTGCATTTTGAATTTAATTCCGATGCAATTTCTGTGTTTCATCGTCAATAAGAAGGTCCAAGGGATACAGTAAATCTGAAGTGAAGCATCGGAATCTACAACTAGTGTCACAGGAATGGTTCAAAACATAGACAGTAGGAAGAGTCAGTCTTCTTGTACTTAAGTCGGCTTTCTGCCTTTTGTATTTAATTCCGATGCAATTTCTGTGTTTCATCGTCAAAAAGAAGGTCAGAGGGATACAGTAAACCTGACGTGAAGCATCGGAATCTATAACTAGTGTCACAGAAATGGTTCAAAACATAGACAGTAGGAAGAGTCAGTCTTCTTGTACTTAAGTCGGCATTGTGCCTTCTGTATTTATTTCCGATGCAATTTCTGTGTTTCATCGTCAATAAGAAGGTCCAAGGGATACAGTAAAAATGAAGTGAAGCATCGGAATCTATAACTAGTGTAACAGGAATGGTTCAAAACAGTCAGTACGGAGAGTCAGTCTTCTTGTAATTAAGTCGGCATTGAGCCTTTGTATTTAATTCCGATGCAATATCTGTGCTTCATCGTCAAAAAGAAGGTCCAAGGGATACTGTAAACGTGAAGTGTAGCATCGGAATCCATAACTAGTGTCACAGGAATGGCTCAAAACATAGACAGTAAGAAGAGTCAGTCTTCTTGTACTTAAGTCGGCATTGTGCCTTTTCTATTTAATTCCGATGCAATTTCTGTGATTCATCGTCAAAAAGAAGGTCAGTGGGATAGAGTAAACCTGAAGTGAATAATCGGAATCTATAACTAGTGTCACAGGAACGGTTCAAACCATAGACAGTAGGAAGAGTCAGCCTTCTTGCACTTGAGTCGGCATTGTGCCTTTTCTATTTAATTCCGATGCAATTTCTGTGTTTCATCGTCAATAAGAAGGTACAAGGGATACAGTAAACCCGAAGTGAAGCATCGGATTCTATAACTAGTGTCACAGGAATGGTTCAAAACATAGACAGTAAGAAAAGTCAGTCTTCTTGTAATTAAGTCGGCATTGTGCCTTTTGTTTTTAATTCCGATGCAATTTCTGTGTTTCATCGTCAATAAGAAGGTCAGAGGGATACAGTAAACCTGAAGTGAAGCATCGGAAACTATAACTAGTATCACAGGAATGGTTCAAAACAGTCAGTAAGAAGAGTCAGTCTTCTTGTACTTTAGTCGGCATTGTGCATTTTGAATTTAATTCCGATGCAATTTCTGTGTTTCATCGTCAATAAGAAGGTCCAAGGGATACAGTAAACCTGAAGTGAAGCATCGGAATCTATAACTAGTGTCACAGGAATGGTTCAAAACATAGACAGTAGGAAGAGTCAGTCTTCTTGTACTTAAGTCGGCATTCTGCCTTTTGTATTTAATTCCGATGCAATTTCTGTGTTTCATCGTCAAAAAGAAGGTCAGAGGGATACAGTAAACCTGACGTGAAGCATCGGAATCTATAACTAGTGTCACAGAAATGGTTCAAAACATAGACAGTAGGAAGAGTCAGTCTTCTTGTACTTAAGTCGGCATTGTGCCTTTTCTATTTAATTCCGATGCAATTTCCGTGTTTCATCGTCAATAAGTAGGTCCAAGGGATACGGTATACCTGAGGTGAAGCATCGGAATCTATAACTAGTGTCACAGGAATGGTTCAAAACATAGACAGTAGGAAGAGTCAGTCTTCTTGTACTTAAGTCGGCATTGTGCTATTTCTATTTAATTCAGATGCAATTTCTGTGTTTCATTGTCAATAAGAAGGTCAGAGGGATACAGTAAACCTGAAGTGAAGCATTGTCACTGGAATGGTTCTAACATCGACAGTAAGAAGGGTCAGTCTTCTTGTACTTAAGTCGGCATTGTGCCTTCTGTATTTATTTCCGATGCAATTTCTGTGTTTCGTCGTCAATAAGAAGGTCCAAGGGATACAGTAAATATGAAGTGAAGCATCGGAATCTATAACTAGTGTAACAGGAATGGCTCAAAACAGTCAGTACGGAGAGTCAGTCTTCTTGTAATTAAGTCGGCATTGAGCCTTTTGTATTTAATTCCGATGCAATATCTGTGTTTCATCGTCAAAAAGAAGGTCCAAGGGATACAGTAAACGTGAAGTGTAGCATCGGAATCCATAACTAGTGTCACAGGAATGGCTCAAAACATAGACAGTAAGAAGAGTCAGTCTTCTTGTACTTAAGTCGGCATTGTGCCTTTTCTACTTAATTCCGATGCAATTTCTGTGTTTCATCGTCAAAAAGAAGGTCAGTGGGATAGAGTAAACCTGAAGTGAATAATCGGAATCTATAACTAGTGTCACAGGAACGGTACAAACCATAGACAGTAGGAAGAGTCAGCCTTCTTGCACTTGAGTCGGCATTGTGCCTTTTCTATTTAATTCCGATGCAATTTCTGTGTTTCATGGTCAAAAAGAAGGTCAGAGGGATACAGTAAACCTGTAGTGAAGCATCGGAATCTATAACTAGTGTCACAGGAATGGTTCAAAACATAGACAGTAGGAAGAGTCAGTCTTATTGTACTTAAGTCGGCATTGTGCCTTTTCTACTTAATTCCGATGCAATATCTGTGTTTCATCGTCAAAAAGAAGGTCAGAGGGATAGAGTAAACCTGAAGTGAATAATCGGAATCTATAACTAGTGTCACAGGAACGGTTCAAACCATAGACATTAGGAAGCGTCAGCCTTCTTGTATTTGAGTCGGCATTGTGCCTTTTCTATTTAATTCCGATGCAATTTCTGTGTTTCATCGTCAAAAAGAAGGTCAGAGGGATTCAGTAAACCTGAAGTGAAGCATCGGAAACTATAACTAGTGTCACAGGAATGGTTCAACACATAGACAGTAGGAAGAGTCAGTCTTCTTGTACTTAAGTCGGCATTGTGCCTTTTCTATTTAATTCAGATGCAATTTCTGTGTTTCATCGTCAATAAGTAGGTCCAAGGTATACAGTATACCTGTTTTAAGCATCGGAATCTATAACTAGTGTCACAGGAATGGTTCAAAACATAGACAGTAGGAAGAGTCAGTCGTTTTGTACTTAAGTCGGCATTGTGCTTTTTCTATTTAATTCCGATGCAATTTCTGTGTTTCATCGTCAATAAGAAGGTCAGAAGGATACAGTAAACCTGAACTGAAGCATGGGAATCTATAACTAGTGTCACTGGAATGGTTCTAACATAGACAGAAAGAAGGGTCAGTCTTCTTGTACTTAAGTCGGCATTGTGCCTTTTGTATTTAATTCCGATGCAATTTCTGTGTTTCATCGACAAGAAGGAGAGCACAGGGATACAGCAAACCTGAAGTGAAGCATCGGAATTTATAACTAGTGTTACAGGAATGGTTCAAAACATAGACAGTAGGAAGAGTCAGTCTTCTTGTACTTAAGTCGGCATTGTGCCATTTCTATTTAATTCCGATGGAATTTCTGTGGTTCATCGTCAAAAAGAAGGTCAGGGGGATACAGTAAACCTAAAGTGAAGCATCGGAATCTATAACTAGTGTCACAGGATTGGTTCAAAACATAGACAGTAGGAAGAGTCAGTCTTCTTGTACTTAAGTCGGCATTGTCCCTTTTCTATTTAATTCCGATGCAATTTCTGTGTTTCATCGTCAATAAGTACGTCCAAGGGATACAGTAAACCTGAGGTGAAGCATCGGAATCTATAACTAGTGTCACAGGAATGGTTCAAAACATAGACAGTAGGAAGAACCAGTCTTCTTGTACTTAAGTTGGCATTGTGCTTTTTCTATTTAATTCCGATGCAATTTCTGTGTTTCATCGTCCATAAGAAGGTCTGCGGGATACAGTAAACCTGAAGTGAAGCATCGGAATCTATAACTAGTGTCACTGAATTGGTTCTAACATAGACAGTAAGAAGGGTCGGTCTTCTTGTACTTAAGTCGGCATTGTGCCTTTTGAATTTAATTCCGATGCAATTTCTGTCTTTCATCGTCAATAAGAAGGTCCAAGGGATACAGTAAACCTGAAGTGAAGCATCGGAATCTATTACTAGTGTCACAGAAATGGTTCAAAATAATAGACAGTAAGAAGAGTCAGTCTTCTTGTACTTATGTTGGCATTGTGCCTTTTGTATTTTTATTCCGATGCAATTTCTGTGTTTCATCGTCAATAAGAAGGTCAGAGGGGTACAGTAAACCTGAAGTGAAGCAACGGAATCTATAACTAGTGTCACAGGAATGGTTCAAAACAGTCAGTAAGAAGAGGCAGTCTTCTTGTACTTAAGTCGGCATTGTGCATTTCGTATTTAATTCCGATGTAATTTCTGTGTTTCATCGTCAATAAGAAGGTTCAAGGGATACAGTAAACGTGAAGTGAAGCAGCGGAATCCATAACTAGTGTCACAGGAATGGTTCAAATCATAGACAGTAAGAAGAGTCAGTCTTCTTGTACTTAGGTCTGCATTGTGCCTTTTCTATTTAATTCCGATGCAATTTCTGTTTTTCATCCTCCAAAAGAAGGTCAGAGGGATAGAGTAAACCCGAAGTGAATAATCGGAATCTATAACTAGTGTCACAGGAGTGGTTCAAAACATAGACAGTAGGAAGAGTCAGCCTTCTTGTACTTGAGTCGGCATTGTGCCTTTTGTATTTAATTCCGATGTACTATCTGTATTCCATCGTCAATACGAAGATCCAAGGGATACAGTAAACCTGAAATGAAGCATCGGAATCTATAACTGGTGTCACAGGATTAGTTCAAAGCATATACAGTAGGAAGATTCAGTCTACATGTACTGAAGTCGGCACTGTGCCTTTTGTATTTATTTCCGATGCAATTTCTGTGTTTCATCGTCAATAAGAAGGTCAGAGGGATACAGTAAACCTGAAGTGAAGCATCGAAATCTATAACTAGTGTCACAGGAATGGTTCAAAACATAGTCAGTAAGAAGAGTCCGTCTTCTTGTACTTAAGTCGACATTGTGCCTTTTGTATTTAATTCCGATGCAATCTCTGTGTCTCATCGTCAATAAGATGGTCAGAGGAATACAGTGAACCTGAGGTGAAGCAGTGGAATCTATAACTAGTGTCACAGGAATGGTTCAAAACATAGACAGTAGGAAGAGTCAGTCTTCTTTTACTTAAGTCGGCATTGTGCCTTTTCTATTTAATTCCGATGCAATTTCCGTGTTTCGTCGCCAATTAGAATGTCCAAAGCATACAGTGAACCTGAAGTGAAGCATCGGAATCCATAACCAATGTCACAGGAATCGTTCAAAACATAGACAGTAGAAAGAGTCAGTCTTCTTGTACTTAAGTCGGCATTGTGCCTTTTGTATTTAGTTCCGATGCAATTTCTGTGTTTCATCGTCAATAAGAAGGTCCTAGGGATAGAGTAAACACGAAGTGAAGCATCGGAATCTATAACAAGTGTCACAGGAATGGTTCAAAACATAGTCAGTAAGAAGCGTCAGTCTTCTTGTACTTAGGTCGGAATTGTGCCTTTTGTATTTAATTCCGATGCAATTTCTGTGTTTCATCGTCAATACGAAGGTCCAAGGGATACAGTAAACCTGAAGTGAAGCATCGGAATCTATAACTAGTTCCACAGGAATGGTTCAAAACATAGTCAGTAAGAAGAGTCAGTCTTCTTGTACTTATGTTGGCATTGTGCCTTTTGTATTTAACTCCGATGCAATATCTGTGTTTCAACGTCAATATGAAGGTCAGAGGGATACAGTAAACCTGAAGTGTAGCATCGGAATCTATAACTAGTGTCACAGGAATGGTTCAAAACCGTCAGTAAGAAGAGTCAGTCTTCTTGTACTTAAGTCGGCATTGTGCATTTTGTATTTAATTCCGATGCAATTTCTGTGTTTCATCGTCAAAACGAAGGTCAGAGGGATACAGTAAACCTGAAGTGGAGCATCGGAATCTATAACTAGTGTCACAGGAATGGTTCAAAACATAGACATTAGGAAGAGTCAGTCTTCTTGTACTTAAGTCGGCATTGTGCCTTTTCTATTTATTTCCGATGCAATTTCTGTGTTTCATCGTCAAAAAGAAGGTCAGAGGGATACAGTAAACCTGACGTGAAGCATCGGAATCTATAACTAGTGTCACAGAAATGGTTCAAACCATAGACAGTAGGAAGAGTCAGTCTTCTTGTACTTAAGTCGGCATTGTGCCTTTTCTATTTAATTCCGATGCAATTTCTGTGTTTCATCGTCAATAAGTAGGTCCAAGGGATACGGTTAACCTGAGGTGAAGCATCGGAATCTATAACTAGTGTCACAGGAATGGTTCAAAACATAGACAGTAGGAAGAGTCAGTCTTCTTGTACTTAAGTCGGCATTGTGCTATTTCTATTTAATTCCGATGCAATTTCTGTGTTTCATTGTCAATAAGAAGGTTGGGGGATACATTAAACCTGAAGTGAAGCATCGGAATCTATAACTAGTGTCACTGGAATGGTTCTAACATCGACAGTAAGATGGGTCAGTCTTCTTGTACTTAAGTCGGCATTGTGCCTTCTGTATTTATTTCCGATGCAATTTCTGTGTTTCATCGTCAATAAGAAGGTCCAAGGGATACAGTAAAAATGAAGTGAAGCATCGGAATCTATAACTAGTGTAGCAGGAATGGTTCAAAACAGTCAGTACCGAGAGTCAGTCTTCTTGTAATTAAGTCGGCATTGAGCCTTTTGTATTTAATTCCGATGCAATATCTGTGTTTCATCGTCAATAAGAAGGTCCAAGGGATACAGTAAACGTGAATTGAAGCATCGGAATCCATAACTAGTGTCACAGGAATAGCTCAAAACATAGACAGTAAGAAGAGTCAGTCTTCTTGTACTTAAGTCGGCATTGTGCCTTTTCTATTTAATTCCGATGCAATTTCTGTGTTTCATCGTCAAAAAGAAGGTCAGTGGGATAGAGTAAACCGGAAGTGAAGCATCGGAATCTATAACTAGTGTCACAGGAATGGTTCAACACATAGACAGTAGGAAGAGTCAGTCTTCTTGTACTTAAGTCGGCATTGTGCCTTTTCTATTTAATTCAGATGCAATTACTGTGTTTCATTGTCAATTAGAAGGTCAGAGGGATACAGTAAACCTGAAGTGAAGCATCGGAATCTATAACTAGTGTCACAGGAAATGTTCAAAACATAGACAGTAGGAGGAGTCAGTCTTATTGTACTTAAGTCGGCATTGTGCCTTTTCTACTTAATTCCGATGCAATTTCTGTGTTTCATCGTCAAAAAGAAGGTCAGAGGGATAGAGTAAACCTGAAGTGAATAATCGGAATCTATAACTAGTGTCACAGGAACGGTTCAAACCATAGACAGTAGGAAGCGTCAGCCTTCTTGTAGTTGTGTCGGCATTGTGCCTTTTCTGTTTAATTCCGATGCAATTTCTGTGTTTCATCGTCAAAAAGAAGGTCAGAGGGATACAGTAAACCTGAAGTGAAGCATCGGAATCTATAACTAGTGTCACAGGAATGGTTCAAAACATAGACAGTAGGAAGAGTCAGTCTTATTGTACTTAAGTCGGCATTGTGCCTTTTCTACTTAATTCCGATGCAATTTCTGTGTTTCATCGTCTATAAGAAGGTCAGAGGGATACAGTAAACCAGAAGTGAAGCATCGGAATCTATAACTAGTGTCACTGGAATGGTTCTAACCTAGACAGTAAGAAGGGTCAGTCTTCTTGTACTTAAGTCGGCATTGTGCCATTTGTATTTAATTCCGATGCAATTTCTGTGTTTCATCGTCAATAAGAACGTCCAAGGGATACAGTAAACCTGAAGTGAAACATTGGATTCTATAACTAGTGTCTCAGGAATGGTTCAGAACATAGACAGTAAGAAAAGTCAGTCTTCTTGTACTTAAGTCGGCATTGTGCCTTTTGTATATAATTCCGATCCAACTTCTGTGTTTCATCGTCAATAAGAAGGTCAGAGGGATACAATAAATCTGAAGTGAAGTATCGGATTCTATAACTAGTGTCACAGGAATGGTTCAAAACAGTCAGTAAGAAGAGTCAGACTTCTTGTAGTTAAGTCGGCATTGTGCCTTTTGTATTTAATTCCGATGCAATTTCTGTGTTTCATCGTCAATAAGAAGGTCAGAGGGATACAGTAAACCTGAAGTGAAGCATCGGAATCTATAACTAGTATCACAGGAATGGTTCAAAACAGTCAGTAAGAAGAGTCAGTCTTCTTGTACTTAAGTCGGCATTGTGCATTTTGAATTTAATTCCGATGCAATTTCTGTGTTTCATCGTCAATAAGAAGGTCCAAGGGATACAGTAAACCTGAAGTGAAGCATCGGAATCTATAACTAGTGTCACAGGAATGGTTCAAAACATAGACAGTAGGAAGAGTCAGTCTTCTTGTACTTAAGTCGGCACTCTGCCTTTGGTATTTAATTCCGATGCAATTTTTGTGTTTCATCGTCAAAACGAAGGTCAGAGGGATACAGTAAACCTGAAGTGAAGCATCGGAATCTATAACTAGTGTCACAGGAATGGTTCAAAACATAGACATTAGGAAGAGTCAGTCTTCTTGTACTTAAGTCGGCATTGTGCCTTTTCTATTTAATTCCGATGCAATTTCTGTGTTTCATCGTCAAAAAGAAGGTCAGAGGGATACAGTAAACCTGAAGTGAAGCATCGGAATCTATAACTAGTGTCACAGGAATGGTTCAAAACATAGACAGTAGGAAGAGTCAGTCTTATTGTACTTAAGTCGGCATTGTGACTTTTCTACTTAATTCCGATGCAATTTCTGCGTTTCATCGTCAAAAAGAAGGTCAGAGGGATAGAGTAAACCTGAAGTGAATAATCGGTATCTATAACTAGTGTCACAGGAACGGTTCAAACCATAGACAGTAGGAAGCGTCAGCCTTCTTGTATTTGAGTCGGCATTGTGTCTTTTCTATTTAATTCCGATGCAATTTCTGTGTTTCATCGTCAAAAAGAAGGTCAGAGGGATACAGTAAACCTGAAGTGAAGCATCGGAATCTATAACTAGTGTCACAGGAATGGTTCAACACATAGACAGTAGGAAGAGTCAGTCTTCTTGTACTTAAGTCGGCATTGTGCCTTTTCTATTTAATTCAGATGCAATTTCTGTGTTTCATCGTCAATAAGTAGGTCCAAGGTATACAGTATACCGGTTTTAAGCATCTGAATCTATAACTAGTGTCACAGGAATGGTTCAAAACATAGACAGTATGAAGCACCAGTCTTCTTGTACTTAAGTCGGCATTGTGCTTATTCTATTTAATTCCGATGCAATTGCTGTGTTTCATCGTCTATAAGAAGGTCAGAGGGATACAGTAAACCAGAAGTGAAGCATCGGAATCTATGACTAGTGTCACTGGAATGGTTCTAACCTAGACAGTAAGAAGGGTCAGTCTTCTTGTACTTAAGTCGGCATTGTGCCATTTGTATTTAATTCCGATGCAATTTCAGTGTTTCATCGTCAATAAGAAGGTCCAAGGGATACAGTAAACCTGAAGTGAAGCATCGGATTCTATAACTAGTGTCACAGAAATGGTTCAAAACATAGACAGTAAGAAAAGTCAGTCTTCTTGTACTTAAGTCGGCATTGTGCCTTTTGTACATAATTCCGATCCAACTTCTGTGTTTCATCGTCAATAAGAAGGTCAGAGGGATACAATAAATCTGAAGTGAAGCATCGGATTCTATAACTAGTGTCACAGGAATGGTTCAAAACAGTCAGTAAGAAGAGTCAGACTTCTTGTAATTAAGTCGGCATTGTGCCTTTTGTATTTAATTCCGATGCAATTTCTGTGTTTCATCGTCAATAAGAAGGTCAGAGGGATACAGTAAACCTGAAGTGAAGCATCGGAATCTATAACTAGTATCACAGGAATGGTTCAAAACAGTCAGTAAGAAGAGTCAGTCTTCTTGTACTTAAGTCGGCATTGTGCATTTTGAATTTAATTCCGATGCAATTTCTGTGTTTCATCGTCAATAAGAAGGTCCAAGGGATACAGTAAACCTGAAGTGAAGCATCGGAATCTATAACTAGTGTCACAGGAATGGTTCAAAACATAGACAGTAGGAAGAGTCAGTCTTCTTGTACTTAAGTCGGCATTCTGCCTTTTGTATTTAATTCCGATGCATTTTCTGTGTTTCATCGTCAAAACGAAGGTCAGAGGGATACAGTAAACCTGAAGTGAAGCATCGGAATCTATAACTAGTGTCACAAAAATGGTTCAAAACATAGACATTAGGAAGAGTCAGTCTTCTTGTACTTAAGTCGGCATTGTGCCTTTTCTATTTAATTCCGATGCAATTTCTGTGTTTCATCGTCAAAAAGAAGGTCAGAGGGATACAGTAAACCTGACGTGAAGCATCGGAATCTATAACTAGTATCACAGGAATGGTTCAAAACAGTCAGTAAGAAGAGTCAGTCTTCTTGTACTTAAGTCGGCATTGTGCATTTTGAATTTAATTCCGATGCAATTTCTGTGTTTCATCGTCAATATGTAGGTCCAAGGGATACGGTAAACCTGGAGTGAAGCATCGGAATCTATAACTAGTGTCACAGGAATGGTTCAAAACATAGACAGTAGGAAGAGTCAGTCTTCTTGTACTTAAGTCGGCATTGTGCTATTTCTATTTAATTCCGATGCAATTTCTGTGTTTCATCGTCAATTAGAAGGTCAGAGGGATACAGTAAACCTGAAGTGAAGCATCGGAATCTATAACTAGTGTCACTGGAATGGTTCTAGCATCGACAGTAAGAAGGGTCAGTCTTCTTGTACTTAAGTCGGCATTGTGCCTTCTGTATTTATTTCCGATGCAATTTCTGTGTTTCATCGTCAATAAGAAGGTCCAAGGGATACAGTAAAAATGAAGTGAAGCATCGGAATCTATAAATAGTGTAACAGGAATGGTTCAAAACAGTCAGTACAGAGAGTCAGTCTCTTTGTAATTAAGTCGGCATTGAGCCTTTTGTATTTAATTCCGATGCAATATCTGTGTTTCATCGTCAATAAGAAGGTCCAAGGGATACAGTAAACGTGAAGTGTAGCGACGGAATCCATAACTAGTGTCACAGGAATGGCTCAAAACATAGACAGTAAGAAGAGTCAGTCTTCTTGTCCTTAAGTCGGCATTGTGCCTTTTCTATTTAATTCCGATGCAATTTCTGTGTATCATCGTCAAAAAGAAGGTCAGTGGGGTAGAGTAAACCTGAAGTGAATAATCGGAATCTATAACTAGCGTCACAGGAACGGTTCAAACCATAGACAGTAGGAAGAGTCAGCCTTCTTGCACTTGAGACGGCATTGTGCCTTTTCTATTTAATTCCGATGCAATTTCTGTGTTTCATGGTCAAAAAGAAGGTCAGATGGATACAGTAAACCTGAAGTGAAGCATCGGAATCTATAACTAGTGTCACAGGAATGGTTCAAAACATATACAGTAGGCAGAGTCAGTCTTATTGTACTTAAGTCGGCATTGTGCCTTTTCTACTTAATTCCGATGCAATTTCTGTGTTTCATCGTCAAACAGAAGGTCAGAGGGATACAGTTAACCTGAAGTGAATAATCGGTATCTATAACTAGTGTCACAGGAACGGTTCAAACCATAGACAGTAGGAAGCGTCAGCCTTCTTGTATTTGAGTCGGCATTGTGCCTTTTCTATTTAATTCCGATGCAATTTCTGTGTTTCATCGTCAAAAAGAAGGTCAGAGGGATACAGTAAACCTGAAGTGAAGCATCGGAATCTGTAACTAGTGTCACAGGAATGGTTCAACACATAGACAGTAGGAAGAGTCAGTCTTCTTGTACTTAAGTCGGCATTGTGCCTTTTGTATTTAATTCAGATGCAATTTCTGTGTTTCATCGTCAATAAGTAGGTCCACGGTATACAGTATACCTGTTTTAAGCATCAGAATCTATAACTAGTGTCACAGGAATGGTTCAAAACATAGACAGTAGGAAGAGTCAGTCGTTTTGTACTTAAGTCGGCATTGTGCATTTTCTATTTAATTCCGATGCAATTTCTGTGTTTCATCGTCAATAAGAAGGTCAGAAGGATACAGTAAACCTGAACTGAAGCGTGGGAATCTATAACTAGTGTCACTGGAATGGTTCTAGCATAGACAGAAAGAAGGGTCAGTCTTCTTGTACTTAAGTCGGCATTGTGCCTTTTGTATTTAATTCCGATGCAATTTCTGTGTTTCATCGTCAATAAGTAGGTCCAAGAGATACAGTAAAAATGAAGTGAAGCATCGGAATCTATAACTTGTGTCACAGGAATGGTTCAGAACATAGACAGTATGAAGAACCAGTCTTCTTGTACTTAAGTCGGCATTGTGCTTATTCTATTTAATTCCGATGCAATTTCTGTGTTTCATCGTCTATAAGAAGGTCAGAGGGATACAGTAAACCTGAAGTGAAGCATCGGAATCTATAACTAGTGTCACAGGAATGGTTCAAAACATAGACATTAGGAAGAGTCAGTCTTCTTGTACTTAAGTCGGCATTGTGCCTTTTCTATTTAATTCCGATGCAATTTCTGTGTTTCATCGTCAAAAAGAAGGTCAGAGGGATACAGTAAACCTGACGTGAAGCATCGGAATCTATAACTAGTGTCACAGAAATGGTTCAAATCATAGACAGTAGGAAGAGTCAGTCTTCTTGTACTTAAGTCGGCATTGTGCCTTTCCTATTTAATTCCGATGCAATTTCTGTGTTTCATCGTCAATACCTAGGTCCAAGGGATACGGTAAACCTGATGTGAAGCATCGGAATCTATAACTAGTGTCACAGGAATGGTTCAAAACATAGACAGTAGGAAGAGTCAGTCTTCTTGTACTTAAGTCGGCATTGTGCTATTTCTATTTAATTCCGATGCAATTTCTGTGTTTCATCGTCAATAAGAAGGTCAGAGGGATACAGTAATCCTGAAGTGAAGCATCGGAATCTATAACTAGTGTCACTGGAATGGTTCTAACATCGACAGTAAGAAGGGTCAGTCTTCTTGTACTTAAGTCGGCATTGTGCCTTCTGTATTTATTTCCGATGCAATTTCTGTGTTTCATCGTCAATAAGAAGGTCTAAGGGATACAGTAAAAATGAAGTGAAGCATCGGAATCTATAACTAGTGTAACAGGAGTGGTTCAAAACAGTCAGTACGGAGAGTCAGTCTTCTTGTAATTAAGTCGGCTTTGAGCCTTTTGTATTTAATTCCGATGCAATATCTGTGTTTCATCGTCAATAAGAAGGTCCAAGGGATACAGTAAACGTGAAGTGTAGCATCGGAATCCATAACTAGTGTCACAGGAATGGCTCAAAACATAGACAGTAAGAAGAGTCAGTCTTCTTGTACTTAAGTCGGCATTGTGCCTTTTCTATTTAATTCCGATGCAATTTCTGTGTTACATCGACAAAAAGAAGGTCAGTGGGATAGAGTAAACCTGAAGTGAATAATGGGAATCTATAACTAGTGTCACAGGAACGGTTCAAACCATAGACAGTAGGAAGAGTCAGCCTTCTAGCACTTGAGTCGGCATTGTGCCTTTTCTATTTAATTCCGATGCAGTTTCTGTGTTTCATGGTCAAAAAGAAGGTCAGATGGATACAGTAAACATGAAGTGAAGCATCGGAATCTATAACTAGTGTCACAGGAATGGTTCAAAACATAGACAGTAGGAAGAGTCAGTCTTGTTGTACTTAAGTCGGCATTGTGACTTTTCTACTTAATTCCGATGCAATTTCTGTGTTTCATCGTCAAAAAGAAGGTCAGAGGGATAGAGTAAACCTGAAGTGAATAATCGGTATCTATAACTAGTGTCACAGGAACGGTTCAAACCATAGACAGTAGGAAGCGTCAGCCTTCTTGTATTTGAGTCGGCATTGTGCCTTTTTTACTTAATTCCGATGCAATTTCTGTGTTTCATCGTCAAAAAGAAGGTCAGAGGGATACAGTAAACCTGAAGTGAAGCATCGGAATCTATAACTAGTGTCACAGGAATGGTTCAACACATAGACAGTAATAAGAGTCAGTCTTCTTGTACTTAAGTCGGCATTGTGCCTTTTCTATTTAATTCAGATGCAATATCTGTGTTTCATCGTCAATAAGTAGGTCCAAGGTATACAGTATACCTGTTTTAAGCGTCGGAATCTATAACTAGTGTCACAGGAATGGTTCAAAACATAGACAGTAGGAAGAGTCAGTCGTTTTGTACTTAAGTCGGCATTGTGCTTTTTCTATTTAATTCCGATGCAACTTCTGTGTTTCATCGTCAATAAGAAGGTCAGAAGGATACAGTAAACCTGAACTGAAGCATGGGAATCTATAACTAGTGTCACTGGAATGGTTGTAACATAGACAGAAAGAAGGGTCAGTCTTCTTGAACTTAAGTCGGCATTGTGCCTTTTGTATTTAATTCGGATGCAATTTCTGTGTTTCATCGTCAATAAGTAGGTCCAAGGGATACAGTAAAAATGAAGTGAAGCATCGGAATCTATAACTAGTGTCACAGGAATGGTTCAAAACATAGACAGTATGAAGAACCAGTCTTCTTGTACTTAAGTCGGCATTGTGCTTATTCTATTTAATTCCGATGCAATTTCTGTGTTTCATCGTCTATAAGAAGGTCAGAAGGATACAGTAAACCAGAAGTGAAGCATCGGAATCTATAACTAGTGTCACTGGAATGGTTGTAACCTAGACAGTAAGAAGGGTCAGTCTTCTTGTACTTAAGTCGGCATTGTGCCATTTGTATTTAATTCCGATGCAATTTCTGTGTTTCATCGTCAATAAGAAGGTCCAAGGGATACAGTAAACCTGAAGTGAAGCATCGGAATCTATAACTAGTGTCACAGGAATGGTTCAAAACATAGACAGTAGGAAGAGTCAGTCGTTTTGTACTTAAGTCGGCATTGTGCTTTTTCTATTTAATTCCGATGCAATTTCTGTGTTTCATCGTCAATAAGAAGGTCAGAAGGATACAGTAAACCTGAACTGAAGCATGGGAATCTATAACTAGTGTCACTGGAATGGTTCTAGCATAGACAGAAAGAAGGGTCAGTCTTCTTGTACTTAAGTCGGCATTGTGCCTTTTGTATTTAATTCCGATGCAATTTCTGTGTTTCATCGTCAATAAGTAGGTCCAAGAGATACAGTAAAAATGAAGTGAAGCATCGGAATCTATAACTTGTGTCACAGGAATGGTTCAGAACATAGACAGTATGAAGAACCAGTCTTCTTGTACTTAAGTCGGCATTGTGCTTATTCTATTTAATTCCGATGCAATTTCTGTGTTTCATCGTCTATAAGAAGGTCAGAGGGATACAGTAAACCTGAAGTGAAGCATCGGAATCTATAACTAGTGTCACAGGAATGGTTCAAAACATAGACATTAGGAAGAGTCAGTCTTCTTGTACTTAAGTCGGCATTGTGCCTTTTCTATTTAATTCCGATGCAATTTCTGTGTTTCATCGTCAAAAAGAAGGTCAGAGGGATACAGTAAACCTGACGTGAAGCATCGGAATCTATAACTAGTGTCACAGAAATGGTTCAAATCATAGACAGTAGGAAGAGTCAGTCTTCTTGTACTTAAGTCGGCATTGTGCCTTTTCTATTTAATTCCGATGCAATTTCTGTGTTTCATCGTCAATACGTAGGTCCAAGGGATACGGTGAACCTGATGTGAAGCATCGGAATCTATAACTAGTGTCACAGGTATGGTTCAAAACATAGACAGTAGGAAGAGTCAGTCTTCTTGTACTTAAGTCGGCATTGTGCTATTTCTATTTAATTCCGATGCAATTTCTGTGTTTCATCGTCAATAAGAAGGTCAGAGGGATACAGTAATCCTGAAGTGAAGCATCGGAATCTATAACTAGTGTCACTGGAATGGTTCTAACATCGACAGTAAGAAGGGTCAGTCTTCTAGTACTTAAGTCGGCATTGTGCCTTCTGTATTTATTTCCGATGCAATTTCTGTGTTTCATCGTCAATAAGAAGGTCTAAGGGATACAGTAAAAATGAAGTGAAGCATCGGAATCTATAACTAGTGTAACAGGAGTGGTTCAAAACAGTCAGTACGGAGAGTCAGTCTTCTTGTAATTAAGTCGGCATTGTGATTTTTCTATTTCATTCCGATGCAATTTCTGTGTTTCATCGTCAAAAGAAAGTCAGAGGGATAGTGTAAACCTGAAGTGAATAATCGGAATCTATAACTAGTGTCACAGGAACGGTTCAAACCATAGACAGTGGGAAGAGTTAGCCTTCTTGTACTTGAGTCGGCATTGTGCCTTTTGTATTTAATTCCGATGCAATATCTGTGTTCCATCGTCAATAAGAAGATCCAAGGGATACACTAAACCTGAAATGATGCATCGGAATCTATAACTGGTGTCACAGGAATGGTTCAAAACATATAAAGTAGGAAGATTCAGTCTACATGTACTTAAGTCGGCATTGTGCCTTTTGTATTGATTTCCGATGCAATTTCTGTGTTTCATCGTCAATAAGAAGGTCAGAGGGATACAGTAAACCTGAAGTGAAGCATCCGAATCTACAACTAGTGTCACAGGAATGGTTCATAACATAGTCAGTAAGAATAGTCAGTCTTCTTGTACTTAAGTCGGCATTGTGCCTATTGTATTTAATTCCGATGCAATTTCTGTGTTTCATCGTCAATAGGAAGGTCAGAGGGATACAGTACACCTGAAGTGAAGCATCGGAATCTATAACTAATGTCACAGGAACGGTTCAAAACATAGTCAGTAAGAAGTGTGAGTCTTCTTGTACTTAAGTCGGCATTGTGCATTTTGTATTTAATTCCGATGCAATTTCTGTGTTTCATCGTCAATACGAAGGTCCAAGGGATACAGTAAACCTGAAGTGAAGCATCGGAATCTATAACTAGTGTCACAGAAATGGTTCAAAACACAGTCAGTAAGAAGAGTCAATCTTCTTGTACTTATGTTGGCATTGTGCCTTTTGTATTTAATTCCGATGCAATTTCTTTGTTTCAACGTCAATAAGAAGGTCAGAGATATACAGTAAACCTGAAGTGAAGCATTGGAATCTATAACTAGTGTCACATGAATGGTTCAAAACAGTCAGTAAGAAGAGTCAGTCTTCTTGTACTTAAGACGGCATTGTGCATTTTGTATTTAATTCCGATGCAATTTCTGTGTTTCATCGTCAATAAGATGGTCCAAGGGATACAGTAAACCTGAAGTGAAGCATCGGAATCTACAACTAGTGTCACAGGAATGGTTCAAATCATAAACAGTAAGAAGAGTCAGTCTTCTTGTACTTATGTCGGCATTGTGCCTTTTGTATTTAATTCCGATGTAATTTCTGTGTTTCATCGTCAAAAAGAAGGTCAGAGGGATACAGTAAACCTGAAGTGAAGCATCGGAATCTATAAGTAGTGTCACAGGAATGGTTCAAACTATAGGCAGTAGGAAGAGTCAGTCTTCTTGTACTTAAGTTGGCATTGTGGCTGTTCTATTTAATTCCGATGCAATTTCTGTGTTTCATCGTCAAAAAGAAGGTCAGAGGGATACAGTAAACCTGAAGTGAAGCATCGGAATCTATAACTAGTGTCACAGGAATGGTTCAAAACATAGACAGTAGGAAGAGTCAGTCTTCTTGTACTTAAGTCGGCATTGTGCCTTTTCTATTTAATTCCGATGCAATTTCTGTTTTTTATCGTCAATAAGTAGGTACAAGGGATACAGTAAACCTGAAGTGAAGCATCGGAATCTATAACTAGTGTCACAGGAATGGTTCAAAACATAGACAGTAGGAAGAAGCAGTCTTCTTGTACTTAAGTCGGCATTGTGCCTTTTCTATTTACTTCCGATGCAATTTCTGTGTTTCATCGTCAAAAAGAAGGTCAGAGGGATACAGTAAACCTGAAGTGAAGCATCGGAATCCATAACTAGTGTCACTGGAATGGTTCTAACATCGACAGTAAGAAGGGTCAGTCTTCTTGTACTTAAGTCGGCATTGTGCCTTTTGTATTTAATTCCGATGCAATTTCTGTGTTTCATCGTCAATAAGAAGGTCCAAGGGATACAGTAAAAATGAAGTGAAGCATCGGAATCTATAACTAGTGTCATAGGAATGGTTCAAAACATAGACAGTATGACGGACCAGTATTCTTGTACTTAAGTCGGCATTGTGGTTATTCAATTTAATTCCGATGCAATTTCTGTGTTTCATCGTCTATAAGAAGGTCAGAGGGATACAGTAAACCAGAAGTGAAGCATCGGAATCTATAACTAGTGTCACTGGAAAGGTTCTAACATAGACAGTAAGAAGGGTCAGTCTTCTTGTACTTAAGTCGGCATTGTGAATTTTGTATTTAATTCCGATGCAATGTCTGTGTTTCATCGTCAATAAGATGGTCCAAGGGATACACTAAACCTGAAGTGAAGCATCGGAATCTATAACTAGTGTCACAGGAGTGGTTCAAAACATAGACAGTAAGAAGAATCAGTCCTCTTGTACTTAAGTCGGCATCGTGCCTTTTGTATTTAGTTCCGATCCAACTTCTGTGTTTCATCGTCAATAAGAAGGTCAGAGGAATACGGTAAATCTGAAGTGAAGCATCGGAATCTATAACTAGTGTCACAGGAATGGTTCAAAACAGTCAGTAAGGAGAGTCAGTCTTTTTGTAATTAAGTCGGCATTGTGCCTTTTGTATTTAATTCCGATGCAATATCTATGTTTCATCGTCAATAAGAAGGTCCAAGGGATACAGTAAACGTGAAGTGAAGCATCGGAATCCATAACTAGTGTCACAGGAATGGTTCAAAACATAGACAGTAAGAAGTGTCAGTCTTCTTGTGCTTAAGTCGGCATTGTGCCTTTTCTATTTAATTCCGATGCAATTTCTGTGTTTCATCGTCAAAAAGAAGGTCAGTGGGATAGAGTAAACCTGAAGTGAATAATCGGAATCTATAACTAGTGTCACAGGAATGGTTCAAAACATAGACAGTAGGAAGAGTCAATCTTCTTGTACTTAAGTCGGCATTGTGCCTTTTCTATTTAATTCCGATGCAATTTCTGTGTTTCATCGTCAAAAAGAAGGTCAGTGGGATAGAGTAAACCTGAAGTGAATAATCGGAATCTATAACTAGTGTCACAGCAACGGTTCAAACCATAGACAGTAGGAAGAGTCAGCCTTCTTGTATTAGTGTCGGCATTGTGCCTTTTCTATTTAATTCCGATGCAATTTCTGTGTTTCATCGTCAAAAAGAAGGTCAGAGGGATACAGTAAACCTGAAGTGAAGCATCGGAATCTATAACTAGTGTCACAGGAATGGGTCTAACATAGACAGTAAGAAGGGTCAGTCTTCTTGTACTTAAGTCGGCATTGTGCCTTTTGTATTTAATTCCGATGCAATTTCTGTGTTTCATCGTCAATAAGAAGGTCCAAGGGATACAGTAAAAATGAAGTGAAGCATCGGAATCAATAACTAGTGTCACAGGAATGGTTCAAAACATAGACAGTATGAAGAACAAGTCTTCTTGTACTTAAGTCAGCATTGTGCTTATTCTATTTAATTCCGATGCAATATCTGTGTTTCCTCGCCTATAAGAAGGTCAGAGGGATACAGTAAACCAGAAGTGAAGCATCGGAATCTATAACTAGTGTCACAGAAATGGTTCAAAACACAGTCAGTAAGAAGAGTCAATCTTCTTGTACTTATGTTGGCATTGTGCCTTTTGTATTTAATTCCGCTGCAATTTCTTTGTGTCAACGTCAATAAGAGGGTCAGAGATATACAGTAAACCTGAAGAGAAGCGTTGGAATCTATTACTAGTGTCACATGAATGGTTCAAAACAGTCAGTAAGAAGAGTCAGTCTTCTTGTACTTAAGACGGCATTGTGCATTTTGTATTTAAATGCGATGCAATTTCTGTGTATCATCGTCAATAAGATGGTCCAAGGGATACAGTAAACCTGAAGTGAAGCATCGGAATCTACAACTAGTGTCACAGGAATGGTTCAAACTATAGGCAGTAGGAAGAGTCAGTCTTCTTGTACTTAAGTTGGCATTGTGGCTGTTCTATTTAATTCCGATGCTATTTCTGTGTTTCATCGTCAAAAAGAAGGTCAGAGGGATACAGTAAACCTGAAGTCAAGCATCGGAATCCATAACTAGTGTCACAGGAATGGTTCAAAACATAGACAGTAGGAAGAGTCAGTCTTCTTGTACTTAAGTCGGCAGTGTGCCTTTTCTATTTAATTCCGATGCCATTTCTGTTCTTTATCGTCAATAAGTAGGTACAAGGGATACAGTAAACCTGAAGTGAAGCATCGGAATCTATAACTAGTGTCACAGGAATGGTTCAACTATAGACAGTAGGAAGAAGCAGTCTTCTTGTACTTAAGTCGGCATTGTGCCTTTTCTATTTAATTCCGATGCAATTTCTGTGTTTCATCGTCAAAAAGAAGGTCAGAGGGATACAGTAAACCTGAAGTGAAGCATCGGAATCAATAACTAGTGTCACTGGAATGGTTCTAACATCGACAGTAAGAAGGGTCAGTCTTCTTGTACTTAAGTCGGCATTGTGCCTTTTGTATTTAATTCCGAAGCAATTTCTGTGTCCAAGGGATACAGTAAAAATGAAGTGAAGCATCGGAATCTATAACTAGTGTCATAGGAATGGTTCAAAACACAGACAGTATGAAGGACCAGTATTCTTGTACTTAAGTCGGCATTGTGGTTATTCTATTTAATTCCGATGCAATTTCAGTGTTTCATCGTCTATAAGAAGGTCAGAGGGATACCGTAAACCAGAAGTGAAGCATCGGAATCTATAATTAGTGTCACAGGAACGGTTCAAACCATAGAAAGTAGGAAGAGTCAGCCTTCTTGTACTTGAGTCGGCATTGTGCCTTTTCTATTTAATTCCGATGCAATTTCTGTGTTTCATCGTGAAAAAGAAGATCAGAGGGATACAGAAAACCTGAAGTGAAGCATCGGAATCTATAACTAGTGTCACAGGAATGGTTCAAAACATAGACAGTAGGAAGAGTCAATCTTCTTGTACTTAAGTCGGCATTGTGCCATTTCCGATGCAATTTCTGTGTTTCATCGTCAAAAAGAAGGTCAGTGGGATAGAGTAAACCTGAAGTGAATAATCGGAATCTATAACTAGTGTCACAGGAACGGTTCAAACCATAGACAGTAGGAAGAGTCAGCCTTCTTGTATTAGTGTCGGCATTGTGCCTTTTCTATTTAATTCCGATGTAATTTCTGTGTTTCATCGTCAAAAAGAAGGTCAGAGGGATACAGTAAACCTGAAGTGAAGCATCGGAATCTATAACTAGTGTCACAGGAATGGGTCTAACATAGACAGTAAGAAGGGTCAGTCTTCTTGTACTTAAGTCGGCATTGTGCCTTTTGTATTTAATTCCGATGCAATTTCTGTGTTTCATCGTCAATAAGAAGGTCCAAGGGATACAGTAAAAATGAAGTGAAGCATCGGAATCAATAACTAGTGTCACAGGAATGGTTCAAAACATAGACAGTATGAAGAACAAGTCTTCTTGTACTTAAGTCAGCATTGTGCTTATTCTATTTAATTCCGATGCAATATCTGTGTTTCATCGTCTATAAGAAGGTCAGAGGGATACAGTAAACCAGAAGTGAAGCATCGGAATCTATAACTAGTGTCACTGGAATGGTTCCAACATAGACATTAAGAAGGGTCAGTCTTCTTGTACTTAAGTCTGCATTGTGCCTTTTGTATTTGATTCCGATGCAATTTCTGTGTTTCATCGTCAATAAGAAGGTCCAAGGGATACAGTAAACCTGAAGTGAAGCATCGGAATCTATAACTAGTGTCACAGGAATGGTTCAAAACATAGACAGTCAGAAGAGTCAGTCTTCTTGTACTTAAGTCTGCATTGTGCATTTTGTATTCAATTCCGATCCAACTTCTGTGTTTCATCGTCAATAAGAAGGTCAGAGGGATACAGTAAATCTGAAGTGAAGTATCGGAATCTATAACTATTGTCACAGGAATGGTTCAAAACAGTCAGTAAGAAGAGTCAGTCTTCTTGTAATTAAGTCGGCATTATGCCTTTTGTATTTAATTCCGATGCAATATCTGTGTTTCATCGTCAATAGGAAGGTCCAAGGGATACAGTAAACGTAAAGTGAAGCATCGAAATCCATAACTAGTGTCACAGGAATGGTTCAAGACATAGACAGTAAGAAGAGTCAGTCTTCTTGTACTTAAGTCGGCATTGTGCCTTTTCCATTTAATTCCGATGCAATTTCTGTGTTTCATCGTCAAAAAGAAGGGAGAGGGATAGAGTAAACCTGAAGTGAATAATCGGAATCTATAACTAGTGTCACAGGAACGGTTCAAACCATAGACAGTAGGAAGAGTCAGCCTTCTTGTACTAAAGTCGGCATTGTGCCTTTTGTATTTAATTCCGATGCACTATCTGTGTTCCATCGTCAATAAGATGATCCAAGGGAAACACTAAACCTGAAATGATGCGTCGGAATCTATAACTGGTGTCACAGGAATGGTTCAAAACATATACAGTAGACAGATTCAGTCTACGTGTACTTAAGTCGGCATTGTGCGTTTTGTATTGATTTCGGTTGCAATATCTGTGTTTCGTCGTCAATAAGAAGGTCAGTGGGATACAGTAAACCTGAAGTGAAGCATCCGAATCTACAACTAGTGTCACAGGAATGGTTCAAATCATAGTCAGTAAGAATAGTCAGTCTTCTTGTACTCAAGTCGGCATTGTGCCTTTTGCATTTAATTCCGATGCAATTTCTGTGTTTCTTCGTCAATAAGAAGGTAAGAAGGATACAGTAAACCTGACGTGAAGCATCGGAATCTATAACTAGTGTCACAGGAATGGTTCAAAACAGTCAGTAAGAAGAGTCAGTCTTCTTGTACTTAAGTCGGCAATGTGCATTTTGTGTTAAATTCCGATGCAATTTCTGTGTTTCATCGTCAATAAGAGGGTCCAAGGGATTCAGTAAACCTGAAGGGAAGCATCGGAATCTATAACTAGTGTCACAGGAATGGTTAAAAACGTAGACAGTAGGAAGAGTCAGTCTTCTTGTACTTAAGTCGGCATTGTGCTTTTTCTATTTAGTTCAGATGCATTTTCTGTGTTTCATCTTCAATACGAAGGTCCAAGGGATACAGTAAACCTGAAGTGATGCATCGGAATCTGTAACTAGTGTCACAGGAATGGTTCAAATCATAGGCAGTAGGAAGAGTCAGTCTTCTTGTACTTAAGTCGGCATTGTGCCTGTTGTATTTAATTCTGATCCAATTTCTGTGTGTTTTATCGTCAATTAGAAGGTCGGAGGGACACAGTAAATCTGAAGTGAAGCATCGGAATCTATAACTAGTGTCACAGGAATGGTTCAAAACAGTCAGTAAGAAGAGTCAGTCTTCTTGTAATTAAGTCGGCATTGTGCCTTTCGTATTTAATTCCGATGCAATTTCTGTGTTTCATCGTCAATTGGAAGGTCCAAGGGATACAGTAAACGTGAAGTGAAGCATCGGAATCCATAACTAGTTTCACAGGAATGGTTCAAAACATAGACAGTTAGAAGAGGCAGTCTACCTGTACTTAAGTCTGCATTATGCGTTTTCAATTTAATTCCGATGCAATTTCTGTGTTTCATCGTCAAAAAGAAGGTCAGAGGGATAGAGTAAACCTGAAGTGAATAATCGGAATCTATAACTAGTGTCACACGAACGATTCAAAACATAGTTTATAGGAAGGGTCAGCCTTCTTGTACTTGAGTCGGTATTGTGTCTTTTGTATTAAATTCCGGTGCACTATCTGTGTTCCATCGTCAATAAGAAGGTCAGAGGGATACAGTAAACATGAAGTGAAGCAACGGAATCTATAACTAGTGTCACAGGAATGGTTCAAAGCATAGTCAGTAAGAAGAGTCAGTCTTCTTGTACTTAAGACGGCATTGTACCTTTTGTATTTAATTCCGATGCAATTTCTGTGTCTCATCGTCAATAAGAAGGTCCACGGGATACAGTAAACCTGAAGTGGAGCATCGGAATCTATAACTAGTGTCACAGGAATGGTTCAAAACATAGACAGTAAGAAGAGTCAGTCTTTTTCTACTTAAGGCGGCATTGTGCCATTTTCAATTTAATTCCGATGCAATTAGTGTGTTTCATCGTCAATAAGAAGGTCAGAGGAATACATTAAACCTGAAGTGAAGCATCGGAATCTCCAAATAGTGTCACAGGAATGGTTCAAAAGATAGTCAGTAAGAAGAGTCAGTCTTCTTGTACTTAAGTCGGCATTGTGCCTTTTGTATTTAATTCCAATGCAATTTCTGTGTTTCATCGTCAATACGAAGGTCAGAGGGATACAGTAAACCTGAAGTGAAGCATCGGAATCTATAACTAGTGTCACAGGAATGATTCAAAACAGTCAGTAACAAGAGTCAATCTTCTTGTACTTAAGTCGGCATTGTGCCTTTTGTATTTAGTTCCGAAGTAATTTCTGTGTTTCATCGTCAATAAGAAGGTCCTAGGGATAGAGTAAACCTGAAGTGAAGATTCGGAATTTGTAACTAGTGTCACAGGAATGGTTCAAAACATAGTCAGTTAGAAGTGTCAGTCTTCTTGTACTTAAGTCGGCTTTGTGCCTATTCTATTTAATTCCGATGCAATTTCTGTATTTCGTCGCCAATACGAAGATCCAAAGATACAGTAAACCTGAAGTGAAGCATCGGAATCTATAACTAATGTCACAGGAATCGTTCAAAACATAGACAGTAGGAAGAGTCAGTGTTCTTGTACTTAAGTCGGCATTGTGCCTTTTGTATTTAGTTCCGATGCACTTTCTGTGTTTCATCGTCAATAAGAAGGACCTAGGGATAGAGTAAACCTGAAGTGAAGCATCGGAACATATAACTAGTGTCACAGGAATGGTTCAAAACATAGTCAGTAAGAAGAGTCAGTCTTCTTGTACTTAAGTCGGCATTGTGCCTTTTGTATTTAATTCCGATGCAATTTCTGTGTTTCGTCGTCAATACGAAGGTCCAAAGGAAACAGTACACCTTAAGTGAAGGATCGAAATCTATAACTAGTGTCACAGGAATGGTTCAAAACATAGTCAGTAAGAAGAGTCAGTCTTCTTGTACTTATGTTGGCATTGTGCCTTTGGTATTTAATTCCGATGCAATTTCTGTGCTTCATCGTCAATAGGAAGGTCAGAAGGATACAGTATACCTGAAGTGAAGCATCGGAATCTATAACTAGTGTCACAGGAATGGTTCAAAAAAGTCAGTAAGAAGAGTCAGTCTTCTTGTACTTAAGTCGGCAATGTGCATTTTGTGTTAAATTCCGATGCAATTTCTGTGTTTCATCGTCAATAAGAAGGTCCAAGGGATACAGTAAACCTGAAGGGAAGCATCGGAATCTATAACTAGTGTCACAAGAATGGTTCAAAATGTAGACAGTAGGAAGAGTCAGTCTTCTTGTACTTAAGTCGGCATTGTGCTTTTTCTATTTAGTTCAGATGCAATTTCTGTGTTTCATCGTCAATAAGAAGGTCAGAGGGATACAGTAAACCTGAAGTGAAGCATCGGAATCTATAACTAGTGTCACACGAATGGTTCAAAACATAGTCAGTAAGAAGAGTCAGTCTTCTTGTACTTAAGGCGGCATTGTGCATTTTGTATTTAATTCCGATGCAATTTCTGTGTCTCATCGTCAATACGAAGGTCAGAGGGATACAGTGAACCTGAGGTGAAGCATTGGAATCTATAACAAGTGTCACAGGAATGGTACACAGCACAGACAGTAGGAAAAGTCAGTCTTCTTTTACCTAAGTCGGCATTGTGCCTTTTCTATTTAATTCCGATGCAATTTCCGTGTTTCGTCTCCAAAAGGAATGTCCAAAGGTTACAGTGAACCTGAAGTGAAGCATCGGAATCCATAACTAATGTCACAGGAATCGTTCAAAACATAGACAGTAGGAAGAGTCAGTCTTCTTGTACTTAAGTCGGCATTGTGTCTTTTGTATTCAGTTCCGATGCAATTTCTGTGTTTCATCGTCAATAAGAAGGTCCTAGGGAAACAGTAAACCTGAAGTGAAGGATCGGAATCTACAACTAGTTTCACAGGAATGGTTCATAATATAGTTAGTAAGAATAGTCAGTCTTCTGGTACTTAATTCGGCATTGTGCCTTTTGTATTTAATTCCGATGCAATTTCTGTGTTTCATCGTCAATAAGAAGGTCAGAGGGATACAGTAAACCAGAAGTAAAGCATCGGAATCTATAAGTAGTGTCACAGGAATGGTTTAAAACAGTCAGTAAGAAGAGTCAATCCTCTTGGACATAAGTCAGCAGTGTGCCTTTTGTATTTAATTCCGATGCATTTTCTGTGTTTCATCGTCAATAAGAAGGTCCAAGGGATACAGTAAACCTGAAGGGAAGCATCGGAATCTATAACTAGTGTCACAAGAATGGTTCAAAACGTAGACAGTAGGAAGAGTCAGTCTTCTTGTACTTAAGTCGGCATGTGCTTTTTCTATTTAGTTCAGATGCAATTTCTGTGTTTCATCGTCAATACGAAGGTCAGAGGGATACGGTAAACCTGAAGTGAAGCATCGGAATCTATAACTAGTGTCACTGGAATGGTTCTAACATAGACAGTATGAAGGGTCAGTCTTCTTGTACTTAAGTCGGCATTGTGCCTTTTGTATTTAATTCCGATGCGATTTCTGTTTTCATCGTCAATACGAAGGTCCAAGGGATACTGTAAACCTGAAGTGAAGCATCGGAATCTATAACTAGTGTCACAGGAATGGTTCAAAACATAGGCAGTAGAAAGAGTCAGTCTTCTTGTACTTAAGTCGGCATTGTGCCGTTTGTATTTAATTCCGATGCAATTTCTGTGTTTCATCGTCAACACGAAGGTCCAAGGGATACAGTAAACCTGAAGTGAAGCATCGAAATCTATAACTAGTGTCACAGGAATGGTTCAAAACATAGTCAGTAAGAAGAGTCAGTCTTTTTGTACTTATGTTGGCATTGTGCCTTTTTTTTTAATTTCGATGCAATTTCTGTGCTTCATCGTCAATAAGAAGGTCAGAAGGATACAGTATACCTGAAGTGAAGCATCGGAATCTATAACTAGTGTCACAGGAATGGTTCAAAACAGTCAGTAAGAAGAGTCAGTCTTATTGTACTTAAGTCGGCAATGTGCATTTTCTGTTAAATTCCGATGCAATATCTGTGTTTCATCGTCAATAAGAAGGTCCAAGGGATACAGTAAACCTGAAGTGAAGCATCCGAATCTACAACTAGTGTCACAGGAATGGTTCACAACATAGTCAGTATGAAGAGTCAGTCTTCTTGCACATATGTTGGCATTGTGCCTTTTGTATTTAATTCCGATGCAATTTCTGTGTTTCATCGTCAATAAGAAATTCAGAAGAATAATGTAAACCTGAAGTGAAGCATCGGAGTCTATAACTAAGGTCACAGGAATGGTTCAAAACATAGTCAGTAAGAAGTGTCAGTCTTCTTGTACTTAAGTCGGCATTGTGCCTTTTTTTTTTAATTCCGATGCAATTTCTGTGTTTCATCGCCAATACGAAGGTCCAAGGGATACAGTAAACCTGAAGTGAAGCATCGGAATCTATAGCTAGTGTCACAGGAATGGTTCAAAACATAGTCAGTAAGAAGAGTCAGTCTTCTTGTACTTATGTTGGCATTGTGCCTTTTGTATTTAATTCCGATGCAATTTCTTTGTTTCAACGTCAATAAGAAGGTCAGAGAGATACAGTATACCTGAAGTGAAGCATCGGAATCTATAACTAGTGTCACAGGAATGGCTCAAAACATAGTCAGTTAGAAGAGTCAGTCTTCTTGTAGTTAAGTCGGCATTGTGCATTTTGTATTTAATTCCGATGCAATTTCTGTGTCTCATCGTCAATAAGAAGGTCAGAGGGATACAGTAAACCAGAAGTAAAGCATCGGAATCTATAAGTAGTGTCACAGGAATGGTTTAAAACAGTCAGTAAGAAGAGTCAATCTTCTTGTACTTAAGTCAGCAGTGTGCCTTTTGTATTTGATTCCGATGCATTTTCTGTGTTTCATCGTCAATAAGAAGGTCCAAGGGGTACAGTAAACCTGAAGTGAAGCATCGGAATTTGTAAATAGTGTCACAGGAATGGTTCAAAACATAGAGATTAAGAAGAGTCAGTCTTCTTGTACTTAAGTCGGCTTTGTGCCTATTCTATTTAATTCCGATGCAATTTCTGTATTTCGTCGCCAATACGAAGATCCAAAGATACAGTAAACCTGAAGTGAAGCATCGGAATCTATAACTAATGTCACAGGAATCGTTCAAAACATAGACAGTAGGAAGAGTCAGTGTTCTTGTACTTAAGTCGGCATTGTGCCTTTTGTATTTAGTTCCGATGCACTTTCTGTGTTTCATCGTCAATAAGAACGACCTAGGGATAGAGTAAACCTGAAGTGAAGCATCGGAACATATAACTAGTGTCACAGGAATGGTTCAAAACATAGTCAGTAAGAAGAGTCAGTCTTCTTGTACTTAAGTCGGCATTGTGCCTTTTGTATTTAATTCCGATGCAATTTCTGTGTTTCATCGTCAATACGAAGGTCCAAAGGAAACAGTAAGCCTGAAGTGAAGGATCGAAATCTATAACTAGTGTCACAGGAATGGTTCAAAACATAGTCAGTAAGAAGAGTCAGTCTTCTTGTACTTATGTTGGCATTGTGCCTTTTGTATTTAATTCCGATGCAATTTCTGTGCTTCATCGTCAATAAGAAGGTCAGAAGGATACAGTATACCTGAAGTGAAGCATCGGAATCTATAACTAGTGTCACTGGAATGGTTCAAAAAAGTCAGTAAGAAGAGTCAGTCTTCTTGTACTTAAGTCGGCAATGTGCATTTTGTGTTAAATTCCGATGCAATTTCTGTGTTTCATCGTCAATAAGAAGGTCCAAGGGATACAGTAAACCTGAAGGGTAGCATCGGAATCTATAACTAGTGTCACAAGAATGGTTCAAAATGTAGACAGTAGGAAGAGTCAGTCTTCTTGTACTTAAGTCGGCATTGTGCTTTTTCTAATTAGTTCAGATGCAATTTCTGTGTTTCATCGTCAATAAGAAGGTCAGAGGGATACAGTAAACCTGAAGTGAAGCATCGGAATCTATAACTAGTGTCACAGGAATGGTTCAAAACATATACAGTAGGAAGATTCAGCCTAAATGTACTTAAGTCGGCATTGTGCGTTTTGTATTGATTTCCGATGCAATATCTGTGTTTCATCGTCAATACGAAGGTCAGAGGGATACAGTAAACCTGAAGTGAAGCATCCGAATCTACAACTAGTGTCACAGGAATGGTTCACAACATAGTCAGTAAGAATAGTCAGTCTTCTTGTACTTAAGCCGGCATTGTACTTTTGCATTTAATTCCGATGCAATTTCTGTGTTTCATCGTCAATAAGAAGGTCAGAAGAATACAGTAAACCTGAAGTGAAGCATCGGAATTTATAACTAATGTCACAGGAATGGTTCAAAACATAGTCAGTAAGAAGTGTCAGTCTTCTTGTACTTAAGTCGGCATTGTGCCTTTTTTTTTTAATTCCGATGCAATTTCTGTGTTTCATCGTCAATACGAAGGTCCAAGGGATACAGTACACCTGAAGTGATGCATCGGAATCTATAGCTAGTGTCACAGGAATGGTTCAAAACATAGTCAGTAAGAAGAGTCAGTCTTCTTGTACTTATGTTGCCATTGTGCCTTTTCTATTTAATTCCGATGCAATTTCTTTGTTTCAACGTCAATAAGAAGGTCAGAGGGATACAGTATACCTGAAGTGAAGCATTGGAATCTATAACTAGTGTCACAGGAATTGTTCAAAACATAGTCAGTAAGAAGAGTCAGTCTTCTTGTACTTAAGTCGGCATTGTGCATTTTGTATTTAATTCCGATGCAATTTCTGTGTCTCATCGTCAATACGAAGGTCAGAGGGATACAGTGAACCTGAGGTGAAGCATTGGAATCTATAACAAGTGTCACAGGAATGGTACACAGCACAGACAGTAGGAAAAGTCAGTCTTCTTTTACCTAAGTCGGCATTGTGCCTTTTCTATTTAATTCCGATGCAATTTCCGTGTTTCGTCTCCAATAAGAATGTCCAAAGGATACAGTGAACCTGAAGTGAAGCATCGGAATCCATAACTAATGTCACAGGAATCGTTCAAAACATAGACTGTAGGAAGAGTCAGTCTTCTTGTACTTAAGTCGGCATTGAGCCTTTTGTATTCAGTTCCGATGCAATTTCTGTGTTTCATCGTCAATAAGAAGGTCCTAGGGAAACAGTAAACCTGAAGTGAAGGATCGGAATCTACAACTAGTTTCACAGGAATGGTTCAAATACATAGTTAGTAAGAATAGTCAGTCTTCTGGTACTTAATTCGGCATTGTGCCTTTTGTATTTAATTCCGATGCAATTTCTGTGTTTCATCGTCAATAAGAAGGTCAGAGGGATACAGTAAACCAGAAGTAAAGCATCGGAATCTATAAGTAGTGTCACAGGAATGGTTTAAAACAGTCAGTAAGAAGAGTCAATCTTCTTGTACATAAGTCAGCAGTGTGCCTTTTGTATTTAATTCCGATGCATTTTCTGTGTTTCATCGTCAATAAGAAGGTCCAAGGGGTACAGTAAAACTGAAGTGAAGCATCGGAATTTATAAATAGTGTCACAGGAATGGTTCAAAACATAGAGATTAACAAGAGTCATTCTTCTTGTACTTAAGTCGGCTTTGTGCCTATTCTATTTAATTCCGAAGCAATTTCTGTATTTCATCGCCAATACGAAGATCCAAAGATACAGTAAACCTGAAGTGAAGCGTCGGTATCTATAACTAATGTCACAGGAATCGTTCAAAACATAGACAGTAGGAAGAGTCAGTCTTCTTGTACTTGAGTCGGCATTGTGCCTTTTGTATTTAATTCCGATGCAATTTCTGTGTATCGTCGTCAAAAAGAAGGTCAGAGGGATACAGTAAACCTGAAGTGAAGCATCGGAATCTATAACTAGTGTCACAGGAATGGTTCAAAGCATATACAGTAGGAAGATTCAGTCTACATGTACTTAAGTCGGCATTGTGCGTTTTGAATTGATTTCCGATGCAATATCTGTGTTTCATCGTCAATAAGAAGGTCAGAGGGATACAGTAAACCTGAAGTGATGCATCCGAATCTACAACTAGTGTCACAGGAATGGTTCACAACATTGTCAGTAAGAATAGTCAGTCTTCTTGTACTTAAGTCGGCATTGTGCCTTTTGCATTTCATTCCGATGCAATTTCTGTGTTTCATCGTCAATAAGAAGGTCAGAAGAATACAGTAAACCTGAAGTGAAGCATCGGAATCTATAACTAATGTCACAGGAATGGTTCAAAACATAGTCAGTAAGATGTGTCAGTCTTCTTGTACTTAAGTCGGCATTGTGCCTTTTTTTTTTAATTCCGATGCAATTTCTGTATTTCATCGTCAATACGAAGGTCCAAGGGATACAGTAAACCTGAAGTGAAGCATCGGAATCTATGGCTAGTGTCACAGGAATGTTTCAAAACATAGTCAGTAAGGAGAGTCAGTCTTCTTGTACATTTGTTGGCATTGTGCCTTTTGTATTTAATTCCGATGCAATTTCTTTGTTTCAACGTCAATAAGAAGGTCAGAGGGATACAGTATACCTGAAGTGAAGCATCGGAATCTATAACTAGTGTCACAGGAATGGTTCAAAACATAGTCAGTAAGAAGAGTCAGTCTTCTTGTACTTAAGACGGCATTGTGCATTTTGTATTTAATTCCGATGCAATTTCCTTGTTTCATCGTCAATAAGACGGTCCTAGGGAAACAGTAAACCTGAAGTGAAGGATCGGAATCTACAACTAGTTTCACAGGAATGGTTCAAAACATAGTCAGTAAGAATAGTCAGTCCTCTTGTACTTAATTCGGCATTGTGCCTTTTGTATTTAATTCCGATGCAATTTCTGTGTTTCATCGTCAATAAGAAGGTCTGAGGGATACAGTAAACCAGAAGTAAAGCATCGGAATCTATAAGTAGTGTCACAGGAATTGTTTAAAACAGTCAGTAAGAAGAGTCAATCTTCTTGTACTTAAGTCAGCAGTGTGCCTTTTGTATTTAATTCCGATGCATTTTCTGTGTTTCATCGTCAATAAGAAGGTCCAAGGGGTACAGTAAACCTGAAGTGAAGCATCGGAATTTATAAATAGTGTCACAGGAATGGTTCAAAACATAGAGACTAAGAAGAGTCAGTCTTCTTGTACTTAAGTCGGCTTTGTGCCTATTCTATTTAATTCCAATGCAATTTCTGTATTTCGTCGCCAATACGAAGATCCAAAGATACAGTAAACCTGAAGTGAAGCATCGGAATCTATAACTAATGTCACAGGAATCGTTCAAAACATAGACAGTATCAAGAGTCAGTCTTCTTGTACTTAAGTCGGCATTGTGCCTTTTGTATTTAGTTCCGATGCACTTTCTGTGTTTCATCGTCAATAAGAAGGACCTAGGGATAGAGTAAACCTGAAGTGAAGCATCGGAACATACAACTAGTGTCACAGCAATGGTACAAAACATAGTCAGTAAGAAGTGTCAGTCTTCTTGTACTTAAGTCGGCATTGTGCCTTTTGTATTTAGATCCGATGCACTTTCTGTGTTTCATCGTCAATAAGAAGGACCTAGGGATAGAGTAAACCTGAAGTGAAGCATCGGAACATATAACTAGTGTCACAGGAATGGTTCAAAACATAGTCAGTAAGAAGAGTCAGTCTTCTTGTACTTATGTTGGCATTGTGCCTTTTGTATTTAATTCCGATGCAATTTCTGTGTTTCATCGTCAATAAGAAGGTCAGAAGGATACGGTATACCTGAAGTGAAGCATCGGAATCTATAACTAGTGTCACAGGAATGGTTCAAAACAGTCAGTAAGAAGAGTCAGTCTTCTTGTACTTAAGTCGGCAATGTGTATTTTGTGTTAAATTCCGATGCAATTTCTGTGTTTCATCGTCAATAAGAAGGTCCAAGGGATACAGTAAACCTGAAGGGAAGCATCGGAATCTATAACTAGTGTCACAAGAATGGTTCAAAACGTAGACAGTAGGAAGAGTCAGTCTTCCTGTACTTAAGTCGGCATGTGCTTTTTCTATTTAGTTCAGATGCAATTTCTGTGTTTCATCGTCAATACGAAGGTCAGAGGGATACGGTAAACCTGAAGTGAAGCATCGGAATCTATAACTAGTGTCACTGGAATGGTTCTAACATAGACAGTATGAAGGGTCAGTCTTCTTGTACTTAAGTCGGCATTGTGCCTTTTGTATTTAATTCCGATGCGATTTCTGTTTTCATCGTCAATACGAAGGTCCAAGGGATACTGTAAACCTGAAGTGAAGCATCGGAATCTATAACTAGTGTCACAGGAATGGTTCAAAACATAGGCAGTAGGAAGAGTCAGTCTTCTTGTACTTAAATCGGCATTGTGCCGTTTGTATTTAATTCCGATGCAATTTCTGTGTTTCATCGTCAATACGAAGGTCCAAGGGATACAGTAAACCTGAAGTGAAGCATCGAAATCTATAACTAGTGTCACAGGAATGGTTCAAAACATAGTCTGTAAGAAGAGTCAGTCTTTTTGTACTTATGTTGGCATTGTGCCTTTTTTTTTTTAATTTCGATGCAATTTCTGTGCTTCATCGTCAATAAGAAGGTCAGAAGGATACAGTATACCTGAAGTGAAGCATCGGAATCTATAACTAGTGTCACAGGAATGGTTCAAAACAGTCAGTAAGAAGAGTCAGTCTTATTGTACTTAAGTCGGCAATGTGCATTTTCTGTTAAATTCCGATGCAATTTCTGTGTTTCATCGTCAATAAGAAGGTCCAAGGGATACAGTAAACCTGAAGTGAAGCATCCGAATCTACAACTAGTGTCACAGGAATGGTTCACAACATAGTCAGTAAGAAGAGTCAGTCTTCTTGTACTTATGTTGGCATTGTGCCTTTTGTATTAAATTCCGATGCAATTTCTGTGTTACATCGTCAATAAGAAATTCAGAAGAATAATGGAAACCTGAAGTGAAGCATCGGAGTCTATAACTAAGGGCACAGGAATGGTTCAAAACATAGTCAGTAAGAAGTGTCAGTCTTCTTGTACTTAAGTCGGCATTGTGCCATTTTTTTTTAATTCCGATGCAATTTCTGTGTTTCATCGTCAATACGAAGGTCCAAGGGATACAGTAAACCTGAAGTGAAGCATCGGAATCTATAGCTAGTGTCACAGGAATCGTTCAAAACATAGACAGTAGGAAGAGTCAGTGTTCTTGTGCTTAAGTCGGCATTGTGCCTTTTGTATTTAGTTCCGATGCACTTTCTGTGTTTCATCGTCAATAAGAAGGACCTAGGGATAGAGTAAACCTGAAGTGAAGCATCGGAACATATAACTAGTGTCACAGGAATGGTTCAAAACATAGTCAGTAAGAAGAGTCAGTCTTCTTGTACTTAAGTCGGCATTGTGCCTTTTGTATTTAATTCCGATGCAATTTCTGTGTTTCATCGTCAATACGAAGGTCCAAAGGAAACAGTAAACCTGAAGTGAAGGATCGAAATCTATAACTAGTGTCACAGGAATGGTTCAAAACATAGTCAGTAAGAAGAGTCAGTCTTCTTGTACTTATGTTGGCATTGTGCCTTTTGTATTTAATTCCGATGCAATTTCTGTGCTTCATCGTCAATAAGAAGGTCAGAAGGATACAGTATACCTGAAGTGAAGCATCGGAATCTATAACTAGTGTCACAGGAATGGTTCAAAAAAGTCATGAAGAAGAGTCAGTCTTCTTGTACTTAAGTCGGCAATGTGCATTTTGTGTTAAATTCCGATTCAATTTCTGTGTTTCATCGTCAATAAGAAGGTCCAAGGGATACAGTAAACCTGAAGGGAAGCATCGGAATCTATAACTAGTGTCACAAGAATGGTTCAAAATGTAGACAGTAGGAAGAGTCAGTCTTCTTGTACGTAAGTCGGCATTGTGCTTTTTCTATTTAGTTCAGATGCAATTTCTGTGTTTCATCGTCAATAAGAAGGTCAGAGGGATACAGTAAACCTGAAGTGAAGCATCGGAATCTATAACTAGTGTCACAGGAATGGTTCAAAACATATACAGTAGGAAGATTCAGTCTACATGTACTTAAGTCGTCATTGTGCGTTTTGAATTGATTTCCGATGCAATATCTGTGTTTCATCGTCAATAAGAAGGTCAGAGTAATACAGTAAACCTGAAGTGAAGCATCCGAATCTACAACTAGTGTCACAGGAATGGTTCACAACATTGTCAGTAAGAATAGTCGGTCTTCTTGTACTTAAGTCGGCATTGTGCCTTTTGCATTTCATTCCGATGCAATTTCTGTGTTTCATCGTCAATAAGAAGGTCAGAAGAATACAGTAAACCTGAAGTGAAGCATCGGAATCTATAACTAATGTCACAGGAATGGTTCAAAAAATAGTCAGTAAGAAGTATCAGTCTTCTTGTACTTAAGTCGGCATTGTGCCTTTTTTTTTTTTAATTCCGATGCAATTTCTGTGTTTCATCGTCAATACGAAGGTCCAAGGGATACAGTAAACCTGAAGTGAAGCATCGGAATCTATAGCTAGTGTCACAGGAATGGTTCAAATCATAGTCAGTAAGGAGAGTCAGTCTTCTTGTACATATGTTGGCATTGTGATTTTTGTATTTAATTTCGATAAATTTCTTTGTTTCAACGTCAATAAGAAGGTCAGAGGGATACAGTATACCTGAAGTGAAGCATCGGAATCTATAACTAGTGTCACAGGAATGGTTCAAAACATAGTCAGTAAGAAGAGTCAGTCTTCTTGTACTTAAGTCGGCATTGTGCATTTTGTATTTAATTCCGATGCAATTTCTTTGTTTCATCGTCAATAAGAAGGTCCTTGGGAAACAGTAAACCTGAAGTGAAGGATCGGAATCTACAACTAGTTTCACAGGAATGGTTCAAAACATAGTCAGTAAGAATAGTCAGTCCTCTTGTACTTATTTCGGCATTGTGCCTTTTGTATTTAATTCCGATGCAATTTCTGTGTTTCATCGTCAATAAGAAGGTCAGAGGGATACAGTAAACCAGAAGTAAAGCATCGGAATCTATAAGTAGTGTCACAGGAATTGTTTAAAACAGTTAGTAAGAAGAGTCAATGTTCTTGTACTTCAGTCAGCAGTGTGCCTTTTGTATTTAATTCCGATGCATTTTCTGTGTTTCATCGTCAATAAGAAGGTCCAAGGGGTACAGAAAACCTGAAGTGAAGCATCGGAATTTATAAATAGTGTCACAGGAATGGTTCAAAACATAGAGATTAAGAAGAGTCAGTCTTCTTGTACTTAAGTCGGCATTGTGCCTTTTGTATTTAGTTCCGATGCACTTTCTGTGTTTCATCGTCAATAAGAAGGACCTAGGGATAGAGTAAACCTGAAGTGAAGCATCGGAACATATAACTAGTGTCACAGCAATGGTTCAAAACATAGTCAGTAGGAAGTGTCAGTCTTCTTGTACTTAGGTCGGCATTGTGCCTTTTGTATGTAATTCCGATGCAATTTCTGTGTTTCATCGTCAATACGAAGGTCCAAGGGTTACAGTAAACCTGAAGTGAAGCATCGAAATCTATAACTAGTGTCACAGGAATGGTTCAAAACATAGTCAGTAAGAAGAGTCAGTCTTCTTGTACTTATGTTGGCATTGTGCCTTTTGTATTTAATTCCGATGCAATTTCTGTGTTTCATCGTCAATAAGAAGGTCAGAAGGATACAGTATACCTGAAGTGAAGCATCGGAATCTATAACTAGTGTCACAAGAATGGTTCAAAACGTAGACAGTAGGAAGAGTCAGTCTTCTTGTACTTAAGTCGGCATGTGCTTTTTCTATTTAGTTCAGATGCAATTTCTGTGTTTCATCGTCGATACGAAGGTCAGAGGGCTACAGTAAACCTGAAGTGAAGCATCGGAATCTATAACTAGAGTCACTGGAATGGTTCTAACATAGACAGTATGAAGGGTCAGTCTTCTTGTACTTAAGTCGGCATTGTGCCTTTTGTATTTAATTCCGATGCGATTTCTGTTTTCATCGTCAATACGAAGGTCCAAGGGATACAGTAAACCTGAAGTGAAGCATCGGAATCTATAACTAGTGTCACAGGAATGGTTCAAAACATAGGCAGTAGGAAGAGTCAGTCTTCTTGTACTTAAGTCGGCATTGTGCCGTTTGTATTTAATTCCGATGCAATTTCTGTGTTTCATCGTCAATACGAAGGTCCAAGGGATACAGTAAACCTGAAGTGAAGCATCGAAATCTATAACTAGTGTCACAGGAATGGTTCAAAACATAGTCAGTAAGAAGAGTCAGTCTTTTTGTACTTATTTTGGCATTGTGCCTTTTTTTTTTAATTTCGATGCAATTTCTGTGCTTCATCGTCAATAAGAAGGTCAGAAGGATACAGTATACCTGAAGTGAAGCATCGGAATCTATAATTAGTGTCACAGGAATGGTTCAAAACAGTCAGTAAGAAGAGTCAGTCTTATTGTACTTAAGTCGGCAATGTGCATTTTCTGTTAAATTCCGATGCAATTTCTGTGTTTCATCGTCAATAAGAAGGTCCAAGGGATACAGTAAACCTGAAGTGAAGCATCCGAATCTAAAACTAGTGTCACAGGAATGGTTCACAACATAGTCAGTAAGAAGAGTCAGTCTTCTTGTACTTATGTTGGCATTGTGCCTTTTGTATTTAATTCCGATGCAATTTCTGTGTTTCATCGTCAATAAGAAGGTCAGAAGAATAATGTAAACCTGAAGTGAAGCTTCGGAGTCTATAACTAAGGTCACAGGAATGGTTCAAAACATAGTCAGTAAGAAGTGTCAGTCTTCTTGTACTTAAGTCGGCTTTGTGCCTATTCTATTTAATTCCGATGCAATTCCTGTATTTCGTCGCCAATACGAAGATCCAAAGATACAGTAAACCTGAAGTGAAGCATCGGAATCTATAACTAATGTCACAGGAATCGTTCAAAACATAGACAGTAGGAAGAGTCAGTGTTCTTGTACTTAAGTCGGCATTGTGCCTTTTGTATTTAGTTCCGATGCACTTTCTGTGTTTCATCGTCAATAAGAAGGACCTAGGGATAGAGTAAACCTGAAGTGAAGCATCGGAACATATAACTAGTGTCACAGGAATGGTTCAAAACATAGTCAGTAAGAAGAGTCAGTCATCTTGTACTTAAGTCGGCATTGTGCCTTTTGTCTTTAATTCCGATGCAATTTCTGTGTTTCATCGTCAATACGAAGGTCCAAAGGAAACAGTAAACCTGAAGTAAAGCATCGAAATCTACAACTAGTGTCACAGGAATGGTTCAAAACATAGTCAGTAAGAAGAGTCAGTCTTCTTGTACTTATGTTGGCATTGTGCCTTTTGTATTTAATTCCGATGCAATTTCTGTGCTTCATCTTCAATAAGAAGGTCAGAAGGATACAGTATACCTGTAGTGAAGCATCGGAATCTATAACTAGTGTCACAGGGATGGTTTAAAAAAGTCAGTAAGAAGAGTCAGTCTTCTTGTACTTAAGTCGGCAATGTGCATTTTGTGTTAAATTCCGATGCAATTTCTGTGTTTCATCGTCAATAAGAAGGTCCAAGGGATACAGTAAACCTGAAGGGAAGCATCGGAATCTATAACTAGTGTCACAAGAATGGTTCAAAATGTAGACAGTAGGAAGAGTCAGTCTTCTTGTACTTAAGTCGGCATTGTGCTTTTTCTATTTAGTTCAGATGCGATTTCTGCTTTCATCGTCAATACGAAGGTCCAAGGGATACAGTAAACCTGAAGTGAAGCATCGGAATCTATAACTAGTGTCACAGGAATGGTTCAAAACATAGGCAGTAGGAAGAGTCAGTCTTCTTGTACTTAAGTCGGCATTGTGCCTTTTGTATTTGATTCTGATCCAATTTCTGTGTGGTTCATCGTCAATTAGAAGGTCAGAGGGACACAGTAAATCTGAAGTGAAGCATCGGAATCTATAACTAGTGTCACAGGAATGGTTCAAAACAGTCAGTAAGAAGAGTCAATCTTCTTGTAATTAAGTCGGCATTGTGCCTTTTGTATTTAATTCCGATGCAATGTCTGTGTTTCATCGTCAATAAGAAGGTCCAAGGGATACAGTAAACGTGAAGTGAAGCATCGGAATCCATAACTAGTGTCACAGGAATGGTTCAAAACATAGACAGTCAGAAGAGGCAGTCTACTTGTAATTAAGTCTGCATTGTGCGTTTTCTATTTAATTCCGATGCAATTTCTGTGTTTCATCGTCAAAAAGAAGGTCAGAGGGATAGAGTAGACCAGAGGTGAATAATCGGAATCTATAACTAGTGTCACAGTAACGGTTCAAAACATAGACAATAGGAACTGTCAGCCTTCTTGTACTTGAGTCGGCATTGTGGCCTTTGTATTAAATTCCGGTGCACTATCTGTGTTCCATCGTCAATAAGAAGGTCAGAGGGATACAGTTAAACTGAAGTGAAGCATCGGAATCTATAACTAGTGTCACAGGAATGGTTCAAAACATAGTCAGTAAGAAGAGTCAGTCTACTTGTACTTAAGTCGGCATTGTACCTTTTGTATTTAATTCCGATGCATTTTCTGTGTCCCATCGTCAATAAGAAGGTCCAACGGATACAGTAAACCTGAAGTGGAGCATCGGAATCTATAACTAGTATTACAGGAATGGTTCAAACATAGTCAGTAAGAAGAGTCAATCTTTTTGTACTTAAGGCGGCATTGTGCCATTTTCAATTTAATTACGATGCAATTAGTGTGTTTCATCGTCAATAAGAAGGTCAGAGGGATACAGTAAACCTGAAGTGAAGCATCGGATTCTCTAAATAGTGTCCCAGGAATGGTTCAAAACATAGTCAGTAAGAAGAGTCAGTCTTCTTGTACTTAAGTCGGCATTGTACCTTTTGTTTTTAATTCCGATGCAATTTCTGTGTCTCATCGTCAATAAGAAGGTCCAAGGGATACAGTAAACCTGAAGTGGAGCATCGGAATCTATAACTAGTGTCACAGGAATGGTTCAAAACATAGTCAGTTAGAAGTGTCAGTCTTCTTGTACTTAAGTCGTTATTGTGCCTTTTCTATTTAATTCCGATGCATTTTCTGTGTTTCATCGTCAATACGAAGGTCCAAGGGATACAGTAAACCTGAAGTGAAGCATCGGAACCTATAACTAGTGTCACAGGAATGGTTCAAAACATTCAGTAAGATGAGTCAGTCTTCTTGTACTTATGTCGGCATTGTGCATTTTTTATTTAATTCCGATGCAATATCTGTGTTTCATCGTCAATAAGAAGGTCCTAGGGATACAGTAAACCTGAGGTGAAGCATCGGAATCTATAACTAGTGTCACAGGAATGGTTCAAAACATAGACAGTAAGAAGAGTCAGTCTTCTTGTACATAAGTCGGCATTATGCCTTTTGTATTTAATTCTGATGCAATTTCTGTGTTTCGTCGTCAAAAAGAAGGTCAGAGGGATACAGTAAACCTGAAGTGAAGCATAGGAATCTATAAGTAGTGTCACAGGAATGGTTCAAAACATAGACAGTAGGAAGAGTCAGTCTTCTTGTACTTAAGTCGGCATTGTGCCTTTTCTATTTAATTCCGATGCAATTTCTGTGTTTCATCGTCAAAAAGAAGGTCTGAGGGATAAAGTTAACCTGAAGTGAAGCATCGGAAACTATAACTAGTGTCACAGAATGGTTCAAAACATAGACAGTAGGAAGAGTCAGACTTCTTGTACTTAAGTCGGCATTGTGCCTCTTCTATTTAATTCCGATGCAATTTCTGTGATTCATCATACATAAGTAGGTCCAAGGGATACAGTAAACCTGAGGTGAAGCATCGGAATCTATAACTAGTGTCACAGGAATGGTTCAAAACATAGACAGTACGAGGAGTCTGTCTTCTTGTACTTAAGTCGGCATTGTGCTTTTTCTATTTAATTCCGATGCAATTTCTGTGTTTCATCATCAATAAGAAGGTCAGAGGGATACAGTAAATCTGGAGTGAAGCATCGGAATCTATAACTAGTGTCACAGGAATGGTTCAAAACATAGTCAGTAAGACGTGTCAGTCTTCCTGTACGTAAGTCGTCATTGTGCCTTTTGTATTCAATTGCGATGCAATTCTTGTGTCTCATCGTCAATAAGAAGGTCCAAGGGATACAGTAAACCTGAAGTGGAGCATCGGAATCTATAACTAGTGTCACAGGAATGGTTCAAAAGATAGACAGTAAGAAGAGTCAGTCTTTTTGTACTTAAGTCGGCATTGTGCCACTTTCAATTTAATTCCGATGCAATTAGTGTGTTTCATCGTCAATAAGTAGGTCAGAGGGATACAGTAAACCTGAAGTGAAGCATCGGAATCTCTAACTAGTGTCACAGGAATGGTTCAAAACATAGTCAGTAAGAAGTGTCAGTCTTCTTGTACTTAAGTCGGCATTGTGCCTTTTGTATATAATTCCGATGCAATTTCTGTGTTTCATTGTCTATGAGAAGGTCCAAGGGATACAGTATACCTGAAGCATCGGAATCTGTAACTAGCGTCACAGGAAAGGTTCAAAACATTGACACTAAAAAGAGTCAGTCTGCTTGAACATAAGACGGCATTGTGCCTTTTCTATTTGATTCCGATGCAATTTCTGTGTCTCATCGTCATTAAGAAGGTCCAAGGGATACAGTAAACCTGAAGTGAAGCATCGGAATCCATAACTAGTGTCACAGGAAGGGTTCAAATCATTGACAGTGAGAAGGGTCAGTCTTCTTGTACTTAAGTCGGCATTGTGTCTTTTCTATTTAATTCCGATGCAATTTCTGTGTTTCATCGACAATAAGAAGGTCCTAGGGATACAGTAAACCTGAAGTGTAGCATCGGAATCTGTAACTAGTGTCACAGGAGTGGATCAAGATATAGTCAGTAAGAAGAGTCAGTCTTCTTGTACTTAAGTCGGCATTGTGTCTTTTCTATTTAATTCCGATGCAATTTCTGTGTTTCATCGACAATAAGAAGGTCCAAGGGATACAGCAAACCTGAAGTGGAGCATTGGAATCTATAACTAGTGGCACAGGAATGGTTCACAAATTAGACAGTATGAAGAGCCAGTCTTCTTGCACTTAAGTCGGCATTGTGTTTTTCCATTTATTTCCGATGCAATTTCTGTGTTTCATCGTCATTAAGATGGTCAGAGGGATACAGTAAACCTGAAGTGAAGCATCGGAATCTATAACTAGTGTCATCGGAATGGTTCTAACATAGACAGTAAGAAGGGTCAGTCTTCTTGTACTTAAACGGTATTGTGCCTTTTGTATTTAATTCCGATGCAATCTCTGTGTTTCATCGTCTAAACGAAGGTCAGAGGGATACAGTAAACCTGAAGTGAAGCATCGGAATCTACAACTAGTGTCACAGGAATGGTTCAAAACATAGACAACAGGAACAGTCAGTCTTCTTGTACTTAAGTCGGCATTGTGCCTTTTCTATTTAATTCCGATGCTATTTCTGTGTATCATCGTAAAAATGAAGGTCAGAGGGATACAGTAAACCAGAAGTGAAGCATCGGAATCTATAACTAGTGTCACAGGAATGGTTCAAAACATAGACAGTAGGAAGAGTCAGTCTTCTTGAACTTAAGTCGGCATTGTGCCTATTCTATTAAATTCCGATGCTATTTCTGTGCTTCGTCGTCAATAAGAAGGTCCAATGGATACAGTAAACCTGAAGTGAAGCATCGGAATCTATAACTAGTGTCACAGGAATGGTTCAAAACATAGACAGTAGGAAGAGTCAGTCTTCTTGTACTTAAGTCGGCATTGTGCCTTTTCTATTTAAGTCCGATGCAATTTCTGTGTTTCATCGTCAATAAGAAGGTCCAAGGGATACAGTAAACCTGAAGTGAAGCATCGGAATCCATAACTAGTGTCACAGGAAGGGTTCAAATCATTGACAGTGAGAAGGGTCAGTCTTCTTGTACTTAAGTCGGCATTGTGCCTTTTCTATTTAATTCCGATGCAATTTCTGTGTTTCATCGACAATAAGATTTTCAGAGGGATACAGTAAACCTGAAGTGAAGCATCGAAATCTATAACTAGAGTCACAGGAATGGTTCAAATCATAGACAGTAAGAAGAGTCAGTCTTCTTGTACTTAAGTCGGCATTGTGCCTTTTGTATTTAATTCCGATGCAATTTCTGTGTTTCATCGTCAATAAAAAGGTCCGAGGGATACACTAAACCTGAAGTGGAGCATCGGAATCTATAACTAGTGTCACAGGAATGGTTCATAAATTAGTCGGTAAGAAGAGTCAGTCTTCATGTACTCAAGTCGGCATTGTGCCCTTTTCAATTTATTTTCGATGCAATTACTGTGTTTCATCGTCAACAAGAAGGTCAGAGGGATACAGTAAACCTGAAGTGAAGCATCGGAATCTCTAACTAGTGTCACAGGAATGGTTCAACACATAGTCAGTAAGAAGAGTCAGTCTTCTTGTACTTAAGTCGCCATTGTGCCTTTTGTATTTGATTTCGATGCAATTTCTGTGTTTCATCGTTAATAAGAAGGTCCAAGGGATACAGTAAACCTGGAGTGAAGCATCGGAAAGTGTAACTAGCGTCACAGGAATGGTTCAAATCATAGACACTAATAAGAGTCAGTCTGATTGTACTTAAGACGGCATTGTAAGTTTTCTATTTAATTCCGATGCAATTTCTGTTTTTCATCGTCAACAAGAAGGTCAGAGGGATACAGTGAACCTGAAGTGAAGCATCGGAATCCATAACTAATGTCACAGGAATCATTCAAAACATAGACAGTAGGAAGAGTCAGTCTTCCTGTACTTAAGTCGGCATTTTGCCTTTTGAATTTAGTTCCGATGCAATTTCTGTGTTTCATCGTCAATAAGAAGGTCAGAGGGATACAGTAAACCTGAAGTGAATTATCGGAATCTATAAGCAGTGTCATCGGAATTGTTCTAACATAGACAGTAAGGAGGGTCAGTCTTCTTGTACTTAAGTCGGCATTGTGCCTTTTGTATTTAATTCCGATGCAATTTCTGTGTTTCATTGTCAAAACGAAGGTCAGAGGGAGACAGTAAACCTGAAGTGAAGCATCGGAATCTACAACTAGTGTCACAGGAATGGTTCAAAATATAGACAACAGGAACAGTCAGTCTTCTTGTACTGAAGTCGGCATTGTGCCTTTTCTATTTAATTCCGATGCAATTCTTGTGTTTCGTCGTCAATAAGAATGTCCAAGGGATACAGTAAACCTGAAGTGAGGCATCGGAATCTATAACTAGTGTCACCGGAATGGTTCAAAACATAGACAGTGGGAAGAGTCAGTCGTCTTGTACTTAAGTCGCCATTGTGCCTTTTTTATTTTGTTCCTATGCAATTTCTGTGTTTCATCGTCAATAAGAAGGTCCTAGGGATACAGTAAACCTGAAGTGTAGCATCGGAATCTGTAACTAGTGTCACAGGAGTGGATCAAGATATAGTCAGTAAGAAGATTCAGTCTTCTTGTACTTAAGTCGGCATTGTGCCTTTTCTATTTAATTCCGATGCAATTTCTGTGTTTCATCGACAATAAGAAGGTCAAAGGGATACAGCAAACCTGAAGTGGAGCATTGGAATCTATAACTAGTGTCACAGGAATGGTTCACAAATTAGACAGTAAGAAGAGCCAGTCTTCTTGTACTTAAGTCGGCATTGTGTTTTTCTATTTATTTCCGATGCAATTTCTGTGTTTCATCGTCAATAAGATGGTCAGAGGGATACAGTAAACCTGAATTGAAGCATCGGAATCTATAACTAGTGTCATCGGAATGGTTCAAACATTGACAGTAAGAAGGGTAAGTCTTCTTGTACTTAAGTCGGTATTGTGCCTTTCGTATTTAATTCCGATGCAATCTCTGTGTTTCATCGTCAAAACGAAGGTCAGAGGGATACAGTAAACCTGAAGTGAAGCATCGGAATCTACAACTAGTGTCACAGGAATGGTTCAAAACATAGACAACAGGAACAGTCAGTCTTCTTGTACTTAAGTCGGCATTGTGCCTTTTCTATTTAACTCCGATGCAATTTCTGTGTATCATCGAAAAAATGAAGGTCAGAGGGATACAGTAAACCAGAAGTGAAGCATCGGAATCTATAACTAGTGTCACAGGAATGGTTCAATACATAGTCAGTGAGAAGACTCAGTCTTCTTGTATGTAAGTCGGCATTGTGATTTTTTTATTTAATTCCGAAGCAATTTCTGTCTTTCATCGTCAATAAGAAGATCTAAGGGATACAGTAAACCTGAAGTGAATAATCGGAATCTATAACTAGTGTCACAGGACCGGTTCAAAACATAGACAATAGGAAGAGTCAGCATTCTTGTACTTGAGTCGGCTTTGTGCCTTTTGTATTTAATTCCAATGCACTATCTGTGTTCCATCGTCAATAAGAAGATCCAAGGGATACAGTAAACCTGAAATGAAGCATCGGAATCTAAAACTGGTGTCACAGGAATGGTTCAAAACAAGTACAGTAGGAAGATTCAGTCTACATGTACTTAAGTCGGCATTGTGCCTTTTGTATTTATTTCCGATGCAATTCCTGTGTTTCATCATCAATAAGAAAGTCAGAGGGATACAGTAAATCTGGAGTGAAGCATCGGAATCTATAACTAGTGTCACAGGAATGGTTCAAAACATAGTCAGTAAGACGTGTCAGTCTTCCTGTACGTAAGGCGTCATTGTGCCTTTTGTATTCAATTGCGATGCAATTCTTGTGTCTCATCGTCAATAAGAAGGTCCAAGGGATACAGTAAACCTGAAGTGGAGCATCGGAATCTATAACTAGTGTCACAGGAATGGTTCAAAAGATAGACAGTAAGAAGAGTCAGTCTTTTTGTACTTAAGTCGGCATTGTGCCATTTTCAATTTAATTCCGATGCAATTAGTGTGTTTCATCGTCAATAAGTAGGTCAGAGGGATACAGTAAACCTGAAGTGAAGCATCGGAATCTCTAACTAGTGTCACAGGAATGGTTCAAAACATAGTCAGGAAGAAGTGTCAGTCTTCTTGTACTTAAGTCGGCATTGTGCCTTTTGTATATAATTCCGATGCAATTTCTGTGTTTCATCGTCTATGAGAAGGTCCAAGGGATACAGTATACCTGAAGCATCGGAATCTGTAACTAGCGTCACAGGAAAGGTTCAAAACATTGACACTAAAAAGAGTCAGTCTGCTTGAACATAAGACGGCATTGTGCCTTTTCTATTTGATTCCGATGCAATTTCTGTGTCTCATCGTCATTAAGAAGGTCCAAGGGATACAGTAAACCTGAAGTGAAGCATCGGAATCCATAACTAGTGTCACAGGAAGGGTTCAAATCATTGACAGTGAGAAGGGTCAGTCTTCTTGTACTTAAGTCGGCATTGTGTCTTTTCTATTTAATTCCGATGCAATTTCTGTGTTTCATCGACAATATGAAGGTCCTAGGGATACAGTAAACCTGAAGTGTAGCATCGGAATCTGTAACTAGTGTCACAGGAGTGGATCAAGATATAGTCAGGAAGAAGAGTCAGTCTTCTTGTACTTAAGTCGGCATTGTGTCTTTTCTATTTAATTCCGATGCAATTTCTGTGTTTCATCGACAATAAGAAGGTCCAAGGGATACAGCAAACCTGAAGTGGAGCATTGGAATCTATAACTAGTGTCACAGGAATGGTTCACAAATTAGACAGTATGAAGAGCCAGTCTTCTTGCACTTAAGTCGGCATTGTGTTTTTCCATTTATTTCCGATGCAATTTCTGTGTTTCATCGTCATTAAGATGGTCAGAGGGATACAGTAAACCTGAAGTGAAGCATCGGAATCTATAACTAGTGTCATCGGAATGGTTCTAACATAGACAGTAAGAAGGGTCAGTCTTCTTGTACTTAAGTCGGTATTGTGCCTTTTGTATTTAATTCCGATGCAATCTCTGTGTTTCATCGTCTAAACGAAGGTCAGAGGGATACAGTAAACCTGAAGTGAAGCATCGGAATCTACAACTAGTGTCACAGGAATGGTTCAAAACATAGACAACAGGAACAGTCAGTCTTCTTGTACTTAAGTCGGCATTGTGCCTTTTCTATTTAATTCCGATGCTATTTCTGTGTATCATCGTAAAAATGAAGGTCAGAGGGATACAGTAAACCAGAAGTGAAGCATCGGAATCTATAACTAGTGTCACAGGAATGGTTCAAAACATAGACAGTAGGAAGAGTCAGTCTTCTTGAACTTAAGTCGGCATTGTGCCTATTCTATTAAATTCCGATGCTATTTCTGTGTTTCGTCGTCAATAAGAAGGTCCAAGGGATACAGTAAACCTGAAGTGAAGCATCGGAATCTATAACTAGTGTCACAGGAATGGTTCAAAACATAGACAGTAGGAAGAGTCAGTCTTCTTGTACTTAAGTCGGCATTGTGCCTTTTCTATTTAAGTCCGATGCAATTTCTGTGTTTCATCGTCAATAAGAAGGTCCAAGGGATACAGTAAACCTGAAGTGAAGCATCAGAATCCATAACTAGTGTCACAGGAAGGGTTCAAATCATTGACAGTGAGAAGGGTCAGTCTTCTTGTACTTAAGTCGGCATTGTGCCTTTTCTATTTAATTCCGATGCAATTTCTGTGTTTCATCGACAATAAGATTTTCGGAGGGATACAGTAAACCTGAAGTGAAGCATCGAAATCTATAACTAGTGTCACAGGAATGGTTCAAATCATAGTCAGTAAGAAGAGTCAGTCTTCTTGTACTTAAGTCGGCATTGTGCCTTTTGTATTTAATTCCGATGCAATTTCGGTGTTTCATCGTCAATAAAAAGGTCCGAGGGATACACTAAACCTGAAGTGGAGCATCGGAATCTATAACTAGTGTCACAGGAATGGTTCATAAATTAGTCGGTAAGAAGAGTCAGTCTTCATGTACTCAAGTCGGCATTGTGCCCTTTTCAATTTATTTTCGATGCAATTACTGTGTTTCATCGTCAACAAGAAGGTCAGAGGGATACAGTAAACCTGAAGTGAAGCATCGGAATCTCTAACTAGTGTCACAGGAATGGTTCAAAACATAGTCAGTAAGAAGAGTCAGTCTTCTTGTACTTAAGTCGCCATTGTGCCTTTTGTATTTGATTTCGATGCAATTTCTGTGTTTCATCGTCAATAAGAAGGTCCAAGGGATACAGTAAACCTGAAGTGAAGCATCGGAAAGTGTAACTAGCGTCACAGGAATGGTTCAAATCATAGACACTAATAAGAGTCAGTCTGATTGTACTTAAGACGGCATTGTAAGTTTTCTATTTAATTCCGATGCAATTTCTGTGTTTCATCGTCAACAAGAAGGTCAGAGGGATACAGTGAACCTGAAGTGAAGCATCGGAATCCATAACTAATGTCACAGGAATCATTCAAAACATAGACAGTAGGAAGAGTCAGTCTTCCTGTACTTAAGTCGGCATTTTGCCTTTTGAATTTAGTTCCGATGCAATTTCTGTGTTTCATCGTCAATAAGAAGGTCAGAGGGATACAGTAAACCTGAAGTGAAGCATCGGAATCTATAAGTAGTGTCATCGGAATTGTTCTAACATAGACAGTAAGGAGGGTCAGTCTTCTTGTACTTAAGTCGGCATTGTGCCTTTTGTATTTAATTCCGATGCAATTTCTGTGTTTCATTGTCAAAACGAAGGTCAGAGGGAGACAGTAAACCTGAAGTGAAGCATCGGAATCTACAACTAGTGTCACAGGAATGGTTCAAAATATAGACAACAGGAACAGTCAGTCTTCTTGTACTGAAGTCGGCATTGTGCCTTTTCTATTTAATTCCGATGCAATTCTTGTGTTTCGTCGTCAATAAGAATGTCCAAGGGATACAGTAAACCTGAAGTGAGGCATCGGAATCTATAACTAGTGTCACCGGAATGGTTCAAAACATAGACAGTTGGAAGAGTCAGTCATCTTGTACTTAAGTCGCCATTGTGCCTTTTTTATTTTGTTCCTATGCAATTTCTGTGTTTCATCGTCAATAAGAAGGTCCTAGGGATACAGTAAACCTGAAGTGTAGCATCGGAATCTGTAACTAGTGTCACAGGAGTGGATCAAGATATAGTCAGTAAGAAGATTCAGTCCTCTTGTACTTACGTCGGCATTGTGCCTTTTCTATTTAATTCCGATGCAATTTCTGTGTTTCATCGACAATAAGAAGGTCAAAGGGATACAGCAAACCTGAAGTGGAGCATTGGAATCTATAACTAGTGTCACAGGAATGGTTCACAAATTAGACAGTAAGAAGAGCCAGTCTTCTTGTACTTAAGTCGGCATTGTGTTTTTCTATTTATTTCCGATGCAATTTCTGTGTTTCATCGTCAATAAGATGGTCAGAGGGATACAGTAAACCTGAATTGAAGCATCGGAATCTATAACTAGTGTCATCGGAATGGTTCAAACATTGACAGTAAGAAGAGTCAGTCTTCTTGTACTTAAGTCGCCATTGTGCCTTTTGTATTTGATTTCGATGCAATTTCTGTGTTTCATCGTCAATAAGAAGGTCCAAGGGATACAGTAAACCTGAAGTGAAGCATCGGAAAGTGTAACTAGCGTCACAGGAATGGTTCAAATCATAGACACTAATAAGAGTCAGTCTGATTGTACTTAAGACGGCACTGTAAGTTTTCTATTTAATTCCGATGCAATTTCTGTGTTTCATCGTCAACAAGAAGGTCAGAGGGATACAGTGAACCTGAAGTGAAGCATCGGAATCCATAACTAATGTCACAGGAATCATTCAAAACATAGACAGTAGGAAGAGTCAGTCTTCCTGTACTTAAGTCGGCATTTTGCCTTTTGAATTTAGTTCCGATGCAATTTCTGTGTTTCATCGTCAATAAGAAGGTCAGAGGGATACAGTAAACCTGAAGTGAAGCATCGGAATCTATAAGTAGTGTCATCGGAATTGTTCTAACATAGACAGTAAGGAGGGTCAGTCTTCTTGTACTTAAGTCGGCATTGTGCCTTTTGTATTTAATTCCGATGCAATTTCTGTGTTTCATTGTCAAAACGAAGGTCAGAGGGAGACAGTAAACCTGAAGTGAAGCATCGGAATCTACAACTAGTGTCACAGGAATGGTTCAAAACATAGACAACAGGAACAGTCAGTCTTCTTGTACTTAAGTCGGCATTGTGCCTTTTCTATTTAACTCCGATGCAATTTCTGTGTATCATCGTAAAAATGAAGGTCAGAGGGATACAGTAAACCAGAAGTGAAGCATCGGAATCTATAACTAGTGTCACAGGAATGGTTCAATACATAGTCAGTGAGAAGACTCAGTCTTCTTGTATGTAAGTCGGCATTGTGATTTTTTTATTTAATTCCGAAGCAATTTCTGTCTTTCATCGTCAATAAGAAGATCTAAGGGATACAGTAAACCTGAAGTGAATAATCGGAATCTATAACTAGTGTCACAGGACCGGTTCAAAACATAGACAATAGGAAGAGTCAGCATTCTTGTACTTGAGTCGGCTTTGTGCCTTTTGTATTTAATTCCAATGCACTATCTGTGTTCCATCGTCAATAAGAAGATCCAAGGGATACAGTAAACCTGAAATGAAGCATCGGAATCTAAAACTGGTGTCACAGGAATGGTTCAAAACAAGTACAGTAGGAAGATTCAGTCTACATGTACTTAAGTCGGCATTGTGCTTTTTGTATTTATTTCCGATGCAATTCCTGTGTTTCATCATCAATAAGAAGGTCAGAGGGATACAGTAAATCTGGAGTGAAGCATCGGAATCTATAACTAGTGTCACAGGAATGGTTCAAAACATAGTCAGTAAGACGTGTCAGTCTTCCTGTACGTAAGTCGTCATTGTGCCTTTTGTATTCAATTGCGATGCAATTCTTGTGTCTCATCGTCAATAAGAAGGTCCAAGGGATACAGTAAACCTGAAGTGGAGCATCGGAATCTATAACTAGTGTCACAGGAATGGTTCAAAAGATAGACAGTAAGAAGAGTCAGTCTTCTTGTACTTAAGTCGGCATTGTGCCATTTTCAATTTAATTCCGATGCAATTAGTGTGTTTCATCGTCAATAAGTAGGTCAGAGGGATACAGTAAACCTGAAGTGAAGTATCGGAATCTCTAACTAGTGTCACAGGAATGGTTCAAAACATAGTCAGGAAGAAGTGTCAGTCTTCTTGTACTTAAGTCGGCATTGTGCCTTTTGTATATAATTCCGATGCAATTTCTGTGTTTCATCGTCTATGAGAAGGTCCAAGGGATACAGTATACCTGAAGCATCGGAATCTGTAACTAGCGTCACAGGAAAGGTTCAAAACATTGACACTAAAAAGAGTCAGTCTGCTTGAACATAAGACGGCATTGTGCCTTTTCTATTTGATTCCGATGCAATTTCTGTGTCTCATCGTCATTAAGAAGGTCCAAGGGATACAGTAAACCTGAAGTGAAGCATCGGAATCCATAACTAGTGTCACAGGAAGGGTTCAAATCATTGACAGTGAGAAGGGTCAGTCTTCTTGTACTTAAGTCGGCATTGTGTCTTTTCTATTTAATTCCGATGCAATTTCTGTGTTTCATCGACAATAAGAAGGTCCTAGGGATACAGTAAACCAGAAGTGTAGCATCGGAATCTGTAACTAGTGTCACAGGAGTGGATCAAGATTTAGTCAGTAAGAAGAGTCAGTCTTCTTGTACTTAAGTCGGCATTGTGCCTTTTCTATTTAACTCCGATGCAATTTCTGTGTTTCATCGACAATAAGAAGGTCCAAGGGATACAGCAAACCTGAAGTGGAGCATTGGAATCTATAACTAGTGTCACAGGAATGGTTCACAAATTAGACAGTATGAAGAGCCAGTCTTCTTGCACTTAAGTCGGCATTGTGTTTTTCCATTTATTTCCGATGCAATTTCTGTGTTTCATCGTCATTAAGATGGTCAGAGGGATACAGTAAACCTGAAGTGAAGCATCGGAATCTATAACTAGTGTCATCGGAATGGTTCTAACATAGACAGTTAGAAGGGTCAGTCTTCTTGTACTTAAGTCGGTATTGTGCCTTTTGTATTTAATTCCGATGCAATCTCTGTGTTTCATCGTCTAAACGAAGGTCAGAGGGATACAGTAAACCTGAAGTGAAGCATCGGAATCTACAACTAGTGTCACAGGAATGGTTCAAAACATAGACAACAGGAACAGTCAGTCTTCTTGTACTTAAGTCGGCATTGTGCCTTTTCTATTTAATTCCGATGCTATTTCTGTGTATCATCGTAAAAATGAAGGTCAGAGGGATGCAGTAAACCAGAAGTGAAGCATCGGAATCCATAACTAGTGTCACAGGAAGGGTTCAAATCATTGACAGTGAGAAGGGTCAGTCTTCTTGTACTTAAGTCGGCATTGTGCCTTTTCTATTTAATTCCGATGCAATTTCTGTGTTTCATCGACAATAAGATTTTCAGAGGGATACAGTAAACCTGAAGTGAAGCATCGAAATCTATAACTAGTGTCACAGGAATGGTTCAAATCATAGTCAGTAAGAAGAGTCAGTCTTCTTGTACTTAAGTCGGCATTGTGCCTTTTGTATTTAATTCCGATGCAATTTCTGTGTTTCATCGTCAATAAAAAGGTCCGAGGGATACACTAAACCTGAAGTGGAGCATCGGAATCTATAACTAGTGTCACAGGAATGGTTCATAAATTAGTCGGTAAGAAGAGTCAGTCTTCATGTACTCAAGTCGGCATTGTGCCCTTTTCAATTTATTTTCGATGCAATTACTGTGTTTCATCGTCAACAAGAAGGTCAGAGGGATACAGTAAACCTGAAGTGAAGCATCGGAATCTCTAACTAGTGTCACAGGAATGGTTCAACACATAGTCAGTAAGAAGAGTCAGTCTTCTTGTACTTAAGTCGCCATTGTGCCTTTTGTATTTGATTTCGATGCAATTTCTGTGTTTCATCGTCAATAAGAAGGTCCAAGGGATACAGTAAACCTGAAGTGAAGCATCGGAAAGTGTAACTAGCGTCACAGGAATGGTTCAAATCATAGACACTAATAAGAGTCAGTCTGATTGTACTTAAGACGGCATTGTAAGTTTTCTATTTAATTCCGATGCAATTTCTGTGTTTCATCGTCAACAAGAAGGTCAGAGGGATACAGTGAACCTGAAGTGAAGAATCGGAATCCATAACTAATGTCACAGGAATCATTCAAAACATAGACAGTAGGAAGAGTCAGTCTTCCTGTACTTAAGTCGGCATTTTGCCTTTTGAATTTAGTTCCGATGCAATTTCTGTGTTTCATCGTCAATAAGAAGGTCAGAGGGATACAGTAAACCTGAAGTGAAGCATCGGAATCTATAAGTAGTGTCATCGGAATTGTTCTAACATAGACAGTAAGGAGGGTCAGTCTTCTTGTACTTAAGTCGGCATTGTGCCTTTTGTATTTAATTCCGATGCAATTTCTGTGTTTCATTGTCAAAACGAAGGTCAGAAAGAGACAGTAAACCTGAAGTGAAGCATCGGAATCTACAACTAGTGTCACAGGAATGGTTCAAAATATAGACAACAGGAACAGTCAGTCTTCTTGTACTGAAGTCGGCATTGTGCCTTTTCTATTTAATTCCGATGCAATTCTTGTGTTTCGTCGTCAATAAGAATGTCCAAGGGATACAGTAAACCTGAAGTGAGGCATCGGAATCTATAACTAGTGTCACCGGAATGGTTCAAAACATAGACAGTTGGAAGAGTCAGTCATCTTGTACTTAAGTCGCCATTGTGCCTTTTTTATTTTGTTCCTATGCAATTTCTGTGTTTCATCGTCAATAAGAAGGTCCTAGGGATACAGTAAACCTGAAGTGTAGCATCGGAATCTGTAACTAGTGTCACAGGAGTGGATCAAGATATAGTCAGTAAGAAGATTCAGTCTTCTTGTACTTAAGTCGGCATTGTGCCTTTTCTATTTAATTCCGATGCAATTTCTGTGTTTCATCGACAATAAGAAGGTCAAAGGGATACAGCAAACCTGAAGTGGAGCATTGGAATCTATAACTAGTGTCACAGGAATGGTTCACAAATTAGACAGTAAGAAGAGCCAGTCTTCTTGTACTTAAGTCGGCATTGTGTTTTTCTATTTATTTCCGATGCAATTTCTGTGTTTCATCGTCAATAAGATGGTCAGAGGGATACAGTAAACCTGAATTGAAGCATCGGAATCTATAACTAGTGTCATCGGAATGGTTCAAACGTTGACAGTAAGAAGGGTAAGTCTTCTTGTACTTAAGTCGGTATTGTGCCTTTCGTATTTAATTCCGATGCAATCTCTGTGTTTCATCGTCAAAACGAAGGTCAGAGGGATACAGTAAACCTGAAGTGAAGCATCGGAATCTACAACTAGTGTCACAGGAATGGTTCAAAACATAGACAACAGGAACAGTCAGTCTTCTTGTACTTAAGTCGGCATTGTGCCTTTTCTATTTAACTCCGATGCAATTTCTGTGCATCATCGTAAAAATGAAGGTCAGAGGGATACAGTAAACCAGAAGTGAAGCATCGGAATCCATAACTAATGTCACAGGAATCATTCAAAACATAGACAGTAGGAAGAGTCAGTCTTCCTGTACTTAAGTCGGCATTTTGCCTTTTGAATTTAGTTCCGATGCAATTTCTGTGTTTCATCGTCAATAAGAAGGTCAGAGGGATACAGTAAACCTGAAGTGAATTATCGGAATCTATAAGTAGTGTCATCGGAATTGTTCTAACATAGACAGTAAGGAGGGTCAGTCTTCTTGTACTTAAGTCGGCATTGTGCCTTTTGTATTTAATTCCGATGCAATTTCTGTGTTTCATTGTCAAAACGAAGGTCAGAGGGAGACAGTAAACCTGAAGTGAAGCATCGGAATCTACAACTAGTGTCACAGGAATGGTTCAAAATATAGACAACAGGAACAGTCAGTCTTCTTGTACTGAAGTCGGCATTGTGCCTTTTCTATTTAATTCCGATGCAATTCTTATGTTTCGTCGTCAATAAGAATGTCCAAGGGATACAGTAAACCTGAAGTGAGGCATCGGAATCTATAACTAGTGTCACCGGAATGGTTCAAAACATAGACAGTTGGAAGAGTCAGTCGTCTTGTACTTAAGTCGCCATTGTGCCTTTTTTATTTTGTTCCTATGCAATTTCTGTGTTTCATCGTCAATAAGAAGGTCCTAGGGATACAGTAAACCTGAAGTGTAGCATCGGAATCTGTAACTAGTGTCACAGGAGTGGATCAAGATATAGTCAGTAAGAAGATTCAGTCTTCTTGTACTTAAGTCGGCATTGTGCCTTTTCTATTTAATTCCGATGCAATTTCTGTGTTTCATCGACAATAAGAAGGTCAAAGGGATACAGCAAACCTGAAGTGGAGCATTGGAATCTATAACTAGTGTCACAGGAATGGTTCACAAATTAGACAGTAAGAAGAGCCAGTCTTCTTGTACTTAAGTCGGCATTGTCTTTTTCTATTTATTTCCGATGCAATTTCTGTGTTTCATCGTCAATAAGATGGTCAGAGGGATACAGTAAACCTGAATTGAAGCATCGGAATCTATAACTAGTGTCATCGGAATGGTTCAAACATTGACAGTAAGAAGGGTAAGTCTTCTTGTACTTAAGTCGGTATTGTGCCTTTCGTATTTAATTCCGATGCAATCTCTGTGTTTCATCGTCAAAACGAAGGTCAGAGGGATACAGTAAACCTGAAGTGAAGCATCGGAATCTACAACTAGTGTCACAGGAATGGTTCAAAACATAGACAACAGGAACAGTCAGTCTTCTTGTACTTAAGTCGGCATTGTGCCTTTTCTATTTAACTCCGATGCAATTTCTGTGTATCATCGTAAAAATGAAGGTCAGAGGGATACAGTAAACCAGAAGTGAAGCATCGGAATCTATAACTAGTGTCACAGGAATGGTTCAATACATAGTCAGTGAGAAGACTCAGTCTTCTTGTATGTAAGTCGGCATTGTGATTTTTTTATTTAATTCCGAAGCAATTTCTGTCTTTCATCGTCAATAAGAAGATCTAAGGGATACAGTAAACCTGAAGTGAATAATCGGAATCTATAACTAGTGTCACAGGACCGGTTCAAAACATAGACAATAGGAAGAGTCAGCATTCTTGTACTTGAGTCGGCTTTGTGCCTTTTGTATTTAATTCCAATGCACTATCTGTGTTCCATCGTCAATAAGAAGATCCAAGGGATACAGTAAACCTGAAATGAAGCATCGGAATCTAAAACTGGTGTCACAGGAATGGTTCAAAACAAGTACAGTAGGAAGATTCAGTCTACATGTACTTAAGTCGGCATTGTGCCTTTTGTATTTATTTCCGATGCAATTCCTGTGTTTCATCATCAATAAGAAGGTCAGAGGGATACAGTAAATCTGGAGTGAAGCATCGGAATCTATAACTAGTGTCACAGGAATGGTTCAAAACATAGTCAGTAAGACGTGTCAGTCTTCCTGTACGTAAGTCGTCATTGTGCCTTTTGTATTCAATTGCGATGTAATTCTTGTGTCTCATCGTCAATAAGAAGGTCCAAGGGATACAGTAAACCTGAAGTGGAGCATCGGAATCTATAACTAGTGTCACAGGAATGGTTCAAAAGATAGACAGTAAGAAGAGTCAGTCTTTTTGTACTTAAGTCGGCATTGTGCCATTTTCAATTTAATTCCGATGCAATTAGTGTGTTTCATCGTCAATAAGTAGGTCAGAACGATACAGTAAACCTGAAGTGAAGCATCGGAATCTCTAACTAGTGTCACAGGAATGGTTCAAAACATAGTCAGGAAGAAGTGTCAGTCTTCTTGTACTTAAGTCGGCATTGTGCCTTTTGTATATAATTCCGATGCAATTTCTGTGTTTCATCGTCTATGAGAAGGTCCAAGGGATACAGTATACCTGAAGCATCGGAATCTGTAACTAGCGTCACAGGAAAGGTTCAAAACATTGACACTAAAAAGAGTCAGTCTGCTTGAACATAAGACGGCATTGTGCCTTTTCTATTTGATTCCGATGCAATTTCTGTGTCTCATCGTCATTAAGAAGGTCCAAGGGATACAGTAAACCTGAAGTGAAGCATCGGAATCCATAACTAGTGTCACAGGAAGGGTTCAAATCATTGACAGTGAGAAGGGTCAGTCTTCTTGTACTTAAGTCGGCATTGTGTCTTTTCTATTTAATTCCGATGCAATTTCTGTGTTTCATCGACAATAAGAAGGTCCTAGGGATACAGTAAACCTGAAGTGTAGCATCGGAATCTGTAACTAGTGACACAGGAGTGGATCAAGATATAGTCAGTAAGAAGAGTCAGTCTTCTTGTACTTAAGTCGGCATTGTGTCTTTTCTATTTAATTCCGATGCAATTTCTGTGTTTCATCGACAATAAGAAGGTCCAAGGGATACAGCAAACCTGAAGTGGAGCATTGGAATCTATAACTAGTGTCACAGGAATGGTTCACAAATTAGACAGTATGAAGAGCCAGTCTTCTTGCACTTAAGTCGGCATTGTGTTTTTCCATTTATTTCCGATGCAATTTCTGTGTTTCATCGTCATTAAGATGGTCAGAGGGATACAGTAAACCTGAAGTGAAGCATCGGAATCTATAACTAGTGTCATCGGAATGGTTCTAACATAGACAGTAAGAAGGGTCAGTCTTCTTGTACTTAAGTCGGTATTGTGCCTTTTGTATTTAATTCCGATGCAATCTCTGTGTTTCATCGTCTAAACGAAGGTCAGAGGGATACAGTAAACCTGAAGTGAAGCATCGGAATCTACAACTAGTGTCACAGGAATGGTTCAAAACATAGACAACAGGAACAGTCAGTCTTCTTGTACTTAAGTCGGCATTGTGCCTTTTCTATTTAATTCCGATGCTATTTCTGTGTATCATCGTAAAAATGAAGGTCAGAGGGATGCAGTAAACCAGAAGTGAAGCATCGGAATCTATAACTAGTGTCACAGGAATGGTTCAAAACATAGACAGTAGGAAGAGTCAGTCTTCTTGAACTTAAGTCGGCATTGTGCCTATTCTATTAAATTCCGATGCTATTTCTGTGTTTCGTCGTCAATAAGAAGGTCCAAGGGATACAGTAAACCTGAAGTGAAGCATCGGAATCTATAACTAGTGTCACAGGAATGGTTCAAAACATAGACAGTAGGAAGAGTCAGTCTTCTTGTACTTTAGTCGGCATTGTGCCTTTTCTATTTAAGTCCGATGCAATTTCTGTGTTTCATCGTCAATAAGAAGGTCCAAGGGATACAGTAAACCTGAAGTGAAGCATCGGAATCCATAACTAGTGTCACAGGAAGGGTTCAAATCATTGACAGTGAGAAGGGTCAGTCTTCTTGTACTTAAGTCGGCATTGTGAGTTTTCTATTTAATTCCGATGCAATTTCTGTGTTTCATCGACAATAAGATTTTCAGAGGGATACAGTAAACCTGAAGTGAAGCATCGAAATCTATAACTAGTGTCACAGGAATGGTTCAAATCATAGTCAGTAAGAAGAGTCAGTCTTCTTGTACTTAAGTCGGCATTGTGCCTTTTGTATTTAATTCCGATGCAATTTCTGTGTTTCATCGTCAATAAAAAGGTCCGAGGGATACACTAAACCTGAAGTGGAGCATCGGAATCTATAACTAGTGTCACAGGAATGGTTCATAAATTAGTCGGTAAGAAGAGTCAGTCTTCATGTACTCAAGTCGGCATTGTGCCCTTTTCAATTTATTTTCGATGCAATTACTGTGTTTCATCGTCAACAAGAAGGTCAGAGGGATACAGTAAACCTGAAGTGAAGCATCGGAATCTCTAACTAGTGTCACAGGAATGGTTCAACACATAGTCAGTAAGAAGAGTCAGTCTTCTTGTACTTAAGTCGCCATTGTGCCTTTTGTATTTGATTTCGATGCAGTTTCTGGGTTTCATCGTCAATAAGAAGGTCCAAGGGATACAGTAAACCTGAAGTGAAGCATCGGAAAGTGTAACTAGCGTCACAGGAATGGTTCAAATCATAGACACTAATAAGAGTCAGTCTGATTGTACTTAAGACGGCATTGTAAGTTTTCTATTTAATTCCGATGCAATTTCTGTGTTTCATCGTCAACAAGAAGGTCAGAGGGATACAGTGAACCTGAAGTGAAGCATCGGAATCCATAACTAATGTCACAGGAATCATTCAAAACATAGACAGTAAGAAGAGTCAGTCTTCCTGTACTTAAGTCGGCATTTTGCCTTTTGAATTTAGTTCCGATGCAATTTCTGTGTTTCATCGTCAATAAGAAGGTCAGAGGGATACAGTAAACCTGAAGTGAAGCATCGGAATCTATAAGTAGTGTCATCGGAATTGTTCTAACATAGACAGTAAGGAGGGTCAGTCTTCTTGTACTTAAGTCGGCATTGTGCCTTTTGTATTTAATTCCGATGAAATTTCTGTGTTTCATTGTCAAAACGAAGGTCAGAAAGAGACAGTAAACCTGAAGTGAAGCATCGGAATCTACAACTAGTGTCACAGGAATGGTTCAAAATATAGACAACAGGAACAGTCAGTCTTCTTGTACTGTAGTCGGCATTGTGCCTTTTCTATTTAATTCCGATGCAATTCTTGTGTTTCGTCGTCAATAAGAATGTCCAAGGGATACAGTAAACCTGAAGTGAGGCATCGGAATCTATAACTAGTGTCACCGGAATGGTTCAAAACATAGACAGTTGGAAGAGTCAGTCATCTTGTACTTAAGTCGCCATTGTGCCTTTTTTATTTTGTTCCTATGCAATTTCTGTGTTTCATCGTCAATAAGAAGGTCCTAGGGATACAGTAAACCTGAAGTGTAGCATCGGAATCTGTAACTAGTGTCACAGGAGTGGATCAAGATATAGTCAGTAAGAAGATTCAGTCTTCTTGTACTTAAGTCGGCATTGTGCCTTTTCTATTTAATTCCGATGCAATTTCTGTGTTTCATCGACAATAAGAAGGTCAAAGGGATACAGCAAACCTGAAGTGGAGCATTGGAATCTATAACTAGTGTCACAGGAATGGTTCACAAATTAGACAGTAAGAAGAGCCAGTCTTCTTGTACTTAAGTCGGCATTGTGTTTTTCTATTTATTTCCGATGCAATTTCTGTGTTTCATCGTCAATAAGATGGTCAGAGGGATACAGTAAACCTGAATTGAAGCATCGGAATCTATAACTAGTGTCATCGGAATGGTTCAAACGTTGACAGTAAGAAGGGTAAGTCTTCTTGTACTTAAGTCGGTATTGTGCCTTTCGTATTTAATTCCGATGCAATCTCTGTGTTTCATCGTCAAAACGAAGGTCAGAGGGATACAGTAAACCTGAAGTGAAGCATCGGAATCTACAACTAGTGTCACAGGAATGGTTCAAAACATAGACAACAGGAACAGTCAGTCTTCTTGTACTTATGTCGGCATTGTGCCTTTTCTATTTAACTCCGATGCAATTTCTGTGCATCATCGTAAAAATGAAGGTCAGAGGGATACAGTAAACCAGAAGTGAAGCATCGGAATCCATAACTAATGTCACAGGAATCATTCAAAACATAGACAGTAGGAAGAGTCAGTCTTCTTGTACTTAAGTCGGCATTTTGCCTTTTGAATTTAGTTCCGATGCAATTTCTGTGTTTCATCGTCAATAAGAAGGTCAGAGGAATACAGTAAACCTGAAGTGAATTATCGGAATCTATAAGTAGTGTCATCGGAATTGTTCTAACATAGACAGTAAGGAGGGTCAGTCTTCTTGTACTTAAGTCGGCATTGTGCCTTTTGTATTTAATTCCGATGCAATTTCTGTGTTTCATTGTCAAAACGAAGGTCAGAGGGAGACAGTAAACCTGAAGTGAAGCATCGGAATCTACAACTAGTGTCACAGGAATGGTTCAAAATATAGACAACAGGAACAATCAGTCTTCTTGTACTGAAGTCGGCATTGTGCCTTTTCTATTTAATTCCGATGCAATTCTTATGTTTCGTCGTCAATAAGAATGTCCAAGGGATACATTAAACCTGAAGTGAGGCATCGGAATCTATAACTAGTGTCACCGGAATGGTTCAAAACATAGACAGTTGGAAGAGTCAGTCGTCTTGTACTTAAGTCGCCATTGTGCCTTTTTTATTTTGTTCCTATGCAATTTCTGTGTTTCATCGTCAATAAGAAGGTCCTAGGGATACAGTAAACCTGAAGTGTAGCATCGGAATCTGTAACTAGTGTCACAGGAGTGGATCAAGATATAGTCAGTAAGAAGATTCAGTCTTCTTGTACTTAAGTCGGCATTGTGCCTTTTCTATTTAATTCCGATGCAATTTCTGTGTTTCATCGACAATAAGAAGGTCAAAGGGATACAGCAAACCTGAAGTGGAGCATTGGAATCTATAACTAGTGTCACAGGAATGGTTCACAAATTAGACAGTGAGAAGAGCCAGTCTTCTTGTACTTAAGTCGGCATTGTGCCTTTTCTATTTAACTCCGATGCAATTTCTGTGTATCATCGTAAAAATGAAGGTCAGAGGGATACAGTAAACCAGAAGTGAAGCATCGGAATCTATAACTAGTGTCACAGGAATGGTTCAATACATAGTCAGTGAGAAGACTCAGTCTTCTTGTATGTAAGTCGGCATTGTGATTTTTTTATTTAATTCCGAAGCAATTTCTGTCTTTCATCGTCAATAAGAAGATCTAAGGGATACAGTAAACCTGAAGTGAATAATCGGAATCTATAACTAGTGTCACAGGACCGGTTCAAAACATAGACAATAGGAAGAGTCAGCATTCTTGTACTTGAGTCGGCTTTGTGCCTTTTGTATTTAATTCCAATGCACTATCTGTGTTCCATCGTCAATAAGAAGATCCAAGGGATACAGTAAACCTGAAATGAAGCATCGGAATCTAAAACTGGTGTCACAGGAATGGTTCAAAACAAGTACAGTAGGAAGATTCAGTCTACATGTACTTATGTCGGCATTGTGCCTTTTGTATTTATTTCCGATGCAATTCCTGTATTTCATCATCAATAAGAAGGTCAGAGGGATACAGTAAATCTGGAGTGAAGCATCGGAATCTATAACTAGTGTCACAGGAATGGTTCAAAACATAGTCAGTAAGACATGTCAGTCTTCCTGTACGTAAGTCGTCATTGTGCCTTTTGTATTCAATTGCGATGCAATTCTTGTGTCTCATCGTCAATAAGAAGGTCCAAGGGATACAGTAAACCTGAAGTGGAGCATCGGAATCTATAACTAGTGTCACAGGAATGGTTCAAAAGATAGACAGTAAGAAGAGTCAGTCTTTTTGTACTTAAGTCGGCATTGTGCCATTTTCAATTTAATTCCGATGCAATTAGTGTGTTTCATCGTCAATAAGTAGGTCAGAGGGATACAGTAAACCTGAAGTGAAGCATCGGAATCTCTAACTAGTGTCACAGGAATGGTTCAAAACATAGTCAGGAAGAAGTGTCAGTCTTCTTGTACTTAAGTCGGCATTGTGCCTTTTGTATATAATTCCGATGCAATTTCTGTGTTTCATCGTCTATGAGAAGGTCCAAGGGATACAGTATACCTGAAGCATCGGAATCTGTAACTAGCGTCACTGGAAAGGTTCAAAACATTGACACTAAAAAGAGTCAGTCTGCTTGAACATAAGACGGCATTGTGCCTTTTCTATTTGATTCCGATGCAATTTCTGTGTCTCATCGTCATTAAGAAGGTCCAAGGGATACAGTAAACCTGAAGTGAAGCATCGGAATCCATAACTAGTGTCACAGGAAGGGTTCAAATCATTGACAGTGAGAAGGGTCAGTCTTCTTGTACTTAAGTCGGCATTGTGTCTTTTCTATTTAATTCCGATGCAATTTCTGTGTTTCATCGACAATAAGAAGGTCCTAGGGATACAGTAAACCTGAAGTGTAGCATCGGAATCTGTAACTAGTGTCACAGGAGTGGATCAAGATATAGTCAGTAAGAAGAGTCAGTCTTCTTGTACTTAAGTCGGCATTGTGTCTTTTCTATTTAATTCCGATGCAATTTCTGTGTTTCATCGACAATAAGAAGGTCCAAGGGATACAGCAAACCTGAAGTGGAGCATTGGAATCTATAACTAGTGTCACAGGAATGGTTCACAAATTAGACAGTATGAAGAGCCAGTCTTCTTGCACTTAAGTCGGCATTGTGTTTTTCCATTTATTTCCGATGCAATTTCTGTGTTTCATCGTCATTAAGATGGTCAGAGGGATACAGTAAACCTGAAGTGAAGCATCGGAATCTATAACTAGTGTCATCGGAATGGTTCTAACATAGACAGTAAGAAGGGTCAGTCTTCTTGTACTTAAGTCGGTATTGTGCCTTTTGTATTTAATTCCGATGCAATCTCTGTGTTTCATCGTCTAAACGAAGGTCAGAGGGATACAGTAAACCTGAAGTGAAGCATCGGAATCTACAACTAGTGTCACAGGAATGGTTCAAAACATAGACAACAGGAACAGTCAGTCTTCTTGTACTTAAGTCGGCATTGTGCCTTTTCTATTTAATTCCGATGCTATTTCTGTGTATCATCGTAAAAATGAAGGTCAGAGGGATACAGTAAACCAGAAGTGAAGCATCGGAATCTATAACTAGTGTCACAGGAATGGTTCAAAACATAGACAGTAGGAAGAGTCAGTCTTCTTGAACTTAAGTCGGCATTGTGCCTACTCTATTAAATTCCGATGCTATTTCTGTGTTTCGTCGTCAATAAGAAGGTCCAAGGGATACAGTAAACCTGAAGTGAAGCATCGGAATCTATAACTAGTGTCACAGGAATGGTTCAAAACATAGACAGTAGGAAGAGTCAGTCTTCTTGTACTTAAGTCGGCATTGTGCCTTTTCTATTTAAGTCCGATGCAATTTCTGTGTTTCATCGTCAATAAGAAGGTCCAAGGGATACAGTAAACCTGAAGTGAAGCATCGGAATCCATAACTAGTGTCACAGGAAGGGTTCAAATCATTGACAGTGAGAAGGGTCAGTCTTCTTGTACTTAAGTCGGCATTGTGCCTTTTCTATTTAATTCCGATGCAATTTCTGTGTTTCATCGACAATAAGATTTTCAGAGGGATACAGTAAACCTGAAGTGAAGAATCGAAATCTATAACTAGTGTCACAGGAATGGTTCAAATCATAGTCAGTAAGAAGAGTCAGTCTTCTTGTACTTAAGTCGGCATTGTGCCTTTTGTATTTAATTCCGATGCAATTTCTGTGTTTCATCGTCAATAAAAAGGTCCGAGGGATACACTAAACCTGAAGTGGAGCATCGGAATCTATAACTAGTGTCACAGGAATGGTTCATAAATTAGTCGGTAAGAAGAGTCAGTCTTCATGTACTCAAGTCGGCATTGTGCCCTTTTCAATTTATTTTCGATGCAATTACTGTGTTTCATCGTCAACAAGAAGGTCAGAGGGATACAGTAAACCTGAAGTGAAGCATCGGAATCTCTAACTAGTGTCACAGGAATGGTTCAACACATAGTCAGTAAGAAGAGTCAGTCTTCTTGTACTTAAGTCGCCATTGTGCCTTTTGTATTTGATTTCGATGCAATTTCTGTGTTTCATCGTCAATAAGAAGGTCCAAGGGATACAGTAAACCTGAAGTGAAGCATCGGAAAGTGTAACTAGCGTCACAGGAATGGTTCAAATCATAGACACTAATAAGAGTCAGTCTGATTGTACTTAAGACGACATTGTAAGTTTTCTATTTAATTCCGATGCAATTTCTGTGTTTCATCGTCAACAAGAAGGTCAGAGGGATACAGTGAACCTGAAGTGAAGCATCGGAATCCATAACTAATGTCACAGGAATCATTCAAAACATAGACAGTAGGAAGAGTCAGTCTTCCTGTACTTAAGTCGGCATTTTGCCTTTTGAATTTAGTTCCGATGCAATTTCTGTGTTTCATCGTCAATAAGAAGGTCAGAGGGATACAGTAAACCTGAAGTGAAGCATCGGAATCTATAAGTAGTGTCATCGGAATTGTTCTAACATAGACAGTAAGGAGGGTCAGTCTTCTTGTACTTAAGTCGGCATTGTGCCTTTTGTATTTAATTCCGATGCAATTTCTGTGTTTCATTGTCAAAACGAAGGTCAGAGGGAGACAGTAAACCTGAAGTGAAGCATCGGAATCTACAACTAGTGTCACAGGAATGGTTCAAAATATAGACAACAGAAACAGTCAGTCTTCTTGTACTGAAGTCGGCATTGTGCCTTTTCTATTTAATTCCGATGCAATTCTTGTGTTTCGTCGTCAATAAGAATGTCCAAGGGATACAGTAAACCTGAAGTGAGGCATCGGAATCTATAACTAGTGTCACCGGAATGGTTCAAAACATAGACAGTTGGAAGAGTCAGTCATCTTGTACTTAAGTCGCCATTGTGCCTTTTTTATTTTGTTCCTATGCAATTTCTGTGTTTCATCGTCAATAAGAAGGTCCTAGGGATACAGTAAACCTGAAGTGTAGCATCGGAATCTGTAACTAGTGTCACAGGAGTGGATCAAGATATAGTCAGTAAGAAGATTCAGTCTTCTTGTACTTAAGTCGGCATTGTGCCTTTTCTATTTAATTCCGATGCAATTTCTGTGTTTCATCGACAATAAGAAGGTCAAAGGGATACAGCAAACCTGAAGTGGAGCATTGGAATCTATAACTAGTGTCACAGGAATGGTTCACAAATTAGACAGTAAGAAGAGCCAGTCTTCTTGTACTTAAGTCGGCATTGTGTTTTTCTATTTATTTCCGATGCAATTTCTGTGTTTCATCGTCAATAAGATGGTCAGAGGGATACAGTAAACCTGAATTGAAGCATCGGAATCTATAACTAGTGTCATCGGAATGGTTCAAACGTTGACAGTAAGAAGGGTAAGTCTTCTTGTACTTAAGTCGGTATTGTGCCTTTCGTATTTAATTCCGATGCAATCTCTGTGTTTCATCGTCAAAACGAAGGTCAGAGGGATACAGTAAACCTGAAGTGAAGCATCGGAATCTACAACTAGTGTCACAGGAATGGTTCAAAACATAGACAACAGGAACAGTCAGTCTTCTTGTACTTAAGTCGGCATTGTGCCTTTTCTATTTAACTCCGATGCAATTTCTGTGCATCATCGTAAAAATGAAGGTCAGAGGGATACAGTAAACCAGAAGTGAAGCATCGGAATCTATAACTAGTGTCACAGGAATGGTTTAAAACATAGACAGTAAGAAGAGTCAGTCTTCTTGTACATGAGTCGGCATTGTGCCTTTTCTATTTAAGTCCGATGCAATTTCTGTGTTTCATCGTCAATAAGAAGGTCCAAGGGATACAGTAAACCTGAAGTGATGCATCGGAATCTATAACTAGTGTCACAGGAAGGGTTCAAATCATTGACAGTGAGAAGGGTCAGTCTTCTTGTACTTAAGTCGGCATTGTGCCTTTTCTATTTAATTCCGATGCAATTTCTGTGTTTCATCGTCAATAAGAAGGTCAGAGGGATACAGTAAACCTGAAGTGAAGCATCGAAATCTATAACTAGTGTCACATGAATGGTTCAAATCATAGTCAGTAAGAAGAGTCAGTCTTCTTGTACTTAAGTCGGCATTGTGCCTTTTGTATTTAATTCCGATGCAATTTCTGTGTTTCATCGTCAATAAAAACGTCCGAGGGATACACTAAACCTGAAGTGGAGCATCGGAATCTATAACTAGTGTCACAGGAATGGTTCATAAATTAGTCAGTAAGAAGAGTCAGTCTCCATGTACTCAAGTCGGCATTGTGCTTTTTTCAATTTAATTTCGATGCAATTACTGTGTTTCATCGTCAACAAGAAGGTCAGAGGGATACAGTCAACCTGAAGTGAAGCATCGGAATCTATAACTAGTGTCACAGGAAGGGTTCAAATCATTGACAGTGAGAAGGGTCAGTCTTCTTGTACTTAAGTCGGGATTGTGCCTTTTCTATTTAATTCCGGTGCAATTTCTGTGTTTCATCGTCAATAAAAAGGTCCGAGGGATACACTAAACCTGAAGTGGAGCATCGGAATCTATAACTAGTGTCATCGGAATTGTTCTAACATAGACAGTAAGGAGGGTCAGTCTTCTTGTACTTAAGTCGGCATTGTGCCTTTTGTATTTAATTCCGATGCAATTTCTGTGTTTCATCGTCAAAACGAAGGTCAGAGGGATACAGTAAACCTGAAGTGAAGCATCGGAATCTACACCTAGTGTCACAGGAATGGTTCATAATATAGACAACAGGAACAGTCAGTCTTCTTGTACATAAGTCGGCATTGTGCCTTTTCTATTTAATTCCGATGCAATTTCTGTGTATCATCGTCAAAATGAAGGTCAGAGGGATACAGTAAACCAGATGTGAAGCATCGGAATCTATAACTAGTGTCACAGGAATGGTTCAAAACATAGACAGTAGGAAGAGTCAGTCTTCTTGTACTGAAGTCGGCATTGTGCCTTTTCTATTTAATTCCGATGCAATTCTTGTGTTTCGTCGTCAATAAGAGTGTCCAAGGGATACAGTAAACCTGAAGTGAGGCATCGGAATCTATAACTAGTGTCACCGGAATGGTTCAAACATAGACAGTAGGAAGAGTCAGTCTTCTTGTACTTAAGTCGGCTTTGTGCCTTTTCTATTTAAGTCCGATGAGATTTCTGTGTCTCATCGTCAAAACGAAGGTCAGAGGGATACAGTAAACCTGATGTGAAGCATCGGAATCTACAACTAGTGTCACAGGAATGGTTCATAATATAGACAACAGGAACAGTCAGTCTTCTTGTACTTAAGTCGGAATTGTGCCTTTTCTATTTAATTCCGATGCAATTTCTGTGTATCATCGTCAAAATGAAGGTCAGAGGGATACAGTAAGCCAGAAGTGAAGCATCGGAATCTATAACTAGTGTCACAGGAATGGTTCAAAACATAGACAGTAGGAAGGGTCAGTCTTCTTGTACTGAAGTCGGCATTGTGCCTTTTCTACTTAATTCCGATGCAATTCTTGTGTGTCGTCGTCAATAAGAATGTCCAAGGGATACAGTAAACGTGAAGTGAATAGTCGGAAACTATAACTAGTGTCACAGGAATGGTTCAAAACATAGACAGTAGGAAGATTCAGTCTACATGTACTTAGGTCAGGATTGTGCCTTTCGTATTTATTTCCGATGCAATTTCTGTGTTTCATCGTCAATAAGATGGTCAGAGGGATACAGTAAACCTGAATTGAAGCATCGGAATCTATAACTAGTGTCATCGGAATGGTTCAAACATAGACAGTAAGAAGGGTCAGTCTTCTTGTACTTAAGTCGGTATTGTGCCTTTTGTATTTAATTCCGATGCAATCTCTGTGTTTCATCGTCAAAACGAAGGTCAGAGGGATACAGTAAACCTGAAGTGAAGCATCGCAATCTACAACTAGCGTCACAGGAATGGTTCAAAACATAGACACTATGAAGAGTCAGTCTGCTTGTACTTAAGTCGGCATTGTGCTTTTTCAATTTAATTCCGATACAATTTCTGTGTTTCATCGTCAAGAAGAAGGTCAGAGAGATACAGTAAACCTGAAGTGAGGCATCGGAATCTATAACTATTGTCACAGGAATGGTTCAAAACATAGACAGTAGGAAGAGTCAGTCTTCTTGTACTTTAGTTGGCTTTGTGGCTTTTGAATTTAATTCCGATGCACTATCAGTGTTTCATCGTCAATATGAAGGACCAAGGGATACAGTAAACCTGGAATGAAGCATCGGAACCTATAATTTGTGTCACAGGAATGGTCCAAATCATAGACAGTAGAAGGATTCAGTCTACATGTACTTAAGTCGGCATTGTGCCGTTTGTATTTGTAACCGATGCAATTTCTGTGTTTCATCGTCAATAAGATGGTCAGATTGATACAGTAAACCTGAAGTGAAGCATTGGAATCTATAACCAGTGTCACAGGAATGGTTAAAACATTGTCAGTAAGAAGAGTGAGTCTTCTTGTACTTACGACGGCATTGTGCCTTTTGTATTTAATTCCAATGCAATTTCTCTGTTTCAAAGGCAATAAGAAGGTCCAAGGGACACAGTTAACCTGAAGTGGAGCATCGGAATCTATAACTAGTGTCACAGGAATGGTTCAAAACATAGACAGTAAGAAGGGTCAGTGTTTTTGTAATTAAGTCGGCATTGTGACATTTTCAATTTAATTCCGATGCAATTTGTGTGTTTCATCGTCAATAAGAAGGTCAGAGTAATACTGTAAACCTGAAGTGAAGCGTCGGAATCACTAACTAGTGTCACAGGAATGGTTCAAAACATAGACAGTAAGAAGAGTCAGTCTTCTTGTACTTAAGTCGGCTTTGTGTCTTATCTATTTAATTCCGATGCAATTTCAGTGTTTCATCGTCAAAAAGAAGGTCAGAGGGATAGAGTAAACCTGAAGTGAATGATCGGAACCTATAACTAGTGTCACAGGAATGGTTTAAAACATAAACACTAGAAAGAGTCAGTCTTCTTGTACTTAAGTCAGCATTGTGCCGTTTGTATTTAATTCCGATGCAATTTCTGTGTTTCATCGTCAATAAGAAGGTCAGAGGGATACAGTAAACATGAAGTGTAGCATCGGAATCTATAACTAGTGTCACAGGAATGGTTCAAATCATAGACAGTAAGAAGAGTCAGTCTTCTAGTACTTAAGTCGGATTGTGCATTTTGTATTTAATTCCAATGCAATTTCTGTGTTTCATCGTCAATACGTAGGTCCGAGGGATACAGTACACCTGAAGTGAAGCATCGGAATGTGTAACTAGCGTCAGAGGAGTGGTTCAAAACATAGACACTAAGAAGAGTCAGACGGCTTGTACTTAACACTTCATTGTGCCTTTTCTATTTAATTCCGAAGAACTTTCTGTGTTTCAACGTCAATAAAAAGGTCAGAGGGATACAGTGAACCTGCGGTGAAGCATCGGAATCTATAACTAGAGTCACAGGAATGGTTCAAAACATAGACAGTAGGAAGAGTCAGTCTTCTTGAACTTAAGTCGGCTTTGTGCCTTTTCTATTTAATTCCGATGCAATTTGTGTGTTTCGTCGCCAATACGAAGTACCAAAGGATACAGTAAACCTCAAGTGAAGCATCGGAATCTATAACTTGTGTCACAGGAATGGTTCGAAACATAGTCAGTAAGATGAGTCAGTCTTCTTGTACTTAAGTCGGCATTGTGCCATTTGTACTTAATTCCGATGCAATATCTGTGTTTCATCGTTAATAAGAAGGTCAGAGGGATACAGTAAACCTGAAGTGAAGCATCGGAATCTACAACTAGTCACACAGGAATGGCTCAAATCAAAGTCAGTAAGAAGTGTCAGTCTTCCTGTACTTAAGTCGGCATTGTGCCTTTTGTATCTAATTCCGATGCAATTACTGTGTTTCATCGTCAATAAGAAGGACCAAGGGATACAGTAAACCTGAAGTGAAGCATCGAAATCTGTAACTAGCGTCACAGGAATGGTTCAAAACATAGACGCTAAGAAGAGTCAGTCTGCTTGTACTTAAGAAGGCATTGTGCCCTTTCTATTTAATTCCAATGCAATTTCTGTGTTTCATCGTCAATAAGAAGGTCAGAGGGATACAGTGAACCTGAGGTGAAGCATCGGATTCTATAAATAGTGTCACAGTAATGGTTCAAGACGTATACAGTAGGAAGAGTCAGTCTTCTTGTACTTAAGTCAGCATTGTGCCTTTTCTATTTAATTCCGATGCAATTTCTGTGTTTCGTCGCCAATAAGATGTTCCAAAGGATACAGTAAACCTGAAGTGAAGCATGGGAATCTATAACCAATGTCACAGGATTCGTTCAAATCATAGACCGTAGTAAGGGTCAGTCTTGTGGTACTTAAGTCGGCATTGTGCTTTTTGTATGTAGTTCCGATGCAATTTCTGTGTTTCATCGTCAATATGAAGGTCCTTGGGATACAGTAAATCTGAAGTGAAGCATCGGAATCTGTAACTAGTGTCACAGGAATGGTTCGTAACATAGTCAGTAAGAAGGGTCAGTCTTCTTGTACTTATGTCGGCATTGTGCCTTTTGTATTTAATTCCGATGCAATTTCTGTGTTTCATCGTCAATACGAAGGTCCGAGGGATACAGTAAACCAGAAATGAAGCATCGGAATCTATAACTAGTGTCACAGGAATGGTTCAAAATATAGTCAGTAAGAAGAGTCAGTAATCTTGTACTTAAGTCGGCATTGTGCCTTTTGTATTTAATTCCGATGCAATATCTGTGTTTCATCATTAATAAGAAGGTCAGAGGGATACAGTAAACCTGCAGTGAAGCATCGGAATCTGCAACTAGTCACACAGGAATGTTTCAAATCATAGTCAGTAAGAAGAGTCAGTCTTTTTGTGCTTAAGCCGATATTGTGCCTTTTCTATTTAATTCCGATGCAATCTCTGTGTTTCATCGTCAATAAGAAGGTCCAAGGGATACAGTAAACCTGAAGTGAAGCATCGGAATCTATACCTAGTGTCACAGGAATGGTTCAAAACATAGACTGTAGGAACAGTCAGTTTTCTTGTACTTTAGTTGGCATTGTGCCCTTTGTATATAATTCCGATGCACTATCTGTGTTTCATTGTCTGCAAGATGGTCCAAGGGATACAGTAAACCTGAAATGAAGCATCGGAACCTATAACTAGTGGCACAGGAATGGTCAAAACATAGACAGTAGGAAGATTCAGTCTACATGTACTTAAGTCGGCATTGTGCCGTTTGTATTTATATCCGATGCAATTTCTGAGTTTCATCGTCAATAAGAAGGTCCAAGGGATACAGTAAACGTGAAGTGGAGCATCGGTATCTATAACCAGTGTCGGAGGAATGGTTCAAAGCATAGACAGTAGGAGGGGTCAGTCTTCTTGTACTTAAGTCGGCATTGTGCCCTTTTCAATTTAATTCGGATGCAATAACTATGTTTCATCGTCAATAAGAAGGTCAGAGGGATACAGTAAACCTGAAGTGAAGCATAGGAATCTCTAACTAGTGTCACAGGAATGGTTCAACACATAGTCAGTAAGAAGAGTCAGTCTTCCTGTACTTAAGTCGGCATTGTTCCTTTTGTTTTTAATTCCGATGCAATTTCTGCTTTTCATCGTCAATATGATGGTCCAAGGGATACAGTAAACCTGAAGTGAAGCATCGGAACCTGTAACTAGTGTCACAGGAATGGTTCAAACATAGACAGTATTAAGATTCAGACTACATGTACTTAAATCGGCATTGTCTGTTTGCATTTATATCCGATGCAATTTCTGTGTTTCATCGTCAATAAGAAGTTCCAAGGGATTCAGTAAACCTGAAGTGAAGCATCGGAATCTATAACTAGTGTCACAGGAATGGTTCAAATCATAGTCAGTAAGTAGAGTCAGTCTTCTTGTACTTAAGTCGGCATTGTGCATTTTGTATTTAATTCCGATGCAATTTCTGTGTTTCATCGTCAATAAGAAGGTCCTAGGGATACAGTAAACCTGAAGTGTAGCATCGGAATCTATAACTAGTGTCACAGGAATGGTTCAAACATAGACAGTAGGAAGATTCAGTCTACAAGTACTTAAGTCGGCATTGTCCGTTTGCATTTATATCCGATGCAATTTCTGTGTTACATCGTCAATAAGAAGGTCCAAGGGATTCAGCAAACCTGAAGTGGACCATCGGAAGCTATAACTAGTGTCACAGGAATGGTTCAAAGCATAGTCGGTAAGTAGAGTCAGTCTTCTTGTACTTAAGTCGGCATTGTGCTTTTTGTATTTAATTCCGATGCAATTTCTGTGTTTCATCGTCAATAAGAAGGTCCAAGGGATACAGTAAACCTGAAGTGTAGCATCGGAATATATAACTAGTGCCACAGGAATGCTTCAAAACATAGACAGTAGGAAGAGTCAGACTTCTTGTACTTAAGTGAGCATTGTGCCCTTTTCAATTTAATTTCGATGCATTTACTGTGTTTCATCGTCATTAAGAAGGTCAGAGGGATACAGTAAACCTGAAGTGAAGCATCGGAATCTCTAACTAGTCTTCACAGGAATGGTTCAACACATAGTCAGTAAGAAGAGTCAGTCTTCTTGTACTTAAGTCGGAATTGTGCCTTTTGTATTTAATTCCGATGCAATTACTGTGTTTCATCGTCAATAAGAAGGTCCAAGGGATACAGTAAACCTGATGTGAAGCATCGGAATCTGTAACTAGCGGCACAGGAATGGTTCAAAACATAGACACTAAGAAGAGTCAGTCTGCTTGTACTTAAGAAGGCATTGTGCCCTTTCTATTTAGTTCCAATGCAATTTCTGTGTTTCATCGTCAATAAGAAGGTCAGAGGGATACAGTGAACCTGAGGTGAAGCATCGGAATCTATAAATAGTGTCACAGGAATGGTTCAAGACATATACAGTAGGAAGAGTCAGTCTTCTTGTACTTAAGTCAGCATTGTGCCTTTTATATTTAATTCCGATGCAATTTCTGTGTTTCGTCACCAATAAGATGTTCCAAAGGATACAGTAAACCTGAAGTGAAGCATGGGAATCTATAACCAATGTCACAGGATTCGTTCAAATCATAGACAGTAGGAAGAGTCACTCTTGTGGTACTTAAGTCGGCATTGTGCCTTTTGTATTTAGTTCCGATGCAATTTCTGTGTTTCATCGTCAATATGAAGGTCTTTGGGATACAGTAAATCTGCAGTGAAGCATCGGAATCTGTAACTAGTGTCACAGGAATGGTTCGTAACATAGTCAGTAAGAAGAGTCAGTCTTCTTGTACTTATGTCGGCATTGTGCCTATTGTATTTAATTCCGATGCAATTTCTGTGTTTCATCGTCAATACGAAGGTCCGAGGGATACAGTAAACCAGAAGTGAAGCATCGGAATCTATAACTAGTGTCACAGGAATGGTTCAAAACGTAGTCAGTAAGAAGAGTCAGTATTCTTGTACTTAAGTCAGCATTGTGCCTTTTGTATTTAATTCCGATGCAATATCTGTGTTTCATCGTTAATAAGAAGGTCAGAGGGATACAGTAAACCTGAAGTGAAGCATCGGAATCTGCAACTAGTCACACAGGAATGTTTCAAATCATAGTCAGTAAGAAGAGTCAGTCTTCTTGTGCTTGAGCCGATATTGTGCCTTTTCTATTTAATTCCGATGCAATCTCTGTGTTTCATCGTCAATAAGAAGGTCAAAGGGATACAGTAAACCTGAAGTGAAGCATCGGAATCTATACCTAGTGTCACAGGAATGGTTCACACATAGACGGTAGGAAGAGTCAGTTTTCTTGTACTTTAGTTGGCATTGTGCCCTTTGTATATAATTCCGATGCACTATCTGTGTTTCATTGTAAACAAGATGGACCAAGGGATACGGTAAACCTGAAATGAAGCATCGGAACCTATAACTAGTGTCACAGGAATGGTCCAAACATAGACAGTAGGAAGATTCGGTCTACATGTACTTAAGTCGGCATTGTGCCGTTTGTATTTATATCCGATGCAATTTCTGAGTTTCATCGTCAATAAGAAGGTCCAAGGGATACAGTAAACGTGAAGTGGAGCATCGGAATCTATAACCAGTGTCGGAGGAATGGTTCAAAGCATAGACAGTAAGAAGAGTCAGTCTTCTTGTACTTAAGTCGGCATTGAGCCCTTTTCAATTTAATTCCGATGCAATAACTATGTTTCATCGTCAATAATAAGATCAGAGGGATACAGTAAAAATGAAGTGAAGCATCGGAATCTCTACCTAGTGTCACAGGAATGGTTCAACACATAGTCAGTAAGAAGAGTCAGTCTTCCTGTACTTAAGTCGGCATTGTTCCTTTTGTATTTAATTCCGATGCAATTTCTCTTTTCATCGTCAATATGAAGGTCCAAGGGATACAGTAAACCTGAAGTGAAGCATCGGAACCTGTAAGTAGTGTTACAGGAATGGTTCAAACATAGACAGTATTAAGATTCAGACTACATGTACTTAAGTCGGCATTATCCGTTTGCATTTGTATCCGATGCAATTTCTGTGTTTCATCGTCAATAAGAAGTTCCAAGGGATTCAGTAAACCTGAAGTGCAGCATCGGAATCTATAACTCGTGTCACAGGAATGGTTCAAAGCATAGTCAGTAAGAAGAGTCAGTCTTCTTGTACTTAAGTCGGCATTGTTCGTTTGCATTTATATCCGATGCAATTTCTGTGTTTCATCGTTAATAAGAAGGTCAGAGCGATACAGTAAACCTGAGGTGGAGCATCGGAATCTATAACTATTGTCACAGGATTCGTTCAAATCATAGACAGTAGGAAGAAACAGTCTTGTGGTACTGAAGCCGGGATTGTGCCTTTGTATTTAGTTCCGATGCAATTTCTGTGTTTCATCGACAATAAGAAGGTCCTAGGGATACAGTAAACCTGAAGTGAAGCATCGGAATCTATAACTAGTGTCACAGGAATGGTTCAAAACACTGTCAGTAAGAAGAGTCAGTCTTCTTGTACTTAAGTCGGCATTGTGCCTTTTGTATTTAATTCCGATGCAATTTCTGTGTCTCATCGTCAATACGAAGGTCCAAGGGATACGGTAAACCAGAAGTGAAGAATCGGAATCTACAACTAGGATCACAGGAATGGTTCAAAGCATAGTCAGTAAGTAGAGTCACTCTTCTTGTACTTAAGTCGGCATTGTGCTTTTTGTATTTAATTCCGATGCAATTTTTGTGTTTCATCGTCAATAAGAAGGTCCAAGGGATACAGTAAACCTGAAGTGTAGCATCGGAATATATAACTAGTGTCACAGGAATGGTTCAAAGCATAGACTGTAAGAAGAGTCAGTCTTCTGGTACTTAAGTGAGCATTGTGCCCTTTTCAATTTAATTTCGATGCATTTACTGTGTTTCATCGTCAATAAGAAGGTCAGAGGGATACAGTAAACCTGAAGTGAAGCATCGGAATCTCTAACTAGTGTCACAGGAATGGTTCAACACATAGTCAGTAAGAAGAGTAAGTCTTCTTGTACTTAAGTCGGCAGTGTGTCTTTTCTATTTAATTCGGATGCAATTTCTGTGTTTCATCGTCAATAAGGTCAGAGGGATACAGTAAACCTGAAGAGAAGCATCGGAATCTATAACTAGTGTCACAGGAATTGTTCAAATCATAGACAGTAGGAAGAGTCAGTCTTCTTTTACTTAAGTCGGCATTGTGCCTTTTGTATTTAATTCCGATGCAATTTCTGTGTTTCATCGTCAATAAGAAGGTCCAAGGGATACAGTAAACGTGAAGCGGAGCATCGGAATCTATAACCAGTGTCGGAGGAATGGTTCAAAACATAGACAGTAAGAAGAGTCAGTCTTCTTGTACTTAAGTCGGCATTGTGCCCTTTTCAATTTAATTCCGATGCAATAACTATGTTTCATCGTCAATAAGAAGGTCAGAGGGATACAGTAAACCTGAAGTGAAGCATCGGAATCTGTAACTAGTGTCACAGGAATGGTTCAACACATAGTCAGTAAGAAGAGTCAGTCTTCCTGTACTTAAGTCGGCATTCTTCCTTTTGTATTTAATTCCGATGCAATTTCTGCTTTTGATCGTCAATATGAAGGTCCAAGGGATACAGTAAACCTGAAGTGAAGCATCAGAACCTGTAACTAGTGTCACAGGAATGGTTCAAACATAGACAGCCGGAAGATTCAGTCTACATGTACTTAAGTCGGCATTGTCCGCAAGCATTTGTATCAGATGCTATTTCTGTGTTTCATCGTCAATTAGAAGTTCCAAGGGATTCAGTAAACCTGAAGTGAAGCATCGGAAACTATAACTAGTGTCACAGGAATGGTTCAAAGCATAGTCAGTAAGTAGAGTCAGTCTTCTTGTACCTAAGTCGGCATTGTGCATTTGTATTTAATTCCGATGCAATTTCTGTGTTTCGTCGTCAATAAGAAGGTCCTAGGGATACAGTAAACCTGAAGTGATGCATGGGAATCTATAACTAGTGTCACAGGAATGGTTCAAAGGATAGTCAGTAAGAAGAGTCAGTCTTCTTGTACTTAAGTCGGTATTGTTCGTTTGCATTTATATCCGATGCAATTTCTGTGTTTCATCGTGAATAAGAAGGTCAGAGGGATACAGTAAACCTGAAGTGGAGCATCGGAATCTATAACTAATGTCACAGGATTCGTTCAAATCATAGACAGTAGGAAGAAACAGTCTTGTGGTACTTAAGTCGGCATTGTGCCTTTTGTATTTAGTTCCGATGCAATTTCTGTGTTTCATCGACAATAAGAAGGTCCTAGAGATACAGCAAACCTGAAGTGAAGCATCGGAATCTATAACTAGTGTCACAGGAATGGTTCAAAACATAGTCAGTAAGAAGAGTCAGTCTCCTTGCACTTAAGTCGGCATTGTGCCTTTTGTATTTAATTTAGATGCAATTTCTGTGTCTCTTCGTCAATAAGAAGGTCCAAGGGATTCAGTTAACCTGAAGTGAAGCATCGGAATCTATAACTAGTGTCACAGGAATGGTTCAAAGCATAGTCAGTAAGTAGAGTCAGTCTTCTTGTACTTAAGTGAGCATTGTGCCCTTTTCAATTTAATTTCGATGCATTTACTGTGTTTCATCGTCAATAAGAAGGTCAGAGGAATACAGTAAACCTGAAGTGAAGCATCGGAATCTCTAACTAGTGTCACAGGAATGGTTCAACACATAGTCAGTAAGAAGAGTCAGTCTTCTTGTACTTAGGTCGGCATTGTGCCTTTTGTATTTAATTCCGATGCAATTACTGTGTTTCATCGTCAATAAGAAGGTCCAAGGGATACAGTAAACCTGAAGTGAAGCATCGGAATCTATAACTAATGTCACAGGATTCGTTCGAAACATAGACAGTAGGAAGAGTCAAACTTGTGGTACTTAAGTCGGCATTGTGCCTTTTGTATTTAGTTCCGATGCAATTTCTGTGTTTCATCGTCAATATGAAGGTCCTAGGGATACAGTAAACCTGAAGTGAAGCAACGGAATCTATAACTAGTGTCACAGGAATGGTTCAGAACATAGTCAATAAGAAGAGTCAGTCGTCTTGTACTTAAGTCGGATTGTGCCTTTTGTATTTAATTCCGATGCAATTTCTATGTTTCATCGTCAATACGATGGTCCGAGGGATACAGTAAACCAGAAGTGAAGCATCGGAATTTATAACTAGTGTCACAGGAATGGTTCAAAACATAGTAAGTAAGAATAGTCAATCTTTTTGTACTTAAGTCGGCATTGTGCCTTTTGTATTTAATTCCGATGCATATATCTGTGTTTCATCGTTAATAAGAAGGTCAGAGGGAAACAGTAAACCTGAAGTGAAGCTTCGGTATCTACAACTAGTCACACAGGATTGGTTCAAATCATAGTCAGTATGAAGAGTCAGTCTTCTTGTACTTATGTCGGCATTGTGCCTTTTGTATTTAATTCCGATGCAATTTCTGTGTTTCATCGTCAATAAGAAGGTCCTAGGGATACAGTAAACCTGAAGTGAAGCATCGGAACCTGTAACTAGTGTCACAGGAATGGTTCAAACATAGACAGTCGGAAGATTCAGTCTACATGTACTTAAGTCGGCATTGTCCGTTTGCATTTATATCCGATGCAGTTTCTGTGTTTCATCGTCAATTAGAAGTTCCAAGGGATTCAGTAAACCTGAAGTGATGCATCGGAATCTATAACTAGTGTCACGGGAATGGTTCAAAGGATAGTCAGTAAGATGAGTCAGTCTTCTTGTACTTAAGTCGGCATTGTTCGTTTGCATTTATATCCGATGCAATTTCTGTGTTTCATCGTTAATAAGAAGGACAGAGGGATACAGTAAACCTGAAGTGGAGCATCGGAATCTATAACTAATGTCACAGGATTCGTTCAAATCATAGACAGTAGGAAGAAACAGTCTTGTGGTACTTAAGTCGGCTTTGTGCCTTTTGTATTTAGTTCCGATGCAATTTCTGTGTTTCATCGGCAATAAGAAGGTCCTAGGGATACAGTAAACCTGAAGTGAAGCATCGGAATCTATAACTAGTGTCACAGGAATGGTTCAAAACATAGTCAACAAGAAGAGTCAGTCTCCTTGTACTTAAGTCGGCATTGTGCCTTTTGTATTTAATTCCGAAGCTATTTCTGTGTCTCATCGTCATACGAAGGTCCGAGGGATACGGTAAACCAGAAGTGAAGCATCGGAATCTGTAACTAGTATCACAGGAATGGTTCAAATCATAGTCAGTAAGAAGAGTCAGTCTTCTTGTACTTAAGCCAGCACTGTGCCTTTTCAATTTCATTCCGATGTAATCTCTGTGTTTCATCGTCAATAAGAAGGTCCAAGGGATACAGTAAACCTGAAGTGAAGCATCGGAACCTATAACTAGTGTCACAGGAATGGTTCAAACATAGACAGTAGGAAGATTCAGTCTACATGTTCTTGAGTCGGCATTGTCCGTTTGCGTTTATATCCGATGCAATTTCTGTGTTTCATCGTCAATAAGAAGGTCCAAGGGATTCAGTTAACCTAAAGTGAAGCATCGGAATCTATAACTAGTGTCACAGGAATGGTTCAAAGCGTAGTCAGTAAGTAGAGTCAGTCTTCTTGTACTTAAGTCGGCATTGTGCCTTTTGTATTTAATTCCGTTGCAATTACTGTGTTTCATCGTCAATAAGAAGGTCCAAGGGATACAGTAAACCGGAAGTGAAGCATCGGAATCTCTAACTAGCGTCACAGGAGTGGTTTAAAACATAAACACTAAGAAGTGTCAGTCTGCTTGTACTTAAGACGGCATTGTGTCTTTTCTATTTAATTCCGATGCAATTTCTGTGTTTCATCGTCAATAAGAAGGTCAGAGGGATACAGTGAACCTGAGGTGAAGCATCGGAATCTATAACTAGTGTCACAGGAATGGTTCAAAACATAGACAGTAGGAACAGTCGGGCTTCTTGTACTTAAGTCGGCATTGTGCCTTTTCTATTTAATTCCGATGCAATTTCTGTGTTTCGTCGCCAATAAGAAGTTCCAAAGGATACAGTAAACCTTAAGTGAAGCATCGGAATCTATAACTAATGTCACAGGATTCGTTCAAAACATAGACAGTAGGAAGAGTCAGTCTTGTGGTACTTAAGTCGGCATTGTGCCTTTTGTATTTAGTTCCGATGCAATTTCTGTGTTTCATCGTCAATATGAAGGTCCTAGGGATACTGTAAACCTGAAGTGAAGCAACGGAATCTATAACTAGTGTCACAGGAATGGTTCAAAACATAGTAAGTAAGAATAGTCAGTCTTTTTGTACTTAAGTCGGCATTGTGCCTTTTGTATTTAATTCCGATGCAATATCTGTGTTTCATCGTTAATACGAAGGTCAGAGGGATACAGTAAACCTGAAGTGAAGCATCGGAATCTACAACTAGTCACACAGGAATGGTTCAAATCATAGCCAGTATGAAGAGTCAGTCTTCTTGTGCTTAAGCCGGCATTGTGCCTTTTCTATTTAATTCCGATGCAACATCTGAGTTTCATCGTCAATAAGAATGTCCAAGGGATACAGTATACCTTAAGTGAAGCATCGGAATCTATAACTAGTGTCACAGGAATAGATCAAGATATAGTCAGTAAGAAGAGTCACTCTTCTTGTACTTAAGTCGGCATTGTGCCTTTTCTATTTAATTCCGATGCAATTTCTGTGTTTCATCGTCAATAAGAAGGTCAGAGGGATACAGTAAACCAGAAGTGAAGCATCGGAATCTATATCTAGTGTCACAGGAAGGGTTCAAATCATAGACAGTAAGAAGAGTCAGTCTTCTTGTACTTAAGTCGGCATTGTGCCTTTTCTATTTAATTCCGATGCAATTTCTGTGTTTCATCGTCACAAAGAAGGCCAGACGGATAGTGTAAACCTGAAGTGAATAATCGGAATCAATAACTAGTGTCACAGGAATGGTTCAAAACATAGACAGTAGGAAGAGTCAGTCTTCTTGTACTTAAGTCGGCATTGTGCCTTTTGTATTTAATTCCGATGCACTATCTGTCTTTCCTCGTCAATAAGAAGATCCGAGGGATAGAGTAAACCTAAAATGAAGCATCGGAATCTATAACTAGTGTCACAGGAATGGTACAAAACATAGTCAGTAAGAAGAGTCAGTCTTCTTGCACTTAAGACGGCATTGTGCCTTTTGTATTTAATTCCGATGCAATATCTGTGTTTCATCGTCAGTAAGATGGTCACAGGGATACAGTAAAGCTGAAGTGAAGCATCGGAATCTGTAACTAGCGTCACAGGAATGGTTCAAAACATAGAAACTAAGAACAGTCAGTCTGCTTGTACTTAAGTTGGCATTGTGCTTTTTCTATTTAATTCCGAAACAATTTCTGTGTTTCATCGTCAAAAAGAAGGTCAGAGGGATACAGTAAGCCTAAAGTGAAGCATGGGAATCTATAACTAGTGTCACAGGAATGGTTCAAAACATAGACAAAAGGAAGTGTCAGTCTTCTTGTCCATTAGTTGGCATTGTGCCTTTTGAATTTAATTCCGATGCACTATCTGTGTTTCATCGTTAATAAGAAGGTCCAAGGGAAACAGTAAACCTGAAATGAATCATCGGAACCTATAACTAGTGACACAGGAATGGTTCAAAACATAGACACGAAGAAGATTCAGTCTGCTTGTACTTAAGACGGCATTGTGCCTTTTCTATTTAATTCCGATGCAATTTCTGTGTTTCATTGTCAATAAGAAGGTCAGAGGCATACAGTAAACCTGAAGTGAAGCATCGGAATCCAAAACTAGGGTCACAGGATTGGTTCAAAACATAGACAGTAGGAAGAGTCAGTCTTCTTGCACTTAAGTCGGCATTGTGCCTTTTCTATTTAATTCCGTTGCAATTTCAGTGTTTCATCAACAATATGAAGGTCCTAGGGATACAGTTAACCTGAAGTGAAGCATCGGAATCTATAACTAATGTCACAGGATTCGTTCAAATCATAGACAGTAGGAAGAGTCAGTCTTGTGGTACTTAGGTCGGCATTGTGCCTTTTGTATTTAGTTCCGATGCAATTTCTGTGTTTCATCGTCAATATGAAGTTCCAAGGGATACAGTAAACCTGAAGTGATGCATCGGAATATGTAACTAGTGTCACAGGAATGGTTCATAACATAGTCAGTAAGAAGAGTCAGTCTTCTTGTACTGAAGTCGGCATTGTGCCTTTTGTATTTAATTCCGATGCAATTTCTGTGTTTCATCGTCAATACGAAGGTCCGAGGGATACAGTAAACCAGAAGTGAAGCATCGGAATCTATAACTAGTGTCACAGGAATGGTTCGATACATAGTCAGTAAGAAGGGTCAGTCTTCTTGCACTTAAGTCGGCATTGTGCCTTTTGTATTTAATTCCGATGCAATATCTGTGTTTCATCGTTAATAAGAAGGTCAGAGGGATACAGTATACCTGATGTGAAGCATCGGAAACTATAACTAGTCACACAGGAATGTTTCAAATCATAGTCTGTAAGAAGTGTCAGTCTTCTTGTGCTTAAGCCGGCATTGTGCCTTTTCTATTTAATTCCGATGCAATCTCTGTGTTTCATCGACAATGAGAAGGTCAGAGGGATACAGTAAACCTGAAGTGAAGCATCGGAATGTGTAACTAGCTTCAGAGGAATGGTTCAAAACATAGACACTAAGAAGAGTCAGACTGCTTGTACTTAAGACGGCATTGTGCCTTTTCTATTTTATTCCGATGCAATTTCTGTGTTTCATCGTCAACAAGAAGGTCAGAGGGAGACAGTAAACCTGAGGTGAAGCATCGAAATCTACAACTAGTGTCACAGGATTGGTTCAAAACATAGACAGTAGGAAGAGTCAGTCTTCTTGTACTTAAGTCAGCATTGTGCCTTTTCTATTTAATTCCGATGCAATTTCTGTGTTTCGTCGCCAATAAGAAGGTCCAAAGGAAACAGCAAACCTGAAGTAAAGCATCGGAATCCATAACTAATGTCACAAGAATCGTTCGAAACATAGACAATAGGAAGGGTCAGTCTTCTTGTACTTATTCGGTTTTGTGCCTTTTGTATTTAGTTCAGATGCAATTTCTGTGTTTCATCTACAATAAGAAGGTCCTAGGGTTACAGTAAAGCTGAAGTGAAGCATCGGAATCTACAACTGATGTCACAGGAATGGTTCAAAACATAGTCAGTAAGAAGAGTCAGTCTTCTTGTACTTAAGACGGCATTGTGCCTTCTGTATTTAAATCCGATGCAATTTCTGTGTTTCATCGTCAATAAGAAGGTCTAAGGGATACAGTAAACCTGAAGTGAAGCATCGGAATCTATAACTAGTGTCACAGGAATGGATCAAGATATAGTCAGTAAGAGGAGTCAGTCTTCTTGTACTTAAGTCAGCAATGTGCCTTTTCTATTTAATTCTGATGCAATTTCTGTGTTTCATCGTAAAATACGAGGTCAGAGGGTACAGTAAACCTGAAGTGAAGCATCGGAATCCAAGACTAGTGTCACAGGAATGGTTCAAAACATAGACAGTTGGAAGAGTCAGTCTTCTTGTACTTAAGTTGGCATTGTGCCTTTTGTATTTAATTTCGATGCACTATCTGTGTTTCATCGTCAATAAGAAGGTCCAAGGGATACAGTAAACCTGAAATGAAGCATCGGAATCTATAACTAGAGTCACACTAATGGTTCAAAACATAAACAGTAGGAAGATTCAGTCTTCTTGTACTTAAGTCGGCATTGTGCCCTTTTCAATTAATTTCCGAAGCATTTACTGTGTTTCATCGTCAATAAGAAGGTCAGACGGATACAGTAAACCTGAAGTGAAGCATCAGAATCTCCAACTAGTCTCACAGGAATGGTTCAACACATAGTCAGTAAGAAGAGCCAGTCTTCTAGTACTTAAGTCGGCATTGTGCCTTTTGAATTTAATTCCGATGCAATTACTATGTTTCATCGTCAATAAGAAGATCCAAGGGATACAGTAAACCTGAAGTGAAGCATCGGAATCTGTAACTAGCGTCACAGGAATGGTTCAAAACATAGACAATAAGAAGAGTCAGTCTGCTTGTACTTAAGACTGCATTGTGTCTTTTCTATTTAATTCCGATGCAATATCTGTGTTTCATCGTTAATAAGAAGGTCAGAGGGATACAGTGAACCTCAGGTGAAGCATGGAATCTATAACTAGTGTCGCAGGAATGGCTCAAAACATAGACAGTAGGGAGAGTCTGTCTTCTTGTACTTAAGTCGGCATTGTGCATTTTCTATTTAATTCCGATGCAATTTCTGTGTTTCGTCGCCAATAAGAAGGTCAGAGGGATACAGTGAACCTGAAGTGAATCATCGGAATCCATAACTAGTGTCACAGGAATGGATCAAGGTATAGTCAGTAAGAAGAGTCAGTCTTCTTGTACTTAAGTCGGCATTGTGCCTTTTCTATTTAATTCCGATGCAATTTCTAAGTTTCATCGTCAATAAGAAGGTCAGAGGGATACAGTAAACCTGGTGTAATTCATCGGAATGTGTAACTAGCGTCAGAGGAATGGTTCAAAACATAGACACTAAGAAGAGTCAGACTGCTTATACTTAAGACGGCATTGCGCCTTTTCTATTTAATTCCGATGCAATTTCTGTGATTCATCGTCAATAAGAAGGTCAGAGGGATACAGTGAACCTGAAGTGAATCATCGGAATCCATAACTAATGTCACAGGAATCGTTCAAAACATAGACAATAGGAAGAGTCAATCTTCATGTACTTATTCGGCATTGTGCCTTTTGTATTTAGTTCAGATGCAATTTCTGTGTTTCATCATCAATAAGAAGGTCCTAGGGTTACAGTAAAGCTGAAGTGAAGCATCGGAATCTACAACTAGTGTCACAGGAATGGTTCAAAACATAGTTAGTAAGAAGAGTCAGCCTTCTTGTACTTAAGTCGGCATTGTGCCTTTTGTATTTAATTCCGATGCAATTTCTGTGTTTCATCGTCAATAAGAAGGTCCAAGGGATACAGTAAACCTGAAGTGAAGCATCGGATTCTATAACTAGTGTCACAGGAATGGATCAAGATATAGTCAGTAAGAAGAGTCAGTCTTCTTGTACTTAAGTCGGCATTGTGCCTTTTCTATTTAATTCTGTTGCAATTTCTGTGTTTCATCGTCAAAAACAAGGTCAGAGGGTACAGTAAACCTGAAGTGAAGCATAGGAATCCAATACTAGTGTCACAGGATTGGTTCAAATCGTAGTCAGTAAGAAGAGTCAGTCTTCTTGTACTTATGTCGGCATTGTGATTTTTGTATTTAATTCTGATGCAATATCTGTGTTTCATCGTCAATAGGAAGGTCCAAGGGATACAGTAAACCTGAAGTGGAGCATCGGAATATATAACTAGTGCCACAGGAATTGTTCAAAGCATTGACAGTAAGAAGAGTCAGTCTTCTTGTACTTAAGTCGGCATAGTGCCATTTTCTATTTAATTCCGATGCAATTACTGTGTTTCATCGTCAATAAGAAGGTCAGAGGGATACAGTAAACCTGAAGTGAAGCATCGGAATCTCTAACTAGTGTCATAGGAATGGATCCACACATAGTCAGTAAGAGGAGTCAGTCTTCTGGTACTTAGATCGGCATTGTGCCTTTTGTATCTAATTCCGATGCAATTACTGTGTTTCATCGTCAATACGAAGGTCCAAGGGATACAGTAAACCTGAAGTGGAGCATCGGAATCTATAACTAGTGTCACAGGAATGGTTCAAAGCATAGTCAGTACGAAGAGTCAGTCTTCTTGTACTTAAGTCGGCATTGTGCCTTTTGTTTTTAACTCCGATGCAATATCTGTGTTTCATCGTTAATAAGCAGGTCAGAGGGATACAGTAAACCTGTAGTGAAGCATCGGAATCTACAACTAGTCACACAAGAATGGTTCAAATCATAGTCAGTAAGATGAGTCAGTCTTCTTGTACTTAAGCTGGCATTGTGCCTTTTCTATTTAATTCCGATGCAATTTCTGTGTTTCACGGTCAATTAGAAGGTCCAAGGGATACAGTAAACCTGAAGTGAAGCATCGGAATCTGTAACTAGTGTCACAGGAATGGATCAAGATATAGTCAGTAAGAAGAGTCAGTCATCTTGTACTTATGTCGGCATTGTGCCTTTTCTATTTAATTCCGATGCAATTTCTGTGTTTCATCGTCAATAAGAAGGTCAGAGGGATACAGTAAACCTGATGTAAAGCATCGGAATGTGTAACTAGCGTCAGAGGAATGGTTCAAAACATAGACACTAAGTAGAGTCAGACTGCTTGTACTTAAGACGGCATTGTGCCTTTTCTATTTAATTCCGATGCAATTTCTGTGTTTCATCGTCAATAAGAAGGTCAGAGGGATACATTGAACCTGAGGTGAAGCATCGGAATCTATAACTAGTGTCACAGGAATGGTTCAAAACATAGACAGTAGGAAGAGTCAGTCTTCTTGTACTTAAGTCGGCATTGTGCCTTTTGTATTTAGTTCAGATGCAATTTCTGTGTTTTATCGTCAATAAGAAGGTCCTAGGGTTACAGTAAAGCTGAAGTGAAGCATCGGAATCTACAACTGATGTCACAGGAATGGTTCAAATCATAGTCAGTAAGAAGAGTCAGTCTTCTTGTACTTAAGACGGCATTGTGCCTTCTGTATTTAATTCCGATGCAATTTCTGTGTTTCATCGTCAATAAGAAGGTCCAAGGGATACAGTAAACCTGAAATGAAGCATCGGAATCTATAACTAGTGTCACAGGAATGGATCAAGATATAGTCAGTAAGAAGAGTCAGTCTTCTTGTACTTAAGTCGGCAATGTGCCTTTTCTATTTAATTCTGATGCAATTTCTGTGTTTCATCGTCAAAAACAAGGTCAGAGGGTACAGTAAACCTGAAGTGAAGCATCGGATTCCAAGACTAGTGTCACAGGAATGGTTCAAAACATAGACAGTTGGAAGAGTCAGCCTTCTTGTACTTAAGTTGGCATTGTGCCTTTTGTATTTAATTTCGATGCATTATCTGTGTTTCATCGTCAATAAGAAGGTCCCAGGGATACAGTAAACCTGAAGTGAAACATCGGAATCTGTAACTAGCGTCACAGGAATGGTTCAAAACATAGACAATAAGAAGAGTCAGTCTGCTTGTACTTAAGACTGCATTGTGACTTTTCTATTTAATTCCGATGCAATTTCTGTGTTTCATCGTCAATAAGAAAGTCAGATGGATACAGTGAACCTCAGGTGAAGCATCGGAATCAATAACTAACGTCGCAGGAATGGTTCAAAACATAGACAGTAGGGAGAGTCGGTCTTCTTGTACTTAAGTCGGCATTGTGCATTTTCTATTTAATTCCGATGCAATTTCTGTGTTTCGTCGCCAATAAGAAGTTCCAAAGGATACAGTAAACATGAAGTGAAGCATCGGAATCTATAACTAATGTCACAGGATTCGTTCAAATCATAGACAGTAGGAAGAGTCAGTCTTGTGGTACTTAAGTCGGCATTGTGCCCTTTTCAATTTAATTCCGATGCAATTACTGTGTTTCATCGTCAATAAGATGGTCAGAGGGATACAGTAAACCTGAAGTGAAGCATCGGAATCTATAACTAGTGTCTCAGGAATGGATGAAGATATAGTCAGTAAGAAGAGTCAGTCTTCTTGTACTTAAGTCGGCATTGTGCATTTTGTATTTAATTCCGATGCAATTTCTGTGTTTCATCGTCAATACGAAGGTCCAAGGGATACAGTAAACCTGAAGTGAAGCATCGGAATCCATAACTAGTGTCACAGGAATGGTTCGAAAACATAGTCAGTAGGAAGAGTCAGTCTTCTTGTACTTAAGACGGCATTGTGCCTTTTCTATTTAATTCCGATGCAATTTCTGTGTTTCATCGTCAATAAGAAGGTCCAAGGGATACAGTAAACCTGAAGTGAAGCATCGGAATCTATAATTAGTATCACTGGAACGGTTAAAATCACAGTCAGTAAGAAGAGTCAGTCTTCTTGTACCTAAGTAGGCATTGTGCTTTTTGTATTAAATTCCGACGCAATTTGTGTGTTTCATCGTCAATAAGAAGGTCCAAGGGATTCAGTGAACCTGAAGTGAAGCATCGGAATATACAGCTAGTGTCACAGGAATGGTTCAAAACATAGTCAGTAAGAAGAGTCAGTTTTCTTGTACTTAAGTCGGCGTTATGCCTTTTCTAATTAATTGCGACGCTATTTCTGTGTTTCGTCGTCAATAGGAAGGTCCAAGTGATACAGTAAACCTAAAGTGAAGCATCGGAATCTTTAACTAGCGTTACAGGAATGGTTCAAAACATAGTCAGTAAGAAGAGTCTGTCTTCTTGTACTTAAGTCGCAATTGTGCCTTATGTATTTAATTCCGATGCAATTTATGCGTTTAATCGTCAATAAGAGGGTCCAAGGGATTCAGTGAACCTGAAGTGAAGCATCGAAATCTATAACTAGTGTCACGGGAATGGTTCAAATCATAGACAGTAGGAAGAGTCAGTCTTTTTGTACTTAAGTCGGCATTGTGCCTTTTGTATTTAATTCCGATGCAGTTTCTGTGTTTCATCGTCAATAAGAAGGTCAGAGGGATACAGTAAACCTGAAGTGAAGCATCGGAATCTAAAACTAGTGTCACAGGAATGGTTCAAAACATAGACTGTAAGAAGAGTCAGTCTTCTTGTACTTAAGACGGCATTGTGCCTTTTCTATTTAATTCCGATGCAATTTCTGTGTTTCATCGTCAATAAGAAGGTCAGAGGGATAAAAGTGAACCTGAGGTGGAGCAACGGTCTCTATAACTAATGTCACGGGATTCGTTCAAATCATAGACAGTAGGATGAGTCAGTCTTGTGGTACTTAAGTCGGCATAGTGCCTTTTGTATTTAGTTCCGATGCAATTTCTGTGTTTCATCGTCAATATGAACGTCCTAGGGATACAGTAAACCTGAAGTGAAGCATCGGAATCTGTAACTAGTGTCACAGGAATGGTTCAAAACATAGTCAGCAAGCAGAGTCAGTCTTCTTGTACTTAGGTCGGCATTGTGCCTTTTGTATTTAATTCCGATGCAATTTCTGTGTTTCATCGTCAGTGAGAAGGTCCAAGGGATACAATTAACGTGAAGTGGAGCATCGGAATCTATAATTAGCGTCACAGGAATGGTTCAAAACATAGACAGTAGGAAGAGTCAGCCTTCTTGTACTTAAGTCGGCATTGTGACTTTTCTATTTAATTCCGATGCAATTTCTGTGTTTCGTCGCCAATAAGAAGGTGCAAAGGATACAGTAAACCTGAAGTGAAGCATCGGGATCTATAACTAATGTGACAGGAATGGTTCAATACATAGCCAGTAAGAAGAGTCAGTCTTCTTGTACTTAAGTCGGCATTGTGCCTTTTGTATTTAATTCCGATGCAATTTCTGTGTTTCGTCGCCAATATGAAGTTCCAAAGGATACAGTAAACCTGAAGTGAAGCATCGAAATCTATACCTAATGTCACATGATTCGTTCAAAACATAGACAGTGGGAGGAGTCAGTCTTGTGGTACTTAAATCGGCATTGTGCCTTTTGTATTTAGTTCCGATGCAATTTCTGTCTTTCATCGTCAATAAGAAGGTCCTAGGGATACAGTAAACCTGAAGTGAAGCATCGGAATCTATAACTAGTGTCACAGGAATGGTTCATAACATAGTCAGTAAGAAGAGTCAGTCTTCTTGTACTTATGTCGGCATTGTGTCTTTTGTATTTAATTCCGATGCAATATCTGTGTTTAATCGTCAAAACGAAGTTCCGATGGATACAGTGAATCAGAAGTGAAGCATCGGAATCTATAACTGGTGTCACAGGAATGGTTCAAAACATAGTCAGTCAGAAGAGTCAGTCTTCTTGTACTTAAGTCGGCATTGTGCCTTTTGTATTTAATTCCGTTGCAATATCTGTGTTTCATCGTTAATAAGAAGGTCAGAGGGATACAGTAAACCTGAAGTGAAGCATCGGAATCTACAACTAGTCACACAGGAATGGTTCAAATCATAGTCAGTAAGAAGAGTCAGTCTTCTTGTACTTAAGAAGCATTGTGCCTTTTCTATTTAATTCCAATGCAATTTCTGTGTTTCATCGTCAATAAGAAGGTCCAAGGGATACAGTTAACCTGAAGTGAAGCATCGGAATCTATAAGTAGTGTCTCAGGAATGGATCAAGATATAGTCAGTAAGAAGAGTCAGTCTTCTTGTACTTAAGTCGGCATTGTGCCTTTTCTATTTAATTCGGATGCAATTTCTGTGTTTCATCGTCAATAAGAAGGTCAGAGGGAAACAGTAAACCTGAAGTGAAGCATCGGAATGTGTAACTAGCGTCAGAGGAATGGTTCAAAACATCGACACTAAGAAGAGTCAGACTGCTTGTTCTTAAGACGGCATTGTGCCTTTTCTATTTAATTCCGATGCAATTTCTGTGTTTCATCGTCAATAAAACGGTCAGAGGGATACAGTGAACCTGAGGTGAAGCATCGGAATCTATAACTAGTGTAACAGGAATGGTTCAAAACATAGACAGTAGGAAGAGTCAGTCTTCTTGTACTTAGATCGGCATTGTGCATTTTCTATTTAATTCCGATGCAATTTCTTTGTTTCGTCGCCAATAAGAAGGTCCAAAGGATACAGCAAAGCAGAAGTGAAGCATCGGAATCCATAACTCATGTCACAGGAATCGTTCAAAACATAGACAGTACGAAGAGTCAGTCATCTTGTACTTACTCTGCATTGTGCCTTTTGTATTTAGTTCAGATGCAATTTCTGTGTTTCATCGTCAATAAGAAGGTCCTAGGGATACAGTAAAGCTGAAGTGAAGCATTGGCATCTACAAGTAGTGTCACAGGAATGGTTCAAAACATAGTCAGTAAGAAGAGTAAGTCTTCTTGTACTTAAGTCGGCATTGTGCATTTTGTATTTCAGTCCGATGCAATTTCTGTGTTTCATCGTCAATAAGAAGGTCCAAGAGGTACAGTAAACCTGAAGTGAAGCATCGGAATCTATAACTAGTGTCACAGGAATGGTTCAAAACATAGACAGTAGGAAGAAACAGTCTTCTTGTACTTAAGTCGGCATTGTGCCTTTTGTATTTAATTCCGATGCAATTTCTGTGTTTCATCGGCAGTGAGAAGGTCCAAGGGATACAATAAACCTGAAGTGGAGCATCGGAATCTATAATTAGCGTCACAGGAATGGTTCAAAGCATAGACAGTAAGAAGAGTCAGTCTTCTTGTACTTAAGTCGGCATTGTGCCTTTTGTTTTTAATGCCGATGCAATTTCTGTGTTTCATCGTCCATAAAAAGGTCAGAGGGATACAGTAAACCTGAGGTGAAGCATCGGAATCTGTAACTAGTGACACTGGAATGGTTCAAAACATAGACAGTAGGAAGAGTCAGTCTTCTTGTACTTAAGTGGGCATTGTGCCTTTTCTATTTAATTCCGATGCAATTTCTGTGTTTCATCGTCAATAAGAAGGTCCTAGGGATACAGTAAACTTGAAGTGAAGCATCGGAAACCATAACTGATGTCACAGGAAACGTTCAAAACATAGACAATAGGAAGAGTCAGTCTTCTTTTACTTATTCAGCATTGTGCCTTTTGTATTTAGTTCAGATGCAATTTCTGTGTTTCATCGTCAGTAAGAAGGTCCTAGGGTTACAGTAAAGCCGAAGTGAAGCATCGGAATCTACAACTAGTGTCACAAGAATGGTTTAAAACATAGTCAGTAAGAAGAGTCAGTCTTCTTGTACTTAAGTCGGCATTGTGCCTTTTGTATTTAATTCCGATGCAATGTCAGTGTTTCATCGTCAATAAGAAGGTCCAAGGGATACAGTAAACCTGAAGTGAAGCTTCGGATTCTATAACTAGTGTCACAGGAATGGATCAAGATATAGTCAGTAAGAAGAGTCAGTCTTCTTGAACTTATGTCGGCATTGTGCCTTTTCTATTTAATTCTGATGCAATGTCTGTGTTTCATCGTCAAAAACAAGGTCAGAGGGTACAGTAAACCTGAAGTGAAGCATCGGAATCTAAAAGTAGTGTCACAGGAATGGTTCAAAACATAGTCAGTAAGAAGAGTCAGTCTTCTTGTACTTAAGTCGGCATTGTGCCCTTTTCAATTTAATTCCGATGCAAATACTGTGTTTCGTCGTCAATAAGAAGGTCAGAGGGATACAGCAAACCTGATGTGAAGCATTGGAATCTCTAACTAGTGTCACAGGAATGGTTCAACACATAGTCAGTAAGAAGAGTCAGTTTTCTGGTACTTAAGTCGGCATTGTGCCTTTTGTATTTAATTCCGATGCAATTACTGTGTTTCATCGTCAATAAGAAGGTCCAAGGGATAGAGTAAACCTGAAGTGAAGCACCGGAATCTGTAACTAGCGTCACAGGAATGGTTCAAACCATAGACACTAAGAAGAGTCAGTCTGCTTGTATTTAAGACGGCATTGCGCCTTTTCTATTTAATTCCAATGCGATTTCTGTGTTTCATCGTCAATACGAAGGTCAGAGCGATACAGTGATCCTGAGGTGAAGCATCGGAATCTACAACTAGTGTCACAGGAATGGTACAAAATATAGACAGTAGGAAGAGTCAGTCATCTTGTACTTAAGTCGGCATTGTGCCTTGTCTATTTAATTCCGATGCAATTTCTGTGTTTCGTCGCCAGTAAGAAGTTCCAAAGGATACAGTACACCTGAAGTGAAGCATCGGAATCTATAACTAATGTCACAGGATTCGTTCAAAACATAGGCAGTAGGAAGAGTCAGTCTTGTGGTACTTAAGTCGGCATTGTGCCTTTTGTATTCAGTTCCGATGCAATTTCTGTGTTTCGTCGTCAATAAGAAGGTCCAAGGAATACAGTTAACCTGAAGTGAAGCATCGGAATCTATAACTAGAGTCACAGAAATAGTTCAATATATAGTCATTGAGAAGAGTGAGTCTTCTTGTACTTAAATCGGCATTGTGCCTTTTCTATTTAATTCCGATTCAATTTCTGTGTTTCATCGTCAATAAGAAGGTCCAAGGGATACAGTAAACCTGCAGTGAAGCATCCGAATCTATAACTAGTGTCACAGGAATGGTTCAAAGCATAGTCTGTAAGAAGAGTCAGTCTTCTTGTACATAAGTCGACATTGTGCCTTTTCTATTTAATTCCGATGCAATTTCTGTGTCTCATCGTCAATAAAAAGGTCAGAGGGATACAGCAAACATGAAGTGGAGCATCGGAATGTATAACTAGTGTCACAGGAATGGTTCAAAACATAGTCAGTAAGAGGAGTCAGTCTTCTTGTCCTTAAGTGCGCGTTGTGCCTTTTGTATTTAATTCCGATGCAATTTCTGTGTTTCATCGTCAATAAGAAGGTCGAATGGGATACAGCAAACCTGACGTGAAGCAACGGAATCTATAACTAGTGTGACAGGAATGGTTCAAAACATTGTCAGTAAGAAGAGTCAGTCTTCATGTACTTATGTCGGCATTGTGCCTTTTGTATTTAATTCCGATGCAATTTCTGTGTTTCATCGTCAATAAGAAGGTCGAATGGGATACAGCAAACCTGACGTGAAGCAACGGAATCTATAACTAGTGTGACAGGAATGGTTCAAAATATTGTCAGTAACAAGAGTCAGTCTTCTTGTACTATTTCGGCATTGTGCCTTTTCTACTTAATTCCGATGCAATTACGGTGTTTCACCGTCAAAAAGAAGGTCAGAGCGATACAGTAAACATGCAGTGAAGCATCCGAATCTATAACTAGTGTCACAGGAATGGGTAAAAACATAGACAGTAGGAAGAGACAGTCTTTTTGTACATCAGTCGGCATTGTTCCTTTTCTATTTAATTCCGATGCAATTTCTGTGTTTCTTCGTCAATAAGAAGGTCCAAGGAATACAGTTAACCTGAAGTGAAACATCGGAATCTATAACTAGCTTCACAGGAAAGGTTCAAATCATAGACAGTAGGAAGAGTTAGTCATCTTGTACTTAAGTCGGCATTTTGCCTTTTGTATTTAATTCCGATGTAATTGCTGTGTTTCATCGTCAATTAGAAGGTCCAAGGGATACAGTGAATCTGAAGTGAAGCATCGGAATCTATAACTAGTGTTACAGGAATGGTTCAAAACAATGTCAGTAAAAGGAGTCAGTCTTCTTGTTCTTAAGTCGGCATTGTGCCTTTTGTATTTAATTCCAAAGCTATTTATGAGTTTCATCGTCAATAAGAAGTTCAGAGGGACACAGTAAACCTGAACTGAAGCATCGGAATCTATAAGTAGTGTCACAGGAATGGTTCACAACATAGACAGTAGGAAGAGTCAGTCTTCTTGTACTTAAGTCGGCATTGTGCCTTTTGTATTTAATTTCGATGCAATTTCCGTGTTTCATCGTCAATAAGAAGGTCCAAGGGATACAGTAAACATGAAGTGAAGCATGGGAATCTAAAACTAGTGTCACAGGAATGGTTCAAAACATAGTCAATATGAAGAGTCAGTCTTCTTGTACTTAAGTCGGCAGTATGCCTTTTCTATTTAATTCCGACGCTATTTCTATGTTTCGTCGACAATAAGATGGTCCAAGTGATACAGTATACCTGAAGTGAAGCATCGGAATCTATAACTAGCGTCACAGGAATGGTTCAAATCATAGACAGTACGAAGAGTCTATCTTCTTGTACTTAAGTCGGTATTGTGCCATTTGTATTTAATTCCAATGCAATTTCTGTGTTTCATCGTCAATAAGGTCAGAGGGATACAGTAAACCTGTAGTGAAGCATCGGATTCTATAACTAGTTTCACAGGAATGGTTCAAAACATAGTCAGTAAGACGAGTCAGTCTTCTTGTATTTAAGACGGCATTGTGCCCTTTGTATTTAATTCCGATTCAATTTCTGTGTTTCATCGTCAATAAGATGGACAGAGGGATACAGTAAACCTGAAGTGAAGCATCGGAATCTGGAACATTCGTCACAGGAATGGTTCAAATCATAGCCAGTAAGAAGAGTCAGTCTTCTTGTACATAAGTCGGCATTGTGGCTTTTGTATTTAATTCCGATGCAATATCTGTGTTTCACCGTTAATAAGAAGGTCAGAGGGATACAGTAAATCTGAAGTGAAGCATCGGAATCTACAACTAGTCACACAGGAATGGTTCAAATCATAGTCAGTAAGAGGAGTCAGTCTTCTTGTACTTAAGCCGGCATTGTGCCTTTTCTATTTAATTCCGAGGCAATTTCTATGTTTCTTCGTCAATAAGACGGTCAGAAGGATATAGTGAACCTGAGTTGAAGCGTCGGTATCTGTAACTAGCGTCACAGGAGTGGTTCGAAACATAGACAGTAAGAAGAGTCAGTCTTCTTGTACTTAAGTGGGCATTGTGCTTTTTCTATCTAATTCCGATGCAATTTCTGTATTTTATCGTTAATAAGAAGGTGAGAGGGATACAGTAAATCGGAGGTGAAGCATCGGAATCTATAACTGGTGTCACAGGAATGGTTCAAAACATAGACAGTAGGAAGAGTCAGTCTTCTTGTACTTAAGTCGGCATTGTGCCTTTTCTATTTAATTCCGATGCAATTTCTGTGTTTCGTCGCCAATAAGAAGGTGCAAATGATACAGTAAACCTGAAGTGAAGCATCGGGATCTATAACTAGTGTCACAGGTATGGTTCATTACATAGCCAGTAAGATGAGTCAGTCTTCTTGTACTTAGGTCGGCATTGTGCCTTTTGTATTTAATTCCGATGCAATTTATGTGTTTCATCGTCAATATGAAGGTCCAAGGGATGCAGTAAACCTAAAGTGAAGCATCGGAATCTATAACTAGTGTCACAGGAATGGTTCAAATCATAGACAGTAGGAAGAGTCAGTCTTCTTGTACTCAAGTCGGCATTGTGCGTTTTGTATTTAATTCCGATGCAATATCTGTGTTTCATCGTCAATAAGAAGGTCAGCGGGATACAGTAAACATGAAGTGAAGAATCGGAATCTATAACTAGTGGCACAGGAGTGGTTCGAAGCATAGTCTGTAAGAAGAGTCAGTCTTCTTGTCCTTAAGTCGGCATTGTGCCTTTTGTATTTAATTCCGATGCAATTTATGTGTTTCATCGTCAATATGAAGGTCCAAGGGATGCAGTAAACCTGAAGTGAAGCATCGGAATCTATAACTAGTGTCACAGGAAAGGTTCAAATCATAGACAGTAGGAAGAGTCAGTCTTATTGTACTTAAGTCGGCATTGTGCGTTTTGTATTTAATTCCGATGCAATATCTGTGTTTCATCGTCAATAAGAAGGTCAGAGGGATACAGTAAACCTGAAGTGAGGCATCGGAATCTAAAACTAGTGTCACAGGAATGGTTCACAACATAGACAGTAGGAAGAGTCAGTCTTATTGTACTTAAGTCGGCATTGTGCGTTTTGTATTTAATTCCGATGCAATATCTGTGTTTCATCGTCAATAAGAAGGTCAGAGGGATACAGTAAACCTGAAGTGAAGCATCGGAATCTAAAACTAGTGTCACAGGAATGGTTCACAACATAGACAGTAGGAAGAGTCAGTCTTCTTGTACTTAAGTCGGCATTGTGCCTTTTGTATTTAATTTCGATGCAATTTCCGTGTTTCATCGTCAATAAGAAGGTCCAAGGGATACAGTAAACATGAAGTGAAGCATGGGAATCTAAAACTAGTGTCACAGGAATGGTTCAAAACATAGTCAATATGAAGAGTCAGTCTTCTTGTACTTAAGTCGGCAGTATGCCTTTTCTATTTAATTCCGACGCTATTTCTATGTTTCGTCGACAATAAGATGGTCCAAGTGATACAGTATACCTGAAGAGAAGCATCGGAATCTATAACTAGCGTCACAGGAATGGTTCAAATCATAGACAGTAAGAAGAGTCAGTCTTCTTGTACTTAAGTCGGCATTGTGTCTTTTGTATTTATTTCCGATGCCATTTCTGTATTTATTCGTCAATAAGAAGGTCCATGGAATTCAGCAAACCTGAAGTGAAGCATCGGAATCTATAACTAGTGTCACAGGAATGGTTCAAAACATAGCCAGTAAGAAGAGTCAGTCTTCTTGTACTTAAGTCGGCATTGTGCCTTGTGTGTTTAATTCCGATGCAATTTATGTGTTTCATCGTCAATAAGAAGGTCCAAGGGATTCAGTAAACCTGAAGTGAAGCATCTGAATCTATAACTAGTGTCACAGGTATGGTTCAAATCATAGACAGTAGGAAGAGTTAGTCTTCTTGTACTTAAGTCGGCATTGTGCCTTTTGTGTTTAGTTCCGATTCAATTTCTGACTTTCATCGTCAATAAGAAGGTCAGAGGGATACAGTAAACCTGAAGTGAAGCATCGGAATATAAAACTAGTGTCACAGGAATGGTTCAAAACATAGACAGTAGGAAGAGTTAGTCTTCTTGTACCTAAGTCGGCATTGTGCCCTTTGTATTTATTCCGATGCAATTTCTGTGTTTCATGGCCAATAAGAAGGTCCAAGGGTTACAGTAAACCTGAAGTGAAGCATCGGAATCTATAACTAGTGTCACAGGAATGGTTCAATACATAGTCAGTGAGAAGAGTCAGTCTTCTTGTACGTAAGTCGGCATTGTGATTTTTGTATTTAATTCCGATGCAATTTCTGTGTTTCATCGTCAATAAGAAGGTCCGAGGGATACAGTAAATCAGAAGTGAGGCATCGGAATCTATAACTAGTGTCACAGGAATGGTTCAAATCATAGTCAGTAAGAAGAGTCAGTCTTCTTGTACTTAAGCCGGCATTGTGCCTTTTCTATTAAATCCCGATCCAATCTCTGTGTTTCATCGTCAATACGAAGGTCCGAGGGATACAGTAAATCAGAAGTGAGGCATCGGAATCTATATCTAGTGTCACAGGAATGGTTCAAATCATAGTCAGTAAGAAGAGTCAGTCTTCTTGTACTTAAGCCGGCATTGTGCCTTTTCTATTAAATTCTGATGCAAATTCTGTGTTTCATCGTCAATAAGATGGTCCAAGGGATACAGTAAACCTGAAGTGAAGCATCGGAATCTATAACTAGTGTCACAGGAATGGATCAAAGTATAGTCAGTAAGAAGAGTCAGTCTTCTTGTACGTAAGTCGGCAATGTGATTTTTGTATTTAATTCCGATGCAATTTCTGTGTTTCATAGTCAATAAGAAGGTCCAAGGGATACAGTAAACCTGAAGTGAAACAACAGAATCTATAACTAGTGTGACAGGAATGGTTCAAACATTGTCAGTAACAAGAGTCAGTCTTCTTGTACCTAAGTCGGCATTGTGCCTTTTCTACTTAATTCCGATGCAATTTCGGTGTTTTACCGTCAATAAGAAGGTCAGAGGGATACAATAATCCTGAAGTGAAGCATCGGTATCTAAAACTAGCGTCACAGGAATGGTTGAAACCATAGACACTAAGAAGAGTCAGTCTGCTTGTACTTAAGACGGCATTGTGCCTTTTCTATATAATTCCGATGCAATTTCTGTGTTTCATCGTCAATAAGAGGGTCAGAGGGATACAGTGAACCTGAGGTGAAGCATCGGAATCAATAACTAGTGTCACAGGAATGGTTCAAATCATAGACAGTAGGAAGAGTCAGTCTTCTTGTACTTATGTCGGCATTGTGCCTTTTCTATTTAATTCCGATGCAAGTTCTGTGTTTCGTTGCCAATAAGAAGTTCCAAAGGATACAGTAAACCTGAAGTGAAGCATCGGAATCTATAACTAATGTCACAGGATTCGTTCAAAACATAGACAGTAGGAAGAGTCAGTCTTGTGGTACTTAAGTCGGCATTGTGCCTTTTGTATTTAGTTCCGATGCAGTTTCTGCGATTCATCGTCAATAAGAAGGTCCTGGGGATACAGTAAACCTGAAGTGAAGCATCGGAATCTATAACTAGTGTCACAGGATTGGTTCAAAACATAGTCAGTAAGAAGAGTCAGTCTTCTTACACTTGAGTCGGCATTGTGCCTTTTGTATTTAATTCCGAAGCAATTTCTGTGTTTCATCGTCAATACGATGTTCCGAGGGAAACAGTAAGTCAGAAGTGAAGCCTCGGAATCTATAACTAGTGTCACAGGAATGGTTCAAAACATAGTCAGTAAGAAGAGTCAGTCTTCTTGTACTTTAGTCGGCATTGTGCCTTTTGTATTTAATTCCGATGCAATAGCTGTGTTTCATCGTTAATAAGAAGGTCAGAGGGATACAGTAAACCTGAAGTGAAGCATCGGAATCTACAACTAGTCACACAGGAATGGTTCAAATCATAGTCAGTAAGAAGAGTCAGTCTTCTTGTACTTAAGCCGACATAGTGCCTTTTCTATTTAATTCCGATGCAATTTCTGTGTTTCGTCGCCAATAAGAAGGTCCAAAGGATACAGCAAAGCAGAAATGAAGCATCAGAATCCATAACTAATGTCACAGGAATCGTTCAAAACATAGACAACAGGAAGAGTAAGTCTACTTGTACTTATTCGGCATTGTGCCTTTTGTTTTTAGTTCAGACGCAATTTGTGTGATTCATCGTCAATAAGAAGGTCCAAGGTATACAATAAACCTGAAATGAAGCATCGGAATCTATAACTAGTGTCACACTAATGGTTCAAAACATAGACAGTAGGAAGATACAGTCTACATGTACTTATGTCGGCATAGTGCCTTTTGTATTTATTTCCGATGCAATTTCTGTGTTTCGTCGCCAATAAGAAGTTCCGAAGGATACAGTAAACCTGAAGTGTAGCTTCGGAAACTATAACTAATGTCACAGGATTCGTTCAAAACATAGACAGTAGGAAGAGTCAGTCGTGTGGTACTTAAGTCGGCATTGTGCTTTTTGTATTTAATTCCGATGCTATTTCTGTGTTTCATCGTCAATTAGAAGGTCCAAGGGATACAGTAAACCTGAAGTGAAGCATCGGAATCTATAACTAGTGTCACAGAAATGGTTCAAACATAGTCAGTAAGAAGAGTCAGTCTTCTTGTACTTAAGTCGGCATTGTGACTTTTGTATTTAATTCCGATGCAATTTCTGTGTTTCATCGTCAATACGAAGGTCCGAGGGATACACTAAATCAGAAGTGAGGCATCGGAATCTATAACTAGTGTCACAGGAATGGTTCAAATCATAGTCAGTAAGAAGAGTCAGTCTTCTTGTACTTAAGTCGGCATTGTGCTTTTTGTATTTAGTTCCGATGCAATCTGTGTGTCATCGTCAATAAGATGGTCAGAGGGATACAGTAAACCTGAAGTGAAGCATCGGAATCTAGAACTTTTGTCACAGGAATGGTTCAAAACATAGACAATAAGATGGGTCCGTCTTCGTGTACTTAAGTCTTTATTGTGCCTTTTGTATTAAATTCCGATGCAATATCTGTGTTTCATCGTCAATAAGAAGATCCAAGGGATACAGTAAACCTGAAGTGAAGCATCGGAATCTATAACTAGTGTCACAGGAATGGATCAAACATAGTCAGTAAGAAGAGTCAGTCTACTTGTACTTAAGTCGGCATTGTGCTTTTTGTATTTCATTCCGATGCAATTTCTGTGTCTCATCGTCAATAGGAAGGTCAGAGTGATACCGTAAACCTGAGGTGAAGCATCGGAATCCATAACTAGTGTCACAGGAATGGTTCAAACATAGTCGGTAAGGATGGTCAGACTTCTTGTACTTAAGTCGGCATTGTGCCTTTTCTACTTGATTCCGATGCAATTTCTGTGTTTCATCGTCAATAAGAAGGTCCAAGGTATACAGTAAACCTGAAGTGAAGCAGCGGAATCTGTAACTAGCGTCACAGGAATGGTTCAAAACATAGTCAGTAAGAAGAGTCAGTCTTCTTGTACTTATGTCGGCAGTATGCTTTTTCTATTTAATTCCGACGCTATTTCTATGTTTCGTCGTCAATAAGGAGGTCCAAGTGATACAGTAAACCTGAAGTGAAGCATCGGAATCTATAACTAGCGTCACAGGAATGGTTCAAAACATAGACAGTAAGAAGAGTCAGTCTTCTTGTACTTAAGTCGGCATTGTGACTTTTGTGTTTAATTCCGATGCAATTTATGTGTTTCATCTTCAATAAGAAGGTCCAAGGGATTCAGTAAACCTGAAATGAAGCATCGGAATCTATAACTAATGTCACTGGTATGGTTCAAATCATAGACAGTAGGAAGAGTCAGTCTTCTTGTACTTAAGTCGGCATTGTGCCTTTTGTATTTAATTCCGATGCAATTTCTGTGTTTCATCGTCAATAAGAAGGTCCAAGGGATACAGTAAACCTGAAGTGAAGCATGGGAATCTAAAACTAGTGTCACAGGAATGGTTCAAAACATAGTCAATATGAAGAGTCAGTCTTCTTGTACTTAAGTCGGCAGTATGCCTTTTCTATTTAATTCCGACGCTATTTCTATGTTTCGTCGACAATAAGATGGTCCAAGTGATACAGTATACCTGAAGTGTAGCATCGGAATCTATAACTAGCGTCACAGGAATGGTTCAAAACATAGACAGTAAGAAGAGTCAGTCTTCTTGTACTTAAGTCGGCATTGTGTCTTTTGTATTTATTTCCGATGCCATTTCTGTATTTATTCGTCAATAAGAAGGTCCATGGAATTCAGCAAACCTGAAGTGAAGCATCGGAATCTATAACTAGTGTCACAGGAATGGTTCAAAACATAGCCAGTAAGAAGAGTCAGTCTTCTTGTACTTAAGTCGGCATTGTGCCTTGTGTGTTTAATTCCGATGCAATTTATGTGTTTCATCGTCAATAAGAAGGTCCAAGGGATTCAGTAAACCTGAAGTGAAGCATCTGAATCTATAACTAGTGTCACAGGTATGGTTCAAATCATAGACAGTAGGAAGAGTCAGTCTTCTTGTACTTAAGTCGGCATTGTGCCTTTTGTGTTTAGTTCCGATTCCATTTCTGACTTTCATCGTCAATAAGAAGGTCAGAGGGATACAGTAAACCTGAAGTGAAGCATCGGAATATGAAACTAGTGTCACAGGAATGGTTCAAAACATAGACAGTAGGAAGAGTTAGTCTTCTTGTACCTAAGTCGGCATTGTGCCCTTTGTATTTATTCCGATGCAATTTCTGTGTTTCATGGCCAATAAGAAGGTCCAAGGGTTACAGTAAACCTGAAGTGAAGCATCGGAATCTATAACTAGTGTCACAGGAATGGTTCAATACATAGTCAGTGAGAAGAGTCAGTCTTCTTGTACGTAAGTCGGCATTGTGATTTTTGTATTTAATTCCGACGCAATTTCTGTGTTTCATCGTCAATAAGAAGGTCCGAGGGATACAGTAAATCAGAAGTGAGGCATCGGAATCTATAACTAGTGTCACAGGAATGGTTCAAATCATAGTCAGTAAGAAGAGTCAGTCTTCTTGTACTTAAGCCGGCATTGTGCCTTTTCTATTAAATTCCGATGCAATCTCTGTGTTTCATCGTCAATACGAAGGTCCGAGGGATACAGTAAATCAGAAGTGAGGCATCGGAATCTATATCTAGTGTCACAGGAATGGTTCAAATCATAGTCAGTAAGAAGAGTCAGTCTTCTTGTACTTAAGCCGGCATTGTGCCTTTTCTATTAAATTCCGATGCAAATTCTGTGTTTCATCGTCAATAAGATGGTCCAAGGGGTACAGTAAACCTGAAGTGAAGCATCGGAATCTATAACTAGTGTCACAGGAATGGATCAAAGTATAGTCAGTAAGAAGAGTCAGTCTTCTTGTACGTAAATCGGCAATGTGATTTTTGTATTTAATTCCGATGCAATTTCTGTGTTTCATCGTCAATAAGAAGGTCCAAGGGATACAGTATACCTGAAGTGAAGCATCGGAATCTATAACTAGTGTCACAGGAATGGTTCAAACATAGTCAGTAAGAAGAGTCAGTCTTCTTGTACTTAAGTCGGCATTGTGCCTTTTCTATTAAATTCCGATGCAATTTCTGTGTCTCATCGTCAATAAGAAGGTCAAGGTGATACAGTAAACCTGAGGTGAAGCATCGGAATCTATAACTAGTGTCACAGGAATGGTTCAAAACATAGTCGGTAAGGAGCGTCAGTCTTCTTGTACTTAAGTCGGCATTGTGCCTTTTCTATTTGATTCCGATGCAATTTCTATGTTCCATCGTCAATAAGAAGGTCCAAGGGATACAGTAAACCTGAAGTGAAGCATCGGAATCTATAACTAGTGTCACAGGAATGGTTCAATACATAGTCAGTGAGAAAAGTGAGTCCTCTTGTACTTAAGTCGGCATTGTGCCTTTTCTTCTTAATTCCGATGCAATTTCTGTGTTTCATCGTCAATAAGAAGGTCCAAGTGATACAGAAAACCTGGAGTCAAGCATCGTAATCTATAACTAGTGTCACAGGAATGGTTCAAAATATAGACAGTAAGAAGAGTCAGTCTTCTTGTTCTTAAGTCGGCATTATGCCTTTTCTATTTAATTCCGATGCATTTTTTTGTGTTTCATCGTCAATACGAAGGTCAGAGGGATACAGTAAACATCAAGTGAAGCATCGGAATCTATAACTAGTGTCACAGGAATGGTTCAAAGCATAGTCAGTAAGAAGATTCAGACTTCTTGTCCTTAAGTGCGCATTGTGCCTTTTGTATTTAATTCCGATGCAATTTCTGTGTTTCATCGTCAATAAGAAGGTCCAAGGGATACAGTAAACCTGAAGTGAAGCATGGGAATCTAAAACTAGTGTGACAGGAATGGTTCAAAACATAGTCAGTATGAAGAGTCAGTCTTCTTGTACTTAAGTCGGCAGTATGCCTTTTTTATTTAATTCCGACGCTATTTCTATGTTTCGTCGTCAATAAGAAGGTCCAAGTGATACAGTAAACCTGAAGTGAAGCATCGGAATCTATAACTAGCGTCACAGGAATGGTTCAAAACATAGACAGAAAGAAGAGTCAGTCTTCTTGTACTAAAGTCGGCATTGTGCCTTTTGTGTTTAATTCCGATGCAATTTATGCGTTTCATCGTCGATAAGAAGGTCCAAGGGATTGAGTAAACCTGAAGTGAAGCATCGGAATCTATAACTAGTGTCACAGGTATGGTTCAAATCATAGACAGTAGGAAGAGTCAGTCTTCTTGTACTTAAGTCGGCATTGTGCCTTTTGTATTTAATTCCGATTCAATTTCTGTGTTTCATCGTCAATAAGAAGGTCCGAGGGATACAGTAAATCAGAAGTGAGGCATCGGAATCTATAACTAGTGTCACAGGAATGGTTCAAATCATAGTCAGTAAGAAGAGTCAGTCTTCTTGTACTTAAGCCGGCATTGTGCCTTTTCTATTAAATTCCGATGCAATCTCTGTTTCATCGTCAATACGAAGGTCCGAGGGATACAGTAAATCAGAAGTGAGGCATCGGAATCTATAACTAGTGTCACAGGAATGGTTCAAATCATAGTCAGTAAGTAGAGTCAATCTTCTTGTACTTAAGCCGGCATTGTGCCTTTTCTATTAAATTCCGATGCCATCTCTGTGTTTCATCGTCAATAAGATGGTCCAAGGGATACAGTAAACCTGAAGTCAAGCATCGGAATCTATTACTAGTATCACAGGAATGGATTAAAGTATAGTCAGTAAGAAGAGTCAGTCTTCTTGTACGTAAGTCGGCATTCTGCTTTTCTATTTAATTCCGATGCAATTTCTGTGTTTCGTCACCAATAAGAAGGTGCAAAGGATACAGTAATCCTGAAGTGAAGCATCGGAATCTATAACTAATGTCACAGGAATGGTTCTAAACATAGACAGTAGGAAGAGTCAGTCTTCTAGTACTTAAGTCGGCATTGTGCCTTTTGTATTTAATTCCGATGCAATTTCTGTGTTTCATCGTCAACAAGAAGGTCAGAGGGATACAGTAAACCTGAAGTGAAGCATCGCAATATAAAACTAGTGTCACAGGAATGGTTCAAAACATAGACAGTAGGTAGAGTCAGTCTTCTTGTACCTAAGTCGGCATTGTGCCCTTTGTATTTATTCCGATGCAATTTCTGTGTTTCATCGTCAATAAGAAGGTCCAAGGGTTACAGTAAACCTGAAGTGAAGCATCGGAATCTATAACTAGTGTCACAGGAATGGTTCAATACATAGTCAGTGAGAAGAGTCAGTCTTCTTGTACGTAAGTCGGCATTGTGATTTTTGTATTTAATTCCGATGCAATTTCTGTGTTTCATCGTCAGTAAGAAGGTCCGAGGGATACAGTAAATCAGAAGTGAGGCATCGGAATCTATAACTAGTGTCACAGGAATGGTTCAAATCATAGTCAGTAAGAAGAGTCAGTCTTCTTGTACTTAAGCCGGCATTGTGCCTTTTCTATTAAATTCCGATGCAATCTCTGTGTTTCATCGTCAATACGAAGGTCCGAGGGATACAGTAAATCAGAAGTGAGGCATCGGAATCTATAACTAGTGTCACAGGAATGGTTCAAATCATAGTCAGTAAGTAGAGTCAATCTTCTTGTACTTAAGCCGGCATTGTGCCTTTTCTATTAAATTCCGATGCCATCTCTGTGTTTCATCGTCAATAAGATGGTCCAAGGGATACAGTAAACCTGAAGTGAAGCATCGGAATCTATTACTAGTATCACAGGAATGGATTAAAGTATAGTCAGTAAGAAGAGTCAGTCTTCTTGTACGTAAGTCGGCATTCTGCTTTTCTATTTAATTCCGATGCAATTTCTGTGTTTCGTCACCAATAAGAAGGTGCAAAGGATACAGTAATCCTGAAGTGAAGCATCGGAATCTATAACTAATGTCACAGGAATGGTTCTAAACATAGACAGTAGGAAGAGTCAGTCTTCTAGTACTTAAGTCGGCATTGTGCCTTTTGTATTTAATTCCGATGCAATTTCTGTGTTTCATCGTCAATAAGAAGGTCCAAGGGATACAGTAAACCTGAAGTGAAGCATGGGAATCTAAAACTAGTGTCACAGGAATGGTTCAGAACATAGTCAGTAAGAAGAGTCGGTCTTCTTGTACTTAAGTCGGCAGTATGCCTTTTCTATTTAATTCCGACGCTATTTCTATGTTTCGTCGTCAATAAGAAGGTCCAAGTGATGCAGTAAACCTGAAGTGAAGCATCCGAATCTATAACTAGCGTCACAGGAATGGTTCAAAACACAGACAGTAGGAAGAGTCAGTCTTCTAGTACTTAAGTCGGCATTGTGCCTTTTGTATTTAATTCCGATGCAATTTCTGTGTTTCATCGTCAATAAGAAGGTCCAAGGGATACAGTAAACCTGAAGTGAAGCATCGGAAACTGAAACTAGTGTCACAGGAATGGTTCAGAACATAGATAGTAAGAAGAGTCAGTCTTCTTGCACTTAATTCGGCATTCTGCCTTTTCTATTTAATTCCAATGCAATTTCTGTGTTTCATCGTCGATAAGAAGGTCCAAGGGATACAGTAAACCTGAAGTGAAGCATCGGAATCTGCAATTAGTGTCAATGGAATGGTTCAAAACATAGTCAGTAAGAAGAGTCAGTCTTCTTGTACTTAAGTCGGCATTATGCCTTTTGTATTCAATTCCGATGCAATTTCTGTGTTTCATCGTCAATAAGAAGGTCAGAGGGTTACAGTAAACCTGAAGTGAAGCGTTCGAATCTATAACTAGTGTCACAGGAATGGTTCAAAACATAGTCAGTAAGAGGAATCAGTCTTCATGTACTTAAGTTGGCATTGTGCCTTTTGTATTTAATTCCGATGCAATTTCATTGTTTCATCGTCAATAAGAAGTTAAAAGGGAAACAGTAAACCTGAAGTGAAGCATCGGAATCTACAACTAGTGTCAATGGAATGGTTCAAACATAGACAGTAAGAAGAGTCAGGCTTCTTGTACTTAAGTCGGCATTGTGTCTTTTGTATTTAATTCCGAGGCAATTCCTGTGTTTCATCGTCAATAAGAAGGTCCAAGGGATATGGTAAACCTGAAGTGAGGCATCGGAATCTACAACTAGTGTCACAGGAATGGTTCAAAACATAGTCAGTTAGAAGAGTTAGACTTCTTGTACTTAAGTCGGCATTGTGCCTTTTGTATTCAATTCCGATGCAATTTCAGTGTTTCATGGTCAATAAGAAGGTCAGAGGGTTACAGTAACCCTGAAGTGAAGCATCGGAATCTGTAATTAGTGTCACAGAAATGGTTCAAAACATAGACAGTAAGAAGAGTCAGTCTTCTTGTACTTAAGTTACCATTGTGTATTTTGTATTTAATTCCGATGCAATTTCTGTGTTTCATCGTCAATAAGAAGGTCCAAGGGATACAGTAAACCAGAAGTGAAGCATCGGAATCTATAACTAGTGTCACAGGAATGGTTCAAAGCATAGACAGTAAGATGGGTCCGTCTTCGTGTACTTAAGTCTTCATTGTGCCTTTTCTATTTCATTCCGATGCAATTTCTGTGTTTCACGTCAATAAGAAGGTCAGAGGGATACAGTAAGCCTGAGGTGAAGCATCGGAATCTATAACTAGTGTCACTGGAATGGTTCAAAACATAGTCATTAAGGAGTGTCAGTCTTCTTGTACTTAAGTCGGCATTGTTAATTTTCTATTTGATTCCGATGCAATTTCTGTGTTTCATCGTCAATAAGAAGGTCAGAGGGATACAGTAAACCTGAAGTGAACATCGGAATCTATAACTAGTGTCACAGGAATGGTTCAAACATAGTCAGTAAGAAGAGTCAGTATTCTTGTACTTAAGTCGGCATTGTGCCTTTTCTATTTAATTCCGATGCAATTTCTGTGTCTCATCGACAATAAGAAGGTCAGAGTGATACAGTAAACCTGAGGTGAGGCATCGGAATCTATAACTAGTGTCACAGGAATGGTTCAAAACATAGTCGGTAAGGAGGGTCAGTCTTCTTGTACTTAAGTCGGCATTCTGCTTTTCTATTTAATTCCGATGCAATTTCTGTTTTCGTCGCCAATAAGAAGGTGCAAAGGATACAGTAATCCTGAAGTGAAGCATCGGAATCTATAACTAATGTCACAGGAATGGTTCTAAACACAGACAGTAGGAAGAGTCAGTCTTCTAGTACTTAAGTCGGCATTGTGCCTTTTGTATTTAATTCCGATGCAATTTCTGTGTTTCATCGTCAATAAGAAGGTCCAAGGGATACAGTAAACCTGAAGTGAAGCATCGGAATCTATAACTAGTGTCACAGGAATGGTTCAAAACATAGCCAGTAAGAAGAGTCAGTCTTCTTGTACTTAAGTCGGCATTATGCCTTTTCTATTTAATTCCGATGCAATTTGTGTGTTTCATCGTCAATAAGAAGGTCAGAGGGATACAGTAAACATGAAGTGAAGCATCGGAATCTATAACTAGTGTCACAGGAATGGTTCAAAACATAGTCAGTAAGAAGAGTCAGACTTCTTGTCCTTAAGTGCGCATTGTGCCTTTTGTATTTAATTCCGATGCAATTTCTGTGTATCATCGTCAATAAGAAGATCCAAGGGATACAGTAAACCACAAGTGAAGCATCGGAAACTGAAACTAGTGTCAGAGGAATGGTTCAGAACATAGATTGTAAGAAGAGTCAGTCTGCTTGCACTTAAGTCGGCATTCTGCTTTTTCTATGTAATTCCGATGCAATTTCTGTGTTTCATCGTCAATAAGAAGGTCAGAGGGATACAGTAAACCTGAAGTGAACATCGGAATCTATAATTAGTGCCACAGGAATGGTTCAAAGCATTGGCAGTAAGAAGAGTCAGTCTTCTTGTCCTTAAGTCGGCATTGTGCCTTTTGTATTTATATCCGATGCAATTACTGTGTTTCATCGTCAATAAGAAGGTCCATAAACCTGGAGTGAAGCATCATAATCTATAACTAGTGTCACAGGAATGGTTCTAAACATAGACAGTAAGAAGAGTCAGCCTTCTTGTACTTAAGTCGGCATTGTGCCTTTTGTATTTAATTCCGATGTAATTTCTTTGTTTCATCGCCAATAAGAGGGTCCAAGGGATGCAGTAATCCTGAAGTGAAGCATCGGAATCTATAACTAGTGTCACAGGAATGGTTCAATACATAGTCAGTAAGAAGAGTCAGTCTTCATGTAGTTAAGTCGGCATTGTGCCTTTTGTATTTAATTCCGATGCGATTTCATTGTTTCATCGTTAATAAGAAGTTGCAAGGGAAACAGTAAACCTGAAGTGAAGCATCGGAATCTACAACTAGTGTCAATGGAGTGGTTCAAACATAGACAGTAGGAAGAGTCAGTCTTCTTGTACTTACGTCGGCATTGTGCCTTTTGTATTTAATTCCGAACAATTCCTGTGTTTCATCGTCAATAAGATGGTCCAAGGGATACAGTAAACCTGAAGTGAAGCATCGGAATCTGTAACTAGTGTCACAGGAATGGTTCAAAACATAGACGATAAGAAGAGTCAGTATTCTTGTACTGAAGTCGGCATTGTGCAGTTTGTATTTAATTCCGATGCAATTTATGTGTTTCATTGTCAATAAGAAGGTCAGAGGGATACAGAAAACCTGAAGTGAAGCATCGGAATCTGCAATTAGTGTCAATGGAATGGTTCAAAACATAGTCAGTAAGAAGAGTCAGTCTTCTTGTACTTAAGTCGGCATTATGCCTTTTGTATTCAATTCCGATGCAATTTCTGTGTTTCATCGTCAATAAGAAGGTCAGAGGGTTACAGTAAACCTGAAGTGAAGCGTTCGAATCTATAACTAGTGTCACAGGAATGGTTCAAAACATAGTCAGTAAGAGGAATCAGTCTTCATGTACTTAAGTTGGCATTGTGCCTTTTGTATTTAATTCCGATGCAATTTCATTGTTTCATCGTCAATAAGAAGTTAAAAGGGAAACAGTAAACCTGAAGTGAAGCATCGGAATCTACAACTAGTGTCAATGGAATGGTTCAAACATAGACAGTAAGAAGAGTCAGGCTTCTTGTACTTAAGTCGGCATTGTGTCTTTTGTATTTAATTCCGAGGCAATTCCTGTGTTTCATCGTCAATAAGAAGGTCCAAGGGATATGGTAAACCTGAAGTGAGGCATCGGAATCTACAACTAGTGTCACAGGAATGGTTCAAAACATAGTCAGTAAGAAGAGTTAGACTTCTTGTACTTAAGTCGGCATTGTGCCTTTTGTATTCAATTCCGATGCAATTTCAGTGTTTCATGGTCAATAAGAAGGTCAGAGGGTTACAGTAACCCTGAAGTGAAGCATCGGAATCTGTAATTAGTGTCACAGAAATGGTTCAAAACATAGACAGTAAGAAGAGTCAGTCTTCTTGTACTTAAGTTACCATTGTGTATTTTGTATTTAATTCCGATGCAATTTCTGTGTTTCATCGTCAATAAGAAGGTCCAAGGGATACAGTAAACCAGAAGTGAAGCATCGGAATCTATAACTAGTGTCACAGGAATGGTTCAAAGCATAGACAGTAAGATGGGTCCGTCTTCGTGTACTTAAGTCTTCATTGTGCCTTTTCTATTTCATTCCGATGCAATTTCTGTGTTTCACGTCAATAAGAAGGTCAGAGGGATACAGTAAGCCTGAGGTGAAGCATCGGAATCTATAACTAGTGTCACTGGAATGGTTCAAAACATAGTCATTAAGGAGTGTCAGTCTTCTTGTACTTAAGTCGGCATTGTTCCTTTTCTATTTGATTCCGATGCAATTTCTGTGCTTCATCGTCAATAAGAAGGTCCAAGGGATACTGTAAACCTGAAGTGAAGCATCGGAATCTGTAACTAGCGTCACAGGAATGGTTCAAAACATAGACAGTAAGAAGAGTCAGTCTTCTTGTTCTTAAGTGGGCATTGTGCCTTACCTATTTAATTCCGATGCAATTTCTGTGTTTCGTCGCTAATAAGAAGGTGAGAGGGATCCAGTAAACTGGAGGGTAAGCATTGGAATCTATAACTGGTGTCACAGGAATGCTTCAAACATAGACAGTAGGAAGAGTCAGTCTTCTTGTACTTAAGTCGGCATTGTGCCATTTCTATTTAAATCCGATGCAATTTCTGTGTTTCGTCGCCAATAAGAAGGTGCAAAGGATACTGTAAACCTGAAGTCAAGCATCAGAATCTATAACTAATATCACAGGAATGGTTCAAAACATAGATAGTAGGAAGAGTCAGTCTTCTTTTACTTAAGTCGTCATTGTGCCTTTTGTATTTAATTCCGATGTAATTTCTGTGTTTCATCGTCAATAAGAATGTCCAAGGGATACAGTAATCCTGAAGTGAAGCATCGGAATCTATAATTAGTGTTACAGGAACGGTTTAAAACATAGTCAGTAAGAAGAGTCAGTCTTCTTGTACTTAAGTCGGCATTGTGCATTTTCTATTTAATTCCGATGCAATTTCTGGGTTTCATCGTCAATAAGAAGGTCCAAGGTATACAGTAAACCTGAAGTGAAGCATCGGAATCTATAACTAGTGTCACAGGAATGGTTCAAAACATAGTCAGTAAGAAGAGTCAGACTTCCTGTACTTAAGTCGGCATTATGCCTTTTCAATTTAATTCCGACGCTATTTCTGTGTTTCGTCGTCAATAAGAAGGTCCAAGTGATACAGTAAACCTGAAGTGAAGCATCGGAATCTATAACTAGCGTCACAGGAATGGTTCAAAACATAGACAGTAACAAGAGTCAGTCTTCTTGTACTTAAGTCGGCATTGTGCCTTTTGTATTTAATGCCGATGCCATTTCTGTGTTTCATCGTCAATAAGAAGGTCCAAGGGATACAGTAAACCTGAAGTGAAGCACCGGAATCTATAACTAGTGTCACAGGAATGGTTCAAACATAGTCAGTAAGAAGAGTCAGTCTTCTCGTCCTTAAGTCGGCATTGTGCCTTTTGTATTTAATTCCGATGCAATTTCTGTGTTTCATCGTCAATAAGAAGCTCCAAGGTATACAGTAAACCTGAAGTGAAGCATCGGAATCTACAACTAGTGTCACAGGAATGGTTCAAAACATAGTCAGTAAGAAGAGTCAGTCTTCTTGTACTTAAGTCGGCATTATGCCTTTTCTATTTAATTCCGACGCTATTTCTGTTTTTCGTCGTTAATAAGAAGGTCCAAGTGATACAGTAAACCTGAAGTGAAGCATCGGAATCTATAACTAGCGTCACAGGAATGGTTCAAAACATAGACAGTAAGAAGAGTCAGTCTTCTTGTACTTAAGTCGGCATTATGCCTTTTGTATTTATTTCCGATGCAATTTCTGTGTTTCATCGTCAATAGTAGGTCCAAGGGATTCAGAGAACCTGAAGTGAAGCATCGGAATCTATAACTAGTGTCACAGGAATGGTTTAAAACATAGCCAGTAAGAAGAGTCAGTCTTCTTGTACTTATGTCGGCATTGTGCCTTTTGTATTCAATTCCGATGCAATTTCTGTGTTTCATCGTCAATAAGAACGTCCAAGGGATTCAGTAAACCTGAAATGAAGCATCGGAATCTATAACTAGTGTCACAGGAATGGTTCAAATCATAGACATTAGGAAGAGTCAGTCTTCTTGTACTTAAGTCGGCATTGTGCCTTTTGTATTTAATTCCGATGCAATTTCTGTGTTTCATCGTCAACAAGAAGGTCAGAGGCATACAGTAAACCTGAAGTGAAGCATCGGAATCCCAAACTAGTGTCACAGTAATGGTTCAAAGCAGAGACAGTAGGAAAAGTCAGTCTTCTTGTACTTAAGTCAGCATTGTGCCTTTTGTATTTAATTCCGATGCAATTTCTGTGTTTCATCGTCAATAAGAAGGTCCAAGGGATACAGTAAACCTGAAGTGAAGCATCGGAATCTATAACTAGTGTCACAGGAATTTTTCAATACATAGTCAGTGTGAAGAGTGAGTCATCTTGTACTTAAGTCGGCATTGTGCCTTTTCTATTTAATTCAGATGCAATCTCTGTGTTCCATCGTCAATAAGAAGGTCCAAGGGATACAGTAAACCTAAAGTGAAGCATCGGAATCTATAACTAGTGTCACAGGAATGGTTCAAATCATAGACAGTAAGAAGAGTCAGTCTTCTTGTACTTAAGTCGGCATTGTGCCATTTGTATTTAATTCCGATGCAATTTCTGTGTTTCATCGTCAATAAGGAGGTCCAAGGGATACAGTAAACCTGAAGTGAAGCATCGGAATCTATAACTAGTGTCACAGGAATGGTTCAAAACATAGACAGTAAGATGGGTCCGTCTTCGTGTACTTAAGACTTCACTGTGCCTTTTGTATTTAATGCCGATGCAATTTCTGTGTTTCATCGTCAATAAGAAGGTCCAAGGGATACATTAAACCTGAATTTAAGCATCGGAATCTTTAACTAGTGTCACAGGAATGGTTCAAACATAGTCAGTAAGAATAGTCAGTCTTCTCGTCCTTAAGTCAGCATTGTGCCTTTTGTATTTAATTCCGATGCAATTTGTGTGTTTCATCTTCACTAAGAAGGTCAGAGGGATACAGTAAACCTGAGGTGAAGCATCGGAATCTATAACTAGTGTCACAGGAAGGGTGCAAAACATAGTCATTAAAGAGTGACAGTCTTCTTTTACTTAAGTCGGCATTGTGCCTTTTCTATTTGATCCCGATTCAAGTTCTGTGTTTCATCGCTAATAAGAAGGTGAGAGGGATACAGTAAACCTGAAGTGAAGCATCGGAATCTATAACTAATGTCACGGGAATGGTTCAAAACATAGACAGTAAGAAGAGTCAGTCTTCTTGTACTTAAGTCGGCATTGTGCCTTTTGTATTTAATTCCGATGCAATTTCTGTGTTTCATCGTAAATAAGAAGGTCCAAGGGATTCAGAAAACCAGAAGTGAAGCATCGGATTCTACACTTAATGTCACAGGAATGGTTCAAAACATAGACAGCAGGAAGAGTCAGTCTTCTTGTACTTAAGTCAGCATTGTGCCTTTTGTATTTAATTCCGATGCAATTTCTGTGTATCATCGTCAATAAGAAGATCCATGGGATACAGTAAACCTGAAGTGAAGCATCGGAATCTATAACTAGTGTCACAGGGATGGTTCAAAACATAGTCAGTAAGAGGAGTCAGTCTTCATGTACTTATGTCGGCATTGTGCCTTTTGTATTTAATTCCGATGCAATATCTGTGTTTCATCGTTGATAAGAAGGTCCAAGGGATAGAGTAACCTGAGGTGAAGCAACGGAATCTATAATTAGTGTGACCGGAATGGTTCAAAACATAGTCAGTAACAAGAGTCAGCCTTCTTATACTTAATTCGGCATTGTGCCTATTGTATTTAATTCCGATGCAATTTCATTGTTTCATCGTCAATAAGAAGTTCCAAGGGAAACAGTAAACCTGAAGGGAAGCATCGGAATCTACAACTAGTGTCAATGGAATGGTTCAAACATAGACAGTAGGAAGAGTCAGTCTTCTTGTACTTAAGTCGGCATTGTGCCTTTTGTATTTAATTTCGAGGCAATTTCTGTGTTTCATCGTCAATAAGAAGGTCCGAGGGATACAGTAACCCTGAAGTGAAGCATCGGAATCTATAACTAGTGTCACAGAAATGGTTCAAAACATAGACAGTAAGAAGAGTCAGTCTTCTTGTACTTATGTCGGCATTGTGCATTTTGTATTTAATTCCGATGCAATTTCTGTGTTACATCGTCAATAAGACGGTCAGAGGGATACAGTAAATCTGAAGTAAAGCATCGGAATCTATAACTAGTGTCACAGGAATGGTTCAAAACATAGACAGTAAGTAGAGTCAGTCTTCTTGTACTTAAGTCGGCATTGTGCCTATTGTATTTAATTCCAATTCAATTTTATTGTTTCATCGTCAATAAGAAGTTCCAAGGGAAACAGTAAATCTGAAGTGAAGCTTCGGAATCTACAACTAGTGTCAATGGAATGGTTCAAAACATAGACAGTAAGAAGGGTCAGTCTTCTTGCACTTAAGTCGGCACTGTGCCTTATGTATTTAATTCCGATGCAATTTCGGCGTTTAATCGTCAATAAGAAGGTCCAAGGGATACAGTAAACCTGAAGTGAAGCATCGGAACCTATAACTAGTGTCACAGGAATTTTTCAATACATAGTCAGTGGGAAGAGTGAGTCATCTTGTACTTAAGTCGGCATTGTGGCTTTTCTATTTAATTCAGATGCAATCTCTGTCTTTCATCATCAATAAGAAGGTCTAAGGGATACACTAAACCTGGAGTGAAGCATCGGAATCTATAACTAGTGTCACAATAATGGTTCAAATCATAGACAGTAAGAAGAGTCAGTCCTCTTGTACTTAAGTCGGCATTGTGCCTTTTCTATTTAATTCCGATGCAATTTTTGTGTTTCATCGTCAATAAGAAGGTCAGAGGGATACAGGAAACATGAATTAAATCATCGGCGTCTATAACTAGTGTCCCAGGAATGGTTCAAATCATAGTCAGTAAGAAGAGTCAGTCTTCTTGTCCTTAAGTGCGCATTGTGCCTTTTGTATTTAATTCCGACGCAATTTATGTGTTTCATCGTCAATAACAAGGTCCAAGGGATTCAGTAAACCTGAAGTGAAGCATCGGAATCCATAACTAGTGTCACAGGAATATTTCAAATTAGACAGTAGGAAGAGTCATTCTTCTTGTACTTAAGTCAGCATTGTGCATTTTGTGTTTAATTCCGATGCAATTTCGGTGTTTCATCGTCAATAAGAAGGTCCAAGGGATACAGTAAACCTGAAGTGAAGCATTGGAATCTATAACTAGTGTCACAGGAATTTTTCAATACATAGTCAGTGAGAAGAGTGAGTCTTCTTGTACTTATGTCGGCATTGTGCCTTTTCTATTTAATTCAGATGCAATCTCTGTGTTTCATCGTCAATAAGAAGGTCCAAGGGATACAGCACACCTGGAGTGAAGCATCGGAATCTATAACTAGTGTCACAGGAATGGTTCAAAACATAGGCTGTAAGAAGAGTCAGTCTTCTCGTCCTTAAGTCGGCATTGTGCCTTTTGTATTTAATCCCGATGCAATTTCTGTGTTTCATCGTCAATAAGAAGGTCCAAGGGATACAGTAAACCTGAAGTGAAGCATCGGAATCCATAACTAGTGTCACAGGAATGGTTCAAAACATAGACAGTAAGATGGGTCCGTCTTCGTGTACTTAAGTCTTCATTGTGCCTTTTGTATTTAATGCCGATGCAATTTCTGTGTTTCATCGTCAATAAGAAGGTCCAAGGGATACAGTAAACCTGAAGTGAAGCATCGGAATCTATAACTAGTGTCACAGGAATGGTTCAAACATAGTCAGTAAGAAGAGTCAGTCTTCTCGTCCTTAAGTCGGCATTGTGCCTTTTGTATTTAATTCCGATGCAATTTCTGTGTTTCATCGTCAATAAGAAGGTCCAAGGTATACAGTAAACCTGCAGTGAAGCATCGGAATCTACAACTAGTGTCACAGGAATGGTTTAAAACATAGCCAGTAAGAAGACTCAGTCTTCTTGTACTTATGTCGGCATTGTGCCTTTTGTATTCAATTCCGATGCAATTTCTGTGTTTCATCGTCAATAAGAATGTCAGAGGGATACAGTAAACCTGAAGTGAAGCATCGGAATCTATAACTAGTGTCACAGGAATTTTTCTATACATAGTCAGTGAGAAGAGTGAGTCATCTTGTACTTAAGTCGGCATTGTGCCTTTTCTATTTAATTCAGATGCAATCTCTGTTTTCCATCGTCAATAAGAAGGTCCAAGGGATACAGTAAACCTAAAGTGAAGCATCGGAATCTATAACTAGTGTCACAGGGTTGGTTCAAAACATAGTCAGTAAGAAGAGTCAGTCTTCATGTATTTATGTCGGCATTGTGCCTTTTGTATTTAATTCCGATGCAATTTCTGTGTTTTATCGTCAATAAGAAAGTCAGAGGCATACAGTAAACATGAAGTGAAGCATCGGAGTCTACAACTAGTGTCCCAGGACTGGTTCAAAACATAGTCAGTAAGAAGAGTCAGTCTTGTTGTCCTTAAGTGCGCGTTGTGCCTTTTGTATTTAATTCCGATGCAATTTCTGTGTATCATCGTCAATAAGAAGATCCATGGGATACAGTAAACCTGAAGTGAAGCATCGGAATCTATAACTAGTGTCACAGGGATGGTTCAAAACATAGTCAGTAAGAAGAGTCAGGCTTCATGTACTTATGTCGGCATTGTGCCTTTTGTATTTACTTCCGATGCAATTTCTGTGTTTTATCGTCAATAAGAAGGTCCAAGGGATACAGTAAACCTGAAGTGAAGCATCGGAATCTATAACTAGTGTCACAGGAATGGTTCAAAACATAGACAGTAAGATGGGTCCGTCTTCGTGTACTTAAGACTTCATTGTGCCTTTTGTATTTAATGCCGATGCAATTTCTGTGTTTCATCGTCAATAAGAAGGTCCAAGGGATACATTAAACCTGAATTTAAGCATCGGAATCTTTAACTAGTGTCACAGGAATGGTTCAAACATAGTCAGTAAGAAGAGTCAGTCTTCTCGTCCTTAAGTCAGCATTGTGCCTTTTCTATTTGATCCCGATGCAAGTTCTGTGTTTCATCGCTAATAAGAAGGTGAGAGGGATACAGTAAACCGGAGGTGAAGCATCGGAATCTATAACTAGTGTCACAGGGTTGTTTCAAAACATAGTCAGTAAGAAGAGTCAGTCTTCATGTACTTATGTCGGCATTGTGCCTTTTGTATTTAATTCCGATGCAATTTCTGTGTAACATCGTCAATAAGAAGATCCATGGGATACAGTAAACCTGAAGTGAAGCATCGGAATCTATAACTAGTGTCACATTGATGGTTCAAAACATAGTCAGTAAGAAGAGTCAGTCTTCATGTACTTATGTCGGCATTGTGCCTTTTGTATTTAATTCCGATGCAATTTCTGTGTTTCTTCGTCAATAAGAAGGTCTTAGGGATACAGTAAACCTGAAGGGAAGCATCGGAATCTATAATTAGTGTCACAGGAACGGTTCGAAACATAGTAAGAAGAGTCAGTCTTCTTGTACTTAAGTCGGCATTGTGCCTTTTGTATTTAATTCCGACGCAATTTCTGTGTTTCATCGTCAATTAGAAGGTCCACGGTATACAGTAAACCTGAAGTGAACCATCGGAATCTACAACTAGTGTCACAGGAATGGTTCAAAACATAGTCAGTAAGAAGAGTCAGTCTTCTTGTACTTAAGTCGGCCTTTTGCCTTTTCTATTTAATTCCGACGCTATTTCTGTGTTTCGTCGTCAATAAGAAGGTCCAAGTGATACAGTAAACCTGAAGTGAAGCATCGGAATCTATAACTAGCGTCACAGGAATGGTTCAAAACATTGACAGTAAGAAAAGTCAGTCTTCTTGTACTTAAGTCGGCATTGTGCCTTTTGTATCTATTTCCGATGCAATTACTGTGTTTCTTAGCCAATAAGAAGGTCCAAGGGATTCAGAAACCCTGAAGTGAAGCATCGGAATCTATAACTAATGTCACAGGAATGGTTCAAAACATAGACAGTATGATGAGTCAGTCTTCTTGTACTTAAGTCAGCATTGTGCCTTTTGTATTTAATTCCGATGCAATTTCTGTGTTTCAGCGCCAATAAGAAGGTCCAAGGGATACAGTAAACATGAAGTGAAGCATCGGAACCTATAACTAGCGTCACAGGAATTTTTCAATACATAGTCAGTGAGAAGAGTGAGTCATCTTGTACTTAAGTCAGCATTGTGCCTTTTCTATTTAATTCAGATGCAATCTCTGTGTTTCATCGTCAATAAAAAGGTCCAAGGCATACAGTAAAACCTGGAGTGAAGCATCGGAATCTATAACTAGTGTCACAGGAATGGTTCAAAACATAGACAGTAAGAAGAGTCAGTCTTCTTGTGCTTAAGTCGGCATTGTGCCATTTCTATTTAATTCCGATGCAATTTGTGTGTTTCATCGTCAATAAGAAGGTCAGAGGGATACAGTAAACATGAAGTGAAGCATCGGAGTCTATAACTAGTGTTCCAGAAATGGTTCAAAACATAGTCAGTAAGAAGAGTCAGTCTTCTCGTCCATAAGTGCGCATTGTGCCTTTTGTATTTAATTCCGATGCAATTTCTGTGTATCATCGTCAATAAGAAGATCCATGGGATACAGTAAACCTGAAGTGAAGCATCGGAATCTATAACTAGTGTCACAGGGATGGTTCAAAACATAGTCAGTAAGAGGAGTCAGTCTTCATGTACTTATGTCGGCATTGTGCCTTTTCTATTTAATTCCGATGCAATATCTGTGTTTCATCGTTAATAAGAAGGTCCAAGGGATAGAGTAACCTGAGGTGAAGCAACGGAATCTATAACTAGTGTGACCGGAATGGTTCAAAACATAGTAAGTAACAAGAGTCAATCTTCTTATACATAAGTCGGCATTGTGTCTATTGTATTTAATTCCGATGCAATTTCATTGTTTCATCGTCAATAAGAAGGTCCGAGGGATATAGTAACCCTGAAGTGAAGCTTCGGAATCTATAAGTAGTGTCACAGAAATGGTTGAAAACATAGACAGTAAGAAGAGTCAGTCTTCTTGTACTTATGTCGGCATTGTGCATTTTGTATTTAATTCCGATGCAATTTCTGTGTTACATCGTCAATAAGACGATCAGAGGGATACAGTAAACCTGAAGTAAAGCATCGGAATCTATAACTAGTGTCACAGGAATGGTTCAAAACATAGACAGTAAGAAGAGTCAGTCTTCTTGTACTTAAGTCGGCATTGTGCCTATTGTATTTAATTCCGATTCAATTTCAATGTTTCATCGTCAATAAGAAGTTCCAAGGGAAACAGTAAATCTGAAGTGAAGCTTCGGAATCTACAACTAGTGTCAATGGAATGGTTCAAACATAGACAGTAGGAAGAGTCAGTCTTCTTGTACCGAAGTCGGCATTGTGCCTTTTGTATTTAATTCCGAGGCAATTTCTGTGTTTCATCGTCAATAAGAAGGTCAGAGAGTTACAGTAAACCTGAACTGAAGCATCGGAATCTATAACTAGTGTCACAGGAATGGTTCAAAACATAGCCAGTAAGAAGAGTCAGTCTTCTTGTACTTAAGTCGGCTTTGTGCCTTTTGAATTTAATTCCGATGCAATTTCTGTGTTTCATCGTCAATAAGAAGGTCCAAGGGATACAGTAAACCAGAAGTGAAGCATCGGAATCTACAACTAGTGTCACAGGAATGGTTCAATGCATAGTCAGTGAGAAGAGTGAGTCTTCTTGTACTTAAGTCGGCATTGTGCCTTTTATATTTGATTCCGATGCAATTTGTGTGTTCATCGTCAATAAGAAGGTCCAAGGGATACAGTAAACCTGGAGTGAAGCATCGGAATCTATAACTAGTGTCACAGGAATGGTTCAAAATATAGTCAGTAACAAAAGTCAGTCTTCTTGTACCTACTTCGGCATTGTGCCTTATCCATTTAATTTCGATGCAATTTCGGTGTTTCATTGTCAATAAGAAGGTCATAGGGATACAGTAAACCTGAAGTGAAGCATCGGAATCTAAAACTAGTGTCACAGGAATGGTACAAAACATAGACAGTAAGAAGGGTCAGTCTTCTTGCACTTAAGTCGGCATTGTGCCTTATCTATTTAATTCCGATGCAATTTCGGCGTTTAATCGTCAATAAGAAGAACCAAGGGATACAGTAAACCTGAAGTGAAGCATCGGAACCTATAACTAAGGAATGTTTCAATACATAGTCAGTAAGAAGAGTGAGTCATCTTGTACTTAAGTCAGCATTGTGGCTTTTCTATTTAATTCAGATGCAATCTCTGTGTTTCATCATCAATAAGAAGGTCCAAGGGATACAGTAAACCTGGAGTGAAGCATCGGAATCTATAACTAGTGTCACAATAATGGTTCAAATCATAGACAGTAAGAAGAGTCAGTCTTCTTGTACTTAAGTCGGCATTGTGCCTTTTCTATTTAATTCCGATGCAATTTTTGTGTTTCATCGTCAATAAGAAGGTCAGAGGGATACAGGATACATGAAGTAAATCATCGGCGTCTATAACTAGTGTCCCAGGAATGGTTCATATCACAGTCAGTAAGAAGAGTCAGTCTTCTTGTCCTTAAGTGCGCATTGTGCCTTTAGTATTTAATTCCGATGCAATTTCTGTGTATCATCGTCAATAAGAAGATCCATGGGACACAGTAAACCTGAAGTGAAGCATCGGAATCTATAACTAGTGTCATAGGAATGGTTCAAAACATAGTCAGTAAGAAGAGTCTGTCATCATGTACTTATGTCGGCATTCTGCCTTTTGTATTTAATTCCGATGCAATTCCTGTGTTTCATCGTCAATAAGAAGGTCCAAGGGATAGAGTAACCTGAGGTGAAGCAACGGAATCTATAACTAGTGTGACCGGAATGGTTCAAAACATAGTCAGTAACAAGAGTCAGTCTTCCTGTACTTAAGTCGGCATTGTGCCTTTTGTATTTAATTCCGATGCAATTTCATTGTTTCATCGTCAATACGAAGTTCCAAGGGAAACAGTAAACCTGAAGTGAAGAATCAGGATCTACAACTAGTGTCAGTGGAATGGTTCAAAACATAGTCAGTAAGATGAGTCAGTCTTCTTGTACTTAAGTCGGCATTATGCCTTTTCCATTTAATTCCGACGTAATTTCTGTGTTTCGTCGTCAATAAGAAGGTCCAAGTGATACAGTAAACCTGAAGTGAAGCATCGGAATCTATAACTAGCGTCACAGGAATGGTTCAAAACATTGACAGTAAGAAGAGTCAGTCTTCTTGTACTTAAGTCGGCATTGTGCCTTTTGTATTTTTTTCCGATGCAATTTCTGTGTTTCATCGTCAATAAGAAGGTCCAAGGGATTCAGAAAACCTGAAGTGAAGCATCGGAATCTATAACTAGTGTCACAGGAGTGGTTCGAAACATAGCCAGTAAGAAGAGTCAGTCTTCTTGTACTTATGTCGGCAATGTGCCTTTTGTATTCAATTCCGATGCAATTTCTGTGTTTCATCGTCAATAAGAACGTCCAAGGGATTCAGTAAACCTGAAGTGAAGCATCAGAATCTATAAGTAGTGTCACAGGAATGGTTCAAACCATAGACATTAGGAAGAGTCAGTCTTCTTATACTTAAGTCGGCATTGTGCCTTTTGTATTTAATTCCGATGCAATTTCTGTGTTTCATCGTCAATAAGAAGGTCAGAGGCATACATTAAACCTGAAGTGAAGCATCGGAATCCAAAACTAGTGTCACAGGAATGGTTCAAAACATAGACAGTAGGAAGAGTCAGTCTTCTTGTACTTAAGTCAGCATTGTGCCATTTGTATCTAATTCCGATGCAATTTCTGTGTTTCATCGTCAATAAGAAGGTCCAAGGGATACAGTAAACCTGAAGTGAAGCATCGGAATCTATAACTAGTGTCACAGGAATGGTTCAAAACATAGCCAGTAAGAAGTGTCAGTCTTCTTGTACTTATGTTGGCGTTGTGCCTTTTGTATCCAGTTCCGATGCAATTTCTGTGTTTCATCGTCAATAAGAAGGTCAGAGGGATACAGTAAACCTGAAGTGAAGCATCGGAATCTATAACTAGTGTCACAGGAATGGTTCAAAACATAGCCAGTAAGAAGAGTCAGTCTTCTTGTACTTAAGTCGGCTTTGTGCCTTTTGTATTTAATTCCGATGCAATTTCTGTGTTTCATCGTAAATAAGAAGGTCCAAGGGATACAGTAAACCTGAAGTGAAGCATCGGAATCTATAACTAGTGTCACAGGAATGGTTCAATACATAGTCAGTGAGAAGAGTGAGTCTTCTTGTACTTAAGTCGGCATTGTGCCATTTGTATCTAATTCCGATGCAATTTCTGTGTTTCATCGTCAATAAGAAGGTCCAAGGGATACAGTAAACCTGAAGTGAAGCATCGGAATCTATAACTAGTGTCACAGGAATGGTTCAAAACATAGCCAGTAAGAAGAGTCAGTCTTCTTGTACTTATGTCGGCGTTGTGCCTTTTGTATTCAGTTCCGATGCAATTTCTGTGTTTCATCGTCAATAAGAAGGTCAGAGGGATACAGTAAACCTGAAGTGAAGCATCGGAATCTATAACTAGTGTCACAGGAATGGTTCAAAACATAGCCAGTAAGAAGAGTCAGTCTTCTTGTACTTAAGTCGGCTTTGTGCCTTTTGTATTTAATTCCGATGCAATTTCTGTGTTTCATCGTCAATAAGAAGGTCCAAGGGATACAGTAAACCTGAAGTGAAGCATCGGAATCTATAACTAGTGTCACAGGAATGGTTCAATACATAGTCAGTGAGAAGAGTGAGTCTTCTTGTACTTAAGTCGGCATTGTGCCTTTTATATTTAATTCCGATGCAATATCTGTGTTCATCGTCAATAAGAAGGTCCAAGGGATACAGTAAACCTGGAGTGAAACATCGGAATCTATAACTAGTGTCACAGGAATGGTTCAAAACATAGTCAGTAACAAGAGTCAGTCTTCTTGTACCTACTTCGGCATTGTGCCTTATCTATTTAATTCCGATGCAATTTCAGTGTTTCATCGTCAATAAGAAGGTCAGAGGGATACAGTAAACCTGAAGTGAAGCATCGGAATCTAAAACTAGTGTCACAGGAATGGTTCAAAACATAGACAGTAGGAAGGGTCAGTCTTCTTGCACTTAAGTCGGCATTGTGCCTTATCTATTTAATTCCGATGCAATTTCGGCGTTTAATCGTCAATAAGAAGGTCCAAGGGATACAGTAAACCTGAAGTGAAGCATCGGAACCCATAACTAGAGTCACAGGAATTTTTCAATACATAGTCAGTGGAAAGAGTGAGTTACCTTGTACTTAAGTCGGCATTGTGGCTTTTCTATTTAATTCAGGTGCAATCTCTGTGTTTCATCGTCAATAAGAAGGTCCAAGGGATACAGTAAACCTGGAGTGAAGCATCGGAATCTATAACTAGTGTCACAATAATGGTTCAAATCATAGACAGTAAGAAGAGTCAGTCTTCTTGTACTTAAGTCGGCATTGTGCCTTTTCTATTTAATTCCGATGCAATTTTTGTGTTTCATCGTCAATAAGAAGGTCAGAGGGATACAGGAAACATGAATTAAATCATCGGAGTCTATAACTAATGCCCCAGGAATGGTTCAAATCATAGTCAGTAAGAAGAGTCAGTCTTCTTGTCCGTAAGTGCGCATTGTGCCTTTTGTATTTAATTCCGATGCAATTTCTGTGTATCATCGTCAATAAGAAGATCCATGGAATCCAGTAAACCTGAAGTGAAGCATCGGAATCTATAACTAGTGTCACAGGAATGGTTCAAAGCATAGTCAGTAAGAAGAGTCAGTCTTCATGTACTTATGTCGGCATTGTGCCTTTTGTATTTAATTCCAATGCAATTTCTGTGTTTCATCGTCAATAAGAAGGTCCAAGGGATAGAGTAACCTGAGGTGAAGCAACGGAATCTATAACTAGTGTGACCGGAATGGTTCAAAACATAGTCAGTAACAAGAGTCAGTCTTCTTGTACTTAAGTCGGCATTGTGCCTTTTGTATTTAATTCCGATGCAATCTCATTGTTTCATCGTCAATACGAAGTTCCAAGGGAAACAGTAAACCTGAAGTGAAGCATCGGGATCTACAACTAGTGTCAATGGAATGGTTCAAAACATAGTCAGTAAGAACAGTCAGTCTTCTTGTTCTTAAGTCGGCATTATGCGTTTTCTATTTAATTCCGACGCTACTTCTGTGTTTCGTCGTCAATAAGAAGGTCCAAGTGATACAGTAAACCTAAAGTGAAGCATCGGAATCCATAACTAGCGTCACAGGAATGGTTCAAATCATTAACAGTAAGAAGAGCCAGTCTTCTTGTACTTAAGTCGGCATTGTGCCTTTTGTACTTATTTCCGATGCAATTTCTGTGTTCCATCGTCAATAAGAAGGTGCAAGGGATTCAGAAAACCTGAAGTGAAGCATCGGAATCTATAACTAGTGTCACAGGAATGGTTCAAAACATAGCCAGTAAGAAGAGTCAGTCTTCTTGTACTTATGTCGGCATTGTGCCTTTTGTATTCAATTCCGATGCAATTACTGTGTTTCATCGTCAATAAGAACGTCCAAGGGATTCAGTAAACCTGAAGTGAAGCATCGGAATCTATAAGTAGTGTCACAGGAATGGTTCAAACCATAGACATTAGGAAGAGTCAGTCTTCTTGTACTTAAGTCGGCATTGTGCCTTTTGTATTTAATTCCGATGCAATTTCTGTGTTTCATTGTCAATAAGAAGGTCAGAGGCATACAGTAAACCTGAAGTGAAGCATCGGAATCCAAAACTAGGGTCACAGGAATGGTTCAAAACATAGACAGTAGGAAGAGTCAGTCTTCTTGTACTTAAGTCAGCTTTGTGCCTTTTGTATCTAATTCCGACGCAATTTCTGTGTTTCATCGTCAATAAGAAGGCCCAAGGGATACAGTAAACCTGAAGTGAGGCATCGGAACCTATAACTAGTGTCACAGGAATTTTTCAATTCATAGTCAGTGAGAAGAGTGATTCATCTTGTACTTAAGTCGGCATTGTGCCTTTTCTATTTAATTCAGATGCAATCTCTGTGTTTCATCGTCAATAAGAAGGTCCAAGGGATACGGTAAACCTGGAGTGAAGCATCGGAATCTATAACTGGTGTCACAGGAATGGTTCAAAACATAGACAGTAAGAAGAGTCAGTCTTCTTGCACTAAGTCGGCATTCTGCCTTTTGTATTTAATTCCGATACAATTTCTGTGATTCTTCGTCAATAAGAAGGTCAGAGGGATACAGTAACCCTGAAGTGAAGCATCGGAATCTATAACTAGTGTCACAGAAATGGTTCAAAACATAGACAGTAAGAAAAGTCAGTCTTCTTGTACTTAAGTCGAAATTGTGCATTTTGTATTTAATTCTGATGCAATTTCAGTGTTTCATCGTCAATAAGAAGGTCCAACGGATACAGTAAACCTGTAGTGAAGCATCGGAACCTATAACTAGTGTCACAGGAATTTTTCAATACATAGTCAGTGGGAAGAGTGAGTCATCTTGTACTTAAGTCGGCATTGTGGCTTTTCTATTTAATTCAGATGCAATCTCTGTGATTCATCGTCAATAAGAAGGTCCAAGGGATACAGTAAACCTGGAGTGAAGCATCGGAATCTGTAACTAGTGTCACATTAATGGTTCAAATCATAGACAGTAAGAAGAGTCAGTCTTCTTGTACTTAAGTCGGCATTGTGTCTTTTCCATTTAATTCCGATGCAATTTTTGTGTTTCATCGTCAATAAGAAGTCAGAGGGATACAGGAAACATGAAGTAAAGCATCGGAGTCTATAACTAGTGTCCCAGGAATGGTTCAAAACATAGTCAGTAAGAAGAGTCAGTCTTCTTGTCCTTAAGTGCGCATTGTGCCTTTTGTATTTAATTCCGATGCAATTTCTGTGTATCATCGTCAATAAGAAGATCCATGGGATACAGTAAACCTGAAGTGAAGCATCGGAATCTATAACTAGTGTCACAGGAATGGTTCAAAACATAGTCAGTAAGAAGAGTCAGTCTTCATGTACTTATGTCGGCATTGTGCCTTTTGTATTTAATTCCGATGCAATTTCTGTGTTTCATCGTCAATAAGAAGGTCCAAGGGATAGAGTAACCTGAGGTGAAGCAACGGAATCTATAACTAGTGTGACCGGAATGGTTCAAAACATAGTCAATAACAAGAGTCAGCCTTCTTGTACTTAAGTCGGCATTGTGCCTTTTGTATTTAATTCCGATGCAAATTCATTGTTTCATCGTCAGTAAGAAGTTCCAAGGGAAACAGTAAAACTGAAGTGAAGCATCGAGATCTGCAAGTAGTGTCAATGGAATGGTTCAAAACATAGTCAGTAAGAAGAGTCAGTCTTCTTGTACTTAAGTCGGCATTATGCGTTTTCTATTTAATTACGACGCTATTTCTGTGTTTCGTCGTCAATAAGAAGGTCCAAGTGATACAGTAAACACGAAGTGAAGCATCGGAGTCTATAACTAGTGTCACAGGAATGGTTCAATGCACAGTCAGTGAGAAGAGTGAGTCTTCTTGTACGTAAGTCGGCATTGTGCCTTTTATATTTAATTCCGATGCAATTTCTGTGTTCATCGTCAATACGAAGGTCCAAGGGATACAGTAAACCTGGAGTGAAGCATCGGAATCTATAACTAGTGTCACAGGAATGGTTCAAAACATAGTCAGTAAAAAGAGTCAGTATTCTTGTACCTACTTCGGCATTGTGCCTTATCTATTTAATTCCGATGCAATTTCGGTGTTTCATCGTCAATAAGAAGGTCAGTGGGATACAGTAAACCTGAAGTGAAGCATCGCAATCTGAAACTAGTGTCACAGGAATGGTTCAAAACATAGACAGTAAGAAGGGTCAGTCTTCTTGCACTTAAGTCGGCATTGTGCCTTATCTACTTAATTCCGATGCAATTTCGGCGTTTAATCGTCAATAAGAAGGTCCGAGGGATACAGTAAACCTGAAATGAAGCATCGGACCCTATAACTAGTGTCACAGGAATTTTTCAATTCATAGTCAGTGGGAAGAGTGAGTCATCTTGTACTTAAGTCGGCATTGTGGCTTTTCTATTTAATTCAGATGCAATCTCTGTGTTTCATCGTCAATAAGAAGGTCCAAGGGATACAGTAAACCTGGAGTGAAGCATCGGAATCTATAACTAGTGTCACAATAATGGTTCAAATCATTGACAGTAAAAAGAGTCAGGCTTCTTATACTGAAGTCGTCATTGTGGCTTTTCTATTTAATTCCGATGCAATTTTTGTGTTTCATCGTCAATAAGAAGGTCAGAGGGATACAGGAAACATGAAGTAAATCATCGGAGTCTATAACTAGTGTCCCAGGAATGGTTCAAATCATAGTCAGTAAGAAGAGTCAGTCTTCTTGTCCTTAAGTGCGCATTGTGCCTTTTGTATTTAATTCCGATGCAATTTCTGTGTATCATCGTCAATAAGAAGATCCATGGGATACAGTAAACCTGAAGTGAAGCATCGGAATCTATAACTAGTGTCACAGGAATGGTTCAAAACATAGTCAGTAAGAAGAGTCAGTCTTCATGTACTTATGTCGGCATTGTGCCTTTTGTATCTAATTCCGATTCAATTTCATTGTTTCATCGTCAATAAGAAGGTCCAAGGGATAGAGTAACCTGAGGTGAAGCAACGGAATCTATAACTAGTGTGACCGGAATGGTTCAAAACATAGTCAGTAACAAGAGTCAGTCTTCCTGTACTTAAGTCGGCATTGTGCCTTTTGTATTTAATTCCGATGCAATTTCATTGTTTCATCGTCAATAAGAAGTTCCAAGGGAAACAGTAAACCTGAAGTGAAGCATCAGGATGTACAACTAGTGTCAATGGAGTGGTTCAAAACATAGTCAGTAAGAAGAGTCAGTCTTCTTGTACTTAAGTCGGCATTATGCCTTTTCTATTTAATTCCGACGCTATTTCTGTGTTTCATCGTCAATAAGAAGGTCCAAGTGATACAGTAAACCTGAAGTGAAGCATCGGAATCTATAACTAGCGTCACAGGAATGGTTCAAAACATTGACAGTAAGAAGAGTCAGTCTTCTTGTACTTAAGTCGGCATTGTGCCTTTTGTATTTATTTCCGATGCAATTTCTGTGTTTCATCGTCAATAAGAAGGTCCAAGGGATTCAGAAAACCTGAAGTGAGGCATCGGAATCTATAACTAGTGTCACAGGAATCGTACAAAACATAGCCAGTAAGAAGAGTCAGTCTTCTTGTATTTATGTCGGCATTGTGCCTTTTGTATTCAATTCCGATGCAATTTCTGTGTTTCATCGTGAATAAGAACGTCCAAGGGAGTCAGTAAAAATGAAGTGAAGCATCGGAATGTATAAGTAGTGTCACAGGTATGGTTCAAACCATAGACGTTAGGAAGAGTCAGTCTTCTTGTACTTAAGTCGGCATTGTGCCTTTTGTATTTAATTCCGATGCAATTTCTGTGTTTCATCGTCAATAAGAAGGTCAGAGGCATACAGTAAACCTGAAGTGAAGCATCGGAATCCAAAACTAGTGTCACAGGAATGGTTCAAAACATAGGCAGTAGGAAGAGTTAGTCTTCTTGTACTTAAGTCAGCATTGTGCCTTTTGTATTTAATTCCGATGGAATTTCTGTGTTTCATCGTCAATAAGAAGGTCCAAGGGATACAGTAAACCTGAAGTGAAGCATCGGAAACTATAACTAGAGTCACAGGAATTTTTCAATACATAGTCAGTGAGAAGAGTGAGTCATCTTGTACTTAAGTCGGCATTGTGCCATTTCTATTTAATTCAGATGCAATCTCTGTGTTTCATCGTCAATAAGTAGGTCCAAGGGATACAGTAAACCTAGAGTGAAGCATCGGAATCTATACCTAGTGTCACAGGAATGATTCAAAACATAGACAGTAAGAAGAGTCAGTCTTCTTGCACTGAAGTCGGCATTCTGCCTTTTGTACTTAATTCCGAAACAATTTCTGTGTTTCATCGTCAATAAGAAGGTCAGAGGGATACAGTAACCCTGAAGTGAAGCATAGGAATCTATAACTAGTGTCACAGAAATGGTTCAAAACATAGACAGTAAGAAGAGTCAGTCTTCTTGTACTTAAGTCGGCATTGTGCATTTTGTATTTAATTCCGATGCAATTTCTGTGTTCCATCGTCAATTAGAAGGTCAGAGTGATACAGTAAACCTGAAGTGAAGCATCGGAATCTATAACTAGTGTCACAGGAATGGTTCAAAACATAGCCAGTAAGAAGAGTCAGTCTTCTTGTACTTAAGTCGGCTTTGTGCTTTTTGTATTTAATTCCGATGCAATTTCTGTGTTTCATCGTCAATAAGAAGGTCCAAGGGATACAGTAAACTTGAAGTGAATCATCGGAACCTATAACTAGTGTCACAGGAATTTTTCAATACATAGTCAGTGGGAAGAGTGAGTCATCTTGTACTTAAGTCGGCATTGTGGCTTTTCTATTTAATTCAGATGCAATCTCTGTGTTTCATCGTCAATAAGAAGGACCAAGGGATACAGTAAACCTGGAGTTAAGCATCGGAATCTATAACTAGTGTCACAATAATGGTTCAAATCATAGACAGTAAGAAGAGTCAGTCTTCTTGTACTTAAGTCGGCATTGTGCCTTTTCTATTTAATTCCGATGCAATTTTTGTGTTTCATCGTCAATAAGAAGGTCAGTGGGATACAGGAAACATGAAGTAAAGCATCAGAGTCTATAACTAGTGTCCCAGGAATGGTTCAAAACATAGTCGGTAAGAAGAGTCAGTCTTCTTGTCCTTAAGTGCGCATTGTGCCTTTTGTATTTAATTCCGATGCAATTTCTGTGTATCATCGTCAATAAGAAGATCCATGGGATACAGTAAACCTGAAGTGAAGCATCGGAATCTATAACTAGTGTCACAGGAATGGTTCAAAACATAGTCAGTAAGAAGAGTCAGTCTTCATGTACTTATGTCGGCATTGTGCCTTTTGTATTTAATTCCGATGCAATTTCTGTGTTTCATCGTCAATAAGAAGGTCCAAGGGATAGAGTAACCTGAGGTGAAGCAACGGAATCTATAACTAGTGTGACCGGAATGGTTCAAAACATAGTCAGTAACAAGAGTCAGTCTTCTAGTGCTTAAGTCGGCATTGTGTCTTTTGTATTCAATTCCGATGCAATTTCAGTGTTTCATCGTCAATAAGAAGGTCAGAGGCATACAGTAAACATGAAGTGAAGCATCGGAATCCAAAACTAGTGTCACAGGAATGGTTCAAAACATAGACAGTAGGAGGAGTCAGTCTTCTTGTACTTAAGTCAGCATTGTGCCTTTTGTATTTAATTCCGATGCAATTACTGTGTTTCATCGTCAACATAGTCAGTAAGAAGAGTCAGTCTTCTTGTACTTAAGTCGGCATTGTGCCTTTTGTATTTAATTCCGATGCAATTTCATTGTTTCATCGTCAATTAGAAGTTCCAAGGGAAACAGTAAACCTGAAGTAAAGCTACGGAATCTATAACTAGTGTCAATGGAATGGTTCAAACATAGACTGTAGGAAGAGTCAGTCTTCTTGTACTTAAGTCGGCATTGTGCCCTTTGTATTTAATTCCGAGGCAATTTCTGTGTTTCATCGTCAATAAGAAGCTCCAAGGGATACAAAAAACCTGAAGTGAAGCATCGGAATCTATAACTTGTGTCACAGGAATGGATCAAAGCATAGACAGTAAGAAGAGTCAGTCATCTTGCACTGAAGTCGGCATTCGGCCTTTTCTATTTAATTCCGATACAATTTCTGTGTTTCATCGTCAATGAGAAAGGTCAGGGGGATACAGTAACCCTGAAGTGAAGCATCGGAATCTATAACTAGTGTCACAGATATGGTTTAAAACATGGACAGTAAGAAGGGTCGGTCTTCTTGTACTTAAGTCGGCATTGTGCATTTTGTATTTAATTCCGATGCAATTTCTGTGTTACATCGTCAATAAGGAGGTTAGAGGGATACAGTAAACGTGAAGTGAAGCATCGGAATCTATAACTAGTGTCACAGGAATGGTACAAAGCATAAACAGTAAGAAGAGTCAGTCTTCTTGTACTTGAGTCGGCATTGTGCCTTTTGTTTTAAACTCCGATGCAATTTATGTGTTTCATCGTCAATAAGAAGGTCCAAGGGACACAGTAAACCTGAAGTTAAGCATCGGAATCTATAACTAGTGTCACAGGAATGGTTCATAACATAGACAGTAAGAAGAGTCAGTCTTCTTGTATTTAAGTCGGTATTGTGCCTTTTGTATTTAATTCCGATGCAATTTCTGTGTTTCATCGTCAATAAGGTAAGAGGGATACAGTAAACCTGAAGTGAAGCATCGGAATCTATAACTAGTGTCACAGGAATGGTTCAAAACGCAGACAGTAGGTATAGTCAGTCTTCTTGTACATAAAACGGCATTGTGCCTTTTGTATTTAATTCCGATGCAATTTCTGTGTTTCATCGTCGATAAGAAGGTCCAAGGGATACAGTAAACCTGAAGTAAATCATCGGAGTCTATAACTAATGCCCCAGGAATGGTTCAAATCATAGTCAGTAAGAAGAGTCAGTCTTCTTGTCCGTAAGTGCGCATTGTGCCTTTTGTATTTAATTCCGATGCAATTTCTGTGTATCATCGTCAATAAGAAGATCCATGGAATACAGTAAACCTGAAGTGAAGCATCGGAATCTATAACTAGTGTCACAGGAATGGTTCAAAGCATAGTCAGTAAGAAGAGTCAGTCTTCATGTACTTATGTCGGCATTGTGCCTTTTGTATTTAATTCCAATGCAATTTCTGTGTTTCATCGTCAATAAGAAGGTCCAAGGGATAGAGTAACCTGAGGTGAAGCAACGGAATCTATAACTAGTTTGACCGGAATGGTTCAAAACATAGTCAGTAACAAGAGTCAGTCTTCTTGTACTTAAGTCGGCATTGTGCCTTTTGTATTTAATTCCGATGCAATCTCATTGTTTCATCGTCAATACGAAGTTCCAAGGGAAACAGTAAACCTGAAGTGAAGCATCGGGATCTACAACTAGTGTCAATGGAATGGTTCAAAACATAGTCAGTAAGAACAGTCAGTCTTCTTGTTCTTAAGTCGGCATTATGCGTTTTCTATTTAATTCCGACGCTATTTCTGTGTTTCGTCGTCAATAAGAAGGTCCAAGTGATACAGTAAACCTGAAGTGAAGCATCGGAATCCATAACTAGCGTCACAGGAGTGGTTCAAATCATTAACAGTAAGAAGAGCCAGTCTTCTTGTACTTAAGTCGGCATTGTGCCTTTTGTACTTATTTCCGATGCAATTTCTGTGTTCCATCGTCAATAAGAAGGTGCAAGGGATTCAGAAAACCTGAAGTGAAGCATTGGAATCTATAACTAGTGTCACAGGAATGGTTCAAAACATAGCCAGTAAGAAGAGTCAGTCTTCTTGTACTTATGTCGGCATTGTGCCTTTTGTATTCAATTCCGATGCAATTACTGTGTTTCATCGTCAATAAGAACGTCCAAGGGATTCAGTAAACCTGAAGTGAAGCATCGGAATCTATAAGTAGTGTCACAGGAATGGTTCAAACCATAGACATTAGGAAGAGTCAGTCTTCTTGTACTTAAGTCGGCATTGTGCCTTTTGTATTTAATTCCGATGCAATTTCTGTGTTTCATTATCAATAAGAAGGTCAGAGGCATATAGTAAACCTGAAGTGAAGCATCGGAATCCAAAACTAGGGTCACAGGAATGGTTCAAAACATAGACAGTAGGAAGAGTCAGTCTTCTTGTACTTAAGTCAGCATTGTGCCTTTTGTATCTAATTCCGACGCAATTTCTGTGTTTCATCGTCAATAAGAAGGTCCAAGGGATACAGTAAACCTGAAGTGAGGCATCGGAACCTATAACTAGTGTCACAGGAATTTTTCAATTCATAGTCAGTGAGAAGAGTGATTCATCTTGTACTTAAGTCGGCATTGTGCCTTTTCTATTTAATTCAGATGCAATCTCTGTGTTTCATCGTCAATAAGAAGGTCCAAGGGATACGGTAAACCTGGAGTGAAGCATCGGAATCTATAACTGGTGTCACAGGAATGGTTCAAAACATAGACAGTAAGAAGAGTCAGTCTTCTTGCACTAAGTCGGCATTCTGCCTTTTGTATTTAATTCCGATACTATTTCTGTGATTCATCGTCAATAAGAAGGTCAGAGGGATACAGTAACCCTGAAGTGAAGCATCGGAATCTATAACTAGTGTCACAGAAATGGTTCAAAACATAGACAGTAAGAAAAGTCAGTCTTCTTGTACTTAAGTCGAAATTGTGCATTTTGTATTTAATTCTGATGCAATTTCAGTGTTTCATCGTCAATAAGAAGGTCCAACGGATACAGTAAACCTGTAGTGAAGCAGCGGAACCTATAACTAGTGTCACAGGAATTTTTCAATACATAGTCAGTGGGAAGAGTGAGTCATCTTGTACTTAAGTCGGAATTGTGGCTTTTCTATTTAATTCAGATGCAATCTCTGTGATTCATCGTCAATAAGAAGGTCCAAGGGATACAGTAAACCTGGAGTGAAGCATCGGAATCTGTAACTAGTGTCACATTAATGGTTCAAATCATAGACAGTAAGAAGAGTCAGTCTTCTTGTACTTAAGTCGGCATTGTGTCTTTTCCATTTAATTCCGATGCAATTTTTGTGTTTCATCGTCAATAAGAAGGTCAGAGGGATACAGGAAACATGAAGTAAAGCATCGGAGTCTATAACTAGTATCCCAGGAATGGTTCAAAACATAGTCAGTAAGAAGAGTCAGTCTTCTTGTCCTTAAGTGCGCATTGTGCCTTTTGTATTTAATTCCGATGCAATTTCTGTGTATCATCGTCAATAAGAAGATCCATGGGATACAGTAAACCTGAAGTGAAGCATCGGAATCTATAACTAGTGTCACAGGAATGGTTCAAAACATAGTCAGTAAGAAGAGTCAGTCTTCATGTACTTATGTCGGCATTGTGCCTTTTGTATTTAATTCCGATGCAATTTCTGTGTTTCATCGTCAATAAGAAGGTCCAAGGGATAGAGTAACCTGAGGTGAAGCAACGGAATCTATAACTAGTGTGACCGGAATGGTTCAAAACATAGTCAATAACAAGAGTCAGTCTTCTTGTACTTAAGTCGGCATTGTGCCTTTTGTATTTAATTCCGATGCAATTTCATTGTTTCATCGTCAGTAAGAAGTTCCAAGGGAAACAGTAAAACTGAAGTGAAGCATCGAGATCTACAAGTAGTGTCAATGGAATGGTTCAAAACATAGTCAGTAAGAAGAGTCAGTCTTCTTGTACTTAAGTCGGCATTATGCGTTTTCTATTTAATTACGACGCTATTTCTGTGTTTCGTCGTCAATAAGAAGGTCCAAGTGATACAGTAAACACGAAGTGAAGCATCGGAGTCTATAACTAGTGTCACAGGAATGGTTCAATGCACAGTCAGTGAGAAGAGTGAGTCTTCTTGTACGTAAGTCGGCATTGTGCCTTTTATATTTAATTCCGATGCAATTTCTGTGTTCATCGTCAATACGAAGGTCTAAGGGATACAGTAAACCTGGAGTGAAGCATCGGAATCTATAACTAGTGTCACAGGAATGGTTCAAAACATAGTCAGTAAAAAGAGTCAGTATTCTTGTACCTACTTCGGCATTGTGCCTTATCTATTTAATTCCGATGCAATTTCGGTGTTTCATCGTCAATAAGAAGGTCAGTGGGATACAGTAAACCTGAAGTGAAGCATCGCAATCTGAAACTAGTGTCACAGGAATGGTTCAAAACGTAGACAGTAAGAAGGGTCAGTCTTCTTGCACTTAAGTCGGCATTGTGCCTTATCTACTTAATTCCGATGCAATTTCGGCGTTTAATCGTCAATAAGAAGGTCCGAGGGATACAGTAAACCTGAAATGAAGCATCGGACCCTATAACTAGTGTCACAGGAATTTTTCAATTCACAGTCAGTGGGAAGAGTGAGTCATCTTGTACTTAAGTTGGCATTGTGGCTTTTCTATTTAATTCAGATGCAATCTCTGTGTTTCATCGTCAATAAGAAGGTCCAAGGGATACAGTAAACCTGGAGTGAAGCATCGGAATCTATAACTAGTGTCACAATAATGGTTCAAATCATTGACAGTAAAAAGAGTCAGGCTTCTTATACTGAAGTCGTCATTGTGGCTTTTCTATTTAATTCCGATGCAATTTTTGTGTTTCATCGTCAATAAGAAGGTCAGAGGGATACAGGAAACATGAAGTAAATCATCGGAGTCTATAACTAGTGTCCCAGGAATGGTTCAAATCATAGTCAGTAAGAAGAGTCAGTCTTCTTGTCCTTAAGTGCGCATTGTGCCTTTTGTATTTAATTCCGATGCAATTTCTGTGTATCATCGTCAATAAGAAGGTCTAAGGGATTCAGAAAACCTGAAGTGAGGCATCGGAATCTATAACTAGTGTCACAGGAATCGTACAAAACATAGCCAGTAAGAAGAGTCAGTCTTCTTGTACTTATGTCGGCATTGTGCCTTTTGTATTCAATTCCGATGCAATTTCTGTGTTTCATCGTGAATAAGAACGTCCAAGGGAGTCAGTAAACCTGAAGTGAAGCATCGGAATGTATAAGTAGTGTCACAGGAATGGTTCAAACCATAGACGTTAGGAAGAGTCAGTCTTCTTGTACTTAAGTCGGCATTGTGCCTTTTGTATTTAATTCCGATGCAATTTCTGTGTTTCATCGTCAATAAGAAGGTCAGAGGCATACAGTAAACCTGAAGTGAAGCATCGGAATACAAAACTAGTGTCACAGGAATGGTTCAAAACATAGGCAGTAGGAAGAGTTAGTCTTCTTGTACTTAAGTCAGCATTGTGCCTTTTGTATTTAATTCCGATGGAATTTCTGTGTTTCATCGTCAATAAGAAGGTCCAAGGGATACAGTAAACCTGAAGTGAAGCATCGGAAACTATAACTAGAGTCACAGGAATTTTTCAATACATAGTCAGTGAGAAGAGTGAGTCATCTTGTACTTAAGTCGGCATTGTGCCATTTCTATTTAATTCAGATGCAATCTCTGTGTTTCATCGTCAATAAGTAGGTCCAAGGGATACAGTAAACCTAGAGTGAAGCATCGGAATCTATACCTAGTGTCACAGGAATGATTCAAAACATAGACAGTAAGAAGAGTCAGTCTTCTTGCACTGAAGTCGGCATTCTGCCTTTTGTATTTAATTCCGATACAATTTCTGTGTTTCATCGTCAATAAGAAAGTCAGAGGGATACAGTAACCCTGAAGTGAAGCATAGGAATCTATAACTAGTGTCACAGAAATGGTTCAAAACATAGACAGTAAGAAGAGTCAGTCTTCTTGTACTTAAGTCGGCATTGTGCATTTTGTATTTAATTCCGATGCAATTTCTGTGTTCCATCGTCAATTAGAAGGTCAGAGTGATACAGTAAACCTGAAGTGAAGCATCGGAATCTATAACTAGTGTCACAGGAATGGTTCAAAACATAGCCAGTAAGAAGAGTCAGTCTTCTTGTACTTAAGTCGGCTTTGTGCTTTTTGTATTTAATTCCGATGCAATTTCTGTGTTTCATCGTCAATAAGAAGGTCCAAGGGATACAGTAAACTTGAAGTGAATCATCGGAACCTATAACTAGTGTCACAGGAATTTTTCAATACATAGTCAGTGGGAAGAGTGAGTCATCTTGTACTTAAGTCGGCATTGTGGCTTTTCTATTTAATTCAGATGCAATCTCTGTGTTTCATCGTCAATAAGAAGGTCCAAGGGATACAGTAAACCTGGAGTTATGCATCGGAATCTATAACTAGTGTCACAATAATGGTTCAAATCATAGACAGTAAGAAGAGTCAGTCTTCTTGTACTTAAGTCGGCATTGTGCCTTTTCTATTTAATTCCGATGCAATTTTTGTGTTTCATCGTCAATAAGAAGGTCAGAGGGATACAGGAAACATGAAGTAAAGCATCGGAGTCTATAACTAGTGTCCCAGGAATGGTTCAAAACATAGTCGGTAAGAAGAGTCAGTCTTCTTGTCCTTAAGTGCGCATTGTGCCTTTTGTATTTAATTCCGATGCAATTTCTGTGTATCATCGTCAATAAGAAGATCCATGGGATACAGTAAACCTGAAGTGAAGCATCGGAATCTATAACTAGTGTCACAGGAATGGTTCAAAACATAGTCAGTAAGAAGAGTCAGTCTTCATGTACTTATGTCGGCATTGTGCCTTTTGTATTTAATTCCGATGCAATTTCTGTGTTTCATCGTCAATAAGAAGGTCCAAGGGATAGAGTAACCTGAGGTGAAGCAACGGAATCTATAACTAGTGTGACCGGAATGGTTCAAAACATAGTCAGTAACAAGAGTCAGTCTTCTAGTGCTTAAGTCGGCATTGTGTCTTTTGTATTCAATTCCGATGCAATTTCAGTGTTTCATCGTCAATAAGAAGGTCAGAGGCATACAGTAAACATGAAGTGAAGCATCGGAATCCAAAACTAGTGTCACAGGAATGGTTCAAAACATAGACAGTAGGAGGAGTCAGTCTTCTTGTACTTAAGTCAGCATTGTGCCTTTTGTATTTAATTCCGATGCAATTTCTGTGTTTCATCGTCAACATAGTCAGTAAGAAGAGTCAGTCTTCTTGTACTTAAGTCGGCATTGTGCCTTTTGTATTTAATTCCGATGCAATTTCATTGTTTCATCGTCAATAAGAAGTTCCAAGGGAAACAGTAAACCTGAAGTAAAGCTACGGAATCTATAACTAGTGTCAATGGAATGGTTCAAACATAGACTGTAGGAAGAGTCAGTCTTCTTGTACTTAAGTCGGCATTGTGCCCTTTGTATTTAATTCCGAGGCAATTTCTGTGTTTCATCGTCAATAAGAAGCTCCAAGGGATACAAAAAACCTGAAGTGAAGCATCGGAATCTATAACTTGTGTCACAGGAATGGATCAAAGCATAGACAGTAAGAAGAGTCAGTCATCTTGCACTGAAGTCGGCATTCGGCCTTTTCTATTTAATTCCGATACAATTTCTGTGTTTCATCGTCAATGAGAAAGGTCAGGGGGATACAGTAACCCTGAAGTGAAGCATCGGAATCTATAACTAGTGTCACAGATATGGTTTAAAACATGGACAGTAAGAAGGGTCGGTCTTCTTGTACTTAAGTCGGCATTGTGCATTTTGTATTTAATTCCGATGCAATTTCTGTGTTACATCGTCAATAAGGAGGTCAGAGGGATACAGTAAACGTGAAGTGAAGCATCGGAATCTATAACTAGTGTCACAGGAATGGTACAAAGCATAAACAGTAAGAAGAGTCAGTCTTCTTGTACTTGAGTCGCTATTGTGCCTTTTGTTTTAAACTCCGATGCAATTTATGTGTTTCATCGTCAATAAGAAGGTCCAAGGGACACAGTAAACCTGAAGTTAAGCATCGGAATCTATAACTAGTGTCACAGGAATGGTTCATAACATAGACAGTAAGAAGAGTCAGTCTTCTTGTATTTAAGTCGGTATTGTGCCTTTTGTATTTAATTCCGATGCAATTTCTGTGTTTCATCGTCAATAAGGTAAGAGGGATACAGTAAACCTGAAGTGAAGCATCGGAATCTATAACTAGTGTCACAGGAATGGTTCAAAACGCAGACAGTAGGTATAGTCAGTCTTCTTGTACATAAAACGGCATTGTGCCTTTTGTATTTAATTCCGATGCAATTTCTGTGTTTCATCGTCGATAAGAGGGTCCAAGGGATACAGTAAACCTGAAGTAAAGCATCGGAATCTATAACTAGTGTCACAGAAATGGTTCAAAACATAGTCAGTAAGAAGAGTCAGTCTTCTTGTACTTAAGTCGGCATTGTGCAATTTGTGTTTAATTCCGATGCTATTTCTGTGTTTCATCGTCAATAAGAAGGTCAGAGGGATACAGTAAACCCGAAGTGAAGCATCGGAATCTATAACTAGTGTCACAGGAATGGTTCAAAACATAGGCACTAAGAAGAGTCAGTCTTCTTGTACTTAAGTCTGCATTGTGCCTTTTCTATATAATTTCGATGCAATTTCTGTGTTTCATCGTCTATAAGAAGGTCAGAGGGATACAGTAAACCTGAAGTGAAGCATCGGAATCTAGAACTAGTGTCACAGGAATGGTTCAAAACATAGTCAGTAAGAAGAGTCAGTCTTTTTGTACTTAAGTCGGCATTGTGCCTTTTGTATTTATTTCAGATGTAATTTCTGTGTTTCATCGTCAATAAGAAGGTCAAAATGATACAGTAAACTGGAGGTGAAGCATCGGAATCTATAACTGGTGCCACAGGAATGGTTCTAAACGTATATAGTAAGAAGAGTCAGTCTTCTTGTACTTAAGTCGGCATTGCGCCTTTAGTATTTATTTCCGATGCAATTTCTGTGTTCCATCGTCAATAAGAAGGTCCAAGGAATTGAGCAAACCTGAAGTGAAGCATCGGAATCTATAACTAGTGTCACAGGAATGGTTCAAACCATAGACATTAGGAAGAGTCAGTCTTCTTGTACTTAAGTCGGCATTGTGCCTTTTGTATTTAATTCCGATGCAATTTCTGTGTTACATCGTCAATAAGAAGGTCAGAGGCATACAGTAAACATGAAGTGAAGTATCGGAATCCAAAACTGGTGTCACAGGAATGGTTCAAAACATAGACAGTAGGAGGAGTCAGTCTACTTGTACTTAAGTCAGCATTGTGCCCTTTGTATTTAATTCCGATGCAATTTCTGTGTTTCATCGTCAACATAGTCAGTAAGAAGAGTCAGTCTTCTTGTACTTAAGTCGGCATTGTGCCTTTTGTATTTAATTCCGATGCAATTTCATTGTTTCATCGTCAATAAGAAGTTCCGAGGGAAACAGTAAACCTGAAGTAAAGCTACGGAATCTATAACTAGTGTCAATGGAATGGTTCAAACATAGACTGTAGGAAGAGTCGATCTTCTTGTACTTAAGTCGGCATTGTGCCCTTTGTATTTAATTCCGAGGCAATTTCTGTGTTTCATCGTCAATAAGAAGCTCCAAGGGATACAAAAAACCTGAAGTGAAGCATCGGAATCTATAACTTGTGTCACAGGAATGGATCAAAGCATAGATAGTAAGAAGAGTCAGTCATCTTGCACTGAAGTCGGCATTCGGCCTTTTCTATTTAATTCCGATACAATTTCTGTGTTTCATCGTCAATGAGAAAGGTCAGGGGGATACAGTAACCCTGAAGTGAAGCATCGGAATCTATAACTAGTGTCACAGATATGGTTTAAAACATGGACAGTAAGAAGGGTCGGTCTTCTTGTACTTAAGTCGGCATTGTGCATTTTGTATTTAATTCTGATGTAATTTCTGTGTTACATCGTCAATAAGGAGGTCAGAGGGATACAGTAAACGTGAAGTGAAGCTACGGAATCTATAACTAGTGTCACAGGAATGGTACAAAGCATAAACAGTAAGAAGAGTCAGTCTTCTTGTACTTGAGTCGGCATTGTGCCTTTTGTTTTAAACTCCGATGCAATTTATGTGTTTCATCGTCAATAAGAAGGTCCAAGGGACACAGTAAACCTGAAGTTAAGCATCGGAATCTATAACTAGTGTCACAGGAATGGTTCATAACATAGACAGTAAGAAGAGTCAGTCTTCTTGTACTTAAGTCGGTATTGTGCCTTTTGTATTTAATTCCGATGCAATTTCTGTGTTTCATCGTCAATAAGGTAAGAGGGATACAGTACACCTGAAGTGAAGCATCGGAATCTATAACTAGTGTCACAGGAATGGTTCAAAACGCAGACAGTAGGTATAGTCAGTCTTCTTGTACATAAAACGGCATTGTGCCTTTTGTATTTAATTCCGATGCAATTTCTGAGTTTCATCGTCAATAAGAAGGTCCAAGGGATACAGTAAACCTGAAGTAAAGCATCGGAATCTATAACTAGTGTCACAGAAATGGTTCAAAACATAGTCAGTAAGAAGAGTCAGTCTTCTTGTACTTAAGTCGGCATTGTGCATTTTGTGTTTAATTCCGATGCTATTTCTGTGTTTCATCGTCAATAAGAAGGTCAGAGGGATACAGTAAACCCGAAGTGAAGCATCGGAATCTATAACTAGTGTCACAGGAATGGTTCAAAACATAGGCACTAAGAAGAGTCAGTCTTCTTGTACTTAAGTCTGCATTGTGCCTTTTCTATATAATTTCGATGCAATTTCTGTGTTTCATCGTCTATAAGAAGGTCAGAGGGATACAGTAAACCTGAAGTGAAGCATCGGAATCTAGAACTAGTGTCACAGGAATGGTTCAAAACATAGTCAGTAAGAAGAGTCAGTCTTTTTGTACTTAAGTCGGCATTGTGCCTTTTGTATTTATTTCATATGTAATTTCTGTGTTTCATCGTCAATAAGAAGGTCAAAATGATACAGTAAACTGGAGGTGAAGCAACGGAATCTATAACTGGTGCCACAGGAATGGTTCTAAACGTATATAGTAAGAAGAGTCAGTCTTCTTGTACTTAAGTCGGCATTGCGCCTTTAGTATTTATTTCCGATGCAATTTCTGTGTTCCATCGTCAATAAGAAGGCGCCAAGGAATTGAGCAAACCTGAAGTGAAGCATCGGAATCTATAACTAGTGTCACAGGAATGGTTCAAAACATAGTCAGTAAGAAGAGTCAGTCTTCATGTAGTTATGTCGGCATTGTGCCATTTGTATTTAATTCCGATGCAATTTCTGTGTTTCATCGTCAATAAGAAGGTCCAAGGGATACAGTAAACCTGAAGTGAAGCATCGGAATCTATAACTAGTGTCACAGGAATGGTTCATGACATAGTCAGTAAGAAGAGTCAGTCTTCTTGTACTCAAGTCGGCATTGTGCCTTTTGTATTTAATTCCGATGCAATTTCATTGTTTCATCGTCAATAAGAAGTTCCAAGGGAAACAGTAAACCTGAAGTGAAGCTACGGAATCTAAAACTAGTGTCAATGGAATGGTTCAAACATAGACAGTAGGAAGAGTCAGTCTCCTTGTACTTAAGTCTGCATTGTGCATTTTGTATTTAATTCCGATGCAATTTCTGTGTTACATCGTCAATAAGGAGGTCAGAGGGATACAGTAATCTTGAAGTGAAGCATCGGAATCTATAACTAGTGTCACAGGAATGGTTCAAAGCATAGACAGTAAGAAGAGTCAGTCTCCTTGTACTTGAGTCGGCATTGTGCCTTTTGTATTAAACTCCGATGCAATTTATGTGTTTCATCGTCAATAAGAAGGTCCAAAGGACACAGTAAACCTGAAGTTAAACATCGGAATCTATAACTAGTGTCACAGGAATGGTTCAAAACATAGACAGTAAGAAGAGTCTGTCTTCTTATACTTAAGTCGGCATTGTGCCTTTTCTATTCATTTCCGATTCAATTTCTGTGTTTCATCGTCAATAAGAAGGTCAGAGGGATACACTAAACCTGAAGTGAAGCATCGGAAACTATAACTAGTGTCACAGGAATGGTTCAAAACATAGACAGTAAGAAGAGTCCGTCTTCTTGTACTTAAGTCGGTATTGTGCCTTTTGTATTTAATTCCGATGCAATTTCTGTGTTTCATCGTCAATAAGGTAAGAGGGATACAGTAAACCTGAAGTGATGCATCGGAATCTATAACTAGTGTCACAGGAATGGTTCAAAACGCAGACAGTAGGTATAGTCAGTCTTCTTGTACATAAGTCGGCATTGTGCCTTTTGTATTTAATTCCGATGCAATTTCTGTGTTTCATCGTCAATAAGAAGGTCCAAGGGATACAGTAAACCTGAAGTGAAGCATCGGAATCTATAACTAGTGTCACAGAAATGGTTCAAAACATAGGCAGTAAGAAGAGTCAGTCTTCATGTACTTAAGTCGGCATTGTGCATTTTGTGTTTAATTCCGATGCAATTTCTGTGTTTCATCGTCAATAAGAAGGTCAGAGGGATACAGTAAACCCGAAGTGAAGCATCGGAATCTATAACTAGTGTCACAGGAATGGTTCAAAACATAGGCAGTAAGAAGAGTCAGTCTTCTTGTACTTAAGTCTGCATTGTGCCTTTTCTATATAATTCCGATGCAATTTCTGTGTTTCATCGTCTATAAGAAGGTCAGAGGGATACAGTAAACCTGAAGTGAAGCATCGGAATCTATAACTTGTGTCACAGGAATGGTTCAAAACATAGTCAGTAAGAAGAGTCAGTCTTTTTGTACTTAAGTCGGCATTGTGCCTTTTGAATTTATTTCAGATGTAATTTCTGTGTTTCATCGTCAATAAGAAGGTCAAAATGATACAGTAAACTGGAGGTGAAGCATCGGAATCTATAACTGGTGTCACAGGAATGGTTCTAAACGTATATAGTAAGAAGAGTCAGTCTTCTTGTACTTATGTCGGCATTGCGCCTTTAGTATTGATTTCCGATGCAATTTCTGTGTTCCATCGTCAATAAGAAGGTCCAAGGGATTGAGCAAACCTGAAGTGAAGCATCGGAATCTCTAACTAGTGTCACAGGAATGGTTCAAAACATAGTCAGTAAGAAGAGTCAGTCGTCATGTACTTATGTCGGCATTGTGCCATTTGTATTTAATTCCGATGCAATTTCTGTGTTTCATCGTCAATAAGAAGGTCCAAGGGATAGAGTAACCTGAGGTGAAGCAACGGAATCTATAACTAGTGTGACCGGAATGGTTCAAAACATAGTCAGTAAAAAGAGTCAGTCTTCTTGTACTTAAGTCGGCATTGTGCCTTTTGTATTTAATACCGATGCAATTTCATTGTTTCTTCGTCAATAAGAAGATCCAAGGGAAACAGTAAACCTGAAGTGAAGCATCGGAATCTACAACTAGTGTCAATGGAATGGTTCAAACATAGACAGTAGGAAGAGTCAGTCTTCTTGTACTTAAGTCGGCATTGTGCCTTTTGTATTTAATCCCGAGGCAATTCCTGTGTTTCATCGTCAATAAGAAGGTTCAAGGGATACAGTAAACCTGAAGTGAAGCATCGGAATCTATAACTAGTGTCACAGAAATGGTTCAAAACAAAGACAGTAAGAAGAGTCAGTCTTCTTGTACTTAAGTCGTCATTGTGCATTTTGTATTTATTTCCGATGCAATTTCTGTGATTCATCGTCAATAAGAAGGTCAGAGGGATACAGTAAACCTGAAGTGAAGCTTTGGAATCTCTAACTAGTGTCACAGGAATGGTTCAAAACATAGACAGTAAGAAGAGTCAGTCTACTTGTACTTGAGTCGGCATTGTGCGATTTGTATTAAATTCCGATGCAATTTCTGTGCTTCATCGTCAATAAGAAGGTCCAAGGGATACAGTAAACCTGATGTGAAGCATCAGAGTCTATAACTAGTGTCACAGGAATGGTTCGAAACATAGTCAGTATGAAGAGTCAGTCTTCTTGTACTTAAGTCGGCATTGTGCCTTTTGTATTTAATTCCGATGCAATTTCATTGTATCATCGACAATAAGAAGTTCCAAGGGAAACAGTAAACCTGAAGTGAAGCATCGGAATCTATAACTAGTGTCAATGGAATGGTTCAAACATAGACAGTAGGAAGAGGCAGTCTTCTTGTACTTAAGTCGGCAATGTGCGTTTTGTATTTAATTCCGATGCAATTTCTGTATTTCATCGCCAATAAGAAGGTCCAAGGGATAAAAAAAACCTGAAGTGAAGCATCGGAATCTATAACTAGTGTCACAGGAATGGATCAAAGCATTGACAGTAAGAAGAGTCAGTCTTCTTGAACTGAAGTCGGCATTCTGCCCTTTCTATTTAATTCCGATACAATTTCTGTGTTTCATCGTCAATAAGAAGGTCAGAGGGATACAGTAACCCTGAAGTGAAGCATCGGAATCTATAACTAGTGTCACAGAAATGGTTCAAAACATAGACAGTAAGAAGAGACAGTCTTCTTGTACTTAAGTCGGCATTTTGCATTTTGTATTCAATTCCGATGCAATTTCTGTGTTGCATCGTCAATGAGGAGGTTAGTGGGATACAGTAAACCTGAAGTGCAGCATCGGAATCTATAACTAGTGTAACAGGAATGGTTCAAAACATAGACAGTAAGAAGAGTCAGTCATCTTGAACTTGAGTCGGCATTGTGCCTTTTCTATTAAACTCTGATGCAATTTCTGTGTTTCATCGTCAATAAGAAGGTCCAAGGGACACAGTAAAACCTGTGGTGAAGCATCGGAATATATAACTAGTGTCACAGGAATGGTTCAAAACATAGACAGTAAGAAGAGTCAGTCTTATTGTACTTAAGTCGGCATTGTGCCTTTTCTATTCAATTCCGATTCTATTTCTGTGTTTCATCGTCAATTAGAAGGTCAGAGGGATACAGTAAACCTGAAGTGAAGCATCGGAATCTATAACTAGTGTCACAGGAATGGTTCAAAACGTAGACAGTAGGTAGAGTCATTCTTCTTGTACATAAGTCGGCATTGTGCCTTTTGTATTTAATTCCGATGCAATTTCTGTGTTTCATCGTCAATAAGAAGGTCCAAGGGATACAGTAAACCTGAAGTGAAGCATCGGAATCTATAACTAGTGTCACAGAAATGGTTCAAAAAATATACAGTAAGAAGAGTCAGTCTTCTTGTATTTAATTCCGACGCAATTTCTGTGTTTCATCGTCAATAAGAAGGTCAGAGGGATACAGTAAACCTGAAGTGAAGCATCGGAAACTATAACTAGTGTCACAGTAATGGTTCAAAACATAGGCAGTAAGAAGAGTCAGTCGTCTTGTACTTAAGTCTGCATTGTGCCTTTTCTATATAATTCCGATGCAATTTCTGTGTTTCACCGTCAATAAGAAGGTCAGAGGGATACAGTAAACCTGAAGTTAAGCAACGGAATCTATAACTAGTGTCACAGGAATGGTTCAAAACATAGTCAGTAACAAGAGTCAGTCTTCTTGTACCTACTTCGGCATTGTGCCTTATCTATTTAATTCCGATGCAATTTCGGTGATTCATCGTCAATACGAAGGTCAGAGGGATACAGTAAACCTGAAGTGAAGCATCGGAATCTAAAAGTGGTGTCACAGGAATGGTTCAAAACATAGACAGTAAGAAGAGTCAGTCTTCTAGCACTTAAGTCGGCATTGTACCTTTTCTATATAATTCCGATGCAATTTCTGTGCTTCATCGTCAATAAGAAGGTCAGAGGGATACAGTAAACCTGAAGTGAAGCATCGGAATTTATAACTAGTGTCATAGAAAAGGTTCAAAACATAGTCAGTAAGAAGAGTCAGTCTTTTTATACTTAAGTCGGCATTGTGCCTTTTGTATTTGTTTCACATGTAATTTTTGTGTTTCATCGTCAATAAGAAGGTCCAAATGATACAGTAAACCGGAGGTGAAGCATCGGAATCTATAACTGGTGTCACAGGAATGGTTCTAAACATATATAGTAAGAAGAGTCAGTCTACTTGTACTTAAGTCGGCATTGTGCCTTTAGTATCTATTTCCGATGCAATTTCTGTGTTCCATCGTCAATAAGAAGGACCAAGGGATTGAGCAAACCTGAAGTGAAGCATCGGAATCTATAACTAGTGTCACAGGAATGGTTCAAAACATAGCCAGTAAGAAGAGTCAGTCTTCTTGTACTTAAGTCGGCTTTATGCCTTTCGTATTTAATTCCGATGCAATTTCTGTGTTTCATCGTCAATAAGAAGGTCCAAGGGATACAGTAATCCTGAAGTGAAGCATCGGAATCTATAACTAGTGTCACAGGAATGGTTCAATACATACTCAGTGAGAAGAGTGAGTCTTCTTGTACTTAAGTCGGCATTGTGCCTCTTCTATTTAATTCCGATGCAATTTCTGTGTTTCATCGTCAATAAGAAGGTCCAAGGGATACAGTAAACCTGGAGTGAAGCATCGGAATCTATAACTAGTGTCACAGGAATGGTTCAAAACATAGACAGTAAGAAGAGTCAGTCTTCTTGTACTTAAGTCGGCATTGTGCCTTTTCTATTTAATTGCGATGAAATTTGTTTGTTTCACCGTCAATAAGAAGGTCAGAGGGATACAGTAAACATGAAGTGAAGCATCGGAATCTATATCTAGTGTCACAGGAATGGTTCAAATCATAGTCACTAAGAAGAGTCAGTCTTCTTGTCCTCAAGTGCGCATTGTGCCTTTTGTATTTAATTCCGATGCAATTTCTGTGTATCATCGTCAATAAGAAGATCCAAGGGATACAGTAAACCTGAAGTGATGCACCGGAATCTATAACTAGTGTCACAGGAATGGTTCAAAACATAGACAGTAAGAAGAGTCTGTCTTCATGTACTTATGTCGGCATTGTGCCTTTTGTATCTAATTCCGATGCAATTTCTGTGTTTCAACGTCAATAAGAAGGTCCAAGGGATACAGTAAACCTGAAGTGAAGCAACGGAATCTATAACTAGTGTCACAGGAATGGTTCAAAGCATAGTCAGTAACAAGAGTCAATCTTCTTGTACCTACTTTGGCATTGTGCCTTATCTATTTAATTCCGATGCAATTTCGGTGATTCATCGTCAATAAGAAGGTCAGAGGGATACAGTAAACCTGAAGTGAAGCATCGGAATCAAAAAAGTGGTGTCACAGGAATGGTTCAAAACATAGACAGTAAGAAGAGTCAGTCTTCTAGCACTTAAGTCGGCATTGTACCTTTTCTATATAATTCCGATGCAATTTCTGTGTTTCATCGTCAATAAGAAGGTCAGAGGGATACAGTAAACCTACAAGTGAAGCATCGGAATCTATAACTAGTGTCATAGAAATGGTTCAAAACATAGTCAGTAAGAAGAGTCAGTCTTTTTGTACTTAAGTCGGCATTGTGCCTTTTGTATTTATTTCACATGTAATTTTTGTGTTTCATCGTCAATAAGAAGGTCCAAATGATACAGTAAACCGGAGGTGAAGCATCGGAATCTATAACTGGTGTCACAGGAATGGTTCTAAACATATATAGTAAGAAGAGTCAGTCTTCTTGTACTTAAGTCGGCATTGTGCCTTTAGTATCTATTTCCGATGCAATTTCTGTGTTCCATCGTCAATAAGAAGAACCAAGTGATTGAGCAAACCTGAAGTGAAGCATCGGAATCTATAACTAGTGTCACAGGAATGGTTCAGATCATAGTCAGTGAGACGAATCCGTCTTCATATACTTAAGTCGGCATTGTGCCTTTTGTATTTCATTCCGATGCAATTTCATTGTTTCATCGTCATTAAGAAGTGCCAAGGGAAACAGTAAACCTGAAGTAAAGCATCGGAATCTATAACTAGTGTCAATGGAATTTTTCAAACATAGACAGTAGGAAGAGTCAGTCTTCTTGTACTTAAGTCGGCATTGTGCCTTTTGTATTTAATTCCGAGGCAATTCCTGTGTTTCATCGTCAATAAGAAGGTCCAAGGGATTGAGCAAACCTGAAGTGAAGCATCGGAATCTATAACTAGTGTCACAGAAATGGTTCAAAACATAGGCAGTAAGAAGAGTCAGTCTTCTTGTACTTAAGTCGGCATTGTGCCTTTAGTATCTATTTCCGATGCAATTTCTGTGTTCCATCGTCAATAAGAAGGACCAAGGGATTGAGCAAACCTGAAGTGAAACATCGGAATCTATAACTAGTGTCACAGAAATGGTTCAAAACATAGGCAGTAAGAAGAGTCAGTCTTCTTGTACTTAAGTCGGCATTGTGCATTTTGTCTTTAATTCCGACGCAATTTCTGTGTTTCATCGTCAATAAGAAGGTCAGAGGGATACAGTAAACCCGAAGTGAAGCATCGGAATCTATAACTAGTGTCATGGGAATGGTTCAAAACATAGGCAGTAAGAAGAGTCAGTCTTCTTGTACTTAAGTCTGCATTGTGCCTTTTCTATATAATTCCGATGCAATTTCTGTGTTTCATCGTCTATAAGAAGGTCAGAGGGATACAGTGAACCTAAAGTGAAGCATCGGAATCTATAACTTGTGTCACAGGAATGGTTCAAAACATAGTCAGTAAGAAGAGTCAGTCGTCATGTATTTATGTCGGCATTGTGCCATTTGTATTTAATTCCGATGCAATTTCTGTGTTTCATCGTCAATAAGAAGGTCCAAGGGATAGAGTAACCTGAGGTGAAGCAACGGAATCTATAACTAGTGTGACCGGAATGGTTCAAAACATAGTCAGTAAAAAGAGTCAGTCTTCTTGTACTTAAGTCGGCATTGTGCCTTTTGTATTTAATACCGATGCAATTTCATTGTTTCATCGTCAATAAGAAGATCCAAGGGAAACAGTAAACCTGAAGTGAAGCATCGGAATCTACAACTAGTGTCAATGGATTGGTTCAAACATAGACAGTAGGAAAAGTCAGTCTTCTTGTACTTAAGTCGGCATTGTGCCTTTTGTATTTAATCCCGAGGCAATTCCTGTGTTTCATCGTCAATAAGAAGGTTCAAGGGATACAGTAAACCTGAAGTGAAGCATCGGAATCTATAACTAGTGTCACAGAAATGGTTCAAAACAAAGACAGTAAGAAGAGTCAGTCTTCTTGTACTTAAGTCGTCATTGTGCATTTTGTATTTATTTCCGATGCAATTTCTGTGATTCATCGTCAATAAGAAGGTCAGAGGGATATAGTAAACCTGAAGTGAAGCTTTGGAATCTCTAACTAGTGTCACAGGAATGGTTCAAAACATAGACAGTAAGAAGAGTCAGTCTAATTGTACTTGAGTCGGCATTGTGCGATTTGTATTAAATTCCGATGCAATTTCTGTGCTTCATCGTCAATAAGAAGGTCCAAGGGATACAGTAAACCTGATGTGAAGCATCGGAGTCTATAACTAGTGTCACAGGAATGGTTCGAAACATAGTCAGTATGAAGAGTCAGTCTTCTTGTACTTAAGTCGGCATTGTGCAATTTGTATTTAATTCCGATGCAATTTCATTGTATCATCGACAATAAGAAGTTCCAAGGGAAACAGTAAACCTGAAGTGAAGCATCGGAATCTATAACTAGTGTCAATGGAATGGTTCAAACATAGACAGTGGGAAGAGTCAGTTTTCTTGTACTTAAGTCGGCAATGTGCGTTTTGTATTTAATTCCGAGGCAATTTCTGTGTTTCATCGCCAATAAGAAGGTCCAAGGGATAAAAAAAACCTGAAGTGAAGCATCGGAATCTATAACTAGTGTCACAGGAATGGATCAAAGCATTGACAGTAAGAAGAGTCAGTCTTCTTGAACTGAAGTCGGCATTCTGCCCTTTCTATTTAATTCCGATACAATTTCTGTGTTTCATCGTCAATAAGAAGGTCAGAGGGATACAGTAACCCTGACGTGAAGCATCGGAATCTATAACTAGTGTCACAGAAATGGTTCAAAACATAGACAGTAAGAAGAGACAGTCTTCTTGTACTTAAGTCGGCATTTTGCATTTTGTATTCAATTCCGATGCAATTTCTGTGTTGCATCGTCAATAAGGAGGTTAGTGGGATACAGTAAACCTGAAGTGCAGCATCGGAATCTATAACTAGTGTAACAGGAATGGTTCAAAACATAGACAGTAAGAAGAGTCAGTCATCTTGAACTTGAGTCGGCATTGTGCCTTTTCTATTAAACTCTGATGCAATTTCTGTGTTTCATCGTCAATAAGAAGGTCCAACGGACACAGTAAAACCTGTGGTGAAGCATCGGAATATATAACTAGTGTCACAGGAATGGTTCAAAACATAGACAGTAAGAAGAGTCAGTCTTCTTGTACTTAAGTCGGCATTGTGCCTTTTCTATTCAATTCCGATTCAATTTCTGTGATTCATCGTCAATTAGAAGGTCAGAGGGATACAGTAAACCTGAAGTGAAGCATCGGAATCTATAACTAGTGTCACAGGAATGGTTCAAAACGTAGACAGTAGGTAGAGTCAGTCTTCTTGTACATAAGTCGGCATTGTGCCTTTTGTATTTAATTCCGATGCAATTTCTGTGTTTCATCGTCAATAAGAAGGTCCAAGGGATACAGTAAACCTGAAGTGAAGCATCGGAATCTATAACTAGTGTCACAGTAATGGTTCAAAACATAGGCAGTAAGAAGAGTCAGTCTTCTTGTACTTAAGTCTGCATTGTGCCTTTTCTATATAATTCCGATGCAATTTCTGTGTTTCACCGTCAATAAGAAGGTCAGAGGGATACAGTAAACCTGAAGTTAAGCAACGGAATCTATAACTAGTGTCACAGGAATGGTTCAAAACATAGTCAGTAACAAGAGTCAGTCTTCTTGTACCTACTTCGGCATTGTGCCTTATCTATTTAATTCCGATGCAATTTCGGTGATTCATCGTCAATACGAAGGTCAGAGGGATACAGTAAACCTGAAGTGAAGCATCGGAATCTAAAAGTGGTGTCACAGGAATGGTTCAAAAAATAGACAGTAAGAAGAGTCTGTCTTCATGTACTTATGTCGGCATTGTGCCTTTTGTATCTAATTCCGATGCAATTTCTGTGTTTCATCGACAATAAGAAGGTCCAAGGGACACAGTAAACCTGAAGTGAAGCAACGGAATCTATAACTAGTGTCACAGGAATGGTTCAAAACATAGTCAGTAACAAGAGTCAGTCTTCTTGTACCTACTTCGGCATTGTGCCTTATCTATTCAATTCCGATTCAATTTCTGTGATTCATCGTCAATTACAAGGTCAGAGGGATACAGTAATCCTGAAGTGAAGCATCGGAATCTATAACTAGTGTCACAGGAATGGTTCAAAACGTAGACAGTAGGTAGAGTCAGTCTTCTTGTACATAAGTCGGCATTGTGCCTTTTGTATTTAATTCCGATGCAATTTCTGTGTTTCATCGTCAATAAGAAGGTCCAAGGGATACAGTAAACCTGAAGTGAAGCATCGGAATCTATAACTAGTGTCACAGAAATGGTTCAAAACATATACAGTAAGAAGAGTCAGTCTTCTTGTATTTAATTCCGATGCAATTTCTGTGTTTCATCGTCAATAAGAAGGTCAGAGGGATACAGTAAACCTAAAGTGAAGCATCGGAATCTATAACTAGTGTCACAGTAATGGTTCAAAACATAGGCAGTAAGAAGAGTCAGTCTTCTTGTACTTAAGTCAGCATTGTGCCTTTAGTATCTATTTCCGATGCAATTTCTGTGTTCCATCGTCAATAAGAAGGACCAAGGGATTGAGCAAACCTGAAGTGAAGCATCGGAATCTATAACTAGTGTCACAGGAATGGTTCAGAACATAGTCAGTGAGAAGAATCAGTCTTCATATACTTAAGTCGGCATTGTGACTTTTGTATTTAATTCCGATGCAATTTCATTGTTTCATCGTCATTAGGAAGTGCCAAGGGAAACAGTAAACCTGAAGTGAAGCATCGGAATCTATAACTAGTGTCAATGGAATTTTTCAAACATAGACAGTAGGAAGAGTCAGTCTTCTTGTACTTAAGTCGGCATTGTGCCTTTTGTATTTAATTCCGAGGCAATTCCTGTGTTTCATCGTCAATAAGAAGGTCCAAGGGATTGAGCAAACCTGAAGTGAAGCATCGGAATCTATAACTAGTGTCGCAGAAATGGTTCAAAACATAGGCAGTAAGAAGAGTCAGTCTTCTTGTACTTAAGTCGGCATTGTGCCTTTAGTATCTATTTCCGATGCAATTTCTGTGTTCCATCGTCAATAAGAAGGACCAAGGGATTGAGCAAACCTGAAGTGAAGCATCGGAATCTATAACTAGTGTCACAGAAATGGTTCAAAACATAGGCAGTAAGAAGAGTCAGTCTTCTTGTACATAAGTCGGCATTGTGCCTTTTGTATTTAATTCCGATGCAATTTCTGTGTTTCATCGTCAATAAGAAGGTCCAAGGGATACAGTAAACCTGAAGTGAAGCATCGGAATCTATAACTAGTGTCACAGAAATGGTTCAAAACATATACAGTAAGAAGAGTCAGTCTTCTTGTATTTAATTCCGATGCAATTTCTGTGTTTCATCGTCAATAAGAAGGTCAGAGGGATACAGTAAACCTAAAGTGAAGCATCGGAATCTATAACTAGTGTCACAGTAATGGTTCAAAACATAGGCAGTAAGAAGAGTCAGTCTTCTTGTACTTAAGTCAGCATTGTGCCTTTAGTATCTATTTCCGATGCAATTTCTGTGTTCCATCGTCAATAAGAAGGACCAAGGGATTGAGCAAACCTGAAGTGAAGCATCGGAATCTATAACTAGTGTCACAGGAATGGTTCAGAACATAGTCAGTGAGAAGAATCAGTCTTCATATACTTAAGTCGGCATTGTGACTTTTGTATTTAATTCCGATGCAATTTCATTGTTTCATCGTCATTAGGAAGTGCCAAGGGAAACAGTAAACCTGAAGTGAAGCATCGGAATCTATAACTAGTGTCAATGGAATTTTTCAAACATAGACAGTAGGAAGAGTCAGTCTTCTTGTACTTAAGTCGGCATTGTGCCTTTTGTATTTAATTCCGAGGCAATTCCTGTGTTTCATCGTCAATAAGAAGGTCCAAGGGATTGAGCAAACCTGAAGTGAAGCATCGGAATCTATAACTAGTGTCGCAGAAATGGTTCAAAACATAGGCAGTAAGAAGAGTCAGTCTTCTTGTACTTAAGTCGGCATTGTGCCTTTAGTATCTATTTCCGATGCAATTTCTGTGTTCCATCGTCAATAAGAAGGACCAAGGGATTGAGCAAACCTGAAGTGAAGCATCGGAATCTATAACTAGTGTCACAGAAATGGTTCAAAACATAGGCAGTAAGAAGAGTCAGTCTTCTTGTACTTAAGTCGGCATTGTGCATTTTGTGTTTAATTCCGATGCAATTTCTGTGTTTCATCTTCAATAAGAAGGTCAGAGGGATACAGTAAACCCGAAGTGAAGCATCGGAATCTATAACTAGTGTCACAGGAATGGTTCAAAACATAGGCAGTAAGAAGAGTCAGTCTTCTTGTACTTAAGTCTGCATTGTGCCTTTTCTATATTCCGATGCAATTTCTGTGTTTCATCGTCTATAAGAAGGTCAGAGGGATACAGTGAACCTAAAGTGAAGCATCGGAATCTATAACTTGTGTCACAGGAATGGTTCAAAACATAGTCAGTAAGAAGAGTCAGTCGTCATGTATTTATGTCGGCATTGTGCCATTTGTATTTAATTCCGATGCAATTTCTGTGTTTCATCGTCAATAAGAAGGTCCAAGGGATAGAGTAACCTGAGGTGAAGCAACGGAATCTATAACTAGTGTGACCGGAATGGTTCAAAACATAGTCAGTAAAAAGAGTCAGTCTTCTTGTACTTAAGTCGGCATTGTGCCTTTTGTATTTAATACCGATGCAATTTCATTGTTTCATCGTCAATAAGAAGATCCAAGGGAAACAGTAAACCTGAAGTGAAGCATCGGAATCTACAACTAGTGTCAATGGATTGGTTCAAACATAGACAGTAGGAAAAGTCAGTCTTCTTGTACTTAAGTCGGCATTGTGCCTTTTGTATTTAATCCCGAGGCAATTCCTGTGTTTCATCGTCAATAAGAAGGTTCAAGGGATACAGTAAACCTGAAGTGAAGCATCGGAATCTATAACTAGTGTCACAGAAATGGTTCAAAACAAAGACAGTAAGAAGAGTCAGTCTTCTTGTACTTAAGTCGTCATTGTGCATTTTGTATTTATTTCCGATGCAATTTCTGTGATTCATCGTCAATAAGAAGGTCAGAGGGATATAGTAAACCTGAAGTGAAGCTTTGGAATCTCTAACTAGTGTCACAGGAATGGTTCAAAACATAGACAGTAAGAAGAGTCAGTCTAATTGTACTTGAGTCGGCATTGTGCGATTTGTATTAAATTCCGATGCAATTTCTGTGCTTCATCGTCAATAAGAAGGTCCAAGGGATACAGTAAACCTGATGTGAAGTATCGGAGTCTATAACTAGTGTCACAGGAATGGTTCGAAACATAGTCAGTATGAAGAGTCAGTCTTCTTGTACTTAAGTCGGCATTGTGCAATTTGTATTTAATTCCGATGCAATTTCATTGTATCATCGACAATAAGAAGTTCCAAGGGAAACAGTAAACCTGAAGTGAAGCATCGGAATCTATAACTAGTGTCAATGGAATGGTTCAAACATAGACAGTGGGAAGAGTCAGTTTTCTTGTACTTAAGTCGGCAATGTGCGTTTTGTATTTAATTCCGAGGCAATTTCTGTGTTTCATCGCCAATAAGAAGGTCCAAGGGATAAAAAAAACCTGAAGTGAAGCATCGGAATCTATAACTAGTGTCACAGGAATGGATCAAAGCATTGACAGTAAGAAGAGTCAGTCTTCTTGAACTGAAGTCGGCATTCTGCCCTTTCTATTTAATTCCGATACAATTTCTGTGTTTCATCGTCAATAAGAAGGTCAGAGGGATACAGTAACCCTGACGTGAAGCATCGGAATCTATAACTAGTGTCACAGAAATGGTTCAAAACATAGACAGTAAGAAGAGACAGTCTTCTTGTACTTAAGTCGGCATTTTGCATTTTGTATTCAATTCCGATGCAATTTCTGTGTTGCATCGTCAATAAGGAGGTTAGTGGGATACAGTAAACCTGAAGTGCAGCATCGGAATCTATAACTAGTGTAACAGGAATGGTTCAAAACATAGACAGTAAGAAGAGTCAGTCATCTTGAACTTGAGTCGGCATTGTGCCTTTTCTATTAAACTCTGATGCAATTTCTGTGTTTCATCGTCAATAAGAAGGTCCAACGGACACAGTAAAACCTGTGGTGAAGCATCGGAATATATAACTAGTGTCACAGGAATGGTTCAAAACATAGACAGTAAGAAGAGTCAGTCTTCTTGTACTTAAGTCGGCATTGTGCCTTTTCTATTCAATTCCGATTCAATTTCTGTGATTCATCGTCAATTAGAAGGTCAGAGGGATACAGTAAACCTGAAGTGAAGCATCGGAATCTATAACTAGTGTCACAGGAATGGTTCAAAACGTAGACAGTAGGTAGAGTCAGTCTTCTTGTACATAAGTCGGCATTGTGCCTTTTGTATTTAATTCCGATGCAATTTCTGTGTTTCATCGTCAATAAGAAGGTCCAAGGGATACAGTAAACCTGAAGTGAAGCATCGGAATCTATAACTAGTGTCACAGTAATGGTTCAAAACATAGGCAGTAAGAAGAGTCAGTCTTCTTGTACTTAAGTCTGCATTGTGCCTTTTCTATATAATTCCGATGCAATTTCTGTGTTTCACCGTCAATAAGAAGGTCAGAGGGATACAGTAAACCTGAAGTTAAGCAACGGAATCTATAACTAGTGTCACAGGAATGGTTCAAAACATAGTCAGTAACAAGAGTCAGTCTTCTTGTACCTACTTCGGCATTGTGCCTTATCTATTTAATTCCGATGCAATTTCGGTGATTCATCGTCAATACGAAGGTCAGAGGGATACAGTAAACCTGAAGTGAAGCATCGGAATCTAAAAGTGGTGTCACAGGAATGGTTCAAAAAATAGACAGTAAGAAGAGTCTGTCTTCATGTACTTATGTCGGCATTGTGCCTTTTGTATCTAATTCCGATGCAATTTCTGTGTTTCATCGACAATAAGAAGGTCCAAGGGACACAGTAAACCTGAAGTGAAGCAACGGAATCTATAACTAGTGTCACAGGAATGGTTCAAAACATAGTCAGTAACAAGAGTCAGTCTTCTTGTACCTACTTCGGCATTGTGCCTTATCTATTCAATTCCGATTCAATTTCTGTGATTCATCGTCAATTACAAGGTCAGAGGGATACAGTAATCCTGAAGTGAAGCATCGGAATCTATAACTAGTGTCACAGGAATGGTTCAAAACGTAGACAGTAGGTAGAGTCAGTCTTCTTGTACATAAGTCGGCATTGTGCCTTTTGTATTTAATTCCGATGCAATTTCTGTGTTTCATCGTCAATAAGAAGGTCCAAGGGATACAGTAAACCTGAAGTGAAGCATCGGAATCTATAACTAGTGTCACAGAAATGGTTCAAAACATATACAGTAAGAAGAGTCAGTCTTCTTGTATTTAATTCCGATGCAATTTCTGTGTTTCATCGTCAATAAGAAGGTCAGAGGGATACAGTAAACCTAAAGTGAAGCATCGGAATCTATAACTAGTGTCACAGTAATGGTTCAAAACATAGGCAGTAAGAAGAGTCAGTCTTCTTGTACTTAAGTCAGCATTGTGCCTTTAGTATCTATTTCCGATGCAATTTCTGTGTTCCATCGTCAATAAGAAGGACCAAGGGATTGAGCAAACCTGAAGTGAAGCATCGGAATCTATAACTAGTGTCACAGGAATGGTTCAGAACATAGTCAGTGAGAAGAATCAGTCTTCATATACTTAAGTCGGCATTGTGACTTTTGTATTTAATTCCGATGCAATTTCATTGTTTCATCGTCATTAGGAAGTGCCAAGGGAAACAGTAAACCTGAAGTGAAGCATCGGAATCTATAACTAGTGTCAATGGAATTTTTCAAACATAGACAGTAGGAAGAGTCAGTCTTCTTGTACTTAAGTCGGCATTGTGCCTTTTGTATTTAATTCCGAGGCAATTCCTGTGTTTCATCGTCAATAAGAAGGTCCAAGGGATTGAGCAAACCTGAAGTGAAGCATCGGAATCTATAACTAGTGTCGCAGAAATGGTTCAAAACATAGGCAGTAAGAAGAGTCAGTCTTCTTGTACTTAAGTCGGCATTGTGCCTTTAGTATCTATTTCCGATGCAATTTCTGTGTTCCATCGTCAATAAGAAGGACCAAGGGATTGAGCAAACCTGAAGTGAAGCATCGGAATCTATAACTAGTGTCACAGAAATGGTTCAAAACATAGGCAGTAAGAAGAGTCAGTCTTCTTGTACTTAAGTCGGCATTGTGCATTTTGTGTTTAATTCCGATGCAATTTCTGTGTTTCATCTTCAATAAGAAGGTCAGAGGGATACAGTAAACCCGAAGTGAAGCATCGGAATCTATAACTAGTGTCACAGGAATGGTTCAAAACATAGGCAGTAAGAAGAGTCAGTCTTCTTGTACTTAAGTCTGCATTGTGCCTTTTCTATATAATTCCGATGCAATTTCTGTGTTTCATCGTCTATAAGAAGGTCAGAGGGATACAGTAAACCTGAAGTGAAGCATCGGAATCTATAACTTGTGTCACAGGAATGGTTCAAAACATAGTCAGTAAGAAGAGTCAGTCTTTTTGTACTTAAGTCGGCATTGTGCCTTTTGAATTTATTTCAGATGTAATTTCTGTGTTTCATCGTCAATAAGAAGGTCAAAATGATACAGTAAACTGGAGGTGAAGCATCGGAATCTATAACTGGTGTCACAGGAATGGTTCTAAACGTATATAGTAAGAAGAGTCAGTCTTCTTGTACTTAAGTCGGCATTGCGCCTTTAGTATTGATTTCCGATGCAATTTCTGTGTTCCATCGTCAATAAGAAGGTCCAAGGGATTGAGCAAACCTGAAGTGAAGCATCGGAATCTCTAACTAGTGTCACAGGAATGGTTCAAAACATAGTCAGTAAGAAGAGTCAGTCGTCATGTACTTATGTCGGCATTGTGCCATTTGTATTTAATTCCGATGCAATTTCTGTGTTTCATCGTCAATAAGAAGGTCCAAGGGATAGAGTAACCTGAGGTGAAGCAACGGAATCTATAACTAGTGTGACCGGAATGGTTCAAAACATAGTCAGTAAAAAGAGTCAGTCTTCTTGTACTTAAGTCGGCATTGTGCCTTTTGTATTTAATACCGATGCAATTTCATTGTTTCATCGTCAATAAGAAGATCCAAGGGAAACAGTAAACATGAAGTGAAGCATCGGAATCTACAACTAGTGTCAATGGAATGGTTCAAACATAGACAGTAGGAAGAGTCAGTCTTCTTGTACTTAAGTCGGCATTGTGCCTTTTGTATTTAATCCCGAGGCAATTCCTGTGTTTCATCGTCAATAAGAAGGTTCAAGGGATACAGTAAACCTGAAGTGAAGCATCGGAATCTATAACTAGTGTCACAGAAATGGTTCAAAACAAAGACAGTAAGAAGAGTCAGTCTTCTTGTACTTAAGTCGTCATTGTGCATTTTGTATTTATTTCCGATGCAATTTCTGTGATTCATCGTCAATATGAAGGTCAGAGGGATACAGTAAACCTGAAGTGAAGCTTTGGAATCTCTAACTAGTGTCACAGGAATGGTTCAAAACATAGACAGTAAGAAGAGTCAGTCTACTTGTACTTGAGTCTTCATTGTGCGATTTGTATTATATTCCGATGCAATTTCTGTGCTTCATCGTCAATAAGAAGGCCCAAGGGATACAGTAAACCTGATGTGAAGCATCGGAGTCTATAACTAGTGTCACAGGAATGGTTCGAAACATAGTCAGTATGAAGAGTCAGTCTTCTTGTACTTAAGTCGGCATTGTGCCTTTTGTATTTAATTCCGATGCAATTTCATTGTATCATCGACAATAAGAAGTTCCAAGGGAAACAGTAAACCTGAAGTGAAGCATCGGAATCTATAACTAGTGTCAATGGAATGGTTCAAACATAGACAGTGGGAAGAGTCAGTCTTCTTGTACTTAAGTCGTCAATGTGCGTTTTGTATTTAATTCCGAGGCAATTTCTGTGTTTCATCGCCAATAAGAAGGTCCAAGGGATAAAAAAAACCTGAAGTGAAGCATCGGAATCTGTAACTAGTGTCACAGGAATGGATCAAAGCATTGACAGTAAGAAGAGTCAGTCTTCGTGAACTGAAGTCGGCATTCTGCCCTTTCTATTTAATTCCGATACAATTTCTGTGCTTCATCGTCAATAAGAAGGTCAGAGGGATACAGTAACCCTGAAGTGAAGCATCGGAATCTATAACTAGTGTCACAGGAATGGTTCAAAACGTAGACAGTAGGTAGAGTCAGTCTTCTTGTACATAAGTCGGCATTGTGCCTTTTGTATTTAATTCCGATGCAATTTCTGTGTTTCATCGTCAATAAGAAGGTCCAAGGGATACAGTAAACCTGAAGTGAAGCATCGGAATCTATAACTAGTGTCACAGAAATGGTTCAAAACATATACAGTAAGAAGAGTCAGTCTTCTTGTATTTAATTCCGATGCAATTTCTGTGTTTCATCGTCAATAAGAAGGTCAGAGGGATACAGTAAACCTGAAGTGAAGCATCGGAATCTATAACTAGTGTCACAGTAATGGTTCAAAACATAGGCAGTAAGAAGAGTCAGTCTTCTTGTACTTAAGTCTGCATTGTGCCTTTTCTATATAATTCCGATGCAATTTCTGTGTTTCACCGTCAATAAGAAGGTCAGAGGGATACAGTAAACCTGAAGTTAAGCAACGGAATCTATAACTAGTGTCACAGGAATGGTTCAAAACATAGTCAGTAACAAGAGTCAGTCTTCTTGTACCTACTTCGGCATTGTGCCTTATCTATTTAATTCCGATGCAATTTCGGTGATTCATCGTCAATACGAAGGTCAGAGGGATACAGTAAACCTGAAGTGAAGCATCGGAATCTAAAAGTGGTGTCACAGGAATGGTTCAAAAAATAGACAGTAAGAAGAGTCTGTCTTCATGTACTTATGTCGGCATTGTGCCTTTTGTATCTAATTCCGATGCAATTTCTGTGTTTCATCGTCAATAAGAAGGTCCAAGGGACACAGTAAACCTGAAGTGAAGCAACGGAATCTATAACTAGTGTCACAGGAATGGTTCAAAACATAGTCAGTAACAAGAGTCAGTCTTCTTGTACCTACTTCGGCATTGTGCCTTATCTATTTAATTCCGATGCAATTTCGGTGATTCATCGTCAATAAGAAGGTCAGAGGGATACAGTAAACCTGAAGTGAAGCATCGGAATCTAAAAGTGGTGTCACAGGAATTGTTCAAAACATGGACAGTAAGAAGAGTCAGTCTTCTAGCACTTAAGTCGGCATTGTACCTTTTCTATATAATTCCGATGCAATTTCTGTGCTTCATCGTCAATAAGAAGGTAAGAGGGATACAGTAAACCTGAAGTGAAGCATCGGAATTTATAACTAGTGTCATAGAAATGGTTCAAAACATAGTCAGTAAGAAGAGTCAGTCTTTTTATACTTAAGTCGGCATTGTGCCTTTTGTATTTATTTCACATGTAATTTTTGTGTTTCATCGTCAATAAGAAGGTCCAAATGATACAGTAAACCGGAGGTGAAGCATCGGAATCTATAACTGGTGTCACAGGAATGGTTCTAAACATATATAGTAAGCAGAGTCAGTCTTCTTGTACTTAAGTCGGCATTGTGCCTTTAGTATCTATTTCCGATGCAATTTCTGTGTTCCATCGTCAATAAGAAGGACCAAGGGATTGAGCAAACCTGAAGTGAAGCATCGGAATCTATAACTAGTGTCACAGGAATGGTTCAAAACATAGCCAGTAAGAAGAGTCAGTCTTCTTGTACTTAAGTCGGCTTTATGCCTTTCGTATTTAATTCCGATGCAATTTCTGTGTTTCATCGTCAATAAGAAGGTCCAAGGGATACAGTAATCCTGAAGTGAAGCATCGGAATCTATAACTAGTGTCACAGGAATGGTTCAATACATAGTCAGTGAGAAGAGTGAGTCTTCTTGTACTTAAGTCGGCATTGTGCCTTTTATATTTAATTCCGATGCAATTTCTGTGTTTCATCGTCAATAAGAAGGTCCAAGGGATACAGTAAACCTGGAGTGAAGCATCGGAATCTATAACTAGTGTCACAGGAATGGTTCAAAACATAGACAGTAAGAAGAGTCAGTCTTCTTGTACTTAAGTCGGCATTGTGCCTTTTCTATTTAATTGCGATGAAATTTGTTTGTTTCACCGTCAATAAGAAGGTCAGAGGGATACAGTAAACATGAAGTGAAGCATCGGAATCTATATCTAGTGTCACAGGAATGGTTCAAATCATAGTCACTAAGAAGAGTCAGTCTTCTTGTCCTTAAGTGCGCATTGTGCCTTTTGTATTTAATTCCGATGCAATTTCTGTGTATCATCGTCAATAAGAAGATCCAAGGGATACAGTAAACCTGAAGTGATGCATCGGAATCTATAACTAGTGTCACAGGAATGGTTCAAAACATAGACAGTAAGAAGAGTCTGTCTTCATGTACTTATGTCGGCATTGTGCCTTTTGTATCTAATTCCGATGCAATTTCTGTGTTTCAACGTCAATAAGAAGGTCCAAGGGATACAGTAAACCTGAAGTGAAGCAACGGAACCTATAACTAGTGTCACAGGAATGGTTCAAAACATAGTCAGTAACAAGAGTCAATCTTCTTGTACCTACTTTGGCATTGTGCCTTATCTATTTAATTCCGATGCAATTTCGGTGATTCATCGTCAATAAGAAGGTCAGAGGGATACAGTAAACCTGGAGTGAAGCATCGGAATCTATAACTAGTGTCACAGGAATGGTTCAAAACATAGACAGTAAGAAGAGTCAGTCTTCTTGTACTTAAGTCGGCATTGTGCCTTTTCTATTTAATTGCGATGAAATTTGTTTGTTTCACCGTCAATACGAAGGTCAGAGGGATACAGTAAACATGAAGTGAAGCATCGGAATCTATATCTAGTGTCACAGGAATGGTTCAAATCATAGTCACTAAGAAGAGTCAGTCTTCTTTTCCATAAGTGCGCATTGTGCCTTTTGTATTTAATTCCGATGCAATTTCTGTGTATGATCGTCAATAAGAAGATCCAAGGGATACAGTAAACCTGAAGTGATGCATCGGAATCTATACCTAGTGTCATAGAAATGGTTCGAAACATAGTCAGTAAGAAGAGTCAGTCTTTTTGTACTTAAGTCGGCATTGTGCCTTTTGTATTTATTTCACATGTAATTTTTGTGTTTCATCGTCAATAAGAAGGTCCAAATGATACAGTAAACCGGAGGTGAAGCATCGGAATCTATAACTGGTGTCACAGGAATGGTTCTAAACATATATAGTAAGAAGAGTCAGTCTTCTTGTACTTAAGTCGGCATTGTGCCTTTAGTATCTATTTCCGATGCAATTTCTGTGTTCCATCGTCAATAAGAAGGACCAAGGGATTGAGCAAACCTGAAGTGAAGCATCGGAATCTATAACTAGTGTCACTGGAATGGTTCAGAACATAGTCAGTGAGAAGAATCAGTCTTCATATACTTAAGTCGGCATTGTGCCTTTTGTATTTAATTCCGATGCAATTTCATTGTTTCATCGTCATTAAGAAGTGCCAAGGGAAACAGTAAACCTGAAGTGAAGCATCGGAATCTATAACTAGTGTCAATGGAATTTTTCAAACATAGACAGTAGGAAGAGTCAGTCTTCTTGTACTTAAGTCGGCATTCTGCCATTTGTATTTAATTCCGAGGCAATTCCTGTGTTTCATCGTCAATAAGAAGGTCCAAGGGATAGAGTAAACCTGTAGTGAAGCATCGGAATCTATAACTAGTGTCACAGGAATGGTTCAAAACATAGACAGTAAGAAGTGTCAGTCTGCTTGTACTTAAGGCGGCATTGTGCCTTATCTATTTAATTCCGATGCAATTTCGGTGTTTCATCGTCAATAAGAAGGTCAAAGGGATACAGTAAATCTGAAGTGAAGCATCGGAATCTAAAACTAGTGTCACAGGAATGGTTCAAAACATAGACAGTAAGGAGAGTCAGTCTTCTTGCACTTAAGTCGGCATTGTGCATTTTCTATTTAATTCCGATGCAATTTCTGTGCTTCATCGTCAATAAGAAGGTCAGAGGGATACAGTGAACCTGAAGTGAAGCATCGGAATCTATAACTAGTGTCACAGAAATGGTTCGAAACATAGACACTAAGAAGAGTCAGTCTTCTTGTACTTAAGTCGGCATTGTGCCTTTTGTATTTAATTCCGATGCAATTTCTGTGTTTCATCGTCAATAAGAAGGTCCAAGGGATACAGTAAACCTGAAGTGAAGCATAGGAATCTGTAATTAGTGTCACAGGAACGGTTGAAAGCATAGTCAGTAAGAAGAGTCAGTCTTCTTGTACTTAAGTCGGCATTGTGCCATTTCTATTTAATTCCGATGCATTTTCGGTGTTTCATCGTCAATAAGAAGGTCAGAGGGATACAGTAAGCCTGAAGTGAAGCAAAGGAATCTAAAACTAGTGTCACAGGAATGGTACAAAACATAGACAGTAACAAGAGTCAGACTTCTTGCATTCAAGTCGGCATTGTCCCTTTTCCATTTAATTCCGATGCAATTTCTTTGTTTCATCGTCAATAAGAAGGTCAGAGGGATACAGTAAACCTGAAGTGAAGCATCGGAATCTATAACTAGTGTCACAGGAATGGTTCAAAGCATAGGAAGTAAGAAGAGTCAGTCTTCTTGTCCTTAAGTCGGCATTGTGCCTTTTGTATTTAATTCCGAAGCAATTTCTGTGTTTCATCGTCAATAAGAAGGTCCAAGGGATACAGTAAACCTGGAGTGTAGCATCGGAATCTATAACTAGTGTCACAGGAATGGTTCTCAACGTAGACAGTAAGAAGAGTCAGCCTTCTTGTACTTACGTCGGCATTGTGCCTATTGTATTTAATTCCGATGCAATTTCTGTGTTTCATCGTCAATAAGAAGGTCCAAGGGATACAGCAAACCTGAAGTGAAGCATCGGAATCTATAACTAGTGTCACAGGAATGGTTCAAAACATAGACAGTAAGAAGAGTCAGTCATCATGTACTTAAGTCGGCATTGTGCCTTTTGTATTTAATTCCGAAGCAATTTCATTGTTTCTTCGTCAATAAGAAGTTCCAAGGGAAACAGTGAACCTGGAGTGAAGCATCGGAATCTATAACTAGTGTCACAGGAATGGTTCTCAACATAGACAGTAAGAAGAGTCAGCCTTCTTGTACTTAAGTCGGCTTTGTGCCTTTTGTATTCAATTCCGATGCAATATCTGTGTTTCATCGTCAATAAGATGGTGAGAGGGTTACAGTAACCCTGAAGTGAAGCATCGGAATCTGTAACTAGTGTCACAGAAATGGTTCAAAACATAGACAGTAAGTAGAGTCAGTCTTCTTGTACTTAAGTCGGCATTGTGCATTTTGTATTTAATTCCGATGCAATCTCTGTGTTTCATCGTCATTAAGAAGGTCAGAGGGATACAGTAAACCTGAAGTGAAGCATCAGAATCTATAACTAGTGTCACAGGAATGGTTCAAATCATAGACTGTAAGAAGAGTCAGTCTTCTTGTACATGAGTCGGCATTGTTGCTTTTGTATTTAATTCCGATGCAATTTCTGTGTTTCATCGTCAATAAGAAGGTCCAAGGGATACAGTAAACCTGAAGTGAAGCATAGGAATCTATAACTAGTGTCACAGGAATGGTTCAAAACATAGTCAGTAAGAAGAGTCAGACTTCATGTACTTAAGTCGGCAGTGTGCCTTTTGTATTTAATTCCGATGCAATTTCATTGTTTCATCGTCAATAAGAAGGTGCAAGGGATACAGAAAACCTGAAGTGAAGCATCGGAATCTATAACTATTGTCAATGGAATGTTTCAAACATAGACAGTAGGAAGAGTCAGTCTTCTTGTACTTAAGTCTGCATTGTGCCTTTTGCATTTAATTCCGAGGCAATTTCTGTGTATTATCGTCAATAAGAAGGTCCAAGGGATACAGTAAACCTGAAGTGAAGCATCGGAATCTATAACTAGTGTCAGAAATGGATCAAATCATAGACAGTAAGAAGAGTCAGTCTTCTTGTACTTAAGTCAGCATTGTGCCTTTTGTATTTAATTCCGATGCAATTTCTGGGTTTCATCGTCAATAAGAAGGTAAGAGGGATTCAGTAAACCTGAAGTGAATCATCGGAATCTATAACTAGTGTCACTGAAATGGTTCAAAACATAGACAGTAAGAAGAGTCAGTCTTCTTGTACTTAAGTCGGCATTGTGCCTTTTGTATTTAATTCCGATGCAATTTCTGTGTTTCATCGTCAATAAGAAGATCAGAGGGATACAGTAAACCTGAAGTGAAGCATCGGAATCTATAACTAGTGTCACAGGAATGGTTCAAAACGCAGACAGTAGGTATAGTCAGTCTTCTTGTACATAAAACGGCATTGTGCCTTTTGTATTTAATTCCGATGCAATTTCTGTGTTTCATCGTCAATAAGAGGGTCCAAGGAATACAGTAAACCTGAAGTGAAGCATCGGAATCTATAACTAGTGTCACAGGAATGGTTCATAACATAGACAGTTAGAAGAGTTAATCCTCTTGTACTTAAGTCGGTATTGTGCCTTTTCTATTCAATTCCGATGCAATTTCTGTGTTTCATCGTCAATAAGAAGGTCAGAGGGATACAGTAACCGTGAAGTGAAGCATCGGAATCTATAACTAGTGTCACAGGAATGGTTCAAAACGTAGTCAGTAAGAAGAGTCAGTCTTTTTGTACTTAAGCCGGCATTGTGCCTTTTGTATTTATTTCCGATGTAATATCTGTGTTTCATCGTTAATATGAAGGTCCTAATGATACAGTAAACCTGAAGTGAAGCATCGGAATCCATAACTAGTGTCACAGGATTGGTTCAAAACATAGACAGTAAGAGGCTTCAGTCTTCCTATACTTAAGTCGGCATTGTGCCTTTTGTATTTAATTCCGATGCAATTTCTGTGTTTCATCGTCAATAAGCAGGTCAGATGGATACAGTACCCCTAAAGTGAAGCATCGGAATCTATAACTAGTGTCACAAATGGTTCAAAACATAGGCAGTAAGAAGAGTCAGTCTTCTTGTACTTAAGTCGGCATTGTGCATTTTGTATTAAATTCCGATGCAATTTCTGTGTTCCATCGTCAACAAGGAGGTCAGAGGGATACAGTAAACCTGATGTGAAGCATCGGAATCTATAAGTAGTGTCACAGGAATGGTTCAAAACATAGACAGTAAGAAGAGTCAGTCTTCTTGTACTTAAGTCGGCATTGTGCCTTTTCTATATAATTCCGATGCAATTTATGTGTTTCATCGTCAATAAGAAGGTCAGCGGGATACAGTAAACCTGAAGTGAAGCATCGGAATCTGTAACTAGTGTCGCAGGAATGGTTCAAAACATAGTCAGTAAGAAGAGTCAGTCTTTTTGTACTTAAGTCGGCATTGTGCCTTTTGTATTTATTTCAGATGTACTTTTTGTGTCTCATCGTCAATAAGACGGTCCAAATGATACAGTAAACCTGAAGTGAAGCATCGGAATCTATAACTAGTGTCACAGGAATGGTTCAAAACATAGACAGTAAGAAGAGTCAGTCTTCTTGTACTTGAGTCGGCACTGTGCCTTTTGTATTAAATTCCGACACAATTTCTGTGTTTCATCGTCAATAAGAGGGTCCAAGGAATACAGTAAACCTGAAGTGAAGCATCGTTCTCTATAACTAGTGTCACAGGAATGGTTCAAAACACAGACAGTTAGAAGAGTCAGTCTTCTTCTCTTTAAGTCGGCATTGTGCATTTTGTATTTAATTCCGATGCAATTTCTGTGTTTCATCGTCAATAAGAAAGTCAGAGCGATACAGTAAACCTGAAGTGCAGCACCGGAATCTATAACTAGTGTCACAGGAATGGTTCAAAACGAAGTCAGTAAGAAGAGTCAGTCTTTTTGTACTTAAGTCGGCATTGTGCCTTTTGTATTTAATTCCGATGCAGTTTCTGTCTTTCATCGTGAATAAGCAGGTCAGATGGATACAGTAACCCTGAAGTGAAGCATCAGAATCTATAACTAGTGTCACAGAAATGGTTCAAATCATAGGCAGTAAGAAGAGTCAGTCTTCTTGTACTTAAGTCGGCATTGTGCATTTTGTATTTAATTCCGATGCAATTTTTGTGTTTCATCGTCAATAAGAAGCTCCAAGGGATACAGTAAACCTGGAGTGTACATCGGAATCTATAACTAGTGTCACAGGAATGGTTCAAAACATAGACAGTAAGAAGATACAGTCTTCTTGTACTTAAGTCGGCATTGTGCCTTTTGTATTTAATTCCGATGCAATTTCTGTGTTTCATCGTCAATAAGAAGGTCCACGGGATACAGTAAACCTGAAGTGAAGCATCGGAATCTATAACTAGTGTCACAGGAATGGTTCAATACATAGTCAGTGAGAAGAGTGGGTCTTCTTATACTTAAGTTGGCATTGTGCCTTTTCTATTTAATTCCGATGCAATTTCTGTGTTCATTGTCAATAAGAAGGTCCAAGGGAGACAGTAAACCTGGAGTGAAGCATCGGAAACTATAACTAGTGTCACAGGAATGGTTCAAAACACAGACAGTAAGAAGAGTCAGTCTTCTTGTACTTAATTCGGCAGTGTGCCTTTTCTATTTACTTCCGATAAAATTCGTGTGTTTCATCGTCAATAACAAGGTCAGAGGGATACAGTAAACATGAAGTGAAGCATTGGAATCTATAACTAGTGTCACAGGAATGGTTCAAAACAAGTGTCAGTAAGAAGAGTCAGTCTTCTTGTCCTTAAGTGCGCATTGTGCCTTTTGTATTTAACTCCGATGCAATTTCTGGCTATCATCCTCAATAAGAAGTTCCAAGGGATACAGTAAACCTGAAGTGAAGCATCGGAACCTATAACTAGTGTCACAGGAATGGTTCAAAACATAGAGAGTAAGAAGAGTCAGTCTACATGTACTTATGTCGGCATTGTGCCTTATGTATTTGGTTCCGATGCAATTTCTGTATTTCATCGTCAATAAGAAGGTACATGGGATACAGTAAACCTGAAGTGAAGCAACGGAATCTATAACTAGTGTCACAGGAATGGTTCAAAACATAGTCAGTAACAAGAGTCAGTCTTCTTGTACCTAAGTCAACATTGTGCCTTTTCTATTTAATTCCGATGCAATTTCTGTGTTTCATTGTCAATAAGAAGGTCAGAGGGTTACAGTAACCCTGAAGTGAAGCATCGGAATCTGTAACTAGTGTCACAGAAATGGTTCAAATCATAGACAGTAAGAAGAGTAAGTCTTCCTGTACTTAAGTCGACATTGTGCATTTTGTATTTAATTCCGATGCAATTTCTGTGTTTCATCGTCAACAAGAAGGTCAGAGGGATACAGTAAACCTGAAGTGAAGCATCGGAATCTATAACTAGTGTCACAGGAATGTTTCAAAGCATAGACAGTAAGAAGAGTCAGTCTTCTTGTACTTGAGTTGGCTTTGTGGCTTTTGTATTTAATTCCGATGCAATTTCTGTGCTTCATCGTCAATAAGAAGGTCCAAGGGATACAGTAAACCTGAAGTCAAGCATCGGAATCTATAACTAGTGTCACAGGAAAGGTTCAAAACATAGGCAGTAAGAAGAGTCAGTCTTCTTGTCCTTAAGTCGACATTGTGCCGTTTGTATTTAATTCAGATGCAATTTCTGTGTTTCATCGTCAATAAGATGGTCCAAGGGATCCAGTAAACCTGACGTGAAGCATCGGAATCTATAACTAGTGTCACAGGAATGGTTCAAAACATAGTCAGTAATAAGAGTCAGTCCTTATGTACTTAAGTCGGCATTGTGCCTTTTGTATTTAATTCCGATGCAATTTCATTGTTTCATCGTCAATAAGAAAGTCCAAGGGATACAGTAAACCTGAAGTGAAGCATCGGAATCTATAACTAGTTTCAATGGAATGGTTCAAACATAGACAGTAGGAAGAGTCAGTCTTCTTGTACTTAAGTCTGCATTGCGCTCTTTGTATTTAATTCCAAGGCAATTTCTGTGTTTCTTCGTTAATAAGAAGGTCCAAGGGATACAGTAAACCTGAAGTGAAGCATCGGAATCCATAACTACTGACACAGGAATGGATCAAAGCATAGACAGTAAGAAGAGTCAGTCTTCTTGTACTTAAGTCGGCATTGTGCCTTTTGTATTTAATTCCGATGTAATTTCTGTGCTTCATCGTCAATAAGAAGGTCCAAGGGATACAGTAAACCTGAAGTGAAACATCGGAATCTAAAACTAGTGTCACAGGAATGTTTCAAATCATAGTCAGTAAGAAGAGTCAGTCGTCTTGTCCTTAAGTCGGCATTGTGCCTTTTGTATTTAATACCCATGCAATTTTTGTGCTTCATCGTCAATAAGAAGGTCCAAGGGATACAGTAAACCTGAAGTGAAGCATCGGAATCTATAACTAGTGTCACAGGAATGGTTCAATACATAGTCAGTGAGAAGAGTGAGTCTTCTTATACTTAAATCGGCATTGTGCCTTTTATATTTAATTCCGATGCAATTTCTGTGTTTCATTGTCAATAAGAAGGTCCAAGGGAGACAGTAAACCTGGAGTGAAGCATCGGAATCTATAACTAGTGTCACAGGAATGGTTCAAAACATAGACAGTAAGAAGAGTCAGTCTTCTTGTACTTAAGTCGGCAGTGTGCCTTTTCTATTTAATTCCGATAAAATTTGTGTGTTTCATCGTCAATTAGAAGGTCAGAGGGATACGGTAAACATGAAGTGAAGCATCGGAATCTATAACTAGTGTCACAGGAATGGTTCAAAACAAGTGTCAGTAAGAAGAGTCAGTCTTCATGTACTTATGTCGGCATTGTGCCTTATGTATTTAATTCCGATGCAATTTCTGTGTTTCATCGTCAATAAGAAGGTCCAAGGGATACAGTAAACCTGGAGTGAAGCATCGGAATCTATAAGTAGTGTCACAGGAATGGTTCTCAACGTAGACAGTAAGAAGAGTCAGCCTTCTTGTACTTATGTCGGCATTGTGCCTATTGTATTTAATTCCGATGCAATTTCTGTGTTTCATCGTCAATAAGAAGGTCCAAGGGATACAGCAAACCTGAAGTGAAGCATCGGAATCTATAACTAGTGTCACAGGAATGGTCCAAAACATAGACAGTAAGAAGAGTCAGTCTTCATGTACTTAAGTCGGCAATGTGCCTTTTGTATTTAAATCCGATGCAATTTAATTGTTTCTTCGTCAATAAGAAGTTCCAAGGGAAACAGTAAACCTGGAGTGAAGCATCGGAATCTATAACTAGTGTCACAGGAATGGTTCTCAACATAGGCAGTAAGAAGAGTCACCCTTCTTGTACTTAAGTCGGCATTGTGCCTTTTGTATTCAGTTCCGATGCAATATCTGTGTTTCATCGTCAATAAGAAGGTGAGACGGTTACAGTAACCCTGAAGTGAAGCATCGTAATCTGTAACTAGTGTCACAGAAATGGTTCAAAACATAGACAGTAAGAAGAGTCAGTCCTCTTGTATTTAAGTCGGCATTGTGCATTTTGTATTTAATTCCGATGCAATCTCTGTGTTTCATCGTCAATAAGAAGGTCAGAGGGATACAGTAAACCTGAAGTGAAGCATCAGAATCTATAACTAGTGTCACAGGAATGGTTCAAATCATAGACTGTAAGAAGAGTCAGTCTTCTTGTACATGAGTCGGCATTGTTGCTTTTGTATTTAATTCCGATGCAATTTCTGTGTTTCGTCGTCAATAAGAAGGTCCAAGGGATACAGTAAACCTGAAGTGAAGCATAGGAATCTATAACTAGTGTCACAGGAATGGTTCAAAACATAGTCAGTAAGAAGAGTCAGACTTCATGTACTTAAGTCGGCAGTGTGCCTTTTGTATTTAATTCCGATGCAATTCCATTGTTTCATCGTCAATAAGAAGGTGCAAGGGATACAGAAAACCTGAAGCGAAGCATCGGAATCTATAACTATTGTCAATGGAATGATTCAAACATAGACAGTAGGAAGAGTCAGTCTTCTTGTACATAAGTCTGCATTGTGCCTTTTGTATTTAAATCCGAGGCAATTTCTGTGTATCATCGTCAATAAGAAGGTCCAAGGGATACAGTAAACCTGAAGTGATGCATCGGAATCTATAACTAGTGTCACAGAAATGGATCAAATCATAGACAGTATGAAGAGTCAGTCTTCTTGTACTTAAGTCAGCATTGTGCCTTTTGTATTTAATTCCGATGCAATTTCTGTGTTTCATCGTCAATAAGAAGGTAAGAGGGATTCAGTAAACCTGAAGTGAAGCATCGGACTCTATAACTAGTGTCACTGAAATGGTTCAAAACATAGACAGTAAGAAGAATCAGTCTTCTTGTACTTAAGTCGGCATTGTGCATTTTGTATTTAATTCCGATGCAATTTCTGTATTTCATCGTCAATAAGAAGGTCAGAGGGATACAGTAAACCTGAAGTGAAGCATCGGAATCTATAACTAGTGTCACAGGATTGGTTCATAACATAGACAGTAAGAAGAGTCAGTCTTCTTGTACTTGAGTCGGCGTTGTGCCTTTTGTATTAAATTCCGATGCAATTTCTGTGTTTCATCGTCAATAAGAGGGTCCAAGGAATACAGTAAACCTGAAGTGAAGCATCGGAATCTATAACTAGTGTCACAGGAATGGTTCATAACATAGACAGTTAGAAGAGTCAATCTTCTTGTACTTAAGTCGGTATTGTGCGTTTTCTATTCAATTCCGATGCAATTTCTGTGTTTCATCGTCAATAAGAAGGTCAGAGGGATACAGTAACCGTGAAGTGAAGCATCGGAATCCATAACTAGTGTCACAGGAATGGTTCAAAACGTAGTCAGTAAGAAGAGTCTATCTTTTTGTACTTAAGTCGGCATTGTGCCTTTTGTATTTATTTCCGATGTAATATCTGTGTTTCATCGTCAATATGAAGGTCCAAATGATACAGTTAACCTGAAGTGAAGCATCGGAATTTATAACTAGTGTCACAGGATTGGTTCAAAACATAGACAGTAAGAAGCGTCAGTCTTCCTTTACTTAAGTCGGCATTGTGCCTTTTGTATTTAATTCTGATGCAATTTCTGTGTTTCATCGTCAATAAGCAGGTCAGAGGGATACAGTAAACCTGATGTGAAGCATCGGAATCTATAAGTAGTGTCACAGGAATGGTTCAAAACATAGACAGTAAGAAGAGTCAGTCTTCTTGTACTTAAGTCGGCATTGTGCCTTTTCTATGTAATTCCGATGCAATTTCTGTGTTTCATCGTCAATAAGAAGGTCAGCGGGATACAGTAAACCTGAAGTGAAGCATCGGAATCTATAACTAGTGTCACAGGAATGGTTCAAAACATAGTCAGTAAGGAGAGTCAGTCTTTTTGTACTTAAGTCCGCATTGTGCCTTTTGTATTTATTTCAGATGTACTTTCTGTGTTTCATCGTCAATAAGACGGTCCAAATGATACAGTAAACCTGAAGTGAAGCATCGGAATCTATAAGTAGTGTCACAGGAATGGTTCAAAACATAGACAGTAAGAAGAGTCAGCCTTTTTGTACTTAAGTCGGCATTGTGCCTTTTGTATTTAATTCCGATGGAATTTCTGTGTTTCATCGTCAATAAAAAGGTCAGAGGGATACAGTAAACCTGAAGTGAATCATCGGAATCTATAACTAGTGTCACAGGAATGTTTAAAAACATAGTCAGTAAGAAGAGTCAGTCGTCTTGTCCTTAAGTCGGCATTGTGCCTTTTGTATTTAATTCCGAAGCAATTTTTGTGTTTCATCGTCAATAAGAAGGTCCAAGGGATACAGTAAACCTGGAATGTACATCGGAATCTATAACTGGTTTCACAGGAATGGTTCAAAACATAGACAGTAAGAAGATACAGTCTTCTTGTACTCAAGTCGGCATTGTGCCTTTTGTATTTAATTCCGATGCAATTTCTGTGTTTCTTCGTCAATAAGAAGGTCCACGGGATACAGTAAACCTTAAGTGAAGCATCGGAATCGATAACTAGTGTCACAGGAATGGTTCAATACATAGTCAGTGAGAAGAGTGAGTCTTCTTATACCTAAGTCGGCATTGTGCCTTTTCTATTTAATTCCGATGCAATTTCTGTGTTTCATTGTCAATAAGATGGTCCAAGGGAGACAGTAAACCTGAAGTGAAGCATCGGAATCTGTAACTAGTGTCACAGGAATGGTTCAAAACATAGACAGAAAGAAGAGTCAGTCTTCTTGTACTTAAGTCGGCAGTGTGCCTTTTCTATTTAGTTCCGATAAAATTTGTGTGTTTCATCGTCAATAAAAAGGTCAGAGGGATACAGTAAACTTGATGTGAAGCATCGGAATCTATAACTAGTGTCACAGGAATGGTTCAAAACATAGTCAGTAAGAAGAGTCAGTCTTCTTGTCCTTAAGTGCGCATTGTGCCTTTTGTATTTAATTCCGATCCAATTTCTGTCTATCATCCTCAATAAGAAGATCCAAGGGATACAGTAAACCTGAAGTGATGCATCGTAACCTATAACTAGTGTCACAGGAATGGTTCAAAACATAGACAGTAAGAAGAGTCAGTCATCTTGTACTTATTTCGGCATTGTGCCTTATGTGTTTAATTCCGATGCAATTTCTGTGTTTCATCGTCAATAAGAAGGTACATGGGATACAGTAAACCTGAAGTGAAGCAACGGAATCTATAACTAGTGTCACAGGAATGGTTCAAAACATAGTCAGTAACAAGAGTCAGTCTTCTTGTACCTAAGTCGGCATTGTGCCTTTTCTATTTAATTCCGATGCAATTTCTGTGTTTCATCGTCAATAGTAAGGTCCAAGAGATACAGTAAACCTGAAGTGAAGCATCGGAATCTATAACTACTGTCACAGGAATGGTTCAAAACATAGACAGTTAGAAGAGTCAGTCTTCTTGTACTTAAGTCGGCATTGTGCATTTTGTATTTAATTCCGATGCAATTTCTGTGTTTCATCGTCAATAAGAAAGTCAGAGGGATACAGTAAACCTGAAGTGAAGCATCTGAATCTATAACTGGTGTCACAGGAATGGTTCAAATCATAGACAGTAAGAAGAGTCAGTCCTCTTGTACTTGAGTCGGCACTGTGCCTTTTGTATTAAATTCCGACACAATATCTGTGTTTCATCGTCAATAAGAGGGTCCAAGGAATGCAGTAAACCTGAAGTGAAGCATCGGAATCTGTAACTAGTGTCACAGGAATGGTTCATAACATAGACAGTTAGAAGACTCAATCTTCTTGTACTTAAGTCGGCATTGTGCCTTTTCTATTCAATTCCGATGCAATTTCCTGTTTTTCAACGTCAATAAGAAAGTCAGAGGGATACAGTAAACCTGAAGTGAATCATCGGAATCAATAACTAATGTCTCAGGAATGGTTCAAATCATAGACAGTAAGAAGATGCAGTCTTCTTGTACTTATGTCGGCATTGTGCCTCTTGTATTTTATTCCGATGCAATTTTTGTGTTTCATCGCCAATACGAAGGTCCGAGGGATACAGTAAACCTGGAGTGTAGCATCGGAATATATAACTAGTGTCACAGGAATGGTTCAAAACATAGTCAGTAAGAAGAGTCACTCTTCTTTTACTTAAGTCGGCATTGTGCCTTTTGTATTTAATTCCGATGCAATTTCTGTGTTTCATCGTCAATAAGTAGGTCAAAGGGATACAGTAAACCTGAAGTGAAGCATCGGAATCTATAACTAGTGTCACAGGAATGGTTCAAAACATAGTCAGTAAGAAGAGTGAGTCTGCTTGTCCTTAAGTCGGCATTGTGCCTTTTGTATTTAATTCCGATTCTATTTCTGTGTTTCATCGTCAATAAGAAGGTCCAAGGGATACAGTAAACCTGAAGTGAAGCATCAGAATCTATAACTAGTGTCAATGGAATGGATCAAAACATAGACAGTAAGAAGAGTCAATCTTCTTGTCCTTTAGTCGGCATTGTGCCTTTTGTATTTAATTCCGATGCAATTTCTGTGTTTCATCGTGAATAAGAAGGTCAGAGGGATACAGTAAACCAGAAGTGAAGCATCGGAATCTATAACTAGTGTCACAGGAATGGTTCAAAACATAGTTAGTAAGAAGAGTCCGTCTTCTTGTCCATAAGTGGGCATTGTGCCTTTTGTATATAATTCCGATGCAATTTCTGTGTTTCATCGTCAATACGAAGGTCAGAGAGATACGGTAAACATGAAGTGAAGCATCGGAATCTATAACTAGTGTCATAGGAATGGTTCAAAACATAGACGGTAAGAAGAGTCAGTGTTCTTGTACTTAAGTCGGCATTGTGCCTTTTCTATTTAATTCCGATGCAATTTCTGTGTTTCATCGTCAGTAAGAAGGTCAGAGGGATACACTATACCTGAAGGCAAGCATCGGAATCTATAACTAGTGTCACAGGAATGGTTCAAACATAGTCAGTAACAAGAGTCAGTCCTTTTGTACTTAACTCGGTATTGTGCCTTTTGTATTTAATTCCGTTGTAATATCTGTGTTTCATCGTCAATAAGAAGGTCAGAGGGATACAGTAAACCTGAAGTGAAGCATCGGAATCTAAAACTAGTGTCAATGAAATGGTTCAAAATATACAGAGTAAGAAGAGTCAGTCTTCTTGTACTTAAGTCGGCGTTGTGCTTTTTGTATTTGAATCCGGTGCAATTTCTGTGTTTCATCGTCAATATGAAGGCCAGAGGGATACAGTAAACCTAAACAGAAGCATCGGAATCTATAACTAGTGTCACAGGATTGGTTCAAAACATAGTCTGTAGGAAGAGTATGTCTTCTTGTCCTTAAGTCGGCATTGTGCCTTTTGTATTTGATTCCGATGATATTTCTGTGTTTCATCGTCAATAAGAATGTCCAAGGGATACAGTAAACCAGGAGTGAAGCATCGGAATCTATAACTAGTATCACAGGAACGGTACAAAACATAGTCATTAAGAAGATACAGTCTTCTTGTACTTAAGTCGGCATTGTGCCTTTTGTATTTCATTCCGATGCAATTTCTGCGTTTCATAGTCAATAAGAAGGTCCAAGGGAAACAGTAAACATGAAGTGTAGCATCGGAATCCATAACAAGTGTCACAGGAATGGTTCAAAACATCGTCAGTAAGAAGAGTCGGTCTTCTTGTCCTTAAGTCGGCATTGTTCCTTTTGTATTTAATTCCGATGCAATTTCTGTCTTTCATCGTCAATAAGAAGGTCAGAGGCATAAAGTAAACCTGAAGTCAAGCATCGGAATCTATAACTAGTGTCACAGGATTGGTTCAAAATATAGTCAGTAACAAAAGTCAGTCTTTTTTTACATAAGTCGGCATTGTGCCTTTTGTATTTAATTCCGATGTAATTTCTGTGTTTCATCATCAATAAGAAGGTCAGAGGGATACAGTAAACCTGAAGTGAAGCATCGGAATCTCTAACTAGTGTCAATGGAATGGTTCAAAACATACACAGTAGGAAGAGTCAGTCTTTTTGTACCATAGTCGGCATTGTGCCTTTTGTATTTAATTCCGGTGCAATTTCTGTGTTTCATCGTCAATAAGAAGGTCAGAGGGATACAGTAAACCTGAAGTGAGGCATCGGAATCTATAACTAGTGTCACAGGAATGGTTCAATACATAGTCAGAAAGAAGGGTCAGTCTTCTTGTTCTTAAGTCCGCATTGTGCCTTTTGTGTTTAATTCCGATGCAATTTCTGTGTTTCATCGCCAATAAGAAGGTCCGAGGGATACAGTAAACATGGAGTGTAGCATCGGAATATATAACTAGTGTCACAGGAATGGTTCAAAACATAGTCAGTAAGAAGAGTCAGTCTTCATGTACTTAAGTCGGCATTGTGCCTTTTGTATTTAATTCCGATGCAATTTCAGTGTTTCATCGTCAATAAGAAGGTCCAAGGGATACAGTAAACCTGAAGTGAAGCATCGGAATCTATAACTAGTGTCACAGGAATGGTTCTAAACATAGTCAGTAAGAGGAGTACGTCTTCATGTACTTAAGTCGGCATTGTGCCTTTTGTATTAAATTCCGATGCAATTTCTGTGTTTCATCGTCAATAAGAAGGTCCAAGGGATACAGTAAACCTGAAGTGAAGCATCGGAATCTATAACTAGTGTCACAGAAATAGTTCTAAACATAGTCAGTAAGAGGAGTCGGTCTTCATGTACTTAAGTCGGCATTGTGCCTTTTGTATTTAATTCCGATGCAATTTCTGTGTTTCATCGTCAATGAGAAGGTCCAAGGGATACAGTAAACCTGAAGTGAAGCATCGGAATCAATAACTAGTGTTACAGGAATAGTTCAAAACACAGTCAGTAAGAAGAGTCAGTCTTCTTGTACTTAAGTCAGCATATTTGCTTAATCTATTTAATACCGATGCAATTTTAGTGTTTCATCGACAATAAGAAGGTCAGAGGGATACGGTAAACATGAAGTGAAGCTACGGAATCTATAACTAGTGTCATAGGAATGGTTCAAAACATAGACGGTAAGAAGAGTCAGTGTTCTCGTACTTAAGTCGGCATTGTGCCTTTTCTATTTAATTCCGATGCAATTTCTGTGTTTCATCGTCAGTAAGAAGGTCAGAGGGATACAGTAAACCTGAAGGCAAGCATCGGAATCTATAACTAGTGTCACAGGAATGGTTCAAAACGTAGTCAGTAACAAGAGTCAGTCTTTTTGTACTTAACTCGGTATTGTGCCTTTTGTATTTAATGCCGATGTAATATCTGTGTTTCATCGTCAATAAGAAGGTCAGAGGGATACAGTTAACCTGAAGTGAAGCATCGGAATCTATAACTAGTGTCAATGAAATGGTTCAAAACATACACAGTAAGAAGAGTCAGTCTTCTTGTACTTAAGTCGGCGTTGTGCTTTTTGTATTTAATTCCGGTGCAATTTCTGTGTTTCATCGTCAATAAGAAGGCCAGAGGGATACAGTAAACCTAAAGTGAAGCATCGGAATCTATAACTAGTGTCACAGGATTGGTTAAAAACATAGTCAGTAAGAAGAGTCAGTCTTCTTGTCCTTAAGTCGGCATTGTGCCTTTTGTATTTAATTCCGATGCTATTTCTGTGTTTCATCGTCAATAAGACGGTCCAAGGGATACAGTAAACCAGGAGTGAATCATCGGAATCAATAACTAATGTCTCAGGAATGGTTCAAATCATAGACAGTAAGAAGATGCAGTCTTCTTGTACTTATGTCGGCATTGTGCCTCTTGTATTTAATTCCGATGCAATTTTTGTGTTTCATCGCCAATAAGAAGGTCCGAGGGATACAGTAAACCTGGAGTGTAGCATCGGAATATATAACTAGTGTCACAGGAATGGTTCACAACATAGTCAGTAAGAAGAGTAGGTCTTCATGTACTTAAGTCGGCATTGTGCCTTTTGTATTTAATTCCGATGCAATTTCTGTGTTTCATCGTCAATAAGTAGGTCCAAGGGATACAGTAAACCTGAAGTGAAGCATCGGAATCTATAACTAGTGTCACAGGAATGGTTCAAAGCATAGTCCGTAAGAAGAGTGAGTCTTCTTGTCCTTAAGTCGGCATTCTGCCTTTTCTAATTAATTCCGATGCAAATTCTCTGTTTCATCGTCAATAAGAATGTCCAAGGGATACAGTAAACCTGGACTGAAGTATCGGAATCTATAAATAGTGTCTATGGAATGGTTCCAAGCATCGACAGTAGGAAGAGTCAGTCTTCTAATTAAGTCGGCATTGTGCCTTTTGTATTTAATTCCAATGCAATTTCTGTGTTTCATCGTCAATAAGAAGGTCCAAGGGAAACAGTAAACCTGAAGTGTAGCATCGGAATCCATTACAAGTGTCACAGGAATGGTTCAAAACATCGTCAGTAAGAAGAGTAGGTCTTCATGTACTTAAGTCGGCATTGTGCCTTTTGTATTTAATTCCGATGCAAATTCAGTGTTTCATCGTCAATAATAAGGTCCAAGGGATACAGTAATACTGAAGTGAAGCTTCGGAATCTATAACTAGTGTCACAGAAATGGTTCTAAACATAGTCAGTAAGAGGAGTCAGTCTTCATGTACTTAAGTCGGCATTGTGCTTTTTGTATTTAATTCCGACGCAATTTCTGTGTTTCATCGTCAATAAGAAGGTCCAAGGGATACAGTAAACCTGAAGTGAAGCATCGGAATCAATAACTAGTGTCACAGGAATGGTTCAAAGCATAGTCAGTAAGAAGAGTCAGTCTTCTTGTACTTAAGTCGGCGTATTTTCTTAATCTATTTAATACCGATGCAATAACAGTGCTTCATCGACAATAAGAAGGTCCAAGGGATACAGTAAACCTGAAGTGAAGCATCAGAATCTATCACTAGTGTCAATGGAATGGATCAAAACATAGACAGTAAGAAGAGTCAATCTTCTTGTCCTTAAGTCGGCATTGTGCCTTTTTTATTTAATCCCGATGCAATTTCTGTGTTTCATCGTCAATAAGAAGGTCAGAGGGATACGGTAAACCTGAAGTGAAGCATCGGAATCTATAACTAGTGTCAATGAAATGGTTCAAAACATACAGAGTAAGAAGAGTCAGTCTTCTTGTACTTAAGTCGGCGTTGTGCTTTTTGTATTTGATTCCGGTACAATTTCTGTGTTTCATCGTCAATAAGAAGGCCAGAGGGATACAGTAAACCTAATGTGAAGCATCGGAATCTATAACTTGTGTCACAGGATTGGTTAAAAACATAGTCAGTAAGAAAAGGATGTCTTCTTGTCCTTAAGTCGGCATTGTGCCTCTTGTATTTAATTACGATGCTATTTCTGTGTTTCATCGTCAATAAGAATGTCCAAGGGATACAGTAAACCAGGAGTGAAGCATCGGAATCAATAACTAGTGTCTCAGGAATGGTTCAAACATAGACAGTAAGAAGATACAGTCTTCTTGTACTTAAGTCGGCATTGTGCCTTTTGTATTTAATTCCGATGCAATTTCTGTGTTTCATCGTCAATAAGAAGGTCCAAGGGATACAGTAAACCTGAAGTGAGGCATCGGAATCTAAAACTAGTGTCACAGAAATGGTTCAAACGTAGTCAGTAAGAAGAGAGAGTCTTCTAGTTCTTAAGTCGGCATTGTGCGTTTTCTAATTTATTCCGATGCAATTTCAGTGTTTCATCGTCAATAAGAAGGTCCAAGGGATACAGTAAACCTGGAGTGAAGTATCGGAATCTATAAATAGTGTCAATGGAATGGTTCAAAGCATAGACAGTAAGAAGAGTCAGTCTTCTTGTAATTAGGTCGGCTTTGTGCCTTTTGTATTTAATTCCGGTGCAATTTCTGTGTTTCATCGTCAATAAGAAGCTCAGAGGGATACAATAAACCTGAAGTGAAGCATCGGAATCTATAACTAGTGTCACAGGAATGGTTCAAAACATAGTCAGTAAGAAGAGTCAGTCTTCTTGCCCTTAAGTCGGCATTGTGCCTTTTGTATTTAATTCCGATGCAATTTCTGTGTTTAATCGTCAATAAGATGATCAGAGCGATACAGTAACCCTGAAGTGAAGCATCGGGATCTACAACTAGTGTCACAGAAATGGTTCAAAGCATAGTCAGTAAGAAGAGTCAGTCTTCTTGTACTTATGTCGGCATTGTGCCTTTTGTATTTAATTCCGATGCAATCTCTGTGTTTCATCGTCAATAAGAATGTCAGAGGGATACTGTAAACCTGACGTGAAGCATCACAATCTATAACTAGTGTCACAGGTATGGTTCAAAGCATTGACATTAGGAAGAGTCAGTCTTCTTGTACTTGAGTCGGCATTGTGCTTTTTGTATTAAATTCCGATGCAATTTCTGTGTTTCATCGTCAATAAGAAGGTCCAAGGGATACAGTACACCTGAATTCAAGCATCGGAATCTATAACTAGTGTCACAGGAATGGTTCAAATCATAGACAGTACGAAGAGTCTATCTTCTTGTACTTAAGTCGGTATTGTGCCATTTGTATTTAATTCCAATGCAATTTCTGTGTTTCATCGTCAATAAGGTCAGAGGGATACAGTAAACCTGTAGTGAAGCATCGGATTCTATAACTAGTTTCACAGGAATGGTTCAAAACATAGACAGTAGGAAGAGTCAGTCTTCTTGTACATATGTCGGCATTTTGCTTTTTGTATTTAATTCCGATGCAAATTCTGTGTTTCATCGTAAAGAAGATGGTCCAAGGGATACAGTAAACCTGGAGTGAAACATCGGAATCTATAACTAGTGTCAATGGAATGGTGCAAAACATAGACAGTAAGAAGAGTCACTCTTCTTGTACTTAAGTCGGCATTGTGCCTTTTGTATCTAATTCCGGTGCAATTTCTGTGATTCATCGTCAATAAGAAGGCCAGGGGGATACAGTAAACCTGAAGTGAAGCATCGGAATCTAGAACTAGTGTCACAGGAATGGTTCAAAAACATAGTCAGTAAGAAGAGTCAGTCTTCTTGTCCTTAAGTCGGCATTGTGCCTATTGTATTTAATTCCGATGCCATTTCTGTGTTTCATCGTCAATAAGAAGGTCCAAGGGATACAGGTAACCTGGAGTGAAGCATCGGAATCCATAACTAGTGTCACAGGAATGGTTCAAAACAGAGACAGTAAAAAGAGTCAGTCTTTATATACTTAAGTCGCCATTGTGCCTTTTGTAATTAATTCCGATGCAAATTATGTCTTTCATAGTCAATAAGAAGGTTCAAGGGATACAGTAAACCTGAACAGAAGCATCGGAATCTATAACTAGTGTCACAGGAATAGTTCAAAACATAGTCAGTAAGAAGTGTCAGTCTTCATGTACTTAAGTCGGCATTGTGCCTTGTGTATTTAATTCCGATGCAATTTCTGTGTTTCATCGTCAATAAGAAGGTCCAAGGGATACAGTAAATCTGAAGTGAAGCATCAGAATCTATAACTAGTGTCACAGGAATGGTTCAAAATAGTCAGTGAGGAGAGTCAGCCTTCATATCCTTAAGTCGGCCTTCTACCTTTTGTATTTAATTCCGATGCAATTTGTGTGTTTCATCGTGAATAAGAATTTCCAAGGGATACAGTAAACCTCGAGTGAAGCATCGGAATCTATAACTAGTGTCACAGGATTGGTTGAAAACATAGACAGTAGGACGAGTCAGTCTTCTTGTACTTAAGACGGCATTGTGCCATTTGTATTTAATTCCGATGCAATTTCTGTGTTTCATCGTCAATAAGAAGGTCCAAGGGATACAGTAAACCTGAAGTGAAGCATCGGAATCCATAACCAGTCTCAATGGAATGGTTCAAAACATAGACAGTAGGAAGAGTCAGTCCTCTTGTACTTAAGTCGGCATTGTGCCTTTTGTATTTAATTCCGGTGCAATTTCTGTGTTTCATCGTCAATAGGAAGGTCAGAGTGATTCAGAAAACCTGATGTGAAGCATCGGAATCTATAACTAGTGTCACTGGAATGGTTCAAATCATAGCCAGTAAGAAGAGTCCGTCTTCCTATCCTTAAGTCGGCCTTGTGCCTTTTGTATTTAATTCCGATGCAATTTCTGTGTTTCACCGTCAATAAGAAGGTCCAAGGTATACAGTAAGCCTGAAGTGAAGCATCGGAATCAATATCTAGTGTCACAGGAATGGTTCAAAACATAGACAGTAAGAAGAGTCAGTCTTCTTGTACCTAAGTCGACATTGTGCCGCTTGTATTTAATTCCGATGCGATGTCTGTGTTTCATCGTCAATAAGAAGGTCAGAGGGATACAGTAACCCTGAAGTGAAGCATCGGAATCTATAACTAATGTCACAGAAATAGTTCAAAACATAGTCAGTAAGAAGAGTCACTCTTCTTGTACTTAAGTCGGCATTGTGCCTTTTGTATTTAATTCCGATGCCATTTCTGTGTTTCATCGTCAATAAGAAAGTCGAATGGATACAGTAAACCTGACGTCAAGCCTCGGAATCTATAACTAGTGTCATAGGAATGGTTCAAATCATAGACAGTAAGAAGAGTCACGCTTCTTGTACTTAAGTCTTCATTGTGCATTTTCTACTTCATTCCGATGCAATTTCTGTGTTTGATCGTCAATACGAAGGTCCAAGGGATACCGTAAACCTGAAGTGAAGCATCGGAATCTATAACTAGTGTCACAGGAATGGTTCAAAACATAGTCAGTAGGAAGAGTCAGTCTTCTTGTCCTTAAGTCGGCATTGTGCATTTTGTATTTAATTCCTATCCAATTTCTGTGTTTCATCGTCAATAAGAAGGTCCAAGGGATACAGTAAACCTGGAGTGAAGCATCGTAATCTATAACTAGTGTCACAGGAATGGTTCAAAACATAGACAGTACTTAAGTCGGCATTGTGCCTTTTGTATTTAATTCCGATGCAATTTCTGTGTTTCATCGTCAATAAGAAAGTCCAAGGGATAAAGGAACCTGAAGTGAAGCATCGGAATCTATAACTAGTGTCACAGGAATGGTTCAAAACGTAGTCAGTAAGAAGAGTCAGTCTTCTTGTCCTTAAGTCGGCATTGTGCCTTTGTATATAATTCCGATGCAATTTCTGTGTTTCATCGTCAATAAGAAGGTCCAAGGGACACAGTAAACCTGGAGTGAAGCATCAGAATCAATAACTAGTGTCACAGGAATGGTTCAAAACATAGTCAGTAAGAAGAGAAAGTCTTCTTGTCCATAAGTCGGCATTGTGCCTTTTGTATTTAATTCCGATGCTATTTCTGTGTTTCATCGTCAATAACAAGGTCCAAGGGATACAGTAAACCTGAAATGAAGCATCGGAATCTATAACTAGTGTCACAGGAATGGTTCAAAACATAGACAGTAAGAAGAGACAGTCTTCTAGGCCGTAAGTCGACATTGTCCCGCTTGTATTTAATTCCGATGCAATTTCTGTGTTTCATCGTCAATAAGAAGATCAGAGGGATACAGTAACCCTGAAGTGAAGCATCGGAATCTATAACTAGTGTCACAGGAATGGTTCAAACATAGTCAGTAACAAGAGTCACTCTTCCTGTCCTTAAGTCGGCATTGTGCCTTTTTTATTTAATTCCGATGCTATTTCTGTGTTTCATCGTCAATAAGAAGGCCCAAGGGATACAGTAAACCTGGAGTGAAGCATCGAAATCAATAACTAGTGTCACAGGAATGGTTCAAAACATAGACAGTAAGAAGATACAGTCTTCTTGTACTTAAGTCGGCATCGTGCCTTTTGTATTTAATTCCGATGCAATTTCTGTGTTTCATCGTCAATAAGAAGGTCAGAGGGATACAGTAAACGTCAAGTGAAGCATCGGAATCTATAACTAGTGTCACAGGAATGGTTCAAAGCATAGTCAGAAAGAAGGGTCAGACTTCTTGTCCTTAAGTCGGCATTGTGCCTTTTGTATTTCATTCCGATGCAATATCTGTGTTTCATCGTCAATAAGAAGGTCCAAGGGATACAGTAAACCTGGAGTTAAGCATCGGAATCTATAACTATTGTCACAGAAATGGTTCAAATCATAGACAGTACTTAAGTCGGCATTGTGCCTTTTCTATTTAATTCCGATGCAATTTCTGTGTATCATCGTCAATAAGAAGGTCCAAGGGAAACAGTAAACCAGAAGTGAAGCATCGTAATCTATAACAAGTGTCACACGAATGGTTCAAAACATAGTCAGTAAGAAGAGTCGGTCTTCATGTACTTAAGTCGGCATTGTGCCTTTTGTATTTAATTCCGATGCAATTTCAGTGTTTAATCGTCAATAAGAAGGTCCAAAGGATACAGTAAACCTGAAGTGAAGCATCGGAATCTATAACTAGTGTTACAGGAATGGTTGAAAACAGAGTTAGTAAGAGGAGTCAGTCTTCATGTACTTAATCGGCATTGTTCCTTTTGTATTTAATTCCGATGCAATTTCTGTGTTTCATCGTCAATAAGAAGATCAGAGGGATACAGTAACCCTGAAGTGAAGCATCGGAATCTATAACTAGTGTCAATGGAATGTTCAAAACATAGACAGTAGGAAGAGTCAGTCTCCTTGTACTTAAGTCGGCATTGTGCCTTTGTATTACATTCCGGCGCAATTTCTGTGTTTCATCGTCAATAAGAAGGTCAGAGGGATACAGTAAACCTCAAGTGAAGCATCGGAATCAATAACTAGTGTCACTGGAATGGTTCATAACATAGTCAGTAAGAAGAGTCAGTCTGCTTGTCCTTAAGTCGGCCATGTGCCTTTTGTATTTAATTCCGATGCAATTTCTGTGTTTCTTCGTCAATAAGAAGGTCCAAGGGATACAGTAAACCTGGAGTGAAGCATCGAAATCTATAACTAGTGTCACAGGAATGGTTCAAACATAGTCAGTAAGAAGAGTCAGTCTTAATGTCCTTAAGTCGGCACTGTGCCGTTTGTTTTTAATACCGATGCAATTTCTGTGTTTCATCGTTAATAAGAAGGTCCAATTGATACAGTAAACCTGAAGTGAAGCATCGCAATCTATTACTAGTGTCACAGGAATGGTTCAAATCATAGTCAGTAAGATGAGCCAGTCTTCGTGTCCCTAAGTCGGCCATGTGCCTTTTGTATTTCATGCCAATGCAATTTCTGTGTTTCATCGTCAATAAGAAGGTTCAAGGGATACAGTAAACCTGAAGTGAAGCATCGGAATCTAAAACTAGTGTCACAGGAATGGTTCAAAACATTGTCAGTAAGAAGAGTCAGTCTCTTTGTACTTAAGTAGGCATTGTGCCTTTTGTATTTAATTCCGAGGTAATATCTGTGTTTCATCGTCAATATGAGGTTCCAAATAATACAGTAAACCTGAAGTGAAGCATCGGAATCTATAACTAGTGTCACAGCTATGGTTGAAAGCATAGACAGTAAGAAGAGTCAGTCTTCTTGTACTTGAGTCGGCATTGTGCTTTTTGTGTTAAATTTCGATGCAATTTCTGCGTTTCATCGTCAATAACAAGGTCCAAGGAATACAGTAAACCTGAAGTCAAGCATCGGAATCTATAGCTAGTGTCACAGGAATGGTTCAAAACATAGTTAGTAAGAAGGGTCACTCTTCTTGTACTTAAGTCGGCATTGTGCCTTTTGTATTAATTCCGATGCCATTTCTGTGTTTCATCGTCAATAAGAAAGTCTGAGGGATACAGTAAACCTGAAGTGAAGCCTCGGAATCTATAACTAGTGTCACAGGAATAGTTCAAATCATAGACAGTAATAAGAGTCAGTCTTCTTGTACTTATGTCGGCATTGTGTATTATCTATTTCATTCCGATGCAATTTCTGTGTTTCATCGTCAATAAGAAGGACAGAGGGATACAGTAAACCTGAAGTGAAGCATCGGAATCTCTAACTAGTGTCACAGAAATGGTTCAAAACATAATCAGTAAGAAGAGTCAGTCTTCTGGACCTTTAGTCGGCATTGTGCGTTTTGTATTTAATTCCAATGCAATATCTGTGTTTCATCGTCAATAAGAAGGTCCAAGGGATACAGTAAACCTGGAGTGAAGCATGGGAATTTATATCTAGTGTCACAGGAATGGTTCAAAACATAGTCAGTAAGATGAGTCAGTCTTCTTGACCTTAAGTCGACCATGTGCCTTTTGTATTTAATTCCGATGCAATTTCTGTGTTTAATCGCCAATAAGAAGGTCCAAGGGATACAGTAAACCTGGAGTGAAGCATGGGATTCTATAACTAGTGTCACAGCAATGGTTCAAAACATAGACAGTAAGAAGAATCAGTATTCTTGAGCTTAAGTCGGCATTGTGATTTTTCTATTTAATTCCGATGCAATTTCTGTGTTTCATCGTCAATTCGAAGGTCAGAGGGATACAGTTAACCTGAAGTGAAACATAGGAATCTATAACTAGTGTCACAGGAATGGTTCAAAACATAGTCAGTAGGAAGAGGCAGTCTTCTTGTCCTTAAGTCGGCATTGTGCATTTTGTATTTAATTCCTATCCGATTTCTGTGTTTCATCGTCAATAAGAAGGTCCAAGGGATACAGTAAACCTGGAGTGAAGCATCGTAATCTATAACTAGTGTCACAGGAATGGTTCAAAACATAGACAGTACTTAAGTCGGCATTGTGCCTTTTGTATTTAATTCCGATGCAATTTCTGTGTTTCATCGTCAATAAGAAAGTCCAAGGGATAAAGGAACCTGAAGTGAAGCATCGGAATCTATAACTAGTGTCACAGGAATGGTTCAAAACGTAGTCAGTAAGAAGAGTCAGTCTTCTTGTCCTTAAGTCGGCATTGTGCCTTTGTATTTAATTCCGATGCAATTTCTGTGTTTCATTGTCAATAAGAAGGTCCAAGGGACACAGTAAACCTGGAGTGAAGCATCAGAATCAATAACTAGTGTCACAGGAATGGTTCAAAACATAGTCAGTAAGATCAGTCAGTCTTCATGTAGTTAAGTCGGCATTGTGCCTTTTGTATTTAATTCCGATGCTATTTCTGTGTTTCATCGTCAATAACAAGGTCCAAGGGATACAGTAAACCTGAAGTGAAGCATTGGAATCTATAACTAGTGTCACAGGAATGGTTCAAAACATAGACAGTAAGAAGAGACAGTCTTCTTGGCCGTAAGTCGACATTGTCCCGCTTGTATTTAATTCCGATGCAATTTCTTTGTTTCATTGTCAATAAGAAGATCAGAGGGATACAGTAACCCTGAAGTGAAGCATCGGAATCTATAACTAGTGTCACAGGAATGGTTCAAACATAGTCAGTAACAAGAGTCACTCTTCCTGTCCTTAAGGCGGCATTGTGCCTTTTTTATTTAATTCCGATGCTATTTCTGTGTTTCATCGTCAATAAGAAGGTCCAAGGGATACAGTAAACCTGGAGTGAAGCATCGAAATCAATAACTAGTGTCACAGGAATGGTTCAAAACATAGACAGTAAGAAGATACAGTCTTCTTGTACTTAAGTCGGCATCGTGCCTTTTGTATTTAATTCAGATGCAATTTCTGTGTTTCAACGTCAATAAGAAGGTCAGAGGGATACAGTAAACGTCAAGTGAAGCATCGGAATCTATAACTAGTGTCACAGGAATGGTTCAAAACATAGTCAGAAAGAAGGGTCAGACTTCTTGTCCTTAAGTCGGCATTGTGCCTTTTGTATTTAATTCCGATGCAATTTCTGTGTTTCATCGTCAATAAGAAGGTCCAAGGGATACAGTAAACCTGGAGTGTAGCATATGAATCTATAACTAGTGTCACAGGAATGGTTCAAAACATAGTCAGTAAGATCAGTCAGTCTTCATGTAGTTAAGTCGGCATTGTGCCTTTTGTATTTAATTCCGATGCAATTTCTGTGTTTCATCGTCAATAAGAAGGTCCAAGGGATACAGTAAACCTGACGTGAAGCATCGGAATCTATAACTAGTGTCACAGGATTTGTTCAAAACATAGTCAGTAAGAAGAGTGAGTCTTCTTGTTCTTAAGTCGACATTGTGCCTTTTCTATTTAATTCCGATGCAATTTCTGTGTTTCATCGTCATTAAGAAGGTCCAAGGGATACAGTAAACCTGGAGTGAAGTATCGGAATCTATAAATAGTGTCAATGGAATGGTTCAATGCATAGACAGTAAGAAGAGTCAGTCTTCTTGTAATTAAGTCGGCTTTGTGCCTTTTGTATTTATTTCCGGTGCAATTTCTGTGTTTCATCGTCAATACGAAGGTCAGAGGGATACAATAAACCTGAAGTGAAGCATCGGAATCTATAACTAGTGTCACAGGAATGGTGCAAAACATAGTCAGTAAGAAGAGTCAGTCTTCTTGTCCTTAAGTGGGCCTTGTGCCTTTTGTATTTAATTCCGATGCAATATCTGTGTTTCATCGTCAATAAGAAGGTCCAAGGGATACAGTAAACCTGGAGTTAAGCATCGGAATCTATAACTATTGTCACAGAAATGGTTCAAATCATAGACAGTACTTAAGTCGGCATTGTGCCTTTTCTATTTAATTCCGATGCAATTTCTGTGTATCATCGTCAATAAGATGGTCCAAGGGAAACAGTAAACCAGAAGTGAAGCATCGTAATCTATAACAAGTGTCACACGAATGGTTCAAAACATAGTCAGTAAGAAGAGTCGGTCTTCATGTACTTAAGTCGGCATTGTGCCTTTTGTATTTAATTCCGATGCAATTTCAGTGTTTAATCGTCAATAAGAAGGTCCAAAGGATACAGTAAACCTGAAGTGAAGCATCGGAATCTATAACTAGTGTTACAGGAATGGTTGAAAACAGAGACAGTAAGAGGAGTCAGTCTTCATGTACTTAATCGGCATTGTTCCTTTTGTATTTAATTCCGATGCAATTTCTGTGTTTCATCGTCAATAAGAAGGTCCAAGGGATACAGTAAACCTGAAGTGAAGCATCGTAATCTATAACAAGTGTCACACGAATGGTTCAAAACATAGTCAGTAAGAAGAGTCGGTCTTCATGTACTTAAGTCGGCATTGTGCCTTTTGTATTTAATTCCGATGCAATTTCTGTGTTTCATCGTCAATAAGAAGGTCCAAGGGATACAGTAAACCTGGAGTGAAGCATCGGACTCTATAACTAGTGTCAATGGAATGTTCAAAACATAGACAGTAGGAAGAGTCAGTCTTCTTGTACTTAAGTCGGCATTGTGCCTTTTGTATTACATTCCGGTGCAATTTCTGTGTTTCATCGTCAATAAGAAGGTCAGAGGGATACAGTAAACCTCAAGTGAAGCATCGGAATCTATAACTAGTGTCACTGGAATGGTTCATAACATAGTCAGTAAGAAGAGTCAGTCTGCTTGTCCTTAAGTCGGCCATGTGCCTTTTGTATTTAATTCCGATGCAATTTCTGTGTTTCTTCGTCAATAAGAAGGTCCAAGGGATACAGTAAACCTGGAGTGAAGCATCGAAATCTATAACTAGTGTCACAGGAATGGTTCAAACATAGTCAGTAAGAAGAGTCAGTCTTAATGTCCTTAAGTCGGCACTGTGCCGTTTGTTTTTAATTCCGATGCAATTTCTGTGTTTCATCGTTAATAAGAAGGTCCAAGGGATACAGTAAACCTGAAGTGAAGCATCGCAATCTATTACTAGTGTCACAGGAATGGTTCAAATCATAGTCAGTAGGATGAGCCAGTCTTCGTGTCCCTAAGTCGGCCATGTGCCTTTTGTATTTCATTCCAATGCAATTTCTGTGTTTCATCGTCAATAAGAAGGTTCAAGGGATACAGTAAACCTGAAGTGAAGCATCGGAATCTAAAACTAGTGTCACAGGAATGGTTCAAAACATTGTCAGTAAGAAGAGTCAGTCTCTTTGTACTTAAGTAGGCATTGTGCCTTTTGTATTTAATTCCGAGGTAATATCTGTGTATCATCGTCAATATGAGGTTCCAAATAATACAGTAAACCTGAAGTGAAGCATCGGAATCTATAACTAGTGTCACAGCTATGGTTGAAAGCATAGACAGTAAGAAGAGTCAGTCTTCTTGTACTTGAGTCGGCATTGTGCTTTTTGTGTTAAATTTCGATGTAATTTCTGTGTTTCATCGTCAATAACAAGGTCCAAGGAATACAGTAAACCTGAAGTCAAGCATCGGAATCTATAGCTAGTGTCACAGGAATGGTTCAAAACATAGTTAGTAAGAAGGGTCACTCTTCTTGTACTTAAGTCGGCATTGTGCCTTTTGTATTTAATTCCGATGCCATTTCTGTGTTTCATCGTCAATAAGAAAGTCTGAGGGATACAGTAAACCTGAAGTGAAGCCTCGGAATCTATAACTAGTGTCACAGGAATAGTTCAAATCATAGACAGTAATAAGAGTCAGTCTTCTTGTACTTATGTCGGCATTGTGTATTATCTATTTCATTCCGATGCAATTTCTGTGTTTCATCGTCAATAAGAAGGACAGAGGGATACAGTACACCTGAAGTGAAGCATCGGAATCTCTAACTAGTGTCACAGAAATGGTTCAAAACATAATCAGTAAGAAGAGTCAGTCTTCTGGACCTTTAGTCGGCATTGTGCATTTTGTATTTAATTCCAATGCAATATCTGTGTTTCATCGTCAATAAGAAGGTCCAAGGGATACAGTAAACCTGGAGTGAAGCATGGGAATTTATATCTAGTGTCACAGGAATGGTTCAAAACATAGTCGGTAAGATGAGTCAGTCTTCTTGACCTTAAGTCGACCATGTGCCTTTTGTATTTAATTCCGATGCAATTTCTGTGTTTAATCGCCAATAAGAAGGTCCAAGGGATACAGTAAACCTGGAGTGAAGCATGGGATTCTATAACTAGTGTCACAGCAATGGTTCAAAACATAGACAGTAAGAAGAATCAGTATCTTGTGCTTAAGTCGGCATTGTGATTATTCTATTTAATTCCGATGCAATTTCTGTGTTTCATCGTCAATACGAAGGTCAGAGGGATACAGTTAACCTGAAGTGAAGCATAGGAATCTATAACTAGTGTCACAGGAATGGTTCAAAACATAGTCTGTAAGAAGAGTCAGTCTTAATGTACTTAAGTCGGCATTGTGCCGTTTGTTTTTAATTCCCATGCAATTTCTGTGTTTCATCGTTAATAAGAAGGTCCAAGGGATACAGTAAACCTGGAGTGAAGCATCGGAAACTATAACTAGTGTCACAGGAATGGTTCAAATCATAGTCAGTAAGAAGAGTCAGTCTTCTTGTACTTAAGTCGGCTTTGTGCCTTTTGTATTTAATTCCGGTGCAATTTCTGTGTTTCATCGTCAATAAGAGGGTCAGAGGGATACAGTAAACCTGAAGTGAAGCATCGGAATCTATTACTAGTGTCACTGGAATGGTTCAAAACATAGTCAGTAAGAAGAGTCAGTCTTCTTGTACTTGAGTCGGCATTGTATTTTTTCTATTTTATTCCGATGCAATTTCAGTGTTTCATCGTCAATAAGAAGGTTCAAGGGATACAGTAAACCTGAAGCGAAGCATAGGAGTCTATAACTAGTGTCACAGGAATGGTTCAAAACATAGTCTGTATGAAAAGTCAGTCTTAATGTACTTGAGTCGGCATTGTGCCGTCTGTTATTAATTCCGATGCAATTTCTGTGTTTCATCGTTAATAAGAAGGTCCAAGGGATACAGTAAACCTGAAATGAAGCATCGCAATCTATAACTAGTGTCACAGGAATGATTCAAATCATAGTCAGTAAGAAGAGTCAGTCTTCTTGTACTTAAGTCGGCATTGTGCCTTTTGTATTTGATTCCGGTGCAATTTCTGTGTTTCATCGTCAATAAGAGGGTCAGAGGGATACAGTAAACCTGAAGTGAAGCATCGGAATCTATTACTAGTGTCACTGGAATGGTTCAAAACATAGTCAGTAAGAAGAGTCAGTCTTCTTGTACTTGAGTCGGCATTGTATTTTTTCTATTTTATTCCGATGCAATTTCAGTGTTTCATCGTCGATAAGAAGGTCCAAGGGATACAGTAAACCTGGAGTGAAGCATCGGAAACTATAACTAGTGTCAATGGAATGTTCAAAACATAGACAGTAGGAAGAGTCAGTCATCTTGTACTTAAGTCGGCATTGTGCCTTTTGTATTTAATTCCGGTGCAATATCTGTGTTTCATCGTCAATAAGAAGGTCAGAGGGATACAGTAAACCTGAAGTGAAGCATCGGAATCTATAACTAGTGTCACTGGAATGGTTCAAAACATAGTCAGCAAGAAAAGTCAGTCTTCTTGTCCTTAAGTCGGCCATGTGCCCTTTGTATTTAATACCGATGCAATTTCTGTGTTTTATCGTCAATAAGAAGGTCCAACGGATACAGTAAACCTGGAGTGAAACATCGGAATCTATAACTAGTGTCACAGGAATGGTTCAAAACATAGACAGTACTTAAGTCGGCATTGTGCCTTTCGCATTTAATCCCGATGCAATTTCTGTGTTTCATCGTCAATAAGAAGGTCCAGTAGCTACTGGAAACCTGAACTAAAGCATCGGAATCTATAACTAGTGTCACAGGAATGGTTCAAAACATAGTCAGTAAGAAGACTCAGTCGTCTTGCCCTTAAGTCGGCTTTGTGCCTTTGTATTTAATTCCGATGCAATTTCTGTGATTCATCGTCAATAAGAAGGTCCAAGGGATACAGTAAACCTGGAGTGAAGCATCGGAATCTGTAACTAGTGTCACAGGAATGGTTCAAATCATAGTCAGTAAGAAGAGTCAGTCTTCTTGTCCTTAAGTCGGCATTGTGCCTTTTGTATTTAATTGCGATGCAATTTCAGTGTTTCATCGTCAATAAGAAGATCCAAGGGATACAGTAAACCTGGAGTGAAGCATCGGAATCTATAACTAGTGTCAATGGAATGATTCAAAGGATAGACAGTAAGAAGAGTCAGTCTTCTTGTACCTAAGTCGACATTGTGCCGCTTGTATTTAATTCCGATGCTATTTCTGTGTTTCATCGTCAATAAGAAGATCCAAGGGATACAGTAAACCTGCAGTGAAGCATCGGAATCTATAACTAGTGTCACAGGAATGGTTCAAAACAAAGACAGTAAGAGGAGTCAGTCTTCATGTACTTAAGTCGGCATTGTGCCTTTTGTATTCAATTCCGATGCAATTTCTGTGTTTCACCGTCAATAAGAAGGTCCACGGGATACAGTAAACCTGAAGTGAAGCATCGGAATCTATAACTAGTGTCACAGGAATGGTTCAAAACATAGTCAGCAAGCAGAGTCAGACTTCTTAACCTTAAGTCGGCCTTCTGCCTTTTGTATTTAATTCCGATGCAATTTCTGTGTTTCATCGTCAATAAGAAGGTCCAAGGGGTACTGTAAACCTGGAGTGAAGCATCGGAATCTATAACTAGTGTCACAGGATTGGTTCAAAACATAGACAGTAGAAAGAGTCAGTCTTCTTGTACTTAAGTCGGCATTGTGCCATTTGTATTTAATTCCGATGCAATTTCTGTGTTTCATCGTCAATAAGAAGGTCCAAAGGATACAGTAAACCTGAAGAGAAGCATCGGAATCTATAACTAGTGTCACAGGAATGGTTCAAAACATAGACAGTAAGAAGATACAGTCTTCTTGTACTTAAGTTGGCATTGTGCCTTTTGCATTTAATTCCGATGCAATTTCTGTGTTTCATCGTCAATAAGAAGGTCCAAGGGATACAGTAAAGCTGAAGTGAAGCATCGGAATCTATAACTAGTTTCACTGAAATGGTTCAAAACACAGTCAGTAAGAAGAATCACTCTTCTTGTACTTAAGTCGGCATTGTGCCTTTTGTATTTAATTCCGATGCCATTTCTGTGTATCATCGTCAATAAGAAAGTCAGAGGGATACAGTAAACCTGAAGTCAAGCCTCGGAATCTATAACTAGTGTCACAGGAACGGTTCAAATCATAGACAGTAAGAAGAGTCAGTCTTCTTGTACTTATGTCGGCATTGTGCATTTTCTATTTAATTCCGATGCAATTTCTGTGTTTCATCGTCAATAAGTAGGTCAGAGGGATACATTAAACCTGAAGTGAAGCATCGGAAAATATAACTAGTGTCACAGAAATGGTTCAAAACATAATCAGTAAGAAGAATCAGTCTACTTGTCCTTGAGTCGGCATTGTGCTTTTTGTATTTAATTCCTATGCAATTTCTGTGTTTCATCGTCAATAAGAAGGTCCAAGGGATTCGGTAAACCTGGAGTGAAGCATGGGAATCTACAACTAGTGTCACAGGAATGGTTCAAAACATAGACAGTAAGAAGAGTCAGTCTTCATGTACCTAAGTTGGCATTGTGCCTTTTGTATTTAAATCCCATGCAATTTCTGTGTTTCATCGTCAATAAGAAGGTTCAAGGAATACAGTAAACCTGAAGTGAAGCATAGGCATCTATAACTAGTGTCACAGGAATGGTTTAGAACATAGTCAGTAAGAAGAGTCAGTCTTAATGTACTTAAGTCGGCATTGAGCCGTTTGTTTTTATTTCCGATGCAATTTCTGTGTTTCATCGTTAATAAGAATGTCTGAGGGATACAGTAAACCTGAAGTGACGCATCGGAATCTATAACTAGTGTCACAGGAATGTTTCAAAGCATAGACAGTAAGGAGAGTCAGTCATCTTGTACTTAAGTCGGCATTGTGCGTTTTGTATTTAATTCCGGTGCAATTTCTGTGTTTCATCGTCAATAAGAAGGTCAGAGGGATACAGTAAACCTGAAGTGAAACATCGGAATCTATAACTAGTGTCACAGGAATGGTTCAAAACACAGTCAGTAAGAAGCGTCAGTCTTCTTGTTCGTAAGACGGCATTGTACATTTTGTATTTAATTCCGGTGCAATTTCTGTGTTTCATCGTCAATAAGAAGGTCAGATGGATACAGTTAACCTGAAGTGAAGCATCGGAATCTATAACTAGTGTCACAGGAATGGTTCAAAATATAGTCAGTAAGAAGAGCCAGTCTTCTTGTTCTTAAGTCGACATTGTGCCTTTTGTATTTCATTCCGATGCAATTTCTGTGTTTCATCGTCAATAAGAAGATCAGAGGGAATCAGTAACCCTGAAGTGAAGCATCGGAATCTATAACTAGTGTCACTGGAATGGTTCAAAACATAGTCAGTAAGAAGAGTCAGTCTTCTTGTACTTAAGTCGGCATTGTGCCTTTTGTATTTAATTCCGGTGCAATTTCTGTGTTTCATCGTCAATAAGAGGGTCAGAGGGATACAGTAAACCTGAAGTGAAGCATCGGAATCTATTACTAGTGTCACTGGAATGGTTCAAAACATAGTCAGTAAGAAGAGTCAGTCTTCTTGTACTTGAGTCGGCATTGTATTTTTTCTATTTTATTCCGATGCAATTTCAGTGTTTCATCGTCGATAAGAAGGTCCAAGGGATACAGTAAACCTGGAGTGAAGCATCGGAAACTGTAACTAGTGTCAATGGAATGTTCAAAACATAGACAGTAGGAAGAGTCAGTCATCTTGTACTTAAGTCGGCATTGTGCCTTTTGTATTTAATTCCGGTGCAATTTCTGTGTTTCATCGTCAATAAGAAGGTCAGAGGGATACAGTAAACCTGAAGTGAAGCATCGGAATCTATAACTAGTGTCACTGGAATGGTTCAAAACATAGTCAGTAAGAAAAGTCAGTCTTCTTGTCCTTAATCGGCCATGTGCCCTTTGTATTTAATACCGATGCAATTTCTGTGTTTTATCGTCAATAAGAAGGTCCAACGGATACAGTAAACCTGGAGTGAAGCATCGGAATCTATAACTAGTGTCAATGGAATGTTCAGATCATAGACAGTAGGAAGAGTCAGTCTCCTTGTACTTAAGTCGGCATTGTGCCTAATGTATTTAATTCCGGTGCAATTTCTGTGTTTCATCGTCAATAAGAAGGTCAGAGGGATACAGTAAACCTGAAGTGAAGCATCGGAATCTATAACTAGTGTCACCGGAATGGTTCATAACATTGTAAGAAGAGTCAGTCTTCTTGTCCTTAAGTTGGCCATGTGCCTTTTGCATATAATTCCAAGGCAATTTCTGTGTTTCATCGTCAATATGAAAGTCCAAGGGATGCAGTAAACCTCGAGTGAAGCATCGGAATCTATAACTAGTGTCACAGGAATGGTTCAAATCATAGACAGTAAGAAGAGTCGGTCTTCATGTACTTAAGTCGGCATTATGCTTTTTGTATTTAATTCTGATGCACTTTCTGTGTTTCATCATCAACAAGAAGGTCCAAGGGATTCAGTAAACCTGGAGTGAAGCATCGGAATCTATAACTAGTGTCAATGGAATTGTTCAAAACATAGACAGTAAGGAGAGTCAGTCATCTTGTACTTAAGTCGGCATTGTGCGTTTTGTATTTAATTCCGGTGCAATTTCTGTGTTTCATCGTCAATAAGAAGGTCAGAGGGATACAGTAAACCTGGAGTGAAGCATCGGAATCTATAACTAGTGTCACATGAATGGTTCAAAACATAGACAGTAAGAACATACAGTCTTCTTGTACTTAAGTCGGCATTGTGCTTTTCGTATTTAATCCCGATGCAATTTCTGTGTTTCATCGTCAATAAGAAGGTCCAAGAGACACAGGAAACCTGAAGTGAAGCATCGGAATCTATAACTAGTGTCACAGGAATGGTTCAAAACATAGTCAGTAAGAAGAGTCTGTCTCCATGTACTTAAGTCGGCGTTATGCTTTTTGTATTTAATTCCGATGCACTTTCTGTGTTTCATCATCAACAAGAAGGTCCAAGGGATTCAGTAAACCTGGAGTGAAGCATCGGAATCTATAACTAGTGTCAATGGAATGGTTCAAAGCATAGACAGTAAGGAGAGTCAGTCATCTTGTACTTAAGTCGGCATTGTGCGTTTTGTATTTAATTCCGGTGCAATTTCTGTGTTTCATCGTCAATAAGAAGGTCAGAGGGATACAGTAAACCTGAAGTGAAACATCGGAATCTATAACTAGTGTCACAGGAATGGTTCAAAACACAGTCAGTAAGAAGCGTCAGTCTTCTTGTTCGTAAGTCGGCATTGTACATTTTGTATTTAATTCCGGTGCAATTTCTGTGTTTCATCGTCAATAAGAAGGTCAGATGGATACAGTTAACCTGAAGTGAAGCATCGGAATCTATAACTAGTGTCACAGGAATGGTTCAAAACATAGTCAGTAAGAAGAGCCAGTCTTCTTGTTCTTAAGTCGACATTGTGCCTTTTGTATTTCATTCCGATGCAATTTCTGTGTTTCATCGTCAATAAGAAGATCAGAGGGAATCAGTAACCCTGAAGTGAAGCATCGGAATCTATAACTAGTGTCACTGGAATGGTTCAAAACATAGTCAGTAAGAAGAGTCAGTCTTCTTGTCCTTAAGTCGGCCATGTGCTTTTTGCATTTAAGTCCGATGCAAATTCTGTGTTTCATCGTCAATAAGAAGGTTAGAGGGATACAGTAAACCTGGAGTGAAGCATCGGAATCTATAACTAGTGTCACAGGAGTGGTTCAGAACATAGACAGTACTTAAGTCGGCATTGTGCCTTTCGTATTTAATCCCGATGCAATTTCTGTGTTTCATCGTCAATAAGAAGGTCCAAGAGTTACAGGAAACCTGAAGTGAAGCTTCGGAATCTATAACTAGTGTCACAGGAATGGTTCAAAACATAGTCAGTAAGAAGAGTCGGTCTTCTTGTACTTAAGTCGGCATTGTGCCTTTTGTATTAAAATCCGATGCAAGTTCTGTGTTTCATCGTCAATAAGAAGGGCCAAAGGGATACAGTAAACATGAAGTCAAGCATCGGAATCTATAACTAGTGTCACAGGAATGGTTCAAAACATAGACAGTACTTATGTCGGCATTGTGCCTTTTGTATTTAATTTCAATGCAATTTCTGTGTTTCATCGTCAATAAGAAGGTCCAAGGGATACAGGAAACCTGAAGTGAAGCATCGGAATCTATAACTAGTGTCACAGGAATGGTTCAAAACATAGTCAGTAAGAAGAGTCGGTCTTCATGTACTTAAGTCGGCATTGTGCCTTTTGTAATTAATTCCGATGCACTTTCTGTGTTTCATCGTCAACAAGAAGGGCCAAGGGATTCAGTAAACCTGGTGTGAAGCATCGGAATCTATAACTAGTGTCACAGAAATGGTTCAAAACATTGTCAGTAAGAAGAGTCAGTCTTCTTGTACTTGAGTCGGCATTGTGCCTTTTGTATTAAAATCCGATGCAATTTCTGTGTTTCATCGTCAATAAGAAGGTCCAAGGGATACAGTAAACATGAAGTCAAGCATCGGAATCTATAACTAGTGTCACAGGAATGGTTCAAACATAGACAGTAAGAAGAGTCAGTCTTCTTGTACTTAAGTCGGCATTGTGCCTTTTCTATTTAATTCCGGTGCAATTTCTGTGTTTCTTCGTCAATACGAAGGTCAGAGGGATCCAGTAAACCTGAAGTGAAGCATCGGAATCTAAAACTAGTGTGAAAGGAATGGTTCAAATCATAGTCAGTAAGAAGAGTCAGTCTTTTTTACTTAAGTCGCCATTGTGCCTTTTGTATTTAATTCCGAGGTAATTTCTGTGTTTCATCGTCAATATGAGGTTCCAAATGATACAGTAAACCTGAAGTGAAGCATCTGAATCGCTAACTAGTGTCACAGGAATGGTTCAAAACATAGACAGTAAGAAGAGTCTGTCTTCTTGTACTTAAGTCGGCATTGTGCCTTTTGTATTTAATTCTGATGCAATTTCTGTGTTTCATCGTCAATAAGATGATCAGAGAGGTACAGTATCCCTGAAGGGAAGCATCGGAATCTATAACTAGTGTCACAGAATGGTTCAAAACATAATCAGTAAGAAGTGTCAGTCTTCTTGTACTTAAGTCGGCATTGTGCCTTTTGTATTTAATTCCGATGCAATTTCTGTGTTTCATCGTCAATAAGAAGGTCAGAGGGATTCAGTAAACCTGAAGTGAAGCATCGGCATCTATAACTAGTGTCACAGGAATGGTTCAAAACATAGACAGTAGGAAGAGTCAGTATTCTTTTACTTAAGTCGGCATTGTGATTTTTCTATTTAATTCCGATGCAATTCCTTTGTTTCACGGTCAATAAGAAGGTCAGAGGGATACAGTAAACCTGAAGTGAAGCATCGGAATCTATAACTAGTGTCACAGGAATGTTTCTAAACATAGTCAGTAAGAAGAGTCAGTCTTTTTGTACTTAAGTCGGCATTGTGCCTTTTGTATTTACTTCCGATGTAATTTCTGTGTTTCATCGTCAATAAGAAGGTTCAAGTGATACAGTAAACCTGAAGTGATGCATCGGAATCTATAACTAGTGTCACAGGAATGGATCAAAACATAGACAGTAAGAAGAGTCTATCTTCTGGTACTTAAGTCGGTATTATGATTTTTGTATTTAATTCAAATGCAATTACTGTGTTTCATTGTCAATAAGGTCAGAGGGATACAGTAAACCTGAAGTAAAGCATCGGATTCAGTAACTAGTGTCACAGGAATGGTTCAAAACATAGACAGTAGGATGTGTCAGTCTTCTTGTACTTAAGTCGGCATTTTGCCTTTTGTATTAATTCCGATGCAATTTCAGTGTTTCATCGTCGATAATAAGGTCCAAGGGATACAGTAAACCTGGAGTGAAGCATCGGAATCTATAACTGGTGTCACAGGAATGGTTCAAAACAGAGACAGTAAGAGGAGTCAGTATTCATGTACTTAAGTCGGCATTGTGCCTTTTGTATTTAATTCCGATGCAATTTCTGTGTTTCATCGTCAATAAGAAGGTTCAAGGGATACAGTAAACCTGAAGTGCAGCATCGTAATCTATAACTAGTGTCACAGGAATGGTTCAAAACATAGTCAGTAAGAAGAGTCAGTCTATATGTACTTAAGTCGGCATTGTGCCTTTTGTATTTAATTCCGATGCAATTTCTGTGTTTCATCGTCAATAAGAAGGTCCAAGGGATACAGTAAACCTGAAGTGAAGCATCGGAATCTATAACTGGTGTCACAGGAATGGTTGAAAACATAGTCAGTAAGAAGAGTCAGTCTTCTTGTACTTAAGTCGCATTGTGCCTTTTCTATTTATTTCCGATGCATCTTCAGTGTTTCATCGTCAATAAGAAGGTCCAAGGGATACAGTATACCTGGAGTGAAGCATCGGAATCTATAACTAGTGTCAATGGAATGGTTCAAAACATAGACAGTAAGAAGAGTCAGTTTTCTTGTACTTAAGTCGGCATTGTGCCTTTTGTATTTAATGCGATGCAATTTCTGTGTTTCATCGTCAATACGAAGGTCAGAGGGATACGGTAAAGCTGAAGTGAGGCATCGGAATCTATAACTAGTGTCACAGGAATTGTTCAAAACATGGACAGTAAGAAGAGTCAGTTTTCTTGTACTTAAATCGGCATTGTGCCTTTTGTATTTAATTCCGATGCAATTTCTGTGTTTCATCGTCAATAAGAAGGTCAGTGGGATACAGTAAACCTGAAGTGAAGCATCGGAATCTATAACTAGTGTCACAGGAAATGTTCAATACATAGACAGTAAGAATGGTTTGTTCTCTTGTACGTAAGTCGGCAATGTGCTTTTGTATTTAATTGCGATGCAATTTATGTGTTTCATCGTCAATATGAAGGTCAGAGGGATACAGTAAACCTGAAGTGAATCATCCGAATCTATGACTAGTGTCACGGGAATGGGTCAGCACATAGACAGTAAGAAGAGACAGTTTTCTTGTACTTAAGTCGGCATTGTACCTTTTCTATTCAATTCCGACGCAATTTCTGTGTTTCTTCGGCAATAGGAAGGTCAGAGGGATACAGTAAACCTGAAGTGAAGCATCGGAATCTATAACAAGTGTCACAGGAATGGTTCAAACCATAGACAGTAGGAAGAGTCAGTTCTCTTGTACTTAAGTCGGCATTGTGCTTTTGTATTTAATTCCGATGCAATTTCTGTGTTTCATCGTCAATAAGAGGGTCACAGGGATACAGCAAACCTGAAGTGAAGCATCGGAATCTATAACTGGTGTCTCGGGAATGCTTCAAAACATAGACAGTAAGAAGGGTCAGTTTTCTTATACTTAAGTCCACGTTGTGCATTTTCGATTTAATTCCGATGCAATTTCTGTTTCATCGTCAATAAGAACGTCCAATTGATACAGTAAACATATAGTGAAGCATCAGAATCTAAAACTGGTCTCACAGGAAAAGTTGATATCATACTCACTAGGAAGAGTCAGTGTTCTTGTACTTAAGTCAGCATTGTGCCTTTTGTATTTAATTCTGATGCAATTTCTGAGTTTCATCGTCAATAAGAAGGTCCAAGGGATACAGTAAACATATAGTGAAGCATCGGAATCTAAAACTGGTCTCACAGGAAATGATCATAACATAGTCAGTAAGAAGAGTCAGTCTTCTTGTTCTTAAGTCGGTGTTGTGCCTTTTCTATTTGATTCCGATGCAATTTCTGTGTTTCATCGTCAATAAGAAGGTCAGAGGGATACCGTGAAACTGAGGTGAAGCATCGGAATCTATAACTAGTGTCACTGGAATGGTTCAAACATAGACAGTAGGAAGAGTCAGTCTTCTTGTACATAAGTCGGCATTGTGCCTTTTATATTTAATTCCGGTGCAATTTCTGTGTTTCGTCGCCAATAAGAAGGTCCAAAGGATACAGTAAACCTGAAGTGAAGCATCGGAATCTATAACTAGTGTCACAGGAATGGTACAAATCATAGTCAGTAAGAAGAGTCAGTCTTGTTGTACTTAAGTCGGCATTGTGCCTTTTCTATTTAATTCTGATTCAATTTCTGTGTTTCATCGTCAATAAGAAGGTCCAAGGGATACAGTAAAAATATAGTGAAGCATCGGAATCTAAAACTGGTCCCACAGGAAATGTTGAAATCATAGTCAGTAGGAAGAGTCAGTCTTCTTGTACATAAGACAGCATTGTGCCTTTTTTTTTAAAATCTGATGCAATTTCTGTGTTTCATCGTCAATAAGAAGGTCCAAGGGATACAGTTAACATATAGTGAAGCATCGGAATCTGAAACTGGTCTCACAGGAAATGTTCAAATCATAGTCAGTAAGAAGAGTCAGTCTCCTTGTACTTACGGCGGCATTGTGATTCTGTATTTAATTCCGATGCAATTTCTGTGTTTAAATGTCAATAAGAAGGTCCAAGGGATACAGTAAACATATAGTAAAGCATCGGAATCTAAAACAGTATAACAGGAAATGTTCAAAACATTGTCAGTAAGGACAGTCAGTCTTCTTGTACTTAAGTTGGCATTGTGCCTTTTATATTTAATTCCGGTGCAATTTCTGTGTTTCGTCGCCAATAAGAAGGTCCAAAGGATACAGTAAACCTGAAGTGAAGCATCGGAATCTATAACTAGTGTCACAGGAATGGTACAAAACATAGTCAGTAAGAAGAGTCAGTCTTGTTGTACTTAAGTCGGCATTGTGCCTTTTCTATTTAATTCTGATTCAATTTCTGTGTTTCATCGTCAATAAGAAGGTCCAAGGGATACAGTAAACAAATAGTGAAGCATCGGAATCTAAAACTGGTCCCACAGGAAATGTTGAAATCATAGTCAGTAGGAAGAGTCAGTCTTCTTGTACATAAGACAGCATTGTGCCTTTTTTTTTAAATTCTGATGCAATTTCTGTGTTTCATCGTCAATAAGAAGGTCCAAGGGATACAGTTAACATATAGTGAAGCATCGGAATCTGAAACTGGTCTCACAGGAAATGTTCAAAACATAGTCAGTAAGAAGAGTCAGCCTCCTTGTACTTACGGCTTCATTGTGATTCTGTATTTAATTCCGATGCAATTTCTGTGTTTAACCGTCAATAAGAAGGTCCAAGGGATACAGTAAACATATAGTGAAGCATCGGAATCTAAAACAGTATAACAGGAAATGTTCAAAACATTGTCAGTAAGGACAGTCAGTCTTCTTGTACTTAAGTTGGCATTGTGCCTTTTATATTTAATTCCGGTGCAATTTCTGTGTTTCGTCGCCAATAAGAAGGTCCAAAGGATACAGTAAACCTGAAGTGAAGCATCGGAATCTATAACTAGTGTCACAGGAATGGTACAAAACATAGGCAGTAAGAAGAGTCAGTCTTGTAGTACTTAAGTCGGCATTGTGCCTTTTCTATTTAATTCTGATTCAATTTCTGTGTTTCAGCGTCAACAAGAAGGTCGTAGGGATACAGTAAACCGGAAGTGAAGCATCGGAATCTATAACTAGTGTCACAGGAATGGTTCGAAACATAGACAGTAAGAAGAGTCAGTTCTCTTGTACTTAAGTCGTCATTGTGCCTTTTGTATTTAATTCCGATGCAATTTCTGTGTTTCATCGTAAATAAGAAGGTCAGAGGGATACAGTAAACCTGAAGTGAAGCATCGGAATCTAAAACCGGTCTCACAGGAATGTTTCAAAACATAGACAGTAAGAAGAGCCAGTCTTCTTGTACTTGAGTCGGCAATGTGCCTTTTGTATTGAATTCGGATGCAATATCTGTGTTTCATCGTCAATTAGAAGGTCAGAGGGATACAGAAAACCTGAAGTGAATCATCGTAATCTATAACTAGTGTCACAGGAATGGTTCAAAACATAGATAGTAACAAGAATCAGTTTTCAGGTACTTAAGTCGGCCTTGTGCCTTTTCTAATTAATTCCGATGCAATTTCTGTGTTTCATCGACAATAAGAAGGGCAGAGGGATACAGTAAACCTGAAGTGAAGCATCGGAATCAATAACTAGTGCCACGGGAACATGTAAAAACATAGATAGAAAGAAGAGTCACTTTTCTTGAACTTAAGACGGCATTGTGCTTTTCTATTTAATTCCGTCGCAATTTCTGTGTTTCATCGTCAATAAGAATGTCAGAGGGATACAGTAAACCTGATGTGAAGCATCGGAATCTATAACTAGCGTCACAGGAATGGTTCAAAACATAGACAGTAAGAAGAGCCAGTCTTCTTGTACTTGAGTCGGCATTGTGCCTATGTATTAAATTCCGATGCAATTTCTGTGTTTCATCGTCAATAAGAAGGTCAGAGGGATACAGTAAACCTGAAGTGAAGCATCGGAATCTATAACCAGTGTCACAGGAATGGTTCAAAGCATAGACAGTAAGAAGAGCCAGTCTTCAAGTACTTGCGTCGGCATTGTGCCTTTTGAATTTAATTCCGATGCAATTTCTGTGTATCATCGTCAATAAGAAGGTCAGAAGGATACAGTAAACCCGAAGTGAAGCATCGGAATCTATAACTAGTGTCACAGGAATGGTTCAAAACATAGACAGTAGGAAGAGTCAGTTCTCTTGTACTTAAGTCGGCATTGTACTTTAGTATTTAATTCCGATGCAATTTCTGTGTTTCATCGTCAATAAGAAGGTCAGTGGGATACAGTATACCTGACGTGAAGCATCGGAATCTGTAACTAGTGTCACAGGTATGGTTCAAAACATAGACAGTAGGAAGAGTCAGTTCTCTTGTACTTAAGTCGGCATTGTACTTTAGTATTTAATTCCGATGCAATTTCTGTGTTTCATCGTCAATAAGAAGGTCAGAGGGATACAGTAAACCCGAAGTGAAGCATCGGAATCTATAACTAGTGTCACAGGAATGGTTCAAAAAATAGACAGTAAGAAGAGTCGGATTTCTTGTACTTAAGTCGGCATTGTGCCTTTTGTATTTATTTCCGATGCAATGTCTGTGTTACATCGTCAATAAGAAGGTCAGAGGGATACAGTAAACCTGAAGTGAACCATCGAAATCTATAAATAGTGTCACAGGAATGGTTCTAAACAAAAACAGTAAGTAGACTCAGTTTTCTTGTACTTAAGTCAGCATTTTGCTTTTTTGTATTTAATTCCGCTGCAGTTTCTGTGTTTCATCGTCAATAAGAAGGTCAGAGGGATACAGTAAACCTGAAGTGAAGCATCGGAATGTGTAACTAGTGTCACAGGAATGGTTCAAAACATAAACAGTAAGAAGAGTCAGTTTTCTTGTACTTAAGTCGGCATTTTGCTTTTTTGTATTTAATTCCGCTGCAATTTCTGTGTTTCATCGTCAATAAGAAGGTCAGAGGGATACAGTAAACCTGAAGTGTAGCATCGGAATCTATAACTAGTGTAACGGGAATGCTTCAAACCATAGACAGTTAGAAGAGTCAGTTTTCTTGTACGTAAGTCGGCATTGAGCCATTTTTATTTAATTCTGATGCAATTTCTGTGTTTCATCGTCAATAAGAAGGTCAGAGGGATACAGTAAACCTAATGTGAAGCATCGGAATTAATAACAAGTGTCACAGGAATGGTTCAAATCATAGACAGTAGGAAGAGCCAGTCTTCTTGTACTTGATTCGGCATTGTGCCTTTTGTATTTAATTCCGAGGCAATATCTGTGTTTCATCGTCAATAAGAAAGTCAGAGGGATACAATAAACCTGAAGTGAAGCATCGGAATCTATAAGTAGTGTCACAGGAATAGTTCAACGAATAGACACTAAGAATAGTCAGTCTTCTTCTACTTAAGTCGGCATTGTGCCTTTTTATTTAATTCCGATGCAATTTCTGTGATTCATCGTCAATAAGAAGGTCAGAGGGATACAGTAAACCTGAAGTGAAGCATCGGAATCTGTAACTAGTGTCACAGGAGTGGTTCAAAACATAGACAGTAAGAAGAGTAAGATTTCTTGTACTTAAGTCGGCATTGGGCCTTTTGTATTTAATTCCGATGCAATTTCTGTGTTTCATCGTCAATAAGAAGGTCAGAGGGACACAATAAACCTGAGGTGAACCATCGAAATCTATAACTAGTGTCACAGGAATGGTTCAAAACAAAAACAGTAAAAAGAGTCAGTTTTCTTGTATTTATGTCGGCATTTTGCTTTTTTGTATTTAATTCCGCTGCAATTTCTGTGTTTCATCGTCAATAAGAAAGTCAGAGGGATACAGTAAACCTGAAGTGAAGAATCGGAATGTGTAACTAGTGTCACAGGAATGGTTCAAAACATAGATAATAACAAGAATCAGTTTTCATGTACTTGAGTCGGCATTGTGCCTTTTCTATATAATTCCGATGCAATTCCTGTGTTTCATCGTTAATAAGAAGGTCTGAGGGATACAGTAAACCTGAAGCGAAGCATCTGAATCTATAACTAGTGTCACAGGAATGGTTCAAATCATAGACTGTAAGAAGAGCCAGTCTTCTTGTACTCGAGTCGGCATTGTGCCTTTTGTATTTCATTCCGATGCAATTTCTGTGTTTCATCGTCAATAAGAAGGTCAGAGGGAGACAGTAAACCTGAAGCGAAGCATCGGAATCTATAACTAGTGTCACGGGAATGGGTAAAAACATACATTGAAAGAAGAGTCACTTTTCTTGTACTGAAGACGGCATTGTGCATTTCTATTTAATTCCGATGCAATTTCTGTGTTTCATCGTCAATACGAAGATCAGAGGGAAACTGTAAACCTGAAGAGAAGCATCGGAATCTATAACTAGTGTCACAGGAATGGTTCAAAGCATAGACAGTAAGAAGAGCCAGTCTTCTAGTACTTGTGTCGGCATTGTGCCTTTTGTATTTAATTACGATGCAATTTCTGTGTTTCATCGTCAATAAGAAGGTCAGAGGGATACAGTAAACCCGAAGTGAAGCATCGGAATCTATAACTAGTGTCACAGGAATGGTTCAAAGCATAGACAGTAGGAAGAGTCAGTTCTCTTGTACTGAACTCGGCATTGTGCTTTTTTATTTAATTCCGATGCAATTTCTGTGTTTCATCGTCTATAAGAAGGTCAGAGGGATACAGTATACTTGAAGTGAAGCATCGGAATCTATAACTAGTGTCACGGGAATGCTTCGAAACATAGACAGTGAGAAGAGTCAGTTATCTTGTACTTAAGTCGGCATTGTGCCTTTTCTATTTAATTCTGATGCAATTTCTGTGTTTCATCGTCAATAAGAAGGTCAGAGGGATACAGTAAACCTGAAGTGAAGAATCGGAATGTGTAACTAGTGTCACAGGAATAGTTCAAAGAATAGACAGTAAGAAGAGTCAGACTTCCTGTACTTAAGACGGCATTGTGCCTTTTGTATTTAATTCCGATGCAATTTCTGTGTTTCATCGTCAATAAGAAGGTCAGAGGGATACAGTAAACCTGAAGTGAAGCATCGGAATCTATAACTAGTGTCACAGGAATGGTTCAAAACAAAAACAGTAAGAAGAGTCAGTTTTCTTGTACTTATGTCGGCATTTTGCTTTTTTGTATTTAATTCCGCTGCAATTTCTGTGTTTCATCGCCAATAAGAAGGTCAGAGGGATACAGTCAACCTGAAGTGAAGAATCGGAATGTGTAACTAGTGTCACAGGAATGGTTCAAAACATAGGTAATAACATGTATCAGTTTTCATGTACTTAAGTCGGCATTGTGCCTTTTCTATTTAATTCCGATGGCATTTCTGTGTTTCATCGGCAATAAGATGGTCAGAGGGATACAGTAAACCTGAAGTGAAGAATCGGAATCTAAAACTAGTGTCACAGGAATGGTTCTAAAAATAGACTGTAAGAAGAGCCTGTCTTCTTGTACTCGAGTCGGCATTGTGCCTTTTGTATTTAATTCCGATGCAATTTCTGTGTTTCATCGTCAATAAGAAGGTCAGTGGGATACAGTAAACCTGAAGTGAAGCATCGGAATCTATATCTAATGTCACAGGAATGGTTCAAAACATAGACAGTAGGTAAAGTCAGTTCTCTTGTACTTAAGTCGGCATTGTGCATTTGTATTTAATTCCGATGCAATTTCTGTGTTTCATCGTCAATAAGAAGGTCAGAGGGAGACAGTAAACCTGAAGTGAAGCATCGGAATCTATAACTAGTGTCACGGGAATGGGTAAATACATAGATCGAATGAAGAGTCACTTTTCTTGTACTGAAGACGGCATTGCGCATTTCTATTTAATTCCGATGCAATTTCTGTGTTTCATCGTCAATTTGAAGGTCAGAGGGAAACAGTAAACCAAACGTGAAGCATCGGAATCTATAACTAGTGTCACGGGAATGCTTCAAAACATAGACAGTAGCAAGAGCCAGTCTTCTTGTACTTGATTCGGCATTGTGCATTTTGTATTTAATTCCGATGCAATTTCTGTGTTTCATCGTCAATAAGAAGGTCAGAGGGATACAATAAACCTGAAGTGAAGCATCGGAATCTATAACTAGTTCACAGGAATAGTTCAAAGAATAGACAGTAAGAAGAGTCAGTCTTCCTGTACTTAACTCGGCATCGTGCCTTTTGCATTTAATTCCGATGCAATTTCTGTGTTCCATCGTCAACAAGAAGGTCAGAGGGATACAGTAAACCTGAAGTGAAACATCGGAAACTATAACTAGTGTCACAGGATGGTTCAAAACAAAAACAGTAAGAAGAGTCAGTTTTCTTGTACTTATGTCGGCATTTTGCTTTTTTGTATTTAATTCCGCTGCATTTTCTGTGTTTCATCGCCAATAACAAGGTCAGAGGGATACAATAAACCTGAGGTGAAGCATCGAAATCTATAACTAGTGTCACAGGAATGGATCAAAACATAGACAGTAGGAAGAGTCAGTTCTCTTGAACTTAAGTCGGCATTGTGCTTTTCTATTTAATTCTGATGCAATTTCGGTGTTTCATCGTCAATAAGAAGGTCAGAGGGATGCAGTAAACCTGAAGTGAAGCATCGAAATCTATAACAAGTGTCACAGGAGTCTTTCAAAAGAAAGACAGTAAGAAGAGCAAGTCTTCTTGTACTTGAGTCGCCATTGTGCCTATGTATTTAATTCCGATGCAATTCCTGTGTTTCATCGTCAATAAGGCGGTCAGAGGGATACAGTAAACCTGAAGTCAAGCATCGGAATGTGTAACTAGTGTCACAGGAATGGTTCAAAACATAGACAGTAGGAAGAGCCAGTCTTCTTGTACTTGAGTCGGCATGGTGCCATTTGTATTTAATTCCGATGCAATTTCTGTGTTTCATCGTCAATAAGAAGGTCAGAGGGATACAGTAAACCTGAAGTGAAGCATCGGAATCTATAACTAGCGTCACGGGAACGGGTAAAAACATAGATTGATAAAAGAGTCACTTTTCTTGAACTTAAGACGGCATTGTGCATTTCTATTTCATTCCGACGCAATTTCTGTGTTTCATCGTCAATAAGAATGTCAGAGGGATACAGTAAACCTGATGTGAAGCATCGGAATCTATAACTAGTGACACAGGAATGGTTCAAAGCATAGACAGTAAGAGGAGCCAGTCTTCTTGTACTTGAGTCGGCATTGTGCCTTTTGTATTTAATTCCGATGCAATTTCTGTGTTTCATCGTCAATAAGAATGACAGAGGGAAACAGTAAACCTGAAGTGAATCATCGAAATCTATAACTAGTGTCACAGGAATGGTTCATAACATAGATAGTAACAAGAATAAGTTTTCATGTGCTTAAGTCGGCATTGTGCCTCTTGTATTCAATTCCGATGCAATTTCTGTGTTTCATCGTAAATAAGAATGTCAGAGGGATCCAGTAAACCTGAAGTGAAGCATCGGAATCTATAACTAGTGTCACAGGAATGGTTCAAAACATAGACAGTAAGAAGAGTCAGTCTTCGTGTACTTAAGTCGGCATTGTGCCTTTTCTATTTAATTCCGATGCAATTTTTGTGTTTCGTCGTCAATAAGAAGGTTAGAGGGATAAAGTAAACCTGAAGTGAAGCATCGGAATCTATAACTAGTGTCACAGAAATGGATCAAAACACAGACAGTAAGATGAGTTAGTCATCCTGTACGTAAGTCGGCATTGTGCCTTTTCTGTTTAATTCCGATGCAATTTCTGTGTTTCATCATCAAGAAAAAGGTCTGAGGGATGCAGTAAACCTGAAGTGAAGCATCGGAATCTATAACTAGTGTCACAGGAATGGTTCAAATCATAGACAGTGAGAAGAGTCGGTGTTCTTGTACTTAAGTCGGCATTGTGCCTTTTCTATTTAATTCCGATGCAATTTCTATATTTCGTCGTCATTAAGAAGGTCCAAGGGATACAGTAAACCTGAAGTGAAGCATCGGAATCTATGACTAGTGTCACAGAAATGGTTCAAAACACAGACAGTAAGATGAGTCAGTCTTCCTGTACGTAAGTCGGCATGGTGCCTTTTGTATTTAATTCCGATGCAATTTCTGTGTTTCATCGTCAATAAGAAGGTCCAAGGGATACAGTACACCTGAAGTGAAGCATCGGAATCTATAACTGGTGTCACAGGAATGGTTCAAATCATAGACAGTAAGAAGAGTCAGTCTTCTTGTACTTAAAACGACATTGTGCCTTCTGTATTTAATTCCGATGCAATTACTGTGTTTCATCGTCAATAGGAAGGTCAGAGTGATACAGTAAACCTGAAGTGAAGCATCGGAATCTATAACTAGTGTCACAGGAATGGTTCAAAGCATAGACAGTAGGAAGAGTCAGTCTTCTTGTACTTAAGTGGGCATTGTGCCTTTTCTATTTAATTCCGATGCAATTTTTGTGTTTCGTCGTCAATAAGAAGGTTACAGGGATACAGTAAACCTGAAGTGAAGCATCGGAACCTATAACTAGTGTCACAGAAATGGTTCAAAACACAGACAGTAAGATGAGTTAGTCTTCCTGTACGTAAGTCGGCATTGTGCCTTTTCTGTTTAATTCCGATGCAATTTCTGTGTTTCATCATCAAGAAGAAGGTCTGAGGGATGCAGTAAACCTGAAGTGAAGCATCAGAATCAATAACTAGTGTCACAGAAAAGGTTTGAAAACATAGACAGTAAGAAGAGTCCGTCTTCTTGTACTTTTAAACGACATTGTGCCTTCTGTATTTAATTCCGATGCAATTTCTGTGTTTCATCGTCAGTAAGAAGGTCAGAGTGATACAGTAAACCTGAAGTGAAGCATCGGAATCTATAACTAGTGTCGCAGGAATGGTTCAAAGCATAGACAGTAGGAAGAGTCAGTCATCTTGTACTTAAGTGGGCATTGTGCCTTATCTATTTAATTCCGATGCAATTTTTGTGTTTCGTCGTCAATAAGAAGGTTAGAGGGATACAGTAAACCTCAAGTGAAGCATCGGAATCTATAACTAGTGTCACAGGAATGGCTCAAATCATACACAGCAAGAAGAGTCAGTCTTCTTGTACTTAAGTCGGCATTGTGCCCTTTATATTTAATTCCGATGCAATTTCTGTGTTTCATCGTCAATAAGAAGGTCCAAGGGATACAGTAAACCTCAAGTGATGCACCGGAAACTATAACTAGTGTCACAGCAATGGTTTAAAACATAGACAGTAAGAAAAGTCAGTCTTCTTGTACTTAAGTCGGCATTGTGCCTTTTGTATTTAATTCCGATGCTATTTCTGTGTTTCATCGTCGATAAGAAGGTCCAAGGGATACAGTAACCCTGAAGTGAAGCATCGGAATCTATAACTAGTGTCACAGGAATTGCTCAAAACATAGACAGTAAGAAGAGTCAGTCTTCTTGTACTTAAGTCGGCATTGTGCCTTTTGTATTTAATTCCGATGCAAATCCTGTGTTTCATCGTCAATAAGAAGGTCCAAAGGATACAGAAAAACCTGAAGTGAAGCTTCGGAATCTAAAACCGGTTTCACAGGAAAGGTTCAAATCATAGAGAGTAAGAAGAGCCAGATATCTTGTATTTGAGTCTGCATTGTGCCTTTTGTATTTAATTCCGATGCAATTTCTGTGTTTCATCGTCAGTAAGAAGGGCAGAGGGATACAGTAAACCTGAAGTAAAGCATCGGAATCTATAACTAGTGTCACAGGAATGGTTAAAACATAGACAGTGGGAAGAGTCAGTCTTCTTGTACTTAAGTCCGCATTGTGCCTTTTGTATTTAATCCCGATGCAATTTCTGTGTTTCGTCGTCAATAAGAAGGTCCAAATGATACAGTAAACCTGAAGTGAAGAATCGGAATAAATATCTAGTGTCACAGGAATGGATCAAAACATAGACACGGAAGAGTCAGTCGTCTTGTACTGAAGTCGCCATTGTGGCTTTTGTATTAAATTCCGATGCAATATCTGTGTTTCATCATCAAGAAGAAGGTCCGAGGGATGCAGTAAACCTGCAGTGAATCATCGGATTCTATAACTAGTGTCACAGAAAAGGTTCAAAACATAGACAGTAAGAAGAGTCCATCTTCTTGTACTTAAAACGACATTGTGCGTACTGTATTTAATTCCGATGCAATTTCTGTGTTTCATCGTCAATAAGAAGGTCAGAGGGATACAGTAAACCTGAAGTGAAGCATCGGAATCTATAACTAGTGTCACAGGAATGGTTCAAAGCATAGACAGTAGGAAGAGTCAGTCTTCTTGTACTTAAGTGGGCATTGTGCCTTTTCTATTTAATTCCGATGCAATTTTTGTGTTTCGTCGTCAATAAGAAGGTCAGAGGGATACGGTAAACCTGAAGTGAAGCATCGGAATTTATAACTAGTGTCACAGGAATGGCTCAAAACATACACAGCAAGAAGAGTCAGTCTTCTTGTACTTAAGTCGGCATTGTGCCCTTTGTATTTAATTCCGATGCAAATCCTGTGTTTCATCGTCAATAAGAAGGTCCAAAGGATACAGAAAATCCTGAAGTGAAGCTTCGGAATCTATAACTAGTGTCACAGGAATAGTTCAAAACGTAGGCAGTAAGAAGAGTCAGTCTTCTTGTACTTGAGTCGGCATTGTGCTTTTTGTATTTAATTCCGATGCATTTTCTGTGGTGCATCGTCAATAAGAGTGTCAGAGGGATACAGCAAACCTGAAGTGAAGCATCGGAATCTATAACTAGTGTCACAGGAATGGTTCAAAACATAGACAGTTGGAAGAGTCAGTCTTCTTGTACTTAAGTCGGCATTGTGCCTTTTCCATTTAATTCCGATGCAATTTCTGTGTTTCGTCGACCATAAGAAGGTCCAAAGGACACAGTAAACCTGAAGTGAAGCAACGGAATCTAAAACTAGTGTCACAGGAATAGTTCAAAACATAGGCAGTAAGAAGAGTCAGTCTTCTTGTACATAAGTCGGCATTGTGCCTTTTCTATTTAATTTCGATGCAATTTCTGTGTTTTATCGTCAATAAGAGGTCAGAGGGATACAGTAAACCTGAAGTGAAGCATCGGAATCTATAACTAGTGTCACAGGAATGGTTCAAAATATAGACAATAGGAACAGTCAGTCTTCTTGTACTTAAGTCGGCATTGTGCTTTTCCTATTTAATTCCGATGCTATTTCTGCGTTTCGTCGTCAATAAGAAGGTCCAAGCGATGCAGTAAACCTGAAGTGAACCATCGGAATCTATAACTAGTGTCACAGGAATGGTTCAAAACATAGACAGTGAGAAGAGTCGGTGTTCTTGTACTTAAGTCGGCATTGTGCCTTTTCTATTTAATTCCGATGCAATTTCTGTGGTGCATCGTCAATAAGAGTGTCAGAGGGGTACACCAAACCTGAAGTGAGGCATCGGAATCTATAACTAGTGTCACAGGAATTGTTCAAAACATAGACAGTAAGAAGAGTAAGTCTTCTAGTACTTAAGTAAGCATTGTGCCTTTTGGATTTAATTCAGAGGCAATTTCTGTGTTTTATCGTCAATAAGAAGGTCCAACTGATACAGTAAACCTGAAGTGAAGCATCGGAAACTATAACTAGTGTCACCGGACTGGTTCAAATCATAGACAGTAAGAAGAGTCAGTCTTCTTGTACTTAAGTTGGCATTTTGCCTTTTGTATTTAATTCCGATGCAATTTCTGTGTTTCATCGTAAGTAAGAAGTTCAGAGGGAGACAGTAAACCTGAAGTGAAGCATCGGAATCTATAACTAGTGTCACAGGAATGGTTCAAAACATAGACAGTAAGAAGTGTCAGTCTTCTTGTACTTAAGTCGGCTTTGTGCCTTTTCTATTTCATATCGATGCAATTTCTGTGTTTTATCGTCAATAAGAGGTCAGAGGGATACAGTAAACCTGAAGTGGAGCATCGGAATCTATAACTAGTGTCACAGGAATGGTTCAAAATATACACAATAGGAACAGTCAGTCTTCTTGTACTTAAGTCGGCATTGTGCCTTTCCTATTTAATTCCCATGCAATTTCTGCGTTTCGTCGTCAATAAGAAGGTCCAAGGGATGCAGTAAATGTGAAGTGAAGCAACGGAATCTATAACTAGATTCACAGGAATGGTTCAAATCTTAGACAGTGAGAAGAGTAAGTCCTCTTGTACTAAAGTCGGCATTGTGCCTTTTCTATTTAATTCCGATGCAATTTCTGTGTTTCATCGCCAATAAGAAGGTGAGAGGGATACAGTAAACCTGACGTGAAGCATCGGAATCTATAACTAGTGTCACAGCAATGGTTCAAAACATAGACAGTGAGAAAAGTCGGTGTTCTTGTACTTAAGTCGGCATTGTGCCTTTTCTATTTAATTCCGATGCAATTTCTATATTTCGTCGTCAATAAGAAGGTCCAAGGGATACAGTAAACCTGAAGTGAAGCATCGGAATCTATAACTAGTGTCACAGGAATGGTTCAAATCATAGACAGTAAGAAGAGTCAGTCTTCTTGTACTTAAGTCGGCGTTGTGCCTTTTCTATTTAATTCCGATGCAATTTCTGTGTTTCATCATCAAGAAGAAGGTCAGAGGGATGCAGTAAACCTGAAGTGAAGCATCGGAATCTATAACTAGTGTCACAGAAATGGTTCAAAACATAGACAGTAAGAAGAGTCCGTCCTCTTGTACTTAAAACGACATTGTGCCTTCTGTATTTAATTCCGATGATATTTCTGTGTTTCATCGTCAATAAGTGGGTCAGAGTGATACAGTAAACCTAAAGTGAAGCATCGGAATCTATAACTAGTGTCACAGGAATGGCTCAAATCATACAAAGCAAGAAGAGTCAGTCCTCTTGTACTTAAGTCGGCATTGTGCCCTTTATATTTAATTCCGATGCAATTTCTGTGTTTCATCGTCAATAAGAAGGTCCAAGGGATACAGTAAACCTCAAGTGATGCATCGGAATCTATAACTAGTGTCACAGCAATGGTTCAAAACATAGACAGTAAGAAAAGTCAGTTTTTGTACTTAAGTCGGTATTGTGCCTTTTGTATTTAATTCCGATGCTATTTCTGTGTTTCATCGTCGATAAGAAGGTCCAAGGGATACAGTAACCCTGAAGTGAAGCATCGGAATCTATAACTAGTGTCAAGGAATTGCACAAAACATAGACAGTAAGAAGAGTCAGTCTCCTTGTACTTAAGTCGGCATTGTGCCTTTTGTGTTTAATTCCGATGCAAATCCTGTGTTTCATCGTCAATAAGGTGGTCCAAAGGATACAGAAAAACCTGAAGTGAAGCTTCGGAATCTATAACTAGCGTCACAGGAATAGTTCAAACGTAGGCAGTGAGAAGAGTCAGTCTTCTTGTACTTGAGTCGGCATTGTGCATTTCTATTTCATTCCGACGCAATTTCTGTGTTTCATCGTCAATAAGAATGTCAGAGGGATACAGTAAACCTGATGTGAAGCATCGGAATCTATAACTAGTGACACAGGAATGGTTCAAAGCATAGACAGTAAGAGGAGCCAGTCTTCTTGTACTTGAGTCGGCATTGTGCCTTTTGTATTTAATTCCGATGCAATCTCTGTGTTTCATCGTCAATAAGAATGACAGAGGGAAACAGTAAACCTGAAGTGAATCATCGAAATCTATAACTAGTGTCACAGGAATGGTTCAAACCATAAATAGTAACAAGAATAAGTTTTCATGTGCTTAAGTCGGCATTGTGCCTCTTGTATTCAATTCCGATGCAATTTCTGTGTTTCATCGTAAATAAGAATGTCAGAGGGATCCAGTAAACCTGAATTGAAGCATCGGAATCTATAACTAGTGTCACAGGAATGGTTCAAAACATAGACAGTAAGAAGAGTCAGTCTTCGTGTACTTAAGTCGGCATTGTGCCTTTTCTATTTAATTCCGATGCAATTTTTGTGTTTCGTCGTCAATAAGAAGGTTAGAGGGATACAGTAAACCTGAAGTGAAGCATCGGAATCTATAACTAGTGTCACAGAAATGGTTCAAAACACAGACAGTAAGATGAGTTAGTCTTCCTGTACGTAAGTCGGCATTGTGCCTTTTCTGTTTAATTCCGATGCAATTTCTGTGTTTCATCATCAAGAAAAAGGTCTGAGGGATGCAGTAAACCTGAAGTGAAGCATCGGAATCTATAACTACTGTCACAGGAATGGTTCAAATCATAGACAGTGAGAAGAGTCGGTGTTCTTGTACTTAAGTCGGCATTGTGCCTTTTCTATTTAATTCCGATGCAATTTCTATATTTCGTCGTCATTAAGAAGGTCCAAGGGATACAGTAAACCTGAAGTGAAGCATCGGAATCTATGACTAGTGTCACAGAAATGGTTCAAAACACAGACAGTAAGATGAGTCAGTCTTCCTGTACTTATGTCGGCATGGTGCCTTTTGTATTTAATTCCGATGCAATTTCTGTGTTTCATCGTCAATAAGAAGGTCCAAGGGATACAGTACACCTGAAGTGTAGCATCGGAACCTATAACTGGTGTCACAGGAATGGTTCAAATCATAGACAGTAAGAAGAGTCAGTCTTCTTGTACTTAAAACGACATTGTGCCTTCTGTATTTAATTCCGATGCAATTACTGTGTTTCATCGTCAATAGGAAGGTCAGAGTGATACAGTAAACCTGAAGTGAAGCATCGGAATCTATAACTAGTGTCACAGGAATGGTTCAAAGCATAGACAGTAGGAAGAGTCAGTCTTCTTGTACTTAAGTGGGCATTGTGCCTTTTCTATTTAATTCCGATGCAATTTTTGTGTTTCGTCGTCAATAAGAAGGTTAGAGGGATACAGTAAACCTGAAGTGAAGCATCGGAACCTATAACTAGTGTCACAGAAATGATTCAAAACACAGACAGTAAGATGAGTTAGTCTTCCTGTACGTAAGTCGGCATTGTGCCTTTTCTGTTTAATTTCGATGCAATTTCTGTGTTTCATCATCAAGAAGAAGCTCTGAGGGATGCAGTAAACCTGAAGTGAAGCATCGGAATCTATAACTAGTGTCACAGAAAAGGTTTGAAAACATAGACAGTAAGAAGAGTCCGTCTTCTTGTACTTTTAAACGACATTGTGCCTTCTGTATCTAATTCCGATGCAATTTCTGTGTTTCATCGTCAGTAAGAAGGTCAGAGTGATACAGTAAACCTGAAGTGAAGCATCGGAATCTATAACTAGTGTCGCAGGAATGGTTCAAAGCATAGACAGTAGGAAGAGTCAGTCATCTTGTACTTAAGTGGGCATTGTGCCTTATCTATTTAATTCCGATGCAATTTTTGTGTTTCGTCGTCAATAAGAAGTTTAGAGGGATACAGTAAACCTGAAGTGAAGCATCGGAATCTATAACTAGTGTCACAGGAATGGCTCAAATCATACACAGCAAGAAGAGTCAGTCTTCTTGTACTTAAGTCGGCATTGTGCCCTTTATATTTAATTCCGATGCAATTTCTGTGTTTCATCGTCAATAAGAAGGTCCAAGGGATACAGTAAACCTCAAGTGATGCACCGGAAACTATAACTAGTGTCACAGCAATGGTTTAAAACATAGACAGTAAGAAAAGTCAGTCTTCTTGTACTTAAGTCGGCATTGTGCCTTTTGTATTTAATTCCGATGCAAATCCTGTGTTTCATCGTCAATAAGAAGGTCCAAAGGATACAGAAAAACCTGAAGTGAAGCTTCGGAATCTAAAACCGGTCTCACAGGAAAGGTTCAAATCATAGAGAGTAAGAAGAGCCAGATATCTTGTATTTGAGTCTGCATTGTGCCATTTGTATTTAATTCCGATGCAATTTCTGTGTTTCATCGTCAGTAAGAAGGGCAGAGGGATACAGTAAACCTGAAGTAAAGCATCGGAATCTATAACTAGTGTCACAGGAATGGTTAAAACATAGACAGTCGGAAGAGTCAGTCTTCTTGTACTTAAGTCCGCATTGTGCCTTTTGTATTTAATCCCGATGCAATTTCTGTGTTTCGTCGTCAATAAGAAGGTCCAAATGATACAGTAAACCTGAAGTGAAGCATCGGAATAAATATCTAGTGTCACAGGAATGGATCAAAACATAGACACGGAAGAGTCAGTCGTCTTGTACTGAAGTCGGCATTGTGGCTTTTGTATTAAATTCCGATGCAATATCTGTGTTTCATCATCAAGAAGAAGGTCCGAGGGATGCAGTAAACCTGCAGTGAATCATCGGAATCTATAACTAGTGTCACAGAAAAGGTTCAAAACATAGACAGTAAGAAGAGTCCATCTTCTTGTACTTAAAACGACATTGTGCGTACTGTATTTAATTCCGATGCAATTTCTGTGTTTCATCGTCAATAAGAAGGTCAGAGGGATACAGTAAACCTGAAGTGAAACATCGGAATCTATAACTAGTGTCACAGGAATGGTTCAAAGCATAGACAGTAGGAAGAGTCAGTCTTCTTGTACTTAAGTGGGCATTGTGCCTTTTCTATTTAATTCCGATGCAATTTTTGTGTTTCGTCGTCAATAAGAAGGTCAGAGGGATACGGTAAACCTGAAGTGAAGCATCGGAATTTATAACTAGTGTCACAGGAATGGCTCAAAACATACACAGCAAGAAGAGTCAGTCTTCTTGTACTTAAGTCGGCATTGTGCCCTTTGTATTTAATTCCGATGCAAATCCTGTGTTTCATCGTCAATAAGAAGGTCCAAAGGATACAGAAAATCCTGAAGTGAAGCTTCGGAATCTATAACTAGTGTCACAGGAATAGTTCAAAACATAGGCAGTAAGAAGAGTCAGTCTTCTTGTACTTGAGTCGGCATTGTGCTTTTTGTATTTAATTTCGATGCATTTTCTGTGGTGCATCGTCAATAAGAGTGTCAGAGGGATACAGCAAACCTGAAGTGAAGCATCGGAATCTATAACTAGTGTCACAGGAATGGTTCAGAACATAGACAGTTGGAAGAGTCAGTCTTCTTGTACTTAAGTCGGCATTGTGCCTTTTCCATTTAATTCCGATGCAATTTCTGTGTTTCGTCGACCATAAGAAGGTCCAAAGGACACAGTAAACCTGAAGTGAAGCAACGGAATCTAAAACTAGTGTCACAGGAATAGTTCAAAACATAGGCAGTAAGAAGAGTCAGTCTTCTTGTACTTAAGTCGGCATTGTGCTTTTCCTATTTAATTCCGATGCTATTTCTGCGTTTCGTCGTCAATAAGAAGGTCCAAGCGATGCAGTAAACCTGAAGTGAAGCATCGGAATCTATAACTAGTGTCAGAGGAATGGTTCAAAACATAGACAGTGAGAAGAGTCGGTGTTCTTGTACTTAAGTCGGCATTGTGCCTTTTCTATTTAATTCCGATGCAATTTCTGTGGTGCATCGTCAATAAGAGTGTCAGAGGGGTACACCAAACCTGAAGTGAGGCATCGGAATCTATAACTAGTGTCACAGGAATTGTTCAAAACATAGACAGTAAGAAGAGTAAGTCTTCTAGTACTTAAGTCGGCATTGTGCCTTTTGTATTTAATTCAGAGGCAATTTCTGTGTTTTATCGTCAATAAGAAGGTCCAACTGATACAGTAAACCTGAAGTGAAGCATCGGAAACTATAACTAGTGTCACCGGACTGGTTCAAATCATAGACAGTAAGAAGAGTCAGTCTTCTTGTACTTAAGTCGGCATTTTGCCTTTTGTATTTAATTCCGATGCAATTTCTGTGTTTCATCGTAAGTAAGAAGTTCAGAGGGAGACAGTAAACCTGAAGTGAAGCATCGGAATCTATAACTAGTGTCACAGGAATGGTTCAAAACATAGACAGTAAGAAGTGTCAGTCTTCTTGTACTTAAGTCGGCATTGTGCCTTTTCTATTTCATATCGATGCAATTTCTGTGTTTTATCGTCAATAAGAGGTCAGAGGGATACAGTAAACCTGAAGTGGAGCATCGGAATCTATAACTAGTGTCACAGGAATGGTTCAAAATATACACAATAGGAACAGTCAGTCTTCTTGTACTTAAGTCGGCATTGTGCCTTTTCTATTTAATTCCGATGCAATTTCTATATTTCGTCGTCAATAAGAAGGTCCAAGGGATACAGTAAACCTGAAGTGAAGCATCGGAATCTATAACTAGTGTCACAGGAATGGTTCAAATCATAGACAGTAAGAAGAGTCAGTCTTCTTGTACTTAAGTCGGCGTTGTGCCTTTTCTATTTAAGTCCGATGCAATTTCTGTGTTTCATCATCAAGAAGAAGGTCAGAGGGATGCAGTAAACCTGAAGTGAAGCATCGGAATCTATAACTAGTGTCACAGAAATGGTTCAAAACATAGACAGTAAGAAGAGTCCGTCTTCTTGTACTTAAAACGACATTGTGCCTTCTGTATTTAATTCCGATGATATTTCTGTGTTTCATCGTCAATAAGTAGGTCAGAGTGATACAGTAAACATAAAGTGAAGCATCGGAATCTATAACTAGTGTCACAGGAATGGCTCAAATCATACACAGCAAGAAGAGTCAGTCTTCTTGTACTTAAGTCGGCATTGTGCCCTTTATATTTAATTCCGATGCAATTTCTGTGTTTCATCGTCAATAAGAAGGTCCAAGGGATACAGTAAACCTCAAGTGATGCATCGGAATCTATAACTAGTGTCACAGCAATGGTTCAAAACATAGACAGTAAGAAAAGTCAGTTTTTGTACTTAAGTCGGTATTGTGCCTTTTGTATTTAATTCCGATGCTATTTCTGTGTTTCATCGTCGATACGAAGGTCCAAGGGATACAGTAACCCTGAAGTGAAGCATCGGAATCTATAACTAGTGTCACAGGAATTGCACAAAACATAGACAGTAAGATGAGTCAGTCTCCTTGTACTTAAGTCGGCATTGTGCCTTTTGTGTTTAATTCCGATGCAAATCCTGTGTTTCATCGTCAATAAGGAGGTCCAAAGGATACAGAAAAACCTGAAGTGAAGCTTCGGAATCTATAACTAGCGTCACAGGAATAGTTCAAACGTAGGCAGTGAGAAGAGTCAGTCTTCTTGTACTTGAGTCGGCATTCTGCCTTTTGTATTTAATTCCGATGCAATTTCTGTGGTGCATCGTCAATAAGAGTGTCAGAGGGATATAGCAAACCGGAAGTGAAGCATCGGAATCTATAACTAGTGTCACAGGAATGGTTCAAACATAGACAGTTGTAGGAGTCAGTCATCTTGTACCTAAGTCGGCATTGTGCCTTTTCCATTTAATTTCGATGCAATTTCTGTGTTTCGTCGACAATAAGAAGGTCCAAAGGATACAGTAAACCTGAAGTGAAGCATCGGAATCTAAAACTAGTGTCACAGGAATGGTTCAAAACATAGACAGTAAGAAGAGTCAGTCTCCTTGTACTTAAGTCGGCATTGTGCCTTTTTTATTTAATTTCGATGCAATTTCTGTGTTTAATCGTCATTAAGAGGTCAGAGGGATACAGTAAACCTGAAGTGAAGCATCGGAATCTATAACTAGTGTCACAGGAATGGTTCAAAGCATAGACAGTAGGAAGAGTCAGTCTTCTTGTACTTAAGTGGGCATTGTGCCTTTTCTATTTAATTCCGATGCAATTTTTGTGTTTCGTCGTCAATACGAAGGTTAGAGGGATACAGTAAACCTGAAGTGAAGCATCGGAATCTGTAACTAGTGTCACAGAAATGGTTCAAAACACAGACAGTAAGAAGATTCAGTCTTCCTGTACGTAAGTCGGCATTGTGCCTTTTCTATTTAAATTCGATGCAATTTCTGTGTTTCATCATCACGAAGAAGGTCTGAGGGATGCAGTAAACCTGAAGTGAAGCATCGGAATCTATAACTAGTGTCACAGAAAAGGTTCAAAACATAGACAGTAAGAAGAGTCCCTCTTCTTGTACTTAAAACGACATTGTGATTTCTGTATTTAATTCCGATGCGATTTCTGTGTTTCATCGTCAATAAGAAGGTCAGAGTGATACAGTAAACCTGAAGTGAAGCATCGGAATCTATAACTAGTGTCACAGGAATGGTTCAAAGCATAGACAGTAGGAAGAGTCAGTCTTCTTGTACTTAAGTTGGCATTGCGCCTTTTCTATCTAATTCCGATGCAATTTTTGTGTTTCGTCGTCAATAAGAAGGTTAGAGGGATAAAGTAAACCTGAAGTGAAGCATCGGAATCTGTAACTAGTGTTACTGGAATGTATCAAATCATACACAGCAAGATGAGTCAGTCTTCTTGTACTTAAGTCGGCATTGTGCCCATTATATTAAATTCCGATGCAATTTCTGCGTTTCATCGTCAATAAGAAGGACCAAGGGATACAGTAAACCTCAAGTGATGCATCGGAATCTATTACTAGTGTCACAGCAATGGTACAAAATATAGACAGTAAGAAAAGTCAGTCTTCTTGTACTTAAGTCGGCATTGTGCCTTTTGTATTTAATTCCGATGCTATTTCTGTGTTTCATCGTCGATAAGAAGGTCCAAGGGATACAGTAACACTGAAGTGAAGCATCGAATCTATAACTAGTGTCACAGGAATTGATCAAAACATAGACAGTAAGAAGAGTCAGTCTTCTTGTACTTAAGTCGGCATTGTGCCTTTGGTATTTAATTCCGATGCAAATCCTGTGTTTCATCGTCAATAGGAAGGTCCAAAGGATACAGAAAAACCTGAAGTGAAGCTTCGGAATCTATAACTAGTGTCACAGGAGTAGTTCAAATCGTAGGCAGAGAGAAGGGTCAGACTTCTTGTACTTGAGTCGGCATTGTGCCTTTTGTATTTAATTCCGATGCAATTACTGTGGTGCATCGTCAATAAGAGTGTCAGAGGGATACTGCCAACCTGAAGTGAAGCATCGGAATCTATAACTAGTGACACAGGAATGGTTCAAAACATAGACAGTTGGAAGAGTCAGTCTTCTTGTACTTAAGTCGGCATTGTTCCTTTTCCATTTAATTCCGATGCAATTTCTGTGTTTCGTCGACAATAAGAAGGTCCAAAGGATACAGTAAACCGAAGTGAAGCATCGGAATAAATATCTAGTGTCACAGGAATGGTTCAAAACATAGACACGGAAGAGTCAGTCGTCTTGTACTTATGTCGGCATTGTGGCTTTTGTATTAAATTCCGATCCAATTTCTGTGTTTCATCATCAAGAAGAAGGTCCGAGGGATGCAGTAAACCTAAAGTGAATCATCGGAATCTATAACTAGTGTCACAGAAAAGGTTCAAAACATAGACAGTAAGAAGATTCCGTCTTCTTGTACTTAAAACGACATTGTGCCTTCAGTATTTAATTCCGATTTAATTTCTGTGTTTCATCGTCAATAAGATGCTCAGAGGGATACAGTAAACCTGAAGTGAAGCATCGGAATCTATTAGTAGTGTCACAGGAATGGTTCAAAGCATAGACAGTAGGCAGAGTCAGTCATCTTGTACTTAAGTGGGCATTGTGCCTTTTCTATTTAATTCCGATGCAATTTCTGTGTTTCGTCGTCAATAAGAAGGTCAGAGGGATACGGTAAACCTGAAGTGAAGCATCGGAATCTATAACTAGTGTCACTGGAATGGCTCAAAACATACACAGCAAGAAGAGTCAGTCTTCTTGTACATAAGTCGGCATTGTGCCTTTTCTATTTAATTTCGATGCAATTTCTGTGTTTTATCGTCAATAAGAGGTCAGAGGGATACAGTAAACCTGAAGTGAAGCATCGGAATCTATAACTAGTGTCACAGGAATGGTTCAAAATATAGACAATAGGAACAGTCAGTCTTCTTGTACTTAAGTCGGCATTGTGCTTTTCCTATTTAATTCCGATGCTATTTCTGCGTTTCGTCGTCAATAAGAAGGTCCAAGCGATGCAGTAAACCTGAAGTGAAGCATCGGAATCTATAACTAGTGTCACAGGAATGGTTCAAAACATAGACAGTGAGAAGAGTCGGTGTTCTTGTACTTAAGTCGGCATTGTGCCTTTTCTATTTAATTCCGATGCAATTTCTGTGGTGCATCGTCAATAAGAGTGTCAGAGGGGTACACCAAACCTGAAGTGAGGCATCGGAATCTATAACTAGTGTCACAGGAATTGTTCAAAACATAGACAGTAAGAAGAGTAAGTCTTCTAGTACTTAAGTCGGCATTGTGCCTTTTGTATTTAATTCAGAGGCAATTTCTGTGTTTTATCGTCAATAAGAAGGTCCAACTGATACAGTAAACCTGAAGTGAAGCATCGGAAACTATAACTAGTGTCACCGGACTGGTTCAAATCATAGACAGGAAGAAGAGTCAGTCTTCTTGTACTTAAGTCGGCATTTTGCCTTTTGTATTTAATTCCGATGCAATTTCTGTGTTTCATCGTAAGTAAGAAGTTCAGAGGGAGACAGTAAACCTGAAGTGAAGCATCGGAATCTATAACTAGTGTCACAGGAATGGTTCAAAACATAGACAGTAAGAAGTGTCAGTCTTCTTGTACTTAAGTCGGCATTGTGCCTTTTCTATTTCATATCGATGCAATTTCTGTGTTTTATCGTCAATAAGAGGTCAGAGGGATACAGTAAACCTGAAGTGGAGCATCGGAATCTATAACTAGTGTCACAGGAATGGTTCAAAATATACACAATAGGAACAGTCAGTCTTCTTGTACTTAAGTCGGCATTGTGCCTTTCCTATTTAATTCCCATGCAATTTCTGCGTTTCGTCGTCAATAAGAAGGTCCAAGGGATGCAGTAAATGTGAAGTGAAGCATCGGAATCTATAACAAGATTCACAGGAATGGTTCAAATCTTAGACAGTGAGAAGAGTAAGTCCTCTTTTACTTAAGTCGGCATTGTGCCTTTTCTATTTAATTCCGATGCAATTTCTGTGTTTCATCGTCAATAAGAAGGTGAGAGGGATACAGTAAACCTGAAGTGAAGCATCGGAATCTATAACTAGTGTCACAGCAATGGTTCAAAACATAGACAGTGAGAAAAGTCGGTGTTCTTGTACTTAAGTCGGCATTGTGCCTTTTCTATTTAATTCCGATGCAATTTCTATATTTCGTCGTCAATAAGAAGGTCCAAGGGATACAGTAAACCTGAAGTGAAGCATCGGAATCTATAACTAGTGTCACAGGAATGGTTCAAATCATAGACAGTAAGAAGAGTCAGTCTTCTTGTACTTAGGTCGGCGTTGTGCCTTTTCTATTTAATTCCGATGCAATTTCTGTGTTTCATCATCAAGAAGAAGGTCAGAGGGATGCAGTAAACCTGAAGTGAAGCATCGGAATCTATAACTAGTGTCACAGAAATGGTTCAAAACATAGACAGTAAGAAGAGTCCGTCTTCTTGTACTTAAAACGACATTGTGCCTTCTGTATTTAATTCCGATGATATTTCTGTGTTTCATCGTCAATAAGTAGGTCAGAGTGATACAGTAAACCTAAAGTGAAGCATCGGAATCTATAACTAGTGTCACAGGAATGGCTCAAATCATACACAGCAAGAAGAGTCAGTCTTCTTGTACTTAAGTCGGCATGGTGCCCTTTATATTTAATTCCGATGCAATTTCTGTGTTTCATCGTCAATAAGAAGGTCCAAGGGATACAGTAAACCTCAAGTGATGCATCGGAATCTATAACTAGTGTCACAGCAATGGTTCAAAACATAGACAGTAAGAAAAGTCAGTTTTTGTACTTAAGTCGGTATTGTGCCTTTTGTATTTAATTCCGATGCTATTTCTGTGTTTCATCGTCGATAAGAAGGTCCAAGGGATACAGTAACCCTGAAGTGAAGCATCGGAATCTATAACTAGTGTCACAGGAATTGCACAAAACATAGACAGTAAGAAGAGTCAGTCTCCTTGTACTTAAGTCGGCATTGTGCCTTTTGTGTTTAATTCCGATGCAAATCCTGTGTTTCATCGTCAATAAGGAGGTCCAAAGGATACAGAAAAACCTGAAGTGAAGCTTCGGAATCTATAACTAGCGTCACAGGAATAGTTCAAACGTAGGCAGTGAGAAGAGTCAGTCTTCTTGTACTTGAGTCGGCATTCTGCCTTTTGTATTTAATTCCGATGCAATTTCTGTGGTGCATCGTCAATAAGAGTGTCAGAGGGATATAGCAAACCGGAAGTGAAGCATCGGAATCTATAACTAGTGTCACAGGAATGGTTCAAACATAGACAGTTGTAGGAGTCAGTGCTCTTGTACCTAAGTCGGCATTGTGCCTTTTCCATTTAATTTCGATGCAATTTCTGTGTTTCGTCGACAATAAGAAGGTCCAAAGGATACAGTAAACCTGAAGTGAAGCATCGGAATCTAAAACTAGTGTCACAGGAATGGTTCAAAACATAGACAGTAAGAAGAGTCAGTCTCCTTGTACTTAAGTCGGCATTGTGCCTTTTTTATTTAATTTCGATGCAATTTCTGTGTTTAATCGTCATTAAGAGGTCAGAGGGATACAGTAAACCTGAGGTGAAGTATCGGAATCTATAACTAGTGTCACAGGAATGGTTCAAAGCATAGACAGTAGGAAGAGTCAGTCTTCTTGTACTTAAGTGGGCATTGTGCCTTTTCTATTTAATTCCGATGCAATTTTTGTGTTTCGTCGTCAGTAAGAAGGTTAGAGGGATACAGTAAACCTGAAGTGAAGCATCGGAATCTATAACTAGTGTCACAGAAATGGTTCAAAACACAGACAGTAAGAAGAGTCAGTCTTCCTGTACGTAAGTCGGCATTGTGCCTTTTCTATTTAAATTCGATGCAATTTCTGTGTTTCATCATCACGAAGAAGGTCTGAGGGATGCAGTAAACCTGAAGTGAAGCATCGGAATCTATAACTAGTGTCACAGAAAAGGTTCAAAACATAGACAGTAAGAAGAGTCCGTCTTCTTGTACTTAAAACGACATTGTGATTTCTGTATTTAATTCCGATGCGATTTCTGTGTTTCATCGTCAATAAGAAGGTCAGAGTGATACAGTAAACCTGAAGTGAAGCATCGGAATCTATAACTAGTGTCACAGGAATGGTTCAAAGCATAGACAGTAGGAAGAGTCAGTCTTCTTGTACTTAAGTTGGCATTGCGCCTTTTCTATCTAATTCCGATGCAATTTTTGTGTTTCGTCGTCAATAAGAAGGTTAGAGGGATAAAGTAAACCTGAAGTGAAGCATCGGAATCTGTAACTAGTGTTACTGGAATGTATCAAATCATACACAGCAAGATGAGTCAGTCTTCTTGTACTTAAGTCGGCATTGTGCCCATTATATTAAATTCCGATGCAATTTCTGCGTTTCATCGTCAATAAGAAGGACCAAGGGATACAGTAAACCTCAAGTGATGCATCGGAATCTATTACTAGTGTCACAGCAATGGTACAAAATATAGACAGTAAGAAAAGTCAGTCTTCTTGTACTTAAGTCGGCATTGTGCCTTTTGTATTTAATTCCGATGCTATTTCTGTGTTTCATCGTCGATAAGAAGGTCCAAGGGATACAGTAACACTGAAGTGAAGCATCGGAATCTATAACTAGTGTCACAGGAGTAGTTCAAATCGTAGGCAGAGAGAAGAGTCAGACTTCTTGTACTTGAGTCGGCATTGTGCCTTTTGTATTTAATTCCGATGCAATTACTGTGGTGCATCGTCAATAAGAGTGTCAGAGGGATACTGCCAAACTGAAGTGAAGCATCGGAATCTATAACTAGTGTCACAGGAATGGTTCAAAACATAGACAGTTGGAAGAGTCAGTCTTCTTGTACTTAAGTCGGCATTGTTCCTTTTCCATTTAATTCCGATGCAATTTCTGTGTTTCGTCGACAATAAGAAGGTCCAAAGGATACAGTAAACCGAAGTGAAGCATCGGAATAAATATCTAGTGTCACAGGAATGGTTCAAAACATAGACACGGAAGAGTCAGTCGTCTTGTACTTATGTCGGCATTGTGGCTTTTGTATTAAATTCCGATGCAATTTCTGTGTTTCATCATCAAGAAGAAGGTCCGAGGGATGCAGTAAACCTAAAGTGAATCATCGGAATCTATAACTAGTGTCACAGAAAAGGTTCAAAACATAGACAGTAAGAAGATTCCGTCTTCTTGTACTTAAAACGACATTGTGCCTTCAGTATTTAATTCCGATTTAATTTCTGTGTTTCATCGTCAATAAGATGCTCAGAGGGATACAGTAAACCTGAAGTGAAGCATCGGAATCTATTAGTAGTGTCACAGGAATGGTTCAAAGCATAGACAGTAGGCAGAGTCAGTCATCTTGTACTTAAGTGGGCATTGTGCCTTTTCTATTTAATTCCGATGCAATTTCTGTGTTTCGTCGTCAATAAGAAGGTCAGAGGGATACGGTAAACCTGAAGTGAAGCATCGGAATCTATAACTAGTGTCAGTGGAATGGCTCAAAACATACACAGCAAGAAGAGTCAGTCTTTTTGTACTTAAGTCGGCATTGTGCCCTTTGTATTTAATTCCGATGCAAATTCTGTGTTTCATCGTCAATAAGAAGGTCCAAAGGATACAGAAAAACCTGAAGTGAAGCTTCGGAATGTATAACTAGTGTCACAGGAATAGTTCAAAACGTAGGCAGTAAGAAGAGTCAGTCTTCTTGTACTTGAGTCGGCATTGTGCCTTTTGTTTTTAATTCCGATGCAATTTCTGTGGTGCATCGTCAATAAGAGTGTCAGAGGGATACAGCAAACCTGAAGTGAAGCATCGGAATCTATAACTAGTGTCACAGGAATGTTTCAATACATAGACAGTTGGAAGAAACAGTCATCTTGTACTTAAGTCGGCATTGTGCCTTTTCCATTTAATTCCGATGCAATTTCTGTGTTTCGTCGACAATAAGAAGGTCCAAAGGATACAGTAAAGCTGAAGTGAGGCATCGGAATCTAAAACTAGTGTCACAGGAATGGTTCAAAACATAGACAGTAAGAAGAGTCAGTCTTCTTGTACATAAGTCGGCATTGTGCCTTTTCTATTTAATGTCGATGCAATTTCTGTGTTTTATCGTCAATAAGAGGTCAGAGGGATACAGTAAACCTGAAGTGAAGCATCGGAATCTATAACTAGTGTCACAGGAATGGTTCAAAGCATAGACAGTAGGAAGAGTCAGTCTTCTTGTACTTAAGTGGGCATTGTGCCTTTTCTATTTAATTCCGATGCAATTTTTGTGTTTCGTCGTCAATAAGAAGGTTAGAGGGATACAGTAAACCTGAAGTGAAGCATCGGAATCTATAACTAGTGTCACAGGAATGGCTCAAATCATACACAGCAAGAAGAGTCAGTCTTCTTGTACTTAAGTCGGCATTGTGCCCTTTATATTTAATTACGATGCAATTTCTGTGTTTCATCGTCAATAAGAAGGTCCAAGGGATACAGTAAACCTCAAGTGATTCATCGGAATCTATAACTAGTGTCACGGCAATGGTTCAAAACATAGACAGTAAGAAAAGTCAGTTTTTGTACATAAGTCGGCATTGTGCCTTTTGTATTTAATTCCAATGCAAATCCTGTGTTTCATCGTCAATAAGGAGGTCCAAAGGATACAGAAAAACCTGAAGTGAAGCTTCGGAATCTATAACTAGTGTCACAGAAAAGGTTCAAAACATAGACAGTAAGAAGAGTCCGTCTTCTTGTACTTAAGTCGGCATTGTGCCTTTTGTATTTAATTCCGATGCAAATCCTGTGTTTCATCGTCAATAAGAAGGTCCAAAGGATACAGAAAAACCTGAAGTGAAGCTTCGGAATCTATAACTAGTGTCACAGGAGTAGTTCAAAACGTAGGCAGTGAGAAGAGTCAGTCTTCTTGTACTTGAGTCGGCATTGTGCCTTTTGCATTTAATTCCGATGCAATTTCTGTGGTGCACCGTCAATAAGAGTGTCAGAGGGATACAGCAAACCTGAAGTGAAGCATCGGAATCTATAACTAGTGTCACAGGAATGGTTCAAAACATAGACAGTTGGAAGAGTCAGTCTTCTTGTACTTAAGTCGGCATTGCGCCTTTTCCATTTAATTCCGATGCAATTTCTGTGTTTCGTCGACAATTAGAAGGTCCAAAGGATACAGTAAACCTTAAGTGAAGCATCGGAATCTAAAACTAGTGTCACAGGAATGGTTCAAAACATAGACAGTAAGAAGAGTCAGTCTTCTTGTACTTAAGTCGGCATTGTGCCTTTTCTATTTAATTTCGATGCCATTTCTGTGTTTTATCGTCAATAAGAGGTCAGAGGGATACAGTAAACCTAAAGTGACGCATCGGAATCTTTAACTAGTGTCACAGGAATGGTTTAAAATATAGACAATAGGAACAGTCAGTCTTCTTGTTCTTAAGTCGGCATTGTGCCTTTCCTATTTAATTCCGATGCAATTTTTGTGTTTCGTCGTCAATAAGAAGGTTAGAGGGAAACAGTAAACCTGAAGTGAAGCATCGGAATCTATAACTAGTGTCACAGGAATGGCTCAAGTCATACACAGCGAGAAGAGTCAGTCTTCTTGTACTTAAGTCGGCATTGTGCCCTTTATATTTAATTCCGATGCAATTTCTGTGTTTCATCGTCAATAAGAAGGTCCAAGGGATACAGTAAACCTCAAGTGATGCATCGGAATCTATAACTAGTGTCACAGCAATGGTTCAAAACATAGACAGTAAGAAAAGTCAGTCTTCCTGTACTTAAGTCGGCATTGTGCCTTTTGTATTTAATTCCGATGCTATTTCTGTGTTTCATCGTCGATAAGAAGGTCCAAGGGATACAGTAACCCTGAAGTGAAGCATCGGAATCTATAACTAGTGTCACAGGAGTTGCTCTAATCATAGACAGTAAGAAGAGTCAGTCTTCTTGTAATTAAGTCGGCATTGTGCCTTTTGTATTTAATTCCGATGCAAATCCTGTGTTTCATCGTCAATAAGAAGGTCCAAAGGATACAGAAAAACCTGAAGTGAAGCTTCGGAATCTATAACTAGTGTCACAGGAGTGGTTTAAAACATAGACAGTAGGAAGAGTCAGTCTTCTTGTACTTAAGTGGGCATTGTGCCTTTTCTATTTAATTCCGATGCAATTTTTGTGTTTCGTCGTCAATAAGAAGGTCAGAGGGATACAGTAAACCTAAAGTGAAGCATCGGAATCTATAACTAGTGTCACAGGAATGGTTCAAAACATAGACACGGAAGAGTCAGTCTTCTTGTACTTAAGTCGGCATTGTGCCTTTTGTATTTAATTCCGATGCAATTTCTGTGTTTCGTCGTCAATAAGAAGGTCCAAGGGATACAGTAAACCTGAAGTGAAGCATCGGAATCTATAACTAGTGTCACAGAAAACGTTGAAAACACAGACAGTAAGAAGAGTCAGTCTTCTTGTACTTAAGTCTTCATTGTGCCTTTTGAATTTAATTCCGATGTAATTTCTGTGTTTCATCGTCAATAAGAAGGTCCGAGGGATACAGTAAACGTGAAGTGAAGCATCGGAATCTATAACTAGAGTCACAGGAATGGTTCTAAACATAGACAGTAGGAAGCATCAGTCTTCTTGTACATAAGTCGGCATGGGCCTTTTCAATTTAATTCCGAAGCAATTTCTGTGTTTCGTCGTCAGTAAGACGGTGAGAGGGATACAGTAAACCTGAAATGAAACATCGGTATGTATAACTTGTGTCACAGGAATGGTTCAAAACATACAAAGCAAGAAGAGTCAGTCTTCTTGTACTTTAGGCGCTTTGTGCCTTTTGTATTTACTTCCGATGCAATTTCTGTGCTTCATCGTCAATAAGAAGGTCCAAGAAATACGGGACACCTGAAGTGATGCATCGGAATCTAAAACCTGTCTCTCAGGAAAGGTTCAAAACATAGAGAGTAAGAAGAGCCAGCCATCTTGTATTTGGGTCGGCATTGTGCCTTTTGTATTTAATTCCGATGCAATTTCTGTGTTTCATTGTCAATAAGAAGGTTAGAGGGATACAGTAAACCAGAAGACAAGGATCGGAATCTATAACTAGTGTCACAGGAATGGATAAGACATAGACAGTAGGAAGAGTCAGTTTTCTTGTACTTAAGTCGGCATTGTGCCTTTTGTATTTCATTCCGATGCAATTTCTGTGTTTCATCGTTAATAAGTAGGTCCAAGGGATACAGTAAACATATAGTGAAGCATCGGAATCTAAATCTGGTCTCACAGGAAATGTTCAAAACACAGACAGTAAGAAGAGTCAGTCTTCTTGTACTTAAGTCGGCATTGTGCCTTTTGTAGTTAATTGCGATGCAATTTCTGTGTTTTATCGTCGATAAGTAGGTCCTAGCGATACAGGAAACCGGAAGTGAAGCATCGGAATCTATAACTAGTGTCACAGGAATGGTTCAAAACATAGACAGTAATAAGAGTCAGTCTTCTTGTACTTAAGTCGGCATTGTGCATTTTATATTTAATTCCGATGCAAATACTGTGTTTCATCGTCAATAAGAAGGTCAGAGGGATACAGTAAATTTGAAGTGAAGCAACGTTTCTATGACTATTGTTACAGCAATTTTACAAAACATAGACTGAAAGAAGTGTCAGTCTTCTTGTACTTAATACGGCATTGTGCCTTTTGTATTCAATTCCGATGCGATCTCTGGGCTTCATCGTCAATAAGAAGGTCAGAGGGATACAGTAAACCTGAAGTGAAGCATCGGAATCTGTAACTAGTATTACAGGGATGGTTCAAAACATATACTGTAAGAAGAGTCAGTCTTCTTGTACTTAAGTCGGCATTGTGCCTATTTTATTTAATTCCGGTGCAATTTCTGTGTTTCATCGTAAATAAGAAGGTCAGACGGATACAGTAAAATTGAAGTGAAGCATCGGAATCTATAACTAGTGTCACAGGAATGGTTCTAAACATAGCCAGTAAGAAGAGTCAGTTTTCTTGTACTTAAGTCGGCATTGTGCCTTTTGTATTTAATTCCGATGCAATTTCTGTGTTTCATCGTCAACAAAAAGGTGAGAGGGATACAGTAAACTTGAAGTGAAGCATCGGAATCTATAACTAGTGTCACAGGAATGGTTCAAAACACAGACATTGAGAAGAGTCGGACTTCTTGTACCTAAGTCGGCATAGTGCCTTTCCAATTTAAATCCGATGGAATTTCTATGTTTCGTCGTCAATACGAAGGTCCAAAGGATACAGTGAACCTGAAGTGAAGCATCGGAATCTATAACTAGTCACACAGGAATGATTCCAAACATAGACAGTAAGATGAGTCAGTCTTCTCGTACGTAAGTCGGCATTGTGCCTTTTGTATTTCATTCCGATGCAATTTCTGTGTTTCATCGTCAATATGAAGGTCAGAGGGATACAGTAAACCTGAAGTGAAGCATCAGAATCTTTAACTAGTGTCACGGGAATGGTTCAAAGCATAGAGAGTAAGAGGAGTCAGTCTTCTTATACTTAAGTCGGCACTGTGCCATTTGTATTTAATTCCGATGCAATTTCTGTGTTTCATCGTCAATAAGAAGGTCAGAGGGATACAGTAAACCTGAAGTGAAGCATCGGAATCTATAACTAGTGTCACAGGAATGGTTCAAAACACAGACATTGGGAAGAGTCAGACTTCTTGTACTTAAGTCGGCATAGTGCCTTTCCAATTTAATTCCGATGGAATATCTATGTTTCGTCGTCAATACGAAGGTCCAAGGGATACAGTGAACCTGAAGTGAAGCATCGGAATCTATAACTAGTGTCACAGGAATGATTCCAAACATAGACAGTAAGATGAGTCAGTCTTCTTGTACGTAAGTCGGCATTGTGCCTTTGTATTTCTTTCCGATGCAATTTCTGTGTTTCATCGTCAATATGAAGGTCAGAGGGATACAGTAAACCTGAAGTGAAGCATCAGAATCTATAACTAGTGTCACGGGAATGGTTCAAAACATAGAGAGTAGGAAGAGTCAGTCTTCTTATACTTAGGTCGGCACTGTGCCATTTGTATTTAATTCCGATGCAATTTCTGTGTTTCATCGTCAATAAGAAGGTCAGAGGGATACAGTAAACCTTAAGTGAAGCATAGGAATCTATAACTAGTGCTACAGGAATGGTTCGAAACATAGTCGGTAAGAAGAGTCAGTCTTCTTGTACTTGAGTCGGCATTGTGGCTTTTTATTTAATCCCGATGCAATTTCTATGTTTCATCGTCAGTAAGAAGGTCCAAGGGATACAGTAAACCTGAAGTGAAGCATCGGAATCTATAACTAGTGTCACAGGAATGGTTCAAACATAGTCAGTAAGAAGAGTGAGTCTTCTTGTACTTAAGTCGGCATTGTGCCTTTTCTATTTATTTCCGATGCATTTTCTGTGTTTCATGGTCAATAAGAAGGTCAGAGGGATCCAGTAAACCTGATGTGAAGCATCGGAATGTATAACTAGTGTCACAGGAATGGTTCAATACATAGACAGTAGGAAGAGTCATTCTTCTTGTACTTAAGTCGGCATTGTGCCTTTTCTATTTAATTCCGATGCAATTTCTGTGTTTCATCGTCATTAAGAAGGTCCAAGGGATACAGTAAACGTGAGGTGAATCATCGAAATCTATAACTAGTGTCACAGGAATTGTTCAAATCATAGACAGTAGGAAGAGTCAGTCTTCTTGTACTTAAGTCGGCATTGTGCCTATTGTATTTAATTCCGATGCAGTTTCTGTGTTTCATCGTCAATAAGAAGGTCCAAGGGATACAATAAACATATCGTGATGCATCGGAATCTAAAACTGGTCTCACAGGAAATGTTCACAACACAGTCAGAAAGGAGAGTCAGTCTTCTTGTACTTAAGTCAGCATGGTGCCTATTGTATTTAATTCCGATGCAGTTTCTGTGTTTCATCGTCAATAAGAAGATCAGAGGGAATCAGTAAACCTGAAGTGAGCATCAGAATCTATAACTAGTGTCACAGGAATGGTTAAAACATAGACAGTAGGAAAAGTCAGTCTTCTTGTACTTAAGTCGGCATTGTGCCTTTTCTATTTAATTCCGATGCAATTTCTGTGTTTCATCGTCAACAAGAAGGTCCAAGGGATGCAGTAAGCATATAGTGGAGCATCGGAATCTAAAACTGGTCTCACAGGAATTGTTCACAACATAATCAGGAAGAAGAGTTAGTCTTCTTGTACTTAAGTCGGCATTGTGCCTTTTGTATTTAATTCCGATGCAATTTCTGTGTTTCATCATCAATAAGAAGGTCAGAGGGATACAGTAAACCTGAAGTGAAGCATCGGAATCCATAACTAATGCCACAGGAATGGTTCAAAACATAGACAGTAGGAAGAGTCAGTCTTCTTGTACTTAAGTCGGCTTTGTGCCTTTTCTATTTAATTCCGATGCAAATTCAGTGTTTCGTCGTCAATAAGAAGGTACAAGGGATACAGTAAACCTGAAGTGAGGCATCGGAATGTATAACTAGTGTCAAAGGAATGGTTCAAAGCATAGACAGTAAGAAGAGTCAGTCTTCTTGTACTTCAGTCGGCATTGTGCCTCTTCTATATAATTTCGATGCAATTTCTGTGTTTCATCGTCAATAAGAAAGTCTAAGGGATACAGTAAACTTGGGGTGAAGCATCGGAATCTATAACTAGTGTCACAGGAATGGTTCAAAACATAGACAATAGGAAGAGTCAGTCTTCTTGTACTTAAGTCGGCATTGTGCCTTTCCTATTTAATTCCGATGCCATTTCTGTGTTTCGTCGACAATAAGAAGGTCCAAGGGATGCAGTAAACCTGAAGTGAAGCATCGGAATCTATAACTAGTGTCAAAGGAATGGTTCAATACATAGACAGTGAGAAGAGTCAGTCCTCTTGTACTTAAGTCGGCATTGTGCCTTTTGTACTTAATTCCGATGCAATTTCTGTGTTTCATCGTCAATAAAAAGGTGAGAGGGATACAGTAAACCTGAAGTGAAGCATCGGAATGTATAACTAGTGTCACAGGAATGGTTCAAAACATAGACAGTGTGGAAGAGTCATTCTTCTTGTACTTAAGTCGGCATTGTGCCTTTCCTATTTAATTCCGATGCAATTTCTGTGTTTCGTCGACAATAAGAAGGTCAAAGGGATACAGTAAACGTGAAGTGAATCATCGGAATCTATAACTAGTGTCACAGGAATGGTTCAAGACATAGACAGTGGGAAGAGTCAGTCTTCTTGTACTTATGTCGGCATTGTGCCTTTTGTATTTAATTCCGATGCAATTTCTCTGTTTCATCGTCAATAAGACGGTCCAAGGGATACAGTAAACCTGAAGTAAAGCATCGGAATCTATAACTAGTGTCACAGGAATGGTTCAAAACATAGTTAGTAAGAAGAGTCAGTCTTCTTGTACTTAAGTCGGCATTGTGACTATTCTATTTAATTCCGATGCAATTTCTGTGTTTCATCGTCAATAAGAAGGTTAGAGGGATACAGTAAACTTGAAGTGAAGTATCGGAATCTCTAACTAGTGTCACAGTGATGGTTCAAAACATAGACGGTAGGAAGTGAAAGTCTTCTTTTACTTAAATCGGCATTGTGCTTATTGTATTTAATTGCGATTCAATTTCTGTGTTTCATCGTCAATAAGAAGGTTCTAGGGATACAGTAAAACTGAAGTGAAGCATCAGAATCAATAACTAGTGTCACAGGAATGGTTCAAAACATATACAGTAAGAAGCGCAGTCTACTTGTACTTAAGTCGGCATTGTGCCTTTTGTATTTAATCCCGATGCAATTTCTGTGTTTCATCGTCAATAAGAAGGTTCAAGGGATACAGTAAACGTGAAGTGTATCATCGAAATCTATAACTAGTGTCAGAGGAATGGTTCTAACCATAGACAGTAGGAAGAGTCAGTCTTCTTGTACTTATGTCGGCATTGTGCCTTTTGTATTTAATTCAAATGCAATTTCTGTGTTTCATCGTCAATAAGAATGTCAGAGGGATACAGTAAACCTGAACTGAAGCATCGGAATCTATAACTAGTGTCACAGGAATTGTTCAAAACATAGCCAGCAAGAAGAGTCAGTGTTCTTGTACTTAAGTCGGCATTGTGCCTTTTGTATTTAATTCCGATGCAATTACTGTGTTTCATCGTCAATAAGAAGGTCAGAGGGATACAGTAAATTTGAAGTGAAGCATCGGAATCTATAACTATTGTTACAGCAATTTTACAAAACATAGACTGAAAGAATAGTCAGCCTTCTTCTACTTATTACGGCTTTGTGCCTTTTGTATTTAATTCCGATGCGATTTCTGGGCTTCATCGTCAATAAGAAGGTCAGAGGGATACAGTAAACCTGAAGTGAAGCATCGAAATCTTTGACTAGTACTACAGGGATGGTTCAAAACATAGACTGTAAGAAATGTCAGACTTCTTGTACTTAAATCAGCATTTTGCCTTTTGTATTTAATTCCGATGCAATTTCTGTGTTTCATCGTAAATAAGAAGGGCAGAGGGATACAGTAAACCTGAAGTGAATCATCGGAATCTATAACTAGTGTCACAGCAATTGTTCAAAACATAGACAGTAGGAAGAGTCTGTCTTCTTGTTCTTAAGTCGGCATTGTGCCTTTTGTATTTAATGCAGATGCAATTTCTGTGTTTCATCGTCATTAAGAAGGTCCAACTGATACAGTAAACCTGAAGTGAAGCATCGGAAACTATAACTAGTGTCACCGAAATGGTTCAAATCATAGACAGTAAGAAGAGTCAGTCTTCTTGTACTTAAATCAGCATTTTGCCTTTTGTATTTAATTCCGATGCAATTTCTGTGTTTCATCGTAAATAAGAAGGTCAGAGGGATACAGTAAACCTGAAGTGAAGCATCGGAATCTATAACTAGTGTCACAGGAATGGTTCTAAACATAGACAGTTAGAAGCGTAAGTCTTCTTGTACTTAAGTCGCCATTGTGCCTTTTGTATTTAATTCCGATGCAATTTCTGTGTTTCATCGTCAAAAAGAAGGTCAGAGGGATTCACTAAACCTGAAGTGAAACATCGGAATCTATACCTAGTGTCACAGGAATGGTTCAAAACAGAGATAGTAGGAAGAGTCAGTCTTCTTGTACTTAAGTCGGCATTGTGCCTCTTCTACTTAATTCCGATGCAAATTCAGTGTTTCGTCGTCAATAAGAAGGTCAGAGGGATACAGTAAACCTGAAGTGAAGCATCCGAATGTACAACTAGTGTCACAGGAATGGTTCAAAGCATAGACAGTAAGAAAAGTCAGTCATCTTGTACTTAAGTCAGCATTGTGCCTCTTCTATTTAATTTCGATGCAATTTCTGTGTTTCATCGTCAATAAGAAAGTCAGAGGGATACAGTAAACCTGAAGTGAAGCATCGGAATCTATAACTAGTGTCACAGGAATGGTTCAAAACATAGACAATAGGAAGAGACAGTCTTCTTGTACTTAAGTCGGCATTGTGCCTTTCCTATTTAATTCCGATGCAATTTCTGTGTTTCGTCGTCTATAAGGAGGTCCAAGGGATGCAGTAAACCTGAAGTGAAGCATCGGAATCTATAACTAGTGTCAAAGGAATGGTTCAATACATAGACAGTGGGAAGAGTCAGTCCTATTGTACTTAAGTCGGCATTGTGCCTTTTGTATTTAATTCCGATGCAATTTCTGTGTTTCATCGTCAACAAAAAGGTGAGAGGGTTACAGTAAACCTGAAGTGAAGCATCGGAATCTATAACTAGTGTCACAGGAATGGTTCAAAACACAGACATTGGGAAGAGTCGGTCTTCTTGTACTTAAGTCGGCATAGTGCTTTTCCTTTTTAATTCCGATGGAATTTCTATCTTTCGTCGTCAATAAGATGGTCCAAGGGATACAGTAAACCTGAAGTTAAGCATCGGAATCTATAACTAGTGTGACAGAAATGGTTCAAAGCATAGACAGTAAGATGAGTCAGTCTTCTTGTACGTAAGTCGGCATTGTGCCTTTTGTGTTTCATTCCGATGCAATTTCTGTGATTCATCGTCAATATCAAGGTCAGAGGGATACAGTAAACCTGAAGTGAAGCATCAGAGTCTATAACTAGTGTCACGGAAATGGTTCAAAACATAGAGAGTAGGAAGAGTCAGTCTTCTTATACTTAAGTCGGCACTGTGCCTTTTGTATTTAATTCCGATGCAATTTCTGTGTTTCATCGTCAATAAGAAGGTCAGAGGGATACAGTAAACCTGAAGTGAAGTATCGGAATCTCTAACTAGTGTCACAGGGATGGTTCAAGACATAGACGGTAGGAAGAGCACGTCTTCTTTTACTTAAATCGGCATTGTGCTTATTGTATTTAATTCCGATGCAATTTCTGTGTTTCATCGTCAATAACAAGTTCAGAGGGATACAGTACACCTGAAGTGAAACATCGGAATCTATAACTAGTGTCACAGGAATGGTTCAAATCATAGACAGTAAGAAGAGTCAGTCTTCTTGTACTAAAGGCGGCATTGTGCCTTTTCTATTAAATTCCGATGCAGTTTCTGTGTTTCGTCGTCAATAAGAAGGTCCAAGGGATACAGTAAACCTGAAGTGAAGCACCAGAATCTAAATCCGAGCTCTCAAGAACGGTTCAAAACATAGAGAGTAAGAAGAGCCAGTCATCTTGTATTTGAGTCGGCATTGTGCCTTTTGTATTTAATTCCGATGCAGTTTCTGTGTTTCATCGTCAATAAGAAGATCCAAGGGATACAGTAAACATATAGTGAAGCATCGGAATCTAAAACTGGTCTCACAGGAAATGTTCACAACATAGTCAGTAAGAACAGTCAGTCTTGTTGTACTTAAGTCGGCATTGTGCATTTTGTATTAAAATCCGATGCAATTTCTGTGTTTCATCATCAATATGAAGGTCAGAGGGATACAGTAAACCTGAAGTGAATCGTCGGAATCTGTAACTAGTGTCACAGGAATGGTTCAAAGCACAGACAGTAGGACGAGTAATTCTTCTTGTACTTAAGTCGGCATTGTGCCTTTTTAATTTAATTCCGACGCAATTTCTGTGTTTCATCATCAAGAAGAAGGTCAGAGGCATGCAGTAAACCTGAAGTGAAGCATCGGAATCTATAACTAGTGTCACAGAAAAGGTTCAAAACATAGACAGTAAGAAGAGTCTGTCTTCTTGTACTTAAGTTGACATTGTGCCTTTTGTATTTAATTCCGATGCAATTTCTGTGTTTCATCGTCAATAACATGGTCAGATAGCTACAGTAAACCTGAAGTGAAGCATCGGAATCTATAACTAGTGTCACAGGAATGGTTCAAAGCGTAGACAGTAGGAAGAGTCAGTCTTCTTGTACTTAAGTCGGCATTGTGCCTTTTCTATTAAATTCCGATGCAGTTTCTGTGTTTCGTCGTCAATAAGAAGGTCCAAGTGATACAGTAAACCTGAAGTGAAGCACCAGAATCTAAATCCGGGCTCTCAAGAAAGGTTCAAAACATAGAGAGTAAGAAGAGCCAGTCATCTTGTATTTGAGTCAGCAATGTGCCTTTCGTATTTAATCCCGATGCAATTTCTGTGTTTCATCATCAATAAGAAGGTCAGAGGGAAACAGTAAACCTGAAGTGAAGCATTGGAATCTATAACTAGTGTCACAGGAATGGTTCAAAACATAGACAGTAGGAAGAGTCAGTCTTCCTGTACTTAAGTCGGCATTGTGCCTTTTCTAATTATTTCCGATGCAATTTCTGTGTGTCGTCGTCAATAAGAAGGTCAAAGGGATACAGTAAACCTAAAATGAAGCATCAGAATCTGTAACTAGTGACACAAGAATGGTTCAAAACATAGACAGTAAGACGAGTCAGTCTTCCTGTACTTATGTCGGCATTGTGCCTCTTGTATTTAATTCCGATGCAATTTCTGTGTTTCATCGTCAATACGAAGGTCCAAGGGATACAGTAAACCTGAAGTGAAGCATTGGAATCTACAACTAGTGTCACAGGGATTATTCAAAACATAGACAGTGGGAAGAGTCAGTCTTCTTGTACCTATGTCGGCATTGTGCCTTTTGTATTTAATTCCGATGCAATTTCTGTGTTTCATCGTCAATAAGAAGGTCCAAGGGATACAGTAAACCTGAAGTGAACCATTGGAATATATACCTAGTGTCACAGGAATGGTTCAAAACATAGACAGTAAGAAGAGTCAATCTTCTTGTACTTAAGTCGGCATTGTGCCTTTTGTATATCATATCGATGCAATTTCTGTGTTTCATCGTCAATAAGAAAGTCAAAGGGATTCAGTAATCACATAGAGAAGCATCGGAATCTAAAACTGGTTTCACAGGAAATGTTCAAATCATAGTCAGTAAGAAGAGTCAGTCTTCTTGTACTTAAGTCGGCATTGTGGATTTTGTATTTAATTCCGATGCAATTTCTGCGTTTCATCTTCAATAAGAAGGTCAGAGGGATACAATAAACCTGAAGTGAAGCATCGGAATCTATAACTAGTGTCACAGGAATGGTTCAAAGCATAGACATTAGGAAGAGTCAGTCTTCTTGTACTTAAGTCGGCATTGTGCCTTTAGTATTTAATTCCGATGCAATTTTTGTGTTTCATCGTCAATAAGAAGGTCCAAGGGATACAGTAAACCTGAAGTGAAGCATCGGAATCTATAAGTAGTGTCACAGGAACGGTTAAAACATAGATAGTAGGAGGAGTCTGTCTTCTTGTACTTAAGTCGGCATTGTGCCTTTTCTATTTAATTCCGATGCAATTTCTGTGTTTCATCATCATTAAGAAGGTCCAAGGGATACAGTAAACATATTGTGAAGCATCGGAATCTAAAACTGGTCTCACAGGAAATGTTCACAAAATAGTCAGTAAGAAGAGTTAGTCTTCTTGTACTTAAGTCGCCATTGTGCATTTTGTATTTAATTCCGATGCAATTTCTGTGTTTCATCATCAATAAGAAGGTCAGAGGGAAACAGTAAACCTGAAGTGAAGCATCGGAATCTATAACTAGTGTCACAGGAATGGTTCAAGACATATACAGTATGAAGAGTCAGTCTTCTTGTACTTAAGTCGGCATTGTGCTTTTTCTAATTATTTCCGATGCAATTTCTGTGTTTCGTCGTCGATAAGAAGGTCAAAGGGATACAGTAAACCTAAAATGAAGCATCAGAATCAATAACTAGTGACACAGGAATGGTTCAAAACATAGACAGTAAGAAGGGTCAGTCTTCTTGTACTTATGTCGGCATTGTGCCTCTTGTATTTAATTCCGATGCAATTTCTGTGTTTCATCGTCGATAAGAAGGTCCAACGGATACAGTAAACCTGAAGTGAAGCATCGGAATTTATAACTAGTGTCTCAGATATTGTTCAAAACATAGACAGTAAGAATAGTCAATCTTCTTGTACCTATGTCGGCATTGTGCCTTTTGTATTTAATTCCGATGCAATTTCTGTGTTTCATCGTCAATAGGAAGGTCCAAGTGATACAATAAATATATAGTGAAGCATCGGAGTCTAAAACTGGTCTCACAGGAAATGTTCATAACATAGTCAGAAAGAAGAGTCAGTCTTCTTGAACTTAAGTCGGCATTGTGACTGTTGTATTTAATTCCGATGCAATTTCAGTGCTTCATCGTCAATAAGAATGTCAGAGGGATACAGTAACCTTGAAGTGAAGCATCGGAATCTATAACTAGTGTCACAGGAATGGTTCAAAACAGAGACAGTAGGAGGAGTCAGTCTTCTTGTACTTAAGTCGGCATTGTGCCTTTCCTATTTAATTACGATGCAATTTCTGTGTTTCGTCGTCAATAAGAAGGTCCAAGGGATGCAGTAAACCTGAAGTGAAGCATCGGAATCTATAACTGGTGTCACAGGAATGGTTCAAAGCATAGACAGTAAGAAGATTTAGTCCTCTTGTACTTAAGTCGGCATTGTGCCTATTGTATTTAATTCCGATGCAATTTCTGTGTTTCATCGACAATAAGCAGGTCAGAGGGGTACAGTAAACCTGAAGTGAAGCATCGGAAACTATAACTTGTGTCACAGGAATGGTTCAAAACATAGACAGTAGGAAGAGTCAGTCTTCTTGTACTTAAGTCGGCATTGTGCCTTTTGTATTTAATTCCGATGCAATTTCGGTGTTTCGTCGTCAATAAGAAGGTCCAAGGGATGCAGTAAACCTGAAGTGAAGCATCGGAATCTATAATTAGTGTCAGAGGATTGGTTCAAAACAAAGACAGTAAGAAGAGTCAGTCTTCTTATACGTAAGTCGGCATTGTGCCTTTTGTATTTAATTCCGATGCAATTTCTGTGTTTCAGCGTCAATACGATGGTCAGAGGGATACAGTAAACCTGAAGTGAAGCATCGGAATCTATAACTAGTGTCACGGGGATGGTTTGAAACATAGAGATTAGGAAGAGTCAGTCTTCTGATACTTAAGTCGGCACTGGGCCTTTTGTATTTAATTCCGATGCAATTTCTGTGTTTCATCGTCAATCAGAAGGTCAGAGAGATACAGTAAACCTGAAGGGAAGCATCGGTTTCTATAACTAGTGTCACAGGTATGGTTCAAAACATAGTTAGTAAGAAGAGACAATCTTCTTGTACTGAAGTCGGCATTGTGCCTTTTTATTTAATCCCGATGCAATTTCTGTGTTTCATCTTCAATAAGAAGGTCCAATTGATACAGTAAACCTGAAGTGAAGCATCGGAATCTATAACTAGTGTCACAGGAATGGTTCAAACATAGTCAGTAAGAAGAGTCAGTCTTCTTGTACGTAAGTCAGCATTGTGCCTTTTGTATTTAATTCCGATGCAATTTCTGTGTTTCAGCGTCAATAAGATGGTCAGAGGGATACAGTAAACCTGAAGTGAAGCATCGGAATCTATAACTAGTGTCACGGGGATGGTTCAAAACATAGAGATTAGGAAGAGTCAGTCTTCTGATACTTAAGTCGGCACTGGGCCTTTTGTATTTAATTCCGATGCAATTTTTGTGTTTCATCTTCAATAAGAAGGTCCAAGGGATACACAAAACCTGAAGTGAAGCATCGGAATCTATAACTAGTGTCACAGGAATGGTTCAAACATAGTCAGTAAGGAGAGTCAGTCTTCTTGTACGTAAGTCGGCATTGTGCCTTTTGTATTTAATTCCGATGCAATTTCAGTGCTTCATCGTCAATAAGAATGTCAGAGGGATACAGTAAACTTGACGTGAAGCATCGGAATCTATAACTAGTGTCACAGGAATGGTTCAAAGCATAGGCAGTAAGAAGAGTCAGTCCTCTTGTACTTAAGTCGGTATTGTGCCGATTGTATTTAATTCCGATGCAATTTCTGTGTTTCATCGACAATAAGAAGGTCAGAGGGGTACAGTAAACCAGAAGTGAAGCATCGGAATCTATAAGTAGTGTCAGAGGAATGGTTCAAAACATAGACACTAGGAAGAGTCAGTCTTCTTGTACTTAAGTCGGCATCGTGCCTTTCCTATTTAATTCCGATGCAATTTCTGTGTTTCATCGTCAATAAAAAGGGCAAAGGGATACAGTAAACGTTAAGTGAATCATCGGAACCTATAACTAGTGTCACAGGAATTCTTCATAACATAGACAGTAGGAAGTGTCAGACTTCTTGTTCTTAAGTCGGCATTGTGCATTTTGTATTTAATTCCGATTTAATTTCTGTGTTTCATCGTCAATAAGAAGGTCCAATTGATACATTAAACCTGAAGTGAAGCATCGGAATCTATAACTAGTGTCACAGGAATGGTTCAAACATAGTCAGTAAGAAGAGTCAGTCTTCTTGTACTTAAGTCGGCATTGTGCCTTTTGTATTTAATTCCGATGCAATTTCGGTGTTTCGTCGTCAATAAGAAGGTCCAAGGGATGCAGTAAACCTGAAGTGAAGCATCGGAATCTATAATTAGTGTCAGAGGAATGGTTCAAAACATAGACAGTAAGAAGAGTCAGTCTTCTTGTACGTAAGTCGGCATTGTGCCTTTTGTATTTAATTCCGATGCAATTTCTGCGTTTCATCGTAAATAAGAAGGTCAGAGGGATACAGTAAACCTGAAGTGTAGCATCGGAATCTATAACTAGTGTCACGGGGATGGTTCAGAACATAGAGATTAGGAAGAGTCAGTCTTCTTATACTTAAGTAGGCACTGTGCCTTTTGTATTTAACTCCGATGCAATTTCTGTGTTTCATCGTCAATAAGAAGGTCAGAGGGATACAGTAAACCTGAAGGGAAGCATCGGTATCTATAACTAGTGTCACAGGTATGGTTCAAAACATAGTCTGTAAGAAGAGACATTCTGCTTGTACTGAAGTCGGCATTGTGCCTTTTTATTTAAACCCGATGCAATTTCTGTGTTTCATCGTCAATAAGAAGGTCCAAGGGATACAGTAAACCTGAAGTGAAGCATCGGAATCTATAACTAGTGTCACAGGAATGGTTCAAAACATAGACACTAGGAAGAGTCAGTCTTCTTGTACTTGAGTCGGCATTGTGCCTTTTGTATTTATTTCCGATGCAATTGCTGTGTTTCATCGTCAATAAGGAGGTCAGAGGGATACAGTAAACCTGAAGTGAAGCATCGGAATCTATAACTAGTGTCACAGGAATGGTTCAAAACATAGACAGTAGGAAGAGTCAATCTTCTTGTACTTAAGTCGGCATCGTGCCTTTCCTATTTAATTCCGATGCAATTTCTGTGTTTCATCGTCAATAAAAAGGGCAAAGGGATACAGTAAACGTGAAGTGAATCATCGGAACCTATAACTAGTGTCACAGGAATTCTTCATAACATAGACAGTAGGAAGTGTCAGACTTCTTGTTCTTAAGTCGGCATTGTGCCTTTTGTATTTAATTCCGATTTAATTTCTGTGTTTCATCGTCAATAAGAAGGTCCAAGGGATACAGTAAACACGAAGTAAAGTGTAAAGGATGAGCCAGACAATAGGAGATTTTACTTTATTATATGAGCCTCCAACCAGTAACTTCATTTTTCCATTGCGGCCAAGCAACGGCCGGCAGCGTTAGCTGCCTGTAAATTCTTTCGTCCCACGGTTTAGTAACAGGAAGTCAGCACCGATGAAGGGCACCTTGTTCACGCGCCTCTCTCATGTGCTGACGAGGTAACGCCGCCCCAGGCGTCGCTTAGCCGGCAACGCTCTGGAAAGTTCCATGCCGCCCGCACGGTTTGCTCGGTCCTGACCAATCAGGGTGGAGGAAGCCGCGTGGTGCGTCGAACATACCCGGCCGCCCGTCGCCGGGCCCGCTCTCTTGTATTCTTGCTCACCCGCGAGTCGGATGCGCGCCCTGTAGCATTGATCATCTCCCGCTTCTCCCGGTGCTGCGGCACTGTGGACTTAGTTTTGGCAGACAACCACTTTCGGTAGCTTCGCGAACAATGTTCGCCAAATTGTAAGCTCTGGCTCACCCTCACCTCCCTAGGCCTATGTAGCCCCTTTCATCATGCTTTAGCCAATAAATGGCCTTTCTCTAAAATTTACACTATTATTCCATAACGCCCACCGCCTGCCCATACCCGCCATCCTGTACAATTGGTGTCAGAAGTGGGATCCGTTCCCGTAGTGACTTTGTCGCTACACTAAATTTTTCCCGGCAAAACGCCGTACACTTCGCGCATGGAATGCGCCAACCGGCCGCCACGTTTGCTCCACGTGGGCCGTGGCTGCTCCACTAAACACGCTCAGGGCGCGCGCTGCATCGAGGCAGCCCACGCTAGTCAGCCGCGTGAGCCGGAGGCCGCCGCGCTGTCGCTGCCTGAGTTGGAGGGGCCTGCGCTGCGCTGCGCTGCGCGACCTGCCGGGGCGCCGTCATCCGCCGTCGCCGCGCCGCCCACCGTCGCCCGCCGCTGTCGCCGACGCGCCAGGGGCCTGCCGCCATCGCCGACCGGCCGAGCCAGCGCCGTCCGCCGCCAACACATTTGCCGCCGCCCACGGGTCCGGACGCCGTCGCCGCCGCCCGCCGACCACCGCTCGCCGCCACTGCACCATGCCGTCGCCGCCACCAATGCGTCGCACCATCGCCATCACCATGTAAGTCGCCGCGATGCTTACAACTATATCTTCGACGATCTTCCGCCGCTGGATTGAGAATCTTTGTGGCCGTCCTTTTTTTGTAACAATCATTACTTTTTTCTGGTCACTAGCGTCCCATAAAATTGTAAACATGCCGATGGGAACACGAGCGACGGAACGGGATACCCCCGTAGAGGCACCCGCCTCGCAAGACCCGCTCGAGGCCATAAATGCACAAATGCGCCAGTTATTCGCACAAAATCAGGAGCTACTTGAGCAAAACCGCGTCTTGAAACAGACGCTAGAAGCTAGTGCGCGAACTTCCATACCTGTGGCTAGCTCCACCCCTGTAACAAATGCTCAAACAGAGGCAACTAACACTAATTCTGTCTCTAATACAAACGCCACAATTTCTGCTAACAAGGCGACTGTAAGTAATTTTCCTGCGGCTGATTTCATTCCCACCTTTTCTGGGAAGTCCCACGAAAATGTAGCTATGTTCTTACAAAATATTCGTGATGTGGGTCGCACGTGTGCCTGGCCGGATGATCTATTGGTCAATGTAGCCAGACTGAAGTTGACAGGGGAAGCCCGAATGTTCATAGAAACAGTGGATGAATTGCGTGACACGCACGAATTTGAAGTATTTGCCCGCGGATTGACTACGCGTTATACCGATACCAGAGGTACCACATATTACAGAGATCAATTATCAACCCTTAGGCAGAAGCCTAATGAGGATTTTGATGCCTTTGCAGATCGCATACGAGCAGTGTCTTGTCGTACCTACAAGCTAGGTGAAAATGCCAGTGAAAACAGAATTTTGCGCTCAGAAGCCGAAGTGCGTGCAATTGATGCATTTGTTCGCGGTATTGACCCCCGCATCGGAGGAGAAGTCAAAGCTGCCTCCCCCACTTCTCTGTTTGAAGCTGTTCGTTTGGCAATGCTACGCGAAGAGGTGTTGCGTTTTTGCGCTGCCGCCCCGCGCCCAACGAACCCAGTACCGGCCCCAGCAAAAGAAGTATTTTGTCAGCGTTGTGGGAAGCCCAACCATACGGCAATGCGCTGTCGCGCGCCGTATTGCACCATTTGCCATACAGTAGGTCATGCTAATAATGTTTGCTCCACAAAGTCACCATTTTCAAATCAGATGCGCGGCCACCGCCGCAACGCGGGGTCGAATCAGGGAAACGCTTGGGGGGCAGGTTCCGCCACCCACCCGCGCCCCCGACAAAAATAATACACCCGGTTAGGACCGAAAAATGTAAAGAGGTGGAACACGTTAGTCTATTTGGCGTACTCGGGAACAAATCAGTTAGAATTTTAGTTGATACTGGTGCTCAAGTTAGTGTATTGTTTGTGGAGAAAAATGATAGAAGGGTGTTACAGCCACCCCGGTACCATATCAGTGGCCTTGGAGAGGAAGTAATTGTCCCTGCAGGTTCGTGTGTAGTGAACCTGCAAATCGACGAGGGTAAATACAGTCAGATGATGGAGGTAGTAAGGCTAAAGAAGGGTGAATTTGACATCATACTAGGGAATGACTTCCTGCACCGTTATCAGGGGATAGTGGATTATCGAACGCGAACTGTGCAGTTCGGCGAAGCAATTCACCGATTTGGCAGTGCGCACCCCCGTCAGACGCGAGGGAGCTGCGAAAGGCGCCGTTCACAGTCTCCCATAAAACCGCAGATGTGGGCGATAAAAACCACTCACCCTGTGAGGATAAAAGGCGGAAGTGGAAAGATTCTCTGGATAGATGTCAAAAATCAAGAACAGCCTAATACAGACATTCTAGTTGACCCGCTCACCCACAATGATGTTTTAGATCGTCAGTCAGTACATATAAAGAGAAGTATCTGCCGACCGGAGAGGAGACAGAAGGGTTTTGCGATACCAGTAAGTATAGATAATTTTGGTGTAGAAGATGTTGTGATACCGAAGGGTACTATTGTTGCCAGTGGTCAGGAAATTTTTGAGGAAATAAGAGGAGCTGAGAAGCACCGAAATAAAGATAAGAAAGGAAGGAAAGGAAAGAAATGTTGTTAGAGAAGTGCGATATGTCGCGTCGACGATAAGGAGTCAGTTAGCAGAGAAGTTAGGTCATTTAAACAGTGAGGAGAAAAGGATGTTGCAGCCGGTATTAGAGGAATTTTCGTGGTTGTTTGAAGAGAGGCAGTTTCTACCGGCTACGGATTTGGTTCAGCACGGAATTCCGACCGGAGAAACCGGGCCTATTACGCCAGTAGTTCCACCCAAAAAAGCAAGAAAGAAGGTAATACAACCGCCTAGACAGCAACGTAGATATGCTCTAAGGTCAAACCCCTATGATTTGCGTTCCTGAAAGTAGGTCTGGAATGGTATGTAAACAGTTGGCAAAGTCCTGCATGCAGCAAGAGAATTAATTGACGGAAAACACCGTAGTTACTATACATTTAATTAAATTGTGCATGTTAGTTATAAGTAGACATAAGAATTGGCAACTGTTGGTAACTGGTAATAGAATTTATGACGTCACATGTTAATGGAAGTGACTGAAGTTATGTGATCATTTTGTCTTGTCATTTAACGTCTCCAGTCATGTTATCGTAGCAGTCGAGAATTAAAACCACAAACATTCTTTAATCATGGAATTAAGGTGAAAGTTGTCCTTGTCAAAAGAACACGTAGAGAAAGAATCAGTTAATCTTGTATATTTCAAAGGGATTCACATTTCACTTGTTAACTTAGTGAATAGTGCACGAACACAGGTATTAAAGCTTTACCATAAAAACATGATACTAATACGCCTTCGTAACTGCCAGTAGATCAGTGACTACATGCAGCCGTCTACCTGTACTTTGAAAGACGCCCTATTACATGTATGTTTTGCTAAATGATCACACAACGATAATAACAAGAATAAATACGTCCAAGTTAAACAACAAATAGGCTACTCTAAAGTAAAAGGAGTCTTCCTGAAGTGCTATTTTATTGTTTTCGTGATGCGATGTTGAACAGACAACGAGGTAAAAGTACCAAAGACTATTAGTTGGTATGAAGACACAAACGAGAGCATAAAGGAATACCAAGGGATGTTTACATTGATTTTGCTACGAAATGTAACTGGAGAGTAAGGAAGTTTTGTTTGAAGGAAATAATATTTTAAACTTTTGCTTTTGTTACGGTTTTGCCACCGCTTATATCACTATGACGAGTTGCCAATTACTTATGTCAAATTGCTTGTGTCTAATTGATTACGTCCAATTACTTATGTCTAATTACTTGTGTCCAATTACTTAAGTCCATGTATTATCTTATTGTTGTTCATTTTGACTGTTTTATTACTACCCATTTAGAGAATTTTGCTAAAGTTTTGCCAGCAGCAGTAATTTAGTATTTGTATCATCCTAGTGTTTCCATGTGTCACTGTGTTACTATACTGATGAGGATAATAATTTTGTAGGATTTCAAGCATGCTAGAGTAAGTTCCCGAGTACTGCCAATTATCTGGTTAATAATAATGATGTCTTAGGTGATAAATTGTTTTAGAAGAGTAGTTTAGGATGTAACCATGCTTTATTTTGATTTGTATTTGAATGTTTATCTGGAGGGACATACCACATGCACCACCCGCAAGGGCACGTACCTTACGTGACGCGGCTGGCACCCGCGCGGTCCCTTAGCTGTCTGTGTCGTTTCTTCACTTTTCGGTTTCGCGACATAGTCCATCCTACCCACTTTCATCTGTCAACTTTCAACAGACACAAAACTATTCAGCCAAGACTTTGATCTTCCATCTCTAAGAAGAGTTCACGAGAACAGTGTTCCGTGCTCTCTGACGACAGCTGATCAAGCAACGTCAGACGCGAACCGCGTCTAGCCCGCAGCTAAACGCCAGTAAGCGGAAATCTCTGTTCAAAACCTTGAGCCTTCTTTGTTTTCCCGTTGTATTTTCCGAAGGAATACCGACTATTGAAGTAGTAGCATTTAACTGTATGACGTGTCCCAGGACACTGCGATACAAGGAAGGATAGACGGAGTTTTAAGCAACCAGCTGGGCCCAATGAGGCCAGCACCATGGAGTTATAGAGACGGCGAGTTTAGTCGCAAAATGTTGAGTGGAAAAAGACGGCGAATTTGGTCGCAAAGTTAGTCGCAAGATGTTGAGAGAATGAAGACGGTGAATTTTGTCGCGCAGTAAAGTTTTGTTTTAGGTGAGAGAAGTCGAGTTTGAAGAAGAAGAAGAAGAAGGATGAAGTAGCTATCTTGGAGTCGCAGAATTGTCGTATACACAGTTAAGTAGGCGATGTTGAGAGGATAAAGATGGCGAATTTGGTCGCACAGTAAAGATTTTTTTTTTTAAGTGAGAGATGTCGAGTTTGAGAAAGAAGTATGAAGCAGCTATTTTGGAATCGCAGAATTGTCGTATACACAGTTAAGTAGGCGATAACGTCGTGTAAACGATGCGCCTTGCACTGTACCTTCATAAAGGGAAAGTCCTTCAGAAATTACGCTCAACTTAGTCTTTTCTAATTCAATTCCTTACACTTTCCATTTCCACTGTGGAAATCTCTAAATTCTCGTCGAGTTTTGTTCTTCTCTCATTAGCAACAGCCTTGACATCCAACAACACAATCTACACCCCACCTGCACAAAACTGGTGTCACTTTTCTTTGTCAATTTTACTTGATATGTTCAGCAAAAATATTGATGCATGAGAAACTTCCTCTCACAATGTAAATGTTATTACACGTAGAGGGTCAGCCCAAAGACGCACTTAACTTTCTTTGTTTACCGATATGGAATATGCAGTAAATTTAATATGATATTTGTGTACTTCGCTTTTATATTTTCATGTTTTTATAACAATTATGTTTGGGCTAAAATGGATTTCATAGGACCTATGTTACGGGGTTGTGAGATATCTGTCACTTATAAACCAATTTACTATGGCATAAAGTAATTTTAAAAAGTACCCACTGTAACAGCTCATCTAGCTTTATGTCACGCGTAATCCCACTTCTATTTAGTTGCATTTGACAGTCGTAGACCCCTCAGCTGCCGCGTGCAGCCCCGACGCCGCGCTGGCCTTGGAAATTATCTGCCGCGCGCCTTTCTGACTTAGCGCGAGATTCGGCCTTGCAGTCAGCTGCCACTTTGACGTAGCCTCCGCGCAGATCTTTAGCAGACGGTTCCTGTTGGAACACCATTAATAACCTTTCATGCCACTACGGCTTACTTAGTATTCGCACCCCCTTAATTATGTTTTTTATACCTGAAAGCTCATTCATGATTCCCTTGTCAGCTAACGTTCAAGTTTTACCTAAAAAATCAAATAATCACATCCTAACGTCAATTGATGATTTGCTAAAACATGAAAAAGGACAAATTTCTTACGTTCGACTGTTGGCACTTAAATGAATGGTAAACAGCCACGAACTAAACTCAACAATAAAGAGAAAACAAGAACCTATCAGGCATGTGCCCTCCCTTAGTTTTAAGAGTGCAATTCTAATATTGGAGAAACTAGTGTTGTGTAGTGAAGTGTTCCCTTAGTAATAACTCCCTTTTCAACTGTGTTTTGAAACGTGTGAATCTCCCCTCATACTCCCCCTGCGCTGAGTTCCAGTGCACGGACCTGGCCACGGCCACGCCCCCTTCCCGCCAGCAGCCTGCGCGCTGCCCGCTGAGGACAACACACCACGCCGCCTCGCGCCAGGCGCCCCCGCAGTGACTCACCAGTGGTGATATGTTTACATTTTGAACTTATTCAAACAAAAGCAAAAAAAAAAGACATTTTTACCTCATCTTAGCGACAAGAACACTTAGCATGTTTACATAATTCACACATGTTTTGTTCTAATTTTGTTTTGATATTCTATGATATTTTATGATGTTCTGATGTTTTACGATGTTTTGATGTTTTATGATGATTCTTGTATACACACAATATTGTTGACATGTGTAAGTCCCCTTGCGACCCTTAGGAGGTCTTTAGAGTCTCTATATCCTCCCATAGAATAAGACCCCTACCGTCTTCCGTGAGAGCCATTCTTAATCAAGTAATGTTTACTTTGCTTTACAAGCTAAATTTGATTACATCCAAATAATAATTACATTGAGCGAATTCACGTACGTTCTCCGCTCCCACGGAAGGGGGAGGAATGTAAAGGATGAGCCAGACAATAGGAGATTTTACTTTATTATATGAGCCTCCAACCAGTAACTTCATTTTTCCATTGCGGCCAAGCAACGGCCGGCAGCGTTAGCTGCCTGTAAATTCTTTCGTCCCACGGTTTAGTAACAGGAAGTCAGCACCGATGAAGGGCACCTTGTTCACGCGCCTCTCTCATGTGCTGACGAGGTAACGCCGCCCCAGGCGTCGCTTAGCCGGCAACGCTCTGGAAAGTTCCATGCCGCCCGCACGGTTTGCTCGGTCCTGACCAATCAGGGTGGAGGAAGCCGCGTGGTGCGTCGAACATACCCGGCCGCCCGTCGCCGGGCCCGCTCTCTTGTATTCTTGCTCACCCGCGAGTCGGATGCGCGCCCTGTAGCATTGATCATCTCCCGCTTCTCCCGGTGCTGCGGCACTGTGGACTTAGTTTTGGCAGACAACCACTTTCGGTAGCTTCGCGAACAATGTTCGCCAAATTGTAAGCTCTGGCTCACCCTCACCTCCCTAGGCCTATGTAGCCCCTTTCATCATGCTTTAGCCAATAAATGGCCTTTCTCTAAAATTTACACTATTATTCCATAACGCCCACCGCCTGCCCATACCCGCCATCCTGTACAAAAGCATCGGAATCTATAACTAGTGTCACAGGGATGGTTCAAAACATAGACAGTAGGAAGAGTCAGTCTTCTTGTACTTAAGTCGGCATTGTGCCTTTTCTATTTAATTCCGATGCAATTTCTGTGTTTCATCGTCAATGAGAAGGTCAGAGGGATACAGTAAAACTGGAGTGAAGCATCAGAATCTGTATCTATTGTCACAGGAGTGGTTCAAAACATAGACAGTAAGAAGAGTCAGTCTACTTGTACCTAAGTCGGCATTGTGCCTTTTGTATTTCATCCCGATGCAATTCCGGTGTATCATCGTCAATAAGAAGGTCAGAGGGATACAATAAACCTGAAGTGAAGCATCGGAATCTATAACTAGTGTCACAGGAGTGGTTCAAAGCATAGACAGTAGGAAGAGTCAGTCTTCTTGTACTTAAGTCGGCATTGTGCCTTTTGTATTTAATTCCGATGCAATTTCTGTGTTTCATCGTCAATAAGAAGGTCCCAGGGATACAGTAAACCTGAAGTGAAGCATCGGAATCTATAAGTAGTGTCACAGGAACGGTTAAAACATAGATAGTAGGAAGAGTCTGTCTTCTTGTACTTAAGTCGGCATTGTGCCTTTTCTATTTAATTCCGATGCAATTTCTGTGTTTCATCGTCATTAAGAAGGTCCAAGGGATACAGTAAACATATTGTGAAGCATCGGAATCTAAGACTGGTCTCACAGGAAATGTTCACAAAATAGTCAGTAAGAAGAGTCAGTCTTCTTGTACTTAAGTCGGCATTGTGCATTTTGTATTTAATCCCGATGCAATTTCTGTGTTTCATCATCAATAAGAAGGGCAGAGGGAAACAGTAAACCTGAAGTGAAGCATCGGAATCTATAACTAGTGTCACAGGAATGGTTCAAGACATATACAGTAGGAAGAGTCTGTCTTCTTGTACTTAAGTCGGCATTGTGCTTTTTCTAATTATTTCCGATGCAATTTCTGTGTTTCGTCGTCATTAGGAAGGTAAAAGGGATACAGTAAACCTAAAATGAAGCATCAGAATCAATAACTAGTGACACAGGAATGGTTCAAAACATAGACAGTAAGAAGAGTCAGTCTTCTTGTACTTATGTCGGCATTGTGCCTCTTGTATTTAATTCCGATGCAATATCTGTGTTTCATCGTCGATAAGAAGGTCCAACGGATACAGTAAACCTGAAGTGAAGCATCGGAATTTATAACTAGTGTCACAGATATTGTTCGAAACATAGACAGTAAAAATAGTCAGTCTTCTTGTACCTAAGTCGGCATTGTGCCTTTTGTATTTAATTCCGATGCAATTTCTGTGTTTCATCGTCAATAGGAAGGTCCAAGTGATACAATATATATATAGTGAAGCATCGGAGTCTAAAACTGGTCTCACAGGAAATGTTCATAACATAGTCAGAAAGAAGAGTCAGTCTTCTTGAACTTAAGTCGGCATTGTGACTGTTGTATTTAATTCCGATGCAATTTCAGTGCTTCATCGTCAATAAGAATGTCAGAGGGATACAGTAACCTTGAAGTGAAGCATCGGAATCTATAACTAGTGTCACAGGAATGGTTCAAAACAGAGACAGTAGGAGGAGTCAGTCTTCTTGTACTTAAGTCGGCATTGTGCCTTTCCTATTCAATTCCGATGCAATTTCTGTGTTTCGTCGTCAATAAGAAGGTCCAATGGATGCAGTAAACCTGAAGTGAAGCATCGGAATCTATAATTAGTGTCAGAGGTTTGGTTCAAAACATAGACAGTAAGAAGAGTCAGTCTTCTTGTACGTAAGTCGGCATTGTGCCTTTTGTATTTAATTCCGATGCAATTTCTGTGTTTCATCGACAATAAGAAGGTCAGAGGGGTACAGTAAACCTGAAGTGAAGCATCGGAAACTATAACTAGTGTCACAGGAATGGTTCAAAACATAGACAGTAGGAAGAGTCAGTATTCTTGTACTTAAGTCGGCATTGTGCATTTTGTATTTAATTCCGATGCAATTTCGGTGTTTCGTCGTCAATAAGAAGGTCCAAGGGATGCAGTAAACCTGAAGTGAAGCATCGGAATCTATAATTAGTGTCAGAGGATTGGTTCAAAACATAGACAGTAAGAAGAGTCAGTCTTCTTGTACGTAAGTCGGCATTGTGCCTTTTGTATTTAATTCCGATGCAATTTCTGTGTTTCAGCGTCAATAAGATGGTCAGAGGGATACAGTAAACCTGAAGTGAAGCATCGGAATCTATAACTAGTGTCACGGGGATGGTTCAAAACATAGAGATTAGGAAGAGTCAGTCTTCTGATACTTAAGTCGGCACTGGGCCTTTTGTATTTAATTCCGATGCAATTTCTGTGTTTCATCGTCAATCAGAAGGTCAGAGAGATACAGTAAACCTGAAGGGAAGCATCGGTATCTATAACTAGTGTCACAGGTATGGTTCAAAACATAGTTAGTAAGAAGAGACATTCTTCTTGTACTGAAGTCGGCATTGTGCCTTTTTATTTAATCCCGATGCAATATCTGTGTTCATCTTCAATAAGAAGGTCCAATTGATACAGTAAACTTGAAGTGAAGCATCGGAATCTATAACTAGTGTCACAGGAATGGTTCAAAGCATAGACAGTAGGAAGAGTCAGACTTCTCGTACTTAAGTCGGCATTGCGCATTTTGTATTTAATTCCGATGCAATTTCTGTGTTTCGTCGTCAATAAGAAGGTCCAAGGGATGCAGTAAACCAGAAGTGAAGCATCGGAATCTATAAGTAGTGTCAGAGGAATGGTTCAAAACATAGACAGTAAGATGAGTCAGTCTTCTTGTACGTAAGTCGGCATAGGGCCTTTTGTATTTAATTCCGATGCAATTTCTGCGTTTCATCGTAAATAAGAAGGTCAGAGGGATACAGTAAACCTGAAGTGTAGCATCGGAATCTATAACTAGTGTCACGGGGATGGTTCAAAACATAGAGATTAGGAAGAGTCAGTCTTCTTATACTTAAGTAGGCACTGTGCCTTTTGTATTTAACTCCGATGCAATTTCTGTGTTTCATCGTCACTAAGAAGGTCAGAGGGATACAGTAAACCTGAAGGGAAGCATCGGTATCTATAACTAGTGTCACAGGTATGGTTCAAAACATAGTCTGTAAGAAGAGACATTCTGCTTGTACTGAAGTCGGCAAGTGCCTTTTTATTTAAACCCGATGCAATTTCTGTGTTTCATCGTCAATAAGAAGGTCCAAGGGATACAGTAAACCTGAAGTGAAGCATCGGAATCTATAACTAGTGTCACAGGAATGGTTCAAAACATAGACAGTAGGAAGAGTCAGTCTTCTTGTACTTGAGTCGGCATTGTGCCTTTTGTATTTATTTCCGATGCAATTGCTGTGTTTCATCGTCAATAAGGAGGTCAGAGGGATACAGTAAACCTGAAGTGAAGCATCGGAATCTATAACTAGTGTCACAGGAATGGTTCAAAACATAGACAGTAGGAAGAGTCAATCTTCTTGTACTTAAGTCGGCATCGTGCCTTTCCTATTTAATTCCGATGCAATTTCTGTGTTTCATCGTCAATAAAAAGGGCAAAGGGATACAGTAAACGTGAAGTGAATCATCGGAACCTATAACTAGTGTCACAGGAATTCTTCATAACATAGACAGTAGGAAGTGTCAGACTTCTTGTTCTTAAGTCGGCATTGTGCCTTTTGTATTTAATTCCGATTTAATTTCTGTGTTTCATCGTCAATAAGAAGGTCCAAGGGATACAGTAAACCCGAAGTAAAGCATCGGAATCTATAACTAGTGTCACAGGGATGGTTCAAAACATAGACAGTAGGAAGAGTCAGTCTTCTTGTACTTAAGTCGGCATTGTGCCTTTTCTATTTAATTCCGATGAAATTTCTGTGTTTCATCGTCAATGAGAAGGTCAGAGGGATACAGTAAAACTGGAGTGAAGCATCAGAATCTGTATCTAGTGTCACAGGAGTGGTTCAAAACATAGACAGTAAGAAGAGTCAGTCTACTTGTACCTAAGTCGGCATTGTGCCTTTTGTATTTCATCCCGATGCAATTCCGGTGTATCATCGTCAATAAGAAGGTCAGAGGGATACAATAAACCTGAAGTGAAGCATCGGAATCTATAACTAGTGTCACAGGAGTGGTTCAAAGCATAGACAGTAGGAAGAGTCAGTCCTCTTGTACTTAAGTCGGCATTGTGCCTTTTGTATTTAATTCCGATGCAATTTCTGTGTTTCATCGTCAATAAGAAGGTCCAAGGGATACAGTAAACCTGAAGTGAAGCATCGGAATCTATAAGTAGTGTCACAGGAACGGTTAAAACATAGATAGTAGGAAGAGTCTGTCTTCTTGAACTTAAGTCGGCATTGTGCCTTTTCTATTTAATTCCGATGCAATTTCTGTGTTTCATCGTCATTAAGAAGGTCCAAGGGATACAGTAAACATATTGTGAAGCATCGGAATCTAAAACTGGTCTCACAGGAAATGTTCACAAAATAGTCAGTAAGAAGAGTCAGTCTTCTTGTACTTAAGTCGGCATTGTGCATTTTGTATTTAATTCCGATGCAATTTCTGTGTTTCATCATCAATAAGAAGGTCAGAGGGAAACAGTAAACCTGAAGTGAAGCATCGGAATCTATAACTAGTGTCACAGGAATTGTTCAAGACATATACAGTAGGAAGAGTCAGTCTTCTTGTACTTAAGTCGGCATTGTGCCTTTTCTAATTATTTCCGATGCAATTTCTGTGTTTCGTCGTCATTAAGAAGGTCAAAGGGATACAGTAAACCTAAAATGAAGCATCAGAATCAATAACTAGTGACACAGGAATGGTTCAAAACATAGACAGTAAGAAGAGTCAGTCTTCTTGTACTTATGTCGGCATTGTGCCTCCTGTATTTAATTCCGATACAATATCTGTGTTTCATCGTCGATAAGAAGGTCCAACGGATACAGTAAACCTGAAGTGAAGCATCGGAATTTATAACTAGTGTCACAGATATTGTTCGAAACATAGACAGTAAAAATAGTCAGTCTTCTTGTACCTAAGTCGGCATTGTGCCTTTTGTATTTAATTCCGATGCAATTTCTGTGTTTCATCGTCAATAGGAAGGTCCAAGTGATACAATAAATATATAGTGAAGCATTGGAGTCTAAAACTGGTCTCACAGGAAATGTTCATAACATAGTCAGAAAGAAGAGTCAGTCTTCTTGAACTTAAGTCGGCATTGTGCCTGTTGTATTTAATTCCGATGCAATTTCAGTGCTTCATCGTCAATAAGAATGTCAGAGGGATACAGTAAACTTGAAGTGAAGCATCGGAATCTATAACTAGTGTCACAGGAATGGTTTAAAACAGAGACAGTAGGAGGAGTCAGTCTTCTTGTACTTAAGTCGGCATTGTGCCTTTCCTATTTAATTCCGATGCAATTTCTGTGTTTAGTCGTCAACAAGAAGGTCCAAGGGATGCAGTAAACCTGAAGAGAAGCATCGGAATCTATAACTAGTCTCACAGGAATGGTTCAAAGCATAGACAGTAAGAACATTTAGTCCTCTTGTACTTAAGTCGGCATTGTGCCTATTGTATTTAATTCCGATGCAATTTCTGTGTTTCATCGACAATAAGAACGTCAGAGGGGTACAGTAAACCTGAAGTGAAGCATCGGAATCTATAACTAGTGTCACAGGAATGGTTCAAAACATAGACAGTAGGAAGAGTCAGTCTTCTTGTACTTAAGTCGGCATTGTGCCTTTTGTATTTAATTCCGATGCAATTTCGGTGTTTCGTCGTCAATAAGAAGGTCCAAGGGATGCAGTAAACCTGAAGTGAAGCATCGGAATCTATAATTAGTGTCAGAGGATTGGTTCAAGACATAGACAGTAAGAAGAGTCAGTCTTCTTGTACGTAAGTCGGCATTGTGCCTTTTGTATTTAATTCCGATGCAATTTCTGTGTTTCAGCGTCAATAAGATGGTCAGAGGGATACAGTAAACCTGAAGTGAAGCATCGGAATCTATAAATAGTGTCACGGGGATGGTTCAAAACATAGAGATTAGGAAGAGTCAGTCTTCTGATACTTAAGTCGGCACTGGGCCTTTTGTATTTAATTCCGATGCAATTTCTGTGTTTCATCGTCAATCAGAAGGTCAGAGAGATACAGTAAACCTGAAGGGAAGCATCGGTTTCTATAACTAGTGTCACAGGTATGGTTCAAAACATAGTTAGTAAGAAGAGACATTCTTCTTGTACTTAAGTCGGCATTGTGCCTTTTTATTTAATCCCGATGCAATTTCTGTGTTTCATCTTCAATAAGAAGGTCCAAGGGATACAGTAAACCTGAAGTGAAGCATCGGAATCTATAACTAGTGTCACAGGAATGGTTCAAACATAGTCAGTAAGAAGAGTCAGTCTTCTTGTACTTAAGTCGGCATTGTGCCTTTTGTATTTAATTCCGATGCAATTTCGGTGTTTCGTCGTCTATAAGAAGGTCCAAGGGATGCAGTAAACCTGAAGTGAAGCATCGGAATCTATAATTAGTATCAGAGGAATGGTTCAAAACATAGACAGTAAGAAGAGTCAGTCTTCTTGTACGTAAGTCGGCATTGTGCCTTTTGTATTTAATTCCGATGCAATTTCAGTGCTTCATCGTCAATAAGAATGTCAGAGGGATACAGTAAACTTGAAGTGAAGCATCGGAATCTATAACTAGTGTCACAGGAATGGTTCAAAACATAGACAGTAAGAAGAGTCAGTCCTCTTGTACTTAAGTCGGTATTGTGCCGATTGTATTTAATTCCGATGCAATTTCTGTGTTTCATCGACAATAAGAAGGTCAGAGGGGTACAGTAAACCTGAAGTGAAGCATCGAAATCTATAACTAGTGTCACAGGAATGGTTCAAAGCATAGACAGTAGGAAGAGTCAGACTTCTCGTACTTAAGTCGGCATTGCGCCTTTTGTATTTAATTCCGATGCAATTTCTGTGTTTCGTCGTCCATAAGAAGGTCCAAGGGATGCAGTAAACCAGAAATGAAGCATCGGAATCTATAAGTAGTGTCAGAGGAATGGTTCAAAACATAGACAGTAAGATGAGTCAGTCTTCTTGTACGTAAGTCGGCATTGTGCCTTTTGTATTTAATTCCGATGCAATTTCTGCGTTTCATCGTAAATAAGAAGGTCAGAGGGATACAGTAAACCTGAAGTGTAGCATCGGAATCTATAACTAGTGTCACGGGGATGGTTCAAAACATAGAGATTAGGAAGAGTCAGTCTTCTTATACTTAAGTAGGCACTGTGCCTTTTGTATTTAACTCCGATGCAATTTCTGTGTTTCATCGTCAATAAGAAGGTCAGATGGATACAGTAAACCTGAAGGGAAGCATCGGTATCTATAACTAGTGTCACAGGTATGGTTCAAAACATAGTCTGTAAGAAGAGACATTCTGCTTGTACTGAAGTCGGCATTGTGCCTTTTTATTTAAACCCGATGCAATTTCTGTGTTTCATCGTCAATAAGAAGGTCCAAGGGATACAGTAAACCTGAAGTGAAGCATCGGAATCTATAACTAGTGTCACAGGAATGGTTCAAAACATAGACAGTAGGAAGAGTCAATCTTCTTGTACTTAAGTCGGCATCGTGCCTTTCCTATTTAATTCCGATGCAATTTCTGTGTTTCATCGTCAATAAAAAGGGCAAAGGGATACAGTAAACGTGAAGTGAAGCATCGGAATCTATAACTAGTGTCACAGGAGTGGTTCAAAACATAGACAGTAAGAAGAGTCAGTCTACTTGTACCTAAGTCGGCATTGTGCCTTTTGTATTTCATCCCGATGCAATTCCGGTGTACCATCGTCAATAAGAAGGTCAGAGGGATACAATAAACCTGAAGTGAAGCATCGGAATCTATAACTAGTGTCACAGGAGTGGTTCAAAGCATAGTCAGTAGGAAGAGTCAGTCTTCTTGTACTTAAGTCGGCATTGTGCCTTTCCTATTTAATTCCGATGCAATTTCTGTGTTTCATCGTCAATAAAAAGGGCAAAGGGATACAGTAAACATATTGTGAAGCATCGGAATCTAAAACTGGTCTCACAGGAAATGTTCACAAAATAGTCAGTATGAAGAGTCAGTCTTCTTGTACTTAAGTCGGCATTGTGCATTTTGTATTTAATTCCGATGCAATTTCTGTGTTTCATCATCAATAAGAAGGTCAGAGGGAAACAGTAAACCTGAAGTGAAGCATCGGAATCTATAACTAGTGTCACAGGAATGGTTCAAGACATATACAGTAGGAAGAGTCAGTCTTCTTGTACTTAAGTCGGCATTGTGCTTTTTCTAATTATTTCCGATGCAATTTCTGTGTTTCGTCGTCATTAAGAAGGTCAAAGGGATACAGTAAACCTGAAGTGAAGCATCAGAATCAATAACTAGTGACACAGGAATGGTTCAAAACATAGACAGTAAGAAGAGTCAGTCTTCTTGGACTTATGTCGGCATTGTGCCTCTTGTATTTAATTCCGATGCAATATCTGTGTTTCATCGTCGATAAGAAGGTCCAACGGATACAGTAAACCTGAAGTGAAGCATCGGAATTTATAACTAGTGTCACAGATATTGTTCGAAACATAGACAGTAAAAATAGTCAGTCTTCTTGTACCTAAGTCGGCATTGTGCCTTTTGTATTTAATTTCGATGCAATTTCTGTGTTTCATCGTCAATAGGAAGGTCCAAGTGATACAATAAATATATAGTGAAGCATCGGAGTCTAAAACTGGTCTCACGGGAAATGTTCATAATATAGTCAGAAAGAAGAGTCAGTCTTCTTGAACTTAAGTCGGCATTGTGCCTGTTGTATTTAATTCCGATGCAATTTCAGTGCTTCATCGTCAATAAGAATGTCAGAGGGATACAGTAAACTTGAAGTGAAGCATCGGAATCTATAACTAGTGTCACAGGAATGGTTGAAAACAGAGACAGTAGGAGGAGTCAGTCTTCTTGTACTTAAGTCGGCATTGTGCCTTTCCTATTTAATTCCGATGCAATTTCTGTGTTTCGTCGTCAACAAGAAGGTCCAAGGGATGCAGTAAACCTGAAGTGAAGCATCGGAATCTATAACTAGTGTCACAGGAATGGTTCAAAGCATAGACAGTAAGAGCATTTAGTCCTCTTGTACTTAAGTCGGCATTGTGCCTATTGTATTTAATTCCGATGCAATTTCTGTGTTTCATCGACAATAAGAACGTCAGAGGGGTACAGTAAACCTGAAGTGAAGCATCGGAATCTATAACTAGTGTCACAGGAATGGTTCAAAACATAGACAGTAGGAAGAGTCAGTCTTCTTGTACTTAAGTCGGCATTGTGCCTTTTGTATTTAATTCCGATGCAATTTCGGTGTTTCGTCGTCAATAAGAAGGTCCAAGGGATGCAGTAAACCTGAAGTGAAGCATCGGAATCTATAATTAGTGTCAGAGGTTTGGTTCAAAACATAGACAGTAAGAAGAGTCAGTCTTCTTGTACGTAAGTCGGCATTGTGCCTTTTGTATTTAATTCCGATGCAATTTCTGTGTTTCAGCGTCAATAAGATGGTCAGAGGGATACAGTAAACCTGAAGTGAAGCATCGGAATCTATAACTAGTGTCACGGGGATGGTTCAAAACATAGAGATTAGGAAGAGTCAGTCTTCTGATACTTAAGTCGGCACTGAGCCTTTTGTATTTAATTCCGATGCAATTTCTGTGTTTCATCGTCAATCAGAAGGTCAGAGAGATACAGTAAACCTGAAGGGAAGCATCGGTTTCTATAACTAGTGTCACAGGTATGGTTCAAAACATAGTTAGTAAGAAGAGACATTCTTCTTGTACTTAAGTCGGCATTGTGCCTTTTTATTTAATCCCGATGCAATTTCTGTGTTTCATCTTTAATAAGAAGGTCCAAGGGATACAGTAAACCTGAAGTGAAGCATCGGAATCTATAACTAGTGTCACAGGAATGGTTCAAACATAGTCAGTAAGAAGAGTCAGTCTTCTTGTACGTAAGTCGGCATTGTGCCTTTTGTATTTAATTCCGATGCAATTTCAGTGCTTCATCGTCAATAAGAATGTCAGAGGGATACAGTAAACTTGAAGTGAAGCAGCGGAATCTATAACTAGCGTCACAGGAATGGTTCAAAGCATAGACAGTAGGAAGAGTCAGTCTTCTTGTACTTGAGTCGGCATTGTGCCTTTTGTATTTATTTCCGATGCAATTGCTGTGTTTCATCGTCAATAAGGAGGTCAGAGGGATACAGTAAACCTGAAGTGAAGCATCGGAATCTATAACTAGTGTCACAGGAATGGTTCAAAACATAGACAGTAGGAAGAGTCAATCTTCTTGTACTTAAGTCGGCATTGTGCCTTTCCTATTTAATTCCGATGCAATTTCTGTGTTTCATCGTCAATAAAAAGGTCAAAGGGATACAGTAAACGTGAAGTGAATCATCGGAATCTATAACTAGTGTCACAGGAATTGTTCATAACATAGACAGTAGGAAGAGTCAGACATCTTGTCCTTAAGTCGGCAATGCGCCTTTTGTATTTAATTCCGATTTAATTTCTGTGTTTCATCGTCAATAAGAAGGTCCAAGGGATACAGTAAACCTGAAGTAAAGCATCGGAATCTATAACTAGTGTCACAGGGATGGTTCAAAACATAGACAGTAGGAAGAGTCAGTCTTCTTGTACTTAAGTCGGCATTCTGTCTTTTCTATTTAATTCCGATGCAATTTCTGTGTTTCATCGTCAATGAGAAGGTCAAAGGGATACAGTAAAACTGAAGTGAAGCATCAGAATCTGTATCTAGTGTCATAGGAGTGGTTCAAAACATAGACAGTAAAAAGAGTCAGTCTACTTGTACTTAAGTCGGCATTGTGCCTTTTGTATTTAATTCCGATGCAATTTCTGTGTTTCATCGTAAATAAGAATGTCAGAGGGATACAGTAAACTTGAAGTGAAGCATCGGAATCTATAACTAGAGTCACAGGAATGGTTCTAAGCATAGACAGTAAGAAGAGTCAGTCTTCTTGTACTTAATTCGGCATTGTGCCTTTTGTGTTTAATTCCGATGCAATTTCTGTGTTTCATCGTCAATAAGAAGGTCCAAGTGATACAATAAACATATAGCGAAGCATCGGAGTCTAAAACTGGTCTCACAGGAAATGTTCATAACATAGTCAGAATAAAGAGTCAGTCTTCTTGTACTTAAGTCTTCATTGTGCCTCTTGTATTTAATTCCGATGCAATTTCTGTGTTTCATCGTCAATAAGCAGGTCAGAGGGATACAGTAAACCTGAAGTGAAGCATCGGAATCTATAACTAGTGTCACAGGAATGGTTCAAAACAGAGACAGTAGGAAGAGTCAGTCTTCTTGTACTTAAGTCGGCATTGTGCCTTTCCTATTTAATTCCGATGCAATTTCTGTGTTTCGTCGTCAATAAGAAGGTCCAAGGGATGCAGTAAACCTGAAGTGAAGCATCGGAATCTATAACTAGTGTCACAGGAATGGTTCAAAGCATAGACAGTAAGAAGAGTCAGTCCTCTTGTACTTAAGTCGGCATTGTGCCTATTGTATTTACTTCCGATGCAATTTCTGTGTTTCATCGACAATAAGAAGGTCAGAGGGGTACACTAAACCCGAAGAGAAGCATCGGAATCTGTAACTAGTGTCACAGGAATGGTTCAAAACATAGACAGCAGGAAGATTCAATCTTCTTGTACTTAAGTCGGCAATGTGCCTTTTGTACTTAATTCCGAAGGAATTTCTGTGTTTCGTCGTCAATGAGAGGGTCCAAGGGATACAGTAAACCTGAAGTGAAGGATCGGAATCTATAATTAGTGTCAGAGGATTGGTTCAAAACATAGACAGTAAGAAGAGTCAGTCTTCTTGTACGTAAGTCGGCATTGTGCCTTTTGTATTTAATTCCGATGCAATTTCTGTGTTTCAGCGTCAATAAGATGGTCAGAGGGATACAGTAAACCTGAAGTGAAGCATCGGAATCTATAACTAGTGTCACGGGGATGGTTCAAAACATAGAGACTAGGAAGAGTCAGTCTTCTGATACTTAAGTCGGCACTGGGCCTTTTGTATTTAATTCCGATGCAATTTCTGTGTTTCATCGTCATTCAGAAGGTCAGAGAGATACAGTAAACCTGAAGGGAAGCATCGGTTTCTATAACTAGTATCACAGGTATGGTTCAAAACATAGTTAGTAAGAAGAGACATTCTTCTTGTACTTAAGTCGGCATTGTGCCTTTTTATTTAATCCCGATGCAATTTCTGTGTTTCATCTTCAATAAGAAGGTCCAAGGGATACAGTAAACCTGAAGTGAAGCATCGGAATCTATAACTAGTGTCACAGGAATGGTTCAAACATAGTCAGTAAGAAGAGTCAGTCTTCTTGTACTTAAGTCGGCATTGTGCCTTTTGTATTTAATTCCGATGCAATTTCGGTGTTTCGTCGTCAATAAGAAGGTCCAAGGGATGCAGTAAACCTGAAGTGAAGCATCGGAATCTATAATTAGTGTCAGAGGAATGGTTCAAAACATAGACAGTAAGAAGAGTCAGTCTTCTTGTACGTAAGTCGGCATTGTGCCTTTTGTATTTAATTCCGATGCAATTTCTGTGTTTTAGCGTCAATAGGATGGTCAGAGGGATAAAGTAAACCTGAAGTGAAGCATCGGAATCTATAACTAGTGTCACGGGGATGGTTCAAAACATAGGGATTAGGAAGACTCAGTCTTCTGATACTTAAGTCGTCACTGGGCCTTTTGTATTCAATTCCGATGCAATTTCTGTGTTTCATCGTCAATCAGAAGGTCAGAGAGATACAGTAAACTTGAAGGGAAGCATCGGTTTCTATAACTAGTGTCACAGGTATGGTTCAAAACATAGTTAGTAAGAAGAGACATTCTTCTTGTACTTAAGTCGGCATTGTGCCTTTTTATTTAATCCCGATGCAATTTCTGTGTTTCATCTTCAATAAGAATGTCCAAGGGATACAGTAAACCTGAAGTAAAGCATCGGAATCTATAACTAGTGTCACAGGAATGGTTCAAACATAGTCAGTAAGAAGAGTCAGTCTTCTTGTACGTAAGTCGGCATTGTGCCTTTTGTATTTAATTCCGATGCAATTTCAGTGCTTCATCGTCAATAAGAATGTCAGAGGGATACAGTAAACTTGAAGTGAAGCATCGGAATCTATAACTAGTGTCACAGGAATGGTTCAAAGCATAGACAGTAAGAAGAGTCAGTCTTCTTGTACTTAAGTCGGCATTGTGGCTTTTCTATATAATTCCGATGCCATTTCTGTGTTCCATTGTCCATAAGAAGGTCAGAGGGATACAGTAAACCTGAAGTGAAGCATCGGAATCTATAACTAGTGTCACAGCAATGGTTCAAAACAGAGACAGTAGGAAGAGTCAGTCTTCTTGTACTTAAGTCGCATTGTGCCTTTCCTATTTAATTCCGATGCAATTTCTGTGTTTCGTCGTCAATAAGAAGGTCCAAGGGATGCAGTAAACCTGAAGTGAGGCATCGGAATCTATAACTAGTGTCACAGGAATGGATCAAAGCATAGACAGTAAGAAGAGTCAGTCCTCTTGTACTTAAGTCGGTATTGTGCCTATTGTATTTAATGCCGATGCAATTTCTGTGTTTCATCGACAATAAGAAGGTCAGAGGGGTACAGTAAACCTGAAGTGAAGCATCGGAATCTATAACTAGTGTCACAGGAATGGTTCAAAGCATAGACAGTAGGAAGAGTCAGACTTCTTGTACTTAAGTCGGCATTGCGCCTTTTGTATTTAATTCCGATGCAATTTCTGTGTTTCGTCGTCAATAAGAAGGTCCAAGGGATGCAGTAAACCTGAAGTGAAGCATCGGAATCTATAACTAGTGTCAGAGGAATGGTTCAAATCATAGACAGTAAGATGAGTCAGTCTTCTTGTACGTAAGTCGGCATTGTGCCTTTTGTGTTTAATTCCGATGCAATTTCTGTGTTTCATCGTAAATAAGAAGGTCAGAGGGATACAGTAAACCTGAAGTGAAGCATCGGAATCTATAACTAGTGTCACGGGGATGGTTCAAAACATAGAGATTAGGAAGAGTCAGACTTCTTATACTTAAGTCGGCACTGTGCCTTTTGTATTTAACTCCGATGCAATTTCTGTGTTTCATCGTCAATAAGAAGGTCAGAGGGATACAGTAAACCTGAAGGGAAGCATCGGTATCTACAACTAGTGTCACAGGTATGGTTCAAAACATAGTCTGTAAGAAGAGACATTTTTCTTCTACTGAAGTCGGCATTGTGCCTTTTTATTTAATCCCGATGCAATTTCTGTGTTTCATCGTCAATGAGAAGGTCCAAGGGATACAGTAAACCTGAAGTGAAGCATCGGAATCTATAACTAGTGTCACAGGAATGGTTCAAACGTAGTCAGTAAGAAGAGTCAGTCTTCTTGTACTTAAGTCGACATTGTGCCTTTTCTATTTAATTCCGATGCAATTTCTGTGTTTCATCGTCAATAAGAAGGTCAGAGGGATACAGTAAACCTGAAGTGAAGCATCGGAATCTATACCTAGTGTCACAGGAATGGTTCAAAACATAGACAGTAGGAAGAGTCAGACATCTTGTCCTTAAGTCGGCATTGTGCCTTTTGTATTTAATTCCGATTTAATTTCTGTGTTTCATCGTCAATAAGAAGGTCCAAGGGATACAGTAAACCTGAAGTAAAGCATCGGAATCTATAACTAGTGGCACAGGGATGGTTCAAAACATAGACAGTAGGAAGAGTCAGTCTTCTTGTACTTAAGTCGGCATTGTGTCTTTTCTATTCAATTCCGATGCAATTTCTGTGTTTCATCGTCAATGAGAAGGTCAGAGGGATACAGTAAAACTGAAGTGAAGCATCAGAATCTGTATCTAGTGTCAGAGGAGTGGTTCAAAACATAGACAGTAAGAAGAGTCAGTCTACTTGTACTTAAGTCGGCATTGTGCCTTTTGTATTTAATTCCGATGCAATTTCTGTGTTTCATCGTAAATAAGAATGTCAGAGGGATACAGTAAACCTGAAGTGAAGCATCGGAATCTATAACTAGAGTCACAGGAATGGTTCTAAGCATAGACAGTAAGAAGAGTCAGTCTTCTTGTACTTAATTCGGCATTGTGCCTTTTGTGTTTAATTCCGATGCAATTTCTGTGTTTCATCGTCAATAAGAAGGTCCAAGTGATACAATAAACATACAGCGAAGCATCGGAGTCTAAAACTGGTCTCACAGGAAATGTTCATAACATAGTCAGAATAAAGAGTCAGTCTTCTTGTACTTAAGTCTTCATTGTGCCTCTTGTATTTAATTCCGATGCAATTTCTGTGTTTCATCGTCAATAAGCAGGTCAGAGGGATACAGTAAACCTGAAGTGAAGCATCGGAATCTATAACTAGTGTTACAGGAATGGTTCAAAACAGAGACAGTAGGAAGAGTCAGTCTTCTTGTACTTAAGTCGGCATTGTGCCTTTCCTATTTAATTCCGATGCAATTTCTGTGTTTCGTCGTCAATAAGAAGGTCCAAGGGATGCAGTAAACCTGAAGTGAAGCATCGGAATCTATAATTAGTGTCAGAGGAATGGTTCAAAACATAGGCAGTAAGATGAGTCAGTCTTCCTGTACGTAAGTCAGCATTGTGCCCTTTGTATTTAATTCCGATGCAATTTCTGTGTTTCATCGTAAATAAGAAGGTCAGAGGGATACAGTAAACCTGACGTGAAGCATCGCAATCTATAACTAGTGTCACGGGGATGGTTCGAAACATAGAGATTAGGAAGAGTCAGTCTTCTTATACTTAAGTCGGCACTGTGCCTTTTGTATTTAATTCCGATGCAATTTCTGTGTTTCATCGTCAATTAGAAGGTCAGAGGGATACAGTAAACCTGAAGGGAAGCATCGGTATCTATAACTAGTGTCACAGGTATGGTTCAAAACATAGTCAGTAAGAAGAGACATTCTTCTTGTACTTAAGTCGGCATTGTGCCCTTTTATTTAATCCCGATGCAATTTCTAAGTTTCATCGTCAATAAGGAGGTCAGAGGGATACAGTAAGCCTGAAGTGAAGCATCGGAATCTATAACTAGTGTCACAGGAATGGTTCAAAACATTGACAGGAGGAAGAGTCATTCTTCTTGTACTTAAGTCGGCATTGTGGCTTTTCTATGTAATTCCGATGCAATTTCTGTGTTTCATCATCAAGAAGAAGGTCAGAGGGATACAGTAAACCTGAAGTGATGCATCGGAATGTATAACTAGTGTCACAGGAATGGTTCAAAACATAGACATTATGAAGTGTCAGTCTTCCTGTACTTGAGTCGGTGTTGTGCCTTTTGTATTTAATTCCGATGCAATTTCGGTGTTTCATCGTCAATACGAAGGTCAGAGGGATACAGTAAACCTGAAGTGAAGCATCGGAATCTATACCTAGTGTCACAGGAATGGTTCAAAACATAGACAGTAGGAAGAGTCAGACATCTTGTCCTTAAGTCGGCATTGTGCCTCTTGTATTTAATTCCGATTTAATTTCTGTGTTTCATCGTCAATAAGAAGGTCCAAGGGATACAGTAAACCTGAAGTAAAGCATCGGAATCTATAACTAGTGGCACAGGGATGGTTCAAAACATAGACAGTAGGAAGAGTCAGTCTTCTTGTACTTAAGTCGGCATTGTGTCTTTTCTATTTAATTCCGATGCAATTTCTGTGTTTCATCGTCAATGAGAAGGTCAGAGGGATACAGTAAAACTGAAGTGAAGCATCAGAATCTGTATCTAGTGTCAGAGGAGTGGTTCAAAACATAGACAGTAAGAAGAGTCAGTCTACTTGTACTTAAGTCGGCATTGTGCCTTTTGTATTTAATTCCGATGCAATTTCTGTGTTTCATCGTAAATAAGAATGTCAGAGGGATACAGTAAACCTGAAGTGAAGCATCGGAATCTATAACTAGAGTCACAGGAATGGTTCTAAGCATAGACAGTAAGAAGAGTCAGTCTTCTTGTACTTAATTCGGCATTGTGCCTTTTGTGTTTAATTCCGATGCAATTTCTGTGTTTCATCGTCAATAAGAAGGTCCAAGTGATACAATAAACATACAGCGAAGCATCGGAGTCTAAAACTGGTCTCACAGGAAATGTTCATAACATAGTCAGAATAAAGAGTCAGTCTTCTTGTACTTAAGTCTTCATTGTGCCTCTTGTATTTAATTCCGATGCAATTTCTGTGTTTCATCGTCAATAAGCAGGTCAGAGGGATACAGTAAACCTGAAGTGAAGCATCGGAATCTATAACTAGTGTTACAGGAATGGTTCAAAACAGAGACAGTAGGAAGAGTCAGTCTTCTTGTACTTAAGTCGGCATTGTGCCTTTCCTATTTAATTCCGATGCAATTTCTGTGTTTCGTCGTCAATAAGAAGGTCCAAGGGATGCAGTAAACCTGAAGTGAAGCATCGGAATCTATAATTAGTGTCAGAGGAATGGTTCAAAACATAGGCAGTAAGATGAGTCAGTCTTCCTGTACGTAAGTCAGCATTGTGCCTTTTGTATTTAATTCCGATGCAATTTCTGTGTTTCATCGTAAATAAGAAGGTCAGAGGGATACAGTAAACCTGACGTGAAGCATCGCAATCTATAACTAGTGTCACGGGGATGGTTCGAAACATAGAGATTAGGAAGAGTCAGTCTTCTTATACTTAAGTCGGCACTGTGCCTTTTGTATTTAATTCCGATGCAATTTCTGTGTTTCATCGTCAATTAGAAGGTCAGAGGGATACAGTAAACCTGAAGGGAAGCATCGGTATCTATAACTAGTGTCACAGGTATGGTTCAAAACATAGTCAGTAAGAAGAGACATTCTTCTTGTACTTAAGTCGGCATTGTGCCCTTTTATTTAATCCCGATGCAATTTCTAAGTTTCATCGTCAATAAGGAGGTCAGAGGGATACAGTAAGCCTGAAGTGAAGCATCGGAATCTATAACTAGTGTCACAGGAATGGTTCAAAACATTGACAGGAGGAAGAGTCATTCTTCTTGTACTTAAGTCGGCATTGTGGCTTTTCTATGTAATTCCGATGCAATTTCTGTGTTTCATCATCAAGAAGAAGGTCAGAGGGATACAGTAAACCTGAAGTGATGCATCGGAATGTATAACTAGTGTCACAGGAATGGTTCAAAACATAGACATTATGAAGTGTCAGTCTTCCTGTACTTGAGTCGGTGTTGTGCCTTTTGTATTTAATTCCGATGCAATTTCGGTGTTTCATCGTCAATACGAAGGTCAGAGGGATACAGTAAACCTGAAGTGAAGCATCGGAATCTATAACTAGTGACACAGGAATGGTTCAAAACATACACAGCAAGAAGAGTCAGTTTTCTTGTACTTAGGTCGGCATTGTGCCTATAGTATTTAATTCCGATGCAATTTCTGTGTTTCATCGTCAATAAGAAGGTCCAAGGGTTACAGTCAACCTGAAGTGATGCATTACAATCTCTAACTAGTGTTACAGGAATGGTTGAAAACATAGACAGTATGAAGAGTCAGTCTACTTGTACCTAAGTCGGCATTGTGCCTTTTGTATTTAATCCCGGTGCAATATCTGTGTTTCAACGTCAATAAGAAGGTCCAAGGGAGACAGTACACCTGAAGTAAAGCATCGGAACCTATAACTAGTGTCACAGGAATGGTTCAAATCATAGACAGTAAGAAGACTCAGTCTTCTTGTACTTAAGTCGGCATTGTCTCTTTTCTATTTAATTCCGATGCAATTTCTGTGTTTCATCATCAAGAAGAAGGTCAGAGGGATACAGTAAACCTGAAGTGAAGCTCGGAATGTATAACTAGTGTCACAGGAATGGTTCAAAACATGGACAGTATGAAGAGTCAGTCTTCTTGTACTTGAGTAGGCATTGTGCCTTTTGTATTTAAATCCGATGCAATTTCTGTGTTTCGTCGTCAATAAGAAGGTCAGAGGGATACAGTAAACCTGAAGTGAAACATCGGTATCTATAACTAGTGTCACAGGAATGGTTCAAAACATACACAGCAAGCAGAGTCCATCTTCTTGTACTTAAGTCGGCATTGTGGATTTTGTATTTAATTCCGATGCAATTTCTGTGTTTCATCGTCAATAAGAAGGTCCAAGGGATTCAGTAAACACATAGTGATGCATCGGAATCTAAAACTAGTCACAAAGGAAATGTTCAAATCATAGTCAGTAAGAAGAGTCAGTCTTTTTGTACTTAAGTCGGCATTGGGGATTCTGTATTTAATTCCGATGCAATTTCTGTGTTTCATCATCAATAAGAAGGTCAGAGGAATGCAGTAAACCTGAAGTGAAGCATCGAAATCTATAACTAGTGTCACAGAAAAAGTTCAAAACATAGACAGTAAGAAGAGTCTGTCTTCTCGTACTTAAGTCGGCATTGTGCCTTTTGTATTTAATTCCGATGCAATTTCTGTGTTTCATCGTCAATAAGATGGTCCAAGGGATACAGTAAACCTGAAGTGAATCGTTGGAATCTATAACTAGTGTCACAGGGATGGTTAAAACATAGACAGTAGGAAGAGTCAGTCTTCTTGTACTTAAGTCGGCATTGTGCCTTTTCTATTTAATTCCGATGCAATTTCTGTGTTTCATCGTCAATATGAAGGTCCAAGGGATACAGTAAACATATAGTGAAGCATCGGAATCTAAAACTGGTCTCACAGGAAATGTTCACAAAATAGTCAGTATGAAGAGTCAGTCTCCTTGTACTTAAGTCGGCATTGTGCATTTTGTATTTAATTCCGATTCAATTTCTGTGTTTCATCGTCAATAGGAAGGTCAAAGGGAAACAGTAAACCTGAAGTGAAGCATCGGAAACTATAACTAGTGTACAGGAATGGTTCAAAACATAGTCAGAAAGAAGAGTCAGTCTTCTTGTACTTAAGTCGGCATTGTGCCTTTTGTATTTAATACCGATGCAATTACTGTGTTTCATCGTCAATAAGAAGGTCAGAGGGATACAGTAAACCTGAAGTGAAGCATCGGAATCTATAACTAGTGTCACAGGAATGGTTCAAAGCAGAGACAGTAGGAAGAGTCAGTCTTCTTGTACTTAAGTCGGCATTGTGCCTTTCCTATTTAATTCCGATGCAATTTCTGTGTTTTGTCGACAATAAGAAGGTCCAAGGGATGCAGTAAACCTGAAGTGTAGCATCGGAATCTATAACTAGTGTCACAGGAATGGTTCAGAACAGAGACAGTAGGAAGAGTCAGTCCTCTTGTACTTAAGTCGGCATTGTGGCTTTCCTATTCAATTCCGATGCAATTTCTGTGTTTCGTCGTCAATAAGAAGGTCCAAGGGATGCAGTAAACCTGAAGTGAAGCATCGGAATCTATAACTAGTGTCACAGGAATTGTTCAAAGCATAGACAGTAAGAAGAGTCAGTCCTCTTGTGCTTAAGTCGGCATTGTGCCTATGGTATTTACGTCCGATGCAATTTCTGTGTTTCATCGACAATAAGAAGGTCAGAGGGGTACAGTAAACCTGAAGTAAAGCATCGGAATCTATAACTAGTGTCACAGGAATGGTTCAAAACATAGACAGCAGGAAGATTCAGTCTTCTTGTACTTAAGTCGGCATTGAACCTTTTGTATTTAATTCCGATGCAATTTCTGTGTTTCGTCGTCAATGAGAGGGTCCAAGGGATACAGTAAACCTGAAGTGAAGCATCGGAATCTATAATTAGTGTCAGAGGAATGGTTCAAAACATAGACAGTAAGATGGGTCAGTCTTCTTGTACGTAAGTCGGCATTGTGCCTTTTGTATTTATTTCCGATGCAATTTCTTTGTTTCATCGTCAATAAGAAGGTCAGAGGGATTCAGTAAACCTGAAGTGAAGCATCGGAATCTATAACTAGTGTCACGGGGATGGTTCAAAACATAGAGATTAGGAAGAGTCAATCTTCTTATACTTAAGTCGGCACTGTGCCTTTTGTATTTAATTCCGATGCAATTTCTGTGTTTCATCGTCAATTAGAAGGTCAGAGTGTTACAGTAAACCTGAAGAGAAGCATCGGTATCTATAACTAGTGTCACAGGTATGGTTCAAAACATAGTCAGTGAGAAGAGACATTCTTCTTGTACTTAAGTCGGCATTGTGCCTTTTTATTTAATCCCGATGCAATTTCTGTGTTTCATCGTCAATAAGAAGGTCCAAGGGATACAGTAAACCTGAAGTGAAGCATCGGAATCTATAACTAGTGTCACAGGAATGGTTCAAACATAGTCAGTAAGAAGAGTCAGTCTTCTTGTACATAAGTCGGCATTGTGCCATTTCTATTTATTTCCGATGCAATTTCTGTGTTTCATCGTCAATAAGAAGGTCCAAGGGATACAGTAAACCTGAAGTGAAGCATCGGAATCTATAACTAGTGTCACAGGAATGGTTCAAATCATAGACAGTAGGAAGAGTCAGTCTTCTTGTACTTAAGTCGGCATTGTGCTATTTCTATTTATTTCCGATGCAATTTCTGTGTTTCGTCGTCAATAAGAAGGTCAAAGGGAAACAGTAAACCTGAACTGAAGCATCGGAATCTATAACTAGTGTCACAGGAATGGTTCAAAATATAGACAGTAGGAAGAGTCATTCTTCTTGTACTTAAGTCGGCATTGTGCCAATTTCATTTATTTCCGATGCAATTTCTGTGTTTCATCGTCAATAAGAAGGTCCAAGTGATACAGTAAACCTGAAGTGAAGCATCGGAAACTATAACTAGTGTCACCGGAATGGTTCAAAACATAGACAGTAAGAAGAGTCAGTCTTCTTGTACTTAAGTCGGCAATGTGCCGTTCCTATTTAATTCCGATGCAATTTCTGTGTTTCATCGTCAATAAGAAGGTCAGAGGGATACAGTAAACCTGAAGTGAAGCATCGGTATCTATAACTAGTGTCACAGGAATGGTTCAAAACATACACAGCAAGCAGAGTCAGTCTTCTTGTACTTAAGTCGGCATTGTGCCTTTTGTATTTAATTCCGATGCCATTTCTGTGTTTCATCGTCACTAAGAAGGTCCAAGGGTTACAGTAAACCTGAGGTGATGCATTGGAATCTATAACTAGTGTCACAGGAATGGTTCAAACACAGAGAGTAGGAAGAGTCGGTCTTCTTGTACTTATGTCGGCATTTTGCCTTTTGTATTTAATTCCGATGCAATTTCTGTGTTTCATCGTCAATAAGAAGGTCCATGGGATACAGTAAACCTGAAGTGAAGCATCGGAATCTATAACTAGTGTCACAGGAATGGTTCAAAACATAGACAGTAAGAAGAGACAGTCTTCTTGTACTTAAGTCGGCATTGTGCCTTTTGTATTTAATCCCGATGCAATTTCTGTGTTTCATCGTCAATAAGAAGGTCCAAGGGAGACAGTACACCTGAAGTAAAGCATCGGAACCTATAACTAGTGTCACAGGAATGGTTCAAGTCATAGACAGTAAGAAGAGTCAGTCTTCTTGTACTTAAGTCGGCATTGTGGCTTTTCTATTTAATTCCGATGCAATTTCTGTGTTTCATCATCACGAAGAAGGTCAGAGGGATACAGTAAACCTGAAGTGAAGCATCGGAATGTATAACTAGTGTCACAGGAATGGTTCAAAACATAGACAGTATGAAGAGTCAGTCTTCTTGTACTTGAGTCGGCATTGTGCCTTTTGTATTTAATTCCGATACAATTTCTGTGTTTCATCGTCAATAAGAAGGTCCAAGTGTTACAGTAAACCTGAAGTGATGCATCGGAAACTATAACTAGTGTCACAGGAATGGTTCAAATCATAGACAGTAGGAAGAGTAAGTGTTCTTGTACTTATGTCGGCATTATGCCTTTTGTATTTAATTCCGCTGCAATTTCTGTGTTTCATCGTCAATAAGAAGGTCCAAGGGATACAGTAAACCTGAAGTGAAACATCGGAATCTATAACTAGTGTCACAGGAATGGTTCAAAACATAGACAGTAAGAAGAGTCAGTCTTCTTGTACTTAAGTCGGCATTGTGCCTTTTGTATTTAATCCCGATGCAATTTCTGTGTTTCATCGTCAATAAGAAGGTCCAAGGGAGACAGTACACCTGAAGTAAAGCATCGGAACCTATAACTAGTGTCACAGGAATGGTTCAAGTCATAGACAGTAAGAAGAGTCAGTCTTCTTGTACTTAAGTCGGCATTGTGGCTTTTCTATTTAATTCCGATGCAATTTCTGTGTTTCATCATCACGAAGAAGGTCAGAGGGATACAGTAAACCTGAAGTGAAGCATCGGAATGTATAACTAGTGCATTGTGCCTTTTGTATTTCATTCCGATTCAAATTTCTGTGTTTCATCGTCAATAAAAAGGTCCAAGGGATACAGTAAACCTGAAGTGAAGCATCGGAATCAATAAGTAGTGTCACAGGAATGGTTCAAACATAGACAGTAAGAAGAGTCACTCTTCTAGTACTTAAGTCGGTATTGTGCCTTTTGTATATAATTTCGATGCAATTTCTGTGTTTCATCGTCAATAAGAAAGTCCAAGGGGTTAAGTAAACACATAGTGAAGCATCGGAATCTAAAACTGGTCTCACAGGAAATGTTCAAATCGTAGTCAGTAAGAAGAGTCAGTCTTTTTGTACTTAAGTCGGCATTGTGGATTTTGTATTTAATTCCGATGCAATTTCTGTGTTTCCTCATCAATAATAAGGTCAGAGGGATGCAGTAAAAATGAAGTGAAGCATCGGAATTTATAACTAGTGTCACAGAAAAGGTTCAAAACATAGACAGTGAGAAGAGTCTGTCTTCTCGTACTTAAGTCGGCATTGTGCCTCTTGTATTTAATTCCGATGCAATTTCTGTGTTTCATCGTCAATAAGATGGTCCAAGGGATACAGTAAACCTGAAGTGAATCATCGGAATCTATAACTAGTGTCACAGGAACGGTTAAAACATAGACAGTAGGAAGAGTCAGTCTTCTTGTACTTAAGTCGGCATTGTGCATTTTGTATTTAATTCCGATGCAATTTCTGTGTTTCATCATCAATAAGAAGGTCAGAGGGAAACAGTAAACCTGAAGTGAAGCATCGGAATCTATAACTAGTGTCACAGGAATGGTTCAAAACATAGACAGTAGGAAGAGTCAGTCTTCTTGTACTTAAGTCGGCATTGTGCCATTTCTATTTAATTCCGATGCAATTTCTGTGTTTCATCGTCAATTAGAAGGTCAGAGGGATACAGTAAACCTTAAATGACGCATCGGAATCTATAACTAGTGTCACAGGAATGGTCAAAACCAGAGACAGTAAGAAGGGTCAGTCTACTTGTACATAAGTCGGCATTGTGCCTTTTGTATTTAATCCCGGTGCAATTTATGTGTTTCATCGTCAATAAGAAGGTCCAAGGGAGACAGTACACCTGAAGTAAAGCATCGGAACCTATAACTAGTGTCACAGGAATGGTTCAAATCATAGACAGTAAGAAGACTCAGTCTTCTTGTACTTAAGTCGGCATTGTGCCTTTTCTATTTAATTTCGTTGCAATTACTGTGTTTCATCATCAAGAAGAAGGTCAGAGGGATACAGTAAACCTGAAGTGAAGCATCGAAATGTATAACTTGCGTCACAGGAATGGTTCAAAACATAGACTGTATGAAGAGTCAGTCTTCTTGTACTTGAGTCGGCATTGTGCCTTTTGTATTTAATTCCGATGCAATTTCTGTGTTTCATCGTCAATAAGAAGGTCAGAGGGATACAGTAAACCTGAAGTGAAGCATCGGTATCTATAACTAGTGTCACAGGAATGGTTCAAAACATACACAGCAAGCAGAGTCAGTCTTCTTGTACTTAAGTCGGCATTGTGCCTTTTGTATTTATTTCCGATGCAATTTCTGTGTTTCATCGTCACTAAGAAGGTCCAAGGGTTACAGTAAACCTGAGGTGATGCATGGGAATCTATAACTAGTGTCACAGGAATGGTTCAAACACAGACAGTAGGAAGAGTCAGTCTTCTTGTACTTATGTCGGCATTTTGCATTTTGTATTTAATTCAGATGCAATTTCTGTGTTTCATCGTCAATAAGAATTTCCAAGGGATACAGTAAACCTGAAGTGAAGCATCGGAATCTATAACTAGTGTCACAGAAGAGGTTCAAAACATAGACAGTAAGAAGAGTCAGTCTTCTTTTACTTAAGTCGGCATTGTGCCTTTTGTATTTAATCCCGATGCAATTTCTGTGTTTCATCGTCAATAAGAAGATCCAAAGGACACAGTACACCTGAAGTAAAGCATCGGAACCTATAACTAGTGTCACAGGAATGGTTCAAGTCATAGACAGTAAGAAGAGTCAGTCTTCTTGTACTTAAGTCGGCATTGTGGCTTTTCCATTTAATTCCGATGCAATCTCTGTGTTTCATCATCACGAAGAAGGTCAGGGGGATACAGTAAACCTGAAGTGAGCATCGGAATGTATAACTAATGTCACAGGAATGGTTCAAACACAGACAGTATGAAGAGTCAGTCTTCTTGTACTTGAGTCGGCATTGTGCCTTTTGTATTTAATTCCGATACAATTTCTGTGTTTCATCGTCAATAAGAAGGTCAGAGGGATACAGTAAACCTGAAGTGAAGCATCGGTATATATAACTAGTGTCACAGGAATGGTTCAAAACATACACAGCAAGCAGAGTCAGTCTTCTTGTACTTAAGTCGGCATTTTGCCTTTTGTATTTAATTCCGATGCAATTTCTGTGTTTCATCGTCAATAAGAAGGTCCAAGGGTTACAGTAAACCTGAAGTGATGCATCGGAATCTATAACTAGTGTCACAGGAATGGTTCAAATCATAGACAGTAGGAAGAGTAAGTGTTCTTGTACGTGTGTCGGCATTGTGCCTTTTGTATTTAATTCCGATGCAATTTCTGTGTTTCATCGTCAATAAGAAGGTCCAAGGGATACAGTAAACCTGAAGTGAAGCATCGGAATCTATAAGTAGTGTCACAGGAATGGTTCAAAACATAGACAGTAAGAAGAGTCAGTCTTCTTGTACTTAAGTCGGCATTGTGCCTTTTGTATATAATTTCTATGCAATTTCTGTGTTTCATCGTCAATAAGAAGGTCCAAGGGGTTCAGTAAACACATAGTGAAGCATCGGAATCTAAAACTGGTCTCACAGGAAATGTTCAAATCATAGTCAGTAAGAAGAGTCAGTCTTTTTGTACTTAAGTCGGCATTGTGGCTTTTGTATTTAATTCCGATGCAATTTCTGTGTTTCATTATCAATAAGAAGGTCAGAGGGAAACAGTAAACCTGAAGTGAAGCATCGGAATCTATAACTAGTGTCACAGGAATGGTTCAAATCATAGACAGTAGGAAGAGTCAGTCTTCTTGTACTTAAGTCGGCATTGTGCCATTTGTATTTAATTCCGATGCAGTTTCTGTGTTTCATCGTCAATAAGAAGGTTAGAGGGATACAGTAAACCTTAAATGAAGCATCGGAATCTATAACTAGTGTCACAGGAATGGTCAAAAGCAGAGACAGTAAGAAGAGTCAGTGTACTTGTACATAAGTCGGCATTGTGCCTTTTGTATTTAATTCCGATGCAGTTTCTGTGTTTCATCGTCAATAAGAAGGTCCAAGGGTTACAGTAAACCTGAAGTGATGCATCGGAATCTATAACTAGTGTCACAGGAATGGTTCAAATCATAGACAGTAGGAAGAGTAAGTGTTCTTGTACTTATGTCGGCATTGTGCCTTTTGCATTTAATTCCAATGCAATTTCTGTGTTTCATCGTCAATAAGAAGGTCCAAGGGATACAGTAAACCTGAAGTGAAGCATCGGAATCTATAAGTAGTGTCACAGGAATGGTTCAAAACATAGACAGTAAGAAGAGTCAGTCTTCTTGTACTTAAGTCGGCATTGTGCCTTTTGTATATAATTTCGATGCAATTTCTGTGTTTCATCGTCAATAAGAAGGTCCAAGGGGTTCAGTAAACACATAGTGAAGCATCGGAATCTAAAACTGGTCTCACAGGAAATGTTCAAATCATAGTCAGTAAGAAGAGTCAGTCTTTTTGTACTTAAGTCGGCATTGTGGATTTTGTATTTAATTCCGATGCAATTTCTGTGTTTCATCATCAAGAAGAAGGTCAGAGGGATGCAGTAAACCTGAAGTGAAGCATCGGAATCTAAAACTGGTCTCACAGGAAATGTTCACAAAATAGTCAGTATGAAGAGTCAGTCTTCTTGTACTTAAGTCGGCATTGTGCATTTTGTATTTAAATCCGATGCAATTTCTGTGTTTCATCATCAATAAGAAGGTCAGAGGGAAACAGTAAACCTGAAGTGAAGCATCGGACTCTATAACTAGTGTCACAGGAATGGTTTAAAACATAGACAGTAGGAAGAGTCAGTCTTCCTGTACTTAAGTCGGCATTGTGCCATTTCTATTTAATTCCGATGCAATTTCTGTGTTTCATCGTCAATAAGAAGGTCAGAGGGATACAGTAGACCTTAAATGAAGCATCGGAATCTATAACTAGTGTCACAGGAATGGTCAAAGCAGAGACAGTAGGAAGAGTCAGTCTTCTTGTACTTAAGTCGGCATTGTGCCTTTTCTATTTAATTCCGATGCAAATTCTGTGTTCCGTCGTCAATAAGAAGGGCCAAGGGAAACAGTATACCTGAAGTGAAGCATCGGAATCTATAACTACTGTCACAGGAATGGTTCAAAACATAGACAGTAATAACAGTCAGATTTCTTGTACTTATGTCGGCATTGTGCGTTTCTATTTAATTCCGATGCAATTTCTGTGTTTCATCGTCAATAAGAGGCTCAGAGGGATACAGTAAACCTGAAGTGAAGCATCGGAATCCATAACTAGTGTCACAGGAATGGTTCAAACATAGGCAATAGGACGGGTCAGACTTCTTGTACTTAAGTCGGCATCGTGCTTTTCCTATTTAATTCCGATGCAATTTCTGTGATTCATCGACAATAAGATGGTCAGAGGGGTACAGTAAACCTGAAGTGAAGCATCGGAATCTATAACTAGTGTCACAGGAATGGTTCAAATCAGAGACAGTAGGAAGAGTCAGTCTTCTTGTACTTAAGTCGGCATTGTGCCCTTTGTTTATAATTCCGATGCAATTTCTGTGTTTCGTCGTCAATAAGAAGGTCAGAGGGGTATAGTAAACCTGAAGGGAAGCATCGGAATCTATAACTAGTGTCACAGGAATGGTTCAAACCATAGACAGTAGGAAGAGTCAGTCTTCTTAACCTTAAGTCGGCATTGTGCATTTTGTATTTAATTCCGATGCAATTTCTGTGTTTCGTCGTCAATAAGAAGGTCCAAGGGATGCAGTAAACCTGAAGTGAAGCATCGGAATCTATAATTAGTGTCAGAGGAATTGTTCAAAACATAGACAGTAAGATGAGTCAGTCTTCTTGTACGTAAGTCGGCGTTGTGCCTTTTGTATTTAATTCCGATGCAATTTCTGTGTTTCATCGTCAATAAGAAGGTCAGTGGGATACAGTAAACCTGAAGTGAAGCATCGGAATCTATAACTAGTGTCACGGGGATGGTTCAAAGCATAGAGATTAGGAAGAGTCAGTCTTCTTATACTTAACTCGGCACTGTGCCTTTTGTATTTAATTCCGATGCAATTTCTGTGTTTCATCGTCAATAAGAAGGTCAGAGGGATGCAGTAAACCTGAAGTGAAGCATCGGAATCTATAACTAGTGTCACAGGAATGGTTCATAACAGAGACAGTAGGAAGAGTCAGTCTTCTTGTACTTAAGTCGGCATTGTGCCTTTCCTATTTATTTCCGATGCAATTTCTGTGTTTCGTCGTCAATAAGAAGGTCCAACGGATGCAGTAAACCTGACGTAAAGCATCGGAATCTATAACTAGTGTCACAGGAATGGTTCAAAGCATAGACAGTAAGAGGAGTCAGTCATCTTGTACTTAAGTCGGCATTGTGCCTATTGTATTTAATTCCGATGCAATTTCTGTGTTTCATCGACAATAAGAAGGTCAGAGGGGTACAGTAAACCTGAAGTGAAGCATCGGAATCTATAACTAGTGACACAGGAATGGTTCAAAACATAGACAGTAGGAAGTGTCAGTCTTCTTGTACTTAAGTCGGCATTGTGCCTTTTGTATTTAATTCCGATGCAATTTCTGTGTTTCGTCGTCAATAAGATGGTCCAAGGGATTCAGTAAACCTGAAGTGAAGCATCGGAATCTATAATTAGTGTCAGAGGAATTGTTCAAAACATAGACAGTAAGATGAGTCAGTCTTCTTAAACGTAAATCGGCGTTGTGCCTTTTGTATTTAATTCCGATGCAATTTCTGTGTTTCATCGTCAATAAGAAATTCAGTGGGATACAGTACATCTGAAGTGAAGCATCGGAATCTATATCTAGTGTCACGGGGATGGTTCAAAGCATAGAGATTAGGAAGAGTCAGTCTTCTTATACTTAACTCGGCACTGTGCCTTTTGTATTTAATTCCGATGCAATTTCTGTGTTTCATCGTCAATAAGAAGGTCAGAGGGATACAGTAAACCTGAGGGGAAGCATCGGTATCTATAACTAGTGTCACAGGTATGGTTCAAATCATAGTCAGTAAGAAGAGACATTCTTCTTGTACTAAAGTCGACATTGTGCCTTTTTATTTAATCCCGATGCAATTTCTGTGTTTCATCGTCAATAAGAAGGTCCAAGGGATACAGTAAACCTAAAATGAAGCATCAGAATCAATAACTAGTGACACAGGAATGGTTCAAAACATAGACTGTAAGAAGAGTCAGTCTTCTTGTACTTACGTCGGCATTGTGCCTCTTGTATTTAATTCCGATGCAATTTCTGTGTTTCATCGTCGATAAGAAGGTCCATCGGATACAGTAAACCTGAAGTGTAGCATCGGAATCTATAACTAGTGTCACAGGGGTTGTTCAAAGCATAGACAGTAAGAGGATCAGTCTTCTTGTACCTAAGTCGGCATTGTGCCTTTTGTATTTAATTCCGATGCAATTTCGGTGTTTCATCGTCAATAAGAAGGTCCAAGTGATACAGTAAACCTGAAGTGAAGCATCGGAAACTATAACTAGTGTCACCGGAATGATTCAAAACATAGCCAGTAAGAAGAGTCAGTCTTCTTTCACTTACGTCGGCATTGTGCCTTTTGTATTTAATTCCGATGCAATTTCTGTGTTTCATCGTAAATAAGAAGGTCAGAGGGATACAGTAAACCTGAAGTGAAGCATCGGAATCTATAACTAGTGTCACAGGAATTTTTCTAAACATAGTCAGTAAGAAGAATCAGTCTTCTTGTACTTAATTCGGCATTGTGCATTTTGTATTTAATTCCGATGCAATTTCTGTGTTTCATCGTCAATAAAAAGGTCCAAGTGATACAATAAACATATAGTGAAGCATTGGAGTTCTTAAACTGGTCTCACAAGAAATGTTCATAACATAGTCAGAAAGAAGAGTCAGTCTTCTTGTACTTAAGTCGGCATTGTGCCTTTTGTATTTAATTCCGATGCAATTTCTGTGTTTCATCGTCAATAAGAAGGTCAGAGGGATGCAGTAAACCTGAAGTGAAGCATCGGAATCTGTAACTAGTGTCACAGGAATGGTAAAAACAGAGACAGTAGGAAGAGTCAGTCTTCTTGTACTTAAGTCGGCATTGTGCCTTTCCTATTTATTTCCGATGCAATTTCTGTGTTTCATCGACAATAAGAAGGTCAGAGGGGTACAGTAAACCTGAAGTGAAGCATCGGAATCTATAACTAGTGTCACAGGAATGGTTCAAACCATAGACAGTAGGAAGAGTCAGTCTTCTTAACATTAAGTCGGCATTGTGCTTTTGTATTTAATTCCGATGCAATTTCTGTGTTTCGTCGTCAATAAGAAGGTCCAAGGGATGCAGTAAACCTGAAGTGAAGCATCGGAATCTATAATTAGTGTCAGAGGAATTGTTAAAAACATAGACAGTAAGATGAAGCAGTCTTCTTGTACGTAAGTCGGCGTTGTGCCTTTTGTATTTAATTCCGTAGCAATTTCTGTGTTTCATCGTCAATAAGAGGGTCAGAGGGATACAGTAAACCTGAAGTGAAGCATCGGAATCCATAACTAGTGTCACGGGGATGGTTCAAAGCATAGAGATTAGGAGGAGTCAGTCTTTTTATACTTAACTCGGCACTGTGCCTTTTGTATTTAATTCCGATGCAATTTCTGTGTTTCATCGTCAATAAGAAGGTCAGAGGGATGCAGTAAACCTGAAGTGAAGCATCGGAATCTATAACTAGTGTCACAGGAATGGTTCAAAACAGAGACAGTAGGAAGAGTCAGTCTTCTTGTACTTAAGTCGGCATTGTGCCTTTCCTATTTATTTCCGATGCAATTTCTGTGTTTCGTCGTCACTAAGAAGGTCCAAGGGATGCAGTAAACCTGACGTGAAGCATCGGAAGCTATAACTAGTGTCACAGGAATGGTTCAAAGCATAGACAGTAAGAGGATTCAGACCTCTTGTACTTAAGTCGGCATTGTGCCTATTGTATTTAATTCCGATGCAATTTCTGTGTTTCATCGACAATAAGAAGGTCAGAGGGGTACAGTAAACCTGACGTGAAGCATCGGAATCTATAACTAGTGTCACAGGAATGGTTCAAAACATAGACAGTAAGAAGAGTCAGTCTTCTTGTACTTAAGTCGGCATTGTGCCTTTTGTATTTAATTCCGATGCAATTTCTGTGTTTCGTCGTCAATAAGATGGTCCAAGGGATTCAGTAAACCTGAAGTGAAGCATCGGAATCTATTATTAGTGTCAGAGGAATTGTTCAAAACATAGACAGTAGGATGAGTCAGTCTTCTTAAACGTAAATCGGCGTTGTGCCTTTTGTATTTAATTCCGATGCAATTTCTGTGTTTCATCGTCAATAAGAAGGTCAGTGGGATACAGTAAATCTGAAGTGAAGCATCGGAATCTATAACTAGTGTCACGGGGATGGTTCAAAGCATAGAGATTAGGAAGAGTCAGTCTTCTTATACTTAACTCGGCACTGTGCCTTTTGTATTTAATTCCGATGCAATTTCTGTGTTTCATCGTCAATAAGAAGGTCAGAGGGATACAGTAAACCTGAGGGGAAGCATCGGTATCTCTAACTAGTGTCACAGGTATGGTTCAAATCATAGTCAGTAAGAAGAGACATTCTTCTTGTACTTAAGTCGGCATTGTGCCTTTTTATTTAATCCCGATGCAATTTCTGTGTTTCATCGTCAATAAGAAGGTCCAAGGGATACAGTAAACCTAAAATGAAGCATCAGAATCAATAACTAGTGACACAAAAATGGTTCAAAACATAGACTGTAAGAAGAGTCAGTCTTCTTGTACTTACGTCGGCATTGTGCCTCTTGTATTTAATTCCGATGCAATTTCTGTGTTTCATCGTCGATAAGAAGGTCCAACGGATACAGTAAACCTGAAGTGTAGCATCGGAATCTATAACTAGTGTCACAGGGGTTGTTCAAAGCATAGACAGTAAGAGGATCAGTATTCTTGTACCTAAGTCGGCATTGTGCCTTTTCTATTTAATTCCGATGCCATTTCGGTGTTTCATCGTCAATAAGAATGTCCAAGTGATACAGTAAACCTGAAGTGAAGCATCGGAATCTATAACTAGTGTCACCGGAATGATTCAAAACATAGCCAGTAAGAAGAGTCAGTCTTCTTTCACTTACGTCGGCATTGTGCCTTTTGTATTTAATTCCGATGCAATTTCTGTGTTTCATCGTAAATAAGAAGGTCAGAGGGATACAGTAAACCTGAAGTGAAGCATCGGAATCTATAACTAGTGTCACAGGAATTTTTCAAAACATAGTCAGTAAGAAGAATTAGTCTTCTTGTACTTAATTCGGCATTGTGCATTTTGTATTTAATTCCGATGCAATTTCTGTGTTTCATCGTCAATAAGAAGGTCCAAGTGATACAACAAACATATAGTGAAGCATTGGAGCCTAAAACTGGTCTCACAAGAAATGTTCATAACATAGTCAGAAAGAAGAGTCAGTCTTCTTGTACTTAAGTCGGCATTGTGCCTTTTGTATTTAATTCCGATGCAATTTCTGTGTTTCATCGTCAATAAGAAGGTCAGAGGGATGCAGTAAACCTGAAGTGAAGCATCGGAATCTATAACTAGTGTCACAGGAATGGTTCAAAACAGAGACAGTAGGAAGAGTCAGTGCTCTTGTACTTAAGTCGGCATTGTGCCTTTCCTATTTATTTCCGATGCAATTTCTGTGTTTCGTCGTCAATAAGAAGGTCCAAGGGATGCAGTAAACCTGACGTGAAGCATCGGAATCTATAACTAGTGTCACAGGAATGGTTCAAAGCATAGACAGTAAGAGGAGTCAGTCCTCTTGTACTTAAGTCGGCATCGTGCCTGTTGTATTTAATTCCGATGCAATTCCTGTGTTTCATCGACAATAAGAAGGTCAGAGGGGTACAGTAAACCTGAAGTGAAGCATCGGAATCTATAACTAGTGTCACAGGAATGGTTCGAACCATAGACAGTAGGAAGAGTCAGTCTTCTTGTACTTAAGTCGGCATTGTGCCTTTTGTATTTAATTCCGTTGCAATTTCTGTGTTTCGTCGTCAATAAGAAGGTCCAAGGGATGCAGTAAACCTGAAGTGAAGCATCGGAATTTATAATTAGTGTCAGAGGAATTGTTCAAAACATAGACAGTAAGATGAGTCAGTCTTCTTGTACGTAAGTCGGCGTTGTGCCTTTTGTATTTAATTCCGATGCAATTTCTGTGTTTCATCGTCAATAAGAAGGTCAGTGGGATACAGTAAACCTGAAGTGAAGCATCGGAATCTATAACTAGTGTCACGGGGATGGTTCAAAGCATAGAGATTAGGAAGATTCAGTCTTCTTATACTTAACTCGGCACTGTGCCTTTTGTATTTAATTCCGATGCAATTTCTGTGTTTCATCGTCAATAAGAAGGTCAGAGGGATACAGTAAACCTGAGGGGAAGCATCGGTATCTATAACTAGTGTCACACGTATGGTTCAAATCATAGTCAGTAAGAAGAGACATTCTTCTTGTACTTAAGTCGGCATTGTGCCTTTTTATTTAATCCCGATGCAATTTCTGTGTTTCATCGTCAATAAGAAGGTCCAAGGGATACAGTAAACCTAAAATGAAGCATCAGAATCAATAACTAGTGACACAGGAATGGTTCAAACATAGACTGTAAGAAGAGTCAGTCTTCTTGTACTTACGTCGGCATTGTGCCTCTTGTATTTAATTCCGATGCAATTTCTGTGTTTCATCGTCGATAAGAAGGTCCAACGGATACAGTAAACCTGAAGTGTAGCATCGGAATCTATAACTAGTGTCACAGGGGTTGTTCAAAGCATCGACAGTAAGAGGACCAGTCTTCTTGTACCTAAGTCGGCATTGTGCCTTTTGTATTTAATTCCGATGCAATTTCGGTGTTTCATCGTCAATAAGAAGGTCCAAGTGATACAGTAAACCTGAAGTGAAGCATCGGAAACTATAACTAGTGTCACCGGAATGATTCAAAACATAGCCAGTAAGAAGAGTCAGTCTTCTTTCACTTACGTCGGCATTGTGAATTTTGTATTTAATTCCGATGCAATTTCTGTGTTTCATCGTAAATAAGAAGGTCAGAGGGATACAGTAAACCTGAAGTGAAGCATCGGAATCTATAACTAGTGTCACAGGAATTTTTCTAAACATAGTCAGTAAGAAGAATCAGTCTTCTTGTACTTAATTCGGCATTGTGCATTTTGTATTTAATTCCGATGCAATTTCTGTGTTTCATCGTCAATAAGAAGGTCCAAGTGATACAATAAACATATAGTGAAGCATTGGAGTCTAAAACTGGTCTCACAAGAAATGTTCATAACATAGTCAGAAAGAAGAGTCAGTCTTCTTGTACTTAATTCGGCATTGTGCCTTTTGTATTTAATTCCGATGCAATTTCTGTGTTTCATCGTCAATAAGAAGGTCAGAGGGATGCAGTAAACCTGAAGTGAAGCATCGGAATCTGTAACTAGTGTCACAGGAATGGTAAAAACTGAGACAGTAGGAAGAGTCAGTCTTCTTGTACTTAAGTCGGCATTGTGCCTTTCCTATTTATTTCCGATGCAATTTCTGTGTTTCGTCGTCAATAAGAAGGTCCAAGGGATGCAGTAAACCTGACGTGAAGCATCGGAATCTATTACTAGTGTCACAGGAATGGTTCAAAGCATAGACAGTAAGAGGAGTCAGTCCTCTTGTACTTAAGTCGGCATTGTGCCTATTGTATTTAATTCCGATGCAATTTCTGTGTTTCATCGACAATAAGAAGGTCAGAGGGGTACAGTAAACCTGAAGTGAAGCATCGGAATCTATAACTAGTGTCACAGGAATGGTTCTAACCATAGACAGTAGGAAGAGTCAGTCTTCTTAACCTTAAGTCGGCATTGTGCCTTTTGTATTTAATTCCGATTCAATTTCTGTGTTTCGTCGTCAATAAGAAGGTCCAAAGGATGCAGTAAACCTGAAGTGAAGCATCGTAATCTATAATTTGTGTCAGAGGAATTGTTCAAAACATAGACAGTAAGATGAAGCAGTCTTCTTGTACGTAAGTCGGCGTTGTGCCTTTTGTATTTAATTCCGATGCAATTTCTGTGTTTCATCGTCAATAAGAAGGTCAGTGGGATACAGTAAACCTGAAGTGAAGCATCGGAATCTATAACTAATGTCACGGGGATGGTTCAAAGCATAGAGATTAGGAAGAGTCAGTCTTCTTATACTTAACTCGGCACTGTGCCTTTTGTATTTAATTCCGATGCAATTTCTGTGTTTCATCGTCAATAAGAAGGTCAGAGGGATGCAGTAAACCTGAAGTGAAGCATCGGAATCTATAACTAGTGTCACAGGAATTTTTCAAAACATAGTCAGTAAGAAGAATTAGTCTTCTTGTGCTTAATTCGGCATTGTGCATTTTGTATTTAATTCCGATGCAATTTCTGTTTTATCGTCAATAAGAAGGTCCAAGTGATACAATAAACATATAGTGAAGCATTGAAGTCTAAAACTGGTCTCACAAGAAATGTTCATAACATAGTCAGAAAGAAGAGTCAGTCTTCTTGTACTTAAGTCGGCATTGTGCCTTTTGTATTTAATTCCGATGCAATTTCTGTGTTTCATCGTCAATAAGAAGGTCAGAGGGATGCAGTAAACCTGAAGTGAAGCATCGGAATCTATAACTAGTGTCACAGGAATGGTTCAAAACAGAGACAGTAGGAAGAGTCAGTCTTCTTGTACTTAAGTCGGCATTGTGCCTTTCCTATTTATTTCCGATGCAATTTCTGTGTTTCGTCGTCAATAAGAAGGTCCAAGGGATGCAGTAAACCTGACGTGAAGCATCGGAATCTATAACTAGTGTCACAGGAATGGTTCAAAGCATAGACAGTAAGAGCAGTCAGTCCTCTTGTACTTAAGTCGGCATCGTGCCTATTGTATTTAATTCCGATGCAATTCCTGTGTTTCATCGACAATAAGAAGGTCAGAGGGGTACAGTAAACCTGAAGTGAAGCATCGGAATGTATAACTAGCGTCACAGGAATGGTTCGAACCATAGACAGTAGGAAGAGTCAGTCTTCTTGTACTTAAGTCGGCATTGTGCCTTTTGTATTTAATTCCGTTGCAATTTCTGTGTTTCATCGTCAATAAGAAGGTCCAAGGGATGCAGTAAACCTGAAGTGAAGCATCGGAATTTATAATTAGTGTCACAGGAATGGTTCAAAGCATAGACAGTAAGAGGAGTCAGTCCTCTTGTACTTAAGTCGGCATTGTGCCTTTTATATTTAATTCCGATGCAATTTCTGTGTTTCATCGACAATAAGAAGGTCAGAGGGGTACAGTAAACCTGAAGTGAAGCATCGGAATCTATAACTAGTGTCACAGGAATGGTTCAAAACATAGACAGTAGGAAGAGTCAGTCTTCTTGTACTTAAGTCGGCATTGTGCCTTTTGTATTTAATTCCGATGAAATTTCTGTGTTTCGTCGTCAATAAGATGGTCCAAGGGATGCAGTAAACCTGAAGTGAAGCATCGGAATCTATTATTAGTGTCAGAGGAATTGTTCAAAACATAGACAGTAAGATGAGTCAGTCTTCTTAAACGTAAGTCGGCGTTGTGCCTTTTGTATTTAATTCCGATGCAATTTCTGTGTTTCATCGTCAATAAGAAGGTCAGTGGGATACAGTAAATCTGAAGTGAAGCATCGGAATCTATAACTAGTGTCACGGGGATGGTTCAAAGCATACAGATTAGAAAGAGTCAGTCTTCTTATACTTAACTCGGCACTGTGCCTTTTGTATTTAATTCCGATGCAATTTCTGTGTTTCATCGTCAATAAGAAGGTCAGAGGGATACAGTAATGCTGAAGGGAAACATCGGTATCTATAACTAGTGTCACAGGTATGGGTCAAAACATAGTCAGTAAGAAGAGACATTCTTCTTGTACTTAAGTCGGCATTGTGCCTTTTATATTTAATTCCGATGCAATTTCTGTGATTCATCGACAATAAGACGGTCAGAGGGGTACAGTAAACCTGAAGTGAAGCATCGGAATCTATAACTAGTGTCACAGGAATTGTTCAAAACAGAGACAGTAGGAAGAGTAAGTCTTCTTGTACTTAAGTCGGCATTGTGCCCTTTGTTTATACTTCCGATGCAATTTCTGTGTTTCGTCGTCAATAAGAAGGTCAGAGGTATATAGTAAACCTGAAGGGAAGCATCGGAATCTATAACTAGTGTCACGGGGATGGTTCAAACCATAGAGATTAGGATGAGTCAGTCTTCTTATACCTAAGTCGGCACTGTGCCTATTGTAATTAATTCCGATGCAATTTCTATGTTTCATCGTCAATAAGAAGGTCAGAGGGATACAGTAAACCTGAGGGGAAGAATCGGTACCTATAACTAGTGTCACAGGTATGGTTCAAATCATAGTCAGTAAGAAGAGACATTCTTCTTGTACTTAAGTCGGCATTGTGCCTTTTTATTTAATCCCGATGCAATTTCTGTGTTTCATCGTCAATAAGAGGGTCCAAGGGATACAGTAAACCTGAAATGAAGCATCAGAATCAATAACTAGTGACACTGGAATGGTTCATAACATAGACTGTAAGAAGAGTCAGTCTTCTTGTACTTACGTCGGCATTGTGCCTCTTGTATTTAATTCCGATCCAATTTCTGTGTTTCATCGTCGATAAGAAGGTCCAACGGATACAGTAAACCTGAAGTGTAGCATCGGAATCTATAACTAGTGTCACAGGGGTTGTTCAAAGCATAGACAGTAAGAGGATCAGTCTTCTTGTCCCTAAGTCGGCATTGTGCCTTTTGTATTTAATTCCGATGCAATTTCGGTGTTTCATCGTCAATAAAAAGGTCCAAGTGATACAGTAAACCAGAAGTGAAGCATCGGAAACTATAACTAGTGTCAACGGAATGATTCAAAACATAGCCAGTAAGAAGAGTCAGCCTTCTTTCACTTACGTCGGCATTGTGCCTTTTGTATTTAATTCCGATGCAATTTCTGTGTTTCATCGTAAATAAGAAGGTCAGAGGGATACAGTAAACCTGAAGTGAAGCATCGGAATATATAACTAGTGTCACAGGAATTTTTCTAAACATAGTCAGTAAGAAGAATCAGTCTTCTTGTACTTAATTCGGCATTGTGCATGTTGTATTTAATTCCGATGCAATTTCTGTGTTTCATCGTCAATAAGAAGGTCCAAGTGATACAATAAACATATAGTGAAGCATTGGAGTCTAAAACTGGTCTCACAAGAAATGTTCATAACATAGTCAGAAAGAAGAGTCAGTCTACTTGTACTTAAGTCGGCATTGTGCCTTTTGTATTTAATTCCGATGCAATTTCTGTGTTTCATCGTAAATAAGAATGTCAGAGGGATACAGTAAACCTGAAGTGAAGCATCGGAAACTATAACTAGTGTCACAGGAATGGTTCAAAGCATACACAGCAAGAAGAGTCAGTCTTCTAGTACTTAAGTCGGCATTGTGCCTTTTGTATTTAATTCCGATGCAATTTCTGTGTTTCATCGTCAATAAGAAGGTCAGAGGGATGCAGTAAACCTGAAGTGAAGCATCGGAATCTATAACTAGTGTCACAGGAATGGTTCAAAACAGAGACAGTAGGAAGAGTCAGTCTTCTTGTACTTAAGTCGGCATTGTGCCTTTCCTTTTTATTTCCGATGCAATTTCTGTGTTTCGTTGTCAATAAGAAGGTCCAAGGGATACAGTAAAACTGAAGTGAAGCATCAGAATCTGTATCTAGTGTCACAGGAGTGGTTCAAAACATAGACAGTAAGAAGAGTCAGTCTACTTGTACTTAAGTCGGCATTGTGCCTTTTGTATTTAATTCCGATGCAATTTCTGTGCTTCATCGTAAATAAGAATGTCAGAGGGATACAGTAAACCTGAAGTGAAGCATCGGAATCTATAACTAGTGTCACAGGAATGGTTCAAAGCATACACAGCAAGAAGAGTCAGTCTTCTTGTACTTAAGTCGGCATTGTGCATTTGTATTTAATTCCGATGCAATTTCTGTGTTTCATCGTCAATAAGAAGGTCAGAGGGATGCAGTAAACCTGAAGTGAAGCATCGGAATCTATAACTAGTGTCACAGGAATGGTTCATAACAGAGACAGTAGGAAGAGTCAGTCTTCTTGTACTTAAGTCGGCATTGTGCCTTTCCTATTTATTTCCGATGCAATTTCTGTGTTTCGTCGTCAATAAGAAGGTCCAAGGGATGCGGTAAACCTACGTGAAGCATCGGAATCTATAACTAGTGTCACAGGAATGGTTCAAAGCATAGACAGTAAGAGGAGTCAGTCATCTTGTACTTAAGTCCTCATCGTGCCTATTGTATTTAATTCCGATGCAATTTCTGTGTTTCATCGACAATAAGAAGGTCAGAGGGGTACAGTAAACCTGAAGTGAAGCATCGGAATCTACAACTAGTGTCACAGGAATGGTTCAAAACATAGACAGTAGGAAGAGTCAGTCTTCTTGTACTTAAGTCGGCATTGTGCCTTTTGTACTTAATTCCGATGCAATTTCTATGTTTCGCCGGCAATAAGTAGGTCCAAGGGATGCAGTAAACCTGAAGTGAAGCATCGGAATCTATAATTAGTGTCAGAGGAATTGTTCAAAACATAGACAGTAAGATGAGTCGGTCTTCTTGTACGTAAGTCGGCGTTGTGCCTTTTGTATTTGATTCCGATGCAATTTCTGTGTTTCATCATCAATAAGAAGGTCAGAGGGAAACAGTAAATCTGAAGTGAAGCATCGGAATCTATAACTAGTGTCACTATGATGGTTCAAAGCATAGAGATTAGGTAGAGTCAGTCTTCTTATACTTAACTCGGCACTGTGCCTTTTGTATTTTTTTTCCGATGCAATTTCTGTGTTTCATCGTCAATAAGCAGGTCAGAGGGATACAGTAATGCTGAAGGGAAGCATCGGTATCTATAACTAGTGTCACAGGTATGGGTCAAAACATAGTAAGTAAGAAGAGACATTCTTCTTGTACTTAAGTCGGCATTGTGCCTTTTATATTTAATTCCGATGCAATTTCTGTGTTTCATCGTCAATAAGAAGGTCCAAGGGATACAGTAAACCTGAAGTGAAGCATCGTAATCTATAAGTAGTGTCACAGGAATGGTTCAAAACATAGACAGTAAGAAGAGTCAGTCTTCTTGTACTTAAGTCGGCATTGTGCCTTTTGTATATAATTTCGATGCAATTTCTGTGTTTCATCGTCAATAAGAAGGTCCAAGGGATTCAGTAAACACATAGTGAAGCATCGGTATCTAAAACTGGTCTCACAGGAAATGCTCAAATCATAGTCAGTAAGAAGAGTCAGTCTTTTTGTACTTAAGTCGGCATTGTGGATTTTGTATTTAGTTCCGATGCAATTTCTGTGTTTCATCATCAATAAGAAGGTCAGAGGGATGCAGTAAACCTGAAGTGAAGCATCGGAATCTACAACTAGTGTCACAGAAAAGGTTCAAAACATAGACAGTAAGAAGAGTCTGTCTTCTTGTACTTAAGTCGGCATTGTGCCTTTTGTATTTAATTCCGATGCAATTTCTGTGTTTCATCGTCAATAAGATGGTCCAAGGGATACAGTAAACCTGAAGTGAATCATCGGAATCTATAACTAGTGTCACAGGAATGGTTAAGACATAGACAGTAGGAAGAGTCAGTCTTCCTATACTTAAGTCGGCATTGTGCCTTTTCTATTTAATTCCGATGCAATTTCTGTGTTTCATCGTCAATAAGAAGGTCCAAGGGATACAGTGAACATATAGTGAAGCATCGGAATCTAAAACTGGTCTCACAGGAAATGTTCACAAAATAGTCTGTATGAAGAGTCAGTCTTCTTGTACTTAAGTCGGCATTGTGCATTTTGTGTTTAATTCCGATGCAACTTCTGTGTTTCATCATCAATAAGAAGGACAGAGGGAAACAGTAAACCTGAAGTGAAGCATCGGAATCTATAACTAGTGTCACAGGATTGGTTCAAAACATAGACAGTAGGAAGAGTCGGTCTTCTTGTACTTTGGTCGGCATTGTGCCATTTCTAATTATTTCCGATGCAATTTCTGTGTTTCGTCGTCAATAAGAAGGTCAAAGGGAAACAGTAAACCTGAAGTGGAGCATCGGAATCTATAACTAGTGTCACAATAATGGTTCAAAACATAGACAGTAGGAAGAGTCAGTCTTCTTGTACTTAAGTCGGCATTGTGCCATTTCTATTTATTTCCGATGCAATTTCTGTGTTTCATCGTCGCTAAGAAGGTCCAAGGGATACAGTAAACCTGAAGTGAAGCATCAGAATCTGTAACTAGTGTCACAGGGATTGTTCAAAACATAGACAATAAGAAGAGTCAGTCTTCTTGTACCTAAGTCGGCATTGTGCCTTTTCTATTTAATTCCGATGCAATTTCTGTGATTCATCGACAATAAGACGGTCAGAGGGTGTACAGTAAACCTGAAGTGAAGCATCGGAACCTATAACTAGTGTCACAGGAATGGTTCAAAACATAGGCAAAAGGAAGGGTCAGTCTTCTTGTACTTAAGTCGGCATTGTGCCTTTCCTATTTAATTCCGATGCAATTTCTGTGATTCATCGACAATAAGACGGTCAGAGGGTGTACAGTAAACCTGAAGTGAAGCATCGGAATCTATAACTAGTGTCACAGGAATGGTTCAAAACATAGACAGTAGGAAGAGTCAGTCTTCTTGTACGTAAGTCGGCATTGTGCCTTTTGTATTTAATTCCGATGCAATTTCTGTGTTTCATCGTCAATAAGAAAGTCAGAGGGATATAGTAAACCTGAAGGGAAGCATCGGAATCTATAACTTGTGTCACGGTGATGGTTCAAAGCATAGAGTTTAGGATGAGTCAGTCTTCTTATACTTATGTCGGCACTGTGCCTTTTGTATTTAATTCCGATGCAATTTCTGTGTTTCATCGTCAATGAGAAGGTCAGAGGGATACAGTAAAACTGAAGTGAAGCATCAGAATCTATAACTAGTGTCACAGGAATGGTTCAAATCATAGACAGTAAGAAGAGTCAGTCTTCTTGTACTTAAGTCGGCATTGTGGCTATTCTATTTAATTCCGGTGCAATTTCTGTGTTTCATCATCAAGAAGACGGTCAGAGGGATACAGTAAACCAGAAGTGAAGCATCGGAATGTATAACTAGTGTCACAGGAATGGTTCAAAGTATAGACATTATGAAGTGTCAGTCTTCTTGTACTTGAGTCGGCATTGTGCCTTTTGCATTTATTTCCGATGGAATTTCTGCGCTTCATCGTCAATAAGAAGGTCAGAGAGATACAGTAAATCTGAAGTGAAGCATCGGAATCTATAACTAGTGTCACAGGAATGGTTCAAAGCATACACAGCAAGAAGAGTCAGTCTTCTTGTACATAAGTCGGCATTGTGCCTTTTGTCTTTAATTCCGATGCAATTTCTTTGTTTCATCGTCAATAAGAAGGTCCAAGGGGTACAGTAAACCTGAAGTGATGCATCAGAATCTATAACTAGTGTCACAGGAATGGTTCAAAACATAGACAGTAAGAAGAGTCAGTCTACTTGTACTTAAGTCGGCATTGTGCCTTTTGTATTTAATCCCGATGCAATTTCTGTGTTTCGTGGTCAATAAGAAGGTCCAAGGGAGACAGTACACCTGGAGCAAAGCATCGCAGCCTATAAGTAGTGTCACAGGAATGGTTCAAATCATAGACGGTAAGAAGAGTCAGTCTTCTTGTACATAAGTCTGTATTGTGGCTTTTCTATTTAATTCCGATGTAATTTCTGTTTTTCATCATCAAGAAGAAGGTCAGAGGCGTACAGTAAACTTGAAGTGAAGCATCGGAATGTATAACTAGTGTCACAGGAATGGTTCAAAACATAGACAGTATGAAGGGTCAGTCTTCTTGTACTTGAGTCGGCATTGTGACTTTTGTATTTAATTCCGATGCAATTTCTGTGTTTCATCGTCAATAAGAAGGTCAGAGGGATACAGTAAACCTGAAGTGAAGCATCGGTATCTATAACTAGTGTCACATGAATGGTTCAAAACATAGACAGTGGGAAGAGTCAGTCTTCTTGTACTTATGTCGGCATTGTGCCTTTTCTATTTAATTCCGATGCAAATTCTGTGTTCCGTCGTCAATAAGAAGGGCCAAGGGATACAGTATACCTCAAGTGAAGCATCGGAATCAATAACTAGTGTCACAGGAATGGTTCAAATCATAGACAGTAAGAAGAGTCAGTCGGCACTGTGGAATTTGTATATAATTCCGATGCAATTTCGGTGTTTTATCATCAATAATAAATTCAGAGGGATGCAGTAAACATGAAGTGAAGCATCGGAATCTATAACTAGTGTCACAGAAAAGGTTCAAAACATAGACAGTAAGATGAGTCTGTCTTCTTGTAATTAAGTCGACATTGTGCCTTTTGTATTTGATTCCGATGCAATTTCTGTGTTTCATCGTCAATAAGAAGGTCAGAAGGATACAGTAAACCTGAAGTCAAGCATCGGAATCTATAACTAGTGTCACAGGAATGGTTCAAAGCATAGACGGTAGGAAGAGTCAGTCTTCTTGTACTTAAGTCGGCATTGTGCCTTTTGTATTTAATTCCGATGCAATTTCTGTGTATCATCGTCAATAAGAAGGTCCAAGGGATACAGTAAACCTGAAGTGAAGCATCGGAATCTATAACTAGTGTCACAGGAATGGTTAAAACATAGACAGTAGGAAGAGACATTCTTCTTGTACTTAAGTCGGCATTGTGCCTTTTTATTTAATCCTGATGCAATTTCTGTGTTTCATCGTCAATAAGAAGGTCCAAGGGATACAATAAACCTGAAGTGAAGCATCGGAATCTATAACTAGTGTCACAGGAATGGCTCATAACATAGACAGTAGGAAGGGTCAGACTTCTTGTACTTAAGTCGGCATTGTGCCTTTTGTATTTAATTCCGATTTTAATTTCTGTGTTTCGTCGTCTATTAAAAGGTCCAAGGGATACAGTAAACCTGAAGTAAAGCATCGGAATCTATAACTAGTGTCACAGGAATGGTTCAAAACATAGACAGTAGGAAGAGTCAGTCTTCTTGTACTTAAGTCGGCATTGTGCCTTTTGTATTTAATTCCGATGCAATTTCTGTGTTTCATCGTCAATGAGAAGGTCAGAGGGATACAGTAAAACTGAAGTGAAGCATCAGAATCTATAACTAGTGTCACAGGAATGGTTCAAATCATAGACAGTAAGAAGAGTCAGTCTTCTTGTACTTAAGTCGGCATTGTGGCTTTTCTATTTAATTCCGGTGCAATTTCTGTGTTTCATCATCAAGAAGAAGGTCAGAGGGATACAGAAAACCAGAAGTGAAGCATCGGAATGTATAACTAGTGTCACAGGAATGGTTCAAAGTATAGACATTATGAAGTGTCAGTCTTCTTGTACTTGAGTCGGCATTGTGCCTTTTGCATTAATTTCCGATGGAATATCTGCGCTTCATCGTCAATAAGAAGGTCAGAAAGATACAGTAAACCTGAAGTGAAGCATCGGAATCTATAACTAGTGTCACAGGAATGGTTCAAAGCATACACAGCAAGAAGAGTCAGTCTTCTTGTACATAAGTCGGCATTGTGCCTTTTGTCTTTAATTCCGATGCAATTTCTTTGTTTCATCGTCAATAAGAAGGTCCAAGGGTTACAGTAAACCTGAAGCGATGCATCAGAATCTATAACTAGTGTCACAGGAATGGTTCAAAACATGGACAGTAAGAAGAGTCAGTCTACTTGTACTTAAGTCGGCATTGTGCCTTTTGTATTTAATCCCGATGCAATTTCTGTGTTTCATGGTCAATAAGAAGGTCCAAGGGAGACAGTACACCTGGAGTAAAGCATCGCAACCTATAAGTAGTGTCACAGGAATGGTTCAAATCATAGACAGTAAGAAGAGTCAGTCTTCTTGTACATAAGTCTGTATTGTGGCTTTTCTATTTAATTCCGATGCAATTTCTGTGTTTCATCATCAAGAAGAAGGTCAGAGGCGTACAGTAAACTTGAAGTGAAGCATCGGAATGTATAACTAGTGTCACAGGAATGGTTCAAAACATAGACAGTATGAAGAGTCAGTCTTCTTGTACTTGAGTCGGCATTGTGACTTTTGTATTTAATTCCGATGCAATTTCTGTGTTTCATCGTCAGTAAGAAGGTCAGAGGGATACAGTAAACCTGAAGTGAAGCATCGGTATCTATAACTAGTGTCACATGAATGGTTCAAAACATAGACAGTGGGAAGAGTCAGTCTTCTTGTACTTATGTCGGCATTGTGCCTTTTCTATTTAATTCCGATGCAAATTCTGTGTTCTGTCGTCAATAAGAAGGTCAGAGGGATATAGTAAACCTGAAGGGAAGCATCGGAATCTATAACTTGTGTCACGGGGATGGTTCAAAACATAGACAGTAATAACAGTCAGTATTCTTGTACTTATGTCGCCATTGTGCCTTTTCTATTTCTTTCCGATGCAATTTCTGTGTTTCATCGTCAATAAGAGGGTCAGAGGGATACAGTAAACCTGAAGTGAAACATCGGAATCCATAACTAGTGTCACAGGAATGGTTCAAACATAGGCAAAAGGAAGTGTCAGTCTTCTTGTACTTAAGTCGGCATTGTGCCTTTCCTATTTAATTCCGATGCAATTTCTGTGATTCATCGACAATAAAACGGTCAGAGGGTGTACAGTAAACCTGAAGTGAAGCATCGGAATCTATAACTAGTGTCACAGGAATGGGTCAAACCATAGACAGTTGGAAGAGTCAGTCTTCTTGTACGTAAGTCGGCATTGTGCCTTTTGTATTTAATTCCGATGCAATTTCTGTGTTTCATCGTCAATAAGAAGGTCAGAGGGATGTAGTTAACCTGAAGGGAAGCATCGGAATCTATAACTTGTGTCACGGGGATGGTTCAAAACATAGAGATTAGGATGAGTCAGTCTTCTTATACTTATGTCGGCACTGTGCTTTTTGTATTTAATTCCGATGCAATTTCTATGTTTCATCGTCAATAAGAAGGTCAGAGGGATACAGTAAACATGAGGGGAAGCATCGGTATCTATAACTAGTGTCACAGGTATGGTTCAAATCATAGTCAGTAAGAAGAGACATTCTTCTTGTACTTAAGTCGGCATTGTGCCTTTGTATTTAATCCCGATGCAATTTCTGTGTTTCATCGTCAATAAGAAGGTCCAAGGGATACAGTAAACCTAAAATGAAGCATCAGAATCAATAACTAGTGACACAGGAATGGTTCAATACATAGACTGTAAGAAGAGTCAGTCTTCTTGTACTTACGTCGGCATTGTGCCTCTTGTATTTAATTCCGATGCAATTTCTGTGTTTCATCGTCGATAAGAAGGTCCAACGGATACTGTAAACCTGAAGTGTAGCATTGGAATCAATAACTAGTGTCACAGGGGTTGTTCAAAACATAGACAGTAAGAAGACTCAGCCTTCTTGTACTTAATTCGGCATTGAGCATTTTGTATTTAATTCCGATGCAATTTCTGTGTTTTATCGTCAATAAGAAGGTCCAAGTGATACAATAAACATATAGTGAAGCATTGGAGTCTAAAACTGGTCTCACAGGAAATGTTCAAAACATAGTCAGAAAGAAGAGTCAGTCTTCTTGTACTTAAGTCGGGATTGTGCCTTTTGTATTTAATTCCGATGCAATTTCTGTGTTTCATCGTCAATAAGTAGGTCAGAGGGATGCAGTAAACCTGAAGTGAAGCATCGGAATCTATAACTAGTGTCACAGGAATGGTTCAAAGCAGAGACAGTGGGAAGAGTCAGTATTCTTGTACTTAAGTCGGCATTGTGCCTTTCCTATTTAGTTCCGATGCTATTTCCGTGTTTTGTCGTCAATACGAAGGTCCAAGGGATTCAGTAAACCAGAAGTGAAGCATCGGAATCTATAATTAGTGTCAGAAGAATGGTTCAAAACATAGACAGTAAGATGAGTCGGTCTTCTTGTATGTAAGTCGGCATTGTGCCTTTTGTATTTAATTCCGATGCAATTTCTGTGTTTCATCGTCAATAAGAAGGTCAGAGGGATACAGTAAACCTGAAGTGAAGCATCGGAATCTATAACTAGTGTCACGGGGATGGTTCAAAACATGGAGATTAGGAAGAGTCAGTCTTCTTATACTTAAGTCGGCACTGTGCCTTTTGTATTTAATTCCGATGCAATTTCTGTGTTTCATCGTCAATAAGAAGGTCAGAGGGATACAGTAAAGCTGAAGGGAAGCATCGATATCTATAACTAGTGTCACAGGTATGGTTCAAAACATAGTCAGTAAGAAGAGACATTCTTCTTGTACTTAAGTCGGCATTGTGCCTTTTTATTTAATCCCCATGCAATTTCTGTGTTTCATCGTCAATAAGAAGGTCCAAGGGATACAGTAAACCTGAAGTGAAGCATCGGAATCTATAACTAGTGTCACAGGAATTGTTCAAATATAATCAGTACGAAGAGTCAGTCTTCTTGTACTTTAGTCGGCATTGTGCCCTTTCTATTTAATTCCGATACAATTATTGTGTTTCATCGTCAATAAGAAGGTCAGAGGGATACAGTAAACCTGAAGTCAAGCATCGGAATCTATAACTAGTGTCACAGGAATGGTTCAAAACATAGACAGTAGGAAGAGTCAGTCTACTTGTACTTAAGTCGGCATTGTGCCTTTTGTATTTAATCCCGATGCAATTTCTGTGTTTCATCGTCAATAAGAAGGTCCAAGGGAGACAGTACACCTGGAGTAAAGCATCGCAACCCATAAGTAGTGTCACAGGAATGCTTCAAATCATAGACAGTAAGAAGAGTCAGTCTTCTTGTACATAAGTCTGTATTGTGGCTTTTCTATTTAATTCCGATGCAATTTCTGTGTTTCATCATCAAGAAGAAGGTGAGAGGCGTACAGTAAACTTGAAGTGAAGCATCGGAATGTATAACTAGTGTCAAAGGAATGGTTCAAATCATAGACAGTAAGAAGAGTCAGTCGGCATTGTGGAATTAGTATATAATTCCGATGCAATTTCGGTGTTTTATCATCAATAATAAGGTCAGAGGGATGCAGTAAACATGAAGTGAAGCATCGGAATCTATAACTAGTGTCACAGAAAAGGTTCAAAACATAGACAGTAAGATGAGTCTGTCTTCTTGTAATTAAGTCGACATTGTTCCTTTTGTATTTGATTCCGATGCAATTGCTGTGTTTCATCGTCAATAAGAAGGTCAGAGGGATACAGTAAACCTGAAGTCAAGCATCGGAATCTATAACTAGTGTCACAGGAATGGTTCAAAGCATAGACGGTAGGAAGAGTCAGTCTTCTTGTACTTAAGTCGGCATTGTGCCATTTGTATTTAATTCCGATGCAATTTCTGTGTATCATCGTCAATTAGAAGGTCCAAGGGATACAGTAAACCTGAAGTGAAGCATCGGAATCTATAACTAGTGTCACAGGAATGGTTAACACATAGACTGTAGGAAGACTCAGTCTTCTTGTACTTAAGTCGGCATTGTGCCTTTTCTATTTAATTCCGATGCAATTTCTGTGCTTCATCGTCAATAAGAAGGTCCAAGGGATACGGTAAACATATTGTGAAGCATCGGAATCTAAAACTGGTCTCACAGGAAATGTTCACGAAATAGTCAGTAAGACGAGTCAGTCTTCTTGTATTTGTGTCGGCATTGTGCCTCTTGTATTTAATTCCGATGCAATTTCTGTGTTTCATCGTCAATAAGAAGGTCCAAGTGATACAGTAAACCTGAAGTGAAGCATCAGAAACTATAACTAGTGTCACAGGAATGGTTCAAAGCATAGACAGTAAGAAGAGTCACTCTTCTTGTACTTAAGTCGGCATTGTGCCTTTTCTATTTAATTCCGATGCAATTTCTGTGTTTCGTCGTCAATGAGAGGGTCCAAGGGATACAGTAAACCTGAAGTGAAGCATCGGAATCTATAACTAGTGTCACAGGGATGGTTCAAAACATAGGCAGCAGGAAGAGTCAGTCGTCTTGTACTTAAGTCGGCATTGTGCCTTTTGTATTTAATTCCGATGCAATTTCTGTGTTACGTCGTCAATGAGAGGGTCCAAGGGATACAGTAAACCTGAAGTGAAGCATCGGAATCTATAATTAGTGTCAGAGGAATGGTTCAAAGCATTGACAGTAAGATGAGTCAGTCTTCTTGTACATAAGTCGGCATTGTGCCTTTTGTATTTAATTCCGATGCAATGTCCGTGTTTCATCGTCAATAAGAAGGTCAGAGGTATACAGTAAACCTGAAGTGAACCATCGGAATCTATAACTAGTGTCACGGGGATGGTTCAAAACATAGGGATTAGGAAGAGTCAGTCTTCTTATACTTTAGTCTGCACTGTGCTTTTTGTATTTAATTCCTATGCAATTTCTGTGTTTCATCGTCAATAAGAAGGTCAGATGGATACAGTAAACCTGAAGGGAAGCATCGGTATCTATAACTAGTGTCACAGGTATGGTTCAAAACATAGTCAGTAAGAAGAGACATTCTTCTTGTACTTAAGTCGGCATTGTGCCTTTTCTATTTAATTCCGATGCAATTATTGTGTTTCATCGTCAATAAGAAGGTCAGAGGGATACAGTAAACCTGAAGTGAAGCATCGGAATCTATAACTAGTGTCACAGGAATGGTTCAAAGCATAGACAGTAGGAAGAGTCAGTCTTCTTGTACTTAAGTCGGCATTGTGCCTTTTCTATATCATTCCGATGCAATTTCTGTGTTTCATCGTCATTAAGAAGGTCAGGGGCATACAGTAAACCTGAAGTGAAGCATCGGAATCTATAACTAGTGTCACAGGAATGGTTCAAAACATAGACATTAGGAAGAGTCAGTCTTCTTGTACTTGAGTCGGCATTGTGTCTTTTGTACTTATTTCCGATGCAATTGCTGTGTTTCATCGTCAATAAGGAGGTCAGAAGGATACAGTAAACCTGAAGTGAATCATCGGAATCTATAACTAGTGTCACAGAAATGGTTCATAACTTAGACAGTAGGTAGAGTCAGACTTCTTGTACTTAAGTCGGCATTGTGCCTTTTGTATTTAATTCCGATGCAATTTCTGTGTTTCATCGTCAATGAGAAGGTCAGAGGGATACAGTAAAACTGAAGTGAAGCATCAGAATCCATAACTAGTGTCACAGGAATGGTTCAAAACATGGACAGTAAGATGAGTTAGTCAATAAGGAGGTCAGAAGGATACAGTAAACCTGAAGTGAATCATCGGAATCTATAACTAGTGTCACAGGAAAGGTTCATAACTCAGACAGTAGGTAGAGTCAGACTTCTTGTACTTAAGTCGGCATTGTGCCTTTTGTACTTAATTCCGATGCAATTTCTGTGTTTCATCGTCAATGAGATGGTCAGAGGGATACAGTAAACCTGAAGTGAAGCATCGGAATGTATAACTAGTGTCACAGGAATGGTTCAAAACATAGACAGTATGAAGAGTCAGTCTTCTTGTACTTGAGTCGGAATTGTGCCTTTTGTATTTAATTCCGATGCAATTTCTGTGTTTCATCGTCAATAAGAAGGTCAGAGGGATACAGTAAACCTGAAGTGAAGCATCGGTATCTATAACTAGTGTCACAGGAATGGTTCAAAACATACACAGCAAGCAGAGTCAGTCTTCTTGTACTTAAGTCGGCATTTTGCCTTTTGTATTTAATTCCGATTTAATTTCTGTGTTTCATCGTCAATAAGAAGGACAAAGGGATACAGTAAACCTGAAGTAAAGCATCGGAATCTATAACTAGTGTCACAGGGATGGTTCAAAACATAGACAGTAGGAAGAGTCAGTCTTCTTGTACTTAAGTCAGCATTGTGCCTTTTGTATTTAATTCCGATGCAATTTCTGTGTTTCATCGTCAATGAGAATGTCAGAGGGATACAGTAAAACTGAAGTGAAGTATCAGAATCTATAACTAGTGTCACAGGAATGGTTCAAAACATGGACAGTAAGATGAGTCAGTCTACTTGTACCTAAGTCGGCATTCTGCCTTTTTTAATTAATCCCGATGCAATTTCAGTGTTTCATCGTCAATAAGAAGGTCCAAGGGAGACAGTACGCCTGAAGTAAAGCATCGGAATCTATAACTAGTGTCACAGGAATGGTTCAAATCATAGACAGTAAGAAGAGTCAGTCTTCATGTACTTAAGTCGGCATTGTAGCTTTTCCATTTAATTCCGATGCAACTTCTGTGTTTCATCATCAAGAAGAAGGTCAGAGGGATACAGCAAACCTGAAGTGAAGCATCGGAATGTATAACTAGTGTCACAGGAATGGTTCAAACATAGACATTATGAATTGTCAGTCTTCTTGTACTTGAGTCGGCATTGTGCATTTTGTATTTAATTCCGATGCAATTTCTGTGTTTCATCGTCAATAAGAAGGTCAGAGGGATACAGTAAACCTGAAGTGAAGCATTGGAATCTATAACTAGTGTCACAGGAATGGTTCAAAACATACACAGCAAGCAGAGTCAGTCTTCTTGTACTTAAGTTGGCATTGTGAATTTTGTATTTAATTCCGATGCAATATCTGTGTTTCATCGACCATAAGAAGGTCTGAGGGTTACAGTAAACCTGAAGTGATGCATCGGAATCTATAACTAGTGTCACAGGAATGGTTCAAATCATAGACAGTAGGAAGAGTAAGTCTTCTTGTACTTACGTCGGCATTGTGCCTTTTTCACTTAATTCCGATGCAATATCTGTGTTTCATCGTCAATAAGAAGGTCCAGGGGATACAGTAAGCCTGAAGTGAAGCATCGGAATGTATAACTAGTGTCACAGGAATTGTTCAAAACATAGACAGTAAGAAGAGTCAGTCTCCTTGTACGTAAATCGGCATTGTGAATTTTGTATTTAATTCCGATGCAATTTCTGTGTTTCATCGTCAATAAGAAGGTCCAAGGGATTCAGTAAACACATAGTGAAGAATCGGAATCTAAAACTGGTCTCACAGGAAATGTTCAAATCATAGTCAGTAAGAAGAGTCAGTCTTCTTGTACTGAAGTCGGCATTGTGGATTTTGTATTTAATTCCGATGCAATTTCTGTGTTTCATCATCAATAAGAAGGTCAGAGGGATGCAGTAAACCTGAAGTGAAGCATCGGAATCTATAACTAGTGTCACAGAAAAGGTTCAAAACATAGACAGTAAGAAGAGTCTGTCTTCTTGTACTTAAGGCGGCATTGTGCCTTTTGTATTTAACTCCGTTGCAATTTCCGTGTTTTATCGTCAATAAGATGGTTTAAGGGATACAGTAAACGTGAAGTGAATCATCGGAATCTATAACTGGTGTCACAGGGATGGTTCAATCATAGAAAGTAGGAAGAGTCAGTCTTCTTGTACTTAAGTCGGCATTGTGCCTTTTGTATTTAATTCCGATGCAATTTCTGTGTTTCATCGTCAATGAGAAGGTCAGAGGGATACAGTAAAACTGAAGTGAAGCATCAGAATCTATAACTAGTGTCACAGGAATCTTTCAAAACATAGACAGTAAGAAGAGTCAGTCTACTTGTACCTAAGTCGGCATTGTGCGTTTTGTATTTAATCCCGATGCAATTTCTGTGTTTCATCATCAATAAGATGGTCCAAGGGAGACAGTACACCTGAAGTAAAGCATCGGAATCTATAACTAGTGTCACAGTAATGGTTCAAATCATAGACAGTAAGAAGAGTCAGTCTACTTGTACTTAAGTCGGCATTGTGCCTTTTGTATCTAATTCCGATGCAATTTCTGTGTTTCATCGTCAATAAGAGGGTCAGAGGGATACAGTAAACCTGAAGTGAAGCATCGTAATGTATAACTAGTGTCACAGGAATGGTTCAAAACATAGACAGTAGGATGAGTCAGTCTTCTTGTACTTAAGTCGGCATTGTGCCTTTTGTATTTAATTCCGATGCAATTTCTGTGTTTCATCGACAATAAGAAGGCCAGAGGGATACAGTAAACCTTAAGTGAAGCATCGGAATCTATAACTAGTGTCACAGGAATGGTTCAAAACATAGACAGTAAGATGTGTCTGTCTTCTTGTACGTAAGTCGGCATTGTGCCTTTTGTATTTAATTCCGATGCAATTTCTGTGTCTCATCGTCAATATGAAGGTCAGAGGGATACAGTAAACCTGAAGTGAAGCATCGGAATCTATAACTAGTGTCACAGAAAAGGTTCAAAACATAGACAGTAAGAAGAGTCTGTCTTCTTGTACTTCAGTCGACATTGTGCCTTTTGTATTTAATTCCGATGCAATTTCTGTGTTTCATCGTCAATAAGGAGGTCAGAAGGATACAGTAAACCTGAAGTGAATCATCGGAATCTATAACTAGTGTCACAGGAATGGTTCATAACTTAGACAGTAGGTAGAGTCAGACTTCTTGTACTTAAGTCGGCGCTGTGCCTTTTGTATTTAATTCCGATGCAATTTCTGTGTTTCATCGTCAATGAGAAGGTCAGAGGGATACAGTAACACTGAAGTGAAGCATCAGAATCTATAACTAGTGTCATAGGAATGGTTCAAAACATGGACAGTAAGATGAGTTAGTCAATAAGGAGGTCAGAAGGATACAGTAAACCTGAAGTGAATCATCGGAATCTATAACTAGTGTCACAGGAATGGTTCATAACTTAGACAGTAGGTAGAGTCAGACTTCTTGTACTTAAGTCGGCATTGTGCCTTTTGTATTTAATTCCGATGCAATTTCTGTGTTTCATCGTCAATGAGAAGGTCAGAGGGATACAGTAAAACTGAAGTGAAGCATCAGAATCTATAACTAGTGTCACAGGAATGGTTCAAAACATGGACAGTAAGATGAGTTAGTCTACTTGTACCTAAGTCGGCATTGTGCCTTTTGTATATAATCGCGATGCAATTTCTGTGTTTCATCGTCAATAAGAAGGTCCAAGGGAGACAGTACACCTGAAGTAAATCATCGGAACCTATAACTAGTGTCACAGGAATGGTTCAAATCATAGACAGTAAGAAGAGTCAGTCTTCTTGTACTTAAGTCGGCATTGTGGCTTTTCTATTTAATTCCGATACAATTTCTGTGTTTCATCATCAAGAAGAAGGTCAGAGGGATACAGTAAACCAGAAGTGAAACATCGGAATGTATAACTAGTGTCACAGGAATGGTTCAAAACATAGACAGTATGAAGAGTCAGTCTTCTTGTACTTGAGTCGGCATTGTGCCTTTTGTATTTAATTCCGATGCAATTTCTGTGTTTCATCGTCAATAAGAAAGTCAGAGGGATACAGTAAACCTGAAGTGAAGCATCGTTATCTATAACTAGTTTCACAGGAATGGTTCAAAACATACACAGCAAGCAGAGTCAGTCTTCTTGTACTTATGTCGGCATTGTGGATTTTCTATTTAATTCCGTTACAATTTCTGTGTTTCATCATCAAGAAGAAGGTCAGAGGGATACAGCAAACCTGAAGTGAAGCATCGGAATGTATAACTAGTGTCACAGCAATGGTTCAAACATAGACATTATGAATTGTCAGTCTTCTTGTACTTGAGTCGGCATTGTGCCTTTTGTATTTAATTCCGATGCAATTTCTGTGTTTCATCGTCAATAAGAAGGTCAGAGGTATACAGTAAACCTGAAGTGAAGCATTGAAATCCATAACTAGTGTCACAGGAATGGTTCAAAACATACACAGCAAGCAGAGTCAGTCTTCTTGTACTTAAGTTGGCACTGTGAATTTTGTATTTAATTCCGATGCAATATCTGTGTTTCATCGTCCATAAGAAGGTCCGAGGGTTACAGTAAACCTAAAGTGATGCATCGGAATCTATAACTAGTGTCACAGGAATGGTTCAAATCATAGACAGTAGGAAGAGTAAGTCTTCTTGTACTTACGTCGGCATTGTGCCTTTTTCATTTAATTCCGATGCAATATCTGTGTTTCATCGTCAATAAGAAGGTCCAAGGGATACAGTAAGCCAGAAGTGAAGCATCGGAATCTATAACTAGTGTCACAGGAATGGTTCAAAACATAGACAGTAAGAAGAGTCAGTCTTCTTGTACTTAAGTCGGCATTGTGAATTTTGTATTTAATTCCGATGCAATTTCTGTGTTTCATCGTCAATAAGAAGGTCCAAGGGATTCAGTAAACACATAGTGAAGAATCGGAATCTAAAACTGGTCTCACAGGAAATGTTCAAATCATAGTCAGTAAGAAGAGTCTGTCTTCTTGTACTTAAGGCGGCATTGTGCCTTTTGTATTTAATTCCGTTGCAATTTCCGTGTTTTACCGTCAATAACATGGTTTAAGGGATACAGTAAACGTGAAGTGAATCATCGGAATCTATAACTGGTGTCACAGGGATGGTTCAAATCATAGACAGTAAGAAGAGTCTGTCTTCTTGTACTTCAGTCGACATTGTGCCTTTTGTATTTAATTCCGATGCAATTTCTGTGTTTCATCCTCAATAAGAAGGTCAGAGGGATACAGTAAACCTGAAGGGAAGCATCGGTATCAATAACTAGTGCCACAGGAATGGTTCAAAACATAGTCAGTAAGAAGAGTCAGTCTTCTTGTACTTAATTCGGCATTGTGTATTTTTATTTAATCCCGATGTAATTTCTGTGTTTCATCGTCTATAAGAAGGTCCAAGGGATATAGCAAACCTGAAGTGAAGCATCGGAATCTATAACTAGTGTCAGATTAATAGTTCAAACATAGTCAGTAAGAAGATTCAGTCTTCTTGTACTTAAGTCGTCATTCTGCCTTTTCTATTTAATTGCGATGTAATTTCTGTGTTTCATCTTCAATTAGAAGGTCAGAGGGATACTGCTAACCTGAAGTGAAGCATCGGAATGTATAACTAGTGTCACAGGTATGGTTCAAAACATAGACAGTAGTAAGAGTCATTCTTCTTGTACTTGAGTCGGCATTGCGCCTTTTGTATTTATTTCCGATGCAATTTCTGTGTTTCATCGTCAATGAGAAGGTTAGAGGGATACAGTAAAACTGAAGTGAAGCATCAGAATCTGTAACTAGTGTCACAGGAATGGTTCAAAACATAGACAGTAAGAAGAGTCAGTCTTCTTGTACTTAAGTCGGCATTGTGGCTTTTCTATTTAATTCCGATGCAATTTCTGTGTTTCATCATCAAGAAGACGGTCAGAGGGATACAGTAAACCTGAAGTGAAGCATCGTAATGTATAACTAGTGTCACAGGAATGGTTCAAAACGTAGACAGTATGAAGAGTCAGTCTTCTTGTACTTGCGTCGGCATTGTGCCTTTTGGATTTAATTCCGATGCAATTTCTGTCCTTCATCGTCAATAAGAAGGTCAGAGGGATACAGTAAACCTGAAGAGAAGCATCGGAATCTACAATTAGTGTCACAGGAATGGTTCAAAACATACACAGCTAGAAGAGTCAGTCTACTTGTACTTAAGTCGGCATTGTGCCTTTTGTGTTTAATTCCGATGCAATTTCTGTGTTTCATCGTCAATAAGAGGGTCAGAGGGATACAGTGAACCTGAAGCGAAGCATCGTAATGTAAAACTAGTGTCACAGGAATGGTTCAAAACATAGACATTGTTATGAGTCAGTCTTCTTGTACTTAAGTCGGCATTGTGCCCTTTCTATTTAATTCCGATGCAATTTCTGTGTTACGTCGTCAATAAGAATGTCCAAGGGATACAGTAAACCTTAAGTGAACCACCGGAATCTAAAACCGGTCTCTCAGGAAACTTAAAAAGCATAGAGAGTAAGAAGAGGCAGTCAATTTGTATTTGAGTCGGCATTGTGCCTTTTGTATTTAATTCCGATGCAGTTTCTGTGTTTCATCGACAATAAGAAGGGCCAAGGGATACAGTAAACCTGAAGTGAAGCATCGGAATCTATAACTAGTGTCACAGGAGTGGTTCAAAACATAGACAGTAAGAAGAGTAAGTCCTCTAGTACTTAAGTCGGCATTGTGCCTTTTGTATTTAATTCCGATGCAATTTCTGTGTTTCATCGACAATAAGAAGGACCAAGGGATACAGTAAACCTGAAGTGAAGCATCGGAATCTATAACTAGTGTCACAGGATTGGTTCAAAACATAGACTGTAAGATCAGTCTGTCTTCTTGTACGTAATTCGGTATTGTGCTTTTTGTATTTAATTCCGATGCAATTTCTGTGTTTCATCGTCAATAAGAAGGTTAGAGGGAAACAGTAAACCTGAAGGGAAGCATCGGTATCTATAACTAGTGTCGCAGGAATGGTTCAAAACATAGTCAGTAAGAAGAGTCAGTCTTCTTGTACTTAATTCGGCATTGTGCCTTTTTATTTAATCCCGATGCAATTTCTGTGTTTCATCGTCAATAAGAAGGTCAAAGGGATACAGTAAACGTGAAGTGAATCATCGGAATCTATAACTGGTGTCACAGGGATCGTTCAAAACATAGACAGTAGGAAGAGTCAGTCTTCTTGTACTTAAGTCGGCATTGTGCCTTTTGTATTTAATTCCGATGCAATTTCTGTGTTTCATCGTCAATGAGAAGGTCGGAGGGATGCAGTAAAACTGAAGTGAAGCATCAGAATCTATAACTAGTGTCGCAGGAATGGTTCAAAACATAGACAGTAAGAAGAGTCAGTCTACTTGTACCTAAGTCGGCATTGTGCCTTTTGTATTTAATCCCGATGCAATTTCTGTGTTTCATCATCAATAAGATGGTCCAAGGGAGACAGTACACCTGAAGTAAGGCATCGGAATCTATAACTAGTGTCACAGGAATGGTTCAAATCATAGACAGTAAGAAGAGTCAGTCTTCTTGTACTAAAGTCGGCATTGTGGCTTTTCTATTTAATTCCGATGCAATTTCTGTGTTTCGTCATCAAGAAGACGGTCAGAGGGATACAGTAAACCTGAAGTGAAGCATCATAATGTATAACTAGTGTCACAGGAATGGTTCAAAACATAGACAGTGTGAAGAGTAAGTCTTCTTGTACTTGCGTCGGCATTGTGCCTTTTGGATTTAATTCCGATGCATTTTCTGTGCTTCATCGTCAATCAGAAGGTCAGAGGGATACAGTAAACCTGAAGAGGAGCATCGGAATCTATAACTAGTGTCAATGGAATGGTTCAAAACATACACAGCAAGAAGAGTCAGTCTACTTGTACTTAAGTCGGCATTGTGCCTTTTGTATCTAATTCCGATGCAATTTCTGTGTTTCATCGTCAATAAGAGGGTCAGAGGGATACAGTAAACCTGAAGTGAAGCATCGTAATGTATAACTAGTGTCACAGGAATGGTTCAAAACATAGACAGTAGGATGAGTCAGTCTTCTTGTACTTAAGTCGGCATTGTGCCCTTTGTATTTAATTCCGATGCAATCTCTGTGTTTCGTCGTCAATAAGAAAGTCCAAGGGATACAGTAAACCTGAAGTGAACCACCGGAATCTAAAACCCGTCTCTCGGGAAACGTTCAAAACATAGAGAGTAAGAAGAGCCAGTCAATTTGTATTTGAGTCGGCATTGTGCCTTTTGTATTTAATTCCGATGCAGTTTCTGTGTTTCATCGACAATAAGAAGGGCCAAGGGATACAGTAAACCTTAAGTGAAGCATCGGAATCTATAACAAGTGTCACAGGAATGGTTCTAAACATAGACAGTAAGAAGAGTCAGTCTTCTTGTACTTAAGTCGGCATTGTGCCTTTTCTATTTAATTCCGATGCAATTTCTGTGTTTCATCGTCAATAAGAGGGTCTGAGGGATACAGTAAACCTGAAGTGAAGCATCGGAATCTATAACTAGTGTCACTGGAATGGTTCAAATCATAGGCAATAGGAAGGGTCAGTCTTCTTGTACTTAAGTCGGCATTGTGCCTTTCCTATTTAATTCCGATGAAATTTCTGTGTTTCGTCGTCAATAAGAAGGTCCAAGGGATGCAGTAAACCTAAGGTGAAGCATCGGAATCTATAACTAGTGTCACAGGAGTGGTCCAAAACATAGACAGTAAGAAGAGTAAGTCCTCTAGTACTTAAGTCGGCATTGTGCCTTTTGTATTTAATTCCGATGCAGTTTCTGTGTTTCATCGACAATAAGAAATGCCAAGGGATAGAGTAAACCTTAAGTGAAGCATCGGAATCTATAACTAGTGTCACAGGAATGGTTCAAAACATAGACAGTAGTAAGAGTCATTCTTCTTGTACTTGAGTCAGCATTGTGCCTTTTGTATTTCTTTCCGATGCAATTTCTGTGTTTCATCGTCAATAAGAGGGTCAGAGGGATACAGTAAACCTGAAGTGAAGTTTCGGAACCTATAACTAGTGTCACAGGAATGGTTCAAAACATAGGCAGTAGGAAGAGTAATTCTTTTTGTACTTAAGTCAGCATTGTGCATTTTCTATTTAAATCCGATGCAATTTCTGTGCTTCATCGTCAATAAGAAGGTCAATGGGATACAGTAAACTTGAAGTGAATCATCGGAATCTATAACTAGTGTCACAGGAATGGTTCAAAACATAGACAGTAGGAAGAGTCAGTCTTCTTGTACTTATGTCGGCTTTGTGCCTTTTGTATTTAATTCCGATGCAATTTCTGTGATTCATCGACAATAAGAAGGTCCAAGGGATACAGTAAACCTTATGTAAAGCATCGGAATCTATAACTAATGTCACAGGGATGGTTCAAAACATAGACAGTAGGAAGAGTCAGTCTTCTTGTACTTAAGTCAGCATTGTGCCATTTGTATTTAATTCCGATGCAATTTCTGTGTTTCATCATCAAGAAGAAAGTCAGAGGAATACAGTAAACCTGAAGTGATGCATCTGAATGTATAACTAGTGTCACAGGAATGGTTCAAAACATAGACAGTAGTAAGAGTCATTCCTCTTGTACTTGAGTCGGCATTATGCCTTTTGTATTTAATTCCGATTCAATATCTGTGTTTCATCGTGAATAAGAAGGTCCAAGGGATACAGTTAACCTGAAGTGATGCATCGGAATCTATAATTAGTGTCACAGGAATGGTTCAAAACATAGACAGTAGGAAGAGTCAGTCTTCTTGTACTTAAGCCGGTATTGTGCCTTTTGTATTTAATTCCGATGCAATTTCTGTGTTTCATCGTCAATAAGAAGGTCCAAGGGATTCAGTAAAGACATAGTGAAGCATTGGAATCTAAAACTGGTCTCACAGGAAATGTTCAAATCAGAGTCAGTAAGAACAGTCAGTCTTCTTGTACTTAAGTCGGCATTGTGGATTTTGTATTTAATGCCGATGCAATTTCTGTGTTTCATCATCAATAAGAAGGTCAGAGGGATGCAGTAAACCTGAAGTGAAGCATCGGAATCTATAATTAGTGTCAGAGGAATGGTTCAAAACATAGACAGTAAGATGAGTCAGTCTTCTTGTACGTAAGTCGGCATTGTGCCTTTTGTATTTAATTCCGATGCAATTTCTGTGTCTCATCGTCAATAAGAAGGTCAGAGGGATACAGAAAACCTGAAGTGAAGCATCGGAATCTATAACTAGTGTCACGGGAATGGTTCAAAAATAGAGATTAGGAAGAGTCAGTCTTCTTATACTTAAGTCGGCACTGTGCCTTTTGTATTTAATTCCGATGCAATTTCTGTGTTTCATCGTCAATATGAAGGTCAGAGGGATACAGTAAACCTGAAGGGAAGCATCGGTATCTATCACTAGTGTCACAGGTATGGTTCAAAACATAGTCAGTAAGAACAGACATTCTTCTTGTACTTAAGTCGGCATTGTGCCTTTTTATTTAATCCCGATGCAATTTCTGTGGTTCATCGTCAATAAGAAGGTCCAAGGGATACAGTGAACCTTAAGTGAAGCATCGGAATCTATAACTAGTGTAACAGGAATGGTTCAAAACATAGGCAGTAGGAAGAGTAATTCTTCTTGTACTTAAGTCAGCATTGTGCATTTTCTATTTAAATCCGATGCAATTTCTGTGCTTCATCGTCAATAAGAAGGTCAATGGGATACAGTAAACCTGAAGTGAATCATCGGAATCTATAACTAGTGTCACAGGAATGGTTCAAAACATAGACAGTAGGAAGAGTCAGTCTTCTTGTACGTAAGTCGGCATTGTGCCATTTCTAATTATTTCCGATGCAATTTCTGTGTTTCGTCGTCAATAAGAAGGTCAAAGGGAAACAGTAAACCTGAAGTGGAGCATCGGAATCTATAACTAGTGTCACAATAATGGTTCAAAACATAGACAGTAGGAAGAGTCAGTCTTCTTGTACTTAAGTCGGCATTGTGCCATTTCTATTTATTTCCGATGCAATTTCTGTGTTTCATCGTCGCTAAGAAGGTCCAAGGGATACAGTAAACCTGAAGTGAAGCATCAGAATCTGTAACTAGTGTCACAGGGATTGTTCAAAACATAGACAATAAGAAGAGTCAGTCTTCTTGTACCTAAGTCGGCATTGTGCCTTTTCTATTTAATTCCGATGCAATTTCTGTGATTCATCGACAATAAGACGGTCAGAGGGTGTACAGTAAACCTGAAGTGAAGCATCGGAACCTATAACTAGTGTCACAGGAATGGTTCAAAACATAGGCAAAAGGAAGGGTCAGTCTTCTTGTACTTAAGTCGGCATTGTGCCTTTCCTATTTAATTCCGATGCAATTTCTGTGATTCATCGACAATAAGACGGTCAGAGGGTGTACAGTAAACCTGAAGTGAAGCATCGGAATCTATAACTAGTGTCACAGGAATGGTTCAAAACATAGACAGTAGGAAGAGTCAGTCTTCTTGTACGTAAGTCGGCATTGTGCCTTTTGTATTTAATTCCGATGCAATTTCTGTGTTTCATCGTCAATAAGAAAGTCAGAGGGATATAGTAAACCTGAAGGGAAGCATCGGAATCTATAACTTGTGTCACGGTGATGGTTCAAAGCATAGAGTTTAGGATGAGTCAGTCTTCTTATACTTATGTCGGCACTGTGCCTTTTGTATTTAATTCCGATGCAATTTCTGTGTTTCATCGTCAATGAGAAGGTCAGAGGGATACAGTAAAACTGAAGTGAAGCATCAGAATCTATAACTAGTGTCACAGGAATGGTTCAAATCATAGACAGTAAGAAGAGTCAGTCTTCTTGTACTTAAGTCGGCATTGTGGCTATTCTATTTAATTCCGGTGCAATTTCTGTGTTTCATCATCAAGAAGACGGTCAGAGGGATACAGTAAACCAGAAGTGAAGCATCGGAATGTATAACTAGTGTCACAGGAATGGTTCAAAGTATAGACATTATGAAGTGTCAGTCTTCTTGTACTTGAGTCGGCATTGTGCCTTTTGCATTTATTTCCGATGGAATTTCTGCGCTTCATCGTCAATAAGAAGGTCAGAGAGATACAGTAAATCTGAAGTGAAGCATCGGAATCTATAACTAGTGTCACAGGAATGGTTCAAAGCATACACAGCAAGAAGAGTCAGTCTTCTTGTACATAAGTCGGCATTGTGCCTTTTGTCTTTAATTCCGATGCAATTTCTTTGTTTCATCGTCAATAAGAAGGTCCAAGGGGTACAGTAAACCTGAAGTGATGCATCAGAATCTATAACTAGTGTCACAGGAATGGTTCAAAACATAGACAGTAAGAAGAGTCAGTCTACTTGTACTTAAGTCGGCATTGTGCCTTTTGTATTTAATCCCGATGCAATTTCTGTGTTTCGTGGTCAATAAGAAGGTCCAAGGGAGACAGTACACCTGGAGCAAAGCATCGCAGCCTATAAGTAGTGTCACAGGAATGGTTCAAATCATAGACGGTAAGAAGAGTCAGTCTTCTTGTACATAAGTCTGTATTGTGGCTTTTCTATTTAATTCCGATGTAATTTCTGTTTTTCATCATCAAGAAGAAGGTCAGAGGCGTACAGTAAACTTGAAGTGAAGCATCGGAATGTATAACTAGTGTCACAGGAATGGTTCAAAACATAGACAGTATGAAGGGTCAGTCTTCTTGTACTTGAGTCGGCATTGTGACTTTTGTATTTAATTCCGATGCAATTTCTGTGTTTCATCGTCAATAAGAAGGTCAGAGGGATACAGTAAACCTGAAGTGAAGCATCGGTATCTATAACTAGTGTCACATGAATGGTTCAAAACATAGACAGTGGGAAGAGTCAGTCTTCTTGTACTTATGTCGGCATTGTGCCTTTTCTATTTAATTCCGATGCAAATTCTGTGTTCCGTCGTCAATAAGAAGGGCCAAGGGATACAGTATACCTCAAGTGAAGCATCGGAATCAATAACTAGTGTCACAGGAATGGTTCAAATCATAGACAGTAAGAAGAGTCAGTCGGCACTGTGGAATTTGTATATAATTCCGATGCAATTTCGGTGTTTTATCATCAATAATAAATTCAGAGGGATGCAGTAAACATGAAGTGAAGCATCGGAATCTATAACTAGTGTCACAGAAAAGGTTCAAAACATAGACAGTAAGATGAGTCTGTCTTCTTGTAATTAAGTCGACATTGTGCCTTTTGTATTTGATTCCGATGCAATTTCTGTGTTTCATCGTCAATAAGAAGGTCAGAAGGATACAGTAAACCTGAAGTCAAGCATCGGAATCTATAACTAGTGTCACAGGAATGGTTCAAAGCATAGACGGTAGGAAGAGTCAGTCTTCTTGTACTTAAGTCGGCATTGTGCCTTTTGTATTTAATTCCGATGCAATTTCTGTGTATCATCGTCAATAAGAAGGTCCAAGGGATACAGTAAACCTGAAGTGAAGCATCGGAATCTATAACTAGTGTCACAGGAATGGTTAAAACATAGACAGTAGGAAGAGACATTCTTCTTGTACTTAAGTCGGCATTGTGCCTTTTTATTTAATCCTGATGCAATTTCTGTGTTTCATCGTCAATAAGAAGGTCCAAGGGATACAATAAACCTGAAGTGAAGCATCGGAATCTATAACTAGTGTCACAGGAATGGCTCATAACATAGACAGTAGGAAGGGTCAGACTTCTTGTACTTAAGTCGGCATTGTGCCTTTTGTATTTAATTCCGATTTTAATTTCTGTGTTTCGTCGTCTATTAAAAGGTCCAAGGGATACAGTAAACCTGAAGTAAAGCATCGGAATCTATAACTAGTGTCACAGGAATGGTTCAAAACATAGACAGTAGGAAGAGTCAGTCTTCTTGTACTTAAGTCGGCATTGTGCCTTTTGTATTTAATTCCGATGCAATTTCTGTGTTTCATCGTCAATGAGAAGGTCAGAGGGATACAGTAAAACTGAAGTGAAGCATCAGAATCTATAACTAGTGTCACAGGAATGGTTCAAATCATAGACAGTAAGAAGAGTCAGTCTTCTTGTACTTAAGTCGGCATTGTGGCTTTTCTATTTAATTCCGGTGCAATTTCTGTGTTTCATCATCAAGAAGAAGGTCAGAGGGATACAGTAAACCAGAAGTGAAGCATCGGAATGTATAACTAGTGTCACAGGAATGGTTCAAAGTATAGACATTATGAAGTGTCAGTCTTCTTGTACTTGAGTCGGCATTGTGCCTTTTGCATTAATTTCCGATGGAATATCTGCGCTTCATCGTCAATAAGAAGGTCAGAAAGATACAGTAAACCTGAAGTGAAGCATCGGAATCTATAACTAGTGTCACAGGAATGGTTCAAAGCATACACAGCAAGAAGAGTCAGTCTTCTTGTACATAAGTCGGCATTGTGCCTTTTGTCTTTAATTCCGATGCAATTTCTTTGTTTCATCGTCAATAAGAAGGTCCAAGGGTTACAGTAAACCTGAAGCGATGCATCAGAATCTATAACTAGTGTCACAGGAATGGTTCAAAACATGGACAGTAAGAAGAGTCAGTCTACTTGTACTTAAGTCGGCATTGTGCCTTTTGTATTTAATCCCGATGCAATTTCTGTGTTTCATGGTCAATAAGAAGGTCCAAGGGAGACAGTACACCTGGAGTAAAGCATCGCAACCTATAAGTAGTGTCACAGGAATGGTTCAAATCATAGACAGTAAGAAGAGTCAGTCTTCTTGTACATAAGTCTGTATTGTGGCTTTTCTATTTAATTCCGATGCAATTTCTGTGTTTCATCATCAAGAAGAAGGTCAGAGGCGTACAGTAAACTTGAAGTGAAGCATCGGAATGTATAACTAGTGTCACAGGAATGGTTCAAAACATAGACAGTATGAAGAGTCAGTCTTCTTGTACTTGAGTCGGCATTGTGACTTTTGTATTTAATTCCGATGCAATTTCTGTGTTTCATCGTCAATAAGAAGGTCAGAGGGATACAGTAAACCTGAAGTGAAGCATCGGTATCTATAACTAGTGTCACATGAATGGTTCAAAACATAGACAGTGGGAAGAGTCAGTCTTCTTGTACTTATGTCGGCATTGTGCCTTTTCTATTTAATTCCGATGCAAATTCTGTGTTCTGTCGTCAATAAGAAGGTCAGAGGGATATAGTAAACCTGAAGGGAAGCATCGGAATCTATAACTTGTGTCACGGGGATGGTTCAAAACATAGACAGTAATAACAGTCAGTATTCTTGTACTTATGTCGCCATTGTGCCTTTTCTATTTCTTTCCGATGCAATTTCTGTGTTTCATCGTCAATAAGAGGGTCAGAGGGATACAGTAAACCTGAAGTGAAACATCGGAATCCATAACTAGTGTCACAGGAATGGTTCAAACATAGGCAAAAGGAAGTGTCAGTCTTCTTGTACTTAAGTCGGCATTGTGCCTTTCCTATTTAATTCCGATGCAATTTCTGTGATTCATCGACAATAAAACGGTCAGAGGGTGTACAGTAAACCTGAAGTGAAGCATCGGAATCTATAACTAGTGTCACAGGAATGGGTCAAACCATAGACAGTTGGAAGAGTCAGTCTTCTTGTACGTAAGTCGGCATTGTGCCTTTTGTATTTAATTCCGATGCAATTTCTGTGTTTCATCGTCAATAAGAAGGTCAGAGGGATGTAGTTAACCTGAAGGGAAGCATCGGAATCTATAACTTGTGTCACGGGGATGGTTCAAAACATAGAGATTAGGATGAGTCAGTCTTCTTATACTTATGTCGGCACTGTGCTTTTTGTATTTAATTCCGATGCAATTTCTATGTTTCATCGTCAATAAGAAGGTCAGAGGGATACAGTAAACATGAGGGGAAGCATCGGTATCTATAACTAGTGTCACAGGTATGGTTCAAATCATAGTCAGTAAGAAGAGACATTCTTCTTGTACTTAAGTCGGCATTGTGCCTTTGTATTTAATCCCGATGCAATTTCTGTGTTTCATCGTCAATAAGAAGGTCCAAGGGATACAGTAAACCTAAAATGAAGCATCAGAATCAATAACTAGTGACACAGGAATGGTTCAATACATAGACTGTAAGAAGAGTCAGTCTTCTTGTACTTACGTCGGCATTGTGCCTCTTGTATTTAATTCCGATGCAATTTCTGTGTTTCATCGTCGATAAGAAGGTCCAACGGATACTGTAAACCTGAAGTGTAGCATTGGAATCAATAACTAGTGTCACAGGGGTTGTTCAAAACATAGACAGTAAGAAGACTCAGCCTTCTTGTACTTAATTCGGCATTGAGCATTTTGTATTTAATTCCGATGCAATTTCTGTGTTTTATCGTCAATAAGAAGGTCCAAGTGATACAATAAACATATAGTGAAGCATTGGAGTCTAAAACTGGTCTCACAGGAAATGTTCAAAACATAGTCAGAAAGAAGAGTCAGTCTTCTTGTACTTAAGTCGGGATTGTGCCTTTTGTATTTAATTCCGATGCAATTTCTGTGTTTCATCGTCAATAAGTAGGTCAGAGGGATGCAGTAAACCTGAAGTGAAGCATCGGAATCTATAACTAGTGTCACAGGAATGGTTCAAAGCAGAGACAGTGGGAAGAGTCAGTATTCTTGTACTTAAGTCGGCATTGTGCCTTTCCTATTTAGTTCCGATGCTATTTCCGTGTTTTGTCGTCAATACGAAGGTCCAAGGGATTCAGTAAACCAGAAGTGAAGCATCGGAATCTATAATTAGTGTCAGAAGAATGGTTCAAAACATAGACAGTAAGATGAGTCGGTCTTCTTGTATGTAAGTCGGCATTGTGCCTTTTGTATTTAATTCCGATGCAATTTCTGTGTTTCATCGTCAATAAGAAGGTCAGAGGGATACAGTAAACCTGAAGTGAAGCATCGGAATCTATAACTAGTGTCACGGGGATGGTTCAAAACATGGAGATTAGGAAGAGTCAGTCTTCTTATACTTAAGTCGGCACTGTGCCTTTTGTATTTAATTCCGATGCAATTTCTGTGTTTCATCGTCAATAAGAAGGTCAGAGGGATACAGTAAAGCTGAAGGGAAGCATCGATATCTATAACTAGTGTCACAGGTATGGTTCAAAACATAGTCAGTAAGAAGAGACATTCTTCTTGTACTTAAGTCGGCATTGTGCCTTTTTATTTAATCCCCATGCAATTTCTGTGTTTCATCGTCAATAAGAAGGTCCAAGGGATACAGTAAACCTGAAGTGAAGCATCGGAATCTATAACTAGTGTCACAGGAATTGTTCAAATATAATCAGTACGAAGAGTCAGTCTTCTTGTACTTTAGTCGGCATTGTGCCCTTTCTATTTAATTCCGATACAATTATTGTGTTTCATCGTCAATAAGAAGGTCAGAGGGATACAGTAAACCTGAAGTCAAGCATCGGAATCTATAACTAGTGTCACAGGAATGGTTCAAAACATAGACAGTAGGAAGAGTCAGTCTACTTGTACTTAAGTCGGCATTGTGCCTTTTGTATTTAATCCCGATGCAATTTCTGTGTTTCATCGTCAATAAGAAGGTCCAAGGGAGACAGTACACCTGGAGTAAAGCATCGCAACCCATAAGTAGTGTCACAGGAATGCTTCAAATCATAGACAGTAAGAAGAGTCAGTCTTCTTGTACATAAGTCTGTATTGTGGCTTTTCTATTTAATTCCGATGCAATTTCTGTGTTTCATCATCAAGAAGAAGGTGAGAGGCGTACAGTAAACTTGAAGTGAAGCATCGGAATGTATAACTAGTGTCAAAGGAATGGTTCAAATCATAGACAGTAAGAAGAGTCAGTCGGCATTGTGGAATTAGTATATAATTCCGATGCAATTTCGGTGTTTTATCATCAATAATAAGGTCAGAGGGATGCAGTAAACATGAAGTGAAGCATCGGAATCTATAACTAGTGTCACAGAAAAGGTTCAAAACATAGACAGTAAGATGAGTCTGTCTTCTTGTAATTAAGTCGACATTGTTCCTTTTGTATTTGATTCCGATGCAATTGCTGTGTTTCATCGTCAATAAGAAGGTCAGAGGGATACAGTAAACCTGAAGTCAAGCATCGGAATCTATAACTAGTGTCACAGGAATGGTTCAAAGCATAGACGGTAGGAAGAGTCAGTCTTCTTGTACTTAAGTCGGCATTGTGCCATTTGTATTTAATTCCGATGCAATTTCTGTGTATCATCGTCAATTAGAAGGTCCAAGGGATACAGTAAACCTGAAGTGAAGCATCGGAATCTATAACTAGTGTCACAGGAATGGTTAACACATAGACTGTAGGAAGACTCAGTCTTCTTGTACTTAAGTCGGCATTGTGCCTTTTCTATTTAATTCCGATGCAATTTCTGTGCTTCATCGTCAATAAGAAGGTCCAAGGGATACGGTAAACATATTGTGAAGCATCGGAATCTAAAACTGGTCTCACAGGAAATGTTCACGAAATAGTCAGTAAGACGAGTCAGTCTTCTTGTATTTGTGTCGGCATTGTGCCTCTTGTATTTAATTCCGATGCAATTTCTGTGTTTCATCGTCAATAAGAAGGTCCAAGTGATACAGTAAACCTGAAGTGAAGCATCAGAAACTATAACTAGTGTCACAGGAATGGTTCAAAGCATAGACAGTAAGAAGAGTCACTCTTCTTGTACTTAAGTCGGCATTGTGCCTTTTCTATTTAATTCCGATGCAATTTCTGTGTTTCGTCGTCAATGAGAGGGTCCAAGGGATACAGTAAACCTGAAGTGAAGCATCGGAATCTATAACTAGTGTCACAGGGATGGTTCAAAACATAGGCAGCAGGAAGAGTCAGTCGTCTTGTACTTAAGTCGGCATTGTGCCTTTTGTATTTAATTCCGATGCAATTTCTGTGTTACGTCGTCAATGAGAGGGTCCAAGGGATACAGTAAACCTGAAGTGAAGCATCGGAATCTATAATTAGTGTCAGAGGAATGGTTCAAAGCATTGACAGTAAGATGAGTCAGTCTTCTTGTACATAAGTCGGCATTGTGCCTTTTGTATTTAATTCCGATGCAATGTCCGTGTTTCATCGTCAATAAGAAGGTCAGAGGTATACAGTAAACCTGAAGTGAACCATCGGAATCTATAACTAGTGTCACGGGGATGGTTCAAAACATAGGGATTAGGAAGAGTCAGTCTTCTTATACTTTAGTCTGCACTGTGCTTTTTGTATTTAATTCCTATGCAATTTCTGTGTTTCATCGTCAATAAGAAGGTCAGATGGATACAGTAAACCTGAAGGGAAGCATCGGTATCTATAACTAGTGTCACAGGTATGGTTCAAAACATAGTCAGTAAGAAGAGACATTCTTCTTGTACTTAAGTCGGCATTGTGCCTTTTCTATTTAATTCCGATGCAATTATTGTGTTTCATCGTCAATAAGAAGGTCAGAGGGATACAGTAAACCTGAAGTGAAGCATCGGAATCTATAACTAGTGTCACAGGAATGGTTCAAAGCATAGACAGTAGGAAGAGTCAGTCTTCTTGTACTTAAGTCGGCATTGTGCCTTTTCTATATCATTCCGATGCAATTTCTGTGTTTCATCGTCATTAAGAAGGTCAGGGGCATACAGTAAACCTGAAGTGAAGCATCGGAATCTATAACTAGTGTCACAGGAATGGTTCAAAACATAGACATTAGGAAGAGTCAGTCTTCTTGTACTTGAGTCGGCATTGTGTCTTTTGTACTTATTTCCGATGCAATTGCTGTGTTTCATCGTCAATAAGGAGGTCAGAAGGATACAGTAAACCTGAAGTGAATCATCGGAATCTATAACTAGTGTCACAGAAATGGTTCATAACTTAGACAGTAGGTAGAGTCAGACTTCTTGTACTTAAGTCGGCATTGTGCCTTTTGTATTTAATTCCGATGCAATTTCTGTGTTTCATCGTCAATGAGAAGGTCAGAGGGATACAGTAAAACTGAAGTGAAGCATCAGAATCCATAACTAGTGTCACAGGAATGGTTCAAAACATGGACAGTAAGATGAGTTAGTCAATAAGGAGGTCAGAAGGATACAGTAAACCTGAAGTGAATCATCGGAATCTATAACTAGTGTCACAGGAAAGGTTCATAACTCAGACAGTAGGTAGAGTCAGACTTCTTGTACTTAAGTCGGCATTGTGCCTTTTGTACTTAATTCCGATGCAATTTCTGTGTTTCATCGTCAATGAGATGGTCAGAGGGATACAGTAAACCTGAAGTGAAGCATCGGAATGTATAACTAGTGTCACAGGAATGGTTCAAAACATAGACAGTATGAAGAGTCAGTCTTCTTGTACTTGAGTCGGAATTGTGCCTTTTGTATTTAATTCCGATGCAATTTCTGTGTTTCATCGTCAATAAGAAGGTCAGAGGGATACAGTAAACCTGAAGTGAAGCATCGGTATCTATAACTAGTGTCACAGGAATGGTTCAAAACATACACAGCAAGCAGAGTCAGTCTTCTTGTACTTAAGTCGGCATTTTGCCTTTTGTATTTAATTCCGATTTAATTTCTGTGTTTCATCGTCAATAAGAAGGACAAAGGGATACAGTAAACCTGAAGTAAAGCATCGGAATCTATAACTAGTGTCACAGGGATGGTTCAAAACATAGACAGTAGGAAGAGTCAGTCTTCTTGTACTTAAGTCAGCATTGTGCCTTTTGTATTTAATTCCGATGCAATTTCTGTGTTTCATCGTCAATGAGAATGTCAGAGGGATACAGTAAAACTGAAGTGAAGTATCAGAATCTATAACTAGTGTCACAGGAATGGTTCAAAACATGGACAGTAAGATGAGTCAGTCTACTTGTACCTAAGTCGGCATTCTGCCTTTTTTAATTAATCCCGATGCAATTTCAGTGTTTCATCGTCAATAAGAAGGTCCAAGGGAGACAGTACGCCTGAAGTAAAGCATCGGAATCTATAACTAGTGTCACAGGAATGGTTCAAATCATAGACAGTAAGAAGAGTCAGTCTTCATGTACTTAAGTCGGCATTGTAGCTTTTCCATTTAATTCCGATGCAACTTCTGTGTTTCATCATCAAGAAGAAGGTCAGAGGGATACAGCAAACCTGAAGTGAAGCATCGGAATGTATAACTAGTGTCACAGGAATGGTTCAAACATAGACATTATGAATTGTCAGTCTTCTTGTACTTGAGTCGGCATTGTGCATTTTGTATTTAATTCCGATGCAATTTCTGTGTTTCATCGTCAATAAGAAGGTCAGAGGGATACAGTAAACCTGAAGTGAAGCATTGGAATCTATAACTAGTGTCACAGGAATGGTTCAAAACATACACAGCAAGCAGAGTCAGTCTTCTTGTACTTAAGTTGGCATTGTGAATTTTGTATTTAATTCCGATGCAATATCTGTGTTTCATCGACCATAAGAAGGTCTGAGGGTTACAGTAAACCTGAAGTGATGCATCGGAATCTATAACTAGTGTCACAGGAATGGTTCAAATCATAGACAGTAGGAAGAGTAAGTCTTCTTGTACTTACGTCGGCATTGTGCCTTTTTCACTTAATTCCGATGCAATATCTGTGTTTCATCGTCAATAAGAAGGTCCAGGGGATACAGTAAGCCTGAAGTGAAGCATCGGAATGTATAACTAGTGTCACAGGAATTGTTCAAAACATAGACAGTAAGAAGAGTCAGTCTCCTTGTACGTAAATCGGCATTGTGAATTTTGTATTTAATTCCGATGCAATTTCTGTGTTTCATCGTCAATAAGAAGGTCCAAGGGATTCAGTAAACACATAGTGAAGAATCGGAATCTAAAACTGGTCTCACAGGAAATGTTCAAATCATAGTCAGTAAGAAGAGTCAGTCTTCTTGTACTGAAGTCGGCATTGTGGATTTTGTATTTAATTCCGATGCAATTTCTGTGTTTCATCATCAATAAGAAGGTCAGAGGGATGCAGTAAACCTGAAGTGAAGCATCGGAATCTATAACTAGTGTCACAGAAAAGGTTCAAAACATAGACAGTAAGAAGAGTCTGTCTTCTTGTACTTAAGGCGGCATTGTGCCTTTTGTATTTAACTCCGTTGCAATTTCCGTGTTTTATCGTCAATAAGATGGTTTAAGGGATACAGTAAACGTGAAGTGAATCATCGGAATCTATAACTGGTGTCACAGGGATGGTTCAATCATAGAAAGTAGGAAGAGTCAGTCTTCTTGTACTTAAGTCGGCATTGTGCCTTTTGTATTTAATTCCGATGCAATTTCTGTGTTTCATCGTCAATGAGAAGGTCAGAGGGATACAGTAAAACTGAAGTGAAGCATCAGAATCTATAACTAGTGTCACAGGAATCTTTCAAAACATAGACAGTAAGAAGAGTCAGTCTACTTGTACCTAAGTCGGCATTGTGCGTTTTGTATTTAATCCCGATGCAATTTCTGTGTTTCATCATCAATAAGATGGTCCAAGGGAGACAGTACACCTGAAGTAAAGCATCGGAATCTATAACTAGTGTCACAGTAATGGTTCAAATCATAGACAGTAAGAAGAGTCAGTCTACTTGTACTTAAGTCGGCATTGTGCCTTTTGTATCTAATTCCGATGCAATTTCTGTGTTTCATCGTCAATAAGAGGGTCAGAGGGATACAGTAAACCTGAAGTGAAGCATCGTAATGTATAACTAGTGTCACAGGAATGGTTCAAAACATAGACAGTAGGATGAGTCAGTCTTCTTGTACTTAAGTCGGCATTGTGCCTTTTGTATTTAATTCCGATGCAATTTCTGTGTTTCATCGACAATAAGAAGGCCAGAGGGATACAGTAAACCTTAAGTGAAGCATCGGAATCTATAACTAGTGTCACAGGAATGGTTCAAAACATAGACAGTAAGATGTGTCTGTCTTCTTGTACGTAAGTCGGCATTGTGCCTTTTGTATTTAATTCCGATGCAATTTCTGTGTCTCATCGTCAATATGAAGGTCAGAGGGATACAGTAAACCTGAAGTGAAGCATCGGAATCTATAACTAGTGTCACAGAAAAGGTTCAAAACATAGACAGTAAGAAGAGTCTGTCTTCTTGTACTTCAGTCGACATTGTGCCTTTTGTATTTAATTCCGATGCAATTTCTGTGTTTCATCGTCAATAAGGAGGTCAGAAGGATACAGTAAACCTGAAGTGAATCATCGGAATCTATAACTAGTGTCACAGGAATGGTTCATAACTTAGACAGTAGGTAGAGTCAGACTTCTTGTACTTAAGTCGGCGCTGTGCCTTTTGTATTTAATTCCGATGCAATTTCTGTGTTTCATCGTCAATGAGAAGGTCAGAGGGATACAGTAACACTGAAGTGAAGCATCAGAATCTATAACTAGTGTCATAGGAATGGTTCAAAACATGGACAGTAAGATGAGTTAGTCAATAAGGAGGTCAGAAGGATACAGTAAACCTGAAGTGAATCATCGGAATCTATAACTAGTGTCACAGGAATGGTTCATAACTTAGACAGTAGGTAGAGTCAGACTTCTTGTACTTAAGTCGGCATTGTGCCTTTTGTATTTAATTCCGATGCAATTTCTGTGTTTCATCGTCAATGAGAAGGTCAGAGGGATACAGTAAAACTGAAGTGAAGCATCAGAATCTATAACTAGTGTCACAGGAATGGTTCAAAACATGGACAGTAAGATGAGTTAGTCTACTTGTACCTAAGTCGGCATTGTGCCTTTTGTATATAATCGCGATGCAATTTCTGTGTTTCATCGTCAATAAGAAGGTCCAAGGGAGACAGTACACCTGAAGTAAATCATCGGAACCTATAACTAGTGTCACAGGAATGGTTCAAATCATAGACAGTAAGAAGAGTCAGTCTTCTTGTACTTAAGTCGGCATTGTGGCTTTTCTATTTAATTCCGATACAATTTCTGTGTTTCATCATCAAGAAGAAGGTCAGAGGGATACAGTAAACCAGAAGTGAAACATCGGAATGTATAACTAGTGTCACAGGAATGGTTCAAAACATAGACAGTATGAAGAGTCAGTCTTCTTGTACTTGAGTCGGCATTGTGCCTTTTGTATTTAATTCCGATGCAATTTCTGTGTTTCATCGTCAATAAGAAAGTCAGAGGGATACAGTAAACCTGAAGTGAAGCATCGTTATCTATAACTAGTTTCACAGGAATGGTTCAAAACATACACAGCAAGCAGAGTCAGTCTTCTTGTACTTATGTCGGCATTGTGGATTTTCTATTTAATTCCGTTACAATTTCTGTGTTTCATCATCAAGAAGAAGGTCAGAGGGATACAGCAAACCTGAAGTGAAGCATCGGAATGTATAACTAGTGTCACAGCAATGGTTCAAACATAGACATTATGAATTGTCAGTCTTCTTGTACTTGAGTCGGCATTGTGCCTTTTGTATTTAATTCCGATGCAATTTCTGTGTTTCATCGTCAATAAGAAGGTCAGAGGTATACAGTAAACCTGAAGTGAAGCATTGAAATCCATAACTAGTGTCACAGGAATGGTTCAAAACATACACAGCAAGCAGAGTCAGTCTTCTTGTACTTAAGTTGGCACTGTGAATTTTGTATTTAATTCCGATGCAATATCTGTGTTTCATCGTCCATAAGAAGGTCCGAGGGTTACAGTAAACCTAAAGTGATGCATCGGAATCTATAACTAGTGTCACAGGAATGGTTCAAATCATAGACAGTAGGAAGAGTAAGTCTTCTTGTACTTACGTCGGCATTGTGCCTTTTTCATTTAATTCCGATGCAATATCTGTGTTTCATCGTCAATAAGAAGGTCCAAGGGATACAGTAAGCCAGAAGTGAAGCATCGGAATCTATAACTAGTGTCACAGGAATGGTTCAAAACATAGACAGTAAGAAGAGTCAGTCTTCTTGTACTTAAGTCGGCATTGTGAATTTTGTATTTAATTCCGATGCAATTTCTGTGTTTCATCGTCAATAAGAAGGTCCAAGGGATTCAGTAAACACATAGTGAAGAATCGGAATCTAAAACTGGTCTCACAGGAAATGTTCAAATCATAGTCAGTAAGAAGAGTCTGTCTTCTTGTACTTAAGGCGGCATTGTGCCTTTTGTATTTAATTCCGTTGCAATTTCCGTGTTTTACCGTCAATAACATGGTTTAAGGGATACAGTAAACGTGAAGTGAATCATCGGAATCTATAACTGGTGTCACAGGGATGGTTCAAATCATAGACAGTAAGAAGAGTCTGTCTTCTTGTACTTCAGTCGACATTGTGCCTTTTGTATTTAATTCCGATGCAATTTCTGTGTTTCATCCTCAATAAGAAGGTCAGAGGGATACAGTAAACCTGAAGGGAAGCATCGGTATCAATAACTAGTGCCACAGGAATGGTTCAAAACATAGTCAGTAAGAAGAGTCAGTCTTCTTGTACTTAATTCGGCATTGTGTATTTTTATTTAATCCCGATGTAATTTCTGTGTTTCATCGTCTATAAGAAGGTCCAAGGGATATAGCAAACCTGAAGTGAAGCATCGGAATCTATAACTAGTGTCAGATTAATAGTTCAAACATAGTCAGTAAGAAGATTCAGTCTTCTTGTACTTAAGTCGTCATTCTGCCTTTTCTATTTAATTGCGATGTAATTTCTGTGTTTCATCTTCAATTAGAAGGTCAGAGGGATACTGCTAACCTGAAGTGAAGCATCGGAATGTATAACTAGTGTCACAGGTATGGTTCAAAACATAGACAGTAGTAAGAGTCATTCTTCTTGTACTTGAGTCGGCATTGCGCCTTTTGTATTTATTTCCGATGCAATTTCTGTGTTTCATCGTCAATGAGAAGGTTAGAGGGATACAGTAAAACTGAAGTGAAGCATCAGAATCTGTAACTAGTGTCACAGGAATGGTTCAAAACATAGACAGTAAGAAGAGTCAGTCTTCTTGTACTTAAGTCGGCATTGTGGCTTTTCTATTTAATTCCGATGCAATTTCTGTGTTTCATCATCAAGAAGACGGTCAGAGGGATACAGTAAACCTGAAGTGAAGCATCGTAATGTATAACTAGTGTCACAGGAATGGTTCAAAACGTAGACAGTATGAAGAGTCAGTCTTCTTGTACTTGCGTCGGCATTGTGCCTTTTGGATTTAATTCCGATGCAATTTCTGTCCTTCATCGTCAATAAGAAGGTCAGAGGGATACAGTAAACCTGAAGAGAAGCATCGGAATCTACAATTAGTGTCACAGGAATGGTTCAAAACATACACAGCTAGAAGAGTCAGTCTACTTGTACTTAAGTCGGCATTGTGCCTTTTGTGTTTAATTCCGATGCAATTTCTGTGTTTCATCGTCAATAAGAGGGTCAGAGGGATACAGTGAACCTGAAGCGAAGCATCGTAATGTAAAACTAGTGTCACAGGAATGGTTCAAAACATAGACATTGTTATGAGTCAGTCTTCTTGTACTTAAGTCGGCATTGTGCCCTTTCTATTTAATTCCGATGCAATTTCTGTGTTACGTCGTCAATAAGAATGTCCAAGGGATACAGTAAACCTTAAGTGAACCACCGGAATCTAAAACCGGTCTCTCAGGAAACTTAAAAAGCATAGAGAGTAAGAAGAGGCAGTCAATTTGTATTTGAGTCGGCATTGTGCCTTTTGTATTTAATTCCGATGCAGTTTCTGTGTTTCATCGACAATAAGAAGGGCCAAGGGATACAGTAAACCTGAAGTGAAGCATCGGAATCTATAACTAGTGTCACAGGAGTGGTTCAAAACATAGACAGTAAGAAGAGTAAGTCCTCTAGTACTTAAGTCGGCATTGTGCCTTTTGTATTTAATTCCGATGCAATTTCTGTGTTTCATCGACAATAAGAAGGACCAAGGGATACAGTAAACCTGAAGTGAAGCATCGGAATCTATAACTAGTGTCACAGGATTGGTTCAAAACATAGACTGTAAGATCAGTCTGTCTTCTTGTACGTAATTCGGTATTGTGCTTTTTGTATTTAATTCCGATGCAATTTCTGTGTTTCATCGTCAATAAGAAGGTTAGAGGGAAACAGTAAACCTGAAGGGAAGCATCGGTATCTATAACTAGTGTCGCAGGAATGGTTCAAAACATAGTCAGTAAGAAGAGTCAGTCTTCTTGTACTTAATTCGGCATTGTGCCTTTTTATTTAATCCCGATGCAATTTCTGTGTTTCATCGTCAATAAGAAGGTCAAAGGGATACAGTAAACGTGAAGTGAATCATCGGAATCTATAACTGGTGTCACAGGGATCGTTCAAAACATAGACAGTAGGAAGAGTCAGTCTTCTTGTACTTAAGTCGGCATTGTGCCTTTTGTATTTAATTCCGATGCAATTTCTGTGTTTCATCGTCAATGAGAAGGTCGGAGGGATGCAGTAAAACTGAAGTGAAGCATCAGAATCTATAACTAGTGTCGCAGGAATGGTTCAAAACATAGACAGTAAGAAGAGTCAGTCTACTTGTACCTAAGTCGGCATTGTGCCTTTTGTATTTAATCCCGATGCAATTTCTGTGTTTCATCATCAATAAGATGGTCCAAGGGAGACAGTACACCTGAAGTAAGGCATCGGAATCTATAACTAGTGTCACAGGAATGGTTCAAATCATAGACAGTAAGAAGAGTCAGTCTTCTTGTACTAAAGTCGGCATTGTGGCTTTTCTATTTAATTCCGATGCAATTTCTGTGTTTCGTCATCAAGAAGACGGTCAGAGGGATACAGTAAACCTGAAGTGAAGCATCATAATGTATAACTAGTGTCACAGGAATGGTTCAAAACATAGACAGTGTGAAGAGTAAGTCTTCTTGTACTTGCGTCGGCATTGTGCCTTTTGGATTTAATTCCGATGCATTTTCTGTGCTTCATCGTCAATCAGAAGGTCAGAGGGATACAGTAAACCTGAAGAGGAGCATCGGAATCTATAACTAGTGTCAATGGAATGGTTCAAAACATACACAGCAAGAAGAGTCAGTCTACTTGTACTTAAGTCGGCATTGTGCCTTTTGTATCTAATTCCGATGCAATTTCTGTGTTTCATCGTCAATAAGAGGGTCAGAGGGATACAGTAAACCTGAAGTGAAGCATCGTAATGTATAACTAGTGTCACAGGAATGGTTCAAAACATAGACAGTAGGATGAGTCAGTCTTCTTGTACTTAAGTCGGCATTGTGCCCTTTGTATTTAATTCCGATGCAATCTCTGTGTTTCGTCGTCAATAAGAAAGTCCAAGGGATACAGTAAACCTGAAGTGAACCACCGGAATCTAAAACCCGTCTCTCGGGAAACGTTCAAAACATAGAGAGTAAGAAGAGCCAGTCAATTTGTATTTGAGTCGGCATTGTGCCTTTTGTATTTAATTCCGATGCAGTTTCTGTGTTTCATCGACAATAAGAAGGGCCAAGGGATACAGTAAACCTTAAGTGAAGCATCGGAATCTATAACAAGTGTCACAGGAATGGTTCTAAACATAGACAGTAAGAAGAGTCAGTCTTCTTGTACTTAAGTCGGCATTGTGCCTTTTCTATTTAATTCCGATGCAATTTCTGTGTTTCATCGTCAATAAGAGGGTCTGAGGGATACAGTAAACCTGAAGTGAAGCATCGGAATCTATAACTAGTGTCACTGGAATGGTTCAAATCATAGGCAATAGGAAGGGTCAGTCTTCTTGTACTTAAGTCGGCATTGTGCCTTTCCTATTTAATTCCGATGAAATTTCTGTGTTTCGTCGTCAATAAGAAGGTCCAAGGGATGCAGTAAACCTAAGGTGAAGCATCGGAATCTATAACTAGTGTCACAGGAGTGGTCCAAAACATAGACAGTAAGAAGAGTAAGTCCTCTAGTACTTAAGTCGGCATTGTGCCTTTTGTATTTAATTCCGATGCAGTTTCTGTGTTTCATCGACAATAAGAAATGCCAAGGGATAGAGTAAACCTTAAGTGAAGCATCGGAATCTATAACTAGTGTCACAGGAATGGTTCAAAACATAGACAGTAGTAAGAGTCATTCTTCTTGTACTTGAGTCAGCATTGTGCCTTTTGTATTTCTTTCCGATGCAATTTCTGTGTTTCATCGTCAATAAGAGGGTCAGAGGGATACAGTAAACCTGAAGTGAAGTTTCGGAACCTATAACTAGTGTCACAGGAATGGTTCAAAACATAGGCAGTAGGAAGAGTAATTCTTTTTGTACTTAAGTCAGCATTGTGCATTTTCTATTTAAATCCGATGCAATTTCTGTGCTTCATCGTCAATAAGAAGGTCAATGGGATACAGTAAACTTGAAGTGAATCATCGGAATCTATAACTAGTGTCACAGGAATGGTTCAAAACATAGACAGTAGGAAGAGTCAGTCTTCTTGTACTTATGTCGGCTTTGTGCCTTTTGTATTTAATTCCGATGCAATTTCTGTGATTCATCGACAATAAGAAGGTCCAAGGGATACAGTAAACCTTATGTAAAGCATCGGAATCTATAACTAATGTCACAGGGATGGTTCAAAACATAGACAGTAGGAAGAGTCAGTCTTCTTGTACTTAAGTCAGCATTGTGCCATTTGTATTTAATTCCGATGCAATTTCTGTGTTTCATCATCAAGAAGAAAGTCAGAGGAATACAGTAAACCTGAAGTGATGCATCTGAATGTATAACTAGTGTCACAGGAATGGTTCAAAACATAGACAGTAGTAAGAGTCATTCCTCTTGTACTTGAGTCGGCATTATGCCTTTTGTATTTAATTCCGATTCAATATCTGTGTTTCATCGTGAATAAGAAGGTCCAAGGGATACAGTTAACCTGAAGTGATGCATCGGAATCTATAATTAGTGTCACAGGAATGGTTCAAAACATAGACAGTAGGAAGAGTCAGTCTTCTTGTACTTAAGCCGGTATTGTGCCTTTTGTATTTAATTCCGATGCAATTTCTGTGTTTCATCGACAATAAGAAGGTCCAAGGGATTCAGTAAAGACATAGTGAAGCATTGGAATCTAAAACTGGTCTCACAGGAAATGTTCAAATCAGAGTCAGTAAGAACAGTCAGTCTTCTTGTACTTAAGTCGGCATTGTGGATTTTGTATTTAATGCCGATGCAATTTCTGTGTTTCATCATCAATAAGAAGGTCAGAGGGATGCAGTAAACCTGAAGTGAAGCATCGGAATCTATAATTAGTGTCAGAGGAATGGTTCAAAACATAGACAGTAAGATGAGTCAGTCTTCTTGTACGTAAGTCGGCATTGTGCCTTTTGTATTTAATTCCGATGCAATTTCTGTGTCTCATCGTCAATAAGAAGGTCAGAGGGATACAGAAAACCTGAAGTGAAGCATCGGAATCTATAACTAGTGTCACGGGAATGGTTCAAAAATAGAGATTAGGAAGAGTCAGTCTTCTTATACTTAAGTCGGCACTGTGCCTTTTGTATTTAATTCCGATGCAATTTCTGTGTTTCATCGTCAATATGAAGGTCAGAGGGATACAGTAAACCTGAAGGGAAGCATCGGTATCTATCACTAGTGTCACAGGTATGGTTCAAAACATAGTCAGTAAGAACAGACATTCTTCTTGTACTTAAGTCGGCATTGTGCCTTTTTATTTAATCCCGATGCAATTTCTGTGGTTCATCGTCAATAAGAAGGTCCAAGGGATACAGTAAACCTTAAGTGAAGCATCGGAATCTATAACTAGTGTAACAGGAATGGTTCAAAACATAGGCAGTAGGAAGAGTAATTCTTCTTGTACTTAAGTCAGCATTGTGCATTTTCTATTTAAATCCGATGCAATTTCTGTGCTTCATCGTCAATAAGAAGGTCAATGGGATACAGTAAACCTGAAGTGAATCATCGGAATCTATAACTAGTGTCACAGGAATGGTTCAAAACATAGACAGAAGAAAGAGTCAGTCTTCTTGTACTTATGTCTGCTTTGTACCTTTTGTATTTAATTCCGATGCAATTTCTGTGATTCATCGACAATAAGAAGGTCCAAGGGATACAGTAAACCTGAAGTAAAGCATCGGAATCTATAACTAAGGTCACAGGGATGGTTCAAAACGTAGACAGTAGGAAGAGTCAGTCTTCTTGTACTTAAGTCGGCATTGTGCATTTCCTATTTAATTCCGATGCGATTTCTGTGTTTCATCGTCAATAAGAAGGTGCAAGGGATACAGTAAACCTGAAGTGATGCATCGGAATCTATAACTAGTGTCACAGGAATGGTTCAAAACATAGACAGTAGGAAGAGTCAGTCCTTTGTACTTGATTCGGCGTTGTGCCTTTTGTATTTAATTCCGATGCAATTTCTGTGTTTCATCGACAATAAGAAGGTCCAAGGGATACAGTAAACCTGAAGTAAAGCATTGGAATCTATAACTAGTGTCACAGGGATTGTTCAAATCATAGACAGTGGGAAGAGTCAGTCTTCTTGTACTTAAGTCGGCATTGTGCCTTTTCTGTTTAATTCCGGTGCAATTTCTGTATTTCATCATCAAGAAGAAGGTCAGAGGAATACAGTTAACCTGAAGTAAAGCTTCGGAATGTATAACTAGTGTCACAGGAATGGTTCAAAACATAGACAGTAAGAAGAGTCAGTCTTCTCGTACTTAAGTCGGTATTGTGCCTTTTGTATTTAATTTCAATGCAATTTCTGTGTTTCATCGTCAATAAGAAGGTCCAAGGGATTCAGTAAACAAATAGTGAAGCATCGGAATCTAAAACTGGTCTCACAGGAAATGTTCAAATCATAGTCAGTAAGAAGAGTAAGTCTTCTTGTACTGAAGTCGGCATTGTGGATTTTGTATATAATTCCGATGCAATTTCGGTGTTTTATCATCAATAATAAGGTCAGAGGGATGCAGTAAACCTGAAGTGAAGCATCGGAATCTATAACTAGTGTCACAGAAAAGGTTCAAAACACAGACAGTAAGAAGAGTCTGTCTTCTTGTACTTAAGTCGGCATTGTGCATTTCCTATTGAATTCCGATGCGATTTCTGTGTTTCATCGTCAATAAGAAGGTGCAAGGGATACAGTAAACCTGAAGTGATGCATCGGAATCTATAACTAGTGTCACATGAATGGTTCAAAACATAGACAGTAGGAAGAGTTAGTCTTCTTGTACTGTAGTCGGCATTGTGCCTTTTGTATTTAATTCCGATGCAATTTCTTTTTTTCATTGTCAATAAGAAGTTCCAAGGGATACAGTAAAGCCGAATTGAAGCATCGGAATCTATAACTAGTGTCACAGGAATGGTTCAAAACATAGACAGTAAGAAGAGTCAGTCTTCTCGTACTTGAGTCGGTATTGTGCCTTTTGTATTTAATTTCAATGCAATTTCTGTGTTTCATCGTCAATAAGAATGTCCAAGGGATACAGTATACACATAGTGAAGCATCGGAATCTATAACTAGTGTCACAGGAATGGTTCAAAACATACACAGCAAGAAGACTCAGTCTTCTTGTACTTATGTCGGCATTGTGCCTTTTGTATTTAATTCCGATGCAATTTCTGTGTTTCATCGTCAATAAGAATGTCCAAGGGATACAGTAAATCTGAAGTGATGGATCAGAATCTATAACTTGTGTCACAGGAATGGTTCAAAACATAGACAGTAGGAAGAGTCAGTCTTCTTGTACTTAAGTCGGCATTGTGCCTTTTGTATTTAATTCCGATGCAATTTCTGTGTTTCATCGTCAATAAGAAGGTCCAAGGGATACAGCAAACCTGAAGTGAAGCATCGGAATCTATAACTAGTGTCACAGGAATAGTTCAAAACATAGACAGTAAGAAGAGTCAGTCTTCTTGTACTTATGTCGGCATTGTGCCTTTTGTATTTAATTCCGATGCAATTTCTGTGTTTCATCGACAATAAGAAGGTCCAAGGGATACAGTAAACCTGAAGTAAAGCATCGGAATCTGTAACTACGGTCACAGGGATGGTTCAAAACATAGACTGTAGGAAGAGTCAGTCTTCTTGTACTTAAGTCGGCATTGTGCCTTTTGTATTTAATTCCGATGCAATTTCTGTGTTTCATCATCAAGAAGAAGGTCAGAGGAATACAGTAAACCTGAAATGAAGCATCGGAATGTATAACTAGTGTCACAGGATTGGTTGAAAACATAGACAGTAGGAAGAGTCAGTCCTTTGTACTTGTGTCGGCATTGTGCCTTTTGTATTTAATTTCCGATGCAATTTCTGTGTTTCATCGTCAATAAGAAGGTCAGAGGGATACAGTAAACCTGAAGTGAAGCATCGGAATGTATAACTAGTGTCACAGGAATGGTTCAAAACATAGACAGTAGTGAGAGTCATTCTTCTTGTACTTGAGTCGGCATTGTGCCTTTTGTATTTATTTCCGATGCAATTTTTGTGTTTCATCGTCAATACGAAGGTCAGAGGGATACAGTAAACCTGAAGTGAAACATCGCAATCTATAACTAGTGTCACAGGAATGGTTCAAAACATAGACAGTAGGAAGAGACATTCTTCTTGTACTTAAGTCGGCATTGTGCCGTTTCTATTTAATTCCGATGCCATTTCTGTGTTTCATCGACAATAAGAAGGTCAAAGGGATACAGTAAACCTGAAGTAAAGCATAGGAATCTATAACTAGTGTCACAGGGATGGTTCAAAACATAGATAGTAAGAAGAGTCAGTCTTCTTGTACTTATATCGGCATTGTGCCTTTTGTATTTAATGACGATGCAATTTCTGCGTTTCATCGTCAAGGGGAAGGTAAGAGGGAAACAGTAAAACTGAAGTGAAGCATCAGAATCTATAACTAGTGTCACAGGAATGGTTCAAATCATAGACAGTAAGAAGAGTCAGTCTACTTGTACTTAAGCCGGCATTGTGCCTTTTGTATTTAATCCCGATGCAATTTCTGTGTTTCATGGTCAATAAGAAGGTCCAAGGGATACAGTACACCTGAAGTGAAGCATCGGAATCTATAAGTAGTGTCACAGGACTAGTTCAAAACATAGACAGTAAGAAGAGTCAGTCTTCTTCTACTTAAGTCGGCATTGTGCCTTTTCTGTTTAATTCCGATGCAATTTCTGTATTTCATCATCAAGAAGAAGGTCAGAGGAATACAGTAAACCTAAAGTGAAGCTTCGGAATGTATAACTAGTGTCACATTAATGGTTGAAAACATAGACAGTGGGAAGAGTCAGTCTTCTTGTACTTGAGTCGGCATTGTGCCTTTTGTATCTAATTCCGATGCAATATCTGTGTTTCATCGTCAATAAGAAGGCCAGAGGGATACAGTAAACCTGAAGTGAAGCCTCGGAAACTATAACTAGTGTCACAGGAATGGTTCAAAACATCCACAGCAAGAAGAGTCAGTCTTCTTGTAGTTACGTCGGCATTGTGCCTTTTGTATTTAATTCCGATACAATTTCTGTGTTTCATCGTCAATAAGAAGGTCCAAGGGATACTATAAACCTGAAGTGGTGCATCGGAATCTATAAGTAGTGTCACAGGAATGGTTCAAACATAGCCAGTAGGAGGAGTCGGTCTTCTTGTACTTAAGTCGGCATTGTGCCTTTTGTATTTAATTCCGATGCAATTTCTGTTTTTCATCGTCAATAAGAAGGTCCAAGGGATACAGTAAACCCGAATTGAAGCATGGGAATCTATAACTAGTGTCACAGGAATGGTTCTAAACATAGACAGTAAGAAGAGTCAGTCTTCTTGTACTTAAGTCGGCATTGAGCCTTTTCTATTTAATTCCGATGCAATTTCTGTGTTACATCGTCAATAAGAGGGTCAGAGGGATACAGTAAACCTGAAGTGAAGCATCGGAATCTATAACTAGTTTCACAGGAATGGTTCAAAACGTAGTCAATAGGAAGGGTCAGTCTTCATGTACTTAAGTCGGCATTGTGGCTTTCCTATTTAATTCCGATGCAATTTCTGTGTTTCGTCGTCAATAAGAAGGTCCAAGGGATGCAGTAAACCTGAAGTGAAGCATCGGAGTCTATAACTAGTGACACAGGAGTGGTTCAAAACATAAACATTAAGAAGAGTCAGTCCTCTTGTACTTAAGTCGGCATTGTGCCTTTTGTATTCAATTCCGATGCAATTTCTGTGTTTCATCGACAATAAGAAGGTCAGAGGGATACAGTAAACCTGATGTGAAGCATCGGAATCTATAAACAGTGTCACAGGAATGGTTCAAAACATAGTCAGTAAGAAGAGTCAGTCTTCTTGTACTTAAGTCGGCATTGTGCCTTTTTATTTAATCCCAATGCAATTTCTCTGTTTCATCTTCAATAAGAAGCTCAGAGGGATACAGTAAACCTGAAGTGAAGCATCGGAATGTATAACTAGTGTCACAGGATTGGTTCAAAACACAGCCAATTGGAGGGGTCAGTCTTCTTGTACTTAAGTCAGCATTATGCCTTTCCTATTTAATTCCGATGCAATTTCTGTGTTTCATCGTCAATAAGAAGGTCAGTGGGATACAGTAAACCTGACGTGAAGCATCGGAATCTATAACTAGTGTCACAGAATGGTTCAAAACATAGACAGTAGTAAGAGTCATTCTTCTTGTAATTGAGTCGGCATTGTGCCTTTTGTATTTATTTCCGATGCAATTTCTGTGTTTCATCGTCAATACGACGGCCAGAGGGATACAGTAAACCTGAAGTGAAACATCGCAATCTATAACTAGTGTCACAAGAATGGTTCAAAACATAGACAGTAGGAAGAGTCATTCTTCTTGTACTTAAGTCGGCATTTTGCCTTTTCTATTTAATTCCGATGCAATATCTGTGTTTCATCGTCAATAGGAAGGTCAAAGGGATACAGTAAACTTGAAGTGAATCATCGGAATCTATAACTGGTGTCACAGGAATGGTTCAGATCATAGACAGTAGGAAGAGACAGACTTCTTGTACTCAAGTAGTCATTGTGAGTTTTGTATTTAATTCCGATGCAATTTCTGTGTTTCATCGACAATATGAAGGTCCATGGGATACAGTAAACCTGAAGTAAAGCATCGGAATCTATAACTAGTGTCACAGGGATGGTTCATAACATAGATAGTAAGAAGAGTCAGTCTTCTTGTACTTAAGTCGGCATTGTGCCTTTTCTGTTTAATTCCGATGCAATTTCTGAATTACATCATCAAGAAGAAGGTCAGAGGAATACAGTAAACCTGAAGTGAAGCTTCGGAATGTATAACTAGTGTCACATTAATGGTTGAAAACATAGCCAGTAGGAAGAGTCAGTCTTCTTGTACTTGAGTCGGCATTGTGCCTTTTGTATCTGATTCCGATGCAATATCTGTGTTTCATCGTCAATAAGAAGGCCAGAGGGATACAGTAAACCTGAAGTGAAGCATCGGAATCTATAACTAGTGTTACAGGAATGGTTCAAAACATACACAGCAAGAAGAGTCAGTCTTCTTGTAGTTAAATCGGCATTGTGCCTTTTGTATTTAATTCCCATGCAATTTCTGTGTTTCATCGTCAATAAGAAGGTCCAAGGGATACAGTAAACCTGAGGTGATGCATCGGAATCTCTAACTAGTGTCACAGTAAGGGTTCAAAACAAATTACAGTAGGAAGAGCCAGTCTTCTTGTACTTAAGTCGGCATTGTGCCTTTTGTATTTAATTCCGATGCAATTTCTGTTTTTCATCGTCAATAAGAAGGTCCAAGGGATACAGTAAACCCGAATTGAAGCATCGGAATCTATAACTAGTGTCACAGGAATGGTTCAAAGCATAGACAGTAGGAAGAGTCAGTCTTCTTGTACTTAAGTCGGCATTGTGCCTTTTGTATTTAATTCCGATGCAATTTCTGTTTTTCATTGCCAATAAGAAGGTCCAAGGGATACAGTAAACCTGAAGTAAAGCATCGGAATCTATAACTAAGGTCACAGGGATGGTTCAAAGTATGGACAGTAGAAAGAGTCAGTCTTCTTGTACTTAAGACGGCATTGTGCCTTTTGTATTTAATTCCGATGCAATTTCTGTGTTTCATCATCATGAAGAAGGTCAGAGGAATACAGTAAACCTGAAGTGAAGCATCGGAATCTATAACTAGTGTCACAGGAATGGTTCAAAACATAGACAGTAGGAAGAGTCAGTCCTTTGTACTTGTGTCGGCATTGTGCCTTTTGTATTTAATTCCGATGCAATTTCTGTGTTTCATCGTCAATAAGAAGGTCAGAGGGATACAGTAAACCTGAAGTGAAGCATCGGAATGTACAATTAGTGTCACAGGAATGGTTCAAAACATAGACAGTAGTAACAGTCATTCTTGTTGTACTTCAGTCGGCATTGTGCCTTTTGTATTTATTTCCGATGCAATTTCTGTGTTTCATCGTCAATACGAAGGTCAGAGGGATACAGTAAACCTGAAATGGAGCATCGGAATCTATAAGTAGTGTCACAGGACTAGTTCAAATCATAGACAGTAAGAAGAGTCAGTCTTCTTGTACTTAAGTCGGCATTGTGCCTTTTCTGTTTAATTCCGATGCAATTTCTGTATTTCATCATCAAGAAGAAGGTCAGAGGAATACAGTAAACCTGAAGTTAAGCTTCGGAATATATAACTAGTGTCGCATTAATGGTTGAAAACATAGACAGTAGGAAGAGTCAGTCTTCTTGTACTTGAGTCGGCATTGTGCCTTTTGTATGTAATTCCGATGCAATATCTGTGTTTCATCGTCAATAAGAAGGCCAGAGGGATACAGTAAACCCGAATTGAAGCATCGCAATCTATAACTAGTGTCACAGGAATGGTTCAAAACATAGTCAGTAAGAAGAGTCAGTCTTCTTGTACTTAAGTCGGCATTGTGCCTTTTTATTTAATCCCGATGCAATTTCTTTGTTTCATCATCAATAAGAAGGTCAGAGGGATACAGTAAACCTGATGTGAAGCATCGGAATGTATAACTAGTGTCACAGGATTGGTTCAAATCATAGCCAATTGGAGGGGTCAGTCTTCTTGTACTTAAGTCGGCATTATGCCTTTTTCTACTTAATTCCGATGCTATTTCTGTGTTTCATCGTCAAGAAGAAGGTCAGTGGGATACAGTAAACCTGAAGTGAAGCATCAGAATCTATAACTAGTGTCACAGGAATGGTTCAAAACATAGACAGTAGGAAGAGTCATTCTTCTTGTACTTAAGTCGGCATTGTGCCTTTTCTATTTAATTCCGGTGCAATATCTGTGTTTCATCGTCAATAAGAAGGGCAAAGGGATACAGAAAACTTGAAATGAATCATCGGAATCTATAACTAGTGTCACAGGAATGGTTCAAAACATACACAGCAAGAAGACACAGTCTTCTTGTACTTATGTCGGCATTGTGCCTTTTGTATTTAATTCCGATGCAATTTCTGTGTTTCATCGTCAATAAGAAGGTCCAAGGGATACAGTAAACCTGAAGTGATGGATCGGAATCTATAACTAGTGTCACAGGAATGGTTCAAAACATAGACAGTAGGAAGAATCAGTCTTCTTGTACTTAAGTCGGCATTGTGCCTTTTGTATTTAATTCCGATGCAATTTCTGTGTTTCATCGTCAATGAGAAGGTCCAAGGGATACAGCAAACCTGAAGTGAAGCATCGGAATCTATAACTAGTGTCACAGAAATAGTTCAAAACATAGACAGTAAGAAGAGTCAGTCTTCTTGTACTTATGTCGGCATTGTGCCATTTGTATTTAATTCCGATGCAATTTCTGTGTTTCATCGACAATAAGAAGGTCCAAGGGATACAGTAAACGTGAGGTAAAGCATCGGAATCTATAACTAAGGTCACAGGGATGGTTCAAAACATAGACAGTAGGAAGAGTCAGTCCTCTTGTACTTAAGTCGGCATTGTGCCTTTTGTATTTAATTTCGATGCAATTTCTGTTTTTTATCATCAAGAAGAAGGTCAGAGGAATACAGTAAACCTGAAGTGAAGCATCGGAATGTATAACCAGTGTCACAGGAATGGTTCAAAACATAGACAGTAGGAAGAGTCAGTCCTTTGTACTTGTGTCGGCATTGTGCCTTTTGTATTTAATGTCGATGCAATTTCTGTGTTTCATCGTCAATAAGAAGGTCAGAGGGATACAGTAAACCTGAAGTGTAGCATCGGAATGTACAACTAGTGTCACAGGAATTGTTCAATACATAGACAGTAGTAAGAGTCATTCTTCTTGTACTTGGGTCGGCATTGTGCCTTTTCTATTTATTTCCGATGCAATTTCTGTGATTCATCGTCAATACGAAGGTCAGAGGGATACAGTAAACCTGAAATGGAGCCTCGCAATCTATAACTAGTGTCACAGGAATGGTTCAAAACATACACAGCAAGAACAGTCAGTCTTCTTGTAGTTAAGTCGGCATTGTGCCTTTTGTATTTAATTCCGATGCAATTTCTGTTTTTTCATCGTCAATAAGAAGGTCCAAGGGATACAGTGAACCCGAATTGAAGCATCGGAATCTATAACTAGTGTCACAGGAATGGTTCAAAACATAGACAGTAGGAAGAGTCAGTCTTCTTGTACTTAAGTCGGCATTGTGCCTTTTGTATATAATTCCGATGCAATTTCTGTTTTTCATTGCCAATAAGAAGGACCAAGGGATACAGTAAACCTGAAGTGAAGCATCGGAATCTAAAACCGGTCTCTCAGGAAAGGTTCATAACATAGAGAGTAAGAAGAGATAGTCAATTTGTATTTGAGTCGGCATTGTGCCTTTTTTATTTAATTCCGATGCAGTTTCTGTGTTTCATCGTTAATAAGAAGGTCAGAGGGAATCAGTAAAACTGAAGTGAAGCATCGGAATCTATAACTAGTGTCACAGGAATGGTTAAATCATAGTCAGTAGGAAGAGTCAGTCTTCATGTACTTAAGTCGGCATTGTGCCTTTTGTATTTAATTCCGATGCAATTTCTGTGTTTCATCGTCAATAAAAAGGTCCAAGGGATACAGCAAACCTGAAGTGAAGCATCGGAATTGATAACTAGTGTCACAGGAATGGTTCAAAACATAGACAGTAAGAAGAGTCAGTCTACTTGTACTTAAGTCGGCATTGTGCCCTTTGTATTTAATTCCGATCCAATTTCTGTGTTTCATCGACAATAAGAAGGTCCAAGGGATACAGTAAACTTGACGTAAAGCATCGGAATCTATAACTAAGGTCACAGGGATGGTTCAAAGCATGGACAGTAGAAAGAGTCAGTCTTCTTGTACGTAAGTCGGCATTGTGCCTTTTGTATTTAATTCCGATGCAATGTCTGTGTTTCATCATCAAGAAGAAGGTCAGAGGAATACAGTAAACCTGTAGTGAAGCATCGGAATGTATAACTAGTGTCACAGGAATGGTTCAAGACATAGACAGTAGGAAGAGTCTGTCCTTTGTACTTGTGTCGGCATTGTGCCTTTTGTATTTAATTCCGATGCAATTTCTGTGTTTCATCGTCAATAAGAAGGTCAGAGGGATACAGTAAACCTGAAGTGAAGCATCGGAATGTACAACTAGTGTCACAGGAATGGTTCAAAACATAGACAGTAGTAACAGTGATTCTTCTTGTACTTCAGTCGGCATTGTACCTTTTGTATTTATTTTCGATGCAATTTCTGCGTTTCATCGTCAAGAAGAAGGTCAGAGGGATACAGTAAAACTGAAGTGAAGCATCAGAATCTATAACTAGTGTCACAGGAATGGTTGAAATCATAGACAGTAAGAAGAGTCAGTCCTCTTGTACTTAAGTCGGCATTGTGCCTTTTCTGTTTAATTCCGATGCCATTTCTGTATTTCATCATCAAGAAGAAGGTCAGAGGAATACAGTAAACCTGAAGTGAAGCTTCGGAATATATAACTAGTGTCGCATTAATGGTTGAAAACATAGACTGTAGGAAGAGTCAGTCTTCTTGTACTTGAGTCGGCATTGTGCCTTTTGTATGTAATTCCGATGCAATATCTGTGTTTCATCGTGAATAAGAAGGCCAGAGGGATACAGTAACCCGAATTGAAGCATCGGAATCTATAACTAGTGTCACAGGAATGGTTCAAAACATAGTCAGTAAGAAGAGTCAGTCTTCTTGTACTTAAGTCGGCATTGTGCCTTTTTATTTAATCCCGATGCAATTTCTTTGTTTCATCATCAATAAGAAGGTCAGAGGGATACAGTAAACCAGATGTGAAGCATCGGAATGTATAACTAGTGTCACAGGATTGGTTCAAATCATAGCCAATTGGAGGGGTCAGTCTTCTTGTACTTAAGTCGGCATTATGCCTTTCCTATTTAATTCCGATGCTATTTCTGTGTTTCATCGTCAAGAAGAAGGTCAGTGGGATACAGTAAACCTGAAGTGAAGCATCAGAATCTATAACTAGTGTCACAGGAATGGTTCAAAACATAGACAGTAGGAAGTGTCATTCTTCTTGTACTTAAGTCGGCATTGTGCCTTTTCTATTTAATTCCGGTGCAATTTCTGTGTTTCATCGTCAATAAGAAGGGCAAAGGGATACAGAAAACTTGAAATGAATCATCGGAATCTATAACTAGTGTCACAGGAATGGTTCAAAACATACACAGCAAGAAGACTCAGTCATCTTGTACTTATGTCGGCATTGTGCCTTTTGTATTTAATTCCGATGCAATTTCTGTGTTTCATCGTCAATAAGAAGGTCCAAGGGATACAGTAAACCTGAAGTGATGGATCGGAATCTATAACTAGTGTCACAGGAATGGTTCAAAACATAGACAGTAGGAAGAGTCAGTCTTCTTGTACTTAAGTCGGCATTGTGCCTTTTGTATTTAATTCCGATGCAATTTCTGTGTTTCATCGTCAATGAGAAGGTCCAAGAGATACAGCAAACCTGAAGTGAAGCATCGGAATCTATAACTAGTGTCACAGGAATAGTTCAAAACATAGACAGTAAGAAGAGTCAGTCTTCTTGTACTTATGTCGGCATTGTGCCATTTGTTTTTAATTCCGATGCAATTTCTGTGTTTCATCGACAATAAGAAGGTCCAAGGGATACAGTAAACGTGAGGTAAAGCATCGGAATCTATAACTAAGGACACAGGGATGGTTCAAAACATAGACAGTAGGAAGAGTCAGTCCTCTTGTACTTGAGTCGGCATTGTGCCTTTTGTATTTAATTCCGATGCAATTTCTGTTTTTTATCATCAAGAAGAAGGTCGGAGGAATACAGTAAACCTGAAGTGAAGCAACGGAATCTATAACTAGTGTCACAGGAATAGTTAAAAACATAGACAGTAAGAAGAGTCAGTCTTCTTGTACTTATGTCGGCATTGTGCCATTTGTATTTAATTCCGATGCAATTTCTGTGTTTCATCGACAATAAGAAGGTCCAAGGGATACAGTAAACGTGAGGTAAAGCATCGGAATCAATAACTAAGGTCACAGGAATGGTTCAAAACATACACAGCAAGAAGAGTCAGTCTTCTTGTAGTTAAGTCGGCATTGTGCCTTTTGTATTTAATTCCGATGCAATTTCTGTGTTTCATCGTCAATAAGAAGGTCCAAGGGATACAGTAAACCTGAAGTGATGCATCGGAATCTCTAACTAGTGTCACAGGAATGGTTCAAAACAAATTACAGTAGGAAGAGCCAGTCTTCTTGTACTTAAGTCGGCATTGTGCCTTTTGTATTTAATTCCGATGCAATTTCTGTTTTTCATCGTCAATAAGAAGGTCCAAGGGATACAGTAAACCCGAATTGAAGCATCGGAATCTATAACTAGTGTCACAGGAATGGTTCAAAACATAGGCAGTAGGAAGAAACAGTCTTCTTGTACTTAAGTCGGCATTGTGCCCTTTTGTATTTATTTCCGATGCAATTTCTGTTTTTCATTGCCAATAAGAAGGTCCAAGGGATACAGTAAACCTGAAGTGAAGCATCGGAATCTAAAACCGGTCTCACAGGAAAGGTTCTTAACATAGAGAGTAGGAAGAGATAGTCAATTTGTATTTGAGTCGGCATTGTGCCTTTTTTATTTAATTCCGATGCAGTTTCTGTGTTTCATCGTCAATAAGAAGGTCAGAGGGAATCAGTAATACTGAAGTGAAGCATCGGAATCTATAACTAGTGTCACAGGAATGGTTAAATCATAGACAGTAGGAAGAGTCAGTCTTCATGTACTTAAGTCGGCATTGTGCCTTTTGTATTTAATTCCGATGCAATTTCTGAGTTTCATCATCAATAAAAAGGTCCTAGGGATACAGCAAACCTGAAGTGAAGCATCGGAATTGATAACTAGTGTCACAGGAATGGTTCAAAACATAGACAGTAAGAAGAGTCAGTCTTCTTGTAATTAAGTCGGCATTGTGCCTTTTGTATTTAATTCCGATCCAATTTCTGTGTTTCATCGACAATAAGAAGGTCCAAGGGATACAGTAAACCTGAAGTAAAGCATCGGAATCTATAACTAAGGTCACAGGGATGGTTCAAAGCATGGACAGTAGAAAGAGTCTGTCTTCTTGTACTTAAGTCGGCATTGTGCCTTTTGTATTTAATTCCGATGCAATTTCTGTGTTTCATCATCAAGAAGAAGGTCAGAGGAATACAGTAAACCTGAAGTGAAGCATCGGAATGTATAACTAGTGTCACAGGAATGGTTGAAATCATAGACAGTAAGAAGAGTCAGTCTACTTGTACTGAAGTCGGCACTGTGCCTTCTGTACTTAATTCCGATGCAATTTCTGTGTTTCATCGTCAATAAGAAGGTCCAAGGGATACAGTACACCTGAAGTGAAGCATCGGAATCTATAAGTAGTGTCACAGGACTAGTTCAAATCATAGACAGTAAGAAGAGTCAGTCCTCTTGTACTTAAGTCGGCATTGTGCCTTTTCTGTTTAATTCCGATGCAATTTCTGTATTTCATCATCAAGAAGAAGGTCAGAGGAATACAGTAAACCTGAAGTGAAGCTTCGGAATATATAACTAGTGTCGCATTAATGGTTGAAAACATAGACAGTAGGAAGAGTCAGTCTTCTTGTACTTGAGTCGGCATTGTGCCTTTTGTATGTAATTCCGATGCAATATCTGTGTTTCATCGTGAATAAGAAGGCCAGAGGGATACAGTAACCCGAATTGAAGCATCGGAATCTATAACTAGTGTCACAGGAATGGTTCAAAACATAGTCAGTAAGAAGAGTCAGTCTTCTTGTACTTAAGTCGGCATTGTGCCTTTTTATTTAATCCCGATGCAATTTCTTTGTTTCATCATCAATAAGAAGGTCAGAGGGATACAGTAAACCTGATGTGAAGCATCGGAATGTATAACTAGTGTCACAGGATTGGTTCAAATCATAGCCAATTGGAGGGGTCAGTCTTCTTGTACTTAAGTCGGCAATATGCCTTTCCTATTTAATTCCGATGCTATTTCTGTGTTTCATCGTCAAGAAGAAGGTCAGTGGGATACAGTAAACCTGAAGTGAAGCTTCAGAATCTATAACTAGTGTCACAGGAATGGATCAAAACATAGACGGTAGGAAGAGTCATTCTTCTTGTACTTAAGTCGGCATTGTGCCTTTTCTATTTAATTCCGGTGCAATTTCTGTGTTTCATCGTCAATAAGAAGGGCAAAGGGATACAGAAAACTTGAAATGAATCATCGGAATCTATAACTAGTGTCACTGGAATGGTTCAAAACATACACAGCAAGAAGACTCAGTCATCTTGTACTTATGTCGGCATTGTGCCTTTTGTATTTAATTCCGATGCAATTTCTGTGTTTCATCGTCAATAAGAAGGTCAGAGGGATACAGTAAACCTGAAGTGATGGATCGGAATCTATAACTAGTGTCACAGGAATGGTTCAAAACATAGACAGTAGGAAGAGTCAGTCTTCTTGTACTTATGTCGGCATTGTGCCATTTGTATTTAATTCCGATGCAATTTCTGTATTTCATCGACAATAAGAAGGTCCAAGGGATACAGTAAACGTGAGGTAAAGCATCGGAATCTATAACTAAGGTCACAGGGATGGTTCAAAACATAGACAGTAGGAAGAGTCAGTCCTCTTGTACTTAAGTCGGCATTGTGCCTTTTGTATTTAATTCCGATGCAATTTCTGTTTTTTATCATCAAGAAGAAGGTCAGAGGAATACAGTAAACCTGAAGTGAAGCATCGGAATCTATAACTAGTGTCACAGGAATAGTTAAAAACATAGACAGTAAGAAGAGTCAGTCTTCTTGTACTTATGTCGGCATTGTGCAATTTGTATTTAATTCCGATGCAATTTCTGTGTTTCATCGACAATAAGAAGGTCCAAGGGATACAGTAAACGTGAGGTAAAGCATCGGAATCTATAACTAAGGTCACAGGAATGGTTCAAAACATACACAGCAAGAAGAGTCAGTCTTCTTGTAGTTAAGTCGGCATTGTGCCTTTTGTATTTAATTCCGATGCAATTTCTGTGTTTCATCGTCAATAGGAAGGTCCAAGGGATACAGTAAACCTGAAGTGATGCATCGGAATCTCTAACTAGTGTCACAGAAATGGTTCAAAACAAATTACAGTAGGAAGAGCCAGTCTTCTTGTACTTAAGTCGGCATTGTGCCTTTTTATTTAATCCCGATGCAATTTCTGTGTTTCATCATCAAGAAGAAGGTCAGAGGAATACAGTAACCTGAAGTGAAGCATCGGAATCTATAAGTAGTGTCACAGGACTAGTTCAAATCATAGACAGTAAGAAGAGTCAGTCCTCTTGTACTTAAGTCGGCATTGTGCCTTTTCTGTTTAATTCCGATGCAATTTCTGTATTTCATCATCAAGAAGAAGGTCAGAGGAATACAGTAAACCTGAAGTGAAGCTTCGGAATATATAACTAGTGTCGCATTAATGGTTGAAAACATAGACAGTAGGAAGAGTCAGTCTTCTTGTACTTGAGTCGGCATTGTGCCTTTTGTATGTAATTCCGATGCAATATCTGTGTTTCATCGTGAATAAGAAGGCCAGAGGGATACAGTAACCCGAATTGAAGCATCGGAATCTATAACTAGTGTCACAGGAATGGTTCAAAACATAGTCAGTAAGAAGAGTCAGTCTTCTTGTACTTAAGTCGGCATTGTGCCTTTTTATTTAATCCCGATGCAATTTCTGTGTTTCATCATCAAGAAGAAGGTCAGAGGAATACAGTAACCTGAAGTGAAGCATCGGAATGTATAACTAGTGTCACAGGAATGGTTCAAAACATAGACAGTTGGAAGAGTCAGTCCTTTGTACTTGTGTCGGCATTGTGCCTTTTGTATTTAATTCCGATGCAATTTCTGTGTTACATCGTCAATAAGAAGGTCTGAGGGATACAGCAAACCTGAAGTGAAGCATCGGAATGTACAACTAGTGTCACAGGAATGGTTCAAAACATAGACAGTAGTAACAGTCATTCTTCTTGTACTTCAGTCGGCATTGTGCCTTTTGTATTTATTTCCGATGCAATTTCTGTGTTTCATCGTCAATACGAAGGTCAGAGGGATACAGTAAACCTGAAATGGAGCATCGCAATCTATAACTAGTGTCACAGGAATGGTTCAAGACATAGACAGTAGGAAGAGTCATTCTTCTTGTACTTAAGTCGGCATTGTGCCTTTTCTATTTACTTCCGATGCAATTTCTGTGTTTCATCGTCAATAAGAAGGTTAAAGGTATACAGTAAACTTGAAGTGAATCATCGGAATCTATAACTAGTGTCACAGGAATGGTTGAAATCATAGACAGTAAGAAGAGTCAGTCTACTTGTACTGAAGTCGGCACTGTGCCTTCTGTATTTAATTCCGATGCAATTTCAGTGTTTCATCGTCAATAAGAAGGTCCAAGGGATACAGTACACCTGAAGTGAAGCATCGGAATCTATAAGTAGTGTCACAGGACTAGTTCAAATCATAGACAGTAAGAAGAGTCAGTCTTCTTGTACTTAAGTCGGCATTGTGCCTTTTCTGTTAAATTCCGATGCAATTACTGTACTTCATCATCAAGAAGAAGGTCAGAGGAATACAGTAAACCTGAAGTGAAGCTTCGGAATATATAACTAGTGTCGCATTAATGGTTGAAACCATAGACAGTAGGAAGAGTCAGTCTTCTTGTACTTGAGTAGGCATTGTGCCTTTTGTATGTAATTCCGATGCAATATCTGTGTTTCATCGTGAATAAGAAGGCCAGAGGGATACAGTAAACCCGAATTGAAGCATCGGAATCTATAACTAGTGTCACAGGAATGGTTCAAACCATAGTCAGTAAGAAGAGTCAGTCTTCTTGTACTTAAGTCGGCATTGTGCCTTTTTATTTAATCCCGATGCAATTTCTTTGTTTCATCATCAATAAGAAGGTCAGAGGGATACAGTAAACCTGATGTGAAGCATCGGAATGTATAACTAGTGTCACAGGATTGGTTCAAATCATAGCCAATTGGAGGGGTCAGTCTTCCTGTACTTAAGTCGGCATTATGCCTTTCCTATTTAATTCCGATGCTATTTCTGTGTTTCATCGTCAAGAAGAAGGTCAGTGGGATACAGTAAAACTGAAGTGATGCATCAGAATCTATAACTAGTTTCACAGGAATGGTTCAAAACATAGACAGTCGGAAGAGTCATTCTTCTTGTACTTAAGTCGGCATTGTGCCTTTTCTATTTAATTCCGGTGCAATTTCTGAGTTTCATCGTCAATAAGAAGGGCAAAGGGATACAGAAAACTTGAAATGAATCATCGGAATCTATAACTAGTGTCACAGGAATGGTTCAAAACATACACAGCAAGAAGACTCAGTCTTCTTGTACTTATGTCGGCATTGTGCCTTTTGCATTTAATTCCGATGCAATTTCTGTGTTTCATCGTCAATAAGAAGTTACAAGGGATACAGTAAACCTGAAGTGATGGATCGGAATCTATAACTAGTGTCACAGGAATGGTTCAAAACATAGACAGTAGGAAGAGTCAGTCTTCTTGTACTTAAGTCGGCATTGTGCCTTTTGTATTTAATTCCGATGCAATTTCTGTGTTTCATCGTCAATGAGAAGGTCCAAGGGATACAGCAAACCTGAAGTGAAGCATCGGAATCTATAACTTGTGTCACAGGAATAGTTCAAAACATAGACAGTAAGAAGAGTCAGTCTTCTTGTACTTATGTCGGCATTGTGCCATTTGTATTTAATTCCGATTCAATTTCTGTGTTTCATCGACAATAAGAAGGTCCAAGGGATACAGTAAACGTGAGGTAAAGCATCGGAATCTATAACTAAGGTCACAGGGATGTTTCAAAACATAGACAGTAGGAAGAGTCAGTCCTCTTGTACTTAAGTCGGCATTGTGCCTTTTGTATTTAATTCCGATGCAATTTCTGTTTTTTATCATCAAGAAGAAGGTCAGAGGAATACAGTAAACCAGAAGTGTAGCATCGGAATGTACAACTAGTGTCACAGGAATGGTTCAAAACATAGACAGTAGTAAGAGTCATTCTTCTTGTACTTGAGTCGGCATTGTGCCTTTTCTATTTATTTCCGATGCAATTTCTGTGTTTCATCGTCAATACGAAGGTCAGAGGGATACAGTAAACCTGTAATGGAGCATCGCAATCTATAACTAGTGTCACAGGAATGGTTCAAGACATAGACAGTAGGAAGAGTCTTTCCTCTTGTACTTAAGTCGGCATTGTGCCTTTTCTATTTAATTCCGACGCAATTTCTGTGTTTCATCGTCAATAAGAAGGTCAAAGGGATACAGTAAACTTGAAGTGAATCATCGGAATCTATAACTAGTGTCACAGGAATGCTTCAAATCGTAGACTGTAGGAAGAGTCAGTCTTCTTGTACTCAAGTAGGCATTGCGCCTTTTCTATTTAATTCCGATGCAATGTCAGTGTTTCATCGACAATAAGAAGGTCCAAGGGATACAGTAAACCTGACGTAAAGCATCGGAATCTATAACTAGTGTCACAGGGATGGTTCAAAGCATAGATAGTAAGAAGAGTCAGTATTCTTGTACTTATATCGGCATTGTGCCTTTTGTATTTAATTCCGATGCAATTTCTGCGTTTCATCGTCAAGGAGAAGGACAGAGGGATACAGTAAAGCTGAAGTGAAGCATCAGAATCTATAAGTAGTGTCACAGGACTAGTTCAAATCATAGACAGTAAGAAGAGTCAGTCTTCTTGTACTTAAGTCGGCATTGTGCCTTTTCTGTTTCATTGCGATGCAATTTCTGTATTTCATCATCAAGAAGAAGGTCAGAGGAATACAGTAAACCTGAAGTGAAGCTTCGGAATATATAACTAGTGTCGCATTAATGGTTGAAAATATAGACAGTAGGAAGAGTCAGTCTTCTTGTACTTGAGTCGGCATTGTGCCTTTTGTATGTAATTCCGATGCAATATCAGTGTTTCATCGTCAATAAGAAGGCCAGAGGGATACAGTAAACCCGAATTGAAGCATCGGAATCTATAACTAGTGTCACAGGAATGGTTCAAAACATAGTCAGTAAGAAGAGTCAGTCTTCTTGTACTTAAGTCGGCATTGTGCCTTTTTATTTAATCCCGATGCAATTTCTTTGTTTCATCTTCAATAAGAAGGTCAGAGGGATACAGTAAACCTGAAGTGAAGCATCGGAATGTATAACTAGTGTCACAGGATTGGTTCAAATCATAGCCAATTGGAGGGGTCAGTCTTCTTGTACTTAAGTCGGCATTATGCCTTTCCTATTTAATTCCGATGTAATTTCTGTGTTTCATCGTCAAGAAGAAGGTCAGTGGGATACAGTAAACCTGAAGTGAAGCATCGAAATCTATAACTAGTGTCACAGGAATGGTTCAAAACATAGACAGTAGGAAGAGTCATTCTTCTTGTACTTAAGTCGGCATTGTGCCTTTTCTATTTAATTGCAGTGCAATTTCTGTGTTTCATCGTCAATAAGAAGGGCAAAGGGATACAGAAAACTTGAAATGAATCATCGGAATCTATAACTAGTGTCACAGGAATGGTTCAAACATACACAGCAAGAAGACTCAGTCTTCTTGTACTTATGTCGGCATTGTGCCTTTTGTATTTAATTCCGATGCAATTTCTGTGTTTCATCGTCAATAAGAAGGTCCAAGGGATACAGTAAACCTGAAGTAAAGCATCGGAATCTATAACTAAGGTCACAGGGATGGTTCAAAACATAGACAGTAGGAAGAGTCAGTCCTCTTGTACTTAAGTCTGCATTGTGCCTTTTGTATTTAATTCCGATGCAATTTCTGTTTTTTATCATCAAGAAGAAGGTCAGAGGAATACAGTAAACCTGAAGTGAAGCATCGGAATGTGTAACTAGTGTCACAGGAATGGTTCAAAACATAGACAGTAGGAAGAGTCGGTGCTTTGTACTAGTGTCGGCATTGTGCCTTTTGTATTTAATTCCGATGCAATTTCTGCGTTTCATCGTCAATTAGAAGGTCAGAGGGATACAGTAAACCTGAAGTGAAGCATCGGAATGTACAACTAGTGTCACAGAAATGGTTCAAAACATAGACAGTAGTAAGGGTCATTCTTCTTGTAATTGAGTCGGCATTGTGCCTTTTGTATTTATTTCCGATGCAATTTCTGTGTTTCATCGACAATAAGAAGGTCCAAGGGATACAGTAAACCTGAAGTAAAGCATCGGAATCTATAACTAGTGTCACAGGGATGGTTCAAAACATAGATAGTAAGAAGAGTCAGTCTTCTTGTACTTATATCGGCATTGTGCCATTTTTATTTAATTCCGATGCAATTTCTGCGTTTCATCGTCAAAAAGGTGGTCAGAGGGATACAGTAAACCTGAAGTGAAGCATCGGAATCTGTAACTAGTGTCACAGGAATGGTTCAAATCATAGACAGTAAGAAGAGTCAGTCTACTCGTACTTAAGTTGGCATTGTGCCTTTTGTATTTAATCCCGATGCAATTTCTGTATTTCATCGTCAATAAGAAGGTCCAAAGGACACAGTACACCTGAAGTGAAGCATCGGAATCTATAAGTAGTGTCACAGGACTAGTTCAAATCATAGATAGTAAGAAGAGTCAGTTTTCTTGTACTTAAGTCGGCATTGTGCCTTTTCTGTTTATTTCCGATGCAATTTCTGTATTTCTTCATCAAGAAGAAGGTCAGAGGAATACAGTAAACCTGAAGTGAAGCTTCGGAATGTAAAACTAGTGTCACATTAATGGTTGAAAACATAGACAGTAGGAAGAGTCAGTCTTCTTGTACTTGAGTCGGCATTGCGCCTTTTGTATCTAATTCCGATGCAATATCTGTGTTTCATCGTCAATAAGAAGGCCAGAGGGAAACAGTAAACCTGAAGTGAAGCATCGGAATCTATAAGTAGTGTCACAGGAATGGTTCAAAACATACACAGCAAGAAGAGTCAGTCTTCTTGTAGTTAAGTCGGCATTGTGCCTCTTGTATTTAATTCCGATGCAATTTCTGTGTTTCATCGTCAATAAGAAGGTCCATGGGATACAGTAAACCTGAAGTTATGCATCGGAAGCTATAACTAGTGTCACAGGAATGGTTCATAACATAGATAGTAGGAAGAGTCAGTCTTCTTGTACTTAAGTCGGCATTGTGCCTTTTGTATTTAATTCCGATGCAATTTCTGTTTTTCATCGTCAATAAGAAGGTCCAAGGGATACAGTAAACCCGAATTGAAGCATCGGAATCTATAACTAGTGTCACAGGAATGGTTCAAAGCATAGACAGTAGGAAGAGTCAGTCTTATTGTACTTAAGTCGGCATTGTGCCTTTTGTATTTAATTCCGATGCAATTTCTGTTTTTCATCGTCAATAAGAAGGTCCAAGGGATTCAGTAAACCTGAAGTGAAGCATCGGAATCTAAAACCGGTCTCTCAGGAAAGGTTCGTAACATAGAGACTAAGAAGAGATAGTCAATTTGTATTTGAGTCGGCATTGTGCCTTTTTTCTTTAATTCCGACGCAGTTTCTGTGTTTCATCGTCAATAAGAAGGTCAGAGGGAATCAGTAAACCTGAAGTGAAGTGTCGGAATCTATAACTAGTGTCACAGGAATAGTTTAATCATAGACAGTAGGAAGAATCAGTCTTCATGTACTTAAATCGGCATTGTGTCTTTTGTATTTAATTCCGATGCAATTTCTGTGTTTCATCGTCAATAAGAAGGTCCAACGGATACAGCAAACCTGAAGTGAAGCATCGGAATTGATAACTAGTGTCACAGGAATGGTTCAAAACATAGACAGTAAGAAGAGTAAGTCTTCTTGTACTTAAGTCGGCATTGTGCCTTTTGTATTTAATTCCGTTGCATTTTCTGTTTTTCATCGTCAATAAGAAGGTCCAAGGGATACAGTAAACCCGAATTGAAGCATCGGAATCTATAACTAGTGTCACAGGAATGGTTCAAAACATAGACAGTAGGAAGAGTCAGTCTTCTTGTACTTAAGTCGGCATTGTGCCTTTTGTATTTATTTCCGATGCAATTTCTGTTTTTCATCGCCAATAAGAAGGTCCAAGCGATACAGTAAACCTGAAGTGAAGCATCGGAATCTAAAACCGGTCTCTCAGGAAAGGTTCATAACATAGAGAGTAAGAAGAGATAGTCAATTTGTATTTGAGTCGGCATTGTGCCTTTTTTATTTAATTCCGATGCAGTTTCTGTGTTTCATCGTCATTAAGAAGGTCAGAGGGAATCAGTAAACCTGAAGTGAAGCATCGGAATGTATAACTAGTGTCACAGGAATGGTTAAAAACATAGACAGTAGGAAGAGTCAGTCCTTTGTACTTGTGTCGGCATTGTGCCTTTTGCATTTAATTCCGATGCAATTTCTGTGTTTCATCGTCAATAAGAAGGTCAGAGGGATACAGTAAACCTGACGTGAAGCATCGGAATGTACAACTAGTGTCACAGGAATGGTTCAAAGCATAGATAGTAGTAAGAGTCATTCTTCTTGTACTTGAGTCGGCATTGTGCCTTTTGTATTTATTTCCGATGCAATATCTGTGTTTCATCGTCAAAACGAAGGTCAGAGGGATACAGTAAACCTGATATGGAGCATCGCAATCTATAACTAGTGTCACAGGAATGGTTCAAGGCATAGACAGTAGGAAGAGTCATTCTTCTTGTACTTAAGTCGGCATTGTGCCTTTTCTATTTAATTCCGTTGCAATTTCTGTGTTTCATCGTCAATAAGAAGGTCAAAGGGATACAGTAAACTTGAAGTGAATCATCGGAATCTATAACTAGTGTCACAGGAATGCTTCAAATCATAGACAGTAGGAAGAGTCAGTCTTCTTGTACTCAAGTAGGCATTGTGCCTTTTCTATTTAATTCCGATGCAATTTCTGTGTTTCATCGACAATAAGAGGGTCCAAGGGATACAGTAAAACTGAAGTGAAGCATCAGAATCTATAACTAGTGTCACAGGGATGGTTCAAAACATAGATAGTAAGAAGAGTCAGTCTTCTTGTACTTATATCGGCATTGTGCCTTTTGTATTTAATTCCAATGCAATTTCTGCGTTTCATCGTCAAGGAGAAGGTCAGAGGTATACAGTAATTCTGAAGTGATGCATCGGAATCTATAAGTAGTGTCACAGGAATGGATCAAAACATACACAGCTAGAAGAGTCAGTCTTCTTGTAGTTAAGTCGGCATTGTGCCTTTTGTATTTAATGCCGATGCAATTTCTGTGTTCCATCGTCAATAAGAAGGTCCAAGGGATACAGTAAACCTGAAGTGATGCATCGGAATCCATAAGTAGTGTCACAGGAATGGTTCAAACATAGACAGTAGGAAGAGTCAGTCTTCTTGTACTTAAGTCGGCATTGTGCCTTTTGTGTTTAATTCCGATGCAATTTCTGTTGTTCATCGTCAATAAGAGGGTCCAAGGGATACAGTAAACCCGAATTGAAGCATCGGAATCTATAACTAGTGTCACAGGAATGGTTCAAAACATAGACAGTAAGAAGAGTCAGTCTTCTCGTACTTAAGTCTCCATTGTGCCTTTTGTATTTAATGTCGATGCAATTTCTGTGTTTCATCGTCAATACGAAGGTCCAAGGGATACAGTAAACACATAGTGAAGTATCGGAATCTAAGACTGGTCTCACAGGAAATGGTCAAAACATAGACAGTAAGAAGAGTCAGTCTTCTTGTACTTGTGTCGGCATTGTGCCATTTCTATTTATTTCCGATGCAATTTCTGTGTTTCGTCGTCAATAAGTAGGTCCAAGGGATACAGTAAACCTGAAGTGATGCACCGGAATCTAAAACCGGTCTCTCAGGAGAGGTTCAAAACTTAGAGAGTAAGAAGAGCCAGTCAATTGGTATTTGAGTCTTCATTGTGCCTTTTGTATTTAATTCCGATGCTGTTTCTGTGTTTCATCGTCAATAAGAAGGTCAGAGGGATCAGTAAACCTGAAGTGAAGCATCGGAATCTATAACTAGTGTCACAGGAATGGTTAAAACATAGACAGTAGGAAGAGTCAGTCTTCTTGTACTTAAGTCGGCATTGTGCCTTTTCTATTTAATTCCGATGCAATTTCTGTGTTTCATCGACAATAAGAAGGTCCAAGGGATACAGTAAACCTAAAGTGAAGCATCGGAATCTATAACTAGTGTCACAGGAATGGTTCAGAACATAAACAGTTGGAAGAGTCAGTCTTCTTGTACTTAAGTCGGCATTGTGCTATTTCTATTTAATTCCGATGCAATTTCTGTGTTTCGTCGTCAATGAGAAGGTCCAAGAGATACAGTAAAACTGAAGTGAAGCATCGGAATCTATAACTAGTGTCACAGGAATGGTTCAAAACATAGACAGTAAGATAAGTCAGTCTTCTTGTACGTAAGTCGGCATTGTGCCTTTTGTAATTAATTCCGATACAATTTCTGTGTTTCAGCGTCAATAAGAAGGTCAGAGGGATACAGTAAACATGAAGTGAAGCATCGGAATCTATAACTAGTGTCACAGGAATGGTTCAAAACGTAGACAGCAAGAAGAGTCAGTCTTCTTGTACTTAAGTCGGCAATGTGCCTTTTTATTTAATCCCGATGCAATTTCTTTGTTTCATCTTCAATAAGAAGGTCAGAGGGATACAGTAAACCTGAAGTGAAGCATCGGAATGTATAACTAGTGTCACAGGAATGGTTCAAATCATAGCCAATTGGAGGGGTCAGTCTTCTTGTACTTAAGTCGGCATTATGCCTTTTGTATTTAATTCCGATGCAATTTCTGTGTTTCATCGTCAATAAGAAGGTCAGTAGGATACAGTAAACCTGAAGTGAAGCATCGGAATCTATAACTAGTGTCACAGGAACGGTTCAAAACATAGACAGTAGGAAGAGTCATTCTTCTTGTACTTAAGTCGGCATTGTGCCTTTTCTATTTAATTCCGGTGCAATTTCTGTGTTTCATCGTCAATAAGAAGGGCAAAGGGATACAGAAAACTTGAAATGAATCATCGGAATCTATAACTAGTGTCACAGGAAAGGTTCAAAACATAGACAGTAGCAAGAGTCAGTCTTCTTGTACTGAAGTCGGCATTGTGCCTTTTGTATTTAATTTCGATGCAATTTCTGTGTTTCATCGACAATAAGAGGGTCCAAGGGATACAGTAAAACTGAAGTGAACCATCAGAATCTATAACTAGTGTCACAGGGATGGTTCAAAACATAGATAGTAAGAAGAGTCAGTCTTCTTGTACTTATATCGGCATTGTGCCTTTTGTATTTAATTCCAATGCAATTTCTGCGTTTCATCGTCAAGGAGAAGGTCAGAGGGATACAGTAATTCTGAAGTGATGCATCGGAATCTATAAGTAGTGTCACAGGAATGGATCAAAACATACACAGCTAGAAGAGTCAGTCTTCTTGTAGTTAAGTCGGCATTGTGCCTTTTGTATTTAATGCCGATGCAATTTCTGTGTTCCATCGTCAATAAGAAGGTCCAAGGGATACAGTAAACCTGAAGTGATGCATCGGAATCTATAAGTAGTGTCACAGGAATGGTTCAAACATAGACAGTAGGAAGAGTCAGTCTTCTTGTACTTAAGTCGGCATTGTGCCTTTTGTGTTTAATTCCGATGCAATTTCTGTTGTTCATCGTCAATAAGAAGGTCCAAGGGATACAGTAAACCCGAATTGAAGCATCGGAATCTATAACTAGTGTCACAGGAATGGTTCCAAACATAGACAGTAAGAAGAGTCAGTCTTCTCGTACTTAAGTCTCCATTGTGCCTTTTGTATTTAATGTCGATGCAATTTCTGTGTTTCATCGTCAATACGAAGGTCCAAGGGATACAGTAAACACATAGTGAAGTATCGGAATCTAAGACTGGTCTCACAGGAAATGTTCAAAACATAGACAGTAAGAAGAGTCAGTCTTCTTGTACTTGTGTCGGCATTGTGCCATTTCTATTTATTTCCGATGCAATTTCTGTGTTTCTTCGTCAATAAGTAGGTCCAAGGGATACAGTAAACCTGAAGTGATGCACCGGAATCTAAAACCGGTCTCTCAGGAAAGGTTCAAAACTTAGAGAGTAAGAAGAGCCAGTCAATTGGTATTTGAGTCTTCATTGTGCCTTTTGTATTTAATTCCGATGCTGTTTCTGTGTTTCATCGTCAATAAGAAGGTCAGAGGGATCCGTAAACCTGAAGTGATGCATCGGAATCTATAACTAGTGTCACAGGAATGGTTAAAACATAGACAGTAGGAAGAGTCAGTCTTCTTGTACTTAAGTCGGCATTGTGCCTTTTCTATTTAATTCCGATGCAATTTCTGTGTTTCATCGACAATAAGAAGGTCCAAGGGATACAGTAAACCTAAAGTGAAGCATCGGAATCTATAACTAGTGTCACAGGAATGGTTCAGAACATAAACAGTTGGAAGAGTCAGTCTTCTTGTACTTAAGTCGGCATTGTGCTTTTTCTATTTAATTCCGATGCAATTTCTGTGTTTCGTCGTCAATGAGAAGGTCCAAGAGATACAGTAAACCTGAAGTGAAGCATCGGAATCTATAAGTAGTGTCACAGGAATGGTTCAAAACATAGACAGTAAGATAAGTCAGTCTTCTTGTACGTAAGTCGGCATTGTGCCTTTTGTAATTAATTCCGATACAATTTCTGTGTTTCAGCGTCAATAAGAAGGTCAGAGGGATACAGTAAACATGAAGTGAAGCATCGGAATCTATAACTAGTGTCACAGGAATGGTTCAAAACGTAGACAGTAAGAAGAGTCAGTCTACTTGTACTTAAGTCGGCATTGTGCCTTTTTATTTAATCCCGACGCAATTTCTTTGTTTCATCTTCAATAAGAAGGTCAGAGGGATACAGTAAACCTGAAGTGAAGCATCGGAATGTAAAGCTAGTGTCACAGGAATGGTTCAAATCATAGCCAATTGGAGGGGTCAGTCTTCTTGTACTTATGTTGGCATTATGCCTTTCCTATTTAATTCCGATGCAATTTCTGTGTTTCATCGTCAATAAGAAGGTCAGTAGGATACAGTAAACCTGAAGTGAAGCATCGGAATCTATAACTAGTGTCACAGGAACGGTTCAAAACATAGACAGTAGGAAGAGTCATTCTTCTTGTACTTAAGTCGGCATTGTGCCTTTTCTATTTAATTCCGGTGCAATTTCTGTGTTTCATCGTCAATAAGAAGGGCAAAGGGATACAGAAAACTTGAAATGAATCATCGGAATCTATAACTAGTGTCACAGGAATGGTTCAAAACATAGACAGTAGCAAGAGTCAGTCTTCTTGTACTTAAGTCGGCATTGTGCCTTTTGTATTTAATTCCGATGCAATTTCTGTGTTTCATCGACAATAAGAAGGTCCAAGGGATACAGTAAACCTGAAGTATAGCATCGGAATCTATAACTAGTGTCACAGGGATGGTTCAAAACATAGACAGTAGGAAGAGTCAGTCTCCTTGTACTTAAGTCGGCATTGTGCCTTTTGTATTTAATTCCGATGCAATTTCTGTGTTTCATCGTCAATGAGAAGGTCAAAGGTATACAGTATAACTGAAGTGAAGCATCAGAATCTATAACTAGTGCCACAGGAATGGTTCAAATCTTAGACAGTAAGAAGAGTCAGTCTTCTTGTACTGAAGTCGGCATTGTCCCTTTTCTGTTTAAGTCCGATGCAATTTCTGTGTTTCATCATCAAGAAGAAGGTCAGAGGAATACAGTAAACCTGAAGTGAAGCATCGGAATGTATAACTAGTGTCACAGGAATGGTTCAAATAATAGACAGTAGGAAGAGTCAGTCTTCTTGTACTTGAGTCGGCATTGTGCCATTTGTATTTAATTCCGATGCAATTTCCGTGATTCATCGTCAATAAGAAGGTCAGAGGGATACAGTAAACCTGAAGTGAAGCATCGGAATCTATATCTAGTGTCTCAGGAATGGTTCAAAGCAAACACAGCAAGAAGAGTCAGTCTTCTTGAACTTAAGTCGGCATTGTGCCTTTTGTATTTAATTCCGATGCAATTTGTGTGTTTCATCGTCAATGAGAAGGTCCAAGGGATACAGTAAACCTGAAGTAAAGCATCAGAATCTATAACTAAGGTCACAGGGATGGTTCAAAACATAGACAGTAGGAAGAGTCAGTCCTCTTGTACTTAAGTCGGCATTGTGCCTTTTGTATTTAATTCCGATGCAATTTCTGTTTTTTATCATCAAGAAGAAGGTCAGAGGAATACAGTAAACCTGAAGTGAAGCATCGGAATGTGTAACTAGTGTCACAGGAATGGCTCAAAACATAGACAGTAGGAAGAGTCGGTGCTTTGTACTTGTGTCGGCATTGTGCCTTTTGTATTTAATTCCGATGCAATTTCTGTGTTGCATCGTCAATTAGAAGGTCAGAGGGATACAGTAAACCTGAAGTGAAGCATCGGAATGTACAACTAGTGTCACAGAAATGGTTCAAAACATAGACAGTAGTAAGGGTCATTCTTCTTGTAATTGAGTCGGCATTGTGCCTTTTGTATTTATTTCCGATGCAATTTCTGTGTTTCATCGACAATAAGAAGGTCCAAGGGATACAGTAAACCTGAAGTGAAGCATCGGAATCCATAACTAGTGTCACAGGGATGGTTCAAAACATAGATAGTAAGAAGAGTCAGTCTTCTTGTACTTATATCGGCATTGTGCCATTTCTATTTAATTCCGATGAAATTTCTGCGTTTCATCGTCAATAAGGTGGTCAGAGGGATACAGTAAACCTGAAGTGAAGCATCGGAATCTGTAACTAGTGTCACAGGAATGGTTCAAATCATAGACAGTAAGAAGAGCCAGTCTACTTGTACTTAAGTTGGCATTGTGCCTTTTGTATTTATTCCCGTTGCAATTTCTGTATTTCATCGTCAATAAGAAGGTCCAAAGGACACAGTACACCTGAAGTGAAGCATCGGAATCTATAAGTAGTGTCACAGGACTAGTTCAAATCATAGACAGTAAGAAGAGTCAGTCTTCTTGTACTTAAGTCGGCATTGTGCCTTTTCTGTTTATTTCCGATGCAATTTCTGTATTTCATCATCAAGAAGAAGGTCAGAGGAATACAGTAAACCTGAAGTGAAGCTTCGGAATGTATAACTAGTGTCACATTAATGGTTGAAAACATAGACAGTAGGAAGAGTCAGTCTTCTTGTACTTGAGTCGGCATTGTGCCTTTTGTATCTAATTCCGATGCAATATCTGTGTTTCATCGTCAATAAGAAGGTCAGAGGGATACAGTAAACCTGAAGTGAAGCATCGGAATCTATAACTAGTGTCACAGGAATGGTTCAAAACATACACAGCAAGAAGAGTCAGTCTTCTTGTAGTTATGTCGGCATTGTGCCTCTTGTATTTAATTCCGATGCAATTTCTGTGTTTCATCGTCAATACGAAGGTCCAAGGGATACAGTAAACCTGAAGTGATGCATCGGAAGCTATAACTAGTGTCACAGGAATGGTTCATAACATAGACAGTAGGAAGAGTCAGTCTTCTTGTACTTAAGTCGCCATTGTGCCTCTTGTATTTAATTCCGATGCAATTTCTGTGTTTCATCGTCAATAAGAAGGTCCAAGGGATACAGTAAACCTGAAGTGATGCATCGGAAGCTATAACTAGTGTCACAGGAATGGTTCATAACATAGACAGTAGGAAGAGTCAGTCTTCTTGTAATTAAGTCGGCATTGTGCCTTTTGTATTTAATTCCGATGCAATTTCTGTTTTTCATCGTCAATAAGAAGGTCCAAGGGATTCAGTAAACCTGAAGTGAAGCATCGGAATCTAAAACCGGTCTCTCAGGAAAGGTTCATAACATAGAGAGTAAGAAGAGATAGTCAATTTGTATTTGAGTCGGCATTGTGCCTTTTTTCTTTAATTCCGACGCTGTTTCTGTGTTTCATCGTCAATAAGAAGGTCAGAGGGAATCAGTAAACCTGAAGTGAAGTGTCGGAATCTATAACTAGTGTCACAGGAATAGTTTAATCATAGACAGTAGGAAGAGTCAGTCTTCATGTACTTAAATCGGCATTGTGCCTTTTGTATTTAATTCCGATGCAATTTCTGTGTTTCATCGTCAATAAGAAGGTCCAAGGGACACAGCAAACCTGACGTGAAGCATCGGAATTGATAACTAGTGTCACAGGAATGGTTCAAAACATAGACAGTAAGAAGAGTAAGTCTTCTTGTACTTAAGTCGGCATTGTGCCTTTTGTATTTAATTCCGATGCATTTTCTGTTTTTCATCGTCAATAAGAAGGTCCAAGGGATACAGTAAACCCGAATTGAGGCATCGGAATCTATAACTAGTGTCACAGGAATGGTTCAAAACATAGACAGTAGGAAGAGTCAGTCTTCTTGTACTTAAGTCGGCATTGTGCCTTTTGTATTCATTTCCGATGCAATTTCTGTTTTTCATCGCCAATAAGAAGGTCCAAGGGATACAGTAAACCTGAAGTGAAGCATCGGAATCTAAAACCGGTCTCTCAGGAAAGGTTCATAACATAGAGAGTAAGAAGAGATAGACAATTTGTATTTGAGTCGGCATTGTGCCTTTTTTAATTAATTCCGATGCAGTTTCTGTGTTTCATCGTCATTAAGAAGGTCAGAGGGAATCAGTAAACCTGAAGTGAAGCATCGGAATGTATAACTAGTGTCACAGGAATGGTTAAAAACATAGACAGTAGGAAGAGTCAGTCGTTTGTACTTGTGTCGGCATTGTGCCTTTTGTATTTATTTCCGATGCAATTTCTGTGTTTCATCGTCAATACGTAGGTCAGAGGGATACAGTAAACCTGAAATGGAGCATCGGTTTCTATAACTAGTGTCACAGGAATGGTTCAAGACATAGACAGTAGGAAGAGTCATTCTTCTTGTACTTAAGTCGGCATTGTGCCTTTTCTATTTAATTCCGCTGCAATTTCTGTGTTTCATCGTCAATAAGAAGGTCAAAGGGATACAGTAAACTTGAAGTGAATCATCGGTATCTATAACTAGTGTCACAGGAATGCTTCAAATCATGGACAGTAGGAAGAGTCAGTCTTCTTGTACACAAGTAGGCATTGTGCCTTTTCTATTTAATTCCGATGCAATTTCTGTGTTTCATCGACAATAAGAGGGTCCAAGGGATACAGTAAAACTGAAGTGAAGCATTAGAATCTATAACTAGTGTCACAGGGATGGTTCAAAACATAGATAGTAAGAAGATTCAGTCTTCTTGTACTTATATCGGCATTGTGCCTTTTGTTTTTAATTCCAATGCAATTTCTGCGTTTCATCGTCAAGGAGAAGGTCAGAGGGATACAGTAATTCTGAAGTGATGCATCGGAATCTATAAGTAGTGTCACAGGAATGGATCAAAACATACACAGCTAGAAGAGTCAGTCTTCTTGTAGTTAAGTCGGCATTGTGCCTTTTGTATTTAATGCCGATGCAATTTCTGTGTTCCATCGTCAATAAGAAGGTCCAAGGGATACAGTAAACCTGAAGTGATGCATCGGAATCTATAAGTAGTGTCACAGGATTGGTTCAAACATAGACAGTAGGAAGAGTCAGTCTTCTTGTACTTAAGTCGGCATTGTGCCTTTTGTATTTAATTCCGATGCAATTTCTGTTGTTCATCGTCAATAAGAAGGTCCAAGGGATACAGTAAACCCGAATTGAAGCATCGGAATCTATAACTAGTGTCACAGGAATGGTTCAAAACATAGACAGTAAGAAGAGTCAGTCTTCTCGTACTTAAGTCTCCATTGTGCCTTTTGTATTTAATGTCGATGCAATTTCTGTGTTTCATCGTCAATACGAAGGTCCAAGGGATACAGTAAACACATAGTGAAGCATCGGAATCTAAGACTGGTCTCACAGGAAATGTTCAAAACATAGTCAGTAAGAAGAGTCAGTCTTCTTGTACTTGTGTCGGCATTGTGCCATTTCTATTTATTTCCGATGCAATTTCTGTGTTTCGTCGTCAATAAGAAGGTCCAAGGGATACAGTAAACCTGAAGTGATGCACCGGAATCTAAAACCGGTCTCTCAGGAGAGGTTCAAAACTTAGAGAGTAAGAAGAGCCAGTCAATTGGTATTTGAGTCTTCATTGTGCCTTTTGTATTTAATTCCGATGCTGTTTCTGTGTTTCATCGTCAAATAGAAGGTCAGAGGGATCAGTAAACCTGAAGTGAAGGATCGGAATCTATAACTAGTGTCACAGGAATGGTTAAAACATAGACAGTAGGAAGAGTCAGTCTTCTTGTACTTAAGTCGGCATTGTGCCTTTTCTATTTAATTCCGATGCAATTTCTGTGTTTCATCGACAATAAGAAGGTCCAAGGGATACAGTAAACCTAAAGTGAAGCATCGGAATCTATAACTAGTGTCACAGGAATGGTTCAGAACATTGACAGTTGGAAGAGTCAGTCTTCTTGTACTTAAGTCGGCATCGTGCTTTTTCTATTTAATTCCGATGCAATTTCTGTGTTTCGTCGTCAATGAGAAGGTCCAAGAGATACAGTAAACCTGAAGTGAAGCATCGGAATCTATAACTAGTGTCACAGGATTGGTTCAAAACATAGACAGTAAGATAAGTCAGTCTTCTTGTACGTAAGTCGGCATTGTGCCTTTTGTAATTAATTCCGATACAATTTCTGTGTTTCAGCGTCAATAAGAAGGTCAGAGGGATACAGTAAACATGAAGTGAAGCATCGGAATCTATAACTAGTGTCACAGGAATGGTTCAAAACGTAGACAGTAAGAAGAGTCAGTCTTCTTGTACTTAAGTGGGCGTTGTGCCTTTTTATTTAAACCCGATGCAATTTCTTTGTTTCATCTTCAATAAGAAGGTCAGAGGGATACAGTAAACCTGAAGTGAAGCATCGGAATGTATAACTAGTGTCACAGGAATGGTTCAAATCATAGCCAATTGGAGGGGTCAGTCTTCTTGTACTTAAGTCGGCATTATGCCTTTCCTATTTAATTCCGATGCAATTTCTGTGTTTCATCGTCAATAAGAAGGTCAGTAGGATACAGTAAACCTGAAGTGAAGCATCGGAATCTATAACTAGTGTCACAGGAACGGTTCAAAACATAGACAGTAGGAAGAGTCATTCTTCTTGTACTTAAGTCGGCATTGTGCCTTTTCTATTTAATTCCGGTGCAATTTCTGTGTTTCATCGTCAATAAGAAGGGCAAAGGGATACAGAAAACTTGAAATGAATCATCGGAATCTATAACTAGTGTCACAGGAATGGTTCAAAACATAGACAGTAGCAAGAGTCAGTCTTCTTGTACTTAAGTCGGCATTGTGCCTTTTGTATTTAATTCCGATGCAATTTCTGTGTTTCATCGACAATAAGAAGGTCCAAGGGATACAGTAAACACATAGTGAAGCATCGGAATCTAAGACTGGTCTCACAGGAAATGTTCAAAACATAGTCAGTAAGAAGAGTCAGTCTTCTTGTACTTGTGTCGGCATTGTGCCATTTCTATTTATTTCCGATGCAATTTCTGTGTTTCGTCGTCAATAAGAAGGTCCAAGGGATACAGTAAACCTGAAGTGATGCACCGGAATCTAAAACCGGTCTCTCAGGAAAGGTTCAAAACTTAGAGAGTAAGAAGAGCCAGTCAATTGGTATTTGAGTCTTCATTGTGCCTTTTGTATTTAATTCCGATGCAGTTTCTGTGTTTCATCGTCAATAAGGAGGTCAGAGGGAATCAGTAAACCTGAAGTGATGCATCGGAATCTATAACTAGTGTCACAGGAATGGTTAAAACATAGACAGTAGGAAGAGTCAGTCTTCTTGTACTTAAGGAGGCAGTGTGCCTTTTCTATTTCATTCCGATGCAAATTTGTGTTTCATCGTCAATAAGAAGGTCCAAGGGATACAGTAAACATGCAGTGAAGCATCGGATTCTAAAACTGGTCTCAAAGGAATGGTTCAAAACATAACCAGTAGGAAGAGTCAGTCTTCTTGTACTTAAGTCGGCATTGTGTCTTTTGTATTTCATTCCGATGCAATTTCTGTGTTTCATCATCAAGAAAAAGGTCAGAGGGATGCAGTAAACCTGAAGTGAAGCATCGGAATCTATAACTAGTGTCACAGAAAAGGTTCAAAGCATAGACAGTAGGAAGAGTCAGTCTTCTTGTAATTAAGTCCGCATTGTGCCTTTTGTATTTAATTCCGATGCAATTTCTGTGTTTCACCGTCAATAAGAAGGTCCAAGGGATACAGTAAACCTGTAGTGAAGAATCGGAATCGATAACTAGTGTCACAGGAATGGTTCAAAGCATAGACAGTTGGAAGAGTCAGTCTTCTTGTACTTAAGTCGGCATTGTGCCTTTTGTTTTTAATTCCGATGCAATTTCTGTGTTACATCGACAATAAGAAGGTCCAAGGGATACAGTAAACCTGAAGTATAGCATCGGAATCTATAACTAGTGTCACAGGGATGGTTCAAAACATAGACAGTAGGAAGAGTCAGTCCCTTGTACTTAAGTCGGCATTGAGCCTTTTCTATTTAATTCCGATGCAATTTCTGTGTTTCATCGTCAATAAGAGGGTCAGAGGGATACAGTAAACCTGAAGAGAAGCATCGGAATCTATAACTAGTTTCACAGGAATGGTTCAAAACATAGTCAATAGGAAGGGTCAGTCTTCTTGTACTTAAGTCGGCATTGTGCCTTTCCTATTTAATTCCGATGCAATTTCTGTGTTTCATCATCAAGAAGAAGGTCAGAGGGATACAGTAAACCTGATGTGAAGCATCGGAATCTATAACTAGTGTCACAGGAATGGTTCAAATCATAGCCAATTGGAGGGGTCAGTCTTCTTGTACTTAAGTCGGCATTATGCCTTTCCTATTTAATTCCGATGCAATTTCTGTGTTTCATCGTCAATTAGAAGGTCAGTAGGATACAGTAAACCTGAAGTGAAGCATCGGAATCTATAACTAGTGTCACAGGAACGGTTCAAAACATAGACAGTAGGAAGAGTCATTCTTCTTGTACTTAAGTCGGCGATGTGCCTTTTCTATTTAATTCCGGTGCAATTTCTGTGTTTCATCGTCAATAAGAAGGGCAAAGGGATACAGAAAACTTGAAATGAATCATCGGAATCTATAACTAGTGTCACAGGAATGGTTCAAAACATAGACAGTAGCAAGACTCAGTCTTCTTGTACTTAAGTCGGCATTGTGCCTTTTGTATTTAATTCCGATGCAATTTCTGTGTTTCATCGACAATAAGAAGGTCCAAGGGATACAGTAAACCTGAAGTATAGCATCGGAATCTATAACTAGTGTCACAGGGATGGTTCAAAACATAGACAGTAGGAAGAGTCAGTCTCCTTGTACTTAAGTCGGCATTGTGCCTTTTGTATTTAATTCCGATGCAATTTCTGTGTTTCATCGTCAATGAGAAGGTCAGAGGTATACAGTATAACTGAAGTGAAGCATCGGAATCTATAACTAGTGCCACAGGAATGGTTCAAATCTTAGACAGTAAGAAGAGTCAGTCTTCTTGTACTGAAGTCGGCATTGTCCATTTTCTGTTTAATTCCGATGCAATTTCTGTGTTTCATCATCAAGAAGAAGGTCAGAGGAATACAGTAAACCTGAAGTGAAGCATCGGAATGTATAACTAGTGTCACAGGAATGGTTCAAATAATAGACAGTAGGAAGAGTCAGTCTTCTTGTACTTGAGTCGGCATTGTGCCTTTTGTATTTAATTCCGATGCAATTTCTGTGATTCATCGTCAATAAGAAGGTCAGAGGGATACAGTAAACCTGAAGTGAAGCATCGGAATCTATATCTAGTGTCTCAGGAATGGTTCAAAACAAACACAGCAAGAAGGGTCAGTCTTCTTGAACTTAAGTCGGCATTGTGCCTTTTGTATTTAATTCCGATGCAATTTCTGTGTTTCATCGTCAATAAGAAGGTCCAAGGGATACAGTAAACCTGAAGTGATGCGTCGGAATCTATAACTAGTGTCACAGGAATGGTTCAAAACATTGACAGTAGGAAGATTCAGCCTTCTTGTACTTAAGTCGGCATTGTGGCTTTTGTGTTTAATTCCGATGCAATTTCTGTGTTTCATCGCCAATAAGAAGGTCCAAGGGATACAGTAAACCTGAAGTGAAGCACCGCAATCTAAAACCGGTCTCTCAGGAAAGGTTCAAAACATAGAGAGTAGGAAGAGCCAGTCAATTTGTATTAGAGGTGGCATTGTGCCTTTTGTATTTAAGTCCGGTGCAGTTTCTGTGTTTCATCGTCAATAAGGAGGTCAGAGGGAATCCGTAAACCTGAAGTGATGCATCGGAATCTATAACTAGTGTCACAGGAATGGTTCAAAACATAGACAGTAGGAAGAGCCATTCTTCTTGTACTTAAGTCGGCATTGTGCCTTTTCTATTTAATTCCGACGCAATTTCTGTGTTTCATCGTCAATAAGAAGGTCCAAGGGATACAGTAAACCTGAAGTAAAGCATCGGAATCTATAACTAGTGTCACAGGGATGGTTCAAAACATAGGCAGTAGGAAGAGTCAGTCTTCTTGTACTTAAGTCGGCATTGTGCCTTTTGTATTTAATTCCGATGCAATTTCTGTGTTTCATCGTCAATGAGAAGGACAGAGGGATACAGTACAGATGAAGTGTAGCATCGGAATCTATAACTAGTGCCACAGGAATGGTTCAAATCATAGACAGTAAGAAGAGTCAGTCTTCTTGTACTTAAGTCGGCTTTGTGCCTTTTCTATTTAATTCCGATGCAATTTCTGTGTTTCATCATCAAGAAGAAGGTCAGAGGGATACAGTTAACCTGAGGTGAAGCATCTAAATGTATAACTAGTGTCACAGGAATGGTTCAAAACATAGACAGTAGGAAGAGTCAGTCTTCATTTACTTGACTCGGCATTGTGCCTTTTCTATTTAATTCCGATGCAATATCTGTGGTTCATCATCAAGCAAAAGGTCAGAGGGATACAGTAAACCTGAAGTGAAGCATCGGAATGTATAATTAGTGTCACAGGAATGGTTCAAAACATAGACAGTAGGAAGAGTCATTCTTCTTGTACTTAAGTCGGCATTGTGCCTTTTGTATTTAATTCCGATGCAGTTTCTCTGTTTCATCGTCAATAAGAAGGTCAGAGGGAATCAGTAAACTTGAAGTGAAGCATCAAAATCTATAAGTAGTTTCACAGGAATGGTTAAAACATAGACAGTTTGAAGAGTCAGTCTTCTTCTACTTAAGTCGGCATTGTGCCTTTTCTATTTAATTGCGATGCAATATTTGTGTTTCATCGTCAATAAGAAGGTCCAAGGGATACAGTAAACATTTAGTGGAGCATCGGAATCTAAAACTGGTCTCACAGAAAATGTTCACAACATAGTCAGTATGAAGAGTCAGTCTTCTTGTACATAAGTCGGCATTGTGCCTTTTCTATTTAATTCCGATGCAATTTCTGTGTTTCATCGTCAATAAGAAGATCCAAGGGATACAGTAAACTTATAGTGAAGCATCGGAATTAAAAACTGGACTCACAGGAAATGTCCACAAATTAGTCAGTAAGAAGAGTCAGTCTTCTTGTACTTAAGTCGGCATTGTCCATTTTGTATTTAATTCCGATGCAATTTCTGTGGTTTCATCATCAATAAGAAGGTCAGAGGGATACAGTAAACCTGAAGTGAGGCATCGGAATCTATAACTAGTGTCACCGGAATGGTTCAAAACATAGACAATTGGAAGGATCAGTCTTCTTGTACTTCAGTCTGCATTGTGCCTTTCCTATTTAATTCCGATGCAATTTCTGTGTTTCTTCGTCAATAAGAAGGTCCAAGGGATGCAGTAAACCTGAAGTGAAGCATCGGAATCTATAACTAGTGTCACAGGAGTGGTTCAAAGCATAGACTGTAAGAAGAGTCAGTCCTCTTGTACGTAAGTCGGCATTGTGCCTTTTGTATTTGATTCCGATGCAATTTCTGTGTTTCATCGTGAATAAGAAGGTCAGAGGGATACATTAAACCTGAAGTGAAGCATCGGAATCTATAACTAGTGTCACGGGAATGGTTCAAAGCATAGAGATTAGAAAGAGTCAGTCTTCTTATACTTAAGTCGGCACTGTGCCTTTTGTATATTATTCCGATGCAATTTCTGTGTTTCATTGTCAATAAGAAGGTCGGAGGGATACTGTAAACCTGAAGGGTAGCATCGGAATCTATAGCTAGTGTCACAGGAATGGTTCAGAACATAGTCAGTAAGAAGAGTCAGTCTTCTTGTACTTAAGTCGGTATTATGCCTATTTAATTAATCCCGATGCAATTTCTGTGTTTCATCGTCAATAAGAAGGTCCAAGGGATACAGTAAACCTGAAGTAAAGCATCGGAATCTATAACTAGTGTCAGAGGAGTGGTTCAAAACATAGACAGTAAGAAGACTCAGTCCTCTTGTACTTAAGTCGGCATTGTGCGTTTTGTTTTTAATTCCGATGCAATTTCTGTGTTTCATCGACAATAAGAAGGTCAGTGGGATACAGTAAACCTGAAGTGAAGCTTCGGAATCTATAACTAGTGTCACAGGAATGGTTCAAAACATAGACAGTGGGAAGAGTCATTCTTCTTGTACTTAAGTCTGCATTGTTCCTGTTCCATTTAATTCCGATGCAATTTCTGTGTTTCATCGTCAATAAGAAGGTCAAAGGGATACAGTAAACGTGAAGTGAATCATCGGAATCTATAAGTAGTGTCACAGGAATGGTTAAAACATAGACAGTAGGAAGAGTCAGTCTTCCTGTACTTAAATCGGCATTGTGAATTTTGTATTTAATTCCGATGCAATTTCTGTGTATCATCGACAATAAGAAGGTCCAAGGGATACAGTAAACCTGAAGTAAAGCATCAGAATCTATAACTAGTGTCACAGGGATGGTTCAAAAAATAGACAGTAGGAAGAGTCAATCTTCTTGTACTTAAGTCGGCATTGTGCCTTTTGTATTTAATTCCGATTCAATTTCTGTGTTTCATCGTCATTGCGAAGGTCAGAGGGATACAGTACACCTGATGTGTAGCATCGGAATCTATAACTAGTGTCACAGCAATGGTTCAAATAATAGACAGTAAGATGAGTCAGTCTTCTTGTACTTAAGTCGGCTTTGTGCCATTTCTATTTAATTCCGATGCAATTTCTGTGTATCGTCGTCAATAAGAAGGACCAAGGGATACAGCAAACCTGAAGTGAAGCACCGGAATCTAAAACCGGTCTCTCAGGAAAGGTTCAAAACATAGAGAGTAAGAAGAGGCAGTCATCTTGTATTTGAGTCGGCGTTGTGCCTTTTATATTTAATTCCGTTGCAGTTTCTCTGTTTCATCGTCAATAAGAAGGTCAGAGGGAATCAGTAAACTTGAAGTGAAACATCGCAATCTATAACGAGTGTCACAGGAATAATTAAAACATAGACAGTTGGAAGAGTCAGTCTTCTTGTACTTAAGTCGGCATTGTGCCTTTTCTATTTAATTGCAATGTAATTTCTGTGTTTCATCGTCAATAAGAAGGTCCAAGGGATACAGTAAACATATAGTGAAGCATCGGAATCTAAAACTGGTCTCACAGGATATGTTCACAACATAGTCAGTAAGAAGAGTCAGTCTTCTTGTACTTAAGTCGGCATTGTGACTTTTCTATTTAATTCCGATGCAATATCTGTGTTTCATCGTCAATAAGAAGATCTAAGGGATACAGTAAACATATAGTGAAGCATCGGAATTTAAAACTGGACTCAATGGAAATGTTCACAAAATTGTCAGTAAAAAGAGACAGTCTTCTTGTACTTAAGTCGGCATTGTGCATTTTGTATTTAATTCCGATGCAATTTCTGTGGTTTCATCATCAATAAGAAGGTCAGAGGGATACGGTCAACCTGAAGTGAGGCATCGGAATCTATAACTAGTGTCACAGGAGTGGTTCAAAACATAGACAGTAAGAAGAGTCAGTCTTCTATTACTTAAGTCGGCATTGTGCCTTTCCTATTTAATTCCGATGCAATTTCTGTGGTTCGTCGTCAATAAGAAGGTCCAAGTGATGCAGTAAACCTGAAGTGAAGCATCGGAATCTATAACTAGTGTCACAGGAGTGGTTCAAAACATAGACAGAAAGATGCGGCAGTCCTCTTGTACTTAAGTCGGCATTGTGCTTTTGTATTAAATTCCGATGTAATTTCTGTGTTTTATCGACAATAAGAAGGTCAGAGGGATACAGTAAACCTGAAGTGAAGCATCGGAATATATTACTAGTGTCACGGGAATGGTTAAAAACATAGATATTAGGAAGAGTCAGTCTTCTTATACTTACGTCGGCACTGTGCCTTTTGTATATAATTCCAATGCAATTTCTGTGTTTCAACGTCAATACGAAGGTCAGAGGGATAGAGTAAACCTGAAGTGAAGCATCGGAATCTATAACTAGTGTCACAGGAATGGATCAAAACATAGACAGTAGGAAGAGTCATTCCTCTTGTGCTTAAGTCGGCATTGTGCCTTTTCTATTTAATTCCGATGTAATTTCTGTGTTTCATCGTTAATAAGAAAGTCAAAGGGATACAGTAAACGTGAAGGGAATCATCGGAATCTATACCTAGTGTCACAGGAATGGTTCAAAACATAGACAGTAGGAAGAGTCAGTCTTCCTGTACTTAAGTCGGCATTGTGCCTTTTGTATTTAATTCCGATGCAATTTCTGTGTTTCATCGACAATAAGAAGGTCCAAGGGATACAGTAAACCTGAAGTGAAGCATCGGAATCTGTAACTAGTGTCACAGGGATGGTTCAAAACATAGACAGTAGGAAGAGTCAGTCTTCTTGTACTTAAGTCGGCATTGTGCCTTTTGTATTTAATTCCGATGCAATTTCTGTGTTTCATCGCTAATGAGATGGTCAGAGGGATACAGGTAACCTGAAGTGAAGCATCTAGTTGTATAACTAGTGTCACAGGAATGGTTCAAAATATAGACAGTAGGAAGAGTCAGTCTTCTTGTACTTGACTCGGCATTGTGCCTTTTGTATTTAATTCCAATGCAGTTTCTGTGTTTCATCGTCAATACGAAGGTCACAGGGATGCAGTAAACCTGAAGTGAAGCATCGGAATCTATAACTAGTGTCACAGGAATGGTTCAAAACATACACAGCAAGAAGCGTCAGTCTTCTTGTACTTAAGTCGGCATTGTGCCTTTTCTATTTAATTGCGATGCAATTTCTGTGTTTCATCGTCAATAAGAAGGTTAAAGGGATACAGTAAACATATAGTGAAGCTTCGGAAACTAAAACTGGTCTCACAGGAAATGTTCACAACATAGTCGGTAAGAAGAGTCAGTCTTCTTGTACTTAAGTCTGCATTGTGCGTTTTCTATTTAATTCCGATGCAAATTCTGTGTTTCATCGTCAATAAGGAGATCCACGAGATACAGTAAACATATAGTGAAGCATCGGAATCAAAAACTAGACTCACAGGTAATGTTCACAAAATAGTCAGTAAGAAGAGTCAGTCTTCTTGTACTTAAGTCGGCATTGTGCATTTTGTATTTAATTCCGATGCAATTTCTGTGGTTTCATCATCAATAAGAAGGTCAGAGGGATACAGTAAACCTGAAGTGAAGCATCGGAATCTATAACTAGTGTCACCGGAATGGTTCAAATCATAGACAATAGGAAGGGTCAGTCGACTTATACTTATGTCATCATTGTGCCTTTCCTATTTAATTTCAATGCAATTTCTGTGTTTCTTCGTCAATAAGAAGGTCCAAGGGATGCAGTAAACCTGAAGTGAAGCATCGGAATCTATAACTAGTGTCACAGGAGTGGTTCAAAACATTGACAGTAAGAAGAATCAGTCTTCTTGTACTTAAGTCGGCATTGTGCCATTGTATTTAATTCCGATGCAATTTCTGTGTTTCATCGACAATAAGAAGGTCAGAGGGATACAGTAAACCTGAAGTGAAGCATCGGAATCTATAACTAGTGTCACAGGAATGGTTCAAAACATAGACGGTAAGATGAGTCAGTCTTCTTATACTTTAGTCGGCACTGTGCCTTTTGTATAGAATTCCGATGCAATTTCTGTGTTTCATTGTCAATAAGAAGGTCAGAGGGATACAGTAAACCTGAAGGGTAGCATCGGAATCTATAACTAGTGTCACAGGAATGGTTCAGAACATAGTCAGTAGGAAGAGTTAGTCTTCTTGTACTTAAATCGGTATTGTGCCTATTTAGTTAATCCCGATGCAATTTCTGTGTTACATCGTCAATACGAAGGTCCAAGGATACAGTAAACCTGAAGTGAAGCACCGGAATCTATAACTAGTGTCACAGGAATGGTTCAAACATAGTCAGTAAGAAGAGTCAGTCTTTTTGTACTTAAGTCGGCATTGTGCCTTTTCTATTTAATTCCGATGGAATTGCTGTGTTTCATCGTCAATAAGAAGGTCCAAGGGATACAGTAAACGCATAGTGAAGCATCGGAATCTAAAACTGGACTCACAGGTAATGTTCACAAATTAGTCAGTAAGAAGAGTCAATCTTCTTGTACTTAAGTCGGCATTGTGCATTTTGTATTTAATTCCGATGCCATTTCTGTGGTTTCATCATCAATAAGAAGGTGAGAGGGATACAGTAAACCTGAAGTGAAGCAACGGAATCTATAACTAGTGTCACCGGAATGTTTCAATTCATAGACAATAGGAAGGGTCAGTCTTCTTGTACTTATGTCGGCATTGTGCCTTTCCTATTTAATTCCGATGCAATTTCTGTGTGTCATCGTCAATAAGAAGGACCAAGGGATGCAGTAAACCTGAAGTGAAGCATCGGAATCTATAACTAGAGTCACAGGAGTGGTTCAAAACATAGACAGTAAGAAGAGACAGTCCTCTTGTACTTAAGTCGGCATTGTGCCTTTTGTATTTAATTCCGATGCAATTTCTGTGTTTCATCGACAATAAGAAGGTCAGAGGGATACAGTAAACCTGAAGTGAAGTATCGGAATCTATAACTAGTGTCACAGGAATGGTTCAAAACATCGACAGTAAGATGAGTCAGTCTTCTTATACTTAAGTCGGCACTGTGAATTTTGTATATAATTCCGATGCAATTTCTGTGTTTCATTGTCAATAAGTAGGTCAGAGGGATACAGTAAACCTGAAGGGTAGCATCGGAATCTATAACTAGTGTCACAGGAATGGTTCAAACATAGTCAGTAAGAAGAGTCAGTCTTCTTGTACTTAAGTCGACATTGTGCCTTTTTTATTTAATTCCGATGGAATTTCTGTGTTTCATCGTCAATAAGAAGGTGAGTGGTATACAGCGAACCTGAAGGGAAGCATCGGAATGTATAACTAGTGTCACAGGAATGGTTCTAATCATAGACAGTAGGAAGAGTCAGTCTTCTTGTACTTAAGTCGGCATTGGGCCTTTTCTATTTAATTCCGATGCAATTTCTGTGTTTCATCGTCAATAACAAGGTCAGAGGGATACAGTACACCTGAAGTGAAGCATCGGAATCTATAACTAGTGTCACAGGAGTGGTTCAAAACATAGACAGTAAGAAGAGTCAGTCTACTTGTACTTAAGTCGGCATTGTGCTTTTTGTATTTAACTCCGATGCAATTTCTGTGTTTCATCGTCAATAAGAAGGTCAGAGGGATACAGTAAAACTGAAGTGAAGCATCGGAATCTATAACTAGTGTCACAGGAATGGTTCAAAACATAGACAGTAGGTAGAGTCATTCTTCTCGTACTTAAGACGGCATTGTGCCTTTTCTATTTAATTCCGATGTAATTTCTGTGTTTCATCGTCAATAAGAAAGTCAAAGGGATACAGTAAACCTGAAGGGAAGCATCGGAATCTATAACTAGTGTCACAGGAATGGTTCAAACATAGTCAGAAAGAAGAGTCAGTCTTCTTGTGCTTAAGTCGGCATTGTGCCTTTTCTATTTAATTCCGATGGAATTTCTGTGTTTCATCGTCAATAGAAGGTGAGAGGGATACAGTAAACCTCAACTGAAGCATAGGAATGTATAACTAGTGTCACAGGAATGGTTCAAAACATAGACAGTAGGAAGAGTCATTCCTCTTGTGCTTAAGTCGGCATTGTGCCTTTTCTATTTAATTCCGATGCAATTTCTGTGTTTCATCGTTAATAAGAAAGTCAAAGGGATACAGTAAACGTGAAGGGAATCATCGGAATCTATAACTAGTGTCACAGGAATGGTTCAAAACATAGACAGTAGGAATAGTTAGTCTTCCTGTACTTAAGTCGGCATTGTGCCTTTTGTATTTAATTCCGATGCAATTTCTGTGTTTCATCGACAATAAGAAGGTCCAAGGGATACAGTAAACCTGAAGTGAAGCATCTGAATCTGTAACTAGTGTCACAGGGATGGTTCAAAACATAGACAGTAGGAAGAGTCAGTCTTCTTGTACTTAAGTCGGCATTGTGCCTTTTGTATTTAATTCCGATGCAACTTCTGTGTTTCATCGTCAATGAGATGGTCAGAGGGATACAGGTAACCTGAAGTGAAGCATCTAGTTGTATAACTATTGTCACAGGAATGGTTCAAAACATAGACAGTAGGAAGAGTCAGTCTTCTTGTACTTGACTCGGCATTGTGCCTTTTGTATTTAATTCCAATGCAGTTTCTGTGTTTCATCGTCAATACGAAGGTCACAGGGATGCAGTAAACCTGAAGTGAAGCATCGGAATCTATAACTAGTGTCACAGGAATGGTTCAAAACATAGACAGTAGGAAGAGTCATTCTTCTCGTACTTAAGACGGCATTGTGCCTTTTCTATTTAATTCCGATGCAATTTCTGTGTTCCATCGACAATAAGAAGGTCAGAGGGATACAGTAAACCTGAAGTGAAGCATCGGAATCTATAACTAGTGTCACAGGAATGGTTCAAAACATAGACGGTAAGATGAGTCAGTCTTCTTATACTTAAGTCGGCACTGTGCCTTTTGTATATAATTCCAATGCAATTTCTGTGTTTCATTGTCAATAAGAAGGTCAGAGGGATACAGTAAACCTGAAGGGTAGCATCGGAATCTATAACTAATGTCACAGGAATGGTTCAGAACATAGTCAGTAAGAAGCGTTAGTCTTCTTGTACTTAAATCGGTATTGTGCCTATTTAATTAATCCCGATGCAATTTCTGTGTTTCATCGTCAATACGAAGGTCCAAGGATACAGTAAACCTGAAGTGAAGCATCGGAATCTATAACTAGTGTCACAGGAATGGTTCAAACATAGTCAGTAAGAAGAGTGAGTCTTCTTGTACTTAAGTCGGCATTGTGCCTTTTCTATTTAATTCCGAAGGAATTGCTGTGTTTCATCGTCAATAAGAAGGTGAGAGGTATACAGTGAACCTGAAGGGAAGCAACGGAATGTATAACTAGTGTCGCAGGAATGGTTCAAAACATAGACAGTAGGAAGAGTTAGTCTTCTTGCACTTAAGTCGGCATTGTGCCTTTTCTATTTAATTCCGATGCAATTTCTGTGTTTCATCGTCAATAACAAGGTCAGAGGTATTCAGTAAACCTGGAGTGACGCATCGGAATCTGTAACTAGTGTCACAGGAGTGGTTCAAAACATAGACAGTAAGATGAGTCAGTCTTCTTATACTTAAGTCGGCACTGTGCCTTTTGTATATAATTTCGATGCAATTTCTGTGTTTCATTGTCAATAAGAAGGTCAGAGGGATACAGTAAACCTGAAGGGTAGCATCGGAATCTACAACTAGTGTCACAGGAATGGTTCAGGACATAGTCAGTAAGAAGAGTCAGTCTTCTTGTACTGAAATCGGTATTGTGCCTATTTAATTAATCCCGATGCAATTTCTGTGTTTCATCGTCAATAAGAAGGTCCAAGGGATACAGTAAACGCATAGTGAAGCATGGGAATCTAAAACTGGACTCACAGGTAATGTTCACAAAATAGTCAGTAAGAAGAGTCAATCTTCTTGTACTTAAGTCGGCATTGTGCATTTTGTATTTAATTCCGATGCCATTTCTGTGGTTTCATCATCAATAAGAAGGTCAGAGGGATACAGTAAACCTGAAGTGAAGCAACGGAATCTATAACTAGTGTCACAGGAATGGTTCAAATCATAGACAATAGGAAGGGTCAGTCTTCTTGTACTTATGTCGGCATTGTGCCTTTCCTATTTAATTCCGATGCAATTTCTGTGTGTCTTCGTCAATAAGAAGGACCAAGGGATGCAGTAAACCTGAAGTGAAGCATCGGAATCTATAACTAGTGTCACAGGAGTTGTTCAAAACATAGACAGTAAGAAGTGTCAGTCCTCTTGTACTTAAGTCGGCATTGTACCTTTTGTATTTAATTCCGATGCAATTTCTGTGTTTCAGCGACAATAAGAAGGTCAGAGGGATACAGTAAACCTGAAGTTAAGCATCGGAATCTATAACTAGTGTCACAGGAATGGTTCAAAACATAGACAGTAAGATGAGTCAGTCTTCTTATACTTAAATCGGCACTGTGAATTTTGTATATAATTCCGATGCAATTTCTGTGCTTCATTGTCAATAAGAAGGTCAGAGGGATACAGTAAACCTGAAGGGTAGCATCGGAATCTATAACTAGTGTCACAGGAATGGTTCAGAACATAATCAGTAAGAAGAGTCAGTCTTCTTGTACTTAAATCGGTATTGTGCCTATTTAATTAATCCCGATGCAATTTCTGTGTTTCATCGTCAATAAGAAGGTCCAAGGGATACAGTAAACCTGAAGTGAAGCATCGGAATCTATAACTAGTGTCACAGGAATGGTTCAATCATTGTCAGTAAGACGAGTCAGTCTTCTTGTACTTAAGTCGACATTGTGCCCTTTTTAATTTAATTCCGATGGAATTTCTGTGTTTCATCGTCAATAAGAAGGTGAGTGGTATACAGTGAACCTGAAGGGAAGCATCGGAATGTATAACTAGTGTCACAGGAATGGTTCAAATCATAGACAGTAGGGAGAGTCACTCTTCTTGTACTTAAGTCGGCATTGTGCCTTTTCTATTTAATTCCGATGCAATTTCTGTGTTTCATCGACAATAAGAAGGTCCAAGGGATACAGTAAACCTGAAGTGAAGCATCGGAATCTGTAACTAGTGTCACAGGGATGGTTCAAAACATAGACAGTAGTAAGAGTCAGTCTTCTTGTACTTAAGTCGGCATTGTGCCTTTTGTATTTAATTCCGATGCAATTTCTGTGTTTCATCGTCAATGAGATGGTCAGAGGGATACAGGTAACCTGAAGTGAAGCATCTAGTTGTATAACTAGTGTCACAGGAATGGTTCAAAACATAGACAGTAGGAAGAGTCAGTCTTCTTGTACTTGACTCGGCATTATGCCTTTTGTATTTAATTCCAATGCAGTTTCTGTGTTTCATCGTCAATACGAAGGTCACAGGGATGCAGTAAACCTGAAGTGAAGCATCGGAATCTATAACTAGTGTCACAGGAATGGTTCAAAACGTACACAGCAAGAAGCGTCAGTCTTCTTGTACTTAAGTCGGCATTGTGCCTTTTCTATTTAATTGCGATGCAATTTCTGTGTTTCATCGTCAGTAAGAAGGTCCAAGGGATACAGTAAACATATAGTGAAACTTCGGAAACTAAAACTGGTCTCACAGGAAATGATCACAACATAGTCGGTAAGAAGAGTCAGTCTTCTTGTACTTAAGTCTGCATTGTGCGTTTTCTATTTAATTCCAATGCAATTTCTGTGTTTCATCGTCAATAAGGAGATCCACGAGATACAGTAAACATATAGTGAAGCATCGGAATCAAAAACTGGACTCACAGGTAATGTTCACAAAATAGTCAGTAAGAAGAGTCAGTCTTCTTGTACTTAAGTCGGCATTGTGCATTTTGTATTTAATTCCGATGCAATTTCTGTGGTTTCATCATCAATAAGAAGGTCAGAGGGATACAGTAAACCTGAAGTGAAGCATCGGAATCTATAACTAGTGTCACCGGAATGGTTCAAATCATAGACAATAGGAAGGGTCAGTCGTCTTGTACTTATGTCATCATTGTGCCTTTCCTATTTAATTTCAATGCAATTTCTGTGTTTCTTCGTCAATAAGAAGGTCCAAGGGAAGCAGTAAACCTGAAGTGAAGCATCGGAATCTATAACTAGTGTCACAGGAGTGGTTCAAATCATTGACAGTAAGAAGAGTCAGTCTTCTTGTACTTAAGTCGGCATTGTGCCATTGTATTTAATTCCGATGCAATTTCTGTGTTTCATCGACAATAAGAAGGTCAGAGGGATACAGTAAACCTGAAGTGAAGCATCGGAATCTATAACTAGTGTCACAGGAATCGTTCAAAACATAGACGGTAAGATGAGTCAGTCTTCTAATACTTTAGTCGGCACTGTGCCTTTTGTATATAATTCCGATGCAATTTCTGTGTTTCATTGTCAATAAGAAGGTCAGAGGGATACAGTAAACCTGAAGGGTAGCATCGGAATCTATAACTAGTGTCACAGGAATGGTTCAGAACATAGTCAGTAAGAAGAGTTAGTCTTCTTGTACTTAAATCGGTATTGTGCCTATTTAATTAATCCCGATGCAATTTCTGTGTTTCATCGTCAATACGAAGGTCCAAGGATACAGTAAACCTGAAGTGAAGCATCGGAATCTATAACTAGTGTCACAGGAATGGTTCAAACATAGTCAGTAAGAAGAGTCAGTCTTCTTGTACTTAAGTCGGCATTGTGCCTTTTCTATTTAATTCCGATGGAATTGCTGTGTTTCATCGGCAATAAGAAGGTGAGAGGTATACAGTGAACCTGAAGGGAAGCATCGGAATGTATAACTAGTGTCACAGGAATGGTTCAAAACATAGACAGTAGGAAGAGTTAGTCTTCTTGTACTTAAGTCGGCATTGTGCCTTTTCTATTTAATTCCGATGCAATTTCTGTGTTTCATCGTCAATGAGAAGGTTAGAGGGATACAGTACACCTGAAGTGAAGCATCGGAATCTATAACTAGTGTCACAGGAGTGGTTCAAAACATAGACAGTAAGATGAGTCAGTCTTCTTATACTTAAGTCGGCACTGTGCCTCTTGTATATAATTCAGATGCAATTTCTGTGTTTCATTGTCAATAAGAAGGTCAGAGGGATACAGTAAACCTGAAGGGTAGCATCGGAATCTACAACTAGTGTCACAGGAATGGTTCAGAACATAGTCAGTAAGAAGAGTCAGTCTTCTTGTACTTAAATCGGTATTGTGCCTATTTAATTAATCCCGATGCAATTTCTGTGTTTCATCGTCAATACGAAGGTCCAAGGGATACAGTAAACGCATAGTGAAGCATTGGAATCTAAAAGTGGACTCACAGGTAATGTTCACAAAATAGTCAGTAAGAAGAGTCAATCTTCTTGTACTTAAGTCGGCATTGTGCATTTTGTATTTAATTCCGATGCCATTTCTGTGGTTTCATCATCAATAAGAAGGTGAGAAAGATACAGTAAACCTGAAGTGAAGCAACGGAATCTATAACTAGTGTCACCGGAATGGTTCAAATCATAGACAATAGGAAGGGTCAGTCTTCTTGTACTTATGTCGGCATTGTGCCTTTCCTATTTAATTCCGATGCAATTTCCGTGTGTCTTCGTCAATAAGAAGGACCAAGGGATGCAGTAAACCTGAAGTGAAGCATCGGAATCTATAACTAGTGTCACAGGAATGGTTCAAAACATAGACAGTAGGAAGAGTCATTCTTCTCGTACTTAAGACGGCATTGTGCCTTTTCTATTTAATTCCGATGTAATTTCTGTGTTTCATCGTCAATAAGAAGGTCATAAGGATACAGTAAACCTGAAGGGAAGCATCGGAATCTATAACTAGTGTCACAGGAATGGTTCAAACATAGTCAGTAAGAAGAGTCAGTCTTCTTGTACTTAAGTCGGCATTGTGCCTTTTTATTTAATTCCGATGCAATTTCAGTGTTTCATCGTCAATAAGAAGGTCCAAGGGATACAGTAAACCTGAAGTGAAGCATCAGAATCTATAACTAGTGTCACAGGAATGTTTCAAACATAGTCAGAAAGAAGAGTCAGTCTTCTTGTGCTTAAGTCGGCATTGTGCCTTTGCTATTTAATTCCGATGGAATTTCTGTGTTTCATCGTCAATAGAAGGTGAGAGGGATACAGTAAACCTCAACTGAAGCATAGGAATGTATTACTAGTGTCACAGGAATGGTTCAAAACATAGACAGTAGGAAGAGTCAGTCTTCTTGTACTTGAGTCGGCATTGTGCCTTTTGTATTTATTTCCGATGCAATTTCTGTGTTTCATCGTCAATAACAAGGTCAGAGGTATACAGTAAACCTGTAGTGAAGCATCGGAATCTGTAACTAGCGTCACAGGATTGGTTCAAAACATAGATAGTAAGAAGAGTCAGTCTTCTTGTACTTAAGTCGGCATTGTGCCTTTTCTATTTAATTCCGATGCAATTTCTGTATTTCATCGTCAATGAGAAGGTCAGAGATATACAGTACACCTGAAGTGAAGCATCGGAATCTATAACTAGTGTCACAGGAGTGGTTCAAAACATAGACAGTAAGAAGAGTCAGTCTACTTGTACTTAAGTCGGCATTGTGGTTTTTGTATTTAATTCCGATGCAATTTCTGTGTTTCATCGTCAATAAGAAGGTCAGAGGGATACAGTAAAACTGAAGTGAAGCATCGGAATCTATAACTAGTGTCACAGGAATGGTTCAAAACATAGACAGTAGGAAGAGTCATTCTTCTCGTACTTAAGACGGCATTGTGCGTTTTCTATTTAATTCCGATGTAATTTCTGTGTTTCATCGTCAATAAGAAGGTCAAAGGGATACAGTAAACCTGAAGTGAAGCATCGGAATCTATAACTAGTGTCACAGGAATGGTTCAAACATAGTCAGAAAGAAGAGTCAGTCTTCTTGTGCTTAAGTCGGCATTGTGCCTTTGCTATTTAATTCCGATGGAATTTCTGTGTTTCATCGTCAATAGAAGGTGAGAGGGATACAGTAAACCTCAACTGAAGCATAGGAATGTATAACTAGTGTCACAGGAATGGTTCAAAACATAGACAGTAGGAAGAGTCAGTCTTCTTGTACTTGAGTCGGCATTGTGCCTTTTGTATTTATTTCCGATGCAATTTCTGTGTTTCATCGACTATTTGAAGGTCAGAGGGATACAGTAAACCTGAAGTGAAGCATCGGAATCTATAACTAGTGTCACAGGAATGGTTCAAAACATAGACAGTGGGAAGAGTCATTCTTCTTGTACTTAAGACGGCATTGTGCCTTTTCTATTTAATTCCGATGCAATTTCTGTGTTTCATCGTCATTAAGAAGGTCAAAGGGATACAGTAAAAAAGAAGTGAATCATCGGAATCTATAACTAGTGTCACAGGAATGGTTCAAAACATAGACAGTAGTAAGAGTCAGTCTTCTTGCACTTAACTCGGCATTGTGCCTTTTGTATTTAATTTCGATGCAATTTCTGTGTATCATCGTCAATATGAAGGACCAAGGGATACAGTAAACACATAGTGTAGCATCGGAATCTAAAACTGGTCTCACAGGAAATGTTCAAATCATAGTCAGTAAGAAGGGTCAGTCTTCTTGTACTTAAGTCGGCATTGCGCCATTTCTATTTAATTCCGATGCAAATTCTGTGTTTCGTCATCAATAAGAAGGTCCAAGGGATACAGTAAACCTGAAGTGAAGCACCGGAATCTAAAACCGGTCTCTCAGGAAAGGTTCAAAGCATAGAGAGTAAGAAGAACAAGTCATCTTGTATTTGAGTTGGCATTGTGCCTTTTGTATTTAATTCCGATGCAGTTTCTCTGTTTCATCGTCAATAAGAAGGTCAGAGGGAATCAGTAAACTTGAAGTGAAGCATCGGAATCTATAACTAGTTTCACAGGAATGGTTAAAACATAGACAGTTGGAAGAGTCAGTCTTCTTGTACTTAAGTCGGCATTGTGCCTTTTCTATTTAATTGCGATGCAATTTCTGTGTTTCATCGTCAATAAGACGGTCCAAGGGAGACAGTAAACATATAGTGAAGCTTCGGAATCTAAAACTGGTCTCACAGGAAATGTTCACAACATAGTCAGTAAGAAGAGCAGTCTTTTTGTAGATAAGTCGGCATTGTGCCTTTTCTATTCAATTCCGATGCAATTACTGTGTTTCATCGTCAATAAGAAGGTCCAAGGGATACAGTAAACATATAGTGAAGCATCGGAATCTAAAACTGGACTCACAGGTAATGTTCACAAAATAGTCAGTAAGAAGAGTCGGTCTTCTTGTACTTAAGTCGGCATTGTGCATTTTGTATTTAATTCCGATGCAATTTCTGTGGTTTCATCATCAATACGAAGGTCAGAGGGATACAGTAAACCTGAAGTGAAGCATCGGAATCTATAACTAGTGTCACCGGAATGGTTCAAATCATAGACAATAGGAAGGGTCAGTCTTCTTGTACTTATGTCGGCATTGTACCTTTCCTATTTAAGTCCGATGCAATTTCTGTGTTTCTTCGTCAATAAGAAGGTCCAAGGGATGCAGTAAACCTGAAGTGATGCATCGGAATCTATAACTAGTGTCACAGGGGTGGTTCAAAACATAGATAGTAAGAAGAGTAAGTCTTCTTGTACTTAAGTCGGCATTGTGCCTTTTCTACTTAATTCCGATGCAATTTCTGTGTTTCATCGCCAATGAGAAGGTCAGTGGGATACAGTACACCTGAAGTGAAGCATCGGAATCTATCACTAGTGTCACAGGAATGGTTCAAATCGTAGACAGTAAGATGAGTCAGTCTTCTTATACTTAAGTCGGCACTGTGCCTTTTGTATATAATTCCGATGCAATTTCTGTGTTTCATTGTCAATAAGAAGGTCCAAGGGATACAGTAAACCTGAAGTGAAGCATCGCAATCTATAACTAGTGTCACAGGAATGGTTCAAACATAGTCAGAAAGAAGAGTCTGTCTTCTTGTGCTTAAGTCGGCATTGTGCCTTTTCTATTTAATTCCGATGCAAGTTCTGTGTTTCATCGTCAATAAGAAGGTCAAAGGGATACAGTAAAAATGAAATGAATCATCGGAATCTATAACTAGTGTCACAGGAATGGTTCAAATCGTAGACAGTAAGATGAGTCAGTCTTCTTATACTTAAGTCGGCACTGTGCCTTTTGTATATAATTCCGATGCAATTTCTGTGTTTCATTGTCAATAAGAAGGTCCAAGGGATACAGTAAACCTGAAGTGAAGCATCGGAATCTATAACTAGTGTCACAGGAATGGTTCAAATCATAGACAGTAAGATGAGTCAGTCTTCTTATACTTAAGTCGGCACTGTGCCTTTTCTATATAATTCCGATGCAATTTCTGTGTTTCATTGTCAATAAGAAGGCCAGAGGGATACAGTAAACCTGAAGGGTAGCATCGGAATCTATAACTAGTGTCACAGGAATGGTTCAGAACATAGTCAGTAAGAGGAGTCAGTCTTCTTGTACTTAAATCGGTATTGTGCCTATTTGATTAATCCCGATGCAATATCTGTGTTTCATCGTCAATAAGAAGGTCCAAGGGATACAGTAAACCTGAAGTGAAGCATCGGAATCTATAACTAGTGTCACAGGAATGGTTCAAACATAGTCAGTAAGAAGAGTCAGTCCTCTTGTACTTAAGTCGACATTGTGCCTTTTCTATTTAATTCCGATGGAATTTCTGTGTTTCATCGTCAATAAGAAGGTGGGAGGTATACAGTGAACCTGAAGGGAAGCATCGGAATGTATAACTAGTGTCACAGGACTGGTTCAAAACATAGACAGTAGGAAGAGTCAGTCTTCTTGTACTTAAGTCGGCATTGTGCCATTTCTATTTAATTCCGATGCAATTTCTGTGTTTCATCGTCAATGAGAAGGTCAGAGGGTTACAGTACACCTGAAGTGAAGCATCGGAATATAAAACTGGACTCACAGGTAATGTTCGCAAAATAGTCAGTAAGAAGAGTCAGTCTTCTTGTACTTAAGTCGGCATTGTGCATTTTGTATTTAATTCCGATGCAATTTCTGTGGTTTCATCATCAATAAGAAGGTCAGAGGGATACAGTAAACCTGAAGTGAAGCATCGAAATCTATAACTAGTGTCACCGGAATGGTTCAAATCATAGACAATAGGAAGGGTCAGTCATCTTGTACTTATGTCGGCATTGTGCCTTTCCTATTTAATTCCGATGCAATTTCTGTGTTTCTTCGTCAATAAGAAGGTCCAAGGGATGCAGTAAACCTGAAGTGAAGAATCGGAATCTATAACTAGTGTCACAGGAGTGGTTCAAAACATAGACCGTAAGAAGAGTCAGTCCTCTTGTAGTTAAGTCGGCATTGTGCCTTTTGTATTTAATTCCGATGCAATTTCTGTAGTTCATCGACAATAAGAAGGTAAGAGGGATACAGTAAACCTGAAGTGAAGCATCGGAATCTATAACTAGTGTCACAGGAATGGTTCAAATCATAGACAGTAGGAAGAGTCAGTCTTCTTGTACTTAAGTCGGCATTGTGCCTTTTGTATTTAATTCCGATGCAATTTCTGTGTTTCGTCGTCAATAAGAAGGTCCAAGGGATGCAGTAAACCTGAAGTGAAGCATCGGAATCTATAATTAGTGTCAGAGGAATTGTTCAAAACATAGACAGTAAGATGAGTCGGTCTTCTTGTACGTAAGTCGGCGTTGTGCCTTTTGTATTTAATTCCGATGCAATTTCTGTGTTTCATCGTCAATAAGAAGGTCAGTGGGATACAGTAAACCTGAAGTGAAGCATCGGAATCTATAACTAGTGTCACGGGGATGGTTCAAAGCATAGAGATTAGGAAGATTCAGTCTTCTTATACTTAACTCGGCACTGTGCCTTTTGTATTTAATTCCGATGCAATTTCTGTGGTTTCATCATCAATAAGAAGGTCAGAGGGATACAGTAAACCTGAAGTGAAGCATCGAAATCTATAACTAGTGTCACTGGAATGGTTCAAATCATAGACAATAGGAAGGGTCAGTCATCTTGTACTTATGTCGGCATTGTGCCTTTCCTATTTAATTCCGATGCAATTTCTGTGTTTCTTCGTCAGTAAGAAGGTCCAAGGGATGCAGTAAACCTGAAGTGAAGAATCGGAATCTATAACTAGTGTCACAGGAGTGGTTCAAAACATAGACTGTAAGAAGAGTCAGTCCTCTTGTACTTAAGTCGGCATTGTGCCTTTTGTATTTAATTCCGATGCAATTTCTGTGTTTCATCGACAATAAGAAGGTAAGAGGGATACAGTAAACCTGAAGTGAAGCATCGGATTCTATAACTAGTGTCACAGGAATGGTTCAAATCATAGACAGTAAGATGAGTCAGTCTTCTTATACTTAAGTCGGCACTGTGCCTTTTGTATATAATTCCGATGCAATTTCTGTGTTTCATTGTCAATAAGAAGGTCAGAGGGATACAGTAAACCTGAAGGGTAGCATCGGAATCTATCACTAGTGTCACAGGAATGGTTCAGAACATAGTCAGTAAGAAGAGTCAGTCTTCTTGTACTTAAATCGGTATTGTGCTATTTAATTAATCCCGATGCAATATCTGTGTTTCATCGTCAATAAGAAGGTCCAAGGGATACAGTAAACCTGAAGTGAAGCATCGGAATCTATAACTAATGTCACAGGAATGGTTCAAACATAGTCAGTAAGAAGAGTAAGTCTTCTTGTACTTAAGTCGACATTGTGCCTTTTCCATTTAATTCCGATGGAATTTCTGTGTTTCATCGTCAATAAGAAGGTGGGAGGGATACAGTGAACCTGAAGGGACGCATCGGAATGTATAACTAGTGTCACAGGACTGGTTCAAAACATAGACAGTAGGAAGAGTCAGTCTTCTTGTAATTAAGTCGGCATTGTACCTTTTCTATTTAATTCCGATGCAATTTCTGTGTTTCATCGTCAATGAGAAGGTCAGAGGGATACAGTACACCTGAAATGAAGCATCGGAATCTATAACTAGTGTCACAGGAGTGGTTCAAAACATAGACAGTAAGAAGAGTCAGTCTACTTGTACTTAAGTCGGCATTGTGCCTTTTGTATTTAATTCCGATGCAATTTCTGTGTTTCATCGACAATAAGAAGGTCAGAGGGATACAGTAAACATGAAGTGAAGCATCGGAATCTATAACTAGTGTCACAGGAGCGGTTCAAAGCATAGACAGTAAGATGAGTCAGTCTTCTTGTACGTAATTCGGCATTGTGCCCTTTGTATTTATTTCCGATGCAATTTCTGTGTTTCATTGTCAATAAGAAGGTCAGAGGGATACAGTAAACCTGAAGTGAAGCATGGGAATCTATAACTAGTGTCAAGGGAATGGTTCAAAACATAGAGATTAGGAAGAGTCAGTCTTCTTATACTTAAGTCGGCACTGTGCCTCTTGTATATGATTCCGATGCAATTTCTGTGTTTCATCGTCAATAAGAAGGTCGGAGGGATACAGTAAACCTGAAGGGAAGCATCGGAATCTATAACTAGTGTCACAGGAATGGTTCAAACATAGTCAGCAAGAAGAGTCAGTCTTCTTGTGCTTAAGTCGGCATTGTGAATTTTCTATTTAATTCCGATGGAATTTCTGTGTTTCATCGTCAATAGAAGGTGACAGGGATACAGTAAACCTGAAGTGAAGCATCGGAATCTATAACTAGTGTCACAGGAATGGTTCAAAGCATAGACAATAGGAATAGTCATTCTTCTTGTACTTAAGACGGCATTGTGCCTTTTCTATTTAATTCCGATGCAATTTCTGTGTTTCATCGTCAATAAGAAGGTCAAAGGGATACAGTAAAAATGAAGTGAATCATCGGCATCTATAACTAGTGTCACAGGAATGGTTCAAAACATAGACAGTTGGAAGAGTCAGTTTTCCTGTACTTAACACGGCATTGTGCCTTTTCTATTTAATGACGATGCAATTTCTGTGTTTCATCGTCAATAAGAAGGTCCAAGGGATACAGTAAACATATAGTGAAGCATCGGAATCTAAAACTGGACTCACAGGTAATGTTCACAAAATAGTCAGTAAGAAGAGTCAGTCTTCTTGTACTTAAGTCGGCATTGTGCATTTTGTATTTAATTCCGATGCAATTTCTGTGGTTTCATCATCAATAAGAAGGTCAGAGGGATACAGTAAACCTGCAGTGAAGCATCGGTATCTATAACTAGTGTCACCGGAATGGTTCAAATCATAGACAATGGGAAGGGTCAGTCTTCTTGTACTTATGTCTTCATTGTGCCTTTCCTATTTAATTCCGAAGCAATTTCTTTGTTTCTTCGTCAATAAGAAGGTCCAAGGGATGCAGTAAATCTGAAGTGAAGAATCGGAATCTGTAACTAGTGTCACAGGAGTGGTTCAAAACATTGACAGTAAGAAGAGTCAGTCCTCTTGTACATAAGTCGGCATTGTGCCTTTTGTATTTAATTCCGATGCAATTTCGGTGCTTCATCGACAATAAGAAGGTCAGAGGGATACAGTAAACCTGAAGTGAAGCATCGGAATCTATAACTAGTGTCACAGGAATGGTTCGAAACATAGACAGTAAGATGAGTTAGTCTTCTTATACTTAAGTCGGCACTGTGCCTTATGTATATAATTCCGATGCAATTTCTGTGTTTCATTGCCAATAAGAAGGTCAGAGGGATCCAGTAAACCTGAAGGGTAGCATCGGAATCTATAACTAGTGTCACAGGAATGGTTCAGAACATAGTCAGTAAGAAGAGTACGTCTTCTTGTACTTAAATCGGTATTGTGCCTATTTAACTAATCCCGATGCAATTTCTGTGTTTCATCGTCAATAAGAAGGTCCAAGGGATACAGTAATCCTGAAGTGAAGCATCGGAATCTATAACTAGAGTCACAGGAATGGTTCAAACATAGTCAGTAAGAAGAGTCACTCTTCTTGTACTTAAGTCGGCATTGTTTCTTTTCTATTTAATTACGATGTAATTTCTGTGTTTCATCGTCAATAAGAAGGTGAGAGGTATACAGTGAACCTGAAGGGATGCATCGGAATGTATAACTAGTGTCACAGGAATGGTTCAAAGCATTGACAGTAGGAAGAGTCAGTCTTCTTGTACTTAAGTCGGCATTGTGCCTTTTCTATTTAATTCCGATGCAATTTCTGTGTTTCATCGTCAACAACAAGGTCAGAGGTATACAGTAAACCTGTAGTGAAGCATCGGAATCTGTAACTAGCGTCACAGGAATGGTTCAAAACATACATAGTAAGAAGAGTCAGTCTTCTTGTACTTAGGTCGGCATTGTGCCTTCTCTATTTAATTCCGATGCAATTTCTGTGTTTCATCGTCAATAACAAGGTCAGAGGTATACAGTAAACCTGTAGTGATGCATCGGAATCTGTAACTAGCGTCACAGGAATGGTTCAAAACATAGATAGTAAGAAGAGTCAGTCTTCTTGTAATTAAGTCGTCATTGTGCCATTTCTATTTAATTCCGATGCAATTTCTGTGTTTCATTGTCAATGAGAAGGTCAGAGGGATACAGTACACCTGAAGTGAAGCATCGGAATCTATAACTAGTGTCACAGGAGTGGTTCAAAACATAGACAGTAAGAAGAGTCAGTCTACTTGTACTTAAGTCGGCATTGTGCCTTTTGTATTTAATTCCGATGCAATTTCTGTGTTTCATCGACAATAAGAAGGTCAGAGGGATACAGTAAACATGAAGTGAAGCATCGGAATCTATAACTAGTGTCACAGGAGCGGTTCAAAGCATAGACAGTAAGATGAGTCAGTCTTCTTGTACGTAATTCGGCATTGTGCCCTTTGTATTTATTTCCGATGCAATTTCTGTGTTTCATTGTCAATAGGAAGGTCAGAGGGATACAGTAAACCTGAAGTGAAGCATGGGAATCTATAACTAGTGTCACGGGAATGGTTCAAAACATAGAGATTAGGAAGAGTCAGTCTTCTTATACTTAAGTCGGCACTGTGCCTTTTGTATATGATTCCGATGCAATTTCTGTGTTTCATCGTCAATAAGAAGGTCAGAGGGATACAGTAAACCTGAAGGGAAGCATCGGAATCTATAACTAGTGTCACAGGAATGGTTCAAACATAGTCAGTAAGAAGAGTCAGTCTTCTTGTGCTTAAGTCGGCATTGTGCCTTTTCTATTTAATTCCGATGGAATTTCTGTGTTTCATCGTCAATAGAAGAAGACAGGGATACAGTAAACCTGAAGTGAAGCATCGGAATCTATAACTAGTGTCACAGGAATGGTTCAAAGCATAGACAATAGGAAGAGTCAGTTTTCCTGTACTTAACACGGCATTGTGCCTTTTCTATTTAATGACGATGCAATTTCTGTGTTTCATCGTCAATAAGAAGGTCCAAGGGATACAGTAAACATATAGTGAAGCATCGGAATCTAAAACTGGACTCACAGGTAATGTTCACAAAATAGTCAGTAAGAAGAGACCGTCATCTTGTACTTAAGTCGGCATTGTGCACTTTGTATTTAATTCCGATGCAATTTCTGTGGTTTCATCATCAATAAGAAGGTCAGAGGGATACAGTAAACCTGCAGTGAAGCATCGGTATCTGTAACTAGTGTCACCGGAATGGTTCAAATCATAGACAATCGGAAGGGTCAGTCTTCTTGTACTTATGTCTTCATTGTGCCTTTCCTATTTAATTCCGAAGCAATTTCTTTGTTTCTTCGTCAATAAGAAGGTCCAAGGGATGCAGTAAATCTGAAGTGAAGCATCGGAATCTGTAACTAGTGTCACAGGAGTGGTTCAAAACATTGACAGTAAGAAGAGTCAGTCCTCTTGTACATAAGTCGGCATTGTGCCTTTTCTATTTAATTCCGATGGAATTTCTGTGTTTCATCGTCAATAGCAGGTGACAGGGATACAGTTAACCTGAAGTGAAGCATCGGAATCTATAACTAGTGTCACAGGAATGGTTCAAAGCATAGACAATAGGAAGAGTCATTCTTCTTGTACTTAAGACGGCATTGTGCCTTTTCTACTTAATTCCGATGCAATTTCTGTGTTTCATCGTCAGTAAGAAGGTCAGAGGGATACAGTAAACCAGAAGGGAAGCATCGGAATCTATAACTAGTGTCACAGGAATGGTTCAAACATAGTCAGTAAGAAGAGTCAGTCTTCTTGTGCTTAAGTCGGCATTGTGCCTTTTCTATTTAATTCCGATGGAATTTCTGTGTTTCATCGTCAATAGCAGGTGACAGGGATACAGTAAACCTGAAGTGAAGCATCGGAATCTATAACTAGTGTCACAGGAATGGTTCAAAGCATAGACAATAGGAAGAGTCATTCTTCTTGTACTTAAGACGGCATTGTGCCTTTTCTACTTAATTCCGATGCAATTTCTGTGTTTCATCGTCAATAAGAAGGTCAAAGGGATACAGTATAAATGAAGTGAATCATCGGAATCTATAACTAGTGTCACAGGAATATTTCAAAACATAGACAGTAGGAGAGTCAGTCTTCCTGTACTTAACTCGGCATTGTGCCTTTTCTATTTAATTGCGATGCAATTTCTGTGTTTCATCGTCAATAAGAAGGTCGAAGGGATACAGTAAACATATAGTGAAGCATCGGAATCTAAAACTGGTCTTACAGGAAATGTTCACAACATAGTCAGTAAGAAGAGCAGTCTTCTTGTACTTAAGTCGGCATTGTGCCTTTTCTATTTAATGACGATGCAATTTCTGTGTTTCATCGTCAATAAGAAGGTCCAAGGGATAAAGTAAACATATAGTGAAGCATCGGAATCTAAAACTGGACTCTCAGGTAACGTTCACAAAATAGTCAGTAAGAAGAGTCAGTCGTCTTGTACTTAAGTCGGCATTGTGCATTTTGTATTTAATTCCGATGCAATTTCTGTGTTTCATCGACAATAAGAAGGTCAGAGGGATACAGTAAACCTGAAGTGAAGCATCGGAATCTATAACGAGTGTCACAGGAATGGTTCAAAACATAGACAGTAAGATGGGTCAGTCTTCTTATACTTAAGTCGGCACTGTGCCTTATGTCTATAATTCCGATGCAATTTCTGTGTTTCATTGTCAATAAGAAGGTCAGAGGGATCCAGTAAACCTGAAGGGTAGCATCGGAATCTATAACTAGTGTCACAGGAATGGTTGAGAACATAGTCAGTAAGAAGAGTCAGTCTTCTTGTACTTACATCGGTATTGTGCCTATTTAATTAATCCCGTTGCAATTTCTGTGTTTCATCGTCAATAAGAAGGTCCAAGGGATACAGTAAACCTGAAGTGAAGCATCGGAATCTATAACTAGTGTCACAGGAATGGTTCAAACATAGTCAGTAAGAAGAGTCAGTCTTCTTGTACTTAAGTCGGCATTGTTTCTTTTCTATTTAATTCCGATGTAATTTCTGTGTTTCATCGTCAATAAGAAGGTGAGAGGTATACAGTGAACCTGAAGGGAAGCATCGGAATGTATAACTAGTGTCACAGGAATGGTTCAAAGCATAGACAGTAGGAAGAGTCAGTCTTCTTGTACTTAAGTCGGCATTGTGCCTTTTCTATTTAATTCCGATGCAATTTCTGTGTTTCATCGTCAATGAGAAGGTCAGAGGGATACAGTACATCTGAAGTGAAGCATCGGAATCTATAACTAGTGTCACAGGAGTGGTTCAAAACATAGACAGTAAGAAAAGTCAGTCTACTTGTACTTAAGTCGGCATTGTGCATTTTGTATTTATTTCCGATGCAATTTCTGTGTTTCATCGACAATAAGAAGGTCAGAGGGATACAGTAAACCTGAAGTGAAGCGTCGGAATCTATAACTAGTGTCACAGGAACTGTTCAAAACATAGACAGTAAGATGAGTCAGTCTTCTTGTACGTAAGTCGGCATTGTGCCTTTTGTATTTAATTCTGATGCAATTTCTGTGCTTCATCGCCAATAAGAAGGTCAGAGGGATACAGTAAACCCGAAGTGAAGCATCGAAATCTATAAATAGTGTCACAGGAATAGTTCAAGCATAGTCAGTAAGAAGAGTCAGTCTTCTTGTGCTTAAGTCGGCATTGTGCCTTTTCTATTTAATTCCGATGGAATTTCTGTGTTTCATCGTCAATAGAAGGTGAGAGGGATACAGTAAACCTCAACTGAAGCATAGGAATGTATAACTAGTGTCACAGGAATGGATCAAACCATAGACAGTAGGAAGAGTCAGTCTTCTTGCACTTGAGTCGGCATTGTGCCTTTTGTATTTATTTCCAATGCAATTTCTGTGTTTCATCGTCAATTAGAAGGTCAGAGGGATACAGTAAACCTGAAGTGAAGCATCGGAAACTATAACTAGTGTCACAGGAATGGTTCAAAACATAGACAGTAGGAAGAGTCATTCTTCTTGTACTTAAGACGGCATTGTGCCTTTTCTATTTAATTCCGATGCAATTTCTGTGTTTCATCGTCAATAAGAAGGTCCAAGGGATACAGTATACCTGAAGTGAAGCATCGGAATCCATAACTAGTGTCACAGGAATGGTTCAAACATAGTCAGTAAGAAGAGTCAGTCTTCCTGTACTTAAGTCGGCATTGTGCCATTTCTATTTAATTCCGATGCAATTTCTGTGTTTCGTCGTCATTAAGAAGGTCCAAGGGATACAGTAAACCTGAAGTGAAGCACTGGAATCTAAAACCGGTCTCTCAGGAAAGGTTCAAACACAGAGTGTAAGAAGAGCCAGTCATCTTGTATTTGAGTCGGCATTGTGCCTTTTGTATTTAATTCCGATGCAGTTTCTCTGTTTCATCGTCAATAAGAAGGTCAGAGGGAATCAGTAAACTTGAAGTGAAGCATCGGAATCTATAACTAGTGTCACAGGAAAGGTTAAAACATAGACAGTTGGTAGAGTCAGTCTTCTTGTACTTAAGTCGGCATTGCGCCTATTTATTTAATCCCGATGCAATTTCTGTGTTTCGTCGTCAATAACAGGGTTTAAGGGATACAGTAAACCTGAAGTGAAGCGTCGGAATCTATAACTAGTGTCACAGGAATGGTTCTAACGTAGTCAGTAAAAGGAGTCAGTCTTCTTGTACTTAAGTCGGCATTGTGCTATTTCTACTTAATTCCGATGGAATTTCTGTGTTTCATCGTCAATAAGAAGGTGAGAGGGATACAGTAAACCTGAAGTGAAGCATCGGAATGTATAACTAGTGTCACAGGAATGGTTCAAAACATAGACAGTAGGAAGAGTCAGTCTCCTTGTACTTAAGTCGGCATTGTGCCTTTTCTATGTAATTGCGATGCAATTTCTGTGTTTCATCGTCAATAACAAGGTCAGAGGTATACACTAAACCTGTAGTGAAGCATCGGAATCTGAACTAGCGTCACAGGAATGGTTCAAAACATAGATAGTAAGAAGAGTCAGTCTTCTTGTACTTAAGTCCGCATTGTGCCTTTTCTATTTAATTCCGATGCAATTTCTGTGTTTCATCGTCAATAAGAAGGTCAAAGGGATACAGTAAACCTGGAGTGAAGCATCAGAATCTATAACTAGTGTCACAGTTATGGTTCAAAACATAGACAGTAAGAAGAGTCAGTCTTCTTGTACTTAAGTCGGCATTGTGCCTTTTCTATTTAAATCCGATGCAATTTCTGTGTTTCATCGTCAATAAGAAGGTCAGAGGGATACACTAAACCTGATCTGAAACATAGGAATGTATAACTAGTGTCACAGGAATGGTTCAAAACATGGACAGTAGGAAGAGTCAGTCTTCTTGTACTTAAGTCGGGATTGTGCCTTTTTATTTAATACCGATGCAGTTTCTGTGTTTCATCGCCAATAAGAAGGTCCAAGGGATACAGTAAACATGAAGTGAAGCATCGGAATCTAAAACTAGTGTCACAGGAATGGTTCAAACATAGTCAGTAAGAAGAGTCAGTCTTCTTGTGCTTAAGTCGGCATTGTGCCTTTTCTATTTAATTCCGATGGAATTTCTGTGTTTCATCGTCAATAGAAGGTGAGAGGGATACACTAAACCTGATCTGAAACATAGGAATGTATAACTAGAGTCACAGGAATGGTTCAAAACATGGACAGTAGGAAGAGTCAGTCTTCTTGTACTTGAGTCGTCATTGTGCCTTTTGTATTTATTTCCGACGCAATTTCTGTGTTTCATCGTCAATTAGAAGGGTGGAGGGATACAGTAAACCTGAAGTGAAGCATCGGAATCTATAACTAGTGTCACTGGAATGGTTCAAAACAAAGACAGTGGAAAGAGTCATTCTTCCTGTACTTATGTCGGCATTGTGCCTTTTGTATTTAATTTCGATGCAATTTCTGTGTATCATCGTCAAGAAGAAGGTCCAAGGGATACAGTAAACACATAATGAAGCATCGGAATCTAAAACTGGTCTCACAGGAATTGTTCAAGTCATAGGCAGTAAGAAGAGTCAGTCTTCTTGTACTTAAGTCGGCATTATGCCATTTCTGTTTAATTCCGATGCAATTTCTGTGTTTCGTCGTCAATAAGAAGGTCCAAGGGATACAGTAAACCTGATGTGAAGCTCCGGAATCTAAAACCGGTCTCTCAGGAAAGGTTCTAAACATAGAGAGTAAGAAGAGCCAGTCATCTTGTATTTGAGTCGGCATTGTGCCTTTTGTATTTAATTCCGATGCAGTTTCTCTGTTTCATCGTCAATAAGAAGGTCAGAGGGAATCAGTAAACTTGAAGTGAAGCATCGGAATCTATAACTGGTGTCACAGGTATGGTTCAAACATAGTCAGTAAGATGAGTCAGTCTTCTTGTACTTAAGTCGGCATTGTGCCTTTTCTATTTAATTCCGATGGAATTTCTGTGTTTCAACGTCAATAAGAAGGTCAAAGGGAAACAGTAGACCTGGAGTGAAGCATCGGAATCTATAACTAGTGTCACAAGAATGGTTCAAAACAAAGACAGTAAGAAGAGTCAGTCTTCTTGTACTTAAGTCGGCATTGCGCCTTTTCTATTTAATTGCGATGCAATTTATGTGTTTCATCGTCAATAAGAAGGTGCAAGGGATACAGTAAACTTATAGTGAAGCATCGGAATCTAAAACTGGTCTCACAGGAAATGTTCACAACATAGTCAGTAAGAAGAGTCAGTCTTCTTGTACTGAAGTCGGCATTGTGCCTTTTCTATTTAATTCCGATGCAATTTCTGTGTTTCATCGTCAATAAGAAGGTCCAAGGGATACAGCAAACTTATAGTGAAGCATCGGAATCTAAAACTGGACTCACAGGAAATATTCACAAAATAGTCAGCAAGAAGAGTCAGTCTTCTTGTACTTAAGTCGGCATTGTGCATTTTGTATTTAATTCCGATGCAATTTCTGTGTTTCATCAACAATAAGGTCAGAGGTATACAGTGAACCTGAAGTGAAGCATCGGAATCTATAACTAGTGTCACAGGAATGGTTCAAAACATAGACTGTAAGATGAGTCAGTCTTCTTGTACGTAAGTCGGCATTGTGCCTTTTGTATTTAATTCTGATGCAATTTCTGTGTTTCATCGTCAATAAGAAGGTCAGAGGGATACAGTAAACCTGAAGTGAAGCATCGGATTCCATAACCAGTCTCACGGGAATGGTTTAAAACAAAGAGATTAGGAAGAGTAAGTTTTCTTATACTTAAGTCGGCACTGTGCCCTTTGTATATAATTCCGATGCTATTTCTGTGTTTCATTGTCAATAAGAAGGTCAGAGGGATGCAGTAAACCTGAATGGTAGCATCGGAATCTATAACTAGCGTCACAGGAATGGTTCGAAACATAGATAGTAAGAAGAGTCAGTCCTCTTGTACTTAAGTCGGCATTGTGCCTTTGCTATTTAATTCCGATGCAATTTCTGTGTTTCATCGTCAATAGGAAGGTCAAAGGGATACAGTAAACCTGGAGCGAAGCATCGGAATCTATAACTAGTGTCAGAGGAATGGTTCAAAACATAGACAGTAAGAAGAGTCAGTCTTCTTGTACTTAAGACGGCATTGTGCCTTTTGTATTTAATTCCGATGCATTTTCTGTGTTTCATCGACAATAAGAAGGTCCAAGGGATACAGTAAACCTGGAGCGAAGCATCGGAATCTATAACTAGTGTCAGAGGAATGGTTCAAAACATAGACAGTAAGAAGAGTCAGTCTTCTTGTACTTAAGACGGCATTGTGCCTTTTGTATTTAATTCCGATGCAATTTCTGTGTTTCATCGTCAATGAGAAGGTCAGAGGGATATAGTACACCTTAAGTGAAGCATCGGAATCTGTAACTAGTGTCACAGGAGTGGATCAAAACATAGACAGTAAGAAGAGTCAGTACTCTTGTACTTAAGTCGGCATTGTGCCTTTTGTATTTAATTCCGATGCAATTTCTGTGTTTCATCGACAATAAGAAGATCAGAGGGATACAGTAAACATAAAGTGAAGCATCGGAATCTATAACTAGTGTCACAGGAACGGTTCAAAACATAGACAGTAAGATGAGTCAGTCTTCTTGTACGTAAGTCGGCATTGTGCCTTTTGTATTTGATTCCGATGCAATTTCTGTGTTTCACCGTCAATAAGAAAGTCAGAGGGATACAGTAGACCTGAGGTGAAGCATCGGAATCTATAACTAGTGTCACGGGAATGGTTCAAAACATAGAGATTAGGAAGAGTCAGTCTTCTTATACTTAAGTCGGCACTGTGCCTTTTGTATATAATTCCGATGCAATTTCTGTGATTCATCGTCAATAAGAAGGTCAGAGGGATACAATAAACCTGAAGGGAAGCATCGGAAACTATAACTAGTGTCACAGGAATGGTTCAAGGCATAGTCAGTAAGAAGAGTCAGTCTTCTTGTACTTAAGTCGGCACTGTGCCTTTTTATTTAATTCCGATGCAATTTCTGTGTTTCATCGTCAATAAGAAGGTCCAAGGGATACAGTAAACCTGAAGTGAAGCATTGGAATCTATAACTAGTGTCACAGCAATGGTTCAAACATAGTCAGTGAGAAGAGTCAGTCTTCTTGTGTTTAAGTCAGCATTGTGCCTTTTCTATTTAATTCCGATGGAATTTCTGTGTTTCATCCTCAATAGAAGGTGAGAGGGATACAGAAAACCTGAACTGAAGCATAGGAATGTATAACTAGTGTCACAGGAATGGTTCAAAACATAGACAGTAGGAAGAGTCAGTCTTCTTGTACTTGAGTCGGCATTGTGCCTTTTGTATTTATTTCCGATGCAATTTCTGTGTTTCATCGTCAATGAAAAGGTCAGTGGGATACAGTACACCTGAAGTGAAGCATCGGATTCTATAACTAGTGTCACAGGAATGGTTCAAATCATAGACAGTAAGAAGAGTCAGTCTTCTTGTACTTAACTCGGCTTTGTGCCTCTTCTATTTAATTCCGATGCTAATTCTGTGTTTCATCGACAATAAGAAGTTCAGAGGGATACAGTAAACCTGAAATGAAGCTTCGGAATCTATAACTAGTGTCACAGGAATGGTACAAAACTTAGACAGTAAGATGAGTCAGTCTTCTTGTACGTAAGTCGGCATTGTGCCTTTTGTATTTAATTCCGATGCAATTTCTGTGTTTCATCGTAAACAAGAAGGTCAGAGGGATACAGTAAACATGAAGTGAAGCATCGGAATCTATAACTAGTGTCACGGGAATGGTTTAAAACATAGAGATTAGGAAGAGTCAGTCTTCTCATACTGAAGTCGGCACTGTGCCTATTCTATATAATTCCGATGCAATTTCTGTGGTTCATCGTTAATAAGAAGGTCCAAGGGATACAGTAAATATATAGTGAAGCATCGGAATCTATAACTGCTCTCACAGGAAATGTTCACAAAATAGTCAGTAAAAAGAGTCAGTCTTCTTGAACTTAAGTCGGCATTGTGCCTTTTCTATTTAATTCCGATGGAATTTCTGTGTTTCATTGTCAATAAGAAGGTGAGAGGGATACAGTAAACCTGAAGTGAAGCATCGGAATGTATAACTAGTGTCACAGGAATAATTCAATACATTGACAGAAGGAAGAGTCAGTCTTCTTGTACTTGAGTCGGCATTGTGCCTTTTGTATTTAATTCCGATGCAATTTCTGTGTTTCATCGTCAATACGAAGGTCAGAGGGATACAGTAAACCTGAAGTGAAGCATCGGACTCTATAACTAGTCTCACGGGAATGGTTTAAAACATAGAGATTAGGAAGAGTCAGTTTTCTGATACTTAAGTCGGCACTGTGCCCTTTGTATATAATTCCGATGCAAATTCTGTGTTTCATTGTCAATAAGTAGGTCAGAGGGATACAGTAAACCTGAAGGGTAGCATCGGAATCTATAACTAGTGTCACAGGAATGGTTCAAAGCATAGTCAGTAAGAAGAATCAGTCTTCTTGTACTTGAGTCGGCATTGTGCCTATTTATTTAATCCCGATGCAATTTCTGTGTTTCATCGTCAATAAGAAGGTCTAAGGGATACAGTAAACCTGAAGTGAAGCATCGGAATCTATAACTAGTGTCACAGGAACGGTTCAAACATAGTCAGTAAGATGAGTCAGTCTTCTTGTACTTAAGTCGGCATTGTGCCTTTTCTATTTAATTCCGATGCAATTTCTGTGTTCCATCGTCAATAACAAGGTCAGAGTTATACAGTAAACCTGTAGTGAAGCATCGGAATCTGTAACTAGCGTCACAGGAATGGTTCGAAACATAGATGGTAAGAAGAGTCAGTCTTCTTGTACTTAAGTCGGCATTGTGCCTTTTGTATTTAATTCCGATGCAGTTTCTCTGTTTCACCGTCAATAAGAAGGTCAGAGGGAATCAGTAAACTTGAAGTGAAGCATCGGAATCTATAACTAGTGTCACAGGAAAGGTTAAAACATAGACAGTTGGTAGAGTCAGTCTTCTTGCACTTAAGTCGGCATTGCGCCTATTTATTTAATCCCGATGCAATTTCTGTGTTTCGTCGTCAATAACAGGGTTTAAGGGATACAGTAAACCTGAAGTGAAGCGTCGGAATCTATAACTAGTGTCACAGGAATGGTTCTAACGTAGTCAGTAAAAGGAGTCAGTCTTCTTGTACTTAAGTCGGCATTGTGCTATTTCTACTTAATTCCGATGGAATTTCTGTGTTTCATCGTCAATAAGAAGGTGAGAGGGATACAGTAAACCTGAAGTGAAGCATCGGAATGTATAACTAGTGTCACAGGAATGGTTCAAAACATAGACAGTAGGAAGAGTCAGTCTCCTTGTACATAAGTCGGCATTGTGCCTTTTCTATGTAATTGCGATGCAATTTCTGTGTTTCATCGTCAATAACAAGGTCAGAGGTATACACTAAACCTGTAGTGAAGCATCGGAATCTGAACTAGCGTCACAGGAATGGTTCAAAACATAGATAGTAAGAAGAGTCAGTCTTCTTGTACTTAAGTCCGCATTGTGCCTTTTCTATTTAATTCCGATGCAATTTCTGTGTTTCATCGTCAATAAGAAGGTCAAAGGGATACAGTAAACCTGGAGTGAAGCATCAGAATCTATAACTAGTGTCACAGGAATGGTTCAAAACACAGACAGTAAGGAGAGTCAATCTTCTTGTACTTAGGTCGGCTTTGTGCCTTTTGAATTTAATTCCGATGCCATTTCTGTGTTTCATCGACAATAAAAAGATCCAAGGGATACAGTAAACCTGAAGTAAATCATCGGAATCTATAACTAGTGTCACAGTTATGGTTCAAAACATAGACAGTAAGAAGAGTCAGTCTTCTTGTACTTAAGTCGGCATTGTGCCTTTTCTATTTAAATCCGATGCAATTTCTGTGTTTCATCGTCAATAAGAAGGTCAGAGGGATACACTAAACCTGATCTGAAACATAGGAATGTATAACTAGTGTCACAGGAATGGTTCAAAACATGGACAGTAGGAAGAGTCAGTCTTCTTGTACTTAAGTCGGGATTGTGCCTTTTTATTTAATACCGATGCAGTTTCTGTGTTTCATCGCCAATAAGAAGGTCCAAGGGATACAGTAAACATGAAGTGAAGCATCGGAATCTAAAACTAGTGTCACAGGAATGGTTCAAACATAGTCAGTAAGAAGAGTCAGTCTTCTTGTGCTTAAGTCGGCATTGTGCCTTTTCTATTTAATTCCGATGGAATTTCTGTGTTTCATCGTCAATAGAAGGTGAGAGGGATACACTAAACCTGATCTGAAACATAGGAATGTATAACTAGAGTCACAGGAATGGTTCAAAACATGGACAGTAGGAAGAGTCAGTCTTCTTGTACTTGAGTCGTCATTGTGCCTTTTGTATTTATTTCCGACGCAATTTCTGTGTTTCATCGTCAATTAGAAGGGTGGAGGGATACAGTAAACCTGAAGTGAAGCATCGGAATCTATAACTAGTGTCACTGGAATGGTTCAAAACAAAGACAGTGGAAAGAGTCATTCTTCCTGTACTTATGTCGGCATTGTGCCTTTTGTATTTAATTTCGATGCAATTTCTGAGTATCATCGTCAAGAAGAAGGTCCAAGGGATACAGTAAACACATAATGAAGCATCGGAATCTAAAACTGGTCTCACAGGAATTGTTCAAGTCATAGGCAGTAAGAAGAGTCAGTCTTCTTGTACTTAAGTCGGCATTATGCCATTTCTGTTTAATTCCGATGCAATTTCTGTGTTTCGTCGTCAATAAGAAGGTCCAAGGGATACAGTAAACCTGATGTGAAGCTCCGGAATCTAAAACCGGTCTCTCAGGAAAGGTTCTAAACATAGAGAGTAAGAAGAGCCAGTCATCTTGTATTTGAGTCGGCATTGTGCCTTTTGTATTTAATTCCGATGCAGTTTCTCTGTTTCATCGTCAATAAGAAGGTCAGAGGGAATCAGTAAACTTGAAGTGAAGCATCGGAATCTATAACTGGTGTCACAGGTATGGTTCAAACATAGTCAGTAAGATGAGTCAGTCTTCTTGTACTTAAGTCGGCATTGTGCCTTTTCTATTTAATTCCGATGGAATTTCTGTGTTTCAACGTCAATAAGAAGGTCAAAGGGAAACAGTAGACCTGGAGTGAAGCATCGGAATCTATAACTAGTGTCACAAGAATGGTTCAAAACAAAGACAGTAAGAAGAGTCAGTCTTCTTGTACTTAAGTCGGCATTGCGCCTTTTCTATTTAATTGCGATGCAATTTATGTGTTTCATCGTCAATAAGAAGGTGCAAGGGATACAGTAAACTTATAGTGAAGCATCGGAATCTAAAACTGGTCTCACAGGAAATGTTCACAACATAGTCAGTAAGAAGAGTCAGTCTTCTTGTACTGAAGTCGGCATTGTGCCTTTTCTATTTAATTCCGATGCAATTTCTGTGTTTCATCGTCAATAAGAAGGTCCAAGGGATACAGCAAACTTATAGTGAAGCATCGGAATCTAAAACTGGACTCACAGGAAATATTCACAAAATAGTCAGGAAGAAGAGTCAGTCTTCTTGTACTTAAGTCGGCATTGTGCATTTTGTATTTAATTCCGATGCAATTTCTGTGTTTCATCAACAATAAGGTCAGAGGTGTACAGTGAACCTGAAGTGAAGCATCGGAATCTATAACTAGTGTCACAGGAATGGTTCAAAACATAGACTGTAAGATGAGTCAGTCTTCTTGTACGTAAGTCGGCATTGTGCCTTTTGTATTTAATTCTGATGCAATTTCTGTGTTTCATCGTCAATAAGAAGGTCAGAGGGATACAGTAAACCTGAAGTGAAGCATCGGATTCCATAACCAGTCTCACGGGAATAATTTAAAGCAAAGAGATTAGGAAGAGTAAGTTTTCTTATACTTAAGTCGGCACTGTGCCCTTTGTATATAATTCCGATGCTATTTCTGTGTTTCATTGTCAATAAGAAGGTCAGAGGGATGCAGTAAACCTGAATGGCAGCATCGGAATCTATAACTAGCGTCACAGGAATGGTTCGAAACATAGATAGTAAGAAGAGTCAGTCCTCTTGTACTTAAGTCGGCATTGTGCCTTTGCTATTTAATTCCGATGCAATTTCTGTGTTTCATCGTCAATAGGAAGGTCAAAGGGATACAGTAAACCTGGAGCGAAGCATCGGAATCTATAACTAGTGTCAGAGGAATGGTTCAAAACATAGACAGTAAGAAGAGTCAGTCTTCTTGTACTTAAGACGGCATTGTGCCTTTTGTATTTAATTCCGATGCATTTTCTGTGTTTCATCGACAATAAGAAGGTCCAAGGGATACAGTAAACCTGAAGTAAAGCATCGGAATCTATAACTTGTGTCACAGGGATGGTTTAAAACATAGACAGTAGGAAGAGTCAGTCTTCTTGTACTTAAGCCGGCATTGTGCTTTTTCTATTTAATTCCGATGCAATTTCTGTGTTTCATCGTCAATAAGAAGGTCAGAGGGATACAGTAAACCTGAAGGGAAGTATCGGAATCTATAACTAGTGTCACAGGAATGGTTCAAAACATAGTCAGTAAGAAGAGTCAGTCTTCTTGTACTTAAGACGGCATTGTGCCTTTTGTATTTAATTCCGATGCAATTTCTGTGTGTCATCGTCTATGAGAAGGTCAGAGGGATATAGTACACCTTAAGTGAAGCATCGGAATCTGTAACTAGTGTCACAGGAGTGGATCAAAACATAGACAGTAAGAAGAGTCAGTACTCTTGTACTTAAGTCGTCATTGTGCCTTTTGTATTTAATTCCGATGCAATTTCTGTGTTTCATCGACAATAAGAAGGTCAGAGGGATACAGTAAACATAAAGTGAAGCATCGTAATCTATAACTAGTGTCACAGGAACGGTTCAAAACATAGACAGTAAGATGAGTCAGTCTTCTTGTACGTAAGTCGGCATTGTGCCTTTTGTATTTGATTCCGTTGCAATTTCTGTGTTTCACCGTCAATAAGAAAGTCAGAGGGATACAGTAGACCTGAGGTGAAGCATCGGAATCTATAACTAGTGTCACGGGAATGGTTCAAAACATAGAGATTAGGAAGAGTCAGTCTTCTTATACTTAAGTCGGCACTGTGCCTTTTGTATATAATTCCGATGCAATTTCTGTGATTCATCGTCAATAAGAAGGTCAGAGGGATACAATAAACCTGAAGGGAAGCATCGGAAACTATAACTAGTGTCACAGGAATGGTTCAAGGCATAGTCAGTAAGAAGAGTCAGTCTTCTTGTACTTAAGTCGGCACTGTGCCTTTTTATTTAATTCCGATGCAATTTCTGTGTTTCATCGTCAATAAGAAGGTCCAAGGGATACAGTAAACCTGAAGTGAAGCATCGGAATCTATAACTAGTGTCACAGCAAAGGTTCAAACATAGTCAGTAAGAAGAGTCAGTCTTCTTGTGTTTAAGTCAGCATTGTGCCTTTTCTATTTAATTCCGATGGAATTTCTGTGTTTCATCCTCAATAGAAGGTGAGAGGGATACAGAAAACCTGAAGCATAGGAATGTATAACTAGTGTCACAGGAATGGTTCAAAACATAGACAGTAGGAAGAGTCAGTCTTCTTGTACTTGAGTCGGCATTGTGCCTTTTGTATTTATTTCCGATGCAATTTCTGTGTTTCATCGTCAATGAAAAGGTCAGTGGGATACAGTACACCTGAAGTGAAGCATCGGATTCTATAACTAGTGTCACAGGAATGGTTCAAATCATAGACAGTAAGAAGAGTCAGTCTTCTTGTACTTAACTCGGCATTGTGCCTCTTCTATTTAATTCCGATGCTAATTCTGTGTTTCATCGACAATAAGAAGTTCAGAGGGATACAGTAAACCTGAAGTGAAGCTTCGGAATCTATAACTAGTGTCACAGGAATGGTACAAAACTTAGACAGTAAGATGAGTCAGTCTTCTTGTACGTAAGTCGGCATTGTGCCTTTTGTATTTAATTCCGATGCAATTTCTGTGTTTCATCGTAAACAAGAAGGTCAGAGGGATACAGTAAACATGAAGTGAAGCATCGGAATCTATAACTAGTGTCACGGGAATGGTTTAAAACATAGAGATTAGGAAGAGTCAGTCTTCTTATACTGAAGTCGGCACTGTGCCTATTCTATATAATTCCGATGCAATTTCTGTGGTTCATCGTTAATAAGAAGGTCCAAGGGATACAGTAAATATATAGTGAAGCATCGGAATCTATAACTGCTCTCACAGGAAATGTTCACAAAATAGTCAGTAAAAAGAGTCAGTCTTCTTGAACTTAAGTCGGCATTGTGCCTTTTCTATTTAATTCCGATGGAATTTCTGTGTTTCATTGTCAATAAGAAGGTGAGAGGGATACAGTAAACCTGAAGTGAAGCATCGGAATGTATAACTAGTGTCACAGGAATAATTCAATACATTGACAGTAGGAAGAGTCAGTCTTCTTGTACTTGAGTCGGCATTGTGCCTTTTGTATTTAATTCCGATGCAATTTCTGTGTTTCATCGTCAATACGAAGGTCAGAGGGATACAGTAAACCTGAAGTGAAGCATCGGACTCTATAACTAGTCTCACAGGAATGGTTTAAAACATAGAGATTAGGAAGAGTCAGTTTTCTGATACTTAAGTCGGCACTGTGCCCTTTGTATATAATTCCGATGCAAATTCTGTGTTTCATTGTCAATAAGTAGGTCAGAGGGATACAGTAAACCTGAAGGGTAGCATCGGAATCTATAACTAGTGTCACAGGAATGGTTCAAAGCATAGTCAGTAAGAAGAATCAGTCTTCTTGTACTTGAGTCGGCATTGTGCCTATTTATTTAATCCCGATGCAATTTCTGTGTTTCATCGTCAATAAGAAGGTCTAAGGGATACAGTAAACCTGAAGTGAAGCATCGGAATCTATAACTAGTGTCACAGGAACGGTTCAAACATAGTCAGTAAGATGAGTCAGTCTTCTTGTACTTAAGTCGGCATTGTCCCTTTTCTATTTAATTCCGATGCAATTTCTGTGTTTCATCGTCAATAACAAGGTCAGAGTTATACAGTAAACCTGTAGTGAAGCATCGGAATCTGTAACTAGCGTCACAGGAATGGTTCGAAACATAGATGGTAAGAAGAGTCAGTCTTCTTGTACTTAAGTCGGCATTGTGCCTTTGCTATATAATTCCGGTGCAATTTCTGTGTTTCATCGTCAATGAGAAGGTCAGAGGGATATAGTACACCTTAAGTGACGCATCGGAATCTATAACTAGTGTCACAGGAGTGGATCAGGACATAGACAGTAAGAAGAGTCAGTCCTCTTGTACTTAACTCGGCATTGTGTCTTTCCTATTTAATTCCGATGCTATTTCTGTGTTTCATCACGAAGAAGAAGGTCAGAGGGATACAGTAAAGCTAAAGTGAAGCATCTAAATGTATAACTAGTGTCACAGGAATAGTTCAAAGCATAGACAGTAGGAAGAGTCAGTCTTCTTGTACTTGACTCGGCATTGTGCCTTTTGTATTTAATTCCGATGCAATTTCTGTGTTTCATAGTCAATAAGAAGGTCAGAGGGATACAGTAAACCTGAAGTGAAGCTTCGGAATCTATAACTAGTGTCACAGGAATGGTTCAAAACATAGACAGTAAGATGAGTCAGTCTTCTTGTACGTAAGTCGGCATTGTGCCTTTTCTATTTAATTCCGATGCAATTTCTGTGTTTCATCGTCAATAAGAAGGTCAAAGGGATACAGTAACCGTGAAGTGAATCGTCGGAATCTACAACTAGTGTCACAGGAATGGTTCAAAACATAGACAGTAGGAAGAGTCAGTCGTCTTGTACTTGAGTCGGCATTGGGCCTTTTCTATTTAAATGCGATGCAATTTCTGTGTTTCATCGTCAATAAGAACGTGCTAGGGATATAGTAAACATATAGTGAAGCATCGGAATCTAAAACTGGTCTCACAGGAAATGGTTACAACTTGGTCAGTAAGAAGAGTCAGTCTTCTTGTACTTAAGACGGCATTGTGCCTTTTGTATTTAATTCCGATGTAATTTCTGTGTTTCATCGTAAATAAGAAGGTCAGAGGGATACAGTAAACCTGAAGTGAAGCATCGGAATCTATAACTAGTGTCACAGGAATGGTTCTAAACATAGACAGTAAGAAGAGTCAGTCTTCTTGTACTTAAGTCGGCATTGTGCCTTTTGTATTTAAATCTGATGCAATTTCGGTGATTCATCGTCAATAAGAAGGTCCAAGTGATTCAATAAACATATAGTGAATTATCGGAGTCCAAAACTGGTCTCACAGGAATGGTTCAAAACATAGAGATTAAGAAGGGTCAGTCTTCTTATACTTAAGTCGGCATTGTGCCTTTTCTATTTAGTTCCGATGGAATTTCTGTGTTTCATCGTCAGTAAGAAAATGAGAGATATACAGTAAACCTGAACTGTAGCATCGGAATGTATAACTAGTGTCACAGGAATGGTTCAAAACATTGACAGTAGGAAGAGTCGGTCTTCTTGTACTTGAGTCGGCATTGTGCCTTTTGTATTTATTTCCGATGCCATTTCTGAGTTTCATCGTCAATAAGAAGGTCAGAGGGATACAGTAAACCTGATGTGAAGCATCGGAATCTATAACTAGTGTCACAGAAATGGTTCAAATCATAGACAGTAGGAAGAGTCATTCTTCTTGTACTAAAGTCGGCATTGTGCCTTTTCTATTTAATTCCGATGCAATTTCTGTGTTTCATCGTCAATTAGAAGGTCAAAGGGATACAGTAAACGTGAAGTGAATCATCGGAATCTATAACTAGTGTCACAGGAATGGTTCAATGCATAGACAGTAGGAGGAGTCAGTCTTCTTGTACTTAAGTTGGCATTGTGCCTTTTGTATTTAATTCCGATGCAATTTCTGTGTTTCATCGACAATACGATGGTCCAAGGGATACAGAAAACCTGAAGTAAAGAGTCGGAATCTATAACTAGTGTCACAGGGATGGTTCAAAACATAGACAGTAGGAAGAGTCAGTCCTCTTGTACTTAAGTCGGCATTGTGCCTTTTGTATTTAATTCCGATGCAATTTCTGTGTTTCATCGCCAATGAGAAGGTCAGAGGGATACAGTACACCTGAAGTGAAGCATCGAAATCTATAACTAGTGTCACAGGAATGGTTCAAAACATTGACAGTAAGATGAGTCAGTCTTCTTGTCCTTAAGTCGGCATTATGCCTTTCCTATTTAATTCCGATGCAATTTCTGTGTTTCATCGACAATAAGAAGGTCAGAGGGATACAGTAACCCTGAAGTGAAGCATCGTAATCTATAACTAATGTCACAGGAATGGTTCAAATCATAGACAGTAAGATGAGTCAGTCCTCTTGTACTTAAGTCGGCATTGTGCCTTTTCTATTTAATTCCGATGGAATTTCTAAGTTTCATCGTCAATACGAAGTGAGAGACATACAGTAAACCTGAAGTGAAGCATCGGAATGTATAAGTGGTGTCACAGGAATGGTTCAAAACATTAAAAGTAGGAAGAGTCAGTCTCCTTGTACTTGAGTCGGCATTGTGCCTTTTGTATTTATTTCCGATGCAATTTCTGTGTTTCACCGTCAATAAGAAGGTCAGAGGACTACAGTAAACCTGAAGTGAGTCATCGGATTCTATAACTAGTGTCACAGGAATGGTTCAAAACATAGACAGTAGGAAGAGTCAGTCATCTTGTACTTAAGTCGGCATTGTTCCTTTTGTATTCAATTCCGATGCAATTTCTGTGTTTCATCGACAATAAGAAGGTCCAAGGGATACAGTAAACCTGAAGTAAAGCATCGGAATCTATAACTAGTTTGACAGGGATGGTTCAAAACATAGACAGTAGGAAGAGTCAGTCTTCTTGTACTTAAGTCGGCATTGTGCCTTTTGTATTTAATTCCGATGCAATTTCTGTGTTTCATCGATAATAAGAAGGTCAGAGGGATACAGTAAACCTGAAGTGAAGCATCGGAATCTATAACTAGTGTCACAGGAATGGTTCAAAACATAGACAGTAAGATGAGTCAGTCTTCTTGTACGTAAGTCGGCATTGTGCCTTTTGTATTTAATTCCGATGCAATTTCTGTGTTTTATCGTCAATAAGAAGGTCAGAAGGATACAGTAAACCTGAAGTGAAGCATCGGAATCTGTAACTAGTGTCACGGGAATGGTTCAAAACATAGAGATTAGGAAGAGTCAGACTTCTTATACTTAAGTCGGCACTGTGCCTTTTGTATATAATTCCGATGCAATTTCTGTGTTTCATTGTCAATAAGTAGGTCAGAGGGATACAGTAAACCTGAAGGGAAACATCGGAATCTATAACTAGTGTCACAGGAATCGTTCAAAACATAGTCAGTAAGATGAGTCAGTCTACTTGTACTTAAGTCGGCATTGTGCCTTTTTACTTAATCCCGATGCAATTTCTGTGTTTCATCGTCAATGAGATGGCCAAGGAATACAGTACACCTGAAGTGATGCATCGAAATCCATAACTAGTGTCACAGGAATGGTTCAAATCATAGACAGTAAGAAGAGTCAGTCTTCTTGTACTTAAGTCGGCATTGTGCCTTTTCTATTTAATTGCGATGCAATTTCTGTGTTTCATCGTCAATACGAAATTCCAAGGGATACAGTAAACATATAGTGAAGCATCGGAATCTAAAACTGGTCTCACAGGAAATGGTTACATCATAGTCAGTAAGAAGAGTCAGTCTTCTTGTACTTAAGACGGCATTGTGCATTTTGTATTTAATTCCGATGCAATTTCTGTGTTTCATCATCAATAAGAAGGTCAGAGGGATACAGTAAACCAGAAGTGAAGCGTCGGAATCTATAACTAGCGTCACAGAAATGGTTCAAAACATAGACAGTAGGAAGAGTCAGTCTCCTTGTACTTAATTCGGCATTGTGCCTATTCAATTTAATTCCGATTCAAAGTCTGTGTTTCGTCGTCAATAGGACGGTCAAAGGGATACAGTAAACCTAAAATGAAGCATCGGAATCTATAACTAGTGTCATGGGAATGGTTCAAAACATAGACAGTAAGAAGAGTCAGTCTTCTTGTACTTATGTCGGCATTGTGCCTCTTGTATTTAATTCCGATGCAATTTCTGTGTTTCATCGTCGATAAGAAGGTCCAAGGGATACAGTAAACCTGAAGTGAAGCATCGGAATCTATAACTAGTGTCACAGGAATGCTTCAAAGCATAGACAGTAAGAAGAGTCAGTCTTCTTGTACTTAAGTTGGCATTGTGCCTTTTGTATTTGATTCCGATGCAATTTCTGTGTTTCATCGTCAATAAGAAGGTCCAAGTGATACAGTAAACCTGAAGTGAAGCATCGGAAACTATAACTAGTGTCACCGGAATGGTTCAAAACATAGACAGTAAGAAGAGTCAGTCTTCTTGTACTTAAGTCGGCACTGTGCCTTTTTTATATAATTCCAATGTAATTTCTGTGTTTCATTGTCAATAAGAAGGTCAGAGGGATACAGTAAACCTGAAGGGAAGCATCGGAATCTATAACTAGTGTCAAAGGAATGGTTCAAAGCATAGTCAGTAACAAGACTCAGTCTTCTAGTGCCTAAGTCGGCATTGTGCCTTTTTATTTAATCCCGATGGAATATCTGTGTTTCATCGTCAGTAAGCAGGTGAGAGGGATACAGTAAACCTGAAGTGAAGCTTCGGAATGTATAACTACTGTCACAGGATTGGTTCAAAACATAGACAGCAGGAAGAGTCATTCTTCTTGTACTTAAGTCGGCATTGTGCCTTTTCTATTAAATTCCGATGCAATTTCTGTGTTTCATCGTCAATAAGAAGGTCAAAGGGATACAGTAAACGTGAAGTGAATCATCGGGATCTATAACTAGTGTCACAGGACTGGTTCAAAACATAGACAGTAAGATGAGTCAGTCATCTTGTACGTAAGTCGGCATTGTGCCTTTTGTCTTTATTTCAAAACATAGACAGTAAGATGAGTCAGTCATCCTGTACGTAAGTCGGCATTGTGCCTTTTCTATTTAATTCCGATGGAATTTCTGTGTTTCATCGTCAATAAGAAGGTGAGAGGGATACAGTAAACCTGAAGTGAAGCATCGGAATGTATAACTAGTGTCACAGGAATGGTTCAATACATAGACAGTAGGAAGAGTCAGTCTTCTTGTACTTGAGTCGGCATTGTGCCATTTGTCTTTATTTCAAAACATAGACAGTAAGATGAGTCAGTCATCTTGTACGTAAGTCGGCATTGTGCCTTTTGTATTTAACTCCGATGCAATTTCTGTGTTTCATCGACAATCAGAAGGTCCAAGGGATACAGTAAACCTGAAGTGATGCATCTGAATCTATATCTAGTGTCAAGGGAATGGTTTAAAACATAGAGATTAGGAAGAGTCAGTCTTCTTATACTTAAGTCGGCACTGTGCCTTTTGTATCTAATTCCGATGCAATTTCTGTGTTTCATTGTGAATAAGAAGATGAGAGGGATACAGTAAACCTGAAGTGAAGCATCGGAATCTTCAACTAGTTTCACTGGAGTGGTTCAAAACATAGACAGTAAGAAGAGTCAGTCTTCTTGTACTTATGTCGGCATTGTGCCTTTTGTATTTAATTCCGATGCAATTTCTGTGTTTCATCGACATTAAGAAGGTCCAAGGGATGCCGTAAACCTGAAGTAAAGCATCGGAATCTATAACTAGGGTCACAGGGATGGTTCAAAACATAGACAGTAGGAAGAGTCAGTCTTCTTTTACTTAAGTCGGCATTGTGCCTTTTGTATTTAATTCCGATGCAATTTTTGTGTTTCATCGTCAATGAGAAGGTGAGAGGGATACAGTACACTTGTAGTGATGCATCGAAATCTATAACTAGTGTCACAGGAATGGTTCAAATCATAGACAGTAAGAAGAGTCAGTCTTCTTGTACTTAAGTCGGCATTGTGCCTTTTCTATTTAATTCCGATGCAATTTCTGTGTTTCATCATCAAGAAGAAGGTCAGAGGGATACAGTAAACCTTTAACGAAGCATCTAAATCTATTTATTTCCGATGCAAAGTCTGTGTTTCATCGTCAGTAAGAGGGTCAGGGGGATACAGTAAACCTGAAGTGAAGCATCGGAATCTATAACTAGTGTCACAGGAATGGTTCAAAACATAGACAATATGAAGGATCCGTCTTCTTGTACTTAAGTCGGCATTGTGCCTTTCCTATTTAATTCCGTTGCAATTACTGTGTTTCGTCGTCAATCAGAAGGTCCAAGGGATGCAGTGAACGTGAAGTGCAGCATCGGAAACTATAACTAGTGTCTAAGGGAAGGGTTCAAAACATAGACAGTAAGAAGAGTCAGTCCTCTTGTACTTAAGTCGGCATTGTGCCTTTTGTCTTTATTTCAAAACATAGACAGTAAGATGAGTCAGTCATCTTGTACGTAAGTCGGCATTGTGCCTTTTGTCTTTATTTCAAAACATAGACAGTAAGATGAGTCAGTCATCTTGTACGTAAGTCGGCATTGTGCCTTTTGTATTTAATTCCGGTGTAATTTCTGTGTTTCATCGACAATAAGAAGGTCAGTGGGATACAGTAAACCTGAAGTGAAGCATCGGAATCGATAACTAGTGTCACAGGAATGGTTCAAAACATAGACTGTAAGATGAGTCAGTCTTCTTGTACGTAAGTCGGCATTGTGCCTTTTGTATTTAATTCCCATGCAATTTCTACGTTTTATCGTCAATAAGAAGGTCAGAGGGATACAGTAAACCTGAAGTGAAGCATCGGAATCTATAACTAGTGTCACAGGAATGGTTCAAAACATAGACAATATGAAGGATCAGTCTTCTTGTACTTAAGTCGGCATTGTGCCTTTTCTATTTAATTCCGATGGAATTTCTGTGTTTCATCGTCAATAAGAAGGTGAGAGGGATACAGTAAACCTGAAGTGAAGCATCGGAATGTATAACTAGTGTCACAGGAATGGTTCAATACATAGACAGTAGGAAGAGTCAGTCTTCTTGTACTTGAGTCGGCATTGTGCAATTTGTCTTTATTTCCGATGCAATTTCTGTGTTTCATCGTCAATAAGAAGGTCAGAGGGATACAGTAAACCTGAAGTGAAGCATCGGAATCTATAACTAGTGTCACAGGAATGGTTCAAAACAGAGACAGTAGGAAAAGTCAGTCTTCTTGCACTTAAGTCGGCATTGTGCCATTTCTATTTAATTCCGATGCAAATTCTGTGTCTCGTCCCCAATAAGAAGGTCCAAGGGATACAGTTAACCTGAAGTGAAGCATCGCAATCTATAACTAGTGTCACAGGAATGGTTCAAAGCATAGACAGTAAGAAGAGTCAGTCTTCTTGTACATAAGTCGGCATTGTGCCTTTTCTATATAATTCCGATGCAATTTCTGTGTTTCATCGTCAATAAGAAGGTCCAAGGGATACAGTATACCTGAAGTGAAGCATCGGAATCTATAACTAGAGTCACAGGGATGGTTCAAAACATAGACAGTAAGAAGAGTCAGTCTTCTTGTACTTAAGTCAGCATTGTGCCCTTTGTATTTAATTTCGATGCAACTTCTGTGTCTCATCGTCAATAAGAAGGTCCAAGGGATACAGTAAACACATACTTAAGAATCGGAATCTAAAACTGGTCCCACAGGAAATGTTCAAATCATAGTCAGCAAGAAGAATCAGTCTCCTTGTACCTAAGTCGGCATTGTGCTTTTTCAATTTAATTCCGATGCAATTTCTGTGTTTCGTCGTCAATAAGAAGGTCCAAGGGCTACTGTAAACCTGAAGTGAAGCATCGGAATGTATAACTAGTGTCACAGGAATGTTTCAAAGCATAGACAGTTGGAAGAGTCAGTCTACTTGTACTTGAGTCGGCATTGTGCCTTTTGTATTTATTTCCGATGGAGTTTCTGGGTTTCATCGTCATTAAGAAGATCCAAGGGACACAGTAACCCTGAAGTGCAGCATCGGAATGTGTGACTAGTGTCACGGGAATAGTTCAAATCATAGACAATAGGAAGAGTCAGTCTTCTTGTACTTGAGTCGGCATTGTGCCTTTTGTAATTAATTTCGATGCAATATCTGTGTTTCATTGTCAATAAGAAGGGCAGAGGGATACAGTAAACCTGAAGTGAAAAATCGGAATGTATAACTAGTGTCACAGGAATGGTTCAAATCATAGACAGTAGGAAGAGTCAGTCTTCTTGTACTTGAGTCAGCATTGTGCCTTTTGAATTTAATTCCGATGCAATTTCTGTGTTTCATCGTCAATAAGAAGGTCCAAGGGATACAGTATACCTGAAGTGAAGCATCGGAATCTATAACTAGTGTCACAGGAATGGTTCAAAACATACACAGCAAGGAGAGTCAGTCATCTTGTACTTAAGTCGGCATTGTGCCTTTTGTATTTAATTCCGATGCAATTTCTGTGTTTCATCGTCACTAAGAAGGTCAGAGGGATACAGTAAACCTGAAGGGAGGCACGGAATCTATAACTAGTGTCACAGGAATGGTTCAAAACATAGACAATAGGAAGGGTAAGTCTTCTTGTACTTAAGTCGGTATTGTGCCTTTTCTATTTAATTCAGATACAATTTCTGTGTTTCGTCGTCAATGAGAAGGTCCAAGAGATAGAGTAAACCTGAAGTGAAGCATCGGAATCTATAACTAGTGTCAAGGGAATGGTTCAAAACATAGAGATTAGGAAGAACCAGTCTTCTTATACATAAGTCGGCACTGTGCCTTTTGTATTTAATCCCGATGCAATATCTGTATTTCATCGTCAATACGTAGGTCAGAGGGATACAGTAAACCTCAAGGGAAGCATCGGAATATATAACTAGTGTCACGGGAATGGTTGAAAACATAGTCAGTAAGTAGAGTCAGTCTTCTTGCACTTTGGTCGGCATTGTGACTTTTTATTTAATCCCGATGCAATTTCTGTGTTTCATCGTCAATAATAAGGTCCAAGGGATACAGTGAACCTGAAGTGAAGCATCGGAATATATAACTAGTGTGTCACAGGATTGGTTCAAACATAGTCAGTAAGAAGAGTCAGTCTTCTTGTACTTAAGTCGGCATTGTGCCTTTTCTATTTAATTCCGATACAATATCTGTGTTTCATTGTCAATAAGAAGGTCAGAGGGATACAGTAAACCTGAAGTGGAAAATCGGAATGTATAACTAGTGTCACAGGAATGGTTCAAATCATAGACAGTAGGAAGAGTCAGTCTTCTTGTACTTGAGTCAGCATTGTGCCTTTTGAATTTAATTCCGATGCAATTTCTGTGTTTCATCGTCATTAAGGATGTCCAAAGGATACAGTAAACTTGAAGTAAAGCTTCGGAATCTATAACTAGTGTCACAGGGATGGTTTAAAACATGGAGAGTACGAAGAGTCAGTCTTCTTGTACTTAAGTCGGCATTGCGCCTTTTGTATTTAATTCCGATGCAAATTCTGTGTTTCATCGTCAATAAGAAGGTCAGAGGGATACAGTAAACCTGAAGTGAAGCATCGGAATCCTTAACTAGTGTCACAGGAATGGTTCAAAACATACACAGCAAGGAGAGTCAGTCTTCATGTACTTAAGTCGGCATTGTGCATTTTGTATTTAATTCCGATGCAATTTCTGTGTTTCATCGTCAATAAGAAGGTCAGAGGGATACAGTAAACCTGAAGGGAGGCACGGAATCTATAACTAGTGTCACAGGAATGGTTCAAAGCATGGACTGTAAGAAGAGTCACTCTACTTGTACTTAAGTCGCCATTGTGCCTTTTGTATTGATTCCCGATGCAATTTCTGGGTTTCATCGTCAATAAGATGGTCCAAGGGATACAATACACCTGAAGTGAGGCATCGGAATCTATAACTAGTTTCACAGGAATGGTTCAAATCAGAGACGGTAAGAAGAGTCAGTCATTTTGTACTTCAGTCGGCATTGTGCCTTTTCTATTTAATTCCGATGCAATTTCTGTGTTTCATCATCAAGAAGAAGGTCAGAGGGATACAGTAACCCTGAAGTGAAGCATCGGAATGTATAACTAGTGTCACAGGAATGGTTCAAATCATGGACAGTAGGAAGAGTCAGTCTTCTTGTACTTGAGTCGGCATTGAGCCTTTTGTATTTAATTCCAATGCAATTTCTGTGTTTCATCGTCAATAAGAAGGTCAGAGGGATACAGTAAACCTGAAGTGAAGAATCGGAGTCAATAACAAGTGTCACAGGAATGGTTCAAAAAATAGACATTAGGAAGAGTCAATGATCTTGTACTTAAGTCGGCATTGTGCCTTTTCTATTTAATTGCGATGCAAATTCTGATTATCATCGTCAATAAGTAGGTCCAAGGGATACAGTAAACAAATAGTGAAGCATCGGAATGTAAAACTGGTCTCACAGGATATGTTCACAACATAGTCAGTAAGAAGAGTCAGTCTTCTTGTACTTAAGTCAGCATTGTGTATTTTGTATTTAATTCCGACGCAATTTCTGTGTTTCATCATCAATAAGAAGGGCAGAGGGATTCAGTAAACCTGAAGTAAAGCATCGGAATCTATAACTAGTGTCACAGGAATGGTTCAAAACATAGACAGTAGGAAGAGTCAGTCTTCTTGTACTTAAGTCGGCATTGTGCCATTTCTATTTAACTCCGATGCAATTTCTGTGTTTCATCATCAAGAAGAAGGTCAGAGAAATGCAGTAAACCAAAAGTGATGCATCGGAATCTATAACTAGTGTCACAGGAATGGTTCAAAGCATAGACAGTAGGAAGAGTCAGTCTTCTTGTGTACTTAAGTCGGCATTGTGCCTTTTGCATTTAATTCCGACGCAATTTCTGTGTTTCTTCGTCAATAAGAAGGTCAGAGGGATACAGTAAACCTGAAGGGAGGCACGGAATCTATAACTAGTGTCACAGGGATGGTTGAAATCATAGACAGTAGGAAGAGTCAGTCTTCTTGTACTTAAGTCGGCATTGTGTCTCTTGTATGTAATTCCGGTGCAATTTCTGTGTTTCATTGTCAATGAGAAGGTCAGAGGGATATAGTACACCAGAAGTGAAGCATCGGAATCTATAACTAGTGTCACAGGAATGGTTCAAACATAGTCAGGAAGAGGAGTCAGTCTTATTGTACTTAAGTCGGCATTGTGCCTTTTCTATTTAATTCCGATGCAATATCTGTGTTTCATCGTCAATAAGAAGGTCAGAGGGTTACAGTAAACCTGAAGTGAAGCATCGGAGTGTATAACTAGGGTCACAGGAATGGTTCAAATCATATACAGTAGGAAGAGTCAGTCTACTTGTAATTAAGTCCTCATTGTGCCTTTTGTATTTAATCCCGATGCAATTTCTGGGTTTCATCGTCAATAAGAAGGTCGAAGGGACACAGTAACCCTGAAGTGCAGCATCGGAATGTGTAACTAGTATCACAGGAATAGATCAAATCATAGACAATAGGAAGAGTCAGTCTTCTTGTACTTGAGTCAGCATTGTGCCTCTTGTATTTAATTCCGATGCAATTTCTGTGTTTCATCGTCAATAAGAAGGTCAGAGAGATACCGTAAACCTGAAGTGAAGCATCGGAATCTATAACTAGTGTCACAGGAAAAGTTCAAAACATAGATAGTAGGAAAAGTCAGTCTTCTTGTAGTTAAGTCGGCATTGTGCCTTTTGTATTTAATTCCGACGCAATTTCTATGTTTCATCGTCAGTAAGAAAGTCAGAGGGATACAGTAAAACTGAAGTGAATCATCGGAATCTATAACAAGTGTCACAGGAATGGTTCAAAAAATAGACAGTAGGAAGAGTCAGTCTTCTTGTACTTAATTCGGCATTGAGCTTTTTGTTTTTAATTCCGATGCAATTTCTGTGTTTCATCGTCAATAAGAAGGTCCAAGGGATACAGTAAACCTGAAGTGAGGCATCGGAATCTATAACTAGTGTCACAGGAATGATTCAAACATAGACAGTAGGAAGAGTCAGTCTTCTTGTACTTAAGTCGGCATTGTGCCTTTTGTATAATTCCGATGCAATTTCTGTGTTTCACCAACAATAAGAAGGTCCAAGGGATACATTCAACCTAAAGTGAGGCATCGGAATCTATAACTAGTGTCACATGAATGGTTAAAAGATAGACAGTAGGAAGAGTCTGTCTTCATGTACTTAAGTCGGCATTGTGCCTTTTCTATTTAATTGCTATGCAATTTCTGTATTTCATCGTCAATAAGAAGGTCCAAGGGATACAGTAAACATATAGTGAAGAATTGGCATTTAAAACTAGTCTCACAGGAAATGTTCACAGCATAGTCAGTAAGTAGAGTCAGTCTTGTTGTACTTAAGTCCCCATTGTGCATTTTGTATTTAATTCCGATGCAATTTCTGTGTTTCATCGTCAATAAGAAGGTCAGACAGATACCGTAAACCTGTAGTGAAGCATCGGAATCTATAACTAGTCTCACAGGAATAGTTCAAAACATAGACAGAAAGAAGAGTCTGTCTTCTTGTACTTAAGCCGACATTGTGCCTTTTCTATTTAATTCCGATGCAATTTCTGTGTTTCATCGTCAATAAGAAGGTCAGAGGGATACAGTAAACCTGAAGTGAAGTATCGGAATCTTTAACTAGTGTCACAGGAATGGTTCAAAACATACACGGCAAGGAGAGTCCGTCATCTTGTACTTAATTCGGCATTGTGCCTTTTGTATTTAATTCCGATGCAATTTCTGTGTTTCATCGTCAATCAGAAGGTCAGAGGGATACAGTAAACCTGAAGGGAGGCACGGAATCTATAACTAGTGTCACAGGAATGGTTCAAAACATAGACAATAGGAAGGGTAAGTCTTCTTGTACTTAAGTCGGTATTGTGCCTTTTCTGTTTAATTCAGATACAATTTCTGTGTTTCGTCGTCAATGAGAAGGTCCAAGAGATAGAGTAAACCTGAAGTGAAGCATCGGAATCTATAACTAGTGTCAAGGGAATGGTTCAAAACATAGAGATTAGGAAGAACCATTCTTCTTATACATAAGTCGGCACTGTGCCTTTTGTATTTAATCCCGATGCAATTTCTGTATTTCATCGTCAATACGTAGGTCTGAGGGATACAGTAAACCTGAAGGGAAGCATCGGAATATATAACTAGTGTCACGGGAATGGTTGAAAACATAGTCAGTAAGTAGAGTCAGTTTTCTTGCACTTCGGTCGGCATTGTGACTTTTTATTTAATCCCGATGCAATTTCTTTGTTTCATCGTCAATAATAAGGTCCAAGGGATACAGTAAACCTGAAGTGAAGCATCGGAATATATAACTAGTGTCACAGGAATGGTTCAAACATAGTCAGTAAGAAGAGTCAGTCTTCTTGTACTTAAGTCGGCATTGTGCCTTTTCTATTTAATTCCGATGCAATATCTGTGTTTCATTGTCAATAAGAAGGTCAGAGGGATACAGTAAACCTGAAGTGAAAAATCGGAATGTATAACTAGTGTCACAGGAATGGTTCAAATCATAGACAGTAGGAAGAGTCAGTCTTCTTGTACTTGAGTCAGCATTGTGCCTTTTGAATTTAATTCTGATGCAATTTCTGTGTTTCATCGTCATTAAGGATGTCCAAGGGATACAGTAAACTTGAAGTAAAGCTTCGGAATCTATAACTAGTGTCACAGGGATGGTTTAAAACATGGAGAGTACGAAGAGTCAGTCTTCTTGTACTTAAGTCGGCATTGCGCCTTTTGTATTTAATTCCGATGCAAATTCTGTGTTTCATCGTCAATAAGAAGGTCAGAGGGATACAGTAAACCTGAAGTGAAGCATCGGAATTCTTAACTAGTGTCACAGGAATGGTTCAAAACATACACAGCAAGGAGAGTCAGTCTTCTTGTACTTAAGTCGGCATTGTGCATTTTGTATTTAATTCCGATGCAATTTCTGTGTTCCATCGTCAATAAGAAGGTCAGAGGGATACAGTAAACCTGAAGGGAGGCACGGAATCTATAACTAGTGTCACAGGAATGGTTCAAAACATAGACAATAGGAAGGGTAAGTCTTCTTGTACTTAAGTCGGTATTGTGCCTTTTCTATTTAATTCCGATGCAATTTCTGTGTTTCGTCGTCAATGAGAAGGTCCAAGAGATACAGTAAACCTGAAGTGAAGCATCGGAATCTATAACTAGTGTCACGGGAATGGTTCAAAACATAGGGATTAGGAAGAACCAGTCTTCTTATACATAAGTCGGCACTGTGCCTTTTGTATTTAATCCCGATGCAATATCTGTAATTCATCGTCAATACGTAGGTCAGAGGGATACAGTAAACCTGAAGGGAAGCATCGGAATATATAACTAGTGTCACAGGAATGGTTGAAAACATAGTCAGTAAGTAGAGTCAGTCTTCTTGTACTTAGGTCGGCATTGTGACTTTTTATTTAATCCCGATGCAATTTCTGTGTTTCATCGTCAATAATAAGGTCCAAGGGATACTGTAAACCTGAAGTGAAGCATCGGAATGTATAACTAGTGTCACAGGAATGGTTCAAACATAGTCAGTAAGAAGAGTCAGTCTTCTTGTACTTAAGTCGGCATTGTGCCTTTTCTATTTAATTCCGTTGCAATATCTGTGTTTCATTGTCAATAAGAAGGTCAGAGCGATACAGCAAACCTGAAGTGAAGCATCGGAATGTATAACTAGTGTCACAGGAATGGTTCAAATCATAGACAGTAGGAAGAGTCAGTCCTCTTGTACTTGAGTCAGCATTGTGCCTTTTGTATTTAATTCCGATGCAATTTCTGTGTTTCATCGTCATTAAGGATGTCCAAGGGATACAGTAAACCTGAAGTAAAGCTTCGGAATCTATAACTAGTGTCACAGGGATGGTTTAAAACATGGACAGTAGGAAGAGTCAGTCTTCTTGTACTTAAGTCGGCATTGCGCCTTTTGTATTTAATTCCGATGCAAATTCTGTGTCTCATCGTCAATGAGAAGGTCAGAGAGATTCAGTAAAACTGAAGTGAAGCATCAGAATCTATAAATAGTGTCACAGGAATGGTTCAAAACATGGACTGTAAGAAGAGTCAGTCTACTTAAACTTAAGTCGCCATTGTGCCTTTTGTATTGATTCCCGATGCAATTTCTGGGTTTCATCGTCAATAAGATGGTCCAAGGGATACAATACACCTGAAGTGAGGCATCGGAATCTATAACTAGTTCCACAGGAATGGTTCAAATCATAGACAGTAAGAAGAGTCAGTCATTTTGTACTTCAGTCGGCATTGTGCCTTTTCTATTTAATTCCGATGCAATTTCTGTGTTTCATCATCAAGAAGAAGGTCAGAGGGATACAGTAACCCTGAAGTGAAGCATCGGAATGTATAACTAGTGTCACAGGAATGGTTCAAATCATGGACAGTAGGAAGAGTCAGTCTTCTTGTACTTGAGTCGGCATTGAGCCTTTTGTATTTAATTCCAATGCAATTTCTGTGTTTCATCGTCAATAAGAAGGTCAGAGGGATACAGTAAACCTGAAGTGAAGAATCGGAATCTATAACAAGTGACACAGGAATGGTTCAAAAAATAGACATTAGGAAGAGTCAGTGATCTTGTACTTATGTTGGCATTGTGCCTTTTGTATTCAATTCCGATTCAATTTCTGTGTTTCATCATCAATAAGAAGGTCCAAGGGATACATTAATCCTGAAGTGAGGCATCGGAATCTATAACTATTGTCACAGGAATGGTTAAAACATAGACAGTAGGAAGAGTCAGTCCTCTTGTACTTAAGTCGGCATTGTGCCTTTTCTATTTAATTGCGATGCAAATTCTGATTATCATCGTCAATAAGTAGGTCCAAGGGATACAGTAAACAAATAGTGAAGCATCGGAATGTAAAACTGGTCTCACAGGACATGTTCACAACATAGTCAGTAAGAAGAGTCAGTCTTCTTGTACTTAAGTCAGCATTGTGTATTTTGTATTTAATTCCGACGCAATATCTGTGTTTCATCATCAATAAGAAGGGCAGAGGGATTCAGTAAACCTGAAGTAAAGCATCGGAATCTATAACTAGTGTCACAGGAATGGTTCAAAACATAGACAGTAGGAAGAGTCAGTCATCTTGTACTTAAGTCGGCATTGTGCCATTTCTATTTAACTCCGATGCAATTTCTGTGTTTCATCATCAAGAAGAAGGTCAGAGAAATGCAGTAAACCAAAAGTGATGCATCGGAATCTATAACTAGTGTCACAGGAATGGTTCACATCATAGACAGTAGGAAGAGTCAGTCTTCTTGTGTACTTAAGTCGGCATTGTGCCTTTTCTATTTAATTCCAAAGCAATTCCTGTGTTTCGTCGTCAATAAGCAGGTCAGAGGGATAAAGTAAGCCTGAAATGAAGCCTCGGAACCTATAACTAGTGTCACAGGAATGGTTCAAGTCATACACAGCAAGAAGAGTCAGTCTTCTTGTTCTTAAGTCGGCATTGTGCCTTTTGTATTTAATTCCGACGCAAGTTCTGTGTTTCCTCGTCAATAAGAAGGTCAGAGGGATACAGTAAACCTGAAGGGAGGCACGGAATCTATAACTAGTGTCACAGGGATGGTTGAAATCATAGACAGTAGGAAGAGTCAGTCTTCTTGTACTTAAGTCGGCATTGTGCCTCTTGTATTTAATTCCGGTGCAATTTCTGTGTTTCATTGTCAATGAGAAGGTCAGAGGGATATAGTACACCAGAAGTGAAGCATCGGAATCTATAACTAGTGTCACAGGAATGGTTCAAACATAGTCAGGAAGAGGAGCCAGTCTTCTTGTACTTAAGTCGGCATTGTGCCTTTTCTATTTAATTCCGATGCAAATTCTGTGTTTCATCGTCAATAAGAAGGTCAGAGGGATACAGAAAACCTGAAGTGAAGCATCGGAGTGTATAACTAGGGTCACAGGAATGGTTCAAATCATATACAGTAGGAAGAGTCAGTCTACTTGTAATTAAGTCCTCATTGTGCCTTTTGTATTTAATCCCGATGCAATTTCTGGGTTTCATCGTCAATAAGAAGGTCCAAGGGACACAGTAACCCTGAAGTGCAGCATCGGAATGTGTAACTAGTATCACAGGAATAGATCAAATCATAGACAATAGGATGAGTCAGTCTTCTTGTACTTGAGTCAGCATTGTGCCTCTTGTATTTAATTCCGATGCAATTTCTGTGTTTCATCGTCAATAAGAAGGTTAGAGAGATACCGTAAACCTGAAGTGAAGCATCGGAATCTATAACTAGTGTCACAGGAATAGTTCAAAACATAGATAGTAGGAAAAGTCAGTCTTCTTGTAGTTAAGTCGGCATTGTGCCTTTTGTATTTAATTCCAACGCAATTTCTCTGTTTCATCGTCAATAAGAAAGTCAGAGGGATACAGTAAAACTGAAGTGAATCATCGGAATCTATAACAAGTGTCACAGGAATGGTTCAAAAAATAGACAGTAGGAAGAGTCAGTCTTCTTGTACTTAATTCGGCATTGAGCTTTTTGTTTTTAATTCCGATGCAATTTCTGTGTTTCATCGTCAATAAGAAGGTCCAAGGGATACAGTAAACCTGAAGTGAGGCATCGGAATCTATAACTAGTTTCACAGGAATGATTCAAACATAGACAGTTGGAAGAGTCAGTCTTCTTGTACTTAAGTCGGCATTGTGCCTTTTGTATAATTCCGATGCAATTTCTGTGTTTCACCAACAATAAGAAGGTCCAAGGGATACATTCAACCTAAAGTGAGGCATCGGAATCTATAACTAGTGTCACAGGAATGGTTAAAAGATAGACAGTAGGAAGAGTCAGTCTTCTTGTACTTAAGTCGGCATTGTGCCTTTTCTATTTCATTGCTATGCAATTTCTGTATTTCATCGTCAATAAGAAGGTCCAAGGGATACAGTAAACATATAGTGAAGAATTGGCATCTAAAACTAGTCTCACAGGAAATGTTCACAACATAGTCAGTAAGAAGAGTCAGTCATCTTGTACTTAAGTCCCCATTGTGCATTTTGTATTTAATTCCGATGCAATTTCTGTGTTTCATCGTCAATAAGAAGGTCAGACAGATACCGTAAACCTTAAGTGAAGCATCGGAATCTATAACTAGTCTCACAGGAATAGTTCAAAACATAGACAGAAAGAAGAGTCTGTCTTCTAGTACTTAAGTAGCTATTGTGCCTTTTCTATTTAATTCCGATGCAATTTCTGTGTTTCATCGTCAATAAGAAGGTCAGAGGGATACAGTAAACCTGAAGTGAAGCATCGGAATCTTTAACTAGTGTCACAGGAATGGTTCAAAACATACACAGCAAGGAGAGTCAGTCATCTTGTACTTAAGTCGGCATTGTGCCTTTTGTATTTAATTCCGATGCAATTTCTGTGTTTCATCGTCAATAAGAGGGTCAGAGGGATACAGTAAACCTGAAGGGAGGCACGGAATCTATAACTAGTGTCACAGGAATGGTTCAAAACATAGACAATAGGAAGGGTAAGTCTTCTTGTACTTAAGTCGGTATTGTGCCTTTTCTATTTAATTCAGATACAATTTCTGTGTTTCGTCGTCAATGAGAAGGTCCAAGAGATAGAGTAAACCTGAAGTGAAGCATCGGAATCTATAACTAGTGTCAAGGGAATGGTTCAAAACATAGAGATTAGGAAGAACCAGTCTTCTTATACATAAGTCGGCACTGTGCCTTTTGTATTTAATCCCGATGCAATTTCTGTTTTTCATCGTCAATACGTAGGTCAGAGGGATACAGTAAACCTGAAGGGAAGCATCGGAATATATAACTAGTGTCACAGGAATGGTTGAAAACATAGTCAGTAACTAGAGTCAGTCTTCTTGTACTTAGGTCGGCATTGTGACTTTTTATTTGATCCCGATGCGATTTCTGTGTTTCATCGTCAATATTAAGGTCCAAGGGATACAGTAAACCTGAAGTGAAGCATCGGAATATATAACTAGTGTCACAGGAATGGTTCAAACATAGTCAGTAAGAAGAGTCAGTCTTCTTGTACTTAAGTCGGCATTGTGCCTTTTCTATTTAATTCCGTTGCAATATCTGTGTTTCATTGTCAATAAGAAGGTCAGAGCGATACAGTAAACGTGAAGTGAAGCATCGGAATGTATAACTAGTGTCACAGGAATGGTTCAAATCATAGACAGTAGGAAGAGTCAGTCCTCTTGTACTTGAGTCAGCATTGTGCCTTTTGTATTTAATTCCGATGCAATTTCTGTGTTTCATCGTCATTAAGGATGTCCAAGGGATTCAGTAAACCTGAAGTAAAGCATCGGAATCTATAACTAGTGTCACAGGGATGGTTTAAAACATGAACAGTAGGAAGAGTCAGTCTTCTTGTACTTAAGTCGGCATTGCGACTTTTGTATTTAATTCCGATGCAAATTCTGTGTTTCATCGTCAAAGAGAGGGTCAGAGAGATTCAGTAAAACTGAAGTGAAGCATCAGAATCTATAACTAGTGTCACAGGAATGGTTCAAAACATGGACTGTAAGAAGAGTCAGTCTACTTGTACTTAAGTCGCCATTGTGCCTTTTGTATTGATTCCCGATGCAATTTCTGGGTTTCATCGTCAATAAGATGGTCCAAGGGATACAATACACCTGAAGTGAGGCATCGGAATCTATAACTAGTTTCACAGGAATGGTTCAAATCATAGACAGTAAGAAGAGTCAGTAATTTTGTACTTCAGTCGGCATTGTGCCTTTTCTATTTAATTCCGATGCAATTTCTGTGTTTCATCATCAATAAGAAGGTCCAAGGGATACATTAAACCTGAAGTGAGGCATCGGAATCTATAACTATTGTCACAGGAATGGTTAAAACATAGACAGTAGGAAGGGTCAGTCCTCTTGTACTTAAGTCGGCATTGTGCCTTTTCTATTTAATTGCGATGCAAATTCTGATTATCATCGTCAATAAGTAGGTCCAAGGGATACAGTAAACAAATAGTGAAGCATCGGAATGTAAAACTGGTCTCACAGGACATGTTCACAACATAGTCAGTAAGAAGAGTCAGTCTTCTTGTACTTAAGTCAGCATTGTGTATTTTGTATTTAATTCCGACGCAATTTCTGTGTTTCATCATCAATAAGAAAGGGATACAGTAAACCTGAAGTAAAGCATCGGAATCTATAACTAGTATCACAGGAATGGTTCAAAACATAGACAGTAGGACGAGTCAGTCTTCTTGTACTTAAGTCGGCATTGTGCCATTTCTATTTAACTCCGATGCAATTTCTGTGTTTCATCATCAAGAAGAAGGTCAGAGAAATGCAGTAAACCAAAAGTGATGCATCGGAATCTATTACTAGTGTCACAGGAATGGTTCAAAGCATAGACAGTAGGAAAAGTCAGTCTTCTTGTGTACTTAAGTCGGCATTGTGCCTTTTCTATTTAATTCCAATGCAATTCCTGTGTTTCGTCGTCAATAAGCAGGTCAGAGGGATAAGGTAAGCCTGAAATGAAGCCTCGGAACCTATAACTAGTGTCACAGGAATGGTTCAAATCATACACAGCAAGAAGAGTCAGTCTTCTTGTTCTTAAGTCGGCATTGTGATTTTTGTATTTAATTCCGACGCAATATCTGTGTTTCTTCGTCAATAAGAAGGTCAGAGGGATACAGTAAACCTGAAGGGAGGCACGGAATCTATAACTAGTGTCACAGGGATGGTTGAAATCATAGACAGTAGGAAGAGTCAGTCTTCTTGTACTTAAGTCGGCATTGTGCCTCTTGTATTTAATTCCGGTGCAATTTCTGTGTTTCATTGTCAATGAGAAGGTCAGAGGGATATAGTACACCAGAAGTGAAGCATCGGAATCTATAACTAGTGTCACAGGAATGGTTCAAACATAGTCAGGAAGAGGAGTCAGTCTTCTTGTACTTAAGTCGGCATTGTGCCTTTTCTATTTAATTCCGATGCAATTTCTGTGTTTCATCGTCAATAAGAAGGTCAGAGGGATACAGTAAACCTGAAGTGAAGCATCGGAGTGTATAACTAGGGTCACAGGAATGGTTCAAATCATATACAGTAGGAAGAGTCAGACTTCTTGTACTTGAGCCGGCATTGTGCCTTTTGTATTTATTTCCGATGCAATTTCTGTGTTTCATCGACAATAAGAGGGTCAGAGGGATACAGTAAATCAGATGTGAAGCATCGGAATCTATAACTAGTGTCACAGGAATGGTTCAAAACATAGACAGTAGGTAGAGTCATTCATCTTGTACTTAAGTCGGCATTGTGCCATTTGTATTTAATTCCGATGCAATTTCTGTGTTTCATCGTCAATAAGAAGGTCATAGGGATACAGTAAACGTGAAGTAAAGCATCGGAATCTATAACTAGTGTCACAGGGATGGTTCAAATCATAGACAGTAGGAAGAGTCAGTCTTCTTGTACTTAAGTCGGCATTGTGCCTCTTGTATTTAATTCCGATGCAATTTCTGTGTTTCATTGTCAATGAGAAGGTCAGAGGGATATAGTACACCAGAAGTGAAGCATCGGAATCTATAACTAGTGTCACAGGAATGGTTCAAAGCATAGACAGTAGGAAGAGTCAGTCATTTTGTACTTAAGTCAGCATTGTGCCTTTTGTATTTAATCCCGATGCAATTTCTGAGTTTCATCGTCAATAAGAAGGTCCAAGGGATACAGTACACCTTAAATGAAGCATCGGAATCTATAACTAGTGTCACAGGAATGGTTCAAATCATAGACAGTACGAAGCGTCAGTCTTCTTGTACTTAAGTCAGCATTGTGCCTTTTCTATTTAATTCCGATGCAATATCTGTGTTTCATCATCAAGAAGAAGGTCAGAGGGATGCAGTAAACTTGAAGTGAAGCATCGGAATGTATAACTAGTTTCACAGGAATGGTTCAAAACATAGACAGTAGGAAGAGTCAGTCTTCTTGTACTTGAGTCGGCATTGTGCCTTTTGTATTTAATTCCGATGCATTTTCTGTGTTTCATCGTTAATAAGAAGGTCAGCGGGATACAGTAAACCTGAAGTGAAGCATCGGCAACCATAACTAGTGTCACAGGAATGGTTCATAACATAGACAGTAGGAAGAGTCAGTCTTCTTGTACTAAAGTCGGCATTGTGGCTTTTGTATTTAATTCCGATGCAATTTCTGTGTTTCATCGTCATTAAGGATGCCCAAGGGATACAGTAAACCTGAAGTGAGGCATCGAAATCTGTAACTAGTGTCACAGGAATGGTTCAAAACATAGACAGTAGGAAGAGTCAGTCTTCTTGTACTTAAGTCGGCATTGTGCCTTTTTATTTAATCCCGATGCAATTTCTGTGTTTTATCGTCAATAATAAGGACCAAGGGTTACAGTAAACCTGAAGTGAAGCATCGAAATCTATAACTAGTTTCACAGGAATGGGTGAAACATAGTCAGTAAGAAGGGTCAGTCTTCTTGTACTTAAGTCGGCATTGTGCCTTTTGTATTTAATTCCGATGCAATATCTGTGTTTCGTTGTCAATAAGAAGGTCAGAGGGATACAGTAAACCTGAAGTGAAGCATCGGAATGTATAACTAGTGTCACAGGAATGGTTCAAATCATAGACAGTAGGAAGAGTCAGTGTTCTTGTACTTATGTCGGCATTGTGGCTTTTGTATTTAATTCCGATGCAATTTCTGTGTTTCATCGTCATTAAGGATGTCCAAGGGATACAGTAAACCTGAAGTAAAGCATCGGAATCTATAACTAGTGTCACAGGAATGGTTCAAAAAATAGACAAAAGGAAGAGTCAGTGTTCTTGTACTTATGTCGGCATTGTGGCTTTTGTATTTAATTCCGATGCAATTTCAGTGTTTCATCATCAATAACAAGGTCCAAGGGATACAGTAAACCTGAAGTGAGGCATCGGAATCTATAACTAGTGTCACAGGAATGGTTCAAATCATAGACAGTAGAAAGAGTCAGTCTTCTTGTACTTAAGTCGGCATTGTGCCTTTTGTATTTAATTCCGATTCAATTTCTGTGTTTCATCATCAATAAGAATGTCCAAGGGATACATTAAACCTGAAGTGAGTCATCGGAGTCCAAAACTATTGTCACAGGAATGATTAAAACATAGAAAGTAGGAAGAGTCAGTCTTCTTGTACTTAAGTCGGCATTGTGCCTTTTGTGTTTCATTCCGATGCAATTTCTCTGTTTCATCGTCAATAAGAAGGTCAGAGGGATACAGTAAACCTGAAGTGATGCATCGGAATCTATAACTAGTGTCACAGGAATGGTTCAAATCATAGACAGTAGAAAGAGTCAGTCTTCTTGTACTTAAGTCGGCATTGTGCCTTTTGTATTTAATTCCGATTCAATTTCTGTGTTTCATCATCAATAAGAATGTCCAAGGGATACATTAAACCTGAAGTGAGTCATCGGATTCTATACCTATTTTCACAGGAATGATATAAACATAGACAGTAGGAAGAGTCAGTCTTCTTGTACTTAAGTCGGCATTGTGCCTTTTTTATTTAATTCCGATTCAATTTCTGTGTTTCATCATCAATAAGAATGTCCAAGGGATACATTAAACCTGAAGTGAGTCATCGGATTCTATAACTATTGTCACAGGAATGATTAAAACATAGACAGTAGGAAGAGTCAGTCTTCTTGTACTTATGTCGGCATTGTGCCTTTTGTGTTTCATTCCGATGCCATTTCTCTGTTTCATCGTCAATAAGAAGGTCAGAGGGATACAGTAAACCTGAAGTGATGCATCGGAATCTATAACTAGTGTCACAGGAATGGTTCAAAGCATAGACATTAGGAAGAATCAGTCTTCTTGTGTACTTAAGTCGGCATTGTGCCATTTGTATTTAATTCCGTTGCAATTTCTGTGTTACATCGTCAATAAGAATATCCAAGGGATACAGTAAATCTGAAGTAAAGCATCGGAATCTATAACTAGTGTCACAGGGATGGTTCAAATCATAGACAGTAGGAAGAATCAGTCTCCTTGTAGTTAAGTCGGCATTGTGCCTTTTGTATTTAATTCCGATGCAATTTCTGTGTTTCATTGTCAATGAGAAGGTCAGAGGGATATAGTACACCAGAAGTGAAGCATCGGAATCTATAACTAGTGTCACAGGAATGGTTCAAAACATAGTCAGTAGGAAGAGTCAGTCATTTTGTACTTAAGTCGGCATTGTGCCTTTTGTATTTATTCCCGATGAAATCTCTTTGTTTCATCGTCTATAAGAAGGTCCAAGGGTTACAGTACACCTTAAGTGAAGCATTGGAATCTATAACTAGTGTCACAGGAATGGTTCAAATCATAGACAGTACGAAGAGTCAGTCGTCTTGTACTTAAGTCAGCATTGTGCCTTTTCTATTGAATTCCGATGCAATATCTGTGTTTCATCATCAAGAAGAAGGTCAGAGGGATACAGTAAACCTGAAATGAAGCATCGAAATTTATAACTAGTGTCACAGGAATGGTTCAAAACATAGACAGTAGGAAGAGTCAGTCTTCTTGTACTTGAGACGGCACTGTGCCTTTTGTATTTAATTCCGATGCAATTTCTGTGTTTTTATCGACAATAAGAAGGTCAGAGGGATACAGTAAACCTGAAGTGAAGCATCGAAATTTATAACTAGTGTCACAGGAATGGTTCAAAACATAGACAGTAGGAAGAGTCAGTCTTCTTGTACTTGAGACGGCACTGTGCCTTTTGTATTTAATTCCGATGCAATTTCTGGGTTTTTATCGACAATAAGAAGGTCAGAGGGATACAGTAAACCTGAAGAGCAGCATCGGAATCTATTACTAGTGTCACAGGAATGGTTCATAACATAGACAGTAGGAAGTGTCAGTCTTCTTGTACTTAAGTCGGCATTGTGGCTTTTGTGTTATTTTCCGATGCAATTTCTCTGTTTAATCGTCAATAAGTAAGTCAGAGGGATACAGAAAACTTGAAGTGAAGCATCGGAATCTATAACTAGTGTCACAGGAATGGTTCATAACATAGACAGTAGGAAGAGTCAGTCTTCTTGTACTTAAGTCGGCATTGTGAGTTTTCTATTTAATTCCGATGCAATTTCTGTGTTTCGTCGTCAATAAGATGGTCCAAGGGATACAGTAAACTTGAAGTGAAGCACCGGAATCTAAAACCGGTCTCTCAGAAACGGTTCAAAACATAGGGAGTGAGAAGAGCCGGTCATATTGTATTTGAGTCGGCATTGTGCCTTTTGTATTTAATTCCGATGCAGTGTCTGTGTTTCATCGTCAATAAGAAGGTCAGAGGGAATCAGTAAACCTGAAGTGAAGCATCGGAATCTATAACTAGTGTCACAGGAATGGTTAAAACATAGACAGTAGGAAGAGTCAGTCTTCTTGTACTTATGTCGGCATTGTGCCTTTCGTATTTAATTACGATAAAATTTCTGTAATTCATCGTCAATAAGAAGGTCCAAGCGATACAGTAAACATATAGTGAAGCACCGGAATCTAAAACTGGTCTCACAGGAAATGTTCACAAAATAGTCAGTAAGAAGACTCAGTCTTCTTGTACTTCAGTCGGCATTGTGCCATTTGTATTTGATTCCGATGCAATTTCTGTCTTACATCGTCAATAAGAAGGTCCAAGTGATACAGTAAACCTGAAGTGAAGCATCGGAACTATAACTAGTGTCACCGAAATGGTTCAAATCATAGAATGTAAGCAGAGTCAGTCTTCTTGTACTTAAGTCGGCATTGTGCCTTTTGTATTTAATTCCGATGCTATTTCTGTGTTTCATCGTAAATAATAAGGTCAGAGGGATACAGTAAACCTGAAGTGAAGCATCGGAATCTATAACTAGTGTCACAGTAATGGTTCAAACATAGTCAGGAAGAGGAGTCAGTCTTCTTGTACTTAAGTCGGCATTGTGCGTTTTCTATTTAATTCCGATGCAATTTCTAAGTTTCATCGTAAATAAGAAGGTCAAAGGGATACAGTAAACGTGAAGTGAATTATCGGAATCTATAACTAGTGTCTCAGGAATGGTTGAAAACATAGACAGTAGGAAAGTGTCAGTCTTCTTGTACTTAAGTCGGCATTGTGCCATTTGTGTTTAATTCCGATGCAATTTCTGTGTTTCATTGTCAATGACAAAGTCAGAGGAATATAGTACACCAGAAGTGAAGCATCGGAATGTATAACTAGTGTCACAGGAATGGTTCAAAACATAGACAGTAGGAAGAGTCAGTCTTCTTGTACTTGAGTCGGCATTGTGCCTTTTGTATTAAATTCCGATGCAATTTCTGTGTTTCATCGTCAATAAGAAGGTCAGAGGGATACAGTAAACTTGAAGTGCAGCATCGGAATCTATAACTAGTGTCACAGGAATAGTTCATAACATAGACAGTATGGAGAGTCAGTCTTCATGTACTTAAGTCGGCATTGTGGCTTTTGTGTTTCATTCCGATGCAATTTCTCTGTTTCATCGTCAATAAGAAAGTCAGAGGGATACAGTAAACCTGAAGGGAAGCATCGGAATCTATAACTAGTGTCACAGGAATGGTTAGAACATAGACAGTAGGAAGAGTCAGTCTTCTTGTACTTATGTCGCCATTGTGCCTTTCCTATTTAATTACGATGCAATTTCTGTGTTTCATCGTCAATAAGAAGGTCCAAGCGATACAGTAAACTTATAGTGAAGCACCGGAATCTAAAACAGGTCTAACAGGAAATGTTCACAAAATAGTCAGTAAGAAGAGTCAGTCTTCTTGTACTTAAGTCGGCATTGTGCCTTTTGTATTTGATTCCGATGCAATTTCTGTGTTTCATCATCAACAAGAAGGTCAGAGGGATACAGTAAACCTGAAGTGAAGCATCGGAATCTATAACTAGTGTCACAGGATTGGTTCAAAACATAGACAGTAGGAAGAGTCAGTCTTCTTGTACTTAAGTCGGCTTTGTGCCTTTTGTGTTTAATTCCGATGCAATTTCTGTGTTTCGTCGTCAATAAGAAGGTCAAAGGGAAACAGTAAACCTAAAATGAAGCATCGGAATCTATAACTAGTGTCACAGGAATGGTTCAAAACATAGACAGTAAGAAGAGTCAGTCTTCTTGTACTTAAGTCGGCATTGTGCCTTTTGTATTTGATTCCGATGCAATTTCTGTGTTTCATCATCAACAAGAAGGTCAGAGGGATACAGTAAACCTGAAGTGAAGCATCGGAATCCATAACTAGTGTCACAGGATTGGTTCAAAACATAGACAGTAAGAAGAGTCAGTCTTCTTGTACTTATGTCGGCATTGTGCCTCTTGTATTTAATTCCGATGCAATTTCTATGTTCCATCGTCGATAAGAAGGTCCAAGGGATACGGTAAACCTGAAGTGAAGCATCGGAATCTGTAACTAGTGTCACAGGAATTGTTCAAAATATAGACAGTAAAAAGAGTCAGTCTTCTTGTACTTAAGTCGGCATTGTGCCTTTTGTATTTAATTCCGATGCAATTTCAGTCTCTCATCGTCAATAAGAAGGTCCAAGTGATACAGTAAACCTGAAGTGAAGCATCGGAAACTATAGCTAGTGTCACCGGAATGGTTCAAATCATAGACAGTAAGTAGAGTCAGTCTTCTTGTACTTAAGTCGGCATTGTGCCTTTTGTATTTAATTCCGATGCAATTTCTGTGTTTCATCGTAAATAAGAAGGTCAGAGGGATACAGTAAACCTGAAGTGAAGCATCGGAATCTATAACTAGTGTCACAGGAATGGTTCAAACATAGTCAGGAAGAGGAGTCAGTCTTCTTGTACTTAAGTCGGCATTGTGCGTTTTCTATTTAATTCCGATGCAATTTCTGTGTTTCATCGTCAATAAGAAGGTCAAAGGGAAACGATAAACGTGAAGTGAAGCATCGGAATCTATAACTAGTGTCACAGGAATGGTTCAAACATAGTCAGGAAGAGGAGTCAGTCTTCTTGTACTTAAGTCGGCATTGTGCCTTTTCTATTGAATTCCGATGCAATATCTGTGTTTCATCATCAAGAAGAAGGTCAGAGGGATACAGTAAACCTGAAGTGAAGCATCGAAATTTATAACTAGTGTCACAGGAATGGTTCAAAACATAGACAGTAGGAAGAGTCAGTCTTCTTGTACTTGAGACGGCACTGTGCCTTTTGTATTTAATTCCGATGCAATTTCTGTGTTTTTATCGACAATAAGAAGGTCAGAGGGATACAGTAAACCTGAAGTGAAGCATCGAAATTTATAACTAGTGTCACAGGAATGGTTCAAAACATAGACAGTAGGAAGAGTCAGTCTTCTTGTACTTGAGACGGCACTGTGCCTTTTGTATTTAATTCCGATGCAATTTCTGGGTTTTTATCGACAATAAGAAGGTCAGAGGGATACAGTAAACCTGAAGAGCAGCATCGGAATCTATTACTAGTGTCACAGGAATGGTTCATAACATAGACAGTAGGAAGTGTCAGTCTTCTTGTACTTAAGTCGGCATTGTGGCTTTTGTGTTATTTTCCGATGCAATTTCTCTGTTTAATCGTCAATAAGTAAGTCAGAGGGATACAGAAAACTTGAAGTGAAGCATCGGAATCTATAACTAGTGTCACAGGAATGGTTCATAACATAGACAGTAGGAAGAGTCAGTCTTCTTGTACTTAAGTCGGCATTGTGAGTTTTCTATTTAATTCCGATGCAATTTCTGTGTTTCGTCGTCAATAAGATGGTCCAAGGGATACAGTAAACTTGAAGTGAAGCACCGGAATCTAAAACCGGTCTCTCAGAAACGGTTCAAAACATAGGGAGTGAGAAGAGCCGGTCATATTGTATTTGAGTCGGCATTGTGCCTTTTGTATTTAATTCCGATGCAGTGTCTGTGTTTCATCGTCAATAAGAAGGTCAGAGGGAATCAGTAAACCTGAAGTGAAGCATCGGAATCTATAACTAGTGTCACAGGAATGGTTAAAACATAGACAGTAGGAAGAGTCAGTCTTCTTGTACTTATGTCGGCATTGTGCCTTTCGTATTTAATTACGATAAAATTTCTGTAATTCATCGTCAATAAGAAGGTCCAAGCGATACAGTAAACATATAGTGAAGCACCGGAATCTAAAACTGGTCTCACAGGAAATGTTCACAAAATAGTCAGTAAGAAGAGTCAGTCTTCTTGTACTTCAGTCGGCATTGTGCCATTTGTATTTGATTCCGATGCAATTTCTGTCTTACATCGTCAATAAGAAGGTCCAAGTGATACAGTAAACCTGAAGTGAAGCATCGGAACTATAACTAGTGTCACCGAAATGGTTCAAATCATAGAATGTAAGCAGAGTCAGTCTTCTTGTACTTAAGTCGGCATTGTGCCTTTTGTATTTAATTCCGATGCTATTTCTGTGTTTCATCGTAAATAATAAGGTCAGAGGGATACAGTAAACCTGAAGTGAAGCATCGGAATCTATAACTAGTGTCACAGTAATGGTTCAAACATAGTCAGGAAGAGGAGTCAGTCTTCTTGTACTTAAGTCGGCATTGTGCGTTTTCTATTTAATTCCGATGCAATTTCTAAGTTTCATCGTAAATAAGAAGGTCAAAGGGATACAGTAAACGTGAAGTGAATTATCGGAATCTATAACTAGTGTCTCAGGAATGGTTGAAAACATAGACAGTAGGAAAGTGTCAGTCTTCTTGTACTTAAGTCGGCATTGTGCCATTTGTGTTTAATTCCGATGCAATTTCTGTGTTTCATTGTCAATGACAAAGTCAGAGGAATATAGTACACCAGAAGTGAAGCATCGGAATGTATAACTAGTGTCACAGGAATGGTTCAAAACATAGACAGTAGGAAGAGTCAGTCTTCTTGTACTTGAGTCGGCATTGTGCCTTTTGTATTAAATTCCGATGCAATTTCTGTGTTTCATCGTCAATAAGAAGGTCAGAGGGATACAGTAAACTTGAAGTGCAGCATCGGAATCTATAACTAGTGTCACAGGAATAGTTCATAACATAGACAGTATGGAGAGTCAGTCTTCATGTACTTAAGTCGGCATTGTGGCTTTTGTGTTTCATTCCGATGCAATTTCTCTGTTTCATCGTCAATAAGAAAGTCAGAGGGATACAGTAAACCTGAAGGGAAGCATCGGAATCTATAACTAGTGTCACAGGAATGGTTAGAACATAGACAGTAGGAAGAGTCAGTCTTCTTGTACTTATGTCGCCATTGTGCCTTTCCTATTTAATTACGATGCAATTTCTGTGTTTCATCGTCAATAAGAAGGTCCAAGCGATACAGTAAACTTATAGTGAAGCACCGGAATCTAAAACAGGTCTCACAGGAAATGTTCACAAAATAGTCAGTAAGAAGAGTCAGTCTTCTTGTACTTAAGTCGGCATTGTGCCTTTTGTATTTGATTCCGATGCAATTTCTGTGTTTCATCATCAACAAGAAGGTCAGAGGGATACAGTAAACCTGAAGTGAAGCATCGGAATCTATAACTAGTGTCACAGGATTGGTTCAAAACATAGACAGTAGGAAGAGTCAGTCTTCTTGTACTTAAGTCGGCTTTGTGCCTTTTGTGTTTAATTCCGATGCAATTTCTGTGTTTCGTCGTCAATAAGAAGGTCAAAGGGAAACAGTAAACCTAAAATGAAGCATCGGAATCTATAACTAGTGTCACAGGAATGGTTCAAAACATAGACAGTAAGAAGAGTCAGTCTTCTTGTACTTAAGTCGGCATTGTGCCTTTTGTATTTGATTCCGATGCAATTTCTGTGTTTCATCATCAACAAGAAGGTCAGAGGGATACAGTAAACCTGAAGTGAAGCATCGGAATCCATAACTAGTGTCACAGGATTGGTTCAAAACATAGACAGTAAGAAGAGTCAGTCTTCTTGTACTTATGTCGGCATTGTGCCTCTTGTATTTAATTCCGATGCAATTTCTATGTTCCATCGTCGATAAGAAGGTCCAAGGGATACGGTAAACCTGAAGTGAAGCATCGGAATCTGTAACTAGTGTCACAGGAATTGTTCAAAATATAGACAGTAAAAAGAGTCAGTCTTCTTGTACTTAAGTCGGCATTGTGCCTTTTGTATTTAATTCCGATGCAATTTCAGTCTCTCATCGTCAATAAGAAGGTCCAAGTGATACAGTAAACCTGAAGTGAAGCATCGGAAACTATAGCTAGTGTCACCGGAATGGTTCAAATCATAGACAGTAAGTAGAGTCAGTCTTCTTGTACTTAAGTCGGCATTGTGCCTTTTGTATTTAATTCCGATGCAATTTCTGTGTTTCATCGTAAATAAGAAGGTCAGAGGGATACAGTAAACCTGAAGTGAAGCATCGGAATCTATAACTAGTGTCACAGGAATGGTTCAAACATAGTCAGGAAGAGGAGTCAGTCTTCTTGTACTTAAGTCGGCATTGTGCGTTTTCTATTTAATTCCGATGCAATTTCTGTGTTTCATCGTCAATAAGAAGGTCAAAGGGAAACGATAAACGTGAAGTGAATCATCGGAATCTATAACTAGTGTCTCAGGAATGGTTCAAAACATAGACAGTAGGAAAGTGTCAGTCTTCTTGTACTTAAGTCGGCATTGTACTATTTGTATTTAATTCCGTTGCAATTTCCGTGTTTCATCGCCAATAAGAATATCCAAGGGATACAGTAAATCTGAAGTAACGCATCGGAATCTATAACTAGTGTCACAGGGATGGTCCAAATCATAGACAGTAGGAAGAGTCAGTCTTCTTGTACTTAAGTCGGCATTGTGCCTTTTGTATTTAATTCCGATGCTATTTCTGTGTTTCATTTTAAATGAGAAAGTCAGAGGGATATAGTACACCAGACGTGACTCATCGGAATCTATAACTAGTGTCACAGGAATGGTTGTAAAACATAGACAGTAGGAAGAGTCAGTCATTTTGTACTTTAGTCGGCATTGTGCCTTTTGTATTTAATCCCGATGCAATTTCTGTGGTTCATCGTCAATAAGAAGGTCCAAGGGATACAGTACACCTTAAGTAAGGCATCGGAATCTATAACTAGTGTCACAGGAATGGTTCAAATCATAGACAGTAGGAAGAGTCAGTCTTCTTGTACTTGAGTCGGCATTGTGCCTTTTGTATTTAATTCCGATGCAATTTCTGTGTTTCATCGTCAATAAGAAGGTCAGAGGGATACAGTAAACCTGAAGTGCACCATCGGAATCTATAACTAGTGGCACAGGAATGGTTCATAACATAGACAGTAGGAAGAGTCAGTCTTCTTGTACTTAAGTCGGCATTGTGGCTTTTGTGTTTCATTCCGATGCAATTTCTCTGTTTCATCGTCAATAAGAAAGTCAGAGGGATACAGTGAACCTGAAGAGAAGCATCGGAATCTATAACAAGTGTCACAGGTATGGTTCAAAAAATAGACAGTAGGAAGAGTCAGTCTTCTTGTACTTAAGTCGGCATTGTGCCTTTTGTATTTAATTCCGATGCAATATCTGTGTTTCATCGTCAATAAGAAGGTCCAAGGGATACAGTAAACCTGAAGTGTGGCATCGAAATCTATAACTAGTGTTACAGGAATGGTTCAAAACATAGACAGTAGGAAGAGTCATTCTTCTTGTACTTAAGTCGGCATTGTGCCTTTTTATTTAATCCCGATGCAATTTCTGTGTTTCATCGTCAATAAGAAGGTCCAAGGGTTACAGTAAACCTGAAGTGAAGCATCGAAATCTATAACTAGTGTCACAGGAATTGTTCAAACATAGTCAGTAAGAAGGGTCAGTCTTCTTGTACTTATGTCGGCATTGTGCCTTTTCAATTTAATTCCGATGCAATTTCTGTGTTTCGTTGTCAAGAAGAAGGTCAGAGGTATACAGTAAACCTGAAGTGAAGCATCGGAATGTATAACTAGTGTCACAGGAATGGTTCAAATCATAGACAGTAGGAAGAGTCAGTGTTCTTGTACTTATGTCGGCATTGTGCCTTTTGTATTTAATTCCGATGCAATTTCTGTGTTTCATCATCAAGAAGAAAGTCAGAGAAATGCAGTAAACGTGAAGTGATGCATCGGAATCTATAACTAGTGTCACAGGAATGGTTCAAAGCATAGACATTAGGAAGAGTCAGTCTTCTTGTGTACGTAAGTCGGCATTATGCCGTTTCTATTTAATTCCGATGCAATTCCTGTGTTTCGTCGTCAATAAGAAGGTCAGAGGGATACAGTAAGCCTGAAATGAAGCATCGGAACCTATAACTAGTGTCACAGGAATGGTTCAAAACATACACAGCAAGAAGAGTCAGTCTCCTTGTACTTAAGTCGGCATTGTGCCTTTTATATTTAATTCCGATGCAATTCCTGTGTTTCGTCGTCAATAAGAAGGTCCAAGGGATACAGTAAACCTGAAGTGAAGCATCGGAATCTATAACTAGTGTCACAGGAATGGTTCAAAACATAGACAGTAAGAAGAGTCGGTTTTCTTGTACTTATGTCGGCATTGTGCCTTTTGTATTTAATTTCGATGCAATTTCTGTGTTTCATCGTCATTAAGAAGATCCAAGGGATACGGTAATAATGAAGTAAAGGATCGGAATCTATAACTAGTGTCACAGGGATGGTTCCAATCATAGAAAGTAGGAGGAGTCAGTCTTCTTGTACTTAAGTCGGCATTGTGCCTTTTGTATTTAATTCCGATGCAATTTCTGTGTTTCATCGTCAATAAGAAGGTCAGAGGGATACAGTAAACCTGAAGTGAAGCATCGGAATCTATAACTAGTGTCACAGGAATGGTTCAGAACATAGCCAGTAGTAAGAGTCAGTCTTCTTGTACTTAAGTCGGCATTGTGCCTTTTGTATTTCATTCCGATGCAATTTCTCTGTTTCATCGTCAATGAGAAAGTCAGAGGGATACAGTAAACTTGAAGTGAAGCATCGGAATCTATAAAAAGTGTCACAGGAATGGTTCAAACAATAGACAGTAGGAAGAGTCAGTCTTCTTGTACTTAAGTCGGCATTGTGCCTTTTGTATTCAATTCCGATGCAATTTCCGTGTTTCATCGTCAATAAGAGGGTCAGAGGGATACAGTAAACCTGAAGTGAAGCATCAGAATCTTTAACTAGTGTCACAGGAATGGTTCAAAACATAGACAGTAGGAAGAGTCAGTCTTCTTGTACTTGAATCGGCATTCTGCCTTTTGTATTTAATTCCGATGCATTTTCTGTTTTTCATCGTCTATAAGAAGGTGGGGGGGATACAGTAAACCTGAAGTGAAGCATCGGAATCTTTAACTAGTGTCACAGGAATGGTTCAAAACATAGACAGTAGGAAGAGACAGTCTTCTTGTACTTAAGTCGGCATTGTGCCTTTTCTATTTAATTCCGATGCAATTTCTGTGTTTCATCATCAATAAGAAGGTCCAAGGGATGCAGTACACCTGAAGTGAAGCATCGGAATCTATAACTAGTGTCACAGGAATGGTTCAAAACATAGACAGTAAGAAGAGTCAGTCTTCTTGTACTTAAGTCGGCATTGTGCGTTTTCTATTTACTTCCGATGCAATTTCTGTGTTTCATCGTCCATAAGAAGGTCAGAGGGTTACAGTAAACCTGAAGTGAACCATCGGAATCTATAACTAGTGTCACAGGAATGGTTCAAAACATAGACAGTAGGAAGAGTCAGTCTTCTATTACTTAGGTCGGCATTGTGCCTTTTGTACTTAATTCCGATGCAATTTCTGTGTTTCATCGTCAATAAGAAGGTCCAAGGGATACAGTAAACCTGAAGTAAAGCATCGGAATCTATAACTAGTGTCACAGGGATGGTTCAAAACATAGACAGTAGGTAGAGTCAGTCTTCCTGTACATAAGTCGGCATTGTGCCTTTTGTATTTAATTCCGATGCAATTTCTGGGTTACATCGTCAATGAGAACGTCAGAGGGATACAGTAAAACTGAAGTGAAGCATCAGGATCTATAACTAGTGTCACAGGAATGGTTCAAAACATAGACAGTAGGAAGAGTCAGTCTTCTTGTACTTATGTCGGCATTGTGCCTTTTGTATTTAATCCCGATGCAATTTCTGTGTTTCATCGTCAATGAGAAGGTCCAAGGGATACAGTACACCTGAAGTGAAGCATCGGAATCTATAACTAGTGTCACACGAATGGTTCAAATCATAGACAGTAAGAAGAGTCAGTCTTCTTGTACTTAAGTCAGCGTTGTGCCTTTTCTAATTAGTTCCGATACAATATCTGTGTTTCATCATCAAGAAAAAGGTCAGAGGGATACAGTAAACCTGAAATGAAGCATCGGAATGTATAACTAGTGTCACTGGAATGGTTCAAAACATAGACAGTAGGAAGCGTCAGTCTTCTTGTACTTGAGTCGGCATTGTGCCTTTCGTATTTAATTCCGATGCAATTTCTGTGTTTCATCGTCAATAAGAAGGTCAGAGGGATACAGTAAACCTGAAGTGAAGCATCGGAATCTATAACTAGTGTCACAGGAATGGTTCAGAACATAGCCAGTAGTAAGAGTCAGTCTTCTTGTACTTAAGTCGGCATTGTGCCTTTTGTATTTCATTCCGATGCAATTTCTCTGTTTCATCGTCAATGAGAAAGTCAGAGGGATACAGTAAACTTGAAGTGAAGCATCGGAATCTATAAAAAGTGTCACAGGAATGGTTCAAACAATAGACAGTAGGAAGAGTCAGTCTTCTTGTACTTAAGTCGGCATTGTGCCTTTTGTATTCAATTCCGATGCAATTTCCGTGTTTCATCGTCAATAAGAGGGTCAGAGGGATACAGTAAACCTGAAGTGAAGCATCAGAATCTTTAACTAGTGTCACAGGAATGGTTCAAAACATAGACAGTAGGAAGAGTCAGTCTTCTTGTACTTGAATCGGCATTCTGCCTTTTGTATTTAATTCCGATGCATTTTCTGTTTTTCATCGTCTATAAGAAGGTGGGGGGGATACAGTAAACCTGAAGTGAAGCATCGGAATCTTTAACTAGTGTCACAGGAATGGTTCAAAACATAGACAGTAGGAAGAGACAGTCTTCTTGTACTTAAGTCGGCATTGTGCCTTTTCTATTTAATTCCGATGCAATTTCTGTGTTTCATCATCAATAAGAAGGTCCAAGGGATGCAGTACACCTGAAGTGAAGCATCGGAATCTATAACTAGTGTCACAGGAATGGTTCAAAACATAGACAGTAAGAAGAGTCAGTCTTCTTGTACTTAAGTCGGCATTGTGCGTTTTCTATTTACTTCCGATGCAATTTCTGTGTTTCATCGTCCATAAGAAGGTCAGAGGGTTACAGTAAACCTGAAGTGAACCATCGGAATCTATAACTAGTGTCACAGGAATGGTTCAAAACATAGACAGTAGGAAGAGTCAGTCTTCTATTACTTAGGTCGGCATTGTGCCTTTTGTACTTAATTCCGATGCAATTTCTGTGTTTCATCGTCAATAAGAAGGTCCAAGGGATACAGTAAACCTGAAGTAAAGCATCGGAATCTATAACTAGTGTCACAGGGATGGTTCAAAACATAGACAGTAGGTAGAGTCAGTCTTCCTGTACATAAGTCGGCATTGTGCCTTTTGTATTTAATTCCGATGCAATTTCTGGGTTACATCGTCAATGAGAACGTCAGAGGGATACAGTAAAACTGAAGTGAAGCATCAGGATCTATAACTAGTGTCACAGGAATGGTTCAAAACATAGACAGTAGGAAGAGTCAGTCTTCTTGTACTTATGTCGGCATTGTGCCTTTTGTATTTAATCCCGATGCAATTTCTGTGTTTCATCGTCAATAAGAAGGTCCAAGGGATACAGTACACCTGAAGTGAAGCATCGGAATCTATAACTAGGGTCACACAAATGGTTCAAATCACAGACATTAAGAAGAGTCAGTCTTCTTGTACTTAAGTCAGCATTGTGCCTTTTCTATTTAATTCCGATACAATATCTGTGTTTCATCATCAAGAAAAAGGTCAGAGGGATACAGTAAACCTTAAGTGAAGCATCGGAATGTATAACTAGTGTCACAGGAATGGTTCAAAACATAGACAGTAGGAAGCGTCAGTCTTCTTGTACTTAAGTCGGCATTGTGCCTTTTGTATTTCATTCCGATGCAATTTCTCTGTTTCATCATCAATGAGAAAGTCAGAGGTATACAGTAAACTTGAAGTGAAGCATCGGAATCTATAAAAAGTGTCACAGGAATGGTTCAAACAATAGACAGTAGGAAGAGTCAGTCTTCTTGTACATAAGTCGGCATTGTGCCTTTTCTATTTAATTCCGATGCAATTTCTATGTTTCATCGTCAATAAGAAAATCAGAGAGATACTGTAAACCTGAAGTGATGCATCGGAATCCATAACTAGTGTCACAGGAATGGTTCAAAACATAGACAGTAGGTAGAGTCAGTCTTCTTGTACTTAAGTCTTCATCGTGCCTTTTGTATTTAATTCCGATGCATTTTCTGTGATTCATCGTCAATGAGAAGGTCAGAGGGATTCAGTGAAACTTAAGTGAAGCATCAGGATCTATAACTAGTGTCACAGGAATGGTTCAAAACATAGACAGTAAGAGGAGTCAGTCTACTTGTACTTAAGTCGGCATTGTGCCTTTTGTATTTAATCCCGATGCAATTTATGTGTTTCATCGTCAATGAGAAGGTCCAAGGGATACAGTACACCTGAAGTGAAGCATCGGAATCTATAACTAGTGTCACAGGAATGGTTCAAATCATAGACAGTAAGAAGAGTCAGTCTTCTTGTACTTAAGTCAGCATTGTGCCTTTTCTATTTAATTCCGATACAATATCTGTGTTTCATCATCAAGAAAAAGGTCAGAGGGATACAGTAAACCTTAAGTGAAGCATCGGAATGTATAACTAGTGTCACAGGAATGGTTCAAAACATAGACAGTAGGAAGCGTCAGTCTTCTTGTACTTAAGTCGGCATTGTGCCTTTTGTATTTCATTCCGATGCAATTTCTCTGTTTCATCATCAATGAGAAAGTCAGAGGTATACAGTAAACTTGAAGTGAAGCATCGGAATCTATAAAAAGTGTCACAGGAATGGTTCAAACAATAGACAGTAGGAAGAGTCAGTCTTCTTGTACATAAGTCGGCATTGTGCCTTTTGTATTCAATTCCGATGCAATTTCTGTGTTTCATCGTCAATAAGAAGGTCCAAGGGATACAGTAAACCTGAAGTGAGGCATCAGAATCTATAACTAGTGTCACAGGAATGGTTCAAATCATAGACAGTAGGAAGAGTCAGTCTTCTTGTACATAAGTCGGCATGGTGCCTTTTGTATTTAATTCCGATATATTTTCTGTGTTTCATCGTCAATAAGAGGTTCAGAGGGATACAGTAAACCTGAAGTGAAGCATCAGAATCTTTAACTAGTGCCACAGGAATGGTTCAAAACATAGACAGTAGGAAGAGTCAGTCTTCTTGTACTTGAATCGGCATTCTGCCTTTTGTATTTAATTCCGATGCAATTTCTGTTTCTCATCGTCTATAAGAAGGTGAGGGGGATACAGTAAACCTGAAGTGAAGCATCGGAATCTATAACTAGTGTCACAGGAATGGTTCAAAACATAGACAGTAGGAAGAGACAGTCTTTTTGTACTTAAGTCGGCATTGTGCCTTTTGTATTTAATTCCGATGCAATTTCCGTGTTTTATCATCAATAAGAATGTCCAAGGGATACAGTAAACCTGAAGTCAGGCATCGGAAACTATAACTAGTGTCACAGGAATGCTTCAAACATAGACAGTAAGAAGAGTCAGTTTTCTTGTACTTAAGTCGGCATTGTGCCTTGTCTGTTTAATTCCGATGCAATTTCTGTGTTCCATCGTCAATAAGAAGGTCAGAGGGATACAGTAACCCTGAAGTGAAGCATCGGAATCTATAACTAGTGTCACAGGAATGGTTCAAAACATAGACAGTCTTGAAAGTCAGTCATCTTGTACTTAAGTCGGCATTGTGCCTTTTGTATTTAATTCCGATGCAATCTCTGTGTTTTATCGTCATTAAGAAGGTCCAAGGGATACAGTAAACCTGAAGTAAAGCACCGGAATCTATAACTAGTGTCACAGGGATGGTTCAAAACATAGACAGTAGGTAGAGTCAGTCTTCTTGTACTTAAGTCGGCATTGTGCCTTTTGTATTTAATTCCGATGCAATTTCTGGGTTTCATCGTCAATGAGAAGGTCAGAGGGATACAGTAAAACTGAAGTGAAGCATCAGGATCTATAACTAGTGTCACAGGAATGGTTCAAAACATAGACAGTAGGATGAGTCAGTCTTCTTGTACTTATGTCGGCAATGTGCCTTTTGTATTTAATCCCGATGCAATTTCTGTGTTTCATCGTCAATAAGAAGGTCCAAGGGATACAGTACACCTGAAGTGAAGCATCGGAATCTATAACTTTGGTCACAGGAATGGTTCATATCACAGACAGCAAGAAGAGTCAGTCTTCATGTACTTAAGACGGCATTGCGCCTTATCTATTTAATTCCGATGCAATTTCTATGTTACATCGTCAATAAGAAGGTCAGAGGTATACAGTAAACGTGAAGTGATGCATCGGAATCTATAACTAGTGTCACAGGAATGGTTCAAAACATAGACAGTAGGCAGAGTCAGTCTTCTTGTACTTAAGTCTTCATTGTGCCTTTTGTATTTAAATCTGATGCATTTTCTGTGATTCATCGTCAATGAGAAGGTCAGAGGCATACAGTGAAACTTACGTGAAGCATCAGGATCTATAACTAGTGTCACAGGAATGGTTCAAAACATAGACAGTAAGAAGAGTCAGTCTACTTGTACTTAAGTCGGCATTGTGCCTTTTGTATTTAATCCCGATGCAATTTCTGTGTTTCATCGTCAGTAAGAAGGACCAAGGGATACAGTACACCTGAAGTGAAGCATCGGAATCTATAACTAGGGTCACAGGAATGGTTCCAATCATAGACAGTAGGAAGAGACAGTCTTCATGTACTTAAGTCGGCATTGTGCCTTTTCTATTTATTTCCGTTGCAATTTCTATTTTTCATCATCAAGAAGAAGGAGGGAGAGATACAGTAAACCTGAAGTGAAGCATCGGAATCTATAACTAGTGCCACAGGAATGGTTCAATACATAGTCAGTAAGAAGAGTCAGTCTTCTTGTAGTTAAGTCGGCATTGTGCCTTCTGTATTTAATTCCGATGCAATTTCCGTGTTTTATCATCAATAAGAATGTCCAAAGGGATACAGTAAAACTGAAGTGGAGCATCAGGATCTATAACTAGTGTCACAGCAATGGTTCTAAACATAGACAGTAGGAAGAGTCAGTCTTCTTGTACTTGAGTCGGCATTGTGCCTTTTCTGTTTAATTCCGGTGCAATTTCTGTGTTTCATCGTCAATAAGAAGGTCAGAGGGATACAGTAACCCTGAAGTGAAGCATCGGAATCTGTAACTAGTGTCACAGGAATAGTTCAAAACATAGACAGTCTTGAGAGTCAGTCTTCTTGTACTTAAGTCGGCATTGTCCCTTTTGTATTTAATTCCGATGCAATCTCTGTGTTTTATCGTCATTAAGAAGGTCACAGGGATACAGTAAACCTGAAGTGAGGCATCGGAATCTATAACTAGTGTCACAGGAATGGTTCAATACATAGTCAGTAAGAAGAGTCAGTCTTCTTGTAGTTAAGTCGGCATTGTGAATTTCTATTTAATTCCGATGCAATTTCTGTGTTTCATCATCAATAAGAAGGTCCAAGGGATGCAGTACACCTGAAGTGAAGCATCGGAATCTATAACTAGTGTCACAGGAATGGTTCAAAACATAGACAGTAAGATGAGTCAGTCTTCTTGTACTTAAGTCGGCATTGTGCGTTTTCTATTTACTTCCGATGCAATTTCTGTGTTTCATCGTCTATAAGAAGGTCAGAGGGTTACAGTAAACCTGAAGTGAAGCATCGGAATCTATAACTAGTGTCACAGGAATGGTTCAAAGCATAGACAGTAGGAAGAGTCAGTCTTCTAGTACTTAGGTCGGCATTGTGCCTTTTGTATTTAATTCCGATGCAATTTCTGTGTTTCATCGTCAATAAAAAGGTCCAAGGGATACAGTAAACCTGAAGTAAAGCATCGGAATCTATAACTAGTGTCACAGGGATGGTTCAAAACATAGACAGTAGGTAGAGTCAGTCTTCTTGTACTTAAGTCGGCATTGTGGCTTTTGTATTTAATTCCGATGCAATTTCTGGGTTTCATCGTCAATGAGAAGGTCAGAGGGATACAGTAAAACTGAAGTGAAGCATCATGATCTATAACTAGTGTCACAGGAATGATTCAAAACATAGACAGCAGGAAGAGTCGGTCTTCTGGTACTTATTTCGGCAATGCGCCTTTTGTATTTAATCCCGATGCAATTTCTGTGTTACATCGTCAATAAGAAGGTCCAAGGGATACAGTACACCTGAAGTGAAGCATCGGAATCTATAACTAGGGTCACAGGAATGGTTCAAATCATAGACAGTAAGAAGAGTCAGTCTTCATGTACTTAAGTCGGCATTGTGCCTTTTCTATTTAATTCCGATGCAATTTCTATGTTTCATCGTCAATAAGAAGGTCAGAGGGATACAGTAAACCTGAAGTGATGCATCGGAATCTATAACTAGTGTCACAGGAATGGTTCAAAACATAGACAGTAGGTAGAGTCAGTCTTCTTGTACTTAAGTCTTCATTGTGCCTTTTGTATTTAATTCCGATACATTTTCTGTGATTCATCGTCAATGAGAAGGTCAGAGGGATACAGTGAAACTTAAGTGAAGCATCAGGATCTATAACTAGTGTCACAGGAATGGTTCAAAACATAGACAGTTAGAAGAGTCAGTCTACTTGTACTTAAATCGGCATTGTGCTTTTTGTATTTTATTCCGATGCAATTTCTGTGTTTCATAGTCAATAAGAAGGTCAGAGGGATACAGTAAACCTGAAGTAAATCGGAATCTATAACTAGTGTCACAGGGATGGTTAAAAACGTAGACAGTAGGAAGAGTCAGTCTTGTTGTACTTATGTCGGCATTGGGCCTTTTGTATTTAATTCCGATTCAATTTCTGTGTTTCATCGTCAATAAGGGGGTCAAAGGGATACAGTAAACCTGAAGTGAAGCATCAGAATCATTAACTAGTGTCACAGGATGGGTCAAAACATAGACAGTTAGAAGAGTCAGTCTACTTGTACTTAAATCGGCATTGTGCTTTTTGTATTTCATTCCGATGCAATTTCTGTGTTTCATCGTCAATAAGAAGGTCCAAGGGATACAGTAAACCGTAAGTGATGCATCGGAATCTAAAACCGGTCTCACAGGAAAGGTTCAAAACGTAGAGAGTAAGAAGAGCCAGTCATCTTGTATTTGAGTCTGCGTTGTGCCTTTTATATTTAATTCCGATGCAATTTCTTTGTGACATCGTCAATAAGAAGGTCAGAAGGATACAGTACACCTGAAGTGAAGCGTCGGAATCTATAACTAGTGTCACAGGAATGGTTCAAATCATAGACAGTAAGAAGAGTCAGTCGTCTTGTACTTAAGTCGGCATTGTGCATTTTCTATTTAATTCCGATGCAATTTCTTTGCTTCTTCGGCAATAAGAAGGTCTGAGGGATAGAGTAAACCTGAAGAGAAGCATCGGAATCTATAACTAGTGTCACAGGAGTGGTTCAAAACATAGACAGTAGGAAGAGTCAGTCTTCTTGTAGTTGAGTCGGCATTGTGAGTTTTATATTTAATTCCGATGCAATTTCTGTATTTCATCGTCAATAAGAAGGTCAGAGGGATACAGTAAACCAGAAGTGAAGCATCGGAATCTATAACTAGTGTCACAGGAATGGTTCAAAACATAGACAGTAGGAAGAGTCAGTCATCTTCTACTTTAGTCGGCATTGTGCCGTTTCTATTTAATTGCGATGCAATTTCTGTGTTTCACCGTCAGTAAGAAGGTCAGAGGGATACAGTAAACCTGAAGTGAAGCATCGGAATCTATAACTAGTGTCACAGGAATGTTTCAAAACATAGTCAGTAAGAAGAGTCACTCTTCTTGTACTTAAATCGGCATTGTGCGTTTTCTTATTATTTCCGATGCAATTTCTGTGTTTCATCGTACATAAGAAGGTCAGCGGGATACAGTAAACCTTAAGTGAAGCATCGGAATCTATAACTAGTGTCACAGGAATGGTTCAAAACATAGACAGTAGGAGGAGTCAGTCTTCTTGTACTTCAGTCGGCATGGTGCCTTTGGTATTTAATTCCGATGCAATTTCTATGTTTCATCGTCAATAAGAAGGTCCAAGGGATACAGTAAACCTAAGGTGAAGCATCGGAATCTATAACTAGTGTCACAGGAATTGGTCAAAACATAGTCAGTAAGAAGAGTCAGTCTTCTTGTACTTAAGTCGGCATTGTGCCTTTTCTATTTAATTCCGATGCAATTTCTGTGTTTTATCGGCAATAAGAATCTCAGAGGGATACAGTAAACCTGAAGTGAAGCATCGAAATCTATAACTACTGTAACAGGGATGGTTCAAAACGTAGACAGTTGGAAGAGTCAATTTTCTTGTACTTAAGTCGGCATTGTGCCTTTTGTACTTAATTTCGATGCAATTTCAGTGTTTCATCGTCAATAAGAGGGTCAGAGGGAACAGTAAATCTGAAGTGAAGCATCAGAATCTATAACTAGTGTCACAGGAATGGTTCAAAACATAGACAGTAAGAAGAGTCAGTCTACTTGTACTTAAGTCGCATTGTGCGTTTTGTATTCAATTCCGATGCAATTTCTGTGTTTCATCGACAATAAGAAGATCCAAGGTATACAGTACACATGAAGTGAAGCATCGGAATCAATAACTAGTGTCACAGGAATGGTTCAAATCATAGACAGTAAGAAGAGTCAGTCTTCTTGTACTTAAGTCGGCATTGTGCCTTTTCTATTTAATTCCGATGCAATTTCTGTGTTTCATCGTCAAAAAGAAGGTCTGAGGGATACAGTAACCTAAAGTGAAGCATCAGATTCTATAAGTGGTGTCACAGGAATGGTTCAAAACATAGTCAGTAAGAAGAGTCAGTCTTCTTGTACTTAAGTCGGCATTGTGCGTTTTGTATTTAATTCCGATGCAATTTCTGTTTTTCATCGTCAATAAGATGGACAGAGGGATACCGTAAACCTGAAGTGAAGCATCGGAATCTATAACTAGTTTCACAGGAATGGTTCAAAACATAGACACTAGGAAGAGTCAGTCTTCTTCTACTTAAGTCGGCATTGTGCCTTTTGTATTTAATTCCGATGCAATTTCTGTGATTCATCGTCAATAAGAAGGTCCAAGGGATACAGTAAATCTGAAGTGAGGCATCGGAATCTATAACTAGTGTCACAGGAATGGTTCAAAACATAGTCAGTAAGAAGAGTCAGGCATCTTGTACTTAAGTCGGCATTGTGCCTTTTGTATTTAATTCCGATGCAATCTCTGTGTTTTATCGTCATTAAGAAGGTCCAAGGGATACAGTAAAAGTGAAGTGAGGCATCGGAATCTATAACTAGCGTCACAGGAATGGTTCAATACATAGTCAGTAAGAAGAGTCAGTCTTCTTGTACTTAAGTCTTCATTGTGCCTTTTGTATTTAACTCCGATGCATTTTCTGTGATTCATTGTCAATGAGAAGGTCAGAGGGATACAGTGAAACTTAAGTGAAGCATCAGGATCTATAACTAGTGTCACAGGAATGGTTCAAAACATAGCCAGTAGAAGAGTCAGTGTACTTGTACTTAAGTCGGCATTGTGCCTTTTGTATTTAATCCCGATGCAATTTCTGTGTTTCATCGTCAGTAAGAAGGGCCAAGGTATACAGTACACCTGAAGGGAAGCATCGGAATCTATAACTAGGGTCACAGGAATGGTTCAAATCATAGACAGTAGGAAGAGACAGTCTTCATGTACTTAAGTCGGCATTGTGAATTTTCTATTTAATTCCGTTGCAATTTCTAGGTTTCTTCATCCAGAAGAAGGTCAGAGAGATACACTAAACCTGAAGTGAAGCATCGGAATGTATAACTAGTGTCACAGAAATGGTTCTAAACATAGACAGTAGGAACAGTCAGTCTTCTTGTTCTTCAGTCGGCATTGTGCCTTTTGTATTTAATTCCGATGCAATTTCTGTGTTTCATAGTCAATAAGAAGGTCAGAGGGATACAGTAAACCTGACGTAAATCGGAATCTGTAACTAGTGTCACAGGGATGGTTCAAAACGTAGACAGTAATAAGAGTCAGTCTTGTTCTACTTAAGTCGGCATTGTGCCTTATGTATTTAATTCCGATTCAATTTCTGTGTTTCATCGTCAATAAGAGGGTCAAAGGGATACAATAAACCTGAAGTGAAGCATCAGAATATTTAACTAGTGTCACAGGATGGGTCAAAACATAGACAGTTAGAAGAGTCAGTCTACTTGTACATAAGTCGGCATTGTGCCTTTTGTATTTCATTCCGATGCAATTTCTGTCTTTCATCGTCAATAAGAAGGTCGAAGGGATACACTAAACCTGAAGTGAGGCATCGGAATCTATAACTAGTGTCACAGGAATGGTTCAAACATAGTCAGTAAGAAGAGTCAGTCTTCTTGTACTTAAGTCGGCATTGTGCCTTTTCTATTTAATTCCGATGCAATTTCTATGTTTCATCGTCAACAAGAAGGTCAGAGGGATTTAGTAAACCTGAAGTGAAGCATCGGAATCTATAACTAGTGTCACAGGAATGGTTCAAACATAGACAGTAGGAAGAGTCAGTCTTGTTGTACTTATGTCGGCATTGTGCCTTTTGTATTTAATTCCGATGCAATGTCTGTGATTCACCGTCATTAAGACGGTCCAAGGGATACAGTAAACCTGAAGTGAGGCATCGGAATCTATAACTAGCGTCACAGGAATGGTTCAATACATAGTCAGTAAGAAGAGTCAGTCTTCTTGTACTTAAGTCGGCATTGTTCCTTTTCTATTTATTTCCGATGCAATTTCTGTGTTTCATTATCAATAAGAAGGTCCAAGGGATGCAGTACACCTGAAGTGAAGCATCGGAATCTATAACTAATGTCAAAGGAATGGTTCAAAACATAGACAGTAAGAAGAGTCAGTCTTCTTGTACTTAAGTCAGCATTGTGCGTTTTCTATTTACTTCCGATGCAATTTCTGTGTTTCATCGTCCATAAGAAGGTCAGAGGGTTACAATAAACCTGAAGTGAAGCACCGGAATCTATAACTAGTGTCACAGGAATGGTTCAAAACATAGACAGTAGGAAGAGTCAGTCATCTAGTACTTAGGTCGGCATTGTGCCTTTTGTATTTAATTCCGATGCAATTTCTGTGTTACATCGTCAATAAGAAGGTCCAAGGGATACAGTAAACCTGAAGTAAAGCATCGGAATCTATAAGTAGTGTCACAGGGATGGTTCAAAACATAGACAGTAGGTAGAGTCAGTCTTCTTGTACTTAAGTCGGCATTGTTCCTTTTGTATTTAATTCCGATGCAATTTCTAGGGTTTCATCATCAATGAGAAGGTCAGAGGGATACAGTAAAACTGAAGTGAAGCATCAGGATCTATAACTAGTGTCCCAGGAATGGTTCAAAACATAGACAGTAGGAAGATTTAGTCTTCTTGTACTTATGTCGGCATTGTGCCCTTTGTATTTAATCCCGATGCAATTTCTGTGTTTCATCGTCAATAAGAAGGTCCAAGGGATACAGTACACCTGATGTGAAGCATCGGAATCTATAACTAGGGTCACAGGAATGGTTCAAATCATAGACAGTAAGAAGAGTCAGTCTTCATGTACTTAAGTCGGCATTGTGCCTTTTGTATTTAATTCCGATGCAATTTCTATGTTTCATCGTCAATAGGAAGGTCAGAGGGATACAGTAAACCTGAAGTGATGCATCGGAATCTACAACTAGTGTCACAGGAATGGTTCCACACATAGACCTTAGGTAGAGTCAGTCTTCTTGTACTTAAGTCTTCATTGTGCCTTTTGTATTTAATTCCGATGCATTTTCTGTGATTCATCGTCAATGAGAAGGTCAGAGGGATACAGTGAAACTTAAGTGAAGCAACAGGATCTATAACTAGTGTCACAGGAATGGTTCAAAACATAGACAGTAAGAAGAGTGAGTCTACTTGTACTTAAGTCGGCATTGTGCCTTTTCTATTTGATTCCGATGCAATTTCTGTGTTTCACCGTCAATAAGAAGGTCAGAGGGTTACAGTAAACCGGAAGTGAAGCATCGGAATCTTTAACTAGTGTCACAGGAATGTTTCAAAACATAGTCAGTAAGAAGAGTCCCTCTTCTTGTACATAAGTCGGCGTTGTCCCTTTTCTATTTAATTCCGATGCAATTTCTGTGTTTCATCATCAAGAAAAAGGTCAGAGGGATGCAGTAAACCTGAAGTGAAGCATCGGAATCTATAACTAGTGTCACAGGAATGGTTCAAAACATAGACAGTAAGAAGACTCAGTCTTCTTGTACTTAAATCGGCATTGTGCCTTTTCTTTTTATTTCCGATGCAATTTCTGTGTTTCATCGTCCATAAGAAGGTCAGAGGGATACAGTAAACCTGAAGTGAAGCATCGGATCCTATAAGTGGTGTCACAGGAATGTTTCAGACATAGTCAGTAAGAAGAGTCAGTCTTCTTGTACATAAGTCCCCATTGTGCCTTTTGTATTTAATTTCGATGCAATTTCGGTGTTTCATCGTCAATAAGAAGGTCCAACGGATACAGTAAACATATGGTGAAGCATCGGAATCTAAACCTGGTATCATAGGAAATGTTCCAAACATAGTCAGTAAGAAGAGTCAGTCTCCTTGTACTTAAGTCGGCATTGTGCCTTTTCTATTTAACTCCGATGCAATTTCTGTGTTACGTTGTTAATAAGAAGGTCCAAGGGATACAGTAAACCTGAAGTGAAGCATCGGAATCTATAACTAGTGTCACAGGAATGGTACAAAACATAGACAGTAGGAAGAATCAGTCTTCTTGTACTTGAGTCGGCATTGTGCGTTTTATATTTAATTCCGATGCAATTTCTGTATCTCATCGTCAATAAGAAGGCCAGAGGGATACAGTAAACCAGAAGTGAAGCATCGGAATCTATAACTAGTGTCACAGGAATGGTTCAAAACATAGACAGTAGGAGGAGTCAGTCTTCTTGTACTTGAGTCGGCATGGTGCCTTTGGTATTTAATTCCGATGCAATTTCTATGTTTCATCGTCAATAAGAAGGTCCAAGGGATACAGTAAACCTAAAGTGAAGCATCGGAATCTATAACTAGTGTCACAGGAATTGGTCAAATCATAGTCAGTAAGAAGAGTCAGTCTTCTTGTACTTAAGTCGGCATTGTGCCTTTTCTATTTAACTCCGATGCAATTTCTGTGTTACGTTGTCAATAAGAAGGTCCAAGGGATACAGTTAACCTGAAGTGAAGCGTCGGTATCTAAAACCGGTCTCACAGGAAAGGTTCAAAACATAGAGAGTAGGAAGGGCCAGTCATCTTGTATTTGAGTCGGCATTGTGCCTTTTCTATTTAATTCCAATGCAATTTCAGCGTTTCATCATCAAGAAGAAGGTTAGAGGGATGCAGTATACCTGAAGTGAAGCATCGGAATCTATAACTAATGTCACAGGAATGTTTCAAAATATAGGCAGTAAGAAGAGTCAGTCTTCTTGTACTTAAATCGGCATTGTGCGTTTTCATTTTATTTCCGATGCAATTTCTGTGTTTCATCGTACATAAGAAGGTCAGAGGGATACAGTAAACCTGAATTGACGCTTTGGAATCTATAACTAGTGTCACAGGAATGGTTCAAAACACAGACAGTAGGAAGAGTCAGTCTTCTTGTACTTGAGTCGGCATTGTGCGTTTTATATTTAATTCCGATGCAATTTCTGTATCTCATCGTCAATAAGAAGGCCAGAGGGATACAGTAAACCAGAAGTGAAGCATCGGAATCTATAACTAGTGTCACAGGAACGGTTCAAAACATAGACAGTAGGAGGAGTCAGTCTTCTTGTACTTGAGTCGGCATGGTGCCTTTGGTATTTAATTCCGATGCAATTTCTATGTTTCATCGTCAATAAGAAGGTCCAAGGGATACAGTAAACTTAAAGTGAAGCATCGGAATCTATAACTAGTGTCACAGGAATTGGTCAAATCATAGTCAGTAAGAAGAGTCAGTCTTCTTGTACTTATGTCGGCATTGTGCCTTTTCTATTTAATTCCGATGCAATTTCTGTGTTTTATCGTCAATAAGAATCTCAGAGGGATACAGTATACCTGAAGTGAAGCATCGAAATCTATAACTACTGTCACAGGGATGGTTCAAAACGTAGACAGTAGGAAGAGTCAATCTTCTTATACTTAAGTCGGCATTGTGCCTTTTGTATTTAATTTCGATGCAATTTCAGTGTTTCATCGTCAATAAGAGGGTCAGAGGGAACAGTAAATCTGAAGTGAAGCTTTAGAACCTATAACTAGTGTCACAGGAATGGTTCAAAACATAGACAGTAAGAAGAGTCAGTCTACTTGTACTTAAGTCGGCATTGTGCGTTTTGTATTTAATTCCGATGCAATTTCTGTGTTTCATCGACAATAAGAAGATCCAAGGGATACAGTACACATGAAGTGAAGCATCGGAATCTATAACTAGTGTCACAGGAATGGTTCAAATCATAGACAGTAAGAAGAGTCAGTCTTCTTGTACTTAAGTCGGCATTGTGCCTTTTCTATTTAATTCCGATGCAATTTCTGTGTGTCATCGTCAAAAAGAAGGTCTGAGGGATACAGTAAACCTAAAGTGAAGCATCAGAATCTGTAAGTGGTGTCACAGGAATGGTTCAAAATATAGTCAGTAAGAAGAGTCAGTCTTCTTGTACTTAAGTCGGCAATGTGCCTTTTGTATTTATTCCGATGCAGTTCCGGTGACTCATCGTCAATAAGAAGGTCCAAGGGATACAGTAAACCTGAAGTGAAGCATCGGAATCTATAACTAGTGTCACAGGTTCGGTTCAAATCATAGACAGAAAGATGAGTCTGTCTTCTTGAACTGAAGTCGGCATTGTGCCTTTTCTATTTAATTCCGATGCAATGTCTGTGTTTCATCGTCAATAAGAAGGTCAGAGGGATTCAGTAAACCTGAAGTAAAGCATCGGAATTTATAACTAGTGTCACAGGAATGGTTCAAAACGTAGACAGTAGGGAGAGTCAGTCTTCTTGTTCTTGAGTCGGCATTGTGCGTTTTGTATTTAATTCCGATGCAATTTCTGTTTTTCATCGTCAATAAGAAGGACAGAAGGATACAGTAAACCAGAAGTGAAGCATCGGAATCTATAACAAGTGTCACAGGATTGGTTCAAAACATAGACAGTAAGAAGAGTCGGACTTCTTGTATTTAAATCGGCATTGTGCGTTTTCTTTTTATTTCCGATGCAATTTCTGTGTTTCATCGTCCACAAGAAGGTCAGAGGGATACAGTAAACCTGAAGTTAAGCATCGGAATCTATAACTAGTGTCACAGGAAAGGTTCAAAACATAGAGAGTAAGAAGAGCCAGTCATCTTGTATTTGAGCCGGCATTGTGAATTTTGTATTTACTTCCGATGCAATTTCTGTGTTTCTTCGTCAATAACAAGGTCCAAGGGATACAGTACACCTGAAGTGAAGCATCGGAATCTATAACTAGTGTCACAGGAATGGTTCAAATCATAGACAGCAACAAGAGTCAGTCTTCTTGTACTTAAGTCGGCATTGTGCCTTTTCAATTTAATTCCGATGCAATTTCTGAGTTTCATCGTCAATAAGAAGGTCAGAGGGATACAGTAAAGTTGAAGTGAAGCATCGTTATCGATAACTAGTGTCACAGGAATGGTTCAAAACATGGACAGTAGGAAGAGTCAGTCTTCTTGTACTTGGGTCGGCATTGTGCGTTTTATATTTAATTCCGATGCAATTACTGTATTTCATCGTCAATAAAAAGGTCAGAGGGATACAGTAAACCAGAAGTGAAGCATCGGAATCAACAACTAGTGTCACAGGAATGGTTCAAAACATGGACAGTATTAAAAGTCAGTCATCTTCCACTTAAGTCTGCATTGTGCCGTTTCATTTTTAATTCCGATGCAATTTCTGTGTTTCACAGTCAATAAGAAGGTTAGAGGGATACAGTAAACCTGAAGTGAAGCATCGGATTCTATAAGTGGTGTCACAGGAATGGTTCAAAGCATAGTCAGTAAGAAGAGTCAGTCTTCTTGTACATAAGTCGCCATTGTGCCTTTTGTATTTAATTTCGATGCAATTTCGGTGTTTCATCGTCAATAAGAAGGTCCAAGGGATACAGTAAACATATGGTGAAGCATCGGAATCTAAACCTGGTATCACAGGAAATGTTCCAAACATAGTCAGTAAGAAGAGTCAGTCTCCTTGTACTTAAGTCGGCATTGTGCCTTTTCTATTTTATTCCGATGCAATTTCTGCGTTTCATCATCAAGAAGAAGATCCAAGGGATACAGTACACATGAAGTGAAGCATCGGAATCTATAACTAGTGTCACAGGAATGGTTCAAATCATAGACAGTAAGAAGAGTCAGTCTTCTTGTACTTAAGTCGGCATTGTGCCTTTTCTATTTAATTCCGATGCAATTTCTGTGTTTCATCGTCAAAAAGAAGGTCTGAGGGATACAGTAAACCTAAAGTGAAGCATCAGAATCTGTAAGTGGTGTCACAGGAATGGTTCAAAATATAGTCAGTAAGAAGAGTCTGTCTTCTTGTACTTAAGTCGGCAATGTGCCTTTTGTATTTATTCCGATGCAGTTCCGGTGACTCATCGTCAATAAGAAGGTCCAAGGGATACAGTAAACCTGAAGTGAAGCATCGGAATCTATAACTAGTGTCACAGGTTCGGTTCAAATCATAGACAGTAAGATGAGTCTGTCTTCTTGAACTGAAGTCGGCATTGTGCCTTTTCAATTTAATTCCGATGCAATGTCTGTGTTTCATCGTCAATAAGAAGGTCAGAGGGATTCAGTAAACCTGAAGTAAAGCATCGGAATTTATAACTAGTGTCACAGGAATGGTTCAAAACGTAGACAGTAGGGAGAGTCAGTCTTCTTGTTCTTGAGTCGGCATTGTGCGTTTTGTATTTAATTCCGATGCAATTTCTGTTTTTCATCGTCAATAAGAAGGACAGAAGGATACAGTAAACCAGAAGTGAAGCATCGGAATCTATAACAAGTGTCACAGGATTGGTTCAAAACATAGACAGTAAGAAGAGTCGGACTTCTTGTATTTAAATCGGCATTGTGCGTTTTCTTTTTATTTCCGATGCAATTTCTGTGTTTCATCGTCCACAAGAAGGTCAGAGGGATACAGTAAACCTGAAGTTAAGCATCGGAATCTATAACTAGTGTCACAGGAAAGGTTCAAAACATAGAGAGTAAGAAGAACCAGTCATCTTGTATTTGAGCCGGCATTGTGAATTTTGTATTTACTTCCGATGCAATTTCTGTGTTTCTTCGTCAATAACAAGGTCAGAGGGATGCAGTAAACCTGAAGTGAAGCATCGGAATCTATAACTAATGTCACAGGAATGCTTCAAAATATAGACAGTAAGAAGAGTCAGTCTTCTTGTACTTAAATCGGCATTGTGCGTTTTCTTTTTATTTCCGATGCAATTTCTGTGTTTCATCGTACATAAGAAGGTCAGAGGGATACAGTAAACCTGAAGTGAAGCATCGGAATCTATAACTAGTGTCACAGGAATGGTTCAAATCATAGACAGTAGGAAGAGTCAGTCTTCTTGTACTTGAGTCGGCATTGTGCGTTTTATATTTAATTCCGATGCAATTTCTGTATGTCATCGTCAATAAGAAGGCCAGAGGGATACAGTAAACCAGAAGTGAAGCATCGGAATCTATAACTAGTGTCACAGGAATGGTTCAAAACATAGACAGTAGGAGGAGTCAGTCTTCTTGTACTTAAGTCGGCATGGTGCCTTTGGTATTTAGTTCCGATGCAATTTCTATGTTTCATCGTCAATAAGAAGGTCCAAGGGATACAGTAAACCTAAAGTGAAGCATCGGAATCTATAACTAGTGTCACAGGAATTGGTCAAAACATAGTCAGTAAGAAGAGTCAGTCTTCTTGTACTTAAGTCGCATTGTGCCTTTTCTATTTAATTCCGATGCAATTTCTGTGTTTTATCGTCAATAAGAATCTCAGAGGGATACAGTAAACCTGAAGTGAAGCATCGAAATGTGTAACTACTGTCACAGGGATGGTTCAAAACGTAGACAGTAGGAAGAGTCAATCTTCTTGTACTTAAGTCGGCATTATGCCTTTTCTATTTAATTTCGATGCAATTTCAGTGTTTCATCGTCAATAAGTGGGTCAGAGGGAACAGTAAATCTGAAGTGAAGCATCAGAATCTATAACTAGTGTCACAGGAATGGTTCAAAACATAGACAGTAAGAAGAGTCAGTCTACTTGTACTTAAGTCGGCATTGTGCGTTTTGTATTTATTTCCGATGCAATTTCTGTGTTTCATCGACAATAAGAAGATCCAAGGGATACAGTACACATGAAGTGAAGCATCGGAATCTATAACTAGTGTCACAGGAATTGTTCAAATCATAGACAGTAAGAAGAGTCAGTCTTCTTCTACTTAAGTCGTCATTGTGCCTTTTCTATTTAATTCCGATGCAATTTTTGTGTTTCGTCGTCAAAAAGAAGGTCTGAGGGATACAGTAAACCTAAAGTAAAGCATCAGAATCTATAAGTGGTGTTACAGGAATGGTTCCAAACATAGTCAGTAAGAAGAGTCAGTCTTCTTGTACTTAAGTCGGCATTGTGCCTTTTGTATTTATTCCGATGCAGTTCCGGTGATTCATCGTCAATAAGAAGGTCCAAGGGATACAGTAAACCTCAAGTGAAGCATCGGAATCTATAACTAGTGTCACAGGTTCGGTTCAAATCACAGACAGTAAGATGAGTCTGTCTTCTTGAACTTAAGTCGGCATTGTGCCTTTTCTATTTAATTCCGATGCAATGTCTGTGTTTCATCGTCAATAAGAAGGTCTGAGGGATACAGTAAACCTGAAGTAAAGCATCGGAATTTATAACTAGTGTCACAGGAATGGTTCAAAACATAGACAGTAGGAAGGGTCTGTCTTCTAGTTCTTGAGTCGGCATTGTGCGTTTTGTATTTAATTCCGATGCAATTTCTGTTTTTCATCGTCAATAAGAAGGTCAGAGGGATACAGTAAACCAGAAGAGAAGCATCGGAATCTATAACTAGTGTCACAGGAATGGTTCAAAACATAGACAGTAGGAAGAGTCAGTCATCTTCTACTTAAGTCGGCATTGTGCCGTTTCTGTTTAATTCCGATGCCATTTCTGTGTTTCACCGTCAATAAGAAGGTCAGAGGGATACAGTAATCCTGAAGTGAAGCATCCGAATCTTTAACTAGTGTCACAGGAATGGTTCAAATCATAGACAGTAGGAAGAGTCAGTCTTCTCGTACTTAAGTCGGCATTGTGCCTTTTGTATTTAACTCTGATGCAATTTCTGTGTTTCATCGACAATAAGAAGGTCCAAAGGATACAGTAAACATGAACTGAGGCATCGGAATCTATACCTAGTGTCACAGGAATGGTTTAAAACATAGTATGTAAGAAAAGTCAGTCTTCTTGTACTTAAGTCGGCGTTGTGCCTTTTCTATTTAATTCTGATGCAATTTCTGTGTTTCACCATGACGAAAAAGGTCAGAGGGATGCAGTAAACCTGAAGTGAGGCATCGGAATCTATAACTAGTGTCACAGGATTGGTTCAAAACATAGACAGTAAGAAGAGTCGGTCTTCTTGTACTTAAATCGGCATTGTGCGTTTTCTTTTTATTTCCGATGCAATTTCTGTGTTTCACCGTCAATAAGAAGGTCGGAGTGATACATTAAACTTGAAGTGAAGCATCGGAATAATTAACTAGTGTCACAGGAATGGTTCAAATCATAGACAGTAAGAAGAGTCAATCTTCTCGTACTTAAGTAGCCATTGTGCCTTTTCTATTCAATTCCGATGCAATGTCTGTGTTTCATCGTCAATAAGAAGGTCAGAGGGATACAGTAAACCTGAAGTAAAGCATCGGAATTTATAACTAGTGTCACAGGAATGGTTCAAAACATAGACAGTAGGAAGAGTCTGTCTTCTTGTTCTTGAGTCGGCATTGTGCGTTTTGTATTTAATTCCGATGCAATTTCTGTTTTTCATCGTCAATAAGAAGGTCAGAGGGATACAGTAAACCTAAAGTGAGGCATCGGAATCTACGACTAGTGTCGCAGGAATGGTTCAAAACATAGACAGTAGGAAGAGTCAGTCTTCTTGTACTTAAGCAGGCATTTTGCCATTTCTATTTCTTTGCGATGCTATTTCTATGTTGCATCGTCAGTAAGAAGGACGGAGGGATACCGTAAACCTGAAGTGAAGCATCGGAATCTATAACTAGTTTCACAGGAATGGTTCAATACATAGACACTAGGAAGAGTCAGTCTTCTTGTACTCAAGTCGGCATTGTGCCTTTTGTATTTAATTCCGATGCAATTTCTGTGATTCATCGTCAATAAGAAGGTCCAAGGGATACAGTAAATCTGAAGTGCGGCATCGGAATCTATAACTAGTGTCACAGGAATGGTTCAAAACATAGTCAGTAAGAAGAGTCAGTCTTCTTGTACTTAAGTCGGCATTGTGCCTTTTCTATTTAATTCCGATGCAACTTCGGTGTTTCATCGTCCACAAGAAGGTCAGAGGGATACAGTAAACCTGAAGTTAATCATCGGAATCTATAACTAGTGTCACAGGAATGGTTCAAAACATAGACAGTAGGAAGAGTCAGTCTTCTAGTACTTGAGTCGGCATTGTGCGTTTTATATTTAATTCCGATGCAATTTCTGTATTTCATCCTCAATAACAAGGTCAGAGGGATACAGTAAACCAGAAGTGAAGCATCGGAATCTATAACTAGTGTCACAGGAATGGTTCAAATCATAGACAGTAGGAAGAGTCAGACATCTTCTACTTAAGTCGGCATTGTGCCATTTCTGTTTAATTCCGATGCCATTTCTGTGTTTCACCGGCAATAAGTAGGTCAGAGGGATACAGTAAACCTGAAGTGAAGCATCCGAATCTTTAACTAGTGTCACAGGACTGGTTCAAATCATAGACAGTAGGAAGAGTCAGGTTTCTCGTACTTAAGTCGGCATTGTGCCTTTTGTGTTTAATTCTGATGCAATTTCTGTGTTTCATCGACAATAAGAAGGTCCAAAGGATACAGTAAACATGAAGTGAGGCATCGGAATCTATACCTAGTGTCACAGGAATGGTTCAAAACATAGTAAGTAAGAAGAGTCAGTCTTCTTGTACTTAAGTCGGCGTTGTCCCTTTTCTATTTAATTCTGATGCAATTTCTGTGTTTCATCATCACGAAAAAGGTCAGAGGGATGCAGTAAACCTGAAGTTAAGCATCAGAATCTATAACTAGTGTCACAGGAAAGGTTCAAAACATAGAGAGTAAGAAGAGCCAGTCATCTTGTATTTGAGCCGGCATTGTGAATTTTGTATTTAATTCCGTTGCAATTTCTGTGTTTCATCGTCAATAACAAGGTCCAAGGGATACAGTACACCTGAAGTGAAGCATCGTTATCGATAACTAGTGTCACAGGAATGGTTCAAATATGGACACTAGGAAGAGTCAGTCTTCTTGTACTTGAGTCGGCATTGTGCGTTTTATATTTAATTCCGATGCAATTTCTGTATTTCTTCGTCAATAAAAAGGTCAGAGGGATACAGTAAACCAGAAGTGAAGCATCGGAATCTATAACTAGTGTCACAGGAATGGTTCAAAACATTGACAGTAGGAAGAGTCAGTCATCTTCCACTTAAGTCGGCATTGTGCCGTTTCTTTTTAATTCCGATGCAATTTCTGTGTTTCACCGTCAATAAGAAGGTCAGAGTGATACATTAAACTTGAAGTGAAGCTTCGGAGTCTATAACTAGTGTCACAGGAATGGTTCAAAACATAGTCAGTAAGAAGAGTCAGTCTTCTCGTACTTAAGTCGCCATTGTGAACTTTGTATTTAATTCCGATGCAATTTCTGTGTTTCATCGCCAATAAGAAGGTCCAAGGGATAAAGTAAACCTGAAGTGAGGCATCGGAATCTATAACTAGTGTCACATTAATGGTTCAAAATATAGAAAGTAAGAAGAGTCAGTCTTCTTGTACTTAAATCGGAATTGTGTGTTTTCTTTTTATTTCCGATGCAATTTCTGTGTTTCATCGTCCTTAAGAAGGTTAGAGGGATACAGTAAACCTGTAGTGAAGCATTGGAATCTATATCCGGTCTCACAGGAAAGGTTGAAAACATAGAGAGTAAGAAGAGCCAGTCATCTTGTATTTGAGTCGGCATTGTGAATTTTGTATTTAATTCCGATGCAATTTCTGTGTTTCATCGCCAATAAGAAGGTCCAAGGGATACAGTAAACATGAAGTGAGGCATCGGAAACTATAACTAGTGTCACAGGAATGGTTCAAAACACAGTAAGTAAGAAGAGTCAGTCTTCTTGTACTTAAGTCGGCGTTGTGCCTTTTCTATTTAATTCCGATGCAATTTCTGTGTTTCATCATCAAAAAAAGGTCAGAGGGATGCAGTAAACCTGAAGTGAGGCATCGGAATCTATAACTAGTGTCACAGGAATGGTTCAAAACATAGACAGTAAGAAGAGTCAGTCTTCTTGTACTTAAATCGGTATTGTGCGTTTTCTTTTTTATTTCCGATGCAATTTCTGTGTTTCATCGCCCATAAGAAGGTCAGAGGGATACAGTAAGCCTGATGTGAAGCATCGGAATCTATAAGTGGTGTCACAGGAATGGTTCAAAACATAGTCAGTAAGAAGAGTCAGTCTTCTTGTACTTGAGTCGGCACTGTGACTTTTGTACGTGTATTTAATTCGGATGCAATTTCTGTGTTTAATCGTCAATAAGAAGGTCAGAGGGATACAGTAAGCCTGAAGTGAAGCATCGGAATCTATAACTAGTGTCACTGGAATGGTTCAAAACATAGACAGTGGGAAGTGTCAGTCTTGTTGTACTTAAGACGGCATTGTGCCTTTTGTATTTAATTCCGATGCAATTTCTGTGTTTCATCGTCAATATGAAGGTCCAAGGGATACAGTAAACTTGAAGTGAAGCATCGTAATCTATAACTAGTGTCACAGGAATGGTTCAATCATAGTCAGTAAGAAGAGTCAGTCTTCTTGTACTTAAATCGGCGTTGTGCCTTTTCTATTTAATTCTGATGCAATTTCTGTGTTTCATCATCAATAAGAAGGTCAGAGGGATACAGTAAACCTGAAGTGAAGCATCGGAGTCTATGACTAGTGTCACAGGAATGGTTCAAATCATAGTCAGTAAGAAGTGTCAGTCTGCTTGTACTTAAGTCGGCAATGTGCATTTTCTATTTAATTCCGATGCAATTTCTGTGTTTCATCGTCAATACGAAGGTCCAAGGGATGCAGTACACCTGAAGTGAAGCATCGGATTCTATAATTAGGAACACAGGAATGGTTTAAAACATAGTCAGTAAGAAGAGTCATACTTCTTGTACTTAAGTTGGCATTGTGCCTTTTCTATTAATTTCCGATGCAATTACTGTGTTTTATCGTCAATAAGAAGGTCAGAGGGATACAGTAAACCTGAAGAGAAGCATCGGAATCTATAACTTATGTCACAGGGATGGTTCAAAACATCGACAGTTGGAAGAGACAGTCTTCTTGTACTTAAGTTGGCATTGTGCCTTTTGTATTTAATTAGGATGCAATTTCTGTGTTTCATTATCAATAAGAAGGTCCAAGGGATACAGTAAACCTGAAGTGAGCCATCGGAAACCATAACTAGTGTCACAGGAATGGTTCAAAACATAGTCAGTAAGAAGAGTCAGTCTTCTTGTACTTAAGTAATCATTGTGCCTTTTGTATTTAATTCCGATGCAATTTCTGTGTTTCATCGTCAATAAGAAGGTCAGAGGGATACAGTAAACCTGAAGTGAAGCATCGGAATCTATAACTAGTGTCACAGGAATGGTTAAAAACATAGACAGTAAGAAGTGTGTCTTCTTGTACTTAAGTCGGCATTGTGCCTTTTGTATTTAATTCCGATGCAATTTCGGTGTTTCATCGTCAATAAGAAGGTCCAAGGGATACAGTAAATCCTGATGTGAAGCACCGGAATCTATAACTAGTGTCATAGGAGTGGTTCAAAACATAGACAGTAGGAAGAGTCAGTCTTCTTGTACTTAAGTCGGCATTGAGACTTTTGTATTTAATTCCGATGCAATTTCTGTGTTTCATCGTCAATAAGAAGGTCAGAGGTATACAGTACACCTGAAGTGAAGCATCGGAATCTATAACTAGTGTCACAGGAAGGGTTCAAAACATAGACAGTAGGAAGAGTCAGTCATCTTGTACTTAAGTCGGCATTGAGCCTTTTGAATTTAATTCCGATGCAATTTCTGTGTTTCATCGTCAATAAGAAGGTCCAAGGGATACAGTAAATCTGAAGTGAGGCATTGGAATCTGTAACTAGTGTCACAGGAATGGTTCAAAAGATAGTCAGTAAGAAGAGTCAGTCCTATTGTATTTAAGTCGGCATTGTGCCTTTTCTACTTAAATCCGACGCAATTTCTTTGTTTCATCGTCAATAAGAAGGTCCAAGGGATGCAGTACACCTGAAGTGAAGCATCGGAATCTATAACTAGTGTCACAGGAATGGTTCAAGGCATAGACAGTAAGAAGAGTCATGCTTCTTGTACTTAAGTCGGCATTGTGCATTTTCTATTTTTTTGCGATGCTATTTCTGTGTTTCATCGTCCATAAGAAGGTCAGAGGGATACAGTAAACCTGAAGTGAAGCATCGGAATCTATAAGTGGCGTCACAGGAATGGTTCAAAACATAGTCAGTAAGAAGAGATAGTCTTCTTGTACTTAAGTCGGCATTGTGCCTTTCGTATTTAATTTCGAAGCAATTTCGGAGTTTCATCGTCTACACGAAGGTCCAAGGGATACAATAAACCTGAAGTGAAGCATCGGAATCTATAACTAGTGTCACAGGTTCGGTTCAAAACATAGACAGTAAAAAGAGTCTGTCTTCTTGTACTTAAGTCAGCATTGGGCATTTTCTATTTAATTCCGATGCAATTTCTGTGTTTCCTCATCAATAAGAAATTCAGAGGGATACAGTAAACCTGAAGTGAAGCATCGGAGTCTATAACTAGTGTCACAGGAATGGTTCAAAACATAGTCAGTAAGAAGAGTCAGTCTTCCTGCTTTTAAGTCGGCATTCTGCCGTTTCTATTTCATTCCGATGCAATATCTGTGTTTCATCGTCAATAAGAATGTCAGAGGTATACAGTAAACCTTAAGTGAGGCATCGGAAGCTATAACTAGTGTCACAGCTACGGTTCAGAACATAGTCGGTAAGAAGAATCAGTCTTCTTGTACCTATGTCGGTATTGTGCCTTTTGTGTTAAATTCCGATGCAATTTCTGTGTGTCTTCGTCAATAAGAGGGTCAGAGGGATACAGTAAATAAGAAGTGAGGCATTGGAATCTGTAACTAGTGTCACAGGAATGGTTCAAAAGATAGTCAGTAAGAAGAGTCAGTCCTATTGTATTTAAGTCGGCATTGTGCATTTTCTACTTAATTCCGACGCAATTTCTTTGTTTCATCGTCAATAAGATGGTCCAAGGGATGCAGTACACCTGAAGTGAAGCATCGGAATCTATAACTATCGTCACAGGAATGGTTCAAGGCATAGACAGTAAGAAGAGTCATTCTTCTTGTACTTAAGTCGGCATTGTGCTTTTTCTATTTATTTGCGATGCTATTTCTGTGTTTCTTCGTCCATAAGAAGGCCAGAGGGATACAGTAAACATGAAGTGAAGCATCGGAATCTGTAAGTGGCGTCACAGGAATGGTTCAAAACATAGTCAGTAAGAAGAGACAGTCTTCTTGTACTTAAGTCGGCATTGTGCCTTACGTATTTAATTCCGAAGCAATTTCGGTGTTTCATCGTCAATAAGAAGTTCCAAGGGATACAGTAAACCTGAAGTGAAGCATCAGAATGTATAACTAGTGTCACAGGTTCGGTTCAAAACATAGTCAGTAAGAAGAGTTAGTCTTCTTGTACATAAGTCGGCATAGTGCCATTTCTATTTAATTCTGATGCAATTTCTGTGTTTCATCATCAATAAGAAGGTCAGAGGGATACAGTAAACCTGAAGTGAAGCATCGGAGTCTATGACTAGTGTCACAGGAATGGTTCAAATCATAGTCAGTAAGAAGTGTCAGTCTGCTTGTACTTAAGTCGGCAATGTGCATTTTCTATTTAATTCCGATGCAATTTCTGTGTTTCATCGTCAATACGAAGGTCCAAGGGATGCAGTACACCTGAAGTGAAGCATCGGATTCTATAATTAGGAACACAGGAATGGTTTAAAACATAGTCAGTAAGAAGAGTCATACTTCTTGTACTTAAGTTGGCATTGTGCCTTTTCTATTAATTTCCGATGCAATTACTGTGTTTTATCGTCAATAAGAAGGTCAGAGGGATACAGTAAACCTGAAGAGAAGCATCGGAATCTATAACTTATGTCACAGGGATGGTTCAAAACATCGACAGTTGGAAGAGACAGTCTTCTTGTACTTAAGTTGGCATTGTGCCTTTTGTATTTAATTAGGATGCAATTTCTGTGTTTCATTATCAATAAGAAGGTCCAAGGGATACAGTAAACCTGAAGTGAGCCATCGGAAACCATAACTAGTGTCACAGGAATGGTTCAAAACATAGTCAGTAAGAAGAGTCAGTCTTCTTGTACTTAAGTAATCATTGTGCCTTTTGTATTTAATTCCGATGCAATTTCTGTGTTTCATCGTCAATAAGAAGGTCAGAGGGATACAGTAAACCTGAAGTGAAGCATCGGAATCTATAACTAGTGTCACAGGAATGGTTAAAAACATAGACAGTAAGAAGTGTATCTTCTTGTACTTAAGTCGGCATTGTGCATTTTGTATTTAATTCCGATGCAATTTCGGTGTTTCATCGTCAATAAGAAGGTCCAAGGGATACAGTAAACCCTGAAGTGAAGCACTGGAATCTATAACTAGTGTCATAGGAGTGGTTCAAAACATAGACAGTAGGAAGAGTCAGTCTTCTTGTACTTAAGTCGGCATTGAGCCTTTTGTATTTAATTCCGATGCAATTTCTGTGTTTCATCGTAAATAAGAAGGACAGAGGGATACAGTAAACCTGAAGTGAAGCATCGGAGTCTATAACTAGTGTCACAGGAATGGTTCTAAACATAGTCAGTAAGAACACTCAGTCTTCTTGTACTTAAGTCGGCATTGTGCCTTTTCTTTTTAATTCCGATGCAATATCTGTGTTTCATCATCAATAAGAAGGTCAGAGGGATACAGGAAACCTGAAGTAAGGCATCGGAATCTATGACTAGTGTCACAGGAATGGTTCAAATCATAGTCAGTAAGAATTGTCAGTCTTCTTGTACTTAAGTCGGCATTGTGCATTTTCTATTTAATTCCGACGCAATTACTGTGTTTTATCGTCAATAAGAAGGTCAGAGGGATACAGTAAACCTGAAGAGAAGCATCGGAATCTATAACTTATGTCACAGGGAAGGTTCAAAGCATAGACAGTTGGAAGAGACAGTCTTTTTGTACTTAAGTTGGCATTGTGCCTTCTGTATTTAATTACGATGCAATTTCTGTGTTTCAACGTCAATAAGAAGGTCAGAGGGTACAGTAAACCTGAAATGAAGTATCATAATCTATAACTAGTGTCACAGTTATGGTTCAAATCAAGGACAGTAAGAAGAGTTGGTCGACTTCTACTTATGTCGGCATTGTGCCTTTTGTATTTAATTCCGATGCAATATCTGTGTTTCATCGTCAATATGAAGGTCCAAGGGATACAGTACTTCTGAATTGAGGCATCGGAATCTGTAACTAGTGTCACAGGAATGGTTCAAATCACAGTCAGTAAGAAGAGTCAGTCTTCTTGTACTTAAATCGGCATTGTGCCTTTTCTATTTAATTCCGATGCATTTTCTTTGTTTCATCGTCAATAAGAAGGTCAGAGGGATGCAGTAAGCCTGAAGTGAGGCATCGGAATCTATAACTAGTGTCATAGGAATGGTTCAAATCATAGACAGTGAGTAGTGTCAGTCTTCTTGTACTTAAGACGCTATTGTGCCTTTTCTATTTAATTCCGATGCAATTTCTGAGTTTCATCGTCAATACGAAGGTCCAAGGGATGCAGCACACCTGAAGTAAAGCATCGGATTCTATAACTAGGAACACAGGAATGGTTCAAAACATAGTCAGTAAGAAGAGTCATACTTCTTGCACTTCAGTCGGCATTGTACCTTTTCTATTAATTTCCGATGCTATTACTGTGTTTTATCGTCAATAAGAAGGTCAGAGGGATACAGTAAACCTGAAGTGAAGAATCGGAATCTATAACTAGTGTCACAGGGATGGTTCAAAACGTAGACAGTAGGTAGAGTCAGTCTTCTTGTACTTAAGTCGGCATTGTGCCTTGTGTATTTAATTCCGATGCAATTTCTGTGTACATCGTCAATAAGAAGGTCCAAGGGATACAGTAAACCTGAAGTGAGGCATCGGACTCTATAATTAGTGTCACAGGAATGGTTTAAAACAGAGACAGAAAGAAGAGTCAGTCTTCTTGTACATAAGTCGGCATTGTGCCATTTCTATTTATTTCTGATGCAATTTCTGTGTTACATCATCAATAAGAAGGTCAAAGGGATACAGTAAACCTGAGGTGAAGCATCGGAGTCTATAACTAGTGTCACAGGAATGGTTCAAAACATAGTCAGTAAGAAGAGTCAGTCTTCTTGTACTTAAGTCGGCATTGTGCCTTTTCTATTTAATTCCGATGCAATATCTGTGTTTAATCGTCAATTAGAAGGTCAGAGGGATACAGGAAACCTGAAGTGAAGCATCGGAATCTATGACTAGTGTCACAGGAATGGTTCAAAACATAGTCAGTAAGAAGAGTCAGTCTTCTTGTACTTAAGTTGGCATTGTGCCTCTTGTATTTAATTCCGATGCAATTTCTGTGATTCAACGTCAATAAGAAGGTCAGAGGGTTACAGTAAACCTGAAGTAAAGTATCAGAACCTATAACTAGTGTTACAGTTATGGTTCAAAGCATGGACAGTAAGAAGAGTCAGTCTACTTCTACTTAAGTCGGCATTCTGCCTTTTGTATTTAATTCCGATGCAATTTCTGTGTTTCATCGTCAATAAGGAGGTCCAAGGGATACAGTACACCTGACGTGAAGCATCGGAATCTATAACTAGTGTCACAGGAATGATTCAAATCATAGACAGTAAGAAGAGTCAACCTTCTTGTACTTAAATCGCATTGTGCTTTTTCTATTTAATTCCGATGCAATTTCTGTGTTTCATCGTCAATAGGAAGGTCAGAGGGATACAGTAAACCTGAAGTGAAGCACCGGAATCTATAACTAGTGTCACAGGAATGGTTAAAAACATAGACAGTAAGAAGTGTGTCTTCTTGTACTTAAGTCGGCATTGTGCCATTTGTATTTAATTCCGATGCAATTTCTGTGTTTCATCGTCAATAAGAAGGCCCAAGGGATACAGTAAACACTTAAGTGAAGCATCGGAGTCTATAACTAGTGTCACAGGAATGGTTCAAATTATAGACAGTAAGAAGATTCTGTCTTCATGTACTTAAGTCCTAATTGTGCCTTTTGTATTTAATTTCGATGCAATTTCTGTGTTTTATCGTCAATTTGCAGGTCAGAGGGGTACAGTAAACCTGAAGTGAAGAATCGGAATCTATAACTAGTGTCACAGGGATGGTTCAAAACATAAACAGTAGGTAGAGTCAGTCTTCTTGTACTTAAGTCGGCATTGTGCCTTTTGTATTTAATTCCGATGCAATTTCTGTGTTCATCGTCAATAAGAAGGTCCAAGGGATACAGTAAACCTGAAGTGAGGCATCGGAATCTATAACTAGTGTCACAGGAATGGTTTAAAACAGAGACAGAAAGAAGAGTCAGTCTTCTTGTACATAAGTCGGCATTGTGCCATTTCTATTTATTTCTGATGCAATTTCTGTGTTACATCATCAATAAGAAGGTCAAAGGGATACAGTAAACCTGAGGTGAAGCATCGGAGTCTATAACTAGTGTCACAGGAATGGTTCAAAACATAGTCAGTAAGAAGAGTCAGTCTTCTTGTACTTAAGTCGGCATTGTGCCTTTTCTATTTAATTCCGATGCAATATCTGTGTTTCATCGTCAATTAGAAGGTCAGAGGGATACAGGAAACCTGAAGTGAAGCATCGGAATCTATGACTAGTGTCACAGCAATGGTTAAAAACATAGTCAGTAAGAAGAGTCAGTCTTCTTGTACTTAAGTTAGCATTGTGCCTCTTGTATTTAATTCCGATGCAATTTCTGTGTTTCAACGTCAATAAGAAGGTCAGAGGGATACAGTAATCCTGAAGTAAAGTATCAGAACCTATAACTAGTGTTACACTTATGGTTCAAAGCATGGACAGTAAGAAGAGTCAGTCTACTTCTACTTAAGTCGGCATTCTGCCTTTTGTATTTAATTCCGATGCAATTTCTGTGTTTCATCGTCAATAAGAAGGTCCAAGGGGTACAGTACACCTGACGTAAAGCATCGGAAACTATAACTAGTGTCACAGGAATGGTTCAAATCATAGACAGTAAGAAGAGTCAATCTTCTTGTACTTAAATCGCATTGTCCTTTTTCTATTTAATTCCGATGCAATTTCTGTGTTTCATCGTCAATAGGAAGGTCAGAGGGATACAGTAAACCTGAAGTGAAGCACCGGAATCTATAACTAGTGTCATAGGAGTGGTTCAAAACATAGACAGTAGGAAGAGTCAGTCTTCCTGTACTTGAGTCGGCATTGTGCCTTTTGTATTTAATTCCGATGCAATTTCTGTGATTCATCGTCAATAAGAAGGTCAGAGGGATACAGTAAACCTGAAGTGAAGCATCGGAATCCATAACTAGTGTCACAGGAATAGTTCAAACCATAGACAGTGGGAAGTGTCAGTCTTCTTGTACTTAAGTCGGCATTGTGCCTTTTCTATTTAATTCCGATGCAATTTCTGTGTTTCATTATCAATAAGAAGGTCCAAGGGATACAGTAAACCTGAAGTGAGCCATCGGAAACCATAACTAGTGTCACATTAATGGTTAAAAACATAGACAGTAAGAACAGTCAGTCTTCGTGTACTTAAGTTGGCATTGTGCCTTTTGTATTTAATTCCAATGCAATTTCTGTGTTTCATCGTCAATAAGAAGGTCCATGGGATACAGTAAACCTAAAGTGGAGCATCGGAGTCTATAAGTAGTGTCACAGGATTGGTTCAAATCATAGACAGTAAGCAGAGTCAGTCTTCTTGTATTTAAGTCGGCATTGTGCCTTTTCTTTTTGATTCCGATGCAATTTCTGTGTTTCATCGTCAATAAGAAGGTCCACGGGATGCAGTACACCTGAAGTGAAGCATCGGAATCTATAACTAGTGTCACAGGTTCGGTTCAGAACATAGACAGTAAGAAGAGTCTGTCTTCTTGTACTTAAGTCGGCATTGTGCCATTTCTATTTAATTCCGATGCAATTTCTGTGTTTCATCATCAATAAGAAGGTCAGAGGGACACAGTAAACCTGAAGTGAAGCACCGGAATCTATAACTAGTGTCATAGGAGTGGTTCAAAACATAGACAGTAGGAAGAGTCAGTCTTCTTGTACTTGAGTCGGCATTGTGCCTTTTGTTCGAGTATTTAATTCGGATGCAATTTCTGTGTTTCATCGTCAATAAGAAGGTCAGAGGGATACAGTAAGCCTGAAGTAAAGCATCGGAATCTATAACTAGTGTCACAGGAATGGTTCAAAGCATAGACAGTGGGAAGTGTCAGTCTTCTTGACCTTAAGACGGCATTGTGCCTTTTCTATTTAATTCCGATGCAATTTCTGTGTTTCATTATCAATAAGAAGGTCCAAGGGGTACAGTAAACCTGAAGTGAGCCATCGGAAACCATAACTAGTGTCACAGGAATGGTTCAAAACATAGTCAGTAAGAAGAGTCAGTCTTCCTGTACTTAAGTCATCATTGTGCCTTTTGTATTTGATTCCGATGATATTTCTGTGTTTCATCGTCAATAAGAAGGTCAGAGGGATACAGTAGACCTGAAGTGAAGCATCGGAACCTATAACTAGTGTCACAGGAATGGTTAAAAACATAGACAGTAAGAAGTGTGTCTTCTTGTACTTAAGTCGGCATTGTGCCTTTTGTATTTAATTCCGATGCAATTTCTGTGTTTCATCGTCAATAAGAAGGTCCAAGGGTTACAGTAAACCCTTAAGTGAAGCATCGGAGTCTATAACTAGTGTCACAGGTATGGTTCAAATTATAGACAGTAAGAAGATTCAGTCTTCATGTACTTAAGTCGTAATTGTGCCTTTTGTATTTAATTCCGATGCAATTTCTGTGTTTTATCGTCAATTCGAAGGTCAGAGGGATACAGTAAACCTGAAGTGAGGAATCGGAATGTATAACTAGTGTCACAGGCATGGTTCAAAACATAGACAGTAGGTAGAGTCAGTCTTCTTGTACTTAAGTCGGCATTGTGCCTTTTGTATTTAATTCCGATGCAATTTCTGTGTTCATCGTCAATAAGAAGGTCCAAGGGATACAGTAAACCTGAAGTGAGGCATCGGAATCTATAACTAGTGTCACAGGAATGGTTTAAAACAGAGACAGTAAGAAGAGTCAGTCTTCTTGTACTTAAGTCGGCATTGTACATTTTCTATTTAATTCCGATGCAATTTCTGTGTTTCATCGTCAATAAGAAGGTCAGAGGGATACAGTAAACCTGAAGTGAATCATCGGAATCTATAAGTGGTGTCACAGGAGTGGTTCAAAACATAGTCAGTAAGAAGAGACAGTCTTCTTGTACTTATGTCGGCATTGAGCCTTTCGTATTTAATTCCGAAGCAATGTCGGTGTTTCATCGTCAATAAGGAGGTCCAAGAGATACAGTAAACCTGAAGTGAAGCATCGAAATCTATAACTAGTGTCACAGGTTCGGTTCAAAACATAGACAGTAAGAAGAGTCAGTCTTCTTGTACATAAGTCGGCATTTTGCTATTTCTATTTATTTCTGATGCAATTTCTGTGTTACATCATCAATAAGAAGGTCAGAGGGATACAGTAAACCTGAGGTGAAGCATCGGAGTCTATAACTAGTGTCACAGGAATGGTTCAAAACATAGTCAGTAAGAAGAGTCAGTCTTCTTGTTCTTAAGTCGGAATTGTGCCTTATCTATTTAATTCCGATGCAATATCTGCGTTTCATCGTCAATAAGAAGGTCAGAGGGATACAGGAAACCTGAAGTGAGGCATCGGAATCTATGACTAGTGTCACAGGAATGGCTCAAAACATAGTCAGTAAGAAGAGTCAGTCTTCTTGTACTTATGTTGGCATTGTGCCTTTTGTATTTAATTCCGATGCAATTTCTGTGTTTCAACGACAATAAGAAGGTCAAAGGGTTACAGAAAACCTGAAGTAAAGTATCAGAATCTATAACTAGTGTCACAGTTATGGTTCAAAACATGGACAGTAAGAAGTGTCAGTCTACTTCTACTTAAGTCGGCATTGTGCCTTTTGTATTTCATTCCGATGCAATTTCTGTGTTTCATCGCCAATAAGAAGGTCCAAGGGAAACAGTACACCTGAAGTGAAGCATCGGAATCCATAACTAGTGTCACAGGAATGGTTCAAATCATAGACAGTAAGAAGAGTCACTCTTCTTGTACTTAAATCGGCATTGTGCCTTTTCGATTTAATTCCGATGCAATTTCTGTGTTTTATCGTCAATAAGAAGGTCAGAGGGATACAGTAAACCTGAAGAGAAGCAGCGGAATCTATAACTTGTGTCACAGGGACGGTTCAAAACATAGACAGTAGGAAGAGTCAGTCTTCTTGCACTTGAGTCTGCATTGTGCCATTTGTATTTAATTCCGATGCAATTTCTGTGTTTCATCGCCAATATGAAGGTCCAAGGGATACAGTACACCTGAAGTGAAGCATCGGAATCTGTAACTAGTGTCACAGGAATGGTTCAAATCATAGTCAGTAAGAAGAGTCAGTCATCTTGTACATAAATCGGCATTGTGCCTTTTCTATTTAATTCCGATGCAATTTCTGTGTTTCATCGTCAATAAGAAGGTCAGAGGGACACAGTAAACCTGAAGTGAAGCACCGGAATCTATAACTAGTGTCATAGTAGTGGTTCAAAACATAGACTGTAGGAAGAGTCAGTCTTCTTGTACTTGAGTCGGCATTGTGCCTTTTGTACGAGTATTTAATTCGGATGCAATTTCAGTGTTTCATCGTCAATAAGAAGGTAAGAGGGATACAGTAAGACTGAAGTGAAGCATCGGAATCTATAACTAGTGTCACAGGAATGGTTCAAAACATAGACAGTGGGAAGTGTCAGTCTTCTTGTCCTTAAGACGGCATTGTGCCTTTTCTATTTAATTCCGATGCAGTTTCTGTGTTTCATTATCAATAAGTAGGTCCAAGGGATACAGTAAACCCGAAGTGAGCCATCGGAAACCATAACTAGTGTCACAGGAATGGTTCAAAACATAGACAGTAAGAAGTGTGTCTTCTAATACTTAAGTCGGCAATGTGCCTTTTGTATTTAATTCCGATGCAATTTCTGTGTTTCATCGTCAATAAGAAGGTCCAAGGGATACAGTAAACCCTTAAGTGAAGCATCGGAGTCTATAACTAGTGTCACAGGAATGGTTCAATTTATAGACAGTAAGAAGATTCAGTCTTCATGTACTTAAGTCGTAATTGTGCCTTTTGTAGTTAATTCCGATGCAATTTCTGTGTTTTATCGTCAATTCGAAGGTCAGAGGGATACAGTAAACCTGAAGTGAGGAATCGGAATGTATAACTAGTGTCACAGGGATGGTTCAAAACATAGACAGTAGGTAGAGTCAGTCTTCTTGTACTTAAGTCGGCATTGTGCCTTTTGTATTTAATTCCGATGCAATTTCTGTGTTCGTCGTCACTAAGAAGGTCCAAGGGATACAGTAAACCTGAAGTGAGGCATCGGAATCTATAACTAGTGTCACAGGAATGGTTTAAAACAGAGACAGTATGAAGAGTCAGTCTTCTTGTACTTAAGTCGGCATTGTGCCTTTTCTATTTAATTCCGATGCAATTTCTGTGTTTCATCGTCAATAAGGAGGTCCAAGAGATACAGTAAACCTGAAGTGAAGCATCAGAATCTATAACTAGTGTCACAAGTTCGGTTCAAAACATAGACATTAAGAAGAGTCAGTCTTCTTGTACATAAGTCGGCATTGTGCCATTTCTATTTATTTCTGATGCAATTTCTGTGTTACATCATCAATAAGAAGGTCAGAGGGATACAGTAAACCTGAGGTGAAGCATCGGAGTCTATAACTAGTGTCACAGGAATGGTTCAAATCATAGTCAGTAAGAAGAGTCAGTCTTCTTGTACTTAAGTCGGCATTGTGCCTTTTCTATTTAATTCCGATGCAATATCTGCGTTTCATCGTCATTAAGAAGGTCAGAGGGATACAGGAAACCTGAAGTGAGGCATCGGAATCTATGACTAGTGTCACAGGAATGGCTCAAAACATAGTCAGTAAGAAGAGTCAGTCTTCTTGTGCTTAAGTTGGCATTGTGCCTTTTGTATTTAATTCCGATGCAATATCTGTGTTTCAACGTCAATAAGAAGGTCAATGGGTTACAGAAAAACCTGAAGTAAAGTATCAGAATCTATAACTAGTGTCACAGTTATGGTTCAAAGCATGGACAGTAAGAAGTTTCAGTCTACTTCTACTTAAGTCGGCATTGTGCCTGTTGTATTTAATTCCGAAGCTATTTCTGTGTTTCATCTTCAATAAGAAGGTCCAAGGGATACAGTACACCTGAAGTGAAGCATCGGAATCCATAACTAGTGTCACAGGAATGGTTCAAATCATAGACAGTAAGAAGAGTCCGTCTTGTTGTACTTAAATCGGCATTGTGCCTTTTCGATGTAATTCCGATGCAATTTCTGCGTTTCATCGTCAATAGGAAGGTCAGAGGGATACAGTAAACCTGACGTGAAGCACCGGATTCTATAACTAGTGTCATAGGAGTGGTTCAAAACATAGACAGTAGGAAGAGTCAGTCTTCTTGTACTTGAGTCGGCATTGTGCCTTTTGTATTTAATGCCGATGCAATTTCTGTGATTCATCGTCAATAAGAAGGTCAGAGGGATACAGTAAACCTGAAGTGAAGCATCGGAATCTATAACTAGTGTCACAGGAATAGTTCAAACCATAGGCAAGGGGAAGTGTCAGTTTTCTTGTACTTAAGTCGGCATTGTGCCTTTTCTATTTAATTCCGATGCAATTTCTGTATTTCATTATCAATAAGAAGGTCCAAGGGATACAGTAAACCTGAAGTGAGCCATCGGAAACCATAACTAGTGTCACAGGAATCGTTCAAAACATAGTCAGCAAGAGGAGTCAGTCTTCTTGTACTTAAGTCATCATTGTGCCTTTTGTATTTAATTCCGATGCAATTTCTGTGTCTCATCGTCAATAAGAAGGTCAGAGGGATACAGTAAACCTGAAGTGAAGCATCGGAATCTATAACTAGTGTCACAGGAATGGTTCAAAACATAGTCAGTAAGAAGAGTCAGTCTTCTTGTATTTAAGTCGGCATTGTGCCATTTCTTTTTAATTCCGATGCAATTTCTGTGTTTCATCATCAATAAGAAGGTCAGAGGGATACAGCAAACCTGAAGTGAAGCATCGGAGTCTATAACCAGTGTCACAGGAATGATTCAAAATGTAGTCAGTAAGAAGAGACAGTATTCTTGCACTTAAGTCTGCATTCTGCCCTTTCTATTTAATTCCGACGCTATTTCCATGTTTCATCGTCAATAAGAAGGTCCACGGGATGCAGTACACCTGAAGTGAAGCATCGGAATCTATAACAAGTGTCACAGGAATGGTTCAAGGCATAGACAGTAAGAAGAGCCATTCTTCTTGTACTTACGTCGGCATTGTGCATTTTCTATTAATTTCCGATGCAATTACTTTGTTTTATCGTCAATAAGAAGGTCATAGGGATACAGTAAACCTGAAGAGAAGCATCGGAATCTCTAACTTGTGTCACAGGGATGGTTCAAAACATAGACAGTAGGAAGAGTCAGTCTGCTTGTATTTAAGTTGGCATTGTGCCTTTTGTATTTAATTCCGATGCAATTTCTGTGTTTCAACGTCAATAAGAAGGTCAGAGGTATACAGTAAACCTGAAGTGAAGCATCGGAGTCTATAACTAGTGTCACAGGAATAGTTTAATTCATAGTCTGTAAGAAGAGTCAGTCTTCTTGCACTTAAGTCGGCATTCTACCTTTTCTATTTAATTCCGATGCAATATCTGTGTTTCATCGTCAATAAGAAGGTCAGAGGAATACAGTAAACCTGAAGTGAGGCATCGGATTCTATAACTAGTGTCACTGGAATGGTTCAAAACATAGTCAGTAAGAAGTGTCAGTCTTCTTGTATTTAAGTCGGCATTGTGCCTTTCGTATTTAACTCCGAAGCAGTTTCGGTGCTTCATCGTCAATAAAAAGGTCCAAGGGATACAGTAAATCTGAAGTGAAGTATCGGAATCTATAACTAGTGTCACAGGTTCGGTTCAAAACATAGACAGTAAGAAGAGTCTGTCCTCTTGTACTTAAGTCGGCATTGTGCCATTTCTTTTTAATTCCGATGCAATTTCTGTGTTTCATCGTCAATAAGAAGGTCCAAGGGATACATTTAACCTGAAGTGAAGCATCGGAATCTATAACTAGTGTCATAGGAATGGTTCAAAACATAGTCAGTAAGATGAGTCAGACTTCATGTACTTAGGTCGCCATTGTGACTTTTGTATTTAATTCTGATGCAATTTCTGTGTTTTACCGTCAATTCGAAGGTCCGAGGGATACAGCAAACCTGAAGTGAGGAATCTGAATGTATAACTAGTGTCACAGGGATGGTACAAAACATAGACAGTAGGCAGAGTCAGTCTTCTTGTACTTAAGTCGTCATTGTGCCTTTTGTATTTAATTCCGATGCAATTTCTGTGTTCGTCGTCACTAAGAAGGTCCAAGGGATACAGTAAACCTGAAGTGAGGCATCGGAATCTATAACTAGTGTCACAGGAATGGTTTAAAACAGAGACAGTATGAAGAGTCAGTCTTCTTGTACTTAAGTCGGCATTGTGCCTTTTCTATTTAATTCCGATGCAATTTCTGTGTTTCATCGTCAATAGGGAGGTCCAAGAGATACAGTAAACCTGAAGGGAAGCATCAGAATCTATAACTAGTGTCACAGGTTCGGTTCAAAACATAGACAGTAAGAAGAGTCAGTCTTCTTGTACATAAGTCGGCATTGTGCCATTTCTATTTATTTCTGATGTAATTTCTGTGTTTCATTATCAATAAGAAGGTCAGAGGGATACAGTAAACCTGAGGTGAAGCATCGGAGTCTATAACTAGTGTCACAGGAATGGTTCAAAACATAGTCAGTAAGAAGAGTCAGTCTTCTTGTACTTAAGTTGGCATTGTGCCTTTTGTATTTAATTACGATGCAATTTCTGTGTTCGTCGTCAATAAGAAGGTCCAAGGGATACAGTAAACCTGAAGTGAGGCATCGGAATCTATAACTAGTGTCACAGGAATGGTTTAAAACAGAGACAGTATGAAGAGTCAGTCTTCTTGTACTTAAGTCGGCATTGTGCCTTTTCTATTTAATTCCGATGCAATTTCTGTGTTTCATCGTCAATAAGGAGGTCCAAGAGATACAGTAAACCTGAAGTGAAGCATCAGAATCTATAACTAGTGTCACAGGTTCGGTTCAAAACATAGACAGTAAGAAACGTCAGTCTTCTTGTACATAAGTCGGCATTGTGCCATTTCTATTTATTTCTGATGCAATTTCTGTGTTTCATTATCAATAAGAAGGTCAGAGGGATACAGTAAACCTGAGGTGAAGCATCGGAGTCTATAACTAGTGTCACAGGAATGGTTCAAAACATAGTCAGTAAGAAGAGTCAGTCTTCTTGTACTTAAGTCATCATTGTGCCTTTTGTATTTGATTCCGATGATATTTCTGTGTTTCATCGTCAATAAGAAGGTCAGAGGGATACAGTAGACCTGAAGTGAAGCATCGGAATCTATAACTAGTGTCACAGGAATGGTTAAAAACATAGACAGTAAGAAGTGTGTCTTCTTATACTTAAGTCGGCATTGTGCCTTTTGTATTTAATTCCGATGCAATTTCTGTGTTTCATCGTCAATAAGAAGGTCCAAGGGATACAGTAAACCCTTAAGTGAAGCATCGGAGTCTATAACTAGTGTCACAGGAATGGTTCAAATTATAGACAGTAAGAAGATTCAGTCTTCATGTACTTAAGTCGTAATTGTGCCTTTTGTAGTTAATTCCGATGCAATTTCTGTGTTTTATCGTCAATTCGAAGGTCAGAGGGATACAGTAAACCTGAAGTGAGGAATCGGAATGTATAACTAGTGTCACAGGGATGGTTCAAAACATAGACAGTAGGTAGAGTCAGTCTTCTTGTACTTAAGTCGGCATTGTGCCTTTTATATTTAATTCCGATGCAATTTCTGTGTTTCATCGTCAATAAGGAGGTCCAAGAGATACAGTAAACCTGAAGTGAAGCATCAGAATCTATAACTAGTGTCACAGGTTCGGTTCAAAACATAGACAGTAAGAAGAGTCAGTCTTCTTGTACATAAGTCAGTATTCTTGCACTTAAGTCTGCATTCTGCCCTTTCTATTTAATTCCGACGCTATTTCTATGTTTCATCGTCTATAAGAAGGTCCACGGGATGCAGTACACCTGAAGTGAAGCATCGGAATCTATAACAAGTGTCACAGGAATGGTTCAAGGCATAGACAGTAAGAAGAGTCATTCTTCTTGTACTTACGTCGGCATTGTGCATTTTCTATTTAATTCCGATGCAATTTCTGTGTTTCATCGTCAATACGAAGGTCCAAGGGATGCAGTACACCTGAAGTGAAGCATCGGATTCGATAACTAGTGTCACAGTAATGGTTCAAAACATAGTCTTTAAGAAGAGTCAGTCTTCTTGTACTTAAGTTGGCATAGTGCCTTTTCTATTAATTTCCGATGCAATTACTTTGTTTTATCGTCAATAAGAAGGTCATAGGGATACAGTAAAAGTGAAGAGAAGCATCGGAATCTATAACTTGTGTCACAGGAATGGTTCAAAAGATAGTCAGTAAGATGAATCTGTCCTCTTGTACTTAAGTCGGCATTGTGCCATTTCTTTTTAATTCCGATGCAATATCTGTGTTTCATCGTCAATAAGAAGGTCAGAGGTATACAGTAAACCTGAAGTGAGGCATCGGATTCTATAATTAGTGTCACTGGAATGGTTCAAAACATAGTCAGTAAGAAGAGTCAGTCTTCTTGTACTTATGACGGCATTGTGAATTTGTATTTAATTCCGATGCAATTTCTGTGTTTCATCGTCAATAAGAGGGTCAGAGGGTTACAGTAAATCTGAAGTGAAGCATCAGAATCTATGACTAGTGTCACAGGAATGGTTCAAGACATAGACAGTAAGAAGAGTCAGTCTACTTGTACTTAAGTCGGCATTGTGCCTTTTGTAGTTAATTCCGATGCAATTTCTGTGTTTCATCGTCAATAAGAAGGTCCAAGGGATACAGTAAATCTGAAGTGAGGCATCGGAATCTATAACTAGTGTCACAGGAATGGTTCAAAAGATAGTCAGTAAGAAGGGTCAGTATTCTTGTACTTAAGTCGGCATTGTGCCTTTTCTATTTAATTCCGACGCAATTTCTTTGTTTCATCGTCAAAAAGAAGGTCCAAGGGAGGCAGTACACCTGAAGTGAAGCATCGGAATCTATAACTAGTGTCACAGGAATGGTTCAAAGCATAGACAGTAAGAAGAGTCATTCTTCTTGTACTTATGTCGGCATTGTGCCCTTTCTATTTATTTGCGATGCTATTTCTGTGGTTCATCGTCCATAAGAAGGTCAGAGGGATACAGTAAACCTGAAGTGAAGCATCAGAATCTATTACTAGTGTCTCAGGAATGGTTCAAAACATAGTCAGTAAGAAGAGACAGTCTTCTTGTACTTAAGTCGGCATTGTGCCTTTCGTATTTAATTCCGAAGCATTTTCGGTGTTTCGTCGTCAATAAGAAGGTCCAAGGGATACAGGAAACCTGAAGTGAGGCATCGGAATCTATGACTAGTGTCACAGGAATGGTTCAAAACATAGTCAGTAAGAAAAGTCAGTCTTCTTGTACTTAAGTCGGCATTGTGCCTTTTCTATTAATTTCCGATGCTATTTCTGTGTTTTATCGTCAATAAGAAGGTCAGAGGCATACACTAAACCTGAAGAGAAGCATCGGAATCTATAACTTGTGTCACAGGGATGGTTCAAAACATAGATAGTAGTAGTAGAGTCAGTCTTCTTGTACTTAAGTTGGCATTGTGCCTTTTGTATTTAAATCCGATGCAATTTCTGTGTTTCAACGTCAATAAGAAGGTCAGAGGGCTACAGTAAACCTGTAGTGAGGTATCAGAATCTATAACTAGTGTCACAGTTATGGTTCAAAACATAGACAGAAGGAAGAGTCAGTCTTCTTGTACTTGAGTCGGCATTGTGCCATTTGTATTTAATTCCGATGCAATTTCTGTGTTTCATCGTCAATAAGAAGGTCAAAGGGATACAGTAAACCTGAAGTGAAGCATCGGAATCAATAACTAGTGTCACAGGAATGGTTCAAAACATAGACAATAAGAAAAGTCAGTCTACTTCTACTTGAGTCTTCATTGTGCCTTTTGTATTTCTTTCCGATGCAATATCTGTGTTTCATCGTCAATTAGAAGGTCAGAGGGATACAGTAAACCTGAAGTGAAGCATCGCAATCTATAACTAGTGTCACAGGAATGGTTCAAAACATAGACAGTAGGAAGAGTCGTTCTTCTTGTACGTAAGTCGGCATTGTGCCTTTTCTATTTTATTCTGAAGCAATTTCTGTGTTTCATCGTCAATAAGAAGGTCAGAGGATTACAGTAAACTTGAAGTAAATCATCGGAATCTATAACTAGTGTCACAGGAATGGTTCAAAACATGGACAGTAGGAAGAGTCAGTCTACATGTACTTGAGTCGGCATATTTCCTTTTGTATTTTATTCCGATGCAATTTCCGTGTTTCATCGTCAATAAGAAGGTCAGAAGGATACAGTAAACCTGAAGTGAAGCATCAGAATATAAAACTAGTGTCACAGGAATGGTTCAAAACGTAGACAGTAAGAAGAGTCAGTCTCCTTGTACTTAAGTCGGCATTGTGCCTTTTGTATTTAATTCCGATGCAATTTCTGTGTCTCATCGTCAGTAAGAAGGTCCAAGGGATACAGTAAACATATAGTGAAGCATCGGAATCTAAAAGTGGTCGCACAGGAAATGTTCACAACATAGTCAGTAAGAAGAGTCAGTCTTCTTGTACTTAAGTCAGCATTGTGCCTTTTCTATTTAATTCCGATGCAATTTCTGTGTTTCGTCGTCAATAAGAAGGTCCAAGGGATACAGTAAACCTGAAGTGAAGCATCGGAATCTATAACTAGTGTCAGAGGAATGGTTCCAAACATAGACAGTAAGTTGATTCAGTCTTCTTGTACATATGTCGGCATTGTGCCTTTTGTATTTAATTCCGATGCAATTTCTGTGTTTCATCGTCAATAAGAAGGTCCAAGGGATACAGTAAACCTGAAGTGAAGCATCAGAATCTATGACTAGTGTCACAGGAATGGTTCAAAATATAGACAGTAAGAAGAGTCAGTCTACTTGTACTTAAGTCGGCATTGTGCCTTTTGTAGTTAATTCCGATGCAATTTCTGTGTTTCATCGTCAATAAGAAGGTCCAAGGGATACAGTAAATCTGAAGTGAGGCATCGGAATCTATAACTAGTGTCACAGGAATGGTTCAAAGCATAGACAGTAATAAGAGTCATTCTTCTTGTACTTAAGTCGGCATTGTGCCTTTTCTATTTATTTGCGATGCTATTTCTGTGGTTCATCGTCCATAAGAAGGTCAGAGGGATACAGTAAACCTGAAGTGAAGCGTCAGAATCTATGTCTAGTATCACAAAAATGGTTCAAAACATAGTCAGTAAGAAGAGACAGTCTTCTTGTACTTAAGTCGGCATTGTGCCTTTCGTATTTAATTCCGAAGCATTTTCGGTGTTTCATCGTCAATAAGAAGGTCCAAGGGATACAGGAAACCTGAAGTGAAGCATCAGAATCTATGACTAGTATCACAGGGATGGTTCAAAACATAGATAGTAATAGTAGAGTCAGTCTTCTTGTACTTAAGTTGGCATTGTGCCTTTTGTATTTAAATCCGATGCAATTTCTGTGTTTTATCGTCAATAAGAAGGTCAGAGGGATACACTAAACCTGAAGAGAAGCATCGGAATCTATAACTTGTGTCACACGGATGGTTCAAAACATAGATAGTAGGAAGAGTCAGTCCTCTTGTACTTAAGTCGGCATTGTGCCTTTTCTATTTATTTCCGATGCAATTTCAGTGTTTCATCGTCAATAAGAAGGTCAGAGGGATACAGTAAACCTGAAGTGAAGCATCGGAATCTAGAACTAGTGTCACAGGAATGGTTCAAAACATAGACAGTTATAAGAGTCAGTCTTCTTGTACTTAAGTCGGCATTGTGCCTTTTCTATTTATTTCCGATGCAATTTCAGTGTTTCATCGTCAATAAGAAGGTCAGAGGGATACAGTAAACCTGAAGTGAAGCATCGGAATCTAGAACTAGTGTCACAGGAATGGTTCAAAACATAGTCAGTAAGAAGAGTCAGTCTTCTTGTACTTAAGTCGGCATTGTGCCTTTTCTATTTAATTCCGATGCAATTTCTGTGTTTCATCGTCAATACGAAGGTCAGAGGGATACAGTAAACCTGAAGTGAAGCATCGGAATATATAACTAGTGTCACAGGAATGATTCAAAACATAGACAGTAAGAAAAGTCAGCCTACTTCTACTTGAGTCGGCATTGTGCCTTTTGTATTTATTTCCGTTGCAATTTCTGTGTTTCATCGTCAATTAGAAGGTCAGAGGGATACAGTAAACCTGAAGTGAAGCATCGGAATCTATAAATAGTGTCAGAGGAATGGTTCAAAACATAGACAGTAAGTTGATTCAGTCTTCTTGTACATAAGTCGGCATTGTGCCTTTTGTATTTAATTCCGATGCAATTTCTGTGTTTCATCGTCAATAAGAAGGTCCAAGGGATACAGTAAACCTGAAGTGAAGCATCGGAATCTATAACTAGTGTCACAGGAATGGTTCAAAACATAGACAGTAATAAGAGTCAGTCTACTTGTACATAAGTCGGCATTGTGCCTTTTCTTTTTAATTCCGATGCAATTTATGTGTTTCATCGTCAATAAGAAGGTCAGAGGGATACAGTAAACCTGAAGAGAAGCATCGGAATCTATAACTTGTGTCACAGGGATGGTTCAAATCATAGACAGTAGGAAGAGTTAGTCTTCTTGTACTTAAGTTGGCATTGTGCCTTTTGTATGTAATTCCGATGCAATTTCTGTGTTTCAACGTCAATAAGAATGTCAGAGGGTTACAGTAAACCTGAAGTGAAGTATCAGAATCTATAACTAGTGTCACAGTTATGGTTCAGAGCATAGACAGTAAGACGAGTCAGTCACTGCTACGTAAGTCGGCATTGTGCCTTTTGTATTTAATTCCGATGCAATTTCTGTGTTTCATCGTCAATAAGAAGGTCCAAGGGATACTGTACACCTGAAGTGAAGCTTCGGAATCTATAACTAGTGTCACAGGTTCGGTTCAAAACATAGACAGTAAGAAGAGGCAGTCTTTTTGTACTGAAGTCAGCATTTTGCATTTTCTATTTAATTGCGATGCCATTTCTGTGTTTCATGGTCAATAAGAAGGTCAGAGGGATACAGTAAACCTGAAGTGAAGCATCGGAATCTATAAATAGTGTCAAAGGAATGGTTAAAAAATAGACAGTAAGAAGAGTCAGTCTTTTTGTACTTAAGTCGGTATTGTGCCTTTTGTATTTAATTCCGAAACAATTTCTGTGTTTCATCGTCAATAAGAAGGTCCAAGGGATACAGTAAACATATAGTGAAGCATCTGAATCTAAAACTGGTATCACAGAAAATGTTCACAACATAGTCAGTGAGAAGTGTCAGTCATCTTGTACTTAAGTCGGCATTATGCCTTTTGTGTTTAATTCCGATGCAATTTCTGTGTTTCATCGTCAATAAAAAGGTTAGAGGGATACAGTAAACATGAGGTGAAGCATCGTAATCTATAACTAGTGTCACAGGAAAGGTTCAAAATATAGAGAGTAGGAAGAGTCAGTCTACTTGTACTTAGGTCGGCATTGTGCCTTTTGTATTTAATTCCGATGCAATTTCTGTGTTTCATCGTCAATAAGAAGGTCAGAGGGATATAGTAAACCTGAAGTGAAACATCAGAATCTATAACTAGTGTCACAGGAATGGTTCAAAACATAGTCAGTATGAAGAGTCAGTCTTCTTGTACTTAATTCGGCATTGTGCATTTTTATTTAATTCCGATGCAATTTCTGTGTTTCATCGTCAATAAGAAGGTCAGAGGGATACAGTAAACCTGAAGTGAAGCATCGGAATCTACAACTAGTGTCACAGAAATGGTTCAAAACATAGTCAGTAAGAAGAGTCAGTCTTTTTGTACTTAAGTCGGCATAGTGCCTATTCTATTTAATTCCGATGCACCTTCTGTGTTTCATCGTCAATAAGCAGGTCACAGGGATTAAGTAAATCTGAAGTGAGGCATCGGAATGTATAATTAGTGTCACAGGAATCGTTCAAAACATAGACAGTAGGAAGAGTCAGTCTTATTCTACTTGATTCGGCATTGTGCCTTTTGTATTTATTTCCAAAGCAATATCTGTGTTTCATCGTCAATAAGAAGGTCAGAGGGATACAGTAAAGCTGAAGTGAAGCATCGGAATCTATAACTAGTGTCACAGGAATGTTTCAAAACATAGACAGTAAGAAGAGTCAGTCCTCTTGTACTTAAGTCGGCATTGTGCTTTTTGTATCTAATTCCGATGCAATTTCTGTGATTCATCGTCAATTAGAAGGTCAGAGGGATACAGTAAACCTGAAGTGAAGCATCGGAATCTATAACTAGTGTCACAGGAATGGTTCTAAACATAGGCAGTAGGAAGAGTCAGTCTTCTTGTACTTAAGTTGGCATTGTGCCTTTTGTATTTAATTCCGATGCAATTTCTGTGTTTCAACGTCAATAAGAATGTCAGAGGGATACAGTAAACCTGAAGTGAAGCATCGGAATCTATAACTAGTGTCACAGGAATGGTTCAAAACGTAGACAGTGGGAAGAGTCAATCTTCTTATACTTAAGTCGGCATTGTGCCTATTCTATTTAATTCCGATGCAATTTCTGTGTTTCATCGTCAATAAGAAGGTCCAAGGGATACAGTAAACCTGAAATGAAGCATCAGAATCTATAACTAGTGTCACAGGTTCGGTTCAAAACATAGACAGTAAGAAGAATCAGTCTTCTTGTACCTAAGTCGGCATTGTGCCATTTCTATTTAATTCTAATGCAATTTCTGTGTTTCATCATCAATAAGAAGGTCAGAGGGATACAGTAAACCTGAAGTGAAGCATCGGAGTCTATAACCAGTGTCACAGGAATGGTTAAAAACATAGACAGTAAGAAGAGCCATTCTTCTTGTGTTTAAGTCGGCATTGTACATTTTCTTTTTAATTCCGATGCAATTACTGTGTTTCATCGTCAATACGAAGGTCCAAGGGATGCATTACACCTGAAGTGAAGCATCGGATTCTATAACTAGTGTCACAGGAATGGTTCAAAACATAGTCAGTTAGAAGAGTCAGTCTTCTTGTACTTAAGTCGGCATTATGCCTTTTCTATTATTTTCCGATGCAATTACTGTGTTTTATCGTTAATAAGAAGGTCAGAGGGATACAGTAAACCTGAAGAGGAGCATCGGAATCTATAACTTGTGTAACAGGGATGGTTCAAAACATAGCCAGTAGGAAGAGTTAGTCTTCTTGTACTTAAGTTGGCATTGTGCCTTTTGTGTTTAATTCCGATGCAATTTCTGTGTTTCAACGTCAATAAGAATGTCAGAGGGTTACAGTAAACCTGAAGAGAAGTTTCAGAATCTATAACTAGTGTCACAGTTATGGTTCAAAGCATAGACAGTAAGACGAGTCAGTCACTTCTACTTAAGGCGGCATTGTGCCTATTGAATTTAATTCCGATGCAATTTCTGTGTTTCATCGTCAATAAGAAGGTCCAAGGGATACTGTACACCTGAGGTGAAGCATCGGAATCTATAACTAGTGTCACAGGAATGGCTCAAATCATAGACAGTAAGAAGAGTCAGTCTTCTTGTACTTAAATCGGCATTGTGCCTTTTCTTTTTAATTCCGATGCAATTTATGTGTTTCATCGTCAATAAGAAGGTCAGAGGGATACAGTAAACCTGAAGTGAAGCATCGGAATCTATAACTAGTGTCATGGGAATGGTTCAAAACATAGACAGTAGGAAGAGTCAGTCTTCTTGTACTTGAGTCGGCATTGTGCCTTTTGTATTTAAATCCGATGCAATCTCTGTGTTTCATCGTCAATAAGAAGGTCAGAGGGATACAGTAAACCTGAAGTGAAGCATCGGAATCTATAACTATTGTCACAGGAATGGTTCAAAACATAGTCAGTAAGAAGAGTCAGTCTTCTTGTACTTAAGTCGGCATTGTACATTTTCTATTTAATTCCGATGCAATTACTGTGTTTCATCGTCAATACGAAGGTCCAAGGGATGCATTACACCTGAAGTGAAGCATCGGAATCTATAACTAGTGTCACAGGAATGGTTCAAAACGTAGACAGTGGGAAGAGTCAGTCTTCTTGTACGTAAGTCGGCATTGTGCCTTTTCTATTTAATTACGATGCAATTTCTGTGTTTCATTATCAATAAGAAGGAGCAAGGGATACAGTAAACCTGACGTGAGGCATCGGAAACCATAACTAGTGTCACAGGAATGGTTCAAAACATAGTCAGTAAGAAGAGTCAGTCTTCTTGTACTTAAGTCATCACTGTGCCTCTTTTATTTAATTCCGATGCAATTTCTGTGTTTCATCGTCAATAGGATGGTCAGAGGGATACAGTAAACCAGAAGTGAAGCATCGGAATCTATAACTAGTGTCACAGGAATGGTTAAAAACATAGACAGTAAGAAGAGTCAGTCTTCTTGTGTTTAAGTCGGCATTGTGCATTTTGTATTCAATTCCGATGCTCTTTCTTTTTTTCATCGTCAATAAGAAGGTACAAGGGATACAGTAAACCTAATGTGAAGCATCGGAGTTTATAAGTAGTGTCACTGGAGTGGTTCAAATCACAGACAGTAAGAAGAGTCAGTCTTGTTGTACTTAAGTCGGCATTGTGCCTCTTCTATTTCATTCCGATGCAATTTCTGTGTTTCATCGTCAATAAGAAGGTCAGAGGGATACAGGAAACCTGAAGCGAAGCATCGGAATCAATAAGTGGTGTCACAGAAATGGTTCAAAACATAGTCAGTAAGAAGAGTCAGTCTTCTTGTACTTAAGTCGGCATTGTGCATTTCGTATTCAATTCCGATGCAATTTCGGTGTTTCATCGTCAATAAGAAGGTCCAAGGGATACAGTGAACCTGAAGGGAAGCATAGGAATCTATAACTAGTGTCACAGGAATGGTTCAAAACATAGGCAGTAAGAAGAGTCAGTCTTCATGTACTTAAGTCTGCATGGTGTCTTTTATATTTAATTCCGATGCAATTTCTGTGTTTCATCATCAATAAGAAGGTCAGAGGGATACAGTAAACCTGAAGTGAAGCATCGGAGGCTATAACTAGGGACACACGAATGGTTAAAAGCATAGTCAGCAAGAAGAGTCAGTCTTCTTGTACTTATGTCGGCATTGTGGTTTTTCTATTTAATTCCGATGCAATATCTGCGTTTCATCGTCTATAAGGAGGTCCAAGGGATACATTAAACATATAGTGAAGCATCGGAATCTAAAACTTGTCTCACAGGAAATGTTCAAAACATAGTCATTAAGAAGAGTCAGTCTTCTTGTACTTAAGTCGGAATGTGCCTTTTCCATTTAATTCCGATGCAATTTCTGTGTTTCGTCGTCAATAGGAAGGTACAAGTAATACAGTAAACCTGAAGTGAAGCATTGGAATCTAAAACCGGTCTCACAGGAAATGTTCAAAACATAGGGAGTAAGAAGTGCCAGTCATCTTGTATCTGAGTCGGCATTGAGCCTATTGTATTTAATTCCGATGCAATTTTTGTGTTTCATCGTCAATAAGAAGGCCAGAGGGATACAGTAAACCTGAAGTGAAGCATCGGAATCTATAACTAGTGTCGCAGGAATGGTTCAAATCATAGACAGTAAGATGTGTCAGTCTTCTTGTACATAAGTCGGCATTGTGCCTTTTCTATTTAATTCCGATGCAATTTCTGTTATTCATCGTCAATAAGAAGGTCCAAGGGATACAGTAAACCTGAAGTGAAGCATCGGAATCTATAACTAGTGTCACAGGAATGGTTCAAAACATAGACAGTAAGAAGAGTCAGTCAACTTGTACTTAAGTCGGCATTGTGCCTTTTCTATTTAATTCCGATGCAATTTCTGTGTTTCATCTTCAATGGGAAAGTCAGAGGCATACAGTAAACCTGACGTGAAGCATCGGAATCTATAACTAGTGTCACAGGAATGGTTCAAAACATAGAGAGTTATAAGAGTCAGTCTTCTTGTACTAAAGTCGGCTTTGTGCCTTTTGTATTTAATTCCGATGCAATTTCAGTGTTTCATCGTCAATAAGAAGGTCAGAGGGATACAGTAAACCTGAAGTAAAGCTTCGGAATCTATAACCAGTGTCACAGGAATGGTTCAAAACATAGACGATAGAAAGGGTCAGTCTTCTTGTACTTAAGTCGGCATTGTGCCTTTTCTAATTAATTCCGATGCAGTTTCTGTGTTTTGTCGTCAATAAGAAGGTCCAAGGGATACAGTAAACCAGAAGTGAAGCATCGGAATCTATAACTAGTGTCACAGGAATGCTTCAAAACATAGACAGTAGGAAGAGTCAGTCTTCTTGTACTTAAGTCGGCATTGTGCCTTTTTTATTTAATTCCGATGCAATTTCTGTGTTTCATCGTCAATAACAAGGCCCAAGGGATACAGTAAACCTGAAGTGGAGCATCGGAATCTATAACTAGTGCCACAGGAACGGTTCAAAACATAGACAGTAATAAGAGTCAGTCTTGTTGTACTTAAGTCGGCATTGTGCCTTTTTTATTTAATTCCGATGCATTTTCTGTGTTTCAGCGTCAATAAGAAGGTCAGAGGGATACAGTAAACCTGAAGTGAAGCATCGGAATCTGCAACTAATGTCACAGGAATCGTTCAAAACATAGACAGTAGGAAGAGTCAGTCTTCTTGTACTTAAGTCAGCATTGTGCCTTTTTTATTTAATTCCGATGCAAAGTCTGTGTTTCATCGTCAATAAGAAGGTCAGAGGGATACAGTAAACCTTAAGTGAAGCATCAGAATCTATAACTAGTGTCACAGGAATGGTTCAAAATATAGACAGTAAGAAGAGACAGTCTACTTGTACTTAAGTCGTCATTGTGCCTTTTGTATTTAATTCCGATGAAATTTCTGTGTTTCATCGTCAATAAGAAGGTCCAAGGGATACAGTACACCTGAAGAGAAGCTTCGGAATCTATAACTAGGGTCACAGGAATGGTTTAAATCATAGACAGTAAGAAGAGGCAGTCTTTTTGTACTGAAGTCAGCATTTTGCATTTTCTATTTAATTGCGATGCCATTTCTGTGTTTCATGGTCAATAAGAAGGTCAGAGGGATACAGTAAACCTGAAGTGAAGCATCGGAATCTATAAATAGTGTCAAAGGAATGGTTACAAAATAGACAGTAAGAAGAGTCAGTCTTTTTGTACTTAAGTCGGTATTGTGCCTTTTGTATTTAATTCCGAAACAATTTCTGTGTTTCATCGTCAATAAGAAGGTCCAAGGGATACAGTAAACATATAGTGAAGCATCTGAATCTAAAACTGGTATCACAGAAAATGTTCACAACATAGTCAGTGAGAAGTGTCAGTCATCTTGTACTTAAGTCGGCATTATGCCTTTTGTGTTTAATTCCGATGCAATTTCTGTGTTTCATCGTCAATAAAAAGGTCAGAGGGATACAGTAAACATGAGGTGAAGCATCGTAATCTATAACTAGTGTCACAGGAAAGGTTCAAAATATAGAGAGTAGGAAGAGTCAGTCTACTTGTACTTAGGTCGGCATTGTGCCTTTTGTATTTAATTCCGATGCAATTTCTGTGTTTCATCGTCAATAAGAAGGTCAGAGGGATATAGTAAACCTGAAGTGAAGCATCGGAATCTATAACTAGTGTCACAGGAATGGTTCAAAACATAGTCAGTATGAAGAGTCAGTCTTCTTGTACTTAATTCGGCATTGTGCATTTTTATTTAATTCCGATGCAATTTCTGTGTTTCATCGTCAATAAGAAGGTCAGAGGGATACAGTAAACCTGAAGTGAAGCATCGGAATCTACAACTAGTGTCACAGAAATGGTTCAAAACATAGTCAGTAAGAAGAGTCAGTCTTTTTGTACTTAAGTCGGCATAGTGCCTATTCTATTTAATTCCGATGCACCTTCTGTGTTTCATCGTCAATAAGCAGGTCACAGGGATTAAGTAAATCTGAAGAGAGGCATCGGAATGTATAATTAGTGTCACAGGAATCGTTCAAAACATAGACAGTAGGAAGAGTCAGTCTTATTCTACTTGATTCGGCATTGTGCCTTTTGTATTTATTTCCAAAGCAATATCTGTGTTTCATCGTCAATAAGAAGGTCAGAGGGATACAGTAAAGCTGAAGTGAAGCATCGGAATCTATAACTAGTGTCACAGGAATGTTTCAAAACATAGACAGTAAGAAGAGTCAGTCCTCTTGTACTTAAGTCGGCATTGTGCTTTTTGTATCTTATTCCGATGCAATTTCTGTGATTCATCGTCAATTAGAAGGTCAGAGGGATACAGTAAACCTGAAGTGAAGCATCGGAATCTATAACTAGTGTCACAGGAATGGTTCTAAACATAGGCAGTAGGAAGAGTCAGTCTTCTTGTACTTAAGTCGGCATTGTGCCTTTTGTATTTAATTCCGATGCAATTTCTGTGTTTCATCGTCAATAAGAAGGTCCAAGGGATACAGTAAACCTGAATTGGAGCATCGGAATCTATAACTAGTGCCACAGGAATGGTTTAAATCATAGACAGTAAGAAGAGTCAGTCTTCTTGTACTTAAGTCAGCATTGTGCCTTTTCTATTTAATTGCGATGCAATTTCTGTGTTTCATGGGCAATTAGAAGGTCAGAGGGATACAGTGAACCTGAAGTGAAACAACGGAATCTATAACTAGTGTCACAGGAATGGTTCAAAATATAGACAGTAAGAAGAGACAGTCTACTTGTACTTAAGTCGTCATTGTGCCTTTTGTATTTAATTCCGATGAAATTTCTGTGTTTCATCGTCAATAAGAAAGTCAGAGGGATACAGTAAACCTGAAGTGAAGCATCGGAATCTATAACTAGTGTCACAGAAATGGTTCAAAACATAGACAGTAGGAAGAGTCAGTCTTCTTGTACTTATGACGGCATAGTGCCTATTCTATTTAATTTCGTTGCAATTTCTGTGTTTCATCGTCAATAAGCAGGTCAGAGGGATACAGTAAACCTGAAGTGAAGTATCGGACTGTATAACTGGTGTCACAGGAATCGTTCATAACATAGACAGTAGGAAGAGTCAGTCTTCTTCTACTTGATTCGGCATTGTGCCTTTTGTATCTATTTCCGATGAAATTTCTGTGTTTCATCGTCATTAAGAAGGTCAGAGGGATACAGTAAACCTGAAGTGAAGCATCGGAATCAATAACTAGTGTCACAGAAATGGTTCAAAACATAGACGGTATGAAGAGTCAGTCTTCATGTACTTAAGTCGGCATTGTGCTATTTGTATCTAATTCCGATACAATTTCTGTGTTTCATCGTCAATAAGAAGGTCAGAGGGATGCAGTAAACCTGAAGTGAAGCATCGGAAACTATAACTAGTGTCACAGGAATGGTTCAAAACATAGAGAGTAGGAAGAGTCAGTCTTTTTGTACATAAGTCGGCATTGTGCATTTTGTATTTAATTCCGATGCAATTTCTGGGTTTCATCGTCAATAAGAAGGTCCAAGGTATACAGTAAACCTGAAGTGAAGCATCGGAATCTATAACTAGTGTCACAGAAATGGTTCAAAACTTAGTCAGTAAGAAGACTCAGACTTCTTGTACTTAAGTCGGCATTGTGCCTTTTGTATTTAATTGCGATGCAATTTCTGTTTCATCGTCAATAAGAAGGTCCAAGGGATACAGTAAACCTGAAGTGAAGCATCGGAATCTGTAACTAGTGTCACAGGAATGGTTCAAAACATACACAGTAATAAGAGTCAGTCTTCTTGTACTTAATTCGGCATTGTGCCTTTTTATTTAATTCCGATGTAATATCTGTGTTTCATCGTCCATAAGAAGGTCCAAGGGGTACAGTAAACCTGAAGTGAAGCATCGGAATGTTTAACTAGTATCACAGGAATGGTTCAAAGCATAGACAGTAGGAAGAGTCAGTCTTCCTTTACTTGAGTTGGCATTGTGCCTTTTGTATTTATTTCAACGCTATTTCTGTGTTTCATCGTCAATAAGGAGGTCAGAGGGATACAGTAAACCTGAAGTGAAGCATCGGAATGTTTAACTAGTGTCACAGGAATGGTTCAAAGCATAGATAGTAGGAAGAGTCAGTTTTCTTCTACTTAAGTCGGCATTGTGCCTTTTCTATTTAATTCCGATGCAATTTCTGTGTTTCATCGTCAATAAGAAAGTCAGAGGGATACAGTAAACCTGAAGTGAAGCATCGGAATGTATAACTTGCGTCACAGGAATGGTTCAAATCATAGACAGTAGGAAGGGTCGGTCTTCTAGTACTTGATTCGGCATTGTGCCTTATGTATTTATTTCCGATGCAATTTCTGTGTTTCATCGTCAATAAGAGGGTCAGAGGGATACAGCAAACCTGAAGTGTAGCATCGGAATCTATAACTAGTGTCACAGGAATGGTTCAAAACATAGACAGTAGGAAGAGTCAGTCTTCTTGTACTTAAGTCGGCATTGTGCCTTTTGTATTTAATTCCGATGCAATTTCTGTGTTTCATCGTCTATAAGAAGGTCAGATGGATACAGTAAACCTGCAGTGTAGCATCGGAATCTATAACTAGTGTCACAGGAATGGTTCAAAACATAGACAGTAGGAAGAGTCAGTCTTCTTGTACTTAAGTCGGCATTGTGCCTTTTGTATTTAATTTCGATGCAATTTCTGTGGTTCGTCGTCAATAAGAAGGTCCCAGGGATACAGTAAACCTGAAGTGAAGCATCGGAAACTATAACTAGTGTCACAGGAATGGTTCAAAAGAGTAGGAAGAGTCAGTCTTCTTGTACCTAAGTCGGCATTGTGCCTTTTGTATTTAATTCCCATGCAATTTCTGGGTTTCATCGTCAATAAAAAGGTCCAAGGGATACAGTAAACCTGAAGTAAGGCATCGGAATCTGTAACTAATGTGACAGAAATGGTTCAAAACATAGTCAGTAAGAAGAGTCAGTCTTCTTGTACTTAAGTCGGCATTGTGCCTTTTCTATTTAATTCCGATGCAATTACTATGTTTCATCGTCAATAAGAAGGTCAGAGGGATACAGTAAACCTGAAGTGAAGCATCGGAATGTATAACTAGTGTCACAGGAATGGTTCAAAACATAGACAGTAGGAAGAGATAGTCTACATGTACTTGAGTCGGCATTGTGCCTTTTGTATTTATTTCCGATGCAATTTCTGTGTTTCGTCATCAATAAGATGGTCAGGGGGATACAGTAAACCTGAAGTGAAGCATCTGAATGTATAACTAGTATTACAGGAATGGTTCAAAACATAGACAGTTAGAGGAGTCATTCTTCTTGTACTTAAGTCAGCATTGTTCCTTTTCTATTTTATTCCGATGCAATTTCTGTGTTTCATCGTCAATAAGAAAAACAGAGGGATACAGTAAACCTGAAGTGAAGCATCGGAGCCTATAACTAGTGTCACAGGAATGGTTCAAAACATAGACAGTAAGAAGAGTCAGTGTACATGTACTTAAGTCGGCATTATGCCTTTTGTACTTAATTCCGTTGCAATTTCTGTGTTTCATCGTCAATAAGAAGGTCAGAGGGATACAGTACACCTGAAGTGAAGCATCGGAATCTACAACTAGTGTCACAGGAATGGTTCAAAACGTAGACAGTAGGAAGAGTCGGTCTTCTTGTACTTAAGTCGGCATTGTACCTTTTGAATTTAATTCCGATCCAATTTCTGTGTTTCATCGTCAATAAGAAGATCCAAGAAATACAGTAAACCTGAAGTGTGGCATCGGAATCTATAACTAGTGTCACAGGAATGGTTCCAAACATAGACAGTAAGAAGAGTCAGACTTCTTGTACTTAAGTAGGCATTGTGCCTTTCGTATTCAATTCCGATGCAATTTCGGTGTTTCATCGTCAATAAGAAGGTCCAAGGGATACAGTATGCCTGAAGTGAAGCATCGGAATCTACAACTAGTGTCACAGGAATGGTTCAAAACATAGACAGTTAGAAGAGTCACTCTTCTTGTACCTAAGTCAGCATTGTGCTTTTGCTATTTAATTCCGATGCAATATCTGTGTTTCATCGTCAATAAGACGGTCAGAGGGATACAGTAAATCTGAAGTGAAGCATCTGAATCTATAACTAGTGTCACAGGAATGGTTCAAAGCATAGATAGTAGGAAGAGTCAGTTTTCTTGCACTTAAGTCGGCATTGCGCCTTTTGTATTTAATTCCGATGCAATTTCTGTGTTTCATCGTCAATAAGAAGGTCCAAGGGATACAGTAAACCTGAAGTGAAGCATCGGAATCTGTAACTAGTGTCACAGGAATGGTTCAAAACATACACAGTAATAAGAGTCAGTCTTCTTGTACTTAATTCGGCATTGTGCCTTTTTATTTAATTCCGATGTAATATCTGTGTTTCATCGTCCATAAGAAGGTCCAAGGGATACAGTACACCTGAAGTGAAGCATCGGAATGTTTAACTAGTGTCAGAGGAATGGTTCAAAACATAGACAGTAGGAAGAGTCAGTCTTCCTTTACTTGAGTTGGCATTGTGCCTTTTGTATTTATTTCAACGCTATTTCTGTGTTTCATCGTCAATAAGGAGGTCAGAGGGATACAGTAAACCTGAAGTGAAGCATCGGAATCTATAACTCGTGACACAGGAATGGTTCAAAGCATAGACATTAGGATGAGTCATTCTTCTTGTCCTTAAGTCGGCATTGTGCCTTTTCTATATATTTCCGATGCAATTTCTGTGTTTCATCGTCAATAAGAAGGTCCAAGGGATACAGTACACCTGAAGTGAAGCATCGGAATCTATAACTAGTGTCACAGGAATGGTTCAAATCATAGACAGTAAGAAAAGACAGTCTTCTTGTACTTAAGTCGGCATTGTGCCCTTTTTATATAATTCCGATGCAATTTCTGTGTTTCATCGTCAATAAGAAGGTCAAAGGGATACAGTGAACCTGAAGTGAAGCATCGGAACCTATAACTAGTGTACAGGAATGGTCAAAAAGTGGACAGTAAGAAGAGTCAGTCTTCTTGTACTTAAGTCGGCATTGTGCCTTTTGTATTTAATTCTGATGCAATTTCTGTGTTTCATCGTCAATAAGGAGGTCCAAGGGATACAGTTAACATATAGTGAAGCATCGGAATCTAAAACTGGTCTCATAGGAAATGTTCACATCATAGTCAGTAAGAAGAGTCAGTCTTCTTGTACTTAAGTCGGCATTGTGTCTTTTCTATTTAATTCCGATGCAATTTCTGTGTTTAATCGTCAATTAGAAGGTCATAGGGATACAGTAAACCAGAAGTGAAGGATCGGAATCTATAACTAGTGTCACTGGAATGGTTCAAAACATAGACAATAGGAAGGGTGAGTCTTCTTGTACTTAAGTCGGCATTGTGCCTTTTGTATTTACTTCCGATGCAATTTCTGTGTTTCGTCGTCAATAAGAAGGTCCAATTGATACAGTAAACCTGAAGAGAAGCATCGGAATCTATAACTAGTGTAACAGAAATTGTTCAAAACATAGTCAGTGAGAAGAGTCAGTTTTCTTGTACTTAAGTCGGCATTGTGCCATTTCTATTTAATTCCGATGCAATTTCTGTGTTTCATCGTCAATAAGAGGGTCAGAGGGATACAGTAAACCTGAAGTGAAGCATCGGAATGTGTAACTTGTGTCACAGGAATGGTTCAAAACATAGACAGTAGGAAGAGTCGGTCTTCTTGTACTTGATTCGGCATTGTGCCTTTTGTATTTAATTCCGATGCAATTTCTGTGTTTCATCGTCAATAAGAAGGTCCAAGGGATACAGTAAACCTGAAGTGAAGCATCGGAATCTGTAACTAGTGTCACAGGAATGGTTCAAAACATACACTGTAATAAGAGTCAGTCTTCTTGTACTTAATTCGGCATTGTGCCTTTTTATTTAATTCCGATGTAATATCTGTGTTTCATCGTCCATAAGAAGGTCCAAAGGATACAATAAACCTGAAGTGAAGCATCGGAATGTTTAACTAGTGTCAGAGGAATGGTTCAAAACATAGACAGTAGGAAGAGTCAGTCTTCCTTTACTTGAATTGGCATTGTGCCTTTTGTATTTATTTCAACGCTATTTCTGTGTTTCATCGTCAATAAGGAGGTCACAGGGATACAGTAAACCTGAAGTGAAGCATCGGAATCTATAACTAGTGACACAGGAATGGTTCAAAGCATAGACATTAGGAAGAGTCATTCTTCTTGTCCTTATGTCGGCATTGTGCCTTTTCTATTTAATTCCGATGCAATTTCTGTGTATCATCGTCAATAAGATGGTCAGAGGGATACAGTAAACCTGAAGTGAATCATCGGAATTTATAACTAGTGTCACAAGGAATGGTTCAAAACATAGACAGTAGGAAGAGTCAGTCTAGATGTACTTAAGTCGGCATTGTGCCGTTTGTATTTAATTACGATGCAATTTCTGTGTTTCATCGTCATTAAGAAGGTCAGAGGGATACAGTAATTCTGAAGTGAAACATCAGAATCTATAACTAGTGTCACAGGAATGGTTCAAAGCATAGACAGTAAGAAGAGTCAGTCTACTTGCACTTATGTCGGCATTGTGCCTTTTGTATTTAATTCCGATGCAATTTCTGTGTTTCATCGTCAATAAGAAGGTCCAAGGGATACAGTACACCTGAAGTGAAGCATCGGAATCTATAACTAGTGTCACAGGAATGGTTCAAATCATAGACTGTAAGAAGAGTCAGCCTTCTTGTACTTAAGCCAACATTGTGCCCTTTCTATATAATTCCGATGCAATTTCTGTGTTTCTTCGTCAATAAGAAGGTCAAAGGGATACAGTAAACCTGAAGTGAAGCATCGGAACCTATAACTAGTGTAACAGGAATGGTTAAAAAATGGACAGTAAGAAGAGTCAGTCTTCTTGTACTTAAGTCGGCATTGTGCCTTTTGTATTTAATTCCGGTGCAATTTCTGTGTTTCATCGTCAATAAGGAGGTCCAAGGGATACAGTTAACATTTAGTGAAGCATCGGAATCTAAAACTGGTCTCACAGGAAATGTTCACATCATAGTCAGTAAGAAGAGTCAGTCTTCTTGTACTTATGTCGGCATTGTGTCTTTTCTATTTAATTCCGATGCAATTTCTGTGTTTAATCGTCAATTAGAAGGTCATAGGGATAGAGTCAACCAGAAGTGAAGGATCGGAATCTATAACTAGTGTCACTGGAATGGTTCAAAACATAGACAATAGGAAGGGTGAGTCTTCTTGTACTTAAGTCGGCATTGTGCCTTTTGTATTTACTTCCGATGCAATTTCTGTGTTTCGTCGTCAATAAGAAGGTCCAATTGATACAGTAAACCTGAAGTGAAGCATCGGAATCTATAACTAGTGTAACAGAAATAGTTCAAAACATAGTCAGTAAGAAGAGTGAGTTTTCTTGTACTTAAGTCGGCATTGTGCCTATTCTATTTCATTCCGATGCAATTTCTGTGTTTCATCGTCAATAAGGTCAGAGGGATACAGTAAACCTGAAGTGAAGCATCGGAATGTATAACTTGTGTCACAGGAATGGTTCAAATCATAGATACTTGGAAGAGTCGGTCTTCTTGTACTTGATTCGGCATTGTGCCTTTTGTATTTATTTCCGATGCAATTTCTGTGTTTCATCGTCAATAAGAAGATCAGAGGGATACAGTAAACCTGAAGTGAAGCATCGGAATCTATAACTAGTGTCACAGGAATGGTTCAAATCATAAGCAGTAAGAAGAGTCAGTCTTCTTGTACTTAAGGCAGCAATTTGCTTTTTCTATTCCATTCCGATGCAACTTCTGTGTTTCATCGTCAATAAGAAGGGCAGACGGATACAGTAAACCTGAAGTGAATCATCGGAATCTGTAACTAGTGTCACAGGAATGGTTACAAATTAGACAGTAAGAAGAGTCAGTCTTCTTGTACTTAAGTCGGCATTGTGCCTTTTATATTTAATTCCGATGTAATTTCTGTGTTTCATCGCCAATAAGGAGGTCCAAGGGATACAGTAAACATATAGTGAAGCATCGAAATCTAAAACTGTTCTCACAGGGAATGTTCACAACATAGTCAGTAAGAAGAGTCAGTCTTCTTGTACTTAAGTCGGCATTCTGCCTTTTGTATTTAATTCCGAAACAATTTCTGTATTTCATCGTCAATAAGAAGGTCAGAGGGATACAGTAAATCTGAAGGGAAGCATCGGAATCTATAACTAGTGTCACAGGAATGGTTCAAAACATAGACAGTAAGAAGAGTCAGTCTTCTTGTACTTAAGTCGGCATTGTGCGTTTTGTATTTAATTACGATGCAATTTCTGATTTTCATCGTCGATTAAAATTTCCAAGGGATACAGTAAACCTGGAGTGTAGCATCGGAATCTATAACTAGTGTCACAGGAATTGTTCAAACATAGACAGTAAGAAGAGTCAGTCTTCTTGTACTTAAGTCGGAATTGTGCCTTTTGTATTTAATTCCGATGAAATTTCTTTGTTTCATCGGCAATAAGAAGGTCCAAGGGATACAGTAAACCTGAAGAGAAGCATCGGAATCTATAACTAGTGTCACAGGATTGGTTCAAAACATAGTCAGTAAGAAGAGTCAGTCTTCTTGTACTTAATTCGGCATTGCGCCTTTTTATTTAATTCTGATGCATTTTCTGTGTTTCATCGTCAATAAGAAGGTCCAATTGATACAGTAAACCTGAAGTGAAGCATCGGAATTTATAACTAGTGTCACAGAAATAGTTCAAAACATAGTCAGTAAGAAGAGTCAGTTTTCTTGTACTTAAGTCGGCATTGTGCCTTTTGCATTAAATTACGATGCAATTTCTGTGTTTCATCGTCAATAAGGAGGTCCAAGGGACACAGTTAACATATAGTGAAGCATCGGAATCTAAAACTGTTCTCACAGGGAATGTTCACAACATAGTCAGTAAGAAGAGTCAGTCTTCTTGTACTTAAGTCGGCATTCTGCCTTTTGTATTTAATTCCGAAACAATTTCTGTATTTCATCGTCAATAAGAAGGTCAGAGGGATACAGTAAATCTGAAGGGAAGCATCGGAATCTATAACTAGTGTCACAGGAATGGTTCAAAACATAGACAGTAAGAAGAGTCAGTCTTCTTGTACTTAAGTCGGCATTGTGCCTTTTCTATTTAATTCCGATGCAATTTCTGTGTTTCATCGTCAATAAGAAGGTCAGAGGGATACAGTAAACCTGAAGTGAAGCATCGGAATCTATAACTAGTGTCACAGGAATGGTTCAAATCATAAGCAGTAAGAAGAGACAGTCTTCTTGTACTTAAGTCAGCAATTTGCCTTTTCTATTCAATTCCGATGCAATTTCTGTGTTTCATCGTCAATAAGAAGGGCAGACGGATACAGTAAACCTGAAGTGAATCATCGGAATCTATAACTAGTGTCACAGGAATGGTTATAAATTAGACAGTAAGAAGAGTCCGTCTTCTTGTACTTAAGTCGGCATTGTGCCTTTAATATTTAATTCCGATGTAATTTCTGTGTTTCATCGTCAATAAGGAGGTCCAAGGGATACAGTAAACATATAATGAAGCATCGGAATCTAAAACTGTTCTCACACGGAATGTTCACAACATAGTCAGTAAGAAGAGTCAGTCTTCTTGTACTTAAGTCGGCACTCTGCCTTTTGTATTTAATCCCGAAACAATTTCTGTATTTCATCGTCAATAAGAAGGTTAGTGGGATACAGTAAATCAGAAGGGAAGCATCGGAATCTGTAACTAGTGTCACAGGAATGGTTCAAAACATAGACAGTAAGAAGAGTCAGTCTTCTTGTACTTAAGTCGGCATTGTGCGTTTCGTATTTAATTCTGATGCAATTTCTGATTTTCATCGTCGACAAAAATTTCCAAGGGATACAGTAAACCTGGAGTGTAGCATCGGAATCTATAACTAGTGTCACAGGAATTGTTCAAACATAGACAGTAAGAAGAGTCAGTCTTCTTGTACTTAAGTCGGAATTGTGCCTTTTGTATTTAATTCCGATGAAATTTCTTTGTTTCATCGGCAATAAGAAGGTCCAAGGGATACAGTAAACCTGAAGTGAAGCATCGGAATCTATAACTAGTGTCACAGGATTGGTTCAAAACATAGTCAGTAAGAAGAGTCAGTCTTCTTGTACTTAATTCGGCATTGTGCCTTTTTATGTAATTCCGATGCATGTTCTGTGTTTCATCGTCAATAAGAAGGTCCAAGGGATACAGTAAACCTGAAGTGAAGCATCGGAATCTATAACTAGTGTCACAGGAATGGTTCAAATCATAGACAGTAGGAAGTGTCATTCTTCTTGTACTTAATTCGCCATTGTGCCTTTTCTATTTAATTCCATTGCAATTTCTGTGTTTCATCGTCAATAAGAAGGTCAGAGGGATACAGAAAAACCTGAAGTGAATCATCGGAATCTACAACTAGTGTCACAGGAATGGTTGAAAACATAGACAGTAGGAAGACTCAGTCTACATGTACTTAAGTCGGCATTGTGCCTTTTGTATTTAATTCCGATGCAATTTCTGTGTTTCATCGCCAATAAGAAGGTCAGATGGATACAGTAAACCTGAAGTGAAGCATCAGAATCAATAACTAGTGTCACAGGAATGGTTCAAAACATTGACAGTAAGAAGAGTCAGTCTACATGTACTTAAGTCGGCATTGTGCCTTTTGTATTTAATTCCGATGCAATTTCTGTGTTTCATCGCCAATAAGAAAGTCAGATGGATACAGTAAACCTGAAGTGAAGCATCAGAATCAATAACGAGTGTCACAGGAATGGTTCAAAACATAGACAGTAAGAAGAGTCAGTCTACTTGTACTTAATTTAGCATTGTGCCTTTTCTATTTAATTCCGATGCAATTTCTGTGTTTCATCGTCAATAAGAAGGTCAGAGGGATACAGTAAACATATAGTGAAGCATCGGAATCTAAAACAGTTCTCACAGGGATTGTTCGCAGCATAGTCAGTATGAAGAGTCTGTCTTCTTGTTCTTAAGTCGGCATGGTGCCTTCTGTATTTTATTCCGATACAATTTCTGTGTTTCATTGTCAATAAGAAGGTCACAGGGATACAGTAAATCTGGAGGGAAGCATCGGAATCTGTAATTAGTGTCACAGGAATGGTTTAAAACATAGACATTAGGTAGAGTCAGTCTTCTTGTACTTAAGTCGGCACTGTGCCTTTACTATTTAATTCCGATGAATTTTCTGTGTTTCGTCGACAATCAGTAGGTCCATGGGCTACAGTAAATCTGAAGTGAAGCATCGGAATCTATAACTAGTGTCACAGGAATGGTTCAAACCATAGACAGTAAGAAGAGTCAGCCTTCTTGTACTTAAGTCGGCAATGTGCGTTTTGTATTTAATGCCGATGCAATTTCTGTTTTTCATCGTCGATAAGAAGGTCCAAGGGATACAGTAAACCTGAAGTGTAGCATCGGCATCTATAACTAGTGTCACAGGAATTGTTCAAACATAGACAGTAAGAAGAGTCAGACTTCTTGTACTTTAGTCGGAATTGTGCCTTTTGTATTTACTTCCGATGCAATTTCTGTGTTTCGTCGTCAAAAAGAAGGTCCAATTGATACAGTAAACCTGAAGTGAAGCATCGGAATCTATAACTAGTGTCACAGAAATAGTTCAAAACATAGTCAGTAAGAAGAGTCAGTCTTCTTGTACTTAAGTCGGCATTGTGCCTTTTCTATTTAATTCCGATGCAATTTCTGTGTTTCATCGTCAATAAGAGGGTCAGAGGGATACACTAAACCTGACGTGAAGCATCGGAATCTATAACTAGTGTCACAGGAATGTTTCAAAACATAGACAGCAAGAAGAGTCAGTCCTAATGTACTTAAGTCAGCATTGTGCTTTTTGTATCTAATGCCGATGCTATTTCTGTGTTTCATCGCGAATAAGAAGGTCAGAGGGATACAGTAAACCTGAAGTGAAGCAGCGGAATCTATAACTAGTGTCACAGGAATGGTACAAAACATAGACAGCAGGAAGTGTCAGTCTTCTAGTACATAAGTCGGCATTGTGCCTTTTCTATTTAATTCCGATGCAATTTCTGTGTTTCGTCGTCAATAAGGAAGTCCAAGGGAACCAGTAAACCTGAAGTGAAGAGTCGGAATCTATAAGTAGTGTCTCCGGAATGGTTCAAAACATAGACAGTAAGATGAGTCAGTCTTCTTGTACATAAGTAGGCATTGTGCCTTTTGTATTTAATTCCGATGCAATTTCTGTGTTTCATCGTCAATATGAAGGTCCTAGGGATACAGTAAACCTGAAGTGATGCATCGGAATCTATAACTAGTGTCACAGGATTGGTTCAAAACATAATCAGTAAGAAGAATCAGTCTTCTTGTACCTAATTCGGCATTGTGCCTTGTTATTTAGTTCCGATGCAATTTCTGTGTTTCATCGTCAATAAGAAGTTCCAAGGGAAACAGTAAACCTGACGTGAAGCATCGGAATCTATAACTAGTGTCACAGAAATGGTTCAAAACATAGTCAGTGAGAAGAGTCAGTCTTCTTGTACTTAAGTCGGCATTGTGCCTTTTCTATTTAATTCCGATGCAATTTCTGTGTTTCATCGTTAATAAGAAGGTCAGAGGGATACAGTAAACCTGAAGTGAAGCATCGGAATCTATAACTAGTGTCACAGGAATGGTTCAAATCATAGACGGTAGGAAGAGTCAGTCTACTTGAACTTAAGTCGGCATTGTGCCTTTTGTATTTAATTCCGATGCAATTTCTGTGTTTCATCGTCGATAAGAAGGTCCAAGGGATGCAGTACACCTGAAGTGAAGCATCGGAATCTATAACTAGTGTCACAGGAATGGTTGAAATCATAAGCAGTAAGAAGAGTCAGTCTTCTTGTACTTAAGTCAGCATTGTGCCTTTTCTATTTAATTCCGATGCAATTTCTGTGTTTCATCGTCAATAAGGAGGGCAGAGGGATGCAGTAAACCTGACGTGAATCATCGGAATCTATAACTAGTGTCACAGGAATGGTTAAAAAGTTAGACAGTAAGAAGAGTCAGTCTTCTTGTACTTAAGTCGGCATTGTGCCTTTTATATTTAATTCCGATGCAATTTCTGTGTTTCATCGTCAATAAGGAGGTCCAAGGGATACAGTAAACATATAGTGAAGCATCGGAATCTAAAACTGTTCTCACAGGGAATGTTCACAACATAGTCTGTAAGAAGAGTCAGTCTTCTCGGACTTAAGTCGGCATTCAGCCTTTTGTATTTAATTCCGAAACAATTTCTGTATTTCATCGTCAATAAGAAGGTCAGAGGGATACAGTAATTCTGAAGGGAAGCATCGGAATCTATAACTACTGTCACAGGAATGGTTCAAAACATAGACAGTAAGAAGAGTCAGTCTTCTTTTACTTAAGTCGGCATCGTGCGTTTTGTATTTAATTCCGATGCAATTTCTGATTCTCATCGTCGATAAAGATTTCCAAGGGATACAGCAAACCTGGAGTGTAGCATCGTAATCTATAACTAGTGTCACAGGAATTGTTCAAACATAGAGAGTAAGAAGAGTCAGTCTTCTTGTACTTAAGTAAGAAATTGTGCCTTTTGTATTTAATTCCGATGAAATTTCTTTGTTTCATCGGCAATAAGAACGTCCAAGGGATACAGTAAACCTGAAGTGAAGCATCGGAATCTATAACTAGTGTCACAGGATTGGTTCAAAGCATAGTCAGTAAGAAGAGTCAGTCTTCTTGTACTTAATTCGGCATTGTGCCTTTTTATTTAATTCCGATGCATTTTCTGTGTTTCATCGTCAATAAGAAGGTCAGAGGGATACAGTAATCATATAGTGAAGCATCGGAATCTAAAACTGTTCTCACAGGGATTGTTCGCAGCATAGTCAGTAAGAAGAGTCTGTCTTCTTGTACTTAAGTCGACATGGTGCCTTTTGTATTTTATTCCGATACAATTTCTGTGTTTCATTGTCAATAAGAAGGTCAGAGGGATACAGTAAATCTGAAGGGAAGCATCGGAATCTATATTTAGTGTCACAGGAATGGTTCAAAACATAGACATTAGGTAGAGTCAGTGTTCTTGTACTTAAGTCGGCACTGTGCCTTTTCTATTTAATTCCGATGAATTTTCTGTGTTTCGTCGTCAATCAGTAGGTCCCAGGGATACAGTAAATCTGAAGTGAAACATCTGAATCTATAACTAGTGTCACAGGAATGGTTCAAACCATTGACAGTAAGAAGAGTCAGTCTTCTTGTACTTAAGTCGGCATTGTGCGTTTTGTATTTAATTCCGATGCAATTTCTGTTTTTCATCGTCGATAAGAAGGTCCAAGGGATACAGTAAACCGGGAGTGTAGCATCGGAATCTATAACTAGTGTCACAGGAATGGTTCAAAACATAGTCAGTAAGAAGAGTCAGTCTTCATGTACTTAAGTCAGCATTGTGCCTATTCTACTTAATTCCGATGAAATTTCTGTGTTTCATCGTCAACAAGAAGGTCAGAGGGATACAGTAAACCTGAAGTGAAGCATCGGAGTCTATAACTAGTGTCACAGGAATGGTTCACACATAGTCAGTAAGAAGAGTCAGTCTTCTTGTACTTAAGTCGGCATTGTGCCTTTTCTATTTAATTCCGATGTAATTTCAGTGTTTCGTTGTCGATAAGAAGGTCAGAGGGATACAGTAAACCTGAAGTGAAGCATCGGAATCCATAACTAGTGTCACAGGCATGGTTCAAAACCTAGACAATAAGAAGAGTCAGTCTTCTTGTACTTATGTCGGCATTGTGCCTTTTCTATTTAATTCCGATGCAATTTCTGTGTTTCATCTTCAATAGGAAGGTCAGAGGGATACAGTAAACCTGAAGTGAAGCATTGGAATCTATAACTAGTGTCACAGGAATGGTTCAAAACATAGACAGTAAGAAGAGTCAGTCTTCTTGTACTTAAGTCAGTATTGTGCTTTTTGTATCTAATTCTGATGCAATTTCTGTGTTTCATCGTCAATTAGAAGGTCAGAGGGATACAGTAAACCTGAAGTGAAGCATCGGAATGTATAACTAGTGTCACAGGAATCGTTTAAAACATAGACAGTAGGAAGAGTCAGTCTTCTTCTACTTGAGTCGGCATTGTGCCTTTTTTATTTAATTCCGATGCAATTTCTGTGTTTCATCGTCAATAAGAAGGTCAGAGGGATACAGAAAACCGAAAGTGAAGCATCAGACTCTGTAACTAGTGTCACAGGAATGATTCAAAATATAGACAGTAAGAAGAGTCAGTCTACTTGTACTTAAGTCGACATTGTGCCTTTTGTATTTAATTCCGATGCAATTTATGTGTTTCACCGTCAATAAGAGGGTCCATGGGATACAGTACACCTGAAGTGAAGCATCGGAATATATAACTAGTGTCACAGAAATGGTTCAAATCATAGACAGTAAGAAGAGTCAGTCTTCTTGTACTTAAGTCGGCATTGTGTCTTTTCTATTTCATTACGATGCAATTTCTGTGTGTTTAATCGTCAATTAGAAGGTCAGAGGGATACTGTACACCAGAAGTAAAGGATCGGAATCTATAACTAGTGTCACAGGAATGGTTCAAAACATAGACAATAGGATGGGTGAGTCTTCTTGTACTTAAGTCGGCAATGTGCCTTTTGTATTTACTTCCGATGCAATTTCTGTGTTTCGTCGTCAATAAGAAGGTCCAATTGATACAGTAAACCTGAAGTGAAGCATCGGAATCTATAACTAGTGTCACAGAAATGGTTCAAAACATAGTCAGTAAGAAGAGTCAGTCTTCTTGAACTTAAGGTGGCATTCTGCCTTTTCTATTTAATTCCGATACAATTTCTGTGTTTCATCGTCAATACGAAGGTCAGAGGGATACATTAAACCTGATGTGAAGCATCGGAATCTATAACTAGTGTCACAGGAATGTTTCAAAACATAGACAGCAAGAAAAGTCAGTCCTCCTGTACTTAAGTCGGCATTGTGCTTTTTGTATCTAATGCCGATGCATTTTCTGTGTTTCATCGCCAATAAGGTCAGAGGGATACAGTAAACCTGAAGTGAAGCAGCGGAATCTATAACTAGTGTCACAGGAATGGTTCTAATCATAGACAGTAGGAAGTGTCAGTCTTCTTGGACTTAAGTCAGTATTGTGCCTTTTCTATTTAATTCCGATGCAATTTCTTTGTTTCATCGTCAATAAGAAGGTCAGAGGGATACAGTAAACCTGAAGTGAAGCATCGGAATCTATAACTAGTGTCACAGGAATGTTTCAAAGCATAGACAGTAAGGAGAGTCAGTCCTCTTGTTCTTAAGTCGGCAATGTGCTTTTTGTATCTAATTCCGATGCAATTTCTGTGTTTCATCGTCAATTAGAAGGTCAGAGGGATACAGTAAACCTGAAGTGGAGCATCGGAATGTATAACTAGTGTCACAGGAATCGTTTAAAACATAGACAGTGGGAAGAGTCAGTCTTCTTCTACTTGAGTCGGCATTGTGCAATTTGTATTTATTTCCGATGCAATTTCTGTGTTTCATCGTGTATACGAACGTCAGAGGGATACAGTAAACCTGAAGGGAAGCATCGGAATCTATAACTAGTGTCACTGGAATGGTTCGAAACATAGACAGTAGGAAGAGTCAATCTTCTTGAACTTAAGTCGGCATTGTGGCTTTTTTATTTAATTCCGATGCAATTTCTGTGTTTCATCGTCAATAAGAAGGTCCAAGGTATACTGTACACCTGAAGTGAAACATCGGAATCTATAACTAGTGTCACACGAATGGTTCAAATCATAGACAGTAAGAAGAGTCAGTCTTCTTGTACTTAAGTCAGAATTGAGCCTTTTCTATTTAATTCCGATGCAATTTCTGTGTTTCATCATCAATAAGAAGGTCAGAGGGATACAGTAAACCTGAAGTGAAGCATCGGAATCTATAACTAGTGTCACAGGAATGATTCAAAACATAGTCAGTTTGAAGAGTGAGTCTTCTTGTACTTAAGTCGGCATTGTGCCTTTTCTATTTAATTCCGAAGGAATTTCTGTTTTTCGTTGTCAATAAGAAGGTCAGAGGGATACAGTAAACCTGAAGTGAAGCATCGGAATCTATAACTAGTGTCACAGGAGTGGTTCAAAACATAGTCAGTAAGAAGAGTCAGTCTTCTTGTACTTAAGTCGGCATTGTGCCTTTTGTATTTAATTCCGATGCAATTTCTGTTTTTCGTTGTCAATAAGATGGTCAGAGGGATACAGTAAACCTGAAGTAAAGCATCGGAATCTATAACTAGTGTCACAGGAGTGGTTCAAAACATAGTCAGTAAGAAGAGTCAGTCTTCTTGTACTGAAGTCGGCTTTGTGCCTTTTGTATTTAATTCCGATGCAATTTCTGTTTTTCGTTGTCAATAAGAAGGTCCAAGGGATACAGTAAACCTGAAGTGAAGCATCGGAATCCGTAACTAGTGTCACAGGAATTTTTCAATCATAGACAGTAAGAAGCGTCAGTCCTCTTGTACTTAAATCGGCATTTTGCTTTTTGTATCTAATTCCAATGCAATTTCTGAATTTCATCGTCAATTTGAAGGTCAGACGGATACAGGAAACCTGAAGTGAAGCATCGGAATCTATAACTAGTGTTACAGGTATGATTCAAAACATAGAGAGTAGGAAGAAATAGTCTTCTTGTAGTTAAGTCGGCATTGTGCCTTTTCAATTTAATTCCGATGAAATATCTGTGTTTCGTCGTCACTAAGAAGGTCCAAGGGATACAGTAAACCTGAATTGAAGCATCGGAATCTATAACTAGCGTCAGAGAAATGGTTCAAAACATAGACAGTAAGATGAGTCAGTCTTCTTCTACATAAGTCGGCATTGTGCCTTTTGTATTTAATTCCGATGCAAGTTCGGTGTTTCTTCGTCAATAAGATGGTCCAAGGGATACCGTAAACCTGAAGTGAAGCATCGGAATCCATAACTAGTGTGACAGGAATGGTTCAACGCATAGACAGTAATAAGAGTCAGTCTTCTTGTACTTATGTCGGCAATGTGCCTTTTGTATTTCATTCCGATGCAATTTCTGTGTTTCATCGTTAAGATGAAGGTCAGAGGGATACAGTAAACCTAAAGTGAAGCATCGGAATCTATAACTAGTGTCACAGGAGATGTTCAAAAATAGAGAGTAAGAAGAGTCAGCCTTCTTGTACATAAGTCGGAATTGTGCCTTTTGTATTTAATTCCGATGAAATTTCTATGCTTCATCGTCAATAAGAAGGTCAGACGGATACAGGAAACCTGAAGTGAAGCATCGGAATCTATAACTAGTGTCACAGGAATGGTTCAAAACATAGACAGTAGGAAGAATCAGTCTTCTTGTACTTAAGACGGCATTGTGCCTTTTCAATTTAATTCCGATGCAATATCTGTGTTTCGTCGTCAATAAGAAGGTCCAAGGGATACAGTAAACCTGAATTGAAGCATCGGAATCTATAACTAGTGTCAGAGAATTGGTTCAAAACATAGACAGTAAGATGAGTCAGTCTTCTTCTACATAAGTCGGCATTGTGACTGTTGTATTTAATTCCGATACAGGTTCTGTGTTTCATCGTCAATAAGAAGGTCCAAAGGATACAGTAAACCTGAAGTGAAGCATCGGAATCCATAACTACTGTCACAGGAATGGTACAAAACATAGACAGTAATAAGAGTCAGTCTTCTTGTACTTATGTCGGAAATGTGCCTTTTGTATTTAATTCCGATGCAATTTCTGAGTTTCATCGTCAATAAGAAGGTCAGAGGGATACAGTAAACCTGAAGTGAAGCATCGGAATCAATAACCTGTGTCACAGGAATGGTTCAAACATAGAGAATAGGAAGAGTCAGTCTTCTTGTACTTAAGCCGGCATTGTACCTTTTGTATTCAATTCCGATGCAATTTCTGTGTTTCATCGTCAATAAGAAGGTCAGAAGGATACAGTAAACCTGAAGTGAAGCATCGGAATCTATAACTAGTGTCACAGGAGATGTTCAAACATAGACAGTAAGAAGAGTCAGTCTTCTTGTACTTAAGGCGGAATTTTGCCTTTTGTATTTAATTCCGATGAAATTTCTTTATTTCATCGTCAATAAGAAGGTCCAAGAGATACAGTAAACCGGAAGTGAAGCATCGGAATCTATAACTAGTGTCACAGGAATGGTTCAAAACATAGACAGTAAGAAGAGTCGGTCTTGTTGTACTTAAGACGGCATTGTGCCTTTTGTATTCAATTCCGATGCAATTTCTGTGTTTCATCGTCAATAAGAAGGTCAGAGGGATACAGTAAATCTGAAATGAAGCATCGGAATCTATAACTAATGTCACAGGAGATGTTCAAACATAGACAGTAAGAAGAGTCAGTCTTCTTGCACTTAAGTCGGAATTGTGCCATTTGTATTTAATTCCGATGAAATTTCTTTGTTTCATCGTCAATAATAAGGTCCAAGGGATACGGTAAACCAGAAGTGAAGCATCGGAATCAATAACTAGTGTCAAAGGAATGGTTCAAAACATAGACAGTAAGAAGAGTCGGTCTTGTTGTACTTAAGTCGGCATTGTGCCTTTTGTATTTAATTCCGATGCAATTTCTGTGTTTCATCGTCGATAGGAAGGTCCATGGGATACAGTAAACCTGAAGTGAAGCATCGTAATGTATAACTAGTGTCACAGGAATGGTTCAAAACATAGACAATAGGATGGGTCAGTCTTCTTGTACTTAAGTCGGCATTGAGGTTTTTGTATCTAATTCCAATGCAATTTCTGTGTTTCATCGTCGATAGGAACGTCCAAGGGATACCGTAAACCTGGAGTGAAGCATCGGAGTCTATAACTAGTGTCACAGGAGATGTTCAAACATAGAGAGAATTAAGAGTCAGTCTTCTTGTACTTAAGTCGGAATTGTGCCTTTTGTATTTAATTCCGATGAAATTTCTTTGCTTCATCGTCAATACGAAGGTCCAAGGGATACAGTAAACCTGAAGTGAAGCATCGGAATCTATAACTAGTGTCAGAGGAATGGTTCAAAACATAGACAGTAAGATGAGTCAGTCTTCTTGTACATAAGTCAGCATTGGGCCTTTTCTATTTAATTCCGATGCAATTACTGTGATTCATCGTCAATAAGAATGTACAAGGGATACAGTAAACGTGAGGGGAAGCATAGGAGTCTATAACTAGTGTCACAGGAATGGTTCAAAACATAGACAGTAAGAAGAGTCATTCTTCTTGTACATAAGTCGGCATTGTGCATTTTCTATTTAATTCCGATGCAATTACTGTGTTTCATCTTCAATAGGATGGTCAGAGGGATACAGTATACCTGAAGTGAAGCATCGGAATCTATAACTAGTGTCACAGACATGGTTCAAAACATAGACAGCAAGAAGGGTCAGTCTTCTTGTACTTAAGTGGACATTGTGCTTTTTCTATTTAATTCCGATGCAATTTCTGTGTTTCATCGTCAGTAAGAAGGCCAGAGGGATACAGTCAACCTGACGTGAAGCATCGGAATCTACAACTAGTGTCACAGGAATGGTTCAAAACATAGACAATAGGAAGGGTCAGTCTTCTTGTACTTAAGTCGGTATTGTGCCTTTTGTATTTAATTCCGATGCAATTTCTGTGTTCCATCGGCAATAAGAGGGTATAAGGGACACAGTATACCTGAAGTGAAGCATCGGAATCTATAACTAGTGTCACAGGAATGGTTCAAAATATAGGCAATAGGAAGGGTCAGTCTTCTTGTACTTAAGTCGGCATTGAGCTTTTTGTATCTAATTCCGATGCAATTTCTGTGTTTCATCGTCGATAGGAAGGTCCAAGGGATACAGTAAACCTGTAGTGAAGCATCGGATTCTATAACTAGTGTCACAGGAGATGTTCAAACATAGACAGTAAGAAGAGACAGTCTTCTTGTACTTAAGTCGGCATTGTGCCTTTTGTATTTAATTCCGATGCAATTTTTGTGTTTCATCGTCGATAGGAAGGTCCATGGGATACAGTAAACCTGAAGTGAAGCATCGTAATCTATAACTAGTGTCACAGGAATGGTTCAAAACATAGACAATAGGATGGGTCAGTCTTCTTGTACTTAAGTCGGCATTGAGCTTTTTGTATCTAATTCCAATGCAATTTCTGTGTTTCATCGTCGATAGGAACGTCCAAGGGATACCGTAAACCTGGAGTGAAGCATCGGAGTCTATAACTAGTGTCACAGGAGATGTTCAAACATAGAGAGTAAGAAGAGTCAGTCTTCTTGTACTTAAGTCGGAATTGTGCTTTTTGTATTTGATTCCGATGAAATTTCTTTGCTTCATCGTCAATACGAAGGTCCAAGGGATACAGTAAACCTGAAGTGAAGCATCGGAATCTATAACTAGTGTCAGAGGAATGGTTCAAAACATAGACAGTAAGATGAGTCAGTCTTCTTGTACATAAGTCAGCATTGTGCCTTTTCTATTTAATTCCGATGCAATTACTGTGATTCATCGTCAATAAGAATGTCCAAGGGATACAGTAAACGTGAGGGGAAGCATAGGAGTCTATAACTAGTGTCACAGGAATGGTTCAAAACATAGACATTAAGAATAGTCATTCTTCTTGTACATAAGTCGGCATTGTGCATTTTCTATTTAATTCCGGTGCAATTACTGTGTTTCATCTTCAATAGGATGGTCAGAGGGATACAGTAAACCTGAAGTGAAGCATCGGAATCTATAACTAGTGTCACAGACATGGTTCAAAACATAGACAGCAAGAAGGGTCAGTCTTCTTGTACTTAAGTCGACATTGTGCTTTTTCTATTTAATTCCGATGCAATTTCTGTGTTTCATCGTCGATAGGAAGGTCCAAGGGATACAGTAAACCTGTAGTGAAGCATCGGATTCTATAACTAGTGTCACAGGAGATGTTCAAACATAGACAGTAAGAAGAGACAGTCTTCTTGTACTTAAGTCGGCATTGTGCCTTTTGTATTTAATTCCGATGCAATTTCTGTGTTTCATCGTCAATAAGAGGGTATAAGGGACACAGTATACCTGAAGTGAAGCATCGCAATCTATAACTAGTGTCACAGGAATGGTTCAAAACATAGTCAGTAAGAAGAGCCAGTCTTCTTGTACTTAAGTCGGCATTGTGTCTTTTCTATTTACTTCCGATGCTAATTCTGTGTTTCATCGTCAATAAGAAGGTCAGAGGGATACAGTAAACCTGAAGTGAAGCATCGGAATCTATAACTAGTGTCACAGGAATGGTTCTAAACACAGACTGTAGGAAGAGTCAGTCTTCTTGTACTTATGTCGGCATTGTGCCTTTTGTATTTAATTCCGATGCAATTTCAGTGTTTCATCGTCAATAAGAAAGCCAGAGGTATACAGTTAACCTGAAGTGAAGCATCAGAATCCATAACTAGTGTCACAGGATTGGTTCAAGATATAGACAGTAAGAAGAATCAGTCTACTTGTAATTAATCAGCTTTTTGCCTTTTGTATTTAATTCCGATGTAATTTCTGTGTTTCATCGTCAATAAGATGGTACAAGGGATACAGTAAACCTGAAGTGAAGCATCGGAATCTATAACTAGTGTCACTGGAATGGTTCAAAACATTGGCAGTAGGAAGAGTAAGTCTACTTGTACGTAAGTCGGCATTGTGCATTTTGTATTTAATTCCGATGAAATTTCTTTGTTTCATCGTCAATAAGAAGGTCCAAGGGATACAATAAACCGGAAGTGAAGCATCGGAATCAATAACTAGTGTCACAGGAATGGTTCAAAACATAGACAGTAAGAAGTGTCGGTCTTGTTGTACTTAAGTCGGCATTGTGCCTTTTGTATTTAATTCCGATGCAATTTCTGTGTTTCATTGTCAATAAGAAGGTGAGAGGGATACAGTAAACCTGAAGTGAAGCATCGGAATCTATAACTAGTGTCACAGGAATGGTTCAAAACATAGACAATAGGATGATTCAGTCTTCTTGTACTTAAGTCGGCATTGAGCTTTTTGTATCTAATTCCGATGCAATGTCTGTGTTTCATCGTCGATAGGAAGGTCCAAGGGATACCGTAAACCTGGAGTGAAGCATCGGATTCTATAACTAGTGCCACAGGAGATGTTCAAACATAGAGAGTAAGAAGAGTCTGTCTTCTTGTACTTAAGTCGGAATTGTGCCTTTTGTATTTAATTCCGATGAAATTTCTATGCTTCATCGTCAATAAGAAGGTCCAAGGGATACAGTAAACCTGAAGTGAAGCATCGGAAACTATAACTAGTGTCAGAGGAATGGTTCAAAACATAGACAGTAAGATGAGTCAGTCTTCTTGTACATAAGTCAGCATTGTGCCTTTTCTATTTATTTCCGATGCAATTACTGTGTTTCATCTTCAATAGGATGGTCAGAGGGATACAGTAAACCTGAAGAGAACCATCGGAATCTATAACTAGTGTCACAGACATGGTTCAAAACATAGACAGCAAGAAGGGTCAGTCTTCTTGTACTTAAGTCGACATTAAGCTTTTTCTATTTAATTCCGATGCAATTTCTGTGTTTCATCGCAATAAGAAGGTCAGAGGGATACAGTAAACCTGAAGTGAAGCATCGGAATCTATAACTCGTGTCACAGGAATGGTTCAAAACATAGACAATAGGAAGGGTCAGTCTTCTTGTACTTAAGTCGGCATTGTGCCTTTTCTATTTACTTCCGATGCAATTTCTATATTTCGTCGGCAATAAGAAAGTCCAAGGGATACAGTAAACCTGAATTGAAGCATCGGAATCTATAACTAGTGTCAGAGAAATGGTTCATAACATAGACAGTAAGATGAGTCAGTCTTCTTCTACATAAGTCGGCATTGTGCCTTTTGTATTTAATTCCGATGCAAGTTCTGTGTTTCATCGTCAATAAGAAGGTCCAAGGGATACAGTAAACCTGAAGTGAAGCATCGGAATCCATAACTAGTGTCACAGGAATGGTTCAAAACATAGAGAATAGGAAGAGTCAGTCTTCTTGTACTTAAGTCGGCATTGTGCCCTTTGTATTGAATTGCGATGAAATTTCTTTGTTTCATCGTCAATAAGAAGGTCCAAGGGATACAGTAAACCGGAAGTGAAGCATCGGAATCTATAACTAGTGTCACAGGAATGGTTCAAAACATAGACAATACGAAGGGTCAGTCTTCTTGCACTTAAGTCGGCATTGAGCTTTTTGTATCTAATTCCGATGCAATTACTGTGTTTTATCGTCGATAGGATGGTCCAAGGGATACAGTAAACCTGGAGTGAAGCATCGGATTCTATAACTAGTGTCACAGGAGATGTTCAAACATAGAGAGTAAGAAGAGTCAGTCTTCTTGTACTTAAGTCGGAATTGTGCCTTTTGTATTTAATTCCGATGAAATTTCTTTGCTTCATCGTCAATACGAAGGTCCAAGGGATACAGTAAACCTGAAGTGAAGCATCGGAATCTATAACTAGTGTCAGAGGAATGGTTCAAAACATAGACAGTAAGATGAGTCAGTCTTCTAGTACATAAGTCAGCATTGTGCCTTTTCTATTTAATTCCGATGCAATTACTGTGATTAATCGTCAATAAGAAGGTCCAAGGGATACAGTAAACCTGAAGTGAAGCATAGGAGTCTATAACTAGTGTCACAGGAATGGTTCAAAACATAGACAGTAAGAAGAGTCAGTCTTCTTGTACATAAGTCGGCATTGTGCATTTTCCATTTAAATCCGATGCAATATCTGTGTTTCATCTTCAATAGGATGGTCAGAGGGATACAGTAAACCTGAAGTGAAGCATCGGAATCTATAACTAGTGTCACAGATATTTTTCAAAACATAGACAGCAAGAAGGGTCAGTCTTCTTGTACTTAAGTTGATATTGTGCTGTTTCTATTTAATTCCGATGCAATTTCTGTGTTTCATCGTCAATAAGAAGGTCACAGGTATACAGTAAACCTAAAGTGAAGCATCGGAATCAATAAGTAGTGTCACAGGAATTGTTGAAAACATAGACAATAGGAAGGGTCAGTCTTCTTGTACTTAAGTCGGCATTGTGCCTTTTCTATTTACTTCCGATGCAATTTCTGTATTTTGTCGGCAATAAGAAGGTCCAAGGGATACAGTAAACCTGAAGTGAAGCATCGGAATCCATAACTAGTGTCACAGGAATGTTTCAAACATAGACTGTAAGAAGAGTCAGTCCTTTTGTACTTAAATCGGCATTGTTCTTTTTGTATCTAATTCCGATCCATTTCTGTGTTTCATCGTCAATTAGAAGGTCAGAGTGAGACAGTAAACCGGAAGTGAGGCATCGGAATGTATAACTAGTGTCACAGGAATCGTTCAAATCTTAGACAGTAGGAAGAGTCAGTCTTCTTCTACTTGAGTCGGCATTGTGCATTTTGTATTTATTTCCGATGCAATTTCTGTGTTTCATCGTCAATAAGATGGTACAAGGGATACAGTAAACCTGAAGTGAAGCATCGGAATCTATAACTAGTGTCACAGGAATGGTTCAAAACATTGGCAGTAGGAAGAGTAAGTCTACTTGTACGTAAGTCGGCATTGTGCATTTTGTATTTAATTCCGATGAAATTTCTTTGTTTCATCGTCAATAAGAAGGTCCAAGGGATACAATAAACCGGAAGTGAAGCATCGGAATCAATAACTAGTGTCACAGGAATGGTTCAAAACATAGACAGTAAGAAGTGTCGGTCTTGTTGTACTTAAGTCGGCATTGTGCCTTTTGTATTTAATTCCGATGCAATTTCTGTGTTTCATTGTCAATAAGAAGGTGAGAGGGATACAGTAAACCTGAAGTGAAGCATCGGAATCTATAACTAGTGTCACAGGAATGGTTCAAAACATAGACAATAGGATGGTTCAGTCTTCTTGTACTTAAGTCGGCATTGAGCTTTTTGTATCTAATTCCGATGCAATGTCTGTGTTTCATCGTCGATAGGAAGGTCCAAGGGATACCGTAAACCTGGAGTGAAGCATCGGATTCTATAACTAGTGCCACAGGAGATGTTCAAACATAGAGAGTAAGAAGAGTCTGTCTTCTTGTACTTAAGTCGGAATTGTGCCTTTTGTATTTAATTCCGATGAAATCTCTATGCTTCATCGTCAATAAGAAGGTCCAAGGGATACAGTAAACCTGAAGTGAAGCATCGGAAACTATAACTAGTGTCAGAGGAATGGTTCAAAACATAGACAGTAAGATGAGTCAGTCTTCTTGTACATAAGTCAGCATTGTGCCTTTTCTATTTATTTCCGATGCAATTACTGTGTTTCATCTTCAATAGGATGGTCAGAGGGATACAGTAAACCTGAAGAGAACCATCGGAATCTATAACTAGTGTCACAGACATGGTTCAAAACATAGACAGCAAGAAGGGTCAGTCTTCTTGTACTTAAGTCGACATTAAGCATTTTCTATTTAATTCCGATGCAATTTCTGTGTTTCATCGCAATAAGAAGGTCAGAGGGATACAGTAAACCTGAAGTGAAGCATCGGAATCTATAACTCGTGTCACAGGAATGGTTCAAAACATAGACAATAGGAAGGGTCAGTCTTCTTGTACTTAAGTCGGCATTGTGCCTTTTCTATTTACTTCCGATGCAATTTCTATATTTCGTCGGCAATAAGAAAGTCCAAGGGATACAGTAAACCTGAATTGAAGCATCGGAATCTATAACTAGTGTCAGAGAAATGGTTCATAACATAGACAGTAAGATGAGTCAGTCTTCTTCTACATAAGTCGGCATTGTGCCTTTTGTATTTAATTCCGATGCAAGTTCTGTGTTTCATCGTCAATAAGAAGGTCCAAGGGATACAGTAAACCTGAAGTGAAGCATCGGAATCCATAACTAGTGTCACAGGAATGGTTCAAAACATAGAGAATAGGAAGAGTCAGTCTTCTTGTACTTAAGTCGGCATTGTGCCCTTTGTATTGAATTCCGATGAAATTTCTTTGTTTCATCGTCAATAAGAAGGTCCAAGGGATACAGTAAACCGGAAGTGAAGCATCGGAATCTATAACTAGTGTCACAGGAATGGTTCAAAACATAGACAATACGAAGGGTCAGTCTTCTTGCACTTAAGTCGGCATTGAGCTTTTTGTATCTAATTCCGATGCAATTACTGTGTTTTATCGTCGATAGGATGGTCCAAGGGATACAGTAAACCTGGAGTGAAGCATCGGATTCTATAACTAGTGTCACAGGAGATGTTCAAACATAGAGAGTAAGAAGAGTCAGTCTTCTTGTACTTAAGTCGGAATTGTGCCTTTTGTATTTAATTCCGATGAAATTTCTTTGCTTCATCGTCAATACGAAGGTCCAAGGGATACAGTAAACCTGAAGTGAAGCATCGGAATCTATAACTAGTGTCAGAGGAATGGTTCAAAACATAGACAGTAAGATGAGTCAGTCTTCTAGTACATAAGTCAGCATTGTGCCTTTTCTATTTAATTCCGATGCAATTACTGTGATTAATCGTCAATAAGAAGGTCCAAGGGATACAGTAAACCTGAAGTGAAGCATAGGAGTCTATAACTAGTGTCACAGGAATGGTTCAAAACATAGACAGTAAGAAGAGTCAGTCTTCTTGTACATAAGTCGGCATTGTGCATTTTCCATTTAAATCCGATGCAATATCTGTGTTTCATCTTCAATAGGATGGTCAGAGGGATACAGTAAACCTGAAGTGAAGCATCGGAATCTATAACTAGTGTCACAGATATTTTTCAAAACATAGACAGCAAGAAGGGTCAGTCTTCTTGTACTTAAGTTGATATTGTGCTGTTTCTATTTAATTCCGATGCAATTTCTGTGTTTCATCGTCAATAAGAAGGTCACAGGTATACAGTAAACCTAAAGTGAAGCATCGGAATCAATAAGTAGTGTCACAGGAATTGTTGAAAACATAGACAATAGGAAGGGTCAGTCTTCTTGTACTTAAGTCGGCATTGTGCCTTTTCTATTTACTTCCGATGCAATTTCTGTATTTTGTCGGCAATAAGAAGGTCCAAGGGATACAGTAAACCTGAAGTGAAGCATCGGAATCCATAACTAGTGTCACAGGAATGTTTCAAACATAGACTGTAAGAAGAGTCAGTCCTTTTGTACTTAAATCGGCATTGTTCTTTTTGTATCTAATTCCGATCCATTTCTGTGTTTCATCGTCAATTAGAAGGTCAGAGTGAGACAGTAAACCGGAAGTGAGGCATCGGAATGTATAACTAGTGTCACAGGAATCGTTCAAATCTTAGACAGTAGGAAGAGTCAGTCTTCTTCTACTTGAGTCGGCATTGTGCATTTTGTATTTATTTCCGATGCAATTTCTGTGTTTCATCGTCAATAAGAAGGTCAGAGGGATACAGTACACCTGAAGTGAAGCATCGGAATCTATAACTAGTGTCACAGGAATGGTTCAAATCTTAAACAGTAAGAAGAGTCAGTCAACTTTTACTTAAGCCGGCATTGTGCCTTTTGTACTTAATTCCGATGCAATTTCTGTGTTTCATCGTCAGTAAGAAAGTCCAAGGTATACAGTATACATGAAGTGAAGCATCGCAATCTATAACTAGTGTCACAGGAATGGTACAAAACATAGTCAGTAAGAAGAGTCAGTCTTCTTGAACTTAAGTCGGCATTGTGATTTTCTATTTACTTCCGATGCAAATTCTGTGTTTCATCGTCAATAAGAAGGTCAGAGGGATACAGTAAACCTGAAGTGAAGCATCGGAATCTATAACTAGTGTCACAGGAATGGTTCAAAACATAGACAGTAGGAAGAGTCAGTCTTCTTGTACTTAAGTTGGCATTGTGCCTTTTGTATTTAATTCCGATGCGATATCTGTGTTTCATCGTCAATAAGAATGCCCGAGGGATACAGTAAACCTGAAGTGAAGAACGGAGTCTATAACTAGTGTCACAGGAATGGTTCAAATCATAGTCAGTATGAAGAGTCAGTCTTCTTGTACTTAAGTCGGCATTGAGCCTTTTCTATTTAATTCTGATGCAATTTCTGTGTTTCGTTGTCAATAAGAAGGTCAGAGTTATACAGTAAACCTGAAGTGAAGCATCATAATCTATAACTAGTGTCACAGGAATGGTTCAAAACATAGTCAGTAAGAAGAGTCAGTCTTCTTGTACTTAAGTCGGCATTGTGGCTTTTCTATTTACTTTCGATGCAAATTCTGTGTTTCATCGTCAATAACAAGGTCAGAGGGATACAGTAAACCTTAAGTGAAGCATCGAAATCTGTAACTAGTGTCACAGGAATGGTTCAAAACATAGACTGTAAGATGAGTCAGTCTTCTTGTACATAAGTCAGCATTGTGCCTTTTCTATTTAATTCCGATGCAATTACTGTGATTCATCGTCAATAAGAAGGTCCAAGGGATACAGTAAACGTGAAGTAAAGCATAGGAGTCTATAACTAGTGTCACAGGAATGGTTCAAAACATAGACACTAAAAAGAGTCAGTCTTCTTGTACATAAGTCTTCATTGTGCATTTTCTATTTAATTGCGATGCAATTACTGTGTTTCATCTTCAATAGGATGGTCAGAGGGATACAGTAAACCTGAAGAGATTCATCGGAATCTATAACTAGTGTCACAGACATGGTTCAAAACATAGACAGCAAGAAGGGTCAGTCTTCTTGTACTTAAGTCGGCATTCTGCCTTTTCAATTTAATTCCGATGCAATATCTGCGTTTCGTCGTCAATAAGAAGGTCCAAGGGATACAGTAAACCTGAATTGAAGCATCGGAATCTGTAACTAGTGTCACAGGAATGGTTCAAAACATAGACAGTAAGATGAGTCAGTCTTCTTCTACATAAGTCGGCTATGTGCCTTTTGTATTTAATTCCGATGCAGGTTCTGTGTTTCATCGTCAATAAGAAGGTCCAAGGGATACAGTAAACCCGAAGTGAAGCATCGGAATCCATAACTAGTGTCACAGGAATGGTACAAAACATAGACAGTAATAAGAGTCAGTCTTCTTGTACTTATGTCGGAAATGTGCGTTTTGTATTTAATTCCGATGCAATTTCTATGTTTCATCGTCAATAAGAAGGTCAGAGTGAGACAGTAAACCTGACGTGAAGCATCGGAATCTACAACTAGTGTCACAGGAATGGTTCAAAACATAGACAATAGGAAGGATCAGTCTTCTTGTACTTAAGTCGGCATTGTGCCTTTTCTATTTACTTCCGATGCAATTTCTATATTTCGTCGGCAATAAGAAGGTCCAAGGGATACAGTAAACCTTAAGTGAAGCATCGGAATCCATAACTAATGTCACAGGAATGTTTCAAACATAGACAGTAAGAAGAGTCAGTCCTCTTGTACTTAAATCGGCATTTTGCTTTTTGTATCTAATTCCGAAGCAATTTCTGTGTTTCATAATTTGAAGGTCAGACGGATACAGGAAACCTGAAGTGAAGCATCGGAATCTATAACTAGTGTCACAGGTATGGTTCAAAACATAGACAGTAGGAAGAATCAGTCTTCTTATACTTAAGTCGGCATTGTGCCTTTTCAATTTAATTCCGATGCAATATCTGTGTTTCGTCGTCAATAGGAAGGTCCAAGGGATACAGTAAACCTGAATTGAAGCATCGGAATCTATAACTAGTGTCAGAGAAATGGTTCAAAACATAGACAGTAAGATGAGTCAGTCTTCTTCTACATAAATCGGCATTGTGCCTTTTGTATTTAATTCCGATGCAAGTTCTGTGTTTCATCGTCAATAAGAAGGTCCAAGGGATACAGTAAACCTGAAGTGAAGCATCGGAATCCATAACTAGTGTCACAGGAATGGTTCAAAACATAGACAGTAATAAGGGTCAGTCTTCTTGTACTTATGTCGGCAATGTGCCTTTTGTATTTAATTCCGATGCAAGTTCTGTGTTTCAACGTCAATACGAAGGTCAGAGGGATACAGTAAACCTGAAGTGAAGCATCGGAATCTATAACCAGTGTCACAGGAATGGTTCAAAACATAGAGAATAGGAAGAGTCAGTCTTCTTGTACTTAAGTCGGCATGGTGCCTTTTGTATTTAATTCCGATGCAATTTCTGTGTTTCATCGTCAATAAGAAGGTCAGAGGGATACAGTAAACCTAAAGTGAAGCATCGGAATCTATAACTAGTGTCACAGGAGATGTTCAAAAATAGACAGTAAGAAGGGTCAGTCTTCTTGTACTTAAGTCGGAATTGCGCCTTTTGTATTTAATTCCGATGAAATTTCTTTGTTTCTTCGTCAATAACAAAGTCCAAGGGATACAGTAAACCGGAAGTGAAGCATCGGAATCTATAACTAGTGTCAAAGGAATGGTTCAAAACATAGACAGTAAGAAGAGTCGGTCTTGTTGTACTTAAGTTGGCATTGTGTTTTTGTATTTAATTCCGATGCAATTTCTGTGTTTCATCGTCAATAAGAAGGTCAAAGGGATACAGTAAACCTGAAGTGAAGCATCGGAATCTATAACTAGTGTCACAGGATTGGTTCAAAACATAGACAATACGAAGGCTCAGTCTTCTTGCACTTAAGTCGGCATTGAGCTTTTTGTATCTAATTCCGATGCAATTTCTGTGTTTTATCGTCGATAGGAAGGTCCAAGGGATACAGTAAACCTGGAGTGAAGCATCGGATTCTATAACTAGTGTCACAGGATATGTTCAAACATAGACAGTATGAAGAGTCAGTCTTCTTGTACTTAAGTCGGAATTGTGGCTTTTGTATTTAATTCCGATGAAATTTCTTTGCTTCATCGGTAATAAGAAGGTCCAAGGGATACAGTAAACCTGAAGTGAAGCATCGGAATCTATAACTAGTGTCAGAGGAATGGTTCAAAACATAGACAGTAATATGAGTCAGTCTTCTTGTACATAAGTCAGCATTGTGCCTTTTCTATTTAATTCCGATGCAATTACTGTGATTAATCGTCAATAAGAGGGACCAGGGGATACAGTAAACCTGAAGTGAAGTATAGGAGTCCATAACTAGTGTCACAGGAATGGTTCAAAACATAGACAGTAAGAAGAGTCAGTCTTCTTGTACATAAGTCGGCATTGTGCATTTTCTATTTAATTCCGATGCAATTTCTGTGTTTCATCTCCAATAGGATGGTCAGAGGGATACAGTAAACCTGAAGTGATGCATCGGAATCTATAACTAGTGTCACAGATATGGTTCAAAACATAGACAGCAAGAAGGGTCAGTCTTCTTGTACTTAAGTTGACATTGTGCTTTTTCTATTTAATTCCGATGCAATTTCTGTGTTTCATCGTCAATAAGACGGTCACAGGTATACAGTAAACCTAAAGTGAAGCATCGGAATCAATAACTAGTGTCACAGGAATGGTTCAAAACATAGACAATAGGAAGGGTCAGTCTTCTTGTACTTAAGTCGGCATTGTGCCTTTTCCATTTACTTCCGATGCAATTTCTGTATTTTGTCGGCAATAAGAAGGTCCAAGGGATACAGTAAACCTGAAGTGAAACATCGGAATCCATAACTAGTGTTCAGGAATGTTTGAAACGTAGACAGTAAGAAGAGTCAGTCCTCTTGTACTGAAATCGGCATTGTGCTTTTTGTATCTAATTCCGAGGCAATTTCTGTGTTTCATCGTCAATTAGAAGGTCAGAGGGATACAGTAAACTGGAAGTGAGGCATCGGAATGTATAACTAGTGTCACAGGAATCGTTCAAAACTTAGACAGTAGGAAGAGTCAGTCTTCTTCTACTTGAGACGGCATTGTGCATTTTGTATTTATTTCCGATGCAATTTCTGTGTTTCATCGTCAATAAGAAGGTCACAGGTATACAGTAAACCTAAAGTGAAGCATCGGAATCAATAACTAGTTTCACAGGAATTTTCCAAAACAGAGACAGTAGGAAGAGTCACTCTACATGTACTTAAGTCGGCATCGTGCCTTTTGTATTTAATTCCCATGCAATTTTTGTGTTTCATCGTCAATAAGTAGGTCCAAGGGATACAATAAACCTGAAGTGAAGAATCGGAATCAATAACTAGTGTCACAGGAATGGTTCAAAACATAGTCAGTAAGAAGAGTCAGTCTTCTTGTACTTATGTCGGCATTGTGCCTTTTCTATTTAATTCCGATGCAATTTCTGTGTTTAATCGTCAATAAGAAGGTCCAAGGGATACAGTACACCTGAAGTGAAGCATCGGAATCTATAACTAGTGTCACAGGAATGGTTCAAATCTTAAACAGTAAGAAGAGTCAGTCAACTTGTACTTAAGCCGGCATTGTGCCTTTTGTATTTAATTCCGATGCAATTTCTGTGTTTCATCGTCAGTAAGAAAGTCCAAGGGATACAGTATACCTGAAGTGAAGCATCGCAATCTATCACTAGTGTCACAGGAATGGTACAAAACATAGTCAGTAAGAGTAGTCAGTCTTATTGAACTTAAGTCGGCTTTCTGCCTTTTCTATTTACTTCCGATGCAAATTCTGTGTTTCATCGTCAATAAGAAGGTCAGAGGGATACAGTGAACCAGAAGTGAAGCATCGGTATCTATAACTAGTGTCACAGGAATGGTTCTAAACATAGACAGTAGGAAGAGTCAGTCTTCTTGTACTTAAGTTGGCATTGTGCCTTTTGTATTTAATTCCGATGCAATTACTGTGTTTCATCGTCAATAAGATGGTCAGAAGGATACAGTAAACCTCAATTGATGCATCGGAATCTATAACTAGTATCACAGGAATGGTTCATATCATAGACAGTAGGAAGAGTCAGTCTTCTTGTACTTGAGTCGGCATTGTGCGTTTTGCATTTAATTCCGATGCAATTTCTGTGTTTCATCGTCAGTAAGAAGGTCAGAGGGATACAGTAAACCTGAAGTGAAGCATCGGAATCTATAACTAGTGTCACAGGAACGGTTCAAAACATAGACAGTAGGAGGAGTCAGTCTTCTTGTACTTAAGTCGGCATTGTGCCTTTTCAATTTAATTCCGATGCAATATCTGTGTTTCGTCGTCAATAAGAAAGTTCAAGTAATACAGTAAACCTGAATTGAAGCATCGGAATCTATAACTAGTGACACAGGAATGGTTCAAAACACAGACAGTAACAAGAGTCAGTCTTCCTGTACTTAAGTCGGCATTGTGCCTTTTGTATTTAATTCCGATGCAATTTCTGTGTTTCATCGTCAATAAGAATGTCAGAGGGATACAGTAAACCTGAAGTGAAGCATCGGAATGTATAACTAGTGTCACAGGAATGATTCGATACATAGACATTGGGAAGAGTCAGTCTTCCTTTACTGAAGCCGGCATTGTGCCTTTTCTATTTCAGGCCGATGCAAATTCTGTGTTTCATCGTCAATACGAAGGTCAGAGGGATACAGTAAACCTGATGTGAGGCATCGGAATCTATATCTATTGTCACTGGAATGGTTCAAAGCATAGACAGCAGGAAGAGTCAGTCTTATTGTACTTAAGTCGGCATTGTTCCTTTTTTATTTAATTCCGATGCAATTTCTGTGGTTCATCGTCAGTAAGAAGGTCAGAGGGATACAGTCAACCTGTAGTGAAGCATCGGAATATATAACTAGTGTCACAGGAATGATTCAAACATAGACATTGGGAAGAGTCAGTCTTCCTGTACTGAAGTCGGCATTGTGATTTCTATTTCATTCCGATGCAAATTCTGTGTTTCATCGTCAATAAGAAGGTCAGATGGATACAGTAAACCTGCAGTGAATCTTCGGAATCTATAACTAGTGTCACAGGAATGGTTCAAAACATAGACAGTAGGAAGAGCCAGTCTACATGTACATAAGTCGGCATCGTGCCTTTTGTATTTAGTTCCGATGCAATTTTTGTGTTTCATCGTCAATAAGAAGGTCCAAGGGATACAGTAAACCTGAAGTGCAGAATCGGAATCAATAACTAGTGTCACAGGAATAGTTCAAACATAGTCAGTAAGAAGAGTCAGTCTTCTTGTACTGAAGTCGGCATTGTGCCTTTTCTATTTAATTCCAAAGCAATTTCTGTGTTTCATCGTCAATAAGAAGGTCCACGGGATGCAATACACCTGAGGTGAAGCATCAGAATCTACAATTAGTGTCACAGGAATGGTTCAAAACATAGACAGTAAGAAGTGTCGGTCTTCTTGTCCTTAAGTCGACATTGTGCCTTTTCTATTTAATTCCGATGTAATTTCTGTGTTTCATCGTCAATAAGAAGGTCAGAGGAATACAGTAAACCTGAAGTGAGGCTTCGGAATCTATAAGTGGTGTCACAGGAATGGTTCAAAACATAGTCAGTAAGAAGAGTCAGTCTTCTTGTACTTAAGTCGGCATTGTGCCTTTTCTATTTAATTCCGATGCAATTTCTGTGTTTCATTGTCCATAAGAAGGTCAGAGGGATACAGTATACCTGAAGTGAAGCATCGCAATCTATAACTAGTGTCACAGGAATGGTTCAAACATAGTCAGTAAGAAGAGTCAGTCTTCTTGTACTTAAGTCGGCATTGTGCCTTTTCTATTTACTTCCGATGCAAATTCTGTGTTTCATCGTCAATAAGCAGGTCAGAGGGATACAGTAAACCTGAAGTGAAGCATCGGAATCTATAATTAGTGTCACAGGAATGGTTCTAAACATAGACACTAGGAAGAGTCAGTCTTCTTGTACTTCAGTCGGCATTGTGCCTTTTGTATTTAATTCCGATGCAATTTCTGTGTTTCATCGTCAATTAGAAGGCCAGAGGGGTACAGTAAACCTGAAGTGAAGCATCAGAATCTATAACTAGTGTCACAGGATTGGTTCAAAACATAGACAGTAAGAAGCGTCAGTCTACTTGTAGTTAATCGCCATTGTGCCTTATGTATTTAATTCCGATGTAATTTCTATGTTTCATCGTCAATAAAACGGTCCAAGGAATACAGTACACCTGAAGTGAAGCATCGGAATCTATAACTAGTGTCACAGGAATGGTTCAAAACATAGACAGTAGGAAGAGTCAGTCTTCTTGTACTTATGTCGGCATTGTGCCTTTTGTATTTAATTGCGATGCAATTTCTGTGTTTCATCGTCAATAAGAAGGTCAGAGGGATACAGTAAACCTGAAATGAAGCATCAGAATCTATAACTAGTGTCACAGGAATGGTTCAAAACATAGACAGTCAGAAGAGTCAGTCAACTTGTACTTAAGTCGGTTTTGCGCCTTTTGTATTTAATTCCGATGCAATTTCTGTGTTTCATCGTCAATAAGTGTGTCCAAGGGATACAGTACACCTGAAGTGAAGCATCGGAATCTATAACTAGTGTCACAGGAATGGTTCAAATCATAGACAGTAAGAAGAGTCAGTCTTCTTGTACTTAAGTCAGCATTGTGCCTTTTCTATTTAATTATGATGCAATTTCTGTGTTTCATCATCAATAGGAAGGTCAGAGGGATACAGCAATCCTGAAGTGAAACATCGGAGTCTATAACTAGTGTCACAGGAATGGTTCAAACCACAGTCAGTAAGAAGAGTAAGTCTTCTTGTACTTAAGTATGCATTGTGCCTTTTCTATTTAATTCCGATGCAATTTCTGTGTTTCGTTGTCAATAATAGGGTCGGAGGGATACAGTAAACCTGAAGTGAAGCATCGGAATCTATAACTAGTGTCACAGGAATGGTGCACACATAGTCAGTAAGAAGAGTCAGTCTTCTTGTACTTAAGTCAGCATTGTGCCATTTCTATTTAATTCCGATGCAATTTCTGTGTTTCGTTGTCGATAAGAAGGTCAGAGGGATACAGTAAACCTGAAGTGAAGCATCGGAATCTATAACTAGTGTCACAGGAATGGTTCAAATCTTAAACAGTAAGAAGAGTCAGTCAACATGTACTTAAGCCGGCATTGTGCCTTTTGTATTTAATTCCGATGCAATTTCTGTGCTTCATCGTCAGTAAGAAAGTCCAAGGGATACAGTATACCAGAAGTGAAGCATCGGAATCTAATACTAGTGTCACAGGAACGGTTCAAAACATAGACAGTAGGAAGAGTCAGTCTTCTTGTACTTATGTCGGCATTGTGCCTTTTGTATTTAATTGCGATGCAATTTCTGTGTTTCATCGTCAATAAGAAGGTCAGAGGGATACAGTAAACCTGAAATGAAGCATCAGAATCTATAACTAGTGTCACAGGAATGGTTCAAAACATAGACAGTCAGAAGAGTCAGTCAACTTGTACTTAAGTCGGTTTTGCGCCTTTTGTATTTAATTCCGATGCAATTTCTGTGTTTCATCGTCAATAAGAATGTCCAAGGGATACAGTACACCTGAAGTGAAGCATCGGAATCTATAACTAGTGTCACAGTAATGGTTCAAATCATAGACAGTTAGAAGAGTCAGTCTTCTTGTACTTAAGTCAGCATTGTGCCTTTTCTATTTAATTATGATGCAATTTCTGTGTTTCATCATCAATAGGAAGGTCAGAGGGATACAGCAATCCTGAAGTGAAACATCGGAGTCTATAACTAGTGTCACAGGAATGGTTCAAACCATAGTCAGTAAGAAGAGTAAGTCTTCTTGTACTTAAGTATGCATTGTGCCTTTTCTATTTAATTCCGATGCAGTTTCTGTGTTTCGTTGTCAATAATAAGGTCGGAGGGATACAGTAAACCTGAAGTGAAGCATCGGAATCTATAACTAGTGTCACAGGAATGGTTCAAAACATAGACAGTAGGAAGAGTCAGTCTACTTGTACTTATGTCGGCATTGTGCATTTTGTATTTAATTCCGATGCAATTTCTGTGTTTCATCGTCAATAAGAAGGTAAGAGGGATACAGTAAACCTGAAGTGAAGCATCGGAATCTGTAACTTGTCTCACAGGAATGGTTCAAAACATAGACATTAGGTAGAGTCAGTCTTCTTGTACTTAAGTCGGCATTGTGCCTTTTCTATCTAATTCCGATGCAATTTCTATGATTCGTCGTCAATAAGAAGGTCCAAGGGATACAGTAAATCTGAAGTGAAGCATCGGAATCTATAACTAGTGTCACAGGAATGGTTCAAAACATAGACAGTAAGAAGAGTCAGTCTTCTTGTACTTAAGTCGGCATTGTGCCTTTTGTATTTAATTTCGATGAAATTTCTGTGTTTCATCGTCAATAAGAAGGTCAGAGGGATACAGTAAACCTGAAGTGAAGCATCGGAATCTATAACTAGTGTCACAAGAATGGTTTCAAACATAGACAATAGGAAGGGTCAGTCCTCTTGTACTTAAGTCGGCATTGTGCTTTTTGTATCTAATTCCGATGCAATTTCTGTGTTTCATCGTCAATAAGAAGGTCCAAGGGATACAGTAAACCTGGCGTGAAGCATCGGAATCTATAATTAGTGTCACAGGAGATGTTCAAACATAGACAGTAAGAAGAGTCAGTCTTCTTGTACATAAGTCGGCATTGTGCCTTTTCTATTTAATTCCGATGCAATTTCTGTGTTTCATCGTCAATAAGAAGGTCAGAGGGATACAGTAAACCTGAGGTGAAGCATCGGAATCTATAACTAGTGTCATAGGAATGGTTCAAAACATAGACAGTAGGAGGAGTCAGTCTTCTTGTACTTAAGTCGGCATTGTGCCTTTTCAATTTAATTCCGATGCAATATCTGTGTTTCGTCGTCAATAAGAAAGTCCAAGTAATACAGTAAACCTGAATTGAAGCATCGGAATCTATAACTAGTGACACAGGAATGGTTCAAAACACAGACAGTAATAAGAGTCAGTCTTCCTGTACTTAAGTCGGCATTGTGCCTTTTGTATTTAATTCCGATGCAATTTCTGTGTTTCATCGTCAATAAGAAGGTCAGAGGGATACAGTAAACCTGAAGTGAAGCATCGGAATCTGTAACTAGTGTCACAGGAATGGTTCAAAACATAGACTGTAAGATGAGTCAGTCTTCTTGTACATAAGTCTGCATTGTGCATTTTCTATTTGATTCCGATGCAATTACTGTGTTTCACCTTCAATAGGATGGTCAGAAGGATACAGTAAACCTGAAGAGAACCATCGGAATCTATAACTAGTGTCACAGACATGGTTCAAAACATAGACAGCAAGAAGGGTCAGTCTTCTTGTACTTAAGTCGACATTGTGCTTTTTCTATTTACTTCCGATGCAATTTCTATATTTCGTCGGCAATAAGAAGGTCCAAGGGGTACAGTAAACCTGAAGTGAAGCATCGGAATCCATAACTAGTGTCACAGGAATGTTTCAAACATAGACAGTAAGAAGAGACAATCCTCTTGTACTTAAATCGGCATTTTGCTTTTTGTATCTAGATCCGATGCAATTTCTGTGCTTCATCGTCAATTTGAAGGTCAGACGGATACAGGAAACCTGAAGTGAAGCATCGGAATCTATAACTAGTGTCACAGGAATGGTTCAAAACATAGGCAGTAGGAAGAATCAGTCTTCTTGTACTTAAGTCGGCATTGTGCCTTTTCAATTTAATTCCGATGCAATATCTGTGTTTCGTCGTCAATAAAAAGGTCCAAGGGATACAGTAAACCTGAATTGAAGCATCGGAATCTATAACTAGTGTCACAGGATTGGTTCAAAACATAGACAGTAAGATGAGTCAGTCTTCTTCTACATAAGTCGGCATTGTGCCTTTTGTATTTAATTCCGATGCAGGTTCTGTGTTTCATCGTCAATAAGAAGGTCCAAGGGATACAGTAAACCTGAAGTGAAGCATCGGAATCTATAACCAGTGTCACAGGAATGGTTCAAAACATAGAGAATAGGAAGAGTCAGTCTTCTTGTACTTAAGTCGGCATTGTGCCTTTTGAATTTAATTCCGATGCAATTTCTGTGTTTCATCGTCAATAAGAAGGTCAGAGGGATACAGTAAACCTGAAGTGAAGCATCGGAATCTATAACCAGTGTCACAGGAAAGGTTCAAAACATAGAGAATAGGAAGAGTCAGTCTTCTTGTACTTAAGTCGGCATTGTGCCTTTTGAATTTAATTCCGATGCAATTTCTGTGTTTCATCGTCAATAAGAAGGTCAGAGGGATACAGTAAACCTAAAGTGAAGCATCGGAATCTATAACTAGAGTCACAGGAGATGTTCAAACTTAGACAGTAAGAAGGGTCAGTCTTCTTGTACTTAAGTCGGATTTGCGCCTTTTGTATTTAATTCCGATGAAATTTCTTTGTTTCATCGTCAATAAGAAGGTCCAAGGGATACAGTAAACCGGAAGTGAAGGACCGGAATCTGTAACTAGTGTCACAGGAATGGTTCAAAACATAGACAGTAAGAAGAGTCGGTCTTGTTGTACTTAGGTTGGCATTGTGCCTTTTGTATTTCATTCCGATGCAATTACTGTGATTAATCGTCAATAAGAAGGACCAAGGGATACAGTAAACCTGAAGTGAAGTATAGGAGTCCATAACTAGTGTCACAGGAATGGTTCAAAACATAGACAATAAGAAGAGTCAGTCTTCTTGTACATAAGTCGGCATTGTGCATTTTCTATTTAATTACGATGCAATTTCTGTGTTTCATCTTCAATAGGATGGTCAGAGGGATACAGTAAACCTGAAGTGAAGCATCGGAATCTATAACTAGTGTCACAGATATGGTTCAAAACATAGACAGCAAGAAGGGTCAGTCTTCTTGTACTTAAGTTGACATTGAGCTTTTTCTATTTAATTCCGATGCAATTTCTGTGTTTCATCGTCAATAAGACGGTCACAGGTATACAGTAAACCTAAAGTGAAGCATCGGAATCAATAACTAGTGTCACAGGAATGGTTCAAAACATAGACAATAGGAAGGGTCAGTCTTCTTGTACTTAAGTCGGCATTGTGCCTTTTCTATTTACTTCCGATGCAATTTCTGTATTTTGTCGGCAATAAGAAGGTCCAAGGGATACAGTAAACCTGAAGTGAAACATCGGAATCCATAACTAGTGTCACAGGAATGTTTCAAACATAGACAGTAAGAAGAGTCAGTCCTCTTTTACTTAAATCGGCATTGTGCTTTTTGTATCTAATTCCGATGCAATATCTGTGTTTCATCGTCAATTAGAAGGTCAGAGGGATACACTAAACCGGAAGTGAGGCATCGGAATGTATAACTAGTGTCACAGGAATCGTTCAAAACTTAGACAGTAGGAAGAGTCAGTCTTCTTCTACTTGAGACGGCATTGTGCATTTTGTATTTATTTCCGATGCAATTTCTGTGTTTCATCGTCAATAAGAAGGTCACAGGTATACAGTTAACCTAAAGTGAAGCATCGGAATCAATAACTAGTGTCACAGGAATTTTCCAAAACAGAGACAAGAGGAAGAGTCAGTCTACATGTACTTAAGTCGGCATCGTGCCTTTTGTATTTAATTCCGATGCAATTTCTGTGTTTCATCGTCAGTAAGAAAGTCCAAGGGATACAGTATACCTGAAGTGAAGCATCGCAATCTATCACTAGTGTCACAGGAATGGTACAAAACATAGTCAGTAAGAGTAGTCAGTCTTATTGAACTTAAGTCGGCATTCTGCCTTTTCTATTTACTTCCGATGCAAATTCTGTGTTTCATCGTCAATAAGAAGGTCAGAGGGATACAGTGAACCTGAAGTGAAGCATCGGTATCTATAACTAGTGTCACAGGAATGGTTCTAAACATAGACAGTAGGAAGAGTCAGTCTTCTTGTACTTAAGTTGGCATTGTGCCTTTTGTATTTAATTCCGATGCAATCTCTGTGTTTCATCGTCAATAAGATGGCCAGAAGGATACAGTAAACCTGAAGTGATGCATCGGAATCTATAACTAGTGTCACAGGAATGGTTCATATCAGAGACAGTAGGAAGAGTCAGTCCTCTTGTACTTGGGTCGGCATTGTGCCTTTTGCATTTAATTCCGATGCAATTTCTGTGTTTCATCGTCAATAAGAAGTTCAGAGGGATACAGTAAACCTGAAGTGAAGCATCGGAATCTATAACTAGTGTCACAGGAACGGATCAAAACATAGACAGTAGGAAGAGTCAGTCTTCTTGTACTTATGTCCTCATTGTGCCTTTTGTATTTAATTCCGATGCAATTTCTGTGTTTCATCGTCAATAAGAAGGTCAGAGGGATACAGTAAACCTGAAATGAAGCATCAGAATCTATAACTAGTGTCACAGGAATGGTTCAAAACATAGACAGTCAGAAGAGTCAGTCAACTTGTACTTAAGTCGGCATTGCGCCTTTTGTATTTATTTCCGATGCAATTTCTGTGTTTCATCGTCAATAAGAAGCTCCAAGGGATACAGTACACCTGAAGTGAAGCATCGGAATCTATAACTAGTGTCACAGGAATGGTTCAAATCATAGACAGTAAGAAGAGTCAGTCTTCTTGTACTTAAGTCAGCATTGTGCCTTTTCTATTTAATTATGATGCAATTTCTGTGTTTCATCATCAATAGGAAGGTCTGAGGGATACAGTAATCCTGAAGTGAAACATCGGAGTCTATAACTAGTGTCACAGGAATGGTTCAAACCATAGTCAGTAAGAAGAGTAAGTCTTCTTGTACTTAAGTATGCATTGTGCCTTTTCTATTTAATTCCGATGCAATTTCTGTGTTTCGTTGTCAATAATAAGGTCGGAGGGATACAGTAAACCTGAAGTGAAGCATCGGAATCTATAACTAGTGTCACAGGAATGGTGCACACATAGTCAGTAAGAAGAGTCAGTCTTCTTGTACTTAAGTCATCATTGTGCCTTTTCTATTTAATTCCGATGCAATTTCTGTGTTTCGTTGTCGATAAGAAGGTCAGAGGGATACAGTAAACCTGAAGTGAAGCATCGGAATCCATAACTAGTGTCACAGGAATGGTTCAAAACATATTCAGTAAGAAGAGTCAGTCTTCTTGTACTGAAGTCGGCATTGTGCCTTTTGTATTTAATTCCGATGCAAATTCTGTGTTTCATCGTCAATAACAAGGTCAGAGGGATACAGTAAACCTGAAGTGAAGCATCGGAATGTATAACTAGTGTCACAGGAATGGTTCAAAACATAGATAGTAGGAAGAGTCAGTCTACTTGTACTTATGTCGGCATTGTGCATTTTGTATTTAATTCCGATGCAATTTCTGTGTTTCATCGTCAATATGAAGGTCAGAGGGATACCGTAAACCTGAAGTGAAGCATCGGAATCTATAACTTGTCTCACAGGAATGGTTCAAAACATAGACATTAGGTAGAGTCAGTCTTCTTGTACTTAAGTCGGCATTGTGCCTTTTCTATCTAATTCCGATGCAATTTCTATGTTTCGTCGTCAATAGGAAGGTCCAAGGGATACAGTAAATCTGAAGCGAAGCATCGGAATCTATAACTAGTGTCACAGGAATGGTTCAAAACATAGACAGTAAGAAGAGTCAGTCTTCTTGTACTTAAGTCGGCATTGTGCCTTTTGTATATAATTTCGATGATATTTCTGTGTTTCATCGTCAATAAGAAGGTCAGAGGGATACAGTAAACCTTAAGTGAAGCATCGGAATCTATAACTAGTGTCACAAGAATGGTTTCAAACATAGACAATAGGAAGGGTCAGTCTTCTTGTACTTAAGTCGGCATTGTGCTTTTTGTATCTAATTCCGATGCAATGTCTGTGTTTCATCGTCAATAAGAAGGTCCAAGGGATACAGTAAACCTGGCGTGAAGCATCGGAATCTATAACTAGTGTCACAGGAGATGTTCAAACATAGACAGTAAGAAGAGTCAGTCTTCTTGTACATAAGTCGGCATTGTGCCTTTTCTATTTAATTCCGATGCAACTTCTGTGTTTCATCGTCAATTAGAAGGTCAGAGGGATACAGTAGACCTGAAGTGATGCATCGGAATCTATAACTAGTGTCATAGGAATGGTTCAAAACATAGACAGTAGGAGGTGTCAGTCTTCTTGTACTTAAGTCGGCATTGTGCCTTTTCAATTTAATTCCGATGCAATATCTGTGTTTCGTCGTCAATAAGAAAGTCCAAGTAATACAGTAAACCTGAATTGAAGCATCGGATTCTATAACTAGTGACACAGGAATGGTTCAAAACACAGACAGTAATAAGAGTCAGTCTTCTAGTTCTTAAGTCGGCATTGTGCCTTTTGTATTTAATTCCGATGCAATTTCTGTGTTTCATCGTCAATAAGAAGGTCAGAGGGATACAGTTAACCTGAAGTGAAGCATCGGAATGTATAACTAGTGTCACAGGAATGATTCGAAACATAGACATTGGGAAGAGTCAGTCTTCCCTTACTGAAGCCGGCATTGTGCCTTTTCTATTTCATGCCGATGCAAATTCTGTGTTTCATCGTCAATACGAAGGTCAGAGGGATACAGTAAACCTGAAGTGAAGCATCGGAATCTATATCTATTGTCACTGGAATGGTTCATGGCATAGACAGCAGGATGAGTCAGTCTTATTGTACTTAAGTCGGCATTGTTCCTTTTTTATTTAATTCCGATGCAATTTCTGTGGTTCATCGTCAATAAGAAGGTCAGAGGGATACAGTAAACCTGAAGTGAAGCATCGGAATATATAACTAGTGTCACAGGAATGATTCAAACATAGACATTGGGAAGAGTCAGTCTTCCTGTACTGAAGTCGGCATTGTGCCTTTTCTATTTCATTCCGATGCAAATTCTGTGTTTCATCGTCAATAAGAAGGTCAGATGGATACAGTAAACCTGCAGTGAATCATCGGAATCTATAACTAGTGTCACAGGAATGGTTCAAAACATAGACAGTAGGAAGAGCCAGTCTACATGTACTTAAGTCGGCATCGTGCCTTTTGTATTTAGTTCCGATGCAATTTTTGTGTTTCATCGTCAATAAGAAGGTCCAAGGGATACAGTAAACCTGAAGTGCAGAATCGGAATCAATAACTAGTGTCACAGGAATAGTTCAAACATAGTCAGTAAGAAGAGTCAGTCTTCTTGTACTGAAGTCGGCATTGTGCCTTTTCTATTTAATTCCAAAGCAATTTCTGTGTTTCTTCGTCAATAAGAAGGTCCACGGGATGCAATACACCTGAGGTGAAGCATCAGAATCTATAACTAGTGTCACAGGAATGGTTCAAAACATAGACAGTAAGAAGTGTCGGTCTTCTTGTTCTTAAGTCGACATTGTGCCTTTTCTATTTAATTCCGATGCAATTTCTGTGTTTCATCGTCAATAAGGCGGTCAGAGGAATACAGTAAACCTGAAGTGAAGCATCGGAATCTATAACTAGTGTCACAGGAATGGTTCAAATCATAGACAGTAGGAAGAGTCAGTCTTCTTGTACTTGCGTCGGCATTGTGCCGCTTGCATTTAATTCCGATGCAATATCTGTGTTTCATCGTCAATAAGAAGGTCCAAGCGATACAGTACAGCTGAAGTGAAGCATCGGAATCTATAACTAGTGTCACAGGAATGGTTCAAATCATAGACAGTAAGAAGAGTCAGTCTTCTTGTACTTAAGTCGGCATTGTGCCTTTTGTGTTTAATTCCGATGCAATTTATGCGTTTCATCGTCAACAAGAAGGTCCAAGGGATTCAGTGAACCTGAAGTGAAGCATCGGAATCTATAACTAGTGTCACAGGTATGGTTCAAATCATAGACAGTAGGAAGAGTCAGTCTTCTTGTACTTAAGTCGGCATTGTGCCTTTTGTATTTAATTCCGATTCCATTTCTGATTTTCATCGTCAATAAGAAGGTCAGAGGGATACAGAAAACCTGAAGTGAAGCATCGCAATCTATAACTAGTGTCACAGGAATGGTTCAAAACATAGTCAGTAAGGAGAGTCAGTCTTCTTGTACTTAAGTCGGCGTTGTGCCTTTTCTATTTACTTCCGATGCAATATCTGTGTTTCATCGTTAATAAAAAGGTCTGAGGGATACAGTAAACCTGAAGTGAAGCATCGGAATCTATAACTAGTGTCACAGGAATGGTTCAAAACATAGACAGTAGGAAGAGTCAGTCTACTTGCACTTAAGTCGGCATTGTGCATTTTGTATTTAATTCCGATGCAATTTCTGTGTTTCATCGTCAATAAGAAGGTCTGAGGGATACAGTAAACCTGAAGTGAAGCATCGGAATCTGTAACTAGTGTCACAGGATTGGTTCGAAACATAGACATTAGGTAGAGGCAGTCTTCTTGTACTTAAGTAGGCATTGTGCTTTTCTATCTAATTCCGATGCAATTTCTGTGTTTCGTCGTCAATAAGAAGGTCCAAGGGATACAGTAAATCTGAAGTGATGCATCGGCATCTATAACTAGTGTCACAGGAATGGTTCAGAACGTAGACAGTAAGATGAGTCAGTCTTCTTGTACTTAAGTCGGCATTGTGCCTTTTGTATTGAATTCCGATGCAATTTCTGTTTTTCATCGTCGATAACATGGTCCAAGGGATACAGTAAACCTGAAGTGAAGCATCGGAATCTATAACTAGTGTCACAGGAGATGTTCAAACATAGACAGTAAGAGGAGTCAGTCTTCTTGTACTTAAGTCAGAATTGTGGCTTTTGTATTTAATTCCGATAAAATTCCTTTGTTTCATCGTCAATAAGAAAGTCCAAGGATTACAGTAATCCTGAAGTGAAGCATCGGAATCTATAACTAGTGTCACAGGAATGGTATCAAAACATAGACAGTCAGAAGAGCCAGTCTTCTTGTACTTAAGTCGGCATTGTGCCTTATGTATTTAATTTCGATGCCATTTCTGTGTTTCGTCGTCAATAAGAAGGTCAGAGGGATACAGTAAACCTGAAGTTAAGCATCGGAATCAATAACTAATGTCACAGGAATGGTTTCAAACATAGACAATAGGAAGGGTCAGTCTTCTTGTACTTAAGTCGGCATTGTGCTTTTTGTATCTAATTCCGATGCAATTTCTGTGTTTCATCGTCGATAAGAAGGTGCAAGGGATTCAGTAAACCTGGAGTGAAGCATCGGAATCTATAACTAGCGTCACAGGAGATGTTCAAACATAGAGAGTAAGAAGAGTCAGTCTTCTTGTACTTAAGTCGGCATTGTGCATTTTCTATTTAATTCCGATGCCATTTCTGTGTGTCATCGTCAATAAGAAGGTCAGAGGGATTCAGTAAACCTGAAGTGAAGCATCGGAATCTATAACTAGTGTCACAGGAGGTGTTCAAACATAGACAGTAAGAAGAGTCAGTCTTCTTGTACTTAAGTCGGAATTGTGCCTTTTGTATTTAATTCCGATAAAATTCCTTTGTTTCATCGTCAATAAGAAGGTCCAAAAATTACAATAAACCTGAAGTGAAACATCGGAATCTATACCTAGTGTCACAGGAATGGTTCAAAACATAGACAGTAAGATGAGTCAGTCTTCTTGTACTTAAGTCGGCATTGTGCCTTTTGTATTGAATTCCGATGCAATTTCTGTTTTTCATCGTCGATAAGATGGTCCAAGGGATACAGTAAACCAGAAGTGAAGCATCGGAATCTATAACTAGTGTCACAGAACATGTTCAAACATAGACAGTAAGAAGAGTCAGTCTTCTTGTACTTAAGTCGGAATTGTGCCTTTTGTATTTAATTCCGATAAAATTCCTTTGTTTCATCGTCAATAAGAAGGTACAAGGATTACAGTAAACCTGAAGTGAAACATCGGAATCTATAACTAGTGTCACAGGTATGGTTCAGAACATAGTCAGTAAGAAGAGTCAGTCTTCTTGTACTTAAGTCGGCATTGTGCCATTTTTATTTAATTCCAAAGCCATTTCTGTGTTTCATCGTCAATAAGAAGGTCCAAGGGATGCAGTACACCTGCGGTGAAGCATCGGAATCTATAACTAGTGTCACAGGAAAGGTTCAAAACATAGACAGTAAGAAGAGTCGGTCTTCTTGTACTTAAGTCGGCATTGTGCCTTTTCTATTTAATTCCGATGCATTTTCCGTGTTTCGTCGTCAATACGAAGGTCAGAGGGATACAGTAAACCTGAAGTGAGGCATCGGAATCTATAAGTGGTGTCACAGGAATTGTTCAAACATAGTCAGTAAGAAGAGTCAGTCTTGTTGTACTTATGTCGGCATTGTGACTTTCGTATTTAATTCCGATGCAATTTCGGTGTTTCATCGTCAATAAGAAGGTCCAAGGGATACAGTAAACCTGAAGTGAAGCATCAGAATCTATAACTAGTGTCACAGGATCGGTTCAAAACATAGACTGTAAGAAGAGTCAGTCTTGTGGTACATAAGTCGGCGTTGTGCCTTTTCTATTTAATTCCGATGCATTTTCTGTGTTTCATCATCAATAAGTAGGTCAGAGGGATACAGTAAACCTCAAGTGAAGCATCGGAGTCTATAACTAGTGTCACAGGAATGGTTCAAAACATAGTCAGTAAGAAGAGTCAGTCTTCTTGTACTTAAGTCGGCATTGTGCATTTTCCATTTAATTCCGATGCAATTTCTGTGTTTCATTGTCCATAAGAAGGTCAGAGGGATGCAGTAAATCTGAAGTGAAGCATCGCAATCTATAACTAGTGTCACAGGAATGGTTCAATGCATATTCAGTAAGAAGAGTCAGTCTTCTTGTACTTAAGTCGGCATTGTGCCTTTTGTATATAATTCCGATGCAATTTCTGTGTTTCATCGTCAATAAGAAGGTATAAGATATACAGAATACCTGAAGTGAAGCATCGCAATCCATAACTAGTGTCACAGGAATGGTTCAAAACATAGTCAGTAAGAAGAGTCAGTCTTCTTGTACTTAAAACGGCATTGTGCCTTTGCTATTTACTTCTGATGCAAATTCTGTGTTTCATCGGCAATAAGAAGGTCAGAGGGATACAGCAAACCTGAAGTGAAGCATCAGAATCTATAACTAGTGTCACAGGAATGGTTCTAAACATAGACAGTAGGAAAAGTCAGTCTTCTTGTACTTAAGTCGGAATTGTGCTTTTGTATTTAACTCCGGTGAAATTTCTTTGTTTCATCGTCAATAAGAAGGTCCAAGAGATACAGTAAACCTGAAGTGAAGCATCGGAATCTATTACTAGTGTCACAGGAATGGTTCAAAACATAGATAGTAAGAAGAGTCAGTCTTCTTATACTTAAGTCGGCATTGTTCCTTTTGTATTTAATTCCGATGCAATTTCTGTGTTTCTTCGTCAATAAGAAGGTCCAAGGGATACAGTAAATCTGAATTGAAGCATCGGAATCTATAAGTAGTGTCACAGGAATGGTTCAAAACATAGACAGTAGGAAGTGTCTGTCTTCTTGTACTTAATTCGGCATTGTGCCTTTTTTATCTAATTCCGATGCAATTTCTGTGTTTCATCGTCGATAAGAAGGTCCAAGGTATACAGTAAACCTGAAGTGAAACATCGGAATGTATAACTAGTGTCACAGGAATGGTTCAAAACATAGACAGTAGGAAGTGTCTGTCTTCTTGTACTTGAGTCGGCATTGTACCTTATGTATTTATTTCCGATGCAATTTCTGTGTTTCATCGTCAATAAGAAGGTCAGAGGGATACTGTACACCTGAAGTGAAGCATCGGAATCTATAACAAGTGTCACAGGAATGGTTAAAATCATAGACTGTAAGAAGAGTCATTCTTCTTGTACTTAATTCGGCATTGTGCCTTTTGTATTTAATTCCGATGCAATTTCTGTTTTTCATCGTCAATAAGAAGGTCCAAGGGATACAGTAAACCTGAAGTGAAGCATCGGAATCTATAACTAGTGTCACAGGAATGGTTCAAATCATAGAGAGTAGGAAGAGTCAATCTTCTTGTACTTATGTCTGCATTGTGCCTTTTGTATTTAATTCCGATGCAATTACTGTGTTTCATCGTCAATAAGAAGGTCAGAGGGATACAGTAAACCTGAAGTGAAGCATCGGAATCTATTGCTAGTGTCACAGGAATGGTTCAAAACTTAGTCATTAAGAAGAGTCAGTCTTCTTGTACTTAATTCGGCATTGTGCCTTTTTATTTAATTCCGATGCAATTTCTGTGTTTCATCGTCAGTAAGAAGGTCCAAGGGAGACAGTAAACCTGAAGTGAAGCATCGGAATCAATAACTAGTGTCACAGAAATGGTTCAAAACATAGTCAGTAAGAAGAGTCAGTCTTCTCGTACTTAAGTCGGCATTGTGCCTTTGCTATTTAATTCGGATGCAATTTCTTTGTTACATCGTCAATAAGAAGGTCAGAGGGATACAGTAAACCTGAAGTGAAGCATCGGAATCTATAACTAGTGTCACAGGAATGGTTAAAATATAGACAGTAAGAAGAGTCAGTCTTCTCGTACTTAAGTCTTCAATGTGCATTTTGTATTTAATTCCGATGCAATTTCTGTGTTTCATCGGCAATAAGGAGGTCCAAGGGATACAGTAAACATATAGTGAAGTATCTGAATCTAAAACTGGTCTCACAGGAAATGTTCACAGCATAGTCAGTACGAAGAGTCAGTCTCCATGTACCTAAGTCGGCATTGTGCCTTTTGTATTTAATTCCGATGCAATTTCTGTGTTTCATCGTCAATAAGAAGGTCAGAGGGATACAGTAAAACTGAAGTGAAGCATCGGAATCTATAACTAGTGTCACAGGAATGGTTCAAAACATAGACATTAGGTAGTGTCAGTCTTCTTGTACTTAAGTCGGCATTGTGCCTTTTCTATTTTATTCTGATGCATTTTCTGTGTTTCGTCGTCAATAAGATGAACCAAGGGATACAGTATATCTGAAGTGAAGCATCGGTATCTATAACTAGTGTCACAGCAATGGTTCAAAACATAGACAGTAATAAGAGTCTGTCATCTTGTACTTAAGTCGGCATTGTGCCTTTTGTATTTAATTCCGATGCAATTTCTGTTTTTCTTCGTCGATAAGAAGGTCCAAGGGATACAGTAAACCTGGAGTGAAGCATCGGAATCTATAACCAGTGTCACAGGGATTGTTCAAACATAGACAGTAAGAAGAGTCAGTCTTCTTGTACATAAGTCGGAATTGTGCCTTTTGTAATTAATTCCGATGAAATTTCTTTGTTTCATCGTCAATACGAAGGTCCAAGGGATACAGTAAACCTGAAGTGAAGCATCGGAATCTATAACTAGTGTCACAGGAATGGTTCAAAACATAGACAGTAAGAAGAGTCAGTCTTCTTGTAATTAAGTCGGAATTGTGCCTATTGCATTTAATTCCGATGCAATTTCTGTGTTTCATCGTCAATAAGAAGGTCAGAGAGATACAGTAAACCTGAAGAGAAGCATCGGAATCTATAACTCGTGTCAGAGGAATGGTTCAAAGCGTAGACAGTAAGATGAGTCTGTCTTCTTGTACATAAGTCAGCATTGTGCCATTTCTATTTAATTCCGATGCTATTTCTGTGAATCATCGTCAATAAGAAGGTCCAAGGGATACAGTAAACCTGAAGTGAAGCATCGGAATCTATAAGTGGTGTCACAGGAATGGTTCAAAACATAGACAGTAAGAAGAGTCAGTCTTCTTGTACTTAAGTCGGCATTGTGCCTTTTGTATTTAATTCCGATGCAATTTCTGTTTTTCATCGTCGATAACATGGTCCAAGGGGTACAGTAAACCTGGAGTGAAGCATCGGAATCTATAACTAGTGTCACAGGAGATGTTCAAACATAGGCAGTATGAAGAGTCAGTCTTCTTGTACTTAAGTCGGAATTGTGCCTTTTGTATTTAATTCCGATGAAATTTCTTTGTTTCATCGTCAATAAGAAGGTCCAAGAGATACAGTAAACCTGAAGTGAAGCATCGGAATCTATAACTAGTGTCACAGGAACGGTTCATAACATAGACAGTAGGAAGAGTCAGTCTACTTGTACATAAGTCGGCATTGTGCATTTTGTATTTAATTCCGATGCAATTTCTGTGTTTCATCGTCAATAAGAAGGTCAGAGGGATACAGTAAACCTGAAGTGAAGCATCGGAATCTATAACCAGTGTCACAGGAATGGTTCAAAACATAGACTTTAGGTAGAGTCAGTCTTCTCGTACTAAGTCGGCATTGTGCCTTTTCTATTTAATTCCGATGCAATTTCTGTGTTTCGTCGTCAATAAGAAGGTCCAAGGGATACAGTAAATTTGAATTGAAGCATCGGAGTCTATAACTAGTGTCACAGGAATCGTTCAAAAAATAGACAGTAAGAAGATTCAGTCTTCTTGTACTTAAGTCGGCATTGTGCCTTTTGTATCTAATTCCGATGCAATTTCTGTGTTTCATCGTCGATAACAATTTCCAAGGTATACAGTAAACCAGAAGTGAGGCATCGGAATCTATAACTAGTGTCACAGGAATGGTTCAAATCATAGTCAGTAAAAAGAGTCAGTCTTCTTGTACTTAATTCGGCATTGTGCCTTTTTATTTACTTCGGATGCAATTTCTGTGTTTAATCGTCAATACGAAGAAGGGATACAGAAAACCTGAAGTGAAACATCGGAATGTATAACTAGTGTCACAGGAATGGTTAAAAACATAGACAGTAGGAAGTGTCTGTCTTCTTGTACTTGAGTCGGCATTGTGCCTTTTGTATTTATTTCCGATGCAATTTCTGTGTTTCATCGTCAATAAGAGGGTCAGAGGGATACAGTACACCTGAAGTGAAGCATCGGAATCTATAACAAGTGTCACAGGAATGGTTAAAATCATAGACTGTAAGAAGAGTCTGTCTTCTTGTACTTAAGTCGAAATTGTGCCTTTTGTATTTAATTCCGATGCAATTTCTGAGTTTCATCGTCAATAAGAAGGTCCAAGGGATACAGTACACCTGAAGTGAAGCATCGGAATCTATAACTAGTGTCACAGGAATGGTTCAAATCGTAGTCAGTAAGAAGAGTCAGTCTTCTTGTACTTAATTCGGCATTGTGCAATTTTATTTAATTCCGATGCAATTTCTGTGTTTCATCGTCAATAAGAAGGTCCAAGGGATACAGTAAACCTGAAGTGAAGCATCGGAATCAATAACTAGTGTCACAGAAATGGTTCAAAACATAGTCAGTAACAAGAGTCAGTCCTCCAGTACTTAAGTCTGCATTGTGCCTTTGCTATTTAATTCGGATGCAATTTCTGTGTTTCATCGTCAATAAGAAGGTCAGAGGGATACAGTAAACCTGAAATGAAGCATCGGAATCTATAACTAGTGTCACAGGAATTGTTAAAATATTGACAGTAAGAATAGTCAGTCTTCTTGTACTTAAGACTTCTATGTGCCTTTTGTATTTAATTCCGATGCAATTACTGTGTTTCATCGTCAATAAGGAGTTCCAAGGGATACAGTAAATATATAGTGAAGTATCTGAATCTAAAACTGGTCTCACAGGACATGTTCACAGCATAGTCATTACGAAGAGTCAGTCTCCATGTACTTAAGTCGGCATTGTGCATTTTGTATTTAATTCCGATGCAATTTCTGTGTTTCATCGTCAATAAGAAGGTCAGATGGATACAGTAAAACTGAAGTGAAGCATCGGAATCTATAACCAGTGTCACAGGAATGGTTCAAAACATAGACTTTAGGTAGAGTCAGTCTTCTCGTACTATGTCGGCATTGTGCCTTTTCTATTTAATTCCGATGCAATTTCTGTGTTTCGTCGTCAATAAGAAGGTCCAAGGGATACAGTAAATTTGAATTGAAGCATCGGAGTCTATAACTAGTGTCACAGGAATCGTTCAAAAAATAGACAGTAAGAAGATTCAGTCTTCTTGTACTTAAGTCGGCATTGTGCCTTTTGTATCTAATTCCGATGCAATTTCTGTGTTTCATCGTCGATAACAATTTCCAAGGTATACAGTAAACCAGAAGTGAGGCATCGGAATCTATAACTAGTGTCACAGGAATGGTTCAAATCATAGTCAGTAAAAAGAGTCAGTCTTCTTGTACTTAATTCGGCATTGTGCCTTTTTATTTACTTCGGATGCAATTTCTGTGTTTAATCGTCAATAAGAAGAAGGGATACAGAAAACCTGAAGTGAAACATCGGAATGTATAACTAGTGTCACAGGAACAGTTAAAAACATAGACAGTAGGAAGTGTCTGTCTTCTTGTACTTGAGTCGGCATTGTGCCTTTTGTATTTATTTCCGCTGCAATTTCTGTGTTTCATCGTCAATAAGAGGGTCAGAGGGATACAGTACACCTGAAGTGAAGCATCGGAATCTATAACAAGTGTCACAGGAATGGTTAAAATCATAGACTGTAAGAAGAGTCTGTCTTCTTGTACTTAAGTCGGCATTGTGCCTTTTGTATTTAATTCCGATGCAATTTCTGAGTTTCATCGTCAATAAGAAGGTCCAAGGGATACAGTACACCTGAAGTGAAGCATCGGAATCTATAACTAGTGTCACAGGAATGGTTCAAATCATAGTCAGTAAGAAGAGTCAGTCTTCTTGTACTTAATTCGGCATTGTGAATTTTTATTTAATTCCGATGCAATTTCTGTGTTTCATCGTCAATAAGAAGGTCCGAGGGATACAGTAAACCTGAAGTGAAGCATCGGAATCAATAACTAGTGTCACAGAAATGGTTCAAAACATAGTCAGTAACAAGAGTCAGTCCTCTCGTACTTAAGTCTGCATTGTGCCTTTGCTATTTAATTCGGATGCAATTTCTGTGTTTCATCGTCAATAAGAAGGTCAGAGGGATACAGTAAACCTGAAATGAAGCATCGGAATCTATAACTAGTGTCACAGGAATTGTTAAAATATTGACAGTAAGAATAGTCAGTCTTCTTGTACATAAGTCGGAATTGTGCCTTTTGTAATTAATTCCGATGAAATTTCTTTGTTTCACCGTCAAGAAGAAGGTCCATGGGATACAGTAAACCTGAAGTGAAGCATCGGAATCTATAACTAGTGTCACAGGAATGGTTCAAAACATAGACAGTAAGAAGAGTCAGTCTTCTTGTAATTAAGTCATAATTGTGCGTATTGTATTTAATTCCGATGCAATTTCTGTGTTTCATCGTCAATAAGAAGGTCAGAGAGATACAGTAAACCTGAAGAGAAGCATCGGAATCTATAACTAGTGTCAGAGGAATGGTTCAAAGCATAGACAGTAAGATGAGTCAGTCATCTTGTACACAAGTCAGCATTGTGCCTTTTCTATTTAATTCCGTTGCAATTTCTGTGATTCATCGTCAATAAGAAGGTCTAAGGGATACAGTAAACCTGAAGTGAAGCATCGGAATCTATAAGTGGTGTCACAGGAATGGTTCGAACAAAGTCAGTAAGTAGAGTCACTCTTCTTGTACTTAAGTCGGCATTGTGCCTTTCGTATTTAATTCCGATGCAATTTCGGTGTTTCATGGTCAATAAGAAGGTCCAAGGGATACAGTAAACCAGAAGTGAAGCATTGGAATCTATAACTAGTGTCACAGCAATGGTTAAAAACATAGACAGTAAGAAGAGTCAGTCCTCTCGTACTTAAGTCTGCATTGTGCCTTTGCTATTTAAATCGGATGCAATTTCTGTGTTTCATCGTCAATAAGAAGGTCAGAGGGATACAGTAAACCTGAAATGAAGCATCGGAATCTATAACTAGTGTCACAGGAATTGTTAAAATATTGACAGTAAGAATAGTCAGTCTTCTTGTACTTAAGTCTTCAATGTGCCTTTTGTATTTAATTCCGATGCAATTACTGTGTTTCATCGTCAATAAGGAGTTCCAAGGGATACAGTAAATATATAGTGAAGTATCTGAATCTAAAACTGGTCTCACAGGAAATGTTCACAGCATAGTCAGTACGAAGAGTCAGTCTCCATGTACTTAAGTCGGCATTGTGCATTTTGTATTTAATTCCGATGCAATTTCTGTGTTTCTTCGTCAATAAGAAGGTCAGAGGGATACAGTAAAACTGAAGTGAAGCATCGGAATCTATAACTAGTGTCACAGGAATGGTTCAAAACATAGACATTAGGTAGTGTCAGTCTTCTTGTACTTAGGTCGACATTGTGCCTTTTCTATTTTATTCTGATGCATTTTCTGTGTTTCGTCGTCAATAAGATGGTCCAAGGGATACAGTCAATCTGAAGTGAAGCATCTGTATCTATAACTAGTGTCACAGCAATGGTTCAAAACATAGACAGTAATAAGAGTCTGTCATCTTGTACTTAAGTCGGCATTGTGCCTTTTGTATTTAATTCCGATGCAATTTCTGTCTTTCTTCGTCGATAAGAAGGTCCAAGGGATACAGTAATCCTGTAGTGAAGCATCGGAATCTATAAACAGTGTCACAGGGATTGTTCAAACATAGACAGTAAGAAGAGTCAGTCTTCTTGTACATAAGTCGGAATTGTGCCCTTTGTAATTAATTCCGATGAAATTTCTTTGTTTCATCGTCAATAAGAAGGTCCAAGGGATACAGTAAACCTGAAGTGAAGCATCGGAATCTATAACTAGTGTCACAGGAATGGTTCAAAACATAGACAGTAAGAAGAGTCAGTCTTCTTGTAATTAAGTCGGAATTGTGCCTATTGTATTTAATTCCGATGCAATTTCTGTGTTTCATCGTCAATAAGAAGGTCAGAGAGATACAGTAAACCTGAAAAGAAGCATCGGAATCTATAACTAGTGTCAGAGGAATGGTTCAAAGCGTAGACAGTAAGATGAGTCTGTCTTCTTGTACATAAGTCAGCATTGTGCCATTTCTATTAAATTCCGATGCAATTTCTGTGAATCATCGTCAATAAGAAGGTCCAAGGGATACAGTAAACCTGAAGTGAAGCATCGGAATCTGTAAGTGGTGTCACAGGAATGGTTCAAAACATAGACAGTAAGAAGAGTCAGTCTTCTTGTACTTAAGTCGGCATTGTGCCTTTTGTATTTAATTCCGATGCAATTTCTGTTTTTCATCGATGATAACATGGCCCAAGGGATTTAGTAAACCTGGAATGAAGCATCGGAATCTATAACTAGTGTCACAGGAGATGTTCAAACATAGACAGTATGAAGAGTCAGTCTTCTTGTACTTAAGTCGGAATTGTGCCTTTTGTATTTAATTCCGACGAAATTTCTTTGTTTCATCGTCAATAAGAAGGTCCAAGAGATACAGTAAACCTGAAGTGAAGCATCGGAATCTATAACTAGTGTCACAGGAACGGTTCATAACATAGACAGTAGGAAGAGTCAGTCTACTTGTACTTAAGTCGGCATTGTGCATTTTGTATTTAATTCCGATGCAATTTCTGTGTTTCATCGTCAATAAGAAGGTCAGAGGGATACAGTACACCTGAAGTGAAGCATCGGAATCTATAACAAGTGTCACAGGAATGGTTAAAATCATAGACTGTAAGAAGAGTCAGTCTACTTGTACTTATGTCGGCATTGTGCCTTTTGTATTTAATTCCGACGCAATTTCTGTGTTTCATCGTCAATAAGAAGGTCCAAGAGATACAGTAAACCTGAAGTGAAGCATCGGAATCTATAACTAGTGTCACAGGAATGGTTCAAATCATAGTCAGTAAGAAGAGTCAGTCTTCTTGTACTTAATTCGGCATTGTGCCTTTTTATTTAATTCCGATGCAATTTCTGTGTTTCATCGTCAATAAGAAGGTCCGAGGGATACAGTAAACCTGAAGTGAAGCATCGGAATCAATAACTAGTGTCACAGAAATGGTTCAAAACATAGTCAGTAACAAGAGTCAGTCCTCTCGTACTTAAGTCGGCAATGTGCCTTTGCTATTTAATTCGGATGCAATTTCTGTGTTTCATCGTCAATCAGAAGGTCAGAGGGATACAGTAAACCTGAAATGAAGCATCGGAATCTATAACTAGTGTCACAGGAATTGTTAAAATATAGACAGTAAGAAGAGTCAGTCTTCTTGTACTTAAGTCTTCAATGTGCCTTATGTATTTCATTCCGATGCAATTTCTGTGTTTCATCGTCAATAAGGAGGTCCAAGGGATACAGTAAACATATAGTGAAGTATCTGAATCTAAAACTGGTCTCACAGGAAATGTTCACAGCATAGTCAGTAAGAAGAGTCAGTCTCCATGCACTAAAGTTGGCATTGTTCCTTTTGTATTTAATTCCGATGCAATTTCTGTGTTTCATCGTCAATAAGAAGGTCAGAGGGATACAGTAAAACTGAAGTGAAGCATCGGAATCTATAACTAGTGTCACAGGAATGGTTCAAAACATATACATTAGGTAGTGTCAGTCTTCTTGTACTTAAGTCGGCATTGTGCCTTTTCTATTTTATTCTGATGCATTTCTGTCTTTCGTTGTCAATAAGATCATCCAAGGGATACAGTAAATCTGTAGTGAAGCATAGGAATCTATAACTAGTGTCACAGCAATGGTTCAAAACATAGGCAGTAAGAAGAGTCTGTCTTCTTGTACTTAAGTCGGCATTGTGCCATTTGTATTTAATTCAGTTGCAATTTCTGTATTTCTTCATCGATAAGAAGGTCCAAGGGATACAGTAAACCTGGAGTGAAGCATCGGAATCTATAACTAGTGTCACAGGAATTGTTCAAACATAGACAGTAAAAAGAGTCAGTCTTCTTGTACATAAGTCGGAATTGTGCCTTTTGTAATTAATTCCGATGAAATTTCTTTGTTTCACCGTCAAGAAGAAGGTCCATGGGATACAGTAAACCTGAAGTGAAGCATCGGAATCTATAACTAGTGTCACAGGAATGGTTCAAAACATAGACAGTAAGAAGAGTCAGTCTTCTTATAATTAAGTCATAATTGTGCGTATTGTATTTAATTCCGATGCAATTTCTGTGTTTCATCGTCAATAAGAAGGTCAGAGAGATACAGTAAACCTGAAGAGAAGCATCGGAATCTATAACTAGTGTCAGAGGAATGGTTCAAAGCATAGACAGTAAGATGAGTCAGTCATCTTGTACACAAGTCAGCATTGTGCCTTTTCTATTTAATTCCGTTGCAATTTCTGTGATTCATCGTCAATAAGAAGGTCTAAGGGATACAGTAAACCTGAAGTGAAGCATCGGAATCTATAAGTGGTGTCACAGGAATGGTTCGAACAAAGTCAGTAAGTAGAGTCACTCTTTTTGTACTTAAGTCGGCATTGTGCCTTTCGTATTTAATTCCGATGCAATTTCGGTGTTTCATGGTCAATAAGAAGGTCCAAGGGATACAGTAAACCAGAAGTGAAGCATTGGAATCTATAACTAGTGTCACAGCAATGGTTAAAAACATAGACAGTAAGAAGAGTCAGTCTTCTTGTACTCAAGTCAGTATTGTGCCTTTTCTATTTAATTCCGATGCAATTTCTGTGTTTCATCGTCAATAAGAAGGTCATAGGGATACAGTAAACCTGAAGTGAAGCATCGGAATCTATAACTAGTGTCACAGGAATGTTTCAAAACATTGACAATAAGAAGAGTCAGTCCTCTTGTTCTTAAGTCGGCATTGAGCTTTTTGTATCTAATTCCGATGCAATTTCTGTGTTCCATCGTCAATTAGAAGGTCAGAGGTATACAGAACACCTGAAGTGAAGCATCGGAATCTATAACTAGTGTCACCGGAATGGTTCAAAACATAGACAGTAGGAAGAGTCAGTCTTCTTTTACTTATGTCGGCATTGTGCCTTTTTTGTTTAATTCCGATGCTATTTCTGTGTTTCATCGTCAATAAGAAGGTCAGAGGGATACAGTAAACCTGAAGTGAAGCATCAGACTCTGTAACTAGTGTCACAGGAATGGTTCAAATCATAGACAGTATGAAGAGTCAGTCTACTTGTACTTAAGTCAGCATTGTGCCTTTTGTATTTAATTCCGATGCAATTTCTGTGTTTCATCGTCAATAAGAAGGTCCTAGGGATACAGTACACCTGAAGTGAAGCATCGGACACTATAACTAGTGTCACAGAAATGGTTCAAATCGTAGACAGTAAGAAGAGTCAGTCTTCTTGTACTTAAGTCGGCATTGTGCCTTTTCTATTTAATTCCGATGCAATTTCTGTGTTTCATCGTCACTAAGAAGGTCAGAGGGATACAGTAAACCTGAAGTGAAGCATCGGAATCTATAAGTGGTGTTACAGGATTGGTTCGAACAAAGTCAGTAAGAAGAGTCAGACTTCTTGTACTTAAGTCGGCATTGTGCCTTTCGTATTTAATTTCGATGCAATTTCGGTGTTTCATCGTCAATAAGAAGGTCCAAGGGATACAGTACGCCTGAACTGAAGCATCGGAATCTGTAACTAGTGTCACAGGAATGGTTCAAGACATAGTCAGTAAGAAGAGTCAGTCTTCTTGTACTTAAGTCGGCATTGTGCCTTTTCCATTTAATTAAGATGCACTATCTGTGTTTCGTCGTCAATAAGAAGGTCCAAGGGATACAGTAAACCTGACGTGAAGCATCGGAATCTATAACTAGTGTCACGGGACCGTTTCAAAACATAGACAGTAGGAAGAGTCAGTCTTCTTGTACTTAAGTCGGCATTGTGCCTTTTCTATTTAATTCCGATGTAATTTCTGTGTTTCGTCGTCAATATGAAGGTCCAAGGGATACAGTAAACCTGAAGTGAAGCGTCGGAATCTATAACTAGTGTCACAGGAATGGTTCAATACATTGACAGTAATAAGAGTCAGTCTTCTTGTACTTATGTCGGCATTGTGCCTTTTGTATTTAATTCCAATGCAATTTCTGTGTTTCGTCGTTAATAAGAAGGTCAGAGGGATACATTAAACCTGAAGTGAAGTATCGGAATCTATAACTAGTGTCACAGGAATGGTTCAAAACATAGAGAGTAGGAAGAGTCAGTCTTCTTGTACTTAAGTCGGCGTTGTGCCTTCTGTATTTAATTCCGATGCAATTTCTGTGTTTCATCGTCAATTAGAAGGTCAGAGGGATACAGTAAACATGAAGTGAAGCGTCGGAATCTATAACTAGTGTCACAGGAATGGTTCAAAACATAGACAGTAGGAAGAGTCAGTCTACATATACTTAAGTCATCATTGTGCCTTTTGTACTGAATTCCGATGCAATTTTTGTGTTTCATCGTCAATAAGAAGGTCCAAAGGATACAGTAAACCTGATGTGAAGAATCGGAATCAATAACTAGTGTCACAGGAATGGTTCAAAACATAGTCAGTAGGTAGAGACAGTCTCCTTGTACTCAAGTCGGCATTGTGCCTTTTCTATTTAATTCCGATGCAATTTCTGTGTTTCATCGTCAATAAGAAGGTCCAAGGGATGCAGTACACCTGAAGTGAAGCAACGGAATCTATAACTATGGTCACAGGAATGGTTCAAATCATACACAGTAAGAAGAGTCAGTCTTCTTGTACTTAAGTCGGCATTGTGCTTTTTCTATTTAATTCCGATGCAATTTCTGTGTTTCATCGTCAATAAGAAGGTCAGAGGGATACAGTAAACCTGAAGTGAAGCATCGGAATCTATAAGTGATGTCACAGGAATGGTTCAAAACATACTAAGTGAGAGGAGTCAGTCTTCTTGTACTTATGTCGGCATTGTGCCTTTCGTATTTGATTCCGATGCAATTTTGGTGTTTCATCGTCAAAATGAATGTCCAAGGGATACAGGAAACCTGAAGTGAAGCATCGGAATCTATAACTATTGTCACAGGATCGGTTCAAAACATAGACAGTAAGAAGAGTCACTCTTCTTTTACTTAAGTCGGCATTGTGCTTTTTCTATTTAATTCCGATGCAATTTCTCTGTTTCATCATCAATAAGAAGGTCAGAGGGATACAGTAAACCTGAAGTGAAGCATCGGAATCTATAACTAGCGTCACAGGAATGGTTCAAAGCATAGACAGTAAGAAGAGTCAGACTACTTGTACTTAAGTCAGCATTGTGGCTTTTGTATTTAATTCCGATGCAATTTCTGTGTTTAATCGTCAATAAGAAGGTCCAAGGGATACAGTAAACCTGATGTGAAACATCTGAATCTATAACTAGTGTCACAGGATCGGTACAAAACATAGAGAGTAAGAAGAGTCAGCCTTCTTGTACTTAAGTTGGCATTGTGCCTTTTCTATTTAATTCCGATGTAATTTCTGTGTTTCATCGTCAATAAGAAGGTCAGAGGGATACAGTAAACCTGAAGTGAAACATCGGAATGTAATACTAGTGTCACAGGAGTGATTCAAAACATAGACAGTAGGAAGAGTCAGTCTTCTTGTACTTAAGTCGGCATTGTGCCTTTTCTATTTAATTCCGATGCAATTTCTGCGTTTCATCTTCAATATGAAGGTCAGATAGATACAGCAAACCTGAAGTGAAGCATCGGAATCTATTGCTAGTGTCACAGGAATGGATCAAAACATAGACAGTAGGAAGAGTCAGTCTTCTTGTACTTAAGTCGGCATTGTGCATTTTCTATTTAATTCCGATGAAATTTCTGTGTTTCATCGTCAATAAGAAGGTCCAAGTGATACAGTAAACCTGAAGTGAGGCATCGGAATCTATAACTAGTGTCACAGGAATGGTTCAAAACATAGTCAGTAAGAAGAGTCAGTCTTCTTGTACTTAAGTCGGCATTGTGCCTTTTGTATTTAATTCCGATGATATTTCTGTGTTTCATCGTCAATAAGAAGGTCCAAGGGATGCAGTCCAAATGAACTGAAGCATCGGAATCTATAACTAGTGTCACAGGAATGGTTCAAAACATAGACAGTTAGAAGAGTCAGTCTTCTTATGCTTAAGTCGGCATTGTGCCTTTTCTATTTAATTCCGATGCAATTTCTGTGTTTTATCGTCACTAAGAAGGTCAGAGGGATACAGTAAACCTGAAGTGAAGCGTCGGAATCTATAAGTGGCGTCACAGAATTGGTTCGTACAAAGTCAGTAAGAAGAGTCAGTCTTCTTGTACTTAAGTCGGCATTGTGCATTTCGTATTTAATTCCGATGCAATTTCGTTGTTTCATCGTCAATAAGAAGGTCCAAGGAATACAGTAAACCTGAAGTGAAGCTTCGGAATCTATAACTAGTGTCACAGGAATGGTTCAAAACATAGTCAGTAAGAAGAGTCAGTCTTCTTGTACTTAAGTCGGCATTGTGCCTTTTCTATTTCATTCCGATGCAATTTCTGTGTTTCGTCGTCAATAGGAAGGTCCAAGGGATACAGTAAACCTGAAGTGAAGCATCGGAATCTATAACTAGTGTCACAGGAATGTTTCAAATCATAGACAGTAAGAAGAGTCAGTCCTCTTGTACTTAAGTCGGCATTGTGCTTTTTGTATCTAATTCCGATGCAATTTCTGTGTTTCAACGTCAATTAGAAGGTCAGAGGGATACAGTAAACCTGAAGTGAAGCATCGGAATCTATAACTAGTGTCACAGGAATGGTTCACAACATAGACAGTTTTAAGAGTCAGTCTACAATACTTAAGTCGGCATTGTGCCTTTTATATTTATTTCCGATGCAATTTTTGAGTTTCATAGTCAATAAGAATTTCCAAGGGATACAGTAAACCTGATGTGAAGGATCGGAATCAATAACTAGTGTCACAGGAATGGTTCAAAACATAGTCAGTAAGAAGAGTCAGTCTTCTTGTACATAAGTCGGCATTGTGCCTTTTCTATTTAAATCCAATGCAATTTCTGTGTTTCATCGTCAATAAGAAGGTCCAGGGGATGCAATACACCAGAAGTGAAGCATCGGAATCTATAACTAGTGTCACAGGAATGGTTCAAAACATAGACAGTAAGAAGAGTCAGTCTTCTTGTACTTAAGTCGGCATTTTGCTTTTTCTATTTAATTCCGATGCAATTTTTGAGTTTTATCGTCAATAAGAAGGTCAGAGGGATACAGTAAACCTGAAGTGAAGCATCGGAATCTATAAGTGGTGTCACAGGAATGGATCAAAACATATTCAGTAAGAAGAGTTAGTCTTCTTGTACTTATGTCGGCATTGTGCCTTTCGTATTTAATTCCGATGCAATTTTGGTGTTTCATCGTCAATAAGAAGGTCCAAGGGATGCAGTAAACCTGTAGTGAAGCATTGGAAACTATAACTAGTAACACAGGATCAGTTCAAAACATAGACAGTAAGAAGAGTCAGTCTTCTTGTACTTAAGTCGGCATTGTAGCTTTTCTATTTAATTCCGATGCAATTTCTGTGTTTCATCATCAAAATGAAGGTCAGAGGGATACAGTAATCCTGAAATGAAGCATCGGAGTCTATAATTAGTGTCACAGGAATGGTTCAAAACATAGTCAGTAAGAAGAGTCAATCTTCTTGCACTTAAGTCGGCATTGTGCCATTTCTATTTAATTCCGATGCAGTTTCTGTGTTTCATTGTCAATAAGAAGGTCCGAGGGGATACAGTAAACCTGAAGTGAAGCATCGTAATCTATAACTAGTGTCACAGGAATGGTTCAAATCATAGTCAGTAAGAAGAGTCAGTCTTCTTGTACTTAGGTCGGCATTGTGCCTTTTGTATTTAATTCCGATGCAATTTCTGTGTTTCATCGTCAATAAGAAGGTATAAGGGATACAGTAAACCTGAAGTGAAGCATCGCAATCTATAACTAGTGTCACAGGAATGGTTCAAATCATAGTCAGTAAGAAGAGTCAGTTTTCTTGTACTTAGGTCGGCATTGTGACTTTCGTATTTAATTGCGATGCAATTTCGGTGTTTCATCGTCAATAAGAAGGTCCAAGGGATACAGTACACCTGAAGTGAAGCATCGGAATCCGTAACTAGTGTCACAGGAATGGTTCAAAACATAGTCAGTAAGAAGAGTCAGTCTTCTTGTACTTAAGTCGGCATTGTGCCTTTTCCATTTAATTAAGATGCAATTTCTGTGTTTCATTGTCAATAAGAAGGTCCGAGGGGATACAGTAAACCTGAAGTGAAGCATCGTAATCTATAACTAGTGTCACAGGAATGGTTCAATACATAGACAGTAATAAGAGTCAGTCTTCTTGTACTTATGTCGGCATTGTGCCTTTTGTATTTAATTCCGATGCAATTTCTGTGTTTCATCGTTAATAAGAAGGTCAGAGGGATACATTAAACCTGAAGTGAAGCATCGGAATCTATAACTAGTGTCACAGGAATGGTTCAAAACATAGAGAGTAGGAAGAGTCAGTTTTCTTGTACTTAAGTCGGCGTTGTGCCTTTTGTATTTAATTCCGATGCAATTTCTGTGTTTCATCGTCAATAAGAAGGTCAGAGGGATACAGTAAACATGAAGGGAAGCGTCGGAATCTAGAACTAGTGTCACAGGAATGGTTCAAAACATAGACAGTAGGAAGAGTCAGTCTACATATACTTAAGTCGGCATTGTGCCTTTTGTATTTAATTCCGTTGCAATTTTTGTGTCTCATCGTCAATAAGAAGGTCCAAAGGATACAGTAAACCTGAAGTGAAGAATCGGAATCAATAACTAGTGCCGCAGGAATGGTTCAAAACATAGTCAGTAAGAAGAGTCAGTCTTCTTGTACTTAAGTCGGCATTGTGCCTTTTCTATTTAATTCCGATGCAATTTCTGTGTTTCATCGTCAATAAGAAGGTCCAAGGGATGCCGTACACCTGAAGTGATGCAACGGAATCTATAACTATTGTCACAGGAATGGTTCAAATCATACACAGTAAGAAGAGTCAGTCTTGTTGTACTTAAGTAGGCATTGTGCTTTTTATATTTAATTCCGATGCAATTTCTGTGTTTCATCGTCCATAAGAAGGTCAGAGGGATACAGTAAACCTGAAGTGAAGCATCGGAATCTATAAGTGGTGTCACAGGAATGGTTCAAAACATATTCAGTAAGAGGAGTCAGTCTTCTTGTACTTATGTCGGCATTGTGCCTTTCGTATTTGATTCCGATGCAATTTTGGTGTTTCATCGTCAATATGAATTTCCAAGGGATACAGTAAACCTGAAGTGAAGCATCGGAATCTATAACTATTGTCACAGGATCGGTTCAAAACATAGACAGTAAGAAGAGTCAGTCTTCTGTTACTTAAGTCGGCATTGTGCCTTTTCTATTTAATTCCGATGCAATTTCTGTGTTTCATCATCAATAAGAAGGTCAGAGGGATACAGTAAACCTGAAGTGAAGCATCGGAATCTATAACTAGTGTCACAGGAATGGTTCAAAACATAGACAGTAGGAATAGTCAGACGTCTTGTACTTACGTCGGCATTGTGCATTTTTTATTTCATTCCGATGCAATTTCTGTGTTTCATCGTCAATAAGAAGGTCCAAGGGATGCAGTACACCTGAAGTGAAGCATCGGAATCTATAACTAGTGTCACAGGAATGTTTCAAATCATAGACAGTAAGAAGAGTCAGTCCTCTTGTACTTAAGTCGGCATTGTGCTTTTTGTATCTAATTCCGATGCAATTTCTGTGTTTCATCGTCAATAAGAAGGTCAGAGGGATACAGTAAACCTGAAGTGAAGCATCGGAATCTATAACTAGTGTCTCAGGAATGGTTCAAAACATAGACAGTAGGAAGAGTCAGTCTACATATACTTAGGTCGGCATTGTGCCTTTTGTATTTAATTCCGATGCAATTTTTGTGTTTCATCGTCAATAAGAATTTCCAAGGGATACAGTAAACCTGATGTGAAGGATCGGAATCAATAACTAGTGTCACAGGAATGGTTTCAAACATAGTCAGTAAGAAGAGTCAGTCTTCTTGTACATAAGTCGGCATTGTGCCTTTTCTATTTAATTCCAATGCAATTTCTGTGTTTCATCGTCAATAAGAAGGTCCAGGGGATGCAATACACCAGAAGTGAAGCATCGGAATCTATAACTAGTGTCACAGGAATGGTTCAAAACATAGTCAGTAAGAAGAGTCAGTCTTCTTGCACTTAAGTCGGCATTGTGCGATTTCTATTTAACTCCGATGCAATTTCTGTGTTTCATTGTCAATAAGAAGGTCCGAGGGATACAGTAAACCAGAAGTGAAGCATTGGAATCTATAACTAGTGTCACAGGAATGGTTCAAATCATAGTCAGTAAGAAGAGTCAGTTTTCTTGTACTTAGGTCGGCATTGTGCCTTTTGTATTTAATTCCGATGCAATTTCTGTGTTTCATCGTCAATAAGAAGGTATAAGGGATACAGTAAACCTGAAGTGAAGCGTCGCAATCTACAACTAGTGTCACAGGAATGGTTCAAAACATAGTCAGTAAGAAGAGTCAGTCTTCTTGTACTTAAGTCGGCATTGTGCTTTTTCTATTTAATTCCGATGCAATTTCTGTGTTTCATCGTCAATAAGAAGGTCCAAGGGATACAGTAAACATGAAGTGAAGCATCGGAATCTATAACTAGTGTCACAGGAATGGTTCAATACATAGACAGTAATATGAATCAGTCTTCTTGTACTTAAGTCGGCATTTTGCCTTTTGTATTTAATTCTGAAGCAGTTTCTTCGTTTCATCGTCAATACGAAGGTCAGAGGGATACAGTAAACCTGAAGTGAAGCATCGGAATCTATAACTAGTGTCACAGGAATGTTTCAAAACATAGTCAGTAAGAAGAGTCAGTCTTCTTGCACTTAAGTCGGCATTGTGCCTTTTGTATTTAATTCCGATGCAATTTTTGTGTTTCATCGTCAATAAGAAGGTCCAAGGGATACAGTAAACCTGAAGTGAAGAATCGGAATCAATAACTAGTGCCACAGGAATGGTTCAAAACATAGTCTGTAAGAAGAGTCAGTCTTCTTGCACTTAAGTCGGCATTGTGCCTTTTCTATTTAATTCCGATACAATTTCTGTGTTTCATCGTCAATAAGAAGGTCCAAGGGATGCAGTACACCTGAAGTGAAGCATTGGAATCTAAAACCAGTGTCACAGGAATGGTTCAAAACATAGACAGTAAGAAGAGTCAGTCCTCTTGTACTTATGTCGGCATTGTGCCTTTCGTATTTTATTCCGAAGAAATTTTGGTGTTTCATCGTCAATAAGAAGGTCGAAGGGATACAGTAAACCTGAAGTGAAGCATCGGAATCTATAACTAGTGCTACAGGATCGGTTCAAATCATAGACAGTAATAAGAGTCAGTCTTCTTGTACTTAAGTCGGCATTGTGCCGTTTCTATTTAATTCCGATGCAATTTCTGTGTTTCATCGTCAATAAGAAGGTCAGAGGGATACAGTAAACCTGAAGTGAAGCATCGGAATCTATAACTAGTGTCTCAGGAATGGTTCAAAACATAGACAGTAGGAAGAGTCAGTCTACATATACTTAGGTCGGCATTGTGCCTTTTGTATTTAATTCCGATGCAATTTTTGTGTTTCATCGTCAATAAGAATTTCCAAGGGATACAGTAAACCTGATGTGAAGGATCGGAATCAATAACTAGTGTCACAGGAATGGTTTCAAACATAGTCAGTAAGAAGAGTCAGTCTTCTTGTACATAAGTCGGCATTGTGCCTTTTCTATTTAATTCCAATGCAATTTCTGTGTTTCATCGTCAATAAGAAGGTCCAGGGGATGCAATACACCAGAAGTGAAGCATCGGAATCTATAACTAGTGTCACAGGAATGGTTCAAAACATAGTCAGTAAGAAGAGTCAGTCTTCTTGCACTTAAGTCGGCATTGTGCGATTTCTATTTAATTCCGATGCAATTTCTGTGTTTCATTGTCAATAAGAAGGTCCGAGGGAACAGTAAACCAGAAGTGAAGCATTGGAATCTATAACTAGTGTCACAGGAATGGTTCAAATCATAGTCAGTAAGAAGAGTCAGTTTTCTTGTACTTAGGTCGGCATTGTGCCTTTTGTATTTAATTCCGATGCAATTTCTGTGTTTCGTCGTCAATAAGAAGGTCCAAGGGATACAGTAAACCTGAAGTGAAGCGTCGGAATCTATAACTAGTGTCACAGGAATGGTTCAATACATAGACAGTAATAAGAGTCAGTCTTCTTGTACTTATGTCGGCATTGTGCCTTTTGTATTTAATTCCGATGCAATTTCTGTGTTTCATCGTTAATAAGAAGGTCAGAGGGATACATTAAACCTGAAGTGAAGCATCGGAATCTATAACTAGTGTCACAGGAATGGTTCAAAACATAGAGAGTAGGAAGAGTCAGTTTTCTTGTACTTAAGTCGGCGTTGTGCCTTTTGTATTTAATTCCGATGCAATTTCTGTGTTTCATCGTCAATAAGAAGGTCAGAGGGATACAGTAAACAAGAAGGGAAGCGTCGGAATCTATAACTAGTGTCACAGGAATGGTTCAAAACATAGACAGTAGGAAGAGTCAGTCTACATATACTTAAGTCGGCATTGTGCCTTTTGTATTTAATTCCGTTGCAATTTTTGTGTCTCATCGTCAATAAGAAGGTCCAAAGGATACAGTAAACCTGAAGTGAAGAATCGGAATCAATAACTAGTGCCGCAGGAATGGTTCAAAACATAGTCAGTAAGAAGAGTCAGTCTTCTTGTACTTAAGTCGGCATTGTGCCTTTTCTATTTAATTCCGATGCAATTTCAGTGTTTCATCGTCAATAAGAAGGTCCAAGGGATGCCGTACACCTGAAGTGATGCAACGGAATCTATAACTATTGTCACAGGAATGGTTCAAATCATACACAGTAAGAAGAGTCAGTCTTGTTGTACTTAAGTAGGCATTGTGCTTTTTATATTTAATTCCGATGCAATTTCTGTGTTTCATCGTCAATAAGAAGGTCAGAGGGATACAGTAAACCTGAAGTGAAGCATCGGAATCTATAAGTGGTGTCACAGGAATGGTTCAAAACATATTCAGTAAGAGGAGTCAGTCTTCTTGTACTTATGTCGGCATTGTGCCTTTCGTATTTGATTCCGATGCAATTTTGGTGTTTCATCGTCAATATGAATTTCCAAGGGATACAGTAAACCTGAAGTGAAGCATCGGAATCTATAACTATTGTCACAGGATCGGTTCAAAACATAGACAGTAAGAAGAGTCAGTCTTCTGTTACTTAAGTCGGCATTGTGCCTTTTCTATTTAATTCCGATGCAATTTCTGTGTTTCATCATCAATAAGAAGGTCAGAGGGATACAGTAAAACCTGAAGTGAAGCATCGGAATCTATAACTAGTGTCACAGGCATGGTTCAAAACATAGACAGTAGGAATAGTCAGACGTCTTGTACTTACGTCGGCATTGTGCATTTTTTATTTCATTCCGATGCAATTTCTGTGTTTCATCGTCAATAAGAAGGTCCAAGGGATGCAGTACACCTGAAGTGAAGCATCGGAATCTATAACTAGTGTCACAGGAATGTTTCAAATCATAGACAGTAAGAAGAGTCAGTCCTCTTGTACTTAAGTCGGCATTGTGCTTTTTGTATCTAATTCCGATGCAATTTCTGTGTTTCATCGTCAATAAGAAGGTCAGAGGGATACAGTAAACCTGAAGTGAAGCATCGGAATCTATAACTAGTGTCTCAGGAATGGTTCAAAACATAGACAGTAGGAAGAGTCAGTCTACATATACTTAGGTCAGCATTGTGCCTTTTGTATTTAATTCCGATGCAATTTTTGTGTTTCATCGTCAATAAGAATTTCCAAGGGATACAGTAAACCTGATGTGAAGGATCGGAATCAATAACTAGTGTCACAGGAATGGTTTCAAACATAGTCAGTAAGAAGAGTCAGTCTTCTTGTACATAAGTCGGCATTGTGCCTTTTCTATTTAATTCCAATGCAATTTCTGTGTTTCATCGTCAATAAGAAGGTCCAGGGGATGCAATACACCAGAAGTGAAGCATCGGAATCTATAACTAGTGTCACAGGAATGGTTCAAAACATAGTCAGTAAGAAGAGTCAGTCTTCTTGCACTTAAGTCGGCATTGTGCGATTTCTATTTAATTCCGATGCAATTTCTGTGTTTCATTGTCAATAAGAAGGTCCGAGGGATACAGTAAACCAGAAGTGAAGCATTGGAATCTATAACTAGTGTCACAGGAATGGTTCAAATCATAGTCAGTAAGAAGAGTCAGTTTTCTTGTACTTAGGTCGGCATTGTGCCTTTTGTATTTAATTCCGATGCAATTTCTGTGTTTCATCGTCAATAAGAAGGTATAAGGGATACAGTAAACCTGAAGTGAAGCGTCGCAATCTACAACTAGTGTCACAGGAATGGTTCAAAACATAGTCAGTAAGAAGAGTCAGTCTTCTTGTACTTAAGTCGGCATTGTGCTTTTTCTATTTAATTCCGATGCAATTTCTGTGTTTCATCGTCAATAAGAAGGTCCAAGGGATACAGTAAACATGAAGTGAAGCATCGGAATCTATAACTAGTGTCACAGGAATGGTTCAATACATAGACAGTAATATGAATCAGTCTTCTTGTACTTAAGTCGGCATTTTGCCTTTTGTATTTAATTCTGAAGCAGTTTCTTCGTTTCATCGTCAATACGAAGGTCAGAGGGATACAGTAAACCTGAAGTGAAGCATCGGAATCTATAACTAGTGTCACAGGAATGTTTCAAAACATAGTCAGTAAGAAGAGTCAGTCTTCTTGTACTTCAGTCGTCATTGTGCCTTTTGTATTTAATTCCGATGCAATTTTTGTGTTTCATCGTCAATAAGAAGGTCCAAGGGATACAGTAAACCTGAAGTGAAGAATCGGAATCAATAACTAGTGCCACAGGAATGGTTCAAAACATAGTCAGTAAGAAGAGTCAGTCTTCTTGCACTTATGTCGGCATTGTGCCTTTTCTATTTAATTCCGATGCAATTTCTGTGTTTCATCGACAATAAGAAGGTCCAAGGGATGCAGTACACCTGAAGTGAAGCATTGGAATCTAAAACCAGTGTCACAGGAATGGTTCAAAACATAGACAGTAAGAAGAGTCAGTCCTCTTGTACTTATGTCGGCATTGTGCCTTTCGTATTTTATTCCGAAGAAATTTTGGTGTTTCATCGTCAATAAGAAGGTCGAAGGGATACAGTAAACCTGAAGTGAAGCATCGGAATCTATAACTAGTGCTACAGGATCGGTTCAAATCATAGACAGTAATAAGAGTCAGTCTTCTTGTACTTAAGTCGGCATTGTGCCTTTTCTATTTAATTCCGATGCAATTTCTGTGTTTGATCGTCAATAAGAAGGTCCAAGGGATGCAGTCCACATGAAGTGAAGCATCGGAATCTATAACTAGTGTCACAGGACTGGTTCAAAACAAAGACAGTAAGATGAGTCAGTCTTCTTGTACTTAAGTCGGCATTGTGCCTTTTCCATTTAATTCCGATGCAATTTCTGTGTTTCATCGTCACTAAGAAGAACCGAGGGATACGGTAAACCTGAAGTGAAGCATCGGAATGTATAACTAGTGTCACAGGAATAGTTTAAATCATAGACTGTAGGAAGAGTCAGTCTTCTTGTACTTATGTCGGCATTGTGACTTTTGTATTTATTTCCGATACATATTCTGTGTTTCATCGTCAATAAGAAGGTCAGAGGGATACAGTAAACATGAAGTGAATCATCGGAATCTATAACTAGTGTTACAGGATTGGTTCAAAACATAGTCAGTAAGAAGAGTCAGTCTTCCTGTACTTAAGTCGGCATTGTGCCATTTCTATTTAATTCCGATGCAATTTCTGGGTTTCACTGTCAATAAGAAAGTCAGAGGGATACAGTAAACCTGAAGTGAAGCATTGGAATCTATAACTAGTGTCACAGGAATGGATCAAAACATAGACAGTAAAAAGAGTCAGTCTACACATACTTAAGTCGGCATTGTGCCTTTTGTATTTAATTCCGATGCAATTTTTGTGTTTCATCGTCAATAAGAAGGTCCAAGGGATACAGTAAACCTGAAGTGAAGAATCGGAATCAATAACTAGTGTCACAGGAATGGATCAAAACATAGTCAGTAAGAAGACTCAGTCTTCTTGTACTTAAGTCGGCATTGTGCCTTTTCTATTTAATTCCGATGCAATTTCTGTGTTTCATCGTCAATAAGAAGGGACAAGGGATGCAGTACACCTGAAGTGAAGCATTGGAATCTATAACCAGTGTCACAGGAATGGTTCAAAACATAGACAGTAAGAAGAGTCAGTCCTCTTGTACTTATGTCGGCATTGTGCCTTTCGTATTTTATTCCGATGAAATTTTGGTGTATCATCGTCAATAAGAAGGTCGAAGGGATACAGTAAACCTGAAGTGAAGCATCGGAATCTATAACTAGTGTTACAGGATCGGTTCAAAACATAGTCAGTAAAAAAGAGTCAGTCTTCTTGTACTTAAGTCGGCATTGTGCCTTTTCTATTTAATTCCGATGCAATTTCTGTGTTTCATCGTCAATAAGAAGGTCCAAGGGAAGCAGTCCACATGAAGTGAAGCATCGGAATCTATAAGTGGTGTTACAGGAATGGTTCGAACAAAGTCAGTAAGAAGACTCAGTCTTCTTGTACTTAAGTCGGCATTGTGCCATTTCTATTTAATTCCGATGCAATTTCTGGGTTTCACTGTCAATAAGAAAGTCAGAGGGATACAGTAAACCTGAAGTGAAGCATTGGAATCTATAACTAGTGTCACAGGAATGGATCAAAACATAGACAGTAAAAAGAGTCAGTCTACACATACTTAAGTCGGCATTGTGCCTTTTGTATTTAATTCCGATGAAATTTCTGTGTTTCATCGTCAATAAGAAGGTATGAGGGATACAGTAAACCTGAAGTGAAGCACCGCAATCTATAACTAGTGTCACAGGAATGATTCAAAACATAGTCAGCATGAAGAGTCAGTCTACTTTTGCTTAAGTCGGCATTGTGCCTTTTCTATTTAATTCCCATGCAATTTCTGTGTTTCGTCGTCAATAAGAAGGTCCATGGGATACAGTAAACTAGAAGTGAAGCGTCGGAATCTTTAACTAGTGTCACAGGAATGGTTCAATACATAGACAGTAATATGAATCAGTCTTCTTGTACTTAAGTCGGCATTGTGCCTTTTGTATTTAATTCCGAAGCAGTTTCTTCGTTTCATCGTCAATACGAAGGTCAGAGGGATACAGTAAACCTGAAGTGAAGCATCGGAATCTATAACTAGTGTCACAGGAATGTTTCAAAACATGGTCAGTAAGAAGAGTCAGTCTTCTTGACCTTAAGTCGGCATTGTGCCTTTTGTATTTAATTCCGATGCAATTTCTGTGTTTCATCGTCAATAAGAAGGTATAAGGGATACAGAAAACCTGAAATGAAGCATCGCAATCTATAACTAGTGTCACAGGAATGGTTCAAAACATAGTCAGTAAAAAAGAGTCAGTCTTCTTGTACTTAAGTCGGCATTGTGCCTTTTCTATTTAATTCCGATGCAATTTCTGTGTTTCATCGTCAATAAGAAGGTCCAAGGGAAGCAGTCCACATGAAGTGAAGCATCGGAATCTATAAGTGGTGTTACAGGAATGGTTCGAACAAAGTCAGTAAGTAGAGTCAGTCTTCTTGTACTTAAGTCGGCATTGTGCCTTTCGTATTTAATTCCGATTTAATTTCGCTGTTTCATCGTCAATAAGAAGGTCAGTGGGATACAGTAAACCTGAAGGGGAGCATCGGAATCTATAACTAGTGTCACAGGAATGGTTCAAAACATAGACTGTAGGAAGAGTCAGTCTTCTTGTACTTAAGTCAGGTTTGTGCCATTTCTATTTAATTCCGATGCAATTTCTGTGTTTCATCATCAATAAGAAGGTCAGAGGGATACAGTGAACCTGAAGTGAAGCATCGGAGTCTATAACTAGTGTCACAGGAATGGTTCAAAACATATTCAGTAAGAAGAGTCAGTTTTCTTGTACTTAAGTCGGCATTGTGCCATTTCTATTTAATTCCGATGCAATTTCTGCGTTTCATCGTCACTAAGAAGGTCAGAGGGATACAGTAAACCTGAAGTGAAACATCAGAATCTATAAGTGGTGTCACAGGAATGGTTCGAACAAAGTCAGTAAGTAGAGTCAGTCCTCTTGTACTTAAGTCGGCATTGTGCCTTTCGTATTTAATTCCGATTTAATTTCGGTGTTTCATCGTCAATAACAAGGTCCAAGAGATACAGTAAACTAGAAGTGAAGCGTCAGAATCTACAACTAGTGTCACAAGAATGGATCAATACATAGACAGTAATATGAGTCAGTGTTCTTGTACTTACGTCGGCATTGTGCTTTTTGTATTTAATTCCAAAGCAGTTTCTTCGTTTCATCGTCAATAAGAAGATCAGAGGGATACAGTAAACCTGAAGTGAAGCATCGGAATCTATAACTAGTGTCACAGGAATGGTTCAAAGCATAGAGAGTAGGAGGGGTCAGTCTTCTTGTACTTAAGTCGGCATTGTGCCTTTTGTATTCAATTCCGATGCAATTTCTGTGTTGCATCGTCAATTAGAAGGTCAGAGGGATACCGTAAACATGAAGTGAAGCATCGGAATCTATAACTAGTGTCAAAGGAATGGTTCAAATCATAGTCAACAAGAAGTGTCAGTCTTATTGTACATAATTTGGCATTGTGCCTTTTCTGTTTAATTCCGATGCAATTTCTGTGTTTCATCATCAATAAGAAGGTCCGAGGGATACAGTCAACATGAAGTGAAGCATCGGAGTCTATAACTAGTGTCACAGGAATGGTTCAAAACATATTCAGTAAGAAGAGTCAGTCTTCTTGTACTTAAGTCGGCATTGTGACATTTCTATTTAATTCCGATGCAATTTCTGCGTTTCATTGTCAATAAGAAGGTCAGAGGGATACAGTAAACCTGAAGTGAGGCATCGGAATCTATAACTAGTGTCACAGGAATGGTTCAAAACATAGTCAGTAGGAAGAGTCAGTCTTCTTGTACTTTTGTCGGCATTGTGCCTTTTGTATTTAATTCCGATCCAATTTCTGTTTTTCATCGTCAATAAGAAGGTATAAGGGATACAGTAAACCAGAAGTGAAGCATCGCAATCTATAACTAGTGTCAAAGGAATGGTTCAAAATATAGTCAGTAAAAAGAGTCAGTCTTCTTGTACTTAAGTCGGCACTGTGCCTTTTCTATTCAATTCCGATGCAATTTCTGTGTTTCATCGTCAATAAGAAGGTCCAAGGGATGCAGTCCACATGAAGTGAAGCATCGGAATCTATAACTAGTGACACAGGAATGGTTCAAAAAATTGACGGTAGGAAGAGTCAGTCTTCTTGTACTTAAGTCGGCATTGTGAATTTTCTGTTTAATTCCGATGCAATTTCTGTGTTTCGTCGTCAATAAGAAGGTCCAAGGGATACAGTAAACCTGAAGTGAAGCGTCGGAATCTATAACTAGTGTCACAGGAATGGTTCAATACATAGACAGTAATAAGAGTCTGTCTTCTTTTACTTATGTCGGCATTGTGCCTTTTGTATTTAATTCCGATGCAATTTCTTCGTTTCATCGTCAATAAGAAGGTCAGAGGGATACAGTAAACTTGAAGTGAAGCATCGGAATCTATAACTGGTGTCACAGGAATGGTTCAAAGCATAGAGAGTAGGAAGAGTCAGTCTTCTTGTACTTAAGTCGGCATTGTGCCTTTTGTATTTAATTCCGATGCAATATCTGTGTTTCATCGTCAATAGGAAGGTCAGAGGGATACAGTAAACATGACGTGAAGCATCGGAATCTATGATTAGTGTCACAGGAATGGTTCAAAACATAGTCAATAAGAAGAGTCAGACTTCTTGTGCTTAATTCGGCATTGCGCCTTTTTATTTAATTACGATGCAATTTCTGTGTTTCATCGTCAATATGAAGGTCCAAGGGAAACAGTAAACCTGAAGTGAAGCATCGGAATCTATAACTAGTGTCACAGAAATGGTTCATAACATAGTCAGTAAGGAGAGTCAGTCTTCTTGTACTTAAGTCGGCATTGTGCATTTGTATTTAATTCCGATGCAATTTCTTCGTTTCATCGACAATAAGAAGGTCAGAGGGATACAGTAAAACTGAAGTGAAGCATCGGAATCTATAACTAGTGTCACAGGAATGGTTCAAAATATAGTCAGTAAGAAGAGTCAGTCTTCTTGTACTTAAGTCGGCATTGTGCCTTTTCTATTTAATTCAGATGCAATTTCTGTGTTTCATCTTCACTAAGAAGGTCAGAGGGATACAGTAAACCTGAATTGAAGCATCGGAATCTATAACTAGTGTCACAGGAATTTTTCAAAACATAGACATTAAGAAGAGTCAGTACTCTTGTACTTAAGTCGGCATTGTGCTTTTTGTATCTAATTCCGATGCAATTTCTGTGTTTTATCGTCAATAAGAAGGTCAGAGGGATACAGTAAACCTGAAGGGAAGCATCGGAATCTATAACTAGTGTCACAGGAATGGTTCAAAACATAGACTGTAGGAAGAGTCAGTCTTCTTGTACTTAAGTCAGCATTGTGCCTTTTCTATTTAATTCCGATGCAATTTCTTTGTTTCGTCGTCAATAAGAAGGTCCTAGGGATACAGTAAACTAGAAGTGAAGCGTCGGAATCTACAACTAGTGTCACAAGAATGGTTCAATACATAGACAGTAATATGAGTCAGTCTTCTTGTACTTAAGTCGGCATTGTGCCTTTTGTATTTAATTCCGAAGCAGTTTCTTCGTTTCATCGTCAATAAGAAGATCAGAGGGATCCAGTAAACCTGAAGTGAAGCATCGGAATCCATAACTAGTGTCACAGGAATGGTTCAAAGCATAGAGAGTAGGAAGAGTCAGTCTTCTTGTACTTAAGTCTTCATTGTGCCTTTTGTATTAAATTCCGATGCAATTTCTGTGTTGCATCGTCAATTAGAAGGTCAGAGGGATACAGTAAACCTGAAGTGAAGCATCGGAGTCTATAACTAGTGTCACAGGAATGGTTCAAAACATAGTCAGTAAGAAGAGTCAGTCTTCTTGTACTTAAGTCGGCATTGTGCCTTTTCAATTTAATTCCGATGCAATTTCTGTGTTTCATCGTCAATAAGAAATGCAGATGGATAACGTAAACCTGAAGTGAAGCAACGAATCTATAATAAGTGTCACAGGAATGGTTCAAAACATAGACTGTAGGAAGAGTCAGTCTTCTTGTACTTAAGTCTTCATTGTGCCTTTTGTATTAAATTCCGATGCAATTTCTGCGTTTCATCATCAATAAGAAGGTCAGAGGGATACAGTAAACCTGAAGTGAAGCATCGGAGTCTATAACTAGTGTCACAGGAATGGTTCAAAACATAGTCAGTAAGAAGAGTCAGTCTTCTTGTACTTAAGTCGGCATTGTGCCTTTTCAATTTAATTCCGATGCAATTTCTGTGTTTCATTGTCAATAAGAAGGTCAGAGGGATACAGTAAACCTGAAGTGAAGCATCGGAATCTATAACTGGTGTCACAGGAATGGTTCAAAACATAGTCAGTATGAAGAGTCAGTCTTCTTGTACTTAAGTCGGCATTGTGCCTTTTGAATTTAATTCCGATGCAATTTATGTGATTCATCGTCAATAAATAGGTCCATGGGATACAGTAAACCTGAAGTGAGCGTCGCAATCTATAACTAGTGTCACATGAATGGCTCAAATCATAGTCAGTAACAAGAGTCAGTCCTCTTGTACTTAACTCTTCATTGTGCATTTTCTATTTACTTCCAATGCATATTCAGTGTTTCATCGTCAATAAGAAGGTCAGAGGGATACAGTAAACCTGAAGTGAAGCATTGGAATCTATAACTAGTGTCACAGGAATGGTTCAAAACATAGACAGTGGGAAGAGTCAGTCTTCTTGTACTTAAGTCGGCATTGTGCCTTTTCTAATTAATTCCGATGCAATTTCTCTGTGTCGTCGTCAATAAGAAGGTCCTAGGGATACAGTAAACTAGAAGTGAAGCGTCGGAATTTACAACTAGTGTCACAAGAATGGTTCAATACATAGACAGTAATATGAGTCAGTCTTCTTGTACTTAAGTCGGCATTGTGCCTTTTGTATTTAATTCCGAAGCAGTTTCTTCGTTTCATCGTCAATAAGAATATCAGAGGGATCCAGTAAACCTGAAGTGAAGCATCGGAATCTATAACTAGTGTCACAGAAATGGTTCAAAGCATAGAGAGTAGGAAGAGTCAGTCTTCTTGTACTTAAGTCTTCATTGTGCCTTTTGTATTTAATTCCGATGCAATTTCTGTGTTGCATCGTCAATTAGAAGGTCAGAGGGATACCGTAAACATGAAGTGTAGCTTCGGAATCTATAACTAGTATCACAGGAATGGTTCAAACATAGTCAACAAGAAGAGTCAGTCTTCTTGTACTTAATTCGGCATTGTTTTTTTTCTGTTTAATTCCGATGCAATTTCTGTGTTTCATCATCAATAAGAAGGTGAGAGGGATACAGTAAACCTGAAGTGAAGCATCGGAGTCTATAACTAGTGTCACAGGAATGGTTCAATTCATATTCAGTAAGAAGAGTCAGTCTTCTTGTACTTAATTCGGCATTGTGCCATTTCTATTTAATTCCGATGCTATTTCTGCGTTTCATTGTCAATAAGAAGGTCAGAGGGATACAGTAAACCTGAAGTGAGGCATCGGAATCTATAACTTGTGTCACAGGAATGGTTCAAAACGTAGTCAGTAGGAAGAGTCAGTCTTCTTGTACTTTTGTCGGCATTGTGCCTTTTGTATGTAATTCCGATCTAATTTCTGTGTTTCATCGTCAATAAGAAGGTATAAGGGATACAGTAAACCTGAAGTGAAGCATCGCAATCTATAACTAGTGTCACAGGAATGGTTCACAGCATAGTCAGTAAGAAGGGTCAGTCTTCTTGTACTTAAGTCGGCATTGTGCCTTTTCTATTTAATTCCGATGCAATATCTGTGTTTCGTCGTCAATAAGAAGGTCCAAGGGATACAGTAAACCTGAAGTGAAGCGTCGGAATCTATAACTAGTGTCACAGGAATGGTTCAATACATTGACAGTAATAAGAGTCAGTCTTCTTGTACTTAAGTCGGCATTGTGAATTTTGTATTTAATTCCGATGCAATTTCTTCGTTTGATCGTCAATAAGAAGGTCCCAGGGATACAGTAAACCTGAAGTGAAGCATCGGAATCTATAACTAGTGTCACAGGAATGGTTCAAAGCATAGAGAGTAGGAAGAGTCAGTCTTCTTGTCCTTAAGTCGGCATTGTGCCTTTTGTACTTAATTCCGATGCAATTTCTGTTTTTCATCGTCAATGAGAAGGTCAGAGGGATACAGTAAACATGAAGTGAAGCATCGGAATCTATAACTAGTGTCACAGGAATGGTTCAAAACATAGTCAATAAGAAGAGTCAGTCTTCTTGTGCTTAATTCGGCATTCCCCCTTTTTTTTACTTACGATGCAATTTCTGTGTTTCATCGTCAATAAGAAGGTCCAAGGGATACAGTCAACCTGAAGTGAAGCATCGGAATCTATACCTAGTGTCACAGAAATGGTTCAAATCATAGTCAGTAAGGAGAGTCAGTCTTCTTGTACTTAAGTCGGCATTGTGCATTTGTATTTAATTCCGATGCAATTTCTGTGTTTCATCGTCAATAAGAAGGTCAGAGGTATACAGTAAACCTGAAGTGAAGCATCGGAATGTGTAACTAGTGTCACAGGAATAGTTCAAATCATAGACAGTAGGAAGAGTCAGTCTTCTTGTACTTAAGTCGGCATTGTGCCTTTTGTATTTATTTCCGAAGCAATTTCTGTGTTTCATCATCAATAAGAAGGACAGAGGGATACAGTATACCTGAAGTGAAGCATCGGAATCTATAACTAGTGTCACAGGAATGGTACAAAAGCTAGACAGCAGCAAGAGTCTTTCTTCTTGTACTTAAGTCGGCATTGTGCCTTTTCTATGTAATTCCTATCCAATTTCTATGTTTCATCGTCAATAAGAAGGTCAGAGGAATACAGTAAACCTGAAGTAAATCATCGTAATCTATAACTAGTGTCACAGGAATGGTTCAAAACATAGACATTATGAAGAGTCAGTCTAGATGTACTTAAGCCGGCATTGTGCATTTTGTATTTAATTCCGATGCAATTTCTGTGTTTCATCGCCAATAAGAAGGTCCAAGGGATACAGTAAACCTGAAGTGAAGCATTGGAGTCTGTAACTAGTGTCACAGGAATGGTTCAAAACTTAGTCAGTAAGAAAAGTCAGTCTTCTTGTACTTAAGTCGGCATTGTGCCATTTCTATTTAGTTCCGATGTAATTTCTGTGTTTCATTGTCAATAAGAAGGTCAGAGGGATACAGTTAACCTGACGTGAGGCATCGGAATCTATAACTAGTATGTCAGGAATGGTTCAAAGCATAGACATTAGGAACAGTCAGTCTTCTTGTACTTAAGTCGGCATTGTGCCTTTTCTATATAATTCCGATGTAATTTCTGTGTTTCATCGTCAATAAGAAATGCAGATGGATACAGTAAACCTGAAGTGAAGCAACGGAATCTATAATAAGTGTCACAGGAATGGTTCAAAACATAGACTGTAGGAAGAGTCAGTCTTCTTGTACTTAAGTCTTCATTGTGCCTTTTGTATTAAATTCCGATGCAATTTCTACGTTTCATCATCAATAAGAAGGTCAGAGGGATACAGTAAACCTGAAGTGAAGCATCGGAGTCTATAACTAGTGTCCCAGGAATGGTTCAAAACATAGTCAGTAAGAAGAGTCAGTCTTCTTGTACTTAAGTCGGCATTGTGCCTTTTCAATTTAATTCCGATGCAATTTCTGTGTTTCATTGTCAATAAGAAGGTCAGAGGGATACAGTAAACCTGAAGTGAAGCATCGGAATCTATAACTGGTGTCACAGGAATGGTTCAAAACATAGTCAGTATGAAGAGTCAGTCTTCTTGTACTTAAGTCGGCATTGTGCCTTTTGAATTTAATTCCGATGCAATTTATGTGATTCATCGTCAATAAGTAGGTCCATGGGATACAGTAAACCTGAGGTGAGCGTCGCAATCTATAACTAGTGTCACATGAATGGCTCAAATCATAGTCAGTAACAAGAGTCAGTCTTCTTGTACTTAACTCTTCATTGTGCATTTTCTATTTACTTCCAATGCATATTCAGTGTTTCATCGTCAATAAGAAGGTCAGAGGGATACAGTAAACCTGAAGTGAAGCATTGGAATCTATAACTAGTGTCACAGGAATGGTTCAAAACATAGACAGTGGGAAGAGTCAGTCTTCTTGTACTTAAGTCGGCATTGTGTCTTTTCTATTTAATTCCGATGCAATTTCTGTGTTTCGTCGTCAATAAGAAGGTCCATGGGATACAGTAAATCTGAAGTAAAGCATCGGAATCTATAACTAGTGTCACAGGAATGGTTCAAAAGATAGATAGTAAGAAGAGGCGTTCTTCTTGTACTTAAGTCGGCATTGTGCATTCTGTATTTAATTTCGATGCAATTTTTTTTTTCATCGTCGATAAGAAGGTCAGAGGGATATAGTAAACCTGGAGCGAAGTATCGGAATCTATAACTAGTGTCACAGGAGTTGTTCAAACATAGACAGTAAGAAGAGTCAGTCTTCTTGTACTTAAAACGGAATTGAGCCTTTTGTATTTTATTCCGATCAAATTTCTTTGTTTCATCGTCAATAAGAAGGTCCACGGGATACAGTAAACCTGAAGTGAAGCATCGGAATCTATAACTAGTGTCACAGGAATGGTTCAAAACATAGTCAGTAAGAAGAGTCACTCTTCTTGTACTTAAGTCGGCATTGTGCCTATTCTATTTAATTCCGATGCAATATCTGCGTTTCATCGTCAATAAGAAGGTCCAAGGGATACAGTAAACCTGAGGTGAAGCATCGGAATCCATAAGTAGTGTCACAGGAATGGTTTAATACATAGTCAGTAAGAAGAGTCAGTCTTCTGGTACTTAATTCTTCATTGTGCATTTTTATTTAATTCCGATGCAATTTCTGTGTTTCATCGTCAATAAGAAGGTCAGAGGGATACAGTAAACCTGAAGTGAAGTATCGGAATCTAAATCTAGTATGACAGGAATGGTTCAAAGCAAAGACATTAGGAAGAGTCAGTCTTCTTGTACTTTAGTCGGCATTGTGTCTTTTCTATTTAATTCCGATGCAATTTCTGTGTTTCATCGTCAATAAGAAGGTCAGATGGATACAGTAAACCTGAAGTGAAGCATCGGAATCTATAATAAGTGTCACAGAAATGGTTCAAAACATAGTCAGTAAGAAGAGTCAGTCTTCTTGTACTTAAGTCGGCATTGTGCCTTTTCTATTTAATTCCGATGCAATGTCTGTGTTTCATCGTGAATACGAAGGTTAGAGGTATACAGTAAACTTGAAGTGAAGCATCGGAATCTATAACTAGTGTCACAGGATCGGTTCAAAACGTAGACAGTAAGAAGAGTCAGTCTTCTTATACATAAGTCGGCATTGTGCCTTTTGTATTCAATTCCGATGCAATATCTGTGTTTCATCGTCAATAAGAAGGTCCAAGGGATACTGTAAACCTGAAGTGAAGTATCGGAATCTATATCTAGTATGACAGGTATGGTTCAAAGCAAAGACATTAGGAAGAGTCAGTCTTCTTGTACTTAAGTCGGCATTGTGTCTTTTCTATTTAATTCCGATGCAATTTCTGTGTTTCATCGTCAATAAGAAGGTCAGATGGATACAGTAAACCTGAAGTGAAGCATCGGAATCTATAATAAGTGTCACAGGAATGGTTCAAAGCATAGACGGTAGGAAGAGTCAGTCTTCTTGTACTTAAGTCGGATTTGTGCCTTTTCTATTTAATTCCGATGCATTTTCTGTGTTTCCTTGTCAATAAGAAGGTCAGAGGGATACAGTTAACCTGAAGTGAAGCATCAGAATCTATAACTAGTGTCACAGGAATGGTTCAAAACATAGTCAGTAAGAAGAGTCAGTCTTCTTGTACTTAAGTCGGCATTGTGCCTTTTGAATTTAATTCCGATGCAATTTCTGTGATTCATCGTCAATAACAAGGTCCAAGGGATACAGTAAACCTGAGGTGAAGCATCGCAATCTATAACTAGTGTCACAGGAATGGTTCAAATCATAGTCAGTAAGAAGAGTCAGTCTTCTTGTACTTAACTCGGCATTGTGCCTTTTCTATTTACTTCCGATGCAAATTCAGTGTTTCATCGTCAATAAGAAGGTCAGAGGGATACAGTAAACCTGAAGTGAAGCATCGGAATCTATAACTAGTGTCACAGGAATGGTTCAAAAGCATAGACAGTAGGAAGAGTCAGTCTTTATGTACTTAAGTCGGCATTGTGCCTTTTCTATTTAATTCCGATGCAATTTCTGTGTTTCGTCGTCAATAAGAAGGTCCAAGGGATACAGTAAATCTGAAGTGAAGCATCGGAATCAATAACTAGTGTCACAGGAATGGTTCAAAACATTGGCAGTAAGAAGAGTCGGTCTTCTTGTACTTAAGTCGCCATTGTGCATTCTGTATTTAATTTCGATGCAATTTCTGTTTTTCATCGTCGATAAGAAGGTCAGAGGGATACAGTAAACCTGGAGTGAAGCATCGGAATCTATAACTAGTGTCACAGGAATTGTTCAAACATAGACAGTAAGAAGAGTCAGTCTTCTTGTACTTAAAACGGAATTGAGCCTTTTGTATTTTATTCCGATCAAATTTCTTTGTTTCATCGTCAATAAGAAGGACCACGGGATACAGTAAACCTGAAGTGAAGCATCGGAATCTATAACTAGTGACACAGGAATGGTTCAAAACATAGACAGTAAGAAGAGTCAGTCTTCTTGAACTGAAGCATCGGAATCTATAACTAGTGTCACAGGAATGGTTCAAAAGCAAAGACAGTAGGATGAGTCAGTCTTTATGTACTTAAGTCGGCATTGTGCCTTTTCTATTTAATTCCGATGCTATTTCTGTGTTTCGTCGTCAATAAGAAGGTCCAACGGATACAGTAAATCTGAAGTGAAGCATCGGAATCAATAACTAGTGTCACAGGAATGGTTCAAAACATAGACAGTAAGAAGAGTCGGTCTTCTTGTACTTAAGTCGCCATTGTGCATTCTGTATTTAATTTCGATGCAATTTCTGTTTTTCATCGTCGATAAGAAGGTCAGAGGGATACAGTAAACCCTGAGTGAAGCATCGGAATCTATAACTAGTGTCACAGGAATTGTTCAAACATAGACAGTAAGAAGAGTCAGTCTTCTTGTACTTAAAACGGAATTGAGCCTTTTGTATTTTATTCCGATCAAATTTCTTTGTTTCATCGTCAATAAGAAGGACCACGGGATACAGTAAACCTGAAGTGAAGCATCGGAATCTATAACTAGTGACACAGGAATGGTTCAAAACATAGACAGTAAGAAGAGTCAGTCTTCTTGTACTTAAGTCAGCATTGTGCTTTTTGTATTTAATTCCGATGCAATTTCTGTGTCTCATCGTCAATAAGAAGGTCTGAGGGATATAGTAAACCTGAAGTGAAGCATCGGAATCTATAATTAGTTTCAGAGGAATGGTTCAAACATAGACAGAAAGATGAGTCAGTCTTTTTGTACATAAGTCGGCATTGTGCCTTTTCTATTTAATTCCGATGCAATTTCTGTGTTTCATCTTCAATTGGAAGGTCGGAGGGATACAGTAAACCTGAAGTGAAGCATCGGAATCTATAACTAGTGTCACAGGAATGTTTCAAAACATAGACAGTAATTAGAGTCAGTCCTCTTGTACTTAAGTCGGCCTTGTGCTTTTTGTATCTAATTTCGATGCAATTTATGTGTTTCATCGTCAATTAGAAGGTCATAGGGACACAGTAAAACTGAAGTGAAGCATCGGAATCTATAACTACTGTGACAGGAATGGTTCAAAACATAGACAGTAGGAAGAGTCAGTCTTCTTATCCTTAAGTCGGCATTGTGCCTCTTCTATTTAATTCCGGTGCAATTTCTGTGTTTCGTCGTCAATAAGAAGTTCCAAGGGATACAGTAAACCTGAAGTGAAGCATCGGAATCTATAACTAGTGTCAGAGGAATGGTTCAAAACATAGACAGTAAGATGAGTCAGTCTTCTTGTACATAAGTCGGCATTGTGCCTTTTGTATTAGATTCCGATGCAATATCTGTGCTTCATCGTCAATAAGAAGGTCCAAGGGATACAGTAAACCTGAAGTGAAGCATCGGAATCTATATCAAGTGTCACAGGAATGGTTCAAAACATAGAGAATAGGAAGAGTCAGTCATCTTGTACTTAAGTCGGCATTGTGCCTTTTGCATTTAATTCCGATGCAATTTCGGTGTTTCATCGTCAATAAGAAGATCAGAGGGATACAGTAACCCTGAAGTGAAGCATCGGAATCCATAACTAATGTCACAGGAATGGTTCAAAACATAGTCAGTAAGAAGGGTCAGTCTTCTGGTACTTAATTCGGCATTGTGCATTTTTATTTAATTCCGAAATCAATTTCTGTGTTTCATCGTCAATAAGAAGGTCAGTGGGATACAGTAAACCTAAAGTGAAGCATCGGAATCTATAACTAGTGTCACAGGAATCGTTCAAAACATAGACAGTAGAAAGTGTCAGTCTTCTTCTACTAGAGTCGGCATTGTGCATTTTGTATTTATTTCCGATGCAATTTCTGAGTTTCATCGTGAATACGAAGGTTAGAGGTATACAGTAAACTTGAAGTGAAGCATCGGAATCTAACCCTAGTGTCACAGGATCGGTTCAAAACGTAGACAGTAAGAAGAGTCAGTCTTCTTGTACATAAGTCGGCATTGTGCCTTTTGTATTCAATTTCGATGCAATATCTGTGTTTCATCGTCAATAAGAAGGTCCAAGGGATACTGTAAACCTGAAGTGAAGTATCGGAATCTATATCTAGTATGACAGGAATGGTTCAAAGCAAAGACATTAGGAAGAGTCAGTCTTCTTGTACTTAAGTCGGCATTGTGTCTTTTCTATTTAATTCCGATGCAATTTCTTTGTTTCAATGTCAATAAGAAGGTCAGATGGATACAGTAAACCTGAAGTGAAGCATCGGAATCTATAATAAGTGTCACAGGAATGGTTCAAAGCATAGACGGTAGGAAGAGTCAGTCTTCTTGTATTTAAGTCGGCATTGTGCCTTTTGTATTTAATTCCGATGCAATTTCTGCGTTACATCATCAATAAGAAGGTCAGAGGGATACAGTAAACCTGAAGTGAAGCATGGGAGTCTATAACTAATGTCAAATGAATGGTTCAAAACATAGTCAGTAAGAAGAGTCAGTCTTCTTTTACTTAAGTCGGCATTGTGCCTTTTCAATTTAATTCCTATGCTATTTCTGTGTTTCATTGTCAATAAGAAGGTCAGAGGGATACAGTAAACCTGAAGTGAAGCATCAGAATCTATAACTAGTGTCACAGGAATGGTTCAAAACATAGTCAGTAAGAAGAGTCAGTCTTCTTGTACTTAAGTCGGCATTGTGCCTTTTGAATTTAATTCCGATGCAATTTCTGTGATTCATCGTCAATAACAAGGTCCAAGGGATACAGTAAACCTGAGGTGAAGCATCGCAATCTATAACTAGTGTCACAGGAATGGTTCAAATCATAGTCAGTAAGAAGAGTCAGTCTTCTTGTACTGAACTCGGCATTGTGCCTTTTCTATTTACTTCCGATGCAAATTCAGTGTTTCATCGTCAATACGAAGGTCAGAGGGATACAGTAAACCTGAAGTGAAGCATCGGAATCTATAACTAGTGTCACAGGAATGGTTCAATACATAGACAGTAATATGAATCAGTCTTCTTGTACTTAAGTCGGCATTGTGCCTTTTGTATTTAATTCCGAAGCAGTTTCTTCGTTTCATCGTCAATACGAAGGTCAGAGGGATACAGTAAACCTGAAGTGAAGCATCGGAATCTATAACTAGTGTCACAGGAATGTTTCAAAACATAGTCAGTAAGAAGAGTCAGTCTTCTTGTACTTAAGTCGTCATTGTGCCTTTTGTATTTAATTCCGATGCAGTTTTTGTGTTTCATCGTCAATAAGAAGGTCCAAGGGATACAGTAAACCTGAAGTGAAGAATCGGAATCAATAACTAGTGCCACAGGAATGGTTCAAAACATAGTCAGTAAGAAGAGTCAGTCTTCTTGCACTTAAGTCGGCATTGTGCCTTTTCTATTTAATTCCGATGCAATTTCTGTGTTTCATCGTCAATAAGAAGGTCCAAGGGATGCAGTACACCTGAAGTGAAGCATTGGAATCTAAAACCAGTGTCACAGGAATGGTTCAAAACATAGACAGTAAGAAGAGTCAGTCCTCTTGTACTTATGTCGGCATTGTGCCTTTCGTATTTTATTCCGAAGAAATTTTGGTGTTTCATCGTCAATAAGAAGGTCGAAGGGATACAGTAAACCTGAAGTGAAGCATCGGAATCTATAACTAGTGCTACAGGATCGGTTCAAATCATAGACAGTAATAAGAGTCAGTCTTCTTGTACTTAAGTCGGCATTGTGCCTTTTCTATTTAATTCCGATGCAATTTCTGTGTTTGATCGTCAATAAGAAGGTCCAAGGGATGCAGTCCACATGAAGTGAAGCATCGGAATCTATAACTAGTGTCACAGGACTGGTTCAAAACAAAGACAGTAAGATGAGTCAGTCTTCTTGTACTTAAGTCGGCATTGTGCCTTTTCCATTTAATTCCGATGCAATTTCTGTGTTTCATCGTCACTAAGAAGATCCGAGGGATACGGTGAACCTGAAGTGAAGCATCGGAATGTATAACTAGTGTCACAGGAATAGTTCAAATCATAGACTGTAGGAAGAGTCAGTCATCTTGTACTTAAGTCGGCATTGTGACTTTTGTATTTATTTCCGATACATATTCTGTGTTTCATTGTCAATAAGAAGGTCAGAGGGATACAGTAAACATGAAGTGAATCATCGGAATCTATAACTAGTGTTACAGGATCGGTTCAAAACATAGTCAGTAAGAAGAGTCAGTCTTCCCGTACTTAAGTCGGCATTGTGCCATTTCTATTTAATTCCGATGCAATTTCTGGGTTTCATTGTCAATAAGAAAGTCAGAGGGATACAGTAAACCTGAAGTGAAGCATTGGAATCTATAACTAGTGTCACAGGAATGGATCAAAACTTAGACAGTAAAAAGAGTCAGCCTACACATACTTAAGTCGGCATTGTGCCTTTTGTATTTAATTCCGATGCAATTTTTGTGTTTCATCGTCAATAAGAAGGTCCAAGGGATACAGTAAACCTGAAGTGAAGAATCGGAATCAATAACTAGTGTCACAGGAATGGATCAAAACATAGTCAGTAAGAAGACTCAGTCTTCTTGTACTTAAGTCGGCATTGTGCCTTTTCTATTTAATTCCGATGCAATTTCTGTGTTTCATCGTCAATAAGTAGGGACAAGGGATGCAGTACACCTGAAGTGAAGCATTGGAATCTATAACCAGTGTCACAGGAATGGTTCAAAACATAGACAGTAAGAAGAGTCAGTCCTCTTGTACTTATGTCGGCTTTGTGCCTTTCGTATTTTATTCCGATGAAATTTTGGTGTATCATCGTCAATAAGAAGGTCGAAGGGATACAGTAAACCTGAAGTGAAGCATCGGAATCTATAACTAGTGTTACAGGATCGGTTCAAAACATAGTCAGTAAGATGAGTCAGTCTTCTTGTACTTAAATCGGCATTGTGCCATTTCTATTTAATTCCGATGCAATTTCTGTGTTTCATTGTCAATAAGAAAGTCAGAGGGATACAGTAAACCTGAAGTGAAGCATTGGAATCTATAACTAGTGTCACAGGAATGTTTCAAAACATAGTCAGTAAGAAGAGTCAGTCTTCTTGTACTTAAGTCGGCATTGTGCCTTTTGTATTTAATTCCGATGAAATTTCTGTGTTTCATCGTCAATAAGAAGGTATGAGGGATACAGTAAACCTGAAGTGAAGCATCGCAATCTATAACTAGTGTCACAGGAATGATTCAAAACATAGTCAGCATGAAGAGTCAGTCTACTTTTACTTAAGTCGGCATTGTGCCTTTTCTATTTAATTCCCATGCAATTTCTGTGTTTCGTCGTCAATAAGAAGGTCCATGGGATACAGTAAACTAGAAGTGAAGCGTCGGAATCTTTAACTAGTGTCACAGGAATGGTTCAATACATAGACAGTAATATGAATCAGTCTTCTTGTACTAAAGTCGGCATTGTGCCTTTTGCATTTAATTCCGAAGCAGTTTCTTCGTTTCATCGTCAATACGAAGGTCAGAGGGATACAGTAAACCTGAAGTGAAGCATCGGAATCTATAACTAGTGTCACAGGAATGTTTCAAAACATAGTCAGTAAGAAGAGTCAGTCTTCTTGACCTTAAGTCGGCATTGTGCCTTTTGTATTTAATTCCGATGCAATTTCTGTGTTTCATCGTCAATAAGAAGGTATAAGGGATACAGAAAACCTGAAATGAAGCATCGCAATCTATAACTAGTGTCATAGGAATGGTTCAAAACATAGTCAGTAAAAAAGAGTCAGTCTTCTTGTACTTAAGTCGGCATTGTGACTTTTCTATTTAATTCCGATGCAATTTCTGTGTTTCATCGTCACTAAGAAGGTCAGAGGGATACAGTAAACCTGAATTGAAGCATCGGAATCTATAACTAGTGTCACAGGAATTTTTCAAAACATAGACATTAAGAAGAGTCAGTACTCTTGTACTTAAGTCGGCATTGTGCTTTTTGTATCTAATTCCGATGCAATTTCTGTGTTTTATCGTCAATAAGAAGGTCAGAGGGATACAGTAAACCTGAAGGGAAGCATCGGAATCTATAACTAGTGTCACAGGAATGGTTCAAAACATAGACTGTAGGAAGAGTCAGTCTTCTTGTACTTAAGTCAGCATTGTGCCTTTTCTATTTAATTCCGATGCAATTTCTGTGTTTCGTCGTCAATAAGAAGGTCCTAGGGATACAGTAAACTAGAAGTGAAGCGTCGGAATCTACAACTAGTGTCACAAGAATGGTTCAATACATAGACAGTAATATGAGTCAGTCTTCTTGTACTGAAGTCGGCATTGTGCCTTTTGTATTTAGTTCCGAAGCAGTTTCTTCGTTTCATCGTCAATAAGAAGATCAGAGGGATCCAGTAAACCTGAAGTGAAGCATCGGAATCCATAACTAGTGTCACAGGAATGGTTCAAAGCATAGAGAGTAGGAAGAGTCAGTCTTCTTGTACTTAAGTCTTCATTCTGCCTTTTGTATTTAATTCCGATGCAATTTCTGTGTTGCATCATCAATAAGAAGGTGAGAGGGATACAGTAAACCTGAAGTGAAGCATCGGAGTCCATAACTAGTGTCACAGGTATGGTTCAATTCATATTCAGTAAGAAGAGTCAGTCTTCTTGTACTTATTTCGGCATTGTGCCATTTCTATTTAATTCCGATGCTATTTCTGCGTTTCATTGTCAATAAGAAGGTCAGAGGGATACAGTAAACCTGAAGTGAGGCATCGGAATCTATAACTAGTGTCACAGGAATGGTTCAAAACATAGTCAGTAGGAAGAGTCAGTCTTCTTGTACTTTTGTCGGCATTGTGCCTTTTGTATGTAATTCCGATCTAATTTCTGTGTTTCATCGTCAATAAGAAGGTATAAGGGATACAGTAAACCTGAAGTGAAGCATCGCAATCTATAACTAGTGTCACAGGAATGGTTCACAGCATAGTCCGTAAGAAGGGTCAGTCTTCTTGTACTTAAGTCGGCATTGTGCCTTTTCTATTTAATTCCGATGCAATATCTGTATTTCGTCGTCAATAAGAAGGTCCAAGGGATACAGTAAACCTGAAGTGAAGCATCGGAATCTATAACTAGTGTCACAGGAATGGTTCAAATCATAGTCAGTAAGAAGAGTCAGTCTTCTTGTACTTAAGTCGGCATTGTGCCTTTTCTATTTAATTCCGATGCAATATCTGGGTTTCGTCGTCAATAAGAAGGTCCAAGGGATACAGTAAACCTGAAGTGAAGCATCGGAATCTATAACTAGTGTCACAGGAATGTTTCAAAACATAGACAGTAAGAAGAGTCAGTCCTCTTGTACTTAAGTCGGCATTGTGAATTTTCTATTTAATTCCGATGTAATTTCTGTGTTTCGTCGTCAATAAGAAGGTCCAAGGGATAAAGCAAACCTGAAGTGAACGTCGGAATCTATAACTAGTGTCACAGGAATGGTTCAATACATTGACAGCAATAAGAGTCAGTCTTCTTGTACTTAAGTCGGCATTGTGCCTTTTGTATTTAATTCCGATGCAATTTCTTCGTTTGATCGTCAATAAGAAGGTCCCAGGGATACAGTAAACCTGAAGTGAAGCATCGGAATCTATAACTAGTGTCACAGGAATGGTTCAAAGCATAGAGAGTAGGAAGAGTCACTCTTCTTGTACTTAAGTCGGCATTGTGCCTTTTGTACTTAATTCCGATGCAATTTCTGTTTTTCATCGTCAATGAGAAGGTCAGAGGGATACAGTAAACATGAAGTGAAGCATCGGAATCTATAACTAGTGTCACAGGAATGGTTCAAAACATAGTCAATAAGAAGAGTCAGTCTTCTTGTGCTTAATTCGGCATTGCGCCTTTTTATTTACTTACGATGCAATTTCTGTGTTTCATCGTCAATAAGAAGGTCCAAGGGATACAGTCAACCTGAAGTGAAGCATCGGAATCTATTACTAGTGTCACAGAAATGGTTCAAATCATAGTCAGTAAGGAGAGTCAGTCTTCTTGTACTTAAGTCGGCATTGTGCATTTGTATTTAATTCCGATGCAATTTCTGTGTTTCATCGCCAATAAGAAGGTCCAAGGGATACAGTAAACCTGAAGTGAAGATCGGAATCAATAACTAGTGTCACAGGAATGGTTCAAAACATAGTCAGTAAGAAGAGTCAGTCTTCTTGTACTTAAGTCGGCATTGTGCCTTTTCTGTTTAATTCCGATGCAATTTCTGTGTTTCATCGACAATAAGAAGGTCAGAGGGATACAGTAAACCTGAAGTGAAGCATCGGAATGTATAAGTGGTGTCACAGGAATGGTTCAAAACATATTCAGTAAGAAGGATCAGTCTTCTTGTACCTATGTCGGCATTGTGCTTTTCGTATTTCATTCCGATGCAATTTCGGTGTTTCATCGTCAATAAGAAGGTCCAAGGGATACAGTAAACCTGAAGTGAAGCATTGGAGTCTGTAACTAGTGTCACAGGAATGGTTCAAAACTTAGCCAGTAAGAAATGTCAGTCCTCTTGTACTTAAGTCGGCATTGTGCCATTTCTATTTAGTTCCGATGTAATTTCTGTGTTTAATTGTCAATAAGAAGGTCAGAGGGATACAGTAAACCTGACGTGAGGCATCGGAATCTATAACTAGTATGTCAGGAATGGTTCAAAGCATAGACATTAGGAACAGTCAGTCGTCTTGTACTTAAGTCGGCATTGTGCCTTTTCTATATAATTCCGATGTAATTTCTGTGTTTCATCGTCAATAAGAAATGCAGATGGATAAAGTAAACCTGAAGTGAAGCAACGGAATCTATAATAAGTGTCACAGGAATGGTTCAAAACATAGACTGTAGGAAGAGTCAGTCTTCTTGTACTTAAGTCTTCATTGTGCCTTTTGTATTAAATTCCGATGCAATTTCTGCGTTTCATCATCAATAAGAAGGTCAGAGGGATACAGTAAACCTGAAGTGAAGCATCGGAGTCTATAACTAGTGTCACAGGAATGGTTCAAAACATAGTCAGTAAGAAGAGTCAGTCTTCTTGTACTTAAGTCGGCATTGTGCCTTTTCAATTTAATTCCGATGCAATTTCTGTGTTTCATTGTCAATAAGAAGGTCAGAGGGATACAGTAAACCTGAAGTGAAGCATCGGAATCTATAACTGGTGTCACAGGAATGGTTCAAATCATAGTCAGTATGAAGAGTCACTCTTCTTGTACTTAAGTCGGCACTGTGCCTTTTGAATTTAATTCCGATGCAATTTATGTGATTCATCGTCGATAAATAGGTCCATGGGATACAGTAAACCTGTGGTGAGCGTCGCAATCTATAACTAGTGTCACATGAATGGCTCAAATCATAGTCAGTAACAAGAGTCAGTCTTCTTGTACTTAACTCTTCATTGTGCATTTTCTATTTACTTCCAATGCATATTCAGTGTTTCATCGTCAATAAGAAGGTCAGAGGGATACAGTAAACCTGAAGTGAAGCATTGGAATCTATAACTAGTGTCACAGGAATGGTTCAAAACATAGACAGTAGGAAGAGTCAGTCTTCTTGTACTTAAGTCGGCATTGTGCCTTTTCTATTTAATTCCGATGCAATTTCTCTGTTTCGTCGTCAATAAGAAGGTCCTAGGGATACAGTAAACTAGAAGTGAAGCGTCGGAATCTACAACTAGTGTCACAAGAATGGTTCAATACATAGACAGTAATATGAGTCAGTCTTCTTGTACTTAAGTCCGCATTGTGCCTTTTGTATTTAATTCCGAAGCAGTTTCTTCGTTTCATCGTCAATAAGAATATCAGAGGGATCCAGTAAACCTGAAGTGAAGCATCGGAATCTATAACTAGTGTCACAGGAATGGTTCAAAGCATAGAGAGTAGGAAGAGTCAGTCTTCTTGTACTTAAGTCTTCATTGTGCCTTTTGTATTTAATTCCGATGCAATTTCTGTGTTGCATCGTCAATTAGAAGGTCAGAGGGATACCGTAAACATGAAGTGTAGCTTCGGAATCTATAACTAGTATCACAGGAATGGTTCAAACATAGTCAACAAGAAGAGTCAGTCTTCTTGTACTTAATTCGGCATTGTGCCTTTTCTGTTTAATTCCGATGCAATTTCTGTGTTTCATCATCAATAAGAAGGTGAGAGGGATACAGTAAACCTGAAGTGAAGCATCGGAGTCTATAACTAGTGTCACAGGAATGGTTCAATTCATTTTCAGTAAGAAGAGTCAGTCTTCTTGTACTTAATTCGGCATTGTGCCATTTCTATTTAATTCCGATGCTATTTCTGCGTTTCCTTGTCAATAAGAAGGTCAGAGGGATACAGTAAACCTGAAGTGAGGCATCGGAATCTATAACTAGTGTCACAGGAATGGTTCAAAACATAGTCAGTAGGAAGAGTCAGTCTTCTTGTACTTTTGTCGGCATTGTGCCTTTTGTATGTAATTCCGATCTAATTTCTGTGTTTCGTCGTCAATAAGAAGGTATAAGGGATACAGTAAACCTGAAGTGAAGCATCGCAATCTATAACTAGTGTCACAGGAATGGTTCACAGCATAGTCAGTAAGAAGGGTCAGTCTTCTTGTACTTAAGTCGGCATTGTGCCTTTTCTATTTAATTCCGATGCAATATCTGTGTTTCGTCGTCAATAAGAAGGTCCAAGGGATACAGTAAACCTGAAGTGAAGCGTCGGAATCTATAACTAGTGTCACAGCAATGGTTCAATACATTGACAGAAATAAGAGTCACTCTTCTTGTACTTAAGTCGGCATTGTGCCTTTTGTATTTAATTCCGATGCAATTTCTTCGTTTGATCGTCAATAAGAAGGTCCCAGGGATACAGTAAACCTGAAGTGAGGCATCGGAATCTATAACTAGTGTCACAGGAATGGTTCAAAGCATAGAGAGTAGGAAGAGTCAGTCTTCTTGTATTTAAGTCGGCATTGTGCCTTTTGTACTTAATTCCGATGCAATTTCTGTTTTTCATCGTCAATGAGAAGGTCAGAGGGATACAGTAAACATGAAGTGAAGCATCGGAATCTATAACTAGTGTCACAGGAATGGTTCAAAACATAGTCAATAAGAAGAGTCAGTCTTCTTGTGCTTAATTCGGCATTGCGCCTTTTTATTTACTTACGATGCAATTTCTGTGTTTCATCGTCAATAAGAAGGTCCAAGGGATACAGTCAACCTGAAGTGAAGCATCGGAATCTATAACTAGTGTCACAGAAATGGTTCAAATCATAGTCAGTAAGGAGAGTCAGTCTTCTTGTACTTAAGTCGGCATTGTGCATTTGTATTTAATTCCGATGCAATTTCTGTGTTTCATCGTCAATAAGAAGGTCAGAGGTATACAGTAAACCTGAAGTGAATCATCGGAATGTGTAACTAGTGTCACAGGAATAGTTCAAAACATAGACAGTAGGAAGAGTCAGTCTTCTTGTACTTAAGTCGGCATTGTGCCTTTTGTATTTATTTCCGAAGCAATTTCTGTGTTTCATCATCAATAAGAAGGACAGAGGGATACAGTAAACCTGAAGTGAAGCATCGGAATCCATAACTAGTGTCACAGGAATGGTACAAAAATTAGACAGCAGGAAGAGTCTTTCTTCTTGTACTTAAGTCGGCATTGTGCCTTTTCTATGTAATTCCTATCCAATTTCTATGTTTCATCGTCAATAAGAAGGTCAGAGGAATACAGTAAACCTGAAGTAAATCATCGTAATCTATAACTAGTGTCACAGGAATGGTTCAAAACATAGACATTATGAAGAGTCAGTCTAGATGTACTTAAGTCGGCATTGTGCATTTTGTATTTAATTCCGATGCAATTTCTGTGTTTCATCGCCAATAAGAAGGTCCAAGGGATACAGTAAACCTGAAGTGAAGATCGGAATCAATAACTAGTGTCACAGGAATGGTTCAAAACATAGTCAGTAAGAAGAGTCAGTCTTCTTGTACTTAAGTCGGCATTGTGCCTTTTCTGTTTAATTCCGATGCAATTTCTGTGTTTCATCGACAATAAGAAGGTCAGAGGGATACAGTAAACCTGAAGTGAAGCCTCGGAATGTATAAGTGGTGTCACAGGAATGGTTCAAAACATATTCAGTAAGAAGAATCAGTCTTCTTGTACCTATGTCGGCATTGTGCTTTTCGTATTTCATTCCGATGCAATTTCGGTGTTTCATCGTCAATAAGAAGGTCCAAGGGATACAGTAAACCTGAAGTGAAGCATTGGAGTCTGTAACTAGTGTCACAGGAATGGTTCAAAACTTAGTCAGTAAGAAAAGTCAGTCTTCTTGTACTTAAGTCGGCATTGTGCCATTTCTATTTAGTTCCGATGTAATTTCTGTGTTTCATTGTCAATAAGAAGGTCAGAGGGATACAGTAAACCTGACGTGAGGCATCGGAATCTATAACTAGTATGTCAGGAATGGTTCAAAGCATAGACATTAGGAACAGTCAGTCTTCTTGTACTTAAGTCGGCATTGTGCCTTTTCTATATAATTCCGATGTAATTTCTGTGTTTCATCGTCAATAAGAAATGCAGATGGATACAGTAAACCTGAAGTGAAGCAACGGAATCTATAATAAGTGTCACAGGAATGGTTCAAAACATAGACTGTAGGAGGAGTCAGTCTTCTTGTACTTAAGTCTTCATTGTGCCTTTTGTATTAAATTCCGATGCAATTTCTACGTTTCATCATCAATAAGAAGGTCAGAGGGATACAGTAAACCTGAAGTGAAGCATCGGAGTCTGTAACTAGTGTCCCAGGAATGGTTTAAAACATAGTCAGTAAGAAGAGTCAGTCTTCTTGTACTTAAGTCGGCATTGTGCCTTTTCAATTTAATTCCGATGCAATTTCTGTGTTTCATTGTCAATAAGAAGGTCAGAGGGATACAGTAAACCTGAAGTGAAGCATCGGAATCTATAACTGGTGTCACAGGAATGGTTCAAAACATAGTCAGTATGAAGAGTCAGTCTTCTTGTACTTAAGTCGGCATTGTGCCTTTTGAATTTAATTCCGATGCAATTTATGTGATTCATCGTCAATAAGTAGGTCCATGGGATACAGTAAACCTGAGGTGAGCGTCGCAATCTATAACTAGTGTCACATGAATGGCTCAAATCATAGTCAGTAACAAGAGTCGGTCTTCTTGTACTTAACTCTTCATTGTGCATTTTCTATTTACTTCCAATGCATATTCAGTGTTTCATCGTCAATAAGAAGGTCAGAGGGATACAGTTAACCTGAAGTGAAGCATTGGAATCTATAACTAGTGTCACAGGAATGGTTCAAAACATAGACACATAGGAAGAGTCAGTCTTCTTGTACTTAAGTCGGCATTGTGTCTTTCCTATTTAATTCCGATGCAATTTCTGTGTTTCGTCGTCAATAAGAAGGTCCATGGGATATAGTAAATCTGAAGTGAAGCATCGGAATCTATAACTAGTGTCACAGGAATGCTTCAAAACATAGACAGTAAGAAGAGGCGTTCTTCTTGTACTTAAGTCGGCATTGTGCATTCTGTATTTAATTTCGATGCAATTTTTTTTTCATCGTCGATAAGAAGGTCAGAGGGATATAGTAAACCTGGAGTGAAGTATCGGAATCTATAACTAGTGTCACAGGAGTTGTTCAAACATAGACAGTAAGAAGAGTCAGTCTTCTTGTACTTAAAACGGAATTGAGCCTTTTGTATTTTATTCCGATCAAATTTCTTTGTTTCATCGTCAATAAGAAGGTCCACGGGATACAGTAAACCTGAAGTGAAGCATCGGAATCTATAACTAGTGTCACAGGAATGGTTCAAAACATAGTCAGTAAGAAGAGTCACTCTTCTTGTACTTAAGTCGGCATTGTGCCTATTCTATTTAATTCCGATGCAATGTCTGTGTTTCATCGTCAATAAGAAGGTCAGTGTTATACATTAAACCTGAAGTGAAGCATCGGAATGTATGACTAGTGTCACAGGAATCGTTCAAAACATAGACAGTAGAAAGTGTCAGTCTTCTTCTACTAGAGTCGGCATTGTGCATTTTGTATTTATTTCCGATGCAATTTCTGAGTTTCATCGTGAATACGAAGGTTAGAGGTATACAGTAAACTTGAAGTGAAGCATCGGAATCTATAACTAGTGTCACGGGATCGGTTCAAAACGTAGACAGTAAGAAGAGTCAGTCTACTTGTACATAAGCCGGCATTGTGTCTTTTGTATTCAATTCCGATGCAATATCTGTGTTTCATCGTCAATAAGAAGGTCCAAGGGATCCTGTAAACCTGAAGTGAAGTATCGGAATCTATATCTAGTATGACAGGTATGGTTCAAAGCAAAGACATTAGGAAGAGTCAGTCTTCTTGTACTTAAGTCGGCATTGTGTCTTTTCTATTTAATTCCGATGCAATTTCTGTGTTTCATCGTCAATAAGAAGGTCAGATGGATACAGTAAACCTGAAGTGAAGCATCGGAATCTATAATAAGTGTCACAGGAATGGTTCAAAGCATAGACGGTAGGAAGAGTCAGTCTTCTTGTACTTAAGTCGGATTTGTGCCTTTTCTATTTAATTCCGATGCATTTTCTGTGTTTCCTTGTCAATAAGAAGGTCAGAGGGATACAGTTAACCTGATGTGAAGCATCAGAATCTATAACTAGTGTCACAGGAATGGTTCAAAACATAGTCAGTAAGAAGAGTCAGTCTTCTTGTACTTAAGTCGGTATTGTGCCTTTTGAATTTAATTCCGATGCAATTTCTGTGATTCATCGTCAATAACAAGGTCCAAGGGATACATTAAACCTGAGGTGAAGCATCGCAATCTATAACTAGTGTCACAGGAATGGTTCAAAACATAGTCAGTAAGAAGAGTCAGTCTTCTTGTACTTAACTCTTCATTGTGCCTTTTTTATTTACTTCCGATGCAAATTCAGTGTTTCATCGTCAATAAGAAGGTCAGAGGGATACAGTAAACCTGAAGTGAAGCATCGGAATCTATAACTAGTGTCACAGGAATGGTTCAAAAGCATAGACAGTAGGAAGAGTCAGTCTTTATGTACTTAAGTCGGCATTGTGCCTTTTCTATTTAATTCCGATGCAATTTCTGTGTTTCGTCGTCAATAAGAAGGTCCAAGGGATACAGTAAATCTGAAGTGAAGCATCGGAATCAATAACTAGTGTCACAGGAATGGTTCAAAACATAGACAGTAAGAAGAGTCGGTCTTCTTGTACTTAAGTCGCCATTGTGCATTCTGTATTTAATTTCGATGCAATTTCTGTTTTTCATCGTCGATAAGAAGGTCAGAGGGATACAGTAAACCTGGAGTGAAGCATCGGAATCTATAACTAGTGTCACAGGAATTGTTCAAACATAGACAGTAAGACGAGTCAGTCTTCTTGTACTTAAAACGGAATTGAGCCTTTTGTATTTTATTCCGATCAAATTTCTTAGTTTCATCGTCAATAAGAAGGACCACGGGATACAGTAAACCTGAAGTGAAGCATCGGAATCTATAACTAGTGACACAGGAATGGTTCAAAACATAGACAGTAAGAAGAGTCAGTCTTCTTGAACTGAAGCATCGGAATCTATAACTAGTGTCACAGGAATGGTTCAAAAGCAAAGACAGTGGGAAGAGTCAGTCTTTATGTACTTAAGTCGGCATTGTGCCTTTTCTATTTAATTCCGATGCTATTTCTGTGTTTCGTCGTCAATAAGAAGGTCCAAGGGATACAGTAAATCTGAAGTGAAGCATCGGAATCAATAACTAGTGTCACAGGAATGGTTCAAAACATAGACAGTAAGAAGAGTCGGTCTTCTTGTACTTAAGTCGCCATTGTGCATTCTGTATTTAATTTCGATGCAATTTCTGTTTTTCATCGTCGATAAGAAGGTCAGAGGGATACAGCAAACCCTGAGTGAAGCATCGGAATCTATAACTAGTGTCACAGGAATTGTTCAAACATAGACAGTAAGAAGAGTCAGTCTTCTTGTACTTAAAACGGAATTGAGCCTTTTGTATTTTATTCCGATCAAATTTCTTTGTTTCATCGTCAATAAGAAGGACCACGGGATACAGTAAACCTGAAGTGAAGCGTCGGAATCTATAACTAGTGACACAGGAATGGTTCAAAACATAGACAGTAAGAAGAGTCAGTCTTCTTGTACTTAAGTCAGCATTGTGCTTTTTGTATTTAATTCGGATGCAATTTCTGTGTCTCACGTTAATAAGAAGGTCTGAGGGATATAGTAAACCTGAAGTGAAGCATCGGAATCTATAACTAGTTTCAGAGGAATGGTTCAAACATAGACAGAAAGATGAGTCAGTCTTTTTGTACATAAGTCAGCATTGTGCCTTTTCTATTTAATTCCGATGCAATTTCTGTGATTCATCGTCAATATGAAGGTCCTAGGAGTACAGTAAACCTGAAGTGAAGCATCGGAATCTATAACTAGTGTCACAGGAGTGGTTCAAAACATAGACAGTAAGAAGAGTAAGTCTTCTTGTACATAAGTCGGCATTGTGCCTTTTCTATTTAATTCCGATGCAATTTCTGTGTTTCATCTTCAATTGGAAGGTCGAAGGGATACAGTAAACCTGAAGTGAAGCATCGGAATCTATAACTAGTGTCACAGGAATGTTTCAAAACATAGACAGTAATTAGAGTCAGTCCTCTTGTACTTAAGTCGGCCTTGTGCTTTTTGTATCTAATTTCGATGCAATTTATGTGTTTCATCGTCAATTAGAAGGTCATAGGGACACAGTAAAACTGAAGTGAAGCATCGGAATCTATAACTAGTGTGACAGGAATGGTTCAAAACATAGACAGTAGGAAGAGTCAGTCTTCTTATCCTTAAGTCGGCATTGTGCCTCTTCTATTTAATTCCGGTGCAATTTCTGTGTTTCGTCGTCAATAAGAAGGTCCAAGGGATACAGTAAACCTGAAGTGAAGCATCGGAATCTATAACTAGTGTCAGAGGAATGGTTCAAAACATAGACAGTAAGATGAGTCAGTCTTCTTGTACATAAGTCGGCATTGTGCCTTTTGTATTTGATTCCGATGCAATATCTGTGCTTCATCGTCAATAAGAAGGTCCAAGGGATACAGTAAACCTGAAGTGAAGCATCGGAATCTATATCAAGTGTCACAGGAATGGTTCAAAACATAGAGAATAGGAAGAGTCAGTCATCTTGTACTTAAGTCGGCATTGTGCCTTTTGCATTTAATTCCGATGCAATTTCGGTGTTTCATCGTCAATAAGAAGATCAGAGGGATACAGTAACCCTGAAGTGAAGCATCGGAATCCATAACTAATGTCACAGGAATGGTTTAAAACATAGTCAGTAAGAAGGGTCAGTCTTCTGGTACTTAATTCGGCATTGTGCATTTTTATTTAATTCCGAAATCAATTTCTGTGTTTCATCGTCAATAAGAAGGTCAGTGGGATACAGTAAACCTAAAGTGAAGCATCGGAATCTATAACTAGTGTCACAGAAATGGTTCAAAACATAGTCAGTAAGAAGAGTCAGTCTTCTTGTACTTAAGTCGGCATTGTGCCTTTTCTATTTAATTCCGATGCAATGTCTGTGTTTCATCGTCAATAAGAAGGTCAGTGTTATGCATTAAACCTGAAGTGAAGCATCGGAATGTATGACTAGTGTCACAGGAATCGTTCAAAACATAGACAGTAGAAAGTGTCAGTCTTCTTCTACTAGAGTCGGCATTGTGCATTTTGTAATTATTTCCGATGCAATTTCTGAGTTTCATCGTGAATACGAAGGTTAGAGGTATACAGTAAATTTGAAGTGAAGCATCGGAATCTATAACTAGTGTCACAGGATCGGTTCAAAACGTAGACAGTAAGAAGAGTCAATCTTCTTGTACATAAGTCGGCATTGCGCCTTTTGTATTCAATTCCGATGCAATTTCTGTGTTTCGTCGTCAATAAGAAGGTCCAAGGGATACAGTAAATCTGAAGTGAAGCATCGGAATCTATAACTAGTGTCACAGGAATGGTTCAAAACATAGACAGTAAGAAGAGTCGGTCTTCTTGTACGTAAGTCGCCATTGGGCATTCTGTATTTAATTTCGATGCAATTTCTGTTTTTCATGGACGATAAGAAGGTCAGAGGGATACAGTAAACCTGGAGTGAAGCATCGGAATCTATAACTATTGACACAGGAATTGTTCAAACTTAGACAGTAAGAAGAGTCAGTCTTCTTGTACTTAAGTCAGCATTGTGCTTTTTGTATTTAATTCCGATACAATTTCTGTGTCTCATCGTCAATAAGACGGTCAGAGGGATATAGTAAACCTGAAGTGAAGCATCGGAATCTATAACTAGTGTCAGAGGAATGGTTCAAACATAGACAGAAAGATGAGTCAGTCTTTTTGTGCATAAGTCAGAATTATGCCTTTTCTATTTAATTCCGATGCAATTTCTGTGTTTCATCTTCAATATGAAGGTCGGAGGGATACAGTAAACCTGAAGTGGAGCATCGGAATCTATAACTAGTGTCACAGGAATTTTTCAAAACATAGACAGTAATTAGAGTCAGTCCTCTTGTACTTAAGTCGGCCTTGTGCTTTTTGTATCTAATTCCGATGCAATTTATGTGTTTCATCGTCAATTAGAAGGTCATAGGGACACAGTAAAACTGAAGTAAAGCATCGGAATCTATAACTAGTGTCACAGGAATGGTTCAAAACATAGACAGTAGGAAGAGTCAGTCTTCTTATCCTTAAGTCGGCATTGTGCCTCTTCTATTTCATTCCGATGCAATTTCTGTGTTTCGTCGTCAATAAGAAGGTCCAAGGGATACAGTAAACCTAAAGTGAAGCATCGGAATCTATGACTAGTGTCAGAGGAATGGTTCAAAACATAGACAGTAAGATGAGTCAGTCTTCTTGTACATAAGTCGGCATTGTGACTTTTGTATTTGATTCCGATGCAATATCTGTGTTTCATCGTCAATAAGAAGGTCCAAGGGATACAGTAAACCTGAAGTGAAGCATCGGAATCTATATCTAGTGTCACAGGAATGGTTCAAAACATAGAGAATAGGAAGAGTCAGTCATCTTGTACTTAAGTCGGCATTGTGCCTTTTGCATTTAATTGCGATGCAATTTCGGTGTTTCATCGTCAATAAGAAGATCAGAGGGATACAGTAACCCTGAAGTGAAGCATCGGAATCCATAACTAGTGTCACAGGAATGGTTCAAAACATAGTCAGTAAGAAGAGTCAGTCTTCTGGTACTTAATTCGGCATTGTGCATTTTTATTTAATTCCGAAATCAATTTCTGTGTTTCATCGTCAATAAGAAGGTCAGTGGGATACAGTAAACCGAAAGTGAAGCATCGGAATCTATAACTAGTGTCACAGAAATGGTTCAAAACATAGTCAGTAAGAAGAGTCACTCTTCTTGTACTTAAGTCGGCATTGTGCCTTTTCTATTTAATTAAGATGCAATGTCTGTGTTTTATCGTCAATAAAAAGGTCAGTGGGATACATTAATCCTGAAGTGAACCATCGGATTGTATAACTAGTGTCACAGGAATCGTTCAAAACATAGACAGTAGAAAGAGTCAGTCTTCTTCTACTTGAGTCGGCATTGTGCATTTTGTATTTATTTCCGATGCAATTTCTGAGTTTCATCGTCAATACGAAGGTTAGAGGTATACAGTAAACTTGAAGTGAAGCATCGGAATCTATAACTAGTGTCACAGGATCGGTTCAAAACATAGACAGTAAGGAGAGTCAGTCTTCTTGTACATAAGTCGGCATTGTGCCTTTTGTATTTAATTCCGATGCAATATCTGTCTTTCATCGTCAATAAGAAGGTCCAAGGGATACAGTAAACCTGAAGTGAAGTATCGGAATCTATATCTAGTGTCACAGGAATGGTTCAAAACATAGAGAATAGGAAGAGTCAGACATCATGTACTTAAGTCGGCATTGTGCCTTTTGCATTTAATTTCGATGCAATTTCGGTGTTTCATCGTCAATAAGAAGATCAGTGGGATACAGTAAACCTGAAGTGAGGCATCGGAATCCATAACTAGTGTCACAGGAATGGTTCAAAACATAGTCAGTAAGATGAGTCAGTCTTCTGTTACTTAATTCGGCATAGTGCATTTTTATTTAATTCCGATGCAATTTCTGTGTTTCATCGTCAATAAGAAGGTCAGAAGGATACAGTAAACCTAAAGTGAAGCATCGGAATCTATAACTAGTATCACACGAATGGTTCAAAGCATAGACAGTAGGAAGAGTCAGTCTTCTTGTACTTAAGTCGGCATTGTGCCTTTTGTATTTAATTCCGATGCAATTTCTGCGTTTCATCATCAATAAGAAGGTCAGAGGGATACAGTAAACCTGAAGTGAAGCATGGGAGTCTATAACTAGTGTCAAATGAATGTTTCAAAACATAGTCAGTAAGAAGAGTCAGTCTTCTTTTACTTAAGTCGGCATTGTGCCTTTTCAATTTAATTCCTATGCAATTTCTGTGTTTCATTGTCAATAAGAAGGTCAGAGGGATACAGCAAACCTGAAGTGAAGCATCGGAATCTATAACTAGTGTCACAGGAATGGTTCAAAACATAGACAGTAAGAAGAGTAAGTCTTCTTGTACATAAGTCGGCATTGTGCCTTTTCTATTTAATTCCGATGCAATTTCTGTGTTTCATCTTCAATATGAAGGTCGGAGGGATACAGTAAACCTGAAGTGAAGCATCGGAATCTATAACTAGTGTCACAGGAATGTTTCAAAACATAGACAGTAATTACAGTCACTCCTCTTGTACTTAAGTCGGCCTTGTGCTTTTTGTATCTAATTCCGATGCAATTTATGTGTTTCATCGTCAATTAGAAGGTCATAGGGACACAGTAAAACAGAAGTGAAGCATCGGAATCTATAACTAGTGTCACAGGAATGGTTCAAAACATAGACAGTAGGAAGTGTCAGTCGTCTTATCCTTAAGTCGGCATTGTGCCTCTTCTATTTAATTCCGATGCAATTTCTGTGTTTCGTCGTCAATAAGAAGGTCCAAGGGATACAGTAAACCTGAAGTGAAGCATCGGAATCTATATCTAGTGTCACAGGAATGGTTCAAAACATAGAGAATAGGAAGAGTCAGTCATCTTGTACTTAAGTCGGCATTGTGCCTTTTGCATTTAATTGCGATGCAATTTCGGTGTTTCATCGTCAATAAGAAGATCAGAGGGATACAGTAACCCTGAAGTGAAGCATCGGAATCCATAACTAGTGTCACAGGAATGGTTCAAAACATAGTCAGTAAGAAGAGTCAGTCTTCTGGTACTTAATTCGGCATTGTGCATTTTTATTTAATTCCGAAATCAATTTCTGTGTTTCATCGTCAATAAGAAGGTCAGTGGGATACAGTAAACCGAAAGTGAAGCATCGGAATCTATAACTAGTGTCACAGAAATGGTTCAAAACATAGTCAGTAAGAAGAGTCCCTCTTCTTGTACTTAAGTCGGCATTGTGCCTTTTCTATTTAATTCCGATGCAATGTCTGTGTTTCATCGTCAATAAGAAGGTCAGTGGGATACATTAAACCTGAAGTGAACCATCGGATTGTATAACTAGTGTCACAGGAATCGTTCAAAACATAGACAGTAGAAAGAGTCAGTCTTCTTCTACTTGTGTCGGCATTGTGCATTTTGTATTTATTTCCGATGCAATTTCTGAGTTTCATCGTCAATACGAAGGTTAGAGGTATACAGTAAACTTGAAGTGAAGCATCGGAATCTATAACTAGTGTCACAGGATCGGTTCAAAACATAGACAGTAAGGAGAGTCAGTCTTCTTGTACATAAGTCGGCATTGTGCCTTTTGTATTTAATTCCGATGCAATATCTGTGTTTCATCGTCAATGAGAAGGTCCAAGGGATACAGTAAACCTGAAGTGAAGCATCGGAATCCATAACTAGTGTCACAGGAATGGTTCAAAACATAGTCAGTAAGAAGAGTCAGTCTTCTGGTACTTAATTCGGCATTGTGCATTTTTATTTAATTCCGATGCAATATCTGTGTTTCATCGTCAATAAGAAGGTCAGAGGGATAGAGTAAACCTAAAGTGAAGCATCGGAATCTATAACTAGTATCACACGAGTGGTTCAAAGCATAGACAGTAGGAAGAGTCAGTCTTCTTGTACTTAAGTCGGCATTGTGCCTTTTGTATTTAATTCCGATGCAATTTCTGCGTTTCATCATCAATAAGAAGGTCAGAGGGATACAGTAAACCTGAAGTGAAGCATGGGAGTCTATAACTAGTGTCAAATGAATGTTTCAAAACATAGTCAGTAAGAAGAGTCAGTCTTCTTTTACTTAAGTCGGCATTGTGCCTTTTCAATTTAATTCCTATGCAATTTCTGTGTTTCATTGTCAATAAGAAGGTCAGAGGGATACAGCAAACCTGAAGTGAAGCATCAGAATCTATAACTAGTGTCACAGGAATGGTTCAAAACATAGTCAGTAAGAAGAGTCAGTCTTCTTGTACTTAAGTCGGCATTGTGCCTTTTGAATTTAATTCCGATGCAATTTCTGTGATTCATCGTCAATAACAAGGTCCAAGGGATACGGTAAACCTGAGGTGAAGCATCGCAATCTATAACTAGTGTCACAGGAATGGTTCAAATCATAGTCAGTAAGAAGAGTCAGTCTTCTTGTACTTAACTCGGCATTGAGCCTTTTCTATTTACTTCCGATGCAAATTCAGTGTTTCATCGTCAATAAGAAGGTCAGAGGGATACAGTAAACCTGAAGTGAAGCATCGGAATCTATAACTAGTGTCACAGGAATGGTTCAAAAGCATAGGAAGTAGGAAGAGTCAGTCTTCATGTACTTAAGTCGGCATTGTGCCTTTTCTATTTAATTCCGATGCAATTTCTGTGTTTCGTCGTCAATAAGAAGGTCCAAGGGATACTGTAAATCTGAAGTGAAGCATCGGAATCTATAACTAGTGTCACAGGAATGGTTCAAAACATAGGCAGTAAGAAGAGTCGGTCTTCTTGTACGTAAGTCGCCATTGGGCATTCTGAATTTAATTTCGATGCAATTTCTGTTTTTCATGGTCAATAAGAAGGTCAGAGGGATACAGTAAACCTGGAGTGAAGCATCGGAATCTATAACTATTGTCACAGGAATTGTTCAAACTTAGACAGTAAGAAGAGTCAGTCTTCTTGTACTTAAAACGGAATTGAGCCTTTTGTATTTTATTCCGATCAAATTTCTTTGTTTCATCGTCAATAAGAAGGACCACGGGATACAGTAAACCTGAAGTGAAGCATCGGAATCTATAACTAGTGACACAGGAATGGTTCAAATCATAGACAGTAAGAAGAGTCAGTCTTCTTGTACTTAAGTCAGCATTGTGCTTTTTGTATTTAATTCCGATACAATTTCTGTGTCTCATCGTCAATAAGAAGGTCAGAGGGATATAGTAAACCTGAAGTGAAGCATCGGAATCTATAACTAGTGTCAGAGGAATGGTTCAAACATAGACAGAAAGATGAGTCAGTCTTTTTGTACATAAGTCAGCATTGTGCCTTTTCTATTTAATTCCGTTGCAATTTCTGTGATTCATCGTCAATAAGAAGGTCCTAGGGATACAGTAAACCTGAAGTGAAGCATCGGAATCTATAACTAGTGTCACAGGAATGGTTCAAAACATAGACAGTAAGAAGAGTAAGTCTTCTTGTACATAAGTCGGCATTGTGCCTTTTCTATTTAATTCCGATGCAATTTCTGTGGTTCATCTTCAATATGAAGGTCGGAGGGATACAGTAAACCTGAAGTGAAGCATCGGAATCTATAACTAGTGTCACAGGAATGTTTCTAAACATAGACAGTAATTAGAGTCACTCCTCTTGTACTTAAGTCGGCCTTGTGCTTTTTGTATCTAATTCCGATGCAATTTATGTGTTTCATCGTCAATTAGAAGGTCATAGGGACACAGTAAAACTGAAGTGAAGGATCGGAATCTATAACTAGTGTCACAGGAATGGTTCAAAACATAGACAGTAGGAAGTGTCAGTCTTCTTATCCTTAAGTCGGCATTGTGCCTCTTCTATTTAATTCCGATGCAATTTCTGTGTTTCGTCGTCAATAAGAAGGTCCAAGGGATACAGTAAACCTAAAGTGAAGCATCGGAATCTATAACTAGTGTCAGAGGAATGGTTCAAAACATAGACAGTAAGATGAGTCAGTCTTCTTGTACATAAGTCGGCATTGTGCCTTTTGTATTTGATTCCGATGCAATATCTGTGTTTCATCGTCAATAAGAAGGTCCAAGGGATACAGTAAACCTGAAGTGAAGCATCGGAATCTATATCTAGTGTCACAGGAATGGTTCAAAACATAGAGAATAGGAAGAGTCAGTCATCTTGTACTTAAGTCGGCATTGTGCCTTTTGCATTTAATTGCGATGCAATTTCGGTGTTTCATCGTCAATAAGAAGATCAGAGGGATACAGTAACCCTGAAGTGAAGCATCGGAATCCACAACTAGTGTCACAGGAATGGTTCAAAACACAGTCAGTAAGAAGAGTCAGTCTTCTGGTACTTAATTCGGCATTGTGCATTTTTATTTAATTCCGAAATCAATTTCTGTGTTTCATCGTCAATAAGAAGGTCAGTGGGATACAGTAAACCGAAAGTGAAGCATCGGAATCTATAACTAGTGTCACAGAAATGGTTCAAAACATAGTCAGTAAGAAGAGTCCCTCTTCTTGTACTTAAGTCGGCATTGTGCCTTTTCTATTTAATTCCGATGCAATGTCTGTGTTTCATCGTCAATAAGAAGGTCAGTGGGATACATTAAACCTGAAGTGAACCATCGGATTGTATAACTAGTGTCACAGGAATCGTTCAAAACATAGACAGTAGAAAGAGTCAGTCTTCTTCTACTTGAGTCGGCATTGTGCATTTTGTATTTATTTCCGATGCAATTTCTGAGTTTCATCGTCAATACGAAGGTTAGAGGTATACAGTAAACTTGAAGTGAAGCATCGGAATCTATAACTAGTGTCACAGGATCGGTTCAAAACATAGACAGTAAGGAGAGTCAGTCTTCTTGTACATAAGTCGGCATTGTGCCTTTTGTATTTAATTCCGATGCAATATCTGTGTTTCATCGTCAATGAGAAGGTCCAAGGGATACAGTAAACCTGAAGTGAAGTATCGGAATCTATATCTAGTGTCACAGGAATGGTTCAAAACATAGAGAATAGGAAGAGTCAGACATCATGTACCTAAGTCGGCATTGTGAATTTTGCATTTAATTCCGATGCAATTTCTGTGTTTCATCGTCAATAAGAAGGTCAGAGGGATACAGTAAACCTAAAGTGAAGCATCGGAATCTATAACTAGTATCACACGAATGGTTCAAAGCATAGACAGTAGGAAGAGTCAGTCTTCTTGTACTTAAGTCGGCATTGTGCCTTTTCTATTTAATTCCGATGCAATTTCTGTGTTTCATCGTCAATAAGAAGGTCAGATGGATACAGTAAACCTGAAGTGAAGCATCGGAATCTATAATAAGTGTCACAGGAATGGTTCAAAACATAGACAGTAGGAAGAGTCAGTCTTCTTGTACTTAAGTCGGCATTGTGCCTTTTGTATTTAATTCCGATGCAATTTCTGTGTTTCATCGTCAATAAGAATGTCCAAGATATACAGTAACCCTGAAGTGAGGCATCGGAATCTATAACTAGTGTCACAGGAATGGTTCAAAGCATAGTCAGTAAGAAGAGTCAGTCTTCTTGTGCTTAAGTCGGCATTGTGCTTTTTCTATTTTATCCCGATGCAATATCTGTGTTACATCGTCAATAAGAAGGTCCAAGGGATGCAGTACACCTGAAGTGAAGCATCAGAATCAATAACTAGTGTCACAGGAATGGTTCAAAACATAGACAGTAAGAAGAGTCAGTCTTCTTGTACTTCATCTACATCTACATCTACATCTATACTCCGCGAGCCACCTTACGGTGTGTGGCGGAGGGTATTCATTGTACCACTATCTGATCCCCCCTTCCCTGTTCCATTCACGAATTGTGCGTGGGAAGAACGACTGCTTGTAAGTCTCCGTATTTGCTCTAATTTCTCGGATCTTTTCGTTGTGATCATTACGCGAGATATATGTGGGCGGTAGTAATATGTTGCCCATCTTTTCCCGGAATGTGCTCTCTCGCAATTTCGATAATAAACCTCTCCGTATTGCGTAACGCGTTTCTTGAAGTGTCCGCCACTGGAACTTGTTCACCATCTCCGTAACGCTCTCGCGCTGACTAAATGTCTTCATGACGAATCGCGCTGCTTGTCGCTGGATCATGTCTATCTCTTCTATTAATCCAACCTGGTAAGGGTCCCATACTGATGAGCAATACTCAAGAATCGGACAAACAAGCGTTTTGTAAGCTACTTCTTTCGTCGATGAGTCACATTTTCTTAGAATTCTTCCTATGAATCTCAACCTGGCGCCTGCTTTTCCCACTATTTGTTTTATGTGATCATTCCACTTTAGATCGCTCCGGATAGTAACTCCTAAGTATTTTACGGTCGTTACCGCTTCCAATGATTTACCACCTATGGCATAATCGTACTGGAATGGATTTCTGCCCCTATGTATGCGCATTATATTACATTTATCTACGTTTAGGGAAAGCTGCCAGCTGTCGCACCATGCATTAATCCTCTGCAGGTCCTCCTGGAGTACGTACGAGACTTCTGATGTTGCTAATTTCTTGTAGACAACCGTGTCATCTGCAAATAGCCTCACAGAGCTACCGATGTTGCCAACTAAGTCATTTATGTGTATTGTAAACAATAAAGGTCCTATCACGCTTCCCTGCGGTACTCCCGAAATTACCTCTCCATCTGCAGATTATGAACCGTTAAGAAAGACATGTTGTGTTCTTTCTTCTAGGAAATCCTGAATCCAATCACAAACCTGGTCCGATATTCCGTAAGCTCGTATTTTTTTCACTAAACGTAAGTGCGGAACCGTATCAACCGTACTTAAGTCGGCATTGTGCTTTTTCTATTTAATTCCGATGCAATTTCTGTGTTTCATCGCCAATAAGAAGGTCGGAGGGATACAGTAAACCTGAAGTGAAGCATCGGAATCTATAAGTGGTGTCACAGGAATGGTACAAACAAAGTCAGTAAGAAGAGTCAGTATTCTAGTACTTAAGTTGGCATTGTGCCTTTCGTATTTAATTCCTATGCAATTTCGGTGTTTCATCGTCAATAAGAAGGTCCAAGGGATACAGTAAACCTGAAGTGAAGCATCGGAATCTATAACTAGTGTCACAGGATCGGTTCAAAACATAGACAGTAAGAAGAGTCAGTCTTCTTCTACATAAGTCGGCAATGTGCCTTTTTTACTTAATTCCGATGATATGTCTGTGTTTCATCATCAATAAGAAGGTCAGAGGGATACAGTAAACCAGAAGTGAAGCATCGGAGTCTATAACTAGTGTCACAGGAATGGTTCAAAACGTCGTCAGTAAGAAGAGTCAGACTTCTTGTACTTAAGTTGATATTGTGCCTTTTCTATTTCTTTCCGATGCAATTTCTGTGTTTCATTGTCAATAAGAAAGTCAGAGGGATACAGTAAACCTGAAGTGAAGCATCGGAATCTGTAAGTAGTGTCACAGGAATGGTTCAAAACATAGTCAGTAAGAAGAGTCAGTCTTCTTGTACTTAAGTCGGCATTGTGCCTTTTGTATTTAACTCCGATGCAATTTCTGTGTTTCATCGTCAATAAGAAGGTATGAGGGATACAGTAAACCTGAAGTGAAGCATCGCAATCTATAACTAGTGTCACAGGAATGGTTCAAAAGATAGTCAGTAAGAAGAGTCAGTCTTCTTGTACTTAAGTCGGCATTGTGAATTTTCTATTTACTTCCGATGCAGATGCTGTGTTTCATCGTCAATAAGAAGGTCAGAGGGATACAGTAAACCTGAAGTGAAGCATCGGAATCTATAACTAGTGTCACAGGAATGGTTCAAAACATAGCCAGTAGGAAGAGTCAGTCTTCTTAACTTAAGTCGGCATTGTGCCTTTTGTATTTAATTCCGATGCAATTTCTGTGTTTCATCGTCAATAAGAAAGCCAAAGGGATACAGTAAACCTGAAGTGAAGCATTAGAATCCATAACTAGTGTCACAGGATTGGTTTAAAACATAGACAGTAAGAAGAGTCAGTCTACTTGTAGTTAATCGGCATTGTGCCATTTGTATTTAATTCCGATGTAATTTCTGTGTTTCATCGTCAATAAGAAGGTCCAAGGGATACAGTACATCTGAAGTGAAGCATCGGAATCTATAACTAGTGTCACAGGAATGGTTCAAAGCATAGACAGTAGGTAGAGTCAGTCTTCTTGTACTTGAGTCGGCATTCTGCCTTTTGCTTTTAATTCCCATGCAATTTCTGTATTTCATCGTCATTAAGAAGGTCAGAGGGATACAGTAAACCTGAAGTGAAGCATCGGAATCTATAACTAGTGTCACAGGAATGGTTCAAAACATAGATAGTATTAAGAGTCAGTCTGCTTGTACTTAAGTCGGCATTGTGCCTTTTGTATTTAATTCCGATGCAATTTCTGTGTTTCATCGTCAATAAGGAGGTCAGAGGGATACAGTAAACCTGAAATGAAGCATCAGAATCTATAACTAGTGTCACAGGTATGGTTCAAAACATATACAGTAAAAAGAGTCAGTCTACTCGTACTTAAGTCGGCATTGTGCCTTTTGTATTCATTTCCGATGCAATTTCTGTGTTTCATCGTCAATGAGAAGGTCCAAGGGATACAGTACACCTGAAGTGAAGCATCGGATTCTATAACTAGTGCCACAGGAATGGTTTAAATCATAGACAGTAAGAAGAGTCAGTCTTCTTGTACTTAAGGCAGCATTGTGCTTTTTGTATTTAATTCAGATGCAATTTCTGTGTTTCATCGTCAATAAGAAGGTCAGAGGGATACAGTAAACCTGATGTGAAGCATCGGAATCTATAATAAGTGTCACAGGAATGGTTCAAAACATAGACAGTAGGAAGAGTCAGTCTTCTTGTACTTAAGTCGGCATTGTGCCTTTTGTATTTAATTCCGATGCAATTTCTGTGTTTCATCGTCAATAAGAATGTCCAAGGTATACAGTAAACCTGAAGTGAGGCATCGGAATCTATAACTAGTGTCACAGGAATGGTTCAAAACATTGACAGTAAGAAGAGTCAGTCTTCTTGTACTTCATCTACATCTACATCTACATCTATACTCCGCGAGCCACCTTACGGTGTGTGGCGGAGGGTACTCATTGTACCACTATCTGATCCCCCCTTCCCTGTTCCATTCACGAATTGTGCGTGGGAAGAACGACTGCTTGTAAGGCTCCGTATTTGCTCTAATTTCTCGGATCTTTTCGTTGTGAGCATTACGCGAGATATATGTGGGCGGTAGTAATATGTTGCCTATCTCTTCCCGGAATGTGCTCTCTCGCAATTTCGATAATAAACCTCTCCGTATTGCGTAACGCCTTTCTTGAAGTGTCCGCCACTGGAACTAGTTCAGCATCTCCGTAACGCTCTCGCGCTGACTAAATGTCCCCATGACGAATCGAGCTGCTTGTCGCTGGATCATGTCTATCTCTTCTATTAATCCAACCTGGTAAGGGTCCCATACTGATGAGCTATACTCAAGAATCGGACGAACAAGCGTTTTGTAAGCTACTTCTTTCGTCGATGAGTCACATTTTCTTAGAATTCTTCCTATGAATCTCAACCTGGCGCCTGCTTTTCCCACTATTTGTTTTATGTGATCATTCCACTTCAGATCGCTCCGGGTAGTAACTCCTAAGTATTTTACGGTCGTTATCGCATCCAATGATTTACCACCTATGGCATAATCGTACTGGAATGGATTTCTGCCCCTATGTATGCACATTATATTACATTTATCTACGTTTATGGAAAGCTGCCAGCTGTCGCACCATGCATTAATCCTCTGCAGGTCCTCCTGGAGTACGTACGAGACTTCTCATGTTGCTACTTTCTTGTAGACAACCGTGTCATCTGCAAATAGCCACACGGAGCTGCCGATGTTGTCAACTAAGTCATTTATGTATATTGTAAACAATAAAGGTCCTATCACGCTTCCCTGCGGTACTCCCGAAATAAACCTCTACATCTGCAGATTATGAACCGTTAAGAAAGACATGTTGTGTTCTTTCTTCTAGGAAATCCTGAATCCAATCACAAACCTGGTCCGATATTCCGTAAGCTCGTATTTTTTTCACTAAACGTAAGTGCGGAACCGTATCAACCGTACTTAAGTCGGCATTGTGCCTTTTCTATTTAATTCCGATTCAATTTCTGTGTTTCATCGTCAATAAGAAGGTCGGAGGGATACAGTAAACCTGAAGTGAAGCATCGGAATCTATAAGTGGTGTCACAGGAATGGTACAAACAAAGTCAGTAAGAAGAGTCAGTACTCTTGTACTTAAGTTGGCATTGTGCCTTTCGTATTTAATTCCTATGCAATTTCGGTGTTTCATCGTCAATAAGGAGGTCAGAGGGATACAGTAAACCTGAAGTGAAGCTACGGAATCTATAACTAGTGTCACAGGAATGTTTCAAAACATAGACAGTAAGAAGAGTCACTCCTCTTGTTCTTAAGTCGGCATTGTGCTTTTTGTATCCAATTCCGATGCAATTTCTGTGTTTCAACGTCAATAAGAAGGTCAGAGGGATACAGTAAACCTGAAGTGAAGCATCGGAATCTATAACTAGTGTCACAGGATTGGTTCATAACATAGTCAGTAAGAAGAGTCAGTCTTCTTGTACTTAAGTCGGCATTGTGCCTTTTGTATTTAATTCCGATGCAATTTCTGTGTTTCATCGTCAATAAGAAGGTCAGAGGGATACAGTAAACCTGAAGTGAAGCATCAGAATATATAACTAGTCTCACAAGAATGGTTCAAATTATAGACAGCAGGAAGAGTCAGTCCTCTTGTACTTAAGTCGGCATTGTGCCTTTTCTATTTGATTCCGATGCCATTTCTGTGTTTCAGCGTCAATAAGAAGGTCAGAGGGATACAGTACACCTGAAGTGAAGCATCGGAATCTATAACTAGTGTCACAGGAATGGTTCAAATCATAGACAGTAAGAAGAGTCAGTCTTCTTGTACTTAAGTCGGCATTGTGTCTTTCCTATTTAATTCCGATGCAATTTCTGTGTTTCATCGTCAATAAGAAGGTCCACGGGATACAGTAAACCTGAAGTGAAGCATCGGAATCTATAAGTGATGTCACAGGAATGGTTCAAAACATAGTCAGTAAGAAGAGTCAGTCTTCTTGTACTTATGTGGGCAATGTGCCTTTCGTATTTAATTCCGATGCAATTTCGGTGTTCCATCGTCAATAAGAAGGTCCAAGGGATACAGTAAACCTGAAGAGAAGCATCAGGATCTATAACTAGTGTCACAGGAGCGGTTCAAAACATAGACAGTAAGAAGAGTCAGTCTTATTGTACTTAAGTCGGCAATGTGCCTTTTCTATTTAATTCCGATGAAATGTCTGTGTTTCATCATCAATAACAAGGTCAGAGGAATACAGTAAACCAGAAGTGAAGGATCGGAGTCTATAACTAGTGTCACAGAAATGGTTCAAAACGTCGTCAGTAAGAAGAGTCAGACGTCTTGTACTTAAGTCGATATTGTGCCTTTTCTAATTATTTCCGATGCAATTTCTGTGTTTCATTGTCAATAAGAAAGTCAGAGGGATACAGTAAACCTGAAGTGAAGCATCGGAATCGGTAACTAGTGTCACAGGAATGGTTCAAAACATAGTCAGTACGAAGAGTCAGTCTTCTTGTACTTAAGTCGGCATTGTGCCGTTTGTGTTTAATTCCGATGCAATTTCTGTGTTTCATCGTCAATAAGAAGGTCAGAGGGATACAGTAAACCTGAAGTGAAGCATCGGAATCTATAACTAGTGTCACAGGAATGGTTCAAAGCATAGACAGTAAGAAGAGTCAGTCTACTTGTACTTAAATCGGCATTGTGCCTTAATTTTTTAATTCCGACGCAATTTCTGTGTTTCATCGTCAATAAGAAAGCCAGAGGGATACAGTAAACCTGAAGTCAAACATCAGAATCCATAACTAGTGTCACAGGATTGGTTCAAAACATAGACAGTAAGAAGAGTCAGTCTACTTGTAGTTAATCTTCATTGTGTCATTTGTATTTAATTCCGATGTAATTTCTGTGTTTCATCACAATAAGAAGGTCCAAGGGATGCAGTACATCTGAATTGAAGCATCGGAATCTTTAACTAGTGTCACACGAATGGTTCAAATCATAAAGAGTAAGAAGAGTCAGTCTTCTTGTACTTAAGTCAGCATTGTGGCCTTTCTATTTAATTCCGATGCAATTTCTGCGTCTCAACGTCAATAAGAACGTCAGAGGGATACAGTAAGCCTGAAGTGAAGCATCGGAATCTATTACTAGTGTCACAGCAATGGTTCAAATCATAGACAGTAGGAAGAGTCAGTCTTCTTGTACTTGAGTCGGCATTGTGCCTTTTGCTTTTAATTCCCATGCAATTTCTGTATTTCATCGTCAATAAGAAGGTCAGAGGGATACAGTAAACTTGAAGTGAAGCATCGGAATCTATAACTAGTGTCACAGGAATGGTTCAAAACATAGACAGTAGGAAGAGTCAGTCTTCTTGTACTTAAGTCGGCATTGTGCCTTTTCTATTTGATTCCGATGCCATTTCTGTGTTTCATCGTCAATAAGAAGTTCAGAGGGATACAGAACACCTGAAGTGAAGCATCGGAATCTATAACTAGTGTCACAGGAATGGTTCAAATCATAGGCAGTAAGAAGAGTCAGTCTTCTTGTACTTAAGTCGGCATTGTGCCTTTCTATTCAATTCCAATGCAATTTCTGTGTTACGTTGTCAATAAGAAGGTCAGAGGGATACAGTAAACCTGAAGTGAAGCATCGGAATATATAACTAGTCTCACAGGAATGGTCCACAATATAGACAGCAGGAAGAGACAGTCTTCTTGTACTTAAGTCGGCATTGTGCCTTTTGTATCTAATTCCGATGCAATTTCTATGTTTCATCGTCAAGAAGAAGGTCAGAGGGTTACAGTAAACCTGAAGTGAAGCATCGGAATCTATAAGTGATGTCACAGGAATGGTTCAAATCATAGTCAGTAAGAAGAGTCACTCTGCTTGTACTTATGTCGGCAATGTGCCTTTCGTATTTAATTCCGATGCAATTTCGGTGTTTCATCGTCAATAAGAAGGTCCAAGGGATACAGTAAACCTGAAGTGAAGCATCGGAATCTATAACTAGTGTTACAGGATCGGTTCAAAACATACACAGTAAGAAGAGTCAGTCTTCTTGTACTTAAGTCTGCAATGTGCCTTTTCTATTAATTTCCGATGAAATGTCTGTGTTTCATCATCAATAAGAAGGTCAGAGGGATACAGTAAACCAGAAGTGAAGGATCGGAGTCTATAACTAATGTCACAGGAATGGTTCAAAACGTCGTCAGTAAGAAGAGTCAGACTTCTTGTACTTTAGTCAGCATTGTGGCCTTTCTATTTAATTCCGATGCAATTTCTGCGTTTCATCGTCAATAAGAAGGTCAGAGGGATACAGTAAACCTGAAGTGAAGCATCAGAATCCATAACTAGTGTCACAGGATTGGTTCAAAACATAGACAGTAAGAAGAGTCAGTCTACTTGTAGTTAATCGGCATTGCGCCATTTGTATTTAATTCCGATGTAATATCTGTGTTTCATCGTCAATAAGAAGGTCCAAGGGATACAGTACAGCTGAAGTGAAGCATCGGAATCTGTAACTAGTGTCACAGGAATGGTTCAAATCATAAACAGTAAGAAGAGTCAGTCTTCTTGTACTTAAGTCGGCATTGTGCCTTTTCTATTTAATTCCGATGCAATTTCTGTGTTTCATCGTCAATAAGAAGGTCCACGGGATACAGTAAACCTGAAGTGAAGCATCGGAATCTATAAGTGATGTTACAGGAATGGTTCAAAACATAGTCAGTAAGAAGAGTCAGTCTTCTTGTACTTATGTCGGCAATGTGCCTTTCGTATTTAATTCCGATGCAATTTCGGTGTTCCATCGTCAATAAGAAGGTCCAAGGGATACAGTAAACCTGAAGAGAAGCGTCGGAATCTATAACTAGTGTCACAGGAGCGGTTCAAAACATAGACAGTAAGAAGAGTCAGTCTTCTTGTACTGAAGTCGGCAATGTGCCTTTTCCATTTAATTCCGATGAAATGTCTGTGTTTCATCATCAATAAGAAGGTCAGAGGAATACAGTTAACCAGAAGTGAAGGATCGGAGTCTATAACTAGTGTCACAGAAATGGTTCAAAACGTCGTCAGTAAGAAGAGTCAGACTTCTTGTACTTAAGTCGGCATTGTGAATTTTCTATTTACTTCCGATGCAGATGCTGTGTTTCATCTTCAGTAAGAAGGTCGGAGGGATACAGTAAACCTGAAGTGAAGAATCGGAATCTATATCTAGTGTCACAGGAATGGTTCAAAACATAGCTAGTAGGAAGAGTCAGTCTTCTTAACTTAAGTCGGCATTGTGCCTTTATTTTTTAATTCCGATGCAATTTCTGTGTTTCATAGTCAATAAGAAAGCCAGAGGGATACAGTAAACCTGAAGTCAAGCATCAGAATCCACAACTAGTGTCACAGGATTGGTTCAAAACATAGACAGTAAGAAGAGTCAGTCTACTTGTAGTTAATCGGCATTGTGCCATTTGTATTTAATTCCGATGTAATTTCTGTATTTCATCGACAATAAGAAGGTCCGAGGGATGCAGTACATCTGAAGTGAAGCATCGGAATCTATAACTAGTGTCACAGGAATGGTTCGAATCATAAACAGTAAGAAGAGTCAGTCTTCTTGTACTTAAGTCAGCATTGTGGCCTTTCTATTTAATTCCGATGCAATTTCTGCGTTTCAACGTCAATAAGAACGTCAGAGGGATACAGTAAACCTGAAGTGAAGCATCGGAATCTATAACTAGTTTCACAGCAATGGTTCAAATCATAGACAGTAGGAAGAGTCAGTCTTCTTGTACTTGAGTCGGCATTGTGCCTTTTGCTTTTAATTCCCATGCAATTTCTGTATTTCATCGTCAATAAGAGGGTCAGAGAGATACAGTAAACCTCAAGTGAAGCATCGGAATCTATAACTAGTGTCACAGGAATGGTTCAAAACATAGACAGTAGGAAGAGTCAGTCTTCTTGTACTTAAGTAGGCATTGTGGCTTTTGTATTTAATTCCGATGCAATTTCTGTGTTTCATCGTCAATGAGAAGGTCAAGGGATACAGTACAACTTAAGTGAAGCAACGGATTCTATAACTAGTTCCACAGGAATGGTTTAAATCATAAACAGTAAGAAGAGTCAGTCTTCTTGTACTTAAGGCAGCATTGTGCTTTTTGTATTTAATAACGAAGCAATTTCTGTGTTTCATCGTCAATAAGAAGGTCAGAGGTATACAGTTAACCTGAAATGAAGCATCAGAATCTATAACTAGTGTTACAGGTATGGTTCAAAACATAGACAGTAAAATGAGTCAGTCTACTTGTACTTAAGTCGGCATTGTGCCTTTTGCTTTTAATTCCCATGCAATTTCTGTGTTTCATCGTCAATAAGAAGGTCAGAGGGATACAGTAAACCTGAAGTGAAGCATCGGAATATATAACTAGTCTCACAGGAATGGTTCACAATATAGACAGCAGGAAGAGTCAGTGTTCTTGTACTTAAGTCGGCATTGTGCCTTTTGTATCTAATTCCGATGCAATTTCTAAGTTTCATCGTCAAGAAGAAGGTCAGAGGGTTACAGTAAACCTGAAGTGAAGCATCGGAATCTATACCTAGTGTCACAGAAATGGTTCAAAACATAGTCAGTAAGAAGAGACAGTCTTCTTGTACTTAAGTCGGCATTGTGCCTTTTGTAGTTAATTCCGATGCAATTTCTGTGTTTCATCGTCACTAAGAAGGTCAGAGGGATACAGTAAACCTGAAGTGAAGCATCGGAATATATAATTAGTCTCACAGGAATGGTTCAAATTATAGACAGCAGGAAGAGTCAGTCTTCTTGTACTTAAGTCGGCATTGTGCCTTTTCTATATGATTCCGATTCCATTTCTGTGTTTCATCGTCAATAAGAAGTTCAGAGGGATACAGTACACCTGAAGTGAAGCATCGGAATCTATAACTAGTGTCACAGGAATGGTTTAAATCATAGACAGTAAGAACAGTCAGTCTTCTTGTACTTAAGTCGGCATTGTGCCTTTTCTATTTAATTCCGATGCAATTTCTGTATTTCATCGTCAATAAGAAGGTCAGAGGGATACAGTAAACATGAAGTGAAGCATTGGAATCTATAAGTGATGTCACAGGAATGGTTCAAAACATAGTCAGTAAGAAGAGTCACTCTGCTTGTACTTATGTCGGCAATGTGCCTTTCGTATTTAATTCCGATGCAATTTCGGTGTTTCATCGTCAATAAGAAGGTCCAAGGGATACAGTAAACCTGAAGTGAAGCATCGGAATCTATAACTAGTGTCACAGGATCGGTTCAAAACATAGACAGTAAGAAGAGACAGTCTTCTTGTACTTAAGTCGGCAATGTGCCTTTTCTATTAATTTCCGATGAAATGTCTGTGTTTCATCATGAATAAGAAGGTCAGAGGGATACAGTAAACCAGAAGTGAAGGATCGGAGTCTATAACTAGTTTCACAGGAATGGTTCAAAACGTCGTCAGTAAGAAGAGTCAGACTTCTTCTACTTAAGTCAGCATTGTGGCCTTTCTATTTAATTCCGATGCAATTTCTGCGTTTCATCGTCAATAAGAAGGTCAGAGGGATACAGTAAACCTGAAGTGAAGCATCAGAATCCATAACTAGTGTCACAGGATTGGTTCAAAACATAGTCTGTAAGAAGAGTCAGTCTTCTTGTACTTAAGTCGGCATTGTGCCTTTTGTATTTAATTACGATGCAATTTCTGTGTTTCATCGTCAATAAGATGGTCAGAGGGATACAGTAAACCTGAAGTGAAGCATCAGAATCTATAACTAGTGTCACAGGAATGGTTCAATTCATAAACAGTAAGAAGAGTCAACCTTCTTGTACATAAGTCAGCATTGTGACCTTTCTATTTAATTCCGATGCAATTTCTGTGTTTCATCGTCAATAAGAAGGTCCAAGGGGTACAGTACACCTGAAGTGAAGCATCAGAATCTATAACTAGTGTCACAGGAATGATTCAAATCATAGACAGTAGGAAGAGTCAGTCGTCTTGTATTTCTGCCGGCATTGTGCCTTTTCTATTTCATTCAAATGCAATGTCTGTGTTTCATCGTCAATAAGAACGTCAGTTGGATACAGTAAACCTGAAGTGAAGCATTGGAATCTATAACTAGTGTCACAGGAATGGTTCAAAACATAGTCAGTAAGAAGAGTCACTCTTCTTGTACTTGAGTCGGCATTGTGCCTTTTCTATTTAATTCCGATGCAATTTCTGTGTTTCATCATCAATAAGAAGGTCCAAGGGATGCAGTACACCTGAAGTGAAGCATCGGAATCATTAACTAGTGTCACAGGAATGGTTCAAAACATAGAGAGTAAGCAGATCCACTCTCCTTTTACTTAAGTTGGCATTGTGCCTTTTCTATTTAATTCCGATGCAAATTCTGTGTTTCATCGTCAATAATAAGGTCAGAGGGATACAGGAAACCTGAAGTGAAGCATCGGAATCTATACCTAGTGTCACAGAAATGGTTCAAAACATAGTCAGTAAGAAGAGTCACTCTTCTTGTACTTAAGTCGGCATTGTGCCTTTTGTATTTAATTCCGATGCAATTTCTGTGTTTCATCGTCAATAAGAAGGTCAGACGGATACAGTAAACCAGAAGTGAAGGATCGGAGTCTATAACTAGTGTCACAGGAATGGTTCACAACGTCGTCAGTAAGAAGAGTCAGACTTCTTGTACTTAAGTCCGCATTGTGGCCTTTCTATTTAATTCCGATGCAATTTCTGCGTTTCATCGTCAATAAGAAGGTCAGAGGGATACAGTAAACCTGAAGTGAAGCATCGGAATCTATAACTAGTGTCACAGCAATGGTTCAAATCATAGACAGTAGGAAGAGTCAGTCTTCTTGTACTTGAGTCGGCATTGTGCCTATTGCTTTTAATTCCCATGCAATTTCTGTATTTCATCGTCAATAAGAAGGTCAGAGGGATACAGTAAACCTGAAGTGAAGCATCGGAATCTATAACTAGTCACAGGAATGGTTCAAAACATAGACAGTAGGAAGAGTCAGTCTTCTTGTACTTAAGTCGGCATTGTGCTTTTTGTATTTAATTGCGATGCAATTTCTGTGTTTCATCGTCAATAAGAACGTCAGAGGGATACAGTAAACCTGAAATGAAGCATCAGAATCTATAACTAGTGTCACAGGTATGGTTCAAAACATAGACAGTAACAAGAGTCAGTCTACTTGTACTTAAGTCGGCATTGTGCCTTTTGTATTTATTTCCGATGCAATTTCTGTGTTTCATCGTCAATGAGAAGGTCCAAGGGATACAGTACACCTGAAGTGAAGCATCGGATTCTATAACTAGTGCCACAGGAATGGTTTAAATCATAGACAGTAAGAAGAGTCAGTCTTCTTGTACTTAAGTCGGCATTGTGCCTTTTCTAAATACTTCCGATGCAAATTCTGTGTTTCATCGTCAATAAGAAGGTCAGAGGGATACAGTAAACATGAAGTGAAGCATCGGAATCTGTAACTAGTGTCACAGGAATGGTTCAAAACATAGACAGTAGGAAGAGTCAGTCTTCTTGTACTTAAGTCGGCATTGTGCCTTTTGTATTTAATTACGATGCAATTTCTGTGTTTCATCGTCAATAAGAAAGTCAGAGGGATACAGTAAACCTGAAGTGAAGCATCAGAATCCGTAACTAGTGTCACAGGATTGGTTCAAAACATAGACAGTAAGAAGAGTCAGTCTACTTGTAGTTAAAAGGCATTGTGCCTTTTGTATTTAATTCCGATGTAATTTCTGTGTTTCATAGTCAATAAGAAGGTCCATGGGATACAGTACACCTGAAGTGAAGCATCGGAATCTATAACTAGTGTCACAGGAATGGTTCAAATCATAAACAGTAAGAAGAGTCAACCTTCTTGTATGTAAGTCAGCATTGTGCCCTTTCTATTTAATTCCGATGCAATTTCTGTGTTTCATCGTCAATAAGAAGGTCCAAGGGATACAGTACACCTGAAGTGAAGCATCGGAATCTATAACCAGTGACAGAGGAATGGTTCAAATCATAGCCAGTAAGAAGAGTCAGTCTTCTTGTACTTTAGTCAGCATTGTGCCTTTTCTATTTAATTCCGATGCTATTTCTGTGTTACTATGTCAATAAGAAGTTCAGAGGGATACTTAAAACCTGGAGTGGAACATCGGAATCTATAACTAGTGTCACAGGAATGGTTCAAAACATAGACTGTGGGAAGAGTCATTCTTCTTGTACTTAAGTCGGCATTGTGCCTTTTGTTTTAATTCCGATGCAATTTCTGTGTTTCATCGTCAATAAGATGGTCAGAGGGATACAGTAAAACTGAAGTGAAGCATCAGAATCTATAACTAGTGTCACAGGAATGATTCAAGACATAGACAGTAGGAAGAGTCAGTCGTCTTGTATTTATGTCGGCATTGTGCCTTTTCTATTTAATTCCGATGCAATTTTTGTCTTTCATCGTCAATAGGAAGGTCAGTTGGATACAGTAAACCTGAAGTGAAGCATCGGAATCTATAACTAGTGTCACAGGAATGGTTCAAAACATACACAGTAGGAAGAGTCAGTCTTTTTGTACTTAAGTCGGCATTGTGCCTTTTGTATTTAATTCCGATGCAATTTCTGTGTTTCATCGTCAATATGAAGGTCAGAGGGATACAGTAAACCTGAAGTGAAGCATCAGAATCCATAACTAGTGTCACAGGATTGGTTCAAAACATAGACAGTAAGAAGAGTCAGTCTACTTGTAGTTAATCGGCATTGCGCCATTTGTATTTAATTCCGATGTAATTTCTGTGTTTCATCGTCAATAAGAAGGTCCAAGGGATACAGTACACCTGAAGTGAAGCATCGGAATCTATAACTAGTGTCACAGGAATGGTTCAAATCATAAACAGTAAGAAGAGTCAGTCTTCTTGTACTTAAGTCAGCATTGTGGTCTTTCTATTTAATTCCGATGCAATTTCTGCGTTTCATCGTCAAAAAGAAGGTCAGAGGAATACAGTAAACCTGAAGTGAAGCATCGGAATCTATAACTAGTGTCACAGCAATGGTTCAAATCATAGACAGTAGGAAGAGTCAGTCTTCTTGTACTTGAGTCGGCATTGTGCCTATTGCTTTTAATTCCCATGCAATTTCTGTATTTCATCGTCAATAAGAAGGTCAGAGGGATACAGTAAACCTGAAGTGAAGCATCGGAATCTATAACTAGTCACAGGAATGGTTCAAAACATAGACAGTAGGAAGAGTCAGTCTTCTTGTACTTAAGTCGGCATTGTGCTTTTTGTATTTAATTGCGATGCAATTTCTGTGTTTCATCGTCAATAAGAACGTCAGAGGGATACAGTAAACCTGAAATGAAGCATCAGAATCTACAACTAGTGTCACAGGTATGGTTCAAAACATAGACAGTAACAAGAGTCAGTCTTCTTGTACTTAAGGCAGCATTGTGCTTTTTGTATTTAATTCCGATGCAATTTCTGTGTTTCATCATCAATAAGAAGGTCAGAGGGGTACAATAAACCTGAAGTGAAGCATCGGAGTCTAAAACTTGTCACAGGAAAGGTTCAAAACATAGTCAGTAAGAACAGTCAGTCTTCTTGTACTTAAGTCGGCATTGTGCCTTTCTATTTAATTCCGATGCATTTTCTGTGTTACATTGTCAATAAGAATGTCAGAGGGATACAGTAAACCTGAATTGAAGCATCGGAACCTATAACTAGTGTCACAGGAATGGTTCAAAACATAGTCAGTAAGAAGAGTCAGTCTTCTTGTACTTAAGTCGGCATTGTGCCTTTTGTATTTAATTCCAATGCAATTTCTGTGATTCATCGTCAATAAGAAGGTCCAAGGGATACAGTAAACCTGAAGTGAAGCATTGCAATCTATAACTAGTGTCACAGGAATGGTTCAAAACATAGTCAGTAAGAAGAGTCAGTCTTCTTGTACTTAAGTCGGCATTGTGCCTTTTCTAAATACTTCCGATGCAAATTCTGTGTTTCATCGTCAATAAGAAGGTCAGAGATATACAGTAAACCTGAAGTGAAGCATCGAAATCTATAACTAGTGTCACAGGAATGGTTCAAATCATAAACAGTAAGAAGAGTCAACCTTCTTGTACATAAGTCAGCATTGTGCCCTTTCCATTTAATTCCGATGCAATTTCTGTGTTTCATCGTCAATAAGAAGGTCCAAGGGATACAGTACACCTGAAGTGAAGCATCGGAATCTATAACTAGTGTCACAGGAATGGCTCAAATCATAAACAGTAAGAAGAGTCAACCTTCTTGTACATAAGTCAGCATTGTGCCCTTTCTATTTAATTCCGATGCAATTTCTGTGTTTCAACGTCAATAAGAAGGTCCAAGGGATACAGTAAACCTGGAGTGAAGCATCGGAATCTATAACTAGTGTCACAGGAATGGTTCAAAACATAGACAGTAAGAAGAGTCAGTCTTCTTGTACTTAATTCGGCATTGTGCCTTTTCTATTTAATTGCGATGAAATTTCTTTGTTTCATCGTCAACATGAAGGTCAGAGGGATACAGTAAACATGAAGTGAAGCATCGGAATCTTTATCTAGTGTCACAGGAATGGTTCAAAACATAGTCAGTAAGAAGAGTCAGTCTACTTGTTCTTAAGTGCGCATTGTGCGTTTTGTATTTAATTCCGATGCAATTTCTGTGTATCATCGTCAATAAGAAGGACCAAATGATACAGTAAACCGGAGGTGAAGCATCGGAATCTATAACTGTTGTCACACGATTGGTTCCAAACATATATAGTAAGAAGAGTCAGTCTTTTTGTACTTAAGTCGGCGTTGTGCCCTTTCTATTTAATTCCGATGCAATTTCTGTGTTTCATCGTCAATAAGAAGGTCCAAGGGATACAGTACACCTGAAGTGAAGCATCGGAATCTATAACTAGTGTCACAGGAATGCCTCAAATCATAAACAGTAAGAAGAGTCAACCTTCTTGTACATAAGTCAGCATTGTGCACTTTCTATTTAATTCCGATGCAATTTCTGTGTTTCATCGTCAATAAGAAGGTCCAAGGGATACAGTAAACCTGGAGTGAAGCATCGGAATCTATAACTAGTGTCACAGGAATGGTTCAAAACATACACAGTAGGAAGAGTCAGTCTTTTTGTACTTAAGTCGGCATTGTGCCTTTTGTATTTAATTCCGATGCAATTTCTGTGTTTCATCGTCAATATGAAGGTCCAAGGGATACAGTAAACCTGAAGTGAGACATCGGAGCTATAACTAGTGTCACAGGAATGGTTGAAAACATAGTCAGTAAGAAGGGTCAGTCTTCTTGTACTTAAGTCGGCATTGTGCCTTTTCTATTTAATTCCGATGCAATTTCTGGGTTTCATCATCAATAAGAAGGTCCAAGGGATGCAGTACACCTGAAGTGAAGCATCGGAGTCTTTAACTAGTGTCACAGGAATGGTTCAAAACATAGAGAGTAAGCAGATTCACTCTCCTTTTGCTTAAGTCGGCATTGTGCCTTTTCTATTTAATTCCGATGCAATTTCTGTGTATCATCGTCAATAATAAGGTCAGAGGGATACAGTAAACCTGAAGTGAAGCATCGGAATCTATAAGTGGTGTCACAGGAATGTTTCAAAACATAATCAGTAAGAAGAAACAGTCTTCTTGTACTTAAGTCGGACTTGTGATTTTCGCATTTAATTCCGATGCAATTTCGGTGTTTCATCGTCAATAAGAAGGTCCAAGGGATACAGTAAACCTGAAGTGAAGCATCGGAATCTATAACTAGTGTCACAGGATCGGTTCAAAACATAGACAGTAAGAAGAGTCAGACTTCTTGTACTTAAGTCGGCATTGTGCCTTTTCTGTTTAATTCCGATGCAATTTCTGTGTTCCATCGTCAATAAGAAGGTCAGAGGGATACAGTAAACCTGAAGTGAAGCATCGGAGGCTATAACTAGTGTCACAGGAATGGCTCAAAACATAGTCAGTAAGAAGAGTCAGTCTTCCCTTACTTAAGTCGGCATTGTGCCTTTTCTATTTAATTCCGATGCAATTTCTGTGTTTCAATGTCAATAAGAAGGTCCAAGGGATACAGTAAACCTGAAGTGAAGCATCAGAATCTATAACTAGTGTCACAGGAATGGTTCAAAATATAGTAAGTAAGAAGAGTCTGTCTTCTTGTACTTAAGTCGTCATTGTGCATTTTGTATTTAATTCCGATGCAATTTCTGTGTTTCATCGTCAATAAGATGGTCCAAGGGATACAGTAAACCTGAAGTGAAGCATAGCAATCTATAACTAGTGTCACAGTAATGGTTCAAAGCATAGTCAGTTAGAAGAGTAAGTCTTCTTGGACTTAAGTCGGCATTGTGCCTTTTCTATTTACTTCCGATGCAAATTCTGTGTTTCATCGCCAATAAGAAGGTCAGAAGGATACAGTAAACCTGAAGTGAAGCATCGGAATCTATAACTAGTGTCACAGGAATGGTTTAAACATAGACAGTAGGAAGAGTCAGTCTACTTGTACTTAAGTCGGCGTTGTGCCTTTTGTATTTAACTCCGATGCAATTTCTGTGTTTCATCGTCAATAAGAAGGTCAGAGGGATACAGTAAACCTGAAGTGAAGCGTCGGAATCTGTAACTAGTGTCACAGCAATGGTTCAAATCATAGACAGTAGGAAGAGTCAGTCTTCTTGTACTTGAGTCGGCATTGTGCCTTTTGCTTTTAATTCCCATGCAATTTCTGTATTTCATCGTCAATAAGAAGGTCAGAGGGATACAGTAAACCTGAAGTGAAGCATCGGAATCTATAACTAGTGTCACAGGAATGGTTCAAAACATAGACAGTAGGAAGAGTCAGTCTTCTTGTACTTAAGTCGGCATTGTGCTTTTTGTATTTAATTCCGATGCAATTTCTGTGTTTCATCGTCAATAAGAAGGTCAGAGGGATACAGTAAACCTGAAATGAAGCATTAGAATCTATAACTAGTGTCACAGGTACGGTTCAAAACATAGACAGTAACAAGAGTCAGTCTACTTGTACTTAAGTCGGCATTGTGCCTTTTGTATTTATTTCCGATGCAATTTCTGTGTTTCATCGTCAATATGAAGGTCAGAGGGATACAGTAAACCTGAAGTGAAGCATCGGAATCTATAACTAGTGTCACAGGAATGGTTCAAATCATAAACAGTAAGAAGAGTCAACCTTCTTGTATGTAAGTCAGCATTGTGCCCTTTCTATTTAATTCCGATGCAATTTCTGTGTTTCATCGTCAATAAGAAGGTCCAAGGGATACAGTACACCTGAAGTGAAGCATCGGAATCTATAACCAGTGACAGAGGAATGGTTCAAATCATAGCCAGTAAGAAGAGTCAGTCTTCTTGTACTTTAGTCAGCATTGTGCCTTTTCTATTTAATTCCGATGCTATTTCTGTGTTACTATGTCAATAAGAAGTTCAGAGGGATACTTAAAACCTGGAGTGGAACATCGGAATCTATAACTAGTGTCACAGGAATGGTTCAAAACATAGACTGTGGGAAGAGTCATTCTTCTTGTACTTAAGTCGGCATTGTGCCTTTTGTTTTAATTCCGATGCAATTTCTGTGTTTCATCGTCAATAAGATGGTCAGAGGGATACAGTAAAACTGAAGTGAAGCATCAGAATCTATAACTAGTGTCACAGGAATGATTCAAGACATAGACAGTAGGAAGAGTCAGTCGTCTTGTATTTATGTCGGCATTGTGCCTTTTCTATTTAATTCCGATGCAATTTCTGTGTTTCATCGTCAATAGGAAGGTCAGTTGGATACAGTAAACCTGAAGTGAAGCATCGGAATCTATAACTAGTGTCACAGGAATGGTTCAAAACATACACAGTAGGAAGAGTCAGTCTTTTTGTACTTAAGTCGGCATTGTGCCTTTTGTATTTAATTCCGATGCAATTTCTGTGTTTCATCGTCAATATGAAGGTCAGAGGGATACAGTAAACCTGAAGTGAAGCATCAGAATCCATAACTAGTGTCACAGGATTGGTTCAAAACATAGACAGTAAGAAGAGTCAGTCTACTTGTAGTTAATCGGCATTGCGCCATTTGTATTTAATTCCGATGTAATTTCTGTGTTTCATCGTCAATAAGAAGGTCCAAGGGATACAGTACACCTGAAGTGAAGCATCGGAATCTATAACTAGTGTCACAGGAATGGTTCAAATCATAAACAGTAAGAAGAGTCAGTCTTCTTGTACTTAAGTCAGCATTGTGGTCTTTCTATTTAATTCCGATGCAATTTCTGCGTTTCATCGTCAAAAAGAAGGTCAGAGGAATACAGTAAACCTGAAGTGAAGCATCGGAATCTATAACTAGTGTCACAGCAATGGTTCAAATCATAGACAGTAGGAAGAGTCAGTCTTCTTGTACTTGAGTCGGCATTGTGCCTATTGCTTTTAATTCCCATGCAATTTCTGTATTTCATCGTCAATAAGAAGGTCAGAGGGATACAGTAAACCTGAAGTGAAGCATCGGAATCTATAACTAGTCACAGGAATGGTTCAAAACATAGACAGTAGGAAGAGTCAGTCTTCTTGTACTTAAGTCGGCATTGTGCTTTTTGTATTTAATTGCGATGCAATTTCTGTGTTTCATCGTCAATAAGAACGTCAGAGGGATACAGTAAACCTGAAATGAAGCATCAGAATCTATAACTAGTGTCACAGGTATGGTTCAAAACATAGACAGTAACAAGAGTCAGTCTTCTTGTACTTAAGGCAGCATTGTGCTTTTTGTATTTAATTCCGATGCAATTTCTGTGTTTCATCATCAATAAGAAGGTCAGAGGGGTACAATAAACCTGAAGTGAAGCATCGGAGTCTAAAACTTGTCACAGGAAAGGTTCAAAACATAGTCAGTAAGAACAGTCAGTCTTCTTGTACTTAAGTCGGCATTGTGCCTTTCTATTTAATTCCGATGCATTTTCTGTGTTACATTGTCAATAAGAATGTCAGAGGGATACAGTAAACCTGAATTGAAGCATCGGAACCTATAACTAGTGTCACAGGAATGGTTCAAAACATAGTCAGTAAGAAGAGTCAGTCTTCTTGTACTTAAGTCGGCATTGTGCCTTTTGTATTTAATTCCAATGCAATTTCTGTGATTCATCGTCAATAAGAAGGTCCAAGGGATACAGTAAACCTGAAGTGAAGCATTGCAATCTATAACTAGTGTCACAGGAATGGTTCAAAACATAGTCAGTAAGAAGAGTCAGTCTTCTTGTACTTAAGTCGGCATTGTGCCTTTTCTAAATACTTCCGATGCAAATTCTGTGTTTCATCGTCAATAAGAAGGTCAGAGATATACAGTAAACCTGAAGTGAAGCATCGAAATCTATAACTAGTGTCACAGGAATGGTTCAAATCATAAACAGTAAGAAGAGTCAACCTTCTTGTACATAAGTCAGCATTGTGCCCTTTCTATTTAATTCCGATGCAATTTCTGTGTTTCATCGTCAATAAGAAGGTCCAAGGGATACAGTACACCTGAAGTGAAGCATCGGAATCTATAACTAGTGTCACAGGAATGGCTCAAATCATAAACAGTAAGAAGAGTCAACCTTCTTGTACATAAGTCAGCATTGTGCCCTTTCTATTTAATTCCGATGCAATTTCTGTGTTTCAACGTCAATAAGAAGGTCCAAGGGATACAGTAAACCTGGAGTGAAGCATCGGAATCTATAACTAGTGTCACAGGAATGGTTCAAAACATAGACAGTAAGAAGAGTCAGTCTTCTTGTACTTAATTCGGCATTGTGCCTTTTCTATTTAATTGCGATGAAATTTCTTTGTTTCATCGTCAACATGAAGGTCAGAGGGATACAGTAAACATGAAGTGAAGCATCGGAATCTTTATCTAGTGTCACAGGAATGGTTCAAAACATAGTCAGTAAGAAGAGTCAGTCTACTTGTTCTTAAGTGCGCATTGTGCGTTTTGTATTTAATTCCGATGCAATTTCTGTGTATCATCGTCAATAAGAAGGACCAAATGATACAGTAAACCGGAGGTGAAGCATCGGAATCTATAACTGTTGTCACACGATTGGTTCCAAACATATATAGTAAGAAGAGTCAGTCTTCTTGTACTTAAGTCGGCATTGTGCCCTTTCTATTTAATTCCGATGCAATTTCTGTGTTTCATCGTCAATAAGAAGGTCCAAGGGATACAGTACACCTGAAGTGAAGCATCGGAATCTATAACTAGTGTCACAGGAATGGCTCAAATCATAAACAGTAAGAAGAGTCAACCTTCTTGTACATAAGTCAGCATTGTGCACTTTCTATTTAATTCCGATGCAATTTCTGTGTTTCATCGTCAATAAGAAGGTCCAAGGGATACAGTAAACCTGGAGTGAAGCATCGGAATCTATAACTAGTGTCACAGGAATGGTTCAAAACATACACAGTAGGAAGAGTCAGTCTTTTTGTACTTAAGTCGGCATTGTGCCTTTTGTATTTAATTCCGATGCAATTTCTGTGTTTCATCGTCAATATGAAGGTCCAAGGGATACAGTAAAACTGAAGTGAGACATCGGAGCTATAACTAGTGTCACAGGAATGGTTGAAAACATAGTCAGTAAGAAGGGTCAGTCTTCTTGTACTTAAGTCGGCATAGTGCCTTTTCTATTTAATTCCGATGCAATTTCTGGGTTTCATCATCAATAAGAAGGTCCAAGGGATGCAGTACACCTGAAGTGAAGCATCGGAGTCTTTAACTAGTGTCACAGGAATGGTTCAAAACATAGAGAGTAAGCAGATTCACTCTCCTTTTGCTTAAGTCGGCATTGTGCCTTTTCTATTTAATTCCGATGCAATTTCTGTGTGTCATCGTCAATAATAAGGTCAGAGGGATACAGTAAACCTGAAGTGAAGCATCGGAATCTATAAGTGGTGTCACAGGAATGTTTCAAAACATAATCAGTAAGAAGAAACAGTCTTCTTGTACTTAAGTCGGACTTGTGATTTTCGCATTTAATTCCGATGCAATTTCGGTGTTTCATCGTCAATAAGAAGGTCCAAGGGATACAGTAAACCTGAAGTGAAGCATCGGAATCTATAACTAGTGTCACAGGATCGGTTCAAAACATAGACAGTAAGAAGAGTCAGACTTCTTGTACTTAAGTCGGCATTGTGCCTTTTCTGTTTAATTCCGATGCAATTTCTGTGTTCCATCGTCAATAAGAAGGTCAGAGGGATACAGTAAACCTGAAGTGAAGCATCGGAGGCTATAACTAGTGTCACAGGAATGGCTCAAAACATAGTCAGTACGAAGAGTCAGTCTTCCCTTACTTAAGTCGGCATTGTGCCTTTTCTATTTAATTCCGATGCAATTTCTGTGTTTCAATGTCAATAAGAAGGTCCAAGGGATACAGTAAACCTGAAGTGAAGCATCAGAATCTATAACTAGTGTCGCAGGAATGGTTCAAAATATAGTAAGTAAGAAGAGTCTGTCTTCTTGTACTTAAGTCGTCATTGTGCATTTTGTATTTAATTCCGATGCAATTTCTGTGTTTCATCGTCAATAAGATGGTCCAAGGGATACAGTAAACCTGAAGTGAAGCATAGCAATCTATAACTAGTGTCACAGTAATGGTTCAAAGCATAGTCAGTTAGAAGAGTAAGTCTTCTTGGACTTAAGTCGGCATTGTGCCTTTTCTATTTACTTCCGATGCAAATTCTGTGTTTCATCGCCAATAAGAAGGTCAGAAGGATACAGTAAACCTGAAGTGAAGCATCGGAATCTATAACTAGTGTCACAGGAATGGTTTAAACATAGACAGTAGGAAGAGTCAGTCTACTTGTACTTAAGTCGGCGTTGTGCCTTTTGTATTTAACTCCGATGCAATTTCTGTGTTTCATCGTCAATAAGAAGGTCAGAGGGATACAGTAAACCTGAAGTGAAGCGTCGGAATCTGTAACTAGTGTCACAGCAATGGTTCAAATCATAGACAGTAGGAAGAGTCAGTCTTCTTGTACTTGAGTCGGCATTGTGCCTTTTGCTTTTAATTCCCATGCAATTTCTGTATTTCATCGTCAATAAGAAGGTCAGAGGGATACAGTAAACCTGAAGTGAAGCATCGGAATCTATAACTAGTGTCACAGGAATGGTTCAAAACATAGACAGTAGGAAGAGTCAGTCTTCTTGTACTTAAGTCGGCATTGTGCTTTTTGTATTTAATTCCGATGCAATTTCTGTGTTTCATCGTCAATAAGAAGGTCAGAGGGATACAGTAAACCTGAAATGAAGCATTAGAATCTATAACTAGTGTCACAGGTACGGTTCAAAACATAGACAGTAACAAGAGTCAGTCTACTTGTACTTAAGTCGGCATTGTGCCTTTTGTATTTATTTCCGATGCAATTTCTGTGTTTCATCGTCAATGAGAATGTCCAAGGGATACAGTACACCTGAAGTGAAGCATCGGATTCTATAACTAGTGCCACAGGAATGGTTTAAATCATAGACAGTAAGAAGAGTCAGTCTTCTTGTACTTAAGGCAGCATTGTGCTTTTTGTATTTAATTCCGATGCAATTTCTGTGTTTCATCATCAATAAGAAGGTCAGAGGGATACAGTAAACCTGAAATGAAGCATCAGAATCTATAACTAGTGTCACAGGAATGGTTCAAAACATAGTCAGTAAGAAGAGTCAGTCTTCTTGCACTTAAGTCGGCATTGTGCCTTTTCTAAATACTTCCGATGCAAATTCTGTGTTTCATCGTCAATAAGAAGGTCAGAGGGATACAGTAAACCAGAAGTGAAGCATCAGAATCTGTAACTAGTGTCACAGGAATGGTTCAAATCATAAACAGTAAGAAGAGTCAACCTTCTTGTACATAAGTCAGCATTGTGCCCTTTCTATTTAATTCCGATGCAATTACTGTGTTTCATCGTCAATAAGAAGGTCCAAGGGATACAGTACACCTGAAGTGAAGCATCGGAATCTATAATCAGTGACAGAGGAATGGTTCAAATCATAGCCAGTAAGAAGAGTCAGTCTTCTTGTACTTTAGTCAGCATTGTGCCTTTTCTATTTAATTCCGATGCAATTTCTGTGTTACATCGTCAATAAGAAGTTCAGAGGGATACTTAAAACCTGAAGTGGAACATCGGAATCTATAACTAGTGTCACAGGAATGGTTCAAAACATAGACTGTGGGAAGAGTCATTCTTCTTGTACTTAAGTCGGCATTGTGCCTTTTGTTTTAATTCCGATGCAATTTCTGTGTTTCATCGTCAATAAGATGGCCAGAGGGATACAGTAAACCTGAAGTGAAGCATCAGAATCTATAACTAGTGTCACAGGAATGATTCAAGACATAGACAGTAGGAAGAGTCAGTCGTCTTGTATTTATGTCGGCATTGTGCCTTTTCTATTTAATTCCGATGCAATTTCTGTGTTTCATCGTCAATAGGAAGGTCAGTTGGATACAGTAAACTTGAAGTGAAGCATCGGAATCTATAACTAGTGTCACAGGAATGGTTCAAAACATAGAGAGTAAGCAGATTCACTCTCCTCTTGCTTAAGTCGGCATTGTGCCTTTTCTATTTAATTCCGATGCAATTTCTGTGTGTCAATGTCAATAAGAAGGTCAGAGGGATACAGTAAACCTGAAGTGAAGCATCAGAATCTATAACTAGTGTCACAGGAATGGTTCAAAATATAGTAAGTAAGAAGAGTCTGTCTTCTTGTGCTTAAGTCGTCATTGTGCACTTTGTATTTAATTCCGATGCAATTTCTGTGTTTCATCGTCAATAAGAAGGTCAGAGGGATACAGTAAAACTAAAGGGAAGCATCAGAATCTATATCTAGTGTCACAGGAATGGTTCAAATCATAGCCAGAAGGAAGAGTCAGTCCTCTTATACTTGAGTCGGCATTGTGCCTTTTGCATTTAATTCCGATGCAATTTCTGTGTTTCATTGTCAATAAGAAGGTCAGAGGGATACAGTAAACCTGAAGCGAAGCATCGGAATCTATAACTAGTGTCACATGAATTGTTCAAAACATAGACAGTTGGATGAGTCAGTCTTCTTGTACTTAAGTCGGCATTGTGCGTTCTGTATTTAATTCCGATGCAATATCTGTGTTTCATCGTCAATAAGGAGGTCAGATTGATACAGTAAACCTGAAGTGAAGCATCGGAATCTATAACTAGTGTCACAGGAATGGTTCAAAACATAGCCAGTTGGAAGAGTCAGACTACTTGTACTTAAGTCGGCATTGTGCCTTTTGTATTTAATTCCGATGCAGTTTCTGTGTTTCATCGTCAATACGAAGGTCCAAGGGATACAGTAAACCTGAAGTGAGGCATCGGAATCTATAACTAGTGTCATAGGAATGGTTCAAAGCACAGTCAGTAAGAAGAGTCAGTCTTTTTGTACTTAAGTCGTCATTGTGCCTTTTCTATTTAATTCCGTCGCAATTTCTGTGTTTCATCGTCAACAAGATGGTCCCAGGGATGCAGTACACCTGAAGTGAAGCATCGGAATCTATAACTAGTGTCACAGGAATGGTTCAAAACATAGACAGTATGAAGAGTCAGTCTTCTTGTCCTTAAGTCGGCATTGTGCCTTTTCGATTTAATTCCGATGCAATATCTGTGTTCCATCGTCAATAAGAAGGTCAGAGGGATACATTAAACCTGAAGTGAAGCATGGGAATCTATAACTAGTGTCACAGGAATGGTTCAAAACATAGCCAGTAAGAAGAGTCAGTCTTCTTGTACTTAGGTCGGCATTGTGCCTTTTGTATTTAATTCCGATGCAATTTCTGTGTTTCATCGTCAATAAGAAGGTCCAAGGGATACAGTAAACCTGAAGTGAAGCATCGAAATCTATAACTAGTGTCACAGGAATGGTTCAAAACATAGACAGTATGAAGAGTCAGTCTTTTTGTACTTAAGTCGTCATTGTGCCTTTTCTATTTAATTCCGTCGCAATTTCTGTGTTTCATCGTCAATAAGAAAGTCCAAGGGATACAGTAACCCTGAAGTGAAGCATCGGAATCTATAACTAGTGTCACAGGAATGGTTCAAAACATAGACAGTAAGAAGAGTCAGTCTTCTTGTACTTAAGTCGGCATTGTCCCTTTCGTATTTAATTCCGAATCAATTTCGGATGTTTCATCGTCAATAAGAAGGTCCAATGGATACAGTACACCTTAAGTGAAGCATTGGAAGATATAACTAGTGTCACAGGATCGGTTCAAAACATAGACAGTATGAAGAGTCAGTCTTCTTGTACTTAAGTCGGCATAGTGCCTTTTCTATTTACTTCCGATGCAATTGCTGTGTTTCATCGTCAATAAGAAGGTCAGATGAATACAGTAAACCTGAAGTGAAGCATCGGAGTCTATTACTAGTGTCACATAAATGGTTGAAAACATAGTCAGTAGGAAGAGTCAGTCTTCTTGTACTTAAGTCGGCATTGTGCCTTTTCTATTTAATTCCGATGCAATATCTGTGTTCCATCGTCAATAAGAAGGTCAGAGGCATACAGTAAACCTGAAGTGAAGCATCGGAATCTGTAACTAGTGTCACAGGAATGGTTCAAAACATAGTCAGTAAGAAGAGTCAGTCTTCTTGTACTTAGGTCGGCATTGTGCGTTTTGTATTTAATTCCGATGCAATTTCTGTGTTTCATCGTCAATAAGATGCTCCAAGGGATACAGTAAACCTGAAGTGAAGCATCGCAATCTATAACTAGTGTCACAGGAATGGTTCAAAACATTGTCAGTAAGAAGAGTCAATCTACTTGTACTTAAGTCGGCATTGTGCCTTTACTATTTAATTCCGATGCAATTTCTGTGTTTCATCGTCAATAAGAAGGTCAGAGGTATACAGTAAACCTGAAGTGAAGCATCGGAATCTATAACTAGTGTAACAGGAATGGTTCAAAACATAGACAGTAGGCAGAGTCAGTCTTCTTGTAATTAAGTCGGCATTGTGCCTTTTCTATTTAATTCCGATGCAATTTCTGTGTTTCGTCATCAATAAGAAGGTCCAAGGGATACAGTAAATCTGAAGTGAAGCATCGGAATCTATAACTTGTGTCACAGGAATGGTTCAAAACAGAGACATTAAGAAGAATCAGTCTTCTTGTACTTAAGTCGGCATTGTGCCTTTTGTATTTAATTCCGATGCAAATTCTGTATTTCATCGTCAATAAGAAGGTATGAGGGATACAGCACACCTGAAGTGAAGCATCGGAATCTATAACTAGTGTCACAGGAATGGTTCAAAACATAGACAGTATGAAGAGTCAGTCTTCTTGTACTTAAGTCGGCATTGTGTCTTTCCGATTTAATTCCGATGCAATATCTGTGTTCCATCGTCAATAAGAAGGTCAGAGGGATACAGTATACCAGAAGTGAAGCATCGTAATCTGTAACTTGTGTCACAGGAATGGGTCAAAACATCGACAGTAGGAAGAGTCAGTCTTCTTGTACTTAAGTCGGAATTGTGCCTTTTCTATTTAATTCCGTTGCACTTTCTGTATTTCATCGTCAATAAGAAGGTCCAAGGGATACAGTAAACCTGAATTGAAGCATCGGATTCTATAACTAGTGTCTCAGGAATGGTTCAAAACGTAAACAGTAGGAGGAGTCAGTCTTCTTGTACTTAAGTCGGCATTGTGCATTTTGTATTTAATTCAGATGCAATTACTGTGTTTCATCGTCAATAAGAAGGTCCAAGGGATACAGTAAACCTGAAGCGAAGCATCGGAATCTATAACTAGTGTCACAGGAATGATTCAAAACATAGACAATAAGAAGGGTCAGGCTTCTTGTACTTAAGTCGGCATTGTGCCCTTTTCAATTAAATTCCGATGCAATGACTGTGTTTCATCGTCAATAAGAAGGTCAGAGGGATACATTAAACCTGAAGTGAAGCATCAGAATCTCTAACTAGTGTCACAGGAACGGTTTAAAACATAGACAGTAGGAAGAGTCAGACTACTTGTACTTAAGTCGGCAATGTGCCTTTTGTATTTAATTCCGATGCAATTTCTGTGTTTCATCGTCAATAAGAAGGTCCAAGGGATACAGTAAACCTGAAGAGAGGCATCGGAATCTATAACTAGTGTCACAGCAATGGTTTAAATCATAGACAGTAAAAAGAGTCAGTCTTCTTGTACTTAAGGCAGCATTGTGCTTTTTGTATTTAATTCCGATGCAATTTCTGTGTTTCATCATCAATAAGAAGGTCCAAGGGATGCAGTACACCTGAAGTGAAGGATCGGAATCTATAACTAGTGTAACAAGAATGGTTCAAAACATAGACAGTAAGAAGAGTCGGTCTTCTTGATCTTAAGTCAGCATTGTGCCTTTTCTATTTAATTCCGATGCAATTTCTGTGTTTCATCGTCAATAAGAAGGTCAGATGGATACAGTAAACCTGAAGTGAAGCATCGGAGTCTATAACTAGTGTCACAGGAATGGTTCAAAACATAGTCAGTAGGAAGAGTCAGCCTTCTTGTACTTAAGTCGGCATTAGGCCTTTTCTATATAATTTCGATGCAATATCTGTGTTCCATCATCAATAACAAGGTCAGTGGGATACAGTAAACCTGAAGTGAAGCATCGGAATCTGTAACTAGTGTCACAGGAATGGTTCAAAACATAGTCAGTAAGAGGTGTCAGTCTTCTTGTACTTAGATCGGCATTGTGCCTTTTGTATTTAATTCCGATGCAATTTCTGTGTTTCATCGTCAATAAGAAGGTCCAAGGGATACAGTAAACCTCAAGTGAAGCATCGGAATCTATAACTAGTGTCACAGGAATGGTTCAAAGCATATTCAGTAAGAAGAGTCAGTCTTCTTGTACTTAAGTCGGCATTGTGCCTTTTTTATTTAATTCCGATGCAATTTCTGTGTTTCATCGTCAATAAGAACGTCAGAGGTATACAGTAAACCTGAAGTGAAGCATCGGAATCTATAACTAGTGTAACAGGAATGGTTCAAAACATAGACAGTAGGAAGAGTCGGTCTTCTTGTACTTAAGTCGGCATTGTGCCTTTTCTATTAATTCCGATACAATTTCTGTGTCTCGTCGTCAATAAGAAGGTCCAAGGGACACAGTAAATCTAAAGTGAAGCATCGGAAGCTATAACTAGTGTCACAGGAATGGTTCAAAGCATAGACATTAAGAAGAGTCAGTCTTCTTGTACTTAAGTCGGCATTGTGCCTTTTGTGTTTAATTCCGATGCCATTTCTGTGTTTCGTCCTCAATAAGAAGGTCCAAGGGATACAGTAAACCTGAAGTGAAGCATCGGAATCTATAACTAGTGTCACAGGAATGGTTCAAAACATAGACAGTAAGAAGAATCAGTCTTCTTGTACATAAGTCGGCATTGTGCCTTTTGTATTTGATTCCGATGCAATTTCTGTGTTTCATCGTCACTAAGAAAATCAGAGGGATACAGTAAACCTGAAGTGAAGCATCGGAATCTATAACTAGTGTCACAGGAATGGTTCAAAACATAGACAGTAGGATGAGTCAGTCTTCTTGTACTTAAATCAGCATTGTGCCTTTTCTATTTAATTCCGATGCAATTTCTGTGTTTCTTCGTCAATAAGAAGGTCCAACGGATACAGTAAACTTGAAGTGAAGCATCGGAATCTATCACTAGTGTCACGGGAATTGTTCATACATAGACATTAAGATGAGTCGGTCTTCTTGTACTTAAGTCAGCATTGTGCCTTTTGTATTTAACTCCGATGTAATTTCTGTCGTTCATCGTCAATAAGAAGGTCCAAGGGATACAGTAAACCTGAAGTGAAGCATCGGAATCTATAACTAGTGTCACAGGAATGGTTCAAAACATAGACAGTATGAAGAGTCAGTCTTCTTGTACTTAAGTCGGCATTGTGCCTTTTCGATTTAATTCCGATGCAATATCTGTGTTCCATCGTCAATAAGAAGGTCAGAGGGATACAGTATACCTGAAGTGAAGCATCGTAATCTGTAACTTGTGTCACAGGAATGGTTCAAAACATAGACAGTAGGAAGAGTCAGTCTTCTTGTACTTAAGTCGGAATTGTGCCTTTTCTATTTAATTCCGTTGCACTTTCTGTATTTCATCGTCAATAAGAAGGTCCAAGGGATACAGTAAACCTGAATTGAAGCATCGGATTCTATAACTAGTGTCTCAGGAATGGTTCAAAACGTAAACAGTAGGAGGAGTCAGTCTTCTTGTACTTAAGTCGGCATTGTGCATTTTGTATTTAATTCAGATGCAATTACTGTGTTTCATCGTCAATAAGAAGGTCCAAGGGATACAGTAAACCTGAAGCGAAGCATCGGAATCTATAACTAGTGTCACAGGAATGATTCAAAACATAGACAATAAGAAGGGTCAGTCTTCTTGTACTTAAGTCGGCATTGTGCCCTTTTCAATTAAATTCCGATGCAATGACTGTGTTTCATCGTCAATAAGAAGGTCAGAGGGATACATTAAACCTGAAGTGAAGCATCAGAATCTCTAACTAGTGTCACAGGAACGGTTTAAAACATAGACAGTAGGAAAAGTCAGACTACTTGTACTTAAGTCGGCAATGTGCCTTTTGTATTTAATTCCGATGCAATTTCTGTGTTTCATCGTCAATAAGAAGGTCCAAGGGATACAGTAAACCTGAAGAGAGGCATCGGAATCTATAACTAGTGTCACAGCAATGGTTTAAATCATAGACAGTAAAAAGAGTCAGTCTTCTTGTACTTAAGGCAGCATTGTGCTTTTTGTATTTAATTCCGATGCAATTTCTGTGTTTCATCATCAATAAGAAGGTCCAAGGGATGCAGTACACCTGAAGTGAAGGATCGGAATCTATAACTAGTGTAACAAGAATGGTTCAAAACATAGACAGTAAGAAGAGTCGGTCTTCTTAATCTTAAGTCAGCATTGTGCCTTTTCTATTTAATTCCGATGCAATTTCTGTGTTTCATCGTCAATAAGAAGGTCAGATGGATACAGTAAACCTGAAGTGAAGCATCGGAGTCTATAACTAGTGTCACAGGAATGGTTCAAAACATAGTCAGTAGGAAGAGTCAGCCTTCTTGTACTTAAGTCGGCATTAGGCCTTTTCTATATATTTTCGATGCAATATCTGTGTTCCATCATCAATAACAAGGTCAGTGGGATACAGTAAACCTGAAGTGAAGCATCGGAATCTGTAACTAGTGTCACAGGAATGGTTCAAAACATAGTCAGTAAGAGGTGTCAGTCTTCTTGTACTTAGATCGGCATTGTGCCTTTTGTATTTAATTCCGATGCAATTTCTGTGTTTCATCGTCAATAAGAAGCTCCAAGGGATACAGTAAACCTCAAGTGAAGCATTGGAATCTATAACTAGTGTCACAGGAATGGTTCAAAACATATTCAGTAAGAAGAGTCAGTCTTCTTGTACTTAAGTCGGCATTGTGCCTTTTTTATTTAATTCCGATGCAATTTCTGTGTTTAATCGTCAATAAGAACGTCAGAGGTATACAGTAAACCTGAAGTGAAGCATCGGAATCTATAACTAGTGTAACAGGAATGGTTCAAAACATAGACAGTAGGAAGAGTCGGTCTTCTTGTACTTAAGTCGGCATTGTGCCTTTTCTATTAATTCCGATACAATTTCTGTGTTTCGTCGTCAATAAGAAGGTCCAAGGGACACAGTAAATCTAAAGTGAAGCATCGGAAGCTATAACTAGTGTCACAGGAATGGTTCAAAGCATAGACATTAAGAAGAGTCAGTCTTCTTGTACTTAAGTCGGCATTGTGCCTTTTGTGTTTAATTCCGATGCCATTTCTGTGTTTCGTCCTCAATAAGAAGGTCCAAGGGATACAGTAAACCTGAAGTGAAGCATCGGAATCTATAACTAGTGTCACAGGAATGGTTGAAAGCATAGACAGTAAGAAGAATCAGTCTTCTTGTACATAAGTCGGCATTGTGCCTTTTGTATTTGATTCCGATGCAATTTCTGTGTTTCATCGTCACTAAGAAAATCAGAGGGATACAGTAAACCTGAAGTGAAGCATCGGAATCTGTAACTAGTGTCACAGGAATGGTTCAAAACATAGACAGTAGGATGAGTCAGTCTTCTTGTACTTAAGTCAGCATTGTGCCTTTTTTCTATTTAATTCCGATGCAATTTCTGTGTTTCTTCGTCAATAAGAAGGTCCAACGGATACAGTAAACTTGAAGTGAAGCATCGGAATCTATCACTAGTGTCACGGGAATTGTTCATACATAGACATTAAGATGAGTCGGTCTTCTTGTACTTAAGTCAGCATTGTGCCTTTTGTATTTAACTCCGATGTAATTTCTGTCGTTCATCGTCAATAAGAAGGTCCAAGGGATACAGTAAACCTGAAGTGATGCATCGGAATCTATAACTAGTGTCACAGGCATGGTTCAAAACATAGACAGAAAGAAGAGTCAGTCTTCTTGTACTCAAGTCGGCATTGTGCCTTTTCTATTTAATTCCGATGCAATTTCCATGTTTTATCGTGAATAAGAAGGTCAGAGGGATACTGTAAACCTGAAGTGAAGCGTCGGAATCTATAACTAGTGTCACAAGAATGGTTCAAAACATAGACAGTAAGAAGGGTCAGTCTTCTTGTACTTAAGTCGGCATTGTGCCTTTTGTATTTAATTATGATGCATTTTCGGTGTTTCATCGTCAATAAGAAGGTCCAAGGGATACAGTACAGCTGAAGTGAAGCATCCGAATCTATAACTAGTGTCACAGGAATGGTACAAATCATAAACAGTAAGAAGAGTCAGTCTTCTTGTACTTAAGTGAGCATTGTGGCCTTTCTATTTAATTCCGGTGCAATTTCTGCGTTTCATCGTCAATAAGAAGGTCAGAGGGATACAGTAAGCCTGAAGTGAAGCATCGGAATCTATAACTAGTGGCACAGCAATGGTTTAAATCATAGACAGTAGGAAGAGTCAGTCTTCTTGTACTTAAGTCGGCATTGTGCCTTTTGTATTTATTTCCGATGCAATTTCTGTGTTTCATCGTCAATAAGAAGGTCAGAGGGATACAGTAAACCTGAAATGAAGCATCAGAATCTATAACTAGTGTCACAGGTATGGTTCAAAACATAGACAGTAACAAGAGTCAGTCTACTTGTACTTAAGTCGGCATTGTGCCTTTTGTAATTATTTCCGATGCAATTTCTGTGTTACATTGTCAATAAGAAGGTCAGAGGGATACAGTACACCTGAGTTGAAGCATCGGAACCTATAACTAGTGTCACAGGAATGGTTCAAAACATAGTCAGTAAGAAGAGTCAGTCTTCTTGTACTTAAGTCGGCATTGTGCCTTTTGTATTTAATTCCAATGCAATTTCTGTGATTCATCGTCAATAAGAAGGTCCAAGGGATACAGTAAACCTGAAGTGAAGCATTGCAATCTATAACTAGTGTCACAGGAATGGTTCAAAACATAGTCAGTAAGAAGAGTCAGTCTTCTTGTACTTAAGTCGGCATTGTGCCTTTTCTAAATACTTCCGATGCAAATTCTGTGTTTCATCGTCAATAAGAAGGTCAGAGGGATACAGTGAACCTGAAGTGAAGCATCGGAATCTATAACTAGTGTCATAGGAATGGTTCAAAACATAGACAGTAGGAAGAGTCAGTCTTCTTGTACTTAAGTCGGCATTGTGCCTTTTGTATTTAATTACGATGCAATTTCTGTGTGTCATCGTCAATAAGAAAGTCAGAGGGATACAGTAAACCTGAAGTGAAGCATCAGAATCCGTATCTAGTGTCACAGGATTGGTTCGAAACATAGACAGTAAGAAGAGTCAGTCTACTTCTAGTTAATCGGCATTGTGCCTTTTGTACTTAATTCCGATGTAATTTCTGTGTTTCATAGTCAATAAGAAGGTCCAAGGGATACAGTACACCTGAAGTGAAGCATCGGAATCTATAACTAGTGTCACAGGAATGGTTCAATTCATAAACAGTAAGAAGAGTCAACCTTCTTGTACATAAGTCAGCATTGTGCCCTTTCTATTTAATTCCGATGCAATTTCTGTGTTTCATCGTCAATAAGAAGGTCCAAGGGATACAGTACACCTGAAGTGAAGCATCGGAATCTATAACTAGTGTCAGAGGAATGGTTCAAATCATAGCCAGTAAGAAGAGTCAGTCTTCTTGTACTTTAGTCAACATTGTGCCTTTTCTATTTAATTCCAATGCAATTTCTGTGTTACATCGTCAATAAGAAGTTCAGAGGGATACACAAAACCTGAAGTGGAACATCGGAATCTATAACTAGTGTCACAGGAATGGTTCAAAACATACACAGTAGGAAGAGTCAGTCTTTTTGTACTTAAGTCGGCATTGTGCCTTTTGTATTTAATTCCCATGCAATTTCTGTGTTTCATCGTCAATATGAAGGTCCAAGAGATACAGTAAACCTGAAGTGAGACATCGGAATCTATAACTAGTGTCACAGGAATGGTTGAAAACATAGTCAGTAAGAAGAGTCAGTCTGCTTGTACTTAAGTCGGCATTGTGCCTTTTCTATTTAATTCCGATGCAATTTCTGTGTTTCATCATCAATTAGAAGGTCCAAGGGATGCAGTACACCTGAAGTGAAGCATCGGAATCATTAACTAGTGTCACAGGAATGGTTCAAAACATAGAGAGTAAGCAGATTCACTCTCCTTTTACTTAAGTTGGCATTGTGCCTTTTCTATTTAATTCCGATGCAATTTCTGTGTTTCATCGTCAATAATAAGGTCAGAGGGATACAGTAAACCTGAAGTGAAGCATCGGAATCTATACCTAGTGTCACAGAAATGGTTCAAAACATAGTCAGTAAGAAGAGTCACTCTTCTTGTACTTAAGTTGGCATTGTGCCTTTTGTATTTAATTCCGATGCAATTTCTGTGTTTCATCGTCAATAAGAAGGTCAGACGGATACAGTAAACCTGAAGTGAAGCATCGGAATATATAACTAGCCTCACAGGAATGGTTCAAAATATAGACAGCAGGAAGAGTCAGTCTTCTTGTATTTAAGTCGCCATTGTGCCTTTTCTATTTGATTCCGATGCCATTTCTGTGTTTCATCGTCCATAAGAAGTTCAGAGGGATACAGTACACTTGAAGTGAAGCATCGGAATCTATAACTAGTGTCACAGGAATGGTTCAAATCATAGACAGTAAGAAGAGTCAGTCTTCTTGTACTTAAGTCGGCATTGTGCCTTCTCTATTTAATTCCGATGCAATTTCTGTGTTTCATCGTCAATAAGAAGGTCAGAGGGATACAGTAAACCTGAAGTGAAGCATCGGAATCTATAACTAGTGTCACAGGATCGGTTCAAAACATAGACAGTAAGAAGAGTTAGTCTTCTTGTACTTAAGTCGGCAATGTGCCTTTTCTATTTAATGCCGATGAAATGTCTGTGTTTCATCATCAATAAGAACGTCAGAGGGATACAGTAAACCAGAAGTGAAGGATCGGAGTCTATAACTAGTGTCACAGCAATGGTTCCAAACGTCGTCAGTAAGAAGAGTCAGACTTCTTGTACTTAAGTCCGCATTGTGGCCTTTCTATTTTATTCCGATGCAATTTCTGTGTTTCATCGTCAATAAGAAGTTCAGAGGGATACAGTAAACCTGAAGTGAAGCATCAGAATCCATAACTAGTGTCACAGGATTGGTTCAAAACATAGACAGTAAGAAGAGTCAGTCTACTTGTAGTTAATCGGCATTGCGCCATTTGTATTTAATTCCGATGTAATTTCTGTGTTTCATCGTCAATAAGAAGGTCCAAGGGATACAGTACACCTGAAGTGAAGCATCGGATTCTATAACTAGTGTCACAGGAATGGTTCAAATCATAAACAGTAAGAAGAGTCAGTCTTCTTGTACTTAAGTCAGCATTGTGGCCTTTCCATTTAATTCCGATGCAATTTCTGCATTTCATCGTCAATAAGAAGGTCAGAGGGATACAGTAAACCTGAAGTGAACCATCGGAATCTATAACTAGTGTCACAGCAATGGTTCAAATCATAGACAGTAGGAAGAGTCAGTCTTCTTGTACTTGAGTCGGCATTGTGCCTTTTGCTTTTAATTCCCATGCAATTTCAGTATTTCATCGTCAATAAGAAGGCCAGAGGGATACAGTAAACCTGAAGTGAAGCATCGGAATCTGTAACTAGTGTCACAGGAATGGTTCAAAACATAGACAGTAGGAAGAGTCAGTCTTCTTGTACTTAAGTCGGCATTGTGCCTTTTGTATTTAATTACGATGCAATTTCTGTCTTTCATCGTCAATAAGAAAGTCAGAGGGATACAGTAAACCTGAAGTGAAGCATCAGAATCCGTAACTAGTGTCACAGGATTGGTTCAAAACATAGACAGTAAGAAGAGTCAGTCTACTTCTAGTTAATCGGCATTGTGCCTTTTGTATTTAATTCCGATGTAATTTCTGTGTTTCATAGTCAACAAGAAGGTCCAAGGGATACAGTACACCTGCAGTGAAGCATCGGAATCTATAACTAGTGTCACAGGAATGGTTCAAATCATAAACAGTAAGAGGAGTCAACCTTCTTGTACATAAGTCAGCATTGTGCCCTTTCTATTTAATTCCGATGCAATTTCTGTGTTTCATCGTCAATAAGAAGGTCCAAGGGATACAGTACACCTGAAGTGAAGCATCGGAATCTATAACCAGTGTCAGAGGAATGGTTCAAATCATAGCCAGTAAGAAGAGTCAGTCTTCTTGTACTTTAGTCAGCATTGTGCCTTTTCTATTTAATTCCGATGCAATTTCTGTGTTACATCGTCAATGAGAAGTTCAGAGGGATACTTAAAACCTGAAGTGGAACATCGGAATCTAAAACTAGTGTCACAGGAATGGTTGAAAACATAGTCAGTAAGAAGAGTCAGTCTTCTTGTACTTAAGTCGGCATTGTGCCTTTTCTATTTAATACCGATGCAATTTCTGTGTTTCATCATCAATAAGAAGGTCCAAGGGATGCAGTACACCTGAAGTGAAGCATCGGAGTCTTTAACTAGTGTCACAGGAATGGTTCAAAACATAGAGAGTAAGCAGATTCACTCTCCTTTTGCTTAAGTCGGCATTGTGCCTTTTCTATTTAATTCCGATGCAATTTCTGTGTTTCATCGTCAATAATAAGGTCAGAGGGATACAGTAAACCTGAAGTGAAGCATCGGAATCTATAAGTGGTGTCACAGGAATGGTTCAAAACATAATCAGTAAGAAGAAACAGTCTTCTTGTACTTAAGTCGGCATTGTGATTTTCGCATTCAATTCCGATGCAATTTCGGTGTTTCATCGTCAATAAGAGGGTCAGAGGGATACAGTAAACCTGAAGTGAAGCATCGGAGGCTATAACTAGAGTCACAGGAATGGTTCAAAACATAGTCAGTAAGAAGAGTCAGTCTTCTTGTACTTAAGTCGGCATTGTGCCTTTTCTATTTAATTCCGATGCAATTTCTGTGTTTCACTGTCAATAAGAAGGTCAGAGGGATACAGTAAACCTGAAGTGAAGCATCAGAATCTATAACTAGTGTCACAGGAATGGTTCAAAATATAGTAAGTAAGAAGAGCCTGTCTTCTTGTACTTAAGTCGTCATTGTGCATTTTGTATTTAATTCCGATGCAATTTCTGTGTTTCATCGTCAATAAGATGGTCCAAGGGATACAGTAAACCTGAAGTGAAGCATCGCAATCTATAACTAGTGTCACAGGAATAGTTCAAAACATAGTCAGTTAGAAGAGTAAGTCTTCTTGGACTTAAGTCGGCATTGTGCCTTTTATATTTACTTCCGATGCAAATTCTGTGGTTCATCGCCAATAAGAAGGTCAGAGGGATACAGTAAACCTGAAGTGAAGCATCGGAATCTATAACTAGTGTCACAGGAATGGTTTAAACATAGACAGTAGGAAGAGTCAGTCTACTTGTACTTAAGTCGGCGTTGTGCCTTTTGTATTTAACTCCGATGCAATTTCTGTGTTTCATCGTCAATGAGAAGGTCAGAGGGATACAGTAAAACTAAAGGGAAGCATCAGAATCTATATCTAGTGTCACAGGAATGGTTCAAATCATAGACAGAAGGATGAGTCAGTCTTCTTATACTTGAGTCGGCATTGTGCCTTTTGCATTTAATTCCGATGCAATTTCTGTGTTTCATTGTCAATAAGAAGGTCAGAGGCATACAGTAAACCTGAAGCGAAGCATCGGAATCTATAACTAGTGTCACAGGAATGGTTCAAAACATAGACAGTTGGATGAGTCAGTCTTCTTGTACTTAAGTCGGCATTGTGCCTTCTGTATTTAATTCCGATGCAATATCTGTGTTTCATCGTCAATAAAGAGGTCAGATTGATACAGTAAACCTGAAGTGAAGCATCGGAATCTATAACTTGTGTCACAGGAATGGTTCAAAACATAGACAGTTGGAAGAGTCAGACTACTTGTACTTAAGTCGGCATTGTGTCTTTTGTATTTAATTCCGATGCAGTTTCTGTGTTTCATCGTCAATAAGAAGGTCCAAGGGATACAGTAAACCTGAAGTGAGGCATCGGAATCTATAACTAGTGTCATAGGAGTGGTTCAAAGCATAGTCAGTAAGAAGAGTCAGTCTTTTTGTACTTAAGTCGTCATTGTGCCTTTTCTATTTAATTCCGTCGCAATTTCTGTGTTTCATCGTCAATAAGATGGTCCCAGGGATGCAGTACACCTGAAGTGAAGCATCGGAATCTATAACTAGTGTCACAGGAATGGTTCAAAACATAGACAGTATGAAGAGTCAGTCTTCTTGTACATATGTCGACATTGTGCCTTTTCGATTTAATTCCGATGCAATATCTGTGTTCCATCGTCAATAAGAAGGTCAGAGGGATGCAGTAAACCTGAAGTGAAGCATCGGAATCTATGACTAGTGTCACAGGAATGGTTTAAAGCATAGCCAGTAAGAAGAGTCAGTCTTCTTGTACTTAGGTCGGCATTGTGCCTTTTGTATTTAATTCCGATGCAATTTCTGTGTTTCATCGTCAATAAGAAGGTCAGAGGGAAACAGTAACACTAAAGGGAAGCATCAGAATCTATAACTAGTGTCGCAGGAATGGTTCAAAACATAGCCAGTAAGAAGAGTCAGTCTTCTTGTACTTAGGTCGGCATTGTGCCTTTTGTATTTAATTCCGATGCAATTTCTGTGTTTCATCGTCAATAAGAAGGTCCAAGGGATGCAGTAAACCTGAAGTGAGGCATCGAAATCTATAACTAGTGTCACAGGAAGGTTCATAACATAGACAGTAGGATGGGTCAGTCTTCTTGTACTTAAGTCGGCATTGTGCCTTTTGTATTTAATTCCGATGCAATTTCGGTGTTTCATCGTCAATAAGAAGGTCAGAGGGATACAGTAAAACTAAAGGGAAGCATCAGAATCTATATCTAGTGCCACAGGAATGGTTCAAATCATAGACAGAAGGAAGAGTCAGTCTTCTTATACTTGAGTCGGCATTGTGCCTTTTGCATTTAATTCCGATGCAATTTCTGTGTTTCATTGTCAATAAGACGGTCAGAGGGATACAGTAAACCTGAAGCGAAACATCGGAATCTATAACTAGTGTCACAGGAATGGTTCAAAACATAGACTGTTGGATGAGTCAGTCTTCTTGTACTTAAGTCGGCATTGTGCCTTCTGTATTTAGTTCCGATGCAATATCTGTGTTTCATCGTCAATAAGGAGGTCAGATTGATACAGTAAACCTGAAGTGAAGCATCGGAATCTATAACTAGTGTCACAGGAATGGTTCAAAACATAGACAGTTGGAAGAGTCAGACTACTTGTACTTAAGTCGGCATTGTGCCATTTGTATTTAATTCCGATGCAGTTGCTGTGTTTCATCGTCAATAAGAAGGTCCAAGGGATACAGTAAACCTGAAGTGAGGCATCGGAATCTATAACTAGTGTCATAGGAATGGTTCAAAGCATAGTCAGTAAGAAGAGTCAGTCTTTTTGTACTTAAGTCGTCATTGTGCCTTTTCTATTTAATTCCGTCGCAATTTCTGTGTTTCATCGTCAATAAGATGGTCCCAGGGATGCAGTACACCTGAAGTGAAGCATCGGAATCTATAACTAGTGTCACAGGAATGGTTCAAAACATAGACAGTATGAAGAGTCAGTCTTCTTGTACTTAAGTCGGCATTGTGCGGTTTCGATTTAATTCCGATGCAATATCTGTGTTCCATCGTCAATAAGAAGGTCAGGGGGATACAGTAAACCTGAAGTGAAGCATCGGAATCTATAACTAGCGTCACAGGAATGGTTCAAAACATAGCCAGTAAGAAGAGTCAGTCTTCTAGTACTTAGGTCGGCATTGTGCCTTTTGTATTTAATTCCGATGCATTTTCTGTGTTTCATTGTCAATAAGAAGGTCCAAGGGATACAGTAAACCTGAAGTGAAGCATCGAAATCTATAACTAGTGTCACAGGAATGGTTCAAAACATAGACAGTAGGATGAGTCAGTCTTCTTGTACTTAAGTCGGAATTGTGCCTTTTCTATTTAATTCCGTTGCACTTTCTGTATTTCATCGTCAATAAGAAGGTACAAGGGATACAGTAAACCTGAAATGAAGCATCGGATTCTATAACTAGTGTCACAGGAATGGTTCAAGCCATAAACAGTAGGAAGAGTCAGTCTTCTTGTACTTAAGTCGGCATTGTGCATTTTGTATTTAATTCCGATGCAATTTCTGTGTTTCATCGTCAATAAGAAGGTCCAAGGGATACAGTAAACCTGAAGCGTAGCATCGGAATCAATAACTAGCGTCACAGGAATGGTTCAAAATATAGACAGTAAGAAGAGTCAGTCTTCTTGTACTTAAGTCGGCATTGTCCCTTTCGTATTTAATTCCGAATCAATTTCGGATGTTTCATCGTCAATAAGAAGGTCCAATGGATACAGTACACCTTAAGTGAAGCATTGGAAGATATAACTAGTGTCACAGGAATGGTTCAAAACATAGAGAGTAGGAAGAGTCAGTCTTCTTGTACTTAAGTCGGCATTGTGCGTTTTGTATTTAAGTCCGATGCAATTTCTGTGTTTCATCGTCAATAAGAAGGTCCAAGGGATACAGTCAACCCGAAGTGATGCATCGGAATCTATAACTAGGTTCACAGGATCGGTTCAAAACATAGAGAGTAGGAAGAGTCAGTCTTCTTGTACTTAAGTCGGCATTGTGCCTTTTCTATTTAATTCCGATGCAATTTCTGTGTTTCATCGTCAATAAGAAGGTCAGAGGGATACAGTAAACCTGAAGTGAAGCATCGGAATCTATAACTAGTGTCACAGGAATGGTTCAAAACATAGAGAGTAGGAAGAGTCAGTCTTCTTGTACTTAAGTCGGCATTGTGCTTTTTCTATTTAATTCCGATGCAATTTCTGTGTTTCATCATCAATAGGAAGGTCAGAGGGATACAGTAAATCTGAAGTGATACGTCGGAATCTATAACTAGTGTCACAGGAATGGTTTAAAACATAGACAGTAAGAAGAGTCAGTCTTCTTGTACTTAAGTCGGCATTGTGCTTTTTCTATTTAATTCCGATGCAATTTCTGTGTTTCATCGTCAATAAGAAGTTCAGAGGGATACAGTAAACCTGAAGAGAGGCATCGGAATCTATAACTAGTGTCACAGGAATGGTTCAAAAGATAGACGGTAAGAAGAGTCGGTCTTCTTGTACTTATGTCGGCATTGTGCCTTTTCTATTTAATTCCGATGCAATTTCTGTGTTTTATCGTGAATAAGAAGGTCAGAGGGATACTGTAAACCTGAAGTGAAGCATCGGAATCTATAACTAGTGTCACAGGAATGGTTCAAAACATAGACAGGAAGAAGGGTCAGTCTTCTTGTACTTAAGTCGGCATTGTGCCTTTTGTATTTAATTCCGATGCATTTTCGGTGTTTCATCGTCAATAAGAAGGTCAGAGGGATAGAGTAAACCCGAAGTGAAGCATCGCAATCTATAACAAGTGTCACAGGAATTGTTCAAAACATGGACAGTAGGAAGAGTCAGTCTTCTTGTACTTATGTCGGCATTGTGTCTTTTGTATTTAATTCCGATGCAATTTCTGTGTTTCATCGTCAATACGAAGGCCCAAGGGATACAGTAAACCCGAAGTGAAGCATCGGAATCTATAACTAGGTTCACAGGAATGGTTCAAAACATAGACAGTAAGAAGAGTCAGTCTTCTTGTACTTAAGTCGGCATTGTGCCTTTTCTATTTAATTCCGATGCATTTTCTGTGTTACATCGTCAATAAGAAGGTCAGAGGGATACAGTAAACCTGAAGTGAAGCATCGGAATCTATAACTAGTGTCACAGGAATGGTTCAAAACATAGTGAGTAGGAAGAGTCAGTCTTCTTGTACTTAAGTCGGCATTGTGCCTTTTGTATTTAATTCCGATGCAATTTCTGTGTTTCATCGTCAATAAGAAGGTCAGTGGGATACAGTAAACCTGAAGTGTAGAAACGGAATCTATAACTAGTGTCACAGGAATGGTTCAAAACATAGAAAGTTAGAAGAGTCAGTCTTCTTGTACTTAAGTCGGCATTGTGCCTTTTCTATTTATTTCCGATGCAATTTCTGTGTTTCTTCGTCAATAAGAAGGTACAACGGTTACAGTAAACCTGAAGTGACGCATCGGAATCTATAACTAGTGTCACAGGAATTGTTCAAACATAGACATTAAGATGATTTGGTCTTCTTGTACTTAAGTCAGCATTGTGCCTTTTGTATTTAATTCCGATGTAATTTCTGTGGTTCATCGTCAATAAGAAGGTCCAAGGGATACAGTAAACCTGAAGTGAAGCATCGGAATCTATAACTAGTGTCACAGAAATGGTTCAAAACATAGACAGTAGGAAGAGTCATACTACTTGTACCTCAGTCGGCATTGTGCCTTTTGTATTTTATTCCGATGGAATTTCTGTGTTTCATTGTCAATAAGAAGGTCCAAGGGATACAGTAAACCTGAAGTGAGGCATCGGAGTCTATAACTAGTGTCACAGGAATGGTTCAAAACATAGTCAGTAGGAAGAGTCAGCCTTCTTGTACTTAAGTCGGCATTGTGCCTTTTCTATTTAATTTCGATGCAATATCTGTGTTCCATCGTCAATAAGAAGGTCAGAGGGATACAGTAAACCTGAAGTGAAGCACCGGAATCTGTAACTAGTGTCACAGGAATGGTTCAAAACATAGTCAGTAAGAGGAGTCAGTCTTCTTGTACTTAGATCGGCATTGTGCCTTTTGTATTTAATTTCGATGCAATTTCTGTGTTTCATCGTCAATAGGAAGGTCCAAGGGATACAGTAAACCTCAAGTGAAGCATCGGAATCTATAACTAGTGACACAGGAATAGTTCAAACATAGTCAGTAAGAAGAGTCAGTCTTCTTGTACTTAAGTCGGCATTGTGCCTTTTCTATTTAATTCCTATGCAATTTCTGTGTTTCATCGTCAATAAGAAGGTCAGAGGTATACTGTAAACCTGAAGTGAAGCATCGGGATCTATAACTAGTGTAACAGGAATGGTTCAAAACATAGACAGTAGGAAGAGTCGGTCTTCTTGTACTTAAGTCGGCATTGTGCCTTTTCTATTTAATTCCGATACAATTTCTGTGTTTCGTCGTCAATAAGAAGGTCCAAGGGATACAGTAAATCTGAAGTGAAGAATCGGAATCTATATCTAGTGTCACAGGAATGGTTCAATACATAGACAGTAAGAAGAGTCAGTCTTCTTGCACTTAAGTCGGCATTGTGCATTTAGTGTTTAATTCTGATGCCATTTCTGTGTTTCGTCCTCAATAAGAAGGCCCAAGGGATACAGTAAACCTGGAGTGAAGCATCGGAATCTAAACTAGTGTCACAGGAATGGTTCAAAACATAGACAGTAAGAAGAATCAGTCTTCTTGTACATAAGTCGGCATTGTGCCTTTTGTTTTTGATTCCGATGCAATTTCTGTGTATCATCGTCACTAAGAAAGTCAGAGGGATACAGTAAACCTGAAGTGAAGCATCGGAATCTATAACTAGTGTCACAGGAATGGTTCAAAACATAGACAGTAGGATGAGTCGGTCTTCTTGTACTTAAGTCAGCATTGTGCCTTTTCTATTTAATTCCGATGCAATTTCTGTGTTTTATCGTGAATAAGAAGGTCAGAGGGATACTGTAGACCTGAAGTGAAGCATCGGAATCTATAACTAGTGTCACAGGAATGGTTCAAAACATAGACAGTAAGAAGGGTCAGTCTTCTTGTACTTAAGTCGGCATTGTACCTTTTCTATTTAATTCCGATGCAATTCCTGTGTTTCATCGTTAATGAGAAGGTCCAAGGGATGCAGTACACCTGAAGTGAAGCATCGGAATCTATAACTAGTGTAACAAGAATGGTTCAAATCATAGACAGTTGGAAGAGTCGGTCTTCTTGTACTTAAGTCAGCATTGTACCTTTTCTGAAAGTCTTTTCGGGTTTGCTGCCGGCAGCAAACCCGAAAAGACTTTCAAGACTTATTACGCCGGGAAAGCCTACGTAGTTACATTGTACCTTTTCTATTTAATTCCGATGGAATTTCTGTGTTTCATCGTCAATAAGAAGGTCAGATGGATACAGTAAACCTGAAGTGAAGCATCGGAGTCTATAACTAGTGTCACAGGAATGGTTCAAAACATAGACAGTTGGATGAGTCAGTCTTCTTGTACTTAAGTCGGCATTGTGCCTTCTGTATTTAATTCCGATGCAATATCTGTGTTTCATCGTCAATAAGGAGGTCAGATTGATACAGTAAACCTGAAGTGAAGCATCGGAATCTATAACTTGTGTCACAGGAATGGTTCAAAACATAGACAGTTGGAAGAGTCAGACTACTTGTACTTAAGTCGGCATTGTGTCTTTTGTATTTAATTCCGATGCAGTTTCTGTGTTTCATCGTCAATAAGAAGGTCCAAGGGATACAGTAAACCTGAAGTGAGGCATCGGAATCTATAACTAGTGTCATAGGAATGGTTCAAAGCATAGTCAGTAAGAAGAGTCAGTCTTTTTGTACTTAAGTCGTCATTGTGCCTTTTCTATTTAATTCCGTCGCAATTTCTGTGTTTCATCGTCAATAAGATGGTCCCAGGGATGCAGTACACCTGAAGTGAAGCATCGGAATCTATAACTAGTGTCACAGGAATGGTTCAAAACATAGACAGTATGAAGAGTCAGTCTTCTTGTACATAAGTCGGCATTGTGCCTTTTCGATTTAATTCCGATGCAATATCTGTGTTTCATCGTCAATAAGAAGGTCAGAGGGATGCAGTAAACCTGAAGTGAAGCATCGGAATCTATGACTAGTGTCACAGGAATGGTTCAAAACATAGCCAGTAAGAAGAGTCAGTCTTCTTGTACTTAGGTCGGCATTGTGCCTTTTGTATTTAATTCCGATGCAATTTCTGTGTTTCATCGTCAATAAGAAGGTCAGAGGGAAACAGTAACACTAGAGGGAAGCATCAGAATCTATATCTAGTGTCACAGGAATGGTTCAAATCATAGACAGAAGGAAAAGTCAGTCTTCTTATACTTGAGACGGCATTGTGCCTTTTGCATTTAATTCCGATGCAATTTCTGTGTTTCATTGTCAATAAGAAGGTCAGAGGGATACAGTAAATCTGAAGCGAAGCATCGGAATCTATTACTAGTGTCACAGGAATGGTTCAAAACATAGACTGTTGGATGAGTCAGTCTTCTTGTACTTAAGTCGGCATTGTGCCTTCTGTATTTAATTCCGATGCAATATCTGTGTTTCATCGTCAATAAGGAGGTCAGATTGATACAGTAAACCTGAAGTGATGCATCGGAATCTATAACTAGTGTCACAGGAATGGCTCAAAACATAGACAGTTGGAAGAGTCAGACTACTTGTACTTAAGTCGACATTGTGCATTTTGTATTTAATTCCGATGCAGTTTCTGTGTTTCGTCGTCAATAAGAAGGTCCAAGGGATACAGTAAACCTGAAGTGAGGCATCGGAATCTATAACTAGTATCATAGGAATGGTTCAAAGCATAGTCAGTAAGAAGAGTCAGTCTTTTTGTACTTAAGTCGTCATTGTGCCTTTTCTATTTAATTCCGTCGCAATTTCTGTGTTTCATCGTCAATAAGATGGTCCCAGGGATGCAGTACATCTGAAGTGAAGCATCGGAATCTATAACTAGTGTCACAGGAATGGTTCAAATCATAGACAGAAGGATGAGTCAGTCTTCTTATATTTGAGTCGGCATTGTGCCTTTTGCATTTAATTCCGATGCAATTTCTGTGTTTCATTGTCAATAAGAAGGTCAGAGGCATACAGTAAACCTGAAGCGAAGCATCGGAATCTATAACTAGTGTCACAGGAATGGTTCAAAACATAGACAGTTGGATGAGTCAGTCTTCTTGTACTTAAGTCGGCATTGTGCCTTCTGTATTTAATTCCGATGCAATATCTGTGTTTCATCGTCAATAAGGAGGTCAGATTGATACAGTAAACCTGAAGTGAAGCATCGGAATCTATAACTTGTGTCACAGGAATGGTTCAAAACATAGACAGTTGGAAGAGTCAGACTACTTGTACTTAAGTCGGCATTGTGTCTTTTGTATTTAATTCCGATGCAGTTTCTGTGTTTCATCGTCAATAAGAAGGTCCAAGGGATACAGTAAACCTGAAGTGAGGCATCGGAATCTATAACTAGTGTCATAGGAATGGTTCAAAGCATAGTCAGTAAGAAGAGTCAGTCTTTTTGTACGTAAGTCGTCATTGTGCCTTTTCTATTTAATTCCGTCGCAATTTCTGTGTTTCATCGTCAATAAGATGGTCCCAGGGATGCAGTACACCTGAAGTGAAGCATCGGAATCTATAACTAGTGTCACAGGAATGGTTCAAAACATAGACAGTATGAAGAGTCAGTCTTCTTGTACATAAGTCGGCATTGTGCCTTTTCGATTTAATTCCGATGCAATATCTGTGTTCCATCGTCAATACGAAGGTCAGAGGGATGCAGTAAACCTGAAGTGAAGCATCGGAATCTATGACTAGTGTCACAGGAATGGTTCAAAACATAGCCAGTAAGAAGAGTCAGTCTTCTTGTACTTAGGTCGGCATTGTGCCTTTTGTATTTAATTCCGATGCAATTTCTGTGTTTCATCGTCAATAAGAAGGTCAGAGGGAAACAGTAACACTAAAGGGAAGCATCAGAATCTATATCTAGTGTCACAGGAATGGTTCAAATCATAGACAGAAGGAAAAGTCAGTCTTCTTATACTTGAGACGGCATTGTGCCTTTTGCATTTAATTCCGATGCAATTTCTGTGTTTCATTGTCAATAAGAAGGTCAGAGGGATACAGTAAACTTGAAGCGAAGCATCGGAATCTATTACTAGTGTCACAGGAATGGTTCAAAACATAGACTGTTGGATGAGTCAGTCTTCTTGTACTTAAGTCGGCATTGTGCCTTCTGTATTTAATTCCGATGCAATATCTGTGTTTCATCGTCAATAAGGAGGTCAGATTGATACAGTAAACCTGAAGTGAAGCATCGGAATCTATAACTAGTGTCACAGGAATGGTTCAAAACATAGACAGTTGGAAGAGTCAGACTACTTGTACTTAAGTCGACATTGTGCCTTTTGTATTTAATTCCGATGCAGTTTCTGTGTTTCGTCGTCAATAAGAAGGTCCAAGGGATACAGTAAACCTGAAGTGAGGCATCGGAATCTATAACTAGTATCATAGGAATGGTTCAAAGCATAGTCAGTAAGAAGAGTCAGTCTTTTTGTACTTAAGTCGTCATTGTGCCTTTTCTATTTAATTCCGTCGCAATTTCTGTGTTTCATCGTCGATAAGATGGTCCCAGGGATGCAGTACACCTGAAGTGAAGCATCGGAATCTATAACTAGTGTCACAGGAATGGTTCAAAACATAGACAGTATGAAGATTCAGTCTTCTTATACTTAAGTCGGCATTGTGCCTTTTCGATTTAATTCCGATGCAATATCTGTGTTCCATCGTCAATAAGAAGGTCAGAGGGATACAGTAAACCTGAAGTGAAGCATCGGAATCTATAACTAGTGTCACAGGAATGGTTCAAAACATAGCCAGTAAGAAGAGTCAGTCTTCTTGTACTTAGGTCGGCATTGTGCCTTTTGTATTTAATTCCGATGCAATTTCTGTGTTTCATCGTCAATAAGAAGGTCCAAGGGATGCAGTAAACCTGAAGTGAGGCATCGAAATCTATAACTAGTGTCACAGGAAGGTTCAAAACATAGACAGTAGGATGGGTCAGTCTTCTTGTACTTAAGTCGGCATTGTGCCTTTTGTATTTAATTCCGATGCAATTTCGGTGTTTCATCGTCAATAAGAAGGTCAGAGGGATACAGTAAAACTAAAGGGAAGCATCAGAATCTATATCTAGTGTCACAGGAATGGTTCAAATCATAGACAGAAGGAAGAGTCAGTCTTCTTATACTTGAGTCGGCATTGTGCCTTTTGCATTTAATTCCGATGCAATTTCTGTGTTTCATTGTCAATAAGACGGTCAGAGGGATACAGTAAACCTGAAGCGAAACATCGGAATCTATAACTAGTGTCACAGGAATGGTTCAAAACATAGACTGTTGGATGAGTCAGTCTTCTTGTACTTAAGTCGGCATTGTGCCTTCTGTATTTAGTTCCGATGCAATATCTGTGTTTCATCGTCAATAAGGAGGTCAGATTGATACAGTAAACCTGAAGTGAAGCATCGGAATCTATAACTAGTGTCACAGGAATGGTTCAAAACATAGACAGTTGGAAGAGTCAGACTACTTGTACTTAAGTCGGCATTGTGCCATTTGTATTTAATTCCGATGCAGTTGCTGTGTTTCATCGTCAATAAGAAGGTCCAAGGGATACAGTAAACCTGAAGTGAGGCATCGGAATCTATAACTAGTGTCATAGGAATGGTTCAAAGCATAGTCAGTAAGAAGAGTCAGTCTTTTTGTACTTAAGTCGTCATTGTGCCTTTTCTATTTAATTCCGTCGCAATTTCTGTGTTTCATCGTCAATAAGATGGTCCTAGGGATGCAGTACACCTGAAGTGAAGCATCGGAATCTATAACTAGTGTCACAGGAATGGTTCAAAACATAGACAGTATGAAGAGTCAGTCTTCATGTACTTAAGTCGGCATTGTGCGGTTTCGATTTAATTCCGATGCAATATCTGTGTTCCATCGTCAATAAGAAGGTCAGGGGGATACAGTAAACCTGAAGTGAAGCATCGGAATCTATAACTAGCGTCACAGGAATGGTTCAAAACATAGCCAGTAAGAAGAGTCAGTCTTCTAGTACTTAGGTCAGCATTGTGCATTTTGTATTTAATTCCGATGCATTTTCTGTGTTTCATTGTCAATAAGAAGGTCCAAGGGATACAGTAAACCTGAAGTGAAGCATCGAAATCTATAACTAGTGTCACAGGAATGGTTCAAAACATAGACAGTAGGATGAGACAGTCTTCTTGTACTTAAGTCGGAATTGTGCCTTTTCTATTTAATTCCGTTGCACTTTCTGTATTTCATCGTCAATAAGAAGGTACAAGGGATACAGTAAACCTGAAATGAAGCATCGGATTCTATAACTAGTGTCACAGGAATGGTTCAAGCCATAAACAGTAGGAAGAGTCAGTCTTCTTGTACTTAAGTCGGCATTGTGCATTTTGTATTTAATTCCGATGCAATTTCTGTGTTTCATCGTCAATAAGAAGGTCCAAGGGATACAGTAAACCTGAAGCGTAGCATCGGAATCAATAACTAGCGTCATAGGAATGGTTCAAAATATAGACAGTAAGAAGAGTCAGTCTTCTTGTACTTAAGTCGGCATTGTCCCTTTCGTATTTAATTCCGAATCAATTTCGGATGTTTCATCGTCAATAAGAAGGTCCAATGGATACAGTACACCTTAAGTGAAGCATTGGAAGATATAACTAGTGTCACAGGAATGGTTCAAAACATAGAGAGTAGGAAGAGTCAGTCTTCTTGTACTTAAGTCGGCATTGTGCGTTTTGTATTTAAGTCCGATGCAATTTCTGTGTTTCATCGTCAATAAGAAGGTCCAAGGGATACAGTCAACCCGAAGTGATGCATCGGAATCTATAACTAGGTTCACAGGATCGGTTCAAAACATAGAGAGTAGGAAGAGTCAGTCTTCTTGTACTTAAGTCGGCGTTGTGCCTTTTCTATTTAATTCCGATGCAATTTCTGTGTTTCATCGTCAATAAGAAGGTCAGAGGGATACAGTAAACCTGAAGTGAAGCATCGGAATCTATAACTAGTGTCACAGGAATGGTTCAAAACATAGAGAGTAGGAAGAGTCAGTCTTCTTGTACTTAAGTCGGCATTGTGCTTTTTCTATTTAATTCCGATGCAATTTCTGTGTTTCATCATCAATAGGAAGGTCAGAGGGATACAGTAAATCTGAAGTGATACGTCGGAATCTATAACTAGTGTCACAGGAATGGTTTAAAACATAGACAGTAAGAAGAGTCAGTCTTCTTGTACTTAAGTCGGCATTGTGCTTTTTCTATTTAATTCCGATGCAATTTCTGTGTTTCATCGTCAATAAGAAGGTCAGAGGGATACAGTAAACCTGAAGAGAGGCATCGGAATCTATAACTAGTGTCACAGGAATGGTTCAAAAGATAGACGGTAAGAAGAGTCGGTCTTCTTGTACTTAAGTCGGCATTGTGCCTTTTCTATTTAATTCCGATGCAATTTCTGTGTTTTATCGTGAATAAGAAGGTCAGAGGGATACTGTAAACCTGAAGTGAAGCATCGGAATCTATACCTAGTGTCACAGGAATGGTTCAAAACATAGACAGGAAGAAGGGTCAGTCTTCTTGTACTTAAGTCGGCATTGTGCCTTTTGTATTTAATTCCGATGCATTTTCGGTGTTTCATCGTCAATAAGAAGGTCAGAGGGATAGAGTAAACCCGAAGTGAAGCATCGCAATCTATAACAAGTGTCACAGGAATTGTTCAAAACATGGACAGTAGGAAGAGTCAGTCTTCTTGTACTTATGTCGGCATTGTGTCTTTTGTATTTAATTCCGATGCAATTTCTGTGTTTCATCGTCAATACGAAGGCCCAAGGGATACAGTAAACCCGAAGTGAAGCATCGGAATCTATAACTAGGTTCACAGGAATGGTTCAAAACATAGACAGTAAGAAGAGTCAGTCTTCTTGTACTTAAGTCGGCATTGTGCCTTTTCTATTTAATTCCGATGCATTTTCTGTGTTACATCGTCAATAAGAAGGTCAGAGGGATACAGTAAACCTGAAGTGAAGCATCGGAATCTATAACTAGTGTCACAGGAATGGTTCAAAACATAGTGAGTAGGAAGAGTCAGTCTTCTTGTACTTAAGTCGGCATTGTGCCTTTTGTATTTAATTCCGATGCAATTTCTGTGTTTCATCGTCAATAAGAAGGTCAGTGGGATACAGTAAACCTGAAGTGTAGAAACGGAATCTATAACTAGTGTCACAGGAATGGTTCAAAACATAGAAAGTTAGAAGAGTCAGTCTTCTTGTACTTAAGTCGGCATTGTGCCTTTTCTATTTATTTCCGATGCAATTTCTGTGTTTCTTCGTCAATAAGAAGGTACAACGGTTACAGTAAACCTGAAGTGACGCATCGGAATCTATAACTAGTGTCACAGGAATTGTTCAAACATAGACATTAAGATGATTTGGTCTTCTTGTACTTAAGTCAGCATTGTGCCTTTTGTATTTAACTCCGATGTAATTTCTGTGGTTCATCGTCAATAAGAAGGTCCAAGGGATACAGTAAACCTGAAGTGAAGCATCGGAATCTATTACTAGTGTCACAGGAATGGTTCAAAACATAGTCAGTAGGAAGAGTCAGCCTTCTTGTACTTAAGTCGGCATTGTGCCTTTTCTATTTAATTTCGATGCAATATCTGTGTTCCATCGTCAATAAGAAGGTCAGAGGGATACAGTAAACCTGAAGTGAAGCACCGGAATCTGTAACTAGTGTCACAGGAATGGTTCAAAACATAGTCAGTAAGAGGAGTCAGTCTTCTTGTACTTAGATCGGCATTGTGCCTTTTGTATTTAATTTCGATGCAATTTCTGTGTTTCATCGTCAATAGGAAGGTCCAAGGGATACAGTAAACCTCAAGTGAAGCATCGGAATCTATAACTAGTGACACAGGAATAGTTCAAACATGGTCAGTAAGAAGAGTCAGTCTTCTTGTACTTAAGTCGGCATTGTGCCTTTTCTATTTAATTCCTATGCAATTTCTGTGTTTCATCGTCAATAAGAAGGTCAGAGGTATACTGTAAACCTGAAGTGAAGCATCGGGATCTATAACTAGTGTAACAGGAATGGTTCAAAACATAGACAGTAGGAAGAGTCGGTCTTCTTGTACTTAAGTCGGCATTGTGCCTTTTCTATTTAATTCCGATACAATTTCTGTGTTTCGTCGTCAATAAGAAGGTCCAAGGGATACAGTAAATCTGAAGTGAAGAATCGGAATGTATATCTAGTGTCACAGGAATGGTTCAATACATAGACAGTAAGAAGAGTCAGTCTTCTTGCACTTAAGTCGGCATTGTGCATTTTGTGTTTAATTCTGATGCCATTTCTGTGTTTCGTCCTCAATAAGAAGGCCCAAGGGATACAGTAAACCTGGAGTGAAGCATCGGAATCTAAACTAGTGTCACAGGAATGGTTCAAAACATAGACAGTACGAAGAATCAGTCTTCTTGTACATAAGTCGGCATTGTGCCTTTTGTTTTTGATTCCGATGCAATTTCTGTGTATCATCGTCACTAAGAAAGTCAGAGGGATACAGTAAACCTGAAGTGAAGCATCGGAATCTATAACTAGTGTCACAGGAATGGTTCAAAACATAGACAGTAGGATGAGTCGGTCTTCTTGTACTTAAGTCAGCATTGTGCCTTTTCTATATAATTCCGATGCAATTTCTGTGTTTTATCGTGAATAAGAAGGTCAGAGGGATACTGTAGACCTGAAGTGAAGCATCGGAATCTATAACTAGTGTCACAGGAATGGTTCAAAACATAGACAGTAAGAAGGGTCAGTCTTCTTGTACTTAAGTCGGCATTGTACCTTTTCTATTTAATTCCGATGCAATTCCTGTGTTTCATCGTTAATGAGAAGGTCCAAGGGATGCAGTACACCTGAAGTGAAGCATCGGAATCTATAACTAGTGTAACAAGAATGGTTCAAATCATAGACAGTTGGAAGAGTCGGTCTTCTTGTACTTAAGTCAGCATTGTACCTTTTCTGAAAGTCTTTTCGGGTTTGCTGCCGGCAGCAAACCCGAAAAGACTTTCAAGACTTATTACGCCGGGAAAGCCTACGTAGTTACATTGTACCTTTTCTACTTAATTCCGATGGAATTTCTGTGTTTCATCGTCAATAAGAAGGTCAGATGGATACAGTAAACCTGAAGTGAAGCATCGGAGTCTATAACTAGTGTCACAGGAATGGTTCAAAACATAGTCAGTAGGAAGAGTCAGCCTTCTTGTACTTAAGTCGGCATTGTGCCTTTTGTATTTAATTCCGATGCAATTTCTGTGTTTCATCGACAATAAGAAGGTCAGAGGGATACAGTAAACTTGAAGTGAAGCATCGGAATCTATAACTAGTGTCACAGGAATGGTTCGAAACATAGAGAGTAGGAAGAGTCAGTCTTCTTGTACTTAAGTCGGCATTGTGCCTTTTCTATTTAATTCCGATGCAATTTCTGTGTTTCATCGTCAACAAGAAGGTCAGAGGGATACAGTAAACCTGAAGTTAAGCATCGGAATCCATAACTAGTGTCACAGGATTGGTTCAAAACATATACAGTAATAAGAGACAGTCTTCTTGTACTTAAGATGGCAATGTGCCTTTTGTATTTAATTCCGATGCAATTTCAGTGTTTCATCGTCAATAAGAAGGTCAGAGGGATACAGTAAACCTGAAGTGAAGCATCGCAATCTATAACTAGTGTCACAGCAATGGTTCAAAACATGGACAGTAGGAAGATTCAGTCGTCTTGTACTTAAGTCGGCATTGTGTCTTTTGTATTTAATTCCGATGCAATTTCTGTGTTTCATCGTCAATAAGAAGGTCCAAGAAATGCAGTAAACCCGAAGTGAAGCATCGGAATCTATAACTAGGTTCACAGGAATGGTTCAAAACATAGACAGTAAGAAGAGTCAGTCTTCTTGTACTTAAGTCAGCATTGTGCCTTTTGTATTTAATTCCGATGCAATTTCTGTGTTTCATCGGCAATAAGAAGGTCAGAGAGATACAGTAAACCTGAAGTGAAGCATCGGATTCTATAACTAGTGTCACAGGAATGGTTCAAAACATAGAGAGTAGGAAGAGTCAGTCTTCTTGTTCTTAAGTCGGCATTGTGCCTTTTCTATTTAATTCCGATGCAATTTCTGTGTTTCATCGACAATAAGAAGGTCAGAGGGATACAGTGAACCTGAAGTGAGGCATCGGAAACTATAACTAGTGTCACAGGAATGGTTCAAAAGATAGACAGTAAGAAGAGTCAGTCTTCTTGTACTTAAGTCGGCAATTTGCCTTTTCTATTTAACTCAGATGCAATTTCTGTTTTTCATCGTTAATAAGAAGGTCAGAGGGATACTGTAAACCCGAAGTGAAGCATCGGAATCTATAACTAGTGTCACAGGAATGGTTCAAAACATAGACAGTAAGAAGGGTCAGTCTTCTTGTACTTAAGTCCGCATTGTGCCTTTTGGATTTAATTCCGATGCAATTTCGGTGTTTCGTCGTCAATAAGAAGGTCAGAGGGATACAGTAAACCTGAAGTGAAGCATCGGAATCTATAACTAGTGTCACAGGAATTGTTAAAAACATGGACGGTAGGAAGAGTCAGTGTTCTTGTACTTAAGTCGGCATTGTGCCTTTTGTATTTAATTCCGATGCGGTTTCTGTGTTTCATCGACAATAAGAAGGTCAGAGGGATACAGTAAACTTGAAGTGAAGAATCGGAATGTATAATTAGTGTCACAGGAATGGTTCGAAACATAGAGAGTAGGAAGAGTCAGTCTTCTTGTACTTAAGTCGGCATTGTGCCTTTTCTATTTAACTCCGATGCAATTTCTGTGTTTCATCGTCAACAAGAAGGTCAGAGGGATACAGTAAACCTGAAGTTAAGCATCGGAATGCATAACTAGTGTCACAGGAATGGGTTAAAACATATACAGTAATAAGAGACAGTCTTCTTGTAATTAAGATGGCATTGTGCCTTTTGTATATAATTCCGATGCAATTTCAGTGTTTCATCGTCAATAAGAAGGTCAGAGGGATACATTAAACCTGAAGTGAAGCATCGGAATCTATAGCTAGTGTCACAGGAATGGTTCAAAACATAGACAGTAAGAAGGGTCAGTCTACTTGTACTTAAGTCGGCATTGTGCCTTTTGTATTTAATTCCGATGCAATATCGGTGTTTCATTGTCAATAAGAAGGTAAGAGGGATACAGTAAACCTGAAGTGAAGCATCGGAATCCAGAACTAGTGTCACACGAATGGTTCAAAACATATACAGTAATAAGAGTCAGTCTTCTTGTACTTAAGTTGGCATTGTGCGTTTTGTATTTAATTCCGATGCAATTTCAGTTTTTCATCGTCAATAGGAAGGTTAGAGGGATACAGTAAACCTGAAGTGAAGCATCGGAATCTATAACTAGTGTCACAGCAATGGTTCAAAACATGGACAGTAGGAAGATTCAGTCGTCTTGTACTTAAGACGGCATTGTGTCTTTTGTATTTAATTCCGATGCGATTTCTGTGTTTCATCGTCAATAAGAAGGTCCAAGGGATACAGTAAACCCGAAGTGAAGCATCGGAATCTATAACCAGGTTCACAGGATTGGTTCAAAACATAGACAGTAAGAAGAGTCAGTCTTCTTGTACTTAAGTCGGCATTGTGCCTTTTGTATTTAATTCCGATGCAATTTCTGTGTTTCATCGGCAACAAGAAGGTCAGAGAGATACAGTAAACCAGAAGTGAAGCATCGGATTCTATAACTAGTGTCACAGGGAAGGGTTCATACATAGAGAGTAGGAAGAGACTGTCTTCTTGTACTTAAGTCGGCATTGTGCTTTTAATTGAATTCCGATGCAATTTCTGTGTTTCATCGTCAATAAGAAGGTCAGAGGGATACAGTAAACCTGAAGTGAAGCATCAGAATCTATAAATAGTGTTACAGGAATGGTTCAAAACATAGACAGTAAAAAGATATAGTCTACTGGTACTTAAGTCGGCATTGTGCCTTTTGTATTTAATTCCGATGCAATTTCTGTGTTTCATCGACAATAAGAAGGTCAGAGGGATACAGTAAACCTGAAGTGAAGCATCGGAATCTATAACTAGTGTCACAGGAATGGTTCAAAACACAGAGAGTAGGAAGAGTCAGTCTTCTTGTACTTAAATCGGCATTGTGCCTTTTGTATTTAATTCCGATGATATTTCAGTGTTTCATCGTCAATAAGAAGGTCAGAGAGATACAGTAAACCTGAAGTGAAGCATCGGAATCTATAAATAGTGTCACAGGAATGGTTCAAAACATAGAGAGTAGGAAGAGTCAGTCTTCTTGTACTTAAGGCGGCATTGTGCCTTTTGTATTTAATTCCGATGCAATTTCGGTGTTTCATCGTCAATAAGATGGTCAGAGGGATACAGTAAACCTGAAGTGTAGAAACGGAATCTATGACTAGTGTCACAGGAATGGTTCAGAAATAGACAGTAAGAAGAGTCATTCTTCTTGTACTTAAGTCGGCATTGTGCCTTTTCTATTCAATTCCGATGCAATTTTTGTTTCTCATCGTTAATAAGAAGGTCAGAGGTCAGAGGGATACTGTAATCCTGAAGTGAAGCATCGGAATCTATAACTAGTGTCACATTAATGGTTCAAAACATAGACAGTAAGAAGGGTCAGTCTTCTTGTACTGAAGTCGGCATTGTGCCTTCTGTATTTAATTCCGATGCAATTTCGGTTTTTCGTCGTCAATATGTAGGTCAGAGGGATACAGTAAACCTGAAGTGAAGCATCGGAATCTATAACTAGTGTCACAGGAATTGTTCAAAACATGGACGGTAGGAAGTGTCAGTTTTCTTGTACTTAAGTCGGCATTGTGCCTTTTGTATTTAGGTCCGATGAAATTTCTGTGTTTCATCGTCAATAAGAAGGTCCAAGGGATACAGTAAACCCGAAGTTAAGCATCGGAATCTATAACTAGGTTCACAGGAATGGTTCAAAACATAGACAGTAAGAACAGTCAGTCTTCGTGTACTTAAGTCGGCATTGTGCCTTTTGTATTTAATTCCGATGCAATATCTGTGTTTCATCGACAATAAGAAGGTCAGAGGGATACAGTAAACCTGAATTGAAGCATCGGAATCTATAACTAGTGTCACAGGAATGGTTCAAAACATAGAGAGTAGGAGGAGTCAGTCTTCTTGTACTTAAGTCGGCATTGTGCGTTTTCTATTTAATTCCGATGCAATTTCTGTGTTTCATCGTCAATAAGAAGGTCACAGGGGGATACTGTAAACCTGAAGTGAAGCATCGGAATCCATAACTAGTGTCACAGGAATTGTTCAAAACATAGACAGTAAGAAGGGTCAGCCTACTTGTACTTAAGTCGGCATTGTGCCTTATGTATTTAATTCCGATGCAATTTCGGTGTTTCATCGTCAATAAGAAGGTCAGAGGGATACAGTACACCTGAAGTGAAGCATCGGAATCTATAACTAGTGTCACAGGAATGGTTCAAAACATGGACAGTAGGTAGATTCAGTCTTCTTGTACTTATGTCGGCATTGTGCCTTTTGTATTTAATGCCGATGCAATTTCTATGTTTCATCGTCAACAAGAAGGTCCAAGGGATACAGTAAACCCGATGTGAAGCATCGGAATCTATAACTAGGTTCACAGGAATGATTCAAAACATAGACAGTAAGAAGAGTCAGTCTTCTTGTACTTAAGTCGGCATTGTGCCTTTTGTATTCAATTCCGATGCTATATCTGTGTTTCATCGGCAATAAGAAGGTCCAAGGGATACAGTAAACCTGAAGTGAAGCATCGGAACCTATAACTAGTGTCACAGGAATGGTTCATTCATAGAGAGTAGGAAGAGACAGTCTTCTTGTACTTAAGTCGGCATTGTGCCTTTTGTATTAAATTCCGATTCATTTTCTGTGTTTCATCGTCAATAAGATGGTCAGAGGGATACAGTAAACGTGAAGTAAAGCATCGGAATCCATAACTAGTGTCACAGGAATGGTTCAAATCATAGTCAGTAAAAAGAGTCAGTCTTCTTGTACTTAAGTCGGCATTGTGCCTTTTAATTGAATTCCGAAACAATTTTTGTGTTTCATCGTCAATAAGAAGGTCAGAGGGATACCGTAAACTTGAAGTGAAGCATCGGAGTCTCTAACAAGCGTCACAGGAATGGTTCAAAACATAATCAGTAAGAAGAGTCAGTCTTCTTGAACTTAAGTCGGCATTGTGCCTTTTGTATTTAATTCCAATGCAATTTCTGTGTTTCGTCGTCAATAAGAAGGTCAGAGGGACACAGTAAACCTGAAGTGAAGCATCGGAATCTATAACTAGTGTCACAGGAATGTTTCAAAGCATGGACAGTAGAAAGATTCAGTCGTCTTGTACTTAAGTCGGCATTGTGCCTTTTGTATTTAATTCCGATGCAATTTCTGTGTTTCATCGTCAATAAGAAGGTCCAAGGGATACAGTAAACCCGAAGTGAAGCATCGGAATCTATAACTAGGTTCACAGGATTGGTTCAAAACATAGACAGTAAGAAGAGTCAGTCTTCTTGTACTTAAGTCGGCATTGTGCCTTTTGTATTTAATTCCGATGCAATTTCTGTGTTTCATCGTCAATAAGAAGGTCAGAGGGATACAGTAAACCTGAAGTGAAGCATTGGAATCTATAAATAGTGTCACAGGAATGGTTCAAAACGTAGAGAGTAGGAAGAGTCAGTCTTTTTGTACTTAAGTCGGCGTTGTGCCTTTTGTATTTAATTCCGATGCAATTTCGGTGTTTCATCGTCAATAAGAAGGTCAGAGGAATACAGTAAACCTGAAGTGTAGAAACGGAATCTATGACTAATGTCACAGGAATGGTTCAAAACATAGAAAGTTAAAAGAGTCAGTCTTCTTGTACTTAAGTCGGCATTGTGCCTTTTAATTGAATTCCGAAACAATTTTTGTGTTTCATCGTCAATAAGAAGGTCAGAGGGATACCGTAAACTTGAAGTGAAGCATCGGAGTCTCTAACAAGCGTCACAGGAATGGTTCAAAACATAATCAGTAAGAAGAGTCAGTCTTCTTGAACTTAAGTCGGCATTGTGCCTTTTGTATTTAATTCCAATGCAATTTCTGTGTTTCGTCGTCAATAAGAAGGTCAGAGGGACACAGTAAACCTGAAGTGAAGCATCGGAATCTATAACTAGTGTCACAGGAATGTTTCAAAGCATGGACAGTAGAAAGATTCAGTCGTCTTGTACTTAAGTCGGCATTGTGCCTTTTGTATTTAATTCCAATGCAATTTCTGTGTTTCGTCGTCAATAAGAAGGTCAGAGGGACACAGTAAACCTGAAGTGAAGCATCGGAATCTATAACTAGTGTCACAGGAATGTTTCAAAGCATTGACAGTAGAAAGATTCAGTCGTCTTGTACTTAAGTCGGCATTGTGCCTTTTGTATTTAATTCCGATGCAATTTCTGTGTTTCATCGTCAATAAGAAGGTCCAAGGGATACAGTAAACCCGAAGTGAAGCATCGGAATCTATAACTAGGTTCACAGGATTGGTTCAAAACATAGACAGTAAGAAGAGTCAGTCTTCTTGTACTTAAGTCGGCATTGTGCCTTTTGTATTTAATTCCGATGCAATTTCTGTGTTTCATCGACAATAAGAAGGTCAGAGGGATACAGTAAACCTGAAGTGAGGCATCGGAAACTATAACTAGTGTCACAGGAATGGTTCAAAAGATAGACAGTAGGAAGAGTCAGTCTTCTTGTACTTAAGTCGGCATTGTGCCTTTTCTATTTAATTCAGATGCAATTTCTGTTTTTCATCGTTAATAAGAAGGTCAGAGGGATACTGTAAACCTGAAGTGAAGCATCGGAATCTATAACTAGTGTCACAGGAATGGTTCAAAACATAGACAGTAAGAAGGGTCAGTCTTCTTGTACTTAAGTCGGCATTGTGCCTTTTGTATTTAATTCCGATGCAATTTAGGTGTTTCGTCGTCAATAAGCAGGTCAGAGGGATACAGTAAACCTGAAGTGAAGCATCGGAATCTATAACTAGTGTCACAGGAATTGTTCAAAACATGGGCGGTAGGAAGAGTCAGTGTTCTTGTACTTAAGTCGGCATTGTGCCTTTTGTATGTTAGTCCGATGCAATTTCTGTGTTTCATCGTCAATAAGAAGGTCCAAGGGATACAGTAAACCAGAAGTGAAGCATCGGAATCTATAACTAGGTTCACAGGAATGGTTCAAAAACATAGACAGTGAGAAGAGTCAGTCTTCGTGTACTTCAGTCGGCATTGTGCATTTTGTATTTAATTCCGATGCAATTTCTGTGTTTCATCGACAATAAGAAGGTCAGAGGGATACAGTAAACTTGAAGTGAAGCATCGGAATCTATAACTAGTGTTACAGGAATGGTTCAAAACATAGAGAGTAGGAAGAGTCACTCTTCTTGTACTTAAGTCGGCATTGTGCCTTTTCAATTTAATTCCGATGCAATTTCTGTGTTTCATCGTCAACAAGAAGGTCAGAGGGATACAGTAAACCTGAAGTTAAGCATCGGAATCCATAACTATAGTCACAGGAATGGTTCAAAACATATACAGTAATAAGAGACAGTCTTCTTGTACTTAAGATGGCATTGTGTTTTTGTATTTAATTCCGATGCAATTTCAGTGTTTCATCGTCAATAAGAAGGTCAGAGGGATACAGTAAACCTGAAGTGAAGCATCGGAATCTATAACTAGTGTCACAGGAATGGTTCAAAACATGGACAGTAGGAAGATTTAGTCGTCTTGTACTTAAGTCGGCATTGTGTCTTTTGTAATTCATTCCAATGCATTTTCTGTGTTTCATCGTCAATAAGAAGGTCCAAGGGATACAGTAAACTCGAAGTGAAGCATCGGAATCTATAACTAGGTTCACAGGAATGGTTCAAAACATAGACAGTAAGAAGAGTCAGTATTCTTGTACTTAAGTCAGCATTGTGCCTTTTGCATTTAATTCCGATGCAATTTCTGTGTTTCAGTGGCAATAAGAAGGTCAGAGAGATACAGTAAACCTGAAGTGAAGCATCGGATTCTATAACTAGTGTCACAGGTATGGTTCATACATAGAGAGTAGGAAGAGAGAGTCTTCTTGTACTTAAGTCGGCATTGTGCCTTTTAATTGAATTCCGATGCAATTTCTGTGTTTCATCGTCAATAAGAAGGTCAGAGGGATACAGTAAACCTGAAGTGAAGCATCAGAATCTATAACTAGTGTTACAGGAATGGTTCAAAACATAGACTGTAAAAAGAGTCAGTCTACTTGTACTTAAATCGGCATTGTGCCTTTTGTATTTAATTCCGATGCAAATTCTGTGTTTCATCGTCAATAGAAAGGTCCAAGGGATACAGTAAACGCGAAGTGAAGCATCGGAATCTATAACTAGGTTCACAGGAATGGTTCAAAACATAGACAGTGAGAAGAGTCAGTCTTCTTGTACTTAAGTCGGCATTGTGCATTTTGTATTTACTTCCGATGCAATTTCTGTGTTTCATCGACAATAAGAAGGTCAGAGGGATACAGTAAACCTGAGGTGCAGCATCGGAATCTATAACTAGTGCCACAGGAATGGTTCAAAACATAGAGAGTAGGAAGAGTCAGTCTTCTTGTACTTAAGTCGGCATTGTGCCTTTTGTATTTAATTCCGATGCAATATCGGTGTTTCATTGTGAATAAGAAGGTAAGAGGGATACAGTAAACCTGAAGTGAAGCATCGGAATCCATAACTAGTGTCACAGGAATGGTTCAAAACATATACAGTAATAAGAGTCAGTCTTCTTGTACTTAAGTTGGCATTGTGCGTTTTGTATTTAATTCCGATGCAATTTCAGTTTTTCATCGTCAATAGGAAGGTTAGAGGGATACAGTAAACCTGAAGTGAAGCATCGGAATCTATAACTAGTGTCACAGCAATGGTTCAAAACATGGACAGTAGGAAGATTCAGTCGTCTTGTACTTAAGACGGCATTGTGTCTTTTGTATTTAATTCCGATGCGATTTCTGTGTTTCATCGTCAATAAGAAGGTCCAAGGGATACAGTAAACCCGAAGTGAAGCATCGGAATCTATAACTAGGTTCACAGGATTGGTTCAAAACATAGACAGTAAGAAGAGTCAGTCTTCTTGTACTTAAGTCGGCATTGTGCCTTTTGTATTTAATTCCGATGCAATTTCTGTGTTTCATCGGCAATAAGAAGGTCAGAGAGATACAGTAAACCAGAAGTGAAGCATCGGATTCTATAACTAGTGTCACAGGAATGGTTCATACATAGAGAGTAGGAAGAGACTGTCTTCTTGTACTTAAGTCGGCATTGTGCTTTTAATTGAATTCCGATGCAATTTCTGTGTTTCATCGTCAATAAGAAGGTCAGAGGGATACAGTAAACCTGAAGTGAAGCATCAGAATCTATAACTAGTGTTACAGGAATGGTTCAAAACATAGACAGTAAAAAGATATAGTCTACTGGTACTTAAGTCGGCATTGTGCCTTTTGTATTTAATTCCGATGCAATTTCTGTGTTTCATCGTCAATAAAAAGGTCCAAGGGATACAGTAAACGCGAAGTGAAGCATCGGAATCTATAACTAGGTTCACAGGAATGGTTCAAAACATAGACAGTAAGAAGAGTCAGTCTTCTTGTACTTAAGTCGGTATTGTGCATTTTGTATTTAATTCCGATGCTATTTCTGTGTTTCATCGACAATAAGAAGGTCAGAGGGATACAGTAAACCTGAAGTGAAGCATCGGAATCTATAACTAGTGTCACAGGAATGGTTCAAAACATAGAGAGTTGGAAGAGTCAGTCTTCTTGTACTTAAATCGGCATTGTGCCTTTTGTATTTAATTCCGATGATATTTCAGTGTTTCATCGTCAATAAGAAGGTCAGAGAGATACAGTAAACCTGAAGTGAAGCATCGGAATCTATAAATAGTGTCACAGGAATGGTTCAAAACATAGAGAGTAGGAAGAGTCAGTCTTCTTGTACTTAAGTCGGCATTGTGCCTTTTGTATTTAATTCCGATGCAATTTCGGTGTTTCATCGTCAATAAGATGGTCAGAGGGATACAGTAAACCTGAAGTGTGGAAACGGAATCTATGACTAGTGTCACAGGAATGGTTCAGAAATAGACAGTAAGAAGAGTCATTCTTCTTGTACTTAAGTCGGCATTGTGCCTTTTCTATTCAATTCCGATGCAATTTTTGTTTCTCATCGTTAATAAGAAGGTCAGAGGTCAGAGGGATACTGTAATCCTGAAGTGAAGCATCGGAATCTATAACTAGTGTCACATTAATGGTTCAAAACATAGACAGTAAGAAGGATCAGTCTTCTTGTACTTAAGTCGGCATTGTGTCTTTTGTATTTAATTCCGATGCGATTTCTGTGTTTCATCGTCAATAAGAAGGTCCAAGGGATACAGTAAACCCGAAGTGAAGCATCGGAATCTATAACTAGGTTCACAGGATTGGTTCAAAACATAGACAGTAAGAAGAGTCAGTCTTCTTGTACTTAAGTCGGCATTGTGCCTTTTGTATTTAATTCCGATGCAATTTCTGTGTTTCATCGGCAATAAGAAGGTCAGAGAGATACAGTAAACCAGAAGTGAAGCATCGGATTCTATAACTAGTGTCACAGGAATGGTTCATACATAGAGAGTAGGAAGAGACTGTCTTCTTGTACTTAAGTCGGCATTGTGCTTTTAATTGAATTCCGATGCAATTTCTGTGTTTCATCGTCAATAAGAAGGTCAGAGGGATACAGTAAACCTGAAGTGAAGCATCAGAATCTATAACTAGTGTTACAGGAATGGTTCAAAACATAGACAGTAAAAAGATATAGTCTACTGGTACTTAAGTCGGCATTGTGCCTTTTGTATTTAATTCCGATGCAATTTCTGTGTTTCATCGTCAATAAAAAGGTCCAAGGGATACAGTAAACGCGAAGTGAAGCATCGGAATCTATAACTAGGTTCACAGGAATGGTTCAAAACATAGACAGTAAGAAGAGTCAGTCTTCTTGTACTTAAGTCGGTATTGTGCATTTTGTATTTAATTCCGATGCAATTTCTGTGTTTCATCGACAATAAGAAGGTCAGAGGGATACAGTAAACCTGAAGTGAAGCATCGGAATCTATAACTAGTGTCACAGGAATGGTTCAAAACATAGAGAGTTGGAAGAGTCAGTCTTCTTGTACTTAAATCGGCATTGTGCCTTTTGTATTTAATTCCGATGATATTTCAGTGTTTCATCGTCAATAAGAAGGTCAGAGAGATACAGTAAACCTGAAGTGAAGCATCGGAATCTATAAATAGTGTCACAGGAATGGTTCAAAACATAGAGAGTAGGAAGAGTCAGTCTTCTTGTACTTAAGTCGGCATTGTGCCTTTTGTATTTAATTCCGATGCAATTTCGGTGTTTCATCGTCAATAAGATGGTCAGAGGGATACAGTAAACCTGAAGTGTAGAAACGGAATCTATGACTAGTGTCACAGGAATGGTTCAGAAATAGACAGTAAGAAGAGTCATTCTTCTTGTACTTAAGTCGGCATTGTGCCTTTTCTATTCAATTCCGATGCAATTTTTGTTTCTCATCGTTAATAAGAAGGTCAGAGGTCAGAGGGATACTGTAATCCTGAAGTGAAGCATCGGAATCTATAAATAGTGTCACATTAATGGTTCAAAACATAGACAGTAAGAAGGATCAGTCTTCTTGTACTTAAGTCGGCATTGTGCCTTCTGTATTTAATTCCGATGCAATTTCGGTTTTTCGTCGTCAATATGTAGGTCAGAGGGATACAGTACACCTGAAGTGAAGCATCGGAATCTATAACTAGTGTCACAGGAATTGTTCAAAACATGGACGGTAGGAAGTGTCAGTTTTCTTGTACTTAAGTCGGCATTGTGCCTTTTGTATTTAAGTCCGATGAAATTTCTGTGTTTCATCGTCAATAAGAAGGTCCAAGGGATACGGTAAACCCGAAGTTAAGCATCGGAATCTATAACTAGGTTCACAGGAATGGTTCAAAACATAGACAGTAAGAATAGTCAGTCTTCGTGTACTTAAGTCGGCATTGTGCCTTTTGTATTTAATTCCGATGCAATATCTGTGTTTCATCGACAATAAGAAGGTCAGAGGGATACAGTAAACCTGAATTGAAGCATCGGAATCTATAACTAGTGTCACAGGAATGGTTCAAAACATAGAGAGTAGGAGGAGTCAGTTTTTTTGTACTTAAGTCGGCATTGTGCGTTTTCTATTTAATTCCGATGCAATTTTTGTGTTTCATCGTCAATAAGTAGGTCCAAGGGATACAATAAACCTGAAGTGAAGAATCGGAATCCATAACTAGTGTCACAGGAATTGTTCAAAACATAGACAGTAAGAAGGGTCAGCCTACTTGTACTTAAGTCGGCATTGTGCCTTAGGCATTTAATTCCGATGCAATTTCGGTGTTTCATCGTCAATAAGAAGGTCAGAGGGATACAGTACACCTGAAGTGAAGCATCGGAATCTATAACTCGTGTCACAGGAATGGTTCAAAACATGGACAGTAGGTAGATTCAGTCTTCTTGTACTTATGTCGGCATTGTGCCTTTTGTATTTAATGCCGATGCAATTTCTATGTTTCATCGTCAACATGAAGGTCCAAGGGATACAGTAAACCCGAAGTGAAGCATCGGAATCTATAACTAGGTTCACAGGAATGATTCAAAACATAGACAGTAAGAAGAGTCAGTCTTCTTGTACTTAAGTCGGCATTGTGCCTTTTGTATTCAATTCCGATGCTATTTCTGTGTTTCATCGGCAATAAGAAGGTCCAAGGGATACAGTAAACCTAAAGTGAAGCATCGGAACCTATAACTAGTGTCACAGGAATGGTTCATTCATAGAGAGTAGGAAGAGACAGTCTTCTTGTACTTAAGTCGGCATTGTGCCTTTTGTATTAAATTCCGATGCATTTTCTGTGTTTCATCGTCAATAAGATGGTCAGAGGGATACAGTAAACGTGAAGTAAAGCATCGGAATCCATAACTAGTGTCACAGGAATGGTTCAAAACATAGTCAGTAAAAAGAGTCAGTCTTCTTGTACTTAAGTCGGCATTGTGCCTTTTAATTGAATTCCGAAACAATTTTTGTGTTTCATCGTCAATACGAAGGTCAGAGGGATACCGTAAACTAGAAGTGACGCATCGGAATCTCTAACAAGCGTCACAGGAATGGTTCAAAACATAATCAGTAAGAAGAGTCAGTCTTCTTGAACTTAAGTCGGCATTGTGCCTTTTGTATTTAATTCCAATGCAATTTCTGTGTTTCGTCGTCAATAAGAAGGTCAGAGGGACACAGTAAACCTGAAGTGAAGCATCGGAATCCATAACTAGTGTCACAGGAATGGTTCAAAACATAGTCAGTAAAAAGAGTCAGTCTTCTTGTACTTAAGTCGGCATTGTGCCTTTTAATTGAATTCCGAAACAATTTTTGTGTTTCATCGTCAATAAGAAGGTCCAAGGGATACAGTAAACCCGAAGTGAAGCATCGGAATCTATAACTAGGTTCACAGGATTGGTTCAAAACATAGACAGTAAGAAGAGTCAGTCTTCTTGTACTTAAGTCGGCATTGTGCCTTTTGTATTTAATTCCGATGCAATTTCTGTGTTTCATCGGCAATAAGAAGGTCAGAGAGATACAGTAAACCTGAAGTGAAGCTTCGGATTCTATAACTAGTGTCACAGGAATGGTTCATACATAGAGAGTAGGAAGAGACAGTCTTCTAGTACTTAAGTCGGCATTGTGCCTTTTAATTGATTTCCGATGCAATTTCTGTTATTCATCGTCAATAAGAAGGTCAGAGGGATACAGTAAACCTGAAGTGAAGCATTGGAATCTATAAATAGTGTCACAGGAATGGTTCAAAACGTAGAGAGTAGGAAGAGTCAGTCTTCTTGTACTTAAGTCGGCGTTGTGCCTTTTGTATTTAATTCCGATGCAATTTCGGTGTTTCATCGTCAATAAGAAGGTCAGAAGAATACAGTAAACCTGAAGTGTAGAAACGGAATCTATGACTAGTGTCACAGGAATGGTTCAAAACATAGAAAGTTAGAAGAGTCAGTCTTCTTGTACTTAAGTCTGCATTGTGCCTTTTCTATTTAATTCCGATGCAATTTCTGTGTTTCATCGACAATAAGAAGGTCAGAGGGATACAGTAAACCTGAAGTGAGGCATCGGAAACTATAACTAGTGTCACAGGAATGGTTCAAAAGATAGACAGTAGGAAGAGTCAGTCTTCTTGTACTTAAGTCGGCATTGTGCCTTTTCTATTTAATTCAGATGCAATTTCTGTTTTTCATCGTTACTAAGAAGGTCAGAGGGATACTGTAAACCTGAAGTGATGCATCGGAATCTATAACTAGTGTCACAGGAATGGTTCAAAACATAGACAGTAAGAAGGGTGAGTCTTCTTGTACTTAAGTCGGCATTGTGCCTTTTGTATTTAATTCCGATGCAATTTAGGTGTTTCGTCGTCAATAAGAAGGTCAGAGGGATACAGTAAACCTGAAGTGAAGCATCGGAATCTATAACTAGTGTCACAGGAATTGTTCAAAACATGGACGGTAGGAAGAGTCAGTGTTCTTGTACTTAAGTCGGCATTGTGCCTTTTGTATGTAAGTCCGATGCAATTTCTGTGATTCATCGTCAATAAGAAGGTCCAAGGGATACAGTAAACCCGAAGTGAAGCATCGGAATCTATAACTAGGTTCACAGGAATGGTTCAAAACATAGACAGTGAGAAGAGTCAGTCTTCGTGTACTTCAGTCGGCATTGTGCATTTTGTATTTAATTCCGATGCAATTTCTGTGTTTCATCGACAATAAGAAGGTCAGAGGGATAGAGTAAACTTGAAGTGAAGCATCGGAATCTATAACTAGTGTTACAGGAATGGTTCAAAACATAGAGAGTAGGAAGAGTCACTCTTCTTGTACTTAAGTCGGCATTGTGCCTTTTCAATTTAATTCCGATGCAATTTCTGTGTTTCATCGTCAACAAGAAGGTCAGAGGGATACAGTAAACCTGAAGTTAAGCATCGGAATCCATAACTAGTGTCACAGGAATGGTTCAAAACATATACAGTAATAAGAGACAGTCTTCTTGTACTTAAGATGGCATTGTGTTTTTGTATTTAATTCCGATGCAATTTCAGTGTTTCATCGTCAATAAGAAGGTCAGAGGGATACAGTAAACCTGAAGTGAAGCATCGGAATCTATAACTAGTGTCACAGGAATGGTTCAAAACATGGACAGTAGGAAGATTCAGTCGTCTTGTACTTAAGTCGGCATTGTGTCTTTTGTATTTAATTCCGATGCAATTTCTGTGTTTCATCGTCAATAAGAAGGTCCAAGGGATACAGTAAACTCGAAGTGAAGCATCGGAATCTATAACTAGGTTCACAGGAATGGTTCAAAACATAGACAGTAAGAAGAGTCAGTCTTCTTGTACTTAAGTCAGCATTGTGCCTTTTGCATTTAATTCCGATGCAATTTCTGTGTTTCATCGGCAATAAGAAGGTCAGAGAGATACAGTAAACCTGAAGTGAAGCATCGGATTCTATAACTAGTGTCACAGGAATGGTTCATACATAGAGAGTAGGAAGAGACAGTCTTCTTGTACTTAAGTCGGCATTGTGCCTTTTAATTGAATTCCGATGCAATTTCTGTGTTTCATCGTCAATAAGAAGGTCAGAGGGATACAGTAAACCTGAAGTGAAGCATCAGAATCTATAACTAGTGTTACAGGAATGGTTCAAAACATAGACAGTAAAAAGAGTTAGTCTACTTGTACTTAAATCGGCATTGTGCCTTTTGTATTTAATTCCGATGCAAATTCTGTGTTTCATCGTCAATAGAAAGGTCCAAGGGATACAGTAAACGCGAAGTGAAGCATCGGAATCTATAACTAGGTTCACAGGAATGGTTCAAAACATAGACAGTAAGAAGAGTCAGTCTTCTTGTACTTAAGTCGGCATTGTGCATTTTGTATTTAATTCCGATGCAATTTCTGTGTTTCATCGACAATAAGAAGGTCAGAGGGATACAGTAAACCTGAAGTGCAGCATCGGAATCTATAACTAGTGCCACAGGAATGGTTCAAAACATAGAGAGTAGGAAGAGTCAGTCTTCTTGTACTTAAGTCGGCATTGTGCCTTTTGTATTTAATTCCGATGCAATTTCGGTGTTTCATCGTCAATAAGATGGTCAGAGGGATACAGTAAACCTGAAGTGTAGAAACGGAATCTATGACTAGTGTCACAGGAATGGTTCAATAATAGACAGTAAGAAGAATCATTCCTCTTGTACTTAAGTCGGCTTTGTGCCTTTTCTATTTAATTCCGATGCAATTTTTGTTTTTCATCGGTGTATAAGAAGGTCACAGGGGGATACTGTAAACCTGAAGTGAAGCATCGGAATCTATACATAGTGTCACAGGAATGGTTCAAAAGATAGTCTGTAAGAAGAGTCAGTCTTCTTGTACTTAAGTCGGCATTGTGCCTTTTCTATTTAATTCCGATGCAATTTCTGTGTTTCATCGTCAATAAGAAGGTCACAGGGGGATACTGTAAACCTCAAGTGAAGCATCGGAATCTATACATAGTGTCACAGGAATTGTTCAAAACATAGACAGTAAGAAGGGTCAGCCTACTTGTACTTAAGTCGGCATTGTGCCTTTTGTATTTAATTCCGATGCAATATCGGTGTTTCATCGTCAATAAGAAGGTCAGAGGGATACAGTAAACCTGACGTGAAGCATGGGAATCTATAACTAGTGTCACAGGAATGGTTCAAAACATGGACAGTAGGAAGATTCAGTCTTCTTGTACTTAAGTCGGCATTGTGCCTTTTGCATTTAATTCCGATGCAATTTCTGTGTTTCATCGTCAATAAGAAGGTCCAAGGTATACAGTAAACCCGAAGTGAAGCATCGGAATCTATATCTAGGTTCACAGGAATGGTTCAAAACATAGACAGTAAGAAGAGTCAGTCTTCTTGTACTTAAGTCGGCATGGTGTCTTTTGTATTTAATTCCGATGCAATTTCTGTGTTTCATCGGCAATAAAAAGGTCCAAGTAATACAGTAAACCTGAAGTGAAGCATCGGAATCTATAACTAGTGTCACAGGAATGGTTCATACATAGAGAGTAGGAAGAGACAGTCTTCTTGTACTTAAGTCGGCATTGTGCCTTTTGTATTAAATTCCGATGCATTTTCTGTGTTTCGTCGTCAATAAGAAGGTCAGACGGACACAGTAAACCTGAAGTGAAGCATCAGAATCTATAACTAGTGTTACAGGAATGGTTCAAAACATAGACAGTAAAAAGAGTCAGTCTACTTGTACTTAAGTCTGCATTGTGCCTTTTGTATTTAATACCGATGCAATTTCGGTGTTTCATCGTCAATAAGATGGTCAGAGGGATACAGTAAAGCTGAAGTAAAGCATCGGAATCTATAACTAGTGTCACAGGAATGGTTCAAAATATAGTCAGTAAAATTAGTCAGTCTTCTTGTACTTAAGTCGGCATTGTGCCTTTTAATTGAATTCCGAAACAATTTCTGTGTTTCATCGTCAATAAGAAAGTCAGAGGGATACCGTAAACCTGAAGTGAAGCATCGGAATCTCTAACAAGCGTCACAGGAATTGTTCAAAACATAATCAGTAAGAAGAGTCAGTCTTCTTGTACTTAAGTCGGCATTGTGCCTTTTGTATTTAATTCCGATGCAATTTCTGCGTTTCGTCGTCAATAAGAAGGTCAGACGGACACAGTAAACCTGAAGTGAAGCATCAGAATCTATAACTAGTGTTACAGAAATGGTTCAAAACATAGACAGTAAAAAGAGTCAGTCTTCTTGTACTTAAGTCGGCATTGTGCCCTTTGTATTTAATTCCGATGCAATTTCGGTGTTTCATCGTCAATAAGAAGGTCAGAGGAATACAGTAAACCTGAAGTGTAGAAACGGAATCTATGACTAGTGTCACAGGAATGGTTCAAAGCATAGAAAGTTAGAAGAGTCAGTCTTCTTGTACTTAAGTCGGCATTGTGCCTTTTCTATTAAATTCCGATGCAATTTCTGTGTTTCATCGACAATAAGAAGGTCAGAGGGATACAGTAAACCTGAAGTGAGGCATCGGAAACTATAACTAGTGTCACAGGAATGGTTCAAAAGATAGACAGTAAGAAGAGTCAGTCTTCTTGTACTTAAGTCGGCATTGTACCTTTTCTATTTAATTCAGATGCAATTTCTGTTTTTCATCGTTAATAAGAAGGTCAGAGGGATACTGTAAACCTGAAGTGAAGCATCGGAATCTATAGCTAGTGTCACAGGAGTGGTTCAAAACATAGACAGTAAGAAGGGTCAGTCTTCTTGTACTTAAGTCGGCATTGTGCCTTTTGTATTTAATTCCGATGCAATTTCGTGGTTTCGTCGTCAATAAGAAAGTCAGAGGGATACAGTAAACCTGAAGTGAAGCATCGGAATCTATAACTAGTGTCACAGGTATGGTTCAAAACATGGACAGTAGGAAGATTCAGTCGTCTTGTACATAAGTCGGCATTGTGTCTTTTGCATTTAATTCCGATGCAATTTCTGTGTTTCATCGTCAATAAGAAGGTCCAAGGGATACAGTAAACTCGAAGTGAAGCATCGGAATCTATAACTAGGTTCACAGGAATGGTTCAAAACATAGACAGTAAGAAGAGTCAGTCTTCTTGTACTTAAGTCGGCATTGTGCCTTTTGTATTTAATTCCGATGCTATTTCTGTGTTTCATCGGCAATAAGAAGGTCAGAGAGATACAGTAAACCTGAAGTGAAGCATCGGAATCTATAGCTAGTGTCACAGGAATGGTTCAAAACATATACAGTAACAAGAGACAGTCTTCTTGTACTTAAGATGGCATTGTGCTTTTTGTATTTAATTCCGATACAATTTCAGTGTTTCATCGTCAATAAGAAGGTCAGAGGGATACAGTAAACCTGAAGTGAAGCATCGGAATCTATAGCTAGTGTCACTGGAATGGTTCAAAACATAGGCAGTAAGAAGGGTCAGTCTACTTGTACTTAAGTCGGCATTGTGCCTTTTGTATTTAATTCCGATGCAATATCGGTGTTTCATCGTCAATAAGAAGGTCAGAGGGATACAGTAAACCTGAAGTGAAGCATCGGAATCTATAACTAGTGTCACAGGTATGGTTCAAAACATGGACAGTAGGAAGATTCAGTCGTCTTGTACATAAGTCGGCATTGTGTCTTTTGCATTTAATTCCGATGCAATTTCTGTGTTTCATCGTCAATAAGAAGGTCCAAGGGATACAGTAAACTCGAAGTGAAGCATCGGAATCTATAACTAGGTTCACAGGAATGGTTCAAAACATAGACAGTAAGAAGAGTCAGTCTTCTTGTACTTAAGTCGGCATTGTGCCTTTTGTATTTAATTCCGATGCTATTTCTGTGTTTCATCGGCAATAAGAAGGTCAGAGAGATACGGTAAACCTGAAGTGAAGCATCGGATTCTATAACTAGTGTCACAGGAATGGTTCATACATAGAGAGTAGGATGAGACAGTCTTCTTGTACTTAAGTCGGCATTGTGCCTTTTAATTGAATTCCGATGCAATTTCTGTGTTTCATCGTCAATAAGAAGGTCAGAGGGATACAGTAAACCTGAAGTGAAGCATCAGAATCTATAACTAGTGTTACAGGAATGGTTCAAAACATAGACAGTAAAAAGAGTCAGTCTACTTGTACTTAAGTCGGCATTGTGCCTTTTGTATTTAATTCCGATGCAAATTCTGTGTTTCATCGTCAATAAAAAGGTCCAAGGGATACAGTAAACGCGAAGTGAAGCATCGGAATCTGTAACTAGGTTCACAGGAATGGTTCAAAACATACACAGTAAGAAGAGTCAGTCTTCTTGTACTTAAGTCGGCATTGTGCATTTTGTATTTAATTCCGATGCAATTTCTGTGTTTCATCGACAATAAGAAGGTCAGAGGGATACAGTAAACCTGAAGTGAAGCATCGGAATCTATAACTAGTGCCACAGGAATGGTTCAAAACATAGAGAGTAGGAAGAGTCAGTCTTCTTGTACTTAAGCCGGCATTGTGCCTTCTGTATTTAATTCCGATGCAATTTCGGTGTTTCATCGTCAATAAGATGGTCAGAGGGATACAGTAAACCTGAAGTGTAGAAACGGAATCTATGACTAGTGTCACAGGAATGGTTCAATACTAGACAGTAAGAAGAGTCATTCTTCTTGTACTTAAGTCGGCATTGTGCCTTTTCTATTTAATTCCAATGCAATTTTTGTTTTTCATCGTTAATAACAAGGTCAGAGGGATACTGTAAAGCTGAAGTGAAGCATCGGAATCTATAACTAGTGTCACAGGAATGGTTCAAAACATAGACAGTATGAAGGGTCAGTCTTCTTGTACTTAAGTCGGCATTGTGCCTTCTGTATTTAATTCCGATGCAATTTCGGTGTTTCGTCGTCAATAAGTAGGTCAGAGGGATACAGTAAACCTGAAGTGAAGCATCGGAATCTATAACTAGTGTCACAGGAATTGTTCAAAACATGGACGGTAGGAAGAGTCAGTTCTCTTGTACTTAAGTCGGCATTGTGCCTTTTGTATTTGATTCCGATGCAATTTCTGTGTTTCATCGACAATAAGAAGGTTAGAGGGATACAGTAAACCTGAATTGAAGCATCGTAATCTATAACTAGTGTCACAGGAATGGTTCAAAACATAGAGAGTAGGAGGAGTCAGTCTTCTTGTACTTAAGTCGGCATTGTGCCTTTTCTATTTAATTCCGATGCAATTTCTGTGTGTCATCGTCAATAAGAAGGTCAGAGGGGTACAGTAAACCTGAAGTGAAACATCGGAATCCATAACTAGTGTCACAGGAATGGTTCAAAACATATACAGTAATAAGAGTCAGTCTTTTTGCACTTAAGTTGGCATTGTGCCTTTTGTATTTAATTCCGATGCAATTTAAGTGTTTCATCGTCAATAAGAAAGTCAGAGGGATACAGTAAACCTGAAGTGAAGCATCGGAATCTATAGCTAGTGTTACAGGAATGGTTCAAAAGATAGTCTGTAAGAAGAGTCAGTCTTCTTGTACTTAAGTCGGCATTGTGCCTTTTCTATTTAATTCCGATGCAATTTCTGTGTTTCATCGTCAATAAGAAGGTCACAGGGGGATACTGTAAACCTGAAGTGAAGCATCGGAATCTATACCTAGTGTCATAGGAATTGTTCAAAACATAGACAGTAAGAAGGGTCAGCCTACTTGTACTTAAGTCGGCATTGTGCCTTTTGTATTTAATTCCAATGCAATTACGGTGTTTCATCGTCAATAAGAAGGTCAGAGGGATACAGTAAACCTGAAGTGAAGCATCGGAATCTATAACTAGTGTCACAGGAATGGTTCAAAACATGGACAGTAGGAAGATTCAGTCTTCTTGTACTTAAGTCGGCATTGTGTCTTTTGTATTTAATTCCGATGCAATTTCTGTGTTTCATCGGCAATAAGAAGGTCCAAGGGATACAGTAAACCTGAAGTGAAGCATCGGAATCTATAACTAGTGTCACAGCAATGGTTCATACATAGAGAGTAGGAAGAGACAGTCTTCTTGTACTTAAGGCGGCATTGTGCCTTTTGTATTAAATTCCGATGCATTTTCTGTGTTTCGTCGTCAATAAGAAGGTCTGACGGACACAGTAAGCCTGAAGTGAAGCATCAGAATCTATAACTAGTGTTACAGGAATGGTTCAAAACATAGACAGTAAAAAGAATTAGTCTACTTGTACTTAAGTCGGCATTGTGCCTTTTGTATTTAATTCCGATGCAATTTCGGTGTTTCATCGTCAATAAGATAGTCAGAGGGATACAGTAAAGCTGAAGTAAAGCATCGGAATCTATAACTAGTGTCACAGGAATGGTTCAAAACATAGTCAGTAAAAATAGTCAGTCTTCTTGTACTTAAGTCGGCATTGTGCCTTTTAATTGAATTCCGAAACAATTTCTGTGTTTCATCGTCAATAAGAAGGTCAGAGGGATACCATAAACCTGAAGTGAAGCATCGGAATCTCTAACAAGCGTCACAGGAATTGTTCAAAACATAATCAGTAAGAAGAGTCAGTCTTCTTGTACTTAAGTCGGCATTGTGCCTTTTGTATTTAATTCCGATGCAATTTCTGTGTTTCGTCGTCAATAAGAAGGTCAGACGGACACAGTAAACCTGAAGTGAAGCATCAGAATCTATAACTAGTGTTACAGGAATGGTTCAAAACATAGACAGTAAAAAGAGTCAGTCTACTTGTACTTAAGTCGGCATTGTGCCTTTTGTATTTAATTCCGATGCAATTTCGGTGTTTCATCGTCAATACGAAGGTCAGAGGAATACAGTAAACCTGAAGTGTAGAAACGGAATCTATGACTAGTGTCACAGGAATGGTTCAAAACATAGAAAGTTAGAAGAGTCATTCTTCTTGTACTTAAGTCTGGGTTGTGCCTTTTCTATTTAATTCCGATGCAATTTCTGTGTTTCATCGACAATAAGAAGGTCAGAGGGATACAGTAAACCTGAAGTGAGGCATCGGAAACTATAACTAGTGTCACAGGAATGGTTCAAAAGATAGACAGTAGGAAGATTCAGTCTTCTTGTACTTAAGTCGGCATTGTGCCTTTTCTATTTAATTCAGAAGCAATTTCTGTTTTTCATCGTTAATAAGAAGGTCAGAGGGATACTTTAAACCTGAAGTGAAGCATCGGAATCTATAACTAGTGTCACAGGAATTGTTCAAAACATGGACGGTAGGAAGAGTCAGTGTTCTTGTACTTAAGTCGGCATTGTGCCTTTTGTATGTAAGTCCGATGCAATTTCTGTGTTTCATCGTCAATAAGAAGGTCCAAGGGATACAGTAAACCCGAAGTGAAGCATCGGAATCTATAACTAGGTTCACAGGAATGGTTCAAAACATAGACAGTGAGAAGAGTCAGTCTTCGTGTACTTAAGTCGGCATTGTGCATTTTGTATTTAATTCCGATGCAATTTCTGTGTTTCATCGACAATAAGAAGGTCAGAGGGATACAGTAAACTTGAAGTGAAGCATCGGAATCTATAACTAGTGTTACAGGAATGGTTCAAAACATAGAGAGTAGGAAGAGTCAGTCTTCTTGTACTTAAGTCGGCATTGTGCCTTTTCAATTTAATTCCGATGCAATTTCTGTGTTTCATCGTCAACAAGAAGGTCAGAGGGATACAGTAAACCTGAAGTTAAGCATCGGAATCCATAACTAGTGTCACAGGAATTGTTCAAAACATATACAGTAATAAGAGACAGTCTTCTTGTACTTAAAATGGCATTGTGTTTTTGTATTTAATTCCGATGCAATTTCAGTGTTTCATCGTCAATAAGAAGGTCAGACAGATACAGTAAACCTGAAGTGAAGCATCGGAATCTATAGCTAGTGTCACAGGAATGGTTCAAAACATAGACAGTAAGAAGTGTCAGTCTACTTGTACTTAAGTCGGCATTGTGCCTTTTGTATTTAATTCCGATGCAATATCGGTGTTTCATCGTCAATAAGAAGGTCAGAGGGATACAGTAAACCTGAAGTGAAGCATCGGAATCTATAACTAGTGTCACAGGAATGGTTCAAAACATGGACAGTAGGAAGATTCAGTCGTCTTGTACTTAAGTCGGCATTGTGTCTTTTGTATTTAATTCCGATGCAATTTCTGTGTTTCATCGTCAATAAGGAGGTCCAAGGGATACAGTAAACTCGAAGTGAAGCATCGGAATCTATAACTAGGTTCACAGGAATGGTTCAAAACATAGACAGTAAGAAGAGTCAGTCTTCTTGTACTTAAGTCGGCATTGTGCCTTTTGCATTTAATTCCGATGCAATTTCTGTGTTTCATCGGCAATAAGAAGGTCAGAGAGATACAGTAAACCTGAAGTGAAGCATCGGATTCTATAACTAGTGTCACAGGAATGGTTCATACATAGAGAGTAGGAAGAGACAGTCTTCTTGTACTTAAGTCGGCATTGTGCCTTTTAATTGAATTCCGATGCAGTTTCTGTGTTTCATCGTCAATAAGAAGGTCAGAGGGATACAGTAAACCTGAAGTGAAGCATCAGAATCTATAACCAGTGTTACAGGAATGGTTCAAAACATAGACAGTAAGAAGAGTCAGTCTTCTTGTACTTAAGCCGGCATTGTGCATTTTGTATTTAATTCCGATGCAATTTCTGTGTTTCATCGACAATAAGAAGGTCAGAGGGAAACAGTAAACCTGAAGTGCAGCATCGGAATCTATAACTAGTGCCACAGGAATGGTTCAAAACATAGAGAGTAGGAAGAGTCAGTCTTCTTGTACTTAAGTCGGCATTGTGCCTTTTGTATTTAATTCCGATGCAATTTCGGTGTTTCATCGTCAATAAGATGGTCAGAGGGATACAGTAAACCTGAAGTGTAGAAACGGAATCTATGACTAGTGGCACAGGAATGGTTCAATAATAGACAGTAAGAAGAGTCATTCCTCTTGTACTTAAGTCGGCATTGTGCCTTTTCTATTTAATTCCGATGCAATTTTTGTTTTTCATCGTTAATAAGAAGGTCACAGGGGGATACTGTAAACCTGAAGTGATGCATCGGAATCTATACATAGTGTCACAGGAATGGTTCAAAAGATAGTCTGTAAGAAGAGTCAGTCTTCTTGTACTTAAGTCGGCATTGTGCCTTTTCTATTTAATTCCGATGCAATTTCTGTGTTTCATCGTCAATAAGAAGGTCACAGGGGGATACTGTAAACCTGAAGTGAAGCATCGGAATCTATACATGGTGTCACAGGATTTGTTCAAAACATAGACAGTAAGAAGGGTCAGCCTACTTGTACTTAAGTCGGCATTGTGCCTTTTGTATTTAATTCCGATGCAATATCGGTGTTTCATCGTCAATAAGAAGGACAGAGGGATACAGTAAACCTGAAGTGAAGCATGGGAATCTATAACTAGTGTCACAGGAATGGTTCAAAACATGGACAGTAGGAGGATTCAGTCTTCTTGTACTTAAGTCGGCATTGTGCCTTTTGCATTTAATTCCGATGCAATTTCTGTGTTTCATCGTCAATAAGAAGGTCCAAGGGATACAGTAAACCCGAAGTGAAGCATCGGGATCTATATCTAGGTTCACAGGAATGGTTCAAAACATAGACAGTAAGAAGAGTCAGTCTTCTTGTACTTCAGTCGGCATTGTGTCTTTTGTATTTAATTCCGATGCAATTTCTGTGTTTCATAGGCAATAAGAAGGTCCAAGGGATACAGTAAACCTGAAGTGAAGCATCGGAATCTATAGCTAGTGTCACAGGAATGGTGCATACATAGAGAGTAGGAAGAGACAGTCTTCTTGTACTTAAGTCGGCATTGTGCCTTTTGTATTAAATTCCGATGCATTTTCTGTGTTTCGTCGTCAATAAGAAGGTCAGACGGACACAGTAAACCTGAAGTGAAGCATCAGAATCTATAACTAGTGTTACAGGAATGGTTCAAAACATAGACAGTAAAAAGAATTAGTCTACTTGTACTTAAGTCGGCATTGTGCCTTTTGTATTTAATTCCGATGCAATTTCGGTGTTTCATCGTCAATGAGATGGTCAGAGGGATACAGTAAAGCTGAAGCAAAGCATCGGAATCTATAACTAGTGTCACAGGAATGGTTCAAAACATAGTCAGTAAAAATAGTCAGTCTTCTTGTACTTAAGTCGGCATTGTGCCTTTTAATTGAATTCCGAAACAATTTCTGTGTTTCATCGTCAATAAGAAAGTCAGAGGGATACCGTAAACCTGAAGTGAAGCATCGGAATCTCTAACAAGCGTCACAGGAATTGTTCAAAACATAATCAGTAAGAAGAGTCAGTCTTCTTGTACTTAAGTCGGCATTGTGCCTTTTGTATTTAATTCCGATGCAATTTCTGCGTTTCGTCGTCAATAAGAAGGTCAGACGGACACAGTAAACCTGAAGTGAAGCATCAGAATCTATAACTAGTGTTACAGAAATGGTTCAAAACATAGACAGTAAAAAGAGTCAGTCTTCTTGTACTTAAGTCGGCATTGTGCCCTTTGTATTTAATTCCGATGCAATTTCGGTGTTTCATCGTCAATAAGAAGGTCAGAGGAATACAGTAAACCTGAAGTGTAGAAACGGAATCTATGACTAGTGTCACAGGAATGGTTCAAAGCATAGAAAGTTAGAAGAGTCAGTCTTCTTGTACTTAAGTCGGCATTGTGCCTTTTCTATTAAATTCCGATGCAATTTCTGTGTTTCATCGACAATAAGAAGGTCAGAGGGATACAGTAAACCTGAAGTGAGGCATCGGAAACTATAACTAGTGTCACAGGAATGGTTCAAAAGATAGACAGTAAGAAGAGTCAGTCTTCTTGTACTTAAGTCGGCATTGTACCTTTTCTATTTAATTCAGATGCAATTTCTGTTTTTCATCGTTAATAAGAAGGTCAGAGGGATACTGTAAACCTGAAGTGAAGCATCGGAATCTATAGCTAGTGTCACAGGAGTGGTTCAAAACATAGACAGTAAGAAGGGTCAGTCTTCTTGTACTTAAGTCGGCATTGTGCCTTTTGTATTTAATTCCGATGCAATTTCGTGGTTTCGTCGTCAATAAGAAAGTCAGAGGGATACAGTAAACCTGAAGTGAAGCATCGGAATCTATAACTAGTGTCACAGGTATGGTTCAAAACATGGACAGTAGGAAGATTCAGTCGTCTTGTACATAAGTCGGCATTGTGTCTTTTGCATTTAATTCCGATGCAATTTCTGTGTTTCATCGTCAATAAGAAGGTCCAAGGGATACAGTAAACTCGAAGTGAAGCATCGGAATCTATAACTAGGTTCACAGGAATGGTTCAAAACATAGACAGTAAGAAGAGTCAGTCTTCTTGTACTTAAGTCGGCATTGTGCCTTTTGTATTTAATTCCGATGCTATTTCTGTGTTTCATCGGCAATAAGAAGGTCAGAGAGATACAGTAAACCTGAAGTGAAGCATCGGAATCTATAGCTAGTGTCACAGGAATGGTTCAAAACATATACAGTAACAAGAGACAGTCTTCTTGTACTTAAGATGGCATTGTGCTTTTTGTATTTAATTCCGATACAATTTCAGTGTTTCATCGTCAATAAGAAGGTCAGAGGGATACAGTAAACCTGAAGTGAAGCATCGGAATCTATAGCTAGTGTCACTGGAATGGTTCAAAACATAGGCAGTAAGAAGGGTCAGTCTACTTGTACTTAAGTCGGCATTGTGCCTTTTGTATTTAATTCCGATGCAATATCGGTGTTTCATCGTCAATAAGAAGGTCAGAGGGATACAGTAAACCTGAAGTGAAGCATCGGAATCTATAACTAGTGTCACAGGTATGGTTCAAAACATGGACAGTAGGAAGATTCAGTCGTCTTGTACATAAGTCGGCATTGTGTCTTTTGCATTTAATTCCGATGCAATTTCTGTGTTTCATCGTCAATAAGAAGGTCCAAGGGATACAGTAAACTCGAAGTGAAGCATCGGAATCTATAACTAGGTTCACAGGAATGGTTCAAAACATAGACAGTAAGAAGAGTCAGTCTTCTTGTACTTAAGTCGGCATTGTGCCTTTTGTATTTAATTCCGATGCTATTTCTGTGTTTCATCGGCAATAAGAAGGTCAGAGAGATACGGTAAACCTGAAGTGAAGCATCGGATTCTATAACTAGTGTCACAGGAATGGTTCATACATAGAGAGTAGGATGAGACAGTCTTCTTGTACTTAAGTCGGCATTGTGCCTTTTAATTGAATTCCGATGCAATTTCTGTGTTTCATCGTCAATAAGAAGGTCAGAGGGATACAGTAAACCTGAAGTGAAGCATCAGAATCTATAACTAGTGTTACAGGAATGGTTCAAAACATAGACAGTAAAAAGAGTCAGTCTACTTGTACTTAAGTCGGCATTGTGCCTTTTGTATTTAATTCCGATGCAAATTCTGTGTTTCATCGTCAATAAAAAGGTCCAAGGGATACAGTAAACGCGAAGTGAAGCATCGGAATCTGTAACTAGGTTCACAGGAATGGTTCAAAACATACACAGTAAGAAGAGTCAGTCTTCTTGTACTTAAGTCGGCATTGTGCATTTTGTATTTAATTCCGATGCAATTTCTGTGTTTCATCGACAATAAGAAGGTCAGAGGGATACAGTAAACCTGAAGTGAAGCATCGGAATCTATAACTAGTGCCACAGGAATGGTTCAAAACATAGAGAGTAGGAAGAGTCAGTCTTCTTGTACTTAAGCCGGCATTGTGCCTTCTGTATTTAATTCCGATGCAATTTCGGTGTTTCATCGTCAATAAGATGGTCAGAGGGATACAGTAAACCTGAAGTGTAGAAACGGAATCTATGACTAGTGTCACAGGAATGGTTCAATACTAGACAGTAAGAAGAGTCATTCTTCTTGTACTTAAGTCGGCATTGTGCCTTTTCTATTTAATTCCAATGCAATTTTTGTTTTTCATCGTTAATAACAAGGTCAGAGGGATACTGTAAAGCTGAAGTGAAGCATCGGAATCTATAACTAGTGTCACAGGAATGGTTCAAAACATAGACAGTATGAAGGGTCAGTCTTCTTGTACTTAAGTCGGCATTGTGCCTTCTGTATTTAATTCCGATGCAATTTCGGTGTTTCGTCGTCAATAAGTAGGTCAGAGGGATACAGTAAACCTGAAGTGAAGCATCGGAATCTATAACTAGTGTCACAGGAATTGTTCAAAACATGGACGGTAGGAAGAGTCAGTTCTCTTGTACTTAAGTCGGCATTGTGCCTTTTGTATTTGATTCCGATGCAATTTCTGTGTTTCATCGACAATAAGAAGGTTAGAGGGATACAGTAAACCTGAATTGAAGCATCGTAATCTATAACTAGTGTCACAGGAATGGTTCAAAACATAGAGAGTAGGAGGAGTCAGTCTTCTTGTACTTAAGTCGGCATTGTGCCTTTTCTATTTAATTCCGATGCAATTTCTGTGTGTCATCGTCAATAAGAAGGTCAGAGGGGTACAGTAAACCTGAAGTGAAACATCGGAATCCATAACTAGTGTCACAGGAATGGTTCAAAACATATACAGTAATAAGAGTCAGTCTTTTTGCACTTAAGTTGGCATTGTGCCTTTTGTATTTAATTCCGATGCAATTTAAGTGTTTCGTCGTCAATAAGAAAGTCAGAGGGATACAGTAAACCTGAAGTGAAGCATCGGAATCTATAGCTAGTGTTACAGGAATGGTTCAAAAGATAGTCTGTAAGAAGAGTCAGTCTTCTTGTACTTAAGTCGGCATTGTGCCTTTTCTATTTAATTCCGATGCAATTTCTGTGTTTCATCGTCAATAAGAAGGTCACAGGGGGATACTGTAAACCTGAAGTGAAGCATCGGAATCTATACCTAGTGTCATAGGAATTGTTCAAAACATAGACAGTAAGAAGGGTCAGCCTACTTGTACTTAAGTCGGCATTGTGCCTTTTGTATTTAATTCCAATGCAATTACGGTGTTTCATCGTCAATAAGAAGGTCAGAGGGATACAGTAAACCTGAAGTGAAGCATCGGAATCTATAACTAGTGTCACAGGAATGGTTCAAAACATGGACAGTAGGAAGATTCAGTCTTCTTGTACTTAAGTCGGCATTGTGTCTTTTGTATTTAATTCCGATGCAATTTCTGTGTTTCATCGGCAATAAGAAGGTCCAAGGGATACAGTAAACCTGAAGTGAAGCATCGGAATCTATAACTAGTGTCACAGCAATGGTTCATACATAGAGAGTAGGAAGAGACAGTCTTCTTGTACTTAAGGCGGCATTGTGCCTTTTGTATTAAATTCCGATGCATTTTCTGTGTTTCGTCGTCAATAAGAAGGTCAGACGGACACAGTAAGCCTGAAGTGAAGCATCAGAATCTATAACTAGTGTTACAGGAATGGTTCAAAACATAGACAGTAAAAAGAATTAGTCTACTTGTACTTAAGTCGGCATTGTGCCTTTTGTATTTAATTCCGATGCAATTTCGGTGTTTCATCGTCAATAAGATAGTCAGAGGGATACAGTAAAGCTGAAGTAAAGCATCGGAATCTATAACTAGTGTCACAGGAATGGTTCAAAACATAGTCAGTAAAAATAGTCAGTCTTCTTGTACTTAAGTCGGCATTGTGCCTTTTAATTGAATTCCGAAACAATTTCTGTGTTTCATCGTCAATAAGAAGGTCAGAGGGATACCATAAACCTGAAGTGAAGCATCGGAATCTCTAACAAGCGTCACAGGAATTGTTCAAAACATAATCAGTAAGAAGAGTCAGTCTTCTTGTACTTAAGTCGGCATTGTGCCTTTTGTATTTAATTCCGATGCAATTTCTGTGTTTCGTCGTCAATAAGAAGGTCAGACGGACACAGTAAACCTGAAGTGAAGCATCAGAATCTATAACTAGTGTTACAGGAATGGTTCAAAACATAGACAGTAAAAAGAGTCAGTCTACTTGTACTTAAGTCGGCATTGTGCCTTTTGTATTTAATTCCGATGCAATTTCGGTGTTTCATCGTCAATACGAAGGTCAGAGGAATACAGTAAACCTGAAGTGTAGAAACGGAATCTATGACTAGTGTCACAGGAATGGTTCAAAACATAGAAAGTTAGAAGAGTCATTCTTCTTGTACTTAAGTCTGGGTTGTGCCTTTTCTATTTAATTCCGATGCAATTTCTGTGTTTCATCGACAATAAGAAGGTCAGAGGGATACAGTAAACTTGAAGTGAAGCATCGGAATCTATAACTAGTGTTACAGGAATGGTTCAAAACATAGAGAGTAGGAAGAGTCAGTCTTCTTGTACTTAAGTCGGCATTGTGCCTTTTCAATTTAATTCAGAAGCAATTTCTGTTTTTCATCGTTAATAAGAAGGTCAGAGGGATACTTTAAACCTGAAGTGAAGCATCGGAATCTATAACTAGTGTCACAGGAATTGTTCAAAACATGGACGGTAGGAAGAGTCAGTGTTCTTGTACTTAAGTCGGCATTGTGCCTTTTGTATGTAAGTCCGATGCAATTTCTGTGTTTCATCGTCAATAAGAAGGTCCAAGGGATACAGTAAACCCGAAGTGAAGCATCGGAATCTATAACTAGGTTCACAGGAATGGTTCAAAACATAGACAGTGAGAAGAGTCAGTCTTCGTGTACTTAAGTCGGCATTGTGCATTTTGTATTTAATTCCGATGCAATTTCTGTGTTTCATCGACAATAAGAAGGTCAGAGGGATACAGTAAACTTGAAGTGAAGCATCGGAATCTATAACTAGTGTTACAGGAATGGTTCAAAACATAGAGAGTAGGAAGAGTCAGTCTTCTTGTACTTAAGTCGGCATTGTGCCTTTTCAATTTAATTCCGATGCAATTTCTGTGTTTCATCGTCAACAAGAAGGTCAGAGGGATACAGTAAACCTGAAGTTAAGCATCGGAATCCATAACTAGTGTCACAGGAATTGTTCAAAACATATACAGTAATAAGAGACAGTCTTCTTGTACTTAAGATGGCATTGTGTTTTTGTATTTAATTCCGATGCAATTTCAGTGTTTCATCGTCAATAAGAAGGTCAGACAGATACAGTAAACCTGAAGTGAAGCTTTGGAATCTATAGCTAGTGTCACAGGAATGGTTCAAAACATAGACAGTAAGAAGTGTCAGTCTACTTGTACTTAAGTCGGCATTGTGCCTTTTGTATTTAATTCCGATGCAATATCGGTGTTTCATCGTCAATAAGAAGGTCAGAGGGATACAGTAAACCTGAAGTGAAGCATCGGAATCTATAACTAGTGTCACAGGAATGGTTCAAAACATGGACAGTAGGAAGATTCAGTCGTCTTGTACTTAAGTCGGCATTGTGTCTTTTGTATTTAATTCCGATGCAATTTCTGTGTTTCATCGTCAATAAGGAGGTCCAAGGGATACAGTAAACTCGAAGTGAAGCATCGGAATCTATAACTAGGTTCACAGGAATGGTTCAAAACATAGACAGTAAGAAGAGTCAGTCTTCTTGTACTTAAGTCGGCATTGTGCCTTTTGCATTTAATTCCGATGCAATTTCTGTGTTTCATCGGCAATAAGAAGGTCAGAGAGATACAGTAAACCTGAAGTGAAGCATCGGATTCTATAACTAGTGTCACAGGAATGGTTCATACATAGAGAGTAGGAAGAGACAGTCTTCTTGTACTTAAGTCGGCATTGTGCCTTTTAATTGAATTCCGATGCAGTTTCTGTGTTTCATCGTCAATAAGAAGGTCAGAGGGATACAGTAAACCTGAAGTGAAGCATCAGAATCTATAACCAGTGTTACAGGAATGGTTCAAAACATAGACAGTAAGAAGAGTCAGTCTTCTTGTACTTAAGCCGGCATTGTGCATTTTGTATTTAATTCCGATGCAATTTCTGTGTTTCATCGACAATAAGAAGGTCAGAGGGAAACAGTAAACCTGAAGTGCAGCATCGGAATCTATAACTAGTGCCACAGGAATGGTTCAAAACATAGAGAGTAGGAAGAGTCAGTCTTCTTGTACTTAAGTCGGCATTGTGCCTTTTGTATTTAATTCCGATGCAATTTCGGTGTTTCATCGTCAATAAGATGGTCAGAGGGATACAGTAAACCTGAAGTGTAGAAACGGAATCTATGACTAGTGGCACAGGAATGGTTCAATAATAGACAGTAAGAAGAGTCATTCCTCTTGTACTTAAGTCGGCATTGTGCCTTTTCTATTTAATTCCGATGCAATTTTTGTTTTTCATCGTTAATAAGAAGGTCACAGGGGGATACTGTAAACCTGAAGTGATGCATCGGAATCTATACATAGTGTCACAGGAATGGTTCAAAAGATAGTCTGTAAGAAGAGTCAGTCTTCTTGTACTTAAGTCGGCATTGTGCCTTTTCTATTTAATTCCGATGCAATTTCTGTGTTTCATCGTCAATAAGAAGGTCACAGGGGGATACTGTAAACCTGAAGTGAAGCATCGGAATCTATACATGGTGTCACAGGATTTGTTCAAAACATAGACAGTAAGAAGGGTCAGCCTACTTGTACTTAAGTCGGCATTGTGCCTTTTGTATTTAATTCCGATGCAATATCGGTGTTTCATCGTCAATAAGAAGGACAGAGGGATACAGTAAACCTGAAGTGAAGCATGGGAATCTATAACTAGTGTCACAGGAATGGTTCAAAACATGGACAGTAGGAGGATTCAGTCTTCTTGTACTTAAGTCGGCATTGTGCCTTTTGCATTTAATTCCGATGCAATTTCTGTGTTTCATCGTCAATAAGAAGGTCCAAGGGATACAGTAAACCCGAAGTGAAGCATCGGGATCTATATCTAGGTTCACAGGAATGGTTCAAAACATAGACAGTAAGAAGAGTCAGTCTTCTTGTACTTCAGTCGGCATTGTGTCTTTTGTATTTAATTCCGATGCAATTTCTGTGTTTCATAGGCAATAAGAAGGTCCAAGGGATACAGTAAACCTGAAGTGAAGCATCGGAATCTATAACTAGTGTCACAGGAATGGTGCATACATAGAGAGTAGGAAGAGACAGTCTTCTTGTACTTAAGTCGGCATTGTGCCTTTTGTATTAAATTCCGATGCATTTTCTGTGTTTCGTCGTCAATAAGAAGGTCAGACGGACACAGTAAACCTGAAGTGAAGCATCAGAATCTATAACTAGTGTTACAGGAATGGTTCAAAACATAGACAGTAAAAAGAATTAGTCTACTTGTACTTAAGTCGGCATTGTGCCTTTTGTATTTAATTCCGATGCAATTTCGGTGTTTCATCGTCAATGAGATGGTCAGAGGGATACAGTAAAGCTGAAGCAAAGCATCGGAATCTATAACTAGTGTCACAGGAATGGTTCAAAACATAGTCAGTAAAAATAGTCAGTCTTCTTGTACTTAAGTCGGCATTGTGCCTTTTAATTGAATTCCGAAACAATTTCTGTGTTTCATCGTCAATAAGAAGGTCAGAGGGATACCGTAAACCGGAAGTGAAGCATCGGAATCTCTAACAAGCGTCACAGGAATTGTTCAAAACATAATCAGTAAGAAGAGTCAGTCTTCTTGTACTTAAGTCGGCATTGTGCCTTTTGTATTTAATTCCGATGCAATTTCTGTGTTTCGTCGTCAATAAGAAGGTCAGACGGACACAGTAAACCTGAAGTGAAGCATCAGAATCTATAACTAGTGTTACAGGAATGGTTCAAAACATAGACAGTAAAAAGAGTCAGTCTACTTGTACTTAAGTCGGCATTGTGCCTTTTGTATTTAATTCCGATGCAATTTCGGTGTTTCATCGTCAATAAGAAGGTCAGAGGAATACAGTAAACCTGAAGTGTAGAAACGGAATCTATGACTAGTGTTACAGGAATGGTTCAAAACATAGAAAGTTAGAAGAGTCAGTCTTCTTGTACTTAAGTCTGCATTGTGCCTTTTATATTTAATTCCGATGCAATTTCTGTGTTTCATCGACAATAAGAAGGTCAGAGGGATACAGTAAACCTGAAGTGATGCATCGGAAACTATAACTAGTGTCACAGGAATGGTTCAAAAGATAGACAGTAGGAAGAGTCAGTCTTCTTGTACTTAAGTCGGCATTGTGCCTTTTCTATTTAATTCAGATGCAATTTCTGTTTTTCATCGTTAATAAGAAGGTCAGAGGGATACTGTAAACCTGAAGTGAAGCATCGGAATCTATAACTAGTGTCACAGGAATGGTTCAAAACATAGACAGTAAGAAGGGTCAGTCTTCTTGTACTTAAGTCGGCATTGTGCCTTTTGTATTTAATTCCGATGCAATTTAGGTGTTTCGTCGTCAATAAGAAGGTCAGAGGGATACAGTAAACCTGAAGTGAAGCATCGGAATCTATAACTAGTGTCACAGGAACGGTTCAAAACATGGACAGTAGGAAGATTCAGTCTTCTTGTACTTAAGTCGGCATTGTGCCTTTTGCATTTAATTCCGATGCAATTTCTGTGTTTCATCGTCAATAAGAAGGTCCAAGGGATACAGTAAACCCGAAGTGAAGCATCGGAATCTATATCTAGGTTCACAGGAATGGTTTAAAACATAGACAGTAAGAAGAGTCAGTCTTCTTGTACTTAAGTCGTCATTGTGTCTTTTGTATTTAATTCCGATGCAATTTCTGTGTTTCATCGGCAATAAGAAGGTCCAAGGGATACAGTAAACCTGAAGTGAAGCATCGGAATCTATAACTAGTGTCACAGGAATGGTTCATACATAGAGAGTAGGAAGAGACAGTCTTCTTGTACTTAAGTCGGCATTGTGCCTTTTGTATTAAATTCCGATGCATTTTCTGTGTTTCGTCGTCAATAAGAAGGTCAGACGGACACAGTAAACCTGAAGTGAAGCATCTGAATCTATAACTAGTGTTACAGGAATGGTTCAAAACATAGACAGTGAAAAGAATTAGTCCACTTGTACTTAAGTCGGCATTGTGCCTTTTGTATTTAATTCCGATGCAATTTCGGTGTTTCATCGTCAATAAGATAGTCAGAGGGATACAGTAAAGCTGAAGTAAAACATCGGAATCTATAACTAGTGTCACAGGAATGGTTCAAAACATAGTCAGTAAAAATAGTCAGTCTTCTTGTACTTAAGTCGGCATTGTGCCTTTTCTATTTAATTCCGATGCAATTTCTGTGTTTCATCCACAATAAGAAGGTCAGAGGGATACAGTAAACCTGAAGTGAGGCATCGGAAACTATAACTAGTGTCACAGGAATGGTTCAAAAGATAGACAGTAGGAAGAGTCAGTCTTCTTGTACTTAAGTCGGCATTGTGCCTTTTCTATTTAATTCAGATGCAATTTCTGTTTTTCATCGTTAATAAGAATGTCAGAGGGATACTGTAAACCTGAGGTGAAGCATCGGAATCTATAACTAGTGTCACAGGAATTGTTCAAAACATGGACGGTAGGAAGAGTCAGTGTTCTTGTACTTAAGTCGGCATTGTGCCTTTTGTATGTAAGTCCGATGCAATTTCTGTGTTTCATCGTCAATAAGAAGGTCCAAGGGACACAGTAAACCCGAAGTGAAGCATCGGAATCTATAACTAGGTTCACAGGAATGGTTCAAAACATAGACAGTGAGAAGAGTCAGTCTTCGTGTACTTAAGTCGGCATTGTGCATTTTGTATTTAATTCCGATGCAATTTCTGTGTTTCATCGACAATAAGAAGGTCAGAGGGATACAGTAAACTTGAAGTGAAGCATCGGAATCTATAACTAGTGTTACAGGAATGGTTCAAAACATAGAGAGTAGGAAGAGTCAGTCTTCTTGTACTTATGTCGGCATTGTGCCTTTTCAATTTAATTCCGATGCAATTTCTGTGTTTCATCGTCAACAAGAAGGTCAGAGGGATACAGTAAACCTGAAGTTAAGCATCGGAATCCATAACTAGTGTCACAGGAATGGTTCAAAACATAGACAGTAAGAAGGGTCAGTCTACTTGTACTTAAGTCGGCATTGTGCCTTTTGTATTTAATTCCGATGCAATATCGGTGTTTCATCGTCAATAAGAAGGTCAGAGGGATACAGTAAACCTGAAGTGAAGCATCGGAATCTATAACTAGTGTCACAGGAATGGTTCAAAACATGGACGGTAGGAAGATTCAGTCGTCTTGTACTTAAGTCGGCATTGTGTCTTTTGTATTTAATTCCGATGCAATTTCTGTGTTTCATCGTCAATAAGAAGGTCCAAGGGATACAGTTAACTCGAAGTGAAGAATCGGAATCTATAACTAGGTTCACAGGAATGGTTCAAAACATAGACAGTAAGAAGAGTCAGTCTTCTTGTACTTAAGTCGGCATTGTGCCTTTTGCATTTAATTCCGATGCAATTTCTGTGTTTCATCGGCAATAAGAAGGTCAGAGAGATACAGTAAACCTGAAGTGAAGCATCGGATTCTATAACTAGTGTCACAGGAATGGTTCATACATAGAGAGTAGGAAGAGACAGTCTTCTTGTACTTAAGTCGGCATTGTGCCTTTTAATTGAATTCCGATGCAATTTCTGTGTTTCATCGTCAATAAGAAGGTCAGAGGGATACAGTAAACCTGAAGTGAAGCATCAGAATCTATAACCAGTGTTACAGGAATGGTTCAAACATAGACAGTAAGAAGAGTCAGTCTTCTTGTACTTAAGTCGGCATTGTGCATTTTGTATTTAATTCCGATGCAATTTCTGTGTTTCATCGACAATAAGAAGGTCAGAGGGATACAGTAAACCTGACGTGCAGCATCGGAATCTATAACTAGTGTCACAGGAATGGTTCAAAACATAGTGAGTAGGAAGAGTCAGACTTCTTGTACTTAAGTCGGCATTGTGCCTTTTCTATTTAATTCCGATGCAATTTCTGTGTTTCATCGTCAATAAGAAGGTCAGAGGGATACAGTAAACCTGAAGTGAAGCATCGGAATCCATAACTAGTGTCACAGGAATGGTTCAAAATATATACAGTAATAAGAGTCAGTCTTCTTGTACTTAAGTTGGCATTGTGCCTTTTGTATTTAATTCCGATGCAATTTCAGTGTTTCATCGTCAATAAGAAGGTCAGAGGGATACAGTAAACCTGAAGTGAAGCATCGGAATCTATAGCTAGTGTCACAGGATTGGTTCAAAACATAGAGAGTAGGAAGAGTCAGTCTTCTTGTACTTAAGTCGGCATTGTGCCTTTTCTATTTAACTCCGATGTAATTTCTGTGTTTCATCGTCAACAAGAAGGTCAGAGGGATACAGTAAACCTGAAGTGAAGCATCAGAATCTATAACTAGTGTTACAGGAATGGTTCAAAACATAAACAGTAAGAAGAGTCAGTCTTCTTGTACTTAAGTTGGCATTGTGCCTTTTGTATTTAATTCCGATGCAATTTCAGTGTTTCATCGTCAATAAGAAGGTCAGAGGAATACAGTAAACCTGAAGTGAAGCATCGGAATCTATAGCTAGTGTCACAGGATTGGTTCAAAACATAGAGAGTAGGAAGAGTCAGTCTTCTTGTACTTAAGTCGGCATTGTGCCTTTTCTATTTAATTCCGATGCAATTTCTGTGTTTGATCGGCAATAAGAAGGTCAGAGAGATACAGTAAACTTGAAGTGAAGCATCGGATTCTATAACTAGTGTCACAGGAATGGTTCACACATAGAGAGTAGGAAGAGTCAGTCTTCTTGTACTTAAGTCGGCATTGTGCCTTTTCTATTTAATTCAGATGCAATTTCTGTTTTTCATCGGTAATAAGAAGGTCAGAGGGATACTGTAAACCTGAAGTGAAGCATCGGAATCTATAACTAGCGTCACAGGAATGGTTCAAAACATAGACAGTAAGAAGGGTCAGTCTTCTTGTACTTAAGTCGGCATTGTGCCTTTTGTATTTAATTCCGATGCAATTTCGGTGTTTCGTCGTCAATAAGAAGGTCAGAGGGATACAGTAAACCTGAAGTGAAGCATGGGAATCTATAACTAGAGTCACAGGAATTGTTCAAAACATGGACCGTAGGGAGACTCAGTGTTCTTGTACTTAAGTCGGCATTGTGCCTTTTGTATGTAAGTCCGATGCAATATCTGTGTTTCATCGTCAATAAGAAGGTACAAGGGATACAGTAAACCCGAAGTGAAGCATCGGAATCTATAACTAGGTTCACAGGAATGGTTCAAAACATAGACTGTAAAAAGAGTCAGTCTTCGTGTACTTAAGTCGGCATTGTGCCTTTTGTATTTAATTCCGATGCAATTTCTGTGTTTCATCGACAATAAGAAGGTCAGAGGTATACAGTAAACCTGAAGTGAAGCATCGGAATCTATAACTAGTGTCACAGGAATGGTTCAAAACATAGAGAGTAGGAAGAGTCAGTCTTCTTGTACTTAAGTCGGCATTGTGCCTTTTGTACTTAATTCCGATGCAATTTCTGTGTTTCATCGACAATAAGAAGGTCTGAGGTATACAGTAAACCTGAAGTGAAGCATCGGAATCTATAACTAGTGTCACAGGAATGGTTCAAAACATATACAGTAATAAGAGTCCTTCTTCTTGTACTTAAGATCGCATTGTGCCTTTTGTATTTAATTCCGATGCAATTTCAGTGTTTCATCGTCAATAAGAAGGTCAGAGGGATACAGTAAACCTGAAGTGAAGCATCGGAATCTATAACTACTGTTACAGGAATATTTCAAATTATGGACAGTAGGAAGATTCGGTCGTCTTGTACGTAAGTCGGCATTGTGTCTTTTGTATTTAATTCCGATGCCATTTCTGTGTTTCATCGTCAATAAGATGGTCCAAGGGATACAGTAAACCCGAAGTGAAGCATCGGAATCTATAACTAGGTTCACAGGAATGGTTCAAAACATAGACAGTAAGATGAGTCAGTCTTCTTGTACTTAAGTCGGCATTGTGCCTTTTGTATTTAATTCCGATGCAATTTCTGTGTCTCATCGGCAATAAGAAGGTCAGAGAGATACAGTAAACTTGAAGTAAAGCATCGGATTCTATAACTAGTGTCACAGGAATGGTTTATACATAGAGAGTAGGAAGAGCCAGTCTTCTTGTACTTAAGTCGGCATTGTGCCTTTTAATTGAATTCCGATGCAATTTCTGTGTTTCATCGTCAATAAGAAGGTCGGAGGGATACAGTAAACCTGAAGTGAAGCATCAGAATCTATAACTAGTGTTACAGGAATGGTTCAGAACATAGACAGTAAGAAGAGTCAGTCTTCTTGTACTTAAGTCGGCATTGTGCCTTTTGTATTTAATTCCGATGCAATTTCTGTGTTTCATCGTCAATAAAAAGGTCCAAGGGATACAGTAAACCCGAAGTGAAGCATCGGAATCTATAACTAGGTTCACAGGAGTGGTTCAAAACATAGACAGTAAGAAGAGTCAGTCTTCTTGTACTTAAGTCGGCATTGTGTATTTTGTATTTAATTCCGATGCAATTTCTGTGTTTCATCGACAATAAGAAGGTCAGAGGGATACAGTAAACCTGAAGTGAAGCATCGGAATCTATAACTAGTGTCACAGGAATGGTTCAAAACATAGAGAGTAAAAGAGTCAGTCTTCTTGTACTTGAGTCGGCATTGTGCCTTTTCTATTAAATTATGATGCAATTTCTGTGATTCATCGTCAATAAGAAGGTCAGAGGGATACAGTAAAACTGAAGTGAAGCATCGGAATCTATAAATAGTGTCACAGGAATGGTTCAAAGCATAGAGAGTAGTAAGAGTCAGTCTTCTTGTACTTAAGTCGGCATTGTGCCTTTTGTATTTAATTCCGATTCAATTTCTGTGTTTCTTCGTCAATAAGAAGGTCAGAGGGATACAGTAAACCTGAAGTGTAGAATCGGAATCTATACCTAGTGTCACAGGAATGGTTCAAAACATAGAAAGTTAGAAGAGTCAGTCTTCTTGTACTTAAGTCGGCATTGTGCCTTTTCTATTTAATTCCGATGCAATTTCTGTGTTTCATCGACAATAAGAAGGTCAGAGGGGTACAGTGAACCTGAAGTGAGGCATCGGAATCTATAACTAGTGTCGCAGGAATAGTTCAAAAGTAGACAGTAAGAAGAGTCAGTCTTCTTGTACTTAAGTCGGCATTGTGCCTTTTCTATTTAGTTCCGATGCAATTTATGTTTTTCATCGTTAATAAGAAGGCCAGAGGGATACTGCAAACCTAAAGTGAACCATCGGAATCTATAACTAGTGTCACAGGAATGGCTCAAAACATAGAGAGTAGGAAGAGTCAGTCTTCTTGTACTTAAGTCGGCATTGTGCGTTTTGTATTTAATTCCGATGCAATTTCTGTGTTTCATCGACAATAAGAAGGTCTGAGGTATACAGTAAACCTGAAGTGAAGCATCGGAATCTATAACTAGTGTCACAGGAATGGTTCAAAAGATATACAGTAATAACAGTCCTTCTTCTTGTACTTAAGATGGCATTGTGCCTTTTGTATTTAATTCCGAAGCAATTTCAGTGTTTCATCGTCAATAAGAAGGTCAGAGGGATACAGTAAACCTGAAGTGAAGCATCGGAATCTATAACTAGTGGTGCAGGAATGGTTCAAATTATGGACAGTAGGAAGATTCGGTCGTCTTGTACTTAAGTCGGCATTGTGTCTTTTGTATTTAATTCCGATGCAATTTCTGTGTTTCATCGTCAATAAGATGGTCCAAGGGATACAGTAAACCCGAAGTGAAGCATCGGAATCTATAACTAGGTTCACAGGAATGGTTCAAAACATAGACAGTAAGAAGAGTCAGTCTTCTTGTACTTAAGTCGGCATTGTGCCTTTTGTATTTAATTCCGATGCAATTTCTGTGTCTCATCGGCAATAAGAAGGTCAGAGAGATACAGTAAACTTGAAGTAATGCATCGGATTCCATAACTAGTGTCACAGGAATGGTTCATACATAGAGAGTAGGAAGAGACAGTCTTCTTGTACTTAAGTCGGCATTGTGCCTTTTAATTGAATTCCGATGCAATTTCTGTGTTTCATCGTCAATAAGAAGGTCGGAGGGATACAGTAAACCTGAAGTGAAGCATCAGAATCTATAACTAGTGTTACAGGAATGGTTCAGAACATAGACAGTAAGAAGAGTCAGTCTTCTTGTACTTAAGTCGGCATTGTGCCTTTTGTATTTAATTCCGATGCAATTTCTGTGTTTCATCTTCAATAAAAAGGTCCAAGGGATACAGTAATCCCCGAAGTGAAGCATCGGAATCTATAACTAGGTTCACAGGAGTGGTTCAAAACATAGACAGTAAGAAGAGTCAGTCTTCTTGTACTTAAGTCAGCATTGTGTATTTTGTATTTAATTCCGATGCAATTTCTGTGTTTCATCGACAATAAGTAGGTCAGAGGGATACAGTAAACCTGAAGTGAAGCATCGGAATCTATAACTAGTGTCACAGGAATGGTTCAAAACATAGAGAGTAGGAAGAGTCAGTCTTCTTGTACTTGAGTCGGCATTGTGCCTTTTCTATTTAATTATGATGCAATTTCTGTGATTCATCGTCAATAAGAAGGTCAGAGGGATACAGTAAAACTGAAGTGAAGCATCGGAATCTATAAATAGTGTCACAGGAATGGTTCAAAGCATAGAGAGTAGTAAGAGTCAGTCTTCTTGTACTTAAGCCGGCATTGTGCCTTTTGTATTTAATTCCGATGCAATTTCTGTGTTTCTTCGTCAATAAGAAGGTCAGAGGGATACAGTAAACCTGAAGTGTAGAATCGGAATCTAAACCTAGTGTCACAGGAATGGTTCAAAACATAGAAAATTAGAAGAGTCAGTCTTCTTGTACTTAAGTCGGCATTGTGCCTTTCCTATTTAATTCCGATGCAATTTCTGTGTTTCATCGACAATAAGGAGGTCAGAGGGGTACAGTGATCCTGAAGTGAGGCATCGGAATCTATAACTAGTGTCGCAGGAACAGTTCAAAAGTAGACAGTAAGAAGAGTCAGTCTTCTTGTACTTAATTCGGCATTGTGCCTTTTCTATTTAATTCCGATGCAATTTATGTTTTTCATCGTTAATAAGAAGGCCAGAGGGATACTGTAAACCTAAAGTGAAGCATCGGAATCTATAACTAGTGTCACAGGAATGGCTCAAAACATAGACAGTAAGAAGAGTCAGTCTTCTTGTACTTAAGTCGGCATTGTGACTTTTGTATTTAATTCCGATGCAATTTGGGTGTTTCGTCGTCAATAAGAATGTCAGAGGGATACAGTAAACCTGAAGTGAAGCATCGGAATCTATAACTAGTGTCACAGTTATTGTTCAAAACATGGACAGTAGGAAGAGTCAGTTTTCTTGTACTTAAGTCGGCATTGTGCCTTTTGTTTTTAAGTCCGATGCAATTTCTGTGTTTCATCGCCAATACGAAGGCCCAAGGGATACAGTAAACCCGAAGTGAAGAATCGGAATCTATAACTAGGTTCACAGGAATGGTTCAAAACAGAGACAGTAAGAAGAGTCAGTCTCCGTGTACTTAAGTCGGCATTGGGCCTCTTGTATTTCATTCCGATGCAATTTCTGTGTTTCATCGGCAATAAGAAGGTCAGAGAGATACAGTAAACCTGAGGTGAAGCATCTAATTCTATAACTAGTGTCACAGGAATGGTTAACACATAGAGAGTAGGAAGGGACAGTCTTCTTGTTCTTAAGTCGGCATTGTGCCTTTTAATTGAATTCCGATGCAATTTCTGTGTTTCATCGTCAACAAGAAGGTCAGAGGGATACAGTAAACCTGAAGTGAAGCATCAGAATCTATAACTAGTGTTACAGGAATGGTTCAAAACATAGACAGTAAGAACAGTCAGTCTACTTGTACTTAAGTCGGCATTGTTCCTTTTGTATTTAATTCCGATGCAATTTCGGTGTTTCATCGTCAATAAAAAGGTCCAAGGGATACAGTAAACCCAAAGTGAAGCATCGGAATCTATAACTAGGTTCACAGGAATGGTTCAAAACATAGACTGTAAGAAGAGTCAGTCTTCTTGTACTTAAGTCGGCATTGTGTATTTTGTATTTAATTCCGATGCAATTTCTGTGTATCATCGTCAATAAGAAGGTCAGAGGGATACAGTAAACCTGTAGTGATGCATCGGAATCTATAAATAGTGTCACAGGAATGGTTCAAAACATAGAGAGTAGGAAGAGTCAGTCTTCTTGTACTTAAGTCGGCACTGTGCCTTTTGTATTTAATTCCGATGCAATTTCTGTGTTTTATCGTCAATAAGAAGGTCAGAGGGATACAGTTAGCCTGAAGTGTAGAATCGGAATCTATAACTAGTGTCACAGGAATGGTTCAAAACATAAAAAGTTAGAAGAGTCAGTCTTCTTGTACCTAAGTCGGCATTGTGCCTTTTCTATTTAATTCCGATGCAATTTCTGTGTTTCATCGACAATAAGAAGGTCAGAGGGGTACAGTAAACCTGAAGTGAGGCATCGGAATCTATAACTAGTGTCGCAGCAATAGTTCAAAAATAGACAGTAAGAAGAGTCAGTCTTCTTGTACTTAAGTCGGCATTGTACCTTTTCTATTTAATTCCGATGCAATTTTTGTTTTTCATCGTTAATAAGAAGGTCAGAGGGATACTGTAAACCTGAAGTGAAGCATCGGAATCTATAACTAGTGTGACAGGAATGGTTCAAAACATAGACAGCAAGAAGGGTCAGTCTTCTTGTACTTAAGTCGGCATTGTGCCTTTTGTATTTAATTCCGATGCAATTTCGGTGTTTCGACGTCAATAAGAAGGTCAGAGGGATACAGTAAACCTGAAGTGAACCATCGGAATCTATAACTAGGGTCACAGGAATTGTTCAAAACATGGACGGTAGGAAGAGTCAGTTTACTTGTACTTAAGTCGGCATTGTGCCTTTTGTATTTAAGTCCGATGCAATTTCTGTGTTTCATCGTCAATAAGAAGGTCCAAGGGATACAGTAAACCCGAAGTGAAGCATCGGAATCTATAACTAGCTTCACAGGAATGGTTCAAAACAGACACAGTAAGAAGAGTCAGTCTTCGTGTGTTTAAGTCGGCATTGTGCCTTTTGTATTTAATTCCGATGCAATTTCTGTGTTTCATCGACAATAAGAAGGTCAGAGGGATAGAGTAAACCTGAAGTGAAGCATCGGAATCTATAACTAGTGTCACAGGAATGGTTCAAAGCATAGTGAGTAGGAAGAGTCAGTCTTCTTGTACTTAAGTCGGCATTGTGCCTTTTGTATTTAATTCCGATGCAATTTCTGTGTTTCATCGTCAATAAGAAGGTCAGAGGGATACAGTAAACCTGAAGTGAAGCATCGGAATCCATAACTAGTGTCACAGGAATGGTTCAAAATATATACAGTAATAAGAGTCAGTCTTCTTGTACTTAAGTTGGCATTGTGCCTTTTGTATTTAATTCCAATGCAATTTCAGTGTTTCATCGTCAATAAGAAGGTCAGAGGGATACAGTAAACCTGAAGTGAAGCATCGGAATCTATAGCTAGTGTCACAGGATTGGTTCAAAACATAGAGAGTAGGAAGAGTCAGTCTTCTTGTACTTAAGTCGGCATTGTGCCTTTTCTATTTAACTCCGATGTAATTTCTGTGTTTCATCGTCAACAAGAAGGTCAGAGGGATACAGTAAACCTGAAGTGAAGCATCAGAATCTATAACTAGTGTTACAGGAATGGTTCAAAACATAGACAGTAAGAAGAGTCAGTCTTCTTGTACTTAAGTTGGCATTGTGCCTTTTGTATTTAATTCCGATGCAATTTCAGTGTTTCATCGTCAATAAGAAGGTCAGAGGGATACAGTAAACCTGAAGTGAAGCATCGGAATCTATAGCTAGTGTCACAGGATTGGTTCAAAACATAGAGAGTAGGAAGAGTCAGTCTTCTTGTACTTAAGTCGGCATTGTGCCTTTTCTATTTAATTCCGATGCAATTTGTGAGTTTGATCGGCAATAAGAAGGTCAGAGAGATACAGTAAACTTGAAGTGAAGCATCGGATTCTATAACTAGTGTCACAGGAATGGTTCATACATAGAGAGTAGGAAGAGACAGTCTTCTTGTACTTAAGTCGGCATTGTGCCTTTTAATTGAATTCCGATGCAATTTCTGTGTTTCATCGTCAATAAGAAGGTCGGAGGGATACAGTAAACCTGAAGTGAAGCATCTGAATCTATAACTAGTGTTACAGGAATGGTTCAAAACATAGACAGTAAGAAGAGTCAGTCTTCTTGTACTTAAGTCGGCATTGTGGCTTTCGTATTTAATTCCGATGCAATTTCTGTGTTTCATCGTCAATAAAAAGGTCCAAGGGATACAGTAAACCCGAAGTGAAGTATCGGAATCTATAACTAGGTTCACAGGAGTGGTTCAAAGCATAGACAGTAAGAAGAGCCAGTCTTCTTGTACTTAAGTCGGCATTGTGTATTTTGTATTTAATTCCGATGCAATTTCTGTGTTTCATCGACAATAAGAAAGTCAGAGGGATACAGTAAACCTGAAGTGAAGCATCGCAATCTATAACTAGTGTCACAGGAATGGTTCAAAACAAAAAGAGTAGGAAGAGTCAGTCTTCTTGTACTTGAGTCGGCATTGTGCCTTTTCTATTTAATTATGATGCAATTTCTGTGATTCATCGTCTATAAGAAGGTCAGAAGGATACAGTAAACCTGAAGTGAAGCATCGGAATCTATAAATAGTGTCACAGTTATTGTTCAAAACATGGACGGTAGGAAGAGTCAGTTTTCTTGTACTTAAGTCGGCATTGTGCCTTTTGTTTTTAAGTCCGATGCAATTTCTGTGTTTCATCGTCAATACGAATGCCCAAGGGATACAGTAAACCCGAAGTGAAGCATCGGAATCTATAACTAGGTTCACAGGAATGGTTCAAAACAGAGACAGTAAGAAGAGTCAGTCTTTGTGTACTTAAGTCGGCATTGTGCCCTTTCTATTTAATTCCGATGCAATTTATGTTTTTCATCGTTAATAAGAAGGCCAGAGGGATACTGTAAACCTGAAGTGAAGCTACGGAATCTATAACTAGTGTCACAGGAATGGTTCAAAACATAGACAGTAAGAAGGGTAAGTCTTCTTGTACTTAAGTCGGCATTGTGCCTTTTGTATTTAATTCCGATGCAATTTCGGTGTTTCGTCGTCAATAAGAATGTCAGAGGGATACAATAAACCTGAAGTGAAGCATCGGAATCTATAACTAGTGTCACAGTTATTGTTCAAAACATGGACGGTAGGAAGAGTCAGTTTTCTTGTACTTAAGTCGGCATTGTGCCTTTTGTTTTTAAGTCCGATGCAATTTCTGTGTTTCATCGTCAATACGAATGCCCAAGGGATACAGTAAACCCGAAGTGAAGCATCGGAATCTATAACTAGGTTCACAGGAATGGTTCAAAACAGAGACAGTAAGAAGAGTCAGTCTTTGTGTACTTAAGTCGGCATTGTGCCTTTTGTATTTAATTCCGATGCAATTTCTGTGTTTCATCGGCAATAAGAAGGTCAGAGAGATACAGTAAACCTGAGGTGAAGCATCGGATTCTATAACTAGTGTCACAGGAATGGTTCATACATAGAGAGTAGGAAGAGACAGTCTTCTTGTACTTAAGTCGGCATTGTGCCTTTTAATTGAATTCCGATGCAATTTCTGTGTTTCATCGTCAATAAGAAGGTCAGAGGGATACAGTAAACCTGAAGTGAAGCATCAGAATCTATAACTAGTGTTACAGGAATGGTTCAAAACATACACAGTAAGAAGAGTCAGTCTACTTGTACTTAAGTCGGCATTGTGCCTTTTGTAATTAATTCCGATGCAATTTCTGTGTTTCATCGTCAATAAAAAGGTCCAAGGGATACAGTAAACCCGAAGTGAAGCATCGGAATCTATAACTATTTTCACAGGAATGGTTCAAAACATAGACAGTAAGAAGAGTCAGTCTTCTTGTACTTAAGTCGGCATTGTGCCTTTTCTATTTAATTATGATGAAATTTCTGTGTTTCATCGTCAATATGAAGGTCAGAGGGATACAGTAAACCTGTAGTGAAGCATCGGAATCTATAAATAGTGTCACAGGAATGGTTCAAAACATAGAGAGTAGGAAGAGTCAGTCTTCTTGTACTTAAGTCGGTACTGTGCCTTTTGTATTTAATTCCGATGCAATTTCTGTGTTTCATCGTCAATAAGAAGGTCAGAGGGATACAGTTAGCCTGAAGTGTAGAATCGGAATCTATAACTAGTGTCACAGGAATGGTTCAAAACATAAAAAGTTAGAAGAGTTAGTCTTCTTGTACTTAAGTCGGCATTGTGCCTTTTCTATTTAATTCCGATGCAATTTCTGTGTTTCATCGACAATAAGAAGGTCAGAGGGGTACAGTAAACCTGAAGTGAGGCATCGGAATCTATAACTAGTGTCGCAGCAATAGTTCAAAAATAGACAGTAATAAGAGTCAGTCTTCTTGTACTTAAGTCGGCATTGTGCCTTTTCTATTTAATTCCGATGCAATTTTTGTTTTTCATCGTTAATAAGAAGGTCAGAGGGATACTGTAAACCTGAAGTGAAGCATCGGAATCAATAACTAGTGTGACAGGAATGGTTCAAAACATAGACAGCAAGAAGGGTCTATCTTCTTGTACTTAAGTCGGCATTGTGCCTTTTGTATTTAATTCCGATGCAATTTCGGTATATCGTCGTCAATAAGAAGGTCAGAGGGATACAGTAAACCTGAAGTGAAGCATCGGAATCTATAACTAGTGTCACAGGAATTGTTCAAAACATGGACGGTAGGAAGAGTCAGTTTACTTGTACTTAAGTCGGCATTGTGCCTTTTGTATTTAAGTCCGATGCAATTTCTGTGTTTCATCGTCAATAAGAAAGTCCGAGGGATACAGTAAACCCGAAGTGAAGCATCGGAATCTATAACTGGGTTCACAGGAATGGTTCAAAACAGAGACAGTAAGAAGAGTCAGTCTTCGTGTACTTAAGTCGGCATTGTGCCTTTTGTATTTAATTCCGATGCAATTTCTGTGTTTCATCGACAATAAGAAGGTCAGAGGGATACAGTAAACCTGAAGTGAAGCATCGGAATCTGTAACTAGTGTCACAGGAATGGTTCAAACATAGTGAGTAGGAAGAGTCAGCCTTCTTGTACTTAAGTCGGCATTGTGCCTTTTCTATTTAATTCCGATGCAATTTCTGTGTTTCATCGTCAATAAGAAGGTCAGAGGGATACAGTAAACCTGAAGTGAAGCATCGGAATCCATAACTAGTGTCACAGGAATGGTTCAAAATATATACAGTAATAAGAGTCGGTCTTCTTGTACTTAAGTTGGCATTGTGCCTTTTGTAATTAATTCCGATGCAATTTCAGTGATTCATCGTCAATAAGAAGGTCAGAGGGATACAGTAAACCTGAAGTGAAGCATCGGAATCTATAGCTAGTGTCACAGGATTGGTTCAAAAGATAGTCAGTAAGAAGTGTCAGTCTTCTTGTACTTAAGTCGGCATTGTGCCTTTTCTATTTAATTCCGATGCAATTTCTGTGTTTCATCGTCAATAAGAAGGTCAGAGGGATACTGTAAACCCGAAGTGAAGCATCGGAATCTATAAATAGTGTCACAGGAATGGTTCAAAACATAGAGAGTAGGAAGAGTCAGTCTTCTTGTACTTAAGTCGGCAGTGTGCCTTTTGTATTTAATTCCGATGCAATTTTTGTTTCTCATCGTTAATAAGAAGGTCAGAGGGATACTGTAAACCTGAAGTGAAGCATCGGAAACTATAACTAGTGTGACAGGAATGGTTCAAAACATAGACAGCAAGAAGGGTCAGTCTACTTGTACTTAAGTCGGCATTGTTCCTTTTGTATTTAATTCCGATGCAATTTCGGTGTTTCGTCGTCAATAAGAAGGTCAGAGGGATACAGTAAACCTGAAGTGAAGCATCGGAATCTATAACTAGTGTCACAGGAATTGTTCAAAACATGGACGGTAGGAAGAGTCAGTTTACTTGTACTTAAGTCGGCATTGTGCCTTTTGTATTTAAGTCCGAAGCAATTTCTGTGTTTCATCGACAATAAGAAAGTCAGAGGGATACAGTAAACCTGAAGTGAAGCATCGGAATCTATAACTAGTGTCACAGGAATGGTTCAAAACATAGTGAGTAGGAAGAGTCAGTCTTCTTGTACTTAAGTCGGCATTGTGCCTTTTCTATTTAATTCCGATGCAATTTCTGTGTTTCATCGTCAATAAGAAGGTCAGAGGGATACAGTAAACCTGAAGTGAAGCATCAGAATCTGTAACTAGTGTCACAGGAATGGTTAAAAATATATACAGTAATAAGAGTCAGTCTTCTTGTACTTAAGTTGGCATTGTGCCTTTTGTATTTAATTCCGATGCAATTTCAGTGTTTCATCATCAATAAGAAGGTCAGAGGGATACAGTAAACCTGAAGTGAAGCATCGGAATCTATAGCTAGTGTCACAGGATTGGTTCAAAACATAGTCAGTAAGAAGTGTCAGTCTTCTTGTACTTAAGTCGGCATTGTGCCTTTTCTATTTAATTCCGATGCAATTTCTGTGTTTCATCGTCAATAAGAAGGTCAGAGGGATACTGTAAACCCGAAGTGAAGCATCGGAATCTATAACTAGTGTCACAGGAATTGTTCATAACATAGGCAGTAAGAAGGGTCAGTCTTCTTGTACTTAAGTCGGCATTGTGCCTTTTGTATTTAATTCCGATGCAATTTCGGTGTTTCATCGTCAATAAGAAGGTCAGAGGGATGCTGTAAACCTGAAGTGAAGCATCGAAATCTATAACTAGTGTCACAGGAATGGTTTAAAACATATACAGTAAGAAGAGTCAGTCTTCTTGTACTTAAGTCGGCATTGTGCCTTTTCTATTTAATTCCGATGCAATTTCTGTGTTTCATTGTCAATAAGAAGGTCAGAGGGATACTGTAAACCTGAAGTGAAGCATCGGAATCTATAACTAGTGTCACAGGAATGGTTCAAAACATGGACAGTAGGAAGATTCAGTCTTCTTGTACTTAAGTCGGCATTGTGCCTTTTGTATTTAATTCCGATGCAATTTCTGTGTTTCGTCCTCAATACGAAGGTCAGAGGGATACAGTAAACCAGAAGTGAGGAATCGGAATCTATAACTAGTGTCACAGGAATGGTTGAAAACATAGACAGTAAGGTCAGTCAGTCTTCTTGAACTTAAGTCGGCATTGTGCCATTTCTATTTAATTCCGATGCAATTTCTGTGTTTTATCGCCAATAAGAAGGTCAGAGGGATACTGTAAACCTGAAGTGAATTATCGGAATCTATAACTAGTGTCACAGGAATGGTTCAAAGCACAGACAGTAAGAAGAGTCAGTCTTCTTGTACTTAAATCGGCATTGCGCCTTTTGAATCTAATTCCGATGCAATTTCGGTGTTTCATCGTCAATAAGAAGGTCAGAGGGATACTGTAAACCCGAAGTGAAGCATCGGAGTCTATCACTAGTGTCACAGGAATGGTTCAAAACATGGACAGTAGGAAGAGTCAGTCTTCTTGTACTTAAGTCGGGATTGTGACTTTTCTATTTAATTCCGTTGCACTTTCTGTGTTTCATCATCAATAAGAAGGTCCAAGGGATACAGTAAACCTGAAATGAAGCATCGGATTCTATAACTAGTGTCACAGGAATGGTTCAAAACGTTGACAGTAGGAAGAGCCAGTCTACATGTACTTAACTCGGCATTGTGCCTTTTGTAATTAATTCCGTGGCAATTTCTGTGTTTCAACGTCAATAAGAAGGTCAGAGGGATACAGTAAACCTGAAGTGAAGCATCGGAATCTATAACTAGTGTCACAGGAATGGTTTTAAACATGGACAGTAGGAAGAGTCAGTCTTCTTGTACTTAAGTCGGCATTGTTCCTTTTGTATTTAATTCCGATGCAATTTCTGTGTTTCATCGTCAATAAGAAGGTCCAAGGGATACAGTAAACCTGAAGTGAAGCATCGGAATCCATAACTAGGTTCACAGGAATGGTTCAAATCATAGACAGTAAGAAGAGTCAGTCTTCTTGTACTTAAGTCGGCATTGTGCCTTTTGTATTTAATTCCGATGCAATTTCTGTGTTTCATCGTGAATACGTAGGTCAGAGGGATACAGTAAACCTGAAGTGAAGCATCGGAATCTGTAACTAGTGTCACAGGAATGGTTCAAAACATAGACAATAGGAAGAGTCAGTCTTCTCGTACTTAATTCGGCATTGTGCATTTTGAATTTAATTCCGATGCAATTTCTGTGTTTCATCGTCAATAAGATGGTCCAAGAGATACAGTAAACCTGAAGTGAAGCATCGGAATCCTTAACTAGTGTCACAGGAATGGTTCAAAACATAGACAGTATGAAGAGTCAGTCTTCTTGTACTTAAGACGGCATTGTGCCCTTTTCAATTTAATTCCGATGCAATTCCTGTGTTTCATCGTCAATAAGAAGGTAAGAGGGATACAGTAAACCTGAAGTGAAGCATCGGAATCTCTAACTAGTGTCACAGGAAAGGTTCAAATCATAGTCAGAAAGAAGAGTCTGTTTTCTTGTATGTAAGCCGGCATTGTGCCTTTTCTATTTAATTCCGATGCATTTTCTGTGTTTCCTTGTCAATAAGAAGGTCAGAGGGATACAGTAAACCATAAGTGAGGCATCGGAATCTATAACTAGTGTCACAGGAATGGTTCAAAGGATAGTCAGTAAGAAGAGTCAGTATTCTTGTACTTAAGTCGGCATTGTGCCTTTTCTATTTAATTCCGATTCAATTTCTGTGTTTCATCGTCAATATGAAGGTCAGAGGGAGACTGTAAACCTGAAGTGAAGCATCGGAATCTATAACTAGTGTCACAGGAATGGTTCAAAACATGGACAGTAGGAAGAGTCAGTCTTCTTGTACTTAAGTCTGCAATGTGCCTTTTGTATTTACTTCCGATGCAATTTCTGTGTTTCATCGTCAATAAGAAGGTCCAAGGGATACAGAAAACCCGAAGTGAAGCATCGGAATCTATAACTAGGTTCACAGGAATGGTTCAAAACATAGACAGTAAGAAGAGTCAGTCTTCTTGTACTTAAGTCGGCATTGTGCCTTTTGTATTTAATTCCGATGCAATTTCTGCGTTTCATCGGCAATAAGAAGGTCAGAGGGATACAGTAAACCTGAAGTGAAGCATCGGAATCTATAACTAGTGTCACAGGAATGGTTCATACATAGAGAGTAGGAAGAAACAGTCTTCTTGTACTTAAGTCGGCAGTGTGCCTTTTGTATTTAATTCCAATGCAATTTCTGTGGTTCATCGTCAATAAGAGGGTCAGAGGGATATAGTAAACCTGAAGTGAAGCATCGGAATCTCTAACTAGCGGCGCAGGAATGGTTCAAAACATAGTCAGTAAGAAGAGTCAGTCTTCTTGTACTTAAGTCGGCATTGTGCCTTTTGTATTTAATTCCGAGGCAATTTCTGTGTTTCGTCGTCAATAAGAAGGTCAGAGGGACACAGTAAACCTGAAGTGAAGAATGAGAATCTATAACTAGTGTTACAGGAATGGTTCAAAACATATACAGTAAGAAGAGTCAGTCTACTTGTACTTAAGTCGGCATTGTGCCTTTTGTATTTAATTCCGATGCAATTTCTGTGTTTCATCGTCAATAAGAAGGTCAGAGGGATACAGTAAACCTGAAGTGAAGGATCGTAATCTATAACTAGCGTCACAGGAATGGTTCAAAGCATTGAAAGAAGGAAGAGTCAGTCTTCTTGTACTTAAGTCGGCATTGTGCCTTTTGTATTTAATTCCGATGCTCTTTCTGTGTTTCGTCGTCAATAAGAAGGTCAGAGGGATACAGTAAACCAGAAGTGAGGAATCGGAATCAATAACTATCGTCACAGGAATGATTCATAAGATAGTCTCTAAAAAGAGTCAGTCTTTTTGAACTTAAGTCGGCATTGTGCTATATCTATTTAATTCCGATGCAATTTCTGTGTTTCATCGCCAATAAGAAGGTCAAAGGGATACTGTAAACCTGAAGTGAAGTATCGGAATCTATAACTAGTGTCACAGAAATGGTTCAAAGCATATACAGTAATAATGGTGATTCTTCTTGTATTTAAGTCGGCATTGTGCCTTTTCTATTTAATTCCGATGCAATTTCTGTGTTTCATCGTCAATAAGAAGGTCAGAGGGATACTGTAAACCTGAAGTGAAGCATCGGAATCTATAACTAGTGTCATAGGAATGGTTCAAAACATGGACAGTAGGAAGATTCAGTCTTCTTGTACTTAAGTCGGCACTGTGCCTTTTGTATTAAATTCCGATGCAATTTCTGTGTTTCATCGTCAATAAGAAGGTCCAAGGGATACAGTAAACCCGAAGTGAAGCATCGGAATCTATAACTAGGTTCACAGGAATGGTTCAAAGCATAGACAGTGAGAAGAGTCAGTCTTCTTGTACTTAAGTCGGCATTGTGCCTTTTGTATTTAATTCCGATGCAATTTCTGTGTTTCATCGGCTATAAGAAGGTCAGAGGGATACAGTAAACCTGAAGTGAAGCATCGGAACCTATAACTAGTGTCACAGGAATGGTTCATACATAGAGAGTAGGAAGAGACAGTCTTCTTGTACTTAAGTCGGCATTGTGCCTTTTGTATTTAATTCCGATGCATTTTCTATGTTTCATCGTCAATAAGAGGGTCAGAGGGATACAGTAAACCTGAAGTGAAGAATCGGAATCTATAACTAGCGTCACAGGAATGGTTCAAAGCATAGGAAGTAGGAAGAGTCAGTCTTCTTGTACTTAAGTCGGCATTGTGCCTTTTGTATTTAATTCCGATGCAATTTCTGTGTTTCGTCGTCAATACGAAGGTCAGAGGGATACAGTAAACCAGAAGTGAGGAATCGGAATCTATAACTAGTGTCACAGGAATGGTTGAAAACATAGACAGTAAGATGAGTCAGTCTTCTTGAACTTAAGTCGGCATTGTGCCATTTCTATTTAATTCCGATGCAATTTCTGTGTTTCATCGCCAATAAGAAGGTCAGAGGGATACTGTAAACCTGAAGTGAGGTATCGGAATCTATAACTAGTGTCACAGGAATGGTTCAAAGCATAGACAGTAAGAAGAGTCAGTCTTCTTGTACTTAAATCGGTATTGCGCCTTTTGAATCTAATTCCGAAGCAATTTCGGTGTTTCATCGTCAATAAGAAGGTCAGAGGGATACTGTAAACCCGAAGTGAAGCATCGGAGTCTATAACTAGTGTCACAGGAATGGTTCAAAACATGGACAGTAGGAAGAGTCAGTCTTCTTGTACTTAAGTCGGGATTGTGACTTTTCTATTTAATTCCGTTGCACTTTCTGTGTTTCATCGTCAATAAGAAGGTCCAAGGGATACAGTAAACCTGAAATGAAGCATCGGATTCTATAACTAGTGTCACAGGAATGGTTCAAAACGTAGACAGTAGGAAGAGCCAGTCTACATGTACTTAAGTCGGCATTGTGCCTTTTGTAATTAATTCCGTGGCAATTTCTGTGTTTCATCGTCAATAAGAAGGTCAGAGGGATACAGTAAACCTGAAGTGAAGCATCGGAATCTATAACTAGGGTCACAGGAATGGTTTAAAGCATGGACAGTAGGAAGAGTCAGTCTTCTAGTACTTAAGTCGGCATTGTTCCTTTTGTATTTAATTCCGATGCAATTTCTGTGTTTCATCGTCAATAAGAAGGTCCAAGGGATACAGTAAACCTGAAGTGAAGCATCGGAATCCATAACTAGGTTCACAGGAATGGTTCAAAACATAGACAGTAAGAAGAGTCAGTCTTCTTGTACTTAAGTCGGCATTGTGCCTTTTGTATTTAATTCCGATGCAATTTCTGTGTTTCATCGTGAATAAGAAGGTCAGAGGGATACTGTAAACCTGAAGTGAAGCATCGGAATCTGTAACTAGTGTCACAGGAATGGTTCAAAACATAGACAATAGGAAGAGTCAGTCTTCTCGTACTTAATTCGGCACTGTGCATTTTGAATTTAATTCCGATGCAATTTCTGTGTTTCTTCGTCAATAAGAAGGTCCAAGAGATACAGTAAACCTGAAGTGAAGCATCGGAATCCTTAACTAGTGTCACAGGAATGGTTCAAAACATAGACAGTATGAAGAAACAGTCATCTTGTACTTAAGTCGGCATTGTGCACTTTTCAATGTAATTCCGATGCAATTCCTGTGTTTCATCGTCAATAAGAAGGTAAGAGGGATACAGTAAACCTGAAGTGAAGCATCGGAATCTCTAACTAGTGTCACAGGAAAGGTTCAAATCATAGTCAGTAAGAAAAGTCTGTTTTCTTGTACGTGAGAAGCATTGTGCCTTTTGTATTTACTTCCGATGCAATATCTGTGTTTCATCGTCAATAAGAAGGTCCAAGGGATACTGTAAACCTGAAGTGAAGCATCGGAGTCTATAACTAGTGTCGCAGGAATGGTTCAAAACATGGACAGTAGGAAGAGTCAGTCTTCTTGTACTTAAGTCGGCATTGTGACTTTTCTATTAAATTCCGTTGCACTTTCTGTGTTTCATCGTCAATAAGAACGTCCAAGGGATACAGTAAACCTGAAATGAAGTATCGGATTCTATAACTAGTGTCACAGGAATGGTTCAAAACATAGACAGTATGAAGAGCCAGTCTACCTGTACTTTAGTCGGCATTGTGCCTTTTGTATTTAATTCCGATGCAATTTCTGCGTTTCATCGGCAATAAGAAGGTCAGAGGGATACAGTAAACCTGAACTGAAGCATCGGAATCTATAACTAGTGTCACAGGAAAGGTTAAAAACATAGACAATAGGAAAAGTCAGTCTTCTTGTACTTAACGCGGCATTGTGCCCTTTTCAATATAATTCCGATGCAATTACTGTGTTTCATCGTCAATAAGAAGGTCAGAGGGATGCACTAAACCTGAAGTGACGCATTGGAATCTCTAACTAGTGTCACAGGAATGGTTCAAAACATAGTCAGTAAGAAGAGTCAGTCTTCTTGTACTGAAGTCGGCATTGTGCTCTTTGTATTTAATTCCGATGCAATATCTGTGTTTCATCGTCAATAAGAAGGTCAGAGGGATACAGTAAACCTTAAGTGAAGCATCGGAAACTATAACTAGTGTCACAGGAATGGTTTAAAACATAGACAGTAGGAAGACTCAGTCTTCATGTACTTGAGTCGGGATTGTGCCTTTTGTATGTAATTCCGATGCAATTTCTATGTTTCGTCGTTAATAAGAAAGTCAGAGGGTCACAGTAAACCTGAATTGAAGCATCAGAACCTATAACTAGTGTCACAGGGGTGGTTCAAATCATAGACAGTAAGAAGAGTAAGTCTACTTGTACTTAAGTCGGCATTGTGCCTTTTGTATTTAATTCCAATGCAATTTCTGTGTTTCATCGTCAATAAGAAGGTCAGAGGGATACAGTAAACGTGAGGTGAAGAATCGGAATGTATAACTAGTGTCACAGGAATGGTTCAAAACATAGAAAGTAGAAAGAGTCAGTCTTCTTGTACTTAAGTCGGCATTGTGCCTTTTCTATTTAATTCCGATGCGATTTCTGTGTTTCATCGTCAATAAGAAGGTCAGAGGGATACAGTAAACCTGATGTGAGGCATCGGAATCTATAACTAGTGTCACAGAAATGGTTAAAAACATAGACAGTAAGAAGAGTCAGTCTACTTGTACTTAAGTCGGCATTGTGCCTTTTATACTTAATTCCGATGCAATTTCTGTGTTTCATCGTCAATAAGAAGGTCAGAGGGATACTGTAAACCTGAAGTGAAGCATCGGATCTGTAACTAGTGTCACAGGAATGGTTCAAAACATAGACAGTAGGAAGAGTCAGTCTTCTTGTACTTAAGTCGGCATTTTGCCCTTTTTAGTTTAATTCCGATGCATTTACTGTGTTTCATCGACAATAAGGAGGTCAGAGGGATACACTAAACCTGAAGTGAAGCATCGGAATCTCTAACTAGTATCGCAGGAATGGTTCAAAACATAGTCAGTAAGAAGAGTCAGTCTTCTTGTACTGAAGTCGGCATTGTGCCTTTTGTATTTAATTCCGATGCAATATCTGTGTTTCATCGTCAATAACAAGGTCAGAGGGATACAGTAAACCTGAAGTGAAGCATCGGAATCTATAACTAGTGGCACAGGAATGGTTTAAAACATGGACAGTAGGAAGAGTCAGTCCTCTTGTACTTAAGTCGGCATTGTGCCTTTTGTATTTAATTCCGATGCAATTTCTGCGTTTCATCGTCAATAAGAAGGTCCAAAGGATACAGTAAACCTGAAGTGAAGCATCGGAATCTATAACTAGGTTCACAGGAATGGTTCCAATCATAGACCGTAAGAGGAATCAGTCTTATTGTACTTAAGTCGGCATTGTGCCTTTTGTATTTAATTCCGTTGCAATTTCTGTCTTTCATCGTGAATGAGAAGGTCAGAGGGATACAGTAAACCTGAAGTGAAGCGTCGGAATCTGTAACTAGTGTCACAGGAATGGTTCAAAACATAGACAGTAAGAAGACTCCGTCTTCTTGTACTTAAGTCGGATTTGTGCCTTTTCTATTTAATTCCGATGCATTTTCTGTGTTTCCTTGTCAATAAGAAGGTCGGAGTGATACAGTAAACCTGAAGTGAGGCATCGGAATCTATAACTAGTGTGACAGGAATGGTTCAAAGGATAGTCAGTAAGAAGAGTCAGTCTTCTTGTACTTAAGTCGGCATTGTGCCTTTTCTATTTAATTCCGATTCAATTTCTGTGTTTCAACGTCAATATGAAGGTCAGAGGGATACTGTAAACCTGAAGTGAAGCATCGGAATCTATAACTAGGTACACAGGAATGGTTCAAAACATAGACAGTAAGAGGAGTCAGTCTTCTTGTACTTAAGTCGGCAGTGTGCCTTTTGTATTTAATTCCGATGCAATTTCTGTGGTTCATCGTCAATAAGAGGGTCAGAGGGATATAGTAAACCTGAAGTGAAGCATCGGAATCTATAACTAGCGTCGTAGGAATGGTTCAAAACATAGTCAGTAAGAAGAGTCAGTCTTCTTGTACTTAAGTCGGCATTGTGCCTTTTGTATTTAATTCCGAGGCAATTTCTGTGTTTCGTCGTCAATAAGATGGTCAGAGGGACACAGTGAACCTGAAGTGAAGAATGAGAATCTATAATTAGTGTTACAGGAATGGTTCAAAACATAGACAGTAAGAAGAGTCGGTCTACTTGAACTTAAGTCGGCATTGTGCATTTTGTATTTAATTCCGATGCAATTTCTGTGTTTCATCGTCAATAAGAAGGTCAGAGGGATACAGTAAACCTGAAGTGAAGAATCGTAATCTATAACTAGCGTCACAGGAATGGTTCAAGGCATAGAAAGTAGGAAGAGTCAGTCTTCTTGTACTTATGTCGGCATTGTGCCTTTTGTATTTAATTCCGATGCTCTTTCTGTGTTTCGTCGTCAATAAGAAGGTCAGAGGGATACTGTAAACCTGAAGTGAAGTATCGGAATCTATAACTAGTGTCACAGGAATGGTTCAAAGCATAGACAGTAAGAAGGGTCAGTCTTCTTGTACTTAAGTCGGCATTGCGCCTTTTGTATTTAATTCCGATGCAATTTCGGTGTTTCATCGTCAATAAGAAGGTCAGAGGGATACTGTAAACCTGAAGTGAAGCATCGGAGTCTATAACTAGTGTCGCAGGAATGGTTCAAAACATGGACAGTAGGAAGAGTCAGTCTTCTTGTACTTAAGTCGGCATTGTGACTTTTCTATTTAATTCCGTTGCACTTCCTGTGTTTCATCGTCAATAAGAACGTCCAAGGGATACAGTAAACCTGAAATGAAGTATCGGATTCTATAACTAGTGTCACAGGAATGGTTCAAAACATAGACAGTAGGAAGAGCCAGTCTACCTGTACTTTAGTCGGCATTGTGCCTTTTGTATTTAATTCCGATGCAATTTCTGCGTTTCATCGGCAATAAGAAGGTCAGAGGGATACAGTAAACCTGAACTGAAGCATCGGAATCTATAACTAGTGTCACAGGAAAGGTTAAAAACATAGACAATAGGAAAAGTCAGTCTTCTTGTACTTAACGCGGCATTGTGCCCTTTTCAATATAATTCCGATGCAATTACTGTGTTTCATCGTCAATAAGAAGGTCAGAGGGATGCACTAAACCTGAAGTGACGCATTGGAATCTCTAACTAGTGTCACAGGAATGGTTCAAAACATAGTCAGTAAGAAGAGTCAGTCTTCTTGTACTGAAGTAGGCATTGTGCTCTTTGTATTTAATTCCGATGCAATGTCTGTGTTTCATCGTCAATAAGAAGGGCAGAGGGATACAGTAAACCTTAAGTGATGCATCGGAAACTATAACTAGTGTCACAGGAATGGTTTAAAACATGGACAGTAGGAAGATTCAGTCTTCTTGTACTTAAGTCGGCATTGTGCCTTTTGTACTTAATTCCGATGCAATATCTGTGTTTCATCGTCAATAAGAAGGTCAGAGGGATACAGTAAACCTTAAGTGAAGCATCGGAAACTGTAACTAGTGTCACAGGAATGGTTTAAAACATAGACAGTAGGAAGACTCAGTCTTCATGTACTTGAGTCGGGATTGTGCCTTTTGTATGTAATTCCGATGCAATTTATATGTTTCGTCGTTAATAAGAAAGTCAGAGGGTCACAGTAAACCTGAAGGGAAGCATCAGAACCTATAACTAGTGTCACAGGGGTGGTTCAAATCATAGACAGTAAGAAGAGTAAGTCTACTTGTACTTAAGTCGGCATTGTGCCTTTTGTATTTAATTCCAATGCAATTTCTGTGTTTCATCGTCAATAAGAAGGTCAGAGGGACACAGTAAACGTGAGGTGAAGAATCGGAATGTATAACTAGTGTCACAGGAATGGTTCAAAACATAGAAAGTAGAAAGAGTCAGTCTTCTTGTACTTAAGTCGGCATTGTGCCTTTTCTATTTAATTCCGATGCGATTTCTGTGTTTCATCGTCAATAAGAAGGTCAGAGGGATACAGTAAACCTGATGTGAGGCATCGGAATCTATAACTAGTGTCACAGGAATGGTTCAAAACATAGACAGTAAGAAGAGTCAGTCTACTTGTACTTAAGTCGGCATTGTGCCTTTTATACTTAATTCCGATGCAATTTCTGTGTTTCATCGTCAATAAGAAGGTCAGAGGGATACTGTAAACCTGAAGTGAAGCATCGGATCTGTAACTAGTGTCACAGGAATGGTTCAAAACATAGACAGTAGGAAGAGTCAGTCTTCTTGTACTGAAGTCGGCATTTTGCCCTTTTTAGTTTAATTCCGATTCAATTACTGTGTTTCATCGACAATAAGAAGGTCAGAGGGATACACTAAACCTGAAGTGAAGCATCGGAATCTCTAACTAGTATCGCAGGAATGGTTCAAAACATAGTCAGTAAGAAGAGTCAGTCTTCTTGTACTGAAGTCGGCATTGTGCCTTTTGTATTTAATTCCGATGCAATATCTGTGTTTCATCGTCAATAACAAGGTCAGAGGGATACAGTAAACCTGAAGTGAAGCATCGGAATCTATAACTAGTGGCACAGGAATGGTATAAAACATGGACAGTAGGAAGAGTCAGTCCTCTTGTACTTAAGTCGGCATTGTGCCTTTTGTATTTAATTCCGATGCAATTTCTGCGTTTCATCGTCAATAAGAAGGTTTAAAGGATACAGTAAACCTGAAGTGAAGCATCGGAATCTAGAACTAGGTTCACAGGAATGGTTCCAATCATAGACCGTAAGAGGAATCAGTCTTATTGTACTTAAGTCGGCATTGTGCCTTTTGTATTTAATTCCGTTGCAATTTCTGTCTTTCATCGTGAATAAGAAGGTCAGAGGGATACAGTAAACCTGAAGTGAAGCGTCGGAATCTGTAACTAGTGTCACAGGAATGGTTCAAAACATAGACAATAGGAAGAGTCAGTCTTCTTCTACTTAGGTCGGAATTGTGACTTTTCTATTTAATTCCGTTGCACTTTCTGTGTTTCATCGTCAATACGAAGGTCCAAGGGATACAGCAAACCTGAAATGAAGCATCGTATTCTATAACTAGTGACACAGGAATGGTTTAAAACATAGACAGTAGGAAAAAACAGTCTTCTTGTACTTAATTCGGCATTGTGCATTTTGTATTTAATTCCGATGCAATTTCTGTGTTTCATCGTCAATAAGAAGGTCCAACAGATACAGTAAACCTGAAGTGAAGCATCGGAATCTATAACTAGAGTCACAGGAATGGTTCAAATCATAGACAGTAAGAAGTGTCAGTCATCTTGCACTTAAGTCGGCCTTGTGCCCGTTTCAATTTAATTCCGATGCAATTACTGTGTTTCATCGCCAATAAGATGGTCAGAGGGATACAGTAAACCTGAACTGAAGCATCGGAATCTATTACTTGTGTCACAGGAATGGTTCAAAACATAGACATTAGGAAGAGTCAGTCTTCTTGTACTTAAGTCGGCATTGTGCCTTTTCTATTTAATTCCGATGCAATTTCTGTGTTTCATCGTCAATACGAAGGTCAGAAATATACAGTAAACCTGAAGTGAAGCATCGGATTCTGTAACTACCGTCACAGGAATGGTTGAAAGCAGTCAGAAAGAAGGGTTAGTCTTCTTGTACTTAAGTCGGCATTGTTCCTTTTCTATTTAATTCCGATGCACTTTCTGTGTTTCATCGTCAATAAGAAGGTCCATGGGATACAGTAAACCTGAAGTGAAGCATCGGAATCTGTAACTAGCGTCACAGGAATGGTTCAAATCATAGTCAGTAAGAAGAGTCAGTCTTCTTGTACTTAAGTCGGCATTGTGCCTTTTCTATTTAATTCCGATGCAATTTCTGTGTTTCATCGTCAATAAGAACGTTCAAGGGATACAGTAAACCTGATGTGAAGCATCGGAATCTATAACTAGTGTCACAGGAATGGTTCCAACATAGACTGTAGGAAGATTCAGACTTCTTGTACTTAAGTCGGCATTGTGCCTTTTCTATTTAATTCCGATGCAATTCCTGTGTTTCATCGTCAATAGGAAGGTCAGAGGGATACAGTAACCCTGAAGTGAAGCATCGGAATCTGTAACTAGCGTCACAGTAATGGTTCAAATCATAGACAGTAAGAAGAGTCAGTCTTCTTGTACTTAAGTCGGCATTGTGCCTTTTCTATTTCATTCCTATGCTGCTTCTTCGTTTCATCTTCAATAAGAATGTCCAAGGGATACAGTCAACCTGAAGTGAAGCATCGGAATCTATAACTAGTGTCACAGGAATGGTTGAAATCATAGACAGTAAAATGAGTCAGTCTTCTTGTACTTAAGTCGGCATTGTGCCTTTTCTGTTTAATTCCGATGCAATATCTGTGTTTCATCGTCAATAAGAAGGTGAGAGGGATACAGTAAACCTGAAGTGAAGCATCGGAATCTATAACTAGTGCCACAGGGCTGGTTCCAAACATAGTCAGTAAGAAGAGTCAGTCTTCTTGTACTTAAGTCGGCATTGTGCCTTTTCTATTTACTTCCGATGCAATTACTGTGTTTCATCGTCAATACGAAGGTCCAAGGGATATAGTAAATCTGAAGTGAATCATCGGAATCTATAACCAGTGTCACAGGAATGGTTCAAAACATAGTCACTACGAAGAGTCAGTCTTCTTGAACTTAAGTCGGCATTGTGCTTTTGTATTTAATTGTGATGCAATTTCTGTATTTCATCGTCAATAAGAAGATCCAAGGGATACAGTAAACCGGGAGTGAAGCATCGGAATCTATAACTAGTGTCACAGGAATGGTTCAAAACATAGAGAGAAGAGTCAGTCTGCTTGTACTTAAGTCGGCATTGTGCGTTTTCTATTTAATTCCGATGCAACTTCTGTGTTTCATCGTCAATAAGAAGGTCAGAGGGATACAGTAAACCTGAAGTGAATCATCGGAATCTATAACTAGTGTCACAGGAATGGTTCCAAACATAGTCAGTAAGAAGAGTCAGTCTTCTTGTACTTAAGTCGGCATTGTGCCCTTTTCAATATAATTCCGATGTAATTACTGTGTTTCATCGTCAATAAGATGGTCAGAGGGATACAGTAAACCTGAAGTGAAGCATCGGAATCTCTAACTAGTGTCACAGGAATGGTTCAAAACATAGTTAGTAAGAAGGTTCAGTCTTCTTGTACTTACGTCGGCTTTGTGCCTTTTGTATTTAATTCCGGTGCAATATCTGTGTTTCATCGTCAATAAGAAGGTCCAAGGGATACAGTAAACCTGAAGAGAAGCATCGGAATCGTTAACTAGCGTCACAGGAATGGTTCAAAACATAGACAGTAAGAAGAGACAGTCTTCTTGTACTTAAGTCGGCATTGTGCCTTTTCTATTTAATTCCGATGCAATGTCTGTGTTTCATCGTCAATAAGAAGGTCAGAGGGATACAGTAAACCTGAAGTGAAGCATCGGAATCTATAACTAGTGTCACAGGAATCGTACAAAAGATAGTCTGGAAGAAGAGCCAGTCTTCTTGTACTTAAATCAGCGATGTGCCTTTTCTATTTAATTCCGATGCAATTTCTGTGTTTCATCGGCAATATGAAGGTCAGAGGGATACAGTAAACCTGAAGTGAAGCATCGGAATCTATAACTAGTGTCACAGGAATGGTTCGAATCATAGACAGTAGGAAGAGTCAGTCTTCGTGTAATTAAGTCGGCATTGTGCCTTTTCTATTTAATTCCGATGCAATTTCTGGGTTTCATCGTCAATAAGAGGGTCAGAGGGATACAGTAAACCTGAAGTGAAGCATTGGATTCCGTAACTACCGTCACAGGAATGGTTCAAAACAGTCAGAAAGAAGGGTTAGTCTTCTTGTACATAAGCCAGCCTTGTGCCTTTTCTATTTGATTCCGATGCACTTTCTGTGTTTCATCGTCAATAAGAAGGTCCAAGGGATACAGTAAACCTGATATGAAGCATCGGAATCTATAACTAGTGTCACAGGAATGTTTCAAAACATAGACAGTAGGAGGAGTCAGTCTACATGTACTCAAGTCGGCATTGTGCCGATTTTATTTAATTCCGATGCAATTTGTGTGTTTCATCGTCAATTTGAAGGTCAGAGGAATACAGTAAATCTGAAGTGAAGCATCGGAATCTATAACTAGTGTCACAGGAATGGTTCAAAACATAGTCAGTAAGAAGAGTCAGTCTTCTTGTACTTGAGTCGGCATTGTGCCTTTTGTATTTAATTCCGATGCGATTTCTGTGTTTCATCGTCAACACGAAGGTCCAAGGGATACAGTAAATCTGAAGTGAATCATCGGAATCTATAACCAGTGACACAGGAATGGTTCAAAACATAGTCAGTACGAAGAGTCAGTCTTCTTGAACTTATGTCGGCATTGTGCTTTTGTATTTAATTCCGATGCAATATCTGTGTTTCATCGTCAATAAGAAGGTCCAAGGGATACAGTAAACCTGAAGTGAATCATCGGAATCTATAACTAGCGTCACAGGAATGGGTTAAAACATAGAGAGTAAGAAGAGTCAGTCTTCTTGTACTTAAGTCGGCATTGTGCCTTTTCTATTTAATTCCGATGCAATTTCTGTGTTTCATTGTCAATAAGAAGGTCAGAGGGATACAGTAAACCTGATGTGAAGCATCGGAATCTATAACTAGTGTCACAGGAATGGTTCAAATCATAGTCAGTAAGAAGAGTCAGTCTTCTTGTACTTAAGTCGGCATTGTGTTTTTTCTATTTTATTCCGATGCAATTTCAGTGTTTCATCTTCAATAAGAATGTCAGAGGGATGCAGTAAACCTGAAGTGAAGCATCGGAATCTGTAACTTGCGTCAGAGGAATGGTTCAAATCATAGTCAGTAAGAAGAGTCAGTCCTCTTGTACTTAAGTCAAAATTAAGAGCTTTTTAAATTAATTCCGATGCAATCACTGTGTTTCATCGTCAATAAGATGGTCAGAGGGATACAGAAAACCTGAAATGAAGCATCGGAATCTATAACTAAGGTCACAGGAATGTTTCAAAACATAGACAGTAGGAAGAGTCAGTCAACATGTACTTAAGTCGGCATTGTGCCTTTTGTATTTAATTCCTATGCAATTTCAGAGTTTCATCGTCAATAAGAAGGTCAGAGGGATACAGTTAACCTGAAGTGAAGCATGGGAATCTATAACTAGTGTCACAGGAATGGTTCAAAACATAGTCAGTAAGAAGAGTCAGTCTTCCTGTACTTAAGTCGGCATTGTGCCCTTTGTATTTAATTCCGATGCAATTTCTGTGTATCATGGTCAATAAGATGGTCCAAGGGATACAGTAAACCTGAAGTGAAGCATCGAAATCTGAAACTACCGTCACAGGAATGGTTCAAAACAGTCAGAAACAAGAGTTAGTCTTCTTGTACTTAAGTCGGCATTGTGCCTTTTCTATTTAATTCCGATGCACTTTCTTTATTTCATCGTCAATAAGAAGGTCCAAGGGATACAATAAACCTGAAATGAAGCATCGGAATCTATAACTAGTGTCACAGGAATGTTTCAAAACATAGACAGTAGGTAGAGTCAGTCTACATGTACTTAAGTCGGCATTGTGCCGTTTGTATTTAATTCCGATGCAATTTCTGTGTCTCATCGTCAATAAGAAGGTTAGCGGCATACAGTAAATCTGAAGTGAAGCATCGGAATCTATAACTAGTGTCACAGGAATGGTTCAAAACATAGTCAGTATGAAGAGTCAGTCTTCATGTACTTAAGTCGGCATTGTGCCCTTTGAATTTAATTCCGATGCAATATCTGTGTTCCATCGTCAATAAGAAGGTCCAAGGGATACAGTAAACCTGAAGTGAAGCATCGGAATCTGTAGCTAGCGTCACAGGAATGGTTCAAAACATAGTCAGTAACAAGAGTCAGTCTCCTTGCAATTAAGTCGGCATTGTGCCTTTTCTATTTAATTCCGATGCAATTTCTGTGTTTCATCGTCAAAAAGAAGGTCCGAGGGACACAGTAAACCTGTAGATAAGCATCGGAATCTGTAACTAGCGTCACAGGAATGGTTCAAACATAGACAGTAAGAAGAGTCAGTCTTCTTGTACTTAAGTCGGCATTGTGCCATTTCTATTTAATTCCGATGCAATTTCTGTGTTTCATCGTCAATAAGAAAGTCCAAGGGATACAGTAAACCTGATGTGAAGCATCGGAATCAATAACTAGTGTCACAGGAATGGTTCCAACATAGACTGTAGGATGATTCAGTCTTCTTGTACTTAAGTCGGCATTGTGCCTTTTCTATTTAATTCCGATGCAATTTCTGTGTTTCATCGTCAATAAGAAGGTCAAAGGGATACAGTAACCCTGAAGTGAAGCATCGGAATCTGTAACTAGCGTCACAGTAATGGTTCAAAACATAGACAGTAAGAAGAGTCAGTCTTCTTGTACTTAAGTCGGCATTGTGCCTTTTCTATTTAATTCCTATGCAGTTTCCGTGTTTCATCTTCAATAAGAAGGTCCAAGGGATACAGTAAACCTGAAGTGAAGCATCGGAATCTATAACTAGTGTCACAGGAATGGTTGAAATCATAGACAGTAAGATGAGTCAGTCTTCTTGTACTTAAGTCGGCATTGTGCCTTTTCTATTTAATTCCGATGCAATATCTGTGTTTCATCGTCAATAAGAAGGTCAGAGGGATACAGTAAACCTGAAGTGAAGCATCGGAATCCATAACTAGTGTCACAGGAATGGTTCCAAACATAGTCAGTAAGAAGAGTCAGTCTTCTTGTACTTAAGTCGGCATTGTGCCTTTTCTATTTACTTCCGATGCAATTACTGTGTTTCATCGTCAATACGAAGGTCCAAGGGATACAGTAAAGCTGAAGTGAATCATCGGAATCTATACCCAGTGTCACAGGAATGGTTCAAAACATGGTCACTACGAAGAGTCAGTCTTCTTGAACTTAAGTCGGCATTGTGCTTTTGTATTTAATTGTGATGCAATATCTGTGTTTCATCGTCAATAAGACGGTCCAAGGGATACAGTAAACCTGAAGTGAAGCATCGGAAACTATAACTAGTGTCACAGGAATGGTTTAAAACATGGACAGTAGGAAGAGTCAGTCTTCTTGTACTTAAGTCGGCATTGTGCCTTTTGTATTTAATTCCGATGCAATTTCTGTGTTTCATCGTCAATAAGACGGTCCAAGGGATACAGTAAACCTGAAGTGAAGCTTCGGAAACTATAACTAGTGTCACAGGAATGGTTTAAAACATAGACAGTAGGAAGACTCAGTCTTCATGTACTTGAGTCTGGGTTGTGCATTTTGTATGTAATTCCGATGCAATTTCTGTGTTTCGTCGTCAATAAGAAAGTCATAGGGTCACAGTAAACCTGAAGGGAAGCATCAGAACCTATAACTAGTGTCACAGGAGTGGTTCAAATCATAGACAGTAAGAAGAGTAAGTCTACTTGTACTTAAGTCGGCATTGTGCCTTTTGTATTTAATTCCGATGCAAGTTCTATGTTTCATCGTCAATAAGAAGGTCAGAGGGATACTGTAAACCTGAAGTGAAGCATCGGAATCTGTAACTAGTGTCACAGGAATGGTTCAAAACATAGACAGTAGGAAGAGTCAGTCTTCTTGTACTTAATTCGGCAGTGTGCCGTTTGTATTTAATTCCGATGTAATTTCTATGTCTCATCGTCAATAAGAAGGTCAGAGGAATACAGTAAATCTGAAGTGAAGCATCGGAATTAATAACTAGTGTCACAGGAATGGTTCAAAACATAGACAGTAAGAAGAGTCTGTCTTCTCGTACTTAAGTCGGCGTTGTGCCCTTTTCAATTTAATTCCGATGTAATTACTGTGTTTCATCGTCAATAAGAAGGTCAGAGGGATACAGTAAACCTGAAGTGAAGCACCGGAATCCGTAACTAGTGTCACAGGAATTGTAAAAAAAAAAAACATAAGGAAGAGTCGGTCTTCTTGTACTTAAGTCGGCATTGTGCCTTTTGTATTTAATTCCGATGCAATTTCTGTGTTTCATCGTCAAGAAAAAGTTCAGAGGGATACTGTAAACCTGAAGAGAAGCATCGGAATCTATAACTAGTGTCACAGGAATGGTTCTAAACATAGACAGTAAGGAGGGACAGTCTTCTTGTACTTAAGTCGGCATTGTGCCTTTTGTATTTAATTTCGATGCAATTTTGGTGTTTCATCGTCAATAAGAAGGTCAGAGGGATACACTAAACCTGAAGTGAAGCATCGGAATTTATAACTAGTGTCACAGGAATGGTTCAAAACATGGACAGTAGGAAGAGTCAGTCTTCTTGTACTTAAGTCTGCATTGTGCCTTTTGTATTTAATTCCGATGCAATTTCTGTGTTTCATCGTCAATAAGAAGGTCAGAGGGATACAGTAAACCTGAAGTGAAGCACCGGAATCCGTAACTAGTGTCACAGGAATTGTTAAAAAAAAAAACATAAGGAAGAGTCAGTCTTCTTGTACTTAAGTCGGCATTGTGCATTTCAATTTAATTCCGTTGCACTTTCTGTGTTTCATCGTCATTAAGAAGGTCCAAGGGATACAGTAAACCTGAAATGAAGCATCGTATTCTATAACTAGTGACACAGGAATGGTTTAAAACATAGACGGTAGGAAGAAACAGTCTTCTTGTACTTAATTCGGCATTGTGCCCGTTTCAATTTAATTCCGATGCAATTACTGTGTTTCATCGCCAATAAGAAGGTCAGAGGGATACAGTAAACCTGAAGTGAAGCATCGGAATCTGTAACTAGTGTCACAGGAATGGTTCAAAACATAGACAGTAGGAAGAGTCAGTCTTCTTGTACTTAAGTCGGCATTGTGCCTTTTCTATATAATTCCGTTGCAGTTTCTGTGTTTCATCGTCTATAAGAAGGTCAGAGATATACAGTAAACCTGAAGTGAAACATCGGATTCTGTAACTACCGTCACAGGAATGGTTCAAAGCAGTCAGAAAGAAGGGTTAGTCTTCTTGTACTTAAGTCGGCATTGTTCCTTTTCTATTTAATTCCGATGCACTTTCTGTGTTTCATCGTCAATAAGAAGGTCCATGGGATACAGTAAACCTGAAGTGAAGCATCGGAATCTGTAACTAGCGTCACAATAATTGTTCAAATCATAGTCAGTAAGAAGAGTCAGTCTTCTTGTACTTATGTCGGCATTGTGCCTTTTCTATTTAATTCCGATGCAATTTCTATGTTTCATCGTCAATAAGAACGTCCAAGGGATGCAGTTAACCTGATGTGAAGCATCGGAATCTATAACTAGTGTCACAGGAATGGTTCAAACATAGACTGTAGGAAGATTCAGACTTCTTGTACTTAAGTCGGCATTGTGCCTTTTCTATTTAATTCCGATGCAATTTCTGTCTTTCATCGTCAATAAGAAGGTCAGAGGGATACAGTAACCCTGAAGTGAAGCATCGGAATCTATAACTAGTGTCACAGGAATGGTTGAAATCATAGACAGTAAGATGAGTCAGTCTTCTTGTACTTAAGTCGGCATTGTGCCTTTTCTATTTAATTCCGATGCAATATCTGTGTTTCATCGTCAATAAGAAGGTCAGAGGGATACAGTAAACCTGAAGTGAAGCATCGGAATCTATAACTAGTGTCACAGGAATGGTTCCAAACATAGTCAGTAAGAAGAGTCAGTCTTCTTGTACTTAAGTCGGCATTGTGCCTTTTCTATTTACTTCCGATGCAATTACTGTGTTTCATCGTCAATACGTAGGTCCAAGGGATACAGTAAATCTGAAGTGAATCATCGGAATCTATAACCAGTGTCACAGGAATGGTTCAAAACATAGTCACTACGAAGAGTCAGTCTTCTTGAACTTAAGTCGGCATTGTGCTTTTGTATTTAATTGTGATGCAATTTCTGTGTTTCATCGTCAATAAGAAGATCCAAGGGATACAGTAAACCGGGAGTGAAGCATCGGAATCTATAACTAGTGTCACAGGAATGGTTCAAAACATAGAAAGAAGAGTCAGTCTGCTTGTACTTATGTCGGCATTGTGCCTTTTCTATTTAATTCCGATGCAACTTCTGTGTTTCATCGTCAATAAGAAGGTCAGAGGGATACAGTAAACCTGAAGTGAATCATCGGAATCTATAACTAGTGTCACAGGAATGGTTCCAAACATAGTCAGTAAGAAGAGTCAGTCTTCTTGTACTTAAGTCGGCATTGTGCCTTTTGTATTTATTTCCGATGCAATTTCTGTGTTTCATCGGCAATATGAAGGTCAAAGGGATACAGTAAACCTGAAGTGAATCATCGGAATCTATAACTAGTGTCACAGGAATGGTACAAATCATAGTCAGTAAGAAGAGTCAGTCTTCTTGTACTTAGGTCGGCATTGTGCCCCTTGTATTTAATTCCGATGCATTTTCTGTGTTTCATCGTCAATAAGAAGGTCCAAGGGATCCAGTAAACCTTAAGAGAAGCATCGGAATCTGTAACTAGCGTCACAGGAATGGTTCAAAACATAGACAATAAGAAGAGTCAGTCTTCTTGTACTTAAGTCGGCATTGTGCCTTTTCTATTTAATTCCGATGCAATTTCTGTGTTTCATCGTCAATAAGAAGGTCAGAGGGATACAGTAAACCTGAAGTGAAGCATCGGAATCTATAACTAGTGTCACAGGAATCGTACAAAAGATAGTCAGGAAGAAGAGTCAGTCTTCTTGTACTTAAATCGGCGTTGTGCCTTTTCTATTTAATTCCGATGCAATTTCTGTGTTTCATCGGCAATATGAAGGTCAGAGGGATACAGTAAACCTGAAGTGAAGCATCGGTATCAATAACTAGTGTCACAGGAATGGTTCGAAACATAGACAGTAGGAAGAGTCAGTCTTCTTGTAATTAAGTCGGCATTGTACCTTTTCTATTTCATTCCGATGCAATTTCTGGGTTTCATCGTCAATAAGAAGGTCAGAGGGATACAGTAAACCTGAAGTGAAGCATTGGATTCGGTAACTACCGTCACAGGAATGGTTCAAAACAGTCAGAAAGAAGGGTTAGTCTTCTTGTACATAAGTCAGCATTGTGCATTTTCTATTTGATTCCGATGCACTTTCTGTGTTTCATCGTCAATAAGAAGGTCCAAGGGATACAGTAAACCTGATATGAAGCATCGGAATCTATAACTAGTGTCAAAGGAATGTTTCAAAACATAGACAGTAGGAGGAGTCAGTCTACATGTACTCAAGTCTGCATTGTGCCGTTTGTATTTAATTCCGATGCAATTTCTGTGTTTCATCGTCAATTTGAAGGTCAGAGGAATTCAGTAAATCTGAAGTGAAGCATCGGAATCTATAACTAGTGTCACAGGAATGGTTCAAAACATAGTCAGTAAGAAGAGTCAGTCTTCTTGTACTTAAATCGGCATTGTGCCTTTTGTATTTAATTCCGATGCGATTTCTGTGTTTCATCGTCAACACGAAGGTCCAAGGGATACAGTAAATCTGAAGTGAATCATCGGAATCTATAACCAGTGTCACAGGAATGGTTCAAAACATAGTCAGTACGAAGAGTCAGTCTTCTTGAACTTAAGTCGGCAGTGTGCTTTTGTATTTAATTCCGATGCAATATCTGTGTTTCATCGTCAATAAGAAGGTCCAAGGGATACAGTAAACCTGAAGTGAATCATCGGAATCTATTACTAGCGTCACAGGAATGGGTTAAAACATAGAGAGTAAGAAGAGTCAGTCTTCTTGTACTTACGTCGGCATTGTGCCTTTTCTATTTAATTCCGATGCAATTTCTGTGATTCATTGTCAATAAGAAGGTCAGAGGGATACAGTAAACCTGATGTGAAGCATCGGAATCTATAACTAGTGTCACAGGAATGGTTCAAATCATAGCCAGTAAGAAGAGTCAGTCTTCTTGTACTTAAGTCGGCATTGTGTTTTTTCTATTTTATTCCGATGCAATTTCAGTGTCTCATCGTCAATAAGAATGTCAGAGGGATGCAGTAAACCTGAAGTGAAGTCGCGGAATCTGTAACTTGCGTCAGAGGAATGGTTCAAATCATAGTCAGTAAGAAGAGTCAGTCCTCTTGTACTTAAGTCGAAATTGTGAGCTTTTTAATTTAATTCCGATGCAATCACTGTGTTTCATCGTCAATAAGAGGGTCAGACTGATACAGTAAACGTGAAGTGAAGCATCGAAATCTCTAACTAGTGCCACAGGAATGTTTCAAAACATAGACAGTAGGTAGAGTCAGTCAACATGTACTTAAGTCGGCATTGTGCCTTTTGTATTTAATTCCGATGCAATTTCAGTGTTTTATCGTCAATAAGAAGGTCAGAGGGATACAGTTAACCTGAAGTGAAGCATCGGAATCTATAACTAGTGTCACAGGAATGCTTCAAAACATAGTCAGTAAGAAGAGTCAGTCTTCTTGTACTTAAGTCGGCATTGTGCCCTTTGTATTTAATTCCGATGCAGTTTCTGTGTATCATCGTCAATAAGATGGTCCAAGGGATACAGTAAACCTGAAGTGAAGCATCGGAATCTAAAACTACCGTCACAGGAATGGTTCAAAACAGTCAGAAAGAAGAGTTAGTCTTCTTGTACTTAAGTCGGCATTGTGCCTTTTCTATTTAATTCCGATGCACTTTCTTTATTTCATCGTCAATAAGAAGGTCCAAGGGATACAATAAACCTGAAATGAAGCATCGGAATCCATAACTAGTGTCACAGGAATGTTTCAAAACATAGACAGTAGGTAGAGTCAGTCTTCATAAACTTAAGTCGGCATTGTGCCGTTTGTATTTAATTCCGATGCAATTTCTGTGTCTCATCGTCAATAAGAAGGTCAGCGGAATACAGTAAATCTGAAGTGAAGCATCGGAATCTATAACTAGTGTCACAGGAATGGTTCAAAACATAGACAGTAAGAAGAGTCAGACTTCCTGTACTTAAGTCGGCATCATGCCCTTTTCAATTTCATTCCGAAGCAATTACTGTGTTTCATCGTCAATAAGAAGGTCAGAGGGATACACTAAACCTGAAGTGAAGCATCGGAATCTGTAACTAGTGTCACAGGAATTGTTCAAAACATAGTCAGTATGAAGAGTCAGTCTTCATGTACTTAAGTCGGCATTGTGCCCTTTGAATTTAATTCCGATGCAATATCTGTGTTCCATCGTCAATAAGAAGGTCCAAGGGATACAGTAAACCTGAAGTGAAGCATCGGAATCTGTAACTAGCGTCACAGGAATGGTTCAAAACATAGTCAGTAACAAGAGTCAGTCTCCTTGCACTTAAGTCGGCAATGTGCCTTTTCTATTTAATTCCGATGCAATTTCTGTGTTTCATCGTCAAAAAGAAGGTCCGAGGGATACAGTAAACCAGAAGATAAGCATCGGAATCTGTAACTAGCGTCACAGGAATGGTTCAAACATAGACAGTAAGAAGAGTCAGTCTTCTTGTACTTAAGTCGGCATTGTGCCATTTCTATTTAATTCCGATGCAAGTTCTGTGTTCCATCGTCAATAAGAAGGTCCAAGGGATACAGTAAACCTGATGTGAAGCATCGGAATCAATAACTAGTGTCACAGGAATGGTTCCAAACATAGTCAGTAAGAAGAGTCAGTCTTCTTGTACTTAAGTCGGCATTGTGCCTTTTCTATTTACTTCCGATGCAATTACTGTGTTTCATCGTCAATACGAAAGTCCAAGGGATACAGTAAATCTGAAGTGAATCATCGGAATCTATTACCAGTGTCACAGGAATGGTTCAAAACATAGTCACTACGAAGAGTCAGTCTTCTTGAACTTAAGTCGGCATTGTGCTTTTGTATTTAATTGTGATGCAATTTCTGTGTTTCATCGTCAATAAGAAGATCCAAGGGATACAGTAAACCGGGAGTGAAGCATCGGAATGTATAACTAGTGTCACAGGAATGGTTCAAAACATAGAAAGAAGAGTCAGTCTGCTTGTACTTAAGTCGGCATTGTGCCTTTTCTATTTAATTCCGATGCAACTTCTGTGTTTCATCGTCAATAAGAATGTCAGAGGGATACAGTAAACCTGAAGTGAATCATCGGAATCAATAACTAGTGTCACAGGAATGGTTCCAAACATAGTCAGTAAGAAGAGTCAGTCTTCTTGTACTTAAGTCGGCATTGTGCCTTTTGTATTTATTTCCGATGCAATTTCTGTGTTTCATCGGCAACATGAAGGTCCAAGGGATACAGTAAACCTGAAGTGAATCATCGGAATCTATAACTAGTGTCACAGGAATGGTTCAAATCATAGTCAGTAAGAAGAGTCAGTCTTCTTGTACTTAAGTCGAAATTGTGAGCTTTTTAATTTAATTCCGATGCAATCACTGTGTTTCATCGTCAATAAGAGGGTCAGACTGATACAGTAAACGTGAAGTGAAGCATCGAAATCCCTAACTAGTGCCACAGGAATGTTTCAAAACATAGACAGTAGGAAGAGTCAGTCAACATGTACTTAAGTCGGCATTGTGCCTTTTGTATTTAATTCCGATGCAATTTCAGTGTTTCATCGTCAATAAGAAGGTCAGAGGGATACAGTTAACCTGAAGTGAAGCATCGGAATCTATAACTAGTGTCACAGGAATGCTTCAAAACATAGTCAGTAAGAAGAGTCAGTCTTCTTGTACTTAAGTCGGCATTGTGCCTTTTCTATTTAATTCCGATGCACTTTCTTTATTTCATCGTCAATAAGAAGGTCCAAGGGAAACAATAAACCTGAAATGAAGCATCGGAATCTATAACTAGTGTCACAGGAATGGTTCAAAACATAGACAGTAAGAAGAGTCAGACTTCCTGTACTTAAGTCGGCATCATGCCCTTTTCAATTTAATTCCGATGCAATTACTGTGTTTCATCGTCAATAAGAAGGTCAGAGGGATACACTAAACCTGAAGTGAAGCATCGGAATCTGTAACTAGTGTCACAGGAATTGTTCAAAACATAGTCAGTATGAAGAGTCAGTCTTCATGTACTTATGTCGGCATTGTGCCCTTTGAATTTAATTCCGATGCAATATCTGTGTTCCATCGTCAATAAGAAGGTCCAAGGGATACAGTAAACCTGAAGTGAAGCATCGGAATCTGTAACTAGCGTCACAGGAATGGTTCAAAACATAGTCAGTAACAAGAGTCAGTCTCCTTGCACTTAAGTCGGCGTTGTGCCTTTTCTACTTAATTCCGATGCAATTTCTGTGTTTCATCGTCAAAAAGAAGGTCCGAGGGATACAGTAAACCTGAAGATAAGCATCGGAATCTGTAACTAGCGTCACAGGAATGGTTCAAACATAGAGAGTAAGAAGAGTCAGTCTTCTTGTACTTAAGTCGGCATTGTGCCATTTCTATTTAATTCCGATGCAAGTTCTGTGTTTCATCGTCAATAAGAAGGTCCAAGGGATACAGTAAACCTGATGTGAAGCATCGGAATCAATAACTAGTGTCACAGGAATGGTTCCAACATAGACTGTAGGAACATTCAGTCTTCTTGTACTTAAGTCGGCATTGTGCCTTTTCTATTTAATTCCGATGCAATTTCTGTGTTTCATCGTCAATAAGAAGGTCAGAGGGATACAGTAACCCTGAAGTGAAGCATCGGAATCTGTAAGTAGCGTCACAGTAATGGTTCAAAACATAGACAGTAAGATGAGTCAGTCTTCTTGTACTTAAGTCGGCATTGTGCATTTTCTATTTAATTCCTATGCAGTTTCCGTGTTTCATCTTCAATAAGAAGGTCCAAGGGATACAGTAAACCTGAAGTGAAGCATCGGAATCTATAACTAGTGTCACAGGAATGGTTGAAATCATAGACAGTAAGATGAGTCAGTCTTCTTGTACTTAAGTCGGCATTGTGCCTTTTCTATTTAATTCCGATGCAATATCTGTGTTTCATCGTCAATAAGAAGGTCAGAGGGATACAGTAAACATGAAGTGAAGCATCGGAATCTATAACTAGTGTCACAGGAATGGTTCCAAACATAGTCAGTAAGAAGAGTCAGTCTTCTTGTACTTAAGTCGGCATTGTGCCTTTTCTATTTACTTCCGATGCAATTACTGTGTTTCATCGTCAATACGAAAGTCCAAGGGATACGGTAAATCTGAAGTGAATCATCGGAATCTATAACCAGTGTCACAGGAATGGTTCAAAACATATTCACTACGAAGAGTCAGTCTTCTTGAACTTAAGTCGGCATTGTGCTTTTGTATTTAATTGTGATGCAATTTCTGTGTTTCATCGTCACAAAGAAGATCCAAGGGATACAGTAAACCGGGAGTGAAGCATCGGAATCTATAACTAGTGTCACAGGAATGGTTCAAAACATAGAAAGAAGAGTCAGTCTGCTTGTACTTAAGTCGGCATTGTGCCTTTTCTATTTAATTCCTATGCTACTTCTGTGTTTCATCGTCAATAAGAAGGTCAGAGGGATACAGTAAACCTGAAGTGAATCATCGGAATCTATAACTAGTGTCACAGGAATGGTTCCAAACATAGTCAGTAAGAAGAGTCAGTCTTCTTGTACTTAAGTCGGCATTGTGCCTTTTGTATTTATTTCCGATGCAATTTCTGTGTTTCATCGGCAATATGAAGGTCCAAGGGATACAGTAAACCTGAAGTGAATCATCGGAATCTATAACTAGTGTCACAGGAATAGTTCAAATCATAGTCAGTAAGAAGAGTCAGTCTTCTTGTACTTAGGTCGGCATTGTGCCCCTTGTATTTAATTCCGATGCATTTTCTGTGTTTCATCGTCAATAAGAAGGTCCAAGGGATACAGTAAACCTGAAGTGAAGCATCGGAATCAATAACTAGTGCCACAGGAATGGGTCAAAACATAGACAGTAAGAAGAGTGAGTCTTCTTGTACTTAAGTCGGCATTGTGCCCTTTTCAATATAATTCCGATGTAATTACTGTGTTTCATCGTCAATAAGAAGGTCAGAGGGATACAGTAAACCTGAAGTGAAGCATCGGAATCTCTAACTAGTGTCACAGGAATGGTTCAAAACATAGTCAGTAAGAAGAGTCAGTCTTCTTGTACTTACGTCGGCTTTGTGCCTTTTGTATTTAATTCCGGTGCAATATCTGTGTTTCTTCGTCAATAAGAAGGTCCAAGGGATACAGTAAACCTGAAGAGAAGCATCGGAATCTGTAACTAGCGTCACAGGAATGGTTCAAAACATAGACAGTAAGAAGAGACAGTCTTCTTGTACTTAAGTCGGCATTGTGCACATTCTATTTAATTGCGATGCAATATCTGTGTTTCATCGTCAATAAGAAGGTCAGAAGGATAGAGTAAACCTGAAGTGAAGCATCGGAATCTATAACTAGTGTCACAGGAATCGTACAAAAGATAGTCAGGAAGACGAGTCGGTCTTCTTGTACTTAAATCGGCGTTGTGCCTTTTCTATTTAATTCCGATGCAATTTCTGTGTTTCATCGGCAATATGAAGGTCAGAGGGATACAGTAAACCTGAAGTGAAGAAACGGAATCTATAACTAGTGTCACAGCAATGGTTCGAAACATAGAGAGTAGGAAGAGTCAGTCTTCTTGTAATTAAGTCGGCATTGTGCCTTTTCTATTTAATTCCGATGCACTTTCTGTGTTTCATCGTCAATAAGAAGGTCCAAGGGATACAGTAAACCTGATATGAAGCATCGGAATCTATAACTAGTGTCACAGGAATGTTTCAAAACATAGACAGTAGGAGGAGTCAGTCTACATGTACTCAAGTCGGCATTGTGCCGTTTGTATTTAATTCTGATGCAATTTCTGTGTTTCATCGTCAATTTGAAGGTCCAAGGGATACAGTAAATCTGAGGTGAATCATCGGAATCTATAACCAGTGTCACAGGAATGGTTCAAAACATAGTCAGGACGAAGGGTCAGTCTTCTTGAACTTGAGTCGGCATTGTGCTTTTGTATTTAATTCAGATGCAATATCTGTGTTTCATCGTCAATAAGAAGGTCCAAGGGATACAGTAAACCTGAAGTGAATCATCGGAATCTGTAACTAGCGTCACAGGAATGGGTTAAAACATAGAGAGTAAGAAGAGACAGTCTTCTTGTACTTAAGTCGGCATTGTGCCTTTTCTATTTAATTCCGATGCAATTTCTGTGTTTCATTGTCAATAAGAAGGTCAGAGGGATACAGTAAACCTGATGTGAAGCATCGGAATCTATAACTAGTGTCACAGGAATGGTTCAAATCATAGTCAGTAAGAAGAGTCAGTCTTCTTGTGCTTATGTCGGTATTGTGTTTTTTCTATTTTATTCCGATGCAATTTCAGTATTTCATCGTCAATAAGAATGTCAGAGGGATGCAGTAAACCTAAAGTGAAGCATCGGAATCTGTAACTTGCGTCAGAGGAATGGTTCAAATCATAGTCAGTAAGAAGAGTCAGTCCTCTTGTACTTAAGTCGGAATTGTGAGCTTTTCAATTTAATTCCGATGCAATCACTGTGTTTCATCGTCAATAAGATGGTCAGAGGGATACAGTAAACCTGAAGTGAACCATCAGAATCTCTAACTAGTGACACAGGGATGGTTCAAAACATAGTCAGTAAGAAGAGTCAGTCTCGTTGTACTTACGTCGGAATTGTGCCTTTTGTATTTAATTCCGATGCAATATCTGTGTTTCATCGTCAATATGAAAGTCACAGGGATACAGTAAACCTGAAGTGAAGCATCGGAATCTATATCTAGTGTCACAGGAATGATTCAAAACGTAGACAGTAAGGAGAGTCAGACTTCTTGTACTTAAGTTGGCATGTTGCCATTTTGTATTTAATTCCGATGCAATTTCTGGGTTTCAACGTGAATAAGAAGGTCAGAGGGATACAGTAAACCTTAAGTGAAGCATCGGAATCTATAACTAGTGTCACAGGAATGGTTCAAAGCAGTCAGTAAGAAGAGTCAGTCTTCTTGTACTTAAGTCGGCATTGTGCCTTTTGTATTTAATTCCGATGCAATTTCTGTGTTTCATCGTCACTAAGAAGGTCAGTGGGATACAGTAAACCTGAATTGTAGCATCGGAATCTATAACTAGTGTCACAGGAATGGTTCAAAACATAGACAGTAGGAGGAGTCTGTCTTCTTGTACTTATGTCGGCATTGTGCCTTTTGTATTTAATTCCGATGCAATTTCTGTGTTTTAACTTCAATAAGAATGTCCAAGGGATACAGTTAACCTAAGGTGAAGCATCGGAATCTATAACTAGTGTCACAGGAATGGTTCAAAGCATAGACAATAAGAAAGGTCAGTCTTCCTGTACTTAGGTCGGCATTGTGCCTTTTGTATTTAATTCCGATGCAATTTCTGTGTTTCATCGTCAATAAGAAGGTCCAAGAGATACAGTAAACCTGAAATGAAGCATCGGAATCTATAACTTAGGTCACAGGAATGTTTCAAAACATAGACAGTAGGAAGAGTCAGTCAACATGTACTTAAGTCGGCATTGTGCCTTTTGTATTTAATTCCGATGCAATTTCAGTGTTTCATCGTCAATAAGAAGGTCAGAGGGATACAGTTAACCTGAAGTGAAGCATCGGAATCTATAACTACTGTCACAGGAATGCTTCAAAACATAGTCAGTAAGAAGAGTCAGTCTTCTTGTACTTAAGTCGGCATTGTGCCTTTTTATTTAATTCCGATGCAATTTCTGTGTATCATCGTCAATAAGATGGTCCAAGGGATACAGTAACCCTGAAGTGAAGCATCGGAATCTGAAACTACCGTCACAGGAATGGTTCAAAACAGTCAGAAAGATGAGTTAGTCTTCTTGTACTTAAGTCGGCATTGTGCCTTTTCTATATAATTCCGATGCACTTTCTTTATTTCATCGTCAATAAGAAGGTCCAAGGGATACAATAATCCTGAAATGAAGCATCGGAATCTATAACTAGTGTCACAGGAATGTTTCAAAACATAGACAGTAGGTAGAGTCAGTCTACATGTACTTAAGTCGGCATTGTGCCGTTTGTATTTAATTCCGATGCAATTTCTGTGTCTCATCTTCAATAAGAAGGTCAGCGGAATACAGTAAATCTGAAGTGAAGCATCGGAATCTATAACTAGTGTCACAGGAATGGTTCAAAACATAGACAGTAAGAAGAGTCAGACTTCTTGTACTTAAGTCGGCACCATGCCCTTTTCAATTTATTTCCGATGCAATTACTGTGTTTCATCGTCAATAAGAAGGTCAGAGGGATACAGTAAACCTGAAGTGAAGCATCGGAATCTGTAACTAGTGTCACAGGAATTGTTCAAAACATAGTCAGTATGAAGAGTCAGTCTAAATGTACTTAAGTCGGCATTGTGCTCTTTGAATTTAATTCCGATGCAATATCTGTGTTTCATCGTCAATAAGAAGGTCCAAGGGATACAGTAAACCTGAAGTGAAGCATCGGAATCTGTAAGTAGCGTCACAGGAATGGTTCAAATCATAGTCATTAATAAGAGTCAGTCTCCTTGCACTTACGTCGGCATTGTGCCTTTTCTATTTAATTCCGATGCAATTTCTGTGTTTCATCGTCAAAAAGAAGGTCCGAGGGATACAGTAAACCTGAAGATAAGCATCGGAATCTGTAACTAGCGTCACAGGAATGGTTCAAACATAGACAGTAAGAAGAGTCAGTCTTCTTGTACTTAAGTCGGCATTGTGCCATTTCTATTTAATTCCGATGCAATTTCTGTGTTTCATCGTCAATAAGAAGGTCCAAGGGATACAGTAAACCTGAAGTGAAGCATCGGAATCTATAACTAGTGACACAGGAATGGTTCAAATCACACTCAGTAAGAAGAGTGAGTCGTCTTGTACTTAAGTCGGCATTGTGCCTTTTCTTTTTATTTCCGATGTAATTTCTGTGTTTTATCGTCAATAAGAAGGTCCAACGGATAGAGTAAACCTGAAGTGAATCATCGGAATCTATAACTACTGTCACAGGAATGGTTCAAAACATAGTCAGTACGTAGAGTCAGTCTTCTTGTACTAATGTCGGCATTGTGCCTTTTGTATTTAATTCCGATGCAATTTCTGTGTTTCATCGTCAATAAGAAGGTCCAAGGGATACAGTAAACCTGAAGTTAAGCGTCGGAATCTATAACTAGTGTCACAGGAGTGGTTCAGAATATAGTCAGTACGAAGAGTAAGTCGTCTTGCACTTAAGTTGGCATTGTGCATTTTTAAATTTAATTCCGATGCAATTTTGGTGTTTCAGCGTCAATAAGAAGGTCAGAGGGATACAGTAAACCTGAAGTGAAGCATCGGAATCTGTAACTAGTGTCACAGGAATGGTTCAAAGCATAGACAGTAAGAAAGGTCAGTCTCCCTGTACTTAAGTCGGCATTGTGCCTTTTGTATTTCATTCCGATGCAATTTCTGTGTTTCATCGTCAATAAGAAGGTCAGAGGGATACAGTAAACCTGAATTGTAGCATCAGAATCTATAAATAGTGTCACAGGAATGGTTCAAAACATAGACAGTAGGAGGAGTCTGTCTTCTTGTACTTAAGTCGGCATTGTGCCTTTTGTATTTAATTCCGATGCAATTTCTGTGTTTCATCTTCAATAAGAAGGTCGAAGGGATACAGTTAACCTGAAGTGAAGCATCGGAATCTATAACTAGTGTCACAGGAATGGTTCAAAGCATAGACAGTAAGAAAGGTCAGTCTCCCTGTACTTAAGTCGGCATTGTGCCTTTTGTATTTAATTCCAATGCAATTTCTGTGTTTCATCGTCAATAAGATGGTCAGAGGGATACAGTAAACCTGAATTGAAGCATCGGAGTCAATAACTAGTGTCACAGATGTAGTTCAAAACATAGACAATAGGAACAGTCAGTCTTCTTGTACTTATGTCGGCATTGTGCCTTTTCTATTTAATTCCGATGCACTTTCTGTGTTTCATCGTCAATAAGAAGGTACAAGGGATACAGTAAACCTGAAATGAAGCATCGGAATCTATAACTAAGGTCACAGGAATGTCTCAAAACATAGACAGTAGGAAGAGTCAGTCAACAAGTACTTAAGTCGGCATTTTGGCTTTTGTATTTAATTCCGATGCAATTTCAGTGTTTCATCGCCAATAAGAAGGTCCAAGGGATATAGTAAACCTGAAGTGAAGCATCGGAATCAATAACTAGTGTCACAGGAATGGATTAAACATAGACAGTAAGAAGAGTCAGTCTTCTTGTACTTAAGACGGCATTGTGCCCTTTGTATTTAATTCCGATGCAATTTCTGTGGTTCATCGTCAATAAGATGGTCCAAGGGATACAGTAAACCTGAAGTGAAGCATCGGAATAAATAACTAGTGTCACAGGAATGGATCAAATCATAGACAGTAAGAAGAGTCAGTCTTCTTGTACTTAAGTCGGCATTGTGCCCATTTCAATATAATTCCGATGTAATTACTGTGTTTCATCGTCAATAAGAAGGTCAGAGGGATACAGTAAACCTGAAGTGAAGCATCGAAATCTCTAACTAGTGTCACAGGAATGGTTCAAAACATAGACAGTAAGAAGAGTCAGTCTTCTTGTACTTAAGTCGGCATTGTGCCTTTTCTATTTAATTCTGAAGCAATATCAGTGTTTCATCGTCAATAAGAAGGTCAGAGGTATACAGTAAACCTGAAGTGAAGCATCGGAATCTGAAACTACCGTCACAGGAATGGTTCAAACAAGTCAGAAAGAAGAGTTAGTCTTCTTGTACTTAAGTCGGCATTGTGCCTTTTCTATTTAATTCCGATGCACTTTCTTTATTTCATCGACAATAAGAAGGTCCAAGGGATACAGTAAACCTGAAATGAAGCATCGGTATCTATAACCAGTTTCACAGGAATGTTTCAAAACATAGACAGTAGGAAGAGTCAGTCTACATGTACTTAAGTCGGCATTGTGCCGTTTGTATTTAATTCCGATGTAATTTCTGTGTCTCATCGTCAATAAGAAGGTCAGAGGATTACAGTAAATCTGAAGTGAAGCATCGGAATTAATAACTAGTGTCACAGGAATGGTTCAAAACATAGACAGTAAGAAGAGTCTGTCTTCTCGTACTTAAGTCGGCGTTGTGCCCTTTTCAATTTAATTACGATGTAATTACTGTGTTTCATCGTCAATAAGAAGGTCAGAGTGATACAGTAAACGTGAAGTGAAGCATCGAAATCTCTAACTAGTGTCACAGGAGTGTTTCAAAACATAGACAGTAGGAAGAGTCAGTCAACATGTACTTAAGTCGGCATTGTGCCTTTTGTATTTTATTCCGATGCAATTTCAGTGTTTCATCGTCAATAAGATGGTCCAAGGTATACGGTAAACCTGAAGTGAAGCATCGGAATCGGAAACTACCGTCACAGGAATAGTTCAAAACAGTGAGAAAGAAGAGTTAGTCTTCTTGTACTTAAGTCGGCATTGTGCCTTTTCTATTTAATTCCGATGCACTTTCTTTATTTCATCGTCAATAAGAAGGTCCAAGGGATACAATAAACCTGAAATGAAGCATCGGAATCTATAACTAGTGTCACTGGAATGTTTCAAAACATAGTCAGTATGAAGAGTCAGTCGTCATGTACTTAAGACCGCATTGGGCCCTTTGTATGTAATTCCGATGCAATATCTGTGTTTCATCGTCAATAAGAAGGTCCAAGGGATACAGTAAACCTGAAGTGAAGCATCGGAATCTGTAACTAGCGTCACAGGAATGGTTCAAAACATATTCAGTAACAAGAGTCAGTCTTCTTGCACTTAAGTCGGCATTGTGCCTTTTCTATTTAATTCCGATGCAATTTCTGTGTTTCATCGTCAATAAGAAGGTCCGAGGGATACAGTAAACCTGAAGTGAAGCATCGGAATCTGTAACTAGCGTCACAGGAATGGTTCAAAACATATTCAGTAACAAGAGTCAGTCTTCTTGCACTTAAGTCGGCATTGTGCCTTTTCTATTTAATTCCGATGCAATTTCTGTGTTTCATCGTCAATAAGAAGGTCCCAGGGATACAGTAAACCTGAAGTGAAGCATCGGAATCTATAACTAGTGACACACGAATGGTTCAAATCATAGTCAGTAAGAAGAGTCAGTCTTCTTGTACATAAGTCGGCATTGTGCCTCTTCTATTTAATTCCGATGCAATATCTGTGTTTCATCGTCAATGAGAAGGTCAGAGGGATACAGTAAACCTGAAGTGAAGCATCGGAATCTATAACTAGTGTCACAGGAATGGTTCCAAACATAGTCAGTAAGAAGAGTCAGTCTTCCTGCACTTAAGTCGCGTTTGTGCCTTTTCTATTTATTTCCAATGTAATTTCTGTGTTTCATCGTCAATCAGAAGGTCCAAGGGATAGAGTAAACCTGAAGTGAATCATCGGAATCTATAACTAGTGTCACAGGAATGGTTCAAAACATAGTCAGTACGTAGAGTCCGTCTTCTTGTACTAAAGTCGGCATTGTGGCTTTTGTATTTAATTCCGATGCAATTTCTGTGTTTCATCGTCAATAAGAAGGTCCAAGGGATACAGTAAACCTGAAGTGAGGCATCGGAATCTATAACTAGTGTCACAGGAGTGGTTCAAAATGTAGTCAGTACGAAGAGTCAGTCTTCTTGCACTAAAGTCGGCATTGTGCAGTTTTAAATTTCATTCCGATGCAATTTCTGTGTTCAGCGTCAATAAGAAGGTCAGAGGGATACAGTAAACCTGAAGTGAAGCATCGGAATCTATAACTAGTGTCACAGGAATGGTTCAAAACATAGTCAGTAAGAAGAGTCATTCTTCTTGTACTTAAGTCGGCATTGTGCCTTTTCTATATAATTCCGATGCAATTTCTGTGTTTCATCGTCAATAAGAAAGTCAGAGGGACACAGTAAACCTGAAGTGAAGCATCGGAATCTATATCTAGTGTCACAGGAATGGTTCAAAACTTAGACAGTAAGAAGAGTCAGTCTTCTTGTACTTACGTCGGCTTTGTGCCTTTTGTAGTTAATTCCGATGCAATATCTGTGTTTCATCGTCAATAAGAAGGTCCAAGGGATACAGTAAACCTGAAGAGAAGCATCGGGACCTGTAACAAGCGTCACAGGAATGGTTCAAAACATAGACAGTAAGAAGAGTCAGTCTTCTTGTACTTAAGTCGGCATTGTGCCTTTTCTATTTAATTCCGATGCAATATCAGTGTTTCATCGTCAATAAGAAGGTCAGAGGTATACAGTAAACCTGAAGTGAAGCATCGGAATCTGAAACTACCGTCACAGGAATGGTTCAAAGCAGTCAGATAGAAGAATTAGTCTTCTTGTACTTCAGTCGGCATTGTGCCTTTTCTATTTAATTCCGATGCACTTTCTTTATTTCATCGACAATAAGAAGGTCCAAGGGATACAGTAAACCTGAAATGAAGCATCGCAATCTATAACTAGTGTCACAGGAATGTTTCAAAACATAGACAGTAGGATGAGTCAGTCTACATGTACTTAAGTCGGCAGTGTGCCGTTTGTATTTAATTCCGATGTAATTTCTATGTCTCATCGTCAATAAGAAGGTCAGAGGAATACAGTAAATCTGAAGTGAAGCATCGGAATTAATAACTAGTGTCACAGGAATGGTTCAAAACATAGACAGTAAGAAGAGTCTGTCTTCTCGTACTTAAGTCGGCGTTGTGCCCTTTTCAATTTAATTCCGATGTAATTACTGTGTTTCATCGTCAATAAGAAGGTCAGAGTGATACAGTAAACGTGAAGTGAAGGATCGAAATCTCTAACTAGTGTCACAGGAATGTTTCAAAACATAGACAGTAGGAAGAGTCAGTCAACATGTACTTAAGTCGGCATTGTGCGTTTTGTATTTAATTCCGATGCAATTTCAGTGTTTCATCGTCAATAAAATGGTCCAAGGCATACAGTAAACCTGAAGTGAAGCGTCGGAATCGGAAACTACCGTCACAGGAATAGTTCAAACAGTCAGAAAGAAGAGTTAGTCTTCTTGTACTTAAGTCGGCATTGTGCCTTTTCTATTTAATTCCGATGCACTTTCTTTATTTCATCGTCAATAAGAAGGTCCAAGGGATACAATAAACCTGAAATGAAGCATCGGAATCTATAACTAGTGTCACAAGAATGTTTCAAAACATAGTCAGTATGAAGAGTCAGTCGTCATGTACTTAAGCCGGCATTGTGCCCTTTGTATGTAATTCCGATGCAATATCTGTGTTTCATCGTCAATAAGAAGGTCCAAGGGATACAGTAAACCTGAAGTGAAGCATCGGAATCTATAACTAGTGACACACGAATGGTTCAAATCATAGTCAGTAAGAAGAGTCAGTCTTCTTGTACTTAAGTCGGCATTGTGCCTTTTCTATTTAATTCCGATGCAATATCTGTGTTTCATCGTCAATAAGAAGGTCAGAGGGATACAGTAAACCTGAAGTGAAGCATCGGAATCTATAACTAGTGTCACAGGAATGGTTCCAAACATAGTCAGTAAGAAGAGTCAATCATCTTGTACTTATGTCGGCATTGTGCCATTTCTATTTAATTCCGATGCAATTTCTGTGTTTCATCGTCAATAAGAAGGTCCCAGGGATACAGTAAACCTGAAGTGAAGCATCGGAATCTATAACTAGTGACACACGAATGGTTCAAATCTCAGTCAGTAAGAAGAGTCAGTCTTCTTGTACTTAAGTCGGCATTGTGCCTTTTCTATATAATTCCGATGCAATATCTGTGTTTCATCGTCAATAAGAAGGTCAGAGGGATACAGTAAACCTGAAGTGAAGCATTGGAATCTATAACTAGTGTCACAGGAATGGTTCCAAACATAGTCAGTAAGAAGAGTCAGTCTTCTTGCACTTAAGTCGCCTTTGTGCCTTTTCTATTTATTTCCGATGTAAATTCTGTGTTTCATCGTCAATAAGAAGGTCCAAGGGATAGAGTAAACCTGAAGTGAATCATCGGAATCTATAACTAGTGTCACAGAAATGGTTCAAAACATAGTCAGTACGTAGAGTCAGTCTTCTTGTACTAAAGTCGGCATTGTGCCTTTTGTATTTAATTCCGATGCAATTTCTGTGTTTCATCGTCAATAAGAAGGTCCAAGGGATACAGTAAACCTGAAGTGAAGCATCGGAATCTATAACTAGTGTCACAGGAGTGGTTCAAAATATAGTCAGTACGAAGAGTCAGTCTTCTTGCACTAAAGTCTGCATTGTGCATTTTTAAATTTAATTCCGATGCAATTTCTGTGTTTCAGCGTCAATAAGAAGGTCAGAGGGATACAGTAAACCTGAAGTGAAGCATCGGAATCTATAACTAGTGTCACAGGAATGGTTCAAAACATAGACAGTAAGAAGAGTCAGTCTTCTTGTACTTAAGTCGCCTTTGTGCCTTTTCTATTTATTTCCGATGTAATTTCTGTGTTTCATCGTCAATAAGAAGGTCCAAGGGATAGAGTAAACCTGAAGTGAATCATCGGAATCTATAACTAGTGTCACAGGAATGGTTCAAGACATAGTCAGTACGTAGAGTCAGTCTTCTTGTACTAAAGTCGGCATTGTGCATTTTTAAATTTAATTCCGATGCAATTTCTGTGTTTCAGCGTCAATAAGGTCAGAGGGATACAGTAAACCTGAAGTGAAGCATCGGAATCTGTAACTAGTGTCACAGGAATGGTTCAAAACATAGTCAGTAAGAAGAGTCAGTCTTCTTGTACTTAAGTCGGCATTGTGCCTTTTGTATTTAATTCCGATGCAATTTGTGTGTTTCATCGTCAATAAGAAGGTCAGAGGGATACGGTAAACCTGAAGTGAAGCATCGGGATCTATAGCTAGTGTCACAGGAATGGTTCAAATCATAGTCAGTAAGAAGAGTTAGTCTTCTTGTACTTAAGTCGGCATTGTGCCTTTTCTATTTAATTCCGATGCAATTTCTGTGTTTGATCGTCAATAAGAAGGTCAGAGGGATACGGTAAACCTGAAGTGTAGCATCGGGATCTATAGCTAGTGTCACAGGAATGGTTCAAATCATAGTCTACATCTACATCTACACCGATACTCCGCAAGCCACCCAACGGTGTGTGGCGGAGAGCACTTTACGTGCCACTGTCATCACCTCCCTTTCCTGTTCCAGTCGCGTATGGTTCACGGGAAGAACGACTGTCTGAAAGCCTCCGTGCGCGCTCTAATCTCTCTAATTTTACATTCGTGATCTCCTCGGGAAGTATAAGTAGGGGGAAGCAATATATTCGATACCTCATCCAGAAACGCACCCTCTCGAAACCTGGACAGCAAGCTACACCGCGTTGCAGAGCGCCTCTCTTGCAGAGTCTGCCACTTGAGTTTATTAAACATCTCCGTAACGCTATCACGGTTACCAAATAACCCAGTGACGAAACGCGCCGCTCTTCTTTGGATCTTCTCTATCTCCTCCGTCAACCCGACCTGGTACGGATCCCACACTGATGAGCAATACTCAAGTATAGGTCGAACGAGTGTTTTGTAAGCCACCTGCTTTGTTGATGGACTACATTTTCTAAGCACTCTCCCAATGAATCTCAACCTGGTACCCGCCTTACCAACAATTAGTTTTATATGATCATTCCACTTCAAATCGTTCCGTACGCATACTCCCAGATATTTTACAGAAGTAACTGCTACCAGTGTTTGTTCCGCTATCATATAATCATTTATAAGGGATCCTTCTTTCTGTGTATTCGCAATACATTACATTTGTCTATGTTAAGGGTCAGTTGCCACTCCCTGCACCAAGTGCCTATCCGCTGCAGATCTTCCTGTATTTCGCTACAGTTTTCTAATGCAGCAACTTTTCTGTATACTACAGCATCATCCGCGAAAAGCCGCATGGAACTTCCGACACAATCTACTAAGTCATTTATATATATTGTGAAAAGCAATGGTCCCATAACACTCCCCTGTGGCACGCCTGAGGTTACTTTAACGTCTGTAGACGTCTCTCCATTGATAACAACATGCTGTGTTCTGTTTGCTAAAAACTCTTCAATCCAGCCACACAGCTGGTCTGATATTCCGTAGGCTCTTACTTTGTTTATCAGGCGACAGTGCGGAACTGTATCGAACGCCTTCCGAAAGTCAAGAAAAATAGCATCTACCTGGGAGCCTGTATCTAATATTTTCTGGGTCTCATTAACAAATAAGGCGAGTTGGGCCTCACACGATCGCTGTTTCCGGAATCCATGTTGATTCCTACATAGTAGATTCTGGGTTTCCAGAAATGACATGATACGCGAGCAAAAAACATGTTCTAAAATTCTACAAGAGATCGACGTAAGAGATATAGGTCTATAGTTTTGCGCATCTGCTCGACGACCCTTCTTGAAGTCAGTAAGAAGAGTTAGTCATCTTGTACTTAAGTCGGCATTATGCCTTTTCTATTTAATTCCTATGCAATTTCTGTGATTCATCGTCAATAAGAAGGTCAGAGGGATACAGTAAACATGAAGTGAAGCATCGGAATCTGTAACTAGCGTCACACGAATGGTTCAAAACATAGACAGTAAGAAGAGTCAGTCTTCTTGTACTCAAGTCGGCATTGTGCCTTTTCTATTTCATTCCGATGCAATTTCTGTGTTTCATCGTCAATAACAAGGTCAGAGGGATACAGTAAACTTGAAGTGAAGCATCGGAATCTATAACTAGTGTCACAGGAATGGCTCCAAACATAGTCAGTAACAAGAGTCAGTCTTCTTGAACTTAAGTCGGCATTGTGCCCTTTCTATTTATTTCCGATGCAATTTCTGTGTTTCATCGTCAATAAGAAGGTCCAAGGGATACAGTAAACCTGAAGTGAACCATCGGAATCTATAATTAGTGTCACAGGAATGGTTCTAAACATAGTCAGTACAAAGAGTCAGTCTTTCTGTACTTAAGTCGGCATTGTGCCTTTTGTATTTAATTCCGATGCAATTTGTGTGTTTCATCGTCAATAAGAAGGTCCAAGGGATACAGTAAACCTGAAGTGAAGCATCGGAATCTATAACTAGTGTCACAGGAGTGGTTCAAAACATAGTCAGTACGAAGAGTCAGTCTTCTTGCACTTAAGTCGGCATTGTGCCTTTTGAATTAATTCCGATGTAATTTCTGTGTTTAAGCGTCAATAAGTAGGTCAGAGGGATACAGTAAACCTGAAGTGAAGCATCGGAATCTATAACTAGTGTCACAGGAATGGTTCAAATCATAGTCAGTAAGAAGAGTCAGTCTACTTGTACTTAAGTCGGCATTGTGCCTTTTGTATTTAATTCCGATGCAATTTCTGTGTTTCATCGTCAATAAGAAGGTCCAAGGGATACAGTAAACCTGAAGTGAAGCATCGGAATCTGTAACTAGTGGCACAGGAATGGTCAAAACATAGACAGTAAGAAGAGTCAGTCTTCTTGTACTTAAGTCGGCATTGTGCCTTTTCTATTTAATTCCGATGCAATTTCTGTGTTACATCGTCAATAAGAAGGTAAGAGGGATTCAGTAAACCTGAAGTGAAGCATCGGAATCTATAGCTAGTGTCACAGGAATGGTTCAAAACATAGACAGTAAGGAGAGTCAGTCTTCTCGTACTTGAGTCGGCATTGTGCCATTTGTATTTAATTCCGATGCAATTTCTGGGTTTCAACGTGAATAAGAAGGTCAGAGGGATACAGTAAACCTGAAGTGAAACATCGGAATCTATAGCTAGTGTCACAGGAATGGTTCAAAGCAGTCAGTAAGAAGAGTCAGTCTTCTTGTACTTAAGTCGGAATTGTGCCTTTTGTATTTAATTCCGATGCAATATCTGTGTTTCATCGTCAATAAGAAGGTCCAAGGGATACAGTAAACCTGAAGTGAGGCATCGGAATCTGTAACTAGCGTCTTAGGAATGGTTCAAAACATTGTCAGTAAGAAGAGTCAGTCTTCTAGGACTTAAGTCGGCATTGTGCCTTTTCTATTTAATTCCGATGCAATTTCTGTGTTTCATCGTCAATAAGAAGGTCCAAGGGATACAGTAAACCTGAAGTGAAGCATCAGAATCTGTAACTAGCGTCACAGGAATGGTTCAAAACATAGACAGTAAGAAGAGTCAGTCTTCTTGTACTTAAGTCGGCATTGTGACTTTTCTATTTAATTCCGAGGCAATTTCTGTGTTTCGTCGTCAATTAGAAGGTCAGAGGGATACAGTAAACCTGAAGTGAAGCACCGGAATCTATAACTAGTGTCACAGGAAAGGTTCAAATTATAGTCAGTAAGAAGAGTCAGTCTTCTTGTACTTAAGTCGGCATTGTGCCTTTTCTATTTAATTCCGATGCAATATCTGTGTTTCATCGTCAATAAGAAGGTCAGAGGGATACAGTAAACTTGAAGTGAAGCATCGGAATCTATAACTAGTGTCAAAGGAATGGCTCCAAACATAGTCAGTAACAAGAGTCAGTCTTCTTGCACTTAAGTCGGCATTGTGCCCTTTCTATTTATTTCCGATGCAATTTCTGTGTTTCATCGTCAATAAGAAGGTCCAAGGGATACAGTAAACCTGAAGTGAACCATCGGAATCTATAATTAGTGTCACAGGAATGGTTCTAAACATAGTCAGTACAAAGAGTCAGTCTTTCTGTACTTCAGTCGGCATTGTGCCTTTTGTATTTAATTCCGATGCAATTTGTGTGTTTCATCGTCAATAAGAAGGTCCAAGGGATACAGTAAACCTGAAGTGAAGCATCGGAATCTATAACTAGTGTCACAGGAGTGGTCCAAAACATAGTCAGTACGAAGAGTCAGTCTTCTTGCACTTAAGTCGGCATTGTGCCTTTTGAATTAATTCCGATGTAATTTCTGTGTTTCAGCGTCAATAAGTAGGTCAGAGGGATACAGTAAACCTGAAGTGAAGCATCGGAATCTATAACTAGTGTCACAGGAATGTATCAAATCATAGTCAGTAAGAAGAGTCACTCTTCTTGTACTTAAGTCGGCATTGTGCCTTTTGTATTTAATTCCGAGGCAATTTCTGTGTTTCATCGTCAATAAGAAGGTCCAAGGGATACAGTAAACCTGAAGTGAAGCATCGGAATCTGTAACTAGTGGCACAGGAATGGTCAAAACATAGACAGTAAGAAGAGTCAGTCTTCTTGTACTTAAGTCGGCATTGTGCCTTTTCTATTTAATTCCGATGCAATTTCTGTGTTTCATCGTCAATAAGAAGGTCAGAGGGATACAGTAAACCTGAAGTGAAGCATCTGAATCTATAGCTAGTGTCACAGGAATGGTTCAAATCATAGACAGTAAGGAGAGTCAGTCTTCTCGTACTTGAGTCGGCATTGTGCCATTTGTATTTAATTCCGATGCAATTTCTGGGTTTCAACGTGAATAAGAAGGTCAGAGGGATACAGTAAACCTGAAGTGAAACATCGGAATCTATAGCTAGTGTCACAGGAATGGTTCAAAGCAGTCAGTAAGAAGAGTCAGTCTTCTTGTACTTAAGTCGGAATTGTGCCTTTTGTATTTAATTCCGATGCAATTTCTGTGTTTCATCGTCAAGAAGAAGGTCAGAGGGATACAGAAAACCAGAAGTGAAGCATCGGAATCTATAACTAGTGTCACAGAAATGGTTCAAAACATAGACAGTAGGAAGAGTCAGTCTTCTTGTACTTAAGTCAGCATTGTGCATTTCCTATTTCATTCCGATGCACTTTCTGTGTTTCATCGTCAATAAGAAGGTCGAAGGGATACAGTAAATCTGAAGCGAAGCATCGGAATCTATAATTAGTGTCACAGGAATGTTTCAAACATAGTCAGTAAGAGGAGTCAGTCATCTTGTACTTAAGTCGGCATTGTGCCTTTTGTATTTAATTCCGATGCAATTTCTGAGTTTCATCTTCAATAAGAAGGTGCAAGGGATACGGTAAACCTGAAGTGAAGCATTGGAATCTATAACTAGTGTCACAGGAATGGTTCAAAACATAGTCAGTAAGAAGAGTCAGTCTTCTTGCTCTTAAGTCGGCATTGTGCCTATTGTATTTAATTCCGATGCAATATCTGTGTTTCATCGTCAATAAGAAGGTCCAAGGGATACAGTAAACCTGAAGTGAGGCATCGGAATCTGTAACTAGCGTCTTAGGAATGGTTCAAAACATAGTCAGTAAGAAGAGTCAGTCTTCTTGTACTTATGTCGGCATTGTGCCTCTTCTATTTATTTCCGATGCAATTTCTGTGTTTCATCGTCAATAGGAACGTCCAAGGGATACAGTAAACCTGAAGTGAAGCATTGGAATCTATAACTAGTGTCACAGGATTGATTTCAAACATAGTCAGTAAGAAGAGTCAGTCTTCTTGCACTTAAGTCGGCTTTGTGCCATTTCTATTTATTTCCGATGCAATTTCTGTGTTTCAACGTCAATAAGAAGGTCCAAGGGATAGAGTAAACCGGAAGTGAATCAACGGAATCTATAACTAGTGTCAAAGGAATGGTTTTAAACATAGTCAGTACGAAGAGTCAGTCTTCTTGTACTTAAGTCGGCATTGTGCCTTTTGTATTTAATTCCGATGCAATTTCTGTGTTTCATCGTCAATAAGAAGGTCCAAGGGATACAGTAAACCTGAAGTGAAGCATCAGAATCTGTAACTAGCGTCACAGGAATGGATCAAAACATAGACAGTAAGAAGAGTCAGTCTTCTTGTACTTAAGTCGGCATTGTGCCTTTTCTATTTAATTCCGAGGCAATTTCTGTGTTTCATCGTCAATTAGAAGGTCAGAGGGATACAGTTCACCTGAAGTGAAGCATCGGAATCTATAACTAGAGTCACAGGAATGGTTCAAATAATAGTTAGTGCGATGAGTCAGTCTTCTTGTACTTAAGTCGGCATTGTGCCTTTTGTATTTAATTCCGATGCAATTTGTGTGTTTCATCGTCAATAAGAAGGTCCAAGGGATACAGTAAACTTGAAGTGAAGCATCGGAATCTATAACTAGTGTCACAGGAGTGGTTCAAAACATAGTCAGAAAGAAGAGTCAGTCTTCTTGCACTTAAGTCGGCATTGTTCGTTTTGAATTTAATTCCGATGCAATTTCTGTGTTTCAGCGTCAATAAGAAGGTCAGAGGGATACAGTAAACCTGAAGTGAAGCATCGGAATCTATAACTAGTGTCACAGGAATGGCTCAAATCATAGTCAGTAAGAAGTGTCAGTCTTCTTGTACCTAAGTCGGCATTGTGCCTTTTGAATTTAATTCCGATGCAATTTCTGTGTCTCATCGTCAATCAGAACGTCCAAGGTATACAGTAAACCTCAAGTGTAGCATCTGAATCTTTAAGTAGTGTAACAGGAATGGTTCAAATCATAGACAGTAAGAAGAGTCAGTCATCTTGTACTTAAGTCGGCATTGTGCCCTTTTCAATTTAATTCCGATGCAATTTCTATGTTTCATCGTCAATAAGATGGTCAGTGGGATACAGTAAACCTGAAGTGAAGCATCGGTATCTCTAACTAGTGTCATAGGAAAGGTTCAAAACATAGTCAGTAAGAAGAGTCAGTCTTCTTGTACTATCGTCGGCATTGTGCCTTTTGTATTTAATTCCGATTCAATATCTGTGTTTCATCGTCAATAAGAAGGTCCAAGGGATAAAGTAAACCTAAAGTGAAGCATGGGAATCTGTAACTAGTGTCACAGGAATGGTTCAAAACATAGACAGTAAGAAGAGTCAGTCTTCTTGTACTTAAGTCGGCATTGTGCCTCTCCTATTTAATTCCGATGCAATTTCTGTGTTTCATCGTCAATAAGAAGCTCAGAGGGATACAGTAAACCTGAGGTGAAGCATCGGAATCTATAGCTAGTGTCACAGGAATGGTTCAAAACATAGTCAGAAAGAAGAGTCAGTCTTCTTGTACTTAAGTCGGCATTGTGCCTTTTCTATTTATTTCCGATGCATTTTCTGTGTTTCATCGTCAGTAAGAAAGTCCAAGGGATACAGTAAACCTGAAGTGAACCATCGGAATCTATAATTAGTGTCACAGGAATGGTTCAAAACATAGTCAGTACGAAGAGTCAGTCTTCTTGTACTTAAGTCGGCATTGTGCCTTTTGTATTTAATTCCGATGCAATTTGTGTGTTTCATCGTCAATAAGAAAGTCCAAGGGATACAGTAAACCTGAAGTGAAGCATTGGAATCTATAACTAGTGTCACAGGAAGGTTTCAAAACATAGTCAGTACGAAGAGTCAGTCTTTTTGCACTTATGTCGGCATTGTGCCTTTTGAATTTAATTCCGACGCAATTTCTGTGTTTCAGCGTCAATGAGAAGGTCAGAGGGATACAGTAAACCTGAAGTGAAGCATCGGAATCTATAACTAGGGTCACAGGAATGGTTCAAATCATAGTCAGTAAGAAGAGTCAGTCTTCTTGTACTTAAGTCGGCATTGTGCCTTTTGTGTTTAATTCCGATGCAATTTCTGTGTTTCATCGTCAATAAGAAGGTCCAAGGGATACAGTAAACCTGAAGTGAAGCATCGGAATCTATAACTAGTGTCACAGGAGTGGTTCAAAACATAGTCAGTACGAAGAGTCAGTCTTCTTGCACTTAAGTCGGCATTGTGCCTTTTGAATTAATTCCGATGTAATTTCTGTGTTTCAGCGTCAATAAGTAGGTCAGAGGGCTACAGTAAACCTGAAGTGAAGCATCGGAATCTATAACTAGTGTCACAGGAATGGTTCAAAACATAGTCAGTAAGAAGAGTCAGTCTTCCTGTACTTATGTCGACATTGTGCCTCTTCTATTTAATTCCGATGCAATTTCTGTGTTTCATCGTCAATAGGAACGTCCAAGGGATACAGTAAACCTGAAGTGAAGCATTGGAATCTATAACTAGTGTCACAGGATTGATTTCAAACATAGTCAGTAAGAAGAGTCAGTCTTCTTGCACTTAAGTCGGCTTTGTGCCATTTCTATTTATTTCCGATGCAATTTCTGTGTTTCAACGTCAATAAGAAGGTCCAAGGGATAGAGTAAACCGGAAGTGAATCAACGGAATCTATAACTAGTGTCAAAGGAATGGTTTTAAACATAGTCAGTACGAAGAGTCAGTCTTCTTGTACTTAAGTCGGCATTGTGCCTTTTGTACTTAATTCCGATGCAATTTCTGTGTTTCATCGTCAATAAGAAGGTCCAAGGGATACAGTAAACCTGAAGTGAAGCATCAGAATCTGTAACTAGCGTCACAGGAATGGATCAAAACATAGCCAGTAAGAAGAGTCAGTCTTCTTGTACTTAAGTCGGCATTGTGCCTTTTCTATTTAATTCCGAGGCAATTTCTGTGTTTCATCGTCAATTAGAAGGTCAGAGGGATACAGTTCACCTGAAGTGAAGCATCGGAATCTATAACTAGAGTCACAGGAATGGTTCAAATTATAGTTAGTGCGATGAGTCAGTCTTCTTGTACTTAAGTCGGCATTGTGCCTTTTGTATTTAATTCCGATGCAATTTGTGTGTTTCATCGTCAATAAGAAGGTCCAAGGGATACAGTAAACTTGAAGTGAAGCATCGGAATCTATAACTAGTGTCACAGGAATGGTTTAAATCATAGTCAGTAAGAAGTGTCAGTCTTCCTGTACGTAAGTCGGCATTGTGCCTTTTGAATTTAATTCCGATGCAATTTCTGTGTCTCATCGTCAATCAGAACGTCCAAGGTATACAGTAAACCTGAAGTGTAGCATCTGAATCTTTAAGTAGTGTAACAGGAATGGTTCAAATCATAGACAGTAAGAAGAGTCAGTCATCTTGTACTTAAGTCGGCATTGTGCCCTTTTCAATTTAATTCCGATGCAATTTCTGTGTTTCATCGTCAATAAGATGGTCAGTGGGATACAGTAAACCTGAAGTGAAGCATCGGTATCTCTAACTAGTGTCATAGGGAAGGTTCAAAACATAGTCAGTAAGAAGAGTCAGTCTTCTTGTACTTACGTCGGCATTGTGCCTTTTGTATTTAATTCCGATTCAATATCTGTGTTTCATCGTCAATAAGAAGGTCCAAGGGATACAGTAAACCTAAAGTGAAGCATGGGAATCTGTAACTAGTGTCACAGGAATGGTTCAAAACATAGACAGTAAGAAGAGTCAGTCTACTTGTACTTAAGTCGGCATTGTGCCTCTCCTATTTAATTCCGATGCAATTTCTGTGTTTCATCGTCAATAAGAAGGTCAGAGGGATACAGTAAACCTGAGGTGAAGCATCGGAATCTATAGCTAGTGTCACAGGAATGGTTCAAAACATAGTCAGAAAGAAGAGTCAGTCTTCTTGTACTTAAGTCGGCATTGTGCCTTTTCTATTTAATTCCGATGCAATTTCTGTGTTTCATCGTCAATAAGAGTGTCACAGGGATACAGTAAACCTGAAGTGAAGCATCGGAATCTGTAACTTGCGTCAGAGGAATGGTTCAAAACATAGACTATAAGAAGAGTCAGTCTTCTTGCACTTAACTCGGCATTGTGCCTTTTCTATTTATTTCCGATGCATTTTCTGTGTTTCATCGTCAGTAAGAAAGTCCAAGGGATACAGTAAACCGGAAGTGAACCATCGGAATCTATAATTAGTGTCACAGGAATGGTTCAAAACATAGTCAGTACGAAGAGTCAGTCTTCTTGTACTTAAGTCGGCATTGTGCCTTTTGTATTTAATTCCGATGCAATTTGTGTGTTTCATCGTCAATAAGAAAGTCCAAGGGATACAGTAAACCTGAAGTGAAGCATTGGAATCTATAACTAGTGTCACAGGAAGGTTTCAAAACATAGTCAGTACGAAGAGTCAGTCTTCTTGCACTTATGTCGGCATTGTGCCTTTTGAATTTAATTCCGACGCAATTTCTGTGTTTCAGCGTCAATGAGAAGGTCAGAGGGATACAGTAAACCTGAAGTGAAGCATCGGAATCTATAACTAGGGTCACAGGAATGGTTCAAATCATAGTTAGTAAGAAGAGTCAGTCTTCTTGTACTTAAGTCGGCATTGTGCCTTTTGTGTTTAATTCCGATGCCATTTCTGTGTTTTATCGTCAATAAGAAGGTCCAAGGGATACAGTAAACCTGAAGTGAAGCATCGGAATCTATAACTAGTGTCACAGGAGTGGTTCAAAACATAGTCAGTACGAAGAGTCAGTCTTCTTGCACTTAAGTCGGCATTGTGCCTTTTGAATTAATTCCGATGTAATTTCTGTGTTTCAGCGTCAATAAGTAGGTCAGAGGGATACAGTAAACCTGAAGTGAAGCATCGGAATCTATAACTAGTGTCACAGGAATGGTTCAAATCATAGTCAGTAAGAAGAGTCACTCTTCTTGTACTTAAGTCGGCATTGTGCCTTTTGTATTTAATTCCGATGCAATTTCTGTGTTTCATCGTCAATAAGAAGATCCAAGGGATACAGTAAACCTGAAGTGAAGCATCGGAATCTGTAACTAGTGGCACGGGAATGGTCAAAACACAGACAGTAAGAAGAGTCAGTCTTCTTGTACTTAAGTCGGCATTGTGCCTTTTCTATTTAATTCCGATGCAATTTCTGTGTTTCATCGTCAAGAAGAAGGTCAGAAGGATACAGAAAACCAGAAGTGAAGCATCGGAATCTATAACTAGTGTCACAGGAATGGTTCAAAACATAGACAGTAGGAAGAGTCAGTTTTCTTGTACTTAAGTCAGCATTGTGCATTTCCTATTTCATTCCGATGCACTTTCTGTGTTTCATCGTCAATAAGAAGGTCGAAGGGATACAGTAAATCTGAAGCGAAGCATTGGAATCTATAATTAGTGTCGCAGGAATGTTTCAAACATAGTCAGTAAGAAGAGTCAGTCATCTTGCTCTTAAGTCGGCATTGTGCCTATTGTATTTAATTCCGATGCAATATCTGTGTTTCATCGTCAATAAGAAGGTCCAAGGGATACAGTAAACCTGAAGTGAGGCATCGGAATCTGTAACTAGCGTCTTAGGAATGGTTCAAAACATAGTCAGTAAGAAGAGTCAGTCTTCTTGTACTTATGTCGGCATTGTGCCTCTTCTGTTTAATTCCGATGCAATTTCTGTGTTTCATCGTCAATAGGAACGTCCAAGGGGTACAGTAAACCTGAAGTGAAGCATTGGAATCTATAACTAGTGTCACAGGATTGATTCCAAACATAGTCAGTAAGAAGAGTCAGTCTTCTTGCACTTAAGTCGGCTTTGTGCCATTTCTATTTATTTCCGATGCAATTTCTGTGTTTCAACGTCAATAAGAAGGTCCAAGGGATAGAGTAAACCGGAAGTAAATCAACGCAATCTATAACTTGTGTCAAAGGAATGGTTTTAAACATAGTCAGTACGAAGATACAGTCTTCTTGTACTTAAGTCGGCATTGTGCCTTTTGTATTTAATTCCGATGCAATATGTGTGTTTCATCGTCAATAAGAAGGTCCAAGGGATACAGTAAACTTGAAGTGAAGCATCGGAATCTATAACTAGTGTCACAGGAGTGGTTCAAAACATAGTCAGAAAGAAGAGTCAGTCTTCTTGCACTTAAGTCGGCATTGTGCCTTTTGAATTTAATTCCGATGCAATTTCTGTGTTTCAGCGTCAATAAGAAGGTCAGAGGGATACAGTAAACCTGAAGTGAAGCATCGGAATCTATAACTAGTGTCACAGGAATGGTTCAAATCATAGTCAGTAAGAAGTGTCAGTCTTCTTGTACGTAAGTCGGCATTGTGCCTTTTGTATTTAATTCCGATGCAATTTCTGTGTCTCATCGTCAATCAGAACGTCCAAGGTATACAGTAAACCTGAAGTGTAGCATCTGAATCTTTAAGTAGTGTAACAGGAATGGTTCAAATCATAGACAGTAAGAAGAGTCAGTCATCTTGTACTTAAGTCGGCATTGTGCCCTTTTCAATTTAATTCCGATGCAATTTCTGTGTTTCATCGTCAATAAGATGGTCAGTGGGATACAGTAAACCTGAAGTGAAGCATCGGTATCTCTAACTAGTGTCATAGGAAAGGTTCAAAACATAGTCAGTAAGAAGAGTCAGTCTTCTTGTACTTACGTCGGCATTGTGCCTTTTGTATTTAATTCCGATTCAATATCTGTGTTTCATCGTCAATAAGAAGGTCCAAGGGATACTGTAAACCTAAAGTGAAGCATCGGAATCTGTAACTAGTGTCACAGGAATGGTTCAAAACATAGACAGTAAGAAGAGTCAGTCTTCTTGTACTTAAGTCGGCATTGTGCCTCTCCTATTTAATTCCGATGCAATTTCTGTGTTTCATCGTCAATAAGAAGGTCAGAGGGATATAGTAAACCTGAGGTGAAGCATCGGAATCTATAGCTAGTGTCACAGGAATGGTTCAAAACATAGTCAGAAAGAAGAGTCAGTCTTCTTGTACTTAAGTCGGCATTGTACCTTTTTATTTAATTCAGATGCAATTTTTGTGTTTCATCGTCAATAAGAGTGTCACAGGGATACAGTAAACCTGAAGTGAAGCATCGGAATCTGCAACTAGCGTCTTAGGAATGGTTCAAAACATAGTCAGTAAGAAAAGTCTTCTTCTTGTACTTATGTCGGCATTGTGCCTCTTCTATTTAATTCCGATCAAATTTCTGTATTTCATCGTCAATAAGAAGGTCAGAGGGATACAGTAAATCTGAAGTGAAGCATCGGAATCTATAACTAGTGTCACAGGAATGTTTCAAACACAGTCAGTAAGAAGAGTCAGTCTTCTTGTACTTAAGTCGGCATTGTGCCTTCTGTATTTAATTCCGATGCAATTTCTGTGTTTCATCTTCAATAAGAACGTCCAAGGGATACAGTAAACCTGAAGTGAAGCATCGGAATTTATAACTAGTGTCACAGGAATGGTTCAAAACATTGTCAGTAAGAAGAGTCAGTCTTCTTGCACTTAAGTCGGCATTGTGCCTATTGAATTTAATTCCGATGCAATATCTGTGTTTGATCGTCAATAAGAAGGTCCAAGGGATACAGTAAACCAGAAGTGAAGAATCGGAATCTGTAACTAGCATCACAGGAGTGGTTCAAAACATAGACAGTAAGGAGCGTCAGTCTTCTTGTACTTATGTCGGCATTGTGCCTCTTCTATTTAATTCCGATGCAATTTCTGTGTTTCATCGTCAATAAGAAGGTCAGAGGGATACAGAAAACCTGAAGTGAAGCATCGGAATCTATAACTAGTGTCACAGGAATGGCTCAAAACATAGACAGTAGGAAGAGTCCGTCATCTTGTACTTAAGTCAGCATTGTGCCTTTCCTATTTCATTCCGATGCACTTTCTGTGTTTCATCGTCAATAAGAAGGTCGAAGGGATACAGTAAATCTGAAGTGAAGCATCGGAATCTATAACTAGTGTCACAGGAATGTTTCAAACACAGTCAGTAAGAAGAGTCAGTCTTCTTGTACTTAAGTCGGCATTGTGCCTTCTGTATTTAATTCCGATGCAATTTCTGTGTTTCATCTTCAATAAGAACGTCCAAGGGATACAGTAAACCTGAAGTGAAGCATCGGAATTTATAACTACTGTCACAGGAATGGTTCAAAACATTGTCAGTAAGAAGAGTCAGTCTTCTTGCACTTAAGTCGGCATTGTGCCTATTGAATTTAATTCCGATGCAATATCTGTGTTTCATCGTCAATAAGAAGGTCCAAGGGATACAGTAAACCAGAAGTGAAGCATCGGAATCTGTACCTAGCGTCTTAGGAATGGTTCAAAACATAGTCAGTAAGAAGAGTCTGTCTTCTTGCACTTATGTCGGCATTGTGCCTATTGAATTTAATTCCGATGCAATATCTGTGTTTCATCGTCAATAAGAAGGTCCAAGGGATACAGTAAACCAGAAGTGAAGAATCGGAATCTGTAACTAGCATCACAGGAATGGTTCAAAACATAGACAGTAAGGAGCGTCAGTCTTCTTGTACTTATGTCGGCATTGTGCCTCTTCTATTTAATTCCGATGCAATTTCTGTGTTTCTTCGTCAATAAGAATGTCCAAGGGATACAGTAAACCTTAAGTGAAGCATTGGAATCTATAACTAGTGTCACAGGAATGGTTCAAAACATAGACAGTAGGGTGAGTCAGTCTTCGTGAACTTAAGTCGGCATTGTGCCTTTTCTATTTAATTCCGATGTAATTTCTGTGTTTCATCCTCAATCTGAAGGTCAGAGAGATACAGTTAACCTGAATTGAAGAATCGGAATCTGTAACTAGCGTTACAGGAATGTTTCAAACATAGTCAGTAAGAAGAGTCAGTCTTCTTGTACTTAAGTCGGCATTGTGCCTTTTGTATTTAATTCCGATGCAATTTCTGTGTTTCATCGTCAATAAGAAGGTCCAAGGGATACAGTAAACCTGAAGTGAAGCATCGGAATCTATAACTAGTGTCACAGCAATTGTTCAAAACATAGTCAGTAAGAAGAGTCAGTCTTATTGCACTTAAGTCGGCATTGTGCCCATTGTATTTAATTCCGATGCAATATCTGTGTTTCATCGTCAATAGGAACCTCCTAGAATACAGTAAACCTTAAGTTAAGCATTGGAATCTATAACTAGTGTCACAGGAATGGTTCAAAACATAGACAGTAGGAAGAGTCAGTCTTCTTGTGTTTAAGTCGGCATTGTTGATGATTCTATTTAATTCCGATGCAATTTCTGTGTTTCATTGTTAATAAGAAGGTCAGAGAGATACAGTAAACCTGAATTGAAGAATCGGAATCTGTAACTAGCGTCACAGGAATGGTTCAAAACATAGACAGTAAGAAGAGTCAGTCTTCTTGTACTTAAGTCGTCATTGTGCTTTTTCTATTTAATTCCGATGCAATTTCTGTGTTTCATCGCCAATAAGGTGGTAAAGGGATAGAGTAAACCTCAAGTGAATCATCGGAATCTATAACTAGTGTCACAGGAATGGTTCAAAACATAGTCAGTACGAAGAGTCAGTCTTCTTGCACTTAAGTCGGCATTGTGCATTTTTAAATTTAATTCCCATGCAATTTCTGTGTTTCATCGTCTATAAGAAGGTCAGAGCGATACAGTAAACCTGAAGTGAAGCATCGGAATCTATAACTAGTGTCACAGGAATGGTTCAAAACATAGTCAGTAAGAAGAGTCAGAGTTCTTGTACTTAAGTCGGCGTTGTGCCTTTTGTATTTAATTCCGATGCAATTTCTGTGTTTCATCGTCAATAAGAAGGTCAGTGGGATGCAGTAAACCTGAAGTGAAGCATCGGAATCTGTAACTAGCGTCACAGGAATGGTTCAAAACATAGACAGTAAGAAGAAATAGTCTATTTGTACTTTGGTCGGCATTGTGCCTTTTCTATTTAATTCCAATGCGATTTCTGTATTTCATCGTCAATAAGAAGGTCAGAGGGATTCAGAAAACCTGAAGTGAAGCATCGGAATCTATATCTAGTGTCACAGGAGTGGTTCAAAACATAGTCAGTACGAAGAGTCAGTCTTCTTGCACTTAAGTCGGCATTGTGCATTTTTAAATTTAATTCCGATGCAATTTCTGTGTTTCAGCGTCAATAAAAAGGTCAGAGAGATACAGTAAACCTGAAGTGAAGCATCGGAATCTATAACTAGTGTCACAGGAATGGTTCAAAACATAGTCAGTAAGAAGAGTCAGTTTTCTTGCACTTAAGTCGGCATTGTGCCTATTGTATTTAATTCCGATGCAATATCTGCGTTTCATCGTCAATAAGAAGGTCCAAGGGATACAGTAAACCAGAAGTGATGCATCGGAATCTGTAACTAACGCCTTAGGAATGGTTCAAAACATAGTCAGTAAGAAGTGTCAGTCTTCTTGTACTTATGTCTGCATTGTGCCTCTTCTATTTAATTCCGATGCAATTTCTGTGTTTCATCGTCAATAAGAACGTCCAAGGGATACAGTAAACCTTAAGTGAAGCATTGGAATCTATAACTAGTGTCACAGGAATGGTTCAAAACATAGACAGTAGGAAGAGTCAGTCTTCTTGTACTTTAGTCGGCATTGTGCCTTTTCAATTTAATTGCGATGTAATTTCTGTGTTTCATCGTCAATCTGAAGGTCAGAGAGATACTGTAAACCTGAATTGAACAATAGGAATCTGTAACTAGCGTCACAGGAATGGTTCAAAACATAGACAGTAAGAAGAGTCAGTCTTCTTGTACTTAAGTCGGCATTGTGCCTTATGTATTTAATTCCGATGCAATTTCTGTGTTTCATCGTCAATAAGAAGGTCCAAGGGATACAGTAAACCTGAAGTGAAGCATCGGAATCTATAACTAGTGTCACAGGAGTGGTTCAAAACATAGTCAGTACGAAGAGTCAGTCTTCTTGCACTTAAGTCGGCATTGTGCATTTTTAAATTTAATTCCGATGCAATTTCTGTGTTTCAGCGTCAATAAAAAGGTCAGAGGGATACAGTAAACCTGAAGTGAAGCATCGGAATCTATAACTAGTGTCACAGGAAAGGTTCAAAACATAGTCAGTAAGAAGAGTCAGTGTTCTTGTACTTAAGTCGGCATTGTGCCTTTTGTATTTAATTCCGATGCAATTTCTGTGTTTCATCGTCAATAAGAAGGTCAGTGGGATACAGTAAACCTGAAGTGAAACTTCGGTATCTGTAACTAGCGTAACAGGAATGGTTCAAAACATAGACAGTAAGAAGAGTCAGGCTTCTTGTACTTAAGTCGGCGTTGTGCCTTTTCTATGTAATTCCGATGCAATTTCTGTGTTTCATCGTCAATAAGAAGGTCAGCGGGATACAGTAAACCTGAAGTGAAGCATTGGAATCTATAACTAGTGTCACAGGAATGGTTCAAATCATAGTCTGTAAGAAGAGTCAGTCTTCTTGTACTTAAGTCGGCATTGTGCCTTTTCTCTTCAATTCCGATGCAATATCTGTGCTTCATCGTCAATTAGAAGGTCAGAGGGATACAGTAAACCTGAAGTGAAGCATCGGAATCTATAACTAGTGTCACAGGAATGGTTCAAAACATAGCCAGTAAGAAGAGTCAGTCTTCTTGTAATTAAGTCGGCATTGGCCTTTTGTATTTAATTCCGATGCAATTTCTGTGTTTCATCCTCAATAAGAAGGTCAGAGGGGTACAGTAAACCTGAAGGGAAGCATCGGAATCTCTAACTAGTGTCACAGGAATGGTTCAAAACATAGTCAGTAAGAAGAGTCAGTCTTCTTGCACTTAAGTCGGCATTGTGCATTTTGTATTTAATTCCGATGCAATTTCTGTGTTTCATCGTCAATAAGAAGGTCAGAGGGATACAGTAAACCTGAAGTGAAGCATCGGAATCTGTAACTAGCGTCACAGGAATGGTTCAAAACATAGACAGTAAGAAGAGTCAGTCTTCTTGTACTTAAGTCGGCATTGTGCCTTTTCTATTTAATTCCGATGCAATTTCTGTGTTTCATCGTCAATAAGAAGGTCCAAGGGATACAGTAAACCTGAAGTGAAGCATCGAAATCTATAACTAGTGTCACAGGAATGGTTCACATCATAGACAGTAAGAAGAGTCAGGCTTCTTGTACTTAAGTCGGCGTTGTGCCTTTTCTATTTAATTCCGATGCAATTTCTGTGTTTCATCGTCAATAAGAAGGTCAGCGGGATACAGTGAACCTGAAGTGAAGCATTGGAATCTATAACTAGTGTCATAGGAATGGTTCTAAACATAGTCAGAAAGAAGAGTCAGTCTTCTTGTACTTATGTCGGCATTGTGCATTTTCTATTTCATTCCGATGCAATTTCTGTGTTTCATCGTCAATAAGAAGGTCAGAGGGATACAGTAAACCTATAGTGAAACATCGGAATCTATAACTAGTGTCACAGGAATGGTTCAAATCATAGTCAGTAAGAAGAGTCAGTCTTCTTGTACTTAAGTCGGCATTGTGCTTTTTCTATTTCATTTCGATGCAATTTCAGTGTTTCATCGTGAATAAGAATGTCAGGGAAATACAGTAAACCTTAAGTGAAGCATCGGAATCTGTAACTTGCTTTAGAGGAGTGGTTCAAATCATAGACAGTAAGAAGAGTCAGTCTTCTTGTACATAAGTCGGCATTGTGCTTTTCTATTTATTTCCGATGAAATTTTTGTGTTTCATCGTCAATAAGGACCGTCACGGGATACAGTAAAGCTGAAGTGAAGCATCGGAACCTATATCTAGTGTCACAGGAATGTTTCAAAACATAGACAGTAAGGAGAGTCAGTCTTCTTGTACTTAAGTTGGCATTGTGCCATTTGTATTCAATTGCGATGCAATTTCTGTGTTTCAACGTCAATAAGAAGGTCAGAGGGATACAGTAAACCTGAAGTGAACCATCGGAAGCTATAACTAGTGTCACAGGAATGGTTCAAAACAGTCAGTAAGAAGAGTCAGTCTTATTGTTCTTAAGTCGGCATTGTGCCTTTTGTATTTAATTCCGATATAATTTCTGTGTTACATCGTCAATAAGAAGGTCCAAGGGATACAGTAAACCTGAAGTGTAGCATCGGAATCTAAATCTAGTGTCACGGGAATGGTTCAAAACATAGACAGTAAGAAGAGTCAGTCTTCTTGTACTTAAGTTGGCATTGTGCCATTTGTATTTAATTCCGATGCAATTTCTCGGTTTCAACGAGAATAAGAAGGACAGAGGGATACAGTAAACCTGAAGTGAAGCATCGGAATCTATAACTAGTGACACAGGAATGGTTCAAAGCAGTCAGTAAGAAGAGTCAGTCTCCTTGTACTTATGTCGGCATTGTGCCTCTTCTATTTAATTCCGATGCAATTTCTGTGTTTCATCGTCAATAAGAACGTCCAAGGGATATAGTAAACCTGAAGTGAAGCATTGGAATCTATAACTAGCGTCACAGGAATATTTCAAAACATAGTCAGTAAGAAGAGTCAGTCTTCTTGTACTTACGTCGGCATTGTGCCTTTTGTATATTATTCCGATGCAAGATCTGCGTTTCATCGTCAATAAGAAGGTCCAAGGGATACAGTGAACCTGAAGTTAAGCATCGGAATCTGTAACTAGCGTCACAGGAATGGTTCAAAACAAAGACAGTGAGAAGAGTCAGTCTTCTTGTACTTAAGTCGGAATAGTGCCTTTTCGATTAAATTCCGATACAATTTCTGTGTTTCATCGTCAATAAGAAGGTCAGAGGGAACAGTAAACCTGAAGTGAAGCATTGGAATCTGTAACTAGTGTCACAGGACTGGTTCAAATTATAGTCAGTAAGAAGGGTCACTCTTCTTGCACTTAAGTCCGCATTGTGCCTTTTCTATTTAATTCCGATGCAATATCTGTGTTTCATCGTCAATAAGAAGGACAGAGGGATACAGTAAACCTGAAGTAAAGCATCGGAATCTATAACTAGAGTCACAGGAATGGTTCCAAACATAGTCGGTAACAAGAGTCAGTCTTCTTGCACTTAAGTCGGCATTGTGCCTTTTCTATTTATTTCCGACGCAATTTCTGTGTTTCATCGTCAATAAGAAGGTCCAAGGGATACAGTAAACCTGAAGTGAAGCATCGGAATCTATAACTAGTGTCACAGAAATGGTTCAAATCATAGACAGTAAGAAGAGTCAGTCTTCTTGTACTTAAGTCGGCATTGTGCCTTTTGTATTTAATTCCGATGCAATTTCTGTGTTTCATCGTCAATAAGAAGGTCAGTGGGATACAGTAAACCTGAGGTGAAGCTTCGGAATCTGTAACTAGCGTCACAGGAATGGTTCAAATCATATACAGTAAGAAGAGTCAGTCTTCTTGTACTTAAGTCGGCAATGTGCTTTTTCAATTTCATTCCGATGCAATTTCAGTGTTTCATCGTCAATAACAGTGTCAGAGGGATACAGTAAACCTGAAGTGAAGCATCGGAATCTGTAACTTGCGTCAGAGGAATGGTTGATAACATAGACAGTAAGAAGAGTCAGTCTTCTTGTGCTTAAGTCGGCATTGTGCCCTTTCTATTTAATTCCGATATAATTTCTGTGTTTCATCGTCAATAAGAAGGTCCAAGGGATACAGTAAACCTGAAGTGAAGCATCGGAATCTATATCTAGTGTCACAGGAATGGTTCAAAACATAGACAGTAAGGAGAGTCAGTCTTCTTGTACTTAAGTCGGCATTGTGCCTTTTCTATTTAATTCCGATGCAATTTCTGTGTTTCATCGTCAAGAAGAAGGTCAGAGGGATACAGTAAACCTGAAGTGAAGCATCGGAATCTGTAACTAGCGTCACAGGAATGGTTCAAAACATAGACAGTAAGAAGAGTCAGTCTTCTTGTACTTAAGTCGGCATTGTGCCTTTTCTATTTAATTCCGATGCAATTTCTGTGTTTCATCGTCAATAAGAAGGTCCAAGGGATACAGTAAACCTGAAGTGAAGCATCGGAATCTATAACTAGTGTCACAGGAATGGTTCACATCATAGACAGTAAGAAGAGTCAGGCTTCTTGTACTTAATTCGGCGTTGTGCCTTTTCTATGTAATTCCGATGCAATTTCTGTGTTTCATCGTCAATAAGAAGGTCAGCGGGATACAGTAAACCTGAAGTGAAGCATTGGAATCTATAACTAGTGTCAGAGGAATGGTTCAAATCATAGTCAGTAAGAAGAGTCAGTCTTCTTGTACTTAAGTCGGCATTGTGCCTTTTCTCTTCAATTCCGATGCAATATCTGAGTTTCATCGTCAATAAGAAGGTCAGAGGGATACAGTAAACCTGAAGAGAAGCATCGGAATCTATAACTAGTGTCACAGGAATGGTTCAAAACATAGTCAGTAAGAAGAGTCAGTCTTCTTGTAATTAAGTCGGCATTGTGCCTTTTGTATTTAATTCCGATGCAATTTCTGTGTTTCATCCTCAATAAGAAGGTCAGAGGGATACAGTAAACCTGAAGGGAAGCATCGGAATCTCTAACTAGTGTCACAGGAATGGTTCAAAACATAGTCTGTAAGAAGAGTCAGTCTTCTTGTACTTAAGTCGGCATTGTTCCTTTTCTCTTCAATTCCGATGCAATATCTGTGTTTCATCGTCAATAAGAAGGTCAGAGGGATACAGTGAACCTGACGTGAAGCATCGGAATCTATAACTAGTGTCATAGGAATGGTTCAAAACATAGTCAGAAAGAAGAGTCAGTCTTCTTGTACTTATGTCGGCATTGTGCATTTTCTACTTAATTCCGATGCAATTTCTGTGTTTCATCGTCAATAAGAAGGTCAGAGGGATACAGTAAACCTATAGTGAAGCATCGGAATCTATAACTAGTGTCACAGGAATGGTTCAAATCATAGTCAGTAAGAAGAGTCAGTCTTCTTGTACTTAAGTCGGCATTGTGCTTTTTCTATTTCATTCCGATGCAATTTCAGTGTTTCATCGTGAATTAGAATGTCAGGGAAATACAGTAAACCTTAAGTGAAGCATCGGAATCTGTAACTTGCGTCAGAGGAGTGGTTCAAATCATAGACAGTAAGAAGAGTCAGTCTTCTTGTACTTAAGTCGGCATTGTGCTTTTCTATTTATTTCCGATGAAATTTTTGTGTTTCATCGTCAATAAGGAGGGTCAAGGGATACAGTAAAGCTGAAGTGAAGCATCGGAACCTATATCTAGTGTCACAGGAATGGTTCAAAACATAGACAGTAAGGAGAGTCAGTCTTCTTGTACTTAAGTTGGCATTGTGCCATTTGTATTCAATTCCGATGCAATTTCTGTGTTTCAACGTCAATAAGAAGGTCAGAGGGATACAGTAAACCTGAAGTGAACCATCGGAAGCTATAACTAGTGTCACAGGAATGGTTCAAAACAGTCAGTAAGAAGAGTCAGTCTTATTGTCCTTAAGTCATCATTGTGCCTTTTGTATTTAATTCCGATGCAATTTCTGTGTTTCATCGTCACTAAGAAGGTCAGAGGGATACAGTAAGCCTGAAGTGTTGCATCGGAATCTATAACTAGTGTCACAGGAATGTTTCAAAACATAGACAGTAAGAAGAGTCAGTTCTCTTGTATTTAAGTCGGCATAGAGCCTTTTCTATTTAATTCCGATGCACTTTCTGTGTTTCATCGTCAATAAGAAGGTCCATGGGATACAGTAAACCTGAAATGAAACATCAAAATCTATAACTAAGGTCACAGGAATGGTTCAAATCATAGTCAGTAAGAAGAGTCAGTCTTCTTGTACTGAAGTCGGCATTGTGCTTTTTCTATTTCATTCCGATGCAATTTCAGTGTTTCATCGTGAATAAGAATGTCAGAGGGATACAGTAAACCTGAAGTGAAGCATCGGAATCTGTAACTTGCGTCAGAGGAATGGTTCAAAGCATAGACAGTAAGAAGAGTCAGTCTTCTTGTACTTAAGTCGGCATTGTGCCCTTTCTATTTAATTCCGATATAATTTCTGTGTTACATCGTCAATAAGAAGGTCCAAGGGATACAGTAAACCTGAAGTGAAGCATCGGAATCTATATCTAGTGTCACGGGAATGGTTCAAAACATAGACAGTAAGGAGAGTCAGTCTTCTTGTACTTAAGTTGGCATTGTGCCATTTGTATTTAATTCCGATGCAATTTCTCGGTTTCAACGTGAATAAGAAGGTCAGAGGGATACAGTAAACCTGAAGTGAAGCATCGGAATCTATAACTAGTGACACAGGAATGGTTCAAAGCAGTCAGTAAGAAGAGTCAGTCTTCTTGTACTTATGTCGGCATTGTGCCTCTTCTATTTAATTCGGATGCAATTTCTGTGTTTCATCGTCAATAAGAACGTCCAAGGGATATAGTAAACCTGAAGTGAAGCATTGGAATCTATAACTAGCGTCACAGGAATATTTCAAAACATAGTCAGTAAGAAGAGTCAGTCTTCTTGTACTTACGTCGGCATTGTGCCTTTTGTATATTATTCCGATGCAATATCTGTGTTTCATCGTCAATAAGAAGGTCCAAGGGATACAGTGAACCTGAAGTTAAGCATCGGAATCTGTAACTAGCGTCACAGGAATGGTTCAAAACAAAGACAGTGAGAAGAGTCAGTCTTCTTGTACTTATGTCGGCATTGTGCCTCTTCTATATAATTAAGATGCAATTTCTGTGTTTCATCGTCAATAAGAAGGTCAGAGGGATACAGTAAACCTATAGTGAAGCATCGGAATCTATAACTAGTGCCACAGGAATGGTTCAAATCATAGTCAGTAAGAAGAGACAGTCTTTTTGTACTTAAGTCGGCATTGTGCTTTTTCTATTTCATTCCGATGCAATTTCAGTGTTTCGTCGTGAATAAGAATGTCAGAGGGTTACAGTAAACCTGAAGTGAAGCATCGGAATCTGTAACTTGCGTCAGAGGAGTGGTTCAAATCATAGACAGTAAGAAGAGTCAGTCTTCTTGTACTTAAGTCGGCATTGTGCTTTTCTATTTATTTCCGATGCAATTTTAGTGTTTCATCGTCAATAAGGAGGTTCATGGGATACAGTAAACCTGAAGTGAAGCATCGGATTCTATATCTAGTGTCACAGGATTGGTTCAAAAACTAGACAGTAAGGAGAGTCAGTCTTCTTGTACTTAAGTCTTCATTGTGCCATTTGTATTTAATTCCGATGCAGTTTCTGTGTTTCAACGTCAATAAGAAGGTCAGAGGGTACGGTAAACCTGAGGTGAACCATCGGAAGCTATAACTAGTGTCACAGGAATGGTTCAAAACATAGACAGTAAGAAGAGTCAGCCCTCTTGTATTTAAGTCGGCATAGTGCCTTTTCTATTTAATTCCGATGCACTTTCTGTGTTTCATCGTCAATAAGAAGGTCCAAGGGATACAGTAAACCTGAAATGAAGCATCGGAATCTATAACTAAGGTCACAGGAATGGTTCAAATCATAGTCAGTAAGAAGAGTCAGTCTTCTTGTACTTAAGTCGGCATTGTGCTTTTTCTATTTCATTCCGATGCAATTTCAGTGTTTCATCGTGAATAAGAGTGTCAGAGGGATACAGTAAACCTGAAGTGAAGCTTCGGAATCTGTAACTTGCGTCAGAGGAATGGGTCAAAACACAGACAGTAAGAAGAGTCAGTCTTCTTGTACTTAAGTCGGCATTGTGCCCTTTCTATTTAATTCCGATATAATTTCTGTATTACATCGTCAATAAGAAGGTCCAAGGGATACAGTATACCTGAAGTGAAGCATCGGAATCTATATCTACTGTCACAGGAATGGTTCAAAACATAGACAGTAAGAAGAGTCAGGCTTCTTGAACTTAAGTCGGCATTGTGCCTTTTCTATGTAATTCCGATGCAATTTCTGTGTTTCATCGTCAATAAGAACGTCAGAGGGATACAGTAAACCTGAAGTGAAGCATCGGAATCTGTAACTAGCGTCACAGGAATGGTTCAAAACATAGACAGTAAGAAGAGTCAGTCATCTTGAACTTAAGTCGGCATTGTGCCTTTTCTATGTAATTCCGATGCAATTTCTGTGTTTCATCGTCAATAAGAAGGTCCAAGGGATACAGTAAACCTGAAGTGAAGCATCGGAATCTATAACTAGTGTCACAGGAATGGTTCAAATCATAGACAGTAAGAAGAGTCAGGCTTCTTGTACTTAAGTCGGGGTTGTCCCATTTCTATTTAATTCCGATGCAATTTCTGTGTTTCGTCGTCAATAAGAAGGTCAGCGGGATACAGTAAACCTGAAGTGAAGCATTGGAATCTATAACTAGTATCACAGGAATGGTTGAAATCATAGTCAGTAAGAAGAGTCAGTCTACTTGTACTTAAGTCGGCATTGTGCCTTTTCTATTCAATTCCGATGCAATATCTATGTTTCATCGTCAATAAGAAGGTCGGAGGGATACAGTAAACCTGAAGTGAAGAATCGGAATCCATAACTTGTGTCACAGGAATGGTTCAAAACATAGTCAGTAAGAAGAGTCAGTCTTCTTGTACTTAAGTCGGCATTGTGCCTTTTGTATTTAATTCCGATGCAATTTCTGTGTTTCATCGTCAATAAGAAGGTCGGAGGGATACAGTAAACATGAAGTGAAACATCGGAATCTATAAATAGTGTCACAGGAATGGGTCAAAACAGACAGTAAGAAGAGTCAGTCTTCTTGTACTTAAGTCGGCATTGTGCCTTTTGTATTTAATTCCGATGCAATTTCTGTGTTTCATCGTCAATAAGAAGGTCAGAGGGATACTGAAAACCTGAAGGTAAGCATCGGAATCTATAACTAGTGTTACAGGAATATTTCAAACATAGACAGTGTGAAGAGTCAGTCTTCTTGTACTTAAGTCAGCATTGTGCCTTTTGTATTTAATTCCAATGCAATTTCTGTGTTTCATCGTCAATAAGAAGGTCTGAGAAATGCAGAAAACCTGAAGTGAAGCATCGGAATATATAACTAGTGTCACAGGAATGGTTCAAAACATAGACAGTAGGAAGAGTCAGTCTTCTTGTACTTAAGTCAGCATTGTGCGTTTTGTATTTAATTCCGATGCACTTTCTGTGTTTCATGGTCGATAAGAAGGTCCAAGGGATACAGTAAACCTGAAATGAAGCATCGTAATCTATAACTAGTGTCACAGGAATATTTCAAAACATAGACAGTAGGAAGAGTCAGTCTACATGTACTTAAGTCGGCATTGTGCCTTTGTATTTAATTCCGATGCAATTTCAGTGTCTCATCGTCAATAAGAAGGTCAGAGGGATACAGTAAACCTGAAGGGAAGCATCGGAATCTATAACTAGTGTCACAGGAGTGGTTCAAAACATAGTCAGTAAGAAGAGTCAGTCTTCTTGTACTTATGTCGGCATTGTGCCTATTGTATTTAATTCCGATGCAGTTTCTGTGTTTCATCGTCGATAAGAGCGTCCAAGTGATACAGTAAACCTGAAGTGAAGCATCAGAATCTATAACTAGTGTTACAGGAACGGATCAAAGTATAGACAGTAGGAACAGTCAGTCTTCTTGTACTTAAGTAGCAGTGTGCCTTTTCTATTTAATTCCGATACAATTTCTGTATTTCATCGTCAATAAGAAGGTCAGAGGTATACAGTAAACCTGAAGTGAAGCATCGGAAACTTTAACTAGCGTTACAGGAATGGTTCAAAACATAGACATTAAGAAGAGTCAGTCTTCATGTACTTAAGTCGGCATTGTGCCTTTTCCATTTAATTCCGATGCAATTTCTGTGTTTCATCGTCAATAAGAAGCTCCAAGGGATACAGTAAACCTGGAGTGAAGCATCGGAATCTATAACTAGTGTCAATGGTATGGTTCAAAACATAGACAGTAAGAAGAGTCAGTCTTCTTGTACTTAAGTCGGCATTGTGCCTTTTGTATTTAATTCCGATGCAATTTCTGTGTTTCATCGTCAAGAGGAAGGTCATAGGGATACAGTAAATCTGAAGTGAAGCATTGGAATCTGTAGCTAGTGCCACAGGAATTGTTCTAAACATAGACAGTAAGAAGGGTCAGTCTTCTTGTACTTAAGTCGCCATTGTGCCTTTTGTATTTAATTCCGATGGAATTTCTGTGTTTCATCGTCAATAAGAAGGTCAGAGGGATACAGTAAACCTAAATTGAAGCATCGGAATCGATAACTAGCGTCACAGAAAAGGTTCAAAACATAAGACAGTAAGAAGAGTGAGTCTTCTTGTACTTACGTCGGCAATGTGCCCCTTCTATTTAATTCCAATGCAATTTCCGTATTTCGTTTCCAATAAGAAAGTCCAAAGGATATAGTAAACCTGAAGTGAAGCATCGGAATCTATAATTAATGTCACAGGAATCGTTCATACATAGTCAGTGGGAAGAGTCAGTCTTCTTGTACTTAAGTCGGCATTGTGCCTTTTGTATTTAGTTCCGATGCAATTTCGGTGTTTCATCGTCAATAAGAAGGTCAGAGGAATACAGTAAACCTGAAGTGTAGAAACGGAATCTATGACTAGTGTCACAGGAATGGTTCAAAACATAGAAAGTTAGAAGAGTCAGTCTTCTTGTACTTAAGTCGGCATTGAGCCTTGTGTATTTAATTCCGATGCAATTTCTGTGTTTCATCGTCAATAAGACGTTCCAAGGGATACAGTAAACCTGAAGTGAAGCATCGGAATCTATATCTAGTGTCACAGGAATGGTTAAAAACATAGACAGAAAGGAGAGTCAGTCTTCTTGTATTTAAGTCGGCATTGTGCCATTTGTATTTAATTCCGATGCAATTTCTCGGTTTCAACGTGAATAAGAAGGTCAGAGGGATACAGTAAACCTGAAGTGAAGCATCGGAATCTATAACTAGTGTCACAGGAATGGTTCAAAGCAGTCAGTAAGAAGAGTCAGTCTTCTTGTACTTATGTCGGCATTGTGCCTTTTGTATTTTATTCCGATGCAATTTCTGTGTTTCATCGTCAACAAGAAGGTCAGAGGGATACAGTAAACCTGAAGTGAACCATCGGAATCTGTAACTAGCGTCACAGGAATGGTTTAAAACATAGACAGTAAGAAGAGTCAGACTTCTTGTACTTAAGTCGGCATTGTGCTTTTTCTATGTAATTCCGATGCAATTTCTGTGTTTCATCGTCAATAAGAAGGTCCAAGGGATGCAGTAAACCTGAACTGAAGCATCGGAATCTATAACTAGTGTCACAGGAATGGTTCAAATCATAGACAGTAAGAAGAGTCAGGCTTCTTGTACTTAAGTCGGCGTTGTGCCTTTTCTATTTAATTCCGATGCAATTTCTGTGTTTCATCGTCAATAAGAAGGTCAGCGGGATACAGTAAACCTGAAGTGAAGCATTGGAATCTATAACTAGTGTCACAGGAATGGTTCAAATCATAGTCAGTAAGTTGAGTCAGTCTTCTTGTACTTAAGTCGGGATTGTGCCTTTTCAGTTCAATTCCGATGCAATATCTGTGTTTCATCGTCAATAATAAGGTCAGAGGAATACAGTAAACCTGAAGTGAAATATCGGAATCTATAACTTGAGTCACAGGAATGGTTCAAAACATAGTCAGTAAGTAGAGTCAGTCTTCTTGTAATTAAGTCGGCATTGTGCCTTTTGTATTTAATTCCGATGCAATTTCTGTGTTCCATCCTCAATAAGAAGGTCAGAGGGATACAGTAAACCTGAAGGGAAGCGTCGGAATCTCTAACTAGTGCCACAGGAATGGTTCAAAACATAGTCAGTAAGAAGAGTCAGTCTTCTTGTACTAAAGTCGGCATTCTGCCTTTTGTATTTAATTCCGATGCAATTTCTGTGTTTCATCGTCAATAAGAAGGTCCAAGTGATACAGTAAACCTGAAGTGAAGCATCGGAATCAGTAACTAGCGTCACAGGAATCGTTCATAGCATAGACAGTAAGAAGAGTCAGTCTGCTTGTACTTAAGTCGGCATTGTGCCTTTTGTATTTAATTCCGATGCAATTTCTGTGTTTCATCGTCAAGAGGAAGGTCAGAGGGATACAGTAAATCTGAAGTGAAGCATCGGAATCTGTAGCTAGTGCCACAGGAAGTGTTCTAAACATAGACGGTAAGAAGGGTCAGTCTTCTTGTACTTAAGTCGGCATTGGGCCTCTTCTATTTAATTCCGATGCAATTTCTGTGTTTGATCGTCAATAAGAAGGTCAGAGGGATACAATAAACCTGAAGTGAAGCATCGGAATCTGTAACTAGCGTCACAGGAATGGTTCTAAGCATAGACACATAGAAGAGTCAGTCTGCTTGTACTTAAGACGGTATTGTGCTTTTTCTATTTCATTCCGATGCAATTTCAGTGTTTCATCGTCAATAAGAACGCACAGGGTTACAGTAAACCTGAAGTGAAGCTTCGGAATCTGTAACTTGCGTCAGAGGAGTGGTTCAAATCATAGACAGTAAGAAGAGTCAGTCTTCTTGTACTTAAGTCGGCATTGTGCTTTTCTATTTATTTCCGATGCAATTTTTGTGTTTCATCGTCAATAAGAAGGTCCAAGGGATACAGTAAACCTGAAGTGAACCATCGGAATCTATATCTAGTGTCACAGGAATGGTTCAAATCATAGACAGTAAGGAGAGTCAGTCTTATTGTACTTAAGTCGGCATTGTGCCATTTGTATTTAATTCCGATGCAATTTCTGTGTTTCAACGTCAATAAGACAGTCAGAGGAATAGCGTAAACCTGAAGTGAACCATCGGAAGCTATAACTAGTGTCACAGGAATGGTTCAAAACTGTCAGTAAGAAGAGTCAGTTTTATTGTACTTAAGTCGGCATTGTGCTTTTGTATTTAATTCCGATGCAATTTCTGTGTTTCATCGTCAATAAGAATGTCAGAGGGATACAGTAAACCTGAAGTGTAGCATCGGAATCTATAACTAGTGTCACAGGAATGGTTCAAAACATAGACAGTAGGAAGAGTCAGTCTTCATGTACTTAAGTCGGCATTGTGCATTTTGTATTTAACTCCGATGCACTATCTGTATTTCATCGTAAATACGAAGATCCAAGGGATACAGTAAACCTGAAATGAAGCATCGGAATCTATAACTAGTGTCACAGGAATAGTTCAAAACATAGACAGTAGGAAGATCAGTCTTCTTGTACTTAAGTCGGCATTGTGCCTTTTCTATTTAATTCCGATGCACTTTCTGTGTTTCATCGTCAATAAGAAGGTCCAAGGGATACAATAAACCTGAAATGAAGCATCGGAATCTATAACTAAGGTCACAGGAATGTTTCAAATCATAGACAGTAGGAAGAGTCAGTCTACATGTACATAAGTCGGCATTGTGCCTTTTGTATTTAATTCCGATGCAATTTTGCGTTCCATCGTCAATTGGAAGGTCAGAGGGATACAGTAAACCTGAAGTGAAGCATCGGAATCTATAACTAGTGTCACAGGAATGGTTCAAAACATAGTAAGTAAGATGAGTCAGACTTCTTGTACATAAGTCGGCATTGTGCAATTTAAATTTAATTCCGATGCAATTTCTGTGTTTCATCGTCATTAAGAAGGTCCAAGGCATACAGTAAACATGAAGTGAAGCATCGGAATCTGTAACTAGTGTCACAGGAATGGTTCAAAACATAGACAGTAAGAAGAGTCAGTCTTCTTGTACTTAAGTCGGCTTTGTGCCTTTTGTATTTAATTCCGATGCAATTTCTGTGTTTCATCGTCAAGAGGAAGGTCAGAGGGATACAGTAAATCTGAAGTGAAGCATCGGAATCTGTAGCTAGTGCCACAGGAAGTGTTCTAAACATAGACAGTAAGAAGGGTCAGTCTTCTTGTACTTATGTCGGCATTGTGCCTTTTCTATTTAATTCCGATGCAATTTCTGTGTTTCATCGTCAATAAGAAGGTCAGAGGGATACAGTAAACCTGAAGTGAAGCATCGGAATCTGTAACTAGCGTCACAGGAATGGTTCTAAGCATAGACACAAAGAAGAGTCAGTCTGCTTGTACTTAAGACGGTATTGTGCTTTTTCTATTTCTTTCCCATGCAATTTCAGTGTTTCATCGTCAATAAGAACGCACAGGGCTACAGTAAACCTGAAGTGAAGCTTCGGAATCTGTAACTTGCGTCAGAGGAGTGGTTCAAAACATAGACAGTAAGAAGAGTCAGTCTTCTTGTACTTAAGTCGGCATTGTGCTTTTCTATTTATTTCCGAGACAATTTTTGTGTTTCATCGTCAATAAGAAGGTCCAAGGGATACAGTAAACCTGAAGTGAACCATCGGAATCTATATCTAGTGTCACAGGAATGGTTCAAATCATAGACAGTAAGGAGAGTCAGTTTTATTGTACTTAAGTCGGCATTGTGCTTTTGTATTTAATTCCGATGCAATTTCTGTGTTTCATCGTCAATAAGAATGTCAGAGGGAAACAGTAAACCTGAAGTGTAGCATCGGAATCTATAACTAGTGTCACAGGAATGGTTAAAAACATAGACAGTAGGAAGAGTCAGTCTTCATGTACTTAAGTCGGCATTGTGCATTTTGTATTTAACTCCGATGCACTATCTGTATTTCATCGTCAATACGAAGATCCAAGGGATACAGTAAACCTGAAATGAAGCATCGGAATCTATAACTAGTGTCACAGGAATGGTTCAAAACATAGACAGTAGGAAGATCAGTCTTCTTGTACTTAAGTCGGCATTGTGCATTTTCTATTTAATTCCGATGCACTTTCTGTGTTTCATCGTCAATAAGAAGGTCCAAGGGATACAGTAAACCTGAAATGAAGCATCGGAATCTATAACTAAGGTCACAGGAATGTTTCAAATCATAGACAGTAGGAAGAGTCAGTCTACATGTACTTAAGTCGGCATTGTGCCTTTTGTACTTAATTCCGATGCAATTTTGTGTTTCATCGTCAATTGGAAGGTCAGAGGGATACAGTAAACCTGAAGTGAAGCATCGGAATCTATAACTAGTGTCACAGGAATGGTTCAAAACATAGTAAGTAAGAAGAGTCAGACTTCTTGTACATAAGTCGGCATTGTGCCATTTGTATTTAATTACGATGCAATTTCTGCGTTTCATCGTCAATAAGAAGGTCCAAGGGATACAGTAAACATGAAGTGAAGCATCGGAATCTGTAACTAGTGTCACAGGAATGGTTCAAAACATAGACAGTAAGAAGAGTCAGTCTTCTTGTACTTAAGTCGGCATTGTGCCTTTTTCAATTTAATTCCGATGTAATTACTGTGTTGCATCGACAATAAGAAGGTCAGAGGGATACCGTAAACCTGTTGTGAAGCATCGGAATCACTAACTAGTGTCACAGTAATGGTTCAAAACATAGTCAGTAAGAAGAGTCAGTCTTCTTGTACTTAAGTCGGCTTTGCGCCTTTTCTATTTAATTCCGATGCAATATCTGTGTTTCATCGTCAATAAGAAGGTCCAAGGGATACAGTAAACCTGAAGTGACACATCGGAATCTATATCTAGTGTCACAGGAATGGTTCAAAACATAGACAGTAACAAGAGTCAGTCTTCTTGTACTTAAGTCGGCATTGTGCCCTTTGTATTTAATTCCGATGCAATTTCTGTGTTTCATCGTCAATAAGAATGTCGGAGGGTTACAGTAAACCTCAAGTGAAGCATCGGAATCTATACCTAGTGTCACAGGAGTGGTTCAAAACATAGTCAGTAAGAAGAGTCAGTCTTCTTGTACCTATGTCGGCATTGTGCCTTTTGTATTTAATTCCGCTGCAATTTCTGTGTTTCATCGTCAATAAGAACGTCCAAGGGATACAGTAAACCTGAAGTGAAGCATCGGAATCTATAACTAGTGTCACAGGTACGGTTCAAACGTAGACAGTAGGAAGAGTTAGTCGTCTTGTACTTAAGTAGCATTGTACCTTTTCTATTTAATTAAGATGCAATTTCTGTATTTCATCGTCATTAAGAAGGTCAGAGGTATACAGTAAACCTGAAGTGAAGCATCGGAAACTTTAACTAGCGTCACAGGAATGGTTCAAAACATAGACATTAAGAAAAGTCAGTCTTCTTGTACTTAAGTCAGCATTGTGCCTTTTGTATTTAATTCCGATGCACTTTCTGTGTTTCATGGTCAATAAGAAGGTCCAAGGGATACAGTAAACCTGAAATGAAGCATCGTAATCTATAACTTGTGTCACAGGAATATTTCAAAACATAGACAATAGGAAGAGTCAGTCTACATGTACTTAAGTCGGCATTGTGCCTTTGTATTTAATTCCGATGCAATTTCAGTGTCTCATCGTCAATAAGAAGGTCAGAGGGATACAGTAAACCTGAAGTGAAGCATCGGAATCTGTAACTAGCGTCACAGGAATGGTTCAAAGCATACCCACTAAGAAGAGTCAGTCAGCGTGTACTGAAGACGGTATTGTGCCTTTTCTATTTAATTCCCATGTGATTTCTGTGTTTCATCGTCAATAAGAAGGTCAGAGGGATACAGTGAACCTGAGGTGGAGCATCGGAATCTATAAGTAGTGTCACAGGAATGGTTCAAAACATAGGCAGTAGGAAGAGTCAGTCTTCTTGTACTTAAGTCGGCATTGTGCCTTTTGTATTTAATTCCGATGCAATTTCTGTGTTTCATCGTCAAAAAGAACGTCAGAGGGATACAGTAAACCTGAAGTGAAGCATCGGAATCTATAACTAGTGTCACAGGAATGGTTCAAATCATAACGGTAACAAGAGTCAGTCTCCTTGAACCTAAGTCATCATTGTGCTTTTTCTATTTCATTCCGATGCAATTTCAGTGTTTCATCGTCAATAAGAATGTCAGAGAGATACAGTAAACCTGAAGTGAAGCAGCGGAATCTGTAACTTGCGTCAGAGGAATGGTTCAAAACATAGACAGTAAGAAGAGACAGTCTTCTTGTACTTAAGTCGGCATTGTGCCTTTTAAATTTAATTCCGATGCAATTTCTGTGTTTCATCGTCAATAAGTAGGTCCAAGGGATACTGTACACCTGAAGTGAAGCATCGGAATCTATAACTAGTGTCACAGGAATGGTTCAAAGCATAGACAGTAAGAAAGGTCAGTCTTCTTGTACTTAAGTCGGCATTGTACCTTTTGTATTAATTCCGATGCAATTTCTGTGTTTCATCGTCAATAAGAAGGTCAGAGGGATACTGAAATCCTGAAGAGAAGCATCGGAATCTATAACTAGTGTTACAGGAATATTTCAAACATAGGCAGTGTGAAGAGTCAGTCTTCTTGTACTTAAGTCAGCATTGTGCCTTTTGTATGTAATTCCGATGCAATTTCTGTGTTTCATCGTCAATAAGAAGGTCAGAGAATTACAGAAAACCTGAAGTGAAGCATCGGAATATATAACTAGTGTCACAGGAATGGTTCAAAACATAGACAGTAGGACGAGTCAGTCTTCTTGTACTTAAGTCAGCATTGTTCCTTTTGTATTTAATTCCGATGCACTTTCTGTGTTTCATGGTCAATAAGAAGGTCCAAGGGCTACAGTAAACCTGAAGTGAAGCATCGGAATCTGTAACCAGCGTCACAATAGTGGTTCAAATCATAGTCAGTAAGAGGAGTCAGTCGTCTTGTACTTAAGTCGGCATTGTGCCTTTTCTATTTAATTCCGATGCAATTTCTTGTTTCATCGTCAATAAGAAGGTCACAGGGATACAGTAAACCTGAAGTGTAGCAACGGAATCCATAACTAGTGTCACAGAAATGGTTCAAATCATAGTCAGTAAAAAGAGTCAGTCTTCTTGTACTTAAGTCGGCATTGTGCTTTTTCTATTTCATACCGATGCAATTCCAGTGTTTCATCGTCAATAAGAATGTCAGAGGGATAAAGTAAACCTGAAGTGAAGCATCGGAATCTGTAACTTGCGTCAGAGGAATAGTTCAAAACATAGACAGTAAGAAGAGTCAGTCTTCTTGTACTAAAGTCGGCATTGTGCTTTTCTATTTAATTCCGATGCAATATCTGTGTTTCATCGTCAATAAGAAGGTCCAAGGGATACAGTAAACCTGAAGTGAAGCATCGGAATCTATATCTAGTGTCACAGGAATGATTCAAAACATACACAGTAGGAAGAGTCAGTCGTCTTATACTTAAGTCAGCATTCTGCCTTTTCTATATAATTCCAATGCACTTTCTGTGTTTCATGGTCAATATGATGGTCCAAGGGATACAGTAAACCTGAAATGAAGCATCGGAATCTATAACTAGTGTCACAGGAATGTTTCAAAACACAGACAGTAGGAAGAGTCAGTCTACAAATACCTAAGTCGGCATTGTGCCTTTTGTATTTAATTCAGATGCAATTTCTGTGTTTCATCGTCAATAGGAAGGTCAGAGGGATACAGTAAACCTGAAGTGAAGCATCGGAATCTATAACTAGTGTCACAGGAGTGGTTCAAAACATTGTCAGTAAGAAGAGTCAGTCTTCTTGTACTTATGTCGGCATTGTGCCTTTTGTATTTAATTCCAATGCAATTTCTGTGTTTCATCGTCAATAAGAACGTCCAAGGGATACAGTAAACCTGAAGTGAAGCATCGGAATCTATAACTAGTGTCACTGGAATGGTTCAATACAGTCAGTAAGAAGAGTCAGTCTACTTGTACTTAAGTCGGCATTGTGCCTTTTGTATTTAATTCCGATGCAATTTCTGTGTTTCATCGTCAATAAGAAGGTCAGAGGGATACTGAAAACCTGAAGTGAAGCATCGGAATCTATAACCAGTGTCACAGGAATGGTTCAAACATAGACTGTGTGAAGAGTCAGTCTCCTTGTACTTAAGTCAGCATTGTGCCTTTTGTATTTAATTCCGATGCAATTTCTGTGTTTCATCGTCAATAAGGTGGTCAGAGAATTACAGAAAACCTGAAATGAAGCATCGGAATATATAACTAGTGTCACAGGAATGGTTCAAAACATTGACAGTAGGAAGAGTCAGTCTTCTTGTACTTAAGTCAGCATTGTGCCTTTTGTCTTTAATTCCGATGCACTTTCAGTGTTTCATGGTCAATAAGAAGGTCCAAGGGATACAGTAAACCAGAAATGAAGCATCGGAATCTATAACTAGTGTCACAGGAATGTTTCAAAACATAGACAGTAGGAAGAGTCAGTCTACATGTACTTAAGTCGGCATTGTGCCTTTGTATTTAATTCCGATGCAATTTCTGTGTTTCATCGTCAATACGAAGGTCAGAGGGATACATTAAACCTGAAGTGAAGCATCGGAATCTACATCTAGTGTCACAGGAATCGTTGAAATTATAGACAGTAAGGAGAGTCAGTCTTCTTGTACTTAAGTCGGCATTGTGCCATTTGTATTTAAGTCCGATGCAATTTCTGTGTTTCAACGTCAGTAAGAAGGTCAGAGGGATACAGTAAACCTGAAGTGAAGCATCGCAATCTATAACTAGTGTCACAGGAATGGTTCAAAACAGTCAGTAAGAAGAGTCAGACTTCTTGTACTTATGTCGGCATTGCGCATTTTGTATTTAATTCCGATGCAATTTCTGTGTTTCATCGTCAAAAAGAAGGTCCAAGGGATACAGTAAACCTGAAGTGAAGCATCGGAATCTATAACTAGTGTCACAGGAATGGTTCAAAACATTGACAGTAGGAAGAGTCAGTCTTCTTGTACTTAAGTCGGCATTGTGCCTTTTGTATTTAATTCCGATGCAATATCTGTGTTTCATCGTCAATAAGAAGGTCCAAGGGCTACAGTTAACCTGAAGTGAAGCATCGGAATCTCTAACTAGCGTCACAGGAGTGGTTCACAACATAGACAGTAGGAAGAGTCAGTCTACATGTACTTAAGTCGGCATTGTGCCTTTTGTATTTAATTCAGATGCAATTTCTGTGTTTCATCGTCAATAGGAAGGTCAGAGGGATTCAGTAAACCTGAAGTGAAGCATCGGAATCTATAACTAGTGTCACAGGAGTGGTTCAAAACATAGTCAGTAAGAAGAGTCAGTCTTCATGTACTTATGTCGGCATTGTGCCTTTTGTATTTAATTCCGATGCAATTTCTGTGTTTCATCGTTAATAAGAACGTCCAAGGGATACAGTAAACCTGAAGTGAAGCATCGGAATCTATAACTAGTGTCACAGGAATGGTTCAAACATAGACTGTGTGAAGAGTCAGTCTTCTTGTACTTAAGTCGGCATTGTGACCTTTGCATTTAATTCCGAAGCAATTTCTGTGTTTTATCGTCAATAAGAAGATCAGAGGGATACAGAAAACCTGAAGTGAAGCATCGGAATCTATAACCAGTGTCACAGGAATGGTTCGAAACATAGTCAGTAAGAAGAGTCAGTCTTCTTGTACTTAAGTCGGCATTGTGCTTTTCTATTTAATTCCCATGCCATATCTGTGTTTCATCGTCAATAAGAAGGTCCAAGGGATACTGTAAACCTGAAGTGAAGCATCGGAATCTATAACTAGTGTCACAGGAACGGTTCAAAACATAGACAGTAGGAAGAGTCAGTCTTCTTGTACTTAAGTAGCATTGTGCCTTTTGTATTTAATTCCGATGCAATTTCTGTGTTTCAACGTCAATAAGAAGGTCAGAGGGATACAGTAAACCTGAAGTGAAGCATCGGAATCTACAACTAGTGTCACAGGAATGGTTCAATACAGTCAGTAAGAAGAGTCAGTCTCCTTGTACTTAAGTCGGCATTGTGCCATTTGTATTCAATTCCGATGCAATGTCTGTGTTTCATCGTCAATAAGAAGGTCAGAGGGATACTGAAAACCTGAAGTGAAGCATCGGAATCTATAACTAGTGTCACAGGAATGGTTCAAACATAGACTGTGTGAAGAGTCAGTCTTCTTGTACTTAAGTCAGCATTGTGCCTTTTGTATTTCATTCCGATGCAATTTCTGTGTTTCATTGTCAATAAGCAGGTCAGAGAATTACAGAAAACCTGAAGTGAAGCATCGGAATATATAACTAGTGTCACAGGAATGGTTCAAAACATAGACAGTAGGAAGAGTCAGTCTTCTTGTACTTAAGTCAGCATTGTGCCTTTTGTCTTTAAGTCCGATGCACTTTCTGTGTTTCATGGTCAATAAGAAGGTCCAAGGGATACAGTAAACCAGAAATGAAGCATCGGAATCTATAACTAGTGTCACAGGAATGTTTCAAAACATAGAAATTAGGAAGAGTCAGTCTACATGTACTTAAGTCGGCATTGTGCCTTTGTATTTAATTCCGATGCAATTTCTGTGTTTCATCGTCAATAAGAAGGTCAGAGGGATGCAGTAAACCTGAAGTGAAGCATCGGAATCTATAACTAGTGTCACAGGAATGGTTCAAAGCATAGTCAGTAAGAAAGGTCAGTCTTCTTGTTCTTAAGTCTGTATTGTGACTTTTGTATTTAATTCCGAAGCAATATCTGTGTTTTATCGTCAATAAGAAGATCAGAGGGATACAGGAAACCTGAAGTGAAGCATCGGAATCTATAACCAGTGTCACAGGAATGGTTCAAAACATAGTCAGTAAGAAGAGTCAGTCTTCTTGTACTTATGTCGGCATTGTGCCTTTTCTATTTAATTCCGTTGCAATTTCTGTATTTCGTCGCAAATAAGAAGGTCCAAAGGATACAGTAAACCTGAAGTGAAGCATCGGAATCTATAACGAATGTCACAGGAATCGTTTCAAACATAGACAGTAGGAAGAGTCAGTCTTCTTGTACTTAAGTCGGCATTGTGCTTTTCTATTTAATTCCCATGCAATATCTGTGTTTCATCGTCAATAAGAAGGTCCAAGGGATACAGTAAACCTGAAGTGAAGCATCGGAAACTATATCTAGTGTCACAGGAATGGTTCAAAACATAGTCAGTAGGAAGAGTCAGTCTTCCTGTACATAAGTCGGCATTGTGACTTTTGTATTTAATTCCGATGCAATATCTGTGTTTCATCGTCAATAAGAAGGTCCAAGGGCTACAATAAACCTGAAGTAAAGCATCGGAATCTGTAACTATCGTCACAGGAGTGGTTCAAAACATAGACAGTAAGAAGAGTCAGTCTTATTGTACTTTAGTCGGCATTATGCCTTTTCTATTTAATTCCGATGCAATTTCTGTGTTTCATCGTCAATAAGAGGGTCAGAGGGATACAGTAAACCTGAAGTGAAGCATCGGAATCTATAACTAGTGTCACAGGAAAGGTTCAAAACATAGACAGTAAGAAGAGTCAGTCTTCTTGTACTTAAGTCGGCATTGTGCTTTTTCTATTTAAATTCCGATGCAATTTCAGTGTTTCATCGTCAATAAGAATGTCAGAGGGATACAGTAAACCTGAAGTGAAACATCGGAATCTGTAACTTGCGTCACAGGAATCGATCAAAACATAGACAGTAGGAAGAGTCAGTCTTCTTGTACTTAAGTCGGCATTGTGCCTTTTGTATTTAATACCGGTGCAATTTCTGTGTTTCATCGTCAAAAAGAAGGTCAGAGGGATACAGTAAACCTGAAGTGAAGCATCGGAATCTATTACTAGTGTCACAGGAATGGTTCAAAACATAGACAGTAGGAAGAGTCAGCCTACATGTTCTTAAGTCGGCATTGTGCCTTTTGTATTTAATTCAGATGCAATTTCTGTGTTTCATCGTCAATAGGAAGGTCAGAGGGATACAGTAAACCTGAAGTGAAGCATCGGAATCTATAACTAGAGTCACAGGAACGGTTCAAAACATAGACAGTAGGAAGAGTCAGTCTTCTTGTACTTAAGTAGCATTGTGCCTTTTGTATTTAATTCCGATGCAATATCTGTGTTTCATCGTCAGTAAGAAGGTCCAAGGGATACAGTAAACCTGAAGTGAAGCATCGGAATCTGTAACTAGCGTCACAGGAGAGGTTGAAAACATAGTCATTAAGAAGAGTCAGTCTTCTTGTACTTAAGTCGGCATTGTGCCTTTTCTATTTAAATCCGATGCACTTTCTGTGTTTCATCGTCAATAAGATAGTCAGAGGGATACAGTAAACCTGAAGTGTAGCATCGTAATCTATAACTAGTGTCACAGGAATGGTTCAAATCATAGTCAGTAAGAAGAGTCAGTCTTCTTGTACTTAAGTCGGCATTGTGCTTTTTCTATTTAATTCCGATGCAATTTCAGTGTTTCATCGTCAATAAGAATGTCAGCGGGATACAGTAAACCTGAAGTGAAGCATCGGATTCTATATCTAGTGTCACAAGAATGGTTCAAAACGTAGACAGTAAGGAGAGTCAGTCTTCTTGTACTTAAGTCGGCATTGTGCCATTTGCATTTAATTCCGATGCAATTTCTGTGTTTCAACGTCAAGAAGAAGGTCAGAGGGATACAGTAAACCTGAAGTGATGCATCGGAATCAATTACTAGTGTCACAGGAATGGTTCAAAACAGTCAGTAAGAAGAGTCAGTCTCCTTGTACTTAAGTCGGCATTGTGCCTTTTGTATTTAATTCCGATGCAATTTCTGTGTTTCATCGTCAATAAGAAGGTCAGAGGGATACTGAAAACCTGAAGTGAAGCATCGGAATCTATAACTAGTGTCACAGGAATGGTTCAAACATAAACTGTGTGAAGAGTCAGTCTTCTTGTACTTATGTCAGCATTGTGCCTTTTGTATTTAATTCCGATGCAATGTCTGTGTTTCATCGTCAATACGAAGGTCAGAGAATTACAGAAAACCTGAAGTGAAGCATCCTAATATATGACTAGTGTCACAGGAATGGTTCAAAACATAGACAGTAGGAAGAGGCAGTCTTCTTGTCCTTAAGTCAGCATTGTGCCTTTTGTCTTTAATTCCGATGCACTTTCTGTGTTTCATGGTCAATAAGAAGGTCCAAGGGATATAGTAAACCAGAAATGAAGCATCAGAATCTATAACTAGTTTCACAGGATTGTTTCAAAACATAGACAGTAGGAAGAGTCAGTCTACATGTACTTAAGTCGGCATTGTGCCTTTGTATTTAATTCCGATGCAATTTCTGTGTTTCATCGTCAATAAGAAGGTCAGAAGGATACAGTAAACCTGAAGTGAAGCATCGGAATCTATAACTAGTGTCACAGGAATGGTTCATAGCATAGACAGTAAGAATGGTCAGTCTTCTTGTACTTAAGTCGGCATTGTGACTTTTGTATTTCATTCCGATGCAATTTCTGTGTTTTATCGTCAATAAGAAGATCAGAGGGATACAGAAAACCTGAAGTGAAGCATCGGAATCTATAACTAATGTCACAGGAATCGTTTCAAACATAGACAGTAGGAAGAGTCAGTCTTCTTGTACTTAAGTCGGCATTGTGCTTTTCTATTTAATTCCCATGCAATATCTGTGTTTCATCGTCAATAAGAAGGTCCCAGGGATACAGTAAACCTGAAGTGAAGCATCGGAATCTATATCTAGTGTCACAGGAATGCTTCAAAACATAGACAGTAGGAAGAGTCAGTCTTCCTGTACTTAAGTCGGCATTGTCCCTTTGGTATTTAATTCCGATGCAATATCTGTGTTTCATCGTCAATAAGAAGGTCCAAGGGCTACAATAAACCTGAAGTAAAGCATCAGAATCTGTAACTATCGTCACAGGAGTGGTTCAAAACATAGACAGTAGGAAGAGTCAGTCTTATTGTACTTTAGTCAGCATTATGCTTTTTCTATTTAATTCCGATGCAATTTCTGTGTTTCATCGTCAATTAGAAGGTCAGAGGGATACAGTAAACCTGAAGTGAAGCATCGGAATCTATAACTAGTGTCACAGGAAAGGTTCAAAACCTAGACAGTAAGAAGAGTCAGTCTTCTTGTACTTAAGTCGGCATTGTGCTTTTTCTATTTCATGTCGATGCAATTTCAGTGTTTCATCGTCAGTAAGAATGTCAGAGGGATACAGTAAACCTGAAGTGAAACATCGGAATCTCTAACTTGCGTCACAGGAATCGTTCAAAACATAGACAGTAGGAAGAGTCAGTCTTCTTGTACTTAAGTCGGCATTGTGCCTTTTGTATTTAATTCCGGTGCAATTTCTGTGTTTCATCGTCAAATAGAAGGTCAGAGGTATACAGTAAACCTGAAGTGAAGCATCGGAATCTGCAACTAGCGTCACAGGAGTGGTCCAAAACATAGACAGTTTATAAGAGTCAGTCTTCTTGTACTTAAGTCGACATTGTGCCTTTTCTATTTAATTGCGATGCAATTTCTGTGTTTCATCGTCAATAAGAAGGTCAGAGGGATACAGTAAACCTGAAGTGTAGCATCGGAATCTATAACTAGTGTCACAGGAATTGTTCAAATCATAGTCAGTAAGAAAAGTCAGTCTTCTTGTACTTAAGTCGGCATTGTGCTTTTTCTATTTCATTTCGATGCAATTTCAGTGTTTCATCGTCTACAAGAATGTCAGAGGGATACAGTAAACCTGAAGTGAAGCATCGCAATCTATAACCAGTGTCACAGGAATGGTTCAAAACAGTCAGTAAGAAGAGTCAGTCTCCTTGTACTTAAGTCTGCATTGCGCATTTTGTATTTATTCCGATGCAATTTCTGTCTTTCATCGTCAAAAAGAAGGTCAGAGGGATACAGTAAACCTGAAGTGAAGCATCGGAATCTATAACTAGTGTCACAGGAATGGTTCAAAACATAGACAGTAGGAAGAGTCAGTCTTCTTGTACCTAAGTCGATATTGTGACTTTTGTATTTAATTCCGATGCAATATCTGTGTTTCATCGTCAATAAGAAGGTCCAAGGGCTATAGTTAACCTGAAGTGAAGCATCGGAATCTGTAACTACTGTCAGAGGAATAGTTCAAAACATAGACAGTAAAAAAAGTCAGTCTTCTTGTACTTAAGTCGGCATTGTGCTTTTCTATTTAATTCCGATGCAATATCTGAGTTTCATCGTCAATAAGACGGTCCAAGGGCTACAGTAAACCTGAAGTGAAGCATCGGAATCTATATCTAGTGTCACAGGAATGGTTCAAAACATAGACAGTAGGAAGTGTCAGTCTTCTTGTACTTAAGTCGCCATTTTGCCTTTTGCATTTAATTCAGATGCAATATCTGTGTTTCATCGTCAATAGGAAGGTCCAAGGGCTACAGTAAACCTGAAGTGAAGCATCGGAATCTGTAACTAGCGTCACAGGAGTGGTTCAAAACATAGACAGTAAGAAGAGTCAGTCTTCTTGTACTTAAGTCGGCACTGTGCCTTTTCTATTTAATTCCGATGCAATTTCTGTGTATCATCGTCAATTAGAAGGTCAGAGGGATACAGTAAACCTGAAGAGAGACATCGGAATCTGTAACTTGCGTCACAGGAATCGTTCAAAACATAGACAGTAGGAAGAGCCAGTCTTCTTGTACTTAAATCGGCATTGTGCTTTTTCTATTTCTTTTCGATGCAATTTCAGTGTTTCATCGTCAACAAGAATGTCAGAGGGAAACAGTAAACCTCAAGGGAAGCATCGGAATCTGTAACTTGCGTCAGAGGATTGGTTCAAAACATAGACAATAAGAAGAGTCGGTCTTCTTGTACTTAAGTCGGCATTGTGCCTTTTCTATTTAATTCCGATGCAATATCTGTGTTTCATCGTCAAAAAGAAGTCCAAGGGCTACAGTTAACCTGAAGTGAAGCATCGGAATCTGTAACTAGCGTCACAGGAGTGGTTCAAAACATAGTCAGTACGAGGAGTCAGTCTTCTTGTACTTAAGTCGGCATTGTGCCTTTTCTATTTAATTCCGATGCAATTTCTGTGTTTCATCGACAATAAGAAGATCAGAGGGATACAGTAAACGTGAAGTGTAGCAACGGAATCTACAACTAGTGTCACAGGAATGGTTCAAACCATAGTCAGTGAGAAGAGTCAGTCTTCTTGTACTTAAGTCGGCATTGTGCTTTTTCTATTTCATACCGATGCAATTCCACTGTTTCATCGTCAATACGAATGTCAGAGGGATACAGTAAACCTGAAGAGAAACATCGGAATCTGTAACTTGCGTCACAGGAATCGTTCAAAACATAGACAGTAGGAAGAGTCAGTCATCTTGTACTTAAGTCGGCATTGTGCCTTTTGTATTTAATTCCGGTGCAATTTCTGTGTTTCATCTTCAATAAGATGGTCCAAGGGATACAGTAAACCTGAAGTGAAGCATCGCAATCTATAACTAGTGTCACAGGAATGGTTCAAAAGAGTCAATAAGAAGAGTTAGACTTCTTGTACTTAAGTCGGCGTTGTGCATTTTGTATTTAATTCCGATGCAATTTCTGTGTTTCATCGTCATTTAGAAGGTCAGAGGGATACAGTAAACCTGAAGTGTAGCATCGGAATCTATAACTAGTGTCACAGGAATGGTTAAATCATAGCCAGTAAGAAAAGTCAGTCTTCTTGTACTTAAGTCGGCATTGTGCTTTTTCCATTTCATTCCGATGCAATTTCAGTGTTTCACCGACAATAAGAATGTCAGAGGGATACAGTAAAACTGAAGGGAAGCTTCGGAATCTGTAACTTGCGTCAGAGGAATGGTTCAAAACATAGACAGTAAGAAGAGTCAGTCTTTTTGTACTTAAGTCGGCATTGTGCTTTTTCTATTTTATTCCGATGCAATTTCTGTGTTTCAACATTAATAAGAAGGTCCAAGGGATACAGTAAACCTGAAGTGAAGCATCGGAATCTATATCTAGTGTCACAGGAATGGTTCAAATTATAGGCACTAAGGAGAGTCAGTCTTCTTGTACTTAACTCGGCATTGTGCCATTTGTATTTTATTCCGATGCAATTTCTGTGTTTCAACGTCAATAAGAAGGTCAGAGGGATACAGTTAACCTGAAGTGAAGCATCGCAATCTATAACTAGTGTCACAGGAATGTTTCAAAACATAGACAGTAGGAAGAGTCAGTCCACATGTACTTAAGTCGGCATTGTGCTTTTTCTATTTCTTTCCGATGCAATTTCAGTGTTTCATCGTCAATAAGAATGTCAGAGGGATACAGTAAACCTGAAGTGAAACATCGGAATCTGTAACTTGCGTCACAGGAATCGTTCAAAACATAGACAGTAGGAAGAGTCAGTCTTCTTGTACTTAAGTCGGCATTGTGCCTTTTGTATTTAATTCCGGTGCAATTTCTGTGTTTCATCGTCAAATAAAAGGTCCAAGGACTACAGTAAACCTGAAGTGAAGCATCGGAATCTGCAACTAGCGTCACAGGAGTGGTCCAAAACATAGACAGTTTATAAGAGTCAGTCTTCTTGTACTTAAGTCGGCTTTGTGCCTTTTCTATTTAATTGCGATGCAATTTCTGTGTTTCATCGTCAATAAGAAGGTCAGAGGGATACAGTAAACCTGAAGTGTAGCATCGGAATCTATAACTAGTGTCACAGGAATTGTTCAAATCATAGTCAGTAAGAAAAGTCAGTCTTCTTGAACTTAAGTCGGCATTGTGCTTTTTCTATTTTATTTCGATGCAATTTCAGTGTTTCATCGTCAACAAGAATGTCGGAGGGATACAGTAAACCTGAAGTGAAGCATCGCAATCTATAACTAGTGTCACAGGAATGGTTCAAAGCAGTCAGTAAGAAGAGTCAGTCTTCTTGTACTTAAGTCGGCATTGCGCATTTTGTATTTAATTCCGATGCAATTTCTGTGTTTCATCGTCAAAAAGAAGGTCAGAGGGATACAGTAAACCTGAAGTGAAGCATCGGAATCTATAACTAGTGTCACAGGAATGGTTCAAAACATAGACAGTAGGAAGAGTCAGTCTTCTTGTACCTAAGTCGATATTGTGACTTTTGTATTTAATTCCGATGCAATATCTGTGTTTCATCGTCAATAAGAAGGTCCAAGGGCTACAGTTAACCTGAAGTGAAGCATCGGAATCTGTAACTAGCGTCAGAGGAATAGTTCAAAACATAGACAGTAAAAAAAGTCAGTCTTCTTGAACTTAAGTCGGCATTGTGCTTTTCTATTTAATTCCGATGCAATATCTGTGTTTCATCGTCAAAAAGAAGGTCCAAGGGATACAGTAAACCTGAAGTGAAGCATCGGAATCTATATCTAGTGTCACAGGAATGGTTCAAAACATAGACAGTAGGAAGAGTCAGTCTTCTTGTACTTAAGTCGCCATTTTGCCTTTTGCATTTAATTCAGATGCAATATCTGTGTTTCATCGTCAATAGGGAGGTCCAAAGGCTACAGTAAACCTGAAGTGAAGCATCGGAATCTGTAACTAGCGTCACAGGAGTGGTTCAAAACATAGACAGTAAGAAGAGTCAGTCTCCTTGTACTTAAGTCGGCACTGTGCCTTTTCTATTTAATTCCGATCCTATTTCTGTGTATCATCGTCAATTAGAAGGTCAGAGGGATACAGTAAACCTGAAGAGAAACATCGGAATCTGTAACTTGCGTCACAGGAAACGTTCAAAACATAGACAGTAGGAAGAGTCAGTCTTCTTGTACTTAAGTCGGCATTGTGCTTTTTCTATTTCATTTCGATGCAATTTCAGTGTTTCATCGTCAACAAGAATGTCAGAGGGATACAGTAAACCTGAAGTGAAGCAACGCAATCTATAACCAGTGTCACAGGAATGGTTCAAAACAGTCAGTAAGAAGAGTCAGTCTTCTTGTACTTAAGTCGGCATTGCGCATTTTGTATTTAATTCCGATGCAATTTCTGTCTTTCATCGTCAAAAAGAAGGTCAGAGGGATACAGTAAACCTGAAGTGAAGCATCGGAATCTATAACTAGTGTCACAGGAATGGTTCAAAACATAGACAGTAGGAAGAGTCGGTCATCTTGTACCTAAGTCGATATTGTGACTTTTGTATTTAATTCCGGTGCAATTTCTGTGTTTCATCGTCAAAAAGAAGGTCAGAGGGATACAGTAAACCTGAAGTGAAGCATCGGAATCTATAACTAGTGTCACAGGAACGGTTCAAAACATAGACAGTAGGAAGAGTCAGTCTTCTTGTACTTAAGCGGGAATTGTGCTTTTTGTATTTAATTCCGACGCTATATCTGTGTTTCATCGACAATAAGAAGGTCCAAGGGCTACAGTAAACCTGAAGTGAAGCATCGGAATCTGTAACTAGCGTCACAGGAGTGATCCAAAACATAGACAGTTTATAAGAGTCAGTCTTCTTGTACTTAAGTCGGCATTGTGCCTTTTCTATTTAATTCCGATGCAATTTCTGTGTTTCATCGTCAATAAGAAGGTCAGAGGGATACAGTAAACCTGAAGTGTAGCATTGGAATCTATAACTAGTGTCACAGGAATATTTCAAATCATAGTCAGTAAGAAAAGTCAGTCTTCTTGTACTTAAATCGGCATTGTGCTTTTTCTATTTCTTTTCGATGCAATTTCAGTGTTTCATCGTCAACAAGAATCTCAGAGGGATACAGTAAACCTGAAGGGAAGCATCGGAATCTGTAACTAGCGTCACAGGAGTGGTTCAAAACATAGTCAGTACGAGGAGTCAGTCTTCTTGTACTTATATCGGCATTGTGCCTTTTGTATTTAATTCCGATGCAATTTCTGTGTTTCATCGACAATAAGAAGATCAGAGGGATACAGTAAACCTGAAGTGTAGCAACGGAATCTACAACTAGTGTCACAGGAATGGTTCAAATCATAGTCAGTGAGAAGAGTCAGTCTTCTTGTACTTAAGTCGGCATTGTGCTTTTTCTATTTCATACCGATGCAATTCCAGTGTTTCATCGTCAATACGAATGTCAGAGGGATACAGTAAACCTGAAGTGAAACATCGGAATCTGTAACTTGCGTCACAGGAATCGTTCAAAACATAGACAGTAGGAAGAGTCAGTCTTCTTGTACTTAAGTCGGCATTGTGCCTTTTGTATTTAATTCCGGTGCAATTTCTGTGTTTCATCTTCAATAAGAAGGTCCAAGGGATACAGTAAACCTGAAGTGAAGCATCGCAATCTATAACTAGTGTCACAGGAAAGGTTCAAAACAGTCAGTAAGAAGAGTCAGACTTCTTGTACTTAAGTCGGCATTGTGCATTTTGTATTTAATTCCGATGCAATTTCTGTGTTTCATCGTCAATTAGAAGGTCAGAGGGATACAGTAAACCTGAAGTGAAACATCGGAATCTGTAACTTGCGTCACAGGAATCGTTCAAAACATAGACAGTAGGAAGAGTCAGTCTTCTCGTACTTAAGTCGGTAATGTGCCTTTTGTATTTAATTCCGGTGCAATTTCTATGTTTCATCGTCAAATAAAATTTCAGAGGTATACAGTAGACCTGAAGTGAAGCATCGGAATCTATAACTAGTGTCACAGGAACGGTTCAAAACATAGACAGTAGGAAGAGTCAGTGTTCTTGTACATAAGTCGCCATTGTGCTTTTTGTATTTAATTCCGATGCTATATCTGTGTTTCATCGACAATAAGAAAGTCCAAGGACTACAGTAATTCTGAAGGGAAACATCGGAATCTGCAACTAGCGTCACAGGAGTGGTCCAAAGCATAGACAGTTTATAAGAGTCAGTTTTCTTGTACTTAAGTCGGCTTTGTGCCTTTTCTATTTAATTGCGATGCAATTTCTGTGTTTCATCGTCAATAAGAAGGTCAGAGGGATACAGTAAACCTGAAGTGTAGCATCGGAATCTATAACTAGTGTCACAGGAATTGTTCAAATCATAGTCAGTAAGAAAAGTCAGTCTTCTTGAACTTAAGTCGGCATTGTGCTTTTTCTATTTCATTTCGATGAAATTTCAGTGTTTCAACGTCAACAAGAATGTCAGAGGGATGCAGTAAACCTGAAGTGAACCATCGGAATCTATAACTAGTGTCACAGGAATGGTTCAAAACATAGACAGTAGGAAGAGTCAGTCTTCTTGTACCTAAGTCGATATTGTGACTTTTGCATTTAATTCCGATGCAATATCTGTGTTTCATCGTCAGTAAGAAGGTCCAAGGGCTACAGTTAACCTGAAGTGAAGCATCGGAATCTGTAACTAGCGTCAGAGGAATAGTTCAAAACATAGACAGTAAAAAAAGTCAGTCGTCTTGTACTTAAGTCGGCATTGTGCTTTTCTATTTAATTCCGATGCAATATCTGTGTTTCATCGTCAAAAAGAAGGTCAGAGGGATACAGTAAACCTGAAGTGAAGCATCGGAATCTATAACTAGTGTCACAGGAACGGTTCAAAACATAGACAGTAGGAAGAGTCAGTCTTCTTGTACTTAAGTCGGCATTGTGCTTTTTGTATTTAATTCCGATGCTATATCTGTGTTTCATCGACAATAAGAAGGTCCAAGGGCTACAGTAAACCTGAAGTGAAGCATCGGAATCTGTAACTAGCGTCACAGGAGTGGTCCAAAACATAGACAGTTTATAAGAGTCAGTCTTCTTGTACTTCAGTCGGCATTGTGCCTTTTCTATTTAATTCCGATGCAATTTCTGTGTTTCATCGTCAATAAGAAGGTCAGAGGGATACAGTAAACCTGAAGTGTAGCATTGGAATCTATAACTAGTGTCACAGGAATATTTCAAATCACAGTCAGTAAGAAAAGTCAGTCTTCTTGTACTTAAATCGGCATTGTGCTTTTTCTATTTCTTTTCGATGCAATTTCAGTGTTTCATCGTCAACAAGAATGTCAGACTGATACAGTAAACCTGAAGGGAAGCATCGGAATCTGTAACTTGCGTCAGAGGATTGGTTCAAAACATAGACAATAAGAAGAGTCGGTCTTCTCGTACTTAAGTCGGCATTGTGCCTTTTCTATCTAATTCAAAAGCAATATCTGTGTTTCATCTTCAATAAGAAGGTCCAAGGGATATAGTAACCCTGAAGTGAAGCATCGGAATCTATATCTAGTGTCACAGGAATGGTTGAAGTTATAGACAGTGAGGAGAGTCAGTCTTCTTGTACTTAAGTCGGCATTGTGCCATTTGTATTTAAGTCCGATGCAATTTCTGTGTTTCAACGTCAATAAGAGGGTCAGAGGGATACAGTAAACCTGATGTGAAGCATCGCAATCTATAACTAGTGTCACAGGAATGGTTCAAAACAGTCAGTAAGAAGAGTCAGACTTCTTGTACTTAAGTCGGCATTGTGCATTTTGTTTTTAATTCCGATGCAATTTCTGTGTTTCATCGTCAATTAGAAGGTCAGAGGGATACAGTAAACCTGAAGTGTAGCATCGGAATCTATAACTAGTGTCACAGTAATGGTTCAAAACATAGGCAGTAGGAAGTGTCAGTCTTCTTGTACTTAAGTCGGCATTGTGCCATTTGTATTTAATTCCGATGCAATTTCTGTGTTTCAACGTCCACAAGAAGGTCAGAGGGATACAGTTAACCTGAAGTGAAGCATCGCAATCTATAACTAGTGTCACAGGAATGTTTCAAAACATAGACAGTAGGATGAGTCAGTCCACATGTACTTAAGTCGGCATTGTGCTTTTTCTATTTCATTCCGATGCAATTTCAGTGTTTCATCGTCAATAAGAATGTCAGAGGGATACAGTAAACCTGCAGTGAAACATCGGAATCTGTAACTTGCGTCACAGGAATCGTTCAAAACATAGACAGTAGGAAGAGTCAGTCTTCTTGTACTTAAGTCGGCATTGTGCCTTTTGTATTTAATTCCGGTGCAATTTCTGTGTTTCATCGTCAAATAAAAGGTCAGAGGTATACAGTAAACCTGAAGTGAAGCATCGGAATCTATAACTAGTGTCACAGGAACGGTTCAAATCATTGACAGTAGGAAGAGTCAGTGTTCTTGTACATAAGTCGGCATTGTGCTTTTTGTATTTAATTCCGATGCTATATCTGTGTTTCATCGACAATAAGAAGGTCCAAGGACTACAGTAAACCTGAAGTGAAAAATCGGAATCTGCAACTAGCGTCACAGGAGTGGTCCAAAACATAGACAGTTTATAAGAGTCAGTCTTCTTGTACTTAAGTCGGCTTTGTGCCTTTTCTATTTAATTGCGATGCAATTTCTGTGTTTCGTCGTCAATAAGAAAGTCAGAGGGATACAGTAAACCTGAAGTGTAGCATCGGAATCTATAACTAGTGTCACAGGAATTGTTCAAATCATAGTAAGTAAGAAAAGTCAGTCTTCTTGTACTTAAGTCGGCACTGTGCCTTTTCTATTTAATTCCGATGCAATTTCTGTGTATCATCGTCAATTAGAAGGTCAGAGGGATACAGTAAACCTGAAGAGAAACATCGGAATCTGTAACTTGCGTCACAGGAATCGTTCAAAACATAGACAGTAGGAAGAGTCAGTCTTCTTGTACTTAAGTCGGCATTGTGCCTTTTGTATTTAATTCCGGTGCAATTTCTGTGTTTCATCGTCAAAAAGAAGGTCAGAGGGATACAGTAAACCTGAAGTGAAGCATCGGAATCTATAACTAGTGTCACAGGAACGGTTCAAAACATAGACAGTAGGAAGAGTCAGTCATCTTGTACTTAAGTCGGCATTGTGCTTTTTGTATTTAATTCCGATGCTATATCTGTGTTTCGTCGACAATAAGAAGGTCCAAGGGCTACAGTAAACCTGAAGTGAAGCATCGGAATCTGTAACTAGCGTCACAGGAGTGGTCCAAAACATAGACAGTTTATAGAGTCAGTCTTCTTGTACTTAAGTCGGCATTGTGCCTTTTCTATTTAATTCCGATGCAATTTCTGTGTTTCATCGTCAATAAGAAGGTCAGAGGGATACAGTAAACCTGAAGTGTAGCATTGGAATCTAAAACTAGTGTCACAGGAATATTTCAAATCATAGTCAGTAAGAAAAGTCAGTCTTCTTGTACTTAAATCGACATTGTGCTTTTTCTATTTCTTTTCGATGCAATTTCAGTGTTTCATCGTCATCAAGAATGTCAGAGGGATACAGTAAACCTGAAGGGAAGCATCGGAATCTGCAACTTGCGTCAGAGGATTGGTTCAAAACATAGACAATAAGAAGAGTCGGTCTTCTTGTACTTAAGTCGGCATTGTGCCTTTTCTATTTAATTCCGATGCAATTTCTGTGTTTCATCTTCAATAAGAAGGTCCAAGGGATACAGTAAACCTGAAGTGAAGCATCGGAATCTATATCTAGTGTCACAGGAATGGTTGAAATTATAGACAGTAAGGAGAGTCAGTCTTCTTGTACTTAAGTCGGCATTGTGCCATTTGTATTTAAGTCCGATGCAATTTCTGTGTTTCAACGTCAATAAGAAGGTCAGAGGGATACAGTAAACCTGAAGTGAAGCATCACAATCTATAACTAGTGTCACAGGAATGGTTCAAAGCTGTCAGTAAGAAGAGTCAGACTTCTTGTACTTAAGTCGGCATTGTGCATTTTGCATTTAATTCCGATGCAATTTCTGTGTTTCATCGTCAAAAAGAAGGTCAGAGGGATACAGTAAACCTGAAGTGACGCATCGGAATCTATAACTAGTGTCACAGGAATGGTTCAAAACATAGACAGTAGGAAGAGTCAGCCTTCTTGTACTTAAGTCGGCATTGTGCCTTTTGTATTTAATTCCGATGCAATATCTGTGTTTCATCGTCAAAAAGAAGGTCCAAGGGCTAGAGTTAACCTGAAGTGAAGCATCGGAATCTGTAACTAGCGTCACAGGAGTGGTTCAAATCATAGTCAGTGAGAAGAGTCAGTCTTCTTGTACTTAAGTCGGCATTGTGCTTTTTCTATTTCATACCGATGCAATTCCAGTGTTTCATCGTCAATACGAATGTCAGAGGGATACAGTAAACCAGAAGAGAAACATCGGAATCTGTAACTTGCGTCACAGGAATCGTTCAAAACATAGACAGTAGGAAGAGTCAGTCTTCTTGTACTTAAGTCGGCATTGTGCCTTTTGTATTTAATTCCGGTGCAATTTCTGTGTTTCATCGTCAAAAAGAAGGTCAGAGGGATACAGTAAACCTGAAGTGAAGCATCGGAATCTATAACTAGTGTCACAGGAACGGTTCAAAGCATAGACAGTAGGAAGAGTCAGTCTTCTTGTACTTAAGTCGGCATTGTGCTTTTTGTATTTAATTCCGATGCTATATCTGTGTTTCATCGACAATAAGAAGGTCCAAGGGCTACAGTAAACCTGAAGTGAAGCATCGGAATCTGTGACTAGCGTCACAGGAGTGGTCCAAAACATAGATAGTTTATAAGAGTGAGTCTTCTTGTACTTAAGTTGGCATTGTGCCTTTTCTATTTAATTCCGATGCAATTTCTGTGTTTCATCGTCAATAAGAAGGTCAGAGGGATACAGTATACCTGAAGTGTAGCATTGGAATCTAAAACTAGTGTCACAGGAATATTTCAAATCATAGTCAGTAAGAAAAGTCAGTCTTCTTGTACTTAAATCGGCATTGTGCTTTTTCTATTTCTTTTCGATGCAATTTCAGTGTTTCATCGTCATCAAGAATGTCAGAGGGATGTAGTAAACCTGAAGGGAAGCATCGGAATCTGTAACTTGCGTCAGAGGATTGGTTCAAAACATAGACAATAAGAAGAGTCGGTCTTCTTGTACTTAAGTAGGCATTGTGCCTTTTCTATTTAATTCCGATGCAATATCTGTGTTTCATCTTCAATAAGAAGGTCCAAGGGATACAGTAAACCTGAAGTGAAGCATCGGAATCTATATCTAGTGTCACAGGAATGGTTGAAATTATAGCCAGTAAGGAGAGTCAGTCTTCTTGTACTTAAGTCGGCATTGTGCCATTTGTATTTAGGTCCGATGCAATTTCTGTGTTTCAACGTCAATAAGAAGGTCAGAGGGATACAGTAAACCTGAAGTGAAGCATCACAATCTATAACTAGTGTCACAGGAATGGTTCAAAGCAGTCAGTAAGAAGAGTCAGACTTCTTGTACTTAAGTCGGCATTGTGCATTTTGCATTTAATTCCGATGCAATTTCTGTGTTTCATCGTCAAAAAGAAGGTCAGAGGGATACAGTAAACCTGAAGTGACGCATCGGAATCTATAACTAGTGTCACAGGAATGGTTCAAAACATAGACAGTAGGAAGAGTCAGCCTTCTTGTACTTAAGTCGGCATTGTGCCTTTTGTATTTAATTCCGATGCAATATCTGTGTTTCATCGTCAAAAAGAAGGTCAGAGGGATACAGTAAACCTGAAGTGACGCATCGGAATCTATAACTAGTGTCACAGGAATGGTTCAAAACATAGTCAGTACGAGGAGTCAGTCTTCTTGTACTTAAGTCGGCATTGTGCCTTTTCTATTTAATTCCGATGCAATTTCTGTGTTTCATCGACAATAAGAAGGTCAGAGGGATACAGTAAACCTGAGGTGAAGCATCGGAATCTATAACTAGTGTCACAGGAACGGTTCAAAACATAGACAGTAGGAAGAGTCAGTCATCTTGTACTTAAGTCGGCATTGTGCTTTTTGTATTTAATTCCGATGCTATATCTGTGTTTCATCGACAATAAGAAGGTCCAAGGGCTACAGTAAACCTGAAGTGAAGCATCGGAATCTGTAACTAGCGTCACAGGAGTGGTCCAAAACACAGACAGTTTATAGAGTCAGTCTTCTTGTACTTAAGTCGGCATTGTGCCTTTTCTATTTAATTCCGATGCAATTTCTGTGTTTCATCGTCAATAAGAAGGTCAGAGGGATACAGTAAACCTGAAGTGTAGCATTGGAATCTAAAACTAGTGTCACAGGAATATTTCAAATCATAGTCAGTAAGAAAAGTCAGTCTTCTTGTACTTAAATCGGCATTGTGCTTTTTCTATTTCTTTTCGATGCAATTTCAGTGTTTCATCGTCATCAAGAATGTCAGAGGGATACAGTAAACCTGAAGGGAAGCATCGGAATCTGCAACTTGCGTCAGAGGATTGGTTCAAAACATAGACAATAAGAAGAGTCGGTCTTCTTGTACTTAAGTCGGCATTGTGCCTTTTCTATTTAATTCCGATGCAATTTCTGTGTTTCATCTTCAATAAGAAGGTCCAAGGGATACAGTAAACCTGAAGTGAAGCATCGGAATCTATATCTAGTGTCACAGGAATGGTTGAAATTATAGACAGTAAGGAGAGTCAGTCTTCTTGTACTTAAGTCGGCATTGTGCCATTTGTATTTAAGTCCGATGCAATTTCTGTGTTTCAACGTCAATAAGAAGGTCAGAGGGATACAGTAAACCTGAAGTGAAGCATCACAATCTATAACTAGTGTCACAGGAATGGTTCAAAGCTGTCAGTAAGAAGAGTCAGACTTCTTGTACTTAAGTCGGCATTGTGCATTTTGCATTTAATTCCGATGCAATTTCTGTGTTTCATCGTCAAAAAGAAGGTCAGAGGGATACAGTAAACCTGAAGTGACGCATCGGAATCTATAACTAGTGTCACAGGAATGGTTCAAAACATAGACAGTAGGAAGAGTCAGCCTTCTTGTACTTAAGTCGGCATTGTGCCTTTTGTATTTAATTCCGATGCAATATCTGTGTTTCATCGTCAAAAAGAAGGTCCAAGGGCTAGAGTTAACCTGAAGTGAAGCATCGGAATCTGTAACTAGCGTCACAGGAGTGGTTCAAATCATAGTCAGTGAGAAGAGTCAGTCTTCTTGTACTTAAGTCGGCATTGTGCTTTTTCTATTTCATACCGATGCAATTCAAGTGTTTCATCGTCAATACGAATGTCAGAGGGATACAGTAAACCTGAAGAGAAACATCGGAATCTGTAACTTGCGTCACAGGAATCGTTCAAAACATAGACAGTAGGAAGAGTCAGTCTTCTTGTACTTAAGTCGGCATTGTGCCTTTTGTATTTAATTCCGGTGCAATTTCTGTGTTTCATCGTCAAAAAGAAGGTCAGAGGGATACAGTAAACCTGAAGTGAAGCATCGGAATCTATAACTAGTGTCACAGGAACGGTTCAAAACATAGACAGTAGGAAGAGTCAGTCTTCTTGTACTTAAGTCGGCATTGTGCTTTTTGTATTTAATTCCGATGCTATATCCGTGTTTCATCGACAATAAGAAGGTCCAAGGGCTACAGTAAACCTGAAGTGAAGCCTCGGAATCTGTGACTAGCGTCACAGGAGTGGTCCAAAACATAGACAGTTTATAAGAGTCAGTCTTCTTGTACTTAAGTCGGCATTGTGCCTTTTCTATTTAATTCCGATGCAATTTCTGTGTTTCATCGTCAATAAGAAGGTCAGAGGGATACAGTAAACCTGAAGTGTAGCATTGGAATCTAAAACTAGTGTCACAGGAATATTTCAAATCATAGTCAGTAAGAAAAGTTAGTCTTCTTGTACTTAAATCGGCATTGTGCTTTTTCAATTTCTTTTCGATGCAATTTCAGTGTTTCATCGTCATCAAGAATGTCAGAGGGATATAGTAAACCTGAAGGGAAGCATCGGAATCTGTAACTTGCGTCAGAGGATTGGTTCAAAACATAGACAATAAGAAGAGTCGGTCTTCTTGTACTTAAGTCGGCATTGTGCCTTTTCTATTTAATTCCGATGCAATTTCTGTGTTTCATCTTCAATAAGAAGGTCCAAGGGATACAGTTAACCTGAAGTGAAGCATCGGAATCTATATCTAGTCTCACAGGAATGGTTGAAATTATAGACAGTAAGGAGAGTCAGTCTTCTTGTACTTAAGTCGGCATTGTGCCATTTGTATTTAAGTCCGATGCAATTTCTGTGTTTCAACGTCAATAAGAAGGTCAGAGGGATACAGTAAACCTGAAGTGAAGCATCACAATCTATAACTAGTGTCACAGGAATGGTTCAAAGCAGTCAGTAAGAAGAGTCAGACTTCTTGTACTTAAGTCGGCATTGTGCATTTTGCATTTAATTCCGATGCAATTTCTGTGTTTCATCGTCAAAAAGAAGGTCAGAGGGATACAGTAAACCTGAAGTGACGCATCGGAATCTATAACTAGTGTCACAGGAATGGTTCAAAACATAGACAGTAGGAAGAGTCAGCCTTCTTGTACTTAAGTCGGCATTGTCCCTTTTGTATTTAATTCCGATGCAATATCTGTGTTTCATCGTCAAAAAGAAGGTCCAAGGGCTACGGTTAACCTGAAGTGAAGCATCGGAATCTGTAACTAGCGTCACAGGAGTGGTTCAAAACATAGTCAGTACGAGGAGTCAGTCTTCTTGTACTTATGTCGGCATTGTGCCTTTTCTATTTAATTCCGATGCAATTACTGTGTTTCATCGGCAATAAGAAGATCAGAGGGATACAGTAAACCTGAAGTGTAGCAACGGAATCTACAACTAGTGTCACAGGAATGGTTCAAATCATAGTCAGTGGGAAGAGTCAGTCTTCTTGTACTTAAGTCGGCATTGTGCTTTTTCTATTTCATACCGATGCAATTCCAGTGTTTCATCGTCAATACGAATGTCAGAGGGATACAGTAAACCAGAAGAGAAACATCGGAATCTGTAACTTGCGTCACAGGAATCGTTCAAAACATAGACAGTAGGAAGAGTCAGTCTTCTTGTACTTAAGTCGGCATTGTGCCTTTTGTATTTAATTCCGGTGCAATTTCTGTGTTTCATCGTCAAAAAGAAGGTCAGAGGGATACAGTAAACCTGAAGTGAAGCATCGGAATCTATAACTAGTGTCACAGGAACGGTTCAAAACATAGACAGTAGGAAGAGTCAGTCTTCTTGTACTTAAGTCGGCATTGTGCTTTTTGTATTTAATTCCGATGCTATATCTGTGTTTCATCGACAATAAGAAGGTCCAAGGGCTACAGTAAACCTGAAGTGAAGCATCGGAATCTGTGACTAGCGTCACAGGAGTGGTCCAAAACATAGATAGTTTATAAGAGTGAGTCTTCTTGTACTTAAGTTGGCATTGTGCCTTTTCTATTTAATTCCGATGCAATTTCTGTGTTTCATCGTCAATAAGAAGGTCAGAGGGATACAGTATACCTGAAGTGTAGCATTGGAATCTAAAACTAGTGTCACAGGAATATTTCAAATCATAGTCAGTAAGAAAAGTCAGTCTTCTTGTACTTAAATCGGCATTGTGCTTTTTCTATTTCTTTTCGATGCAATTTCAGTGTTTCATCGTCATCAAGAATGTCAGAGGGATGTAGTAAACCTGAAGGGAAGCATCGGAATCTGTAACTTGCGTCAGAGGATTGGTTCAAAACATAGACAATAAGAAGAGTCGGTCTTCTTGTACTTAAGTAGGCATTGTGCCTTTTCTATTTAATTCCGATGCAATTTCTGTGTTTCATCTTCAATAAGAAGGTCCAAGGGATACAGTAAACCTGAAGTGAAGCATCGGAATCTATATCTAGTGTCACAGGAATGGTTGAAATTATAGCCAGTAAGGAGAGTCAGTCTTCTTGTACTTAAGTCGGCATTGTGCCATTTGTATTTAAGTCCGATGCAATTTCTGTGTTTCAACGTCAATAAGAAGGTCAGAGGGATACAGTAAACCTGAAGTGAAGCATCACAATCTATAACTAGTGTCACAGGAATGGTTCAAAGCAGTCAGTAAGAAGAGTCAGACTTCTTGTACTTAAGTCGGCATTGTGCATTTTGCATTTAATTCCGATGCAATTTCTGTGTTTCATCGTCAAAAAGAAGGTCAGAGGGATACAGTAAACCTGAAGTGACGCATCGGAATCTATAACTAGTGTCACAGGAATGGTTCAAAACATAGTCAGTACGAGGAGTCAGTCTTCTTGTACTTAAGTCGGCATTGTGCCTTTTCTATTTAATTCCGATGCAATTTCTGTGTTTCATCGACAATAAGAAGATCAGAGGGATACAGTAAACCTGAAGTGTAGCAACGGAATCTACAACTAGTGTCACAGGAATGGTTCAAATCATAGTCAGTGAGAAGAGTCAGTCTTCTTGTACTTAAGTCGGCATTTTGCTTTTTCTATTTCATACCGATGCAATTCCAGTGTTTCATCGTCAATACGAATGTCAGAGGGATACAGTAATCCTGAAGTGAAGCATCGGAATCTGTAACTTGCGTCAGAGGAATAGTTCAAATCATAGACAGTAAGAAGAGTCAGTCTTCTTGTACTTACGTCGGCACTGCGCTTTTTCTATTTAATTCCGATGCACTTTCTGTGTTTCATCGTCAATTAGAAGGTCAGAGGGATACAGTAAACGTGAAGTGAAACATCGGAATCTGTAACTTGCGTCACAGGAATCGTTCAAAACATTGACAGTAGGAAGAGTCAGTCTTCTTGTACTTAAGTCGGCATTGTGCCATTTCTGTTTAATTCCGGTGCAATTTCTGTGTTTCATCTTCAATAAGAAGGTCCAAGGGATACAGTAAACCTGAAGTGAAGCATCGCAATCTATAACTAGTGTCACAGGAATGGTTCAAAACAGTCAGTAAGAAGAGTCAGACTTCTTGTACTTAAGTCGGCATTGTGCATTTTGTATTTAATTCCGATGCAATTTCTGTGTTTCATCGTCAATTAGAAGGTCAGAGGGATACAGTAAACCTGAAGTGAAGCATCACAATCAATAACTAGTGTCACAGAAATGGTTCAAAGCATAGTCAGTAAGAAGAGTCAGTCTTCTTGTACTTATGTCGACATTGTGGCTTTTGTATTTAATTCCGATGCAATTTCTGTGTTTCATCGTCAATAAGAAGGTCCAAGGGATACACTAAACCTGAAGTGAAGCATCGGAATCTATAACTAGTGTCACAGGAATGGTTCAAAAAATAGACTGTAAGAAGAGTCAGTCCTCTTATACTTAAGTCGGCATTGTGCCTTTTCTATTTAATTCCGATGCAATTTCTGTGTTTCATCGTCAAAAAGAAGGTCAGAGGGATACGGTAAACCTGAATTGAAGCATCGGAATCTCTAACTAGTGTCACAGGAATGGTTCAAAATTCAGTCACTAAGAAGAGTCAGTCTCCTAGTACTTAAGTCGGCATTGTGCGTTTTGTATTTAATTCCGATGCAATTTCTGTGTCTCATCGTCAATAAGAAGGTCAGAGGGATACAGTAAACCTGAAGTGAAGCATCGGAATCTGTAACTAGTGTCACAGGAATGGTTAAATCATAGCCAGTAAGAAAAGTCAGTCTTCTTGTACTTAAGTCGGCATTGTGCTTTTTCCATTTCATTCCGATGCAATTTCAGTGTTTCACCCTCAATAAGAGTGTCAGAGGGATACAGTAAAACTGAAGGGAAGCTTCGGAATCTGTAACTTGCGTCAGAGGAATGGTTCAAAACATAGACAGTAAGAAGAGTCAGTCTTTTTGTACTTAAGTCGGCATTGTGCTTTTTCTATTTTATTCCGATGCAATTTCTGTGTTTCAACATTAATAAGAAGGTCCAAGGGATACAGTAAACCTGAAGTGAAGCATCGGAATCTATATCTAGTGTCACAGGAATGGTTCAAATTATAGGCACTAAGGTGAGTCAGTCTTCTTGTACTTAAGTCGGCATTGTGCCATTTGTATTTAATTCCGATGCAATTTCTGTGTTTCAACGTCAATAAGAAGGTCAGAGGGATACAGTAAACCTGAAGTGAAGCATCGCAATCTAAAACTAGTGTCACAGGAATGTTTCAAAACATAGACAGTAGGAAGAGTCAGTCCACATGTACTTAAGTCGGCATTGTGCCTTTTGTATTTAATTCCGATGCAATTTCTGTGTTTCATCGTCAATAAGAAGGTCAGAGGGATACAGTGAACCTGAGGTGAAGCATCAGAATCTATAACTAGTGTCACAGAAATGGTTCAAAACATAGTCAGTAAGAAGAGTCAGTCTTCTTGTACTTATGTCGGCATTGTGGCTTTTGTATTTAATTCTGATGCAATTTCTGTGTCTCATCGTCAATAAGAAGGTCCAAGGGATACACTAAACCTGAAGTGAAGCATCGGAATCTATAACTAGTGTCACAGGAATGGTTCAAATCATAGACAGTAAGAAGAGTTAGTCTTCTTGTACTTAAGTCGTCATTGTGCCCTTTCTATTTAATTCCGATGCAATTTCTGTGTTTCATCGTCAATAAGAGCGTCCAAGGGATACAGTAAACCTGAAGTGAAGCATCGGAATCTATAACTAGTGTCACAGGAATGGTTCAAAACATAGACAGTAGGAAGAGTCAGTCATCTTGTACTTAAGTCGGCATTGTGAATTTTGTATTTAATTACGATGCAATTTCTGTTTTTCATCGTCAATAAGAAGGTACAAGGGATACAGTAAACCTGAAGTGAAGCATCGGAATCTATAACTAGTGTCACAGGAATGGTTCAAAACATAGACAAAAAGAAGTGTCAGTCTTCTTGTACTTAAGTCGGCATTGTGCCTTTTCTATTTAATTCCGATGCAATTTCTGTATTTCGTCGCCAATAAGAAGGTCCAAAGGATACAGTAAACCTGTAGTGATGCATCGGAATCCATAACTGGTGGCACAGGAATCGTTCAAAACATAGACAGTAGGAAGAGTCAGTCTTCTTGCACTTAAGTCGGCATTGTGCCTTTTGTATATAATTCCGATGCAATTTCTGTGTTTCATCGTCAATAAGAAGGTCAGAGGGATACAGTAAACCTGAAGTGAAGCATCGGAATCTACAACTAGTGTCACAGAAATGGTTCAAAACATAGTCAGTAAGAAGAGTCAGTCTTCTTGCACTTAAGTCGGCATTGTGCCTTTTGTATATAATTCCGATGTAATTTCTGTGTATCATCGTCAAAAAGAAGGTCAGAGGGATACAGTAAACCTGAAGCGAAGCATCGGAATCTATAACTAGTGTCACAGGAATGGTTCAAATCATAGACAGTAAGAAGAGTTAGTCTTCTTGTACTTAAGTCGTCATTGTGCCCTTTCTATTTAATTCCGATGCAATTTCTGTGTTTCATCGTCAATAAGAGCGTCCAAGGGATACAGTAAACCTGAAGTGAAGCATCGGAATCTATAACTAGTGTCACAGGAATGGTTCAAAACATAGACAGTTGGAAGAGTCAGTCTTCTTGTACCTATGCCGGCATTGTGCCATTTCTATTTAATTCCGATTTCATTTCTGTGTTTCATCGTCAATAAGAAGGTCCAAGGGATACAGTAAACCTGAAGTGAAGCTTCGGAAACCATAACTAGTGTCACAGGAATGGTTCAAAACAGTCGGTAAGGAGAGTCATTCCTCTTGTACTTACGTCGGCATCGTGCCTTTTGTATTTACTTCCGATGAAATTTCTGTGTTTCATCGTCAATACGGAGGTCCAAGGGATACAGTAAATCTGAAGTGAAGCATCGGAATCTATAACTAGTGTCACAGGAATGGTACAAAGCATAGACAGTAAGAAGACTCAGACTTCTTGTACTTAAGTCGGCATTATGCCCTTTTCAATTTAATTCCGATGCAATTAGCGTGTTTCATCGTCAATAAGAAGGTCAGAGGGATACAGTAAACCTGAAGAGAAGCATCGTAATCTCCAACTAGTGTCACAGGAATGGTTCATAACATAGTCAGTAAGAAGAGTCAGTCTTCTTGTACTTATGTCGGCATTGTGCGTTTTGTATTTAATTCCGATGCAATATCTGTGTTTCATCGTCAATAAGAAGGTCCAAGGGATACAGTAAACCTGAAGTGAAGCATCGGAATCTATATCTAGTGTCACAGGAATGGTTCAAATCATAGACAGTAAGAAGAGTCATTCTTCTTGTACTTAAGTCGGCATTGTGCCTTTTGTATTTAATTCCGATGCAATTTCTGTGATTCATCGTCAATACGAAGGTCAGAGGGATACAGTAAACCTGAAGTGAAGCATCGGAATCTATAACTAGTGTCACAGGAATGGTTCAAAACAGTCGGTAAGGAGAGTCATTCCTCTTGTACTTACGTCGGCATCGTGCCTTTTGTATTTCATTCCGATGAAATTTCTGTGTTTCATCGTCAATACGGAGGTCCAAGGGATACAGTAAATCTGAAGTGAAGCATCGGAATCTATAACTAGTGTCACAGGAATGGTTCAAAGCATAGACAGTAAGAAGAGTCAGACTTCTTGTACTTAAGTCGGCATTATGCCCTTTTCAATTTAATTCCGATGCAATTAGCGTGTTTCATCGTCAATAAGAAGGTCAGAGGGATACAGTAAACCTGAAGAGAAGCATCGGAATCTCCAACTAGTGTCACAGGAATGGTTCATAACATAGACAGTAAGAAGAGTCAGTCTTCTTGTACTTATGTCGGCATTGTGCGTTTTGTATTTAATTCCGATGCAATATCTGTGTTTCATCGTCAATAAGAAGGTCCAAGGGATACAGTAAACCTGAAGTGAAGCATCGGAATCTATATCTAGTGTCACAGGAATGGTTCAAATCATAGACAGTAAGAAGAGTCATTCTTCTTGTACTTAAGTCGGCATTGTGCCTTTTGTATTTAATTCCGATGCAATTTCTGTGTTTCATCGTCAATAAGAAGGTCAGAGGGATACAGTAAACCTGAAGTGAAGCGTCGGAATCTATAACTAGTGTCACAGGAATGGTTCAAATCATAGACAGTAAGAAGAGTCAGTCTTCTTGTACTTAAGTCGGCATTGTGCTTTTTCTATTTAATTCCGATGCAATTTCTGTGTTTCATCGTCAATAAGAAGGTACAAGGAATACAGTAAACCTGAATTGAAGCATCGGAACCTATAACTAGTGTCACAGGAATGGTTCAAATCATAGACAAAAAGAAGTGTCAGTCTCCTTGTACTTAAGTCGGCATTGTGCCTTTTCTATTTAATTCCCATCCAATTTCTGTATTTCGTCGCCAATAAGAAGGTCCAAAGGATACAGAAAACCTGTAATGATGCATCGGAATCCATAACTGGTGGCACAGCAATCGTTCAAAACATAGACAGTAGGAAGAGTCAGTCTTCTTGTACTTAAGTCGGCATTGTGCCTTTTGTAATTATTTCCGATGCAATTTCTGTGTTACATCGTCAAAAAGAAGGTCAGAGGGATACAGTAAACCTGAAGTGAAGCATCGGAATCTATAACTAGTGTCACAGGAATGGTTCAAAACATAGACAGTAGGAAGAGTCAATCTTCTTGTACTTAAGTCGGCATTGTGCTTTTTGTATTTAATTACGATGTAATTTCTGTGTATCATCGTCAAAAAGAAGGTCGGAGGGAACTAGTAAACCTGAAGTGAAGCATTGGTATCTGTAACTGGCGTCACAGGAATGGTTCAAAGCATAGACACTAAGAAGAGTCAGTCTGCTTGTACTTAAGACGGCATTGTGCCTTTTCTATTTAATTCCGATGCGATTTCTGAGTTTCATAGTCAATAAGAAGGTCAGAGGGATACAGTGAACCTAAGGTGAAGCAGCGGAATCTATAACTAGTGTCACAGGAATGGTTCAAAACATAGACAGTAGGAAGAGTCAGTCTTCTAGTACTTAAGACGGCATTGTGCCTTTTCTATTTAATTCCGATGCAGTTTCTGTATTTCGTCGCCAATAAGAAGGTCCAAAGGATACAGTAAACCTGAAGTGAAGCATCGGAATCTATAACTAATGTCACAGGAATGGTTCATAGCATAGACACTAAGAAGAGTAAGTCTGCTTGTACTTAAAACGGCATTGTGCCTTTTCTATTTAATTCCGATGCGATTTCTGAGTTTCATAGTCAATAAGAAGGTCAGAGGGATACAGTGAACCTAAGGTGAAGCATCGGAATCTATAACTAGTGTCACAGGAATGGTTCAAACATAGGCAGTTGGAAGAGTCAGTCTTCTTGTACTTAAGTCGGCATTGTGCCTTTTGTATTTAATTCCGATGCAATTTCTGTGTTTCATCGTCAATACGAAGGTCAGAGGGATACAGTAAACCTGAAGTGTAGCATCGGAATCTATAACTGGTGTCACAGGAATGGTTCAAAACATAGACAGTAGGAAGAGTCATTCTTCTTGTACTTAAGTCGGCATTGTGCCTTTTGTATTTAATTCCGATGCAATTTCTGTGTTTCATCGTCAATAAGTAGGTCAGAGGGATACAGTAAACCTGAAGTGAAGCGTCGGAATCTATAACTAGTGTCACAGGAATGGTTCAAATCATAGAGAGTAAGAAGAGTCAGTCTTCTTGTACTTAAGTCGGCATTGTGCAATTTCTATTTAATTCCGATGCAATTTCTGTGTTTCATCGTCAATAAGAACGTCCAAGTGATACAGTAAACCTGAAGTGAAGCATCGGAATCTATAACTAGTGTCACAGGAATGGTTCAAAACATAGACAGTAGGAAGAGTCAGTCTTCTTGTACTTAAGTCGGCATTGTGCCAGTTCTATTTAATTCCGATGCAATTTCTGTGTTTCATCGTCAATAAGAAGGTCCAAGGGATACAGAAAACCTGAAGTGAAGCAATCGGAATTTATAACTAGTGTCACAGGACTGGTTCAAAACATAGACAAAAAGAAGAGTCAGTCTTCTTGTACTCAAGTCGGCATTGTGCCTTTTGCATTTAATTCCGATGCAATTACTGTGATTCATCGTCATTACGAAGGTCAGAGGGATACAGTAAACCTGAAGTGAAGCATCGGAATCTATAACTAGTGTCACAGGAGTGGTTCAAAACAGTCGGTAAGAAGAGTCAGTCTTCTTGTACTTACGTCGGCATCGTGCCTTTTGTATTTAATTCCGATGAAATTTATGTGTTTCATCGTCAATAAGAAGGTCCAAGGGATACAGTAAATCTGAAGTGAAGCTTCGTAATCTGTAACCAGTGTCACAGGATTGGTTCAAAGCTTAGACAGTAAGAAGAGACAGACTTCTTGTACTTAAGTCGGCATTAAGCCCTTTTCAATTTAATTCCGATGCAATTACCGTGTTTCATCGTCAATAAGAAGGTCAGAGGGATACAGTAAACCTGAAGAGAAGCATCGGAATCTATATCTAGTGTCACAGGAATGGTTCAAACATAGTCAGTAAGGAGAGTCAGTCTTCTTGCACTTAAGTCGGCATGTGCCTTTTGTATTGAATTCCGATGCAATATCTGTGTTTCATCGTCAATAAGAAGGTCCAAGGGATACAGTAAACCTGAAGTGAAGCATCGGAATCTATATCTAGTGTCACAGGAATGGTTCAAACATAGTCAGTAAAGAGAGTCAGTCTTCTTAAACTTAAGTCGGCATTGTGCCATTTGTGTTTAATTCCGATGCAATATCTGTGTTTCATCGTCAATAAGAAGTTCCAAGGGATACAGTAAACCTGAAGTGAAGCATCGGAATCTGTAACTAGCGTCACAGGAGCGGTTCAAATCATAGTCATTAAGAAGAGTCAGTCTTCTTGTACTTAAGTCGGCATTGTGCCTTTTCTATTTAATTCCGATGCAATTTCTGTGTTTCATCGTCAATAAGAACGTCCAAGGGATACAATAAACCTGAAGTGAAGCATCGGAATCTATATCGATTGTCACAGGAATGGTTCAAAACATAGACAGTAGGAAGAGTCAGTGTTCTTGTACTTAAGTCGGCATTGTGCTTTTTCTATTTAATTCCGATGCAATTTCTGTGTTTCATCGTCAATAAGAAGCTACAAGGACTACAGTAAACCTGAAGTGAAGCATCGGAATCTATAACTAGTGTCACAGGAACGGTTCAAAACATAGACAAAAAGAAGTGTCAGTCCTCTTGTACTTAAGTCGGCATTGTGCCTTTTCTATTTAATTCCGATGCAATTTCTGTATTTCGTCGCCAATAAGAAGGTCCAAAGGATACAGTAAACCTGTAGTGATGCATCGGAATCCATAACTGGTGGCACAGGAATCGTTCAAAGCATAGACAGTAGGAAGAGTCAGTCTTCTTGTACTTAAGACGGCATTGTGCCTTTTGTATATAATTCCGATGCAATTTCTGTGTTACATCGTCAAAAAGAAGGTCAGAGGGATACAGTAAACCTGAAGTGAAGCATCGGAATCTATAACTAGTGTCACAGGAATGGTTCAAAACATAGACAGTAGGAAGAGTCAATCTTCTGGTACTTAAGTCGGCATTGTGCCTTTTGTATTTAATTCCGATGTAATTACTGTGTATCATCGTCAAAAAGAAGGTCGGAGGGAACCAGTAAACCTGAAGTGAAGCATCGGAATCTGTAACTGGCGTCACAGGAATGGTTCAAAGCATAGACACTAAGAAGAGTCAGTCTGCTTGTACTTAAGACGGCATTGTGCCTTTTCTATTTAATTCCGATGCGATTTCTGAGTTTCATCGTCATTAAGAAGGTCAGAGGGATACAGTGAACCTAAGGTGAAGCATCGGAAACTATAACTAGTGTCACAGGAATGGTTCAAAACATAGACAGTAGGAAGAGTCAGTCTTCTTGTACTTCAGTCGACATTGTGCCTTTTCTATTTAATTCCGATGCAGTTTCTGTATTTCGTCGCCAATAAGAAGGTCCAAAGGATACAGTAAACCTGAAGTGAAGCATCGGAATCTATAACTAATGTCACAGGAATCGTTCAAAGCATAGACAGTAGGAAGAGTCAGTCTTCTAGTACTTAAGTCGGCATTGTGCCTTTTCTATTTAATTCCGATGCAATTTCTGTGTTTCATCGTCAATATGAAGGTTAGAGGGATACAGTAAACCTGAAGTGAAGCATCGGAATCTATAACTAGTGTCACAGGAATAGTTCAAATCATAGACAGTAAGAAGAGTCAGTCTTCTTGTACTTAAGTCGGCATTGCGCCCTTTCTATTTAATTCCGATGCAATTTCTGTGTTTCATCGTCAATAAGAGCGTCCAAGGGATACAGTAAACCGGAAGTGAAGCATCGGAATCTATAACTAGTGTCACGGGAATGGTTCAAACATAGACAGTTGGAAGAGTCAGTCTTCTTGTACTTATGTCGGCATTGTGCCACTTCTATTTAATTCCGATTTAATTTCTGTGTTTCATCGTCAATAAGAAGGTCCAAGGGATACAGTAAACCTGAAGTGAAGCTTCGGAAACCATAACTAGTGTCACAGGAATGGTTCAAAACATAGACAAAAAGAACAGTCAGTCTTCTTGTACTCAAGTTGGCATTGTGCCTTTTGCATTTAATTCCGATGCAATTTCTGTGATTCATCGTCAATACGAAGGTCAGAGGGATACAGTAAACCTGAAGTGAAGCATCGGAATCTATATCTAGTGTCACAGGAATGGTTCAAACATAGTCAGTAAGGAGAGTCAGTCTTCTTAAACTTAAGTCGGCATTGTGCCATTTGTATTTAATTCACATGCAATTTCTGTGTTTCATCGTCAATAAGATGGTCAGAGGGATACAGTAAACCTGAAGTGAAGCATCGGAATCTATAACTAGTGTCACAGGAATGGTTCAAAACACTCAGTAAGAAGAGTCAGTCTTCTTGTACTTAAGTCGGCATTGTGCCAGTTCTATTTAATTCCGATGTAATTTCTGTGTTTCATCGTCAATAAGAAGGTCCAAGGGATACAGAAAACCTGAAGTGAAGCAATCGGAATCTATAACTAGTGTCACAGGACTGGTTCAAAACATAGACAAAAAGAAGAGTCAGTCTTCTTGTACTCAAGTCGGCATTGTGCCTTTTGCATTTAATTCCGATGCAATTACTGTGATTCATCGTCATTACGAAGGTCAGAGGGATACAGTAAACCTGAAGTGAAGCATCGGAATCTATAACTAGTGTCACAGGAGTGGTTCAAAACAGTCGGTAAGAAGAGTCAGTCTTCTTGTACTTACGTCGGCATCGTGCCTTTTGTATTTAATTCCGATGAAATTTCTGTGTTTCATCGTCAATAAGAAGGTCCAAGGGATACAGTAAATCTGAAGTGAAGCATCGGAATCTATAACCAGTGTCACAGGAATGGTTCAAAGCTTAGACAGTAAGAAAAGACAGACTTCTTGTACTTAAGGCGGCATTATGCCCCTTTCAATTTAATTCCGATGCAATTACCGTGTTTCATCGTCAATAAGAAGGTCAGAGGGATACAGTGAACCTGAGGTGAAGCATCGGAATCTATAACTAGTGTCACAGGAATGGTTCAAAACATAGACAGTAATAAGAGTCGGTCTTCTTGTACTTAAGTCGGCATTGTGCCTTTTCTATTTAATTCCGATGCAATTTCTGTATTTCGTCGCCAATAAGGAGGTCCAAAGGATACAGTAAACCTGAAGTGAAGCATCCTAATCTATAACTAATGTCACAGGAATCGTTCAAAACATAGACAGTAGGAAGAGTCAGTCATCTTGTACTTAAGTCGGCATTGTGCCTTTTGTATTTAATTACGATGCAATTTCTGTGTTTCATCGTCAAAAAGAAGGTCAAAGGTATGCAGTAAACCTGAAGTGAAGCATCGGAATCTATAACTAGTGTCACAGGGATGGTTCAAAACATAGACAGTAGGATGAGTCAGTCTTCTTGTACTTAAGTCGGCATTGTGCCTTTTGTGTTTAATTCCGATGCAATATCTGTGTTTCATCGTCAATAAGAAGGTCCAAAGGATACAGAAAACCTGTAATGATGCATCGGAATCCATAACTGGTGGCACAGCAATCGTTCAAAACATAGACAGTAGGAAGAGTCAATCTTCTTGTACTTAAGTCGGCATTGTGCCTTTTCTATTTAATTCCCATCCAATTTCTGTATTTCGTCGCCAATAAGAAGGTCCAAAGGATACAGAAAACCTGTAATGATGCATCGGAATCCATAACTGGTGGCACAGCAATCGTTCAAAACATAGACAGTAGGAAGAGTCAGTCTTCTTGTACTTAAGTCGGCATTGTGCCTTTTGTAATTATTTCCGATGCAATTTCTGTGTTACATCGTCAAAAAGAAGGTCAGAGGGATACAGTAAACCTGAAGTGAAGCATCGGAATCTATAACTAGTGTCACAGGAATGGTTCAAAACATAGACAGTAGGAAGAGTCAATCTTCTTGTACTTAAGTCGGCATTGTGCTTTTTGTATTTAATTACGATGTAATTTCTGTGTATCATCGTCAAAAAGAAGGTCGGAGGGAACTAGTAAACCTGAAGTGAAGCATCGGTATCTGTAACTGGCGTCACAGGAATGGTTCAAAGCATAGACACTAAGAAGAGTCAGTCTGCTTGTACTTAAGACGGCATTGTGCCTTTTCTATTTAATTCCGATGCGATTTCTGAGTTTCATAGTCAATAAGAAGGTCAGAGGGATACAGTGAACCTAAGGTGAAGCAGCGGAATCTATAACTAGTGTCACAGGAATGGTTCAAAACATAGACAGTAGGAAGAGTCAGTCTTCTAGTACTTAAGACGGCATTGTGCCTTTTCTATTTAATTCCGATGCAGTTTCTGTATTTCGTCGCCAATAAGAAGGTCCAAAGGATACAGTAAACCTGAAGTGAAGCATCGGAATCTATAACTAATGTCACAGGAATGGTTCATAGCATAGACACTAAGAAGAGTAAGTCTGCTTGTACTTAAAACGGCATTGTGCCTTTTCTATTTAATTCCGATGCGATTTCTGAGTTTCATAGTCAATAAGAAGGTCAGAGGGATACAGTGAACCTAAGGTGAAGCATCGGAATCTATAACTAGTGTCACAGGAATGGTTCAAACATAGGCAGTTGGAAGAGTCAGTCTTCTTGTACTTAAGTCGGCATTGTGCCTTTTGTATTTAATTCCGATGCAATTTCTGTGTTTTATCGTCAATACGAAGGTCAGAGGGATACAGTAAACCTGAAGTGTAGCATCGGAATCTATAACTGGTGTCACAGGAATGGTTCAAAACATAGACAGTAGGAAGAGTCATTCTTCTTGTACTTAAGTCGGCATTGTGCCTTTTGTATTTAATTCCGATGCAATTTCTGTGTTTCATCGTCAATAAGTAGGTCAGAGGGATACAGTAAACCTGAAGTGAAGCGTCGGAATCTATAACTAGTGTCACAGGAATGGTTCAAATCATAGAGAGTAAGAAGAGTCAGTCTTCTTGTACTTAAGTCGGCATTGTGCAATTTCTATTTAATTCCGATGCAATTTCTGTGTTTCATCGTCAATAAGAACGTCCAAGTGATACAGTAAACCTGAAGTGAAGCATCGGAATCTATAACTAGTGTCACAGGAATGGTTCAAAACATAGACAGTAGGAAGAGTCAGTCTTCTTGTACTTAAGTCGGCATTGTGCCAGTTCTATTTAATTCCGATGCAATTTCTGTGTTTCATCGTCAATAAGAAGGTCCAAGGGATACAGAAAACCTGAAGTGAAGCAATCGGAATTTATAACTAGTGTCACAGGACTGGTTCAAAACATAGACAAAAAGAAGAGTCAGTCTTCTTGTACTCAAGTCGGCATTGTGCCTTTTGCATTTAATTCCGATGCAATTACTGTGATTCATCGTCATTACGAAGGTCAGAGGGATACAGTAAACCTGAAGTGAAGCATCGGAATCTATAACTAGTGTCACAGGAGTGGTTCAAAACAGTCGGTAAGAAGAGTCAGTCTTCTTGTACTTACGTCGGCATCGTGCCTTTTGTATTTAATTCCGATGAAATTTATGTGTTTCATCGTCAATAAGAAGGTCCAAGGGATACAGTAAATCTGAAGTGAAGCTTCGTAATCTGTAACCAGTGTCACAGGATTGGTTCAAAGCTTAGACAGTAAGAAGAGACAGACTTCTTGTACTTAAGTCGGCATTAAGCCCTTTTCAATTTAATTCCGATGCAATTACCGTGTTTCATCGTCAATAAGAAGGTCAGAGGGATACAGTAAACCTGAAGAGAAGCATCGGAATCTATATCTAGTGTCACAGGAATGGTTCAAACATAGTCAGTAAGGAGAGTCAGTCTTCTTGCACTTAAGTCGGCATGTGCCTTTTGTATTGAATTCCGATGCAATATCTGTGTTTCATCGTCAATAAGAAGGTCCAAGGGATACAGTAAACCTGAAGTGAAGCATCGGAATCTATATCTAGTGTCACAGGAATGGTTCAAACATAGTCAGTAAGGAGAGTCAGTCTTCTTAAACTTAAGTCGGCATTGTGCCATTTGTGTTTAATTCCGATGCAATATCTGTGTTTCATCGTCAATAAGAAGTTCCAAGGGATACAGTAAACCTGAAGTGAAGCATCGGAATCTGTAACTAGCGTCACAGGAGTGGTTCAAATCATAGTCATTAAGAAGAGTCAGTCTTCTTGTACTTAAGTCGGCATTGTGCCTTTTCTATTTAATTCCGATGCAATTTCTGTGTTTCATCGTCAATAAGAACGTCCAAGGGATACAATAAACCTGAAGTGAAGCATCGGAATCTATATCGATTGTCACAGGAATGGTTCAAAACATAGACAGTAGGAAGAGTCAGTGTTCTTGTACTTAAGTCGGCATTGTGCTTTTTCTATTTAATTCCGATGCAATTTCTGTGTTTCATCGTCAATAAGAAGCTACAAGGACTACAGTAAACCTGAAGTGAAGCATCGGAATCTATAACTAGTGTCACAGGAACGGTTCAAAACATAGACAAAAAGAAGTGTCAGTCCTCTTGTACTTAAGTCGGCATTGTGCCTTTTCTATTTAATTCCGATGCAATTTCTGTATTTCGTCGCCAATAAGAAGGTCCAAAGGATACAGTAAACCTGTAGTGATGCATCGGAATCCATAACTGGTGGCACAGGAATCGTTCAAAGCATAGACAGTAGGAAGAGTCAGTCTTCTTGTACTTAAGACGGCATTGTGCCTTTTGTATATAATTCCGATGCAATTTCTGTGTTACATCGTCAAAAAGAAGGTCAGAGGGATACAGTAAACCTGAAGTGAAGCATCGGAATCTATAACTAGTGTCACAGGAATGGTTCAAAACATAGACAGTAGGAAGAGTCAATCTTCTGGTACTTAAGTCGGCATTGTGCCTTTTGTATTTAATTCCGATGTAATTACTGTGTATCATCGTCAAAAAGAAGGTCGGAGGGAACCAGTAAACCTGAAGTGAAGCATCGGAATCTGTAACTGGCGTCACAGGAATGGTTCAAAGCATAGACACTAAGAAGAGTCAGTCTGCTTGTACTTAAGACGGCATTGTGCCTTTTCTATTTAATTCCGATGCGATTTCTGAGTTTCATCGTCATTAAGAAGGTCAGAGGGATACAGTGAACCTAAGGTGAAGCATCGGAAACTATAACTAGTGTCACAGGAATGGTTCAAAACATAGACAGTAGGAAGAGTCAGTCTTCTTGTACTTCAGTCGACATTGTGCCTTTTCTATTTAATTCCGATGCAGTTTCTGTATTTCGTCGCCAATAAGAAGGTCCAAAGGATACAGTAAACCTGAAGTGAAGCATCGGAATCTATAACTAATGTCACAGGAATCGTTCAAAGCATAGACAGTAGGAAGAGTCAGTCTTCTAGTACTTAAGTCGGCATTGTGCCTTTTCTATTTAATTCCGATGCAATTTCTGTGTTTCATCGTCAATATGAAGGTTAGAGGGATACAGTAAACCTGAAGTGAAGCATCGGAATCTATAACTAGTGTCACAGGAATAGTTCAAATCATAGACAGTAAGAAGAGTCAGTCTTCTTGTACTTAAGTCGGCATTGCGCCCTTTCTATTTAATTCCGATGCAATTTCTGTGTTTCATCGTCAATAAGAGCGTCCAAGGGATACAGTAAACCGGAAGTGAAGCATCGGAATCTATAACTAGTGTCACGGGAATGGTTCAAACATAGACAGTTGGAAGAGTCAGTCTTCTTGTACTTATGTCGGCATTGTGCCACTTCTATTTAATTCCGATTTAATTTCTGTGTTTCATCGTCAATAAGAAGGTCCAAGGGATACAGTAAACCTGAAGTGAAGCTTCGGAAACCATAACTAGTGTCACAGGAATGGTTCAAAACATAGACAAAAAGAACAGTCAGTCTTCTTGTACTCAAGTTGGCATTGTGCCTTTTGCATTTAATTCCGATGCAATTTCTGTGATTCATCGTCAATACGAAGGTCAGAGGGATACAGTAAACCTGAAGTGAAGCATCGGAATCTATATCTAGTGTCACAGGAATGGTTCAAACATAGTCAGTAAGGAGAGTCAGTCTTCTTAAACTTAAGTCGGCATTGTGCCATTTGTATTTAATTCACATGCAATTTCTGTGTTTCATCGTCAATAAGATGGTCAGAGGGATACAGTAAACCTGAAGTGAAGCATCGGAATCTATAACTAGTGTCACAGGAATGGTTCAAAACACTCAGTAAGAAGAGTCAGTCTTCTTGTACTTAAGTCGGCATTGTGCCAGTTCTATTTAATTCCGATGTAATTTCTGTGTTTCATCGTCAATAAGAAGGTCCAAGGGATACAGAAAACCTGAAGTGAAGCAATCGGAATCTATAACTAGTGTCACAGGACTGGTTCAAAACATAGACAAAAAGAAGAGTCAGTCTTCTTGTACTCAAGTCGGCATTGTGCCTTTTGCATTTAATTCCGATGCAATTACTGTGATTCATCGTCATTACGAAGGTCAGAGGGATACAGTAAACCTGAAGTGAAGCATCGGAATCTATAACTAGTGTCACAGGAGTGGTTCAAAACAGTCGGTAAGAAGAGTCAGTCTTCTTGTACTTACGTCGGCATCGTGCCTTTTGTATTTAATTCCGATGAAATTTCTGTGTTTCATCGTCAATAAGAAGGTCCAAGGGATACAGTAAATCTGAAGTGAAGCATCGGAATCTATAACCAGTGTCACAGGAATGGTTCAAAGCTTAGACAGTAAGAAAAGACAGACTTCTTGTACTTAAGGCGGCATTATGCCCCTTTCAATTTAATTCCGATGCAATTACCGTGTTTCATCGTCAATAAGAAGGTCAGAGGGATACAGTGAACCTGAGGTGAAGCATCGGAATCTATAACTAGTGTCACAGGAATGGTTCAAAACATAGACAGTAATAAGAGTCGGTCTTCTTGTACTTAAGTCGGCATTGTGCCTTTTCTATTTAATTCCGATGCAATTTCTGTATTTCGTCGCCAATAAGGAGGTCCAAAGGATACAGTAAACCTGAAGTGAAGCATCCTAATCTATAACTAATGTCACAGGAATCGTTCAAAACATAGACAGTAGGAAGAGTCAGTCATCTTGTACTTAAGTCGGCATTGTGCCTTTTGTATTTAATTACGATGCAATTTCTGTGTTTCATCGTCAAAAAGAAGGTCAAAGGTATGCAGTAAACCTGAAGTGAAGCATCGGAATCTATAACTAGTGTCACAGGGATGGTTCAAAACATAGACAGTAGGATGAGTCAGTCTTCTTGTACTTAAGTCGGCATTGTGCCTTTTGTGTTTAATTCCGATGCAATATCTGTGTTTCATCGTCAATAAGAAGGTCCAAAGGATACAGAAAACCTGTAATGATGCATCGGAATCCATAACTGGTGGCACAGCAATCGTTCAAAACATAGACAGTAGGAAGAGTCAATCTTCTTGTACTTAAGTCGGCATTGTGCCTTTTCTATTTAATTCCCATCCAATTTCTGTATTTCGTCGCCAATAAGAAGGTCCAAAGGATACAGAAAACCTGTAATGATGCATCGGAATCCATAACTGGTGGCACAGCAATCGTTCAAAACATAGACAGTAGGAAGAGTCAGTCTTCTTGTACTTAAGTCGGCATTGTGCCTTTTGTAATTATTTCCGATGCAATTTCTGTGTTACATCGTCAAAAAGAAGGTCAGAGGGATACAGTAAACCTGAAGTGAAGCATCGGAATCTATAACTAGTGTCACAGGAATGGTTCAAAACATAGACAGTAGGAAGAGTCAATCTTCTTGTACTTAAGTCGGCATTGTGCTTTTTGTATTTAATTACGATGTAATTTCTGTGTATCATCGTCAAAAAGAAGGTCGGAGGGAACTAGTAAACCTGAAGTGAAGCATCGGTATCTGTAACTGGCGTCACAGGAATGGTTCAAAGCATAGACACTAAGAAGAGTCAGTCTGCTTGTACTTAAGACGGCATTGTGCCTTTTCTATTTAATTCCGATGCGATTTCTGAGTTTCATAGTCAATAAGAAGGTCAGAGGGATACAGTGAACCTAAGGTGAAGCAGCGGAATCTATAACTAGTGTCACAGTAATGGTTCAAATCATAGACAGTAAGAAGAGTCAGTCTTCTTGTACTTAAGTCGGCATTGTGCAATTTCTATTTAATTCCGATGCAATTTCTGTGTTTCATCGTCAATAAAAACCTCCAAGCGATACAGTAAACCTGAAGTGAAGCATCGGAATCTATAACTAGTGACACAGGAATGGTTCAAAACATTGACAGTAGGAAGAGTCAGTCTTCTTGTACTTAAGTCGGCATTGTGCCAGTTCTATTTAATACCGATGTAATTTCTGTGTTTCATCGTCAATAAGAAGGTCCAAGGGATACAGAAAACCTGAAGTGAAGCAATCGGAATCTATAACTAGTGTCACAGGACTGGTTCAAAACATAGACAAAAAGAAGAGTCAGTCTTCTTGTACTCAAGTCGGCATTGTGCTTTTTCTAATTAATTCCGATGCAATTTCTGTGTTTCATCGTCAATAAGAAGGTACAAGGGATACAGTAAACCTGAAGTGAAGCATCGGAATCTATAACTAGTGTCACAGGAATGGTTCAAATCATAGACAAAAAGAAGTGTCAGTCTTCTTGTACTTAAGTCGGCATTGTGCCTTTTCTATTTAATTCCGATGCAATTTCTGTATTTCTTCGCCAATAAGGAGGTCCAAAGGATACAGTAAACCTGAAGTGAAGCATCGGATTCTTTAACTAATGTCACAGGAATCGTTCAAAACATAGACAGTAGGAAGAGTCAGTCATCTTGTACTTAAGTCGGCATTGTGCCTTTTGTATTTAATTACGATGCATTTTCTGTGTTTCATCGTCAAAAAGAAGGTAGGAGGTATACAGTAAACCTGAAGTGAAGCATCGGAATCTATATCTAGTGTTACAGGGATGGTTCAAAACATAGATAGTAGGATGAGTCAGTCTTCTTGTACATAAGTCGGCATTGTGCCTTTTGTGTTTAATTCCGATGGAATATCTGTGTTTCATCGTCAATAAGAAGGTCCAAGGGATACAGTAAACCTGAAGTGAAGCATTGGAATCTGTAACTAGTGTCACAGGAGTGGTTCAAATTATAGTCAGTAAGAAGAGTCAGTCTTCTTGTACTTAAGTCGGCATTGTGCCTTTTCTATTTAATTCCGATGCAATTTCTGTGTTTCATCGTCAATAAGAACGTCCAAGGGTTACAATAAACCTGAAGTGAAGCATCGGAATCTATATCGATTGTCACAGGAATGGTTCAAAACATAGACAGTATCAAGAGTCAGTGTTCTTGTACTTAAGGCGGCATTGTGCTTTTCCTATTTAATTCGGATGCAATTTCTGTGTTTCATCGTCAATAAGAAGGTACAAGGGATACAGTAATCCTGAAGTGAAGCATCGGAATCTATAACTAGTGTCACAGGAATGGTTCAAAACATAGACAAAAAGAAGTGTCAGTCTTCTTGTACTTAAGTCGGCATTGTGCCTTTTCTATTTAATTCCGATGCAATGTCTGTATTTCGTCGCCAATAAGAAGGTCCAAAGGATACAGTAAACCTGTAATGATGCAATGGAATCCATAACTGGTGGCACAGGAATCGTTCAAAACATAGACAGTAGGAAGAGTCAGTCTTCTTGTACTTAAGTCGGCATTGTGCCTTTTGTATATAATTCCGATGCAATTTCTGTGTTCCATCGTCAAAAAGAAGGTCAGAGGGATACAGTAAACCTGAAGTGAAGCATCGGAATCTATAACTAGTGTCACAGGAATGGTTCAAAACATAGACAGTAGGAAGAGTCAATCTTCTTGTACTTAAGTCGGCATTGTGCCTTTTGTATTTAATTCCGATGTAATTTCTGTGTATCGTCGTCAAAAAGACGGTCGGAGTGAACCAGTAAACCTGAAGTGAAGCATCGGAATCTGTAACTGGCGTCACAGGAATGGTTCAAAGCATAGACACTAAGAAGAGTCAGTCTGCTTGTACTTAAGACGGCATTGTGCCTTTTCTGTTTAATTCCGATGCGATTTCTGAGTTTCATCGTCATTAAGAAGGTCAGAGGGATACAGTGAACCTAAGGTGAAGCATCGGAATCTATGACTAGTGTCACAGGACTGGTTCAAAACATAGACAAAAAAATGAGTCAGTCTTCTTGTACTCAAGTCGGCATTGTGCCTTTTGCATTTAATTCCGATGCAATTACTTTGATTCATCGTCATTACGAAGGTCAGAGGGATACAGTAAACCTGAAGTGAAGCATCGGAATCTAGAACTAGTGTCACAGGAGTGGTTCAAAACAGTCGGTATGAAGAGTCAGTCTTCTTGTACTTACGTCGGTATCGTGCCTTTTGTATTTAATTCCGATGAAATTACTGTGTTTCATCGTCAGTAAGAAGGTCCAAGGGATACAGTAAATCTGAAGTGAAGCACCGGAATCTATAACCAGTGTCACAGGAATGGTTCAAAGCTTAGACAGTAAGAAGAGACAGACTTCTTGTACTTAAGTCGGCATTATGCCCTTTTCAATTTAATTCCGATGCAATTACCGTGTTTCATCGTCAATAAGAAGGTCAGAGGGATACAGTGAACCTGAGGTGAAGCATCGGAATCTATAACTAGTGTCACAGGAATGGTTCAAAACATAGACAGTAGGAAGAGTCAGTCTTCTTGTACTTAAGTCGGCATTGTGCCTTTTCTATTTAATTCCGATGCAATTTCTGTATTTCGTCGCCAATAAGGAGGTCCAAAGGATACAGTAAACCTGAAGTGAAGCATCGGAATCTATAACTAATGTCACAGAAATCGTTCAAAGCATAGACAGTAGGAAGAGTCAGTCATCTAGTACTTTAGTCGGCATTGTGCATATTGTATTTAATTACGATGCAATTTCTGTGTTTCATCGTCAAAAAGAAGGTCAGAGGTATACAGTAAACCTGAAGCGAAGCATCGGAATCTATAACTAGTGTTACAGGGATGGTTCAAAACATAGACAGTAGGATGAGTCAGTCTTCTTGTACTTAAGTCGGCATTGTGCCTTTTGTGTTTAATTCCGATGCAATATCTGTGTTTCATCGTCAATAAGAAGGTCCAAGGGATACAGTAAACCTGAAGTGAAGCATCGGAATCTGTAACTAGCGTCACAGGAGTGGTTCAAATTATAGTCAGTAAGAAGAGTCAGTCTTCTTGTACTTAAGTCGGCATTGTGCCTTTTCTATTTAATTCCGATGCAATTTCTGTGTTTCATCGTCAATAACAACGTCCAAGGGATACAATAAACCTGAAGTGAAGCATTGGAATCTATATCGATTGTCACAGGAGTGGTTCAAAACATAGACAGTAGGAAGAGTCAGTGTTCTTGTACTTAAGTCGGCATTGTGCTTTTTCTATTTAATTCCGATGCAATTTCTGTGTTTCATCGTCAATAAGAAGGTACAAGGGATACAGTAAACCTGAAGTGAAGCATCGGAATCTATAACTAGTGTCACAGGAATGGTTCAAAACATAGACAAAAAGAAGTGTCAGTCTTCTTGTACTTAAGTCGGCATTGTGCCTTTTCTATTTAATTCCGATGCAATTTCTGTATTTCGTCGCCAATAACAAGGACCAAAGGATACAGTAAACCTGTAGTGATGCATCGGAATCCATAACTGGTGGCACAGGAATCGTTCAAAACATAGACAGTAGGAAGAGTCAGTCTTCTTGTACTTAAGTCGGCATTGTGCCTTTTGTATATAATTCCGATGCAATTTCTGTGTTCCATCGTCAAAAAGAAGGTCAGAGGGATATAGTAAACCTGAAGTGAAGCATCGGAATCTATAACTAGTGTCACAGGAATGGTTCAAAACATAGACAGTAGGAAGAGTCAATCTTCTTGTACTTAAGTCGGCATTGTGCCTTTTGTATTTAATTCCGATGTAATTTCTGTGTATCATCGTCAAAAAGAAGGTCGGAGGGAACCAGTAAACCTGAAGTGAAGCATCGGAATCTGTAACTGGCGTCACAGGAATGGTTCAAAGCATAGACACTAAGAAGAGTCAGTCTGCTTGTACTTAAGACGGCATTGTGCCTTTTCTGTTTAATTCCGATGTGATTTCTGAGTTTCATCGTCATTAAGAAGGTCAGAGGGATACAGTAAACCTAAGGTGAAGCATCGGAATCTATAACTAGTGTCACAGGAATGGTTCAAAACATAGACAGTAGGAAGAGTCAGTCTTCTTGTACGTAAGTCAGCATTGTGCCATTTCTATTTAATTCCGATGCAGTTTCTGTATTTCGTCGCCAATAAGAGGGTCCAAAGGATACAGTAAACCTGAAGTGAAGCATCGGAATCTATAACTAATGTCACAGGAATCGTTCAAAGCATAGACAGTAGGAAGAGTCAGTCTTCTAGTACTTAAGTCGGCATTGTGCCTTTTCTATTTAATTCCGATGCAATTTCTGTGTTTCATCGTCAATACGAAGGTCGGAGGGATTCAGTAAACCTGAAGTGAAGCATCGGAATCTATAACTAGTGTCACAGGAATGGTTCAAATCATAGACAGTAAGAAGAGTCAGTCTTCTAGTACATAAGTCGGCATTGTGCCCCTTCTATTTAATTCCGAAGCAATTTCTGTGTTTCATCGTCAATAAGAGCGTCCAAGGGATACAGTAAACCTGAAGTGAAGCATCGGAATCTATAACTAGTGTCACAGGAATGGTTCAAAACATAGACAGTTATAAGAGTCAGTCTTCTTGTACTTATGTCGGCATTGTGCCATTTCTATTTAATTCCGATTTAATTTCTGTGTTTCATCGTCAATAAGAAGGTCCAAGGGATACAGTAAACCTGAAGTGAAGCTTATGAAACCATAACTAGTGTCACAGGAATGGTTCAAAACATAGACAAAAAGAAGAGTCAGTCTACTTGTACTCAAGTTGGCATTGTGCCTTTTGCATTTAATTCCGATGCAATTTCTGTGATTCATCGTCAATACGGAGGTCAGAGGGATACAGTAAACCTGAAGTGAAGCATCGGAATCTATAACTAGTGTCACAGGAATGGTTCAAAACAGTCGGTAAGAAGAGTCAGTCCTCTTGTACTTACGTCGGCATCGTGCCTTTTGTATTTAATTCCGTTGAAATTTCTGTGTTTCATCGTCAATAAGGAGGTCAGAGGGTTACAGCAAACCTGAAGTGAAGCATCGGAATCTATAACTAATGTCACAGGAATCGTTCAAAACATAGACAGTAGGAAGAGTCAGTCATCTTGTACTTTAGTCGGCATTGTGCCTTTTGTATTTAATTACGATGCAATTTCTGTGTTTCATCGTCAAAAAGAAGGTCAGAGGTATACAGTAAACCTGAAGCGAAGCATCGGAATCTATAACTAGTGTTACAGGGATGGTTCAAAACATAGACAGTAAGATGAGTCAGTCTTCTTGTACTTAAGTCGGCATTGTGCCTTTTGTGTTTAATTCCGATGCAATATCTGTGTTTCATCGTCAATAAGAAGGTCCAAGGGATACAGTAAACCTGAAGTGAAGCATCGGAATCTGTAACTAGCGTCACAGGAGTGGTTCAAATTATAGTCAGTAAGAAGAGTCAGTCTTCTTGTACTTAAGTCGGCATTGTTCCTTTTCTATTTAATTCCGATGCAATTTCTGTGTTTCATCGTCAATAACAACGTCCAAGGGATACAATAAACCTGAAGTGAAGCATTGGAATCTATATCGATTGTCACAGGAATGGTTCAAAACATAGATAGTAGGAAGAGTCAGTGTTCTTGTACTTAAGTCGGCATTGTGCTTTTTCTATTTAATTCCGATGCAATTTCTGTGTTTCATCGTCAATAAGAAGGTACAAGGGATACAGTAAACCTGAAGTGAAGCATCGGAATCTATAACTAGTGTCACAGGAATGGTTCAAACATAGACAAAAAGAAGTGTCAGTCTTCTTGTACTTAAGTCGGCATTGTGCGTTTTCTATTTAATTCCGATGCAATTTCTGTATTTCGTCGCCAAAAAGAAGGTCCAAAGGATACAGTAAACCTGTAGTGATGCATCGGAATCCATAACTGGTGGCACAGGAATCGTTCAAAACATAGACAGTAGGAAGAGTCAGTCTTCTTGTACTTAAGTCGGCATTGTGCCTTTTGTATTTAATTCCGATGCAATTTCTGTGTTCCATCGTCAAAAAGAAGGTCAGAGGGATATAGTAAACCTGAAGTGAAGCATCGGAATCTATAACTTGTGTCACAGGAATGGTTCAAAACATAGACAGTAGGAAGAGTCAATGTTCTTGTACTTAAGTCGGCATTGTGCCTTTTGTATTTAATTCCGATGTAATTTCTGTGTATCATCGTCAAAAAGAAGGTCGGAGGGAACCAGTAAACCTGAAGTGAAGCAACGGAATCTGTAACTGGCGTCACAGGAATGGTTCAAAGCATAGACACTAAGAAGAGTCAGTCTGCTTGTACTTATGACGGCATTGTGCCTTTTCTGTTTAATTCCGATGCGATTTCTGAGTTTCATCATCATTAAGAAGGTCAGAGGGATACAGTGAACCTAAGGTGAAGCATCGGAATCTATAACTAGTGTCACAGGAATGGTCCAAAACATAGACAGTAGGAAGAGTCAGTCTTCTTGTACGTAAGTCGGCATTGTGCCATTTCTATTTAATTCCGATGCAGTTTCTGTATTTCGTCGCCAATAAGAGGGTCCAAAGGATACAGTAAACCTGAAGTGAAGCATCGGAATCTATAACTAATGTCACAGGAATCGTTCAAAGCATAGACAGTAGGAAGAGTCAGTCTTCTAGTACTTAAGTCGGCATTGTGCCATTTCTATTTAATTCCGATGCAATTTCTGTGTTTCATCGTCAATACGAAGGTCAGAGGGATACAGTAAACCTGAAGTGAAGCATCGGAATCTATAACTAGTGTCACAGGAATGGTTCAAATCATAGACAGTAAGAAGAGTCAGTCTTCTAGTACTTAAGTCGGCATTGTGCCCCTTCTATTTAATTCCGAAGCAACTTATGTGTTTCATCGTCAATAAGAGCGTCCAAGGGATACAGTAAATCTGAAGTGAAGCATCGGAATCTATAACCAGTGTCACAGGAATGGTTCAAAGCTTAGACAGTAAGAAAAGACAGACTTCTTGTACTTATGTCGGCATTGTGCCATTTCTATTTAATTACGATTTAATTTCTGTGTTTCATCGTCAATAAGAAGGTCCAAGGGATACAGTAAACCTGAAGTGAAGCTTCTTAAACCATAACTAGTGTCACAGGAATGGTTCAAAACATAGACAAAAAGAAGAGTCAGTCTACTTGTACTCAAGTTGGCATTGTGCCTTTTGCATTTAATTCCGATGCAATTTCTGTGATTCATCGTCAATACGAAGGTCAGAGGGATACAGTAAACCTGAAGTGAAGCATCGGAATCTATAAGTAGTGTCACAGGAATGGTTCAAAACAGTCGGTAAGAAGAGTCAGTCCTCTTGTACTTACGTCGGCATCGTGCCTTTTGTATTTAATTCCGATGAAATTTCTGTGTTTCATCGTCAATAAGGAGGTCAGAGGGATACAGTAAACCTGATGAGAAGCATCGGAATCTCGAACTAGTGTCACAGGAATGGTTCATAACATAGTCAGTAAGAAGAGTCAGTCTTCTTGTACTTAAGTCGGCATTGTGCGTTTTGTATTTAATTCCGATGCAATATCTGTGTTTCATCGTCAATAAGAAGGTCCAAGGGATACAGTAAACCTGAAGGGAAGCATCGGAATCTATATCTAGTGTCACAGGAATTGTTCAAACATAGTCAGTAAGGAGAGTCAGTCTTCTTAAACTTAAGTCGGCATTGTGCCATTTGTATTTAATTCCGATGCAATTTCTGTGTTTCATCGTCAATAAGATGGTCAGAGGGATAAAGTAAACCTGAAGTGAAGCATCGGAATCTGTAACTAGTGTCACAGGAATGGTTCAAAACACTCAGTAAGAAGAGTCAGTCATCTTGTACTTAAGTCGGCATTGTGCCTTTTGTATTTAATTCCGATGCAATTTCTGTGTTTCATCGTCAATAAGAAGGTCAGAGGGATACAGTAAACCTGAAGTGTAGCATCGGAATCTATAACTGGTGTCACAGGAATGGTTCAAAACATAGACAGTAGGAAGAGTCATTCTTCTTGTACTTAAGTCGGCATTGTGCCTTTTGTATTTAATTCCGATGCAGTTTCTGTCTTTCATCGTCAATAAGAAGGTCAGAGGGATACTGTAAACCTGAAGTGAAGCATCGGAATCAATAACTAGTGTCACAGGAATGGTTCAAATCATAGACAGTAAGAAGAGTCAGTCTTCTTGTACTTAAGTCGGCATTGTGCAATTTCAATTTAATTCCGATGCAATTTATGTGTTTCATCGTCAATAAGATCGTCCAAGCGATACAGTAAACCTGAAGTGAAGCATCGGAATCTATAACTAGTGTCACAATAATGGTTCAAAACATAGACAGTAGGAAGAGTCAGTCTTCTTGTACTTAAGTCGGCATTGTGAATTTTGTATTTAATTCCGATGCAATTTCTGTGTTTCATCGTCAATAAGAATTCCAGAGGGATACAGTAGACCTGAGGTGTAGCATCGGAATCTATAACTAGTGTCACAGGAATGGTTCAAAACATAGACAGTAGGAAGAGTCAGTCTTCTTCTACTTAAGTCGGCATTGTGTCTTTTGTATATAATTCCGATGCAATTTCTGTGTTCCTTCGTCAATAAGAAGGTCCAAGGAATTCAGTAAACCTGAAGTGAAGCATCGGAATCTAAAACTAGTGCCACAGGAATGTTTCAAAACATAGACAGTAGGAAGAGTCAGTCTACATGTACTTAAGTCGGCAATGTGACTTTTGTTTTTAATTTCGATGCAATTTCTGTGTTTCATCGTCAATAAGAAGGTCAGAGGGATACAGTAAACCTGAAGTGAAGTATCGGAATCTATAACTAGTGTCACAGGAATGGTTCAAATCATAGACAGTAAGAAGAGTCAGTCTTCTTGTACTCAAGTCGGCATTGTGCCTTTTGCATTTAATTCCGATGCAATTACTGTGATTCATCGTCATTACGAAGGTCAGAGGGATACAGTACCCTGAAGTGAAGCATCGGACTCTATAACTAGTGTCACAGGAGTGGTTCAAAGCAGTCGGTAAGAAGAGTCAGTCTTCTTGTACTTACGTCGGCATCGTGCCTTTTGTATTTAATTCCGATGAAATTTCTGTGTTTCATCGTCAATAAGAAGGTCCAAGGGATACAATAAATCTGAAGTGAAGCATCGGAATTTATAACCAGCGTCACAGGAATGGTTCAAAGCTTAGACAGTAAGAAGAGACAGACTTCTTGTACTTAAGTCGGCATTATGCCCTTTTCAATTTGATGCCGATGCAATTACCGTGTTTCATCGTCAATAAGAAGGTCAGAGGGATACAGTAAACCTGAAGAGAAGCATCGGAATCTCTAACTAGTGTCAAAGGAATGGTTCAAAACATAGTCAGTAAGAAGAGTCAGTCTTCTTGCACTTAAGTCGGCATGTGCCTTTTGTATTGAATTCCGATGCAATACTGTGTTTCATCGTCAATAAGAAGGTCCAAGGGATACAGTAAACCTGAAGTGAAGCATCGGAATCAATAACTAGTGTCACAGGAATGGTTCAAATCATAGACAGTAAGAAGAGTCAGTCTTCTTGTACTTAAGTCGGCATTGTGCAATTTCAATTTAATTCCGATGCAATTTATGTGTTTCATCGTCAATAAGATCGTCCAAGCGATACAGTAAACCTGAAGTGAAGCATCGGAATCTATAACTAGTGTCACAATAATGGTTCAAAACATAGACAGTAGGAAGAGTCAGTCTTCTTGTACTTAAGTCGGCATTGTGAATTTTGTATTTAATTCCGATGCAATTTCTGTGTTTCATCGTCAATAAGAATTCCAGAGGGATACAGTAGACCTGAGGTGTAGCATCGGAATCTATAACTAGTGTCACAGGAATGGTTCAAAACATAGACAGTAGGAAGAGTCAGTCTTCTTCTACTTAAGTCGGCATTGTGTCTTTTGTATATAATTCCGATGCAATTTCTGTGTTCCTTCGTCAATAAGAAGGTCCAAGGAATTCAGTAAACCTGAAGTGAAGCATCGGAATCTAAAACTAGTGCCACAGGAATGTTTCAAAACATAGACAGTAGGAAGAGTCAGTCTACATGTACTTAAGTCGGCAATGTGACTTTTGTTTTTAATTTCGATGCAATTTCTGTGTTTCATCGTCAATAAGAAGGTCAGAGGGATACAGTAAACCTGAAGTGAAGTATCGGAATCTATAACTAGTGTCACAGGAATGGTTCAAATCATAGACAGTAAGAAGAGTCAGTCTTCTTGTACTTAAGTCGGCATTATGCCCTTTTCAATTTAATGCCGATGCAATTACCGTGTTTCATCGTCAATAAGAAGGTCAGAGGGATACAGTAAACCTGAAGAGAAGCATCGGAATCTCTAACTAGTGTCACAGGAATGGTTCAAAGCATAGTCAGTAAGAAGAGTCAGTCTTCTTGCACTTAAGTCGGCATGTGCCTTTTGTATTGAATTCCGATGCAATACTGTGTTTCATCGTCAATAAGAAGGTCCAAGGGATACAGTAAACCTGAAGTGAAGCATCGGAATCTATATCTAGTGTCACAGGAACGGTTCAAACATAGTCAGTAAGGAGAGTCGGTCTTCTTAAACTTAAGTCGGCATTGTGCCATTTGTATTTAATTCACATGCAATTTCAGTGTTTCATCGTCAATAAGATGGTCAGAGGGATACAGTAAACCTGAAGTGAAGCTACGGAATCTATAACTAGTGTCACAGGAATGGTTCAAAACACTCAGAAAGAAGAGTCCGTCTTCTTGTACTTAAGTCGGCATTGTGCCTTTTGTATTTAATTCCGACACAATTTCTGTGTTTCATCGTCAATAAGAAGGTCGGGTGGGATACAGTAATCCTGAAGTGAAGCATCGGAATCTATAACTAGTGTTCAGGAATGGTTCAAAACATAGACAGTAGGAAGAGTCAGTCTTCTTGTACCTAAGTCAGCATTGTGCCTTTTCTATTTAATTCCGATGCACTTTCTGTGTTTCATCGTCAATAAGAAGGGCCAAGGTATACAGTAAACCTAAAATGAAGCATCGGAATCTATAACTAGCGTCACAGGAATGTTTCAAAACATAGACAGTAGGAAGAGTCAGTCTACATGTACTTAAGTCGCCATTGTGCCTTTTGTATTTAATTCCGATGCAATTTCTATGTTTCATCGTCAATAAGAAGGTCAGAGGGATACAGTAAACCTGAAGTAAAGCATCGGGATCTGTAACTAGTGTCACAGTAATGGTTCAAAACAGTCAGTAAGAAGAGTCAGTCTTCTTGTACTTAAGTAGGCATTGTGCTTTTTCTATTTAATTCCGATGCTATTTCTGTGTTTCATCGTCAATAAGAAGGTCAGAGGGATATAGTAAACCTGAAGTGTAGCATCGGAATCTATAACTAGTGTCACAGGAATAGTTCAAAACATAGACCGTAGGAAGAGTCAGTCTTCTTGTACTTAAGTCAGCATTGTGCCTTTTCTATTTAATTCCGATGCAATTTCTGTGTTCCATCGTCAGTAAGAAGTCCAAGGAATACAGTAAACCTGAAGTGAAGCATCGGAATCTATATCTAGTGTCACAGGAATGGTTCAAAACATAGACAGTAAGGAGAGTCAGTCTTCTTGTACTTAAGTCGGCATCGTGCCATTTGTATTTAATTCCGATGCAATTTCTGTGTTTCATCGTCACTAAGAAGGTCAGAGGGTTACAGTAAACCTGAAGTGAAGCATTGGAATCTATAACTAGTTTCACAGGAATGGTTCAAAACAGTCAGTAAGAAGAGTCAGTCTTCTTGTACTTACGTCGGCATTGTGCCTTTTGTATTTAATTCCGAGGCAATTTCTATGTTCCATCGTCAATAAGAATTTCAGAGGGATACAGTAGACCTGAGGTGTAGCATCGGAATCTATAACTAGTGTCACAGGAATGGTTCAAAACATAGACAGTAGGAAGAGTCAGTCTTCTTCTACTTAAGTCGGCATTGTGTCTTTTGTATCTAATTCCGATGCAATTTCTGTGTTCCTTCGTCAATAAGAAGGTCCAAGGAATTCAGTAAACCTGAAGTGAAGCATCGGAATCTAAAACTAGTGCCACAGGAATGTTTCAAAACATAGACAGTAGGAAGAGTCAGTCTACATGCACTTAAGTCGGCAATGTGACTTTTGTTTTTAATTTCGATGCAATTTCTGTGTTTCATCGTCAATAAGAAGGTCAGAGGGATACAGTAAACCTGAAGTGAAGTATCGGAATCTATAACTAGTGTCACAGGAATGGTTCAAATCATAGACAGTAAGAAGAGTCAGTCTTTTTGTACCTAAGTCGGTATTGTGACCTTTCTATTTAGTTCTGATGCAATTTCTGTGTTTCATCGTCAATAAGAACGTCCAAGGGATACAGTAAACCTGAAGTGAAGAATCGGAATCTATAACTAGTGTCACAGGAATGGTTCAAAACATAGACAGTAGGAAGAGTCAGTCTACTTGTACTTAAGTCGGCATTGTGCCTTTTCTATTTTATTCCGATGCAATTACTGTGTTTCATCGTCAATAAGAAGGACCAAGGGATACTGAAAACCTGAAGTGAAGCATCGGAATCTATAACTAGTGTCACAGGAATGGTTCAAAACATAGACAAAAAGAAGAGTCAGTCTTCTTGTACTCAAGTCGGCATTGTGCATTTTGCATTTAATTCCGATGCAATTTCTGTGATTCATCGTCAATAAGAAGGTCAGAGGGATACAGTAAACCTGAAGTGAAGCATCGCAATCTATAACTAGTGTCACAGGAATGGTTTAAAACAGTCGGTAAGAAGAGTCAGCCTTCTTGTACTTAGGTCGGCATCGTGCCATTTGTATTTAATTCCGATGCAATTTCTGTGTTCCATCGTCAATAAGAAGGTCCAAGGGTTACAGTAAATCTGAAGTGAAGCATCGGAATCTATAACTAGTGTCACAGGAATGGTTCAAATCATAGACAGTAAGAAGAGTCATACTTTTTGTACTTAAGTCGGCATTATGCCCAATTCAATTTAATTCCGATGCAATTACTGTGTTTCATCGTCAATAAGAAGGTCAGAGGGATACAGTAAACCTGAAGTGAAGCATCGGAATCTATAACTTGTGTCACAGGAATGGTTCAAAACATAGTCAGTAAGAAGAGTAAGTCATCTTGTACTTAAGCCGGCATTGTGCCTTTTGTATTTAATTGCGATGCAATATCTGTGTTTCATTGTCAATAAGAAGGTCAGAGGGATACAGTTAACCTGAAGTGTAGCATCGGAATCTATAACTAGTGTCACAGGAATGTTTCAAAACATAGACAGTAGGAAGAGTCAGTCTACATGTACTTAAGTCGCCATTGTGCCTTTTGTATTTAATTCCGATGCAATTTCTATGTTTCATCGTCAATAAGAAGGTCAGAGGGATACAGTAAACCTGAAGTGTAGCATCGTAATCTATAACTAGTGTCACAGGAATGGTTCAAAACATAGACCGTATGAAGAGTCAGTCTTCTTGTACTTAAGTCAGCATTGTGCCTTTTCTATTTAATTCAGATGCAATTTCTGTGTTCCATCGTCAGTAAGAAGGTCCAAGGAATACAGTAAACCTGAAGTGAAGCATCGGAATCTATATCTAGTGTCACAGGAATGGTTCAAACATAGACAGTAAGGAGAGTCAGTCTTCTTGTACTTAAGTCGGCATCGTGCCATTTGTATTTAATTCCGATGCAATTTCTGTGATTCATCGTCACTAAGAAGGTCAGAGGGTTACAGTAAACTTGAAGTGAAGCATCGGAATCTATAACTAGTGTCACAGGAATGGTTCAAAACAGTCAGTAAGAAGAGTCAGTCTTCTTGTACTTACGTCGGCATTGTGCCTTTTGTATTTAATTCCGATGCAATTTCTATGTTCCATCGTCAATAAGAATTTCAGAGGGATACAGTAGACCTGAGGTGTAGCATCGGAATCTATAACTAGTGTCACAGGAATGGTTCAAAACATAGACAGTAGGAAGAGTCAGTCTTCTTCTACTTAAGTCGGCATTGTGTCTTTTGTATATAATTCCGATGCAATTTCTGTGTTCCTTCGTCAATAAGAAGGTCCAAGGAATTCAGTAAACCTGAAGTGAAGCATCGGAATCTAAAACTAGTGCCACAGGAATGTTTCAAAACATAGACAGTAGGAAGAGTCAGTCTACATGTACTTAAGTCGGCAATGTGACTTTTGTTTTTAATTTCGATGCAATTTCTGTGTTTCATCGTCAATAAGAAGGTCAGAGGGATACAGTAAACCTGAAGTGAAGTATCGGAATCTATAACTAGTGTCACAGGAATGGTTCAAATCATAGACAGTAAGAAGAGTCAGTCTTCTTGTACTTAAGTCGGCACTATGCCCTTTTCAATTTAATGCCGATGCAATTACCGTGTTTCATCGTCAATAAGAAGGTCAGAGGGATACAGTAAACCTGAAGAGAAGCATCGGAATCTCTAACTAGTGTCACAGGAATGGTTCAAAACATAGTCAGTAAGAAGAGTCAGTCTTCTTGCACTTAAGTCGGCATGTGCCTTTTGTATTGAATTCCGATGCAATACTGTGTTTCATCGTCAATAAGAAGGTCCAAGGGATACAGTAAACCTGAAGTGAAGCATCGGAATCTATATCTAGTGTCACAGGAACGGTTCAAACATAGTCAGTAAGGAGAGTCGGTCTTCTTAAACTTAAGTCGGCATTGTGCCATTTGTATTTAATTCACATGCAATTTCAGTGTTTCATCGTCAATAAGATGGTCAGAGGGATACAGTAAACCTGAAGTGAAGCTACGGAATCTATAACTAGTGTCACAGGAATGGTTCAAAACACTCAGAAAGAAGAGTCCGTCTTCTTGTACTTAAGTCGGCATTGTGCCTTTTGTATTTAATTCCGACACAATTTCTGTGTTTCATCGTCAATAAGAAGGTCGGGTGGGATACAGTAATCCTGAAGTGAAGCGTCGGAATCTATAACTAGTGTTCAGGAATGGTTCAAAACATAGACAGTAGGAAGAGTCAGTCTTCTTGTACCTAAGTCAGCATTGTGCCTTTTCTATTTAATTCCGATGCACTTTCTGTGTTTCATCGTCAATAAGAAGGTCCAAGGTATACAGTAAACCTAAAATGAAGCATCGGAATCTATAACTAGCGTCACAGGAATGTTTCAAAACATAGACAGTAGGAAGAGTCAGTCTACATGTACTTAAGTCGCCATTGTGCCTTTTGTATTTAATTCCGATGCAATTTCTATGTTTCAGCGTCAATAAGAAGGTCAGAGGGATACAGTAAACCTGAAGTAAAGCATCGGGATCTGTAACTAGTGTCACAGTAATGGTTCAAAACAGTCAGTAAGAAGAGTCAGTCTTCTTGTACTTAAGTAGGCATTGTGCTTTTTCTATTTAATTCCGATGCTATTTCTGTGTTTCATCGTCAATAAGAAGGTCAGAGGGATACAGTAAACCTGAAGTGTAGCATCGGAATCTATAACTAGTGTCACAGGAATGGTTCAAAACATAGACCGTAGGAAGAGTCAGTCTTCTTGTACCTAAGTCAGCATTGTGCCTTTTCTATTTAATTCCGATGCAATTTCTGTGTTCCATCGTCAGTAAGAAGGTCCAAGGAATACAGTAAACCTGAAGTGAAGCATCGGAATCTATATCTAGTGTCACAGGAATGGTTCAAAACATAGACAGTAAGGACAGTCAGTCTTCTTGTACTTAAGTCGGCATCGTGCCATTTGTATTTAATTCCGATGCAATTTCTGTGTTTCATCGTCACTAAGAAGGTCAGAGGGTTACAGTAAACCTGAAGTGAAGCATCGGAATCTTTAACTAGTGTCACAGGAATGGTTCAAAACAGTCAGTAAGAAGAGTCAGTCTTCTTGTACTTACGTCGGCATTGTGCCTTTTGTATTTAATTCCGATGCAATTTCTATGTTCAATCGTCAATAAGAATTTCAGAGGGATACAGTAGACCTGAGGTGTAGCATCGGAATCTATAACTAGTGTCACAGGAATGGTTCAAAACATAGACAGTAGGAAGAGTCAGTCTTCTTCTACGTAAGTCGGCATTGTGTCTTTTGTATCTAATTCCGATGCAATTTCTGTGTTCCTTCGTCAATAAGAAGGTCCAAGGAATTCAGTAAACCTGAAGTGAAGCATCGGAATCTAAAACTAGTGCCACAGGAATGTTTCAAACCATAGACAGTAGGAAGAGTCAGTCTACATGTACTTAAGTCGGCAATGTGACTTTTGTTTTTAATTTCGATGCAATTTCTGTGTTTCATCGTCAATAAGAAGGTCAGAGGGATACAGTAACCTGACGTGAAGTATCGGAATTTATAACTAGTGTCACAGGAATGGTTCAAATCATAGACAGTAAGAAGAGTCAGTCTTCTTGTACTTAAGTCGGTATTGTGACCTTTCTATTTAATTCCGATGCAATTTCTGTGTTTCATCGTCAATAAGAACGTCCAAGGGAAACAGTAAACCTGAAGTGAAGAATGGGAATCTATAACTAGTGCCACAGGAATGGTTCAAAACATAGACAGTAGGAAGAGTCAGTCTACTTGTACTTAAGTCGGCATTGTGCCTTTTCTATTTAATTCCGATGCAATTACTGTGTTTCATCGTCAGTAAGAAGGACCAAGGGATACTGAAAACCTGAAGTGAAGCATCGGAATCTATAACTAGTGTCACAGGAATGGTTCAAAACATAGACAAAATGAAGAGTCAGTCTTCTTGTACTCAAGTCGGCATTGTGCATTTTGCATTTAATTCCGATGCAATTTCTGTGATTCATCGTCAACAAGAAGGTCAGAGGGATACAGTAAACCTGAAGTGAAGCATCGCAATCTATAACTAGTGTCACAGGAATGGTTTAAAACAGTCGGTAAGAAGAGTCAGCCTTCTTGTACTTAGGTCGGCATCGTGCCATTTGTATTTAATTCCGATGCAATTTCTGTGTTCCATCGTCAATAAGAAGGTCCAAGGGTTACAGTAAATCTGAAGTGAAGCATCGGAATCTATAACTAGTGTCACAGGAATGGTTCAAAACATAGACAGTAAGAAGAGTCATACTTTTTGTACTTAAGTCGGCATTATGCCCAATTCAATTTAATTCCGATGCAATTACTGTGTTTCATCGTCAATAAGAAGGTCAGAGGGATACAGTAAACCTGAAGTGAAGCATCGGAATCTATAACTAGTGTCACAGGAATGGTTCAAAACATAGTCAGTAAGAAGAGTCAGTCATCTTGTACTTAAGCCGGCATTGTGCCTTTTGTATTTAATTCCGATGCAATATCTGTGTTTCATCGTCAATAAGAAGGTCAGAGGGATACAGTTAATCTGAAGTGAAGCATCGGAATCTATATCTAGTGTCACAGGAATGGTTCAAAACATAGTCAGTAAGGAGAGTCAGTCTTCTTGAACTTAAGTCGGCATTGTGCCATTTGTATTTAATTCACATGCAATTTCTGTGTTTCGTCGTCAATAAGATGGTCAGAGGGATACAGTAAACCTGAAGTGAAGCATCGGAATCTATAACTAGTGTCACAGGAATGGTTCAAAACATAGACAGTAGGAAGAGTCAGTTTTCTTGTACTTAAGTCGGCATTGTGCTTTTGTATTTAATTCCGATGCAATTTCTGTGTTTCGTCGTCAATAAGAAGGTCCAAGGGACTCAATGAACCTGAAGTGAAGCATTGGAGTCTATAACTAGTGTCACAGGAATGGTTCAAATCTTAGACAGTAAGAAGAGACAGTCTTCTAGTACTTACGCCGGCATTGTGCCTTTTGTATTTAATTCCGATGCAATTTCTCTGTTTCATCGTCAATAAGAACGTCCAAGGGATACAGTAAACATGAAGTGAAGCATCGGAATCTATAACTAGTGTCACAGGAGTGGTTCAAAATATAGACAGTAGGATGAGTCAGTCTTCTTGTACTTAAGTCGGCATTGTGCCTTTTGTAATTAATTCCGATGCAATTTCTGAGATTCATCGTCAATAAGAAGGTCCAAGGGACTCCGTAAACCTGAAGTGAAGCATCGGAATCTATAACTAGTGTCACAGGAATGGTTCAAAGCAGTCAGTAAGAAGAGTCAGTCTTCTTGTACTTACGTCGGCATTGTGCCTTTTGTATTTAATTCCGATGCAATTTCTGTGTTCCATCGTCAATAAGAATTTCAGAGGGATACAGTAGACCTTAAGTGTAGCATCGGAATCTATAACTAGTGTCACAGGAATGGTTCAAAACATAGACAGTAGGAAGAGTCAGTCTTCTTCTACTTAAGTCGGCATTGTGCCTTTTGTATTTAATTCCGATGCAATTTCTGTGTTTCTTCGTCAATAAGAAGGTCCAAGGAATTCAGTAAACCTGAAGTGAAGCATCGGAATCTAAAACTAGTGTCACAGGAATGTTTCAAAACATAGACAGTACGAAGAGTCAGTCTACATGTACTTAAGTCGGCAATGTGACTTTTGTTTTTAATTTCGATGCAATATCTGTGTTTCATCGTCAATAAGAAGGTCAGAGGGATACAGTAAACCTGAAGTGAAGCATCGGAATCTATAACTAGTGTCACAGCAATGGTTCAAGTCATAGACAGTAAGAAGAGTCAGTCTTCTTGTACTTAAGTCGGTATTGTGACCTTTCTATTTAATTCCGATGCAATTTCTGTGTTTCATCGTCAATAAGAACGTCCAAGGGATACAGTAAACCTGAAGTGAAGAATCGGAATCTATAACTAGTGTCACAGGAATGGTTCAAAGCATAGACAGTAGGAAGAGTCAGTCTTCTTGTACTTAAGTCGGCATTGTGCCTATTCTATTTAATTCCGATGCAATTTCTGTGTTTCATCGTCAATAAGAAGGTCAAAGGGATACTGAAAACCTGAAGTGAAGCATCGGAATCTATAACTAGTGTCACAGGAATGGTTCAAAACATAGACAAAAAGAAGAGTCAGTCTTCTTGTACTCAAGTCGGCATTGTGCATTTTGCATTTAATTCCGATGCAATTTCTGTGATTCATCGTCAACAAGAAGGTCAGAGGGATACAGTAAACCTGAAGTGAAGCATCGGAATCTATAACTAGTGTCACAGGAATGGTTTGAAACAGTCGGTAAGAAGAGTCAGTATTCCTGTACTTAGGTCGGCATCGTGCCATTTGTATTTAATTCCGATGCAATTTCTGTGTTCCATCGTCAATAAGAAGGTCCAAGGGTTACAGTAAATCTGAAGTGAAGCATCGGAATCTATAACTAGTGTCACAGGAATGGTTCAAAACATAGACAGTAAGAAGAGTCAGACTTTTTGTACTTAAGTCGGTATTATGCCCATTTCAATTTAATTCCGATTCAATTACTGTGTTTCATCGTCAATACGATGGTCAGAGGGATACAGTAAACCTGAGGTGAAGCATCGGAATCTATAACTAGTGTCACAGGAATGGTTCAAAACATAAACAGTAGGAAGAGTCAGTCTTCTTGTACTTAAGTCGGCATTGTGCCTTTTGTATTTAATTCCGATGCAATTTCTGTGTTTCATCGTCAATAAGAAGGTCAGAGCGATACAGTAAACCTGAAGTGTAGCATCGGAATCTATAACTAGTGTCACAGGAATTGTTCAAAACATAAACAGTAGGAAGAGTCAGTCTTCTTGTACTTAAGTCGGCATTGTGCCTTTTGCATTTAATTCCGATGCAATTACTGTGATTCATCGTCATTACGAAGGTCAGAGGGATACAGTAAACCTGAAGTGAAGCATCGGAATCTATATCTAGTGTCACAGGAATGGTTCGAACATAGTCAGTAAGGAGAGTCAGTCTTCTTAAACTTAAGTCGGCATTGTGCCATTTGTATTTAATTCACATGCAATTTCAGTGTTTCATCGTCAGTAAGATGGTCAGAGGGATACAGTAAACCTGAAGTGAAGCTACGGAATCTATAACTAGTGTCACAGGAATGGTTCAAAACACTCAGTAAGAAGAGTCAGTCTTCTTGTATTTAAGTCGGCATTGTGCCTTTTGAATTTAATTCCGACTCAATTTCTGTGTTTCATCGTCAATAAGAAGGTCGGTTGGGATACAGTAATCCTGAAGTGAAGCATCGGAATCTATAACTAGTGTTCAGGAATGGTTCAAAACATAGACAGTAGGAAGAGTCAGTCTTCTTGTACCTAAGTCAGCATTGTGCCTTTTCTATTTAATTCCGATGCACTTTCTGTGTTTCATCGTCAACAAGAAGGTCCAAGGTATACAGTAAACCTAAAATGAAGCATCGGAATCTATAACTAGCGTCACAGGAATGTTTCAAAACATAGACAGTAGGAAGAGTCAGTCTACATGTACTTAAGTCGCCATTGTGCCTTTTGTATTTAATTCCGATGCAATTTCTATGTTTCATCGTCAATAAGAAGGTCAGAGGGATACAGTAAACCTGAAGTGAAGCATCGGGATCTGTAACTAGTGTCACAGTAATGGTTCAAAGTAGTCAGTAAGCAGAGTCATTCTTCTTGTACTTAAGTAGGCATTGTGCTTTTTCTATTTAATTCCGATGCAATGTCTGTGTTTCATCGTCAATAAGAAGGTCAGAGGGATACAGTAAACCTGAAGTGAAGCATCGGAATCTATAACTAGTGTCACAGGTATGATTCAAAACATAGTCTGTAAGAAGAGTCAGTCTTCTTGTACTTAAGTCGGCATTGTGCCTTTTGTATTTAATTCCGACACAATTTCTGCGTTTCATCGTCAATAAGAAGGTCGGGTGGGATACAGTAATCCTGAAGTGAAGCATCGGAATCTATAACTAGTGTTCAGGAATGGTTCAAAACATAGACAGTAGGAAGAGTCAGTCTTCTTGTACCTAAGTCAGCATTGTGCCTTTTCTATTTAATTCCGATACACTTTCTGTGTTTCATCGTCAATACGAAGGTCCAAGGTATACAGTAAACCTAAAATGAAGCATCGGAATCTATAACTAGCGTCACAGGAATGTTTCAAAACATAGACAGTAGGAAGAGTCAGTCTACATGTACTTAAGTCGCCATTGTGCCTTTTGTATTTAATTCCGATGCAATTTCTATGTTTCATCGTCAATACGAAGGTCAGAGGGATACAGTAAACCTGAAGTGAAGCATCGGGATCTGTAACTAGTGTCACAGTAATGGTTCAAAACAGTCAGTAAGCAGAGTCAGTCTTCTTGTACTTAAGTAGGCATTGTGCCTTTTCTATTTAATTCCGATGCAATTTCTGTGTTTCATCGTCAATAAGAAGGTCAGAGGGATACAGTAAATCTGAAGTTAAGCATCGGAATCTATAACTAGTGTCACAGGAATGGTTCAAAACAGTCAGAAAGAAGAGTCAGTCTTCTTGTACTTACGTCGGCATTGTGCCTTTTGTATTTAATTCCGATGCAATTTCTGTGTTCCATCGTCAGTAAGAAGGTCCAAGGAATACAGTAAACCTGAAGTGAAGCATCGGAATCTATATCTAGTGTCACAGGAATGGTTCAAACATAGACAGAAGGAAGAGTCAGTCTTCTTGTACTTAAGTCGGCATTGTGCATTTTGTATTTAATTCCGATAAAATTTCTGTGTTCCATCGTCAGTAAGAAGGTCCAAGTTATACAGTAAACCTGAAGTGAAGCATCGGAATCTATATCTAGTGTCACAGGAATGGTTCAAAACATAGATAGTAAGGAGAGTCGGTCTTCTTGTACTGAAGTCGGCATTGTGCCATTTGTATTTAATTCCGATGCAATTTCTGTGTTTCATCGTCACTACGAAGGTCAGAGGGATACAGTAAACCTGAAGTGAAGCATCGGAATCTATAACTAGTGTCACAGGAATGGTTCAAAACAGTCAGAAAGAAGAGTCAGTCTTCTTGTACTTACGTCGGCATTGTGCCTTTTGTATTTAATTCCGATGCAATTTCTGTGTTCCATCGTCAATAAGAATTTCAGAGGGATATAGTAGACCTGAAGTGTAGCATCGGAATTTATAACTAGTGTCACAGGAATGGTTCAAAACATAGACAGTAGGAAGAGTCAGTCGTCTTCTACTTAAGTCGGCATTGTGCCTTTTGTATTTAATTCCGATGCAATTTCTGTGTTTCTTCGTCAATAAGAAGGTCCAAGGAATGCAGTAAACCTGAAGTGAAGCATCGGATACTAAAACTAGTATCACAGGAATGTTTCAAAACATAGACAGTAGGAAGAGTCAGTCTACATGTACTTAAGTCGGCAATGTGACTTTGTTTTTAATTTCGATGCAATTTCTGTGTCTCATCGTCAATAAGAAGGTCAGAGGGATACAGTAAACCTGAAGTGAAGCATCGGAATCTATAACTAGTGTCACAGGAATGGCTCAAATCATAGACAGTAAGAAGAGTCAGTCTTCTTGTACTTAAGTCGGTATTGTGACCTTTCTATTTAATTCCGATGCAATTTCTGTGTTTCATCGTCAATAAGAACGTCCAAGGGATACAGTAAACCTGAAGTGAAGATTCGGAAACTATAACTAGTGTCACAGGAATGGTTCAAAACATAGACAGTAGGAAGAGGCAGTCTTCTTGTACTTAAGTCGGCATTGTGCCTTTTCTATTTAATTCCGTTGCAATTTCTGTGTTTCATCGTCAATAAGAAGGTCCAAGGGATACTGAAAACCTGAAGAGAAGCATCGGAATCTATAACTAGTGTCACAGGAATGGTTCAAAACATAGACAAAAAGAAGAGTCAGTCTTCTTGTACTCAAGTCGGCATTGTGCATTTTGCATTTTATTCCGATGCAATTTCTGTGATTCATCGTCAACAAGAAGGTCAGAGGGATACAGTAAACCTGAAGTGAAGCATCGGAATCTATAACTAATGTCACAGGAATGGTTTAAAACAGTCGGTAAGAAGAGTCAGCCATCTTGTACTCAAGCCGGCATTGTGCCTTTTGTATTTAATTCCGATGCAATTTCTGTGTTCCATCGTCAATAATACGGTCCAAGGGTTACAGTAAATCTGAAGTGAAGCATCGGAATCTATAACTAGTGTCACAGGAATGGTTCAAAACATAGACAGCAAGAAGAGTCAGACTTTTTGTACTTAAGTCGGCATTATGCCCATTTCAATTTAATTCCGATGCAATTTCTGTGTTCCATCGACAATAAGAAGGTCAGAGAGATACAGTAAACCTGAAGTGAAGCATCGGAATCTATAACTAGTGTCACAGGAATGGTTCAAAACATAGTCAGTAAGAAGAGTCAGTCATCTTGTACTCAAGCCGGCATTGTGCCTTTTGTATTTAATTCCGATGCAATATCTGTGTTTCATCGTCAATAAGAAGGTCCAAGGGATACAGTAAACCTGAAGTGAAGCATCGTAATCTCTATCTAGTATCACAGAAATGGTTCAAAACATAGTCAGTAAGGAGAGTCAGTCTTATTGAACTTAAGTCGGCATTGTGCCATTTGTATTTAATTCACATGCAATTTCTGTGTTTCGTCGTCAATAAGATGGTCAGAGGGATACAGTAAACCTGAAGTGAAGCATCGGAATCTATAACTAGTGTCACAGGAATGTTTCAAAACACTCAGTAAGAAGAGACAGTCTTCTTGTACTTAAGTCGGCATTGTGCCTTTTGTATTTAATTACGATGCAATTTCTGTGTTTCATCGTCAATAAGAAGGTCAGAGGGATACAGTAAACCTGAAGTGTAGCATCGGAATCTATAACTAGTGTCACAGGAATGGTTCAAAATATAGACAGTAAGGAGAGTCAGTAGTCTTGTACTTAAGTCGGCATTGTGCCATTTGTATTTAATTCCGATGCAATTTCTGTGTTTCATCGTCACTAAGAAGGTCAGAGGGATACAGTAAACCTGAAGTGAAGCATCGGAATCTATAACTAGTGTCACAGGAATGGTTCAAAACAGTCAGTAAGAAGAGTCAGTCTTCTTGTACTTACGTCGGCATTGTGCCTTTTGTATTTAATTCCGATGCAATTTCTGTGTTCCATCGTCAATAAGAATTTCAGAGGGATACAGTAGACCTGAAGTGTAGCATCGGAATCTATAACTAGTGTCACAGGAATGGTTCAAAACATAGACAGTAGGAAGAGTCAGTCTTCTTCTACTTGAGTCGGCATTGTGCCTTTTGTATTTAATTCCGATGCAATTTCTGTGTTTCTTCGTCAATATGAAGGTCCAAGGAATTCAGTAAACCTGAAGTGAAGCATCGGAATCTAAAAATAAGTGTCACAGGAATGTTTCAATACATAGACAGTAGGAAGAGTCAGTATACATGTACTTAAGTCGGCAATGTGACTTTTGTTTTTAATTTCGATGCAATTTCTGTGTTTCATCGTCAATAAGAAGGTTAGAGGGATACAGTAAACCTGAAGTAAAGCATCGGAATCTATAACAAGTGTCACAGGAATGATTCAAATCATAGACAGTAAGAAGAGTCAGTCTTTTTGTACTTAAGTCGGTATTGTGACCTTTCTATTTATTTCCGATGCAATTTCTGTGTTTCATCGTCAATAAGAACGTCCAAGGGATACAGTAAACCTGAAGTGAACAATCGGAATCTATAACTAGTGTCACAGGAATGGTTCAAAACATAGTCAGTAAGAAGAGTCAGTCATCCTGTACTTAAGCCGGCATTGTGCCTTTTGTATTTAATTCCGATGCAATACATGTGTTTCATCGTCAATAAGAAGGTCCAAGGGATACAGTAAACCTGAAGTGAAGCATCGGAATCTATATCTAGTGTCACAGGAATGGTTCAAAAAAAGTCAGTAAGGAGAGTCAGTCTTCTTGAACTTAAGTCGGCATTGTGCCATTTGTATTTAATTCACATGCAATTTCTGTGTTTCGTCGTCAATAAGATGGTCAGAGGGATCCAGTAAACCTGAAGTGAAGCATCGGAATCTATAACTAGTGTCACAGGAATGTTTCAAAACACTCAGTAAGGAGAGACAGTCTTCTTGTACTTAAGTCGGCATTGTGCCTTTTGTATTTAATTCCGATGCAATTTCTGTGTTTCATCGTCAATAAGAACGTCCAAGGGATACAGTAAACATGAAGTGAAGCATCGGAATCTATAACTAGTGTCACAGGAATGGTTCAAAATATAGACAGTAGGATGAGTCAGTCTTCTTGTACTTAAGTCGGCATTGTGCCTTTTGTATTTAATTCCAATGCAATTTTTGTGTTTCATCGTCAATAAGAATATCAGAGGGATACAGTAATCCTGAAGTGAAGCATCGGAATCTATAACTAGTGTCACAGGAATGGTTAAAAACATAGACAGTAGGAAGAGTCAGTCTTCTTGTACTTAAGTCGTCATTGTGCCTTTTGTATTTAATTGCGATGCTATATCTATGTTTCATCGTCAATAAGAAGGTCAGAGGGATTCAGTAAACCTGAAGTGAAGCATCGGGATCTGTAACTAGTGTCACAGGAATGATTCAAAACAAAGTCAGTAAGAAGAGTCAGTCTTCTTGTACTTATGTCGGCGTTGTGCCTATTGTATTTAATTCCGATGCAATTTCTGTGTTTCATAGTCAATAAGAAGGTCCAAGGGATACAGGAAACCTGAAGTGAAAAATCGGAATCTATAACTAGTGTCACAGGAATGGTTCAAAACATAGACAGTAGGAAGAGTCAGACTTCTTGTACATAGGTCGGCATTAAGCCCTTTTCTATTTAATTCCAATGCAATTACTGTGTTTCATCGTCAATAAGAAGGTCAGAGGGATACAGTAAACCTGAAGTGAAGCATCGGAATCTCTAACTGGTGTCACAGGAATGGTTCAAAACATAGTCAGTAAGAATAGTCAGTCTTCTTGATCTGAAGTGGGCATTGTGCCTTTTATATTTAATTCCGATGCAATATCTGTGTTTCATCGTCAATAAGAAGGTCCAAGGGGTAGAGTAAACCTGAAGTGAAGCATCGGAATCTGTATCTAGTGTCACAGGAATGGTTCAAAACATAGACAGTAAGTTGCGTCAGTCTTCTTGTACTTAAGTCAGCATTGTGCCATTTCTATTTAATTCCCATGCAATGTCTGTGTTTTATCGTCAATAAGAAGGTCAGAAGGATACAGTACACCTCAAGTGAAGCATCGGAATCTATAACTAGTGTCACAGGAATGGTTCAAAACAGTCAGTAAGAAGAGTCAGTCTTGTTGTACTTAAGTCTGCATTGTACTTTTTCTTCTTAATTCCGATGCAATTTCTGTGTTTCATCGTCAATAAGGAGGTCCAAGGAATTCAGTAAACCTGAAGTGAAGCATCGGAATCTATAACTAGTGTCACAGGAGTGGTTCAAATCATAGACAGTAAGAAGAGTCAGTCCTCTTGTACTTAAGTCGGCATTGTGCCTTTTGTATTTAATTCCGATGCAATTTCTGTGTTTCATCGTCAATAAGAACGTCCAAGGGATATAGTAAACCTGAGGAGAAGCATCGGAATCTATAACTAGTGTCACAGGAATGGTTCAAAACATAGACAGTAGGAAGAGTCAGTCTTCTTGTACTTAAGTCGGCATTGTGCCTTTTCTATTTAATTCCGACGCAATTTCTGTGTTTCATCGTCAATAAGATGGTCCAAGGGATACAGTAAGCCTGAAGTGAAGCATCGGAATCTATAACTAGTGTCACAGGAATGGTTCAAAACATAGACAAAAAGAAGAGTCAGTCTTCTTGTACTTAAGTCGGCATTGTGCCATTTGTATTTCATTCCGACGCAATTTCTGTGATTCATCGTCAATAAGAAGGTCCAAGGGGTACAGTAAACCTGAAGTGAAGCGTCGGAATCTATAACTTGTGTCACAGGAATTTTTCAAAACATAGACAGTAAGAAGAGTCTGTCTTCTTGTACTTTAGTCGGCATTGTGCCTTTTGTAATTACTTCCGATGCAGTTTCTGTGTTTCATCGTCAACAAGAAGGTCTGAGGAATACAGTAATCCTGAAGTGAGGCATCGGAAGCTATAACTAGTGTCACAGGAATGGTTCAAAACATAGAAAGTAGAAAGAGTCAGTCTTCTTGTACTTAAGTCTGCGTTGTGAATTTTCTATTTAATTCCGATGTAATTTCTGTGTTTCATCGTCAGTAAGAAGGTCCAAGTCATACAGTAAACCTGAAGTGAAGCATCGGAATCTATATCTAGTGTCACAGGAATGGTTCAAAACAGTCAGTAAGAAGAGTCAGTCTCCTTCTACTTAAGTCGGCATTGTGCATTTTTATTTAATTCCGATTCAATTTCTGTGTTTCTTCGTCAATAAGAAGGTCCAAGGAATTCAGAAAACCTGAAGTGAAGCATCGGAATCTAAAACTAGTGTCACACGAATGTTTCAAAACATAGACAGTAGGAGGAGTCAGTCTACATGTACTTAAGTCGGCAATGTGACTTTTGTTTTTAATTTCGATGCAATTTCTGCGTTTCATCGTCAATAAGAAGGTCAGAGGGATACAGTAAGCCTGAAGTGAAGCATCGGAATCTATAACCAGTGTCACAGGAATGGTTCAAATCATAGACTGTAAGAAGAGTCAGTCTTCTTGTACTTAAGTCGGCATTGTGCCCTTTCTATTGAATTCCGATGCAATTACTGTGTTTCATCGTCAAGAAGAGCGTCCAAGGGATACAGTAAACCTGAAGTGAAGCATCGGAAACTATAACTAGTGTCACAGGAATGGTTCAAAACATAGACAGTAGGAGGAGTCAGTCTTCTTGTACTTAAGTCGGCATTGTGCCTTTCCTATTTAATTCCGATGCAATTTCTGTGTTTCATCGTCAATAAGAAGGTCCAAGGGATACAGAAAACCTGAAGTGAAGCATCGGAATCTATAACTAGTGTCACATGAATGTTTCAAAACATAGACAAAAAGAAGATTCAGTCTTCTTGTACTCAAGTGGCATTGTGCACGTTGCATTTAATTCCGATGCAATTTCTGTGATTCATCGTCAATAAGAAGGTCAGAGGGATACAGTAAACCTGAAGTGAAGCATCGGAATCTAAAACTAGTGTCACACGAATGTTTCAAAACATAGACAGTAGGAGGAGTCAGTCTACATGTACTTAAGTCGGCAATGTGACTTTTGTTTTTAATTTCGATGCAATTTCTGTGTTTCATCGTCAATAAGAAGGTCAGAGGGATACAGTAAACCTGAAGTGAAGCATCGGAATCTATAACTAGTGTCACAGGAATGGTTCAAATCATAGACTGTAAGAAGAGTCAGTCTTCTTGTGCTTAAGTCGGCATTGTGCCCTTTCTATTTAATTCCGATGCAATTTCTGTGTTCCATCGTCAATAAGAATTTCAGAGGGATACAGTAGACCTGAAGTGTAGCATCGGAAACTATAACTAGTGTCACAGGAATGGTTCAAAACATAGACAGTAAGAAGAGTCAGTCTTCTTGTACTTAAGTCGGCATTGTGCTTTTGTATTTAATTCCGATGCAATTTCTGTGTTTCGTCGTCAATAAGAAGGTCCTAGGGACTCAATAAACCTGAAGTGAAGCATTGGAATCTATAACTAGTGTCACAGGAATGGTTCAAATCTTAGACAGTAAGAAGAGACAGTCATCTTGTACTTAAGCCGGCATTGTGCCTTTTGTATTTAATTTCGATGCAATTTCTCTGTTTCATCGTCAATAAGAACGTCCAAGGGATACAGTAAACATGAAGTGAAGCATCGGAATCTATAACTAGTGTCACAGGAATGGTTCAAAATATAGACAGTAGGATGAGTCAGTCTTCTTGTACTTAAGTCGGCATTGTTCCTTTTGTATTTAATTCCAATGCAATTTCTGTGTTTCATCGTCAATAAGAATATCAGAGGGATACAGTAATCCTGAAGTGAAGCATCGGAATCTATAACTAGTGTCACAGGAATGGTTAAAAACATAGACAGTAGGAAGAGTCAGTCTTCTTGTACTTAAGTCAGCATTGTGCCTTTTCAATTTAATTCCGATGCACTTTCTGTGTTTCATCGTCAATAAGAAGGTCCAAGGTATACAGTAAACATGAAATGAAGCATCGGAATCTATTACTAGCGTCACAGGAATGTTTCAAAACATAGACAGTAGGAAGAATCAGTCTACATGTACTTAAGTCGTCATTGTGCCTTTCGTATTTAATTGCGATGCTATTTCTATGTTTCATCGTCAATAAGAAGGTCAGAGGGATACAGTGAACCTGAAGTGAAGCATCGGGATCTGTAACTAGTGTCACAGGAATGGTTCAAAACAAAGTCAGTAAGAAGAGTCAGTCTTCTTGTACTTATGTCGGCGTTGTGCCTATTGTATTTAATTCCGATGCAATTTCTGTGTTTCATCGTCAATAAGAAGGTCCAAGGGATACAGGAAACCTGAAGTGAAGAATCGGAATCCATAACTAGTGTCACAGGAATGGTTCAAAACATAGACAGTAGGAAGAGTCAGACTTCTTGTACATAGGTCGGCATTAAGCCCTTTTCTATTTAATTCCAATGCAATTACTGTGTTTCATCGTCAATAAGAAGGTCAGAGGGATACAGTAAACCTGAAGTGAAGCATCGGAATCTCTAACTGGTGTCACAGGAATGGTTCAAAACATAGTCAGTAAGAATAGTCAGTCTTCTTGTTCTTAAGTAGGCATTGTGCCTTTTGTATTTAATTCCGATGCAATATCTGTGTTTCATCGTCAATAAGAAGGTCCAAGGGGTAGAGTAAACCTGAAGTGAAGCATCGGAATCTGTATCTAGTGTCACAGGAATGGTTCAAAACATAGACAGTAAGTTGCGTCAGTCTTCTTGTACTTAAGTCAGCATTGTGCCATTTGTATTTAATTCCCATGCAATGTCTGTGTTTCATCGTCAATAAGAAGGTCAGAAGGATACAGTAGACCTGAAGTGTAGCATCGGAAACTATAACTAGTGTCACAGGAATGGTTCAAAACATAGACAGTAAGAAGAGGCAGTCTTCTTGTACTTAAGTCGGCATTGTGCTTTTGTATTTAATTCCGATGCAATTTCTGTGTTTCGTCGTCAATAAGAAGGTCCTAGGGACTCAATAAACCTGAAGTGAAGCATTGGAATCTATAACTAGTGTCACAGGAATGGTTCAAATCTTAGACAGTAAGAAGAGACAGTCATCTTGTACTTAAGCCGGCATTGTGCCTTTTGTATTTAATTTCGATGCAATTTCTCTGTTTCATCGTCAATAAGAACGTCCAAGGGATACAGTAAACATGAAGTGAAGCATCGGAATCTATAACTAGTGTCACAGGAATGGTTCAAAATATAGACAGTAGGATGAGTCAGTCTTCTTGTACTTAAGTCGGCATTGTTCCTTTTGTATTTAATTCCAATGCAATTTCTGTGTTTCATCGTCAATAAGAATATCAGAGGGATACAGTAATCCTGAAGTGAAGCATCGGAATCTATAACTAGTGTCACAGGAATGGTTAAAAACATAGACAGTAGGAAGAGTCAGTCTTCTTGTACTTAAGTCAGCATTGTGCCTTTTCAATTTAATTCCGATGCACTTTCTGTGTTTCATCGTCAATAAGAAGGTCCAAGGTATACAGTAAACATGAAATGAAGCATCGGAATCTATTACTAGCGTCACAGGAATGTTTCAAAACATAGACAGTAGGAAGAATCAGTCTACATGTACTTAAGTCGTCATTGTGCCTTTTGTATTTAATTGCGATGCTATTTCTATGTTTCATCGTCAATAAGAAGGTCAGAGGGATACAGTGAACCTGAAGTGAAGCATCGGGATCTGTAACTAGTGTCACAGGAATGGTTCAAAACAAAGTCAGTAAGAAGAGTCAGTCTTCTTGTACTTATGTCGGCGTTGTGCCTATTGTATTTAATTCCGATGCAATTTCTGTGTTTCATCGTCAATAAGAAGGTCCAAGGGATACAGGAAACCTGAAGTGAAGAATCGGAATCCATAACTAGTGTCACAGGAATGGTTCAAAACATAGACAGTAGGAAGAGTCAGACTTCTTGTACATAGGTCGGCATTAAGCCCTTTTCTATTTAATTCCAATGCAATTACTGTGTTTCATCGTCTATAAGAAGGTCAGAGGGATACAGTAAACCTGAAGTGAAGCATCGGAATCTCTAACTGGTGTCACAGGAATGGTTCAAAACATAGTCAGTAAGAATAGTCAGTCTTCTTGTTCTTAAGTAGGCATTGTGCCTTTTGTATTTAATTCCGATGCAATATCTGTGTTTCATCGTCAATAAGAAGGTCCAAGGGGTAGAGTAAACCTGAAGTGAAGCATCGGAATCTGTATCTAGTGTCACAGGAATGGTTCAAAACATAGACAGTGAGTTGCGTCAGTCTTCTTGTACTTAAGTCAGCATTGTGCCATTTGTATTTAATTCCCATGCAATGTCTGTGTTTCATCGTCAATAAGAAGGTCAGAAGGATACAGTACACCTCAAGTGAAGCATCGGAATCTATAACTAGTGTCACAGGAATGGTTCAAAACAGTCAGTAAGAAGAGTCAGTCTTGTTGTACTTAAGTCTGCATTGTACCTTTTCTTCTTAATTCCGATGCAATTTCTGTGTTTCATCGTCAATAAGGAGGTCCAAGGAATTCCGTAAACCTGAAGTGAAGCATCGGAATCTATAACTAGTGTCACAGGAGTGGTTCAAATCATAGAAAGTAAGAAGAGTCAGTCCTCTTGTACTTAAGTCGGCATTGTGCCTTTTGTATTTAATTCCGATGCAATTTCTGTGTTTCATCGTCAATATGAACGTCCAAGGGATACAGTAAACCTGAGGAGAAGCATCGGAATCTATAACTAGTGTCACAGGAATGGTTCAAAACATAGACAGTAGGAAGAGTCAGTCTTCTTGTACTTAAGTCGGCATTGTGCCTTTTCTATTTAATTCCGACGCAATTTCTGTGTTTCATCGTCAATAAGATGGTCCAAGGGATACAGTAAGCCTGAAGTGAAGCATCGGAATCTATAACTAGTGTCACAGGAATGGTTCAAAACATAGACAAAAAGAAGAGTCAGTCTTCTTGTACTTAAGTCGGCATTGTGCCATTTGTATTTCATTCCGACGCAATTTCTGTGATTCATCGTCAATAAGAAGGTCCAAGGGGTACAGTAAACCTGAAGTGAAGCTTCGGAATCTATAACTTGTGTCATAGGAATTTTTCAAAACATAGACAGTAAGAAGAGTCTGTCTTCTTGTACTTTAGTCGGCATTGTGCCTTTTGTAATTACTTCCGATGCAGTTTCTGTGTTTCATCGTCAACAAGAAGGTCTGAGGAATACAGTAATCCTGAAGTGAAGCATCGGAAGCTATAACTAGTGTCACAGGAATGGTTCAAAACATAGAAAGTAGGAAGAGTCAGTCTTCTTGTACTTAAGTCTGCGTTGTGAATTTTCTATTTAATTCCGATGCAATTTCTGTGTTTCATCGTCAGTAAGAAGGTCCAAGTCATACAGTAAACCTGAAGTGAAGCATCGGAATCTATATCTAGTGTCACAGGAATGGTTCAAAACATAGACAGTAAGGAGAGTCAGTCTTCTTGTACTTAAGTCGGCATTGTGCCATTTGTATTTAATTCCGATGCAATTTCTGTGTTTCATCGTCACTAAGAAGGTCAGAGGGATACAGTAAACCTGAAGTGAAGCATCGGAATCTATAACTAGTGTCACAGGAATGGTTCAAATCATAGACTGTAAGAAGAGTCAGTCTTCTTGTACTTAAGTCGGCATTGTGCCCTTTCTATTTAATTCCGATGCAATTTCTGTGTTCCATCGTCAATAAGAATTTCAGAGGGATACAGTAGACCTGAAGTGTAGCATCGGAAACTATAACTAGTGTCACAGGAATGGTTCAAAACATAGACAGTAAGAAGAGTCAGTCTTCTTGTACTTAAGTCGGCATTGTGCTTTTGTATTTAATTCCGATGCAATTTCTGTGTTTCGTCGTCAATAAGAAGGTCCAAGGGACTCAATAAACCTGAAGTGAAGCATTGGAATCTATAACTAGTGTCACAGGAATGGTTCAAATCTTAGACAGTAAGAAGAGACAGTCATCTTGTACTTAAGCCGGCATTGTGCCTTTTGTATTTAATTCCGATGCAATTTCTCTGTTTCATCGTCAATAAGAACGTCCAAGGGATACAGTAAACATGAAGTGAAGCATCGGAATCTATAACTAGTGTCACAGGAATGGTTCAAAGTATAGACAGTAGGATGAGTCAGTCTTCTTGTACTTAAGTCGGCATTGTGCCTTTTGTATTTAATTCCAACGCAATTTCTGTGTTTCATCGTCAATAAGAATATCAGAGGGATACAGTAATCCTGAAGTGAAGCATCGGAATCTATAACTAGTGTCACAGGAATGGTTAAAAACATAGACAGTAGGAAGAGTCAGTCTTTTTGTACTTAAGTCAGCATTGTGCCTTTTCAATTTAATTCCGATGCACTTTCTGTGTTTCATCGTCAATAAGAAGGTCCAAGGTATACAGTAAACATGAAATAAAGCATCGGAATCTATTACTAGCGTCACAGGAATGTTTCAAAACATAGACAGTAGGAAGAATCAGTCTACATGTACTTAAGTCGTCATTGTGCCTTTTGTATTTAATTGCGATGCTATTTCTATGTTTCATCGTCAATAAGAAGGTCAGAGGGATACAGTAAACCTGAAGTGAAGCATCGGGATCTGTAACTAGTGTCACAGGAATGGTTCAAAACAAAGTCAGTAAGAAGAGTCAGTCTTCTTGTACTTATGTCGGCGTTGTGCCTATTGTATTTAATTCCGATGCAATTTCTGTGTTTCATCGTCAATAAGAAGGTCCAAGGGATACAGGAAACCTGAAGTGAAGAATCGGAATCTATAACTAGTGTCACAGGAATGGTTCAAAACAGAGACAGTAGGAGGAGTCAGACTTCTTGTACATAGGTCGGCATTAAGCCCTTTTCTATTTAATTCCAATGCAATTACTGTGTTTCATCGTCAATAAGAAGGTCAGAGGGATACAGTAAACCTGAAGTGAAGCATCGGAATCTCTAACTGGTGTCACAGGAATGGTTCAAAACATAGTCAGTAAGAATAGTCAGTCTTCTTGTTCTTAAGTAGGCATTGTGCCTTTTGTATTTAATTCCGATGCAATATCTGTGTTTCATCGTCAATAAGAAGGTCCAAGGGGTAGAGTAAACCTGAAGTGAAGCATCGGAATCTGTATCTAGTGTCACAGGAATGGTTCAAAACATAGACAGTAAGTTGCGTCAGTCTTCTTGTACTTAAGTCAGCATTGTGCCATTTGTATTTAATTCCCATGCAATGTCTGTGTTTCATCGTCAATAAGAAGGTCAGAAGGATACAGTACACCTCAAGTGAAGCATCGGAATCTATAACTAGTGTCACAGGAATGGTTCAAAACAGTCAGTAAGAGGAGTTAGTCTTGTTGTACTTAAGTCTGCATTGTACCTTTTCTTCTTAATTCCGATGCAATTTCTGTGTTTCATTGTCAATAAGGAGGTCCAAGGAATTCAGTAAACCTGAAGTGAAGCATCGGAATCAATAACTAGTGTCACAGGAGTGGTTCAAATCATAGACAGTAAGAAGAGTCAGTCCTCTTGTACTTAAGTCGGCATTGTGTCTTTTGTATTTAATTCCAATGCAATTTCTGTGTTTCATCGTCAATAAGAACGTCCAAGGGATACAGTAAACCTGAGGAGAAGCATTGGAATCTATAACTAGTGTCACAGGAATGGTTCAAAACATAGACAGTAGGAAGAGTCAGTCTTCTTGTACTGAAGTCGGCATTGTGCCTTTTCTATTTAATTCTGACGCAATTTCTGTGTTTCATCGTCAATAAGATGGTCCAAGGGATACAGTAAGCCTGAAGGGAAGCATCGGAATCTATAACTAGTGTCACAGGAATGGTTCAAAACATAGACAAAAAGAAGAGTCAGTCTTCTTGTACTTAAGTCGGCATTGTGCCATTTGTATTTCATTCCGACGCAATTTCTGTGATTCATCGTCAATAAGAAGGTCCAAGGGGTACAGTAAACCTGAAGTGAAGCTTCGGAATCTATAACTTGCGTCACAGGAATTTTTCAAAACATAGACAGTAAGAAGAGTCTGTCTTCTTGTACTTTAGTCGGCATTGTGCCTTTTGTAATTACTTCCGATGCAGTTTCTGTGTTTCATCGTCAACAAGAAGGTCTGAGGAATACAGTAATCCTGAAGTGAAGCATCGGAAGCTATAACTAGTGTCAAAGGAATGGTTCAAAACATAGAAAGTAGGAAGAGTCAGTCTTCTTGTACTTAAGTCTGCGTTGTGAATTTTCTATTTAATTCCGATGTAATTTATGTGTTTCATCGTCAGTAAGAAGGTCCAAGTCATACAGTAAACCTGAAGTGAAGCATCGGAATCTATATCTAGTGTCACAGGAATGGTTCAAAACATAGACAGTAAGGAGAGTCAGTCTTCTTGTACTTAAGTCGGCATTGTGCCATTTGTATTTAATTCCGATGCAATTTCTGTGTTTCATCGTCACTAAGAAGGTCAGAGGGATACAGTAAACCTGAAGTGAAGCATCGGAATCTATAACTAGTGTCACAGGAATGGTTCAAAACAGTCAGTAAGAAGAGTCAGTCTTCTTCTACTTACGTCGGCATTGTGCTTTTGTATTTAATTCCGATGCAATTTCTGTGTTCCATCGTCAATAAGAATTTCAGAGGGATACAGTAGACCTGAAGTGTAGCATCGGAATCTATAACTAGTGTCACAGGAATGGTTCAAAACATAGACAGTAAGAAGAGTCAGTCTTCTTCTACTTAAGTCGGCATTGTGCCTTTTGTATTTAATTCCGATTCAATTTCTGTGTTTCTTCGTCAATAAGAAGGTCCAAGGAATTCAGAAAACCTGAAGTGAAGCATCGGAATCTAAAACTAGTGTCACACGAATGTTTCAAAACATAGACAGTAGGAGGAGTCAGTCTACATGTACTTAAGTCGGCAATGTGACTTTTGTTTTTAATTTCGATGCAATTTCTGTGTTTCATCGTCAATAAGAAGGTCAGAGGGATACAGTAAACCTGAAGTGAAGCATCGGAATCTATAACTAGTGTCACAGGAATGGTTCAAATCATAGACTGTAAGAAGAGTCAGTCTTCTTGTACTTAAGTCGGCATTGTGCCCTTTCTATTTAATTCCGATGCAATTTCTGTGTTTCATCGTCAAGAAGAGCGTCCAAGGGATACAGTAAACCTGAAGTGAAGCATCGGAATCTATAACTAGTGTCACAGGAATGGTTCAAAACATAGACAGTAGGAAGAGTCAGTCTTCTTGTACTTAAGTCGGCATTGTGCACTTTCTATTTAATTCCGATGCAATTTCTGTGTTTCATCGTCAATAAGAAGGTCCAAGGGATACAGAAAACCTGAAGTGAAGCATCGGAATCTATAACTAGTGTCACAGGAATGTTTCAAAACATAGACAAAAAGAAGATTCAGTCTTCTTGTACTCAAGTGGCATTGTGCACGTTGCATTTAATTCCGATGCAATTTCTGTGATTCATCGTCAATAAGAAGGTCAGAGGGATACAGTAAACCTGAAGTGAAGCATCGGAATCTATAACTAGTGTCACAGGAATGGTTCAAAACATAGACAGTAGGAAGAGTCAGTCTTCTTCTACTTTAGTCGGCATTGTGCCTTTTGTATTTAATTCCGATGCAATTTCTGTGTTTCTTCGTCAGTAAGAAGGTCCAAGGAATTCAGTAAACCTGAAGTGAAGCATCGGAATCTAAAACTAGTGTCACAGGAATGTTTCAAAACATAGACAGTACGAAGAGTCAGTCTACATGTACTTAAGTCGGCAATGTGACTTTTGTTTTTAATTTCGATGCAATATCTGTGTTTCATCGTCAATAAGAAGGTCAGAGGGATACAGTAAACCTGAAGTGAAGCATCGGAATCTATAACTAGTGTCACAGCAATGGTTCAAGTCATAGACAGTAAGAAGAGTCAGTCTTCTTGTACTTAAGTCGGTATTGTGACCTTTCTATTTAATTCCGATGCAATTTCTGTGTTTCATCGTCAATAAGAACGTCCAAGGGATACAGTAAACCTGAAGTGAAGAATCGGAATCTATAACTAGTGTCACAGGAATGGTTCAAAACATAGACAGTAGGAAGAGTCAGTCTTCTTGTACCTAAGTCGGCATTGTGCCTATTCTATTTAATTCCGATGCAATTTCTGTGTTTCATCGTCAATAAGAAGGTCCAAGGGATACAGTAAACCTGAAGTGAAGCATCGGAATCTATAACTAGTGTCACAGGAATGGTTCAAAACATAGTCAGTAAGAAGAGTCAGTCATCTTGTACTTAAGCCGGCATTGTGCCTTTTGTATTTAATTCCGATGCAATATCTGTGTTTCATCGTCAATAAGAAGGTCCAAGGGATACAGTAAACCTGAAGTGAAGCATCGGAATCTATATCTAGTGTCACAGGAATGGTTCAAAACATAGTCAGTAAGGAGAGTCAGTCTTCTAGAACTTAAGTCGGCATTGTGCCATTTGTATTTAATTCACATGCAATTTCTGTCTTTCGTCGTCAATAAGATGGTCAGAGGGATACAGTAAACCTGAAGTGAAGCATCGGAATCTATAACTAGTGTCACAGGAATGTTTCAAAACACTCAGTAAGAAGAGACAGTCTTCTTGTACTTAAGTCGGCATTGTGCCTTTTGTATTTAATTCCGATGCAATTTCTGTGTTTCATCGTCAATAAGAAGGTCAGAGGGATACAGTAAACCTGAAGTGTAGCATCGGAATCTATAACTAGTGTCACAGGAATGGTTCAAAACATAAACAATAGGAAGAGTCAGTCTTCTTGTACTTAAGTCGGCATTGTGCCTTTTGCATTTAATTCCGATGCAATTACTGTGATTCATCGTCATTACGAAGGTCAGAGGGATACAGTAAATCTGAAGTGAAGCATCGGAATCTATAACTAGTGTCACAGGAGTGGTTCAAAGCAGTCGGTAAGAAGAGTGAGTCTTCTTGCACTTAAGTCGGCATGTGCCTTTTGTATTGAATTCCGATGCAATATCTGTGTTTCATCGTCAATAAGAAGGTCCAAGGGATACAGTAAACCTGAAGTGAAGCATCGGAATCTATATCTAGTGTCACAGGAATGGTTCAAACATAGTCAGTAAGGAGAGTCAGTCTTCTTAAACTTAAGTCGGCATTGTGCCATTTGTATTTAATTCACATGCAATTTCAGTGTTTCATCGTCAGTAAGATGGTCAGAGGGATACAGTAAACCTGAAGTGAAGCTACGGAATCCATAACTAGTGTCACAGGAATGGTTCAAAACACTCAGAAAGAAGAGTCAGTCTTCTTGTACTTAAGTCTGCAATGTGCCTTTTGTATTTAAGTCCGACACAATTTCTGTGTTTCATCGTCAATAAGAAGGTCGGGTGGGATACAGTAATCCTGAAGTGAAGCATCGGAATCTATAACTAGTGTTCAGGAATGGTTCACAACATAGACAGTAGGAAGAGTCAGTCTTCTTGTACCTAAGTCAGCATTGTGCCTTTTCTATTTAATTCCGATGCACTTTCTGTGTTTCATCGTCAATAAGAAGGTCCAAGGTATACAGTAAACCTAAAATGAAGCATCGGAATCTATAACTAGCGTCACAGGAATGTTTCAAAACATAGACAGTAGGAAGAGTCAGTCTTCATGTACTTAAGTCGCCATTGTGCCTTTTGTATTTAATTCCGATGCAATTTCTATGTTTTATCGTCAATACGAAGGTCAGAGGGATACAGTAAACCTGAAGTGAAGCATCGGGATCTGTAACTAGTGTCACAGTAATGGTTCAAAACAGTCAGTAAGCAGAGTCAGTCTTCTTGTACTTAAGTAGGCATTGTGCCTTTTCTATTTAATTCCGATGCAATTTCTGTGTTTCATCGTCAATAAGAAGGTCAGAGGGATACAGTAAACCTGAAGTGAAGCATCGGAATCTATAACTAGTGTCACAGGAATGGTTCAAAACAGTCAGAAATAAGAGTCAGTCTTCTTGTACTTACGTCGGCATTGTGCCTTTTGTATTTAATTCCGATGCAATTTCTGTGTTCCATCGTCAGTAAGAAGGTCCAAGGAATACAGTAAACCTGAAGTGAAGCATCGGAATCTGTATCTAGTGTCACAGGAATGGTTCAAAACATAGACAGTAGGAAGAGTCAGTCTTCTTGTACTTAAGTCGGCATTGTGCATTTTGTATTTAATTCCGATGAAATTTCTGTGTTTCATCGTCAATAAGAAGGTCCAAGGGATACAGTATACCTGAAGTGAAGCATCGGAATCTATAACTAGTGTCACAGTAATGGTTCAAAACATAGACCGTAGGAAGAGTCAGTCTTCTTGTACTTAAGTCAGCATTGTGCCTTTTCTATTTAATTCCGATGCAATTTCTGTGTTCCATCGTCAGTAAGAAGGTCCAAGGAATACAGTAAACCTGAAGTGAAGCATAGGAATCTATATCTAGTGTCACAGGAATGGTTCAAAACATAGACAGTAAGGAGAGTCAGTCTTCTTGTACTTAAGTCGGCATTGTGCCATTTGTATTTAATTCCGATGCAATTTCTGTGTTTCATCGTCACTAAGAAGGTCAGAGGGTTACAGTAAACCAGAAGTGAAGCATCGGAATCTATAACTAGTGTCACAGGAATGGTTCAAAACAGTCACAAAGAAGAGTCAGTCTTCTTGTACTTACGTCGGCATTGTGCCTTTTGTATTTAATTCCGATGCAATTTCTGTGTTCCATCGTCAATAAGAATTTCAGAGGGATATAGTAGACCTGAAGTGTAGCATCGGAATCTATAACTAGTGGCACAGGAAGGTTCAAAACATAGACAGTAGGAAGAGTCAGTCGTCTTCTACTTAAGTCGGCATTGTGCCATTTGTATTTAATTCCGATGCAATTTCTGTGTTTCTTCGTCAATAAGAAGGTCCAAGGAATTCAGTAAACCTGAAGTGAAGCATCGGATACTAAAACTAGTATCACAGGAATGTTTCAAAACATAGACAGTAGGAAGAGTCAGTCTACATGTACTTAAGTCGGCAATGTGACTCTGTTTTTAATTTCGATGCAATTTCTGTGTCTCATCGTCAATAAGAAGGTCAGAGGGATACAGTAAACCTGAAGTGAAGCATCGGAATCTATTACTAGTGTCACAGGAATGGTTCAAATCATAGAAAGTAAGAAGAGTCAGTCTTCTTGTACTTAAGTCGGTATTGTGACCTTTCTATTTAATTCCGATGCAATTTCTGTGTTTCATCGTCAATAAGAACGTCCAAGGGATACAGTAAACCTGAAGTGAAGAATCGGAATCTATAACTAGTGTCACAGGAATGGTTCAAAACATAGACAGTAGGAAGAGTCAGTCTTCTTGTACTTAAGTCGGCATTGTGCTTTTTTTATTTATTTATTTATTTATTTATTTATTTATTTATTTATTGTTCCGTGGGACCACATTTAGGAGAAGTCTCCATGGTCATGGAACGAGTCAATACATGAAATTATAACACGATTGTAGAAACAGATAAAATGAAATATAAGAAACATATTCAGGCGACAAGTCGTTAGTTTAAATAAAGAAAATCAAGAATGTAACACTGGAATTTGCTTAATTTTTTAGCTCTTCCAGGAGCTCCTCGACAGAATAGAAGGAGTGAGCCATGAGGAAACTCTTCAGTTTAGACTTAAAAGTGTTTGGGCTACTGCTAAGATTTTTGAGTTCTTGTGGTAGCTTATTGAAAATGGATGCAGCAGAATACTGCACTCCTTTCTGCACAAGAGTCAAGGAAGTGCATTCCACATGCAGATTTGATTTCTGCCTAGTATTAACTGAGTGAAAGCTGCTAACTCTTGGGAATAAGCTAATATTGCTAACAACAAACGACATTAAAGAAAATACATACTGTGAGGGCAATGTCAAAATTCCCAGACTATTGAATAGGGGTCGACAAGAGGTTTTCGAACTTACACCATACATAGCTCGAACAGCCCGTTTTTGAGCCAAAAATACCCTTTTTGAATCAGAAGAATTACCCCAAAAAATAATACCATATGACATAAGCGTATGAAAATATGCGAAGTATACTACTTTTCGTGTTGAAATGTCACTTATTTCAGATACTGTTCTAATGGTAAATAAAGCGGCATTTAGTTTCTGTGTTTCATCGTCAATAAGAAGGTCCAAGGGATACTGAAAACCTGAAGTGAAGCATCGGAATCTATAACTAGTGTCACAGGAATGGTTCAAAACATAGACAAAAAGAAGAGTCAGTCTTCTTGTACTCAAGTCGGCATTGTGCATTTTGCATTTAATTCCGATGCAATTTCTGTGATTCATCGTCAACAAGAAGGTCAGAGGGATACAGTAAACCTGAAGTGAAGCATCGGAATCTATAACTAGTGTCACAGGAATGGTTTAAAACAGTCGGTAAGAAGAGTCAGTCTTCTTGTACTTAGGTCGGCATCGTGCGATTTGTATTTAATTCCGTTGCAATTTCTGTGTTCCATCGTCAATAAGACGGTCCAAGGGTTACAGTAAATCTGAAGTGAAGCATCGGAAACTATAACTAGTGTCACAGGAATGGTTCAAGACATAGACAGTAAGAAGAGTCAAACTTTTTGTACTTAAGTCGGCATTATGCCCATTTCAATTTAATTCCGATGCAATTTCTGTGTTCCATCGTCAATAAGAAGGTCAGAGGGATACAGTAAACCTGAAGTGAAGCATCGGAATCTATAACTAGTGTCACAGGAATGGTTCAAAACATAGTCAGTAAGAAGAGTCAGTCATCTTGTACTCAAGCCGGCATTGTGCCTTTTGTATTTAATTCCGATGCAATATCTGTGTTTCATCGTCAATGAGAAGGTCCAAGGGATACAGTAAACCTGAAGTGAAGCATCGGAATCTCTATCTAGTATCACAGGAATGGTTCAAAACATAGTCAGTAAGGAGAGTCAGTCTTCTTGAACTTAAGTCGGCATTGTGCCATTTGTATTTAATTCACATGCAATTTCTGTGTTTCTTCGTCAATAAGATGGTCACAGGGATACAGTAAACCTGAAGTGAAGCATCGGAATCTATAACTAGTGTCACAGGAATGTTTCAAAACACTCAGTAAGAAGAGACAGTCTTCTTGTACTTAAGTCGGCATTGTGCCTTTTGTATTTAATTCCGATGCAATTTCTGTGTTTCATCGTCAATAAGAAGGTCAGAGGGATACAGTAAACCTGAAGTGTAGCAACGGAATCTATAACTAGTGTCACAGGAATGGTTCAAAATATAGACAGTAAGGAGAGTCAGTCTTCTTGTACTTAAGTCGGCATTGTGCCATTTGTATTTAATTCCGATGCAATTTCTGTGTTTCATCGTCACTAAGAAGGTCAGAGGGATACAGTAAACCTGAAGTGAAGCATCGGAATCTATAACTAGTGTCACAGGAATGGTTCAAAACAGTCAGTAAGAAGAGTCAGTCTTCTTGTACTTACGTCGGCATTGTGCCTTTTGTATTTAATTCCGATGCAATTTCTGTGTTCCATCGTCAATAAGAATTTCAGAGGGATACAGTAGACCTGAAGTGTAGCATCGGAATCTATAACTAGTGTCACAGGAATGGTTCAAAACATAGTCAGTAAGAAGAGTCAGTCATCTTGTACTCAAGCCGGCATTGTGCCTTTTGTATTTAATTCCGATGCAATATCTGTGTTTCATCGTCAATAAGAAGGTCCAAGGGATACAGTAAACCCGAAGTGAAGCATCGGAATCTATATCTAGTATCACAGGAATGGTTCAAAACATAGTCAGTAAGGAGAGTCAGTCTTCTTGAACTTAAGTCGGCATTGTGCCATTTGTATTTAATTCACATGCAATTTCTGTGTTTCGTCGTCAATAAGATGGTCACAGGGATACAGTAAACCTGAAGTGAAGCATCGGAATCTATAACTAGTGTCACAGGAATGTTTCAAAACACTCAGTAAGAAGAGACAGTCTTCTTGTACTTAAGTCGGCATTGTGCTTTTGTATTTAATTCCGATGCAATTTCTGTGTTTCATCGTCAATAAGAAGGTCAGAGGGATACAGTAAACCTGAAGTGTAGCATCGGAATCTATAACTAGTGTCACAGGAATGGTTCAAAATATAGACAGTAAGGAGAGTCAGTCTTCTTGTACTTAAGTCGGCATTGTGCCATTTGTATTTAATTCCGATGCAATTTCTGTGTTTCATCGTCACTTAGAAGGTCAGAGGGATACAGTAAACCTGAAGTGAAGCATCGGAATCTATAACTAGTGTCACAGGAATGATTCAAAACAGTCAGTAAGAAGAGTCAGTCTTCTTGTACTTACGTCGGCATTGTGCCTTTTGTATTTAATTCCGATGCAATTTCTGTGTTCCATCGTCAATAAGAATTTCAGAGGGATACAGTAGACCTGAAGTGTAGCATCGGAATCTATAACTAGTGTCACAGGAATGGTTCAAAACATAGACAGTAGGAAGAGTCAGTCTTCTTCTACTTAAGTCGGCATTGTGCCTTTTGTATTTCATTCCGATGCAATAAATGTGTTTCATCGTCAATAAGAAGGTCCAAGGGATACAGTAAACCTGAAGTGAAGCATCGGAATCTATATCTAGTGTCACAGGAATGGTTCAAAAAAAGTCAGTAAGGAGAGTCAGTCTTCTTGAACTTAAGTCGGCATTGTGCCATTTGTATTTAATTCACATGCAATTTCTGTGTTTCGTCGTCAATAAGATGGTCAGAGGGATCCAGTAAACCTGAAGTGAAGCATCGGAATCTATAACTAGTGTCACAGGAATGTTTCAAAACACTCAGTAAGAAGAGACAGTCTTCTTGTACTTAAGTCGGCATTGTGCCTTTTGTATTTAATTCCGATGCAATTTCTGTGTTTCATCGTCAATAAGAAGGTCAGAGGGATACAGTAAACCTGAAGTGTAGCATTGGAATCTATAACTAGTGTCACAGGAATGGTTCAAAACATAGACAGTAGGAAGAGTCAGTCTTCTTGTACTTAAGTCGGCATTGTGCCTTTTCTATTTAATTCCGACGCAATTTCTGTGTTTCATCGTGAATAAGATGGTCCAAGGGATACAGTAAGCCTGAAGTGAAGCATCGGAATCTATAACTAGTGTCACAGGAATGGTTCAAAACATAGACAAAAAGAAGAGTCAGTCTTCTTGTACTTAAGTCGGCATTGTGCCATTTGTATTTCATTCCGATGTAATTTCTGTTATTCATCGTCAATAAGAAGGTCCAAGGGGTACAGTAAACCTGAAGTGAAGCTTCGGAATCTATAACTTGTGTCACAGGAATTTTTCAAAACATAGACAGTAAGAAGAGTCGTCCTTCTTGTACTTTAGTCGGCATTGTGCCTTTTGTAATTACTTCCGATGCAGTTTCTGTGTTTCATCGTCAAGAAGAAGGTCTGAGGAATTCAGTAATCCTGAAGTGAAGCATTGGAAGCTATAACTAGTGTCACAGGAATGGTTCAAAACATAGAAAGTAGGAAGAGTCAGTCTTCTTGTACTTAATTCTTCGTTGTGAATTTTCTATTTAATTCAGATGCAATTTCTGTGTTTCATCGTCAGTAAGAAGGTCCAAGTCATACAGTAAACCTGAAGTGAAGCATCGGAATCTATATCTAGTATCACAGGAATGGTTCAAAACATAGACAGTAAGGAGAGTCAGTCTTCTTGTACTTAAGTCGGCATTGGGCCATTTGTATTTAATTCCGATGCAATTTCTGTGTTTCATCGTCACTAAGAAGGTCAGAGGGATACAGTAGACCTGAAGTGTAGCATCGGAATCTATAACTAGTATCACAGGAATGGTTCAAAACATAGACTGTAAGAAGAGTCAGTCTTCTTGTACTTAAGTCGGCATTGTGCCCTTTCTATTTAATTCCGATGCAATTTCTGTGTTTCATCGTCAAGAAGAACGTCCAAGGGATACAGTAAACCTGAAGTGAAGCATCGGAATCTATAACTAGTGTCGCAGGAATGGTTCAAAACATAGACAGTAGGAAGAGTCAGTCTTCTTGTACTTAAGTCGGCATTGTGCCTTTTCTATTTAATTCCGATGCAATTTCTGTGTTTCATCGTCAATAAGAAGGTCCAAGGGATACAGAAAACCTGAAGTGAAGCATCGGAATCTATAACTAGTGTCACAGGAATGTTTCAAAACACAGACAAAAAGAAGATTCAGTCTTCTTGTACTCAAGTGGCATTGTGCACGTTGCATTTAATTCCGATGCAATTTCTGTGATTCATCGTCAATAAGAAGGTCAGAGGGATACAGTAAACCTGAAGTGAAGCATCGGAATCTATAACTAGTGTCACAGGAATGGTTCAAAACAGTCGGTAAGAAGAGTCAGTCTTCTTGTACTTAGGTCGGCATCGTGATATTTGTATTTAATTCCGATGCAATTTCTGTGTTCCATCGTCAATAAGAAGGTCAGAGGGATACAGTAAACCTGAAGTGAAGCATCGGAATCTATAACTAGTGTCACAGGAATGGTTAAAAACATAGACAGTAAGAAGTGTGTCTTCTTGTACTTAAGTCGGCATTGTGCCTTTTGTATTTAATTCCGATGCAATTTCTGTGTTTCATCGTCAATAAGAAGGTCCAAGGGAATCAATAAACCTTAAGTGAAGCATTGGAATCTATAACTAGTGTCACAGGAATGGTTCAAATCTTAGACAGTAAGAAGAGTCAGTCTTCTTGTACCTAAGCCGGCATTGTGCCTTTTGTATTTAATTTCGATGCAATTTCTCTGTTTCATCGTCAATAAGAACGTCCAAGGGATACAGTAAACATGAAGTGAAGCATCGGAATCTATAACTAGTGTCACAGGAATGGTTCAAAATATAGACAGTAGGATGAGTCAGTCTTCTTGTACTTAAGTCGGCATTGTGCTTTTTGTATTTAATTCCGATGCAATTTCTGAGATTCATCGTCAATAAGAAGGTCCAATGGACTCAGTAAACCTGAAGTGAAGCATCGGAATCTATAACTAGTGTCACAGGAATGATTCAAATCATAGACAGTAAGAAAGGTCAGTCTTCTTGTACTTAAGTCGGCATTGTGCCTTTTGTATTTAATTCTGATGCAATTTCTGTGTTTCATCGTCAATAAGAATATCAGAGGGATACAGTAATCCTGAAGTGAAGCATCGGAATCTATAACTAGTGTCACAGGAATGGTTCAAAACATAGACAAAAAGAAGAGTCAGTCTTCTTGTACTTAAGTCGGCATTGTGCCATTTGTATTTCATTCCGATGCAATTTCTATGATTCATCGTCAATAAGAAGGTCCAAGGGGTACAGTAAACCTGAAGTGAAGCTTCGGAATCTATAACTTGTGTCACAGGAATTTTTCAAAACATCGACAGTAAGAAGAGTCTGTCTTCTTATACTTTAGTCGGCATTGTGCCTTTTGTAATTACTTCCGATGCAGTTTCTGTGTTTCATCGTCAAGAAGAAGGTCTGAGGAATTCAGTAAACCTGAAGTGAAGCATCGGAAGCTATAACTAGTGTCACAGGAATGGTTCAAAACATAGAAAGTAGGAAGAGTCAGTCTTCTTGTACTTAAGTCTGCGTTGTGAATTTTCTATTTAATTCCGATGCAATTTCTGTGTTTCATCGTCAGTAAGAAGGTCCAAGTCATACAGTAAACCTGAAGTGAAGCATCGGAAACTATATCTAGTATCACAGGAATGGTTCAAAACATAGACAGTAAGGAGAGTCAGTCTTCTTGTACTTAAGTCGGCATTGTGCCATTTGTATTTAATTCCGATGCAATTTCTGAGTTTCATCGTCACTAAGAAGGTCAGAGGGATACAGTAGACCTGAAGTGTAGCATAGGAAACTATAACTAGTGTCACAGGAATGGTTCAAAACATAGACAGTAAGAAGAGTCAGTCTTCTTCTACTTAAGTCGGCATTGTGCCTTTTGTATATAATTCCGATTCAATTTCTGTATTTCTTCGTCAATAAGAGGGTCCAAGGAATTCAGTAAACCTGAAGTGAAGCATCGGAATCTAAGACTAGTGTCACACGAATGTTTCAAAACATAGACAGTAGGAGGAGTCAGTCTACATGTACTTAAGTCGGCAATGTGACTTTTGTTTTTAATTTCGATGCAATTTCTGTGTTCATCGTCAATAAGAAGGTCAGGGGGATACAGTAAACCTGAAGTGAAGCATCGGAATCTATAACTAGTGTCACAGGAATGGTTCAAATCATAGACTGTAAGAAGAGTCAGTCTTCTTGTACTTAAGTCGGCATTGTGCCCTTTCTATTTAATTCCGATGCAATTTCTGTGTTTCATCGTCAAGAAGAACGTCCAAGGGATACAGTAAACCTGAAGTGAAGCATCGGAATCTATAACTAGTGTCACAGGAATGGTTCAAAACATAGACAGTAGGAAGAGTCAGTCTTCTTGTACTTAAGTCGGCATTGTGCCTTTTCTATTTAATTCCGATGCAATTTCTGTGTTTCATCGTCAATAAGAAGGTCCAAGGGATACAGAAAACCTGAAGTGTAGCATCGGAATCTATAACTAGTGTCACAGGAATGTTTCAAAACACAGACAAAAAGAAGATTCAGTCTTCTTGTACTCAAGTGGCATTGTGCACGTTGCATTTAATTCCGATGCAATTTCTGTGATTCATCGTCAATAAGAAGGTCAGAGGGATACAGTAAACCTGAAGTGAAGCATCGGAATCTATAACTAGTGTCACAGGAATGGTTCAAAACAGTCGGTAAGAAGAGTCAGTCTTCTTGTACTTAGGTCGGCATCGTGCCATTTGTATTTAATTCCGATGCAATTTCTGTGTTCCATCGTCAATAAGAAGGTCAGAGGGATACAGTAAACCTGAAGTGAAGCATCGGAATCTATAACTAGTGTCACAGGAATGGTTCAAAACAGTCGGTAGGAAGAGTCAGTCTTCTTGTACTTAAGCCGGCATTGTGCCTTTTGTATTTAATTCCGATGCAATATCTGTGTTTCATCGTCAATAATAAGGTTCAAGGGACACAGTAAACCTGAAGTGAAGCATCGGAATCTATATCTAGTGTCACAGGAATGGTTCAAAACATAGTCAGTAGGGAGAGTCAGTCTTCTTAAACTTAAGTCGGCTTGTGCCATTTGTATTTAATTCCGCTGCAATTTCTGTGTTTCATCGTCAATAAGAAGGTCAGAGGGATACAGTAAACCTGAAGTGTAGCATCGGAATCTATAACTAGTGTCACAGGAATGGTGGAAAACATAGACAGTAGGAAGAGTCAGTCTTCTTGTACTTAAGTCGGCATTGTGCCTTTTGTATTTAATTCCGATGCAATTTCTGTGTTTCATCGTCAATAAGAAGGTCCAAGGGAATCAATAAACCTGAAGTGAAGCATTGGAATCTATAACTAGTGTCACAGGAATGGTTCAAATCTTAGACAGTAAGAAGAGTCAGTCTTCTTGTACTTAAGCCGGCATTGTGCCTTTTGTATTTAATTTCGATGCAATTTCTCTGTTTCATCGTCAATAAGAACGTCCAAGGGATACAGTAAACATGAAGTGAAGCATCGGAATCTATATCTAGTGTCATAGGAATGGTTCAAAATATAGACAGTAGGATGAGTCAGTCTTCTTGTACTTAAGTCGGCATTGTGCTTTTTGTATTTAACTCCGATGCAATTTCTGAGATTCATCGTCAATAAGAAGGTCCAAGGGACTCAGTAAACCTGAAGTGAAGCATCGGAATCTATAACTAGTGTCACAGGAATGGTTCAAATCATAGACAGTAAGAAAGGTCAGTCTTCTTGTACTTAAGTCGGCATTGTGCCTTTTGTATTTAATTCTGATGCAATTTCTGTGTTTCATCGTCAATAAGAATATCAGAGGGATACAGTAATCCTGAAGTGAAGCATCGGAATCTATAACTAGTGTCACAGGAATGGTTAAAAACATAGACAGTAGGAAGAGTCAGTCTTCTTGTACTTAAGTCAGCATTGTGCCTTTTCTACTTAATTCCGATGCACTTTCTGTGTTTCATCGACAATAAGAAGGTCCAAGGTATACAGTAAACATGAAATGAAGCATCGGAATCTATTACTAGCGTCACAGGAATGTTTCAAAACATAGACAGTAGGAAGAGTCAGTCTACATGTACTTAAGTCGTCATTGTGCCTTTTGTATTTAATTCCGATGCAATTTCTATGTTTCATCGTCAATAAGAAGGTCAGAGGGATACAGTAAACCTGAAGTGAAGCATCGGGATCTGTAACTAGTGTCACAGGAATGGTTCAAAACAAAGTCAGTAAGAAGAGTCAGTCTTCTTGTACTTAAGTCGGCGTTGTGCCTATTGTATTAAATTCCGATGCAATTTCTGTGTTTCATCGTCAATAAGAAGGTCCAAGGGATACAGGAAACCTGAAGTGAGGAATCGGAATCCATAACTAGTGTCACAGGAATGGTTCAAAACATAGGCAGTAAGAAGAGTCAGACTTCTTGTACATAGGCCGGCATTAAGCCCTTTTCCATTTCATTCCGATGCAATTACTGTGTTTCATCGTCAATAAGAAGGTCAGAGGGATACAGTAAACCTGAAGTGAATCATCGGAATCTCTAACTGGTGTCACAGGAGTGGTTCAAAACACAGTCAGTAAGAAGAGTAAGTCTTCTTGTACTTAAGTAGGCATTGTGCCTTTTGTATTTAATTCCGATGCAATATCTGTGTTTCATCGTCAATTAGAAGGTCCAAGCGATACAGTAAACCTGAAGTGAAGCATCGGAATCTGTATCTAGTGCCACAGGAATGGTTCAAAACATAGACAGTAAGTAGAGTCAGTCTTCTTGTACTTAAGTCGGCATTGTGCCTTTTGTATTTAATTCCGCTGCAATTTCTGTGTTTCATCGTCAATAAGAAGGTCAGAGGGATACAGTAAACCTGACGTGTAGCATCGGAATCTATAACTAGTGTCACAGGAATGGTTCAAAACATAGACAGTAGGAAGAGTCAGTCTTCTTGTACTTAAGTCGGCATTGTGCCTTTTGTATTTAATTCCGATGCAATTTCTGTGGTTCATCGTCAATAAGAAGGTCCAAGGGAATCAATAAACCTGAAGTGAAGCATTGGAATCTATAACTAGTGTCACAGGAATGGTTCAAATCTTAGACAGTAAGAAGAGTTAGTCTTCTAGTACTTAAGCCGGCATTGTGCCTTTTGTATTTAATTTCGATGCAATTTCTCTGTTTAATCGTCAATAAGAACGTCCAAGGGATACAGTAAACATGAAGTGAAGCATCGGAATCTATGACTAGTGTCACAGGAATGGTTCAAAATATAGACAGTAGGATGAGTCAGTCTTCTTGTACTTAAGTCGGCATTGTGCTTTTTGTATTTAATTCCGATGCAATTTCTGAGATTCATCGTCAATAAGAAGGTCCAAGGGACTCAGTAAACCTGAAGTGAAGCATCGGAATCTATAACTAGTGTCACAGGAATGGTTCAAATCATAGACAGTAAGAAAGGTCAGTCTTCTTGTACTTAAGTCGGCATTGTGCCTTTTGTATTTAATTCTGATGCAATTTCTGTGTTTCATCGTCAATAAGAATATCAGAGGGATACAGTAATCCTGAAGTGAAGCATCGGAATCTATAACTAGTGTCACAGGAATGAATCAAAACATAGACAAAAAGAAGAGTCAGTCTTCTTGTACTTAAGTCGGCATTGTGCCATTTGTATTTCATTCCGATGCAATTTCTGTGATTCATCGTCAATAAGAAGGTCCAAGGGGTACAGTAAACCTGAAGTGAAGCTTCGGAATCTATAACTTGTGTCACAGGAATTTTCCAAAACATAGACAGTAAGAAGAGTCTGTCTTCTTGTACTTTAGTCGGCATTGTGCCTTTTGTAATTACTTCCGATGCAGTTTCTGTGTTTCATCGTCAAGAAGAAGGTCTGAGGAATTCAGTAAACCTGAAGTGAAGCATCGGAAGCTATAACTAGTGTCACAGGAATGGTTCAAAACATAGAAAGTAGGAAGAGTCAGTCTTCTTGTACTTAAGTCTGCGTTGTGAATTTTCTATTTAATTCCGATGCAATTTCTGTGTTTCATCGTCAGTAAGAAGGTCCAAGTCATACAGTAAACCTGAAGTGAAGCATCGGAATCTATATCTAGTATTACAGGAATGGTTCAAAACATAGACAGTAAGGAGAGTCAGTCTTCTTGTACTTAAGTCGGCATTGTGCCATTTGTATTTAATTCCGATGCAATTTCTGTGTTTCATCGTCACTAAGAAGGTCAGAGGGATACAGTAGACCTGAAGTGTAGCATCGGAATCTATAACTAGTGTCACAGGAATGGTTCAAAACATAGACAGTAAGAAGAGTCAGTCTTCTTCTACTTAAGTCGGCATTGTGCCTTTTGTATTTAATTCCGATTCAATTTCTGTGTTTCTTCGTCAATAAGAGGGTCCAAGGAATTCAGTAAACCTGATGTGAAGCATCGGAATCTAAGACTAGTGTCACACGAATGTTTCAAAACATAGACAGTAGGAGGAGTCAGTCTACATGTACTTAAGTCGGCAATGTGACTTTTGTTTTTAATTTCGATGCAATTTCTGTGTTCATCGTCAATAAGAAGGTCAGGGGGATACAGTAAACCTGAAGTGAAGCATCGGAATCTATAACTAGTGTCACAGGAATGGTTCAAATCATAGACTGAAAGAAGAGTCAGTCTTCTTGTACTTAAGTCGGCATTGTGCCCTTTCTATTTAATTCCGATGCAATTTCTGTGTTTCATCGTCAAGAAGAACGTCCAAGGGATACAGTAAACCTGAAGTGAAGCATCGGAATCCATAACTAGTGTCACAGGAATGGTTCAAAACATAGACAGTAGGAAGAGTCAGTCTTCTTGTACTTAAGTCGGCATTGTGCCTTTTCTATTTAATTCCGATGCAATTTCTGTGTTTCATCGTCAATAAGAAGGTCCAAGGGATACAGAAAACCTGAAGTGTAGCATCGGAATCTATAACTAGTGTCACAGGAATGTTTCAAAACACAGACAAAAAGAAGATTCAGTCTTCTTGTACTCAAGTGGCATTGTGCACGTTGCATTTAATTCCGATGCAATTTCTGTGAGTCATCGTCAATAAGAAGGTCAGAGGGATACAGTAAACCTGAAGTGAAGCATCGGAATCTATAACTAGTGTCACAGGAATGGTTCAAAACAGTCGGTAAGAAGAGTCAGTCTTCTTGTACTTAGGTCGGCATCGTGCCATTTGTATTTAATTCCGATGCAATTTCTGTGTTCCATCGTCAATAAGAAGGTCAGAGGGATACAGTAAACCTGAAGTGAAGCATCGGAATCTATAACTAGTGTCACAGGAATGGTTCAAAACAGTCGGTAAGAAGAGTCAGTCTTCTTGTACTTAGGCCGGCATTGTGCCTTTTGTATTTAATTCCGATGCAATATCTGTGTTTCATCGTCAATAATAAGGTTCAAGGGATACAGTAAACCTGAAGTGAAGCATCGGAATCTATATCTAGTGTCACAGGAATGGTTCAAAACATAGTCAGTAAGGAGAGTCAGTCTTCTTAAACTTAAGTCGGCTTGTGCCATTTGTATTTAATTCCGCTGCAATTTCTGTGTTTCATCGTCAATAAGAAGGTCAGAGGGATACAGTAAACCTGAAGTGTAGCATCGGAATCTATAACTAGTGTCACAGGAATGGTTCAAAACATAGACAGTAGGAAGAGTCAGTCTTCTTGTACCTAAGTCGGCATTGTGCCTTTTGTATTTAATTCCGATGCAATTTCTGTGTTTCATCGTCAATAAGAAGGTCCAAGGGAATCAATAAACCTGAAGTGAAGCATTGGAATCTATAACTAGTGTCACAGGAATGGTTCAAATCTTAGACAGTAAGAAGAGTCAGTCTTCTTGTACTTAAGCCGGCATTGTGCCTTTTGTATTTAATTTCGATGCAATTTCTCTGTTTCATCGTCAATAAGAACGTCCAAGGGATACAGTAAACATGAAGTGAAGCATCGGAATCTATAACTAGTGTCACAGGAATGGTTCAAAATATAGATAGTAGGATGAGTCAGTCTTCTTGTACTTAAGTCGGCATTGTGCTTTTTGTATTTAATTCCGATGCAATTTCTGAGATTCATCGTCAATAAGACGGTCCAAGGGACTCAGTAAACCTGAAGTGAAGCATCGGAATCTATAACTAGTGTCACAGGAATGGTTCAAATCATAGACAGTAAGAAAGGTCAGTCTTCTTGTACTTATGTCGGCATTGTGCCTTTTGTATTTAATTCTGATGCAATTTCTGTGTTTCATCGTCAATAAGAATATCAGAGGGATACAGTAATCCTGAAGTGAAGCATCGGAATCTATAACTAGTGTCACAGGAATGGTTAAAAACATAGACAGTAGGAAGAGTCATTCTTCTTGTACTTAAGTCAGCATTGTGCCTTTTCTTCTTAATTCCGATGCACTTTCTGTGTTTCATCGACAATAAGAAGGTCCAAGGTATACAATAAACATGAAATGAAGCATCGGAATCTATTACTAGCGTCACAGGAATGTTTCAAAACATAGACAGTAGGAAGAGTCAGTCTACATGTACTTAAGTCGTCATTGTGCCTTTTGTATTTAATTCCGATGCAATTTCTATGTTTCATCGTCAATAAGAAGGTCAGAGGGATACAGTAATCCTGAAGTGAAGCATCGGAATCTATAACTAGTGTCACAGGAATGGTTAAAAACATAGACAGTAGGAAGAGTCATTCTTCTTGTACTTAAGTCAGCATTGTGCCTTTTCTTCTTAATTCCGATGCACTTTCTGTGTTTCATCGACAATAAGAAGGTCCAAGGTATACAATAAACATGAAATGAAGCATCGGAATCCATAACTAGCGTCACAGGAATGGTTCAAAACATAGGCAGTAAGAAGAGTCAGACTTCTTGTACATAGGCCGGCATTAAGCCCTTTTCCATTTCATTCCGATGCAATTACTGTGTTTCATCGTCAATAAGAAGGTCAGAGGGATACAGTAAACCTGAAGTGAATCATCGGAATCTCTAACTGGTGTCACAGGAGTGGTTCAAAACACAGTCTGTAAGAAGAGTAAGTCTTCTTGTACTTAAGTAGGCATTGTGCCTTTTGTATTTAATTCCGATGCAATGTCTGTGTTTCATCGTCAATAAGAAGGTCAGAAGGAAAAGGTACACCTCAAGTGAAGCATCGGAATCTATAACTAGTATCACAGGAATGGTTCAAAACAGTCAGTAAGAAGAGTCAGTCTTCTTGTACTTAAGTCGGCATTGTGCCTTTTGTATTTAATTCCGATGCAATTTCTGTTTTTCATCGTCAATAAGAAGGTCAGAGTTATAGAGTAAACCTGAAATGAAGCATCGGAATCTGTAACTAGCGTCACAGGAATGGTTCAAAGCATAGACAGTAAGAAGAGTCAGTCTTCTTGTACTTATGGCGGCATTGTGCCTTTTCTGTTTAATTCCGATGCAATTTCTGTGTTTCATCGTCAATAAGGAGGTCCAAGGAATTCAGTAAACCTGAAGTGAAGCATCGGAATCTATAACTAGTGTCACAGGAATGGTTCAAATCATAGACAGTAAGAAGAGTCAGTCCTCTTGTACTTTAGTCGGCATTGTGCCTTTTGTATTTAATTCCGATGCAATTTCTGTGTTTCATCGTCAATAAGATCGTCCAAGGGATACAGTAAACCTGAGGAGAAGCATCGGAATCTATAACTAGTGTTACAGAAATGGTTCAAAACATAGACAGTAGGAAGAGTCAGTCTTCTTGTACTTTAGTCGGCATTGTGCCTTTTGTAATTACTTCCGATGCAGTGTCTGTGTTTCATCGTCAACAAGAAGGTCGGAGGGATACAGTAATCCTGAAGTGAAGCATCGGAATCTATAACTAGTGTCACAGGAACGGTTCAAAACATAGAATGTACGAAGAGTCAGTCTTCTTGTACTTAAGTCTGCATTGTGAATTTTCTATTTAATTCCGATGCCATTTCTGTGTTTCACCGTCAATAAGAAGGTCCATGGGATACAGTAAACCTGAGGTGAAGCATGGGAATCTATAACTTGTGTCACAGGAATGGTTCAAAACATAGACAAAAAGACGAGTCAGCCTTCTTGTACTTAAGTCGTCATTGTGCCTTTTGTATTTAATTCCGATGCAATTTCTGTGTTTCATCGTCAATAAGAAGGTCAGAGGGATACAGTAAACCTGAAGTGAAGCATCGGAATCAATAACTAGTGTCACAGGAATGGTTCAAAACAGTCAGTAAGAAGAGTCGGTCTTCTTGTACTTAGGTCGGCATTGTGCCTTTTGTACTTAATTACGATGCAATTTCTGTATTTCATCATCAATAAGAAGGTCAGAGGGATACAGTAAACCTGAAGTGTAGCATCGGAATCTATAACTAGTGTTACAGGAATAGTTCAAAACATAGACAGTAGGTAGAGTCAGTCTTCTTGTACTTAAGTCGGCATTGTGCCTTTTGTATATAATTCCGATGCAACTTCTGTGTTTCATAGCCTATAAGAAGGTCCAAGGTATTCAGTAAACCTGAAGTGAAGCATCGGAATCTATAACTAGTGTCACAGGAATTGTTCAAAGCATAGACAGTAAGAAGAGTCAGTCTTCTGGTGCTTAAGTCGGCATTGTGCCTTTTCTATTTACTTCCGATGCAATTTCTGTGTTTCATCGTCAACATGAACGTCCAAGGGATACAGTAAACCTGAAGTGAAGCATCGGAATCTATAACTAGCGTCACAGGAATGGTTCAAATCATAGACAGTAGGACGAGTCAGTCTTCTTGTACCTAAGTCGGCATTGTGCCTTTTCTATTTAATTCCGATGCAATTTCTGTGTTTCATCGTCAATAAGAAAGTCAGAGGGATACAGTAAACCTGAAGTGAAGCATCGGAATCTGTAACTAGCGTCACAGGACTGGTTCAAATCATAGACAGTAAGGAGATTCAGTCTTCTTGTATATAAGTCGGCATTGTGCCTTTTCTATTTAATTCCGATGCAATTTCTGTGTTTCATCGTCAATAAGAAGGTCCAAGGGATACAGTAAACCTGAAGTGAAGCATCGGAATCTAAAATAGTGTCACAGGAATGGTTCAAAACATAAACAAAAAGAGGAGTCAGTCTTCTTGTACTTAAGTCGGCATTGTGCCTTTAGTTTTTAATTCCGATGCAATTTCTGTGTTTCATCGTCAATAAGAAGGTCAGAGGGATACAGTAAACCTGAAGTGAAGCATCGGAATCTATAACTAGTGTCACAGGAGTGGTTCAAAACATAGACAGTGGGAATAGTCAGTCTTCTTGTACTTAAGTCGGCATTGTGCCTTTTGTACTTAACTCCGATGCACTATCTGTGTTTCATCGTCAATAAGAAGATCCCAGGTATACAGTAAACCAGAAATGAAGCATCGGAATCTATAACTAGTGTCACAGAAATGGCTCTAAACATAGACAGTAGGAAGAGTCAGTCTTGTAGTACTTAAGTCGGCATTGTGCCTTTTCTATTTCATTCCGATGCACTTTCTGTGTTTCATCGTCAATAAGAAGGTCCAAGGGATACAATAAACCTGAAGTGAAGCATCTGATTCTATAACTAAGGTCTTAGGACTGTTTCAAAACATAGACAGTAGGAGGAGTCAGTCTTGTTGTACTTAAGTCGGCATTGTGCCTTCTCTGTTTAATTCCGATGCAATTTCTGTGTTTCATCGTCAATAAGAAGGCCAGAAGCATCGGAATCTGTAACTAGCGTCACAGGAATGGTTCAAAACATAGACAGTAAGAAGAGTCAGTCTTCTTGTACATAAGTCGGCATTGTGCCTTTTCTATTTAATTCCGATGCAGTTTCCGTGTTTCATCATCAATAAGAAGGTAAGAGGGATACAGTAAACCTGAAGTTAAGCATAGGAATCTATAACTAGTGTTACAGGAATGGTCCAAAACATAGTCAGTACGAAGAGTCAGTCTTATTGTACTTAAGTCGGCATTGTGCCTTTTGTATTTATTTCCGTGCCATTTCTGTGTTTCATCGTCAAAAAGAATGTCAGACGGATACAGTAAACCTTAAGTGAAGCATCGGAATCTATAACTAGTGTCACAGAAATGGTTCAAATCATAGTCAGTGAGAGGAGTCAGTCTTCTTGTAGTTAAGTCGGCATTGTGTTTTTTTATTTTAATTCCGATGCAATTTCAGTGTTTCATCGCCAATAAGAAGGTCAGAGCGATACAGTAAACCTGAAGTGGAGCAGCGGAATATGTGACTTGCGTCACAGGAATGGTTCAAAACATAGACAGTAAGAAGAGTCAGTCTTCTTGTACATAAGTCGGCATTGTTCCATTTGTATTTAATTCCGATGCAATTTCTGTGTTTCAACGTCAATAAGAAGGTCGGAGGGATACATTAAACATGAAGTAAAGCATCCGAATCTATAACTGGTGTCACAGGAAAGTTTCAAAACAGTCAGATGGAAGACTCAGTCATCTTGTACTTAAGTCGGCATTGTGCCTTTTGTATTTAATTCCGATGCAATTTCTGTGATTCATCGTAAATAATAAGGTCAGAGGGATACAGTAAACCTGAAGTGAAGCTTCGGACTCTATAACTAGTGTCACAGGACTGGTTCAAAACATAGACAGCAGGAGGAGTCAGTCTTCTTGTACTTAAGTCGGCATTGTGCCTTTTGTATTTAATTCCGATGCAATTTCTGTGTTTCATCGTCAATAACAAGGTCCAAGGGATACAGTAAACCTGAAGTGAAGCTTTGGAATCTATAACTAGTGTCACAGGAATGGTTCAAACATAGAGAGTTAGAAGAGTCAGTCTACTTGTACTTAAGTCGGCATTATGAGCTTTTCAATTTAATTCCGATGCAATTACTGTGATTCATCGTCAATAAGAGGGTCAGAGGGATACAGTAAACCTGAAGTGAAGCATCGGAATCTCTAACTAGTGTCACAGGAATGGTCCAAAACATAGTCAGTACGAAGAGTCAGTCTTATTGTACTTAAGTCGGCATTGTGCCATTTTCAATTTAATTCCGATGCAATTACTGTGTTTCATCGTCAATTAGAAGGTCAGAGGGATACAGTAAACCAGAAGTGAAGCATCGGAATCTCTAAGTAGTGTCACAGGAAGTGTTCAAAACATAGTCAGTAAGAAGAGTCAGTCTTCTTGTACTTACGTCGGTATTGTGCCTTTTGTATTTAATTCCGATGCAATATCTGTGTTTCATCGTCAATAAGAAGGTCCAAGGGATACAGTCAACCTTAAGTGAAGCATCGGAATCTGTAACTAGCGTCACAGGAATGGTTCAAAACATAGACAGTAAGAAGAGTCAGTCTTCTTGTACATAAGTCGGCATTGTGCCTTTTCTATTTAATTCCGATGCAGTTTCCGTGTTTCATCATCAATAAGAAGGTCCAAGGGATACAGTAAACCTGAAGTGAAGCATCGGAATTTGTAACTAGCGTCGCAGGAATGGTTCCAAACATTGTCAGTAAGAAGAGTCAGTCTTCTGGTGCTTAAGTCGGCATTGTGCCTTTTCTATTTACTTCCGATGCAATTTCTGTGTTTCATCGTCAATATGAACGTCCAAGGGATACAGTAAACCTGAAGTGAAGCATCGGAATCTATAACTAGCGTCACAGGAATGGTTCAAATCATAGACAGTAGGACGAGTCAGTCTTCTTGTACCTAAGTCGGCATTGTGCTTTTTCTATTTAATTCCGATGCAATTTCTGTGTTTCATCGTCAATAAGAAAGTCAGAGGGGTACAGTAAACCTGAAGTGAAGCATCGGAATCTGTAACTAGCGTCACAGGACTGGTTCAAATCATAGACAGTAAGGAGATTCAGTCTTCTTGTATATAAGTCGGCATTGTGCCTTTTATATTTAATTCCGATGCAATTTCTGTGTTTCATCGTCAATAAGAAGGTCCAAGGGATACAGTAAACCTGAAGTGAAGCATCGGAATCTAAAATAGTGTCACAGGAATGGTTCAAAACATAAACAAAAAGAGGAGTCAGTCTTCTTGTACTTAAGTCGGCATTGTGCCTTAAGTTTTTAATTCCGATGCAATTTCTGTGTTTCATCGTCAATAAGAAGGTCAGAGGGATACAGTAAACCTGAAGTGAAGCATCGGAATCTATAACTAGTGTCACAGGAGTGGTTCAAAACATAGACAGTGGGAATAGTCAGTCTTCTTGTACTTAAGTCGGCATTGTGCCTTTTGTACTTAACTCCGATGCACTATCTGTGTTTCATCGTCAATAAGAAGATCCCAGGTATACAGTAAACCTGAAATGAAGCATCGGAATCTATAACTAGTGTCACAGAAATGGCTCTAAACATAGACAGTAGGAAGAGTCAGTCTTGTAGTACTTAAGTCGGCATTGTGCCTTTTATATTTCATTCCGATGCACTTTCTGTGTTTCATCGTCAATAAGAAGGTCCAAGGGATACAATAAACCTGAAGTGAAGCATCTGATTCTATAACTAAGGTCTTAGGACTGTTTCAAAACATAGACAGTAGGAGGAGTCAGTCTTGTTGTACTTAAGTCGGCATTGTGCCTTCTCTATTTAATTCCGATGCAATTTCTGTGTTTCATCGTCAATAAGAAGGCCAGAAGCATCGGAATCTGTAACTAGCGTCACAGGAATGGTTCAAAACATAGACAGTAAGAAGAGTCAGTCTTCTTGTACATAAGTCGGCATTGTGCCTTTTCTATTTAATTCCGATGCAGTTTCCGTGTTTCATCATCAATAAGAAGGTAAGAGGGATACAGTAAACCTGAAGTTAAGCATAGGAATCTATAACTAGTGTCACAGGAATGGTCCAAAACATAGTCAGTACGAAGAGTCAGTCTTATTGTACTTAAGTCGGCATTGTGCCTTTTGTATTTATTTCCGTGCCATTTCTGTGTTTCATCGTCAATAAGAATGTCAGACGGATACAGTAAACCTTAAGTGAAGCATCGGAATCTATAACTAGTGTCACAGAAATGGTTCAAATCATAGTCAGTGAGAGGAGTCAGTCTTCTTGTACTTAAGTCGGCATTGTGTTTTTTTAATTTAATTCCGATGCAATTTCAGTGTTTCATCACCAATAAGAAGGTCAGAGCGATACAGTAAACCTGAAGTGAAGCAGCGGAATATGTGACTTGCGTCACAGGAATGGTTCAAAACATAGACAGTAAGAAGAGTCAGTCTTCTTGTACATAAGTCGGCATTGTAACTTTTCTATTTAATTCCGATGCAATTTCCGTGTTTCATCGTCAATAAGAAGGTAAGAGGGATACAGTAAACCTTAAGTTAAGCATAGGAATCTGTAACTAGTGTCACAGGAAGGTCCAAAACACAGTCAGTACGAAGAGTCAGTCTTATTGTACTTAAGTCGGCATTGTGCCTTTTGTATTTAATTCCGATGTAATTTCTGTGTTTCATCGTCAATAGGCAGGTCACAGGGATACAGTAAACCTTAAGTGAAGCATCGGAATCTGTAACTAGTGTCACAGGAATGGTTCAAATCATAGTCGGTGAGAAGAGTCAGTCTTCTTCTACTTAAGTCGGCATTGTGCTTCTTCTATTTAATTCCGATGCAATTTCAGTGCTTCATCGTCAATAAGAAGGTCAGAGGGATACAGTAAACCTGAAGTGAAGCATCGGAATCTATATCTTGTGTCACAGGAACGGTTCAAATCATAGACAGTAAGGTGAGTCAGTCTTCTTGTACATAAGTCGGCATTGTTCCATTTGTATTTAATTCCGATGCAATTTCTGTGTTTCAACGTCAATAAGAAGGTCGGAGGGATACATTAAACATGAAGTAAAGCATCCGAATCTATAACTAGTGTCACAGGAAAGTTTCAAAACAGTCAGTTGGAAGAGTCAGTCATCTTGTACTTAAGTCGGCATTGTGCCTTTTGTATTTAATTCCGATGCAATTTCTGTGATTCATCGTAAATAATAAGGTCAGAGGGATACAGTAAACCTGAAGTGAACCTTCGGACTCTATAACTAGTGTCACAGGACTGGTTCAAAACATAGACAGCAGGAGGAGTCAGTCTTCTTGTACTTAAGTCGGCATTGTGCCTTTTGTATTTAATTCCGATGCAATTTCTGTGTTTCATCGTCAATAACAAGGTCCAAAGGATACAGTAAACCTGAAGTGAAGCTTTGGAATCTATAACTAGTGTCACAGGAATGGTTCAAACATAGAGAGTAAGAAGAGTCAGTCTACTTGTACTTAAGTCGGCATTATGAGCTTTTCAATTTAATTCCGATGCAATTACTGTGATTCATCGTCAATAAGAGGGTCAGAGGGATACAGTAAACCTGAAGTGAAGCATCGGAATCTCTAACTAGTGTCACAGGAATGGTTCAAAATATAGTCAGTAGGAAGAGTCAATCTTCGTGTACTTAAGTCGGCATTGTGCCTTTTCTATTTAATTCCGACGCAATTTCTGTGTTTAATCGTCAATAAGAAGGTCAGAGGGATACAGTAAACCCGAAGTGAAGCATCGGAATCTGTTACTAGCGTCACAGGAATGGTTCAAAACATAGACAGTAAGAAGAGTCAGTCTTCTTGTACATAAGTCGGCATTGTGCCTTTTCTATTTAATTCCGATGCAGTTTCCGTGTTTCATCATCAATAAGAAGGTAAGAGGGATACAGTAAACCTGAAGTTAAGCATAGGAATCTATAACTAGTGTCACAGGAATGGTCCAAAACATAGTCAGTACGAAGAGTCAGTCTTATTGTACTTAAGTCGGCATTGTGCCATTTTCAATTTAATTCCGATGCAATTACTGTGTTTCATCGTCAATTAGAAGGTCAGAGGGATACAGTAAACCAGAAGTGAAGCATCGGAATCTCTAAGTATTGTCACAGGAAGTGTTCAAAACATAGTCAGTAAGAAGAGTCAGTCTTCTTGTACTTACGTCGGTATTGTGCCTTTTGTATTTAATTCCGATGCAATATCTGTGTTTCATCGTCAATAAGAAGGTCCAAGGGATACAGTCAACCTGAAGTGAAACATCGGAATCTGTAACTAGCGTCACAGGAATGGTTCAAAACATAGACAGTAAGAAGAGTCAGTCTAGTTGTACATAAGTCGGCATTGTGCCTTTTCTATTTAATTCCGATGCAGTTTCCGTGTTTCATCATCAATAAGAAGGTAAGAGGGATACAGTAAACATGAAGTTAAGCATAGGAATCTATAACTAGTGTCACAGGAATGGTCCAAAACATAGTCAGTACGAAGAGTCAGTCTTATTGTACTTAAGTCGGCATTGTGCCTTTTGTATTTAATTCCGTGCCATTTCTGTGTTTCATCGTCAATAAGAAGGTCCAAAGGATACAGTAAACATAAAGTGAATCATCGGAATCTATAACTAGTGTCACAGGAATGGTTCAAAAAATAGTCTGTACGAAGAGTCTGTCTTCTTGTACTTAAGTCGGCATTGTGCCTTTTGTATTTAATTCCGATGCAAATTCTGTGTTTCATCGTCAATAAGAAGGTGCAAGGGATACTGTAAACCTGAAGTGAAGCATCGTAATCTATAACTAGTGTCACAGGAATGGTTCAAAACAGTCAGTAAGAAGAGTCAGTCTTCTTATCCTTATGTCGGCATTGAGCCTTTTGTATTTAATTCCGATGCAATTTCTGTGTTTCATCGTCAATAAGAAGGTCCAAAGGATACAGTAAATCTGAAGTGAAGCATCGGAATCTATAACTAGTGTCACAGGATTGGTTCAAAACATAGACATTAAGAAGAGTCATTCTTCATGTACTTAAGTCGGCATTGTGCCTTTTGTATTTATTTCCGACCCAATTTCTGTGATTCATCGCCAGAAAGAAGGTCAGAGGGATACAGTAAACCTAAAGTGAAGCATCGGTGTCTATAATTAGTGTCGCAGGAATGGTTCAAAACATGGACAGTAGGAAGAGTCAGTCTTCTTGTATATAGGTCGGCATTGTGCCTTATCTATTTAATTCCGATGCAATATCTGTGTTTCATCGTCAATAAGAAGGTCCAAGGGATACAGTAAACCTGAAATGAAGCAGCGGAATCTATAACTATGGTCACAGGACTGTTTCAAACACAGACAGTAGGAAGAGTCAGTCTACATGTACTTACGTCGGCATTGTACCTTTTGTATTTAATTCCGATGCAATTTCTGTGTTTCATCGTCAATAAGAAGGTCCAAGGGATACAGTAAACCTGAAGTGCAGCATCGGAATCTATAACTAGTGTCACAGGAATGGTTCAAAACATAGACAAAAAGAAGAGTCAGTCTTCTTGTACTTAAGTCGGCATTGTGCCTTTTGTATTTAATTCCGATGCAATTTCTGTGTTTCGTCGTCAATAAGAAGGTCAGAGGGATACAGTAAACCTGAAGTGAAGCATCGGAATCTATAACTAGTGTCACAGGAGTGGTTCAAAACATAGACAGTGGGAATAGTCAGTCTTCTTGTACTTAAGTCAGCATTATGCCTTTTGTATTTAATTCCGATGCACTATCTGTGTTTCAACGCCAATAGGAAGATCCAAGGGATACAGTAAACCTGAAATGAAGCATCGGAATCTATAACTAGTGTCACAGGAATGGTTCTAAACATAGACAGTAGGAAGAGTCAGTCTTGTTGTACTTAAGTCGGCATTGTGCGTTTTCTATTTCATTCCGATGCACTTTCTGTGTTTCATCGTCAATAAGAAGGTCCAAGGGATACAATAAACATGAAATGAAGCATCTGATTCCATAACTAAGGTTTTAGGACTGTTTCAAAACATAGACAGTAGGAAGAGTCAGTCTTCATGTACTTCAGTCGGCATTGTGTCTTTTCTATTTCATTCCGATGCAATTTCTGTGTTTCATCGTCAATAAGAAGGCCAGAGGGATACAGTAAACCTGAAGTGAAGCATCGGAATCTATAAGTAGTGTCACAGGAATGGTTCAAATCATAGTCAGTAAGATGAGTCAGTCTTCTTGTACTTAAGTCGGCATTGTGCCTTTTCTATCACATTCCGATGCAATGTCTGTGTTTCATCGTCAATAAGAAGGTCAGAGGGATACAGTAAACCTGAAGTGAAGCATCGGAATCTATAACTAGTGTCACAGGAATGGTTCAAAGCAGTCAGTAAGAAGAGTCAGTCTTCTTGTACTTATGTAGGCATTGTGCCTTTTGTATTTCTTTCCGATGCAATTTCTGTGTTTCATCGACAATAAGAAGGTCCAAGCGATACAGTAAATCTGAAGTGAAGCATCGGAATCTATAACTAGTGTCACAGCAATGGTTCAAAACATAGACAGTAAGAAGAGTCAGTCTGCTTGTACTTAAGTCGGCATTGTGCTTTTTGTATTTAATTCCGATCCAATTTCTGTGTTTCATCGACAGAAAGAAGGTCAGAGGGATACAGTAAACCTGAAGTGAAGCATCGGAATCTATAACTAGTGTCACAGGAATGGTTCAAAACATAGACAGTAGGAAGAGTCAGTCTTCTTGTACTTAAGTCGGCATTGTGCCTTTTGTAATGAACTTCGATGCACTATCTGTGTTTCATCGTCAATAAGAAGATCCAAGGGATACAGCAAACCTGAAATAAAGCATCCCAATCTATAACTAGTGTCGCAGGAATGGTTCAAAACATGGACAGTAAGAAGAGTCAGTCTTCTTGTACTTAAGTCTGCATTGTGCCTTTTGTATTTAATTCCGATGCAATTTCTGAGTTTCATCGTCAATAAGAATGTCCAAGGGATTCAGCAAACCTGGAGTGAAGCATCGGAATCTATACCTAATTTCACAGGATTGGTTCAAAACATAGACAGTAAGAAGAGTCAGTCTTCTTGTACCTACGTCGGCATTGTGCCTTTTGTATTTAATTCCGATGCAATATCCGCGTTTCATCGTCAATAAGAAGGTCCAAGGGATACTGCCAACCTGTAGTGAAGCATCGGAATCTGTAACTAGCGTCACAGGAATGGTTCAAAATATAGTCAGTAGGAAGAGTCAATCTTCGTGTACTTAAGTCGGCATTGTGCCTTTTCTATTTAATTCCGACGCAATTTCTGTGTTTAATCGTCAATAAGAAGGTCAGAGGGATACAGTAAACCCGAAGTGAAGCATCGGAATCTGTTACTAGCGTCACAGGAATGGTTCAAAACATAGACAGTAAGAAGAGTCAGTCTTCTTGTACATAAGTCGGCATTGTGCCTTTTCTATTTAATTCCGATGCAGTTTCCGTGTTTCATCATCAATAAGAAGGTAAGAGGGATACAGTAAACCTGAAGTTAAGCATAGGAATCTATAACTAGTGTCACAGGAATGGTCCAAAACATAGTCAGTACGAAGAGTCAGTCTTATTGTACTTAAGTCGGCATTGTGCCATTTTCAATTTAATTCCGATGCAATTACTGTGTTTCATCGTCAATTAGAAGGTCAGAGGGATACAGTAAACCAGAAGTGAAGCATCGGAATCTCTAAGTAGTGTCACAGGAAGTGTTCAAAACATAGTCAGTAAGAAGAGTCAGTCTTCTTGTATTTACGTCGGTATTGTGCCTTTTGTATTTAATTCCGATGCAATATCTGTGTTTCATCGTCAATAAGAAGGTCCAAGGGATACAGTCAACCTGAAGTGAAGCATCGGAATCTGTAACTAGCGTCACAGGAATGGTTCAAAACATAGACAGTAAGAAGAGTCAGTCTTCTTGTACATAAGTCGGCATTGTGCCTTTTCTATTTAATTCCGATGCAGTTTCCGTGTTTCATCATCAATAAGAAGGTCCAAGGGATACAGTAAACCTGAAGTGAAGCATCGGAATTTGTGACTAGCGTCGCAGGAATGGTTCCAAACATTGTCAGTAAGAAGAGTCAGTCTTCTGGTGCTTAAGTCGGCATTGTGCCTTTTCTATTTACTTCCGATGCAATTTCTGTGTTTCATCGTCAATATGAACGTCCAAGGGATACAGTAAACCTGAAGTGAAGCATCGGAATCTATAATTAGCGTCACAGGAATGGTTCAAATCATAGACAGTAGGACGAGTCAGTCTTCTTGTACCTAAGTCGGCATTGTGCCTTTTCTATTTAATTCCGATGCAATTTCTGTGTTTCATCGTCAATAAGAAAGTCAGAGGGGTACAGTAAACCTGAAGTGAAGCATCGGAATCTGTAACTAGCGTCACAGGACTGGTTCAAATCATAGACAGTAAGGAGATTCAGTCTTCTTGTATATAAGTCGGCATTGTGCCTTTTATATTTAATTCCGATGCAATTTCTGTGTTTCATCGTCAATAAGAAGGTCCAAGGGATACAGTAAACCTGAAGTGAAGCATCGGAATCTAAAATAGTGTCACAGGAATGGTTCAAAACATAAACAAAAAGAGGAGTCAGTCTTCTTGTACTTAAGTCGGCATTGTGCCTTTAGTTTTTAATTCCGATGCAATTTCTGTGTTTCATCGTCAATAAGAAGGTCAGAGGGATACAGTAAACCTGAAGTGAAGCATCGGAATCTATAACTAGTGTCACAGGAGTGGTTCAAAACATAGACATTGGAAATAGTCAGTCTTCTTGTACTTAAGTCGGCATTGTGCCTTTTGTACTTAACTCCGATGCACTATCTGTGTTTCATCGTCAATAAGAAGATCCCAGGTATACAGTAAACCTGAAATGAAGCATCGGAATCTATAACTAGTGTCACAGAAATGGCTCTAAACATAGACAGTAGGAAGAGTCAGTCTTGTAGTACTTAAGTCGGCATTGTGCCTTTTCTATTTCACTCCGATGCACTTTCTGTGTTTCATCGTCAATAAGAAGGTCCAAGGGATACAATAAACCTGAAGTGAAGCATCTGATTCTATAACTAAGGTCTTAGGACTGTTTCAAAACATAGACAGTAGGAGGAGTCAGTCTTGTTGTACTTAAGTCGGCATTGTGCCTTCTCCATTTAATTCCGATGCAATTTCTGCGTTTCATCGTCAATAAGAAGGCCAGAAGCATCGGAATCTGTAACTAGCGTCACAGGAATGGTTCAAAACATAGACAGTAAGAAGAGTCAGTCTTCTTGTACATAAGTCGGCATTGTGCCTTTTCTATTTAATTCCGATGCAGTTTCCGTGTTTCATCATCAATAAGAAGGTAAGAGGGATACAGTAAACCTGAAGTTAAGCATAGGAATCTATAACTAGTGTCACAGGAATGGTCCAAAACATAGTCAGTACGAAGAGTCAGTCTTATTGTACTTAAGTCGGCATTGTGCCTTTTGTATTTATTTCCGTGCCATTTCTGTGTTTCATCGTCAATAAGAATGTCAGACGGATACAGTAAACCTTAAGTGAAGCATCGGAATCTATAACTAGTGTCACAGAAATGGTTCAAATCATAGTCAGTGAGAGGAGTCAGTCTTCTTGTACTTAAGTCGGCATTGTGTTTTTTTATTTTAATTCCGATGCAATTTCAGTGTTTCATCGCCAATAAGAAGGTCAGAGCGATACAGTAAACCTGAAGTGAAGCAGCGGAATATGTGACTTGCGTCACAGGAATGGTTCAAAACATAGACAGTAAGAAGAGTCAGTCTTCTTGTACATAAGTCGGCATTGTAACTTTTCTATTTAATTCCGATGCAATTTCCGTGTTTCATCGTCAATAAGAAGGTAAGAGGGATACAGTAAACCTTAAGTTAAGCATAGGAATCTGTAACTAGTGTCACAGGAATGGTCCAAAACACAGTCAGTACGAAGAGTCAGTCTTATTGTACTTAAGTCGGCATTGTGCCTTTTGTATTTAATTCCGATGCCATTTCTGTGTTTCATCGTCAATAGGCAGGTCACAGGGATACAGTAAACCTTAAGTGAAGCATCGGAATCTGTAACTAGTGTCACAGGAATGGTTCAAAACATAGTCAGTGAGAAGAGTCAGTCTTCTTGTACTTAAGTCGGCATTGTGCTTTTTCTATTTAATTCCGATGCAATTTCAGTGCATCATCGTCAATAAGAAGGTCAGAGGGATACAGTAAACCTGAAGTGAAGCATCGGAATCTATATCTTGTGTCACAGGAACGGTTCAAATCATAGACAGTAAGGTGAGTCAGTCTTCTTGTACATAAGTCGGCATTGTTCCATTTGTATTTAATTCCGATGCAATTTCTGTGTTTCAACGTCAATAAGAAGGTCGGAGGGATACATTAAACATGAAGTAAAGCATCCGAATCTATAACTAGTGTCACAGGAAAGTTTCAAAACAGTCAGTTGGAAGAGTCAGTCATCTTGTACTTAAGTCGGCATTGTGCCTTTTGTATTTAATTCCGATGCAATTTCTGTGATTCATCGTAAATAATAAGGTCAGAGGGATACAGTAAACCTGAAGTGAACCTTCGGACTCTATAACTAGTGTCACAGGACTGGTTCAAAACATAGACAGCAGGAGGAGTCAGTCTTCTTGTACTTAAGTCGGCATTGTGCCTTTTGTATTTAATTCCGATGCAATTTCTGTGTTTCATCGTCAATAACAAGGTCCAAGGGATACAGTAAACCTGAAGTGAAGCTTTGGAATCTATAACTAGTGTCACAGGAATGGTTCAAACATAGAGAGTAAGAAGAGTCAGTCTACTTGTACTTAAGTCGGCATTATGGGCTTTTCAATTTAATTCCGATGCAATTACTGTGATTCATCGTCAATAAGAGGGTCAGAGGGATACAGTAAACCTGAAGTGAAGCATCGGAGTCTCTAACTAGTGTCACAGGAATGGTTCAAAATATAGTCAGTAGGAAGAGTCAATCTTCGTGTACTTAAGTCGGCATTGTGCCTTTTCTATTTAATTCCGACGCAATTTCTGTGTTTAATCGTCAATAAGAAGGTCAGAGGGATACAGTAAACCCGAAGTGAAGCATCGGAATCTGTTACTAGCGTCACAGGAATGGTTCAAAACATAGACAGTAAGAAGAGTCAGTCTTCTTGTACATAAGTCGGCATTGTGCCTTTTCTATTTAATTCCGATGCAGTTTCCGTGTTTCATCATCAATAAGAAGGTAAGAGGGATACAGTAAACCTGAAGTTAAGCATAGGAATCTATAACTAGTGTCACAGGAATGGTCCAAAACATAGTCAGTACGAAGAGTCAGTCTTATTGTACTTAAGTCGGCATTGTGCCATTTTCAATTTAATTCCGATGCAATTACTGTGTTTCATCGTCAATTGGAAGGTCAGAGGGAAACAGTAAACCAGAAGTGAAGCATCGGAATCTCTAAGTATTGTCACAGGAAGTGTTCAAAACATAGTCAGTAAGAAGAGTCAGTCTTCTTGTACTTACGCCGGTATTGTGCCTTTTGTATTTAATTCCGATGCAATATCTGTGTTTCATCGTCAATAAGAAGGTCCAAGGGATACAGTCAACCTGAAGTGAAGCATCGGAATCTGTAACTAGCGTCACAGGAATGGTTCAAAACATAGGCAATAAGAAGAGTCAGTCTTCTTGTACATAAGTCGGCATTGTGCCTTTTCTATTTAATTCCGATGCAGTTTCCGTGTTTCATCATCAATAAGAAGGTAAGAGGGATACAGTAAACATGAAGTTAAGCATAGGAATCTATAACTAGTGTCACAGGAATGGTCCAAAACATAGTCAGTACGAAGAGTCAGTCTTATTGTACTTAAGTCGGCAATGTGCCTTTTGTATTTAATTCCGTGCCATTTCTGTGTTTCATCGTCAATAAGAATGTCAGACGGATACAGTAAACCTTAAGTGAAGCATCGGAACCTATAACTAGTGTCACAGGAATATTTCAAATCATAGTCAGTAAGATGAGTCAGTCTTCTTGTACTTAAGTCGGCATTGTGCCTTTTCTATTACATTCCGATGCAATTTCTGTGTTTCATCGTCAATAAGAAGGTCAGAGGGATATAGAAAACCTGAAGTGAAGCATCGTAATCTGTAACTAGTGTCACAGGAATGGTTCCAAACATAGTCAGTAAGAAGAGTCAGTTTCCTTGTACTTAAGTCGGCATTGTGCCTTTCCTATTTAATTCCGAAGCAATTTATGTGTTTCATCGTCAAAAAGAAGGTCCAAAGGATACAGTAAACCTTAAGTGAATCATCGGAATCTATAACTAGTGTCACAGGAATGGTTCCAAACATAGTCAGTAAGAAGAGTCAGTTTCCTTGTACTTAAGTCGGCATTGTGCCTTTCCTATTTAATTCCGAAGCAATTTATGTGTTTCATCGTCAAAAAGAAGGTCCAAAGGATACAGTAAACCTAAAGTGAATCATCGGAATCTATAACTAGTGTCACAGGAATGGTTCAAAAAATAGTCTGTACGAAGAGTCTGTCTTCTTGTACTTAAGTCGGCATTGTGCCTTTTGTATTTAATACCGATGCAAATTCTGTGTTTCATCGTCAATAAGAAGGTGCAAGGGATACTGTAAACCTGAAGTGAAGCATCGTAATCTATAACTAGTGTCACAGGAATGGTTCAAAACAGTCAGTAAGAAGAGTCAGTCTTCTTATCCTTATGTCGGCATTGTGCCTTTTGTATTTAATTCCGATGCAATTTCTGTGTTTCATAGTCAATAAGAAGGTCCAAAGGATACAGTAAATCTGAAGTGAAGCATCGGAATCTATAACTAGTGTCACAGGATTGGTTCAAAACATAGACAGTAAGAAGAGTCATTCTTCATGTACTTAAGTCGGCATTGTGCCTTTTGTATTTAATTCCGACCCAATTTCTGTGATTCATCGCCAGAAAGAAGGTCAGAGGGATACAGTAAACCTAAAGTGAAGCATCGGTATCTATAATTAGTGTCGCAGGAATGGTTCAAAACATGGACAGTAGGAAGAGTCAGTCTTCTTGTATATAGGTCGGCATTGTGCCTTATCTATTTAATTCCGATGCAATATCTGTGTTTCATCGTCAATAAGAAGGTCCAAGGGATACAGTAAACCTGAAATGAAGCAGCGGAATCTATAACTATGGTCACAGGACTGTTTCAAACACAGACAGTAGGAAGAGTCAGTCTACATGTACTTACGTCGGCATTGTGCCTTTTGTATTTAATTCCGATGCAATATCTGTGTTTCATCGTCAATAAGAAGGTCCAAGGGATACAGTAAACCTGAAGTGCAGCATCGGAATCTATAACTAGTGTCACAGGAATGGTTCAAAACATAAACAAAAAGAAGAGTCAGTCTTCTTGTACTTAAGTCGGCATTGTGCCTTTTGTATTTAATTCCGATCCAATTTCTGTGTTTCATCGCCAGAAAGAAGGACAGAGGGATACAGTAAACCTGAAGTGAAGCATCGGAATCTATAACTAGTGTCACAGGAATGGTTCAAAAAAATAAACAGTAGGAAGAGTCAGTCTTCTTGTACTTAAGTCGGCATTGTGCCTTTTGTAATGAACTTCGATGCACTATCTGTGTTTCATCGTCAATAAGAAGATCCAAGGGATACAGCAAACCTGAAATAAAGCATCCCAATCTATAACTAGTGTCGCAGGAATGGTTCAAAACACGGACAGTAAGAAGAGTCAGTCTTCTTGTACCTACGTCGGCATTGTGCCTTTTGTATTTAATTCCGATGCAATATCCGCGTTTCATCGTCAATAAGAAGGTCCAAGGGATACTGCCAACCTGTAGTGAAGCATCGGAATCTGTAACTAGCGTCACAGGAATGGTTCAAAACATAGACAGTAAGAAGAGTCAGTCTTCTTGTACATAAGTCTTCATTGTAACTTTTCTATTTAATTCCGATGCAATTTCCGTGTTTCATCGTCAATAAGAAGGTAAGAGGGGTACAGTAAACCTTAAGTTAAGCATAGGAATCTGTAACTAGTGTCACAGGAATGGTCCAAAACACAGTCAGTACGAAGAGTCAGTCTTATTGTACTTAAGTCGGCATTGTGCCTTTTGTATTTAATTCCGATGCCATTTCTGTGTTTCATCGTCAATAGGCAGGTCAGAGGGATACAGTAAACCTGAAGTGAAGCATCGGAATCTATATCTTGTGTCACAGGAACGGTTCAAATCATAGACAGTAAGGTGAGTCAGTCTTCTTGTACTTAAGTCGGCATTGTTCCATTTGTATTTAATTCCGATGCAATTTCTGTGTTTCAACGTCAATAAGAAGGTCGGAGGGATACATTAAACATGAAGTAAAGCATCCGAATCTATAACTAGTGTCACAGGAAAGTTTCAAAACAGTCAGTTGGAAGAGTCAGTCATCTTGTACTTAAGTCGGCATTGTGCCTTTTGTATTTAATTCCGATGCAATTTCTGTGATTCATCGTAAATAATAAGGTCAGAGGGATACAGTAATCCTGAAGTGAAGCTTCGGAATCTATAACTAGTGTCACAGTACTGGTTCAAAACATAGACAGCAGGAGGAGTCAGTCTTCTTGTACTTAAGTCGGCATTGTGCCATTTGTATTTAATTCCGATGCAATTTCTGTGTTTCATCGTCAATAACAAGGTCCAAGGGATACAGTAAACCTGAAGTGAAGCTTTGGATTCTATAACTAGTGTCACAGGAATGGTTCTAACATAGAGAGTAAGAATAGTCAGTCTACTTGTACTTAAGTCGGCATTATGCCCTTTTCAATTTAATTCCGATGCAATTAATGTGATTCATCGTCAATAAGAAGGTCAGAGGGATACAGTAAACCTGAAGTGAAGCATCGGAATCTCTAACTAGTGTCACAGGAATGGTTCAAAATATAGACAGTAGGAAGAGTCAATCTTCGTGTACTTAAGTCGGCATTGTGCCTTTTCTATTTAATTCCGACGCAATTTCTGTGTTTAATCGTCAATAAGAAGGTCAGAGGGATACAGTAAACCCGAAGTGAAGCATCGGAATCTGTTACTAGCGTCACAGGAATGGTTCAAAACATAGACAGTAAGAAGAGTCAGTCTTCTTGTACTTAAGTCGGCATTGTGCCATTTTCAATTTAATTCCGATGCAATTACTGTGTTTCATCGTCAATTAGAAGGTCAGAGGGATACAGTAAGCCAGAAGTGAAACATCGGAATCTCTAAGTAGTGTCACAGGAAGTGTTCAAAATATAGTCAGTAAGAAGAGTCAGTCTTCTTGTACTTACGTCGGTATTGTGCCTTTTGTATTTAATTCCGATGCAATATCTGTGTTTCATCGTCAATAAGAAGGTCCAAGGGATACAGTCAACCTGAAGTGAAGCATCGGAATCTGTAACTAGCGTCACAGGAATGGTTCAAAACATAGACAGTAAGAAGAGTCAGTCTTCTTGTACATAAGTCGGCATTGTGCCTTTTCTATTTAATTCCGATGCAGTTTCCGTGTTTCATCATCAATAAGAAGGTAAGAGGGATACAGTAAACCTGAAGTTAAGCATAGGAATCTATAACTAGTGTCACAGGAATGGTCCAAAACATAGTCAGTACGAAGAGTCAGTCTTATTGTACTTAAGTCGGCATTGTGCCTTTTGTATTTAATTCCGTGCCATTTCTGTGTTTCATCGTCAATAAGAATGTCAGACGGATACAGTAAACCTTAAGTGAAGCATCGGAATCTATAACTAGTGTCACAGAAATGGTTCAAATCATAGTCAGTGAGAGGAGTCAGTCTTCTTGTACTTAAGTCGGCATTGTGTTTTTCTATTTCATTCCGATGCAATTTCAGTGTTTTATCGCCAATAAGAAGGTCAGAGGGATACAGTAAACCTGAAGTGAAGCATCGGAATCTGTAACTTGCGTCACAGGAATGGTTCAAAACATAGACAGTAAGATGAGTCAGTCTTCTTGTCCTTAAGTCGGCATTGTGCATTTTCTATTTAATTCCGATGCAATTTCTGTGTTTCATCGTTAATAAGAAGGTCCAAGAGATACAGTAAACCTGAAGTGAAGCATCGGAATCTGTATCTTGTGTCACAGGAATGGTTCAAAGCATAGACAGTAAGGTGAGTCAGTCTTCTTGTACTTAAGTCAGCATTGTTCCATTTGAATTTAATTCCGATGCAATTTCTGTGTTTCAACGTCAAGAAGCAGGTCAGAGGGATACAGTAAACATGAAGTGAAGCATCGGAATCAATAACTAGTGTCACAGGAAAGTTTCATAACAGTCAGTGTGAAGAGTCAGTCATCTTGTACTTAAGTCGGCATTGTGCCTTTTGTATTTAATTCCGATGCAATTTCTGTGATTCATCGTCAATAATAAGGTCAGAGGGATACAGTAAACCTGAAGTGTAGCATCGGAATCTATAGCTAGTGTCACAGGAATGGTTCAAAACATAGACAGTAGGAAGAGTCAGTCTTCTTGTACATAAGTCGGCATTGTGCCTTTTGTATTTAATTCCGATGCAACTTCTGTGTTTCATCGTCAATAAGAAGGTCAGAGGGATACAGGAAACATGACGCGAAGCATCGGAATCTATAACTAGTGTCACAGGAAGTGTTCAAAACATCGTCAGTAAGAAGAGTCAGTCTTCTTGTACTTACGTCGGCATTGTGCCTTTTGTATTTAATTCCGATGCAATATCTGTGTTTCATCGTCAATAAGAAGGTCAGAGGGATACAGTAAACCTGAAGTGAAGCATCGGAATCTATAACTAGTGTCACAGGAGTGGTTCAAAACATAGACAGTGGGAATAGTCAGTCTTCTTGTACTTAAGTCAGCATTGTGCCTTTTGTATTTAATTCCGATGCACTATCTGTGTTTCAACGCCAATAAGAAGATCCAAGGGATACAGTAAACCTGAAATGAAGCATCGCAATCAATTACTAGTGTCACAGGAATGGCTCTAAACATAGACAGTAGGAAGAGTCAGTCTTGTTGTACTTAAGTCGGCATTGTGCGTTTTCTATTTCATTCTGATGCACTTTCTGTGTTTCATCGTCAATAAGAAGGTCCAAGGGATACAATAAACCTGAAATGAAGCATCTGATTCTATAACTAAGGTCTTAGGACTGTTTCAAAACATAGACAGTAGGAAGAGTCAGTCCTCATGTACTTAAGTCGGCATTGTGTCTTTTCTATTTAATTCCGATGCAATTTCTGTGTTTCATCGTTAATAAGAAGGTCCAAGAGATACAGTAAACCTGAAATGAAGCATCGGAATCTATAACTAGTGTCACAGGAATGGTTCAAATCATAGTCAGTAAGGAGAGTCAGTCTTCATATACTTACATCGGCATTGTGCATTTTCTATTTAATTCCGATGCAATTTCTGTGTTACATCGTTAATACGAAGGTCCAAGAGATACAGTAAACCTGAAGTTAAGCATCGGAATCTATATCTTGTGTCACAGGAATGGTTCAAAACATAGACAGTAGGAAGAGTCAGTCTTCTTGTACTTAAGTCGGCATTGTGCCTTTTGTATTTAATACCGATGCAATTTCTGTGTTTCATCGTCAATAAGAAGGTCCAACGGATACAGTAAACCTGAAGTGAAGCATCGGAATCTATAACTAGTTTCACAGGTATGGTTCAAAGCATAGACTGTAAGAAAGGTCAGTCATCATGTACTTAAGTCGGCATTGTGCCTTTTGTATTTAATTCCGATGCAATTTCTGTGTTTCATCGTCAATAAGGAGGTCCAAGGAATCCAGTAAACCTGAAGTGAAGCATCGGAATCTATAACTAGTGTCACAGGAATGGTTCAAATCGTAGACAGTAAGAAGAGTCAGTCCTCTTGTACTTTAGTCGGCATTGTGCCTTTTGTAATTACTTCCGATGCAGTTTCTGTGTTTCATCGTCAACAAGAAGGTCAGAGGGATACAGTAATCCTGAAGTGATGCATCGGAATCTATAACTAGTGTCACAGGAATGGTTCAAAACATAGAAAGTACGAAGAGTCAGTCTTCTTGTATTTAAGGCTGCATTGTGAATTTTCTATTTAATTCCGATGCCATTTCTGTGTTTCATCGTCAATAAGAAGGTCCATGGGATACAGTAAACCTGAGGTGAAGCATAGGAAACTATAACTTGTGTCACAGGAATGGTTCAAAACAAGGACAAAAAGACGAGTCAGCCTTCTTGTACTTAAGTCGGCATTGTGCCTTTTGTATTTAATTCCGATGCAATTTCTGTGTTTCATCGTCAATAAGAACGTCAGAGGGATACAGTAAACCTGAAGTGAAGCATCGGAATCAATAACTAGTGTCACAGGAATGGTTCAAAACAGTCAGTAAGAAGAGTCGGTCTTCTTGTACTTAGGTCGGCATTGTGCCTTTTGTATTTAATTACGATGCAATTTCTGTATTTCATCGTCAATAAGAAGGTCAGAGGGATACAGTAAACCTGAAGTGTTGCATCGGAATCTATAACTAGTGTCACAGGAATGGTTCAAAATATAGACAGTAAGAAGAGTCAGAAATCTTGTACTTTAGTCGGCATTATGCCCTTTTCAATTTAATTCCGATGCAACTACTGTGCTTCACCGTCAATAAGAAGGTCGGAGGGATACAGTATACCTGAAGTGAAGCATCGGAATCTCTAACTAGTGTCACAGGAATGGTTCAAAACATAATCAGTATGAAGAGACAGTCTTCTTGTACATAAGTCTGCATTGTGCCTTTTGTATTTAATTCCGATGCAATATCTGTGTTTCATCGTCTGTAAGAAGGTCCAAGGGATACAGTAAACCTGAAGTGTAGCATCGGAATTTGTAACTAGCGTCGCAGGAATGGTTCCAAACATTGTCAGTAAGAAGAGTCAGTCTTCTGGTGCTTAAGTCGACATTGTGCCTTTTCTATTTACTTCCGATGCAATATCTGTGTTTCATCGTCAATATGAACGTCCAAGGGATACAGTAAACCTGAAGTGAAGCATCGGAATCTATAACTAGCGTCACAGGAATGGTTCAAATCATAGACAGTAGGACGAGTCAGTCTTCTTGTACTTAAGTCGGCATTGTGCCTTTTCTACTTAACTCCGATGCACTATCTGTGTTTCATCGTCAATAAGAAGATCCCAGGTATACAGTAAACCTGAAATGAAGCATCGGAATCTATAACTAGTGTCACAGAAATGGCTCTAAACATAGACGGTAGGAAGAGTCAGTCTTGTAGTACTTAAGTCGGCATTGTGCCTTTTCTATTTCATTCCGATGCACTTTCTGTGTTTCATCGTCAATAAGAAGGTCCAAGGGATACAATAAACCTGAAATGAAGCATCTGATTCTATAACTAAGGTCTTAGGACTGTTTCAAAACATAGACAGTAGGAGGAGTCAGTCTTGTTGTACTTAAGTCGGCATTGTGCCTTCTCTATTTAATTCCGATGCAATTTCTGTGTTTCATCGTCAATAAGAAGGCCAGAGGGATACAGTAAACCTGAAGTGAGGCATCGGAATCTATAACTAGTGTCACAGGAATATTTCAAATCATAGTCAGTAAGATGAGTCAGTCTTCTTGTACTTAAGTCGGCATTGTGCCTTTTCTATTACATTCCGATGCAATTTCTGTGTTTCATCGTCAATAAGAAGGTCAGAGGGATATAGAAAACCTGAAGTGAAGCATCGTAATCTGTAACTAGTGTCACAGGAATGGTTCCAAACATAGTAAGTAAGAAGAGTCAGTTTCCTTGTACTTAAGTCGGCATTGTGCCTTTCCTATTTAATTCCGAAGCAATTTATGTGTTTCATCGTCAAAAAGAAGGTCCAAAGGATACAGTAAACCTAAAGTGAATCATCGGAATCTATAACTAGTGTCACAGGAATGGTTCAAAAAATAGTCTGTACGAAGAGTCTGTCTTCTTGTACTTAAGTCGGCATTGTGCCTTTTGTATTTAATTCCGATGCAAATTCTGTGTTTCATCGTCAATAAGAAGGTGCAAGGGATACTGTAAACCTGAAGTGAAGCATCGTAATCTATAACTAGTGTCGCAGGAATGATTCAAAACAGTCAGTAAGAAGAGTCAGTCTTCTTATCCTTATGTCGGCATTGTGCCTTTTGTATTTAATTCCGATGCAATTTCTGTGTTTCATCGTCAATAAGAAGGTCCAAAGGATACAGTAAATCTGAAGTGAAGCATCGGAATCTATAACTAGTGTCACAGGATTGGTTCAAAACATAGACAGTAAGAAGAGTCATTCTTCATGTACTTAAGTCGGCATTGTGCCTTTTGTATTTAATTCCGACCCAATTTCTGTGTTTCATCGCCAGAAAGAAGGTCATAGGGATACAGTAGACCTAAAGTGAAGCATCGGTATCTATAACTAGTGTCGCAGGAATGGTTCAAAACATGGACAGTAGGAAGAGTCAGTCTTCTTGTATATAGGTCGGCATTGTGCCTTATCTATTTAATACCGATGCAATATCTGTGTTTCATCGTCAATAAGAAGGTCCAAGGGATACAGTAAACCTGAAATGAAGCATCGGAATCTATAACTATGGTCACAGGACTGTTTCAAACATAGACAGTAGGAAGAGTCAGTCTACATGTACTTACGTCGGCATTGTGCCTTTTGTATTTAATTCCGATGCAATATCTGTGTTTCATCGTCAATAAGAAGGTCCAAGGGATACAGTAAACCTGAAGTGCAGCATCGGAATCTATAACTAGTGTCACAGGAATGGTTATAAAAACATAGACAAAAAGAAGAGTCAGTCTTCTTGTACTTAAGTCGGCATTGTGCCTTTTGTATTTAATTCCGATGCAATTTCTGTGTTTCGTCGTCAATAAGAAGGTCAGAGGGATACAGTAAACCTGAAGTGAAGCATCGGAATCTATAACTAGTGTCACAGGAGTGGTTCAAAACACAGACAGTGGGAATAGTCAGTCTTCTTGTACTTAAGTCAGCATTGTGCCTTTTGTATTTAATTCCGATGCACTATCTGTGTTTCAACGCCAATAAGAAGATCCAAGGGATACAGTAAACCTGAAATGAAGCATCGGAATCAATTACTAGTGTCACAGGAATGGCTCTAAACATAGACAGTAGGAAGAGTCAGTCTTGTTGTACTTAAGTCGGCATTGTGCGTTTTCTATTTCATTCCGATGCACTTTCTGTGTTTCATCGTCAATAAGAAGGTCCAAGGGATACAATAAACCTGAAATGAAGCATCTGATTCTATAACTAAGGTCTTAGGACTGTTTCAAAACATAGACAGTAGGAAGAGTCAGTCTTCATGTACTTAAGTCGGCATTGTGTCTTTTCTATTTAATTCCGATGCAATTTCTGTGTTTCATCGTTAATAAGAAGGTCCAAGAGATACAGTAAACCTGAAATGAAGCATCGGAATCTATAACTAGTGTCACAGGAATGGTTCAAAACATAGTCAGTAAGGAGAGTCAGTCTTCATATACTTACATCGGCATTGTGCATTTTCTATTTAATTCCGATGCAATTTCTGTGTTACATCGTTAATAAGAAGGTCCAAGAGATACAGTAAACCTGAAGTTAAGCATCGGAATCTATATCTTGTGTCACAGGAATGGTTCAAAACATAGACAGTAGGAAGAGTCAGTCTTCTTGTACTTAAGTCGGAATTGTGCCTTTTGTATTTAATACCGATGCAATTTCTGTGTTTCATCGTCAATAAGAAGGTCCAACGGATACAGTAAACCTGAAGTGAAGCATCGGAATCTATAACTAGTTTCACAGGTATGGTTCAAAGCATAGACTGTAAGAAAGGTCAGTCATCTTGTACTTAAGTCGGCATTGTGCCTTTTGTATTTAATTCCGATGCAATTTCTGTGTTTCATCGTCAATAAGGAGGTCCAAGGAATCCAGTAAACCTGAAGTGAAGCATCGGAATCTATAACTAGTGTCACAGGAATGGTTCAAATCATAGACAGTAAGAAGAGTCAGTCCTCTTGTACTTAAGTCGGCATTGTGCCTTTTGTATTTAATTCCGATGCAATTTCTGTGTTTCATCGTCAATAAGATCGTCCAAGGGATACAGTAAACCTGAGGAGAAGCATCGGAATCTATAACTAGTGTTACAGAAATGGTTCAAAACATAGACAGTAGGAAGAGTCAGTCTTCTTGTACTTTAGTCGGCATTGTGCCTTTTGTAATTACTTCCGATGCAGTTTCTGTGTTTCATCGTCAACAAGAAGGTCAGAGGGATACAGTAATCCTGAAGTGATGCATCGGAATCTATAACTAGTGTCACAGGAATGGTTCAAAACATAGAAAGTACGAAGAGTCAGTCTTCTTGTATTTAAGGCTGCATTGTGAATTTTCTATTTAATTCCGATGCCATTTCTGTGTTTCATCGTCAATAAGAAGGTCCATGGGATTAAGTAAACCTGAGGTGAAGCATAGGAAACTATAACTTGTGTCACAGGAATGGTTCAAAACATGGACAAAAAGACGAGTCAGCCTTCTTGTACTTAAGTCGGCATTGTGCCTTTTGTATTTAATTCCGATGCAATTTCTGTGTTTCATCGTCAATAAGAACGTCAGAGGGATACAGTAAACCTGAAGTGAAGCATCGGAATCAATAACTAGTGTCACAGAAATGGTGCAAAACAGTCAGTAAGAAGAGTCGGTCTTCTTGTACTTAGGTCGGCATTGTGCCTTTTGTATTTAATTACGATGCAATTTCTGTATTTCATCGTCAATAAGAAGGTCAGAGGGATACAGTAAACCTGAAGTGTAGCATCGGAATCTATAACTAGTGTCACAGGAATGGTTCAAAATATAGACAGTAAGAAGAGTCAGAAATCTTGTACTTTAGTCGGCATTATGCCCTTTTCAATTTAATTCCGATGCAACTACTGTGCTTCACCGTCAATAAGAAGGTCGGAGGGATACAGTATACCTGAAGTGAAGCATCGGAATCTCTAACTAGTGTCACAGGAATGGTTCAAAACATAATCAGTATGAAGAGACAGTCTTCTTGTACATAAGTCTGCATTGTGCCTTTTGTATTTAATTCCGATGCAATATCTGTGTTTCATCGTCTGTAAGAAGGTCCAAGGGATACAGTAAACCTGAAGTGCAGCATCGGAATTTGTAACTAGCGTCGCAGGAATGGTTCCAAACATTGTCAGTAAGAAGAGTCAGTCTTCTGGTGCTTAAGTCGACATTGTGCCTTTTCTATTTACTTCCGATGCAATATCTGTGTTTCATCGTCAATATGAACGTCCAAGGGATACAGTAAACCTGAAGTGAAGCATCGGAATCTATAACTAGCGTCACAGGAATGGTTCAAATCATAGACAGTAGGACGAGTCAGTCTTCTTGTACTTAAGTCGGCATTGTGCCTTTTGTACTTAACTCCGATGCACTATCTGTGTTTCATCGTCAATACGAAGATCCCAGGTATACAGTAAACCTGAAATGAAGCATCGGAATCTATAACTAGTGTCACAGAAATGGCTCTAAACATAGCCAGTAGGAAGAGTCAGTCTTGTAGTACTTAAGTCGGCATTGTGCCTTTTCTATTTCATTCCGATGGACTTTCTGTGTTTCATCGTCAATAAGAAGGTCCAAGGGATACAATAAACCTGAAATGAAGCATCTGATTCTATAACTAAGGTCTTAGGACTGTTTCAAAACATAGACAGTAGGAGGAGTCAGTCTTGTTGTACTTAAGTCGGCATTGTGCCTTCTCTATTTAATTCCGATGCAATTTCTGTGTTTCATCGTCAATAAGAAGGCCAGAGGGATACAGTAAACCTGAAGTGAGGCATCGGAATCTATAACTAGTGTCACAGGAATATCTCAAATCATAGTCAGTAAGATGAGTCAGTCTTCTTGTACTTAAGTCGGCATTGTGCCTTTTCTATTACATTCCGATGCAATTTCTGTGTTTAATCGTCAATAAGAAGGTGCAAGGGATACTGTAAACCTGAAGTGAAGCATCGTAATCTATAACTAGTGTCACAGGAATGGTTCAAAACAGTCAGTAAGAAGAGTCAGTCTTCTTATCCTTATGTCGGCATTGTGCCTTTTGTATTTAATTCCGATGCAATTTCTGTGTTTCATCGTCAATAAGAAGGTCCAAAGGAATGGTTCAAAAAATAGTCTGTACGAAGAGTCTGTCTTCTTGTACTTAAGTCGGCATTGTGCCTTTTGTATTTAATTCCGATGCAAATTCTGTGTTTCATCGTCAATAAGAAGGTGCAAGGGATACTGTAAACCTGAAGTGAAGCATCGTAATCTATAACTAGTGTCACAGGAATGGTTCAAAACAGTCAGTAAGAAGAGTCAGTCTTCTTATCCTTATGTCGGCATTGTGCCTTTTGTATTTAATTCCGATGCAATTTCTGTGTTTCATCGTCAATAAGAAGGTCCAAAGGATACAGTAAATCTGAAGTGAAGCATCGGAATCTATAACTAGTGTCACAGGATTGGTTCAAAACATAGACAGTAAGAAGAGTCATTCTTCATGTACTTAAGTCGGCATTGTGCCTTTTGAATTTTATTCCGACCCAATTTCTGTGATTCATCGCCAGAAAGAAGGTCAGAGGGATACAGTAAACCTAAAGTGAAGCATCGGTATCTATAACTAGTGTCGCAGGAATGGTTCAAAACATGGACAGTAGGAAGAGTCAGTCTTCTTGAATATAGGTCGGCATTGTGCCTTATCTATTTAATTCCGATGAAATATCTGTGTTTCATCGTCAATAAGAAGGTCCAAGGGATACAGTAAACCTGAAATGAAGCATCGGAATCTATAACTATGGTCACAGGACTGTTTCAAACATAGACAGTAGGAAGAGTCAGTCTACATGTACATACGTCGGCATTGTGCCTTTTGTATTTAATTCCGATGCAATATCTGTGTTTCTCGTCAATAAGAAGGTCCATGGGATACAGTAAACCTGAGGTGCAGCATCGGAATCTATAACCAGTGTCACAGGAATGGTTCAAAACATAGACAAAAAGAAGAGTCAGTCTTCTTGTACTTAAGTCGGCATTGTGCCTTTTGTATTTAATTCCGATGCAATTTCTGTGTTTCGTCGTCAATAAGAAGGTCAGAGGGATACAGTAAACCTGAAGTGAAGCATCGGAATCAATAACTAGTGTCACAGGAGTGGTTCAAAACATAGACATTGGGAATAGTCAGTCTTCTTGTACTTAAGTCAGCATTGTGCCTTTTGTATTTAATTCCGATGCACTATCTGTGTTTCAACGCCAATAAGAAGATCCAAGGGATACAGTAAACCTGAAATGAAGCATCGGAATCTATAACTAGTGTCACAGGAATGGTAGTAAACATAGACAGTAGGAAGAGTCAGTCTTATTGTACTTAAGTCGGCATTGTGCGTTTTCTATTTCATTCCGATGCACTTTCTGTGTTTCATCGTCAATAAGAAGGTCCAAGAGATACAATAAACCTGAAATGAAGCATCTGATTCTATAACTAAGGTCTTAGGACTGTTTCAAAACATAGACAGTAGGAAGATTCAGTCTTCATGTACTTAAGTCGGCATTGTGTCTTTTCTATTTAATTCCAAAGCAATTTCTGTGTTTCATCGTCAATAAGAAGGCCAGAGGGATACAGTAAACCTGAAGTGAAGCATCGGAATCTATAAGTAGTGTCACAGGAATGGTTCAAATCATAGTCAGTAAGATGAGTCAGTCTTCTTGTACTTTAGTCGGCATTGTGCCTTTTCTATCACATTCCGATGCAATGTCTGTGTTTCATCGTCAATAAGAAGGTCAGAGGGATACAGTAAACCTGAAGTGAAGCATCGGAATCTATAACTAGTGTCACAGGAATGGTTCAAAGCAGTCAGTAAGAAGAGTCAGTCTTCTTGTACTTATGTCGGCATTGTGCCTTTTGTATTTCATTCCGATGCAATTTCTGTGTTTCATCGACAATAAGAAGGTCCAAGCGATACAGTAAATCTGAAGTGAAGAATCGGAATCTATAACTAGTGTCACAGGAATGGTTCAAAACATAGACAGTAAGAAGTGTCAGTCTGCTTGTACTTAAGTCGGCATTGTGCTTTTTGTATTTAATTCCGATCCAATTTCTGTGCTTCATCGCCAGAAAGAAGGTCAGAGGGATACAGTAAACCTGAAGTGAAGCATCGGAATCTATAACTAGTGTCACAGGAATGGTTCAAAACATAGACAGTAGGAAGAGTCAGTCTTCTTGTACTTAAGTCGGCATTGTGCCTTTTGTAACGTACTTCGATGCACTATCTGTGTTTCATCGTCAATAAGAAGATCCAAGGGATGCAGTAAACCTGAAATAAAGCATCCCAATCTATAACTAGTGTCGCAGGAATGGTTCAAAACATGGACAGTAGGAAGAGTCATTCTTCTTGTACTTAAGCCGCCATTGTGCCTTTTCTATTTAATTCCGATACACTTTCTGTGTTTCATCGTCAATAAGGAGGTGAGAGGAAAACAGTAAACCTGAAGTGCAGCATCGGAATCTATAACTAGTGTCACAGGAATGGTTCAAAACATGGTCAGTAAGAAGAGTCAGTCTTCTTGTACTTAAGTCTGCATTGTGCCTTTTGTATTTAATTCCGATGCAATTTCTGAGTTTCATCGTCAATAAGAATGTCCCAGGGATTCAGCAAACCTGGAGTGAAGCATCGGAATCTATAACTAATGTCACAGGAATGGTTCAAAACATAGACAGTAAGAAGAGTCAGTCTTCTTGTACCTACGTCGGCATTGTGCCTTTTGTATTTAATTCCGATGCAATATCTGCGTTTCATCGTCAATAAGAAGGTCCAAGGGATACTGTCAACCTGTAGTGAAGCATCGGAATCTGTAACTAGCGTCACAGGAATGGTTCAAAACATAGACAGTAAGAAGAGTCAGTCTTCTTGTACATAAGTCGGCATTGTAACTTTTCTATTTAATTCCGATGCAATTTCCGTGTTTCATCGTCAATAAGAAGGTAAGCGGGGTACAGTAAACCTGAAGTTAAGCATAGGAATCTGTAACTAGTGTCACAGGAATGGTCCAAAACACAGTCAGTACGAAGAGTCAGTCTTATTGTACTTAAGTCAGCATTGTGCCTTTTGTACTTAATTCCGATGCCATTTCTGTGGTTCATCGTCAATAGGCAGGTCAGAGGGATACAGTAAACCTTAAGTGAAGCATCGGAATCTATAACTAGTGTCACAGGAATGGTTCAAATCATAGTCAGTGAGAAGAGTCAGTCTTCTTGTACTTAAGTCGGCATTGTGCTTTTTCTATTTAATTCCGATGCAATTTCAGTGTTTCATCGTCAATAAGAAGGTCAGAGGGATACAGTAAACCTGAAGTGAAGCATCGGAATCTATATCTTGTGTCACAGGAACGGTTCAAATCATAGACAGTAAGGTGAGTCAGTCTTCTTGTACTTAAGTCGGCATTGTTCCATTTGTATTAAATTCCGATGCAATTTCTGTGTTTCAACGTCAATAAGAAGGTCGGAGGGATACATTAAACATGAAGTAAAGCATCCGAATCTATAACTAGTGTCACAGGAAAGTTTCAAAACAGTCAGTTGGAAGAGTCAGTCATCTTGTACTTAAGTCGGCATTGTGCCTTTTGTATTTAATTCCGATGCAATTTCTGTGATTCATCGTAAATAATAAGGTCAGAGGGATACAGTAAACCTGAAGTGAAGCTTCGGAATCTATAACTAGTGGCACAGGACTGGTTCAAAACATAGACAGTAGGTGGAGTCAGTCTTCTTGTACTTAAGTCGGCATTGTGCCTTTTGTATTTAATTCCGATGCAATTTCTGTGTTTCATCGTCAATAACAAGGTCCAAGGGATACAGTAAACCTGAAGTGAAGCTTTGGAATCTATAACTAGTGTCACAGGAATGGTTCAAACATAGAGAGTAAGAAGAGTCAGTCTACTTGTACTTAAGTCGGCATTATGCCCTTTTCAATTTAATTCCGATGCAATTACTGTGATTCATCGTCAATAAGAAGGTCAGAGGGATACAGTAAACCTGAAGTGAAGCATCGGAATCTCTAACTAGTGTCACAGGAATGGTTCAAATTATAGTCAGTAGGAAGAGTCAATCTTCGTGTACTTAAGTCGGCATTGTGCCTTTTCTATTTAATTCCGACGCAATTTCTGTGTTTAATCGTCAATAAGAAGGTCAGAGGGATACAGTAAACCCGAAGTGAAGCATCGGAATCTGTTACTAGCGTCACAGGAATGGTTCAAAACATAGACAGTAAGAAGAGTCAGTCTTCTTGTACATAAGTCGGCATTGTGCCTTTTCTATTTAATTCCGATGCAGTTTCCGTGTTTCATCATCAATAAGAAGGTAAGAGGGATACAGTAAACCTGAAGTTAAGCATAGGAATCTATAACTAGTGTCACAGGACTGGTTCAAAACATAGACAGTAGGAGGAGTCAGTCTTCTTGTACTTAAGTCGGCATTGTGGCTTTTGTATTTAATTCCGTGCCATTTCTGTGTTTCATCGTCAATAAGAATATCAGACGGATACAGTAAACCTTAAGTGAAGCATCGGAATCTATAACTAGTGTCACAGAAATGGTTCAAATCATAGTCAGTGAGAGGAGTCAGTCTTCTTGTACTTAAGTCGGCATTGTGTTTTTTTATTTTAATTCCGATGCAATTTCAGTGTTTCATCGCCAATAAGAAGGTCAGAGCGATACAGTAAACCTGAAGTGAAGCAGCGGAATATGTGACTTGCGTCACAGGAATGGTTCAAAACATAGAGAGTAAGATGAGTCAGTCTTCTTGTACTTAAGTCGGCATTGTGCATTTTCTATTTAATTCCGATGCAATTTCTGTGTTTCATCGTTAATAAGAAGGTCCAAGAGATACGGTAAACCTGAATTGAAGCATCGGAATCTATATCTTGTGTCACAGGAATGGTTCAAAACATAGACAGTAAGGTGAGTCAGTCTTCTTGTACTTAAGTCGGCATTGTGCCTTTTGTATTTAATTCCGATGAAATTTCTGTGATTCATCGTCAATAGTAAGGTCAGAGGGATACAGTAAACCTGAAGTGTAGCATCGGAATCTTTAACTAGTGTCACAGGAAAGTTTCATAACAGTCAGTGGAAAGAGTCAGTCATCTTGTACTTAAGTCGGCATTGTGCCTTTTGTATTTAATTCCGATGCAATTTCTGTGATTCATCGTCAATAATAAGGTCAGAGGGATACAGTAAACCTGAAGTGTAGCATCGGAATCTATAACTAGTGTCACAGGAATGGTTCAAAACATAGACAGTAGGAAGAGTCAGTCTTCTTGTACATAAGTCGGCATCGTGCCTTTTGTATTTAATTCCGATGCAACTTCTGTGTTTCATCGTCAATAAGAAGGTCAGAGGGATACAGGAAACATGACGCGAAGCATCGGAATCTATAACTAGTGTCACAGGAAGTGTTCAAAACATCGTCAGTAAGAAGAGTCAGTCTTCTTGTACTTACGTCGGCATTGTGCCTTTTGTATTTAATTCCGATGCAATTTCTGTGTTTCATCGTCAATAAGAAGGTCAGAGGGATACAGTAAACCTGAAGTGAAGCATCGGAATCTATAACTAGTGTCACAGGAATGGTTCAAAACATAGACAGTAGGAAGAGTCAGTCTTGTTGTACTTAAGTCGGCATTGTGCCTTTTGTATTTAATTCCGATGCAATTTCTGTGTTTCATCGTCAATAAGAAGGTCCAAAGGATACAGTAAACCTGAAGTGAAGCTTTGGAATCTATAACTAGTGTCACAGGAATGGTTCAAACATAGAGAGTAAGACGAGTCAGTCTACTTGTACTTAAGTCGGCATTGTGCCCTTTTCAATTTAATTCCGATGCAATTACTGTGATTCATCGTCAGTAAGAAGGTCAGAGGGATACAGTAAACCTGAAGTGAATCATCGGAATCTCTAACTAGTGTCACAGATTGGTTCAAAATATAGTCAGTAAGAAGAGTCAGTCTTCTTGTACTTAAGTCGGCATTGTGCCTTTTGAATTTAATTCCGATACAATATCTGAGTTTCATCGTCAATACGAAGGTCCAAGGGATACAGTAAACCTGAAGTGAAGCATCGGAAACTGTAACTAGCGTCACAGGAATGGTACAAAACATAGTCAGTAAGAAGAGTCAGTCTTTCTGTACTTAAGTCGGCATTGTGCTTTTTCTATTTAATTACGATGCAATTTCTGTGTTTCTTCGACAATAAGAACGTCCAAGGGATACAGTGAACCTGAAGTGAAGCATCCGAATCTATAACTAGTGTCACAGGATTGGTTCAAAGCATAGACAGTAGGAAGAGTCAATCTTCATGTACTTATGTCGGCATTGTGCCTTATCTATTTAATTTCGATGCAATTTCTGTGTTTAATCGTCAATAAGAAGGTCAGAGGGATACAGTAAACCCGAAGTGAAGCATCGGAATCTGTAACTAGCGTCACAGGAATGGTTCAAAACATAGACAGTAAGAAGAGTCAGTCTTCTCGTACTTAAGTCGGCATTGTGCCTTTTGTATTTAATACCGATGCAATTTCTGTGTTTCATCGTCAATAAGAAGGTCCAAGGGATTCAGTAAACCTGAAGTGAAGCATCGGAATCTGTAACTAGCGTCACAGAAATGGTTAAAAACATAGACAGTAAGAGGAGTCAGTCTTCTTGTACTTAAGTCGGCATTGTGCCTTTTCTATTTAACTCCGATGCAATTTCTGTGTTTCATCGTTAATAAGAAGGTCCAAGAGATACAGTAAACCTGAAGTGAAGCATCGGAATCTATAACTAGTGTCACAGGAATGGTTCAAAGCATAGACTGTAAGAAAGGTCAGTCTTCTTGTACTTAAGTCGGCATTGTGCCTTTTGTATTTAATTCCGATGCAATTTCTGTGTTTCATCGTCAATAAGAAGGACAGAGGGATACAGTGAAACTGAAGTGAAGCATCCGAATCTATAACTAGTGTCACAGGATTGGTTCAAAACATAGACAGTAGGAAGAGTCAATCTTCTTGTACTTAAGTCGGCATTGTGCCTTTTGTATTTAATTCCGATGCAATATCCGTGTTTCATCGTCAATAAGAAGGTCCAAGGGATTCAGTAAACCTGAAGTGAAGCATCGGAATCTGTAACTAGCGTCACAGAAATGGTTAAAAACATAGACAGTAAGAGGAGTCAGTCTTCTTGTACTTAAGTCGGCATTGTGCCTTTTCTATTTAACTCCGATGCAGTTTCTGTGTTTCTTCGACAATAAGAACGTCCAAGGGATACAGTGAACCTGAAGTGAAGCATCCGAATCTATAACTAGTGTCACAGGATTGGTTCAAAGCATAGACAGTAGGAAGAGTCAATCTTCATGTACTTATGTCGGCATTGTGCCTTATCTATTTAATTCCGATGCAATTTCTGTGTTTAATCGTCAATAAGAAGGTCAGAGGGATACAGTAAACCCGAAGTGAACCATCGGAATCTGTAACTAGCGTCACAGGAATGGTTCAAAACATAGACAGTAAGAAGAGTCAGTCTTCTCGTACTTAAGTCGGCATTGTGCCTTTTGTATTTAATACCGATGCAATTTCTGTGTTTCATCGTCAATAAGAAGGTCCAAGGAATTCAGTAAACCTGAAGTGAAGCATCGGAATCTGTAACTAGCGTCACAGAAATGGTTAAAAACATAGACAGTAAGAGGAGTCAGTCTTCTTGTACTTAAGTCGGCATTGTGCCTTTTCTATTTAACTCCGATGCAATTTCTGTGTTTCATCGTTAATAAGAAGGTCCAAGAGATACAGTAAACCTGAAGTGAAGCATCGGAATCTATAACTAGTGTCACAGGAATGGTTCAAAGCATAGACTGTAAGAAAGGTCAGTCTTCTTGTACTTAAGTCGGCATTGCGCCTTTTGTATTTAATTCGGTGCCATTTCTGTGTTTCATCGTCAATAAGAATGTCAGAGGGATACAGTAAACCTTAAGTGAAGCATCGGAATCTATAACTAGTGTCAAAGGAATGGTTCAAATCATAGTCAGTGAGAAGAGTCAATCTTCTTGCACTTATGTCGGCATTGTGCTTTTTCTATTTCATTCCGATGCAATTTCAGTGTTTCATCGCCAATAAGAAGGTCAGAGGGATACAGTAAACCTGAAGTGAAGCATCGGAATCTGTAACATGCGTCACAGGAATGGTTCAAAACATAGACAGTAAGATGAGTCAGTCTTCTTGTACTTAAGTCGGCATTGTGCATTTTCTATTTAATTCCGATGCAATTTCTGTGTTTCATCGTTAATAAGAAGGTCCAAGAGATACAGTAAACCTGAAGTGAAGCATCGGAATCTATATCTTGTGTCACAGGAATGGTTCAAAACATAGACAGTAGGAAGAGTCAGTCTTCTCGTACTTAAGTCGGCATTTAGCCTTTTGTATTTAATACCGATGCAATTTCTGTGTTTCATCGTCAATAAGAAGGTCCAACGGATACAGTAAACCTGAAGTGAAGCATCGGAATCTATAACTAGTTTCACAGGTATGGTTCAAAGCATAGACTGTAAGAAAGGTCAGTCATCTTGTACTTAAGTCGGCATTGTGCCTTTTGTATTTAATTCCGATGCAATTTCTGTGTTTCATCGTCAATAAGAAGGTCAGAGGGATACAGTAAACCTGAAGTGAAGCATCGGAATCTATAACTAGTGTTACAGGAATGTTTCAAAGCATAGACAGTGGGAAGAGTCAGTCTTCTTGTACTTAAGTCAGCATTGTGCCTTTTCTATTTAATTCCGATGCACATTCTGTGTTTCATCGTCAATAAGAAAGTCCAAAGGATACAGTAAACCTGAAATGAAGTATCGGAATCTATAACTAGTGTCACAGGAATGTCTCAAATCATAGACAATAGGATGAGTCAGTCTACATGTACTTAAGTCGGCCTTGTGCCTTTTGTATTTAATTTCGATGCAATTTCTGTGTTTCATCGTCAATAAGAAGGTCAGAGGGATACAGTAAACCTGAAGTGAAGCATCGGATCTATAACTAGTGTCACAGGAACGGTTCAAAACATAGTCAGTCAGAAGAGTCAGTCTTCTTGTACTTAAGTCGCCATTGTGCCTTTTGTATTTAATTCCGATGCAATATCTGTGTTTCATCGTCAATAAGAAGGTCCCAGGGATACAGTAAACCTGAAGTGAAGCATCGGAATCTATAACTAGTGTCACAGGAACGGTTCAAAACACAGTCAGTAAGAAGAGTCAGTCTACTTGTACTTAAGTCGGCATTATGCCCTTTTCAATTTAATTCCGATGCAATTACTGTGTTTCATCGTCAATAAGAAAGTCAGAGGGATACAGTAAACCTGAAGTGAAGCATCGGAATCTCTAACTAGTGTCACAGGAATGGTTCAAAACATAGTCAGTAAGAAGAGTCATTCTTCTTGTACTTAAGTCGGCATTGTGCCTTTTGTATTTAATTCCGATGCAATATCTGTGTTTCATCGTCAATAAGAACGTCCAAGGGATACAGTGAAACTGAAGTGAAGCATCCGAATCTATAACTAGTGTCACAGGATTGGTTCAAAACATAGACAGTAGGAAGAGTCAATCTTCTTGTACTTAAGTCGGCATTGTGCCTTTTGTATTTAATTCCGATGCAATATCTGTGTTTCATCGTCAATAAGAAGGTCCAAGGGATTCAGTAAACCTGAAGTGAAGCATCGGAATCTGTAACTAGCGTCACAGAAATGGTTAAAAACATAGACAGTAAGAGGAGTCAGTCTTCTTGTACTTAAGTCGGCATTGTGCCTTTTCTATTTAACTCCGATGCAATTTCTGTGTTTCATCGTCAATAAGAAGGTCCAAGGGGTACAGTAAACCTGAAGTGAAGCATCGGAATCTATAACTAGTGTCACAGGAATGGTTCAAAGCACAGACTGTAAGAAAGGTCAGTCTTCTTGTACTTAAGTCGGCATTGTGCCTTTTGTATTTAATTCCGATGCAATTTCTGTGTTTCATCGTCAATAAGAAGGTCAGAGGGATACAGTAAACCTGAAATGAAGCATCGGAATCTATAACTAGTTTCACAGGAATTGTTCAAAACATAGTCATTAAGAAGAGTCAGTCTTCTAGTACCTACGTCGGCATTGTGCCTATTCTATTTATTTCCGATGCAATATCTGTGTTTCATCGTCAATAAGAAGGTCAGAGGGATACAGTAAACCTGAAGTGAAGCATCGGAATCTATAACTAGTGTCACAGGAATGGTTCCAAACATAGTTAGTAAGAATAGTCAGTCTCTTGTACTTAAGTTGGCATTGTGCCTTTTCTATTTATTTCCGATGCAATTTCTGTGTTTCATCGTCAATAAGAAGGTCCAAAGGATACGGTAAACCTGAAGTAAATCATCGGAATCTATAACTAGTGTCACAGGAATGGTTCAAAACACAGTCAGTACGAAGAGTCAGTCTTCTTGTACTTAAGTCGGCATTGTGCCTTTTGTATTTAATTCTAATGCAATTTCTGTGTTTCATCGTCAATAAGAAGGTCCAAGGGTTACAGTAAACCTGAAGTGAAGCTTTGGAAACTGTAACTCTTGTCACAGGAATGGTTCAAACATAGAGAGTAAGAAGAGCCAGTCTACTTGTACTTAAGTCGGCATTATGCCCTTTTCAATTTAATTCCGATGCAATTTCTGTGTTTCATCGTCAATAAGAATGTCCAAAGTATACGGTAAACCTGAAGTAAATCATCGGAATCTATAACTAGTGTCACAGGAATGGTTCAAAACACAGTCAGTACGAAGAGTCGGTCTTCTTGTACTTAAGTCGGCATTGTGCCTTTTGTAATTAATTCCGATGCAATTTCTGTGTTTCATCGTCAATAAGAAAGTCAGAGGGGTACAGTAAACCTTAAGTGAAGCATCGGAATCAATAACTAGTGTCACAGGAATGGTTCAAAACATAGTCAGTAAGAAGAGTCAGTCTTCTTGTACTTAAGTCGGCATTGTGCCTTTTGTATTTAATTCTAATGCAATTTCTGTGTTTCATCGTCAATAAGAAGGTCCAAGGGTTACAGTAAACCTGAAGTGAAGCTTTGGAAACTATAACTAGTGTCACAGGAATGGTTCAAACATAGAGAGTAAGAAGAGTCAGTTTACTTGTACTTAAGTCGGCATTATGCCCTTTTCAATTTAATTCCGATGCAATTACTGTGTTTCATCGTCAATAAGAAGGTCAGAGGGATACAGTAAACCTGAAGTGAACCATCGGAATCTCTAACTAGTGTCACAGGAATGGTTCAATACATAGTCAGTAAGAAGAGTCAGTCTTCTTGTACTTAAGTCGGCATTGTGCCTTTTGTATTTAATTCCGATGCAATATCTGTGTTTCATCGTCAATAAGAAGGTCCAAGGGATACAGTAAACCTGAAGTGAAGCATCGGAATCTGTAACTAGCGTCACAGGAATGGTTAAAAGCATAGTCAGTAAGAAGAGTCAGCCTTATTGTACTTAAGTCGGCATTGTGCCTTTTCTATTTAATTACGATGCAATTTCTGTGTTACATCGTCAATAAGAACGTCCAAGGGATACACTGAACCTGATTTGAAGCATCGGAATCTATAACTAGTGTCACAGGATTGGTTCAAAACATAGACAGTAGGAAGAGTCAATCTTCATGTACTTAAGTCGGCATTAAGCCCGTTTCAATTTAATTCCGATGCAATTACTGTGTTTCATCGTCAATAAGAAGGTCAGAGGGATACAGTAAACCTGAAGTTAACCATCGGAATTTCTAACTAGTGTCACAGGAATGGTTCAAATCAGAGACAGTAAGAAGAGTCAGTCTTCTTATACTTATGTCGGCATTGTGCCTTTTCTATTTAATTTCGATGCAATTTCTGTGTTTCATCGTCAATAAGAAGGTCCAAGGGATACAGTAAACCTGATGTGAAGCATCGGTATCTATAACTAGTGTCACAGGAATGGTTCAAAACATAGACAGTAAGAGGAGTCAGTCTTCTTGTACTTTAGTCGGCATTGTGCCTTTTCTATTTATCTCCGATGCAATTTCTGTGTTTCATCGTCAATAAGAAGGTCCAAGGGATACAGTAAACCTGAAGTGAATCATCGTAATCTATAACTAGTGTCACAGGAATGGTTCAAAACATAGTCAGTACGAAGAGTCAGTCTTCTTGTACTTTAGTCGGCATTGTGCCTATTGTATTTAATTCCGATGCAATTTCTGTGTTTCATCGTCAATAAGAAGGTCAGAGGGATACAGTAAACCTGAAGTGAAGCATCGGAATCTATAACTAGCGTCACAGGAATGGTTCAAAACATAGTCAGTAAGAAGAGTCAGTCTTATTGTACTTAAGTCGGCATTGTGCCTTTTCTATTTAATTACGATGCAAGTTCTGTGTTTCATCGTCAATAAGATCGTCCAAGGGATACAATGACCCTGAAGTGAAGCATCGGAATCTATAACTAGTGTCACAGGAATGGTTCAAACATAGAGAGTAAGACGAGTCAGTCTACTTGTACTTAAGTCGGCATTGTGCCCTTTTCAATTTAATTCCGATGCAATTACTGTGATTCATCGTCAGTAAGAAGGTCAGAGGGATACAGTAAACCTGAAGTGAATCATCGGAATCCCTAACTAGTGTCACAGATTGGTTCAAAATATAGTCAGTAAGAAGAGTCAGTCTTCTTGTACTTAAGTCGGCATTGTGCCTTTTGAATTTAATTCCGATACAATATCTGAGTTTCATCGTCAATAAGAAGGTCCAAGGGATACAGTAAACCTGAAGTGAAGCATCGGAAACTGTAACTAGCGTCACAGGAATGGTTCAAAACATAGTCAGTAAGAAGAGTCAGTCTTTCTGTACTTAAGTCGGCATTGTGCTTTTTCTATTTAATTACGATGCAATTTCTGTGTTTCTTCGACAATAAGAACGTCCAAGGGATACAGTGAACCTGAAGTGAAGCATCCGAATCTATAACTAGTGTCACAGGATTGGTTCAAAGCATAGACAGTAGGAAGAGTCAATCTTCATGTACTTATGTCGGCATTGTGCCTTATCTATTTAATTCCGATGCAATTTCTGTGTTTAATCGTCAATAAGAAGGTCAGAGGGATACAGTAAACTCGAAGTGAAGCATCGGAATCTGTAACTAGCGTCACAGGAATGGTTCAAAACATAGACAGTAAGAAGAGTCAGTCTTCTTGTACTTAAGTCGGCATTGTGCCTTTTGTATTTAATTCCGATGCAAAATCTGTGTTTCATCGTCAAAAAGAAGGTCCAAGGGATACAGTCAACCTGAAGTGAAGCATAGGAATCTATAACTAGTGTCACAGGAATGGTCCAAACATAGTCAGTACGAAGAGTCAGTCTCATTGTACTTAAGTCGGCATTGTGCCTTTTGTATTTAATTCGGTGCCATTTCTGTGTTTCATCGTCAATAAGAAGGTCCAAGGGGTACAGTAAACCTGAAGTGAAGCATCGGAATCTATAACTAGTGTCACAGGAATGGTTCAAAGCATAGACTGTAAGAAAGGTCAGTCTTCTTGTACTTAAGTCGGCATTGTGCCTTTTGTATTTAATTCCGATGCAATTTCTGTGTTTCATCGTCAATAAGAAGGTCAGAGGGATACAGTAAACCTGAAATGAAGCATCGGAATCTATAACTAGTTTCACAGGAATTGTTCAAAACATAGTCATTAAGAAGAGTCAGTCTTCTAGTACCTACGTCGGCATTGTGCCTATTCTATTTATTTCCGATGCAATATCTGTGTTTCATCGTCAATAAGAAGGTCAGAGGGATACAGTAAACCTGAAGTGAAGCATCGGAATCTATAACTAGTGTCACAGGAATGGTTCCAAACATAGTTAGTAAGAATAGTCAGTCTCTTGTACTTAAGTTGGCATTGTACCTTTTCTATTTATTTCCGATGCAATTTCTGTGTTTCATCGTCAATAAGAAGGTCCAAAGGATACGGTAAACCTGAAGTAAATCATCGGAATCTATAACTAGTGTCACAGGAATGGTTCAAAACACAGTCAGTACGAAGAGTCAGTCTTCTTGTACTTAAGTCGGCATTGTGCCTTTTGTATTTAATTCTAATGCAATTTCTGTGTTTCATCGTCAATAAGAAGGTCCAAGGGTTACAGTAAACCTGAAGTGAAGCTTTGGAAACTATAACTCTTGTCACAGGAATGGTTCAAACATAGAGAGTAAGAAGAGCCAGTCTACTTGTACTTACGTCGGCATTATGCCCTTTTCAATTTAATTCCGATGCAATTTCTGTGTTTCATCGTCAATAAGAATGTCCAAAGTATACGGTAAACCTGAAGTAAATCATCGGAATCTATAACTAGTGTCACAGGAATGGTTCAAAACACAGTCAGTACGAAGAGTCGGTCTTCTTGTACTTAAGTCGGCATTGTGCCTTTTGTAATTAATTCCGATGCAATTTCTGTGTTTCATCGTCAATAAGAAAGTCAGAGGGGTACAGTAAACCTTAAGTGAAGCATCGGAATCAATAACTAGTGTCACAGGAATGGTTCAAAACATAGTCAGTAAGAAGAGTCAGTCTTCTTGTACTTAAGTCGGCATTGTGCCTTTTGTATTTAATTCTAATGCAATTTCTGTGTTTCATCGTCAATAAGAAGGTCCAAGGGTTACAGTAAACCTGAAGTGAAGCTTTGGAAACTATAACTAGTGTCACAGGAATGGTTCAAACATAGAGAGTAAGAAGAGTCAGTTTACTTGTACTTAAGTCGGCATTATGCCCTTTTCAATTTAATTCCGATGCAATTACTGTGTTTCATCGTCAATAAGAAGGTCAGAGGGATACAGTAAACCTGAAGTGAACCATCGGAATCTCTAACTAGTGTCACAGGAATGGTTCAATACATAGTCAGTAAGAAGAGTCAGTCTTCTTGTACTTAAGTCGGCATTGTGCCTTTTGTATTTAATTCCGATGCAATATCTGTGTTTCATCGTCAATAAGAAGGTCCAAGGGATACAGTAAACCTGAAGTGAAGCATCGGAATCTGTAACTAGCGTCACAGGAATGGTTAAAAGCATAGTCAGTAAGAAGAGTCAGCCTTATTGTACTTAAGTCGGCATTGTGCCTTTTCTATTTAATTACGATGCAATTTCTGTGTTACATCGTCAATAAGAACGTCCAAGGGATACACTGAACCTGATTTGAAGCATCGGAATCTATAACTAGTGTCACAGGATTGGTTCAAAACATAGACAGTAGGAAGAGTCAATCTTCATGTACTTAAGTCGGCATTAAGCCCGTTTCAATTTAATTCCGATGCAATTACTGTGTTTCATCGTCAATAAGAAGGTCAGAGGGATACAGTAAACCTGAAGTTAACCATCGGAATTTCTAACTAGTGTCACAGGAATGGTTCAAATCAGAGACAGTAAGAAGAGTCAGTCTTCTTATACTTATGTCGGCATTGTGCCTTTTCTATTTAATTTCGATGCAATTTCTGTGTTTCATCGTCAATAAGAAGGTCCAAGGGATACAGTAAACCTGATGTGAAGCATCGGTATCTATAACTAGTGTCACAGGAATGGTTCAAAACATAGACAGTAAGAGGAGTCAGTCTTCTTGTACTTTAGTCGGCATTGTGCCTTTTCTATTTATCTCCGATGCAATTTCTGTGTTTCATCGTCAATAAGAAGGTCCAAGGGATACAGTAAACCTGAAGTGAATCATCGTAATCTATAACTAGTGTCACAGGAATGGTTCAAAACATAGTCAGTACGAAGAGTCAGTCTTCTTGTACTTTAGTCGGCATTGTGCCTATTGTATTTAATTCCGATGCAATTTCTGTGTTTCATCGTCAATAAGAAGGTCAGAGGGATACAGTAAACCTGAAGTGAAGCATCGGAATCTATAACTAGCGTCACAGGAATGGTTCAAAACATAGTCAGTAAGAAGAGTCAGTCTTATTGTACTTAAGTCGGCATTGTGCCTTTTCTATTTAATTACGATGCAAGTTCTGTGTTTCATCGTCAATAAGATCGTCCAAGGGATACAATGACCCTGAAGTGAAGCATCGGAATCTATAACTAGTGTCACAGGAATGGTTCAAACATAGAGAGTAAGACGAGTCAGTCTACTTGTACTTAAGTCGGCATTGTGCCCTTTTCAATTTAATTCCGATGCAATTACTGTGATTCATCGTCAGTAAGAAGGTCAGAGGGATACAGTAAACCTGAAGTGAATCATCGGAATCCCTAACTAGTGTCACAGATTGGTTCAAAATATAGTCAGTAAGAAGAGTCAGTCTTCTTGTACTTAAGTCGGCATTGTGCCTTTTGAATTTAATTCCGATACAATATCTGAGTTTCATCGTCAATAAGAAGGTCCAAGGGATACAGTAAACCTGAAGTGAAGCATCGGAAACTGTAACTAGCGTCACAGGAATGGTTCAAAACATAGTCAGTAAGAAGAGTCAGTCTTTCTGTACTTAAGTCGGCATTGTGCTTTTTCTATTTAATTACGATGCAATTTCTGTGTTTCTTCGACAATAAGAACGTCCAAGGGATACAGTGAACCTGAAGTGAAGCATCCGAATCTATAACTAGTGTCACAGGATTGGTTCAAAGCATAGACAGTAGGAAGAGTCAATCTTCATGTACCTATGTCGGCATTGTGCCTTATCTATTTAATTCCGATGCAATTTCTGTGTTTAATCGTCAATAAGAAGGTCAGAGGGATACAGTAAACTCGAAGTGAAGCATCGGAATCTGTAACTAGCGTCACAGGAATGGTTCAAAACATAGACAGTAAGAAGAGTCAGTCTTCTTGTACTTAAGTCGGCATTGTGCCTTTTGTATTTAATTCCGATGCAATATCTGTGTTTCATCGTCAAAAAGAAGGTCCAAGGGATACAGTCAACCTGAAGTGAAGCATAGGAATCTATAACTAGTGTCACAGGAATGGTCCAAACATAGTCAGTACGAAGAGTCAGTCTCATTGTACTTAAGTCGGCATTGTGCCTTTTGTATTTAATTCGGTGCCATTTCTGTGTTTCATCGTCAATAAGAATGTCAGAGGGATACAGTAAACCTTAAGTGAAGCATCGGAATCTATAACTAGTGTCAAAGGAATGGTTCAAATCATAGTCAGTGAGAAGAGTCAATCTTCTTGCACTTATGTCGGCATTGTGCTTTTTCTATTTCATTCCGATGCAATTTCAGTGTTTCATCGCCAATAAGAAGGTCAGAGGGATACAGTAAACCTGAAGTGAAGCATCGGAATCTGTAACTTGCGTCACAGGAATGGTTCAAAACATAGACTGTAAGATGAGTCAGTCTTCTTGTACTTAAGTCGGCATTGTGCATTTTCTATTTAATTCCGATGCAATTTCTGTGTTTCATCGTTAATAAGAAGGTCCAAGAGATACAGTAAACCTGAAGTGAAGCATCGGAATCTATATCTTGTGTCACAGGAATGGTTCAAAACATAGACAGTAGGAAGAGTCAGTCTTCTCGTACTTAAGTCGGCATTGTGCCTTTTGTATTTAATACCGATGCAATTTCTGTGTTTTATCGTCAATAAGAAGGTCCAACGGATACAGTAAACCTGAAGTGAAGCATCGGAATCTATAACTAGTTTCACAGGTATGGGTCAAAGCATAGACTGTAAGAAAGGTCAGTCATCTTGTACTTAAGTCGGCATTGTGCCTTTTGTATTTAATTCCGATGCAATTTCTGTGTTTCATCGTCAATAAGAAGGTCAGAGGGATACAGTAAACCTGAAGTGAAGCATCGGAATCTATAACTAGTGTTACAGGAATGTTTCAAAGCATAGACAGTGGGAAGAGTCAGTCTTCTTGTACTTAAGTCAGCATTGTGCCTTTTCTATTTAATTCCGATGCACATTCTGTGTTTCATCGTCAATAAGAAAGTCCAAAGGATACAGTAAACCTGAAATGAAGTATCGGAATCTATAACTAGTGTCACAGGAATGTCTCAAATCATAGACAATAGGATGAGTCAGTCTACATGTACTTAAGTCGGCCTTGTGCCTTTTGTATTTAATTTCGATGCAATTTCTGTGTTTCATCGTCAATAAGAAGGTCAGAGGGATACAGTGAACCTGAAGTGAAGCATCGGAATCTATAACTAGTGTCACAGGAACGGTTCAAAACATAGTCAGTCAGAAGAGTCAGTCTTCTTGTACTTAAGTCGGCATTGTGCCTTTTGTATTTAATTCCGATGCAATTACTGTGTTTCATCGTCAATAAGAAAGTCAGAGGGATACAGTAAACCTGAAGTGAAGCATCGGAATCTCTAACTAGTGTCACAGGAATGGTTCAAAACATAGTCAGTAAGAAGAGTCATTCTTCTTGTACTTAAGTCGGCATTGTGCCTTTTGTATTTAATTCCGATGCAATATCTGTGTTTCATCGTCAATAAGAACGTCCAAGGGATACAGTGAAACTGAAGTGAAGCATCCGAATCTATAACTAGTGTCACAGGATTGGTTCAAAACATAGACAGTAGGAAGAGTCAATCTTCTTGTACTTAAGTCGGCATTGTGCCTTTTGTATTTAATTCCGATGCAATATCTGTGTTTCATCGTCAATAAGAAGGTCCAAGGGATTCAGTAAACCTGAAGTGAAGCATCGGAATCTGTAACTAGCGTCACAGAAATGGTTAAAAACATAGACAGTAAGAGGAGTCAGTCTTCTTGTACTTAAGTCGGCATTGTGCCTTTTCTATTTAACTCCGATGCAATTTCTGTGTTTCATCATCAATAAGAAGGTCCAAGGGGTACAGTAAACCTTAAGTGAAGCATCGGAATCTATAACTAGTGTCATAGGAATGGTTCAAAGCATAGACTGCAAGAAAGGTCAGTCTTCTTGTACTTAAGTCGGCATTGTGCCTTTTGTATTTAATTCCGATGCAATTTCTGTGTTTCATCGTCAATAAGAAGGTCAGAGGGATACAGTAAACCTGAAATGAAGCATCGGAATCTATAACTAGTGTCACAGGAATTGTTCAAAACATAGTCATTAAGAAGAGTCAGTCTTCTAGTACATACGTCGGCATTGTGCCTATTCTATTTATTTCCGATGCAATATCTGTGTTTCATCGTCAATAAGAAGGTCAGAGGGATACAGTAAACCTGAAGTGAAGCATCGGAATCTATAACTAGTGTCACAGGAATGGTTCCAAACATAGTCAGTAAGAAGAGTCAGTCTCTTGTACTTAAGTTGGCATTGTGCCTTTTCTATTTATTTCCGATGCAATTTCTGTGTTTCATCGTCAATAAGAAGGTCCAAAGGATACGGTAAACCTGAAGTAAATCATCGGAATCTATAACTAGTGTCACAGGAATGGTTCAAAACACAGTCAGTACGAAGAGTCAGTCTTCTTGTACTTAAGTCGGCATTGTGCCTTTTGTATTTAAATCTAACGCAATTTCTGTGTTTCATCGTCAATAAGAAGGTCCAAGGGTTACAGTAAACCTGAAGTGAAGCTTTGGAAACTATAACTAGTGTCACAGGAATGGTTCAAACATAGAGAGTAAGAAGAGTCAGTCTACTTGTACTTAAGTCGGCATTATGCCCTTTTCAATTTAATTCCGATGCAATTTCTGTGTTTCATCGTCAATAAGAATGTCCAAAGTATACGGTAAACCTGAAGTAAATCATCGGAATCTATAACTAGTGTCACAGGAATGGTTCAAAACACAGTCAGTACGAAGAGTCGGTCTTCTTGTACTTAAGTCGGCATTGTGCCTTTTGTAATTAATTCCGATGCAATTTCTGTGTTTCATCGTCAATAAGAAAGTCAGAGGGATACAGTAAACCTTAAGTGAAGCATCGGAATCAATAACTAGTGTCACAGAAATGGTTCAAATTATAGACAAAAAGAAGAGTCAGTCTTCATGTACCTAAGTCGGCATTGTGCCTTTTGTATTTGATTCCGATGCAATATCTGTGTTTCATCGTCAATAAGAAGGTCAGAGGGATGCAGTAAACCTGAAGTGAAGCATCGGAATCCATAACTAGTGTCACAGGAATGGTTCAAAACATAGACAGTGGGAAGACTCAGTCTTCTTGTACTTAAGTCAGCATTGTGCCTTTTCTATTTAATTCCGATGCACATTCTGTGTTTCATCGTCAATAAGAATGTCCAAGGGATACAGTAAACCTGAAATGAAGTATCGGAATCTATAACTAGTGTCACAGGAATGTTTCAAAACATAGACAGTAGGAAGAGTCAGTCTACATGTACTTAAGTCGGCCTTGTGCCTTTTGTATTTAATTCCGTTGTAATTTCTGTTTCATCGCCAATAAGAATGTCACAGGGATACAGTAAACCTGAAGTGAAGCAACGGAATCTATAACTAGTGTCACAGGAATGGTTCAAAACATAGTCAGTAAGAAGAGTCAGTCTTCTTGTACTTAAGTCGGCATTGTGCCTTTTGTATTTAATTCTAATGCAATTTCTGTGTTTCATCGTCAATAAGAAGGTCCAAGGGTTACAGTAAACCTGAAGTGAAGCTTTGGAAACTATAACTAGTGTCACAGGAATGGTTCAAACATAGAGAGTAAGAAGAGTCAATCTTCATGTACTTAAGTCGGCATTAAGCCCGTTTCAATTTAATTCCGATGCAATTACTGTGTTTCATCGTCAATAAGAAGGTCAGAGGGATACAGTAAACCTGAAGTTAACCATCGGAATTTCTAACTAGTGTCACAGGAATGGTTCAAATCAGAGACAGTAAGAAGAGTCAGTCTTCTTATACTTATGTCGGCATTGTGCTTTTTCTATTTAATTTCGATGCAATTTCTGTGTTTCATCGTCAATAAGAAGGTCCAAGGGATACAGTAAACCTGATGTGAAGCATCGGTATCTATAACTAGTGTCACAGGAATGGTTCAAAACATAGACAGTAAGAGGAGTCAGTCTTCTTGTACTTTAGTCGGCATTGTGCCTTTTCTATTTAACTCCGATGCAATTTCTGTGTTTCATCGTCAATAAGATCGTCCAAGGGATACAATGAACCTGAAGTGAAGCATCGGAATCTATAACTAGTGTCACAGGATTGGTTCAAAACATAGACAGTAGGAAGAGTCAATCTTCATGTACTTATGTCGGCATTGTGCCTTTTCCATTTCATTCCGATGCAATTTCTGTGTTTCATCGTCAATAAGAAGGTCAGAGGGATACAGTAAACCCGAAGTGAAGCATCGGAATCTGTAACTAGCGTCGAAGGAATGGTTCAAAGCATAGACAGTATGAAGTGGCAGTCTTCTTGTACTTAAGCCGGCATTGTGACTTTTCTATTTAATTCGGATGCAATTTCTGTGTTTCATCGTCAATAAGAAGGTCCAAGGGATACAGTAAACCTGAAGTGAAGCATCGGAATCTATAACAAGTGTCACAGGAATGCTTCAAAAGATAGGCAGTACGAAGAGTCAGTCTTCTTGTACTTAAGTCGGCATTGTGCCTTTTCTATTTAATTCCGATGCAATATCTGTGTTTCATCGTCAATAAGAAGGTCCCAGGGATACAGTAAACCTGAAGTGAAGCTTTGGAAACTATAACTAGTGTCACAGGAATGGTTCAAACATAGAGAGTAAGAAGAGTCAGTCTACTTGTACTTAAGTCGGCATTATGCCCTTTTCAATTTAATTCCGATGCAATTACTGTGTTTCATCGTCAATAAGAAAGTCAGAGGGATACAGTAAACCTGAAGTGAAGCATCGGAATCTCTAACTAGTGTCACAGGAATGGTTCAAAACATAGTCAGTAAGAAGAGTCATTCTTCTTGTACTTAAGTCAGCATTGTGCCTTTTGTATTTAATTCCGATGCAATATCTGTGTTTCATCGTCAATAAGAACGTCCAAGGGATACAGTGAACCTGAAGTGAAGCATCCGAATCTATAACTAGTGTCACAGAATTGGTTCAAAACATAGACAGTAGGAAGAGTCATTCTTCATGTACTTAAGTCGGCATTGTGCCTTTTCTATTTAATTTCGATGCAATTTCTGTGCTTCATTGTCAATAAGAAGGCCAGAGGGATACAGTAAACCCGAAGTGAAGCATCGGAATCTGTAACTAGCGTCACAGAAATGGTTCAAAACATAGACAGTAAGAGGAGTCAGTCTTCTTGTACTTAAGTCGGCATTGTGCCTTTTCTATTTAATTGCGATGCAATTTCTGTGTTTCATCGTCAATAAGAAGCTCCAAGGGGTACAGTAAACCTGAAGTGAATCATCGGAATCTATAACTAGTGTCACACGAATGGTTCAAAGCATAGACTGTTAGAAAGGTCAGTCTTCTTGTACTTAAGCCGGCATTGTGCCTTTTGTATTTAATTCCGATGCAATTTCTGTGTTTCATCGTCAATAAGGAGGTCAGAGGGATACAGTAAACCTGAAATGAAGCATCGGAATCTATAACTAGTGTCACAGGAATTGTTCAAAACATAGTCATTAAGAAGAGTCAGTCTTCTTGTACCTACGTCGGCATTGTGCCTATTCTATTTAATTCCGGTGCAATATCTGTGTTTCATCGTCAATAAGAAGGTCAGAGGGATTCACAAACCTGAAGTGAAGCATCGGAATCTATAACTAGTGTCACAGGAATGGTTCCAAACATAGTCAGTAAGAAGAGTCAGTCTCCAGTACTTAAGTTGGCATTGTGCCTTTTCAATTTATTTCCGATGCAATTTCCGTGTTTCATCGTCAATAAGAAGGTCCAAAGGATACAGTAAACCTGAAGTAAATCATCGGAATCTATAACTAGTGTCACAGGAATGGTTCAAAACAGAGTCAGTACGAAGAGTCGGTCTTCTTGTATTAAGTCAGCATTGTGCCTTTTGTAATTAATTCCGATGCAATTTCTGTGTTTCATCGTCAATAAGAAGGTCAGAGGGATACAGTAAACCTGAAGTGAAGCATCGGAATCTATAACTAGTGTCACAGGAACGGTTCAAAACACAGTCAGTAAGAAGAGTCAGTCTTCTTGTACTTAAGTCGGCATTGTGCCTTTTTTATTTAATTCCGATGCAATATCTGTGTTTTATCGTCAATAAGAAGGTCCAAGGGATACAGTAAACCTGAAGTGAAGCTTTGGAATCTATAACTAGTGTCACAGGAATGGTTCAAACATAGAGAATAAGAAGAGTCAGTCTACTTGTACTTAAGTCGGCATTATGCCCTTTTCAATTTAATTCCGATGCAATTACTGTGTTTCATCGTCAATAAGAAAGTCAGAGGGATACAGTAAATCTGAAGTGAAGCATCGGAATCTCTAACTAGTGTCACAGGAATGGTTCAAAACATAGTCAGTAAGAAGAGTCATTCTTCTTGTACTTAAGTCGGCATTATGCCCTTTTCAATTTAATTCCGATGCAATTACTGTGTTTCATCGTCAATAAGAAGGTCAGAGGGATACAGTAAACCTGAAATGAAGCATCGGAATCTATAACTAGTGTCACAGGAATTGTTCAAAACATAGTCATTAAGAAGAGTCAGTCTTCTAGTACCTACGTCGGCATTGTGCCTATTCTATTTATTTCCGATGCAATATCTGTGTTTCATCGTCAATAAGAAGGTCAGAGGGATACAGTAAACCTGAAGTGAAGCATCGGAATATATAACTAGTGTCACAGGAATGGTTCCAAACATAGTCAGTAAGAATAGTCAGTCTCTTGTACTTAAGTTGGCATTGTGCCTTTTCTATTTATTTCCGATGCAATTTCTGTGTTTTATCGTCAATAAGAAGGTCCAAAGGATACGGTAAACCTGAAGTAAATCATCGGAATCTATAACTAGTGTCACAGGAATGGTACAAAACACAGTCAGTACGAAGAGTCAGTCTTCTTGTACTTAAGTCGGCATTGTGCCTTTTGTATTTAATTCTAATGCAATTTCTGGGTATCATCGTCAATATGAAGGTCCAAGGGTTACAGTAAACCTGAAGTGAAGCTTTGGAAACTATAACTAGTGTCACAGGAATGGTTCAAACATAGAGAGTAAGAAGAGTCAGTGTACTTGTACTTAAGTCGGCATTATGCCCTTTTCAATTTAATTCCGATGCAATTTCTGAGTTTCTTCGTCAATAAGAAGGTCCAAAGTATACGGTAAACCTGAAGTAAATCATCGGAATCTATAACTAGTGTCACAGGAATGGTTCAAAACACAGTCAGTACGAAGAGTCGGTCTTCTTGTACTTAAGTCGGCATTTTGCCTTTTGTAATTAATTCCGATGCAATTTCTGTGTTTCATCGTCAATAAGAAGGTCAGAGGGATACAGTAAACCTTAAATGAAGCATCGGAATCAATAACTAGTGTCACAGAAAATGTTCAAATTATAGACAAAAAGAAGAGTCAGTCTTCATGTACCTAAGTCGGCATTGTGCCTTTTGTATTTGATTCCGATGCAATATCTGTGTTTCATCGTCAATAAGAAGGTCAGAGGGATGCAGTAAACCTGAAGTGAAGCATCGGAATCCATAACTAGTGTCACAGGAATGTTTCAAAACATAGACAGTAGGAAGAGTCAGTCTACATGTACTTAAGTCGGCCTTATGCCTTTTGTGTTTAATTCCGATGCAATTTCTGTTTCATCGCCAATAAGAATGTCAGAGGGATACAGTAAACCTGAAGTGAAGCATCGGAATCTATAACTAGTGTCACAGGAATTGTTCAAAACATAGTCAGTAAGAAGAGTCAGTCTTCTTGTACTTAAGTCGGCATTGTGCCTTTTGTATTTAATTCTAATGCAATTTCTGTGTTTCATCGTCAATAAGAAGGTCCAAGGGTTACAGTAAACCTGAAGTGAAGCTTTGGAAACTATAACTAGTGTCACAGGAATGGTTCAAACATAGAGAGTAAGAAGAGTCAGTCTACTTGTACTTAAGTCGGCATTATGCCCTTTTCAATTTAATTCCGATGCAATTACTGTGTTTCATCGTCAATAAGTAGGTCAGAGGGATACAGTAAACCTGAAGTGAACCATCGGAATCTCTAACTAGTGTCACAGGAATGGTTCAATACATAGTCAGTAAGAAGAGTCAGTCTTCTTGTACTTAAGTCGGCATTGTGCCTTTTGTATTTAATTCCGATGCAATATCTGTGTTTCATCGTCAATAAGAAGGTCCAAGGGATACAGTAAACCTGAAGTGAAGCATCGGAATCTGTAACTAGCGTCACAGGAATGGTTAAAAGCATAGTCAGTAAGAAGAGTCAGTCTTATTGTACTTAAGTCGGCATTGTGCCTTTTCTATTTAATTACGATGCAGTTCCTGTGTTTCATCGTCAATAAGATCGTCCAAGGGATACAATGAACCTGAAGTGAAGCATCGGATTCTAAAACTATTGTCACAGGATTGGTTCAAAACATAGACAGTATGAAGAGTCAGTCTTCTTGTACTTAAGCCGGCATTGTGACTTCTCTATTTAATTCCGATGCAATTTCTGTGTTTCATCGTCAATAAGAAGGTCCAAGGGATACAGTAAAGCTGAAGTGAAGCATCTGAATCTATAACTAGTGTCACAGGAATGGTTCAAAACATAGACAGTAAGAAGAATCAGTCTTCTTGTACTTAAGTCGGCATTGTGCCTTTTCTATTTAATTCCGATGGAATTTCTGTGTTTCATCGTCAATAAGAAGGTCAGAGGGATACGGTAAACCTGAAGTGAAGCATCGGAATCTATAACTAGTGTCACAGGAATGGTTCAAAGTATAGTCAGTAAGAAGAGTTTGTCTTCTTGTACTTACGTCGGCATTGTGCCTATTCTATTTAATTCCGATGCAATATCTGTGTTTCATCGTCAAAAAGATGGTCAGAGGGATACAGTAAACTTGAAGTGAAGCATCGGAATCTATAACTAGTGTCACAGGAATTGTTCAAAATATAGACAGCAGGAAGAGTCAGTCTTCTTGTACTTAAGTCAGCATTGTGCCTTTTCTATTTAATTCCGATGCATTTTCTGTGTTTCATCGTACGGTAAACCTGAAGTGAAGCATCGGAATCTATAAGTAGTGTCACAGGAATGGTTCAAAGCATAGTCAGTAAGAAGAGTCTGTCTTCTTGTACTTACGTCGGCATTGTGCCTATTCTATTTAATTCCGATGCAATATCTGTGTTTCATCGTCAAAAAGATGGTCAGAGGGATACAGTAAACCTGAAGTGAAGCATTGGAATCTATAACTAGTGTCACAGGAATGGTTCAAAACATAGTCAGTACGAAGAGTCAGTCTTCTTGTACTTTGGTCGTCATTGTGCCTATTGTATTTAATTCCGATGCAATTTCTATGTTTCTTCGTCAATAAGAAGGTCAGAGGGATACAGTAAACCTGAAGTGAAGCATCGGAATCTATAACTAGCGTCACAGGAATGGTTCAAAACATAGTCAGTAAGAAGAGTCAGTCTTATTGTACTTAAGTCGGCATTGTGCCTTTTCTATTTAATTACGATGCAAGTTCTGTGTTTCATCGTCAATAAGATCGTCCTAGGGATACAATGAACCTGAAGTGAAGCATCGGAATCTATAACTAGTGTCACAGGATTGGTTCAAAACATAGACAGTAGGAAGAGTCAATCTTCATGTACTTCAGTCAGCATTGTGCATTTTCCATTTAATTCCGATGCAATTTCTGTGTTTCATCGTCAATAAGAAGGTCAGAGGGATACAGTAAACCCGACGTGAAGCATCGGAATCTGTAACTAGCGTCGAATGAATGGTTCAAAGCATAGACAGTATGAAGAGTCAGCCTTCTTGTACTTAAGCCGGCATTGTGACTTTTCCATTTAATTCGGATGCAATTTCTGTGTTTCATCGTCAATAAGAAGGTCCAGGGGATACAGTAAACCTGAAGTGAAGCATCGGAATCTATAACTAGTGTCACAGGAATGGTTCAAAACATAGACAGTAAGAAGAGTCAGTCTTCTTGTACTTAAGTCGGCATTGTGCCTTTTCTATCTAATTCCGATGCAATTTCTGTGTTTCATCGTCAATAAGAAGGTCAGAGGGATACGGTAAACCTGAAGTGAAGCATCGGAATCTATAACTAGTGTCACAGGAATGGTTCAAAACATAGTCAGTAAGAAGAGTCTGTCTTCTTGTACTTACGTCGGCATTGTGCCTATTCTATTTAATTCCGAAGCAATATCTGTGTTTCATCGTCAAAAAGATGGTCAGAGGGATACAGTAAACCTGAAGTGAAGCATCGGAATCTATAACTAGTGGCACAGGAGTTGTTCAAAATATAGACAGTAGGAAGAGTCAGTCTTCTTGTACTTAAGTCGGCATTGTGCCTTTTCTATTTAATTCCGATGCAATTTCTGTGTTTCATCGTCAATAAGAACGTCCAAGGGATACAGTAAACCTGAAGTGAAGCATCGGAATCTATAACTAATGTCACAGGAATGGTTCAAAACATAGACAGTACGAAGAGTCAGTCTTCTTGTACTTAAGTCGGCATTGTGCCTTTTCTATTTAATTCCGATACAATTTCTGTGTTTCATCGTCAATAAGAAAGTCTGAGGGATACAGTAACCCTGAACTGAAGCATCGGAATCTGTAACTAGTGTCACAGGAATGGTTCAAATCAGAGACAGTAAGAAGAGTCAGTGTTCTTATACTTATGTCGGCATTGTGCCTTTTCTATTTAAGTTCGATGCAATTTCTGTGTTTCATCGTCAATAAGAGGGTCCAAGGGATACAGTAAACCTGATGTGAAGCATCGGAATCTATAACTAGTGTCACAGGAATGGTTCAAAACATAGACAGTAAGAGGAGTCAGTCTTCTTGTACTTTAGTCGGCATTGTGCCTTTCCTATTTAACTCCGATGCAATTTCTGTGTTTCATCGTCAATAAGAAGGTCCAAGGGATACAGTAAACCTGAAGTGAATCATTGTAATCTATAACTAGTGTCACAGGAATGGTTCAAAACATAGTCAGTACGAAGAGTCAGTCTTCTTGTACTTTAGTCGGCATTGTGCCTATTGTATTTAATTCCGATGCAATTTCTGTGTTTCATCGTCCATAAGAAGGTCAGAGTGATACAGTAAACCTGAAGTGAAGCATCGGGATCTATAACTAGTGGCACAGGAATGGTTCAAAACATAGACAGTAAGAAGTGTCAGTCTTCTTGTACTTAAGTCGGCATTGTGCCTTTTGTATTTAATTCCGATGCAATATCTGTGTTTCATCGTCAATAAGAAGGTCCAAGGGATACAGTAAACCTGAAGTGAAGAATCGGAATCTGTAACTAGCGTCACAGGAGTGGTTCAAAATATAGTCAGTAAGAAGAGTCAGTTATCTTGTACTCAGGTCGGCATTGTGCCATTTCTATTTAATTCCGATGCAATTTCTGTGTTTCATCGTCGAAAAGAAGGTCAGAGGGATACAGTAAACCTGAAGTGAAGCATCGGGATCTATAACTAGTGGCACAGGAATGGTTCAAAACATAGACAGTAAGAAGTGTCAGTCTTCTTGTACTTAAGTCGGCATTGTGGCCTTTGTATTTAATTCCGATGGATTTTCTGTGTTTCATCGTCAATAAGCAGGTGCAAGGGATACAGTAAATCTGAAGTGAAGCATCGGAATCTATAACTAGTGTCACAGGAATGGTTCAAAACATAGACAGTACGAAGAGTCAGTCTTCTTGTACTTAAGTCGGCATTGTGCCTTTTCTACTTAATTCCGATGCAATTTCTGTGTTTCATCGTCAATAAGAAAGTCAGATGGATGCAGCAACCCTGAAGTGAAGCATCGGAATCTGTAACTAGTGTCACAGGAATGGTTCAAAACATAGACAGTAAGAGGAGTCATTCTTCTTGTACTTAAGTCGGCATTGTGCCTTTTCTATTTAACTCCGATGCAATTTCTGTGTTTCATCGTCAATAAGAATGTCCAAGGGGTACAGTAAACCTGAAGTGAAGCATCGGAATCTATAACTAGTGTCACAGGAATGGTTCAAAGCATAGACTGTAAGAAAGGTCAGTCTTCTTGTACTTAAGTCGGCATTGTGCCTTTTGTATTTAATTCCGATGCAATTTCTGTGTTTCATCGTCAATAAGAAGGTCAGAGGGATACAGTAAAACTGAAATGAAGCATCGGAATCTATAACTAGTGTCACAGGAATTGTTCAAAACATAGTCATTAAGAAGAGTCAGTCTTCTAGTACCTACGTCAGCATTGTGCCTATTCTATTTATTTCCGATGCAATATCTGTGTTTCATCGTCAATAAGAAGGTCAGAGGGATACAGTAAACCTGAAGTGAAGCATCGGAATCTATAACTAGTGTCACAGGAATGGTTCCAAACATAGTCAGTAAGAAGAGTCAGTCTCTTGTACTTAAGTTGGCATTGTGCCTTTTCTATTTATTTCCGATGCAATTTCTGTGTTTCATCGTCAATAAGAAGGTCCAAAGGATACGGAAAACCTGAAGTAAATCATCGGAATCTATAACTAGTGTCACAGGAATGGTTCAAAACACAGTCAGTACGAAGAGTCGGTCTTCTTGTACTTAAGTCGGCATTGTGCCTTTTGTAATTAATTCCGATGCAATTTCTGTGTTTCATCGTCAATAAGAAGGTCAGAGGGATACAGTAAACCTTAAGTGAAGCATCGGAATCTATAACTAGTGTCACAGGAATATTTCAAAACATAGACAGTAAGAAGGGTCAGTCTTCTTGTACTGAAGTCGGCATTGTGCTTTTCGTATATAATTCCGATGCACTTTCTGTGTTTCTTCGTCAATAAGAAGGTCCAAGGGATACGGTAAACCTGAAGTGAAGCATCGGAATCAATAACTAGTGTCACAGAAATGGTTCACATTATAGACAAAAGGAAGAGTCAGTCTTCATGTACCTAAGTCGGCATTGTGCCTTTTGTATTTGATTCCGATGCAATATCTGTGTTTCATCGTCAATAAGAAGGTCAGAGGGATGCAGTAAACCTGAAGTGAAGCATCGGAATCCATAACTAGTGTCACAGGAATGGTTCAAAAAATAGACAGTGGGAAGAGTCAGTCTTCTTGTACTTAAGTCAGCACTGTGCCTTTTCTATTTAATTCCGATGCACATTCTGTGTTTCATCGTCAATAAGAATGTCCAAGGGATACAGTAAACCTGAAATGAAGTATCGGAATCTATAACTTGTGTCACAGGAATGTTTCAAAACATAGACAGTAGGAAGAGTCAGTCTACATGTACTTAAGTCGGCCTTGTGCCTTTTGTGTTTAATTCCGATGCAATTTCTGTTTCATCGCCAATAAGAATGTCAGAGGGATACAGTAAACCTGAAGTGAAGCATCGGAATCTATAACTAGTGTCACAGGAATGGTTCAAAGCATAGTCAGTAAGAAGAGTCAGTCTTCTTGTACTTAAGTCGGCATTGTGCCTTTTGTATTTAATTCTATTGCAATTTCTGTGTTTCATCGTCAATAAGAAGGTCCAAGGGTTACAGTAAACCTGAAGTGAAGCTTTGGAAACTATAACTAGTGTCACAGGAATGGTTCAAACATAGAGAGTAAGAAGAGTCAGTCTACTTGTACTTAAGTCGGCATTATGCCCTTTTCAATTTAATTCCGATGCAATTACTGTGTTTCATCGTCAATAAGAAGGTCAGAGGGATACAGTAAACCTGAAGTGAACCATCGGAATCTCTAACTAGTGTCACAGGAATGGTTCAATACATAGTCAGTAAGAAGAGTCAGTCTTCTTGTACTTAAGTCGGCATTGTGCCTTTTGTATTTAATTCCGATGCAATATCTGTGTTTCATCGTCAATAAGAAGGTCCAAGGGATACAGTAAACCTGAAGTTAACCATCGGAATCTGTAACTAGCGTCACAGGAATGGTTAAAAACATAGTCAGTAAGAAGAGTCAGTCTTATTGTACTTAAGTCGGCATTGTGCCTTTTCTATTTAATTACGATGCAATTTCTGTGTTTCATCGTCAATAAGAACGTCCAAGGGAAACACTGAACCTGAATTGAAGCAACGGAATCTATAACTAGTGTCACAGGATTGGTTCAAAACATAGACAGTGGGAAGAGTCAATCTTCATGTACTTAAGTCGGCATTAAGCCCTTTTCAATTTAATTCCGATGCAATTACTGTGTTTCATCGTCAATAAGAAGGTCAGAGGGATACAGTAAACCTGAAGTTAACCATCGGAATTTCTAACTAGTGTCACTGGAATGGCTCAAATCATAGTCAGTAAGAAGAGTCAGTCTTCTTGTACTTAAGTCGGCATTGTGCCTTTCGAATTTAATATCGATGCAATATCTGTGTTTCATCGTCAATAACAAGGTCCAAGGGATACGGTAAACCTGAAGTGAATCATCGGAATCTGTAACTAGCGTCTCAGGAATGGTTCAAAACATAGTCAGTAAGAAGAGTCAGTCTTATTGTACTTAAGTCGGCATTGTGCCTTTTCTATTTAATTACAATGCAGTTTCTGTGTTTCATCGTCAATAAGATCGTCCAAGGGATACAATGAACCTGAAGTGAAGCATCGGAATCTATAACTATTGTCACAGGATTGGTTCAAAACATAGACAGTATGAAGAGTCAGTCTTCTTGTACTTAAGCCGGCATTGTGACTACTCTATTTAATTCCGATGCAATTTCTGTGTTTCATCGTCAATAAGAAGGTCCAAGGGATACAGTAAAGCTGAAGTGAAGCATCTGAATCTATAACTAGTGTCACAGGAATGGTTCAAAACATAGACAGTAAGAAGAATCAGTCTTCTTGTACTTACGTCGGCATTGTGCCTATTCTATTTAATTCCGATGCAATATCTGTGTTTCATCGTCAAAAAGATGGTCAGAGGGATACAGTAAACTCGAAGTGAAGCATCGGAATCTATAACTAGTGTCACAGGAATTGTTCAAAATATAGACAGTAGGAAGAGTCGGTCTTCTTGTACTTAAGTCAGCATTGTGCCTTTTCTATTTAATTCCGATGCAATTTCTGTGCTTCTTCGTCAATAAGAACGTCAAAGGGATACAGTAAACCTGAAATGAAGCATCGGAATCTATAACTAGTATCACAGGAATGGTTCAAAACATAGGCAGTACGAAGAGTCAGTCTTCTTGTACTTAAGTCGGCATTGTGCCTTTTCTATTTAATTCCGATGCAATTTCTGTGTTTCATCGTCAATAACAAAGTCAGAGGGATACAGTAACCCTCAAGTGAAGCATCGGAATCTGGAACTAGTGTCACAGGAATGGTTCAAATCAGAGACAGTAAGAAGAGTCAGTGTTCTTATACTTATGTCGGCATTGTGCCTTTTCTATTTAATTTCGATGCAATTTCTGTGTTTCATCGTCAATAAGAAGGTCCAAGGGATACAGTAAACCTGATGTGAAGCATCGGTATCTATAACTAGTGTCACAGGAATGGTTCAAAACATAGACAGTAAGAGGAGTCAGTCTTGTTGTACTTTAGTCGGCATTGTGCCTTTTCTATTTAACTCCGATGCAATTTCTGTGTTTCATCGTCAATAAGAAGGTCAGAGGGATACAGTAAACCTGAAGTGAAGCATCGGAATCTATAACTAGCGTCACAGGAATGGTTCAAAACATAGTCAGTAAGAAGAGTCAGTCTTATTGTACTTAAGACGGCATTGTGCCTTTTCTATTTAATTTCGATGCAAGTTCTGTGTTTCATCGTCAATAGGATCGCCCAAGGGATACAATGAACCGGAAGTGAAGCATCGGAATCTATAACTAGTGTCACAGGATTGGTTCAAAACATAGACAGTAGGAAGAGTCAATCTTCATGTACTTAAGTCGGCATTGTGCCTTTTCCATTTAATTCCGATGCAATTTCTGTGTTTCATCGTCAATAAGAAGGTCAGAGGGATACAGTAAACCCGAAGTGAAGCATCGGAATCTGTAACTAGCGTCGAAGGAATGGTTCAAAACATAGACAGTGTGAAGAGTCAGTCTTCTTGTACTTAAGCCGGCATTGTGACTTTTCTATTTAATTCGGATGCAATTTCTGTGTTTCATCGTCAATAAGAAGGTCCAAGGGATACAGTAAACTTGAAGTGAAGCATCGGAATCTATAACTAGTGTCACAGGAATGGTTCAAAACATAGACACTAAGAAGAGTCAGTCTTCTTGTACTTTAGTCGGCATTGTGCCTTTCCCATTTAACTCCGATTCAATTTCTGTGTTTCATCGTCAATAAGAAGGTCCAAGGGATACAGTAAACCTGAAGTGAATCATTGTAATCTATAACTAGTGTCACAGGAATGGTTCAAAACATAGTCAGTACGAAGAGTCAGTCTTCTTGTACTTTAGTCGGCATTGTGCCTATTGTACTTAATTCCGATGCAATTTCTGTGTTTCATCGTCTATAAGAAGGTCAGAGGGATACAGTAAACCTGAAGTGAAGCATCGGAATCTATAACTAGTGTCACAGGAATGGTTCAAAACAGTCAGTAAGAAGTGTCAGTCTTCTTGTACTTAAGTCGTCATTGCGCCTTTTCTATGTAATTCCGATGCAATTTCTGTGTTTCATCGTCAATAAGAAGGTCAGAGGGATACGGTAAACCAGAAGTGAAGCATCGGAATCTATAACTTGTGTCACAGGAATGGTTCAAATCATAGTCAGTAAGAAGAGTCTGTCTTCTTGTACTTACGTCGGCATTGTGCCTATTCTATTTAATTCCGATGCAATATCTGTGTTTCAACGTCAAAAAGATGGTCAGAGGGATCCAGTAAACCTGAAGTGAAGCATCGGAATCTATAACTAGTGGCACAGGAATTGTTCAAAATATAGACAGTAGGAAGTGTCAATCTTCTTGTACTTAAGTCGGCATTGTGCCTTTTCTATTTAATTCCGATGCAATTTCTGTGTTTCATCGTCAATAAGAAGGTCCAAGGGATACAGTAAACCTGATGTGAAGCATCGGTATCTATAACTAGTGTCACAGGAATGGTTCAAAACAAAGACAGTAAGAGGAGTCAGTCTTCTTGTACTTTAGTCGGCATTGTGCCTTTTCTATTTAACTCCGATGCAATTTCTGTGTTTCATCGTCAATAAGAAGGTCCAACGGATACGGTAAACCTGAAGTGAATCATCGGAATCTGTAACTAGCGTCTCAGGAATGGTTCAAAACATAGTCAGTTTATAGAGTCAGTCTTCTTGTACTTAAGTCGGCATTGTGCCTTTTCTATTTAATTCCGATGCAATTTCTGTGTTTCATCGTCAATAAGAAGGTCAGAGGGATACAGTAAACCTGAAGTGTAGCATTGGAATCTAAAACTAGTGTCACAGGAATATTTCAAATCATAGTCAGTAAGAAAAGTCAGTCTTCTTGTACTTAAATCGGCATTGTGCTTTTTCTATTTCTTTTCGATGCAATTTCAGTGTTTCATCGTCATCAAGAATGTCAGAGGGATACAGTAAACCTGAAGGGAAGCATCGGAATCTGCAACTTGCGTCAGAGGATTGGTTCCAAACATAGACAATAAGAAGAATCGGTCTTCTTGTACTTAAGTCGGCATTGTGCCTTTTCTATTTAATTCCGATGCAATTTCTGTGTTTCATCGTCAATAAGAAGGTCCAAAGGATACGGTAAACCTGAAGTAAATCATCGGAAACTATAACTAGTGTCACAGGAATGGTTCAAAACACAGTCAGTACGAAGAGTCGGTCTTCTTGTACTTAAGTCGGCATTGTGCCTTTTGTAATTAATTCCGATGCAATTTCTGTGTTTCATCGTCAATAAGAAGGTCAGAGGGATCCAGAAAAACCTGAAGTGAAGCATCGGAATCTATAACTAGTGGCACAGGAATTGTTCAAAATATAGACAGTAGGAAGAGTCAGTCTTCTTATACTTAAGTCGGCATTGTGCCTTTTCTATTTAATTCCGATGCAATTTCTGTGTTTCATCGTCAATAAGAACGTCCAAGGGATACAGTAAACCTGAAGTGAAGCATCGGAATCTATAACTAGTGTCACAGGAATGGTTCAAATCATAGACAGTACGAAGAGTCAGTCTTCTTGTACTTAAGTCGGCATTGTGCCTTTTCTACTTAATTCCGATGCAATTTCTGTGTTTCATCGTCAATAAGAAAGTCAGATGGATACAGTAACCCTGAAGTGTAGCATCGGAATCTGTAACTAGTGTCACAGGAATGGTTCAAGACATAGACAGTAAGAGGAGTCAGTCTTCTTGTACTTAAGTCGGCATTGTGCCTTTTCTATTTAACTCCGATGCAATTTCTGTGTTTCATCGTCAATAAGAAGGTCCAAGGGGTACAGTAAACCTGAAGTGAAGCATCGGAACCTATAACTAGTGTCACAGGAATGGTTCAAAGCATAGACTGTAAGAAAGGTCAGTTTTCTTGTACTTAAGTCGGCATTGTGCCTTTTGTATTTAATTCCGATGCAATTTCTGTGTTTCATCGTCAATAAGAAGGTCAGAGGGATACAGTAAACCTGAAATGAAGCATCGGAATCTATAACTAGTGTCACAGGAATTGTTCAAAACATAGTCATTAAGAAGAGTCAGTCTTCTAGTACCTACGTCGGCATTGTGCCTATTCTATTTATTTCCGATGCAATATCTGTGTTTCATCGTCAATAAGAATGTCAGAGGGATACAGTAAACCTGAAGTGAAGCATCGGAATCTATAACTAGTGTCACAGGAATGGTTCAAAGCATAGTCAGTAAGAAGAGTCATTCTTCATGTACTTAAGTCGGCATTGTGCCTTTTGTATTTAATTCTAATGCAATTTCTGTGTTTCATCGTCAATAAGAAGGTCCAAGGGTTACAGTAAACCTGAAGTGAAGCTTTGGAAACTATAACTAGTGTCACAGGAATGTACAAACATGGAGAGTAAGAAGAGTCAGTCTACTTGTACTTAAGTCGGCATTATGCCCTTTTCAATCTAATTCCGATGCAATTACTGTGTTTCATCGTCAATAAGAAGGTCAGAGGGATACAGTAAACCTGAAGTGAACCATCGGAATCTCTAACTGGTGTCACAGGAATGGTTCAATACATAGTCAGTGAGAAGAGTCAGTCTTCTTGTACTTAAGTCGGCATTGTGCCTTTTGTATTTAATTCCGATGCAATATCTGTGTTTCATCGTCAATAAGAAGGTCCAAGTTATACAGTAAACCTGAAGTTAACCATCGGAATCTGTAACTAGCGTCACAGGAATGGTTAAAAACATAGTCAGTAAGAAGAGTCAGTCTTATTGTACTTAAGTCGGCATTGTGCCTTTTCTATTTAATTACGATGCAATTTCTGTGTTTCATCGTCAATAAGAACGTCCAAGGGATACACTGAACCTGAATTGAAGCAACGGAATCTATAACTAGTGTCACAGGATTGGTTCAAAACATAGACAGTGGGAAGAGTCAATCTTCATGTACTTAAGTCGGCATTAAGCCCTTTTCAATTTAATTCCGATGCAATTACTGTGTTTCATCGTCAATAAGAAGGTCAGAGGGATACAGTAAACCTGAAGTTAACCATCGGAATTTCTAACTAGTGTCACCGGAATGGTTCAAATCATAGTCAGTAAGAAGAGTCAGTCTTCTTGTACTTAAGTCGGCATTGTGCCTTTTGAATTTAATATCGATGCAATATCTGTGTTTCATCGTCAATAACAAGGTCCAAGGGATACGGTAAACCTGAAGTGAATCATCGGAATCTGTAACTAGCGTCTCAGGAGTGGTTCAAAACATAGTCAGTAAGAAGAGTCAGTCTTATTGTACTTAAGTCGGCATTGTGCCTTTTCTATTTAATTACAATGCAGTTTCTGTGTTTCATCGTCAATAAGATCGTCCAAGGGATACAATGAACCTGAAGTAAAGCATCGGAATCTATAACTATTGTCACAGGATCGGTTCAAAACATAGACAGTATGAAGAGTCAGTCTTCTTGTACTTAAGCCGGCATTGTGACTACTCTATTTAATTCCGATGCAATTTCTGTGTTTCATCGTCAATAAGAAGGTCCAAGGGATACAGTAAAGCTGAAGTGAAGCATCTGAATCTATAACTAGTGTCACAGGAATTGTTCAAAATATAGACAGTAGGAAGAATCAGTCTTATTGTACTTAAGTCAGCATTGTGCCTTTTCTATTTAATTCCGATGCAATTTCTGTGCTTCTTCGTCAATAAGAACGTCAAAGGGATACAGTAAACCTGAAATGAAGCATCGGAATCTATAACTAGTGTCACAGGAATGGTTCAAAACATAGGCAGTACGAAGAGTCAGTCTTCTTGTACTTAAGTCGGCATTGTGCCTTTTCTATTTAATTCCGATGCAATTTCTGTGTTTCATCGTCAATAACAAAGTCAGAGGGATACAGTAACCCTCAAGTGAAGCATCGGAATCTGGAACTAGTGTCACAGGACTGGTTCAAATCAGAGACAGTAAGAAGAGTCAGTCTTCTTATACTTATGTCGGCATTGTGCCTTTTCTATTTAATTTCGATGCAATTTCTGTGTTTCATCGTCAATAAGAAGGTCCAAGGGATACAGTAAACCTGATGTGAAGCATCGGTATCTATAACTAGTGTCACAGGAATGGTTCAAAACATAGACAGTAAGAGGAGTCAGTCTTCTTGTACTTTAGTCGGCATTGTGCCTTTTCTATTTAACTCCGATGCAATTTCTGTGTTTCATCGTCAATAAGAAGGTCCAAGGGATACAGTAAACCTGAAGTGAATCATCGTAATCTATAACTAGTGTCACAGGAATGGTTCAAATCATAGTCAGTACGAAGAGTCAGTCTTCTTGTACTTTAGTCGGCATTGTGCCTATTGTATTTAATTACGATGCAATTTCTGTGTTTCATCGTCAATAAGAAGGTCAGAGGGATACAGTAAACCTGAAGTGAAGCATCGGAATCTATAACTAGCGTCACAGGAATGGTTCAAAACATAGTCAGTAAGAAGAGTCAGTCTTATTGTACTTAAGTCGGCATTGTGCCTTTTCTATTTAATTACGATGCAAGTTCTGTGTTTCATCGTCAATAAGATCGCCCAAGGGATACAATGAACCGGAAGTGAAGCATCGGAATCTATAACTAGTGTCACAGGATTGGTTCAAAGCATAGACAGTAGGATGAGTCAATCTTCATGTACTTAAGTCGGCATTGTGCCTTTTCCATTTAATTCCGATGCAATTTCTGTGTTTCATCGTCAATAAGAAGGTCAGAGGGATACAGTAAACCCGAAGTGAAGCATCGGAATCTGTAACTAGCGTCGAAGGAATGGTTCAAAACATAGACAGTGTGAAGAGTCAGTCTTCTTGTACTTAAGCCGGCATTGTGACTTTTCTATTTAATTCGGATGCAATTTCTGTGTTTCATCGTCAATAAGAAGGTCCAAGGGATACAGTAAACCTGAAGTGAAGCATCGGAATCTATAACTAGTGTCACAGGAATGGTTCAACACATAGACAGTAAGAAGAGTCAGTCTTCTTGTACTTAAGTCGGCATTGTGCCTTTTCTATTTAATTCCGATGCAATTTCTGTGTTTCATCGTCAATAAGAAGGTCAGAGGGATACGGTAAACCTGAAGTGAAGCATTGGAATCTGTAACTAGTGTCACAGGAATGGTTCAAATCAGAGACAGTAAGAAGAGTCAGTCTTCTTATACTTATGTCGGCATTGTGCCTTTTCTATTTAAGTTCGATGCAATTTCTGTGTTTCATCGTCAATAAGAAGGTCCAAGGGATACAGTAAACCTGATGTGAAGCATCGGAATCTATAACTAGTGTCACAGGAATGGTTCAAAACACAGACAGTAAGAGGAGTCAGTCTTCTTGTACTTTAGTCGGCATTGTGCCTTTCCCATTTAACTCCGATTCAATTTCTGTGTTTCATCGTCAATAAGAAGGTCCAAGGGATACAGTAAACCTGAAGTGAATCATTGTAATCTATAACTAGTGTCACAGGAATGGTTCAAAACATAGTCAGTACGAAGAGTCAGTCTTCTTGTACTTTAGTCGGCATTGTGCCTATTGTATTTAATTCCGATGCAATTTCTGTGTTTCATCGTCAATAAGAAGGTCAGAGGGATACAGTAAACCTGAAGTGAAGCATCGGGATCTATAACTAGTGGCACAGGAATAATTCAAAACATAGACAGTAAGAAGTGTCAGTCTTCTTGTACTTAAGTCGGCATTGTGGCTTTTGTATTTAATTCCGATGCAATTTCTGTGTTTCATCGTCAATAAGCAGGTGCAAGGGATACAGTAAACCTGAAGTGAAGCATCGGAATCTATAACTAGTGTCCCAGAAATGGTTCAAACATAGACAGTAAGAAGAGTCGGTCTTCTTGTACTTATGTCGGCATTGTGCCTTTTGTATTTAATTCCGATGCAATTTCTGTGTTTCATCGTCTATAAGAAGGTCAGAGGGATACAGTAAACCTGAAGTGAAGCATCGGAATCTATAACTAGTGTCACAGGAATGGTTCAAAACAGTCAGTAAGAAGAGTCAGTCTTCTTGTACTTAAGTCGTCATTGCGCCTTTTCTATTTAATTCCGATGCAATTTCTGTGTTTCATCGTCAATAAGAAGGTCAGAGGGATACGGTAAACCAGAAGTGAAGCATCGGAATCTATAACTTGTGTCACAGGAATGGTTCAAATCATAGTCAGTAAGAAGAGTCTGTCTTCTTGTACTTACGTCGGCATTGTGCCTATTCTATTTAATTCCGATGCAATATCTGTGTTTCATCGTCAAAAAGATGGTCAGAGGGATCCAGTAAACCTGAAGTGAAGCATCGGAATCTATAACTAGTGGCACAGGAATTGTTCAAAATATAGATAGTAGGAAGAGTCAATCTTCTTGTACTTAAGTCGGCATTGTGCCTTTTCTATTTAATTCCGATGCAATTTCTGTGTTTCATCGTCAATAAGAACGTCCAAGGGATACAGTAAACCTGAAGTGAAGCATCGGATTCTATAACAAGTATCACAGGAATGGTTCAAAACATAGACAGTACGAAGAGTCAGTCTTCTTGTACTTAAGTCGGCATTGTCCCTTTTCTACTTAATTCCGATGCAATTTCTGTGTTTCATCGTCAATAAGAAAGTCAGATGGATACAGTAACCCTGAAGTGAAGCATCGGAATCTGTAACTAGTGTCACAGGAATGGTTCAAATCAGAGACAGTAAGAAGAGTCAGTCTTCTTATACTTATGTTGGCATTGTGCCTTTTCTGTATAAGTTCGATGCAATTTCTGTGTTTCATCGTCAATAAGAAGGTCCAAGGGTACAGTAAACCTGATGTGAAGCATCGGAATCTATAACTAGTGTCACAGGAATGGTTCAAAACATAAACAGTAAGAGGAGTCAGTCTTCTTGTACTTTAGTCGGCATTGTGCCTTTTCTATTTAACTCCGATGCAATTTCTGTGTTTCATCGTCAATAAGAAGGTCCAAGGGATACAGTAAACCTGAAGTGAATCATCGTAATCTATAACTAGTGTCACAGGAATGGTTCAAAACATAGTCAGTACGAAGAGGCAGTCTTCTTGTACTTTAGACGGCATTGTGCCTATTGTATTTAATTCCGATGCAATTTCTGTGTTTCATCGTCAATAAGAAGGTCAGAGGGATACAGTAAACCTGAAGTGAAGCATCGGAATCTGTAACTAGTGTCACAGGAATGGTTCAAAACATAGTCAGTAAGAAGAGTCAGTCTTCTTGTACTTAAGTCGGCATTGTGCCATTTCTATTTAAATCCGATGCAATTTCTGTAGTTCGTCGCCAATAAGAGGGTCCAAAGGATACAGTAAACCTGAAGTGAATCATCGTAATCTATAACTAGTGTCACAGGAATGGTTCTAATCATAGTCAGTACGAAGAGTCAGTCTTCTTGTACTTAAGTCGGCATTGTGCCTTTTCTATGTAATTCCGATGCAATTTCTGTGTTTCATCGTCAATAAGAAGCTCAGAGGTATACAGTAAACCTGAAGTGAAACATCGGAATCTGTAACTATTGTCACAGTAATGGTTCAAAACATAGTCAGTAAGAAGAGTCAGTCTTCTTGTACTTAAGTCGGCATTGTGCCTTTTGTATTTAATTCCGATGCAATTTCTGTGTTTCATCGCCAATAAGAACGTCCAAGGGATACAGTGAACCTGAAGTGAAGCATCGGAATCTATAACTAGTGTCACAGGATTGGTTCAAATCATTGACAGTAGGAAGAGTCAGTCTTCATGTACTTAAGTCGTCATTGTGCCTTTTCTATTTAATTCCGATGCAATTTCTGTGTTCCATCGTCAATAGGAAGGTCAGAGGGATACAGAAAAATCCGAAGTGAAGCATCGGAATCTGTAACTAGCGTCACAGGAATGGTTCAAATCATAGACAGTAAGAAGAGTCAGTCTTCTTGTACTTAAGTCGGCATTGTGCCTTATCTATTTAATTCCGATGCAATTTCTGTGTTCCATCGTCAATAAGAAGGTCCAAGGAATAGAGTAAACCTGAAGTGAAGCGTCGGAATATATAACTAGTGTCAGAGGAATGGTTCAAAACATTGTCAGTAAGAAGAGTCAGTCTTCTTTTACTTAAGTAGGCATTGTGCAATTTCTACTTAATTCCGATGCAATATCTGTGTTTCATCGTCAATAAGAAGGTCAGAGGGATACAGTAAACCTTAAGTGAAGCATCGGAATCGATAACTAGTGTCACAGGAATGGTTCAAAACATAGACAGTAAGAAGGGTCAGTCTTATTGTACTTAAGTCGGCATTGTGCCTTTTATATTTAATTCCGATGCAATTTCTGTGTTTCATCGTCAATAAGAAGGTCCAAGGGATACAGTAAACCTGATGTGAAGCATCGGAATCTATAACTAGTGTCACAGGAATGGTTCAAAACACAGACAGTAAGAGGAGTCAGTCTTCTTGTACTTTAGTCGGCATTGTGCCTTTCCCATTTAACTCCGATTCAATTTCTGTGTTTCATCGTCAATAAGAAGGTCCAAGGGATACAGTAAACCTGAAGTGAATCATTGTAATCTATAACTAGTGTCACAGGAATGGTTCAAAACATAGTCAGTACGAAGAGTCAGTCTTCTTGTACTTTAGTCGGCATTGTGCCTATTGTATTTAATTCCGATGCAATTTCTGTGTTTCATCGTCAATAAGAAGGTCAGAGGGATACAGTAAACCTGAAGTGAAGCATCGGGATCTATAACTAGTGGCACAGGAATAATTCAAAACATAGACAGTAAGAAGTGTCAGTCTTCTTGTACTTAAGTCGGCATTGTGGCTTTTGTATTTAATTCCGATGCAATTTCTGTGTTTCATCGTCAATAAGCAGGTGCAAGGGATACAGTAAACCTGAAGTGAAGCATCGGAATCTATAACTAGTGTCCCAGAAATGGTTCAAAACATAGACAGTAAGAAGAGTCGGTCTTCTTGTACTTATGTCGGCATTGTGCCTTTTGTATTTAATTCCGATGCAATTTCTGTGTTTCATCGTCTATAAGAAGGTCAGAGGGATACAGTAAACCTGAAGTGAAGCATCGGAATCTATAACTAGTGTCACAGGAATGGTTCAAAACAGTCAGTAAGAAGAGTCAGTCTTCTTGTACTTAAGTCGTCATTGCGCCTTTTCTATTTAATTCCGATGCAATTTCTGTGTTTCATCTTCAATAAGAAGGTCAGAGGGATACGGTAAACCAGAAGTGAAGCATCGGAATCTATAACTTGTGTCACAGGAATGGTTCAAATCATAGTCAGTAAGAAGAGTCTGTCTTCTTGTACTTACGTCGGCATTGTGCCTATTCTATTTAATTCCGATGCAATATCTGTGTTTCATCGTCAAAAAGATGGTCAGAGGGATCCAGTAAACCTGAAGTGAAGCATCGGAATCTATAACTAGTGGCACAGGAATTGTTCAAAATATAGATAGTAGGAAGAGTCAATCTTCTTGTACTTAAGTCGGCATTGTGCCTTTTCTATTTAACTCCGATGCAATTTCTGTGTTTCATCGTCAATAAGAAGGTCCAAGGGATACAGTAAACCTGAAGTGAATCATCGTAATCTATAACTAGTGTCACAGGAATGGTTCAAAACATAGTCAGTACGAAGAGGCAGTCTTCTTGTACTTTAGACGGCATTGTGCCTATTGTATTTAATTCCGATGCAATTTCTGTGTTTCATCGTCAATAAGAAGGTCAGAGGGATACAGTAAACCTGAAGTGAAGCATCGGAATCTGTAACTAGTGTCACAGGAATGGTTCAAAACATAGTCAGTAAGAAGAGTCAGTCTTCTTGTACTTAAGTCGGCATTGTGCCATTTCTATTTAAATCCGATGCAATTTCTGTAGTTCGTCGCCAATAAGAGGGTCCAAAGGATACAGTAAACCTGAAGTGAATCATCGTAATCTATAACTAGTGTCACAGGAATGGTTCTAATCATAGTCAGTACGAAGAGTCAGTCTTCTTGTACTTAAGTCGGCATTGTGCCTTTTCTATGTAATTCCGATGCAATTTCTGTGTTTCATCGTCAATAAGAAGCTCAGAGGTATACAGTAAACCTGAAGTGAAACATCGGAATCTGTAACTATTGTCACAGTAATGGTTCAAAACATAGTCAGTAAGAAGAGTCAGTCTTCTTGTACTTAAGTCGGCATTGTGCCTTTTGTATTTAATTCCGATGCAATTTCTGTGTTTCATCGCCAATAAGAACGTCCAAGGGATACAGTGAAACTGAAGTGAAGCATCGGAATCTATAACTAGTGTCACAGGATTGGTTCAAATCATAGACAGTAGGAAGAGTCAGTCTTCATGTACTTAAGTCGTCATTGTGCCTTTTCTATTTAATTCCGATGCAATTTCTGTGTTCCATCGTCAATAGGAAGGTCAGAGGGATACAGTAAATCCGAAGTGAAGCATCGGAATCTGTAACTAGCGTCACAGGAATGGTTCAAATCATAGACAGTAAGAAGAGTCAGTCTTCTTGTACTTAAGTCGGCATTGTGCCTTATCTATTTAATTCCGATGCAATTTCTGTGTTCCATCGTCAATAAGAAGGTCCAAGGAATAGAGTAAACCTGAAGTGAAGCGTCGGAATATATAACTAGTGTCAGAGGAATGGTTCAAAACATTGTCAGTAAGAAGAGTCAGTCTTCTTTTACTTAAGTAGGCATTGTGCAATTTCTACTTAATTCTGATGCAATATCTGTGTTTCATCGTCAATAAGAAGGTCAGAGGGATACAGTAAACCTTAAGTGAAGCATCGGAATCGATAACTAGTGTCACAGGAATGGTTCAAAACATAGACAGTAAGAAGGGTCAGTCTTATTGTACTTAAGTCGGCATTGTGCCTTTTATATTTAATTCCGATGCAATTTCTGTGTTTCATCGTCAATAAGAAGGTCCAAGGGATACAGTAAACCTGTAGTGAAGCATCGGAATTTATAACTAGTGTCACAGGAATGGTTCAAAACATAGACAAAAAGAAGAGTCTGTCTTCTTGTACTTAAGTCGGCATTGTGAATTTTGTATTTAATTCCGATACAATTTCTGTGATTCATCGTCAATAAGAAAGTCAGAGTTATACAGTTAACCTGAAGTGAAGCATCTGAATCTATAACTAGTGTCACAGGAATGGTGCAAAACATAGTCAGTACGAAGAGTCAGTCTTCTTGTACTTATGTCGGCATTGTGCCGTTTCTATGTAATTCCGATGCAATTTCTGTGTTTCATCGTCAATAAGAAGGTCAGAGGGATACGGTAAACCTGAAGTGAAGCATCGGAATCTATAACTAGTGTCACAGGAATGGTTCAAAACATAGTCAGTAAGAAGAGTCTGTCTTCTTGTACTTACGTCGGCATTGTGCCTATTGTATTTAATTCCGATGCAATATCTGTGTTTCATCGTCAATAAGAAGGTCAGAGGGATACAGTAAACCTGTACTGAAGCATCGGAATCTATAACTAGTGTCACAGGAATGGTTCCAAACATAGTCAGTAAGAAGAGTCAGTCTTTTTGCACTTAATTTGGCATTGTGCCTTTCCTATTTATTTCCGATGAAATTTCTGTGTTTCATCGTGAATAAGAAGGTCCAAGGGATACAGTAAACCTGAATTGAAACATCGGAATCTATAACTAGTGTCACAGGAATGGTTCAAAACATAGTCAGTACGAAGAGTCGGTCTTCTTGTACTTAAGTCGGCATTGTGCCTTTTGTATTTAATTCCGATGCAATTTCTGTGTTTCATCGTCAATAAGAAGGTCAGAGGGATACAGTAAACCTGAAGTGAGGCATCGGAATCTATAACTGGTGTCACAGGAATAGTTCATATCATAGACAGTAGGAAGAGTCAGTCGTCTTGTACTTAAGTCGGTATTGTGACTTTTCTATTTAATTCCGATGCAATTTCTGTATTTCGTCGCCAATAAAAAGGTCCAAAGGATACAGCAAACCAGAAGTAAACCATCGAAATCTATAACTAAAGTCACAGGAATCGTTCAAATCATAGACAGTAGGAAGAGGCAGTCTTCTTGTACTTAAGTCGGCATTGTGCCTTTTATATTTAATTCCGATGCAATTTCTGTGTTTCAGCGTCAATAAGAAGGTCAGAGGGATACAGCAACCCTGAAGTGAGGCATCGGAATCTGTAACTAATGTCACAGGAATGGTTCAAATCAGAGACAGTAAGAGGAGTCAGTCTTCTTATACTTAAGCCGGCATTGTGCCTTTTCTATTTAATTTCGATGCAATTTCTGTGTTTCATCGTCAATAAGAAGGTCCAAGGGATACAGTAAACCTGATGTGAAGCATCGGAATCTATAACTAGTGTCACAGGAATGGTTCAAAACATAGACTGTAAGAGGAGTCAGTCTAGTCGTACTTAAGTCAGCATTGTGCCTTTTCTATTTAACTCCGATGCATTTTCTGTGCTTCATCGTCAATAAGAAGGTCCAAGGGATACAGCATTCCTGAAGTGAATCATCGTAATCTATAACTAGTGTCACAGGAACGGTTCAAAACATAGCCAGTACGAAGTGTCAGTCTTCTTGTACTTTAGTCGGCATTGTGCCTATTGTATTTACTTCCGATGCCATTTCTGTGTTTCATCGTCAATAACAAGGTCAGAGGGATACAGTCAACCTGAAGTGAAGCATCGGAATCTATAACTTGTGTCACAGGAATGGATCAAATCATAGACAGTAAGAAGTCTCAGTCTTCTTGTACTTACGTCGGCATTGTGCCTTTTGTATTTAATTCGGATGCAATTTCTGTGTTTCATCGTCAAAAAGATGGTCAGACGGATACAGCAAACCTGAAGTGAATCATCGTAATCTATAACTAGTGTCACAGGAATGGTTCAAAACATAGCCAGTACGAATAGTCAGTCTTCTTGTACTTTAGTCGGCATTGCGCCTATTGTATTTAATTCCGATGCAGTTTCTGTATTTCATCGTCAATAAGAATGTCAGAGGCATACAGTGAACCTGTAGTGAAGCATCGGAATCTATAACTAGTGTCACAGGAATAGTTCAAAACGTAGACAGTAAGAAGTGTCAGTCTTCTTGTACTTAAGTCGGCATTGTGCCTTTTGTATTTAATTCCGATGCAATTTCTGTGTTTCATCGTCAATAAGAAGGTGCAAGGGATACAGTAAACCTGAAGTGAAACATCGGAATCTATAACTAGTGTCACAGGAATGATTCAAAACATAGACAGTAAGAGGAGTCGGTCTTCTTGTACTTAAGTCGGCATTGTGCCTTTTGTATTTAATTCCGATGGAATTTCTGTGTTTCATCGTCAATAAGAAGGTTAGAGGGATACAGTAAACCTGAAGTGAAGCATCGGAATCTACTACTAGTGTCACTGGAATGGTTCAAAACAGTCAGTAAGAAGAGTCAGTCTTCTTGTACTTAAGTCGTCATTGCGCCTTTTGCATTTAATTCCGATGCAATTACTGAGTTTCATCGTCAATAAGAAGGTCAGAGGGATACAGTAAACCTGAAGTGAAGCATCGGAATCGATAACTAGTGTCACAGGAATGGTTCAAATCATAGACAGTAAGAAGGGTCAGTCTTATTGTACTTAAGTCGGTATTGTGCCTTTTGTATTTAATTCCGATGCAATTTCTGTGTTTCATCGTCAATAAGTAGGTCCAAGGGATACAGTGAACCTGAAGTGAAGCATCGGAATTTATAACTAGTGTCACAGGAATGGCTCAAAACATAGACAGTAAGAAGAGTCAGTCTTCTTGTACTTAATTCGTCATTGTGCCTTTTCTATTTAAATCCGATGCAATTTCTGTAGTTCGTCGCCAGTAAGAAGGTCCAAAGGATACAGTTAACCTGAAGTGAAGCGTCGGAATCTATAACTAATATCACAGGTATCGTTCTAAACATAATCAGTAGGAAGAGTCAGTCTTCTTGTACTTAAGTCGGCATTGAGCGTTTTGTATTTTGTCCCGATGCAATATCTGTGTTTCATAGTCAATAAGAAAGTCCTAGGGATAGAGTAAACCTGAAGTGAAGCATCGGAATGTATAACTAGCGTCACAGGAATGGTTCAAAACATAGTCAGTAAGAAGAGTCAGTCTTCTTGTACTTAAGTCGGCATTATGCCCATTTCAAGTTAATTCCGATGGAATTACTGTGTTTCATCGTCAATAAGAAGGTCAGTGGGATACAGTAAACCTGAAGTGAAGCAGCGGAATCTGTAACTAGTGTCACAGGAATGGTTCAAAACATAGTCAGTAAGAAGAGTCTGTCTTCTTGTACTGAAGTCGGCATTGTGCCTTTTGTATTTAATTCCAATGCAATATCTGAGTTTCATCGTCAATAAGAACGTCCAAGGGATACTGTAAACCTGAAGTGAAGCATCCGAATCCGTAACTAGCGTCACAGAATGGTTCAAAACATACTCAGTAAGAAGAGTCAGTCTAATTGAACTTAAGTCGGCATTGTGCCTTTTCTATTTAATTCCCACGCAATTTCTGTGTTTCATCGCCAATAAGAACGTCCAAGGGATTCAGTGAACCTCAAGTGAAGCATCGGAATCTATAACTAGTGTCACAGGATTGGTTCAAATCATAGACAGTAGGAAGAGTCAGTCTTCATGTACTTAGGTCGGCATTGTGCCTTTTCTATTTAATTCCGATGCAATTTCTGTGTCTCATCGTCAATAGGAAGGTCAGAGGGATACAGTATATCCGAACTGAAGCATCGGAATCTGTAACTAGCGTCACAGGAATGGTTCAAAACATAGACAGTAAGAAGAGTCAGTCTTCTTGTACTTAAGTCGGCATTGTGCCTTATCTATTTAATTCCGATGCAATTTCTGTGTTTCATCGTCAATAAGAAGGTCCAAGGAATACAGTAAACCTGAAGTGAAGCATCGGAATACATAACTAGTGTCAGAGGAATGGTTCAAAACATAGTCAGTAAGAAGAGTCAGTCTTCTTGTACTTAAGTCGGCATTGTGAATATTGTATTTAATTCCGATACAATTTCTGTGATTCATCGTCAATAAGAAAGTCAGAGTTATACGGTTAACCTGAAGTGAAGCATCGGAATCTATAACTAGTGTCACAGGAATGGTGCAAAACAGTCAGTAAGAAGACTCAGTGTTCTAGTACTTAAGTCGGCATTGTGCCTATTGTATTTAGTTTCGATGCAATTTCTGTGTTTCATCGTCAATAAGAAGGTCCTACGGATAGAGTAAACCTGAAGTGAAGCATCGGAATGTATAACTAGTGTCACAGGAATGGTTCAAAACATAGTCGTAAGAAGAGTCAGTCTTCTTGTACTTAAGTCGGCATTGTGCCTTTTTTATTGAATTCCGATGCAATTTCGGTGTCTCAACGTCAATAAGAAGGTCAGAGGGATACAGTGAACCTGAAGTGAAGCATCGGAATCTATAACTAGTGTCACAGGAATGGTTCAAAACAGTCAGTAAGAAGAGTCAGTCTTCTTGTACATAAGTCGGCATTGTGCATTTTGTATTTAATTCCGATGCAATTTCTGTTTCATCGCCAATAAGAAGCTCAGGGGGATACAGTAAACCTGCAGTGAAGCATCGGAATCTATAACTAGTGTCACAGGAATTTTTCAAAACATAGTCAGTAAGATGAGTCAGTCTTCTTGTACTTTAGTCGGCATTGTGCCTTTTGTATTTAATTCCGATGCAATGTCTGTGTTTCATCGTCAATAAGAAGGTCCAAGGTATACAGTAGACCTGAAGTGAAGCTTTGGAATCTATAACTAGTGTCACAGGAATGGTTCAAACCATAGAGAGTAAGAACAGTCAGTCTTCTTGTACTTAAGTCGGCATTATGCCCTTTTCAACTTAATGCCGATGCAATTACTGTGTTTCATCGTCAATAAGAAGGTCAGAGGGATACAGTAAACCTGAAGAGAAGCATCGGAATTTCTATCTAGAGTCACAGGAATGGTTCAAACATAGTCAGTAAGAAGAGTCAGTCTTCTTGTACTTAAGTCGGCATTGTGCCTTTTGCATTTAATTCCGATGCAATATCTGTGATTCAACGTCAATAACAAGGTCCAAGGGATACAGTAAACCTGAAGTGAAGCATCGGATTCTGTAACTAGCGTCACAGGAATGGTTCAAAACATAGTCAGTAAGACGAGTTAGTCTTATTGTACTTTGGTCGGCATTGTGACTTTTCTATTTAATTCCGATGCAATTTCTGTGTTTCATCGTCAATAAGTACGTCCAAGGGATACTGTTAACCTGAAGTGAAGCATCTGAATCTATAACTAGTGTCACAGGATTGGCTCAAATCATAGACAGTAGGCAGAGTCAGTCTTCATGTACTTAAGTCGGCATTGTGCCTTTACTATTTAATACCGATACAATTTCTGTGTTTCTTCGTCAATAAGAAGGTCAGAGGGATACAGTAAGTCCGAAGTGAAGCATCGGAATCTGTAACTAGCGTCACAAGAATGGTTCAAAACATAGACAGTAAGAAGAGTCAGTCTTCTTGTACTTAAGTCGGCATTGTGCCTTTTGTATTTAGTTCCGATACAATTTCTGTGATTCATCGTCAATACGAATGTCAGAGGGATACAGTAAACCTGAAGTGAAGCAACGGATTCTATAACTAGTGTCACAGGAGTGAATCAAAACAGTCAGTAAGAAGAGTCAGTCTTCTTGTACATAAGTCGTCATTGAGCCTTTTGTATTTAATTCCGATGCAATTTCTGTGTTTCATCGTCAATAAGAAGGTCAGAGGGATACAGTAAACCTGAAGGGAAGCATCGGAATCTCTAACTAGTGTCACAGGAATGGTTCAAACATAGACAGTAGGAAGAGTCAGTCTTCTTGTACTTAAGTCGGTATTGTGCCTATTGTATTTAACTCTGATGCACTATCAGCGTTTCATCGTCAATAAGATGATCGAAGGGATACAGTAAACCTGAAATGAACCATCGGAATCTATAACTAGTGTCACAGGAATGGTTCAAAACATAGACAGTAGGAAGATTCAGTTTACATGTACTTAAGTCTGCATCGTGCTTTCTGTATTTATTTTTAAAGCAAATTCTGTGTTTCATCGTCAATAAGAAGGTTAGAGGGATACAGTAAACCTGAAGTGAAGCATCGGAATCTATAACTAGTGTCACAGGAATGGTTCAAAACATAGTCAGTAAGAAGACTCAGTCTTTTTGTACTTAAGTAGGCATTGTGTCTTTTGTATTTAATTCCGATGCAATGTCTGTGTTTCATCGTCAATAAGAAGGTCCAAGGGATACAGTAAACCTGAAGTGAAGAATCGGAATCTGTAACTAGCGTCACAGGAGTGGTTCAAAGCATAGTCAGTAAGAAGAGTCAGTCTTCTTGTACTTAAGTCGGCATTGTGCCTTTTCTATTTAATTCCGATGCAATTTCTGTGTTTCATCGTTAATAAGAACGTCCAAGGGATACAGTAAACCTGAAGTGAAGCATCGGAATCTATAACTAGTGTCACAGGAATGGTTCAATACAGTAAGTAAGAAGAGTCAGTCTTCTTGTACTTAAGTCGGCATTGTGCCTTTTCTATTTAATTCCGATGCAATTTCTGTGTTTCATCGTTACTACGAACGTCCAAGGGATACAGTAAACCTGAAGTGAAGCATCGGATTCTGTAACTAGCGTCACAGGAATGGTTCAAAACATAGTCAGTAAGACGAGATAGTCTTATTGTACTTCAGTCGGCATTGTGACTTTTCTATTTAATTCCGATGCAATTTCTGTGTTTCATCGTCAATAAGTACGTCCAAGGGATACTGTGAACCTGAAGTGAAGCATCTGATCTATAACTAGTGTCACAGGATTGGTTCAAATCATAGACACTAGGAAGAGTCAGTCTTCATGTACTTAAGTCGGCATTGTGCCTTTACTATTTAATAGCGACGCAATTTCTGTGTTTCTACGTCAATAAGAAGGTCAGAGGGATACAGTAAATCCGAAGTGAAGCATTGGAATCTGTAACTAGCGTCACAAGAATGGTTCAAAACATAGACAGTAAGAAGAGTCAGTCTTCTTGTACTTAAGTCGGCATTGTGCCTTTTCCATTTAATTCCGATGCAATTTCTGTGTTTCATTGTCAATAAGAAGGTCCACGGAATACAGTAAATCTGAAGTGAAGCATCGGAATCTATAACTAGTGTCCCAGGAATGGTTCAAAACATAGACAGTAAGAAGAGTCAGTCTTCTTGTACTTAAGTCGGCATTGTGCCTTTTCTATTTAATTCCGATGCAATTTCTGTGTTTCATCGTCAATAAGAAGGTCAGAGGGATACAGTAAACCTGAAGTGAAGCATCGGAATCTATAACTAGTGTCAGAGGAATGGTTCAAATCATAGTCAGTAAGAAGAGTCAGTCTTCTTGTACTTAAGTCGGCATTGTGCAATCTCTATTTAATTCCGATGCAATTTCTGTGTTTCATCGTCAATAAGAAGGTCAGAGGGATACAGTAGACCTGAAGTGAAGCATCGGAATGTATAACTAGTGTCAGAGGAATGGTTCCGAACATAGTCAGTAAGAGAGTCAGTCTCCTTGTTCTTAAGTTGGCATTGTGCCTTTTCTATTTATTTCCGATGCAATTTCTGTGTTTCATCGTCAATAAGAAGGTCCACGGAATACAGTAAATCTGAAGTGTAGCATCGGAATCTAAAACTAGTGTCACAGGAATGGTTCAAAACATAGACAGTAAGAAGAGTCAGTCTTCTTGTACTTAAATCGGCATTGTGCCTTTTGTATTTAATTCCGATGCAATTTCTGTTTTTCATCGTCATTAACAAGGTCAGAGGGATACAGTAAACCTGAACTGAAGCATCGGAATCTATAACTAGTGTCACAGGAATGGTTCAAAACATAGTCAGTAAGAAGAGTCAGTCTTCTTGTACTTAAGTCGGCATTGTGCCTTTTGTATTTAATTCCGATGCAATTTCTGTTTTTCATCGTCAATAAGAAGGTCAGAGGGATAAAGTAAACCTGAAGGGAAGCATCGGAATCTCTGACTAGTGTCACAGGTATGGTTCAAAACATAGAAAAAAAGAAGAGTCAGTCTTCTTGTACTTAAGTCGGCATTGTGCCTTTTGTATTTAATTCCCATACGATTTCTGTGATTCATCGTCAATAAGAATGTCAGAGGGATACAGTAAACCTGAAGTGAAGCATCGGAATCTCTCACTAGTGTCACAGGAACGGTTCAAAACATAGTCAGTAAGAAGAGTCAGTCTTCTTGTACTTAAGTCGGCATTGTGTCTTTTGTATTTAATTCCGATGCAATTTCTGTTTTTCACCGTCAATAAGAAGGTCAGAGGGATACAGTAAACCTGAAGGGAAGCATCGGAATCTCTAACTAGTGTCACAGGAATGGTTCAAAACCTAGACAATAAGAAGAGTCAGTCTTCTTATACTTAAGTCGGCATTGTGCCTTTTGTATTTAATTCCGATACAATTTCTGTGATTCATCGTCAATAAGAATGTCAGAGGCATACAGTAAACCTGAAGTGAAGCATCGGAATCTATAACTAGTGTCACAGGAATGGTTCAAAACAGTCGATAAGAAGAGTCAGTCTTCTTGTTCTTAAGTCGTCATTGAGCCTTTTGTATTTAATTCCGATGCAATTTCTGTGTTTCATCGTCAATAAGAAGGTCAGAGGGATACAGTAAACCTGATGTGAAGCATCGGATTGTATAACTAGTGTCACAGGTATGGTTCAAAACATAGTCAGTAAGAAGAGTCAGTCTTCTTATACTTAAGTCGGCATTGTGCCTTTTGTATTTAATTCCGATGCAATTTCTGTGTTTCATCGTCAATAAGAACGTCCAAGGGATACAGTAAACCTGAAGTGAAGCATCGGAATCTATAACTAGTGTCACAGGAATGGTTCAAAGCATAGACAGTACGAAGAGTCAGTCTTCTTGTACTTAAGTCGACATTGTGCCTTTTCTACTTAATTCCGATGCAATTTCTGTGTTTCATCGTCAATAAGAAAGTCAGATGGATACAGTAACCCTGAAGTGAAGCATCGGAATCTGTAACTAGTGTCACAGGAATGGTTCAAATCAGAGACAGTAAGATGAGTCAGTCTTCTTATACTTATGTCGGCATTGTGCCTTTTCTGTTTAAGTTCGATGCAATTTCTGTGTTTCATCGTCAATAAGAAGGTCCAAGGGATACAGTAAACCTGATGTGAAGCATCGGAAGCTATTACTAGTGTCACAGGAATGGTTCAAAATATAGACAGTAAGAGGAGTCAGTCTTCTTGTACTTTAGTCGGCATTGTGCCTTTTCTATTTAACTCCGATGCAATTTCTGTGTTTCATCGTCAATATGAAGGTCCAAGGGATACAGTAAACCTGAAGTGAATCATCGTAATCTATAACTAGTGTCACAGGAATGGTTCAAAACATGGTCAGTACGAAGAGTCAGTCTTCTTGTACTTTAGTCGGCATTGTGCCTATTGTATCTAATTCCGATGCAATTTCTGTGTTTCATCGTCAATAAGAAGGTCAGAGGGATACAGTAAACCTGAAGTGAAGCATCGGAATCTATAACTAGTGTCACAGGAATGGTTCAAATCATAGTCAGTACGAAGAGTCAGTCTTCTTGTACTTAAGTCGGCATTGTGCCTTTTCTATGTAATTCCGATGCAATTTCTGTGTTTCATCGTCAATAAGAAGCTCGGAGGTATACAGTAAACCTGAAGTGAAGCATCGGAATCTGTAACTATTGTCACAGTAATGGTTCAAAACATAGTCAGTAAGAAGAGTCAGTCTTCTTGTACTTAAGTCGGCATTGTGCTTTTGTATTTAATTCCGATGCAATTTCTGTGTTTCATCGCCAATAAGAACGTCCAAGGGATACAGTGAACCTGAAGTGAAGCATCGGAATCTATAACTAGTGTCACAGGATTGGTTCAAATCATAGACAGTAGGAAGAGTCAGTCTTCATGTACTTAAGTCGGCATTGTGCCTTTTCTATTTAATTCCGATGCAATTTCTGTGTTCCATCGTCAATAGGAAGGTCAGAGGGATACAGTAAATCCGAAGTGAAGCATCGGAATCTGTAACTAGCGTCACAGGAATGGTTCAAATCATAGACAGTAAGAAGAGTCAGTCTACTTGTACTTAAGTCGGCATTGTGCCTTATCTATTTAATTCCGATGCAATTTCTGTGTTCCATCGTCAATAAGAAGGTCCAAGGAATACAGTAAACCTGAAGTGAAGCGTCGGAATATATAACTAGTGTCAGAGGAATGGTTCAAAACATTGTCAGTAAGAAGTGTCAGTCTTCTTGTACTTAAGTAGGCATTGTGCAATTTCTACTTAATTCCGATGCAATATCTGTGTTTCATCGTCAATAAGAAGGTCAGAGGGATACAGTAAACCTTAAGTGAAGCATCGGAATCGATAACTAGTGTCACAGGAATGGTTCAAAACATAGACAGTAAGAAGAGTCAGTCTTCTTGTACTTAAGTCGGCATTGTGCCTTTTCCATTTAATTCCGATGCAATTTCTGTGTTTCATTGTCAATAAGAAGGTCCACGGAATACAGTAAATCTGAAGTGAAGCATCGGAATCTATAACTAGTGTCCCAGGAATGGTTCAAAACATAGACAGTAAGAAGAGTCAGTCTTCTTGTACTTAAGTCGGCATTGTGCCTTTTCTATTTAATTCCGATGCAATTTCTGTGTTTCATCGTCAATAAGAAGGTCAGAGGGATACAGTAAACCTGAAGTGAAGCATCGGAATCTATAACTAGTGTCAGAGGAATGGTTCAAATCATAGTCAGTAAGAAGAGTCAGTCTTCTTGTACTTAAGTCGGCATTGTGCAATCTCTATTTAATTCCGATGCAATTTCTGTGTTTCATCGTCAATAAGAAGGTCAGAGGGATACAGTAGACCTGAAGTGAAGCATCGGAATGTATAACTAGTGTCAGAGGAATGGTTCCGAACATAGTCAGTAAGAGAGTCAGTCTCCTTGTTCTTAAGTTGGCATTGTGCCTTTTCTATTTATTTCCGATGCAATTTCTGTGTTTCATCGTCAATAAGAAGGTCCACGGAATACAGTAAATCTGAAGTGTAGCATCGGAATCTAAAACTAGTGTCACAGGAATGGTTCAAAACATAGACAGTAAGAAGAGTCAGTCTTCTTGTACTTAAATCGGCATTGTGCCTTTTGTATTTAATTCCGATGCAATTTCTGTTTTTCATCGTCATTAACAAGGTCAGAGGGATACAGTAAACCTGAACTGAAGCATCGGAATCTATAACTAGTGTCACAGGAATGGTTCAAAACATAGTCAGTAAGAAGAGTCAGTCTTCTTGTACTTAAGTCGGCATTGTGCCTTTTGTATTTAATTCCGATGCAATTTCTGTTTTTCATCGTCAATAAGAAGGTCAGAGGGATAAAGTAAACCTGAAGGGAAGCATCGGAATCTCTGACTAGTGTCACAGGTATGGTTCAAAACATAGAAAAAAAGAAGAGTCAGTCTTCTTGTACTTAAGTCGGCATTGTGCCTTTTGTATTTAATTCCCATACGATTTCTGTGATTCATCGTCAATAAGAATGTCAGAGGGATACAGTAAACCTGAAGTGAAGCATCGGAATCTCTCACTAGTGTCACAGGAACGGTTCAAAACATAGTCAGTAAGAAGAGTCAGTCTTCTTGTACTAAAGTCGGCATTGTGTCTTTTGTATTTAATTCCGATGCAATTTCTGTTTTTCACCGTCAATAAGAAGGTCAGAGGGATACAGTAAACCTGAAGGGAAGCATCGGAATCTCTAACTAGTGTCACAGGAATGGTTCAAAACCTAGACAATAAGAAGAGTCAGTCTTCTTATACTTAAGTCGGCATTGTGCCTTTTGTATTTAATTCCGATACAATTTCTGTGATTCATCGTCAATAAGAATGTCAGAGGCATACAGTAAACCTGAAGTGAAGCATCGGAATCTATAACTAGTGTCACAGGAATGGTTCAAAACAGTCGATAAGAAGAGTCAGTCTTCTTGTTCTTAAGTCGTCATTGAGCCTTTTGTATTTAATTCCGATGCAATTTCTGTGTTTCATCGTCAATAAGAAGGTCAGAGGGATACAGTAAACCTGATGTGAAGCATCGGATTGTATAACTAGTGTCACAGGTATGGTTCAAAACATAGTCAGTAAGAAGAGTCAGTCTTCTTATACTTAAGTCGGCATTGTGCCTTTTGTATTTAATTCCGATGCAATTTCTGTGTTTCATCGTCAATAAGAACGTCCAAGGGATACAGTAAACCTGAAGTGAAGCATCGGAATCTATAACTAGTGTCGCAGGAATGGTTCAAAGCATAGACAGTACGAAGAGTCAGTCTTCTTGTACTTAAGTCGGCATTGTGCCTTTTCTACTTAATTCCGATGCAATTTCTGTGTTTCATCGTCAATAAGAAAGTCAGATGGATACAGTAACCCTGAAGTGAAGCATCGGAATCTGTAACTAGTGTCACAGGAATGGTTCAAATCAGAGACAGTAAGATGAGTCAGTCTTCTTATACTTACGTCGGCATTGTGCCTTTTCTGTTTAAGTTCGATGCAATTTCTGTGTTTCATCGTCAATAAGAAGGTCCAAGGGATACAGTAAACCTGATGTGAAGCATCGGAAGCTATAACTAGTGTCACAGGAATGGTTCAAAATATAGACAGTAAGAGGAGTCAGTCTTCTTGTACTTTAGTCGGCATTGTGCCTTTTCTATTTAACTCCGATGCAATTTCTGTGTTTCATCGTCAATATGAAGGTCCAAGGGATACAGTAAACCTGAAGTGAATCATCGTAATCTATAACTAGTGTCACAGGAATGGTTCAAAACATGGTCAGTACGAAGAGTCAGTCTTCTTGTACTTTAGTCGGCATTGTGCCTATTGTATTTAATTCCGATGCAATTTCTGTGTTTCATCGTCAATAAGAAGGTCAGAGGGATACAGTAAACCTGAAGTGAAGCATCGGAATCTATAACTAGTGTCACAGGAATGGTTCAAATCATAGTCAGTACGAAGAGTCAGTCTTCTTGTACTTAAGTCGGCATTGTGCCTTTTCTATGTAATTCCGATGCAATTTCTGTGTTTCATCGTCAATAAGAAGCTCGGAGGTATACAGTAAACCTGAAGTGAAGCATCGGAATCTGTAACTATTGTCACAGTAATGGTTCAAAACATAGTCAGTAAGAAGAGTCAGTCTTCTTGTACTTAAGTCGGCATTGTGCTTTTGTATTTAATTCCGATGCAATTTCTGTGTTTCATCGCCAATAAGAACGTCCAAGGGATACAGTGAACCTGAAGTGAAGCATCGGAATCTATAACTAGTGTCACAGGATTGGTTCAAATCATAGACAGTAGGAAGAGTCAGTCTTCATGTACTTAAGTCGGCATTGTGCCTTTTCTATTTAATTCCGATGCAATTTCTGTGTTCCATCGTCAATAGGAAGGTCAGAGGGATACAGTAAATCCGAAGTGAAGCATCGGAATCTGTAACTAGCGTCACAGGAATGGTTCAAATCATAGACAGTAAGAAGAGTCAGTCTACTTGTACTTAAGTCGGCATTGTGCCTTATCTATTTAATTCCGATGCAATTTCTGTGTTCCATCGTCAATAAGAAGGTCCAAGGAATACAGTAAACCTGAAGTGAAGCGTCGGAATATATAACTAGTGTCAGAGGAATGGTTCAAAACATTGTCAGTAAGAAGTGTCAGTCTTCTTGTACTTAAGTAGGCATTGTGCAATTTCTACTTAATTCCGATGCAATATCTGTGTTTCATCGTCAATAAGAAGGTCAGAGGGATACAGTAAACCTTAAGTGAAGCATCGGAATCGATAACTAGTGTCACAGGAATGGTTCAAAACATAGACAGTAAGAAGGGTCAGTCTTATTGTACTTAAGTCGGCATTGTGCCTTTTATATTTAATTCCGATGCAATTTCTGTGTTTCATCGTCAATAAGAAGGTCCACGGGATACAGTAACCCTGATGTGAAGCATCGGAATCTATAACTAGTGTCACAGGAATGGTTCAAAACATAGACAGTAAGAGGAGTCAGTCTTCTTGTACTTTAGTCGGCATTGTGCCTTTTCTATTTAACTCCGATGCAATTTCTGTGTTTCATCGTCAATAAGAAGGTCCAAGGGATACAGTAAACCTGAAGTGAATCATCGTAATCTATAACTAGTGTCACAGGAATGGTTCAAAACATAGTCAGTACGAAGAGTCAGTCTTCTTGTACTTTAGTCGGCATTGTGCCTATTGTATTTAATTCCGATGCAATTTCTGTGTTTCATCGTCAATAAGAAGGTCAGAGGGATACAGTAAACCTGAAGTGAAGCATCGGAATCTATAACTAGTGTCACAGGAATGGTTCAAAACATAGTCAGTAAGAAGAGTCAGACTCCTTGTACTTAAGTCGGCATTGTGCCTTTTCTATTTAAATCCGATGCAATTTCTGTAGTTCGTCGCCAATAAGAGGGTCCAAAGGATACAGTAAACCTGAAGTGAATCATCGTAATCTATAACTAGTGTCACAGGAATGGTTCAAATCATAGTCAGTACGAAGAGTCAGTCTTCTTGTACTTAAGTCGGCATTGTGCCTTTTCTATGTAATTCCGATGCAATTTCTGTGTTTCATCGTCAATAAGAAGTTAAGAGGTATACAGTAAACCTGAAGTGAAGCATCGGAATCTGTAACTATTGTCACAGGAATGGTTCAAAACCTAGACAATAAGAAGAGTCAGTCTTCTTATACTTAAGTCGGCATTGTGCCTTTTGTATTTAATTCCGATACAATTTCTGTGATTCATCGTCAATAAGAATGTCAGAGGGATACTGTAAACCTAAAGTGAAGCATCGGAATCTATAACTAGTGTCACAGGAATGGTTCAAAACAGTCAGTAAGAAGAGTCAGTCTTCTTGTTCTTAAGTCGTCATTGAGCCTTTTGTATTTAATTCGATGCAATTTCTGTGTTTCATCGTCAATAAGAAGGTCAGAGGGATACAGTAAACCTGATGTGAAGCATCGGATTGTATAACTAGTGTCACAGGTATGGTTCAAAACATAGTCAGTAAGAAGAGTCAGTCTTCTTATACTTAAGTCGGCATTGTGCCTTTTGTATTTAATTCCGATGCAATTTCTGTGTTTCATCGTCAATAAGAAGGTCAGAGGGATACAGTAAACCTGAAGTGAAGCATCGGAATCTATAACTAGTGTCACAGGAATGGTTCAAATCATAGTCAGTACGAAGAGTCAGTCTTCTTGTACTTAAGTCGGCATTGTGCCTTTTCTATGTAATTCCGATGCAATTTCTGTGTTTCATCGTCAATAAGAAGCTCGGAGGTATACAGTAAACCTGAAGTGAAGCATCGGAATCTGTAACTATTGTCACAGTAATGGTTCAAAACATAGTCAGTAAGAAGAGTCAGTCTTCTTGTACTTAAGTCGGCATTGTGCTTTTGTATTTAATTCCGATGCAATTTCTGTGTTTCATCGCCAATAAGAACGTCCAAGGGATACAGTGAACCTGAAGTGAAGCATCGGAATCTATAACTAGTGTCACAGGATTGGTTCAAATCATAGACAGTAGGAAGAGTCAGTCTTCATGTACTTAAGTCGGCATTGTGCCTTTTCTATTTAATTCCGATGCAATTTCTGTGTTCCATCGTCAATAGGAAGGTCAGAGGGATACAGTAAATCCGAAGTGAAGCATCGGAATCTGTAACTAGCGTCACAGGAATGGTTCAAATCATAGACAGTAAGAAGAGTCAGTCTACTTGTACTTAAGTCGGCATTGTGCCTTATCTATTTAATTCCGATGCAATTTCTGTGTTCCATCGTCAATAAGAAGGTCCAAGGAATACAGTAAACCTGAAGTGAAGCGTCGGAATATATAACTAGTGTCAGAGGAATGGTTCAAAACATTGTCAGTAAGAAGTGTCAGTCTTCTTGTACTTAAGTAGGCATTGTGCAATTTCTACTTAATTCCGATGCAATATCTGTGTTTCATCGTCAATAAGAAGGTCAGAGGGATACAGTAAACCTTAAGTGAAGCATCGGAATCGATAACTAGTGTCACAGGAATGGTTCAAAACATAGACAGTAAGAAGGGTCAGTCTTATTGTACTTAAGTCGGCATTGTGCCTTTTATATTTAATTCCGATGCAATTTCTGTGTTTCATCGTCAATAAGAAGGTCCACGGGATACAGTAACCCTGATGTGAAGCATCGGAATCTATAACTAGTGTCACAGGAATGGTTCAAAACATAGACAGTAAGAGGAGTCAGTCTTCTTGTACTTTAGTCGGCATTGTGCCTTTTCTATTTAACTCCGATGCAATTTCTGTGTTTCATCGTCAATAAGAAGGTCCAAGGGATACAGTAAACCTGAAGTGAATCATCGTAATCTATAACTAGTGTCACAGGAATGGTTCAAAACATAGTCAGTACGAAGAGTCAGTCTTCTTGTACTTTAGTCGGCATTGTGCCTATTGTATTTAATTCCGATGCAATTTCTGTGTTTCATCGTCAATAAGAAGGTCAGAGGGATACAGTAAACCTGAAGTGAAGCATCGGAATCTATAACTAGTGTCACAGGAATGGTTCAAAACATAGTCAGTAAGAAGAGTCAGACTCCTTGTACTTAAGTCGGCATTGTGCCTTTTCTATTTAAATCCGATGCAATTTCTGTAGTTCGTCGCCAATAAGAGGGTCCAAAGGATACAGTAAACCTGAAGTGAATCATCGTAATCTATAACTAGTGTCACAGGAATGGTTCAAATCATAGTCAGTACGAAGAGTCAGTCTTCTTGTACTTAAGTCGGCATTGTGCCTTTTCTACGTAATTCCGATGCAATTTCTGTGTTTCATCGTCAATAAGAAGTTAAGAGGTATACAGTAAACCTGAAGTGAAGCATCGGAATCTGTAACTATTGTCACAGGAATGGTTCAAAACCTAGACAATAAGAAGAGTCAGTCTTCTTATACTTAAGTCGGCATTGTGCCTTTTGTATTTAATTCCGATACAATTTCTGTGATTCATCGTCAATAAGAATGTCAGAGGGATACAGTAAACCTGAAGTGAAGCATCGGAATCTATAACTAGTGTCACAGGAATGGTTCAAAACAGTCAGTAAGAAGAGTCAGTCTTCTTGTTCTTAAGTCGTCATTGAGCCTTTTGTATTTAATTCGATGCAATTTCTGTGTTTCATCGTCAATAAGAAGGTCAGAGGGATACAGTAAACCTGATGTGAAGCATCGGATTGTATAACTAGTGTCACAGGTATGGTTCAAAACATAGTCAGTAAGAAGAGTCAGTCTTCTTATACTTAAGTCGGCATTGTGCCTTTTGTATTTAATTCCGATGCAATTTCTGTGTTTCATCGTCAATAAGAACGTCCAAGGGATACAGTAAACCTGAAGTGAAGCATCGGAATCTATAACTAGTGTCACAGGAATGGTTCAAAACATAGACAGTACGAAGAGTCAGACTTCTTGTACTTAAGTCGGCATTGTGCCTTTTCTACTTAATTCCGATTCAATTTCTGTGTTTCAATGTCAATAAGAAAGTCAGATGGATACAGTAACCCTGAAGTGAAGCATCGGAATCTGTAACTAGTGTCACAGGAATGGTTCAAATCAGAGACAGTAAGAAGAGTCAGTCTTCTTATACTTATGTCGGCATTGTGCCTTTTCTGTTTAAGTTCGATGCAATTTCTGTGTTTCATCGTCAATAAGAAGGTCCAAGGGATACAGTAAACCTGATGTGAAGCATCGGAAGCTATAACTAGTGTCACAGGAATGGTTCAAAACATAGACAGTAAGAGGAGTCAGTCTTCTTGTACTTTAGTCGGCATTGTGCCTTTTCTATGTAACTCCGATGCAATTTCTGTGTTTCATCGTCAATAAGAAGGTCCAAGGAATACAGTAAACCTGAAGTGAAGCATCGGAATCTATAACTAGTGTCACAGGAATGGTTCAAAACATAGTCAGTAAGAAGAGTCAGTCTTCTTGTACTTAAGTCGGCATTGTGCCTTTTCTATTTAAATCCGATGCAATTTCTGTAGTTCGTCGCCAATAAGAGGGTCCAAAGGATACAGTAAACCTGAAGTGAATCATCGTAATCTATAACTAGTGTCAGAGGAATGGTTCAAATCATAGTCAGTACGAAGAGTCAGTCTTCTTGTACTTAAGTCGGCATTGTGCCTTTTCTATGTAATTCCGATGGAATTTCTGTGTTTCATCGTCAATAAGAAGCTCGGAGGTATACAGTAAACCTGAAGTGAAGCATCGGAATCTGTAACTATTGTCACAGTAATGGTTCAAACATAGTCAGTAAGAAGAGTCAGTCTTCTTGTACTTAAGTCGGCATTGTGCCTTTTGTATTTAATTCCGATGCAATTTCTGTGTTTCATCGCCAATAAGAACGTCCAAGGGATACAGTGAACCTGAAGTGAAGCATCGGAATCTATAACTAGTGTCACAGGATTGGTTCAAATCATAGACAGTAGGAAGAGTCAGTCTTCATGTACTTAAGTCGGCATTGTGCCTTTTCTATTTAATTCCGATGCAATTTCTGTGTTCCATCGTCAATAGGAAGGTCAGAGGGATACAGTAAATCCGAAGTGAAGCATCGGAATCTGTAACTAGCGTCACAGGAATGGTTCAAATCATAGACAGTAAGAAGAGTCAGTCTTCTTGTACTTAAGTCGGCATTGTGCCTTATCTATTTAATTCCGATGCAATTTCTGTGTTCCATCGTCAATAGGAAGGTCCAAGGAATACAGTAAACCTGAAAGGAAGCGTCGGAATATATAACTAGTGTCAGAGGAATGGTTCAAAACATTGTCAGTAAGAAGTGTCAGTCTTCTTGTACTTAAGTAGGCATTGTGCAATTTCTACTTAATTCCGATGCAATATCTGTGTTTCATCGTCAATAAGAAGGTCAGAGGGATACAGTAAACCTTAAGTGAAGCATCGGAATCGATAACTAGTGTCACAGCAATGGTTCAAAACATAGACAGTAAGAAGGGTCAGTCTTATTGTACTTAAGTCGGCATTGTGCCTTTTATATTTAATTCCGATGCAATTTCTGTGTTTCATCGTCAATAAGAAGGTCCACGGGATACAGTAAACCTGATGTGAAGCATCGGAATCTATAACTAGTGTCACAGGAATGGTTCAAAACATAGACAGTAAGAGGAGACAGTCTTCTTGTACTTTAGTCGGCATTGTGCCTTTTCTATTTAACTCCGATGCAATTTCTGTGTTTCATCGTCAAAAAGATGGTCAGAGGGATACAGTAAACCTGAAGTGAATCATCGTAATCTATAACTAGTGTCACAGGAATGGTTCAAAACATAGTCAGTTCGAAGAGTCAGTCTTCTTGTACTTTAGTCGGCATTGTGCCTATTGTATTTAATTCCGATGCAATTTCTGTGTTACATCGTCAATAAGAAGGTCAGAGGGATACAGTAAACCTGAAGTGAAGCATCGGAATATATAACTAGTGTCACAGGAATGGTTCAAAACATAGTCAGTAAGAAGAGTCAGACTTCTTGTACTTAAGTCGGCATTGTGCCTTTTCTATTTAAATCCGATGCAATTTCTGTAGTTCGTCGCCAATAAGAGGGTCCAAAGGATACAGTAAACCTGAAGTGAATCATCGTAATCTATAACTAGTGTCACAGGAATGGTTCAAATCATAGTCAGTACGAAGAGTCAGTCTTCTTGTACTTAAGTCGGCATTGTGCCTTTTCTATGTAATTCCGATGCAATTTCTGTGTTTCATCGTCAATAAGAAGCTCAGAGGTATACAGTAAACCTGAAGTGAAGCATCGGAATCTGTAACTATTGTCACAGTAATGGTTCAAAACATAGTCAGTAAGAAGAGTCAGTCTTCTTGTACTTAAGTCGGCATTGTGCCTTTTGTATTTAATTCCGATGCAATTTCTGTGTTTCATCGCCAATAAGAACGTCCAAGGGGTACAGTGAACCTAAAGTGAAGCATCGGAATCTATAACTAGTGTCACAGGATTTGTTCAAATCATAGACAGTAGGAAGAGTCAGTCTTCATGTACTTAAGTCGGCATTGTGCCTTTTCTATTTAATTCCGATGCAATTTCTGTGTTCCATCGTCAATAGGAAGGTCAGACTGATACAGTAAATCCGAAGTGAAGCATCGGAATCTTTAACTAGCGTCACAGGAATGGTTCAAATCATACACGGTAGGAAGAGTCAGTCTTCTTGTACTTATGTCGGCATTGTGCCTTATCTATTTAATTCCGATGCAATTTCTGTGTTCCATCGTCAATAAGAAGGTCCAAGGAATACAGTAAACCTGAAGTGAAGCGTCGGAATATATAACTAGTGTCAGAGGAATGGTTCAAAACATTGTCAGTAAGAAGAGTCAGTCTTCTTGTACTTAAGTAGGCATTGTGCAATTTCTACTTAATTCCGATGCAATATCTGTGTTTCATCGTCAATAAGAAGGTCAGAGGGATACAGTAAACCTTAAGTGAAGCATCGGAATCGATAACTAGTGTCACAGGAATGGTTCAAAACATAGACAGTAAGAAGGGTCAGTCTTATTGAACTTAAGTCGGCATTGTGCCTTTTATATTTAATTCCGATGCAATTTCTGTGTTTCATCGTCAATAAGAAGGTCCAAGGGATACAGTAAACCTGTAGTGAAGCGTCGGAATATATAACTAGTGTCACAGGAATGGTGCAAAACAGTCAGTAAGAAGAGTCAGTCTTCTTGTACTTAAGTCGGCATTGTGCCTTTTGTATTTAGTTCCGATGCAATTTCTGTGTTTCATCGTCAATAAGAAGGTCCTAGGGATAGAGTAAACCTGAAGTGAAGAATCGGTATGTATAACTAGTGTCACAGGAATGGTGCATAACATAGTCAGTAAGAAGAGTCAGTCTTCTTGTACTTAAGTCGGCATTGTGCCTTTTCTATGTAATTCCGATGCAATTTCTGTGTTTCATCGTTATAAGAAGGTCAGAGGGATACGGTAAACCTGAAGTGAAGCATCGGAATCTATAACTAGTGTCACAGGAATGGTTCAAAACATAGTCAGTAAGAAGAGTCTGTCTTCTTGTACTTACGTCGGCATTGTGCCTATTGTATTTAATTCCGATGCAATATCTGTGTTTCATCGTCAATAAGAAAGTCAGAGGGATACAGTAAACCTGTACTGAAGCATCGGAATCTATAACTAGTGTCACAGGAATGGTTGCAAACATAGTCAGTAAGAAGAGTCAGTCTTCTTGCACTTAATTTGGCATTGTGCCTTTTCTATTTATTTCCGATGAAATTTCTGTGTTTCATCGTGAATAAGAAGGTCCAAGGGATACAGTAAACCTGAATTGAATCATCGGAATCTATAACTAAAGTCACAGGAATCGTTCAAATCATAGACAGTAGGAAGAGGCAGTATTCTTGTACTTAAGTCGGCTTTGTGCCTTTTATATTTAATTCCGATGCAATTTCTGTGTTTCAGCGTCAATAAGAAGGTCAGAGGGATACAGTAACCCTGAAGTGAGGCATCGGAATCTGTAACTAATGTCACAGGAATGGTTCAAATCAGAGACAGTAAGAAGAGTCAGTCTTCTTATACTTATGTCGGCATTGTGCCTTTTCTGTTTAAGTTCGATGCAATTTCTGTGTTTCATCGTCAATAAGAAGGTCCAAGGGATACAGTAAACCTGATGTGAAGCATCGGAAGCTATAACTAGTGTCACAGGAATGGTTCAAATCATAGACAGTAAGAGGAGTCAGTCTTCTTGTACTTTAGTCGGCATTGTGCCTTTTCTATTTAACTCCGATGCAATTTCTGTGTTTCATCGTCAATAAGAAGGTCCAAGGGATACAGTAAACCTGAAGTGAATCATCGTAATCTATAACTAGTGTCACAGGAATGGTTCAAAACATAGTCAGTACGAAGAGTCAGTCTTCTTGTACTTTAGTCGGCATTGTGCCTATTGTATTTAATTCCGATGCAATTTCTGTGTTTCATCGTCAATAAGAAGGTCAGAGGGATACAGTAAACCTGAAGTGAATCATCGTAATCTATAACTAGTGTCACAGGAATGGTTCAAAACATAGTCAGTAAGAAGAGTCAGTCTTCTTGTACTTAAGTCGGCATTGTGCCTTTTCTATTTAAATCCGATGCAATTTCTGTAGTTCGTCGCCAATAAGAGGGTCAAAAGGATACAGTAAACCTGAAGTGAATCATCGTAATCTATAACTAGTGTCACAGGAATGGTTCAAATCGTAGTCAGTACGAAGAGTCAGTCTTCTTGTACTTAAGTCGGCATTGTGCCTTTTCTATGTAATTCCGATGCAATTTCTGTGTTTCATCGTCAATAAGAAGCTCAGAGGTATACAGTAAACCTGAAGTGAAGCATCGGAATCTGTAACTATTGCCACAGTAATGGTTCAAAACATAGTCAGTAAGAAGAGTCAGTCTTCTTGTACTTAAGTCGGCATTGTGCCTTTTGTATCTAATTCCGATGCAATTTCTGTGTTTCATCGCCAATAAGAACGTCCAAGGGATACAGTGAACCTCAAGTGAAGCAACGGAATCTATAACTCGTGTCACAGGATTGGTTCAAATCATAGACAGTAGGAAGAGTCAGTCTTCATGTACTTAAGTCGGCATTGTGCCTTTTCTATTTAATTCCGATGCAATTTCTGTGTTCCATCGTCAATAGGAAGGTCAGAGGGATACAGCAAATCCGAAGTGAAGCATCGGAATCTGTAACTAGCGTCACAGGAATGGTTCAATCGTAGACAGTAAGAAGAGTCAGTCTTCTTGTACTTAAGTCGGCATTGTGCCTTATCTATTTAATTCCGAAGCAATTTCTGTGTTCCATCGTCAATAAGAAGGTCCAAGGAATACAGTAAACCTCAAGTGAAGCGTCGTAATATATAACTAGTGTCAGAGGAATGGTTCAAAACATTGTCAGTAAGAAGTGTCAGTCTTCTTGTACTTAAGTAGGCATTGTGCAATTTCTACTTAATTCCGATGCAATATCTGTGTTTCATCGTCAATAAGAAGGTCAGAGGGATACAGTAAACCTTAAGTGAAGCATCGGAATCGATAACTAGTGTCACAGGAATGGTTCAAAACATAGACAGTAAGAAGGGTCAGTCTTATTGTACTTAAGTCGGCATTGTGCATTTTATATTTAATTCCGATGCAATTTCTGTGTTTCATCGTCAATAAGAAGGTCCAAGGGATACAGTAAACCTGATGTGAAGCATCGGAATCTATAACTAGTGTCACAGGAATGGTTCAAAACATAGTCAGTAAGAAGAGTCAGACTTCTTGTACTTAAGTCGGCATTGTGCCTTTTCTATTTAAATCCGATGCAATTTCTGTAGTTCGTCGCCAATAAGAGGGTCCAAAGGATACAGTAAACCTGAAGTGAATCATCGTAATCTATAACTAGTGTCATAGGAATGGTTCAAATCATAGTCAGTACGAAGAGTCAGTCTTCTTGTACTTAAGTCGGCATTGTGCCTTTTCTATGTAATTCCGATGCAATTTCTGTGTTTCATCGTCAATAAGAAGCTCAGAGGTATACAGTAAACCTGAAGTGAAGCATCGGAATCTGTAACTATTGTCACAGTAATGGTTCAAAACATAGTCAGTAAGAAGAGTCAGTCTTCTTGTACTTAAGTCGGCATTGTGAATTTTGTATTGAATTCCGATACAATTTCTGTGATTCATCGTCAATAGGAAAGTCAGAGTTATACAGTTAACCTGAAGTGAAGCATCGGAATCTATAACTAGTGTCACAGGAATGGTGCAAAACAGTCAGTAAGAAGAGTCAGTCTTCTTGTACTTAAGTCGGCATTGTGCATTTTATATTTAATTCCGATGCAATTTCTGTGTTTCATCGTCAATAAGAAGGTCCAAGGGATACAGTAAACCTGTATTGAAGCATCGGAATTTATAACTAGTGTCACAGGAATGGTTCAAAACATAGACAAAAAGAAGAGTCTGTCTTCTTGTACTTAAGTCGGCATTGTGAATTTAGTATTTAATTCCGATACAATTTCTGTGATTCATCGTCAATAGGAAAGTCAGAGTTATACAGTTAACCTGAAGTGAAGCATCGGAATCTATAACTAGTGTCACAGGAATGGTGCAAAACAGTCAGTAAGAAGAGTCAGTCTTCTTGTACTTAAGTCGGCATTGTGCCTTTTGTATTTAGTTCCGATGCAATTTCTGTGTTTCATCGTCAATAAGAAGGTCCTAGGGATAGAGTAAACCTGAAGTGAAGAATCGGAATGTATAACTAGTGTCACAGGAATGGTGCATAACATAGTCAGTAAGAAGAGTCAGTCTTCTTGTACTTAAGTCGGCATTGTGCCTTTTCTATGTAATTCCGAAGCAATTTCTGTGTTTCATCGTCAATAAGAAGGTCAGAGGGATACGGTAAACCTGAAGTGAAGAATCGGAATGTATAACTAGTGTCACAGGAATGGTGCATAACATAGTCAGTAAGAAGAGTCTGTCTTCTTGTACTTACGTCGGCATTGTGCCTATTGTATTTAATTCCGATGCAATATCTGTGTTTCATCGTCAATAAGAAAGTCAGAGGGATACAGTAAACCTGTACTGCAGCATCGGAATCTATAACTAGTGTCACAGGAATGGTTGCAAACATAGTCAGTAAGAAGAGTCAGTCTTCTTGCACTTAATTTGGCATTGTGCCTTTTCTATTTATTTCCGATGAAATTTCTGTGTTTCATCGTGAATAAGAAGGTCCAAGGGATACAGTAAACCTGAATTGAATCATCGGAATCTATAACTAAAGTCACAGGAATCGTTCAAATCATAGACAGTAGGAAGATGCAGTATTCTTGTACTTAAGTCGGCTTTGTGCCTTTTATATTTAATTCCGATGCAATTTCTGTGTTTCAGCGTCAATAAGAAGGACAGAGGGATACAGTAACCCTGAAGTGAGGCATCGGAATCTGTAACTAATGTCACAGGAATGGTTCAAATCAGAGACAGTAAGAAGAGTCAGTCTTCTTATACTTATGTCGGCATTGTGCCTTTTCTGTTTAAGTTTGATGCAATTTCTGTGTTTCATCGTCAATAAGAAGGTCCAAGGGATACAGTAAACCTGATGTGAAGCATCGGAAGCTATAACTAGTGTCACAGGAATGGTTCAAAACATAGACAGTAAGAGGAGTCAGTCTTCTTGTACTTTAGTCGGCATTGTGCCTTTTCTATTTAACTCCGATGCAATTTCTGTGTTTCATCGTCAATAAGAAGGTCCAAGGGATACAGTAAACCTGAAGTGAATCATCGTAATCTATAACTAGTGTCACAGGAATGGTTCAAAACATAGTCAGTACGAAGAGTCAGTCTTCTTGTACTTTAGTCGGCATTGTGCCTATTGTATTTAATTCCGATGCAATTTCTGTGTTTCATCGTCAATAAGAAGGTCAGAGGGATACAGTAAACCTGAAGTGAATCATCGTAATCTATAACTAGTGTCACAGGAATGGTTCAAAACATAGTCAGTAAGAAGAGTCAGTCTTCTTGTACTTAAGTCGGCATTGTGCCTTTTCTATTTAAATCCGATGCAATTTCTGTAGTTCGTCGCCAATAAGAGGGTCAAAAGGATACAGTAAACCTGAAGTGAATCATCGTAATCTATAAATAGTGTCACAGGAATGGTTCAAATCATAGTCAGTACGAAGAGTCAGTCTTCTTGTACTTAAGTCGGCATTGTGCCTTTTCTATGTAATTCCGATGCAATTTCTGTGTTTCATCGTCAATAAGAAGCTCAGAGGTATACAGTAAACCTGAAGTGAAGCATCGGAATCTGTAACTATTGTCACAGTAATGGTTCAAAACATAGTCAGTAAGAAGAGTCAGTCTTCATGTACTTAAGTCGGCATTGTGCCTTTTGTATTTAATTCCGATGCAATTTCTGTGTTTCATCGCCAATAAGAACGTCCAAGGGATACAGTGAACCTCAAGTGAAGCAACGGAATCTATAACTCGTGTCACAGGATTGGTTCAAATCATAGACAGTAGGAAGAGTCAGTCTTCATGTACTTAAGTCGGCATTGTGCCTTTTCTATTTAATTCCGATGCAATTTCTGTGTTCCATCGTCAATAGGAAGGTCAGAGGGATACAGTAAATCCGAAGTGAAGCATCGGAATCTGTAACTAGCGTCACAGGAATGGTTCAAATCATAGACAGTAATAAGAGTCAGTCTTCTTGTACTTAAGTCGGCATTGTGCCTTATCTATTTAATTCCGATGCAATTTCTGTGTTCCATCGTCAATAAGAAGGTCCAAGGAATACAGTAAACCTCAAGTGAAGCGTCGGAATATATAACTAGTGTCAGAGGAATGGTTCAAAACATTGTCAGTAAGAAGTGTCAGTCTTCTTGTACTTAAGTAGGCATTGTGCAATTTCTACTTAATTCCGATGCAATATCTGTGTTTCATCGTCAATAAGAAGGTCAGAGGGATACAGTAAACCTTAAGTGAAGCATCGGAATCGATAACTAGTGTCACAGGAATGGTTCAAAACATAGACAGTAAGAAGGGTCAGTCTTATTGTACCTAAGTCGGCATTGTGCATTAGATATTTAATTCCGATGCAATTTCTGTGTTTCATCGTCAATAAGAAGGTCCAAGGGATACAGTAAACCTGATGTGAAGCATCGGAATCTATAACTAGTGTCACAGGAATGGTTCAAAACATAGTCAGTGAGAAGAGTCAGACTTCTTGTACTTAAGTCGGCATTGTGCCTTTTCTATTTAAATCCGATGCAATTTCTGTAGTTCGTCGCCAATAAGAGGGTCCAAAGGATACAGTAAACCTGAAGTGAATCATCGTAATCTATAACTAGTGTCATAGGAATGGTTCAAATCATAGTCAGTACGAAGAGTCAGTCTTCTTGTACTTAAGTCGGCATTGTGCCTTTTCTATGTAATTCCGATGCAATTTCTGTGTTTCATCGTCAATAAGAAGCTAAGAGGTATACAGTAATCCTGAAGTGAAGCATCGGAATCTGTAACTATTGTCACAGTAATGGTTCAAAACATAGTCAGTAAGAAGAGTCAGTCTTCTTGTACTTAAGTCGGCATTGTGCCTTTTGTATTTAATTCCGATGCAATTTCTGTGTTTCATCGCCAATAAGAACGTCCAAGGGATACAGTGAACCTGAAGTGAAGCATCGGAATCTATAACTAGTGTCACAGGATTTGTTCAAATCATAGACAGTAGGAAGAGTCAGTCTTCATGTACTTAAGTCGGCATTGTGCCTTTTCTATTTAATTCCGATGCAATTTCTGTGTTCCATCGTCAATAGGAAGGTCAGAGGGATACAGTAAATCCGAAGTGAAGCATCGGAATCTGTAACTAGCGTCACAGGAATGGTTCAAATCATAGACAGTAAGAAGAGTCAGTCTTCTTGTACTTATGTCGGCATTGTGCCTTATCTATTTAATTCCGATGCAATTTCTGTGTTCCATCGTCAATAAGAAGGTCCAAGGAATACAGTAAACCTGAGGTGAAGCGTCGGAATATATAACTAGTGTCAGAGGAATGGTTCAAAACATTGTCAGTAAGAAGAGTCAGTCTTCTTGTACTTAAGTAGGCATTGTGCAATTTCTACTTAATTCCGATGCAATATCTGTGTTTCATCGTCAATAAGAAGGTCAGAGGGATACAGTAAACCTTAAGTGAAGCATCGGAATCGATATCTAGTGTCACAGGAATGGTTCAAAACATAGACAGTAAGAAGGGTCAGTCTTATTGTACTTAAGTCGGCATTGTGCCTTTTATATTTAATTCCGATGCAATTTCTGTGTTTCATCGTCAATAAGAAGGTCCAAGGGATACAGTAAACCTGTAGTGAAGCATCGGAATTTATAACTAGTGTCACAGGAATGGTTCAAACATAGACAAAAAGAAGAGTCTGTCTTCTTGTACTTAAGTCGGCATTGTGAATTTTGTATTTAATTCCGATACAATTTCTGTGATTCATCGTCAATAAGAAAGTCAGAGTTATACAGTTAACCTGAAGTGAAGCATCGGAATCTATAACTAGTGTCACAGGAATGGTGCAAAACAGTCAGTAAGAAGAGTCAGTCTTCTTGTACTTAAGTCGGCATTGTGCCTTTTGTATTTAGTTCCGATGCAATTTCTGTGTTTCATCGTCAATAAGAAGGTCCTAGGGATAGAGTAAACCTGAAGTGAAGAATCGGAATGTATAACTAGTGTCACAGGAATGGTGCATAACATAGTCAGTAAGAAGAGTCAGTCTTCTTGTACTTAAGTCGGCATTGTGCCTTTTCTATGTAATTCCGATGCAATTTCTGTGTTTCATCGTCAATAAGAAGGTCAGAGGGATACGGTAAACCTGAAGTGAAGCATCGGAATCTATAACTAGTGTCACAGGAATGGTTCAAAACATAGTCAGTAAGAAGAGTCTGTCTTCTTGTACTTACGTCGGCATTGTGCCTATTGTATTTAATTCCGATGCAATATCTGTGTTTCATCGTCAATAAAAAGGTCAGAGGGATACAGTAAACCTGTACTGAAGCATCGGAATCTATAACTAGTGTCACAGGAATGTTTCCAAACATAGTCAGTAAGAAGAGTCAGTCTTCTTGCACTTAATTTGGCATTGTGCCTTTTCTATTTATTTCCGATGAAATTTCTGTGTTTCATCGTGAATAAGAAGGTCCAAGGGATACAGTAAACCTGAATTGAATCATCGGAATCTATAACTAGTGTCACAGGAATGGTTCAAAACATAGTCAGTACGAAGAGTTGGTCTTCTTGTACTTAAGTCGGCATTGTGCCTTTTGTATTTAATTCCGATGCAATTTCTGTGTTTCATCGTCAATAAGAAGGTCAGAGGGATACCGTAAACCTGAAGTGAGGCATCGGAATCTATAACTGGTGTCACAGGAATGGTTCATATCATAGACAGTAGGAAGAGTCAGTCGTCTTGTACTTATGTCGGTATTGTGACTTTTCTATTTAATTCCGATGCAATTTCTGTATTTCGTCGCCAATAAAATGGTCCAAAGGATACAGCAAACCAGAAGTAAAGCATCGAAATCTATAACTAAAGTCACAGGAATCGTTCAAATCATAGACAGTAGGAAGAGGCAGTATTCTTGTACTTAAGTCGGCATTGTGCCTTTTATATTTAATTCCGATGCAATTTCTGTGTTTCAGCGTCAATAAGAAGGTCAGAGGGATACAGTAACCCTGAAGTGAGGCATCGGAATCTGTAACTAATGTCACAGGAATGGTTCAAATCAGAGACGGTAAGAGGAGTCAGTCTTCTTATACTTAAGCCGGCATTGTGCCTTTTCTATTTAATTTCGATGCAATTTCTGTGTTTCATCGTCAATAAGAAGGTCCAAGGGATACAGTAAACCTGATGTGAAGCATCGGAATCTATAACTAGTGTCACAGGAATGGTTCAAAACATAGACTGTAAGAGGAGTCAGTCTAGTCGTACTTAAGTCAGCATTGTGCCTTTTCTATTTAACTCCGATGCAATTTCTGTGTTTCATCGTCAATAAGAAGGTCCAAGGGATACAGCATACCTGAAGTGAATCATCGTAATCTATAACTAGTGTCACAGGAATGGTTCAAAACATAGACAGTAAGAGGAGTCGGTCTTCTTGTACTTAAGTCGGCATTGTGGCTTTTGTATTTAATTCCGATGCAATTTCTGTGTTTCATCGTCAATAAGAAGGTCAGAGGGATACAGTAAACCTGAAGTGAAGCATCGGAATCTACTACTAGTGTCTCTGGAATGGTTCAAAACAGTCAGTAAGAAGAGTCAGTCTTCTTGTACTTAAGTCGTCATTGCGCCTTTTGCATTTAATTCCGATGCAATATCTGTGTTTCTTCGTCAATTAGAAGGTCCAAGGGATACAGTAAAACAGATGTTAAGCATCGGAATGTATAACTAGTGTCACAGGAATGGTTCAAAACACAGTTAGTACGAAGAGTCAGTCTTCTTGTACTTTAGTCGGCATTGCGCCTATTGTATTTAATTCCGATGCAATTTCTGTATTTCATCGTCAATAAGAATGTCAGAGGCATACAGTAAACCTGTAGTGAAGCATCGGAATCTATAACTAGTGTCACAGGAATAGTTCAAAACGTAGACAGTAAGAAGTGTCAGTCTTCTTGTACTTAAGTCGGCATTGTGCCTTTTGTATTTAATTCCGATGCAATTTCTGTGTTTCATCGTCAATAAGAAGGTGCAAGGGATACAGTATACCTGAAGTGAAACATCGGAATCTATAACTAGTGTCACAGGAATGGTACAAAACATAGACAGTAAGAGGAGTCGGTCTTCTTGTACTTAAGTCGGCATTGTGGCTTTTGTATTTAATTCCGATGCAATTTCTGTGTTTCATCGTCAATAAGAAGGTCAGAGGGATACAGTAAACCTGAAGTGAAGCATCGGAATCTACTACTAGTGTCACTGGAATGGTTCAAAACAGTCAGTAAGAAGAGTCAGTCTTCTTGTACTTAAGTCGTCATTGCGCCTTTTGCATTTAATTCCGATGCAATATCTGCATTTCTTCGTCAATTAGAAGGTCCAAGGGATACAGTAAAACAGATGTTAAGCATCGGAATGTATAACTAGTGTCACAGGAATGGTTCAAAACATAGTGAGTAAGAAGAGTCAGTCTCCTTGTACTTAAGTCGGCATTATGCCCATTTCAAGTTAATTCCGATGCAATTACTGTGTTGCATCGTCAATAAGAAGGTCAGTGGGATACAGTAAACCTGAAGTGAAGCATCGGAATCTATAACTAGTGTCACAGGATTTGTTCAAATCATAGACAGTAGGAAGAGTCAGTCTTCATGTACTTAAGTCGGCATTGTGCCTTTTCTTTTTAATTCCGATGCAATTTCTGTGTTCCATCGTCAATAGGAAGGTTAGAGGGATACAGTAAATCCGAAGTGAAGCATCGGAATCTGTAACTAGCGTCACAGGAATGGTTCAAATCATAGACAGTAAGAAGAGTCAGTCTTCTTGTACTTAAGTCGGCATTGTGCCTTATCTATTTAATTCCGATGCAATTTCTGTGTTCCATCGTCACTAAGAAGGTCCAAGGAATACAGTAAACCTGAGGTGAAGCGTCGGAATATATAACTAGTGTCAGAGGAATGGTTCAAAACATTGTCAGTAAGAAGAGTCAGTCTTCTTGTACTTAAGTAGGCATTGTGCAATTTCTACTTAATTCCGATGCAATATCTGTGTTTCATCGTCAATAAGAAGGTCAGAGGGATACAGTAAACCTTAAGTGAAGCATCTGAATCGATAACTAGTGTCACAGGAATGGTTCAAAACATAGACAGTAAGAAGGGTCAGTCTTATTGTACTTAAGTCGGCATTGTGCCTTTTATTAATTCCGATGCAATTTCTGTGTTTCATCGTCAATAAGAAAGTCCAAGGGATACAGTAAACCTGTAGTGAAGCATCGGAATTTATAACTAGTGTCACAGGAATGGTTCAAACATAGACAGTAAGAAGAGTCAGTCTTCTTGTACTTAAGTCGGCATTGTGCCTTATCTATTTAATTCCGATGCAATTTCTGTGTTCCATCGTCAATAAGAAGGTCCAAGGAATACAGTAAACCTGAGGTGAAGCGTCGGAATATATAACTAGTGTCAGAGGAATGGTTCAAAACATTTTCAGTAAGAAGAGTCAGTCTTCTTGTACTTAAGTAGGCATTGTGCAATTTCTACTTAATTCCGATGCAATATCTGTGTTTCATCGTCAATAAGAAGGTCAGAGGGATACAGTAAACCTTAAGTGAAGCATCGGAATCGATAACTAGTGTCACAGGAATGGTTCAAAACATAGACAGTAAGTAGGGTCAGTCTTATTGTACTTAAGTCGGCATTGTGCCTTTTATTAATTCCGATGCAATTTCTGTGTTTCATCGTCAATAAGAAGGTCCAAGGGATACAGTAAACCTGTAGTGAAGCATCGGAATTTATAACTAGTGTCACAGGAATGGTTCAAACATAGACAAAAAGAAGAGTCTGTCTTCTTGTACTTAAGTCGGCATTGTGAATTTTGTATTTAATTCCGATACAATTTCTGTGATTCATCGTCAATAAGAAAGTCAGAGTTATACAGTTAACCTGAAGTGAAGCATCGGAATCTATAACTAGTGTCACAGGAATGGTGAAAAACAGTCAGTAAGAAGAGTCAGTCTTCTTGTACTTAAGTCGGCATTGTGCCTTTTGTATTTAGTTCCGATGCAGTTTCTGTGTTTCATCGTCAATAAGAAGGTCCTAGGGATAGAGTAAACCTGAAGTGAAGAATCGTAATGTATAACTAGTGTCGCAGGAATGGTGCATAACATAGTCAGTAAGAAGAGTCAGTCTTCTTGTACTTAAGTTGGCATTGTGCCTTTTCTATGTAATTCCGATGCAATTTCTGTGTTTCATCGTCAATAAGAAGGTCAGAGGGATACGGTAAACCTGAAGTGAAGCATCGGAATCTATAACTAGTGTCACAGGAATGGTTCAAAACATAGTCAGTAAGAAGAGTCTGTCTTCTTGTACTTACGTCGGCATTGTGCCTATTGTATTTAATTCCGATGCAATATCTGTGTTTCATCGTCAATAAGAAGGTCAGAGGGATACACTAAACCTGTACTGAAGCATCGGAGTCTATAACTAGTGTCACAGGAATGTTTCCAAACATAGTCAGTAAGAAGAGTCAGTCTTCTTGCACTTAATTTGGCATTGTGCCTTTTCTATTTATTTCCGATGAAATTTCTGTGTTTCATCGTGAATAAGAAGGTCCAAGGGATACAGTAAACCTGAATTGAATCATCGGAGTCTATAACTAGTGTCACAGGAATGGTTCAAAACATAGTCAGTACGAAGAGTTGGTCTTCTTGTACTTAAGTCGGCATTGTGCCTTTTGTATTTAATTCCGATGCAATTTCTGTGTTTCATCGTCAATAAGAAGGTCAGAGGGATACCGTAAACCTGAAGTGAGGCATCGGAATCTATAACTGGTGTCACAGGAATGGTTCATATCATAGACAGTAGGAAGAGTCAGTCGTCTTGTACTTATGTCGGTATTGTGACTTTTCTATTTAATTCCGATGCAATTTCTGTATTTCGTCGCCAATAAAATGGTCCAAAGGATACAGCAAACCAGAAGTAAAGCATCGAAATGTATAACTAAAGTCACAGGAATCGTTCAAATCATAGACAGTAGGAAGAGGCAGTATTCTTGTACTTAAGTCGGCATTGTGCCTTCTATATTTAATTCCGATGCAATTTCTGTGTTTCAGCGTCAATAAGAAGGTCAGAGGGATACAGTAACCCTGAAGTGAGGCATCGGAATCTGTAACTAATGTCACAGGAATGGTTCAAATCAGAGACAGTAAGAGGAGTCAGTCTTCTTATACTTAAGCCGGCATTGTGCCTTTTCTATTTAATTTCGATGCAATTTCTGTGTTTCATCGTCAATAAGAAGGTCCAAGGGATACAGTAAACCGGATGTGAAGCATCGGAATCTATAACTAGTGTCACAGGAATGGTTCAAAACATAGACTGTAAGAGGAGTCAGTCTAGTCGTACTTAAGTCAGCATTGTGCCTTTTCTATTTAACTCCGATGCAATTTCTGTGTTTCATCGTCAATAAGAAGGTCCAAGGGATACAGCATACCTGAAGTGAATCATCGTAATCTATAACTAGTGTCACAGGAATGGTTCAAAACATAGACAGTAAGAGGAGTCGGTCTTCTTGTACTTAAGTCGGCATTGTGGCTTTTGTATTTAATTCCGATGTAATTTCTGTGTTTCATCGTCAATAAGAAGGTCAGAGGGATACAGTAAACCTGAAGTGAAGCATCGGAATCTACTACTAGTGTCACTGGAATGGTTCAAAACAGTCAGTAAGAAGAGTCAGTCTTCTTGTACTTAAGTCGTCATTGCGCCTTTTGCATTTAATTCCGATGCAATATCTGTGTTTCTTCGTCAATTAGAAGGTCCAAGGGATACAGTAAAACAGATGTTAAGCATCGGAATGTATAACTAGTGTCACAGGAATGGTTCAAAACATAGTTAGTACGAAGAGTCAGTCTTCTTGTACTTTAGTCGGCATTGCGCCTATTGTATTTAATTCCGATGCAATTTCTGTATTTCATCGTCAATAAGAATGTCAGAGGCATACAGTAAACCTGTAGTGAAGCATCGGAATCTATAACTAGTGTCACAGGAATAGTTCAAAACGTAGACAGTAAGAAGTGTCAGTCTTCTTGTACTTAAGTCGGCATTGTGCCTTTTGTATTTAATTCCGATGCAATTTCTGTGTTTCATCGTCAATAAGAAGGTGCAAGGGATACAGTTTACCTGAAGTGAAACATCGGAATCTATAACTAGTGTCACAGGAACGGTTCAAAACATAGACAGTAAGAGGAGTCGGTCTTCTTGAACTTAAGTCGGCATTGTGGCTTTTGTATTTAATTCCGATGCAATTTCTGTGTTTCATCGTCAATAAGAAGGTCAGAGGGATACAGTAAACCTGAAGTGAAGCATCGGAATCTACTACTAGTGTCACTGGAATGGTTCAAAACAGTCAGTAAGAAGAGTCAGTCTTCTTGTACTTAAGTCGTCATTGCGCCTTTTGCATTTAATTCCGATGCAATATCTGTGTTTCTTCGTCAATTAGAAGGTCCAAGGGATACAGTAAAACAGATGTTAAGCATCGGAATGTATAACTAGTGTCACAGGAATGGTTCAAAACATAGTGAGTAAGAAGAGTCAGTCTTCTTGTACTTAAGTCGGCATTATGCCCATTTCAAGTTAATTCCGATGCAATTACTGTGTTGCATCGTCAATAAGAAGGTCAGTGGGATACAGTAAACCTGAAGTGAAGCAGCGGAATCTGTAACTAGTGTCACAGGATTGGTTCAAATCATAGACAGTAGGAGGAGTCAGTCTTCATGTACTTAAGTCGGCATTGTGCCTTTTCTATTTAATTCCGATGCAATTTCTGTGTCTCATCGTCAATAGGAAGGTCAGAGGGATTCAGTATATCCGAACTGAAGCATCGGAATCTGTAACTAGCGCCACAGGAATGGTTCAAAACATAGACAGTAAGAAGAGTCAGTCTTCTTGTACTTAAGTCGGCATTGTGCCTTATCTATTTAATTCCGATGCACTTTCTGTGTTTCATCGTCAATAAGAAGGTCCAAGGAATACAGTAAACCTGAAGTGAAGCATCGGAATACATAACTAGTGTCAGAGGAATGGTTGAAAACATAGTCAGTAAGAAGAGTCAGTCTTCTTGTACTTAAGTCGGCATTGTGCAATTTCTACTTAATTCCGATGCAATATCTGTGTTTCATCGTCAATAAGAAGGTCAGAGGGATACAGTAAATCCGAACTGAAGCATCGGAATCTGTAACTAGCGTCACAGGAATGGTTCAAAACATAGACAGTAAGAAGAGTCAGTCTTCTTGTACTTAAGTCGGCATTATGCCTCATCTATTTAATTCCGATGCAATTTCTGTGTTTCATCGTCAATAAGAAGGTCCAAGGGATACAGTAAACCTGAAGTGAAGCATCGGAATTTATGACTAGTGTCACAGGAATAGTTCAAAACATAGACAAAAAGAAGAGTCAGTCTTCTTGTACTTAAGTCGGCATTGTGAATTTTGTATTTAATTCCGATACAATTTCTGTGATTCATCGTCAATAAGAAAGTCAGAGTTATACAGTTAACCTGAAGTGTAGCATCGGAATCTATAACTAGTGTCACAGGAATGGTGCAAAACAGTCAGTAAGAAGACTCAGTGTTCTAGTATTTAAGTCGGCATTGTGCCTATTGTATTTAGTTTCCATGCAATTTCTGTGTTTCATCGTCAATAAGAAGGTCCTAGAAATAGAGTAAACCTGAAGTGAAGCATCGGAATGTATAACTAGTGTCACAGGAATGGTTCAAAACATAGTCGTAAGAAGAGTCAGTCTTCTTGTACTTAAGTCGGCATTGTGCCTTTTTTATTGAATTCCGATGCAATTTCTGTGTCTCAACGTCAATAAGAAGGTCAGAGGGATACAGTGAACCTGAAGTGAAGCATCGGAATCTATAACCAGTGTCACAGGAATGGTTCAAAACAGTCAGTAAGAAGAGTCAGTCTTCTTGTACATAAGTCGGCATTGTGCATTTTGTATTTAATTCCGATGCAATTTCTGTTTCATCGCCAATAAGAAGCTCAGGGGGATACAGTAAATCTGAAGTGAAGCATCGGAATCTATAACTAGTGTCACAGGAATTTTTCAAAACATAGTCAGTAAGATGAGTCAGTCTTCTTGTACTTAAGTCGGCATTATGCCTTTTTCAATTTAATGCCGATGCAATTACTGTGTTTCATCGTCAATAAGAAGGTCAGAGGGATACAGTAAACCTGAAGAGAAGCATCGGAATCTCTATCTAGTGTCACAGGAATGGTTCAAACATAGTCAGTAAGAAGAGTCAGTCTTCTTGTACTTAAGTAGGCATTGTGCCTTTTGTATTTAATTCCGATGCAATATCTGTGATTCAACGTCAATAACAAGGTCCAAGGGATACAGTAAACCTGAAGTGAAGCATCGGATTCTGTAACTAGCGTCACAGGAATGGTTCAAAACATAGTCAGTAAGACGAGATAGTCTTATTGTACTTTAGTCGGCATTGTGACTTTTCTATTTAATTCCGAAGCAATTTCTGTGTTTCATCGTCAATAAGTACGTCCAAGGGATACTGTGAACCTGAAGTGAAGCATCTGAATCTATAACTAGTGTCACAGGATTGGCTCAAATCATAGACAGTAGGCAGAGTCAGTCTTCATGTACTTAAGTCGGCATTGTGCCTTTACTATTTAATACCGATGCAATTTCTGTGTTTCTTCGTCAATAAGAAGGTCAGAGGGATACAGTAAATCCGAAGTGAAGCATCGGAATCTGTAACTAGCGTCACAAGAATGGTTCAAAACATAGACAGTAAGAAGAGTCAGTCTTCTTGTACTTAAGTCGGCATTGTGCCTTTTCCATTTAATTCCGATGCAATTTCTGTGTTTCATCGTCAATAAGAAGGTCCACGGAATACAGTAAATCTGAAGTGAAGCATCGGAATCTATAACTAGTGTCACAGGAATGGTTCAAAACATAGACAGTAACAAGAGTCAGTCTTCTTGTACTTAGGTCGGCATTGTGCCTTTTCTATTTAAGTTCGATGCAATTTCTGTGTTTCATCGTCAATAGGAAGGTCAGAGGGATACAGTAAACCTGAAGTGAAGCATCGGAATCTATAACTAGTGTCAGAGGAGTGGTTCAAATCATAGTCAGTAAGAAGAGTCAGTCTTCTTGTACTTAAGTCGGCATTGTTCAATCTCTATTTAATTCCGATGCAATTTCTGTGTTTCATCGTCAATAAGAAGGTCAGAGGTATACAGTAAACCTGAAGTGAATCATCGGAATCTATAACTAGTATCACAGAATTGGTTCAAAACATAGTCAGTACGAAGAGTCAGTCTTCTTGTACTTAAGTCGGCATTGTGCCTTTTGTATTTAATTCCGATGCAATTTCTGTGTTTCATCGTCAATAAGAAGGACAGAGGGATACGGTAAACCTGAACTGAAGCATCGGAATCTATAACTAGTGTCACAGGAATGGTTCAAAACATAGTCAGTAAGAAGAGTCAGTCTTCTTGTACTTAAGTCGGCATTGTGCCTTTTGTATTTAATTCCGATGCAATTTCTGCTTTTCATCGTCAATAAGAAGGTCAGAGGGATACAGTAAACCTGAAGGGAAGCATCGGAATCTCTAACTAGTGTCACAGGAATGGTTCAAAACATAGTCAGTAAGAAGAGTCAGTCTTCTTGTACTTAAGTCGGCATTGTGCCTTTTGAATTTAAGTCCGACGCAATTTCTGTTTTTCATCGTCAATAAGAAGGTCAAATGGATACAGTAAACCTGAAGGGAAACATCGGAATCTCTAACTAGTGTCACAGGAATGGATCAAACATAGACAGTAGGAAGAGACAGTCATTTTGTACTTAAGTCGGTATTGTGCCTATTGTATTTAACTTCGATGCACTGTCAGCGTATCATCGTCAATAAGATGATCGAAGGGATACAGTAAACCTGAAATGAAGCATCGGAATCTATAACTAGTGTCACAGGAATGGTTCAAAACATAGACAGTAGGAAGATCCAGTATACATGTACTTAAGTCTTCATCGTCCTTTTTGTATTTATTTCCGATGCAATTTCTGTGTTTCATCGTCAATAAGAAGGTCAGAGGGATACAGTAAACCTGAAGTGAAGCATCGGAATCTATAACTAGTGTCACAGGAATGGTTCAAAACATAGTCAGTAAGAAGAGTCAGTCTTCTTGTACTTAAGTCGGCATTGAGCCTTTTGTATTTAGTTCCGATACAATTTCTGTGATTCATCGTCAATAAGAATGTCAGAGGGATACAGTAAACCTGAAGTGAAGCATCGGAATCTATAACTAGTGTCACAGGAATGGTTCAAAACAGTCAGTAAGAAGAGTCAGTCTTCTTGTACATAAGTCGTCATTGAGCCTTTTGTATTTAATTCCGATGCAATTTCTGTGTTTCATCGTCAATAAGAAGGTCAGAGGGATACAGTAAACCTGATGTGAAGCATCGGAATCTATAACTAGTGTCACAGGAATGGTTCAAAGCATAGTCAGTAAAAAGAGTCAGTCTTCTTGTACTTAAGTCGGCATTGTGCCTTATCTATTTAATTCCGATGCAATTTCTGTGTTCCATCGTCAATAAGAAGGTCCAAGGAATACAGTAAACCTGAGGTGAAGCGTCGGAATATATAACTAGTGTCAGAGGAATGGTTCAAAACATTTTCAGTAAGAAGAGTCAGTCTTCTTGTACTTAAGTAGGCATTGTGCAATTTCTACTTAATTCCGATGCAATATCTGTGTTTCATCGTCAATAAGAAGGTCAGAGGGATACAGTAAACCTTAAGTGAAGCATCGGAATCGATAACTAGTGTCACAGGAATGGTTCAAAACATAGACAGTAAGTAGGGTCAGTCTTATTGTACTTAAGTCGGCATTGTGCCTTTTATTAATTCCGATGCAATTTCTGTGTTTCATCGTCAATAAGAAGGTCCAAGGGATACAGTAAACCTGTAGTGAAGCATCGGAATTTATAACTAGTGTCACAGGAATGGTTCAAACATAGACAAAAAGAAGAGTCTGTCTTCTTGTACTTAAGTCGGCATTGTGAATTTTGTATTTAATTCCGATACAATTTCTGTGATTCATCGTCAATAAGAAAGTCAGAGTTATACAGTTAACCTGAAGTGAAGCATCGGAATCTATAACTAGTGTCACAGGAATGGTGCAAAACAGTCAGTAAGAAGAGTCAGTCTTCTTGTACTTAAGTCGGCATTGTGCCTTTTGTATTTAGTTCCGATGCAATTTCTGTGTTTCATCGTCAATAAGAAGGTCAGAGGGATACACTAAACCTGTACTGAAGCATCGGAGTCTATAACTAGTGTCACAGGAATGTTTCCAAACATAGTCAGTAAGAAGAGTCAGTCTTCTTGCACTTAATTTGGCATTGTGCCTTTTCTATTTATTTCCGATGAAATTTCTGTGTTTCATCGTGAATAAGAAGGTCCAAGGGATACAGTAAACCTGAATTGAATCATCGGAGTCTATAACTAGTGTCACAGGAATGGTTCAAAACATAGTCAGTACGAAGAGTTGGTCTTCTTGTACTTAAGTCGGCATTGTGCCTTTTGTATTTAATTCCGATGCAATTTCTGTGTTTCATCGTCAATAAGAAGGTCAGAGGGATACCGTAAACCTGAAGTGAGGCATCGGAATCTATAACTGGTGTCACAGGAATGGTTCATATCATAGACAGTAGGAAGAGTCAGTCGTCTTGTACTTATGTCGGTATTGTGACTTTTCTATTTAATTCCGATGCAATTTCTGTATTTCGTCGCCAATAAAATGGTCCAAAGGATACAGCAAACCAGAAGTAAAGCATCGAAATGTATAACTAAAGTCACAGGAATCGTTCAAATCATAGACAGTAGGAAGAGGCAGTATTCTTGTACTTAAGTCGGCATTGTGCCTTTTATATTTAATTCCGATGCAATTTCTGTGTTTCAGCGTCAATAAGAAGGTCAGAGGGATACAGTAACCCTGAAGTGAGGCATCGGAATCTGTAACTAATGTCACAGGAATGGTTCAAATCAGAGACAGTAAGAGGAGTCAGTCTTCTTATACTTAAGCCGGCATTGTGCCTTTTCTATTTAATTTCGATGCAATTTCTGTGTTTCATCGTCAATAAGAAGGTCCAAGGGATACAGTAAACCTGATGTGAAGCATCGGAATCTATAACTAGTGTCACAGGAATGGTTCAAAACATAGACTGTAAGAGGAGTCAGTCTAGTCGTACTTAAGTCAGCATTGTGCCTTTTCTATTTAACTCCGATGCAATTTCTGTGTTTCATCGTCAATAAGAAGGTCCAAGGGATACAGCATACCTGAAGTGAATCATCGTAATCTATAACTAGTGTCACAGGAATGGTTCAAAACATAGACAGTAAGAGGAGTCGGTCTTCTTGTACTTAAGTCGGCATTGTGGCTTTTGTATTTAATTCCGATGTAATTTCTGTGTTTCATCGTCAATAAGAAGGTCAGAGGGATACAGTAAACCTGAAGTGAAGCATCGGAATCTACTACTAGTGTCACTGGAATGGTTCAAAACAGTCAGTAAGAAGAGTCAGTCTTCTTGTACTTAAGTCGTCATTGCGCCTTTTGCATTTAATTCCGATGCAATATCTGTGTTTCTTCGTCAATTAGAAGGTCCAAGGGATACAGTAAAACAGATGTTAAGCATCGGAATGTATAACTAGTGTCACAGGAATGGTTCAAAACATAGTTAGTACGCAGAGTCAGTCTTCTTGTACTTTAGTCGGCATTGCGCCTATTGTATTTAATTCCGATGCAATTTCTGTATTTCATCGTCAATAAGAATGTCAGAGGCATACAGTAAACCTGTAGTGAAGCATCGGAATCTATAACTAGTGTCACAGGAATAGTTCAAAACGTAGACAGTAAGAAGTGTCAGTCTTCTTGTACTTAAGTCGGCATTGTGCCTTTTGTATTTAATTCCGATGCAATTTCTGTGTTTCATCGTTAATAAGAAGGTGCAAGGGATACAGTTTACCTGAAGTGAAACATCGGAATCTATAACTAGTGTCACAGGAACGGTTCAAAACATAGACAGTAAGAGGAGTCGGTCTTCTTGAACTTAAGTCGGCATTGTGGCTTTTGTATTTAATTCCGATGCAATTTCTGTGTTTCATCGTCAATAAGAAGATCAGAGGGATACAGTAAACCTGAAGTGAAGCATCGGAATCTACTACTAGTGTCACTGGAATGGTTCAAAACAGTCAGTAAGAAGAGTCAGTCTTCTTGTACTTAAGTCGTCATTGCGCCTTTTGCATTTAATTCCGATGCAATATCTGTGTTTCTTCGTCAATTAGAAGGTCCAAGGGATACAGTAAAACAGATGTTAAGCATCGGAATGTATAACTAGTGTCACAGGAATGGTTCAAAACATAGTGAGTAAGAAGAGTCAGTCTTCTTGTACTTAAGTCGGCATTATGCCCATTTCAAGTTAATTCCGATGCAATTACTGTGTTGCATCGTCAATAAGAAGGTCAGTGGGATACAGTAAACCTGAAGTGAAGCAGCGGAATCTGTAACTAGTGTCACGGGATTGGTTCAAATCATAGACAGTAGGAGGAGTCAGTCTTCATGTACTTAAGTCGGCATTGTGCCTTTTCTATTTAATTCCGATGCAATTTCTGTGTCTCATCGTCAATAGGAAGGTCAGAGGGATACAGTATATCCGAACTGAAGCATCGGAATCTGTAACTAGCGCCACAGGAATGGTTCAAAACATAGACAGTAAGAAGAGTCAGTCTTCTTGTACTTAAGTCGGCATTGTGCCTTATCTATTTAATTCCGATGCACTTTCTGTGTTTCATCGTCAATAAGAAGGTCCAAGGAATACAGTAAACCTGAAGTGAAGCATCGGAATACATAACTAGTGTCAGAGGAATGGTTGAAAACATAGTCAGTAAGAAGAGTCAGTCTTCTTGTACTTAAGTCGGCATTGTGCAATTTCTACTTAATTCCGATGCAATATCTGTGTTTCATCGTCAATAAGAAGGTCAGAGGGATACAGTAAATCCGAACTGAAGCATCGGAATCTGTAACTAGCGTCACAGGAATGGTTCAAAACATAGACAGTAAGAAGAGTCAGTCTTCTTGTACTTAAGTCGGCATTATGCCTCATCTATTTAATTCCGATGCAATTTCTGTGTTTCATCGTCAATAAGAAGGTCCAAGGGATACAGTAAACCTGAAGTGAAGCATCGGAATTTATGACTAGTGTCACAGGAATAGTTCAAAACATAGACAAAAAGAAGAGTCAGTCTTCTTGTACTTAAGTCGGCATTGTGAATTTTGTATTTAATTCCGATACAATTTCTGTGATTCATCGTCAATAAGAAAGTCAGAGTTATACAGTTAACCTGAAGTGTAGCATCGGAATCTATAACTAGTGTCACAGGAATGGTGCAAAACAGTCAGTAAGAAGACTCAGTGTTCTAGTATTTAAGTCGGCATTGTGCCTATTGTATTTAGTTTCGATGCAATTTCTGTGTTTCATCGTCAATAAGAAGGTCCTAGGGATAGAGTAAACCTGAAGTGAAGCATCGGAATGTATAACTAGTGTCACAGGAATGGTTCAAAACATAGTCGTAAGAAGAGTCAGTCTTCTTGTACTTAAGTCGGCATTGTGCCTTTTTTATTGAATTCCGATGCAATTTCTGTGTCTCAACGTCAATAAGAAGGTCAGAGGGATACAGTGAACCTGAAGTGAAGCATCGGAATCTATAACCAGTGTCACAGGAATGGTTCAAAACAGTCAGTAAGAAGAGTCAGTCTTCTTGTACATAAGTCGGCATTGTGCATTTTGTATTTAATTCCGATGCAATTTCTGTTTCATCGCCAATAAGAAGCTCAGGGGGATACAGTAAATCTGAAGTGAAGCATCGGAATCTATAACTAGTGTCACAGGAATTTTTCAAAACATAGTCAGTAAGATGAGTCAGTCTTCTTGTACTTAAGTCGGCATTATGCCTTTTTCAATTTAATGCCGATGCAATTACTGTGTTTCATCGTCAATAAGAAGGTCAGAGGGATACAGTAAACCTGAAGAGAAGCATCGGAATCTCTATCTAGTGTCACAGGAATGGTTCAAACATAGTCAGTAAGAAGAGTCAGTCTTCTTGTACTTAAGTAGGCATTGTGCCTTTTGTATTTAATTTCGATGCAATATCTGTGATTCAACGTCAATAACAAGGTCCAAGGGATACAGAAAACCTGAAGTGAAGCATCGGATTCTGTAACTAGCGTCACAGGAATGGTTCAAAACATAGTCAGTAAGAAGACTCAGTCTTTTTGTACTTAAGTAGGCATTGTGTCTTTTGTATTTAATTCCGATGCAATATCTGTGTTTCATCGTCAATAAGAAGGTCCAAGGGATACAGTAAACCTGAAGTGAAGAATCGGAATCTGTAACTAGCGTCACAGGAGTGGTTCAAAGCATAGTCAGTAAGAAGAGTCAGTCTTCTTGTACTTAATTCGGCATTGTGCCTTTTCTATTTAATTCCGATGCAATTTCTGTGTTTCATCGTTAATAAGAACGTCCAAGGGATACAGTAAACCTGAAGTGAAGCATCGGATTCTGTAACTAGCGTCACAGGAATGGTTCAAAACACAGTCAGTAAGAAGAGTCAGTCTTCTTGTACTTAATTCGGCATTGTGCCTTTTCTATTTAATTCCGATGCAATTTCTGTGTTTCATCGTCAATAAGTACGTCCAAGGGATACTGTGAAAATGAAGTGAAGCATCTGAATCTATAACTAGTGTCACAGGATTGGTTCAAATCATAGACAGTAGGAAGAGTCAGTCTTCATGTACTTAAGTCGGCATTGTGCCTTTACTATTTAATAGCGACGCAATTTCTGTGTTTCTTCGTCAATAAGAAGGTCAGAGGGATACAGTAAATCCGAAGTGAAGCATTGGAATCTGTAACTAGCGTCACAAGAATGGTTCAAAACATAGACAGTAAGAAGAGTCAGTCTTCTTGTACTTAAGTCGGCATTGTGCCTTTTCCATTTAATTCCGATGCAATTTCTGTGTTTCATCATCAATAAGAAGGTCCACGGAATACAGTAAATCTGAAGTGAAGCATCGGAATCTATAACTAGTGTCACAGGAATGGTTCAAAACATAGACTGTAAGAAGAGTCAGTCTTCTTGTACTTAAGTCTGCATTGTGCCTTTTCTATTTAATTCCGATGCAATTTCTGTGTTTCATCGTCAATAAGAAGGTCAGAGGGATACAGTAAACCTGAAGTGAAGCATCGGAATCTATAACTAGTGTCAGAGGAATGGTTCAAATCATACTCAGTAAGAAGAGTCAGTCTGCTTGTACTTAAGTCGGCATTGTGCAATCTCTATTTAATTCCGATGCAATTTCTGTGTTTCATCGTCAATAAGAAGGTCAGAGGGATACAGTAGTCCTGAAGTGAAGCATCGGAATCTATAACTAGTGTCAGAGGAATGGTTCCGAAAATAGTCAGTAAGGGAGTCAGTCTCCTTGTACTTAAGTTGGCATTGTGCCTTTTCTATTTATTTCCGATGCAATTTCTGTGTTTCATCGTCAATAAGAAGGTCCACGGAATACAGTAAATCTGAAGTGAAGCATCGGAATCTAAAACTAGTGTCACAGGAATGGTTCAAAACATAGACAGTAAGAAGAGTCAGTCTTCTTGTACTTAAATCGGCATTGTGCCTTTTCTATTTAATTCCGATGCAATTTCTGTGTTTCATCGTCAATAACAAGGTCAGAGGGATACAGTAAACCTGAACTGAAGCATCGGAATCTATAACTAGTGTCACAGGAATGGTTCATAACATAGTCAGTAAGAAGAGTCAGTCTTCTTGTACTTAAGTCGGCATTGTGCCTTTTGTATTTAATTCCGATGCAATTTCTGTTTTTCATCGTCAATAAGAAGGTCAGAGGGATAAAGTAAACCTGAAGGGAAGCATCGGAATCTCTGACTAGTGTCACAGGTATGGTTCAAAACATAGAAAAAAAGAAGAGTCAGTCTTCTTGTACTTAAGTCGGCATTGTGAGTTTTGTATTTAATTCCCATACAATTTCTGTGATTCATCGTCAATAAGAATGTCAGAGGGATACAGTAAACCTGAAGTGAAGCATCGGAATCTCTAACTAGTGTCACAGGAATGGTTCAAAATATAGACAGTAGGAACAGTCAGTCTTCTTGTACTTAAATCGGCATTGTGCTTTTGTATTTAATTCCGATGCAATATCTGTGTTTCATCGTCAATAAGAATGTCCAAGGGATACAGTAAACCAGAAGTGAAGAAACGGAATCTGTAACTAGCGTCACAGGAGTGGTTCAAAACATAGTCAGTAAGAAGAGTCAGTCTTCTTGTACTTAAGTCGGCATTGTGCCTTTTGTATTCAATTCCGATGCAATTTCTGTTTTTCATCGTCAATAAGAAGGTCAAAGGGATACAGTAAACCTGAAGGGAAGCATCGGAATCTCTAACTAGTGTCACAGGAATGGTTCAAATATAGACAGTAGGAAGAGTCAGTCTTCTTGTACTTAAGTCGGTATTGTGCCTATTGTATTAACTCCGATGCACTATCAGCGTTTCATCGTCAATAAGGTGATCGAAAGGATACAGTAAACCTGAAATGAAGCATCGGAATCTATAACTAGTGTCACAGGAATGGTTCAAAACATAGTCAGTAGGAAGATTCAGTTTACATGTACTTAAGTCTGCATCGTGCATTTTGTATTTATTTCCAAAGCAAATTCTGTGTTTCATCGTCAATAAGAAGGTCAGAGGGATACAGTAAACCTGAAGTGAAGCATCGGAATCTATAACTAGTGTCACAGGATTGCTTCAAAAGATAGACAGTAAGAAGAGTCAGTCTTCTTGTACTTAATTCGGCATTGTGCCTTTTCTATTTAATTCCGATGCAATTTCTGTGTTTCATCGTCAAAAAGAAGGTCAGAGGGTTACAGTAAACCTGAAGTGAAGCATCGGAATCTATAACTAGTGTCACAGGAATGGTTCAAAATATAGACAGTAGGAACAGTCAGTCTTCTTGTACTTAAATCGGCATTGTGCCTTTTGTATTTAATTCCGATGCAATATCTGTGTTTCATCGTCAATAAGAAGGTCCAAGAGATACAGTAAACCAGAAGTGAAGAATCGGAATCTGTAACTAGCGTCACAGGAGTGGTTCAAAACATAGTCAGTAAGAAGAGTCAGTCTTCTTGTACTTAAGTCGGCATTGTGCCTTTTCTATTTAATTCCGATGCAATTTCTGTGTTTCGTCGTTAGTAAGAACGTCCGATAGATACAGTAAACCTGAAGTGAAGCATCGGAATCTATAACTAGTGTCACAGGAATGGTTCAATACAGTAAGTAAGAAGAGTCAGTCTTCTTGTACTTAAGTCGGCATTGTGCCTTTTCTATTTAATTCCGATGCATTTTCTGTGTTTCATCGATAATAAGAACGTCCAAGGGATACAGTAAACCTGAAGTGAAGCATCGGAATCTATAACTAGTGTCACAGGAATGGTTCAATACAGTAAGTAAGAAGAGTCAGTCTTCTTGTACTTAAGTCGGCATTGTGCATTTTGTTTTTAATTCCGATGCAATTTCTGTTTCATCGCCAATAAGAAGGTCAGAGGGATACAGTAAACCTGAAGTGAAGCTTTGGAATCTCTAACTAGTGTCACAGGAATGGTTCAAAACATAGTCTGTAAGAAGAGTCAGTCCTCTTGTACTTACGTCGGAATTGTGCCTTTTGTATTTCATTCCGATGCAATTTCGGTGTTTCATCGTCAATAAGAAGGCCCAAGGGATACAGTGAACCTGAAGTGAAGCTTTGGAATCTCTAACTAGTGTCAAAGGAATGGTTGCAAACATAGTCAGTAAGAGGAGTCAGTCTTCTTGTACTTAAGATGGCATTGTGCCGTTTCTATTTATTTCCGATGCAATTTCTGTGTTTCATCGTCAATAAGAAGGTCAGAGGGATACAGTAAACCTTAAGTGAAGCTTCGGAATCTATAACTAGTGTCACAGGAATGGTTGCAAACATAGTCAGTAAGAGGAGTCAGTCTTCTTGTACTTAAGTTGGCATTGTGCCGTTTCTATTTATTTCCGATGCAATTTCTGTGTTTCATCGTCAATAAGAAGGTCAGAGGGATACAGTAAACCTTAAGTGAAGCTTCGGAATCTATAACTAGTGTCACAGGAATGGTTCAAAACATAGACAGTAAGAAGGGTCAGTCTTCTTGTACTTAAGTCGGCATTGTGCCTTTTGTATTTAATTCCGATGCAATTTCTGTGTTTCATCGTCAATAAGAAGGTCCAAGGGATACAGTTAACCTGAAGTGAAGCATCGGAATTTATCACTAGTGTCACAGGAATGGTTCACAACATAGACAAAAAGAAGAGTCAGTCTTCTTGCACTTAAGTCGGCATTGTGCCTTTTGTATTTAATTCCGATACAACTTCTGTGTTTCATCGTTAATAAGAACGTCCAAGGGATACAGTAAACCTGAAGTGAAGCATCGGAATCTATAACTAGTGACACAGGAATGGTTAAAAACATAGACAGTAGGAAGAGTCAGTCCTCTTGTACTTAAGTCGGCATTGTGCCTTTTCTATTTAATTCCGATGCAATTACTGTATTTCATCGTCAATACGAAGGTCCAAGGTATACAGTAAACCTGAAGAAAAGCATCGGAATCTATAACTGGTTCCACAGGAATGGTTCAAATCATAGTCAGTAAGAAGAAACAGTCTTCTTGTACTTAAGTTGGCATTGTGCCTTTTGTATTTAATACCGATGCAATTTCTGTGTTTCATCGTCAAGAAGAAGGTCAGAGGGATACAGTGAAACCTGAAGTGAAGCATCGGAATCTATAACTAGTGTCACAGGAATGGTTCAAAACAGTCAGTAAGAAGAGTCAGTATTCTTGTACTTAAGTCGGCATTGTGCATTATGTATTTAATTCCGATGCAATTTATGTGTCATCGCGAATAAGAAGGTGAGAGGGATACAGTAAACCTGAAGTAAAGCATCGGAATCTATAACTAGTGTCACAAGAATGGTTCAAAACATAGTCAGTAAGAAGTGTCAGTCTTCTTGTACTTAAGTCGGCATTGTGCCTTTTGTATTTAATTCCGATGCAATTTCGGTGTTTCATCGTCAATAAGATGGTCCAAGGCATACAGTGAACCTGAAGTGAAGCTTTGGAATCTCTAACCAGTGTCACAGGAGTGGTTCAAACATAGACAGAAAGAGGAGTCAGTCTTCTTGTACTTACGTCGGCATTGTGCAATTTCTAATTAATTTCGATGCAATATCTGTATTTCATCGTCAATAAGAAGGTACAAGGGATACAGTAAACCTGAAGAGGAGCATCGGAATCTATAACTGGTTTCACAGGAATGGTTCAAATCATAGTAAGAAGAGACAGTCTTCTTGTACTTAAGTTGGCATTGTGCCTTTTGTATTTAATTCCGATGCAATTTCTGTGTTTCATCGTCAATAAGAAGGTCAGAGGGATACAGTGAAACCTCAAGTGAAGCATCGGAATCTATAACTAGTGTCACAGAAATGGTTCAAAACAGTCAGTAAGAAGAGTCAGTCTTCTTGTACTTAAGTCGGCATTGTGCATTACGTATTTAATTGCGATGCAATTTATATTTCATCGCGAATAAGAAGGTGAGAGGGATACAGTAAACCTGAAGTGAAGCATCGGAATCTATAACTAGTGTCAGAGGAATGGTTCAAAACATAGTCAGTAAGAAGAGTCAGTCTTCTTGTACTTAAGTCGGCATTGTGCCTTTTGTATTTAATTCAGATGCAAGTTCTGTGTTTCATCGTCAATAAGTAGGTCCAAGGGATATAGTAAATCTGGAGTGAATTATCGGAATCTGTAACTAGTGTCACAGGAATGGTTCAAAACATAGTCAGTACGAAGAGTCAGTCTTCTTGTACTTAAGTCGGCATTGTGCCTTTTGTATTTAATACTGATGCAATATCTGTGTTTCATTGTCAATAAGAAGGTCAGAGGGATACAGTAAACCTTAAGTGAAGCATCGGAATCTATAACTAGTGTCACAGGAATGGTTCAAACATAGACAGTAGGAAGGGTCAGTCTTCTTGTACTTAAGTCGGCATTGTGCCTTTTGTATTTAATTCCGATGCAATTTCTGTGTTTCATCGTCAATAAGAAGGTCCAAGGGATACAGTATACCTGAAGTGAAGCATCGGAATTTATAACTAGTGTCACAGGAATGGTTCACAACATAGACAAAAAGAAGAGTCAGTCTTCTTGTACTTAAGTCGGCATTGTGCCTTTTGTATTTAATTCCGATACAACTTCTGTGTATCATCGTTAATAAGAACGTCCAAGGGATACAGTAAACCTGAAGTGAAGCATCGGAATCTATAACTAGTGACACAGGAATGGTTCAAAACATAGACAGTAGGAAGAGTCAGTCTTCTTGTACTTAAGTCGGCATTGTGCCTTTTCTAATTAATTCCGATGCAATTTCTGTGTTTCATCGTCAATAAGAAGGTCAGAGGGATACAGTAACCCTGAAGTGGACCATCGGAATCTGTAACTAGTGTCAGAGGAGTGGTTCAAATCATAGTCAGTAAGAAGAGTCAGTCTTCTTGTACTTAAGTCGGCATTGTTCAATCTCTATTTAATTCCGATGCAATTTCTGTGTTTCATCGTCAATAAGAAGGTCAGAGGGAATCAGTAAACCTGAAGTGAATCATCGGAATCTATAACTAGTATCACAGAATTGGTTCAAAACATAGTCAGTACGAAGAGTCAGTCTTCTTGTACTTAAGTCGTCATTGTGCCTTTTGTATTTAATTCCGATGCAATTTCTGTGTTTCATCGTCAATAAGAAGGACAGAGGGATACAGTAAACCTTAAGTGAAGCATCTGAATCGATAACTAGTGTCACAGGAATAGTTCAAAACATAGACAGTAAGAAGGGTCAGTCTTCTTTTACTTAAGTCGGCATTGTGCCTTTTGTATTTAATTCCGATGCAATTTCTGTGTTTCATCGTCAATAAGAAGGTCAGAGGGATACAGTAAACCTGAACTGAAGCATCGGAATCTATTACTAGTGTCACAGGAATGGTTCAAAACATAGTCAGTAAGAAGAGTCAGTCTTCCTGTACTTAAGTCGGCATTGAGCCTTTTGTATTTAATTCCGATGCAATTTCTGCTTTTCATCGTCAATACGAAGGTCAGAGGGATACAGTAAACCTGAAGGGAAGCAACGGAATCTCTAACTAGTGTCACAGGAATGGTTCAAAACATAGTCAGTAAGAAGAGTCAATCTTCTTGTACTTAAGTCGACATTGTGCCTTTTGTATTTAAGTCCGATGCAATTTCTGTTTTTCATCGTCAATAAGAAGGTCAAATGGATACAGTAAACCTGAAGTGAAGCATCGGAATCTATAACTAGTGTCACAGGAATGGTTCAAATCATAGTCAGTAAGAAGAGTCAGTCTTCTTGTACTTAAGTCGGCATTGTGCCTTTTGTATTTAGTTCCGATACAATTTCTGTGATTCATCGTCAATAAGAATGTCAGAGGGATACAGTAAACCTGAAGTGAAGCATCGGAATCTATAACTAGTGTCACAGGAATGGTTCAAAACAGTCAGTAAGAAGAGTCAGTCTTCTTGTACATATGTCGTCATTGAGCCTTTTGTTTTTAATTCCGATGCAATTTCTGTGTTTCATCGTCAATAAGAACGACAGAGGGATACAGTAAACCTGATGTGAAGCATCGGAATCTATAACTAGTGTCACAGGAATGGTTCAAAGCATAGTCAGTAATAAGAGTCAGTCTTCTTGTACTTAAGTCGGCATTGTGCCTTTTGTATTTAATTCCGATGCAATTTCTGTTTTTCATGGTCAATAAGAAGGTCAAAGGGATACAGTAAACCTGAAGGGAAGCATCGGAATCTCTAACTAGTGTCACAGGAATGGTTCAAACATAGACAGTAGGAAGAGTCAGTCTTCTTGTACTTAAGTCGGTATTGTGCCTATTGTATTTAACTCCGATGCACTATCAGCGTTTCATCGTCAATAAGATGATCGAAGGGATACAGTAAACCTGAAATGAAGCATCGGAATCTATAACTAGTGTCACAGGAATGGTTCAAAACATAGTCAGTAAGAAGACTCAGTCTTTTTGTACTTAAGTAGGCATTGTGTCTTTTGTATTTAATTCCGATGCAATTTCTGTTTTACACCGTCAATAAGAAGGTCAGAGGGATACAGTAAACCTGAAGGGAAGCATCGGAATCTATAACTAGTGTCACAGGAATGGTTCAAACATAGACAGTAGGAAGAGTCAGTCTTCTTGTACTTAAGTCGGTATTGTGCCTATTGTATTAACTCCGATGCACTATCAGCGTTTCATCGTCAATAAGGTGATCGAAGGGATACAGTAAACCAGAAATGAAACATCGGAATCTATAACTAATGTCACAGGAATGGTTCAAAACATAGACAGTAGGAAGATTCAGTTTACATGTACTTAAGTCTGCATCGCGCTTTTTGTATTTATTTCCAAAGCAAATGCTGTGTTTCGTCGTCAATAAGAAGGTCAGAGGGATACAGCAAACCTGAAGTGAAGCATCGGAATCTATAACTAGTGTCACAGGAATGCTTCAAAGGATAGACAGTAAGAAGAGTCAGTCTTCTTGTACTTAATTCGGCATTGTGCCTTTTCTATTTAGTTCCGATGCAATTTCTGTGTTTCATCGTCAAAAAGAAGGTCAGAGGGTTACAGTAAACCTGAAGTGAAGCATCGGAATCTATAACTAGTGTCACAGGAATGGTTCAAAATATAGACAGTAGGAACAGTCAGTCTTCTTGTACTTAAGTCGGCATTGTGCCTTTTGTATTTAATTCCGATGCAATATCTGTGTTTCATCGTCAATAAGAAGGTCCAAGGGATACAGTAAACCTGAAATAAAGAATCGGAATCTGTAACTAGCGTCACAGGAGTGGTTCAAAACATAGTCAGTAAGAAGAGTCAGTCTTCTTGTACTCAAGTCGGCATTGTGCCTTTTCTATTTAATTCCGATGCAACTTCTGTGTTTCATCGTTGATAAGAACGTCCAAGGGATACAGTAAACCTGAAGTGAAGCATCGGAATCTATAACTAGTGTCACAGGAATGGTTCAATACAGTAAGTAAGAAGAGTCAGTCTTCTTGTACTTAAGTCGGCATTGTGCCTTTTCTATTTAATTCCGATGCAATTTCTGTTTTTCATCGTTAATAAGAACGTCCAAGGGATACAGTAAACCTGAAGTGAAGCATCGGAATCTATAACTAGTGTCACAGGAATGGTTCAATACAGTAAGTAAGAAGAGTCAGTCTTCTTGTACTTAAGTCGGCATTGTGCATTTTGTATTTAATTCCGATGCAATTTCTGTTTCATCGCCAATCAGAAGGTCAGAGGGATACAGTAAACCTGAAGTGAAGCTTTGGAATCTCTAACTAGTGTCACAGGAATGGTTCAAAACATAGTCAGTAAGAAGAGTCAGACCTCTTGTACTTACGTCGGAATTGTGCCTTTTGTATTTCATTCCGATGCAATTTCGGTGTTTCATCGTCAATAAGAAGGTCCAAGGGATACAGTGAACCTGAAGTGAAGCTTTGGAATCTCTAACTAGTGTCAAAGGAATGGTTGCAAACATAGTCAGTAAGAAGAGTCAGTCTTCTTGTACTGAAGTTGGCATTGTGCCGTTTCTATTTATTTCCGATGCAATTTCTGTGTTTCATCGTCAATAAGAAGGTCAGAGGGATACAGTAAACCTTAAGTGAAGCTTCGGAATCTATAACTAGTGCACAGGAATGGTTCAAAACATAGACAGTAAGAAGGGTCAGTCTTCTTGTACTTAAGTCGGCATTGTGCCTTTTGTATTTAATTCCGATGCAATTTCTGTGTTTCATCGTCAATAAGAAGGTCCAAGGGATACAGTAAACCTGAAGGGAAGCATCGGAATTTATAACTGGTGTCACAGGAATGGTTCACAACATAGACAAAAAGAAGAGTCAGTCTTCTTGTACTTAAGTCGGCATTGTGCCTTTTGTATTTAATTCCGATACAACTTCTGTGTTTCATCGTTAATAAGAACGTCCAAGGGATACAGTAAACCTGAAGTGAAGCATCGGAATCTATAACTAGTGACACAGGAATGGTTCAAAACATAGACAGTAGGAAGAGTCAGTTTTCTTGTACCTAAGTCGGCATTGTGCCTTTTCTATTTAATTCCGATACACTTTCTGCGTTTCATCGTCAATAAGAAGGTCAGAGGGTACCAGTAACCCTGAAGTGAACCATCGGAAACTGTAACTAGCGTCACAGGAATGGTTCGAAACATAGGCAGTAAGAAGAGTCAGTCTTCTTGTACTTAAGTCGGCATTGTGCCTTGTCTATTTAATTCCGATGCAATTTCTGTATTTCATCGTCAATACGAAGGTCCAAGGGATACAGTAAACCTGAAGAAAAACATCGGAATCTATAACTGGTTTCACAGGAATGATTCAAATCATAGTCAGTAAGAAGAAACAGTCTTCTTGTATTTAAGTTGGCATTGTGCATTTTGTATTTAATTCCGATGCAATATCTGTGTTTCATCGTCAATAAAAAGGTCCAAGGGATACAGTAAACCTGAAGTGAAGCATGGGAATCTATAACAAGTGTCACAGGAGTGGTTCAACACATAGTCAGTATGAAGAGTCAGTCTTCCTGTACTTACGTCGGCATTGTGCAATTTCTATATAATTCCGATGCAATATCTGTATTTCATCGTCAATAAGAAGGTACAAGGGATACAGTAAACCTGAACAGAAGCATCGGAATCTATAACTGGTTTCACAGGAATGGTTCAAATCATAGTCAGTAAGAAGAGTCAGTCTTCTTGTACTTAAGTTGGCATTGTGCCTTTAGTACTTAATTCCGATGCAATTTCTGTGTTTCATCGTCAATAAGAAGGTCAGAGGGATACAGTGAAACCTGAAGTGAAGCATCGGAATCTATAACTAGTGTCACAGGAATGGTTCAAAACAGTCAGTAAGAAGAGTCAGTCTTCTTGTACTTAAGTCGGCATTGTGCATTACGTATTTAATTGCGATGTAATTTATGTTTCATCGCGAATAAGAAGGTGAGAGGGATACAGTAAACCTGAAGTGAAGCATCGGGATCTATAACTAGTGTCACAGGAATGGTTCACAACATAGACAAAAAGAAGAGTCAGTCTTCTTGTACTTAAGTCGGCATTGTGCCTTTTGTATTTAATTCCGATACAACTTCTGTGTATCATCGTTAATAAGAACGTCCAAGGGATACAGTAAACCTGAAGTGAAGCATCGGAATCTATAACTAGTGACACAGGAATGGTTCAAAACATAGACAGTAGGAAGAGTCAGTCTTCTTGTACTTAAGTCGGCATTGTGCCTTTTCTATTTACTTCCGATGCAATTTCTGTGTTTCATCGTCAATAAGAAGGTCCAAGGGATACAGTAAACCTGAAGAGAAGCATCGGAATCTATAACTGGTTTCACAGGAATGGTAAAAATCATAGTCAGCAAGAAGAGTCAGTCTTCTTGTACTTAAGTTGGCATTGTGCCTTTTGTATTTAATTCCGATGCAATTTCTGTGTTTCATCGTCATTAAGAAGGTCAGAGGGATACAGTGAAACCTGAAGTGATGCATCGGAATCTATAACTAGTGTCACAGGAATGGTTCAAAACAGTCAGTAAGAAGAGTCAGGCTTCTTGTACTTAAGTTGGCATTGTGCATTATGTATTTAATTCCGATGCAATTTATGTTTCATCGCGAATAAAAAGGTGAGAGGGATACAGTAAACCTGAAGTGAAGCATCGGAATCTATAACTAGTGTCACAGGAATGGTTCAAAATATAGTCAGTAACAAGAGTCAGTCTTCATGTACTTAAGTCGGCATTGTGCCTTTTGTATTTAATTCCGATGCAATTTCGGTGTTTCATCGTCAATAAGAAGGTCCAAGGGATACAGTGAACCTGAAGTGAAGCTTTGGAATCTCTAACTAGTGTCACAGGTGTGTTTTAAAACATACTCAGTAAGAGGAGTAAGTCTTCTTGTACATACGTCGGCATTGTGCAATTTCTATTTAATTCCGATGCAATATCTGTGTTTCATCGTCAATAAAAAGGTCCAAGGGATACAGTAAACCTGAAGTGAAGCATCGGAATCAGTAACTAGCGTCACAGGAATGCTTCAAAACATAGTCAGTAAGAAGAGTCAGTCTTATTGTACTTAAGTGGGCATTGTGCCTTTTCTATTTAATTCCGATGCAATTTCTGTGTTTCATCGTCAATAAGAACGTCCAAGGGATACAGTGAACCTGAAGTGAAGCATCGGAATCTATAACTAGTGTCACAGGAATGGTTCAAAACATTGACAGTAAGAAGAGTCAGTCCTCTTGTACTTAAGTCGGCATTGTGCCTTTTCTATTTAAATCCGATGCAATATCTGTGTTTCATCGTCAATAAGAAGGTCAGAGGGATACAGTAAACCTGAAGTGAAGCATCGGAATCTATAACTAGTGTCACAGGAATGGTTCAGAACAGTCAGTAAGAAGAGTCAGTCTTCTTGTACTTAAGTCGGCATTGTGCAATTTCTATTTAATTCCAATGCAATATCTTTGTTTCATCGTCAATAAGAAGGTCAGAGGGATACAGTAAACCTGAAGTGAAGCATCGGAATCTATAACTAGCGTCACAGGAATGGTTCATAACAGTCAGTAAGAAGAGTCAGTCTTCTTGTACTTAAGTCGGCATTGTGCCTTTTGTATTTAATTCCGATACAAGTTCTGTGATTCATCGTCAATAAGAAAGTCAGAGGGATACAGTAAACCTGAAGTGAAGCTTCGGAATCTATAACTAGTGTCACAGGAATGGATCAGAACAGTCAGTAAGATGACTCAGTCTTTTTGTACTTAAGTCGGCATGGTGCTTTTTGTATTTAATTCCAATGCAATTTCTGTGTTTCATCGTCAAAAAGAAGGTCCGAGGGATACAGTAAACCTGAAGTGAAGCATCGGAATCTATAACTAGTGTCACAGGAATAGTTCAAAACATAGTCAGTAAGAAGAGTCAGTCTTCTTGTACTTAAGTCGGCATTGTGCCTTTTGTATTTAATTCCGACACAAGTTCTGTGATTCACGTCAATAAGAAAGTCAGAGGGATACAGTAAACCTGAAGTGAAGCTTCGGAATCTATAACTAGTGTCACAGGAATGGTTCAAAACAGTCAGTAAGAAGAGTCAGTCTTTTGTACTTAAGTCGGCATTGTGCCTTTTGTATTAATTTCCGATGCAATTTCTGTGTTTTAACGTAAAAAAGAAGGTCATAAGGATACAGTAAACCTGAAGTGAAGCATCGGAATCTACAACTAGTGTCACAGGAATGGTTCAAAGCATAGACAGTAGGAAGAGTCAGTCTTCTTGTACTTAAGTCGGCATTGTGCCTATTGTATTTAACTCCGATGCACTATCTGCGTTTCATCGTCAATAAGATGATCGAAGGGATACAGTAAATCTGGAATGAAGCATCGGAATCTATTACTAGTGTCACAGAAATGGTTCAAAACATAGACAGTAGGAAGGTTCAGCCTACATGGACTTAAGTCGGCATCGTGCCTTTTGTATTTATTTCCGATGCGATTTCTGTGTTTCATCGTCAATAAGAAGGTCAGAGGGCTACAGTAAACCTGAAGTGAAGCATCGGAATCTATAACTAGTTTCACAGGAATGGTTCAAAACGTAGTCAGTAAGAAGAGTCAGACTTCTTGTACTTAAGTCGGCATTGTGCCTTTTCTATTCAATTCCAATCCAATTTCTGTGTTTCATCGTCAATAAGAAGGTCAGAGGGATACAGTAAACCTGAAGGGAAGCATCGGAATCTCTAACTAGTGTCACAGGAATGGTTCAAAACATAGTCAGTAAGAAGAGTCAGTCTTCTTGTACATAAATCGGCATTGTGCCTTTTGTATTTAATTCCAATGCAATCTCTGTGTTTCATCGTCAATAAGAAGGTCCAAGGTATACAGTTAACATGAAGTAAAGCATCGGAATCTGTAACTAGCGTCACAGGAATGGTTCAAAACATAGACAGTAAGACGAGTCAGTCTTCTTGTGCTTAAGTCGGCATTGTGCCTTTTCTATTAAATTCCGATGCAATTTCTGTATTTCATCGTCAATAAGAAGGACCATTGGATACAGTAAGACTGAAGTGAAGCATCGGTATCTATAACTAGTGTCTCTGGAATGGTTCATAACATAGACAGTAAGAGGAGTCAGTCTTCTAGTACCTTAGTCGGCATTGTGCCTTTTCTATTTAATTCCGATGCAATTACTGTGTTTCATCGTCAATAAGACGGTCCAAGGGATATAGTAAACCTGAGGTGATTCTTCGTAATCTATAACTAGTGTCACAGGAATGGTTCAAAACATAGTCAGTAAAAGAGTCAGTCTTCTTGTACTTAAGACGGCATTGTGCCTTTTGTATTTAATTCCGGTGTAATTTCTGTGTTTCATCGACAATAAGAAGGTCAGAGGGATACAGTAAACCTAAGGTGATACATCGGAATCTATAACTAGTGTCACAGGAATGGCTCAAAACATAGACAGTAAGAAGTGTCAGTCTTCTTGTACTTAAGTCGGCATTGTGCCTTTTGTATTTAATTCCGATGCAATTTCTGTGTTACATCGTCAATAAGAAGGTGCAAGGGATACAGTAAACCTGAAGTGAGGCATGGGAATCTATAACTAGTGTCACAAGAATAGATCAAAACATAGACAGTAAGAAGAGTCAGTCTTCCTGTACTTAAGTCGGCATTGTCCCTTTTGTATTTAATTCCGATGCAATTTCTGTGTTTCATCGTCAATAAGAAGGTCAGAGGGATACAGTAAACCTGAAGTGAAGCATCGTAATCTATAACTAGTGTCACAGGAATGGTTCAAAACAGTCAGTACGAAGAGTCAGTCTTCTTGTACTTAAGTCGGCATTGTGCTTTACTATTTAATTCCGATGCAATTTCTGTATTTCGTCGCCAATAAGAAGGTCCGAAGGATACAGTAAACCTGAAGTGAAGCATCGGAATCTATAACTAATGTCACAGGAATCGTTCAAAACATAGACTGTAGGAAGAGTCATCCTTCTTGTACTTAAGTCGGTATTGGGCCTTTTGTATTTAGTTGCGATGCAATTTCTGTGTTTCATCGTCAATAAGAAGGTCCTAGGGATAGAGTAAACCTGAAGTGAAGCATCGGAATCTGTAACTAGTGTCACAGGAATGGTTCAAAACATAGTCAGTAAGAAGAGTCAGTCTTCTTGTACTTAAGTCAGCATTGTGCCTTTTGTATTTAATTCCGATGCAATTTCTGTGGTTGATCGTTAATACAAACGTCCAAGGGATACAGTAAACCTGAAGTGAAGCATCGGAATCTAAAACTAGTGTCACAGGAATTGATCAAAACATAGTCAGTAAGAAGAGTCAGTCTTCTTGAACCTAAGTTGGCATTGTGCCTTTTGTATTTAATTCCGATGCAATTTCTGTGTTTCATCGTCAATAAGTAGGTCAGAGGGATACAGTAAACCTGAAGTGAAGCATCGGAATCTGTAACTAGTGTCACAGGAATGGTTCAAAATAGTCAGTAAGAAGAGTCAGTCTACTTGTACTTAAGTCGGCATTGTGAATTTTGTATTTAATTCTGACGCAATTTCTGTGTTTCATCGTCAATAAGAGGGTCCAAGGGATACAGTAGACCTGGAGTGAAGCATCGGAATCTATAACTAGTTTCACAGGAATGGTTCAAAGCGTAGTCAGTAAGAAGAGTCAGACTTCTTGTACTTAAGTCGGCACTGTGCCTTTTCTATTTCATTCCAATGCAATTTCTGTGTGTCATCGTCAATAAGAAGGTCAGAGGGATACAGTAAACCTGAAGGGAAGCATCGGAATCTCTAACTAGCGTCACAGGAATGGTTCAAAACATAGTCAGTAAGAAGAGTCAGTCTTCTTGTACTTAAGTCGGCATTGTGCCTTTTCTATTAAATTCCGATGCAATTTCTGTACTTCATCGTCAATAAGAAGGTCCATGGGATACAGTAAGCCTGAAGTGAAGCATCGGAATCTATAAGTAGTGTCACTGGAATGGTTATAAACATAGACAGTAAGAGGAGTCAGTCTTCTAGTACCTTATTCGGCATTGTGCCTTTTCTATTTAATTCCGTTGCAATTACTGTGTTTCATCGTCAACAAGACGGTCCAAGGAATGTAGTAAACCTGAAGTGAATCATCGTAATCTATGACTAGTGTCACAGGAATGGTTCAAAACATAGTCAGTAAGAAGAGTCAGTCTTCTTGTACTTAAGTCGGCATTGTGCTTTTGTATTCAATTCCGATGCAATTTCTGTGTTTCATCGACAATAAGAAGGTCAGAGGGATACAGTAAACCTAAAGTGAAACATCGGAATCCATAACTAGTGTTACAGGAATGGTTCAAAACATCGACAGTAAGAAGTGGCAGTCTTCTTGAACTTAAGTCGGCATTGTGCCTTTCGTATTTAATTCCGATGCAATTTCTGTTTTACATCGTCAATAAGAAGGTGCTAGGGATACAGTACACCTGAAGTGAAGCATCGGAATCTATAACTAGTGTCACAAGAATGGTTCAAAACATTGACAGTAAGAAGAGTCAGTCTTCTTGTACTTAAGTCGGCATTGTGCCTTTTGTATTTAATTCCGAAGCAATTTCTGTGTTTCATCGTCAATAAGAAGGTGCAAGGGATACAGTAAACCTGAAGTAAAGCATCGGAATCTATAACTAGTGTCAAAGGAATGGTTCAAAACAAAGGCAGTAAGAAGAGTCAGTCTTCTTGTACTTAAGTCGGCATTGTGCTTTTCTATTTAATTCCGATGCAATTTCTGTATTTCGTCGCCAATAAGAAGGTCCAAAGGAGACTGTAAGGCTGAAGTGAAGCTTCGGAATCTATAACTAATGTCACAGGAATCGTTCAAAACATAGACAGTAGGAAGAGTCACCCTTCTTGTACTTAAGTCGGCATTGGGCCTTTTGTATTTAGTTCCGATGCAATTTCTGTGTTTCATCGTCAATAAGAAGGTCAGAGGGATACAGTAAACCTGAAGGGAAGCATCGGAATCTCTAACTAGTGTCACAGGAATGGTTCAAGACATAGACAGTAAGAAGAGTCAGTCTTCTTGTACTTAAGTCGGCATTGTGCCATTTCTATTAAATTCCGATGCAATTTATGTATTTCATCGTCAATAAGAAGGTCCATGGGATACAGTAAGCCTGAAGTGAAGCATCGGAAATTTATAACTAGTGTCACTGGAATGGTTCAAAGCATAGACAGTAAGAGGAGTCAGTCTTCTAGTACTTTAGTCGGCATTGTGCCTTTTCTATTTAATTCCGATGCAATTACTGTGTTTCATCGTCGACAAGACGGTCCAAGGGATATAGTAAACCTGAAGTGACTCATCGTAATCTGTAACTAGTGTCACAGGAATGGTTCAAAACATAGTCAGTAAGAAGAGTCAGTCTTCTTGTACTTAAGTCGGCATTGTGCCTTTTGTATTTAATTCCGATGCAATTTCTGTGTTACATCGTCAATAAGAAGGTGCAAGGGATACAGTAAACCTGAAGTGAAGCATCGGAATCTATAACTAGTGTCACAAGAATGGTTCAAAACATAGACAGTAAGAAGAGTCAGTCTTCTTGGACTTAAGTCGGCATTGTCCCTTTAGTTTTTCATTCCGATGCAATTTCTGTGTTTCATCGTCAATAAGAAGGACAGAGGGATACAGTAAACCTGAAGTGAAGCATCGTAATCTATAACTAGTGTCACAGGAATGGTTCAAAACAGTCCGTAAGAAGAGTCAGTCTTCTTGTACTTAAGTCGGCATTGTGCCTTTTGTATTTAATTCCGAAGCAATATCTGTGTTTCATCGTCAATAAGAAGGTGCAAGGGATACAGTAAACCTGAAGTGAAGCATCGGAATCTATAACTAGTGTCAAAGGAATGGTTCAAAACAAAGGCAGTAAGAAGAGTCAGTCTTCTTGTACTTAAGTCGGCTTTGTGCTTTTCTATTTAATTCTGATGCAATTTCTGTATTTCGTCGCCACTAAGAAGGTCCAAAGGATACTGTAAAGCTGAAGTGAAGCATCGGAATCTATAACTAATGTCACAGGAATCGTTCAAAACATAGACAGTAGGAAGAGTCATCCTTCTTGTACTTAAGTCGGCATTGGGCCTTTTGTATTTAATTCCGATGCAATTTCTGTGGTTCATCGTCAATAAGTAGGTCAGAGGGATACAGTAAACCTGAAGTGAAGCATCGGAATCTATAACTAGTGTAACAGGAATGGTTCAAAATAGTCAGTAAGAAGAGTCAGTCTTCTTGTACTTAAGTCGGCATTGTGAATTTTGTATTTAATTCTGACGCAATTTCTGTGTTTCATCGTCAATAAGAGGGTCCAAGGGATACAGTAGACCTGGAGTGAAGCATCGGAATCTATAACTAGTTTCACAGGAATGGTTCAAAGCGTAGTCAGTTAGAAGAGTCAGACTTCTTGTACTTAAGTCGGCATTGTGCCTTTTCTATTTAATTCCAATGCAATTTCTGTGTGTCATCGTCAATAAGAAGGTCAGAGGGATACAGTAAACCTGAAGGGAAGCATCGGAATCTCTAACTAGCGTCACAGGAATGGTTCAAAACATAGTCAGTAAGAAGAGTCAGTCTTCTTGTACTTAAGTCGGCATTGTGCCTTTTCTATTAAATTCCGATGCAATTTCTGTACTTCATCGTCAATAAGAAGGTCCATGGGATACAGTAAGCCTGAAGTGAAGCATCGGAATCTATAAGTAGTGTCACTGGAATGGTTATAAACATAGACAGTAAGAGGAGTCAGTCTTCTAGTACCTTATTCGGCATTGTGCCTTTTCTATTTAATTCCGTTGCAATTACTGTGTTTCATCGTCAACAAGACGGTCCAAGGAATGTAGTAAACCTGAAGTGAATCATCGTAATCTATGACTAGTGTCACAGGAATGGTTCAAAACATAGTCAGTAAGAAGAGTCAGTCTTCTTGTACTTAAGTCGGCATTGTGCTTTTGTATTCAATTCCGATGCAATTTCTGTGTTTCATCGACAATAAGAAGGTCAGAGGGATACAGTAAACCTAAAGTGAAACATCGGAATCTATAACTAGTGTTACAGGAATGGTTCAAAACATCGACAGTAAGAAGTGGCAGTCTTCTTGAACTTAAGTCGGCATTGTGCCTTTCGTATTTAATTCCGATGCAATTTATGTTTTACATCGTCAATAAGAAGGTGCTAGGGATACAGTACACCTGAAGTGAAGCATCGGAATCTATAACTAGTGTCACAAAAATGGTTCAAAACATTGACAGTAAGAAGAGTCAGTCTTCTTGTACTTATGTCGGCATTGTCCCTTTAGTATTTCATTCCGATGCAATTTCTGTGTTTCATCGTCAATAAGAAGGACAGAGGGATACAGTAAACCTGAAGTGAAGCATCGTAATCTATAACTACAGTCACAGGAATGGTTGAAAACAGTCAGTAAAAAGAGTAAGTCTTCTTGTACTTAAGTCGGCATTGTGCCTTTTGTATTTAATTCCGAAGCAATTTCTGTGTTTCATCGTCAATAAGAAGGTGAAAGGGATACAGTAAACCTGAAGTAAAGCATCGGAATCTATAACTAGTGTCAAAGGAATGGTTCAAAACAAAGGCAGTAAGAAGAGTCAGTCTTCTTGTACTTAAGTCGGCATTGTGCTTTTCTATTTAATTCCGATGCAATTTCTGTATTTCGTCGCCAATAAGAAGGTCCAAAGGAGACTGTAAGGCTGAAGTGAAGCTTCGGAATCTATAACTAATGTCACAGGAATCGTTCAAAACATAGACAGTAGGAAGAGTCATCCTTCTTGTACTTAAATCGGCATTGGGCCTTTTGTATTTAGTTCCGATGCAATTTCTGTGTTTCATCGTCAATAAGATGGTCCTAGGGATAGACTAAACCTGAAGTGAAGCATCGGAATCTATAACTAGTGTCACAGGAATTGATCAAAACATAGTCAGTAAGAAGATTCAGTCTTCTTGTACTTAAGTTGGCATTGAGCCTTTTGTATTTAATTCCGATGCAATTTCTGTGTTTCATCGTCAATAAGTAGGTCAGAGGGATACAGTAAACCTGAAGTGAAGCATCGGAATCTATAACTAGTGTCACAGGAATGGTTCAAAATAGTCAGTAAGAAGAGTCAGTCTACTTGTACTTAAGTCGGCATTGTGAATTTTGTATTTAATTCTGATGCAATTTCTGTGCTTCATCGTCAATAAGAGGGTCCAAGGGATACAGTAGACCTGGAGTGAAGCATCGGAATCTATAACTAGTTTCACAGGAATGGTTCAAAACGTAGTCAGTAAGAAGAGTCAGACTTCTTGTACTTAAGTCGGCATTGTGCCTTTTCTATTTAATTCCAATGCAATTTCTGTGTGTCATCGTCAATAAGAAGGTCAGAGGGATACAGTAAACCTGAAGGGAAGCTTCGGAATCTCTAACTAGTGTCACAGGAATGGTTCAAGACATAGACAGTAAGAAGAGTCAGTCTTCTTGTACTTAAGTCGGCATTGTGCCATTTCTATTAAATTCCGATGCAATTTATGTATTTCATCGTCAATAAGAAGGTCCATGGGATACAGTAAGCCTGAAGTGAAGCATCGGAAATTTATAACTAGTGTCACTGGAATGGTTCAAAGCATAGACAGTAAGAGGAGTCAGTCTTCTAGTACTTTAGTCGGCATTGTGCCTTTTCTATTTAATTCCGATGCAATTACTGTGTTTCATCGTCGACAAGACGGTCCAAGGGATATAGTAAACCTGAAGTGACTCATCGTAATCTGTAACTAGTGTCACAGGAATGGTTCAAAACATAGTCAGTAAGAAGAGTCAGTCTTCTTGTACTTAAGTCGGCAATGTGCCTTTTGTATTTAATTCCGATGCAATTTCTGTGTTACATCGTCAATAAGAAGGACAGAGGGATACAGTAAACCTGAAGTGAAGCATCGTAATCTATAACTAGTGTCACAGGAATGGTTCAAAACAGTCAGTAAGAAGAGTCAGTCTTCTTGTACTTAAGTCGGCATTGTGCCTTTTGTATTTAATTCCGAAGCAATATCTGTGTTTCATCGTCAATAAGAAGGTGCAAGGGATACAGTAAACCTGAAATGAAGCATCGGAATCTATAACTAGGGTCAAAGGAATGGTTCAAAACAAAGGCAGTAAGAAGAGTCAGTCTTCTTGTACTTAAGTCGGCATTGTGCTTTTCTATTTAATTCTGATGCAATTTCTGTATTTCGTCGCCAATAAGAAGGTCCAAAGGATACTGTAAAGCTGAAGTGAAACATCGGAATCTATAACTAATGTCACAGGAATCGTTCAAAACATAGACAGTAGGAAGAGTCATCCTTCTTGTACTTAAGTCGGCATTGGGCCTTTTGTATTTAATTCCGATGCAATTTCTGTGGTTCATCGTCAATAAGTAGGTCAGAGGGATACAGTAAACCTGAAGTGAAGCGTCGGAATCAATAACTAGTGTCACAGGAATGGTTCAAACATAGACAGTAGGAAGAGTCAGTCTTCTTGTACTTAAGTCAGCTTTGTGCCTTTTCTATTTAATTCCGATGCAATTTCTGTGTTTCATCGTCAAAAAGAAGGTCAGAGGGATACAGTAAACCTGAAGTGAACCATCGGAATCTATAACTAGTGTCACAGGAATGGTTCAAAACATAGGCAGTAGAAAGAGTCAGTATTCCTGTACTTAAGTCGGCATTGTGGCTTTTCTATTTAATTCCGATGCAATTTCTGTGTTTCAACGTCAATAAGAAGGTCCAAGGATTACAGTAAACGAGACGTGAAGCATCGGCATCTATAACTAGTGTCACAGGAATGGTTCAAAACATTCACGGTAAGAAGAGTCAGTCTTCTTGTACTTAAGTCGGCATTGTGCCTTTTGTATTTAATTCCGATCCAATTTCTGTGTTTCATCGTCAATAAGAAGGTCAGAGGGATACGGTAAACCTGAAGTGAAGCATCGGAATCTATAACTAGTGTCACAGGAATGGTTGAAAGCAGTCAGTAAGAAGAGTCAGTCTTCTTGTACTTAAGTCGGCATTGTGCCTATTGTATTTAATTCCGATGCAATTTCTGTATTTCGTCGCCAATGAGAAGGTACAAAGGATACAGTAAACCTGAAGTGAAGCATCGGAATCTATAACTAATGTCACAGGAATCGTTTAAATCAAAGACAGTAGGAAGTGTCAGTCTTCTTGTAATTAAGTCGGCATTGTGCCTTTTCTATTTAAATCCGATGCAATTTCTGTGATTCATCGTCAACAAGAATGTCAGAGTTCTGCAGTAACCCTGAAGCGAAACATCGGAATCTGTAACTAGCGTCACAGGAATGGTTCAAAACATAGTCAGTAAGAAGAGTCAGTCTTCTTGTACTTAAGTCCGCATTGTGCCTTTTCTATTTAATTCCGATGCAATTTCTGTGTTTCGTCGCCAATAAGAAGGTCCGAAGGATACAGTAAACCTGAAGTGAAGCATCGGAATCTATAACTAATGTCACAAGAATCGTTCAAAACATAGACAGTAGGAAGAGTCATCCTTCTTGTACTTAAGTCGGTATTGGGCCTTTTGTATTTAGTTCCGATGCAATTTCTGTGTTTCATCGTCAGTAAGAAGGTCCTAGGGATAGAGTAAACCTAAAGTGAAGCATCGGAATCTATAACTAGTGTCACAGGAATGGTTCAAAACATAGTCAGTAAGAAGAGTCAGTCTTCTTGTACTTAAGTCGGCATTGTGCCTTTTGTATTTAATTCCGATGCAATTTCTGTGGTTGATCGTCAATACAAACGTCCAAGGGATACAGTAAACCTGAAGTGAAGCATCGGAATCTAAAACTAGTGTCACAGGAATTGATTTAAACATAGTCAGTAAGAAGAGTTAGTCTTCTTGTACTTAAGTTGGCATTGTGCCTTTTGTATTTAATTCCGTTGCAATTTCTGTGTTTCATCGTCAATAAGTAGGTCAGAGGGATACAGTAAACCTGAAGTGAAGCATCGGAATCTATAACTAGTGTCACAGGAATGGTTCAAAATAGTCAGTAAGAAGAGTCAGTCTTCTTGTACTTAAGTCGGCATTGTGAATTTTGTATTTAATTCTGATGCAATTTCTGTGTTTTATCGTCAATAAGAGGGTCCAAGGGATACAGTAGACCTGGAGTGAAGCATCGGAATCTATAACTAGTTTCACAGGAATGGTTCAAAACGTAGTCAGTAAGAAGAGTTAGACTTCTTGTACTTAAGTCGGCATTGTGCCTTTTCTATTTAATTCCAATGCAATTTCTGTGTGTCATCGTCAATAAGAATGTCAGAGGGATAGAGTAAACTTAAAGGGAAGCATCGGAATCTCTAACTAGTGTCACAGGAATGGTTCAAAACATAGTCAGTAAGAAGAGTCAGTCTCCTTGTACGTAAGTCGGCATTGTGCCTTTTCTATTAAATTCCGATGCAATTTCTGTATTTCATCGTCAATAAGAAGGTCCATGGAATACAGTAAGCCTGAAGTGAAGCATCGGAATCTATAACTAGTGTCACTGGAATGGTTCAAAACATAGACAGTAAGAGGAGTCAGTCTTCTAGTACCTTAGTCGGCATTGTGCCTTTTCTATTTAATTCCGATGCAATTACTGTGTTTCATCGTCAACAAGACGGTCCAAGGAATATAGTAAACCTGAAGTGAATCATCGTAATCTATAACTAGTGTCACAGGAATGGTTCAAAACATAGTCAGTAAGAAGAGTCAGTCTTCTTGTACTTAAGTCGGCATTGTGCCTTTTCTATTCAATTCCGATGCAATTTCTGTGTTTCATCGACAATAAGAAGGTCAGAGGGATACAGTAAACCTAAAGTGAAACATCGGAATCTATAACTAGTGTTACAGGAATGGTTCAAAACATCGACAGTAAGAAGTGGCAGTCTTCTTGTACTTAAGTCGGTATTGTGCCTTTTGTATTTAATTCCGAAGAAATTTCTGTGTTTCATCGTTAATAAGAAGGTGCAAGGGATACAGTAAACCTGAAGTGAAGCATCGGAATCTATAACTAGTGTCACAGGAATGGTTCAAAACAAAGGCAGTAAGAAGAGTCAGTCTTCTTGTACTTAAGTCGGCATTGTGCTTTTCTATTTAATTCCGATGCAATTTCTGTATTTCGTCGCCAATAAGAAGGTCCAAAGGATACTGTAAACCTGAAGTGAAGCATCGGAATCTATAACTAATGTCACAGGAATCGTTCAAATCATAGACAGTAGGTAGAGTCATCCTTCTTGTACTTAAGTCGGCATTGGGCCTTTTGTATTTAGTTCCGATGCAATTTCTGTGTTTCATCGTCAATAAGAAGGTCCTAGGGATAGAGTAAGCCTGAAATGAAGCATCGGAATCTATAACTAGTGTCACAGGAATGGTTCAAAACATAGTCAGTAAGAAGAGTCAGTCTTCTTGTACTTAAGTCGGCATTGTGCCTTTTGTATTTAATTCCGATGCAATTTCTGTGTTTCATCGTCAATAAGAAGGTCCTAGGGATAGAGTAAGCCTGAAATGAAGCATCGGAATCTATAACTAGTGTCACAGGAATGGTTCAAAACATAGTCAGTTAGAAGAGTCAGTCTTCTTGTACTTAAGTCGGCATTGTGCCTTTTGTATTTAATTCCGATGCAATTTCTGTGTTTCATCGTCAATACAAAGGTCCAAGGGATACAGTAAACCTGAAGGGAAGCATCGGAATCTAAAACTAGTGTCACAGGAATTGATCAAAACATAGTCAGTAAGAAGAGTCAGTCTTCTTGTACTTAAGTTGGCCTTGTGCCTTTTGTATTTAATTCCGATGCAATTTCTGTGTTTCATCGTCAATAAGTAGGTCAGAGGGATACAGTAAACCTGAAGTGAAGCGTCGGAATCTACAACTAGTGTCACAGGAATGGTTCAAAACAGTCAGTAAGAAGAGTCAGTCTTCCTGTACCTAAGTCGGCATTGTGAATTTTGTATTTAATTCCGATGCAATTTCTGTGTTTCATCGTCAATAAGAGGGTCCAGGGGATACAGTAGACCTGGAGTGAAGCATCGGAATCTATAACTAGTGTCACAGGAATGGTTCATATCATAGACAGTAAGAAGAGTCAGTCTTCTTGTACTTAAGTCGGCATTGTGCCTTTTGTATTCATTTCCGATGCAATTTCTGTGTTTAATCGTCAAAAACAAGGTAAGAGGGATACAGTAAACCTGAAGTGAAGCAACGGAATCTATAAATAGTGTCACAGGAATGGTTCAAAACATAGACAGTAAGAAGGGTCAGCCTTCTTGTACCTAAGTCGGCATTGTGCCTTTTGTATTTAATTCCGATGCAATAACTGTGTTTCATCGTCAATAAGAAGGTGCAAGGGATACAGTAAACCTGAAGTGAAGCATCGGAATCTATACCTAGTGTCACAGGAATGGTTCAAAACATAGGCAGTAGAAAGAGTCAGTCTTCCTGTACTTAAGTCGGCACTGTGGCTTTTCTATTTAATTCCGAAGCAATTTCTGTGTTTCAACGTCAATAAGAAGGTCCAAGGGATACAGTGAACCTGAATTGAATCATCGGAATCTATAACTAGTGTCACAGGAATGGTTCAAAACATAGACAGTAGGAAGAGTCAGTCTTCTTGTACTTAAGTCGGCATTGTGCCTTTTCTATTTAATTCCGATGCAATTTCTGTGTTTCATCGTCAATAAGAAGGTCCAAGGATTACAGTAAACCAGACGTGAAGCATGGGAATCTATAACTAGTGTCACAGGAATGGTTCAAAACATAGACGGTAAGAAGAGTCAGTCTTCTTGTACTTAAGTCGGCATTGTGCCTTTTGTATTTAATTCCGATCCAATTTCTGTGTTTCATCGTCAATAAGAAGGTCAGAGGGATACAGTAAACCTGAAGTGAAGCATCGGAATCTATAACTAGTGTCACAGGAATGGTTCAAAGCAGTCAGTAAGAAGAGTCAGTCTTCTTGTACTTAAGTCGGCATTGTGCCTTTTGTATTTAATACCGATGCAATTTCTGTATTTCATCGCCAATAAGAAGGTCCAAATGATACAGTGTACCTGAAGTGAAGCATCGGAATCTATAACTAATGTCACAGGAATCGTTCAAAACAAAGACAGTAGGAAGTGTCAGTCTTCTTGTACTTAAGTCCGCATTGTGCCTTTTCTATTTAATTCCGATGCAATTTCTGTGTTTCATTGCCAATAAGAAGCTGCAAGGGATACAGTGAACCTGAAGTGAAGCATCGGAATCTATAACTAGTGTCACAGGAATGGTTCAAAAGATAGTCAGTAAGGAGAGTACGTCTTCTTGTGCTTAAGTCGGCATTGTGCCTTTTCCATTTAATTCCGATGCAATATCTGTGTTTCATCGTCAACAAGAAGGTCAGAGGGATACAGTAAACCTGAAGTGAGGCATCGGAATCTATAACTAGTGTCACAGGAATGGTTCGAAACATAATCAGTAAGAAGAGTCAGTCTTCTTGTACTTAAGTCGGCATTGTGCCTTTTCTGTCTAATTCCGATGCTATTTCTGTGTTTCATTGTCAATAAGAAGGTCTAAGGGATACAGTAAACCTGAAGTGAATCATCGTAATCTATTACTAGTGTCACAAGAATGGTTCTAAACATAGTCAGTACGAAGAGTCAGTCTTCTTGTACTTAAGTCGGCATTGTGCCTTTTGTATTTAATTCCGATGCAATTTCTGTGTTTCGTCGTCAATAAGAAGGACTCAGGGATACAGTAAACCTGAAGTGAAGCAACGGAATCTATAAATAGTGTCACAGGAATGGTTCAAAACATAGACAGTAAGAAGGGTCAGCCTTCTTGTACATAAGTCGGCATTGTGCCTTTTGTATTTAATTCCGATGCAATGACTGTGTTTCATCGTCAATAAGAAGGTGCAAGGGATACAGTAAACCTGAAGTGAAGCATCGGAATCTATAACTAGTGTCACAGGAATGGTGCAAAACATAGACAGTAAGAAGAGTCAGTCTTCTTGTACTTAAGTCGGCATTGTGCCTATTGTATTTAATTCCGATGCAATTTCTGTGTTTCATCGTCAATAAGAAGGTCAGAGGGATACAGTAAACCTGAAGTGAAGCATCGGAATCTATAACTAGTGTCACAGGAATAGTTCAAAACAGTCAGTAAGAAGAGTCAATCTTCTTGTACTTAAGTCGGCATTCTGCCTTTTGTATTTAATTCCGATGCATTTTCTGTGTTTCATCGTCAATAAGAAGGTCCAAGGGATACAGTAAACCTGAAGTGAAGCATCGGAATCTATAACTAGTGTCACAGTAATGGTTCAAATCGTAGACAGTAAGAAGGGTCAGTCTTCTTGTACTTAAGTCGGCAATGTGCCTTTTCTATTTAATTCCAATGCAATTTTTGTATTTCGTCGCCAATAAGAAGGTCCAAAGGATACAGTAAACCTGAAGTGAAGCATCGGAATCTATAACTAATGTCACAGGAATCGTTCAAAGCATAGACAGTAGAAAGAGACAGTCTTCTTGTACTTAAGTCGGCATTGTGCCTTTTGTATTTAATTCCGATGCTATTTCTGTGCTTCATCGTCAAAAAGAAGGTCAGAGGGTTACAGTAAACCTAAAGTAAAGCATCGGAATCAATAACTAGTGTCACAGGAATGGTTCAAAACAGTCAGTAAGAAGAGTCAGTCTTCTTGTACTTAAGTCGGCAGTGTGCCTTTTGTATTTCATTCCGATGCAATTTCCGTACTTCGTCACCAATACGAAGGTCCAAAGGATACAGTAAACATGAAGTGAAGCATCGGAATCTATAACTAATATCACAGGAATCGTTCAAAACATAGACAGTAGGAAGAGTCATCCCTCTTGTACTTAAGTCGGCATTGGGCCTTTTGTATTTAATTCCGATGCAATTTCTGTGGTTCATCGTCAATAAGTAGGTCAGAGGGATACAGTAAACCTGAAGTGAAGCGTCGGAATCAATAACTAGTGTCACAGGAATGGTTCAAACATAGACAGTAGGAAGAGTCAGTCTTCTTGTACTTAAGTCAGCATTGTGCCTTTTCTATTTAATTCCGATGCAATTTCTGTGTTTCATCGTCAAAAAGAAGGTCAGAGGGATACAGTAAACCTGAAGTAAACCATCGGAATCTATAACTAGTGTCACAGGAATGGTTCAAAACATAGGCAGTAGAAAGAGTCAGTATTCCTGTACTTAAGTCGGCATTGTGGCTTTTCTATTTAATTCCGATGCAATTTCTGTGTTTCAACGTCAATAAGAAGGTCCAAGGATTACAGTAAACCAGACGTGAAGCATCGGAATCTATAACTAGTGTCACAGGAATGGTTCAAGGCATTAACGGTAAGAAGAGTCAGTCTTCTTGTACTTAAATCGGCATTGTGCCTTTTGTATTTAATTCCGATGAAATTTCTGTGTTTCATCGTCAATAAGAAGGTCAGAGGGATACGGTAAACCTGAAGTGAAGCATCGGAATCTATAAGTAGTGTCACAGGAATGGTTGAAAGCAGTCAGTAAGAAGAGTCAGTCTTCTTGTACTTAAGTCGGCATTGTGCCTATTGTATTTAATTCCGATGCAATTTCTGTATTTCGTCGCCAATGAGAAGGTACAAAGGATACAGTAAACCTGAAGTGAAGCATCGGAATCTATAACTAATGTCACAGGAATCGTTCAAATCAAAGACAGTAGGAAGTGTCAGTCTTCTTGTAATTAAGTCGGCATTGTGCCTTTTCTATTTAAATCCGATGCAATTTCTGTGATTCATCGTCAACAAGAATGTCAGAGTTCTGCAGTAACCCTGAAGCGAAGCATCGGAATCTGTAACTAGCGTCACAGGAATGGTTCAAAACATAGTCAGTAAGATGAGTCAGTCTTCTTGTACTTAAGTCCGCATTGTGCCTTTTCTATTTAATTCCGATGCAATTTCTGTGTTTCGTCGCCAATAAGAAGGTCCGAAGGATACAGTAAACCTGAAGTGAAGCATCGGAATCTATAACTAATGTCACAAGAATCGTTCAAAACATAGACAGTAGGAAGAGTCATCCTTCTTGTACTTAAGTCGGTATTGGGCCTTTTGTATTTAGTTCCGATGCAATTTCTGTGTTTCATCGTCAGTAAGAAGGTCCTAGGGATAGAGTAAACCTGAAGTGAAGCATCGGAATCTATAACTAGTGTCACAGGAATGGTTCAAAACATAGTCAGTAAGAAGAGTCAGTCTTCTTGTACTTAAGTCGGCATTGTGCCTTTTGTATTTAATTCCGATGCAATTTCTGTGGTTGATCGTCAATACAAACGTCCAAGGGATACAGTAAACCTGAAGTGAAGCATCGGAATCTAAAACTAGTGTCACAGGAATTGATTTAAACATAGTCAGTAAGAAGAGTTAGTCTTCTTGTACTTAAGTTGGCATTGTGCCTTTTGTATTTAATTCCGTTGCAATTTCTGTGTTTCATCGTCAATAAGTAGGTCAGAGGGATACAGTAAACCTGAAGTGAAGCATCGGAATCTATAACTAGTGTCACAGGAATGGTTCAAAATAGTCAGTAAGAAGAGTCAGTCTTCTTGTACTTAAGTCGGCATTGTGAATTTTGTATTTAATTCTGATGCAATTTCTGTGTTTTATCGTCAATAAGAGGGTCCAAGGGATACAGTAGACCTGGAGTGAAGCATCGGAATCTATAACTAGTTTCACAGGAATGGTTCAAAACGTAGTCAGTAAGAAGAGTTAGACTTCTTGTACTTAAGTCGGCATTTTGCCTTTTCTATTTAATTCCAATGCAATTTCTGTGTGTCATCGTCAATAAGAATGTCAGAGGGATAGAGTAAACTTGAAGGGAAGCATCGGAATCTCTAACTAGTGTCACAGGAATGGTTCAAAACATAGTCAGTAAGAAGAGTCAGTCTTCTTGTACGTAAGTCGGCATTGTGCCTTTTCTATTAAATTCCGATGCAATTTCTGTATTTCATCGTCAATAAGAAGGTCCATGGAATACAGTAAGCCTGAAGTGAAGCATCGGAATCTATAACTAGTGTCACTGGAATGGTTCAAAACATAGACAGTAAGAGGAGTCAGTCTTCTAGTACCTTAGTCGGCATTGTGCCTTTTCTATTTAATTCCGATGCAATTACTGTGTTTCATCGTCAACAAGACGGTCCAAGGAATATAGTAAACCTGAAGTGAATCATCGTAATCTATAACTAGTGTCACAGGAATGGTTCAAAACATAGTCAGTAAGAAGAGTCAGTCTTCTTGTACTTAAGTCGGCATTGTGCCTTTTCTATTCAATTCCGATGCAATTTCTGTGTTTCATCGACAATAAGAAGGTCAGAGGGATACAGTAAACCTAAAGTGAAACATCGGAATCTATAACTAGTGTTACAGGAATGGTTCAAAACATCGACAGTAAAAAGTGGCAGTCTTCTTGTACTTAAGTCGGTATTGTGCTTTTGGATTTAATTCCGAAGAAATTTCTGTGTTTCATCGTTAATAAGAAGGTGCAAGGGATACAGTAAACCTGAAGTGAAGCATCGGAATCTGTAACTAGTGTCACAGGAATGGTTCAAAACAAAGGCAGTAAGAAGAGTCAGTCTTCTTGTACTTAAGTCGGCATTGTGCTTTTCTATTTAATTCCGATGCAATTTCTGTATTTCGTCGCCAATAAGAAGGTCCAAAGGATACTGTAAACCTGAAGTGAAGCATCGGAATCTATAACTAATGTCACAGGAATCGTTCAAATCATAGGCAGTAGGTATAGTCATCCTTCTTGTACTTAAGTCGGCATTGGGCCTTTTGTATTTAGTTCCGATGCAATTTCTGTGTTTCATCGTCAATAAGAAGGTCCTAGGGATAGAGTAAGCCTGAAATGAAGCATCGGAATCTATAACTAGTGTCACAGGAAAGGTTCAAAACATAGTCAGTAAGAAGAGTCAGTCTTCTTGTACTTAAGTCGGCATTGTGCCTTTTGTATTTAATTCCGATGCAATTTCTGTGTTTCATCGTCAATAAGAAGGTCATAGGGATAGAGTAAGCCTGAAATGAAGCATCGGAATCTATAACTAGTGTCACAGGAATGGTTCAAAACATAGTCAGTAAGAAGAGTCAGTCTTCTTGTACTTAAGTCGGCATTGTGCCTTTTGTATTTAATTCCGATGCAATTTCTGTGTTTCATCGTCAATACAAAGGTCCAAGGGATACAGTAAACCTGAAGTGAAGCATCGGAATCTAAAACTAGTGTCACAGGAATGGTTCAAAACATAGACAGTAAGAAGGGTCAGCCTTCTTGTACCTAAGTCGGCATTGTGCCTTTTGTATTTAATTCCGATGCAATAACTGTGTTTCATCGTCAATAAGAAGGTGCAAGGGATACAGTAAACCTGAAGTGAAGCATCGGAATCTATAACTAGTGTCACAGGAATGGTTCAAAACATAGGCAGTAGAAAGAGTCAGTCTTCCTGTACTTAAGTCGGCACTGTGGCTTTTCTATTTAATTCCGATGCAATTTCTGTGTTTCAACGTCAATAAGAAGGTCCAAGGGATACAGTGAACCTGAATTGAATCATCGGAATCTATAACTAGTGTCACAGGAATGGTTCAAAACATAGACAGTAGGAAGAGTCAGTCTTCTTGTACTTAAGTCGGCATTGTGCCTTTTCTATTTAATTCCGATGCAATTTCTGTGTTTCATCGTCAATAAGAAGGTCCAAGGATTACAGTAAACCAGACGTGAAGCATGGGAATCTATAACTAGTGTCACAGGAATGGTTCAAAACATAGACGGTAAGAAGAGTCAGTCTTCTTGTACTTAAGTCGGCATTGTGCCTTTTGTATTTAATTCCGATCCAATTTCTGTGTTTCATCGTCAATAAGAAGGTCAGAGGGATACAGTAAACCTGAAGTGAAGCATCGGAATCTATAACTAGTGTCACAGGAATGGTTCAAAGCAGTCAGTAAGAAGAGTCAGTCTTCTTGTACTTAAGTCGGCATTGTGCCTTTTGTATTTAATACCGATGCAATTTCTGTATTTCATCGCCAATAAGAAGGTCCAAATGATACAGTGTACCTGAAGTGAAGCATCGGAATCTATAACTAATGTCACAGGAATCGTTCAAAACAAAGACAGTAGGAAGTGTCAGTCTTCTTGTACTTAAGTCCGCATTGTGCCTTTTCTATTTAATTCCGATGCAATTTCTGTGTTTCATTGCCAATAAGAAGCTGCAAGGGATACAGTGAACCTGAAGTGAAGCATCGGAATCTATAACTAGTGTCACAGGAATGGTTCAAAAGATAGTCAGTAAGGAGAGTACGTCTTCTTGTGCTTAAGTCGGCATTGTGCCTTTTCCATTTAATTCCGATGCAATATCTGTGTTTCATCGTCAACAAGAAGGTCAGAGGGATACAGTAAACCTGAAGTGAGGCATCGGAATCTATAACTAGTGTCACAGGAATGGTTCGAAACATAATCAGTAAGAAGAGTCAGTCTTCTTGTACTTAAGTCGGCATTGTGCCTTTTCTGTCTAATTCCGATGCTATTTCTGTGTTTCATTGTCAATAAGAAGGTCTAAGGGATACAGTAAACCTGAAGTGAATCATCGTAATCTATTACTAGTGTCACAAGAATGGTTCTAAACATAGTCAGTACGAAGAGTCAGTCTTCTTGTACTTAAGTCGGCATTGTGCCTTTTGTATTTAATTCCGATGCAATTTCTGTGTTTCGTCGTCAATAAGAAGGACTCAGGGATACAGTAAACCTGAAGTGAAGCAACGGAATCTATAAATAGTGTCACAGGAATGGTTCAAAACATAGACAGTAAGAAGGGTCAGCCTTCTTGTACATAAGTCGGCATTGTGCCTTTTGTATTTAATTCCGATGCAATGACTGTGTTTCATCGTCAATAAGAAGGTGCAAGGGATACAGTAAACCTGAAGTGAAGCATCGGAATCTATAACTAGTGTCACAGGAATGGTGCAAAACATAGACAGTAAGAAGAGTCAGTCTTCTTGTACTTAAGTCGGCATTGTGCCTATTGTATTTAATTCCGATGCAATTTCTGTGTTTCATCGTCAATAAGAAGGTCAGAGGGATACAGTAAACCTGAAGTGAAGCATCGGAATCTATAACTAGTGTCACAGGAATAGTTCAAAACAGTCAGTAAGAAGAGTCAATCTTCTTGTACTTAAGTCGGCATTCTGCCTTTTGTATTTAATTCCGATGCATTTTCTGTGTTTCATCGTCAATAAGAAGGTCCAAGGGATACAGTAAACCTGAAGTGAAGCATCGGAATCTATAACTAGTGTCACAGTAATGGTTCAAATCGTAGACAGTAAGAAGGGTCAGTCTTCTTGTACTTAAGTCGGCAATGAGCCTTTTCTATTTAATTCCAATGCAATTTTTGTATTTCGTCGCCAATAAGAAGGTCCAAAGGATACAGTAAACCTGAAGTGAAGCATCGGAATCTATAACTAATGTCACAGGAATCGTTCAAAGCATAGACAGTAGAAAGAGACAGTCTTCTTGTACTTAAGTCGGCATTGTGCCTTTTGTATTTAATTCCGATGCAATTTCTGTGCTTCATCGTCAAAAAGAAGGTCAGAGGGTTACAGTAAACCTAAAGTAAAGCATCGGAATCAATAACTAGTGTCACAGGAATGGTTCAAAACAGTCAGTAAGAAGAGTCAGTCTTCTTGTACTTAAGTCGGCAGTGTGCCTTTTGTATTTCATTCCGATGCAATTTCCGTACTTCGTCACCAATACGAAGGTCCAAAGGATACAGTAAACATGAAGTGAAGCATCGGAATCTATAACTAATATCACAGGAATCGTTCAAAACATAGACAGTAGGAAGAGTCATCCCTCTTGTACTTAAGTCGGCATTGGGCCTTTTGTATTTAATTCCGATGCAATTTCTGTGGTTCATCGTCAATAAGTAGGTCAGAGGGATACAGTAAACCTGAAGTGAAGCGTCGGAATCAATAACTAGTGTCACAGGAATGGTTCAAACATAGACAGTAGGAAGAGTCAGTCTTCTTGTACTTAAGTCAGCATTGTGCCTTTTCTATTTAATTCCGATGCAATTTCTGTGTTTCATCGTCAAAAAGAAGGTCAGAGGGATACAGTAAACCTGAAGTAAACCATCGGAATCTATAACTAGTGTCACAGGAATGGTTCAAAACATAGGCAGTAGAAAGAGTCAGTATTCCTGTACTTAAGTCGGCATTGTGGCTTTTCTATTTAATTCCGATGCAATTTCTGTGTTTCAACGTCAATAAGAAGGTCCAAGGATTACAGTAAACCAGACGTGAAGCATCGGAATCTATAACTAGTGTCACAGGAATGGTTCAAGACATTAACGGTAAGAAGAGTCAGTCTTCTTGTACTTAAATCGGCATTGTGCCTTTTGTATTTAATTCCGATCCAATTTCTGTGTTTCATCGTCAATAAGAAGGTCAGAGGGATACGGTAAACCTGAAGTGAAGCATCGGAATCTATAAGTAGTGTCACAGGAATGGTTGAAAGCAGTCAGTAAGAAGAGTCAGTCTTCTTGTACTTAAGTCGGCATTGTGCCTATTGTATTTAATTCCGATGCAATTTCTGTATTTCGTCGCCAATGAGAAGGTACAAAGGATACAGTAAACCTGAAGTGAAGCATCGGAATCTATAACTAATGTCACAGGAATCGTTCAAATCAAAGACAGTAGGAAGTGTCAGTCTTCTTGTAATTAAGTCGGCATTGTGCCTTTTCTATTTAAATCCGATGCAATTTCTGTGATTCATCGTCAACAAGAATGTCAGAGTTCTGCAGTAACCCTGAAGCGAAGCATCGGAATCTGTAACTAGCGTCACAGGAATGGTTCAAAACATAGTCAGTAAGAAGAGTCAGTCTTCTTGTACTTAAGTCCGCATTGTGCCTTTTCTATTTAATTCCGATGCAATTTCTGTGTTTCGTCGCCAATAAGAAGGTCCGAAGGATACAGTAAACCTGAAGTGAAGCATCGGAATCTATAACTAATGTCACAAGAATCGTTCAAAACATAGACAGTAGGAAGAGTCATCCTTCTTGTACTTAAGTCGGTATTGGGCCTTTTGTATTTAGTTCCGATGCAATTTCTGTGTTTCATCGTCAGTAAGAAGGTCCTAGGGATAGAGTAAACCTGAAGTGAAGCATCGGAATCTATAACTAGTGTCACAGGAATGGTTCAAAACATAGTCAGTAAGAAGAGTCAGTCTTCTTGTACTTAAGTCGGCATTGTGCCTTTTGTATTTAATTCCGATGCAATTTCTGTGGTTGATCGTCAATACAAACGTCCAAGGGATACAGTAAACCTGAAGTGAAGCATCGGAATCTAAAACTAGTGTCACAGGAATTGATTTAAACATAGTCAGTAAGAAGAGTTAGTCTTCTTGTACTTAAGTTGGCATTGTGCCTTTTGTATTTAATTCCGTTGCAATTTCTGTGTTTCATCGTCAATAAGTAGGTCAGAGGGATACAGTAAACCTGAAGTGAAGCATCGGAATCTATAACTAGTGTCACAGGAATGGTTCAAAATAGTCAGTAAGAAGAGTCAGTCTTCTTGTACTTAAGTCGGCATTGTGAATTTTGTATTTAATTCTGATGCAATTTCTGTGTTTTATCGTCAATAAGAGGGTCCAAGGGATACAGTAGACCTGGAGTGAAGCATCGGAATCTATAACTAGTTTCACAGAAATGGTTCAAAACGTAGTCAGTAAGAAGAGTTAGACTTCTTGTACTTAAGTCGGCATTGTGCCTTTTCTATTTAATTCCAATGCAATTTCTGTGTGTCATCGTCAATAAGAATGTCAGAGGGATAGAGTAAACTTGAAGGGAAGCATCGGAATCTCTAACTAGTGTCACAGGAATGGTTCAAAACATAGTCAGTAAGAAGAGTCAGTCTTCTTGTACGTAAGTCGGCATTGTGCCTTTTCTATTAAATTCCGATGCAATTTCTGTATTTCATCGTCAATAAGAAGGTCCATGGAATACAGTAAGCCTGAAGTGAAGCATCGGAATCTATAACTAGTGTCACTGGAATGGTTCAAAACATAGACAGTAAGAGGAGTCAGTCTTCTAGTACCTTAGTCGGCATTGTGCCTTTTCTATTTAATTCCGATGCAATTACTGTGTTTCATCGTCAACAAGACGGTCCAAGGAATATAGTAAACCTGAAGTGAATCATCGTAATCTATAACTAGTGTCACAGGAATGGTTCAAAACATAGTCAGTAAGAAGAGTCAGTCTTCTTGTACTTAAGTCGGCATTGTGCCTTTTCTATTCAATTCCGATGCAATTTCTGTGTTTCATCGACAATAAGAAGGTCAGAGGGATACAGTAAACCTAAAGTGAAACATCGGAATCTATAACTAGTGTTACAGGAATGGTTCAAAACATCGACAGTAAAAAGTGGCAGTCTTCTTGTACTTAAGTCGGTATTGTGCTTTTTGATTTAATTCCGAAGAAATTTCTGTTTTTCATCGTTAATAAGAAGGTGCAAGGGATACAGTAAACCTGAAGTGAAGCATCGGAATCTATAACTAGTGTCACAGGAATGGTTCAAAACAAAGGCAGTAAGAAGAGTCAGTCTTCTTGTACTTAAGTCGGCATTGTGCTTTTCTATTTAATTCCGATGCAATTTCTGTATTTCGTCGCCAATAAGAAGGTCCAAAGGATACTGTAAACCTGAAGTGAAGCATCGGAATCTATAACTAATGTCACAGGAATCGTTCAAATCATAGGCAGTAGGTATAGTCATCCTTCTTGTACTTAAGTCGGCATTGGGCCTTTTGTATTTAGTTCCGATGCAATTTCTGTGTTTCATCGTCAATAAGAAGGTCCTAGGGATAGAGTAAGCCTGAAATGAAGCATCGGAATCTATAACTAGTGTCACAGGAAAGGTTCAAAACATAGTCAGTAAGAAGAGTCAGTCTTCTTGTACTTAAGTCGGCATTGTGCCTTTTGTATTTAATTCCGATGCAATTTCTGTGTTTCATCGTCAATAAGAAGGTCATAGGGATAGAGTAAGCCTGAAATGAAGCATCGGAATCTATAACTAGTGTCACAGGAATGGTTCAAAACATAGTCAGTAAGAAGAGTCAGTCTTCTTGTACTTAAGTCGGCATTGTGCCTTTTGTATTTAATTCCGATGCAATTTCTGTGTTTCATCGTCAATACAAAGGTCCAAGGGATACAGTAAACCTGAAGTGAAGCATCGGAATCTAAAACTAGTGTCACAGGAATTGATCAAAACATAGTCAGTAAGAAGAGTCAGTCTTCTTGTACTTAAGTTGGCCTTGTGCCTTTTGTATTTAATTCCGATGCAATTTCTGTGTTTCATCGTCAATAAGTAGGTCAGAGGGATACAGTAAACCTGAAGTGAAGCGTCGGAATTTACAACTAGTGTCACAGGAATGGTTCAAAACAGTCAGTAAGAAGAGTCAGTCTTCCTGTACCTAAGACGGCATTGTGAATTTTGTATTTAATTCCGATGCAATTTCTGTGTTTCATCGTCAATAAGAGGGTCCAGGGGATACAGTAGACCTGGAGTGAAGCATCGGAATCTATAACTAGTGTCACAGGAATGGTTCATATCATAGACAGTAAGAAGAGTCAGTCTTCTTGTACTTAAGTCGGCATTGTGCCTTTTGTATTTATTTCCGATGCAATTTCTGTGTTTAATCGTCAAAAAGAAGGTAAGAGGGATACAGTAAACTTGAAGTGAAGCAACGGAATCTATAAATAGTGTCACAGGAATGGTTCAAAACATAGACAGTAAGAAGGGTCAGCCTTCTTGTACCTAAGTCGGCATTGTGCCTTTTGTATTTAATTCCGATGCAATAACTGTGTTTCATCGTCAATAAGAAGGTGCAAGGGATACAGTAAACCTGAAGTGAAGCATCGGAATCTATACCTAGTGTCACAGGAATGGTTCAAAACATAGGCAGTAGAAAGAGTCAGTCTTCCTGTACTTAAGTCGGCACTGTGGCTTTTCTATTTAATTCCGATGCAATTTCTGTGTTTCAACGTCAATAAGAAGGTCCAAGGGATACAGTGAACCTGAATTGAATCATCGGAATCTATAACTAGTGTCACAGGAATGGTTCAAAACGTAGACAGTAGGAAGAGTCAGTCTTCTTGTACTTAAGTCGGCATTGTGCCTTTTCTATTTAATTCCGATGCAATTTCTGTGTTTCATCGTCAATAAGAAGGTCCAAGGATTACAGTAAACCAGACGTGAAGCATGGGAATCTATAACTAGTGTCACAGGAATGGTTCAAAACATAGACGGTAAGAAGAGTCAGTCTTCTTGTACTTAAGTCGGCATTGTGCCTTTTGTATTTAATTCCGATCCAATTTCTGTGTTTCATCGTCAATAAGAAGGTCAGAGGGATACAGTAAACCTGAAGTGAAGCATCGGAATCTATAACTAGTGTCACAGGAATGGTTCAAAGCAGTCAGTAAGAAGAGTCAGTCTTCTTGTACTTAAGTCGGCATTGTGCCTTTTCTATTTAATTCCAATGCAATTTCTGTGTGTCATCGTCAATAAGAATGTCAGAGGGATAGAGTAAACTTGAAGGGAAGCATCGGAATCTCTAACTAGTGTCACAGGAATGGTTCAAAACATAGTCAGTAAGAAGAGTCAGTCTTCTTGTACGTAAGTCGGCATTGTGCCTTTTCTATTAAATTCCGATGCAATTTCTGTATTTCATCGTCAATAAGAAGGTCCATGGAATACAGTAAGCCTGAAGTGAAGCATCGGAATCTATAACTAGTGTCACTGGAATGGTTCAAAACATAGACAGTAAGAGGAGTCAGTCTTCTAGTACCTTAGTCGGCATTGTGCCTTTTCTATTTAATTCCGATGCAATTACTGTGTTTCATCGTCAACAAGACGGTCCAAGGAATATAGTAAACCTGAAGTGAATCATCGTAATCTATAACTAGTGTCACAGGAATGGTTCAAAACATAGTCAGTAAGAAGAGTCAGTCTTCTTGTACTTAAGTCGGCATTGTGCCTTTTCTATTCAATTCCGATGCAATTTCTGTGTTTCATCGACAATAAGAAGGTCAGAGGGATACAGTAAACCTAAAGTGAAACATCGGAATCTATAACTAGTGTTACAGGAATGGTTCAAAACATCGACAGTAAAAAGTGGCAGTCTTCTTGTACTTAAGTCGGTATTGTGCTTTTGGATTTAATTCCGAAGAAATTTCTGTGTTTCATCGTTAATAAGAAGGTGCAAGGGATACAGTAAACCTGAAGTGAAGCATCGGAATCTATAACTAGTGTCACAGGAATGGTTCAAAACAAAGGCAGTAAGAAGAGTCAGTCTTCTTGTACTTAAGTCGGCATTGTGCTTTTCTATTTAATTCCGATGCAATTTCTGTATTTCGTCGCCAATAAGAAGGTCCAAAGGATACTGTAAACCTGAAGTGAAGCATCGGAATCTATAACTAATGTCACAGGAATCGTTCAAATCATAGGCAGTAGGTATAGTCATCCTTCTTGTACTTAAGTCGGCATTGGGCCTTTTGTATTTAGTTCCGATGCAATTTCTGTGTTTCATCGTCAATAAGAAGGTCCTAGGGATAGAGTAAGCCTGAAATGAAGCATCGGAATCTATAACTAGTGTCACAGGAAAGGTTCAAAACATAGTCAGTAAGAAGAGTCAGTCTTCTTGTACTTAAGTCGGCATTGTGCCTTTTGTATTTAATTCCGATGCAATTTCTGTGTTTCATCGTCAATAAGAAGGTCATAGGGATAGAGTAAGCCTGAAATGAAGCATCGGAATCTATAACTAGTGTCACAGGAATGGTTCAAAACATAGTCAGTAAGAAGAGTCAGTCTTCTTGTACTTAAGTCGGCATTGTGCCTTTTGTATTTAATTCCGAAGCAATTTCTGTGTTTCATCGTCAATACAAAGGTCCAAGGGATACAGTAAACCTGAAGTGAAGCATCGGAATCTAAAACTAGTGTCACAGGAATTGATCAAAACATAGTCAGTAAGAAGAGTCAGTCTTCTTGTACTTAAGTTGGCCTTGTGCCTTTTGTATTTAATTCCGATGCAATTTCTGTGTTTCATCGTCAATAAGTAGGTCAGAGGGATACAGTAAACCTGAAGTGAAGCGTCGGAATTTACAACTAGTGTCACAGGAATGGTTCAAAACAGTCAGTAAGAAGAGTCAGTCTTCCTGTACCTAAGTCGGCATTGTGAATTTTGTATTTAATTCCGATGCAATTTCTGTGTTTCATCGTCAATAAGAGGGTCCAGGGGATACAGTAGACCTGGAGTGAAGCATCGGAATCTATAACTAGTGTCACAGGAATGGTTCATATCATAGACAGTAAGAAGAGTCAGTCTTCTTGTACTTAAGTCGGCATTGTGCCTTTTGTATTTATTTCCGATGCAATTTCTGTGTTTAATCGTCAAAAAGAAGGTAAGAGGGATACAGTAAACCTGAAGTGAAGCAACGGAATCTATAAATAGTGTCACAGGAATGGTTCAAAACATAGACAGTAAGAAGGGTCAGCCTTCTTGTACCTAAGTCGGCATTGTGCCTTTTGTATTTAATTCCGATGCAATAACTGTGTTTCATCGTCAATAAGAAGGTGCAAGGGATACAGTAAACCTGAAGTGAAGCATCGGAATCTATACCTAGTGTCACAGGAATGGTTCAAAACATAGGCAGTAGAAAGAGTCAGTCTTCCTGTACTTAAGTCGGCACTGTGGCTTTTCTATTTAATTCCGATGCAATTTCTGTGTTTCAACGTCAATAAGAAGGTCCAAGGGATACAGTGAACCTGAATTGAATCATCGGAATCTATAACTAGTGTCACAGGAATGGTTCAAAACGTAGACAGTAGGAAGAGTCAGTCTTCTTGTACTTAAGTCGGCATTGTGCCTTTTCTATTTAATTCCGATGCAATTTCTGTGTTTCATCGTCAATAAGAAGGTCCAAGGATTACAGTAAACCAGACGTGAAGCATGGGAATCTATAACTAGTGTCACAGGAATGGTTCAAAACATAGACGGTAAGAAGAGTCAGTCTTCTTGTACTTAAGTCGGCATTGTGCCTTTTGTATTTAATTCCGATCCAATTTCTGTGTTTCATCGTCAATAAGAAGGTCAGAGGGATACAGTAAACCTGAAGTGAAGCATCGGAATCTATAACTAGTGTCACAGGAATGGTTCAAAGCAGTCAGTAAGAAGAGTCAGTCTTCTTGTACTTAAGTCGGCATTGTGCCTTTTGTATTTAATACCGATGCAATTTCTGTATTTCATCGCCAATAAGAAGGTCCAAAGGATACAGTGAACCTGAAGTGAAGCATCAGAATCTATAAATAATGTCACAGGAATCGTTCAAAACAAAGACAGTAGGAAGTGTCAGTCTTCTTGTACTTAAGTCCGCATTGTGCCTTTTCTATTTAATTCCGATGCAATTTCTGTGTTTCATTGCCAATAAGAAGCTGCAAGGGATACAGTAAACCTGAAGTGAAGCATCGGAATCTATAACTAGTGTCACAGGAATGGTTCAAAACATAGACAGTAAGAAGGGTCAGCCTTCTTGTACCTAAGTCGGCATTGTGCCTTTTGTATTTAATTCCGATGCAATAACTGTGTTTCATCGTCAATAAGAAGGTGCAAGGGATACAGTAAACCTGAAGTGAAGCATCGGAATCTATAACTAGTGTCACAGGAATGGTTCAAAACATAGGCAGTAGAAAGAGTCAGTCTTCCTGTACTTAAGTCGGCACTGTGGCTTTTCTATTTAATTCCGATGCAATTTCTGTGTTTCAACGTCAATAAGAAGGTCCAAGGGATACAGTGAACCCGAATTGAATCATCGGAATCTATAACTAGTGTCACAGGAATGGTTCAAAACATAGACAGTAGGAAGAGTCAGTCTTCTTGTACTTAAGTCGGCATTGTGCCTTTTCTATTTAATTCCGATGCAATTTCTGTGTTTCATCGTCAATAAGAAGGTCCAAGGATTACAGTAAACCAGACGTGAAGCATGGGAATCTATAACTAGTGTCACAGGAATGGTTCAAAACATAGACGGTAAGAAGAGTCAGTCTTCTTGTACTTAAGTCGGCATTGTGCCTTTTGTATTTAATTCCGATCCAATTTCTGTGTTTCATCGTCAATAAGAAGGTCAGAGGGATACAGTAAACCTGAAGTGAAGCATCGGAATCTATAACTAGTGTCACAGGAATGGTTCAAAGCAGTCAGTAAGAAGAGTCAGTCTTCTTGTACTTAAGTCGGCATTGTGCCTTTTGTATTTAATACCGATGCAATTTCTGTATTTCATCGCCAATAAGAAGGTCCAAATGATACAGTGAACCTGAAGTGAAGCATCGGAATCTATAACTAATGTCACAGGAATCGTTCAAAACAAAGACAGTAGGAAGTGTCAGTCTTCTTGTACTTAAGTCCGCATTGTGCCTTTTCTATTTAATTCCGATGCAATTTCTGTGTTTCATTGCCAATAAGAAGCTGCAAGGGATACAGTGAACCTGAAGTGAAGCATCGGAATCTATAACTAGTGTCACAGGAATGGTTCAAAAGATAGTCAGTAAGGAGAGTCGGTCTTCTTGTGCTTAAGTCGGCATTGTGCCTTTTCCATTTAATTCCGATGCAATATCTGTGTTTCATCGTCAACAAGAAGGTCAGAGGGATACAGTAAACCTGAAGTGAGGCATCGGAATCAATAACTAGTGTCATAGGAATGGTTCGAAACATAATCAGTAAGAAGAGTCAGTCTTCTTGTACTTAAGTCGGCATTGTGCCTTTTCTGTTTAATTCCGATGCTATTTCTGTGTTTCATTGTCAATAAGAAGATCTAAGGGGTACAGTAAACCTGAAGTGAATCATCGTAATCTATTACTAGTGTCACAAGAATGGTTCTAAACATAGTCAGTACGAAGAGTCAGTCTTCTTGTACTTAAGTCGGCATTGTGCCTTTTGTATTTAATTCCGATGCAATTTCTGTGTTTCGTCGTCAATAAGAAGGACTCAGGGATACAGTAAACCTGAAGTGAAGCAACGGAATCTATAAATAGTGTCACAGGAATGGTTCAAAACATAGACAGTAAGAAGAGTCAGTCTTCTTGTACATAAGTCGGCATTGTGCCTTTTGTATTTAATTCCGATGCAATGACTGTGTTTCATCGTCAATAAGAAGGTGCAAGGGATACAGTAAACCTGAAGTGAAGCATCGGAATCTATAACTAGTGTCACAGGAATGGTGCAAAACATAGACAGTAAGAAGAGTCAGTCTTCTTGTACATAAGTCGGCATTGTGCCTATTGTATTTAATTCCGATGCAATTTCTGTGTTTCATCGTCAATAAGAAGGTCAGAGGGATACAGTAAACCTGAAGTGAAGCATCGGAATCTATAACCAGTGTCACAGGAATAGTTCAAAACAGTCAGTAAGAAGAGTCAATCTTCTTGTACTTAAGTCGGCATTCTGCATTTTGTATTTAATTCCGATGCATTTTCTGTGTTTCATCGTCAATAAGAAGGTCCAAGGGATACAGTAAACCTGAAGTGAAGCATCGGAATCTATAACTAGTGTCACAGTAATGGTTCAAATCGTAGACAGTAAGAAGGGTCAGTCTTCTTGTACTTAAGTCGGCAATGTGCCTTTTCTATTTAATTCCAATGCAATTTTTGTATTTCGTCGCCAATAAGAAGGTCCAAAGGATACAGTAAACCTGAAGTGAAGCATCGGAATCTATAACTAATGTCACAGGAATCGTTCAAAGCATAGACAGTAGAAAGTGACAGTCTTCTTGTACTTAAGTCGGCATTGTGCCTTTTGTATTTAATTCCGATGCAATTTCTGTGCTTCATCGTCAAAAAGAAGGTCAGAGGGTTACAGTAAACCTAAAGTAAAGCATCGGAATCTATAACTAGTGTCACAGGAATGGTTCAAAACAGTCAGTAAGAAGAGTCAGTCTTCTTGTACTTAAGTCGGCAGTGTGCCTTTTGTATTTCATTCCGATGCAATTTCCGTACTTCGTCACCAATACGAAGGTCCAAAGGATACAGTAAACATGAAGTGAAGCATCGGAATCTATAACTAATATCACAGGAATCGTTCAAAACATAGACAGTAGGAAGTGTCAGTCTTCTTGTACTTAAGTCCGCATTGTGCCTTTTCTATTTAATTCCGATGCAATTCCTGTGTTTCATTGCCAATAAGAAGCTGCAAGGGATTCAGTAAACCTGAAGTGAAGCATCGGAATCTATAACTAGTGTCACAGGAATGGTTCAAAACATAGACAGTAAGAAGGGTCAGCCTTCTTGTACCTAAGTCGGCATTGTGCCTTTTGTATTTAATTCCGATTCAATAACTGTGTTTCATCGTCAATAAGAAGGTGCAAGGGATACAGTAAACCTGAAGTGAAGCATCGGAATCTATAACTAGTGTCACAGGAATGGTTCAAATCATAGGCAGTAGAAAGAGTCAGTCTTCCTGTACTTAAGTCGGCACTGTGGCTTTTCTATTTAATTCCGATGCAATTTCTGTGTTTCAACGTCAATAAGAAGGTCCAAGGGATACAGTGAACCTGAATTGAATCATCGGAATCTGTAACTAGTGTCACAGGAATGGTTCAAAACATAGACAGTAGGAAGAGTTAGTCTTCTTGTACTTAAGTCGGCATTGTGCCTTTTCTATTTAATTCCGATGCAATTTCTGTGTTTCATCGTCAATAAGAAGGTCCAAGGATTACAGTAAACCAGACGTGAAGCATGGGAATCTATAACTAGTGTCACAGGAATGGTTCAAAACATAGACGGTAAGAAGAGTCAGTCTTCTTGTACTTAAGTCGGCATTGTGCCTTTTGTATTTAATTCCGATCCAATTTCTGTGTTTCATCGTCAATAAGAAGGTCAGAGGGATACAGTAAACCTGAAGTGAAGCATCGGAATCTATAACTAGTGTCACAGGAATGGTTCAAAGCAGTCAGTAACAAGAGTCAGTCTTCTTGTACTTAAGTCGGCATTGTGCCTTTTGTATTTAATACCGATGCAATTTCTGTATTTCATCGCCAATTAGAAGGTCCAAATGATACAGTGAACCTGAAGTGAAGCATCGGAATCTACAACTAGTGTCACAGGAATGTTTCAAAAGATAGTCAGTAAGGAGAGTCGGTCTTCTTGTGCTTAAGTCGGCATTGTGCCTTTTCCATTTAATTCCGATGCAATATCTGTGTTTCATCGTCAACAAGAAGGTCAGAGGGATACAGTAAACCTGAAGTGAGGCATCGGAATCTATAACTAGTGTCACAGGAATGGTTCGAAACATAATCAGTAAGAAGAGTCAGTCTTCTTGTACTTAAGTCGGCATTGTGCGTTTTCTGTTTAATTCCGATGCTATTTCTGTGTTTCATTGTCAATAAGAAGGTCTAAGGGATACAGTAAACCTGAAGTGAAGCATCGGAATCTATAACTAGTGTCACAGGAATGGTTCTAAACATAGTCAGTAAGAAGAGTCAGTCTTCTTGTACTTAAGTCGGCATTGTCTCTTTTGTATTTAATTCCGATGCAATTTCTGTGTTTCATCGTCAATACAAAGGTCCAAGTTATACAGTAAACCTGAAGTGAAGCATCGGAATCTAAAACTAGTGTCACAGGAATGGTTCAAAACATAGTCAGTAAGAAGAGTCAGTCTTCTTGTACTTAAGTCGGCATTGTGCCTTTTGTATTTAATTCCGATGCAATTTCTGTGTTTCGTCGTCAATAAGAAGGACTCAATGATACAGTAAACCTGAAGTGAAGCAACGGAATCTATAAATAGTGTCACAGGAATGGTTCAAAACATAGACAGTAAGAAGGGTCAGCCTTCTTGTACCTAAGTCGGCATTGTGCCTTTTGTATTTAATTCCGATGCAATGACTGTGTTTCATCGTCAATAAGAAGGTGCAAGGGATACAGTAAACCTGAAGTGAAGCATCGGAATCTATACCTAGTGTCACAGGAATGGTTCAAAAGATAGTCAGTAAGGAGAGTCGGTCTTCTTGTGCTTAAGTCGGCATTGTGCCTTTTCCATTTAATTCCGATGCAATATCTGTGTTTCATCGTCAATAAGAAGGTCAGAGGGATACAGTAAACCTGAAGTGAGGCATCGGAATCTATAACTAGTGTCACAGGAATGGTTCGAAACATAGTCAGTAAGAAGAGTCAGTCTTCTTGTACGTAAGTCGGCATTGTGCCTTTTCTATTAAATTCCGATGCAATTTCTGTATTTCATCGTCAATAAGAAGGTCCATGGAATACAGTAAGCCTGAAGTGAAGCATCGGAATCTATAACTAGTGTCACTGGAATGGTTCAAAACATAGACAGTAAGAGGAGTCAGTCTTCTAGTACCTTAGTCGGCATTGTGCCTTTTCTATTTAATTCCGATGCAATTACTGTGTTTCATCGTCAACAAGACGGTCCAAGGAATATAGTAAACCTGAAGTGAATCATCGTAATCTATAACTAGTGTCACAGGAATGGTTCAAAACATAGTCAGTTAGTAGAGTCAGTCTTCTTGTACTTAAGTCGGCATTGTGCCTTTTCTATTCAATTCCGATGCAATTTCTGTGTTTCATCGACAATAAGAAGGTCAGAGGGATACAGTAAACCTAAAGTGAAACATCGGAACTATAACTAGTGTTACAGGAATGGTTCAAAACATCGACAGTAAGAAGTGGCAGTCTTCTTGTACTTAAGTCGGTATTGTGCCTTTTGTATTTAATTCCGAAGAAATTTCTGTGTTTCATCGTCAATAAGAAGGTGCAAGGGATACAGTAAACCTGAAGTGAAGCATCGGAATCTATAACTAGTGTCACAGGAATGGTTCAAAACAAAGGCACTAAGAAGAGTCAGTCTTCTTGTACTTAAGTCGGCATTGTGCTTTTCTATTTAATTCCGATGCAATTTCTGTATTTCGTCGCCAATAAGAAGGTCCAAAGGATACTGTAAACCTGAAGTGAAGCATCGGAATCTATAACTAATGTCACAGGAATCGTTCAAAACATAGACAGTAGGAAGAGTCATCCTTCTTGTACTTAAGTCCGCATTGGGCCTTTTGTATTTAGATCCAATGCAATTTCTGTGTTTCATCGTCAATAAGAAGGTCCTAGGGATAGAGTAAACCTGAAATGAAGCATCGGAATCTATAACTAGTGTCACAGGAATGGTTCAAAACATAGTCAGTAAGAAGAGTCAGTCTTCTTGTACTTAAGTCGGCATTGTGCCTTTTGTATTTAATTCCGATGCAATTTCTGTGTTTCATCGTCAATACAAAGGTCCAAGGGATACAGTAAATCTGAAGTGAAGCATCGGAATCTAAAACTAGTGTCACAGGAATTGATCAAAACATAGTCAGTAATAAGAGTCAGTCTTCTTGTACTTAAGTTGGCCATGTGCCTTTTGTATTTAATTCCGATGCAATTTCTGTGTTTCATCGTCAATAAGTAGGTCAGAGGGATACAGTAAACCTGAAGTGAAGCGTCGGAATCTACAACTAGTGTCACAGGAATGGTTCAAAACAGTCAGTAAGAAGAGTCAGTCTTCCTGTACCTAAGTCGGCATTGTGAATTTTGTATTTTATTCCGATGCAATTTCTGTGTTTCATCGTCAATAAGATCGTCCAGGGGATACAGTAGACCTGGAGTGAAGCATCGGAATCTATAACTAGTGTCACAGGAATGGTTCATATCATAGACAGTAAGAAAAGTCAGTCTCCTTGTACTTAAGTCGGCATTGTGCCTTTTGTATTTATTTCCGATGCAATTTCTGTGTTTAATCGTCAAAAAGAAGGTAAGAGGGATACAGTAAACCTGAAGTGAAGCAACGGAATCTATAAATAGTGTCACAGGAATGGTTCTAAACATAGACAGTAAGAAGGGTCAGCCTTCTTGTACCTAAGTCGGCATTGTGCATTTTGTATTTAATTCCGATGCAATAACTGTGTTTCATCGTCATTAAGAAGGTGCAAGGGATACAGTAAACCTGAAGTGAAGCATCGGAATCTATAACTAGTGTCACAGGAATGGTTCAAACATAGGCAGTAGAAAGAGTCAGTCTTCCTGTACTTAAGTCGGCACTGTGGCTTTTCTATTTAATTCCGATGCAATTTCTGTGTTTCAACGTCAATAAGAAGGTCCAAGGGATACAGTGAACCTGAATTGAATCATCGAAATCTATAACTAGTGTCACAGGAATGGTTCAAAACATAGACAGTAGGAAGAGTCCGTCTTCTTGTACTTAAGTCGGCATTGTGCCTTTTCTATTTAATTCCGATGCAATTTCTGTGTTTCATCGTCAATAAGGAGGTCCAAGGATTACAGTAAACCAGACGTGAAGCATCGGAATCTATAACTAGTGTCACAGGAATGGTTCAAAACATAGACGGTAAGAAGAGTCAGTCTTCTTGTACTTAAGTCGGCATTGTGCCTTTTGTATTTAATTCCGATCCAATTTCTGTGTTTCATCGTCAATAAGAAGGTCAGAGGGATACAGTAAACCTGAAGTGATGCATCGGAATCTATAACTAGTGTCACAGGAATGGTTCAAAGCAGTCAGTAAGAAGAGTCAGTCTTCTTGTACTTAAGTCGGCATTGTGCCTTTTGTATTTAATACCGATGCAATTTTTGTATTTCATCGCCAATAAGAAGGTCCAAAGGATACAGTGAACCTGAAGTGAAGCATCGGAATCTATAACTAATGTCACAGGAATCGTTCAAAACAAAGACAGTAGGAAGTGTCAGTCTTCTTGTACTTAAGTCCACATTGTGCCTTTTCTATTTAATTCCGATGCAATTTCTGTGTTTCATTGCCAATAAGAAGCTGCAAGGGATACAGTAAACCTGAAGTGAAGCATCGGAATCTATACCTAGTGTCACAGGAATGGTTCAAAAGATAGTCAGTAAGGAGAGTCGGTCTTCTTGTGCTTAAGTCGGCATTGTGCCTTTTCCATTTAATTCCGATGCAATATCTGTGTTTCATCGTCAATAAGAAGGTCAGAGGGATACAGTAAACCTGAAGTGAGGCATCGGAATCTATAACTAGTGTCACAGGAATGGTTCGAAACATAATCAGTAAGAAGAGTCAGTCTTCTTGTACTTAAGTCGGCATTGTGCCTTTTCTATTTAATTCCGATGCTATTTCTGTGTTTCATCGTCAATAAGAAGGTCTAAGGGATACAGTAAACCTGAAGTGAATCATCGTAATCTATTACTAGTGTCACAAGAATGGTTCTAAACATAGTCAGTACGAAGAGTCAGTCTTCTTGTACTTAAGTCGGCATTGTGCCTTTTGTATTTAATTCCGATGCAATTTCTGTGTTTCGTCGTCAATAAGAAGGACTCAATGATACAGTAAACCTGAAGTGAAGCAACGGAATCTATAAATAGTGTCACAGGAGTGGTTCAAAACATAGACAGTAAGAAGGGTCAGCCTTCTTGTACCTAAGTCGGCATTGTGCCTTTTGTATTTAATTCCGATGCAATGACTGTGTTTCATCGTCAATAAGAAGGTGCAAGGGATACAGTAAACCTGAAGTGAAGCATCGGAATGTATAACTAGTGTCACAGGAATGGTGCAAAACATAGACAGTAAGAAGAGTCAGTCTTCTTGTACTTTAGTCGGCATTGTGCCTTTTGTATTTAATTCCGATGCAATTTCTGTGTTTCATCGTCAATAAGAAGGTCAGAGGGATACAGTAAACCTGAAGTGAAGCATCGGAATCTATAACTAGTGTCACAGGAATAGTTCAAAACAGTCAGTAAGAAGAGTCAATCTTCTTGTACTTAAGTCGGCATTCTGCCTTTTGTATTTAGTTCCGATGCATTTTCTGTGTTTCATCGTCAATAAGAAGGTCCAAGGGATACAGTAAACCTGAAGTGAAGCATCGGAATCTATATATAGTGTCACAGTAATGGTTCAAATCGTAGACAGTAAGAAGGGTCAGTCTTCTTGTACTTAAGTCGGCAATGTGCCTTTTCTATTTAATTCCAATGCAATTTCTGTATTTCGTCGCCAATAAGAAGGTCCAAAGGATACAGTAAACCTGAAGTGAAGCATCGGAATCTATAACTAATGTCACAGGAATCGTTCAAAGCATAGACGGTAGAAAGAGACAGTCTTCTTGTACTTAAGTCGGCATTGTGCCTTTTGTATTTAATTCCGATGCAATTTCTGTGCTTCATCGTCAAAAAGAAGGTAAAGTAAAGAAGCTAAAGTAAAGCATCGGAATCTATAACTAGTGTCACAGGAATGGTTCAAAACAGTCAGTAAGAAGAGTCAGTCTTCTTGTACTTAAGTCGGCAGTGTGCCTTTTGTATTTCATTCCGATGCAATTTCCGTACTGCGTCACCAATACGAAGGTCCAAAGGATACAGTAAACATGAAGTGAAGCATCGGAATCTATAACTAATATCACAGGAATCGTTCAAAACATTGACAGTAGGAAGAGTCAGTCTTCTTGTACTTAAGTCAGCATTGTGCTTTTGTATTTAATTCCGATGCAATTAATGTGTTTCTTCGTCAAAAAGAAGGTCAGAGGAATACAGTAAACCAGACGTGAAGCATTGTAATCTGTCACTAGCGTCACAGGAATGGTTCAAAACATAGTCAGTAAGAAGAGTCAGTCTCCTTGTACTTTAGTCGGCATTGTACCTTTTCTATTTAATTCCGATGCAATTTCAGTGTTTCATCGTCAATAAGAATGTCAGAGGGATACAGTTACCCTGATGTGAAGCATCAGAATCTATAACTAGTGTCACAGGAATGGTTCAAAACATAGTCAGTAAGAAGAGTCGGTCTTCTTGTACTTAAGTCGGCATTGTGCCTTTTCTATTTAATTCCAATGCAATTTCTGTGTATCATCGTCAATAATAAGGTCAGAGGGATACAGTAAACCTGAAGTGAAGCATCGGAATCTAATACTAGTGTCACAGGAATGGTTCAAAGCAGTCAGTAAGAAGAGTCAGTCTTCTTGTACTTAAGTCGGCATTGTGCCTTTTGTATTTAATTCCGATGCAATTACTGAGTTTCATCGTCAACAAGACGGCCCAAGGAATATAGTAAACCTGAAGTGAATCATCGTAATCTATAACTAGTGTCACAGGAATGGTTCAAAACATAGTCAGTAAGAAGAGTCAGTCTTCTTGTACTTAAGTCTGCATTGTGCCTTTTGTATTCAATTCCGATGCAATTTCTGTGTTTCATCGACAATAAGAAGGTCAGAGGGATACAGTAAACCTAAAGTGAAACGTCGGAATCTATAACTAGTGTTACAGGAATGGTTCAAAACATCGACAGTAAGAAGTGGCAGTCTTCTTGTACTTATGTCGGCATTGTGCCTTTTGTATTTAATTCCGATGCAATTTCTGTGTTTCATCGTCAATATGAAGGTGCAAGGGATACAGTAAACCTGAAGTTAAGCACCGGAATCTATAACTAGTGGCACAAGAATGGTTCAAAACATAGACAGTAAGAAGAGTCAGTCTTCTTGTACTTAAGTCGGCATTGTCCCTTTAGTATTTCATTCCGATGCAATTTCTGTGTTTCATCGTCAATAAGAAGGACAGAGGGATAAGGTAAACCTGAAGTGAAGCATCGGAATGTATAACTAGTGTCACAGGAATGGTTCAAAACAATGGCAGTAAGAAGAGTCAGTCTTCTTGTACTTAATTCGGCATTGTGCCTTTTGTATTTAGTTCCGATGCAATTTCTGTGTTTCATCGTCAATAAGATGGTCCTAGGGATAGAGTAAACCTGAAGTGAAGCATCGGAATCTATAACTAGTGTCACAGGAATGGTTCAAATCATAGTCAGTAAGAAGAGTCAGTCTTCTTGTACTTAAGTCGGCATTGTGCCATTTGTATTTAATTCCGATGCAATTTCTGTGTTTCATCGTCAATACAAAGGTCCAAGGGATACAGTAAACCTGAAGTGAAGCATCGGAATCTAAAACTAGTGTCACAGGAATTGATCAAAACATAGTCAGTAACAAGAGTCAGTCTTCTTGTACTTAAGTTGGCCTTGTGCCTTTTGTATTTAATTCCGATGCAATTTCTGTGTTTCATCGTCAATAAGTAGGTCAGAGGGATACAGTAAACCTGAAGTGAAGCGTCGGAATCTATAACTAGTGTCACAGGAATGGTTCAAAACAGTCAGTAAGAAGAGTCAGTCTTCCTGTACTTAAGCCGGCATTGTGAATTTTGTATTTAATTCCGATGCAATTACTGTGTTTCATCGTCAATAAGAGGGTAAAGGGGATACAGTAGGCCTGGAGTGAAGCATCGGAATCTATAACTAGTGTCACAGGAATGGTTCATATCATAGCCAGTAAGAAGAGTCAGTCTTCTTGTACTTAAGTCGGCATTGTGCCTTTTGTATTTATTTCCGATGCAATTTCTGTGTTTAATCGTCAAAAAGAAAATCAGAGGGATACAGTACACCTGAAGTGAAGTATCGGAATCTATAACTAGTGTCACAGGAATGGTTCAAACATAGACAGTAGGAAGAGTCAGTCTTCTTGTACTTAAGTCAGCATTGTGCCTTTTCTATTTAATTCCGATGCAATTTCTGTGTTTCATCATCAAAAAGAAGGTCAGAGGTATACAGTAAAACTGAAGTGAACTATCGGAATCTATAACTAGTGTCACAGGAATGGTTCAAAACATATTCAGTAGAAAGAGTCAGTCTTCCTGTACTTAAGTCGGCATTGTGGTTTTTCGATTTAATTCCGATGCAATTTCTGTGTTTCAACGTCAATAAGAAGGTCCAAGGGATACAGTGAACCTGAAGTGAATCATCGGAATCTATAACTAGTGTCACAGGAATGGTTCAAAACATAGCCAGTAGGAAGAGTCAGTCTTCTTGTACTTAAGTCGGCATTGTGCCTTTTCTATTTAATTCCAATGCAATTTCTGTGTTTCATCGTCAATAAGAAGGTCCAAGGATTACTGTAAACCAGACGTGAAGCATCGGAATCTATAACTAGTGTCACAGGAATGGTTCAAAACATAGACGGTAAGAAGAGTCAGTCTTCTTGTACTTAAGTCGGCATTGTGCCTTTTGTATTTAATTCCGATCCAATTTCTGTGTTTCATCGTCAATAAGAAGGTCAGTGGGATACAGTAAACCTGACGTGAAGCATCGGAATCAATAACTAGTGTCACAGGAATGGTTCAAAGCAGTCAGTAAGAAGAGTCAGTCTTTTTGTACTTAAGTCGGCATTGTGCCTTTTGTATTTAATTCCGATGCAATTTCTGTATTTCGTCGCCAATAAGAAGGTCCAAAGGATACAGTGAACCGGAAGTGAAGCATCGGAATCTATAACTAATGTCACAGGAATCGTTCAAAACATAGACAGTAGGAAGTGTCAGTCTTCTTGTACTTAAGTCGGCATTGTGCCTTCTCTATTTAATTCCGATGCAATTTCTGTGATTCATCTTCAACAAGAATGTCAGAGTTCTACAGTAACCCTGAAGTGAAGCATCGGAATCTATAACTAATGTCACAGGAATCGTTCAAAAGAAAGACAGTAAGAAGTGTCAGTCTTCTTGTACTTAAGTCGGCATTGTGCCTTTTCTATTTAATTCTGATGCTATTTCTGTGTTTCATCGTCAATAAGAAGGTCTAAGGGATACAGTAAACCTGAAGTGAATCATCGTAATCTATTACTAGTGTCACAAGAATGGTTCTAAACATAGTCAGTACGAAGAGTCAGTCTTCTTGTGCTTAACTCGGCATTGTGCCTTTTATATTTAATTCCGATGCAATTTCTGTGTTTCATCGTCAATAAGAAGGTCAGAGGGATACAGTAAACCTGAAGTGAAGCATCGGAATCTATAACTAGTGTCACAGGAATAGTTCAAAACAGTCAGTAAGAAGAGTCAATCTTTCTGTACTTAAGTCGGCATTCTGCCTTTTGTATTTAATTCCGATGCATTTTCTGTGTTTCATCGTCAATAAGAAGGTCCAAGGGATACAGTAAACCTGAAGTGAAGCATCGGAATCTATAACTAGTGTCACAGTAATGGTTCAAATCGTAGACAGTAAGAAGAGTCAGTCTTCTTGTACTTAAGTCGGCAATGTGCCTTTTCTATTTAATTCCAATGCAATTTCTGTATTTTGTCGCCAATAAGAAGGTCCAAAGGATACAGTAAACCTGAAGTGACGCATCGGAATCTATAACTAATGTCACAGGAATCGTTCAAAGCATAGACAGTAGAATGAGACAGTCTTCTTGTACTTAAGTCGGCATTGTGCCTTTTGTATTTAATTCCGATGCAATTTCTGTGTTTCATCGTCAGAAAGAAGGTCAGAGGGTTACAGTAAATCTAAAGTAAAGCATCGGAAACTATAACTAGTGTCACAGGAATGTTTCAAAACAGTCAGTAAGAAGAGTCAGTCTTCTTGTACTTAAGTCGGCAGTGTGCCTTTTGTATTTCTTTCCGATGCAATTTCCGTACTTCGTCACCAATACGAAGGTCCAAAGGATTCAGTAAACATGAAGTGAAGCATTGGAATCTATAACTAATATCACAGGAATCGTTTAAAACGTAGACAGTAGGAAGAGTCAGTCTTCTTGTACTTAAGTCAGCATTGTGCCTTTTGTATTGATTTCCGATGCAATTAATGTCTTTCTTCGTCAAAAAGAAGGTCAGAGGGATACAGTAAATCAGAAGTGAAGCATTGGAATCTGTAACTAGCGTCACAGGAATGGTTCAAAACATAGTCAGTAAGAAGAGTCAGTCTCCTTGTACTTAAGTCGGCATTGTACCTTTTCTATTTAATTCCGATGCAATTTCAGTGTTTCATTGTCAATAAGAATGTCAGAGGGATACAGTTACCCTGATGTGAAGCATCGGAATCTATAACTAGTGTCACAGGAATGGTTCAAAACATAGTCAGTAAGAAGAGTCGGTCTTCTTGTACTTAAGTCGGCATTGTGCCTTTTCTATTTAATTCCGATGCAATATCTGTGTTTCATCGTCAATAAGAAGGTCCAAGGGATACAGTAAACCTGAAGTGAATCATCGTAATCTATAACTAGTGTCACAGGAATGGTTCAAAACATAGTCAGTACGATTAGTCATTCTTCTACTTAAGTCGGCATTGTGCCTTTTGTATTTAATGCTAATGCATTTTCTGTGTTTCATCGTCGATAAGAAGGTCCAAGGGATAGAGTAAACCTGAAGTGAAGCATCGGAATCTGTAACTAGTGTCACAGGAATGGTTCAAATCATAGACAGTAAGAAGAGTCAGTCTTCTTGTACTTAAGTTGGCAATGTGCCTTTTCTATTTAATTCCAATGCAATTTCTGTATTTCGTCGCCAATAGGAAGGTCCAAAGGATACAGTAAACCTGAAGTGTACCATCGGAATCTATAACTATCGTCACAGGAATGGTTCAAAACATAGGCAGTAGGAAGAGTCAGTCTTCCTGTACTTAAGTCGGCATTGTGGCTTTTCTATATAATTCCGATGCAATTTCTGTGTTTCATCGTCAATAAGAAGGTCCAAGGGATACAGTGAACCTGAAGTGAAGCATCGGAATCTATAACTAGTGTCACAGGAATGGTTCAAAACATAGACAGTAGGAAGAGTCAGTCTTCTTGTACTTAAGTCGGCATTCTGCCTTTTGTATTTAATTCCGATGCATTTTCTGTGTTTCATCGTCAATAAGAAGGTCCAAGGGATACAGTAAACCTGAAGTGAAGCATCGGAACCTATATCTAGTGTGACAGTAATGGTTCAAATCGTAGGCAGTAAGAAGAGTCAGTCTTCTTGTACTTAAGTCGGCAATGTGCCTTTTCTATTTAATTCCAATGCAATTTCTGTATTTCGTCACCAATAAGAAGGTCCAAAGGATACAGTAAACCTGAAGTGAAGCATCGGAATCTATAACTAATGTCACAGGAATCGTTCAAAGCATAGACAGTAGAATGAGACAGTCTTCTTGTACTTAAGTCGGCATTGTGCCTTTTGTATTTAATTCCGATGCAATTTCTGTGTTTCATCGTCAAAAAGAAGGTCAGAGGGTTACAGTAAACCTAAAGTAAAGCATCTGAATCTATAACTAGTGTCACAGGAATGGTTCAAAACAGCCAGTAAGAAGAGTCAGTCTTCTTGTACTTAAGTATGCAGTGGGCCTTTTGTATTTCATTCCGATGCAATTTCCGTACTTCGTCACCAATACGAAGGTCCATAGTTAGTAAGAAGAGTCAGTCTCCTTGTACTTAAGTCGGCATTGTACCTTTTCTATTTAATTCCGATGCAATTTCAGTGTTTCATTGTCAATAAGAATGTCAGAGGGATACAGTTACCCTGATGTGAAGCATCGGAATCTATAACTAGTGTCACAGGAATGGTTCAATACATAGTCAGTAAGAAGTGTCGGTCTTCTTGTACTTAAGTCGGCATTTTGCCTTTTCTGTTTAATTCCGATGCAATATCTGTGTTTCATCGTCAATAAGAAGGTCCAAGGGATACAGTAAACCTGAAGTGAATCATCGTAATCTATAACTAGTGTCACAGGAATGGTTCAAAACATAGTCAGTACGATGAGTCATTCTTCTACTTAAGTCGGCATTGTGCCTTTTGTATTTAATTCCGATGCATTTTCTGTGTTTCATCGTCGATAAAAAGGTCCAAGGGATACTGTAAACCTGAAGTGAAGCATCGGAATCTATAACTAGTGTCACAGGAATGGTTCAAATCATAGACAGTAAGAAGAGTCAGTCTTCTTGTACTTAAGTTGGCAATGTGCCTTTTCTATTTAATTCCACTGCAATTTCTGTATTTCGTCGCCAATAAGAAGGTCCAAAGGATACAGTAAACCTGAAGTGAACCATCGGAATCTATAACTAGTGTCACAGGAATGGTTCAAAACATAGGCAGTAGGAAGAGTCAGTCTTCCTGTACTTCAGTCGGCATTGTGGCCGTTCTATTTAAATCCGATGCAATTTCTGTGTTTCATCGTCAATAAGAAGGTCCAAGGGATACAGTGAACCTGAAGTGAAGCATCGGAATCTATAACTAGTGTCACAGGAATGGTTCAAATCATAGACAGTTGGAAGAGTCAGTCTTCTTGTACTTAAGTCGGCATTGTGCCTTTTCTATTTAATTCCGATGCAATTTCTGTGATTCATCGTCAATAAGAATGTCAGAGTTCAACAGTAACCCTGAGGTGAAGCATCGGAATCTGTAACTAGCGTCACAGGAATGGTTCAAAACATAGTCAGTAAGAAGAGTCAGTCTTCTTGCACTTAAGTCGGCATTGTGCCTTTTCCATTTAATTCCGATGCAATTTCTGTGTTTCATCGTCAATAAGAAGGTCAGAGGGATACAGTAAACCTGAAGTGAAGCATCGGAATCTATAACTAGTGCCACAGGAATAGTTCAAAACAGTCAGTAAGAAGAGTCAATCTCCTTGTACTTAAGTCGGCATTCTGCCTTTTGTATTTAATTCCGATGCATTTTCTGTGTTTCATCGTCAATAAGAAGGTCCAAAAGATACAGTAAACCTGAAGTGAAACATCGGAATCTATAACTAGTGTCACAGTAATGGTTCAAATCGTAGGCAGTAAGAAGAGTCAGTCTTCTTGTACTTAAGTCGGCAATGTGCCTTTTCTATTTAATTCCAATGCAATTTCTGTATTTCGTCACCAATAAGAAGGTCCAAAGGATACAGTAAACCTGAAGTGAAGCATCGGAATCTATAACTAATGTCACAGGCATCGTTCAAAACATAGACAGTAGAATGAGACAGTCTTCTTGTACTTAAGTCGGCACTGTGCCTTTTGTATTCAATTCCGATGCAATTTCTGTGTTTCATCGTCAATAAGAAGGTCAGAGGGTTACAGTAAACCTAAAGTAAAGCATCGGAATCCATAACTAGTGTCACAGGAATGTTTCAAAACAGTCAGTAAGAAGAGTCAGTCTTCTTGTACTTAAATCGGCAGTGGGCCTTTTGTATTTCATTCCGATGCAATTTCCGTACTTCGTCACCAATACGAAGGTCCAAAGGATACAGTAAACATGAAGTGAAGCATTGGAATCTATAACTAATATCACAGGAATCGTTCAATACATAGACAGTAGGAAGAGTCAGTCTTCTTGTACTTAAGTCAGCATTGTGCCTTTTGTATTTAATTCCGATGCAATTAATGTGTTTTTCGTCAAAAAGAAGGTCAGAGGGATACAGTAAACCAGAAGTGAAGCATTGGAATCTGTAACTAGCGTCACAGGAATGGTTCAAAACATAGTAAGTAAGAAGAGTCAGTCTCCTTGTACTTAAGTCGGCATTGTACCTTTTCTATTTAATTCCGACGCAATATCAGTGTTTCATTGTCAATAAGAATGTGAGAGGGATGCAGTTACCCTGATGTGAAGCATCGGAATCTATAACTAGTGTCACAGGAATGGTTCAAAACATAGTCAGTAAGAAGAGTCGGTCTTCTTGTACTTAAGTCGGCATTGTGCCTTTTCTATTTAATTCCGATGCAATATCTGTGTTTCATCGTCAATAAGAAGGTCCAAGGGATACAGTAAACCTGTAGTGAATCATCGTAATCTGTAACTAGTGTCACAGGAATGGTTCAAAACATAGTCAGTACGATGAGTCATTCTTCTACTTAAGTCGGCATTGTGCCTTTTGTATTTAATTCCGATGCATTTTCTGCGTTTCATCGTCGATAAGAAGGTCCAAGGGATACAGTAAACCTGAAGTGAAGCATCGGAATCTATAACTAGTGTCACAGGAATGGTTCAAATCATAGACAGTAAGAAGAGTCAGTCTTCTTGTATTTAAGTTGGCAATGTGCCTTTTCTATTTATTTCCAATGCAATTTCTGTATTTCGTCGCCAATAAGAAGGTCCAAAGGATACAGTAAACCTGAAGTGAACCATCGGAATCTATAACTAGTGTCACAGGAATGGTTCAAAACATAGGCAGTAGGAAGAGTCAGTCTTTCTGTACTTAAGTCGGCATTGTGGCTTTTCTATTTAATTCCGATGCAATTTCTGTGTTTCATCGTCAATAAGAAGGTCCAAGGGATACAGTGAACCTGAAGTGAAGCATCGGAATCTATAACTAGTGTCACAGGAATGGTTCAAAACATAGACAGTAGGAAGAGTCAGTCTTCTTGTACTTAAGTCGGCATTGTGCATTTTCTATTTAATTCCGATGCAATTTCTGCGTTTCATCGTCAATAAGAAGGTCCAAGGATTACAGTAAACCAGACGTGAAGCATCGGAATCTATACCTAGTGTCACAGGAATGGTTCAAAACATAGACGGTAAGAAGAGTCAGTCTTCTTGTACTTAAGTCGGCATTGTGCCTTTTGTATTTAATTCCGATCCAATTTCTGTGTTTCATCGTCAATAAGAAGGTCATAGCGATACAGTAAACCTGAAGTGAAGCATCGGAATCTATAACTAGTGTCACAGGAATGGTTCAAAGCAGTCAGTAAGAAGAGTCAGTCTTCTTGTACTTAAGTAGGCATTGTGCCTCTTGTATTTAATTTCGATGCAATTTCTGTATTTCGTCGCCAATAAGAAGGTCCATAGGATACAGTAAACCTGAAGTGAAGCATCGGAATCTATAACTAATGTCACAGGAATCGTTCAAAACAAAGACAGTGGGAAGTGTCAGTCTTCTTGTACTTAAGTCGGCATTGTGCCTTTTCTATTTAATTTCGATGCAATTTCTGTGATTCATCGTCAATAAGAATGTCAGAGTTCAACAGTAACCCTGAGGTGAAGCATCGGAATCTGTAACTAGCGTCACAGGAATGGTTCAAAACATAGTCAGTAAGAAGAGTCAATCTCCTTGTACCTAAGTCGGCATTCTGCCTTTTGTATTTAATTCCGATGCAATATCTGTGTTTCATCGTCAATAAGAAGGTCCAAGGGATACAGTAAACCTGAAGTGAAGCATCGGAACCTATAACTAGTGTCAGAGTAATGGTTCAAATCGTAGGCAGTAAGAAGAGTCAGTCTTCTTGTACTTAAGTCGGCAATGTGCCTTTTCTATTTAATTCCAATGCAATTTCTGTATTTCGTCACCAATAAGAAGGTCCAAAGGATACAGTAAACCTGAAGTGAAGCATCGGAATCTATAACTAATGACACAGGAATCGTTCAAAGCATAGACAGTAGAATGAGACAGTCTTCTTGTACTTAAGTCGGCATTGTGCCTTTTGTATTTAATTCCGATGCAATTTCTGTGTTTCATCGTCAAAAAGAAGGTCAGAGGGTTACAGTAAACCTAAAGTAAAGCATCGGAATCTATAACTAGTGTCACAGGGATGGTTCAAAACAGTCAGTAAGAAGAGTCAGTCTTCTTGTACTTAAGTCGGCAGTGGGCCTTTTGTATTTCATTCCGATGCAATTTCCGTACTTCGTCACCAATACGAAGGTCCATAGTCAGTAAGAAGAGTCAGTCTCCTTGTACTTAAGTCGGCATTGTACCTTTTCTATTTAATTCCGATGCAATTTCAGTGTTTCATTGTCAATAAGAATGTCAGAGGGATACAGTTACCCTGATGTGAAGCATCGGAATCTATAACTAGTGTCACAGGAATGGTTCAATACATAGTCTGTAAGAAGTGTCGGTCTTCTTGTACTTAAGTCGGCATTTTGCCTTTTCTGTTTAATTCGGATGCAATATCTGTGTTTCATCGTCAATAAGAAGGTCCAAGGGATACAGTAAACCTGAAGTGAATCATCGTAATCTATAACTAGTGTCACAGGAATGGTTCAAAACATAGTCAGTACGATGAGTCATTCTTCTACTTAAGTCGGCATTGTGCCTTTTGTATTTAATTCCGATGCATTTTCTGTGTTTCATCGTCGATAAAAAGGTCCAAGGGATACTGTAAACCTGAAGTGAAGCATCGGAATCTATAACTAGTGTCACAGGAATGGTTCAAATCATAGACAGTAAGAAGAGTCAGTCTTCTTGTACTTAAGTTGGCAATGTGCCTTTTCTATTTAATTCCACTGCAATTTCTGTATTTCGTCGCCAATAAGAAGGTCCAAAGGATACAGTAAACCTGAAGTGAACCATCGGAATCTATAACTAGTGTCACAGGAATGGTTCAAAACATAGGCAGTAGGAAGAGTCAGTCTTCCTGTACTTCAGTCGGCATTGTGGCCGTTCTATTTAATTCCGATGCAATTTCTGTGTGTCATCGTCAATAAGAAGGTCCAAAGGATACAGTGAACCTGAAGTGAAGCATCGGAATCTATAACTAGTGTCACAGGAATGGTTCAAATCATAGACAGTTGGAAGAGTCAGTCTTCTTGTACTTAAGTCGGCATTGTGCCTTTTCTAATTAATTCCGATGCAATTTCTGTGATTCATCGTCAATAAGAATGTCAGAGTTCAACAGTAACCCTGAGGTGAAGCATCGGAATCTGTAACTAACGTCACAGGAATGGTTCAAAACATAGTCAGTAAGAAGAGTCAGTCTTCTTGCACTTAAGTCGGCATTGTGCCTTTTCCATTTAATTCCGATGCAATTTCTGTGTTTCATCGTCAATAAGAAGGTCAGAGGGATACAGTAAACCTGTAGTGAAGCATCGGAATCTATAACTAGTGCCACAGGAATAGTTCAAAACAGTCAGTAAGAAGAGTCAATCTCCTTGTACTTAAGTCGGCATTCTGCCTTTTGTATTTAATTCCGATGCATTTTCTGTGTTTCATCGTCAATAAGAAGGCCCAAGGGATACAGTAAACCTGAAGTGAAACATCGGAATCTATAACTAGTGTCACAGGAATGGTTCAAAACAGTCAGTAAGAAGAGTCAGTCTTCATGTACTTAAATCGGCAGTGGGCCTTTTGTATTTCATTCCGATGCAATTTCTGTGTTTCATCGTCTAAAAGAAGGTCAGAGGGTTACAGTAAACCTAAAGTAAAGCATCGGAATCTGTAACTAGTGTCACAGGAATGGTTCAAAACAGTCAGTAAGAAGAGTCAGTCTTCATGTATTTAAATCGGCAGTGGGCCTTTTGTATTTCATTCCGATGCAATTTCCGTACTTCGTCACCAATACGTAGGTCCAAAGGATACAGTAAACATGAAGTGAAGCATTGGAATCTATAACTAATATCACAGGAATCGTTCAATACATAGACAGTAGGAAGAGTCAGTCTTCTTGTACTTAAGTCAGCATTGTGCCTTTTGTATTTAATTCCGATGCAATTAATGTGTTTTTCGTCAAAAGGAAGGTCAGAGGGATACAGTAAACCAGAAGTGAAGCATTGGAATCTGTAACTAGCGTCACAGGAATGGTTCAAAACATAGTCAGTAAGAAGAGTCAGTCTCCTTGTACTTAAGTCGGCATTGTACCTTTTCTATTTAATTCCGATGCAATTTCAGTGTTTCATTGTCAATAAGAATGTCAGAGGGATACAGTTACCCTGATGTGAAGCATCGGAATCTATAACTAGTGTCACAGGAATGGTTCAAAACATAGTCAGTAAAAAGAGTCGGTCTTCCTGTACTTAAGTCGGCATTGTGCTTTTTTTCTATTTAATTCCGATGCAATATCTGTGTTTCATCGTCAATAAGAAGGTCCATGGGATACAGTAAACCTGAAGTGAATCATCGTAATCTATAACTAGTGTCACAGGAATGGTTCAAAACATAGTCAGTACGATGAGTCATTCTCCTACTTAAGTCGGCATTGTGCCTTTTGTATTTAATTCCGATGCAATTTCTGTGTTTCATCGTCGATAAGAAGGTCCAAGGGATACAGGAAACCTGAAGTGAAGCATCGGAATCTATAACTAGTGTCACAGGAATGGTTCAAATCATAGACAGTAAGAAGATCAGTCTTCTTGTACTTAAGTTGGCAATGTGCCTTTTCTATTTAATTCCAATGCAATTTCTGTATTTCGTCGCCAATAAGAAGGTCCAAAGGATACAGTAAACCTGAAGTGAACCATCGGAATCTATAACTAGTGTCACAGGAATGGTTCAAATCATAGGCAGTAGGAAGAGTCAGTCTTCCTGTACTTAAGTCGGCATTGTGGCTTTTCTATTTAATTCCGATGCAATTAATGTGTTTCTTCGTCAAAAAGAAGGTCAGAGGGATACAGTAAACCAAAAGTGAAGCATTGGAATCTGTAACTAGCGTCACAGGAATGGTTCAAAACATAGTCAGTAAGAAGAGTCAGTCTCCTTGTACTTAAGTCGGCATTGTGCCTTTTCTATTTAATTCCGATGCAATTTCTGTGTTGCATCGACAATAAGAAGGTTAGAGGGATACAGTAAACCTGAAGGGAAGCATCGGAATCTATAACTAATGTCACAGGAATCGTTCAAAACAAAGACAGTAGGAAGTGTCAGTCTTCTTGTATTTTAGTCGGCATTGTGCCTTTTCTATTTAATTCCGATGCAATTTCTGTGATTCATCGTCAATAAGAATGTCAGAGTTCAACAGTAACCCTGAGGTGAAGCATCGGAATCTGTAACTAGCGTCACAGGAATGGTTCAAAACATAGTCAGTAAGAAGAGTCAGTCTTCTTGTACTTAAGTCGGCATTGTGCCTTTTCCATTTAATTCCGATGCATTTTCTGTGTTTCATCGTCAATGAGAAGGTCCAAGGGATAGAGTAAACCTGAAGTGAAGCATCGGAATCTATAACTAGTGTCACAGTAATGGTTCAAGTCGTAGGCAGTAAGAAGAGTCAGTCTTCTTGTACTTAAGTCGGCAATGTGCCTTTTCTATTTAATTCCAATGCAATTTCTGTTTTTCGTCACCAATAAGAAGGTCCAAAGGATACAGTAAACCTGAAGTGAAGCATCGGAATCTATAACTAATGTCACAGGAATCGTTCAAAGCATAGACAGTAGAAAGAGACAGTCTTCTTGTACTTAAGTCGGCATTGTGCCTTTTGTATTTAATTCCGATGCAATTTCTGTGTTTCATCGTCAAAAAGAAAGTCAGAGATTTACAGTAAACCTAAAGTGAATTATCGGAATCTATAACTAGTGTCACAGGAATGGTTCAAATCAGTCAGTAAGAAGAGTCAGTCTTCTTGTACTTAAGTCGGCAGTGTGCCTTTTGTAATTCATTCAGATGCAATTTCCGTACTTCGTCACCAATACGAAGGTCCAAAGGATGCAGTAAACATGAAGTGAAGCATCGGAATCTATAACTAATATCACAGGAATCGTTCAAAACATAGACAGTAGGAAGAGTCAGTCTTCTTGTACTTAAGTCAGCATTGTGCCTTTTGTATTTAATTCCGATGCAATTAATGTGTTTCTTCGTCAAAAAGAAGGTCAGAGGGATACAGTAAACCAGAAGTGAAGCATTGGAATCTGTAACTAGCGTCACAGGAATGGTTCAAAACATAGTCAGTAAGAAGAGTCAGTCTCCTTGTACTTAAGTCGGCATTGTGCCTTTTCTATTTAATTCCGATGCAATTTCTGTGTTGCATCGACAATAAGAAGGTTAGAGGGATACAGTAAACCTGAAGTGAAGCATCGGAATCTATAACTAGTGTCACAGGAATGGTTCAAAACATAGTCAGTAAGAAGGGTCGGTCTTCTTGTACTTAAGTCGGCATTGTGCCTTTTCTATTTCATTCCGATGCAATATCTGTGTTTCATCGTCAATAAGAAGGTCAGAGGGATACAGTAAACCTGAAGTGAATCATCGTAATCTATAACTAGTGTCACAGGAATGGTTGAAAACATAGTCAGTACGATGAGTCATTCTTGTACTTAAGTCTGTATTGTGCCTTTTGTATTTATTTCCGATGCTATTTCTGTGTTTCATGGTCAATATGAGTGTCAGAGGGATACAGTAAACCTGAAGTGAAGCATCGGAATCTATAACTAGTGTCACAGGAATGGTTGAAAACATAGTCAGTACGATGAGTCATTCTTGTACTTAAGTCTGTATTGTGCCTTTTGTATTTATTTCCGATGCTATTTCTGTGTTTCATGGTCAATATGAGTGTCAGAGGGATACAGTAAACCTGAAGTGAATCATCGTAATCTATAACTAGTGTCACAGGAATGGTTCAAAACATAGTCAGTAAGAAGAGTCAGTCTCCTTGTACTTAAGTCGGCATTGTGCCTTTTCTATTTAATTCCGATGCATTTTCTGTGTTTCATCGTCAATAAGAAGGTCCAAGGGATACAGTGAACCTGAAGTGAAGCATCGGAATCTATAACTAGTGTAACAGGAATGGTTCAAAACATAGACAGTAGGAAGAGTCAGTCTTCTTGTACTTAAGTCGGCATTGTGCCTTTTCTATTTAATTCCGATGCAATTTCTGCGTTTCGTCGCCAATAAGAAGGTCCCAGGATTACAGTAAACCAGACGTGAAGCATCGGAATCTATAACTAGTGTCACAGGAATGGTTCAAAACATAGACAGTAAGAAAGGTCAGTCTTCTTGTACTTAAGTCGGCATTGTGCCTTATCTATTTAATTCCGATGCTATTTCTGTGCTTCATCGTCAAAAAGAAGGTCCAAGGGATACAGTAAACCTGAAGTGAATTATCGTAATCTATAACTAGTGTCACAAGAATGGTTCAAAACATAGTCAGTACGAAGAGTCAGTCTTCTTGTACTTAAGTCGGCATTGTGCCTTTTATATTTAATTCCGATGCAATTTCTGTGTTTCGTCGTCAATAAGAAGGTACGAGGGATACAGGAAACCTGAAGTGAAGCATCGGAATCTGTACCTAGTGTCACAGGAATGGTTCAAAACATAGACAGTAAGAAGGGTCAGTCTTCTTGTACTTAAGTCGGCATTGTGCCTTTTGTATTTAATTCTGATGCAATATCTGTGTTTCATCGTCAATAAGAATGTGCAAGGCATACAGTAAACCTGAAGTGAAGCATCGGAATCTATAACTAGTGTCACAGGAATGGTTCAAAACATAGACAGTAAGAAGAGTCAGTCTTCTTGTACTTAAGTCGGCATTGTGCCTTTTGTATTTAATTCCGATGCAATTTCTGTGTTACATCGTCAATAAGAAGGTCAGAGGGACACATGAACCTGAAGTGAAGCATCGGAATCTGTAACTAGTGTCACAGGAATGGTTCAAAACAGTCAGTAAGAAGAGTCAATCTTCTTGTACTTAAGTCGGCATTGTGCCTTTTCTATTTAATTCCAATGCAATTTCTGTATTTCGTCGCCAATAAAAAGGTCCAAAGGATACAGTAAACCTGAAGTGAAGCATCGGAATCTATAACTAATGTCACAGAAATCGTTCAAAACATAGACAGTAGGAAGAGTCAGTCTTCTTGTACTTAAGTCGGCATTGAGCCTTTTCTATTTAATTCCGATGCAATTTCTGTGTTTCATCGCCAAAAAGAAGGTCAGAGGGATACAGTAAACCTGAAGTGAAGCATCGGAATCCGTAACTAGTGTCACAGGAATGGTTCAAGACATAGACAGTAGGAAGAGCCAGTCTTTTTGTACTTAAGTCGGCATTACGCCTTTTGTATTTAATTCCGATGCAATATCTGTGTTTCATCGTCAATAAGAAGGTCCAAGGGATACAGTAAACCTGAAGTGAAGCATCGGAATCTGTAACTAGCGTCACAGGAATGGTTCAAAACATAGTCAGTAAGAAGAGTCAGTCTTCTTGTACTTAAGTCGGCTTTGTGCCTTTTCTATTTAATTCCGATGCAATTTCTGTGTTTCATCGTCAATAAGAAGGTGCAAGGGATACAGTAAACCTGAAGTGAAGCATCGGAATCTATAACTAGTGTCACAGGAATGGTTCAAAAGATAGTCAGTAAGGAGAGTCAGTCTTCTTGTGCTTAAGTCGGCATTGTGCCTCTTCCATTTAATTCCGATGCAATATCTGTGTTTCATCGTCAATAAGAAGGTCAGAGGGTTACAGTCAACCTGAAGTGAGGCATCGGAATCTATAACTAGTGTCACAGGAATGGTTCCAAACATAATCAGTAAGAAGAGTCAGTCTTCTTGCACTTAAGTCGGCATTGTGCCTTTTCTATTTAATTCCGATGCAATTTTAGTGTTTCATCGTCAATAAGAAGGTCCAAGGGATACAGTAAACCTGCAGTGAATCATCGTAATCTATAACTAGTGTCACAAGAATGGTTCTAAAGATAGTCAGTACGAGGAGTCAGTCTTCTTGTACTTATGTCGGCATTGTGCCTTTTGTATTTAATTCCGATGCAATTTCTGTGTTTCGTCGTCAATAAGAAGGTCTGAGGGATCCAGTAAACCTGAAGTGAAGCATCAGAATCTATAACTAATGTCACAGGAATCGTTCAAAACATAGACAGTAGAATGAGACAGTCTTCTTGTACTTAAGTCAGCATTGTGCCTTTTGTTTTTAATTCCGATGCAATTAATGTGTTTTTCGTCAAAAAGAAGGTCAGAGGGATACAGTAAACCAGAAGTGAAGCATTGGAATCTGTAACTAGCGTCACAGGAATGGTTCAAAACATAGTCAGTAAGAAGAGTCAGTCTCCTTGTACTTAAGTCGGCATTGTACCTTTTCTATTTAATTCCGATGCAATTTCAGTGTTTCATTGTCAATAAGAATGTCAGAGGGATACAGTTACCCTGATGTGAAGCATCGGAATCTATAACTAGTGTCACAGGAATGGTTCAAAACATAGTCAGTAAGAAGAGTCGGTCTTCATGTACTTAAGTCGGCATTGTGCCTTTTCTATTTAATTCCGATGCAATATATGTGTTTCATCGTCAATAAGAAGGTCCAAGGGATACAGTAAACCTGAAGTGAATCATCGTAATCTATAACTAGTGTCACAGGAATGGTTCAAAGCATAGTCAGTACGATGAGTCATTCTTCTACTTAAGTCGGCATTGTGCCTTTTGCATTTAATTCCGATGCATTTTCTGTGTTTCATCGTCGATAAGAAGGTCCAAGGGACACAGTAAACCTGAAGTGAAGCATCGGAATCTATAACTAGTGTCACAGGAATGGTTCAAATCATAGACAGTAAGAAGAGTCAGTCTTCTTGTACTTAAGTTGGCAATGTGCCTTTTCTATTTAATTCCAATGCAATTTCTGTATTTCGTCGCCAATACGAAGGTCCAAAGGATACAGTAAACCTGAAGTGAACCATCGGAATCTATAACTAGTGTCACAGGAATGGTTCAAAACATAGGCAGTAGGAAGAGTCAGTCTTCCTGTACTTAAGTCGGCATTGTGGCTTTTCTATTTAATTCCGATGCAATTTCTGTGTTTCATCGTCAATAAGAAGGTCCAAGGGATACAGTGAACCTGAAGTGAAGCATCGGAATCTATAACTAGTGTCACAGGAATGGTTCAAAACACAGACAGTAGGAAGAGTCAGTCTTCTTGCACTTAAGTCGGCATTGTGCATTTTCTATTTAATTCCGATGCAATTTCTGCGTTTCATCGTCAATAAGAAGGTCCAAGGATTACAGTAAACCAGACGTGAAGCATCGGAATCTATACCTAGTGTCACAGGAATGGTTCAAAACATAGACGGTAAGAAGAGTCAGTCTTCTTGTACTTAAGTCGGCATTGTGCCTTTTGTATTTAATTCCGATCCAATTTCTGTGTTTCATCGCCAATAAGAAGGTCATAGCGATACAGTAAACCTGACGTGAAGCATCGGAATCTATAACTAGTGTCACAGGAATGGTTCAAAGCAGTCAGTAAGAAGAGTCAGTCTTCTTGTACTTAAGTAGGCATTGTGCCTCTTGTATTTAATTCCGATGCAATTCCTGTATTTCGTCGCCAACAAGAAGGTCCAAAGGATACAGTAAACCTGAAGGGAAGCATCGGAATCGATAACTAATGTCACAGGAATCGTTCAAAACAAAGACAGTAGGAAGTGTCAGTCTTCTTGTATTTTAGTCGGCATTGTGCCTTTTCTATTTAATTCCGATGCAATTTCTGTGATTCATCGTCAATAAGAATGTCAGAGTTCAACAGTAACCCTGAGGTGAAGCATCGGAATCCGTAACTAGCGTCACAGGAATGGTTCAAAACATAGTCAGTAAGAAGAGTCAGTCTTCTTGTACTTAAGTCGGCATTGTGCCTTTTCCATTTAATTCCGATGCATTTTCTGTGTTTCATCGTCAATAAGAAGGTCCAAGGGATACAGTAAACCTGAAGTGAAGCATCGGAATCTATAACTAGTGTCACAGTAATGGTTCAAGTCGTAGGCAGTAAGAAGAGTCAGTCTTCTTGTACTTAAGTCGGCAATGTGCCTTTTCTATTTAATTCCAATGCAATTTCTGTTTTTCGTCACCAATAAGAAGGTCCAAAGGATACAGTAAACCTGAAGTGAAGCATAGGAATCTATAACTAATGTCACAGGAATCGTTCACAGCATAGACAGTAGAAAGAGACAGTCTTCTTGTACTTAAGTCGGCATTGTGCCTTTTGTATTTAATTCCGATGCAATTTCTGGGTTTCATCGTCAAAAAGAAAGTCAGAGATTTATAGTAAACCTAAAGTGAATTATCGGAATCTATAACTAGTGTCACAGGAATGGTTCAAATCAGTCAGTAAGAAGAGTCAGTCTTGTTGTACTTAAGTCGGCAGTGTGCCTTTTGTAATTCATTCAGATGCAATTTCCGTACTTCGTCACCAATACGAAGGTCCAAAGGATACAGTAAACATGAAGTGAAGCATCGGAATCTATAACTAATATCACAGGAATCGTTCGAAACATAGACAGTAGGAAGAGTCAGTCTTCTTGTACTTAAGTCAGCATTGTGCCTTTTGTATTTAATTCCGATGCAATTAATGTGTTTCTTCGTCAAAAAGAAGGTCAGAGGGATACAGTAAACCAGAAGTGAAGCATTGGAATCTGTAACTAGTGTCACAGGAATGGTTCAACTCATAGACAGTAAGAAGAGTCAGTCTTCTTGTACTTAAGTCGGCAATGTGCCTTTTCTATTTAATTTAAATGCAATTTCTGTATTTCGTCGCCAATAAGAAGGTCCAAAGGATACAGTTAACCTGAAGTGAAGCATCGGAATCTATAACTAATGTCACAGGAATCGTTCAAAACATAGACAGTAGGAAGAGTCAGTCTTCTTGTACTTAAGTAGGCATTGTGCCTTTTCTATTTCATTCCGATGCAATTTCTGTGTTGCATCGACAATAAGAAGGTTAGAGGGATACAGTAAACCAGTAGTGAAGCATCGGAATCTTTAACTAGTGTCACAGGAATGGTTCAAAACATAGTCAGTAAGAAGGGTCGGTCTTCTTGTACTTAAGTCGGCATTGTGCCTGTTCTATTTCATACCGATGCAATATCTGTGTTTCATCGTCAATAAGAAGGTCAGAGGGATACAGTAAACCTGAAGTGAATCATCGTAATCTATAACTAGTGTCACAGGAATGGTTGAAAACATAGTCAGTACGATGAGTCATTCTTGTACTTAAGTCTGTATTGTGCCTTTTTTATTTATTTCGGATGCTATTTCTGTGTTTCATGGTCAATAAGAGTGTCAGAGGGATACAGTAAACCTGAAGTGAAGCATCGGAATCTATAACTAGTGTCACAGGAATGGTTCAAAACATAGACAGTAAGAAGGGTCAGTCTTCTTGTACTTAAGTCGGCATTGTGCCTTTTCTATTTAATTTTTCTATTTAATTCTGTGTTTCATCGTCAAGAAGAAGGTGCAAGGGAAACAGTAAACCTGAAGTGAAGCATCGGAATCTTTAACTAGTGTCACAGGAATGGTTCAAAACATAGTCCGTAAGAAAAGTCAGTGTCCTTGTGCTTAAGTCGGCATTGTGCCTTTTCTATTTAATTCCAATGCAATATCTGTGTTTCATCGTCAATAAGAAGGTCCAAGGGATACAGTGAACCTGAAGTGAAGCATCGGAATCTATAACTAGTGTAACAGGAATGGTTCAAAACATAGACAGTAGGAAGAGTCAGTCTTCTTGTACTTAAGTCGGCATTGTGCCTTTTATATTTAATTCCGATGCAATTTCTGTGTTTCGTCGTCAATAAGAAGGTACGAGGGATACAGGAAACCTGAAGTGAAGCATCGGAATCTGTAACTAGTGTCACAGGAATGGTTCAAAACATAGACAGTAAGAAGGGTCAGTCTTCTTGTACTTAAGTCGGCATTGTGCCTTTTGTATTTAATTCTGATGCAATATCTGTGTTTCATCGTCAATAAGAATGTGCAAGGCATACAGTAAACCTGAAGTGAAGCATCGGAATCTATAACTAGTGTCACAGGAATGATTCAAAACATAGACAGTAAGAAGAGTCAGTCTTCTTGTACTTAAGTCGGCATTGTGCCTTTTGTATTTAATTCCGATGCAATTTCTGTGTTACATCGTCAATAAGAAGGTCAGAGGGACACATGAACCTGAAGTGAAGCATCGGAATCTGTAACTAGTGTCACAGGAATGGTTCAAAACAGTCAGTAAGAAGAGTCAATCTTCTTGTACTTAAGTCGGCATTGTGCCTTTTCTATTTAATTCCAATGCAATTTCTGTATTTCGTCGCCAATAAAAAGGTCCAAAGGATACAGTAAACCTGAAGTGAAGCATCGGAATCTATTACTAATGTCACAGAAATCGTTCAAAACATAGACAGTAGGAAGAGTCAGTCTTCTTGTACTTAAGTCGGCATTGAGCCTTTTCTATTTAATTCCGATGCAATTTCTGTGTTTCATCGCCAAAAAGAAGGTCAGAGGGATACAGTAAACCTGAAGTGAAGCATCGGAATCCGTAACTAGTGTCACAGGAATGGTTCAAGACATAGACAGTAGGAAGAGCCAGTCTTTTTGTACTTAAGTCGGCATTACGCCTTTTGTATTTAATTCCGATGCAATATCTGTGTTTCATCGTCAATAAGAAGGTCCAAGGGATACAGTAAACCTTAAGTGAAGCATCGGAATCTTTAACTAGCGTCACAGGAATGGTTCAAAACATAGTCAGTAAGAAGAGTCAGTCTTCTTGTACTTAAGTCGGCATTGTGCCTTTTCTATTTAATTCCGATGCAATTTCTGTGTTTCATCGTCAATAAGAAGGTGCAAGGGATACAGTAAACTTGAAGTGAAGCATCGGAATCTATAACTAGTGTCACAGGAATGGTTCAAAAGATAGTCAGTAAGGAGAGTCAGTCTTCTTGTGCTTAAGTCGGCATTGTGCCTCTTCCATTTAATTCCGATGCAATATCTGTGTTTCATCGTCAATAAGAAGGTCAGAGGGTTACAGTCAAACTGAAGTGAGGCATCGGAATCTATAACTAGTGTCACAGGAATGGTTCCAAACATAATCAGTAAGAAGAGTCAGTCTTCTTGCACTTAAGTCGGCATTGTGCCTTTTCTATTTAATTCCGATGCAATTTTAGTGTTTCATCGTCAATAAGAAGGTCCAAGGGATACAGTAAACCTGCAGTGAATCATCGTAATCTATAACTAGTGTCACAAGAATGGTTCTAAAGATAGTCAGTACGAGGAGTCAGTCTTCTTGTACTTATGTCGGCATTGTGCCTTTTGTATTTAATTCCGATGCAATTTCTGTGTTTCGTCGTCAATAAGAAGGTCTGAGGGATCCAGTAAACCTGAAGTGAAGCATCAGAATCTATAACTAATGTCACAGGAATCGTTCAAAACATAGACAGTAGAATGAGACAGTCTTCTTGTACTTAAGTCAGCATTGTGCCTTTTGTTTTTAATTCCGATGCAATTAATGTGTTTTTCGTCAAAAAGAAGGTCAGAGGGATACAGTAAACCAGAAGTGAAGCATTGGAATCTGTAACTAGTGTCACAGGAATGGTTCAACTCATAGACAGTAAGAAGAGTCAGTCTTCTTGTACTTAAGTCGGCAATGTGCCTTTTCTATTTAATTTAAATGCAATTTCTGTATTTCGTCGCCAATAAGAAGGTCCAAAGGATACAGTTAACCTGAAGTGAAGCATCGGAATCTATAACTAATGTCACAGGAATCGTTCAAAACATAGACAGTAGGAAGAGTCAGTCTTCTTGTACTTAAGTAGGCATTGTGCCTTTTCTATTTAATTCCGATGCAATTTCTGTGTTGCATCGACAATAAGAAGGTTAGAGGGATACAGTAAACCAGTAGTGAAGCATCGGAATCTTTAACTAGTGTCACAGGAATGGTTCAAAACATAGTCAGTAAGAAGGGTCGGTCTTCTTGTACTTAAGTCGGCATTGTGCCTGTTCTATTTCATACCGATGCAATATCTGTGTTTCATCGTCAATAAGAAGGTCAGAGGGATACAGTAAACCTGAAGTGAATCATCGTAATCTATAACTAGTGTCACAGGAATGGTTGAAAACATAGTCAGTACGATGAGTCATTCTTGTACTTAAGTCTGTATTGTGCCTTTTTTATTTATTTCCGATGCTATTTCTGTGTTTCATGGTCAATAAGAGTGTCAGAGGGATACAGTAAACCTGAAGTGAAGCATCGGAATCTATAACTAGTGTCACAGGAATGGTTCAAAACATAGACAGTAAGAAGGGTCAGTCTTCTTGTACTTAAGTCGGCATTGTGCCTTTTCTATTTAATTTTTCTATTTAATTCTGTGTTTCATCGTCAAGAAGAAGGTGCAAGGGATACAGTAAACTTGAAGTGAAGCATCGGAATCTTTAACTAGTGTCACAGGAATGGTTCAAAACATTGTCCGTAAGAAAAGTCAGTGTCCTTGTGCTTAAGTCGGCATTGTGCCTTTTCTATTTAATTCCAATGCAATATCTGTGTTTCATCGTCAATAAGAAGGTCCAAGGGATACAGTGAACCTGAAGTGAAGCATCGGAATCTATAACTAGTGTAACAGGAATGGTTCAAAACATAGACAGTAGGAAGAGTCAGTCTTCTTGTACTTACGTCGGCATTGTGCCTTTTCTATTTAATTCCGATGCAATTTCTGCGTTTCGTCGCCAATAAGAAGGTCCCAGGATTACAGTAAACCAGACGTGAAGCATCGGAATCTATAACTAGTGTCACAGGAATGGTTCAAAACATAGACAGTAAGAAGGGTCAGTCTTCTTGTACTTAAGTCGGCATTGTGCCTTTTCTATTTAATTCCGATGCTATTTCTGTGCTTCATCGTCAAAAAGAAGGTCCAAGGGATACAGTAAACCTGAAGTGAATTATCGTAATCTATAACTAGTGTCACAAGAATGGTTCAAAACATAGTCAGTACAAAGAGTCAGTCTTCTTGTACTTAAGTCGGCATTGTGCCTTTTATATTTAATTCCGATGCAATTTCTGTGTTTCGTCGTCAATAAGAGGGTACGAGGGATACAGTAAACCTGAAGTGAAGCATCGGAATCTGTAACTAGTGTCACAGGAATGGTTCAAAACATAGACAGTAAGAAGGGTCAGTCTTCTTGTACTTAAGTCGGCATTGTGCCTTTTGTATTTAATTCTGATGCAATATCTGTGTTTCATCGTCAATAAGAATGTGCAAGGCATACAGTAAACCTGAAGTGAAGCATCGGAATCTATAACTAGTGTCACAGGAATGGTTCAAAACATAGACAGTAAGAAGAGTCAGTCTTCTTGTACTTAAGTCGGCATTGTGCCTTTTGTATTTAATTCCAATGCAATTTCTGTATTTCGTCGCCAATAAAAAGGTCCAAAGGATACAGTAAACCTGAAGTGAAGCATCGGATTCGATAACTAATGTCACAGAAATCGTTCAAAACATAGACAGTAGGAAGAGTCAGTCCTCTTGTACTTAAGTCGGCATTGAGCCTTTTCTATTTAATTCCGATGCAATTTCTGTGTTTCATCGCCAAAAAGAAGGTCAGAGGGATACAGTAAACCTGAAGTGAACCATCGGAATCTATAACTAGTGTCACAGGAATGGTTCAAAACATAGGCAGTAGGAAGAGTCAGTCTTCCTGTACTTAAGTCGGCATTGTGGCTTTTCTATTTAATTCCGATGCAATTTCTGTGTTTCATCGTCAATAAGAAGGTGCAAGGGATACAGTAAACCTGAAGTGAAGCATCGGAATCTATAACTAGTGTCACAGGAATGGTTCAAAAGATAGTCAGTAAGGAGAGTCAGTCTTCTTGTGCTTAAGTCGGCATTGTTCCTCTTCCATTTAATTCCGATGCAATATCTGTGTTTCATCGTCAATAAGAAGGTCAGAGGGTTACAGTCAACCTGAAGTGAGGCATCGGAATCTATAACTAGTGTCACAGGAATGGTTCCAAACATAATCAGTAAGAAGAGTCAGTCTTCTTGCACTTAAGTCGGCATTGTACCTTTTCTATTTAATTCCGATGCAATTTTAGTGTTTCATCGTCAATAAGAAGGTCCAAGGGATACAGTAAACCTGCAGTGAATCATCGTAATCTATAACTAGTGTCACAAGAATGGTTCTAAAGATAGTCAGTACGAGGGGTCAGTCTTCTTGTACTTATGTCGGCATTGTGCCTTTTGTATTTAATTCCGATGCAATATCTGTGTTTCGTCGTCAATAAGAAGGTCTGAGGGATCCAGTAAACCTGAAGTGAAGCATCGGAATCTATAACTAATGTCACAGGAATCCTTCAAAACATAGACAGTAGAATGAGACAGTCTTCTTGTACTTAAGTCAGCATTGTGCCTTTTGTTTTTAATTCCGATGCAATTAATGTGTTTTTCGTCAAAAAGAAGGTCAGAGGGATACAGTAAACTAGAAGTGAAGCATTGGAATCTGTAACTAGCGTCACAGGAATGGTTCAAACCATAGTCAGTAAGTAGAGTCAGTCTCCTTGTACTTAAGTCGGCATTGTACCTTTTCCATTTAATTCCGATGCAATTTCAGTGTTTCATTGTCAATACGAATGTCAGAGGGATACAGTTACCCTGATGTGAAGCATCGGAATCTATAACTAGTGTCACAGGAATGGTTCAAAACATAGTCAGTAAGAAGAGTCGGTCTTCATGTACTTAAGTCGGCATTGTGCCTTTTCTATTTAATTCCGATGCAATATCTGTGTTTCATCGTCAATAAGAAGGTCCAAGGGATACAGTAAACCTGAAGTGAATCATCGTAATCTATAACTAGGGTCACAGGAATGGTTCAAAGCATAGTCAGTACGAAGAGTCATTCTTCTACTTAAGTCGGCATTGTGCCTTTTGTATTTAATTCCGATGCATTTTCTGTGTTTCATCGTCGATAAGAAGGTCCAAGGGATACAGTAAACCTGAAGTGAAGCATCGGAATCTATAACTAGTGTCACAGGAATGGTTCAAATCATAGACAGTAAGAAGAGTCAGTCTTCTTGTACTTAAGATGGCAATGTGCCTTTTCTATTTAATTCCAATGCAATATCTGTATTTCGTCGCCAATAAGAAGGTCCAAAGGATACAGTAAACCTGAAGTGAACCATCGGAATCTATAACTAGTGTCACAGGAATGGTTCAAAACATAGGCAGTAGGAAGAGTCAGTCTTCCTGTACTTAAGTCGGCATTGTGGCTTTTCTATTTAATTCCGATGCAATTTCTGTGTTTCATCGTCAATAAGAAGGTCCAAGGGATACAGTGAACCTGAAGTGAAGCATCGGAATCTATAACTAGTGTCACAGGAATGGTTCAAAACATAGACAGTAGGAAGAGTCAGTCTTCTTGTACTTAAGTCGGCATTGTGCATTTTCTATTTAATTCCGATGCAATTTCTGCGTTTCATCGTCAATAAGAAGGTCCAAGGATTACAGTAAACCAGACGTGAAGCATCGGAATCTATACCTAGTGTCACAGGAATGGTTCAAAACATAGACGGTAAGAAGAGTCAGTCTTCTTGTACTTAAGTCGGCATTGTGCCTTTTGTATTTAATTCCGATCCAATTTCTGTGTTTCATCGCCAATAAGAAGGTCATAGCGATACAGTAAACCTGAAGTGAAGCATCGGAATCTATAACTAGTGTCACAGGAATGGTTCAAAGCAGTCAGTAAGAAGAGTCAGTCTTCTTGTACTTAAGTAGGCATTGTGCCTCTTGTATTTAATTCCGATGCAATTCCTGTATTTCGTCGCCAACAAGAAGGTCCAAAGGATACAGTAAACCTGAAGGGAAGCATCGGAATCTATAACTAATGTCACAGGAATCGTTCAAAACAAAGACAGTAGGAAGTGTCAGTCTTCTTGTATTTTAGTCGGCATTGTGCCTTTTCTATTTAATTCCGATGCAATTTCTGTGATTCATCGTCAATAAGAATGTCAGAGTTCAACAGTAACCCTGAGGTGAAGCATCGGAATCTGTAACTAGCGTCACAGGAATGGTTCAAAACATAGTCAGTAAGAAGAGTCAGTCTTCTTGTACTTAAGTCGGCATTGTGCCTTTTCCATTTAATTCCGATGCATTTTCTGTGTTTCATCGTCAATAAGAAGGTCCAAGGGATACAGTAAACCTGAAGTGAAGCATCGGAATCTATAACTAGTGTCACAGTAATGGTTCAAGTCGTAGGCAGTAAGAAGAGTCAGTCTTCTTGTACTTAAGTCGGCAATGTGCCTTTTCTATTTAATTCCAATGCAATTTCTGTTTTTCGTCACCAATAAGAAGGTCCAAAGGATACAGTAAACCTGAAGTGAAGCATCGGAATCTATAACTAATGTCACAGGAATCGTTCAAAGCATAGACAGTAGAAAGAGACAGTCTTCTTGTACTTAAGTCGGCATTGTGCCTTTTGTATTTAATTCCGATGCAATTTCTGTGTTTCATCGTCAAAAAGAAAGTCAGAGATTTATAGTAAACCTAAAGTGAATTGTCGGAATCTATAACTAGTGTCACAGGAATGGTTCAAATCAGTCAGTAAGAAGAGTCAGTCTTGTTGTACTTAAGTCGGCAGTGTGCCTTTTGTAATTCATTCAGATGCAATTTCCGTACTTCGTCACCAATACGAAGGTCCAAAGGATACAGTAAACGTGAAGTGAAGCATCGGAATCTTTAACTAGTGTCACAGGAATGGTTCAAAACATAGTCCGTAAGAAAAGTCAGTGTCCTTGTGCTTAAGTCGGCATTGTGCCTTTTCCATTTAATTCCGATGCATTTTCTGTGTTTCATCGTCAATAAGAAGGTCCAAGGGATACAGTAAACCTGAAGTGAAGCATCGGAATCTATAACTAGTGTCACAGTAATGGTTCAAGTCGTAGGCAGTAAGAAGAGTCAGTCTTCTTGTACTTAAGTCGGCATTGTGCCTTTTCTATTTAATTCCGATGCAATTTCTGCGTTTCGTCGCCAATAAGAAGGTCCCAGGATTACAGTAAACCAGACGTGAAGCATCGGAATCTATAACTAGTGTCACAGGAATGGTTCAAAACATAGACAGTAAGAAGGGTCAGTCTTCTTGTACTTAAGTCGGCATTGTGAATTTTCTATTTAATTCCGATGCTATTTCTGTGTTTCATCGTCAAAAAGAAGGTCCAAGGGATACAGTAAACCTGAAGTGAATTATCGTAATCTATAACTAGTGTCACAAGAATGGTTCAAAACATAGTCGGTACGGAGAGTCCGTCTTCTTGTACTTAAGTCGGCATTGTGCCTTTTAAATTTAATTCCGATGCAATTTCTGTGTTTCGTCGTCAATAAGAAGGTACGAGGGATACAGTAAACCTGAAGTGAAGCATCGGAATCTGTAACTAGTGTCACAGGAATGGTTCAAAACATAGACAGTAAGAAGGGTCAGTCTTCTTGTACTTAAGTCGGCATTGTGCCTTTTGTATTTAATTCTGATGCAATATCTGTGTTTCATCGTCAATAAGAATGTGCAAGGCATACAGTAAACCTGAAGTGAAGCATCGGAATCTATAACTAGTGTTACAGGAATGGTTCAAAACATAGACAGTAAGAAGAGTCAGTCTTCTTGTACTTAAGTCGGCATTGTGCCTTTTGTATTTAATTCCGATGCAATTTCTGTGTTACATCGTCAATAAGAAGGTCAGAGGGACACATGAACCTGAAGTGAAGCATCGGAATCTGTAACTAGTGTCACAGGAATGGTTCAAAACAGTCAGTAAGAAGAGTCAATCTTCTTGTACTTAAGTCGGCATTGTGCCTTTTCTATTTCATTCCAATGCAATTTCTGTATTTCGTCGCCAATAAAAAGGTCCAAAGGATACAGTAAACCTGAAGTGAAGCATCGGAATCTATAACTAATGTCACAGGAATCGTTCAAAACATAGACAGTAGGAAGAGTCAGTCTTCTTGTACTTAAGTAGGCATTGTGCCTTTTCTATTTAATTCCGATGCAATTTCTGTGTTGCATCGACAATAAGAGGGTTAGAGGGATACAGTAAACCTGAAGTGAAGTATCGGAATCTATAACTAGTGTCACAGGAATGGTTCAAAACATAGTCAGTAAGAAGGGTCGGTCTTCTTGTACTTAAGTCGGCATTGTGCCTGTTCTATTTCATTCCGATGCAATATCTGTGTTTCATCGTCAATAAGAAGGTCAGAGGGATACAGTAAACCTGAAGTGAATCATCGACATCTATAACTAGTGTCACAGGAATGGTTGAAAACATAGTCAGTACGATGAGTCATTCTTGTACTTAAGTCTGTATTGTGCCTTTTTTATTTATTTCCGATGCTATTTCTGTGTTTCATGGTCAATAAGAGTGTCAGAGGGATACAGTAAACCTGAAGTGAAGCATCGGAATCTATAACTAGTGTCACAGGAATGGTTCAAAACATAGACAGTAAGAAGGGTCAGTCTTCTTGTACTTAAGTCGGCATTGTGCCTTTTCTATTTAATTCCGATGCAATATCTGTGTTTCATCGTCAAGAAGAAGGTGCAAGGGATACAGTAAACCTGAAGTGAAGCATCGGAATCTGTAACTAGTGTCACAGGAATGGTTCAAAACATAGTCCGTAAGAAAAGTCAGTGTCCTTGTGCTTAAGTCGGCATTGTGCCTTTTCTATTTAATTCAAATGCAATATCTGTGTTTCATCGTCAATAAGAAGGTCCAAGGGATACAGTGAACCTGAAGTGAAGCATCGGCATCTATAACTAGTGTCACAAGAATGGTTCAAAACATAGTCGGTACGAAGAGTCAGTCTTCTTGTACTTAAGTCGGCATTGTGCCTTTTATATTTAATTCCGATGCAATTTCTGTGTTTCGTCGTCAATAAGAAGGTACGAGGGATACAGTAAACCTGAAGTGAAGCATCGGAATCTGTAACTAGTGTCACAGAAATGGTTCAAAACATAGACAGTAAGAAGGGTCAGTCTTCTTGTACTTAAGTCGGCATTGTGCCTTTTGTATTTAATTCTGATGCAATATCTGTGTTTCATCGTCAATAAGAATGTGCAAGGCATACAGTAAACCTGAAGTGAAGCATCGGAATCTATAACTAGTGTCACAGGAATGGTTCAAAACATAGACAGTAAGAAGAGTCAGTCTTCTTGTACTTAAGTCGGCATTGTGCCTTTTGTATTTAATTCCGATGCAATTTCTGTGTTACATCGTCAATAAGAAGGTCAGAGGGACACATGAACCTGAAGTGAAGCATCGGAATCTGTAACTAGTGTCACAGGAATGGTTCAAAACAGTCAGTAAGAAGAGTCAATCTTCTTGTACTTAAGTCGGCATTGTGCCTTTTCTATTTAATTCCAATGCAATTTCTGTATTTCGTCGCCAATAAAAAGGTCCAAAGGATACAGTAAACCTGAAGTGAAGCATCGGAATCTATAACTAATGTCACAGAAATCGTTCAAAACATAGACAGTAGGAAGAGTCAGTCGTCTTGTACTTAAGTCGGCATTGAGCCTTTTCTATTTAATTCCGATGCAATTTCTGTGTTTCATCGCCAAAAAGAAGGTCAGAGGGATACAGTAAACCTGAAGTGAAGCATCGGAATCCGTAACTAGTGTCACAGGAATGGTTCAAGACATAGACAGTATCAAGAGCCAGTCTTTTTGTACTTAAGTCGGCATTACGCCTTTTGTATTTAATTCCGATGCAATATCTGTGTTTCATCGTCAATAAGAAGGTCCACGGGATACAGTAAACCTGAAGTGAAGCATCGGAATCTATAACTAGTGACACAGGAATGGTTCAAAAGATAGTCAGTAAGGAGAGTCAGTCTTCTTGTGCTTAAGTCGGCATTGTGCCTCTTCCATTTAATTCCGATGCAATATCTGTGTTTCATCGTCAATAAGAAGGTCAGAGGGTTACAGTCAACCTGAAGTGAGGCATCGGAATCTATAACTAGTGTCACAGGAATGGTTCCAAACATAATCAGTAAGAAGAGTCAGTCTTCTTGCACTTAAGTCGGCATTGTGCCTTTTCTATTTAATTCCGATGCAATTTTAGTGTTTCATCGTCAATAAGAAGGTCCAAGGGATACAGTAAACCTGCAGTGAATCATCGTAATCTATAACTAGTGTCACAAGAATGGTTCTAAAGATAGTCAGTACGAGGAGTCAGTCTTCTTGTACTTATGTCGGCATTGTGCCTTTTGTATTTAATTCCGAAGCAATTTCTGTGTTTCGTCGTCAATAAGAAGGTCTGAGGGATCCAGTAAACCTGAAGTGAAGCATCGGAATCTGTAAATAGTGTCACAGGAAAGGTTCAAAACATAGACAGTAAGAAGGGTCAGTCTTCTTGTACCTAAGTCGGCATTCTGCCTTTTGTATTTAATTCCGATGCAATATCTGTGTTTCGTCGTCAAAAAGAAAGTCAGAGGGTTACAGTAAACCTAAAGTGAAGCATCGGAATCTGTAACTAGCGTCACAGGAATGGTTCAAAACATAGTCAGTAAGAAGAGTCAGTCTTTTTGTACTTAGGTCGGCATTGTGCCTTTTCTATTTAATTCCGATGCAATTTCTGTGTTGCATCGACAATAAGAAGGTGCAAGGGATACAGTAAACCTGAAGTGAAGCATTGGAATCTATAACTAGTGTCACAGGAATGGTTCAAAAGATAGTCAGTAAGGAGAGTCAGTCTTCTTGTGCTTAAGTCGGCATTGTGCCTCTTCCATTTAATTCCGATGCAATATCTGTGTTTCATCGTCAAAAGAAGGTCAGAGGGTTACAGTCAACCTGAAGTGAGGCATCGGAATCTATAACTAGTGTCACAGGAATGGTTCCAAACATAATCAGTAAGAAGAGTCAGTCTTCTTGCACTTAAGTCGGCAATGTGCCTTTTGTATTTAAGTCCGATGCATTTTCTGTGTTTCATCGTCAATTAGAAGGTCCAAGGGATACAGTAAACCTGAAGTGAAGCATCGGAATCTATAACTTGTGTCACAGGAATGGTTCAAATCATAGACAGTAAGAAGAGTCAGACTTCTTGTACTTAAGTCGGCAATGTGCTTTTTCTATTTAATTCCAATGCAATTTCTGTATTTCGTCGCCAATAAGAAGGTCCGAAGGATACGGTAAACCTGAAGTGAAGCATCGCAATCTATAACTAATGTCACAGGAATCGTTCAAAACATAGACAGTAGGAAGAGTCAGTCTTCTTGTACTTAAGTCGGCATTGTGCCTTTTCTATTTAATTCCGATGCAATTTCTGTGTTGCATCGACAATAAGAAGGTTAGATGGATACAGTAAACCTGAAGTGAAGCATCGGAATCTATAACTAGTGTCACAGGAATGGTTCAAAACATAGTCAGTAAGAACAGTCGGTCTTCTTGTACTTAAGTCGGCATTGTGCCTTTTCTATATCAATCCGATGCAATATCTGTGTTTCATCGTCAATAAGAAGGTCAGAGGGATACAGTAAACCTGAAGTGAGGCATCGGAATCTATAACTAGTGTCACAGGAATGGTTCCAAAAATAGTCAGTAAGAAGAGTCAGTCTTCTTGTACTTGAGTCGGCATTGTGCCTTTTGTATTTAAGTCCAATGCAATTTCTGTGTTTCATCGTCAAAAAGAAGGTCAGAGGGATACAGTAAACCTGAAGTGAAGCATCGGAATCTGTAACTAGTGTCAAAGGAATGATTCAAAACATAGACAGTGGGAAGAGTCAGTATTTTTGTACTTAAGTCGGCATTGTGCCTTTTGTATTTAATTCCGATGCTATTTCTGTGTTTCATCGTCAATAAGAATGTCAGAGGGATACCGTAACCCTGAAGTGAAGCATCGGAATCTGTAACTAGCGTCACAGGAATGGTACAAAACATAGACAGAAGGAAGAGTCAGTCATCTTGTACTTAAGTCCGCATTGTGCCTTTTCTATTTATTTCCGATGCAATTTCTGTGTTTCATCGTCAATAAGAAGGTCCCAGGGATACAGTAAACCTGAACTAAAGCATCGGAATCTATAACTAGTGTCACAGGAATGGTTCAAATCATAGACAGTAAGAAGAGTCAGTCTTCTTGTACTTAAGTCGGCATTGTGCCTTTTCTATTTAATTCCGATGCAATTTCTGTCTTTCATCGTCAATAAGAAGGTAACAGGGATACAGTAAACCTGAAGTGAAGCATCGGAATCTATAACTAGTGTCACAGGAATGGTTCAAAGCATAGTCAGTAGAAAGAGTAAGTCTTCTTGTACTTAAGCCGGCATTGTGCCTTATCTATTTAATTCCGATGCAATATCTGTGTTTCATCGTCAATAAGAAGGTCAGAGGGATACAGAAAACCTGACGTGAGGCATCGGAATCTATAACTAGTGTCACAGGAATGGTTCCCAACATAGTCAGTATGAAGAGTCAGTGTTCTTGTACTTAGGTCGGCATTGTGCCTCTTCTATTTTTTTCCGATGCAATTTCTGTGTTTCATCGTCAATAAGAAGGTCCAAGGGATACAGTAAACCTGAAGTGAATCATCGTAATCTATAACTAGTGTCACAGGAACGGTTCAAAACATAGACATTAAGAAGGGTCAGTCTTCTTGTACTTAAGTCGGCATTGTGCCGTTGGCACTTAATTCCGGTGCAATATCTATGTTTCATCGTCAATAGGAAGGTGCAGGGTAATACAGTATATCTGAAGTGAAGCATCGGAATCTATAACTAGTGTCACAGGATTGGTTCAAAACTTAGACAGTAGGAAGAGTCAGTCCTCTTGTACTGAAGTCGGCATTGTGCCTTTTCTATTTAATTCCGAAGCAATTTCTGTGTTTCATCGTCAAAAAGAAGGTCAGAGGGATACAGTAAACCTGAAGTGAAGCATCGGAATCTATAACTGGTGTCACAGGAATGGTTCAGAACATTCAGTAAGAAGAGTCAGTCTTCTTATACTTAAGTCGGCATTCTGCCTTTTGTATTTAATTCCCATGCAATTTCTGTGTTTCATCGTCAATAAGAAGGTCAGAGGGATACAGTAAACCTGAAGTGAAGCATCGGAATCTATAACTAGTGTCACAGGAATGGTTCAAAACAGTCAGTAAGAAGAGTCAATCTTCTTGTACTTAAGTCGGCATTGTGCCTTTTGTATGTAATTCCGGTACATTTTCTGTGTTTCATCGTCAATACGAAGGTCCAAGGGATACAGTAAACCTGAAGTGAAGCATCGGAATATATAACTAGTGTCACAGGAATGGTTCAAACATAGACAGTAAGAAGAGTCAGTCCTCTTGTACTTAAGCCGGCAATGTGCCTTTTCTATTTAATTCCAATGCAATTTCTGTATTTCGTCGCCAATAAGAAGGTCCAAAGGATACAGTAAACCTGAAGTGAAGCATTGGAATCTATAAGTAATGTCACAGGAATCGTTCAAAACATAGACAGTAGGAAGAGTCAGTCTTCTTGTACTTAAGTCGGCATTGGGCCTTCTCTATTTAATTTCGATGCAATTTCTGTTATTCATCGTCAATAAGAATGTCAGAGGGATACAGTAACCCTGAAGTAAAGCATCGGAATATATAAATAGTGTCACAGGAATGCTTCATACATAGACAGTAAGAAGAGTCAGTCCTTTTGTACTTAAGCCGGCAATGTGCCTTTTCTATTTAATTCCAATGCAATTTCTGTATTTCGTCGCCAATAAGAAGGTCCAAAGCATACAGTAAACCTGAATTGAAGCATCGGAATCTATAAGTAATGTCACAGGAATCGTTCAAAACATAGACTGTAGGAAGAGTCAGTCTTCTTGTACTTAAGTCGGCATTGTGGCTTTTGTATTTAATTTCGAAGCAATTTCTGTGTTTCATCGTCAAAAAGAAGGTCAGAGGGATACAGTAACCCTGAAGTGAACCATCGGAATCTATAACTAGATTCACAGGAATGGTTCAAAACATAGACATTAAGAAGGGTCAGTCTTCTTGTACTTAAGTCGGCATTGTGCCTTTTGTACTTAATTCGGGTGCAATATCTGTGTTTCATCGTCAATAAGAATGTCAGAGGGATACCGTAACCCTGAAGTGAAGCATCGGAATCTGTAACTAGTGTCACAGGAATGGTTCAAAACATAGACAGTAAGAAGAGTCAGTCTTATTGTACTTAAGTCGGCATTGTGCCTTTTCTATTTAATTCCGATGCAATTTCTGTATTTCATCGTCAATAAGAAGGTCACAGGGATACAGTAAATCTGAAGTGAAGCATCGGAATCTATAACTAGTGTCACAGGAATGGTTCAAAACATAGTCAGTAGGAAGAGTCAGTCTTCTTGTACTTAAGTCGGCATTGTGCCTTTTGTACTTAATTCCGACGCTATTTCTGTGTTTCATGGTCAATAAGAAGGTCAGAGGGATACAGTAACCCTGAAGTGAACCATCGGAATCCATAACTAGATTCACAGGAATGATTCAAAACATAGACATTAAGAAGGGTCAGTCTTCTTGTACTTAAGTCGGCATTGTGCCTTTTGTACTTAATTCGGGTGCAATATCTGTGTTTCATCGTCAATAAGAATGTCAGAGGGATACCGTAACCCTGAAGTGAAGCATCGGAATCTGTAACTGTCGTCACAGGAATGGTACAAAACATAGACAGAAGGAAGAGTCAGTCATCTTGTACTTAAGTCAGCATTGTGCCTTTTCTATTTATTTCCGATGCAATTTCTGTGTTTCATCGTCAATAAGAAGGTCCCAGGGATACAGTAAACCTGAACTAAAGCATCGGAATCTATAACTAGTGTCACAGGAATGGTTCAAATCATAGACAGTAAGAAGAGTCGGTATTCTTGTACTTAAGTCGGCATTGTGATTTTTCTATTTAATTCCGATGCAATTTCTGTCTTTCATCGTCAATAAGAAGGTCACAGGGATACAGTAAACCTGAAGTGAAGCATCGGAATCTATAACTAGTGTCACAGGAATGGTTCAAAGCATAGTCAGTAGAAAGAGTCAGTCTTCTTGTACTTAAGCCGGCATTGTGCCTTATCTATTTAATTCCGATGCAATATCTGTGTTTCATCGTCAATAAGAAGGTCAGAGGGATACAGAAAACCTGAAGTGAAGCATCGGTATGTATAACTAGTGTCACAGGAATGGATCAAAACAGTCAGTAAGAAGAGTCAGTCTTCTTGTACATACGTCGGCATTGTGCCTTTTGTATTTATTTCCGATGCAATTTCTGTACTTCGTCGCCAATAAGAAGGTCCAAAGGATACAGAAAACCTGAAGTGTAGCGTCGGAATCTATTACTAATGTCACAGGAATCGTTCAAAACATAGACAGTAGGTAGTGTCAGTCTTCTTGTACTTAAGTCGGCATTGTGCCTTTTGTATTTAAGTCCGATGCAATTTCTGTGTTTCATCGTCAAAAAGAAGGTCAGAGGGATACATTAAACCTGAAGTGAGGCATCGGAATATGTAACTAGTGTCACAGGAATGATTCAAAACATAGACAGTAGGAAGAGTCTTTCTTTTTGTACTTAAGTCGGCGTTGTGCATTTTGAATTTAATTCCGATGCTATTTCTGTGTTTCATCGTCAATAAGAATGTCAGAGGGATACAGTAACCCTGAACTGAAGCATCGGAATCTATAACTAGTGTCACAGGAATGGTTCAAAACATAGACAGTAAGAAGAGTCAGTCTTATTGTACTTAAGTCGGCATTGTGCCTTTTCTATTTAATTCCGATGCAATTTCTGTGTTTCATCGTCAATAAGAAGGTCACAGGGATACAGTAAATCTGAAGTGAAGCATCGGAATCTATAACTAGTGTCACAGGAATGGTTCAAAACATAGTCAGTAGGAAGAGTCAGTCTTCTTGTACTTATGTCGGCATTGTGCCTTTTGTATTTAATTCCGAAGCAATTTCTGTGTTTCGTCGTCAATAAGAAGGTCTGAGGGATCCAGTAAACCTGAAGTGAAGCATCGGAATCTGTAAATAGTGTCACAGGAAAGGTTCAAAACATAGACAGTAAGAAGGGTCAGTCTTCTTGTACCTAAGTCGGCATTCTGCCTTTTGTATTTAATTCCGATGCAATATCTGTGTTTCGTCGTCAAAAAGAAAGTCAGAGGGTTACAGTAAACCTAAAGTGAAGCATCGGAATCTGTAACTAGCGTCACAGGAATGGTTCAAAACATAGTCAGTAAGAAGAGTCAGTCTTTTTGTACTTAAGTCGGCATTGTGCCTTTTCTATTTAATTCCGATGCAATTTCTGTGTTTCATCGTCAATAAGAAGGTGCAAGGGATACAGTAAACCTGAAGTGAAGCATTGGAATCTATAACTAGTGTCACAGGAATGGTTCAAAAGATAGTCAGTAAGGAGAGTCAGTCTTCTTGTGCTTAAGTCGGCATTGTGCCTCTTCCATTTAATTCCGATGCAATATCTGTGTTTCATCGTCAAAAGAAGGTCAGAGGGTTACAGTCAACCTGAAGTGAGGCATCGGAATCTATAACTAGTGTCACAGGAATGGTTCCAAACATAATCAGTAAGAAGAGTCAGTCTTCTTGCACTTAAGTCGGCATTGTGCCTTTTGTATTTAAGTCCGATGCATTTTCTGTGTTTCATCGTCAATTAGAAGGTCCAAGGGATACAGTAAACCTGAAGTGAAGCATCGGAATCTATAACTAGTGTCACAGGAATGGTTCAAATCATAGACAGTAAGAAGAGTCAGACTTCTTGTACTTAAGTCGGCAATGTGCTTTTTCTATTTAATTCCAATGCAATTTCTGTATTTCGTCGCCAATAAGAAGGTCCGAAGGATACGGTAAACCTGAAGTGAAGCATCGCAATCTATAACTAATGTCACAGGAATCGTTCAAAACATAGACAGTAGGAAGAGTCAGTCTTCTTGTACTTAAGTCGGCATTGTGCCTTTTCTATTTAATTCCGATGCAATTTCTGTGTTGCATCGACAATAAGAAGGTTAGATGGATACAGTAAACCTGAAGTGAAGCATCGGAATCTATAACTAGTGTCACAGGAATGGTTCAAAACATAGTCAGTAAGAACAGTCGGTCTTCTTGTACTTAAGTCGGCATTGTGCCTTTTCTATATCAATCCGATGCAATATCTGTGTTTCATCGTCAATAAGAAGGTCAGAGGGATACAGTAAACCTGAAGTGAGGCATCGGAATCTATAACTAGTGTCACAGGAATGGTTCCAAAAATAGTCAGTAAGAAGAGTCAGTCTTCTTGTACTTGAGCCGGCATTGTGCCTTTTGTATTTAAGTCCAATGCAATTTCTGTGTTTCATCGTCAAAAAGAAGGTCAGAGGGATACAGTAAACCTGAAGTGAAGCATCGGAATCTGTAACTAGTGTCAAAGGAATGATTCAAAACATAGACAGTGGGAAGAGTCAGTATTTTTGTACTTAAGTCGGCATTGTGCATTTTGTATTTAATTCCGATGCTATTTCTGTGTTTCATCGTCAATAAGAATGTCAGAGGGATACCGTAACCCTGAAGTGAAGCATCGGAATCTGTAACTAGCGTCACAGGAATGGTACAAAACATAGACAGAAGGAAGAGTCAGTCATCTTGTACTTAAGTCCGCATTGTGCCTTTTCTATTTATTTCCGATGCAATTTCTGTGTTTCATCGTCAATAAGAAGGTCCCAGGGATACAGTAAACCTGAACTAAAGCATCGGAATCTATAACTAGTGTCACAGGAATGGTTCAAATCATAGACAGTAAGAAGAGTCAGTCTTCTTGTACTTAAGTCGGCATTGTGCCTTTTCTATTTAATTCCGATGCAATTTCTGTCTTTCATCGTCAATAAGAAGGTCACAGGGATACAGTAAACCTGAAGTGAAGCATCGGAATCTATAACTAGTGTCACAGGAATGGTTCAAAGCATAGTCAGTAGAAAGAGTAAGTCTTCTTGTACTTAAGCCGGCATTGTGCCTTATCTATTTAATTCCGATGCAATATCTGTGTTTCATCGTCAATAAGAAGGTCAGAGGGATACAGAAAACCTGACGTGAGGCATCGGAATCTAATACTAGTGTCACAGGAATGGTTCCCAACATAGTCAGTAAGAAGAGTCAGTGTTCTTGTACTTAGGTCGGCATTGTGCCTCTTCTATTTTTTTCCGATGCAATTTCTGTGTTTCATCGTCAATAAGAAGGTCCAAGGGATACAGTAAACCTGAAGTGAATCATCGTAATCTATAACTAGTGTCACAGGAACGGTTCAAAACATAGACATTAAGAAGGGTCAGTCTTCTTGTACTTAAGTCGGCATTGTGCCGTTGGCACATAATTCCGGTGCAATATCTGTGTTTCATCGTCAATAGGAAGGTGCAGGGTAATACAGTATATCTGAAGTGAAGCATCGGAATCTATAACTAGTGTCACAGGATTGGTTCAAAACTTAGACAGTAGGAAGAGTCAGTCCTCTTGTACTGAAGTCGGCATTGTGCCTTTTCTATTTAATTCCGAAGCAATTTCTGTGTTTCATCGTCAAAAAGAAGGTCAGAGGGATACAGTAAACCTGAAGTGAAGCATCGGAATCTATAACTGGTGTCACAGGAATGGTTCAGAACATTCAGTAAGAAGAGTCAGTCTTCTTATACTTAAGTCGGCATTCTGCCTTTTGTATTTAATTCCCATGCAATTTCTGTGTTTCATCGTCAATAAGAAGGTCAGAGGGATACAGTAAACCTGAAGTGAAGCATCGGAATCTATAACTAGTGTCACAGGAATGGTTCAAAACAGTCAGTAAGAAGAGTCAATCTTCTTGTACTTAAGTCGGCATTGTGCCTTTTGTATGTAATTCCGGTACATTTTCTGTGTTTCATCGTCAATACGAAGGTCCAAGGGATACAGTAAACCTGAAGTGAAGCATCGGAATATATAACTAGTGTCACAGGAATGGTTCAAAACATAGACAGTAGGAAGAGTCAGTCTTCTTGTACTTAAGTCGGCATTGGGCCTTCTCTATTTAATTCCGATGCAATTTCTGTTATTCATCGTCAATAAGAATGTCAGAGGGATACAGTAACCCTGAAGTAAAGCATCGGAATATATAAATAGTGTCACAGGAATGCTTCATACATAGACAGTAAGAAGAGTCAGTCCTTTTGTACTTAAGCCGGCAATGTGCCTTTTCTATTTAATTCCAATGCAATTTCTGTATTTCGTCGCCAATAAGAAGGTCCAAAGCATACAGTAAACCTGAATTGAAGCATCGGAATCTATAAGTAATGTCACAGGAATCGTTCAAAACATAGACTGTAGGAAGAGTCAGTCTTCTTGTACTTAAGTCGGCATTGTGGCTTTTGTATTTAATTTCGAAGCAATTTCTGTGTTTCATCGTCAAAAAGAAGGTCAGAGGGATACAGTAACCCTGAAGTGAACCATCGGAATCTATAACTAGATTCACAGGAATGGTTCAAAACATAGACATTAAGAAGGGTCAGTCTTCTTGTACTTAAGTCGGCATTGTGCCTTTTGTACTTAATTCGGGTGCAATATCTGTGTTTCATCGTCAATAAGAATGTCAGAGGGATACCGTAACCCTGAAGTGAAGCATCGGAATCTGTAACTAGTGTCACAGGAATGGTTCAAAACATAGACAGTAAGAAGAGTCAGTCTTATTGTACTTAAGTCGGCATTGTGCCTTTTCTATTTAATTCCGATGCAATTTCTGTGTTTCATCGTCAATAAGAAGGTCACAGGGATACAGTAAATCTGAAGTGAAGCATCGGAATCTATAACTAGTGTCACAGGAATGGTTCAAAACATAGTCAGTAGGAAGAGTCAGTCTTCTTGTACTTAAGTCGGCATTGTGCCTTTTGTACTTAATTCCGACGCTATTTCTGTGTTTCATGGTCAATAAGAAGGTCAGAGGGATACAGTAACCCTGAAGTGAACCATCGGAATCTATAACTAGATTCACAGGAATGATTCAAAACATAGACATTAAGAAGGGTCAGTCTTCTTGTACTTAAGTCGGCATTGTGCCTTTTGTACTTAATTCGGGTGCAATATCTGTGTTTCATCGTCAATAAGAATGTCAGAGGGATACCGTAACCCTGAAGTGAAGCATCGGAATCTGTAACTAGCGTCACAGGAATGGTACAAAACATAGACAGAAGGAAGAGTCAGTCATCTTGTACTTAAGTCAGCATTGTGCCTTTTCTATTTATTTCCGATGCAATTTCTGTGTTTCATCGTCAATAAGAAGGTCCCAGGGATACAGTAAACCTGAACTAAAGCATCGGAATCTATAACTAGTGTCACAGGAATGGTTCAAATCATAGACAGTAAGAAGAGTCGGTATTCTTGTACTTAAGTCGGCATTGTGCCTTTTCTATTTAATTCCGATGCAATTTCTGTCTTTCATCGTCAATAAGAAGGTCACAGGGATACAGTAAACCTGAAGTGAAGCATCGGAATCTATAACTAGTGTCACAGGAATGGTTCAAAGCATAGTCAGTAGAAAGAGTCAGTCTTCTTGTACTTAAGCCGGCATTGTGCCTTATCTATTTAATTCCGATGCAATATCTGTGTTTCATCGTCAATAAGAAGGTCAGAGGGATACAGAAAACCTGAAGTGAAGCATCGGTATGTATAACTAGTGTCACAGGAATGGATCAAAACAGTCAGTAAGAAGAGTCAGTCTTCTTGTACATACGTCGGCATTGTGCCTTTTGTATTTATTTCCGATGCAATTTCTGTACTTCGTCGCCAATAAGAAGGTCCAAAGGATACAGAAAACCTGAAGTGTAGCGTCGGAATCTATTACTAATGTCACAGGAATCGTTCAAAACATAGACAGTAGGTAGTGTCAGTCTTCTTGTACTTAAGTCGGCATTGTGCCTTTTGTATTTAAGTCCGATGCAATTTCTGTGTTTCATCGTCAAAAAGAAGGTCAGAGGGATACATTAAACCTGAAGTGAGGCATCGGAATATGTAACTAGTGTCACAGGAATGATTCAAAACATAGACAGTAGGAAGAGTCTTTCTTTTTGTACTTAAGTCGGCGTTGTGCATTTTGAATTTAATTCCGATGCTATTTCTGTGTTTCATCGTCAATAAGAATGTCAGAGGGATACAGTAACCCTGAACTGAAGCATCGGAATCTATAACTAGTGTCACAGGAATGGTTCAAAACATAGACAGTAAGAAGAGTCAGTCTTATTGTACTTAAGTCGGCATTGTGCCTTTTCTATTTAATTCCGATGCAATTTCTGTGTTTCATCGTCAATAAGAAGGTCACAGGGATACAGTAAATCTGAAGTGAAGCATCGGAATCTATAACTAGTGTCACAGGAATGGTTCAAAACATAGTCAGTAGGAAGAGTCAGTCTTCTTGTACTTATGTCGGCATTGTGCCTTTTGTACTTAATTCCGACGCTATTTCTGTGTTTCATGGTCAATAAGAAGGTCAGAGGGATACAGTAACCCTGAAGTGAACCATCGGAATCTATAACTAGATTCACAGGAATGGTTCAAAACATAGACATTAAGAAGGGTCAGTCTTCTTGTACTTAACTCGGCATTGTGCCTTTTGTACTTAATTCGGGTGCAATATCTGTGTTTCATCGTCAATAAGAATGTCAGAGGGATACCGTAACCCTGAAGTGAAGCATCGGAATCTGTAACTAGCGTCACAGGAATGGTACAAAACATAGACAGAAGGAAGAGTCAGTCATCTTGTACTTAAGTCAGCATTGTGCCTTTTCTATTTATTTCCGATGCAATTTCTGTGTTTCATCGTCAATAAGAAGGTCCCAGGGATACAGTAAACCTGAACTAAAGCATCGGAATCTATAACTAGTGTCACAGGAATGGTTCAAATCATAGACAGTAAGAAGAGTCGGTCTTCTTGTACTTAAGTCGGCATTGTGCCTTTTCTATTTAATTCCGATGCAATTTCTGTCCTTCATCGTCAATAAGAAGGTCACAGGGATACAGTAAACCTGAAGTGAAGCATCGGAATCTATAACTAGTGTCACAGGAATGGTTCAAAGCATAGTCAGTAGAAAGAGTCAGTCTTCTTGTACTTAAGCCGGCATTGTGCCTTATCTATTTAATTCCGATGCAATATCTGTGTTTCATCGTCAATAAGAAGGTCAGAGGGATACAGAAAACCTGACGTGAGGCATCGGAATCTATAACTAGTGTCACAGGAATGGTTCCCAACATAGTCAGTAAGAAGAGTCAGTGTTCTTGTACTTAGGTCGGCATTGTGCCTCTTCTATTTTTTTCCGATGCAATTTCTGTGTCTCATCGTCAATAAGAAGGTCCAAGGGATACAGTAAACCTGAAGTGAATCATCGTAATCTATAACTAGTGTCACAGGAACGGTTCAAAACATAGACATTAAGAAGGGTCAGTCTTCTTGTACTTAAGTCGGCATTGTGCCTTTTGTACTTAATTCCGGTGCAATATCTGTGTTTCATCGTCAATAAGAAGGTGCAGGGTAATACAGTATATCTGAAGTGAAGCATCGGAATCTATAACTAGTGTCACAGGATTGGTTCAAAACTTAGACAGTAGGAAGAGTCAGTCCTCTTGTACTGAAGTCGGCATTGTGCCTTTTCTATTTAATTCCGATGCAATTTCTGTGTTTCATCGTCAAAAAGAAGGTCAGAGGGATACAGTAAACCTGAAGTGAAGCATCGGAATCTATAACTGGTGTCACAGGAATGGTTCAGAACATTCAGTAAGAAGAGTCAGTCTTCTTATACTTAAGTCGGCATTCTGCCTTTTGTATTTAATTCCCATGCAATTTCTGTGTTTCATCGTCAATAAGAAGGTCAGAGGGATACAGTAAACCTGAAGTGAAGCATCGGAATCTATAACTAGTGTCACAGGAATGGTTCAAAACAGTCAGTAAGAAGAGTCAATCTTCTTGTACTTAAGTCGGCATTGTGCCTTTTGTATGTAATTCCGGTGCATTTTCTGTGTTTCATCGTCAATACGAAGGTCCAAGGGATACAGTAAACCTGAAGTGAAGCATCGGAATATATAACTAGTGTCACAGGAATGGTTCAAACATAGACAGTATGAAGAGTCAGTCCTCTTGTACTTAAGCCGGCAATGTGCCTTTTCTATTTAATTCCAATGCAATTTCTGTATTTCGTCGCCAATAAGAAGGTCCAAAGGATACAGTAAACCTGAAGTGAAGCATTGGAATCTATAAGTAATGTCACAGGAATCGTTCAAAACATAGACAGTAGGAAGAGTCAGTCTTCTTGTACTTAAGTCGGCATTGTGCCTTCTCTATTTAATTCCGATGCAATTTCTGTTATTCATCGTCAATAAGAATGTCAGAGGGATACAGTAACCCTGAAGTGAAGCATCGGAATATATAAATAGTGTCACAGGAATGCTTCATACATAGACAGTAAGAAGAGTCAGTCCTTTTGTACTTAAGCCGGCAATGTGCCTTTTCTATTTAATTCCAATGCAATTTCTGTATTTCGTCGCCAATAAGAAGGTCCAAAGCATACAGTAAACCTGAATTGAAGCATCGGATTCTATAAGTAATGTCACAGGAATCGTTCAAAACATAGACTGTACTAAGAGTCACTCTTCTTGTACTTAAGTCGGCATTGTGGCTTTTGTATTTAATTTCGAAGCAATTTCTGTGTTTCATCGTCAAAAAGAAGGTCAGAGGGATACAGTAAACCTGAAGTGAAGCATCGGTATGTATAACTAGTGTCACAGGAATGGATCAAGACAGTCAGTAAGAAGAGTCAGTCTTCTTGTACATACGTCGGCATTGTGCCTTTTGTATATATTTCCGATGCAATTTCTGTACTTCGTCGCCAATAAGAAGGTCCAAAGGATACAGAAAACCTGAAGTGTAGCGTCGGAATCTATTACTAATGTCACAGGAATCGTTCAAAACATAGACAGTAGGTAGTGTCAGTCTTCTTGTACTTAAGTCGGCATTGTGCCTATTGTATTTAAGTCCGATGCAATTTCTGTGTTTCATCGTCAAAAAGAAGGTCAGAGGGATACAGTAAACCTGAAGTGAGGCATCGGAATCTGTAACTAGTGTCACAGGAATGATTCAAAACATAGACAGTAGGAAGAGTCTTTCTTTTTGTACTTAAGTCGGCGTTGTGCCTTTTGAATTTAATTCCGATGCTATTTCTGTGTTTCATCGTCAATAAGAATGTCAGAGGGATACAGTAACCCTGAACTGAAGCATCGGAATCTATAACTAGTGTCACAGGAATGGTTCAAAACATAGACAGTAAGAAGAGTCAGTCTTATTGTACTTAAGTCGGCATTGTGCCTTTTCTATTTAATTCCGATGCAATTTCTGTGTTTCATCGTCAATAAGAAGGTCACTGGATACAGTAAATCTGAAGTGAAGCATCGGAATCTATAACTAGTGTCACAGGAATGGTTCAAAATATAGTCAGTAGGAAGAGTCAGTCTCCTTGTACTTAAGTCGGCATTGTGCCATTTGTACTTAATTCCGACGCTATTTCTGTGTTTCATGGTCAATAAGAAGGTCAGAGGGATACAGTAACCCTGAAGTGAACCATCGGAATCTATAACTAGATTCACAGGAATGGTTCAAAACATAGACATTAAGAAGGGTCAGTCTTCTTGTACTTAAGTCGGCATTGTGCCTTTTCTATTTAATTCCGATGCAATTTCTGTGTTTCATCGTCAATAAGAAGGTCCAAGGGATGCAGTAAACCTGAAGTGAAGCATCGGAATCTATAACTAGTGTCACAGGAATGGTTTAAATCATAGTCAGTAAGAAGAGTCAGTCTTCGTGTACTTAAGTCGGCATTGTGCCTTTAGTATTTAATTCCGAAGCTATTTCTGCATTTCGTCGCCAATTAGAAGGTCCAAAGGATACAGTAAACCTGAAGTGAAGCATCGGAATCAATAACTAATGTCACAGGAGTCGATCAAAACTTAGACAGTAGGAAGTGTCAGTCTATCTGTACTTAAGTCGGCATTGTGCCTTTTGTATTTAATTCCGATGCAATTTCTGTGTTTCATCGTCAAAAAGAAGTTCAGAGGGATACAGTAAACCTAAAGTGAAGCATCGGAATCTGTTACTAGTGTCACAGGAATGGTTCAAAACATAGACAGAAAGAAGAGTCAGTCTTCTTGTAATTAAGTCGGCATTGCGCCTTTTCTATTTAATTCCGATGCAATTTCTGTGTTTCATCGTCAATAAGAAGGTCCAAGGGATGCAGTAAACCTGAAGTGAAGCATCGGAATCTATAACTAGTGTCACAGGAATGGTTTAAATCATAGTCAGTAAGAAGAGTCAGACTTCTTGTACTTAAGTCGGCATTGTGCCTTTTCTATTTAATTCCGATGCAATATCTGTGTTTCATCGTCAATAACAAGGTCAGAGGGATACAGTAAACCTGAAGTGAGGCATCGCAATCTATAACTAGTGTCACAGGAATGGTTCCAAACATAGTCAGTAAGAAGAATCAGTCTTCTTGTACTTCAGTCGGCATTGTGCCTTTTCTATTTAATTCCGATGCAATTTCTGTACTTCGTCGCCAATAAGAAGGTACAAAGGATACAGTAAACCTGAAGTGAAGCGTCGGTATTTATAACTAATGTCACAGGAATCGTTCAAAACATAGACAGTAGGAAGTGTCAGTCTTCTTGTACTTAAGTCGGCAGTGTGCCTTTTGTATTTAAGTCCGATGCAATTTCTGAGTTTCATCGTCAAAAAGAAGGTCAGAGGGATACAGTAAACCTGAAGTGAAGCATCGGAAACTGTAACTAGTCACAGGAATGTTTCAAAACATAGACAGTGGGAAGAGCCAGTCTTTTTGTACTTAAGTCGGCATTGTGCTTTTTGTATTTAATTCCGATGCAATTTCTATGTTTCATCGTCAATAAGAATGTCAGAGGGATACAGTAACCCTGAAGTGAAGCATCGGAATCTGTAACTAGCGACACAGGAACGGTTCAAAACATAGACAGAAAGAAGAGTCAGTCTTCTTGTACTTAAGTCGGCATTGTGCCTTTTCTATTAATTTCCGATGCAATTTCTGTGTTTCATCGTCAATAAGAAGGTCCCAGGGATACAGTAAACCTGAAGTGAAGCATCGGAATCTATAAGTAGTGTCACAGGAATAGTTCAAAACATAGACAGTAAGAAGGGTCAGTCTTCTTGTACTTAAGTCGGCATTGTGCCTTTTCTATTTAATTCCGATGCTATTTCTGTGTTTCATCGTCAATACGAAGGTCACAGGGATACAGTAAACCTGAAGTGAAGCATCGGAATCTATAACTAGTGTCACAGGAATGGTTCAATACGTAGACAGTAAGAAGGCTCAGTCTTCTTGTACTTAAGTCGGCATTGTGCCTTTTGTATTTAATTCCGATGCAATATCTGTGTTTCACCGTCAATAAGAAGGTGCAAGGGATACAGTAAACCTGAAGTGAAGCATCGGAATCTATAACTAGTGTCACAGGAATATTTCAAAACATAGTCAGTAAGGAGAGTCAGTCTTCTTGTGCTTAAGTCGGCATTGTGCCTTTTCTATTTAATTCCAACGCAATATCTGTGTTTCATCGTCAATAAGACGGTCAGAGGGATACAGTAAACCTGAAGTGAAGCCTCGGAATCTATAACAAGTGTCACAGGAATGGTTCAAAACAGTCAGTAAGAAGAGTCAGTCTTCGTGTACTTAAGTCGGCATTGTGCATTTAGTATTTAATTCCGAAGCTATTTCTGCATTTCGTCGCCAATTAGAAGGTCCAAAGGATACAGTAAACCTGAAGTGAAGCATCGGAATCAATAACTAATGTCACAGGAATCGATCAAAACTTAGACAGTAGGAAGTGTCAGTCTTTCTGTACTTAAGTCGGCATTGTGCCTTTTGTATTTAATTCCGATGCAATTTCTGTGTTTCATCGTCAAAAAGAAGTTCAGAGGGATACAGTAAACCTAAAGTGAAGCATCGGAATCTGTTACTAGTGTCACAGGAATGGTTCAAAACATAGACAGAAAGAAGAGTCAGTCTTCTTGTAATTAAGTCGGCATTGTGCCTATTCTATTTAATTCCGATGCAATTTCTGTGTTTCATCGTCAATAAGAAGGTCCAAGGGATGCAGTAAACCTGAAGTGAAGCATCGGAATCTATAACTAGTGTCACAGGAATGGTTTAAATCATAGTCAGTAAGAAGAGTCAGACTTCTTGTACTTAAGTCGGCATTGTGCCTTTTCTATTTAATTCCGATGCAATATCTGTGTTTCATCGTCAATAACAAGGTCAGAGGGATACAGTAAACCTGAAGTGAGGCATCGCAATCTATAACTAGTGTCACAGGAATGGTTCCAAACATAGTCAGTAAGAAGAATCAGTCTTCTTGTACTTCAGTCGGCATTGTGCCTTTTCTATTTAATTCCGATGCAATTTCTGTGTTTCATCGTCAATAAGAAGGTACAAGGGATACGGTAAACCTGAAGTGAATCATCGTAAATTATAACTAGTGTCACAGGAATGGTTCAAAACATAATCAGTACGAAGAGTCAGTCTTCTTGTACTTAAGTCGGCATTGTGCCTTTTGTATTTAATTCCGATGCAATTTCTGTGTTTCATCGTCAATAAGATTGTCAGAGGGATACAGTAAACCTGAAGTGAAGCATCGGAATCTATAACTAGAGTCACAGGAAAGGTTCGAAACATAGACAGTAAGAAGGTTCAGTCTTCTTGTACTTAAGCCGTCATTGTGCCTCTTGTATTTAATTTCGATGCAATATATGTGTTTCATCGTCAATAAGAAGGTGCAAGGGATACAGTAAACGTGAAGTGAAGCATCGGAATCTATAACTAGTGTCACAGGAATGGTTCTAAACGTAGACAGTAAGAAGGGTCAGTCTTCTTGGACTTAAGTTGGCATTGTGCCTTTTGTATTTAATTCAGATGCAATTTCTGTGTTTCTTTGACAATAACAAGGTCAGAGGGATACAGTAAACCAGAAGTGAAGCATCGGAATCTATAACTAGTGTCACAGGAATGGTTCAAAACAGTCAGTAAGAAGAGTCAATCTTCTTGTACTTAAGTCGGCATTGTGCCTTTTGTATTTAATTCCGATGCATTTTCTGTGTTTCATCGTCAATAAGAAGGTCCAAGGGATACAGTAAACATGAAGTGAGGCATCGGAATCTATAACTAGTGTCTCAGGAATGGTCTTAAACATAGACAGTAAGAAGGGTCAGTCTTCTTGTACTTAAGTCAGCATTGTGCCTTTTGTATTTAATTCCGATGCAATTTCTGTATTTCATCGTCAAAGAGTTCAGAGGGATACAGTAAACCTGAAGTGAAGCATCGGAATCTATAACTAGTGTCACAGGAATGGTTCAAAACAGTCAGTAAGAAGAGGCAATCTTCTTGTACTTAAGTCGGCATTGTGCCTTTTGTATTTAATTCCGATGCATTTTCTGTGTTTCATCGTCAATAAGATGGTCCAAGGGATACAGTAAACCTGAAGTGAAGCATCGGAATCTATAACTAGTGTCACAGGAAAGGTTCAAAACATAGACAGTAAGAAGAGTCAGTCTTCTTGTACTTACGTCGGCAATGTGCCTTATCTATTTAATTCCAATGCAATTTCTGTATTTCGTCGCCAATAAGAAAGTCCAAAGGGTTTAGTAAACCTGAAGTGAAGCATCGGAATTTATAACTAATGTCACAGGAATCGTTCAAACATAGACAGTAGGAAGAGTCAGTCACCTTGTACTTAAGTCGGCATTGTGCCTTTTGTATTTAATTCCGATGCAATTTCTGTGTTTCATCGTCAATAAGAAGGTCACAGGGATACAGTAAACCTGAAGTGAAACATCGGAATATAAAACTAGTGTCACAGGAATGATTCTAAACATAGGCAGTAAGAAGGGTCAGACTTCTTGTACTTAAGCCGACATTGTGCCTTTTGTATTTAATACCGATGCAATATCTGTGTTTCATCGTCAATAAAAAGGTGCAAGGGATACAGTAAACCTGAAGTGAAGCATCGGAATCTATAACTAGTGTCACAGGAATGGTTCAAAACATAGTCAGTAAGAAGAGTCAGTCTTCTTGTGCTTAAGTCGGCATTGTGCCTTTTCTATTTAATTCCAACGCAATATCTGTGTTTCATCGTCAATAAGAAGGTCAGAGGGATACAGTAAACCTGAAGTGAAGCCTCGGAAACTATAACAAGTGTCACAGGAATGGTTCAAAACAGTCAGTAAGAAGAGTCAGTCTTCTTGTACTTAAGTTGGCATTGTGCCTTTAGTATTTAATTCCGAAGCTATTTCTGCATTTCGTCGCCAATTAGAAGGTCCAAAGGATACAGTAAACCTGAAGTGAAGCATCGGAATCAATAACTAATGTCACAGGAATCGATCAAAACATAGACAGTAGGAAGTGTCAGTCTCCTTGTACTTAAGTCGGCATTGTTCCTTTTGTATTTAATTCCGATGCAAATTCTGTGTTTCATCGTCCAAAAGAAGTTCAGAGGGATACAGTAAACCTGAAGTGAAGCATCGGAATCTGTAACTAAAGTCACAGGAATGGTTCAACACATAGACAGTAGGAAGAGTCAGTCTTCTTGTACTTAAATCGGCATTGTGCCTTTTGTATTTAATTCCGATGCAATATCTGTGTTTCATCGTCTATAAGAAGGTCCAAGGGATACAGTAACCCTGAAGTGAAGCATCGGAATCTGTAACTAGCGTCACAGGAATGGTTCAAAACATAGACAGAAAGAAGAGTCAGTCTTCTTGTAATTAAGTCGGCATTGTGCCTTTTCTATTTAATTCCGATGCAATTTCTGTGTTTCATCGTCAATAAGAACGGCCAAGGGATACAGTAAACCTGAAGTGAAGCATCGGAATCTATAACTAGTGTCACAGGAATGGTTTAAATCATAGTCAGTAAGAAGAGTCAGACTTCTTCTACTTAGGTCGGCATTGTGCCTTTTCTATTTAATTCCGATGCAATATCTGTGTTTCATCGTCAATAACAAGGTCAGAGGGATACAGTAAACCTGAAGTGAGGCATCGCAATCTATAACTAGTGTCACAGGAATGGTTCCAAACATAGTCAGTAAGAAGAATCAGTCTTCTTGTACTTCAGTCGGCATTGTGCCTTTTCTATTTAATTCCGATGCAATTTCTGTGTTTCATCGTCAATAAGAAGGTACAAGGGATACGGTAAACCTGAAGTGAATCATCGTAATCAATAACTAGTGTCACAGGAATCGTTCAAAACATAGTCAGTACGAAGAGTCAGTCTTCTTGTACTTAAGTCGGCATTGTGCGTTTTCTATTTAATTCCGATGCAATATCTGTGTTTCATCGTCAATAAGAATGTCAGAGGGATACAGTAAGCCTGAAGTGAAGCATCGGAATCTATAACTAGAGTCACAGGAAAGGTTCTAAACAAAGACAGTAAGAAGGGTCAGTCTTCTTGTACTTAAGCCGGAATTGTGCCTCTTGTATTTAATTCCGATGCAATATCTCTGTTTCATCGTCAATAAGAAGGTGCAAGGGATACAGTAAACGTGAAGTGAAGCATCGGAATCTATAACTAGTGTCACGGGAATGGTTCTAAACGTAGACAGTAAGAAGGGTCAGTCTTCTTGTACTTAAGTCGGCATTGTGCCTTTTGTATTTATTTCCGATGCAATTTCTGTGTTTCATCGACAATAACAAGGTCAGAGGGATACTGTAAACCTGAAGTGAAGCATCGGAATCTATAACTAGTGTCACAGGAATGGTTCAAAACAGTCAGTAAGAAGAGTCAATCTTCTTGTACTTAAGTCGGCATTGTGCCTTTTGTATTTAATTCCGATGCATTTTCTGTGTTTCATCGTCAATAAGAAGGTCCAAGGGATACAGTAAACCTGAAGTGAGGCATCGGAATCTATAACTAGTTTCTCAGGAATGGTTCTAAATATAGACAGTAAGAAGGGTCAGTCTTCTTGTACTTAAGTCGGCATTGTGCCTTTTGTATTTAATTCCGATGCATTTTCTGTGTTTCATCGTCAATAAGATGGTCCAAGGGATACAGTAAACCTGAAGTGAAGCATCGGAATCTATAACTAGTGGCACAGGAAAGGTTCAAAACATAGACAGTAAGAAGAGTCAGTCTTCTTGTACTTACGTCGGCAATGTGCCTTATCTATTTAATTCCAATGCAATTTCTGTATTTCGTCGCCAATAAGAAAGTCCAAAGGGTTTAGTAAACCTGAAGTGAAGCATCGGAATTTATAACTAATGTCACAGGAATCGTTCAAGCATAGACAGTAGGAAGAGTCAGTCTTCTTGTACTTAAGTCGGCATTGTGCCTTTTGTATTTAATTCCGATGCAAATTCTGTGTTTCATCGTCAATAAGAAGGTCACAGGGATACAGTAAACCTGAAGTGAAACATCGGAATTTATAACTAGTGTCACAGGAATGGTTCTAAACATAGACAGTAAGAAGGGTCAGACTTCTTGTACTTGAGCCGACATTGTGCCTTTTGTATTTAATTCCGATGCAATATCTGTGTTTCATCGTCAATAAGAAGGTGCAAGAGATACAGTAAACCTGAAGTGAAGCATCGGAATCTGTAACTAGTGTCACAGGAATGGTTCTAAACATAGACAGTAAGAAGGGTCAGTCTTCTTTTACTTAAGTCGGCCTTGTACCTTTTGTATTTAATTCCGAAGCTATTTCTGCATTTCGTCGCCAATTAGAAGGTCCAAAGGATACAGTAAACCTGAAGTGAAGCATCGGAATCAAAAACTAATGTCACAGGAATGGTTCAAAACATAGACAGTAGGAAGAGTCAGTCTTCTTGTACTTAAGTCGGCATTGTGCCTTTTGTATTTAATTCCGATGCAATATCTGAGTTTCATCGTCAATAAGAAGGTCCAAGGGATACAGTATCCCTGTAGTGAAGCACCGGAATCTGTAAGTAGCGTCACAGGAATGGTTCAAAACATAGACAGAAAGAAGAGTCAGTCTTCTTGTACTTAAGTCGGCATTGTGCCTTTTCTATTTAATTCCGATGCAATTTCTGTGTTTCATCGTCAATAACAAGTTCCAAGGGATACAGTAAACCTGAAGTGAATCATCGTAATCTATAACAAGTGTCACAAGAATGGTTCAAAACATAGTCACTACGAAGAGTCAGTTTTATTGTACTTACGTCGGCATTGTGCCTTTTGTATTTAATTGCGTTGCAATTTCTGTGTTTCATCGTCAATAAGAAGGTCAGAGGGATACAGTAAACCTGAAGTGAAGCATCGGAATCTATAACTAGTGTCACAGGAATGGTTCTAAACATAGACAGTAAGCAGGGTCAGTCTTCTTGTACATAAGTCGGCATTGTGCTTTTTGTATTTAATTCCGATGCAATATCTGTCTTTCATCGCCATTAAGAAGGTGCAAGGGATACAGTATACCTGAAGTGAAGCATCGGAATCTATAACTAGTGTCATAGGAATGGCTCTAAACATAGACAGTAAGAAGGGTCAGTCTTCTTGTACTTAAGTCGGCATTGTGCCTTTTGTATTTAATTCCGATGCATTTTCTGTGTTTCATCGTCAATAAAAAGGTCCAAGGGATACAGTAAACCTGAAGTGAAGCATCGGAATCTATAACTAGTGTGACAGGAAAGGTTCAAAGGCATAGACAGTGGGAAGAGTCAGTCTTCTTGTACTTATGTCGGCATTGTGCCTTTCTATCTAATTCCGATGCAATTTCTGTGTTTCATCGTCAATAAGAAAGTCGTAGGGATAGAGTAAAACCTGAAGCGAAGCATCGGAATCTATAACAAGTGTCACAGGAATGGTTCAAAACAGTCAGTAAGAAGAGTCAGTCATCTTCTACTTAGGTCGGCATTGTGCCTTTTGTATTTAATTTCGAAGCTATTTCTGCATTTCGTCGGCAATTAGAAGGTCCAAAGGATACAGTAAACCTGAAGTGTATCATCGGAATCAATAGCTAATGTCACAGGAATCGTTCAAAACATAGACAGTAGGATGAGTCAGTCTTCTTGTACTTAAGTTGGCATTGTGCCTTTTGTATTTAATTCCGATGCAATATCTGTGTTTCATCGTCAAAAAGAAGGTCAGAGGGATACAGTAAACCTTAAGTGATGCATCGGAATCTGTAACTAGTGTCACAGGAATTGTTCAAAACATAGACAGTAGGAAGAGTCAGTCTTCTTGTACTTAAGTCGGCATTGTGCCATTTGCATTTAATTCCGATGCAATATCTGTGTTTCATCGTGAATAAGAAGGTCCAAGGGATACAGTAACCCTGAAGTGAAGCATCGGAATCTATAACTAGTGTCATAGGAATGGCTCTAAACATAGACAGTAAGAAGGGTCAGTCTTCTTGTACTTAAGTCGGCATTGTGCCTTTTGTATTTAATTCCGATGCAATTTCTGTGTTTCATCGTCAATAAAAAGGTCAGAGGGATACAGTAAACCTGAAGTGAAGCATCGGAATCTACAACTAGTGTCACAGGAATGATTCAAACAGTCAGTAAGAAGAGTCAGTCTTCTTCTACTTAGGTCGGCATTGTGCCTTTTGTATTTAATTTCGAAGCTATTTCTGCATTTCGTCGGCAATTAGAAGGTCCAAAGGATACAGTAAACCTGAAGTGTATCATCGGAATCAATAGCTAATGTCACAGGAATCGTTCAAAACATAGACAGTAGGATGAGTCAGTCTTCTTGTACTTAAGTTGGCATTGTGCCTTTTGTATTTAATTCCGATGCAAAATCTGTGTTTCATCGTCAAAAAGAAGGTCAGAGGGATACAGTAAACCTTAAGTGATGCATCGGAATCTGTAACTAGTGTCACAGGAATTGTTCAAAACATAGACAGTAGGAAGAGTCAGTCTTCTTGTACTTAAGTCGGCATTGTGCCATTTGCATTTAATTCCGATGCAATATCTGTGTTTCATCGTGAATAAGAAGGTCCAAGGGATACAGTAACCCTGAAGTGAAGCATCGGAATCTGTAACTAGTACACAGGAATGGTTCAAAACATAGACAGAAAGAAAAGTCAGTCTTCTTGTACTTAAGTCGGCATTGTGCCTTTTCTATTTAATTCCGATGCAATTTCTGTGTTTCATCGTCAATAAGAAGGTCAGAGGGATACAGTAAACCTGAAGTGAAGCATCGGAATCTATAACTAGTGTCACAGGAATGGTTCTAAACATAGACAGTAAGAAGGGTCAGTCTTCTTGTACATAAGTCGGCATTGTGCTTTTTGTATTTAATTCCGATGCAATATCTGTCTTTCATCGCCATTAAGAAGGTGCAAGGGATACAGTATACCTGAAGTGAAGCATCGGAATCTATAACTAGTGTCATAGGAATGGCTCTAAACATAGACAGTAAGAAGGGTCAGTCTTCTTGTACTTAAGTCGGCATTGTGCCTTTTGTATTATATTCCGATGCAATTTCTGTGTTTCATCGTCAATAAAAAGGTCAGAGGGATACAGTAAACCTGAAGTGAAGCATCGGAATCTACAACTAGTGTCACAGGAATGATTCAAACAGTCAGTAAGAAGAGTCAATCTTCTTGTACTTAAGTCGGCATTGTGCCTTTTGTATTTAATTCCGATGCATTTTCTGTGTTTCATCGTCAATAAAAAGGTCCAAGGGATACAGTAAACCTGAAGTGAAGCATCGGAATCTATAACTAGTGTGACAGGAAAGGTTCAAAGGCATAGACCGTGGGAACAGTCAGTTTTCTTGTACTTATGTCGGCATTGTGCCTTTCTATCTAATTCCGATGCAATTTCTGTGTTTCATCGTCAATAAGAAAGTCGTAGGGATAGAGTAAACCTGAAGCGAAGCATCGGAATCTATAACAAGTGTCACAGGAATGGTTCAAAACAGTCAGTAAGAAGAGTCAGTCTTCTTCTACTTAGGTCGGCATTGTGCCTTTTGTATTTAATTTCGAAGCTATTTCTGCATTTCGTCGGCAATTAGAAGGTCCAAAGGATACAGTAAACATGAAGTGTATCATCGGAATCAATAGCTAATGTCACAGGAATCGTTCAAAACATAGACAGTAGGATGAGTCAGTCTTCTTGTACTTAAGTTGGCATTGTGCCTTTTGTATTTAATTCCGATGCAATATCTGTGTTTCATCGTCAAAAAGAAGGTCAGAGGGATACAGTAAACCTTAAGTGATGCATCGGAATCTGTAACTAGTGTCACAGGAATTGTTCAAAACATAGACAGTAGGAAGAGTCAGTCTTCTTGTACTTAAGTCGGCATTGTGCCATTTGCATTTAATTCCGATGCAATATCTGTGTTTCATCGTGAATAAGAAGGTCCAAGGGATACAGTAACCCTGAAGTGAAGCATCGGAATCTGTAACTAGTACACAGGAATGGTTCAAAACATAGACAGAAAAAAAAGTCAGTCTTCTTGTACTTAAGTCGGCATTGTGCCTTTTCTATTTAATTCCGATGCAATTTCTGTGTTTCATCGTCAATAAGAAGGTCAGAGGGATACAGTAAACCTGAAGTGAAGCATCAGAATCTATAACTAGTGTCACTGGAATGGTTCAAAACATTGTCAGAAAAAAGAGTCAGTCTTCTTGTACTTAAGTCGGCATTGTGCCTTTTCTATTTAATTCCGATGCAATATCTGTGTTTCATCGTCAATACGAATGTCAGAGGGATACAGTAAACTTGAAGTGAGGCATCGGAATCTATAACTAGTGTCACAGGAATGGTTCCAAACATAGTCAGTAAGAAGAGTCAGTCTTCTTGGACTTAAGTCGGCACTGTGCCTTTTCTATTTAATTCCGATGCAATTTCTGTGTTTCATCGTCAATAAGAAGGTCCAAGGGATACAGTAAACCTGAAGTGAATCATCGTAATCTATAACTAGTGTCACAGGAATGGTTAAAACATAGTCGGTACGAACAGTCAGTCTTCTTGTACTTAAGTCGGCATTGTGCCTTTTGTATTTAATTCCGATGCAATTTCTGTGATTCAACGTCAATTACAAGGTCACAGGGATAAAGTAAACCTGAAGTGAAGCATCGGAATCTGTAACTAGTGTCACAGGAATTGTTCTAAACATAGACAGTAGGAAGGTTCAGTCTTCCTGTACTTAAGTCGGCATTGTGCATTTTGTAAATAATTCCGATGCAATATCTGTGTTTCATCGTCAATAAGAAGGTGCAAGGGATACAGTAAACCTGAAGTGAAGCATCGGAATCTATAACTAGTGTCACAGGAATAGTTCAAAACATATTCAGTAAGAACAGACAGTTTTCTTGTACTTAAGTCGGCATTGTGCCTTGTGTATTTAATTCCGATGCAATTTCTGTGTTTCATCGTCGAATAGAAGGTCAGAGGGATACAGTAAACCTTAAGTGAAGCATCGGAATCTATAACTACTATCACAGGAATGGTTCAAAACATAGACTGTAGGAAGAGTCAGTCTTCTTGTACTTAAGTCGGCATTGTGCCTTTTGTATTTAATTCCGATGCAATATCTGTGTTTCATCGTCAATAAGAAGGTCCAAGGGATACAGTAACCCTGAAGTGAATCATCGGAATCTGTAACTAGCGTCACAGGAATGGTTCAAAACATAGACAGAAAGAAGAGTCAGTCTTCTTGTAATTAAGTCGGCATTGTTCCTTTAGTATTTAATTCCGAAGCTATTTCTGCATTTCGTCGCCAATTAGAAGGTCTGAAGGATACAGTAAACCTGAAGTGAAGCATCGGAATCAATAACAAGTGTCACAGGAATGGTTCAAAACAGTCAGTAAGAAGAGTCAGTCGTCTTGTACTTAAGTCGGCATTGTGCCTTTAGTATTTAATTCCGAAGCTATTTCTGCATTTCGTCGCCAATTAGAAGGTCCAAAGGATACAGTAAACCTGAAGTGAAGCATCGGAATCAATAACTAATGTCACAGGAATCGATCAAAACATAGACAGTAGGAAGTGTCAGTCTTCTTGTACTTAAGTCGGCATTGTGCCTTTTGTATTTAATTCCGATGCAATTTCTGTGTTTCATCGTCAAAAAGAAGGTCAGAGGGATACAGTAAACCTGAAGTGAAGCATCGGAATCTGTAACTAGTGTCACAGGAATGGTTCAACACATAGACAGTAGGAAGAGTCATTCTTCTTGTACTTAAGTCGGCATTGTGCCTTTTGTATTTAATTCAGATGCAATATCTGTGTTTCATCGTCAATAAGAAGGTCCAAGGGATACAGTAACCCTGAAGTGAAGCATCGGAATCTGTAACTAGCGTCACAGGAATGGTTCAAAACATAGACAGAAAGAAGAGTCAGCCTTCTTGTAATTAAGTCGGCATTGTGCCTTTTCTATTTGATTCCGACGCAATTTCTGTGTTTCATCGTCAATAAGAAGGTCCAAGGGATCCAATAAACCTGAAGTGAAGCATCGGAATCTATAACTAGTGTCACAGGAATGGTTCAAAACATAGACAGTAAAAAGAGTCAGTCTTCTTGTACTTAAGTCGGCATTGTGCCTTTTCTATTTAATTCCGATGCAATTTCCATGTTTCATCGTCAATAAGAAGGTCAGAGGGATACAGTAAACCTGAAGTGAAGCATCGGAATCAATAACTAGTGTCACAGGAATGGTTAAATCATAGTCAGTAAGAAGAGTCAGACTTCTTGTACTTAAGTCGGCATTGTGCCTTTTCTATTTAATTCCGATGCAATATCTGTGTTTCATCGTCAATAACAAGGTCAGAGGGATACAGTAAACATGAAGTGAGGCATCGCAATCTGTAACTAGTGTCACAGGAATGGTTCCAAACATAGTCAGTAAGCAGAATCAGTCTTCTTGTACTTCAGTCGGCATTGTGCCTTTTCTATTTAATTCCGATGCAATTTTTGTGTTTCATCGTCAATAAGAAGGTACAAGGGATACGGTAAACCTGAAGTCAATCATCGTAATCTGTAACTAGTGTCACAGGAATTGTTCAAAACATAGTCAGTACGAAGAGTCAGTCTTCTTGTACTTAAGTCGGCATTGTGCCTTTTGTATTTAATTCCGATGCAATTTCTGTGTTTCATCGTCAATAAGAATGTCAGAGGGATACAGTAAACCTGAAGTGAAGCATCGGAATCTATAACTAGAGTCACAGGAAAGGTTCTAAACATAGACAGTACGAAGGGTCAGTCTTCTTGTACTTAAGCCGGCATTGTGCCTCTTGTATTTAATTCCGATGCAATATCTGTGTTTCATCGTCAATAAGAAGGTGCAAGGGATACAGTAAACGTGAAGTGAAGCATCGGAGTCTATAACTAGTGTCACAGGAATGGTTCTAAACGTAGACAGTAAGAAGGGTCAGTCTTCTTGTACTTAAGTCGGCATTGTGCCTTTTGTATTTAATTCCGATGCAATTTCTGTGTTTCATCGACAATAACAAGGTCAGAGGGATACAGTAAACCTGAAGTGAAGCATCGGAATCTATAACTAGTGTCACAGGAATGGTTCAAAACAGTCAGTAAGAAGAGTCAATCTTCTTGTACTTAAGTCGGCATTGTGCCTTTTGTATTTAATTCCGATGCATTTTCTGTGTTTCATCGTCAATAAGAAGTTCCAAGGGATACAGTAAACCTGAAGTGAGGCATCGGAATCTATAACTAGTGTCTCAGGAATGGTTCTAAACATAGACAGTAAGAAGGGTCAGTCTTTTTGTACTTAAGTCGGCATTGTGCCTTTTGTATTTAATTCCGATGCAATTTCTGTGTTTCATCGTCAAAGAGTACAGAGGGATACAGTAAACCTGAAGTGAAGCATCGGAATCTATAACTAGTGTCACAGGAATGGTTCAAAACAGTAAGTAAGAAGAGTCAATCTTCTTGTACTTAAGTCGGCATTGTGCCTTTTGTATTTAATTCCGGTGCATTTTCTGTGTTTCATCGTCAATAAGATGGTCCAAGGGATACAGTAAACCTGAAGTGAAGCATCGGAATCTATAACTAGTGTCACAGGAAAGGTTTAAAACATAGACAGTAAGAAGAGTCAGTCTTCTTGTACTTACGTCGGCAATGTGCCTTATCTATTTAATTCCAATGCAATTTCTGTATTTCGTCGCCAATAAGAAAGTCCAAAGGGTTTAGTAAACCTGAAGTGAAGCATCGGAATTTATAACTAATGTCACAGGAATCGTTCAAACATAGACAGTAGGAAGAGTCAGTCTTCTTGTACTTAAGTCGGCATTGTGCCTTTTGTATTTAATTCCGATGCAATTTCTGTGTTTCATCGTCAATAAGAAGGTCACAGGGATACAGTAAACCTGAAGTGAAACATCGGAATATATAACTAGTGTCACAGGAATGGTTCTAAACATAGACAGTAAGAAGGGTCAGACTTCTTGTACTTAAGCCGACATTGTGCCTTTTGTATTTAATTCCGAAGCTATTTCTGCATTTCGTCGCCAATTAGAAGGTCCAAAGGATACAGTAAACCTGAAGTGAAGCATCGGAATCAAAAACTAATGTCACAGGAATGGTTCAAAACTTAGACAGTAGGAAGAGTCAGTCTTCTTGTACTTAAGTCGGCATTGTGCCTTTTGTATTTAATTCCGATGCAATATCTGAGTTTCATCGTCAATAAGGAGGTCCAAGGGATACAGTAACCCTGTAGTGAAGCATCGGAATCTGTAAGTAGCCTCACAGGAATGGTTCCAAACATAGACAGAAAGAAGAGTCAGTCTTCTTGTACTTAATCGGCATTGTGCCTTTTCTATTTAATTCCGATGCAATTTCTGTGTTTCATCGTCAATAAGAAGGTCCAAGGGATACAGTAAACCTGAAGTGACGCATCGGAATCTATAACTAGTGTCACAGGAATGGTTCAAAACATAGACAGTAAGAAGTGTCAGTCTTCTTGTACTGAAGTCGGCATTGTGCCTTTTGTATTTAATTCCGATGCAATTTCTGTGTTTCATCGTCAATAACAAGGTCAGAGGGATACAGTAAACCTGCAGTGAAGCATCGGAATCTATATCTAGTGTCACACCAATGGTTCAAAACAGTCAGTAAGAAGAGTCAATCTTCTTGTACTTAAGTCGGCATTGTGCCTTTTGTATTTAATTCCGATGCATTTTCTGTGTTTCATGGTCAATAAGGAGATCCAAGGGATACAGTAAACCTGAAGTGAGGCATTGGAATCTATAACTAGTGTCTCAGGAATGGTTCTAAACATAGACAGTAAGAAGGGTAAGTCTTCTTGTACTTAAGTCGGCATTGTGCCTTTTGTATTTAATTCCGATGCAATTTCTGTGTTTCATCGTCAAAGAGTTTAGAGGGATACAGTAAACCTGAAGTGAAGCATCGGAATCTATAACTAGTGTCACAGGAATGGTCAAAACAGTCAGTAAGAAGAGTCAATCTTCTTGTATTTAAGTCGGCATTGTGCCTTTTGTATTTTATTCCGGTGCATTTTCTGTGTTTCATCGTCAATAAGATGGTCGAAGGGATACAGTAAACCTGACTTGAAGCATCGGAATCTATAACTAGTGTCACAGGAAAGGTTCAAAACATAGACAGTAAGAAGAGTCAGTCTTCTTGTACTTACGTCGGCAATGTGCCTTATCTATTTAATTCCAATGCAATTTCAGTATTTCGTCGCCAATAAGAAAGACCAAAGGGTTTAGTAAACCTGAAGTGAAGCATCGGAATTTATAACTAATGTTACAGGAATCGTTCAAACATACACAGTAGGAAGAGTCAGTCTTCTTGTACTTAAGTCGGCATTGTGCCTTTTGTATTTAATTCCGATGCAATGTCTGTGTTTCGTCGTCAATAAGAAGGTCAGAGGGATACAGTACACCTGAAGTGAAGCATCGGAATATATAACTAGTGTCACAGGAATGGTTGTAAACATAGACAGTAAGAACGGTCAGTCTTCTTGTACTTAAGCCGGCATTGTGCCTTTTGTATTTAATTCCGATGAAATATCTGTGTTTCATCGTCAATAAGAAGGTGCAAGGGATACAGTAAACCTGAAGTGAAGCATCGGAATCTATAACTAGTGTCACAGGAATGGTTCTAAACATAGACTGTAAGAAGGGTCAGTCTTCTTTTACATAAGTCGGCCTTGTGCCTTTTGTATTTAATTCCGAAGCTATTTCTGCATTTCGTCGCCAATTAGAAGGTCCAAGGGATACAGTAAACCTGAAGTGACGCATCGGAATCTATAACTAGTGTCACAGGAAAGGTTCTAAACATAGACAGTACGAAGGGTCAGTCTTCTTGTACTTATGCCGGCATTGTGCCTCTTGTATTTAATTCCGATGCAATATCTGTGTTTCATCGACAATAACAAGGTCAGAGGGATACAGTAAACCTGAAGTGAAGCATCGGAATCTATAACTAGTGTCACAGGAATGGTTCAAAACAGTCAGTAAGAAGAGTCAATCTTCTTGTACTTAAGTCGGCATTGTGCCTTTTGTATTTAATTCCGATGCATTTTCTGTGTTTCATCGTCAATAAGAAGTTCCAAGGGATACAGTAAACCTGAAGTGAGGCATCGGAATCTATAACTAGTGTCTCAGGAATGGTTCTAAACATAGACAGTAAGAAGGGTCAGTCTTTTTGTACTTAAGTCGGCATTGTGCCTTTTGTATTTAATTCCGATGCAATTTCTGTGTTTCATCGTCAAAGAGTACAGAGGGATACAGTAAACCTGAAGTGAAGCATCGGAATCTATAACTAGTGTCACTGGAATGGTTCAAAACAGTCAGTAAGAAGAGTCAATCTTCTTGTACTTAAGTCGGCATTGTGCCTTTTGTATTTAATTCCGATGCATTTTCTGTGTTTCATCGTCAATAAGATGGTCCAAGGGATACAGTAAACCTGAAGTGAAGCATCGGAATCTATAACTAGTGTCACAGGAAAGGTTTAAAACATAGACAGTAAGAAGAGTCAGTCTTCTTGTACTTACGTCGGCAATGTGCCTTATCTATTTAATTCCAATGCAATTTCTGTATTTCGTCGCCAATAAGAAAGTCCAAAGGGTTTAGTAAACCTGAAGTGAAGCATCGGAATTTATAACTAATGTCACAGGAATCGTTCAAACATAGACAGTAGGAAGAGTCAGTCTTCTTGTACTTAAGTCGGCATTGTGCCTTTTGTATTTAATTCCGATGCAATTTCTGTGATTCATCGTCAATAAGAAGGTCACAGGGATACAGTAAACCTGAAGTGAAACATCAGAATATATAACTAGTGTCACAGGAATGGTTCTAAACATAGACTGTAAGAAGGGTCAGACTTCTTGTACTTAAGCCGACATTGTGCCTTTTGTATTTAACTCCGAAGCTATTTCTGCATTTCGTCGCCAATTAGAAGGTCCAAAGGATACAGTAAACCTGAAGTGAAGCATCGGAATCAAAAACTAATGTCACAGGAATGGTTCAAAACTTAGACAGTAGGAAGAGTCAGTCTTCTTGTACTTAAGTCGGCATTGTGCCTTTTGTATTTAATTCCGATGCAATATCTGAGTTTCATCGTCAATAAGGAGGTCCAAGGGATACAGTAACCCTGTAGTGAAGCATCGGAATCTGTAAGTAGCGTCACAGGAATGGTTCAAAACATAGACAGAAAGAAGAGTCAGTCTTCTTGTACTTAATCGGCATTGTGCCTTTTCTATTTAATTCCGATGCAATTTCTGTGTTTCATCGTCAATAAGAAGGTCCAAGGGATACAGTAAACCTGAAGTGACGCATCGGAATCTATAACTAGTGTCACAGGAATGGTTCAAAACATAGACAGTAAGAAGTGTCAGTCTTCTTGTACTGAAGTCGGCATTGTGCCTTTTGTATTTAATTCCGATGCATTTTCTGTGTTTCATCGTCAATAAGGAGATCCAAGGGATACAGTAAACCTGAAGTGAGGCATTGGAATCTATAACTAGTGTCTCAGGAATGGTTCTAAACATAGACAGTAAGAAGGGTAAGTCTTCTTGTGCTTAAGTCGGCATTGTGCCTTTTGTATTTAATTCCGATGCAATTTCTGTGTTTCATCGTCAAAGAGTTTAGAGGGATACAGTAAACCTGAAGTGAAGCATCGGAATCTATAACTAGTGTCACAGGAATGGTTCAAAACTGTCAGTAAGAAGAGTCAATCTTCTTGTATTTAAGTCGGCATTGTGCCTTTTGTATTTTATTCTGATGCATTTTCTGTGTTTCATCGTCAATAAGATGGTCCAAGGGATACAGTAAACCTGAATTGAAGCATCGGAATCTATAACTAGTGTCACAGGAAAGGTTCAAAACATAGACAGTAAGAAGAGTCAGTCTTCTTGTACTTACGTCGGCAATGTGCCTTATCTATTTAATTCCAATGCAATTTCAGTATTTCGTCGCCAATAAGAAAGACCAAAGGGTTTAGTAAACCTGAAGTGAAGCATCGGAATTTATAACTAATGTTACAGGAATCGTTCAAACATAGACAGTAGGAAGAGTCAGTCTTCTTGTACTTAAGTCGGCATTGTGCCTTTTGTATTTAATTCCGATGCAATTTCTGTGTTTCGTCGTCAATAAGAAGGTCAGTGGGATACAGTAAACCTGAAGTGAAGCATCGGAATATATAACTAGTGTCACAGGAGTGGTTGTAAACATAGACAGTAAGAACGGTCAGTCTTCTTGTACTTAAGCCGGCATTGTGCCTTTTGTATTTAATTCCGATGAAATATCTGTGTTTCATTGTCAATAAGAAGGTGCAAGGGATACAGTAAACCTGAAGTGAAGCATCGGAATCTATAACTAGTGTCACAGGAATGGTTCTAACCATAGACTGTAAGAAGGGTCAGTCTTCTTTTACATAGGTCGGCCTTGTGCCTTTTGTATTTAATTCCGAAGCTATTTCTGCATTTCGTCGCCAATTAGAAGGTCCAAGGGATACAGTAAACCTGAAGTGACGCATCGGAATCTATAACTAGTGTCACAGGAATGGTTCAAAACATAGACAGTAAGAAAAGTCAGTCTTCTTGTCCAAAAGTCGGCATTGTGCCTTTTCTATTTAATTCCGATGCAATTTCTGTGTTTCATCGTCAATAATAAGGTCCAGGGGATACAGTAAACATGAAGTGAATCATCGTAATCTATAACTAGTGTCACAAGAATGGTTCAAAACATAGTCACTACGAAGAGTCAGTTTTATTGTACTTACGTCGGCATTGTTGCTTTTGTATTTAATTGCGATGCAATTTCTGTGTTTCATCGTCAATAAGAAGGTAAGAGGGATACAGTAAACCTTAAGTGAAGCATCGGAATCTGTAACTAGTGTCACAGGAATGGTTCAAAACATAGACAGTAGGAAGAGTCAGTCTTCTTGTACTTAAGTCGGCTTTGTGCCATTTGCATTTAATTCCGATGCAATATCTGTGTTTCATCGTGAATAAGAAGGTCCAAGGGATACAGTAACCCTGAAGTGAAGCATCGGAATCTGTAACTAGCGTCACAGGAATGGTTCAAAACATAGACAGAAAGAAAAGTCAGTCTTCTTGTACTTAGGTCGGCATCGTGCCTTTTCTATTTAATTGCGATGCAATTTCTGTGTTTCATCGTCAATAAGAAGGTCAGAGGGATACAGTAAACCTGAAGTGAAGCATCAGAATCTATAACTAGTGTCACAGGAATGGTTCAAAACATAGTCAGAAAGAAGAGTCAGTCTTCTTGTACTTAAGTCGGCATTGTGCCTTTTCTATTTAATTCCGATGCAATATCTGTGTTTCATCGTCAATACGAATGTCAGAGGGATACAGTAAACCTGAAGTGAGGCATCGGAATCTATAACTAGTGTCACAGGAATGGTTCCAAACATAGTCAGTAAGAAGAGTCAGTCTTCTTGGACTTAAGTCGGCACTGTGCCTTTTCTATTTACTTCCGATGCAATTTCTGTGTTTCATCGTCAATAAAAAGGTCCAAGGGATACAGTAAACCTGAAGTGAATCATCGTAATCTATAACTAGTGTCACAGGAATGGTTAAAACATAGTCGGTACGAAGAGTCACTCTTCTTGTACTTAAGTCGGCATTGTGCCTTTTGTATTTAATTCCGATGCAATTTCTGTGATTCAACGTCAATTACAAGGTCAGAGGGATAAAGTAAACCTGAAGTGAAGCATCGGAATCTGTAACTAGTGTCACAGGAATGGTTCTAAACATAGACAGTAAGAAGGGTCAGTCTTCCTGTACTTAAGTCGGCATTGTGCATTTTGTAAATAATTCCGATGCAATATCTGTGTTTCATCGTCAATAAGAAGGTGCAAGGGATACAGTAAACCTGAAGTGAAGCATCGGAATCTATAACTAGTGTCACAGGAATAGTTCAAAACATATTCAGTAAGAACAGTCAGTCTTCTTGTACTTAAGTCGGCATTGTGCCTTGTGTATTTAATTCCGATGCCATTTCTGTGTTTCATCGTCGAATAGAAGGTCAGAGGGATACAGTAAACCTTAAGTGAAGCATCGGAATCTATAACTAGTATCACAGGAATGGTTCAAAACATAGACAGTAGGAATAGTCAGTCTTCTTGTACTTAAGTCGGCATTGTGCCATTTCAATTTAATTCTGATGCAATTTCTGTGTTCGCCGACAATTAGAAGGTCCAAGGGATACAGTAAACCTAAAGTGAAGCATCGGAATCTATAACTAGTGTCACAGGAATGGTTCAAAACGTAGACAGTAAGAAGGGTCAGTCTTCTTGTTCTTAAGTCGGCATTGTGCCTTTTGTTTTTAATTCCGATGCAATATCTGTGTTTCACCGTCAATAAGAAGGTGCAAGGGATACAGTAAACCTGAAGTGAAGCATCGGAAACTATAACTAGTGTCACAGGAATGGTTCAAAACATAGTCAGTAAGAGGAGTCAGTCTTCTTGCGCTTATGTCGGCATAGTTCCGTTTCAGTTTAATTCCAATGCAATATCTGTGTTTCATCGTCAATAAGAAGGTCAGAGGGATACAGTAAACCTGAAGTGAAGCCTCGGAATCTATAACACGTGTCACGGGAATGGTTCAAAACAGTCAGCAAGAAGAGTCAGTCAACTTGTACTTAAGTCGGCATTGTGCATTTTGTATTTAATTCCGAAGCTATTTCTGCATTTCGTCGCCAATTAGAAGGTCCAAAGGATACAGTAAACCTGAAGTGAAGCATCGGAATCAATAACTAATGTCACAGGAATCGTTCAAATCATAGACAGTAGGAAGAGTCAGTCTTCTTGTACTTAAGTCGGCATTCTGCCTTTTGTATTTAATTCCGATGCAATATCTGTGTTTCATCGTCAATAAGAAGGCCAGAGGGATACAGTAAACCAGAAGTGAAGCATCGCAATCTATAACTAGCCTCACAGGAATGGTTCAAAACATAGTCAGTAAGAAGAGTGAGTCTTCTTGTACTTAAGTCGGCATTGTGCCTTTTCTATTTACTTCCGATGCAATATCTGTGTTTCATCGTCAATAACAAGGTCAGAGGGATACAGTAAACCTGAAGTGAGGCATCGGAATCTATAACTAGTGTCACAGGAATGGTTCTAAACATAGACAGTAAGAAGAGTGAGTCTTCTTGTACTTAAGTCGGCATTGTGCCTTTTCTATTAAGTTCCGATGCAATATCTGTGTTTCATCGTCAATAAGAAGGTCCAAGGGATACAGTAAACCTGAAGTAAAGCATCGGAATCTATTACTAATGTCACAGGAATGGTTCAAAACATAGTCAGTAGGAAGAGTGAGTCTTCTTGTACTTAAGTCGGCATTGTGCCTTTTCCATTTACTTCCGATGCAATTTCTGTGTTTCATCGTCAATAAGAAGGCCAGAGGGATACAGTAAACCTGAAGTGAAGCATCGGAATCTATAACTAGTGTCACAGGAATGGTTCAAAACATAGTCAGTAAGAAGAATCAGTCATCTTGTACTTAAGTCGGCATTGTGCCTTTTCTATTTAATTCCGATGCAATTACTGTGTTTCATCGTCAATACGACGGTCCAAGGGATACTGTAAACCTGAAGTGAATCATCGTAATCTATTACTAGTGTCACATTAATGGTTCAAAACATAGTCAGTACAGAGTGTCAGTCTTCTTGTACTTATGTCGGCATTGTGCCTTTTGTATTCAATTCCGATGCAATTTCTCTGTTTCATCGTCCATAAGAAGGTCAGAGGGATACAGTAACCCTGAAGTGAAGCATCGGAATCTATAAGAAGTGTCACAGAAATGGTTCTAAACATAGACAGTAAGAAGGGTCAGTCTTCTTGTACTTAAGTCGGCATTTTGCTTTTTGTATTTAATTCCGATGCAATATCTGTGTTTCATCGTCAATAAGAAGGCGCAAGGGATACAGTAAACCTGAAGTGGAGCATCGGAATCTATAACTAGTGTCACAGGTATGGTTCTAATCATAGACAGTACGAAGGGTCAGTCTTCTTGTACTTAAGTCGGCATTGTGCCTTATCTATTTAATTCCAATGCAATTTCTGTATTTCGTCGCCAATAAGAATGTCCAAAGGATATAGTAAACCTGAAGTGAAGCATACGAATCAATAACTAATTTCACAGGAATCGTTCAAACATAGACAGTAGGAAGAGTCAGTCTTCTTCTACTTAAGTCGGCATTGTGCCTTTTGGATTTAGTTCGGATGCAATTTCTGTGTTTCATCGTCAATAAGAAGGTCCTAAGGATAGAGTAAACCTGAAGTGAACTATCGGATTCTACAACTAGTGTCACTGGAATGGTTCAAAACATAGTCAGTAAGAAGAGTCAGTCTTCTTGTACTTAAGTCGGCATTGTGCCTTTTGTATTTAATTCTGATGCAATTTCTGTGTTTCACCGTCAAAATGAAGGTCAGAGGGATACAGTGAACCTGAAGTGAAGCATCGGAATCTGTAACTAGTGTCACAGGAATGGTTGAAAACATAGACAGTAAGAAGAGTCAGCCTTCTTGTACTTAAGTCGGCATTGTGATTTTTGTATTTAATTCCGATGCCATATCTGTGTTTCATCGTCAATAAGAAGGTCCAAGGGATTCAGTAAACCTGAAGTGAAGCATCGGAATCTATAACTAGCGTCACAGGAATGGTTCAAAACATAGGCAGTAAGAAGAGTCAGTCATCTTCTACTTAAGTCTGCATTGTGCCTTTACTATTTAATTCCGATGCAATTTCTGTGTTTCATCGTCAATAAGAACGTCCAAGGGATACAGTAAAACTGAAGTGAGGCATCGGAATCTATAACTAGTGTCACCGGAAAGGTTCCAAACATAGACAGTAAGAAGAGTCAGTCTTCTTGTACTTAAGTCGGCATTGTGCCTTTTCTATTTAATTCCGACGAATTTCAGTATTTCATCGTCAATAAGAATGTCAGAGGGATACAGTAACCCTGAAGTGAAGCATCGGAATCTGTAACTAGCGTCACAGGAATGGTTCAAAACATAGTCAGTAAGAAGAGTCAATCTTCTTGTACTTAAGTCGGCATTGGGTCTTTTGTATTTAATTTCGATGCAATTTCTGTGTTTCATCGTCAAAAAGAAGTTCAGAGGGATACAGTAAACCTAAAGTGAAGCATTGGAATCTATAACTAGTGTCACAGGAATGGTTCAAAACATAATCAGTAAGAAGAGCGACTGTTATTGTACTTAAGTCGGCATTGTGCCTTTTCTAATTAATTCCGATGCAATATCCGTGATTTATCGTCAATACGACGGTCCAAGAGATACTGTAAACCTGAAGTGAAGCATCGTAATCTATAACTAGTGTCACAGGAATGGTTCAAAACATAGTCAGTACGAAGAGTCAGTCTTCTTGTACTTAAGTCGGCATTGTGCCTTTTGTATTTAATTCCGATGCAATTTCTGTGTTTCATCGTCAATAAGAAGGTCAGAGGGATACAGTAAAAATGAAGTGAAGCATCGGAATCTGTAACTAGTGTCACAGGAATGGTTCTAAACATAGACAGTAAGAAGGGTCAGTCTTCTTGTACTTAAGTCGGCATTGTGCCTTTTCTATTTAATTCCGATGCAATATCTGGGTTTCATCGTCAATAAGAAGGTGCAAGGGATACAGTAAACATGAAGCGAATCATCGTAATCTATAACTAGTGTCACAGGAATGGTTCAGAACATAGTCAGTACGAAGTGTTAGTCTTCTTGTACTTAAGTCTGCATTGTGCATTTTGTATTTAATTCCGATGCAATTTCTGTATTTCATCGTCAAAAAGAAGGTCAGATGGATACAGTACCCCTGAAGTGAAGCATCGGAATCTATAACAGGTGTCACAGGAATGGTTCAAAACAGTCAGTAAGAAGAGTCAGTCTTCTTATACTTAAGTCGGCACTGTGCCTTTTGAATTTAATTCCGAAGCTATTTCTGCATTTTGTCGCCAATTAGAGGGTTCAAAGGATAAAGTAAACCTGAAGTGAAGCATCGGAATCAATAACTAATGTCACAGGAATGGTTCAAAACATAGACAGTAAGAAGGGTCAGTCTTCTTGTACTTAAGTCGGCATTTTGCTTTTTGTATTTAATTCCGATGCAATATCTGTGTTTCATCGTCAATAAGAAGGCGCAAGGGATACAGTAAACCTGAAGTGAAACATCGGAATCTATAACTAGTGTCACTGGAATGGTTCAAAACATAGTAAGTAAGAAGAGTCAGTCTTGTTGTACTTAAGTCGGCATTGTGCCTTTTGTATTTAGTTCCGATGCAATTTCTGTGTTTCATCGTCAATAAGAAGGTCCTAGGGATAGAGTAAACCTGAAGTGAAGCATCGGAATCTATAACTAGTGTCCCTGGAATGGTTCAAAACATAGTAAGTAAGAAGAGTCAGTCTTGTTGTACTTAAGTCGGCATTGTGCCTTTTGTATTTAGTCCCGATGCAATATCTGTGTTTCATCGTCAATAAGAAGGTCCAAAGGATACAGTAAACCTGAAGTGAAGCATCGGAATCAATAACTAATGTCACAGGAATCGTTCAAAACATAGACAGTAGGAAGTGTCAGTCTTCTAGTACTTAAGTCGGCATTGTGCATTTTGTATTTAATTCCGTTGCAATTTCTGTGTTTCATCGTCAAAAAGAAGGTCAGAGGGATACAGTAAACCTGAAGTGAAGCCTCGAAATCCATAACTAGTGTCACAGGAATGGTTCAAAACAGTCAGTAAGAAGAGTCAGTCTTCTTGTACCTAAGTCGGCATTGTGCCTTTTGTATTTAATTCCGAAGCTATTTCTGCATTTCGTGGCCAAATAGAAGGTCCAAAGGATACAGTAAACCTGAAGTGAAGCATCGGAATCTATAACTAATGTCACAGGAATCGTTCAAATCATACACAGTTGGAAGAGTCAGTCTTCTAGTACTTAAGTCGGCAGTGTGCCTTTTCTATTTAATTCCGATGCAATTTCAGTGTTTCATCGTCAATAAGAATGTCAAAGGGATACAGTAACCCTGAAGTGAAGCATCGGAATCTGTAACTAGCGTCACAGGAATGGTTCAAAACATAGGCAGAAAGAGGAGTCAGTCTTCTTGTACTAAAGTCGGCATTTTGCTTTTTGTATTTAATTCCGATGCAATATCTGTGTTTAATCGTCAATAAGAAGGCGCAAGGGATACAGTAAACCTGAAGTGAAGCATCGGAATCTATAACTAGTGTCACTGGAATGGTTCAAAACATAGTAAGTAAGAAGAGTCAGTCTTGTTGTACTTAAGTCGGCATTGTGCCTTTTGTATTTAGTTCCGATACAATTTCTGTGTTTCATCGTCAATAAGAAGGTCCTAGGGCTAGAGTAAACCTGAAGTGAAGCATCGGAATCTATAACTAGTGTCACTGGAATGGTTCAAATAATAGTAAGTAAGAAGAGTCAGTCTTGTTGTACTTAAGTCGGCATTGTGCCTTTTGTATTTAATTCCGATGCAATTTCTGTGTTTCATCGTCAGAAAGAAGGTCAGAGGGATACAGTGAACCTGAAGTGAAGCATCGGAATCTATAACTAGTGTCACAGGAATGGTTGAAAACATAGACAGTAGGAAGAGTCAGTCTTCTTGTACTTAAGTCGGCATTGTGCCTTTTCTATTTAATTCAGATGCTATTTCTGTGTTTCATCGGCAATAAGAAGGTCCTAGGGATAGAGTAAACCTGAAGTGAAGCATCGGAATCTATAACTAATGTCACAGGAATCGTTCAAACATAGACAGTAGGAAGAGTCAGTCCTCTTGTACTTAAGTCGGCATTGTGCCTTTTGTATTTAGTTCCGATGCAATATCTGTGTTTCATCGTCAATAAGAAGGTCCAAAGCATACAGTAAATCTGAAGTGAAGCATCGGAATCTACAACTAATGTCACAGGAATCGTTCAAAACATAGACAGTAGGAAGAGTCAGTCTTCTAGTACTTAAGTCGGCATTGTGCCTTTTCCATTTAATTCCGATGCAATTTCTATGTTTCATCGTCAATAAGAAGGTCCAAGGGATACAGAAAACCTGAGTGAAGCATCGGAATCTATTACTAGTGTCTCAGGAATGGTTCCGAACATAGACAGTAATAAGAGTTAGTCTTCTTGTACTTAAGTCGGCATTGTGCCTTTTCTATTTAATTCCGATGCAATTTCTGAGTTTCATCGGCAATGAGAAGGTCAGAGGGATACAGTAAACCTGAAGTGAAGCATCGGAATCTATAACTAGTGTCACAGGAATGGTTCAAAACATAGTCAGTAAGAAGAGTCAGTCTTCTTGTACTTAAGTCGGCATTGTGCCTTTTCTATTTAATTCCGATGCAATATCTGCGTTTCATCGATAATAAGAAGGTCAGAGGGATACAGTAAACCTGAAGTGAGGCATCTGAAACTATAACTAGTGTCACAGGAATGGTTCCAAACATACTCAGTAAGAAGAGTTAGTCTTCTTGTACTTAAGTCGGCATTGTGCCTTATCTATTTAATTCCGATGCAATTTCTGTGTTTCATCGTCAATAAGAATTTCCAAGGGATACAGTAAACCTGAAGTGAATCATCGTAATCTATAACTAGTGTCACAGGAATGGTTCAGAACATAGTCAGTACGAAGTGTTAGTCTTCTTGTACTTAAGTCTGCATTGTGCATTTTGTATTTAATTCCGATGCAATTTCTGTATTTCATCGTCAAAAAGAAGGTCAGATGGATACAGTAAACCTGAAGTGAAGCATCGGAATCTATAACAAGTGTCACAGGAATGGTTCAAAACAGTCAGTAAGAAGAGTCAGTCTTCTTATACTTAAGTCGGCACTGTGCCTTTTGAATTTAATTCCGAAGCTATTTCTGCATTTTGTCGCCAATTAGAAGGTTCAAAGGATAAAGTAAACCTGAAGTGAAGCATCGGAATCAATAACTAATGTCACAGGAATGGTTCAAAACATAGACAGTAAGAAGGGTCAGTCTTCTTGTACTTAAGTCGGCATTTTGCTTTTTGTATTTAATTCCGATGCAATATCAGTGTTTCATCGTCAATAAGAAGGCGCAAGGGATACAGTAAACCTGAAGTGAAACATCGGAATCTATAACTAGTGTCACTGGAATGGTTCAAAACATAGTAAGTAAGAAGAGTCAGTCTTGTTGTACTTAAGTCGGCATTGTGCATTTTGTATTTAGTTCCGATGCAATTTCTGTGTTTCATCGTCAATAAGAAGGTCCTAGGGATAGAGTAAACCTGAAGTGAAGCATCGGAATCTATAACTAGTGTCACTGGAATGGTTCAAAACAAGGTAAGTAAGAAGAGTCAGTCTTGTTGTACTTAAGTCGGCATTGTGCCTTTTGTATTTAATTCCGATGCAATTTCTGTGTTTCATCGTAAGAAAGAAGGTCACAGGGATACAGTGAACCTGAAGTGAAGCATCGGAATCTATAACTAGTGTCACAGGAATGGTTGAAAAGATAGACAGTAGGAAGAGTCAGTCTTCTTGTACGTAAGTCGGCATTGTGCCTTTTCTATTTAATTCAGATGCTATTTCTGTGTTTCATCGGCAATAAGAAGGTCCTAGGGATAGAGTAAACCTGAAGTGAAGCATCGGAATCTATAACTAATGTCACAGGAATCGTTCAAACATAGACAGTAGGAAGAGTCAGTCCTCTTGTACTTAAGTCGGCATTGTGCCTTTTGTATTTAGTCCCGATGCAATATCTGTGTTTCATCGTCAATAAGAAGGTGCAAAGGATAGAGTAAACCTGAAGTGAAGCATCGGAATCAATAACTAATGTCACAGGAATCGTTCAAAACATAGACAGTAGGAAGAGTCAGTCTTCTAGTACTTAAGTCGGCATTGTGCATTTTGTATTTAATTCCGTTGCAATTTCTGTGTTTCATCGTCAAAAAGAAGGTCAGAGGGATACAGTAAACCTGAAGTGAAGCCTCGAAATCCATAACTAGTGTCACAGGAATGGTTCAAAACAGTCAGTAAGAAGAGTCAGTCTTCTTGTACTTAAGTCGGCATTGTGCCTTTTGTATTTAATTCCGAAGCTATTTCTGCATTTCGTCGCCAAATAGAAGGTCCAAAGGATACAGTAAACCTGAGGTGAAGCATCGGAATTAATAACTAATGTCACAGGAATCGTTCAAAACATAGACAGTAGGAAGAGTCAGTCTTCTTGTACTTAAGTCGGCATTGTGCCTTTTGTATTTAATTCCGATGCAATTTCTGTGTTTCATCGTCAAAAAGAAGGTCAGAGGGATACAGTAAACCTGAAGTGAAGCATCGGAATCTGTAACTAGTGTCACTGGAATGGTTCAAAACATAGTAAGTAAGAAGAGTCAGTCTTGTTGTACTTAAGTCGGCATTGTGCATTTTGTATTTAGTTCCGATGCAATTTCTGTGTTTCATCGTCAATAAGAAGGTCCTAGGGATAGAGTAAACCTGAAGTGAAGCATCGGAATCTATAACTAGTGTCACTGGAATGGTTCAAAACATAGTAAGTAAGAAGAGTCAGTCTTGTTGTACTTAAGTCGGCATTGTGCCTTTTGTATTTAATTCCGATGCAATTTCTGTGTTTCATCGTCAGAAAGAAGGTCACAGGGATACAGTGAACCTGAAGTGATGCATCGGAATCTATAACTAGTGTCACAGGAATGGTTGAAAAGATAGACAGTAGGAAGAGTCAGTCTTCTTGTACGTAAGTCGGCATTGTGCCTTTTCTATTTAATTCAGATGCTATTTCTGTGTTTCATCGGCAATAAGAAGGTCCTAGGGATAGAGTAAACCTGAAGTGAAGCATCGGAATCTATAACTAATGTCACAGGAATCGTTCAAACATAGACAGTGGGAAGAGTCAGTCCTCTTGTACTTAAGTCGGCATTGTGCCTTTTGTATTTAGTCCCGATGCAATATCTGTGTTTCATCGTCAATAAGAAGGTCCAAAGGATACAGTAAACCTGAAGTGAAGCATCGGAATCAATAACTAATGTCACAGGAATCGTTCAAAACATAGACAGTAGGAAGTGTCAGTCTTCTAGTACTTAAGTCGGCATTGTGCATTTTGTATTTAATTCCGTTGCAATTTCTGTGTTTCATCGTCAAAAAGAAGGTCAGAGGGATACAGTAAACCTGAAGTGAAGCCTCGAAATCCATAACTAGTGTCACAGGAATGGTTCAAAACAGTCAGTAAGAAGAGTCAGTCTTCTTGTACCTAAGTCGGCATTGTGCCTTTTGTATTTAATTCCGAAGCTATTTCTGCATTTCGTGGCCAAATAGAAGGTCCAAAGGATACAGTAAACCTGAGGTGAAGCATCGGAATTAATAACTAATGTCACAGGAATCGTTCAAAACATAGACAGTAGGAAGAGTCAGTCTTCTTGTACTTAAGTCGGCATTGTGCCTTTTGTATTTAATTCCGATGCAATTTCTGTGTTTCATCGTCAAAAAGAAGGTCAGAGGGATACATTAAACCTGAAGTGAAGCATCGGAATCTGTAACTAGTGTCACAGGAATGGTTCAAACATAGACAGTAGGAATGTCAGCCTTCTTGTACTTAAGTCGGCATTGTGCCTTTTGTATTAAAATTTCGATGCAATATCTGTGTTTCATCGTCAATAAGAAGGTCCAAGGGATACAGTAAACCTGAAGTGAAGCATCGGAATATGTAACTAGCGTCACAGGAATGGTTCAAAAAATAGTCAGTAAGAAGAGTCAGTCTTCTTTTACTGAAGTCGGCATTGTGCCTTTACTATTTAAATCCGATGCAATTTCTGTGCTTCATCGTCAATAAGAACGTCCAAGGGATACAGTAAACCTGAAGTGAGGCATCGGAATCTATAACTAGTGTCACTTGAAAGGTTCAAAACATAGACAGTAAGAAGAGTCAGTCTTCTTGTACTTAAGTCGGCATTGTGCCTTTTCTATTTAATTCCGATGCAATTTCAGTATTTCATCGTCAATAAGAATGTCAGAGGGATACAGTAACCCTGAAGTGAAGCATCGGAATCTGTAACTAGCATCACAGGAATGGTTCAAACATAGACAGAAAGAGGAGTCAGTCTTCTTGTACGTAAGTCGGCATTGTGCCTTTTCCATTTAATTCCGATGCAATTTCTGTGTTTCATCGACAATAAGAAGGTCAGAGGGATACAGTAATCCTGAAGTGAAGCATCGGAATCTATAACTAGTGTCACAGGAAAGGTTCAAAACAGTCAGTAAGAAGAGTCAATCTTCTTGTACTTAAGTCGGTATTGTGCCTTTTGTATTTAATTCCGATGCAATTTCAGTGTTTCATCGTCAATAAGAAGGTCAGAGGGATACAGTAAAAATGAAGTGAAGCATCGGAATCTATAACTAGTGTCACAGGAATGGTTCTAAACATAGACAGTAAGAAGGGTCAGTCTTCTTGTACTTAAGTCGGCATTGTGCCTTTTCTATTTAATTCCGATGCAATATCTGGGTTTCATCGTCAATAAGAAGGTGCAAGGGATACAGTAAACCTGAAGTGAAGCATCGGAATCTATAACTAGTGTCACAGGAATGGTTCAAAGCACAGACAGTAGGAAGAGTCAGTCTTCTTGTACTTAAGTCGGCATTGTGCCTTTTCTATTTAATTCCGATGCAATTTCTGTGTTTCATCGTCAATAAGAAGGTCCTAGGGATAGAGGAAACCTGAACTGAAGCATCGGAATCTATAACTAATGTCACAGGAATCGTTCAAACATAGACAGTAGGAAGAAACAGTCCTCTAGTACTAAAGTCGGCATTGTGCATTTTGTATTTAGTTCCGATGCAATTTCTGTGTTTCATCGTCAATAAGAAGGTCCAAAGGATACAGTAAACCTGAAGTGTAGCATCGGAATCTATTACTAATGTCACAGGAATCGTTCAAATCATAGACAGTAGGAAGAGTCAGTCTTCTAGTACTTAAGGCGGCATTGTGCCTTTTGTATTTAATTCCGATTCAATTTCTGTGTTTCATCGTCAAAAAGAAGGTCAGAGGGATACAGTAAACCTGAAGTGAAGCCTCGGAATCTGTAACTAGTGTCACAGGAATGGTTCAAAACATAGACACTAGGAAGAGTCAGTCTTCTTGTACTTAAGTCGGCATTGTGCCTTTTCTATTTAATTCCGATGCAATTTCAGTGTTTCACCGTCAATAAGAATGTCAGAGGGATACAGTAACCCTGAAGTGAAGCATCGGAATCTGTAACTAGCGTCACAGGAAAGGTTCAAAACATAGACAGAAAGAGGAGTCAGTCTTCTTGTACTAAAGTCGGCATTGTGCCTTTTCCATTTAATTCCGATGCAATTTCTATGTTTCATCGTCAATAAGAAGGTCCAAGGGATACAGTAAACCTGAGTGAAGCATCGGAATCTATAACTAGTGTCACAGGAATGGTTCAAAACATAGTCAGTAAGAAGAGTCAGTCTTCTTGTACTTAAGTCGGCATTGTGCCTTTTCTATTTAATTCCGATGCAATATCTGCGTTTCATCGATAATAAGAAGGTCAGAGGGATACAGTAAACCTGAAGTGAGGCATCTGAAACTATAACTAGTGTCACAGGAATGGTTCCAAACATACTCAGTAAGAAGAGTTAGTCTTCTTGTACTTAAGTCGGCATTGTGCCTTATCTATTTAATTCCGATGCAATTTCTGTGTTTCATCGTCAATAAGAATTTCCAAGGGATACAGTAAACCTGAAGTGAATCATCGTAATCTATAACTAGTGTCACAGGAATGGTTCAGAACATAGTCAGTACGAAGTGTTAGTCATCTTGTACTTAAGTCTGCATTGTGCATTTTGTATTTAATTCCGATGCAATTTCTGTATTTCATCGTCAAAAAGAAGGTCAGATGGATACAGTAAACCTGAAGTGAAGCATCGGAATCTATAACAAGTGTCACAGGAATGGTTCAAAACAGTCAGTAAGAAGAGTCAGTCTTCTTATACTTAAGTCGGCACTGTGCCTTTTGAATTTAATTCCGAAGCTATTTCTGCATTTTGTCGCCAATTAGAAGGTTCAAAGGATAAAGTAAACCTGAAGTGAAGCATCGGAATCAATAACTAATGTCACAGGAATGGTTCAAAACATAGACAGTAAGAAGGGTCAGTCTTCTTGTACTTAAGTCGGCATTTTGCTTTTTGTATTTAATTCCGATGCAATATCAGTGTTTCATCGTCAATAAGAAGGCGCAAGGGATACAGTAAACCTGAAGTGAAACATCGGAATCTATAACTAGTGTCACTGGAATGGTTCAAAACATAGTAAGTAAGAAGAGTCAGTCTTGTTGTACTTAAGTCGGCATTGTGCATTTTGTATTTAGTTCCGATGCAATTTCTGTGTTTCATCGTCAATAAGAAGGTCCTAGGGATAGAGTAAACCTGAAGTGAAGCATCGGAATCTATAACTAGTGTCACTGGAATGGTTCAAAACAAGGTAAGTAAGAAGAGTCAGTCTTGTTGTACTTAAGTCGGCATTGTGCCTTTTGTATTTAATTCCGATGCAATTTCTGTGTTTCATCGTAAGAAAGAAGGTCACAGGGATACAGTGAACCTGAAGTGAAGCATCGGAATCTATAACTAGTGTCACAGGAATGGTTGAAAAGATAGACAGTAGGAAGAGTCAGTCTTCTTGTACGTAAGTCGGCATTGTGCCTTTTCTATTTAATTCAGATGCTATTTCTGTGTTTCATCGGCAATAAGAAGGTCCTAGGGATAGAGTAAACCTGAAGTGAAGCATCGGAATCTATAACTAATGTCACAGGAATCGTTCAAACATAGACAGTAGGAAGAGTCAGTCCTCTTGTACTTAAGTCGGCATTGTGCCTTTTGTATTTAGTCCCGATGCAATATCTGTGTTTCATCGTCAATAAGAAGGTGCAAAGGATAGAGTAAACCTGAAGTGAAGCATCGGAATCAATAACTAATGTCACAGGAATCGTTCAAAACATAGACAGTAGGAAGAGTCAGTCTTCTAGTACTTAAGTCGGCATTGTGCATTTTGTATTTAATTCCGTTGCAATTTCTGTGTTTCATCGTCAAAAAGAAGGTCAGAGGGATACAGTAAACCTGAAGTGAAGCCTCGAAATCCATAACTAGTGTCACAGGAATGGTTCAAAACAGTCAGTAAGAAGAGTCAGTCTTCTTGTACTTAAGTCGGCATTGTGCCTTTTGTATTTAATTCCGAAGCTATTTCTGCATTTCGTCGCCAAATAGAAGGTCCAAAGGATACAGTAAACCTGAGGTGAAGCATCGGAATTAATAACTAATGTCACAGGAATCGTTCAAAACATAGACAGTAGGAAGAGTCAGTCTTCTTGTACTTAAGTCGGCATTGTGCCTTTTGTATTTAATTCCGATGCAATTTCTGTGTTTCATCGTCAAAAAGAAGGTCAGAGGGATACAGTAAACCTGAAGTGAAGCATCGGAATCTGTAACTAGTGTCACTGGAATGGTTCAAAACATAGTAAGTAAGAAGAGTCAGTCTTGTTGTACTTAAGTCGGCATTGTGCATTTTGTATTTAGTTCCGATGCAATTTCTGTGTTTCATCGTCAATAAGAAGGTCCTAGGGATAGAGTAAACCTGAAGTGAAGCATCGGAATCTATAACTAGTGTCACTGGAATGGTTCAAAACATAGTAAGTAAGAAGAGTCAGTCTTGTTGTACTTAAGTCGGCATTGTGCCTTTTGTATTTAATTCCGATGCAATTTCTGTGTTTCATCGTCAGAAAGAAGGTCACAGGGATACAGTGAACCTGAAGTGATGCATCGGAATCTATAACTAGTGTCACAGGAATGGTTGAAAAGATAGACAGTAGGAAGAGTCAGTCTTCTTGTACGTAAGTCGGCATTGTGCCTTTTCTATTTAATTCAGATGCTATTTCTGTGTTTCATCGGCAATAAGAAGGTCCTAGGGATAGAGTAAACCTGAAGTGAAGCATCGGAATCTATAACTAATGTCACAGGAATCGTTCAAACATAGACAGTGGGAAGAGTCAGTCCTCTTGTACTTATGTCGGCATTGTGCCTTTTGTATTTAGTCCCGATGCAATATCTGTGTTTCATCGTCAATAAGAAGGTCCAAAGGATACAGTAAACCTGAAGTGAAGCATCGGAATCAATAACTAATGTCACAGGAATCGTTCAAAACATAGACAGTAGGAAGTGTCAGTCTTCTAGTACTTAAGTCGGCATTGTGCATTTTGTATTTAATTCCGTTGCAATTTCTGTGTTTCATCGTCAAAAAGAAGGTCAGAGGGATACAGTAAACCTGAAGTGAAGCCTCGAAATCCATAACTAGTGTCACAGGAATGGTTCAAAACAGTCAGTAAGAAGAGTCAGTCTTCTTGTACCTAAGTCGGCATTGTGCCTTTTGTATTTAATTCCGAAGCTATTTCTGCATTTCGTGGCCAAATAGAAGGTCCAAAGGATACAGTAAACCTGAGGTGAAGCATCGGAATTAATAACTAATGTCACAGGAATCGTTCAAAACATAGACAGTAGGAAGAGTCAGTCTTCTTGTACTTAAGTCGGCATTGTGCCTTTTGTATTTAATTCCGATGCAATTTCTGTGTTTCATCGTCAAAAAGAAGGTCAGAGGGATACATTAAACCTGAAGTGAAGCATCGGAATCTGTAACTAGTGTCACAGGAATGGTTCAAACATAGACAGTAGGAATGTCAGCCTTCTTGTACTTAAGTCGGCATTGTGCCTTTTGTATTAAAATTTCGATGCAATATCTGTGTTTCATCGTCAATAAGAAGGTCCAAGGGATACAGTAAACCTGAAGTGAAGCATCGGAATATGTAACTAGCGTCACAGGAATGGTTCAAAAAATAGTCAGTAAGAAGAGTCAGTCTTCTTTTACTGAAGTCGGCATTGTGCCTTTACTATTTAAATCCGATGCAATTTCTGTGCTTCATCGTCAATAAGAACGTCCAAGGGATACAGTAAACCTGAAGTGAGGCATCGGAATCTATAACTAGTGTCACTTGAAAGGTTCAAAACATAGACAGTAAGAAGAGTCAGTCTTCTTGTACTTAAGTCGGCATTGTGCCTTTTCTATTTAATTCCGATGCAATTTCAGTATTTCATCGTCAATAAGAATGTCAGAGGGATACAGTAACCCTGAAGTGAAGCATCGGAATCTGTAACTAGCATCACAGGAATGGTTCAAACATAGACAGAAAGAGGAGTCAGTCTTCTTGTACGTAAGTCGGCATTGTGCCTTTTCCATTTAATTCCGATGCAATTTCTGTGTTTCATCGACAATAAGAAGGTCAGAGGGATACAGTAATCCTGAAGTGAAGCATCGGAATCTATAACTAGTGTCACAGGAAAGGTTCAAAACAGTCAGTAAGAAGAGTCAATCTTCTTGTACTTAAGTCGGTATTGTGCCTTTTGTATTTAATTCCGATGCAATTTCAGTGTTTCATCGTCAATAAGAAGGTCAGAGGGATACAGTAAAAATGAAGTGAAGCATCGGAATCTATAACTAGTGTCACAGGAATGGTTCTAAACATAGACAGTAAGAAGGGTCAGTCTTCTTGTACTTAAGTCGGCATTGTGCCTTTTCTATTTAATTCCGATGCAATATCTGGGTTTCATCGTCAATAAGAAGGTGCAAGGGATACAGTAAACCTGAAGTGAAGCATCGGAATCTATAACTAGTGTCACAGGAATGGTTCAAAGCACAGACAGTAGGAAGAGTCAGTCTTCTTGTACTTAAGTCGGCATTGTGCCTTTTCTATTTAATTCCGATGCAATTTCTGTGTTTCATCGTCAATAAGAAGGTCCTAGGGATAGAGGAAACCTGAACTGAAGCATCGGAATCTATAACTAATGTCACAGGAATCGTTCAAACATAGACAGTAGGAAGAAACAGTCCTCTAGTACTAAAGTCGGCATTGTGCATTTTGTATTTAGTTCCGATGCAATTTCTGTGTTTCATCGTCAATAAGAAGGTCCAAAGGATACAGTAAACCTGAAGTGTAGCATCGGAATCTATTACTAATGTCACAGGAATCGTTCAAATCATAGACAGTAGGAAGAGTCAGTCTTCTAGTACTTAAGGCGGCATTGTGCCTTTTGTATTTAATTCCGATTCAATTTCTGTGTTTCATCGTCAAAAAGAAGGTCAGAGGGATACAGTAAACCTGAAGTGAAGCCTCGGAATCTGTAACTAGTGTCACAGGAATGGTTCAAAACATAGACACTAGGAAGAGTCAGTCTTCTTGTACTTAAGTCGGCATTGTGCCTTTTCTATTTAATTCCGATGCAATTTCAGTGTTTCACCGTCAATAAGAATGTCAGAGGGATACAGTAACCCTGAAGTGAAGCATCGGAATCTGTAACTAGCGTCACAGGAAAGGTTCAAAACATAGACAGAAAGAGGAGTCAGTCTTCTTGTACTAAAGTCGGCATTGTGCCTTTTCCATTTAATTCCGATGCAATTTCTATGTTTCATCGTCAATAAGAAGGTCCAAGGGATACAGTAAACCTGAGTGAAGCATCGGAATCTATTACTAGTGTCACAGGAATGGTTCTGAACATAGACAGTAATAAGAGTTAGTCTTCTTGTACTTAAGTCGGCATTGTGCCTTTTCTATTTAATTCCGATGCAATTTCTGTGATTCATCGGCAATAAGAAGGTCACAGGGATACAATAAAACCTGAAGTGAAGCATCGGAATCTATAACTAGTGTCACAGGAATGGTTCAAAACATAGTCAGTACGATGAGTCAGTCTTCTTGTACTTAAGTCGGCATTGTGCCTTATCTATTTCATTCCGATGCAAGTTCTGTGTTTCATCGTCAATAAGAAGGTCCAAGGGATACAGTAAACCTGAAGTGAATCATCGGAATCTATAACTAGTGTCACAGGAATGGTTCAAAACAGTCAGTAAGAAAGGTCAATCATCTTCTACTTAAGTCGGCATTGTGCCTTATGTATTTAATTCCGATGCATTTTCTGTGTTTCATCGTCAATAAGAAGGTGCAAGGGATACAGTAAACCTGAAGTGAAGCATCGGAATCTATAACTAGTTTCACAGAAATGGTTCTAAACATAGACAGTAAGAAGGGTCAGTCTTCTTGTACTTAAGTCGGCATTGCGCTTTTGGATTTAATTCCGATGCAATTTCTGTGTTTCATCGTCAATAAGAAGGTCTTAGGGATAGATTAAACCTGAAGTGAAGCATCGAAATCTATAACTAGTGTCACAGGAATGGTTTAAAGCATAGTCAAGAAGAAGAGTCTGTCTTCTTTTACTTAAGTCGGCATTGTGCCTTTTGTATTTAATTCCGATGCAATATCTGTGTTTCATCGTCAAAAAGAAGGTCAGAGGGATACAGTGAACCTGAAGTGAAGCATCGTAATCTATAACTAGTGTCACAGGAATGGTTCAAAACATAGACAGTAGGAAGAGTCAGTCTTCTTGTACTTAATTCGGCATTGTGCCTTTTCTATTTAATTCCGATGCAATTTCTGTGTTCTTCGTCAATAAGAAGGTCCAAGGGATACTGTAAACCTAAAGTAAAGCATCGTAATCTATAACTAGTGTCACAGGAATTGTTCAAAACATAGGCAGTAATAAGAGTCAATCTTCTTGTACTTAAGTCGGCAATGTGCCTATTCCATTTAATTCCAATGCAATTTCTGTATTTCGTCGCCAATAAGAAGATCCAAAGGATATAGTAAACCTGAAGTGAAGCATCTGAATCTATAACTAATGTCACAAGAATCGTTCAAACATCGCCAGTAGGAAGAGTCAGTCTTCTTGTACTTAAGTCGGCATTGTGCCTTTTATATTTAATTCCGATGCAATTTCTGTGTTTCATCGTCAATAAGAAGGTGCTAGGTATAGAGTAATCCTGAAGTGAAGCATCGGAATCTATAACTAGTGTCACAGGAAAGGTTCAAAACATAGACAGTAAGAAGGGTCAGTCTTCTTGTACTTAAGTCGGCATTATGCCTTTTGTATTTCATTCCGATGCAATTTCTGTACATCGTCGCCAATAAGAAGGTCCAAAGGATACAGTAAACCTGAAGTAAAGCATCGGAATCAATAACAAATGTCACAAGAATCGTTCAAAACATAGACAGTAGGAAGAGTCAGTCTTCTTGTAACTAAGTCGGCATTGTGCCTTCTGTATTTAATTCCGAAGTAATTTCTGTGCTTCATCGTCAAAACGAAGGTCCAAGGGATACAGTAAACCTGAAGTGAAGTATCGGAATCTGTAACTAGCGTCACAGGAATGGTTCAAAGCATAGTCAGTAAGAGGAGTCACTGTTCTTGTACTTAAGTCGGCATTGTGCCTTTTCTGTTTAATTCCGTTGCAATTTCTGTGTTTCATCGTCAATAAGAACGTCCAAGGGATACAGTAAACCTGAAGTGAAGCATCGGAATCTATAACTAGTGTCACAGGAATGGTTCAAAACATAGACAGCAGGATGAGTCAGTCTTCTTGTACTTAAGTCAGCATTGTACCTTTTCTATTTAATTCCGATGCAATTTCAGTGTTTCATCGTCAAAAAGAATGTCAGAGGGATACAGTAACCCTGAAGTGAGGCATCGGAATCTGTGACTAACGTCACAGGAATGGTTCAAAACATAGACAGAAAGAAGAATCAGTCTGGTTGTACTAAAGTCGGCAATGTGCCTTTTCTATTTAATTCCGATGCAATTTCTGTGTTTCATCGTCAATAAGAATGCCCAAGGGATACAGTAAACCTGAAGTGAAGCATCGGAATCTATACCTAGTGTCACAGGAATGGTTCAAAACGTAGACAGTAAGAAGAGTCAGTCTTCTTGTACTTAAGTCGGCATTGTGCCTTTTCTTTTTAATTCCGATGCAATTTCTGTGTTCCATCGTCAATAAGAAGGTCTGAGGGATACAGTAAACCTGAAGTGAATCATCGGAATCTATAACTAGTGTCACAGGAATGGTTCCAAACATAGTCAGAAAGAAGAGTCAGTCTTCTTGTACTTATGTCAGCATTGTGCCTTTTCTATTCAATTCAGATGCAATTTCTGTGTTTCATCGCCAATAAGAAGGTCAGAGGGATACAGTAAACCTGAAGTGAAGCATCGGAATCTATTACTAGTGTCACTGGAATGGTTCAAACATAGTCAGTAAGAAGAGTCAATCTTCTTGTACTTAAGTCGGCATTGTGCCTTTTGTATTTAATTCCGATGCAATATTTGTGTTTCATCGTCAATACGAAGGTCCAAGGGATACAGTAAACCTGAAGTGAAGCATCGGAATCTATAACTAATGTCACAGGAATCGTTCAGAACATAGACAGTAGGAAGAGTCAGTCTTCTTGTACTTAAGTCGGCATTGTGCCTTTTGTATTTAATTCCGATGCAATTTCTGTGTTTCATCGCCAATAAGAAGGTCCAAGTGATACAGTAAACATGAAGTGAAGCATCGGAATCTATAACTAGTGTCACAGGAATGGTTCAAAACATAGACAGTAGGAAGAGTCAGTCTTCTTGTACTTAAATCGGCATTGTACCTTTTCTATTTAATTCCGATGCAATTTCAGTGTTTCATCGTCAATATGAATGTCAGAGGGATACAGTAACCCTTAAGTGAAGCATCGGAATCTGTAACTAGCGTCACAGGAATTGTTCAAAACATAGACAGAAAGAATAATCAGTCTACTTGCACTTAAGTCGGCATTGTGCCATTTCTATTTAATTCCGATGCAATTTCTGTGTTTCATCGTCAATAAGAAGGTCCAAGGGATACAGTAAACCAGAAGTGAATCATCGTAATCTATAACTAGTGTCACAGGAATGGTTCCAAACATAGTCAGTAAGAAGAGTCAGTCTTCTTGTACTTAAGTCAGCATTGTACCTTTTCTATTTAATTCCGATGCAATTTCAGTGTTTCATCGTCAATAAGAATGTCAGAGGGATACAGTAACCCTGATGTGAAGCATCGGAATCTGTAACTAGCGTCACAGGAATGGTTCAAACATAGACAGAAAGATGAGTCGGTCTTCTTGTACTCAAGTCGACATTGTGCCTTTTCTATTTAATTCCGATGCAATTTCTATGTTTCATCGTCAATAAGAAGGTCCAAGGGATACAGTAAACCTGAAGTGAAGCATCGGAATCTATAACTAGTGTCACAGGAATGGTTCCAAACATAGTCAGTAAGAAGAGTCAGTCTTCTTGTACTTAAGTCGGCATTGTGCCTTTTCTTTTTTTAATTCCGATGCAAATTCTGTGTTTCATCGTCAATAAGAAGGTCCAAGGGATACAGTAAACCTGAAGTGAATCATTGTAATCTATAACTAGTGTCACAGGAATTTTTCAAACATAGTGAATACGAAGAGTCAGTCTTCTTGTACTTAAGTCGGCATTGTGCCTTTTCTATTTAATTCCGATGCAATATCTGTGTTTCATCGTCACTAAGAAGGTCCGAGGGATACAGTAAACCTGAAGTGAGGCATCGGAAACTATAACTACTGTCACAGGAATGGATCCAAATATAGTCAGTAAGAAGAGTCAGTCTTCTTGTACTTAAGTCGGCATTGTGCCTTTTCTATTTAATTCCGATGCAATTTCTGTGTTTCATGGTCAATAAGAAGGTCAGAGGGATACAGTAAAGGTGAAGTGTAGCATCGGAATCTATAACTAGAGTCACAGGAATAGTTCAAAACATAGACAGTAAGATGGGTCAGTCTTCTTGTACTTAAGTGGGCATTGTGCCTTTTGTACTTAATTCCAATGCAATATCTGTGTTTCATCGTCAATAAGAAGGTGCAAGGGATACAGTAAACCTGAAGTGAAGCATCGGAATCTATAACTAGTGTCACAGGAATGGTTCAAAACATAGACAGTAAGAAGAGTCAGACCTCTTGTACTTAAGTCGGCAATGTGCCTTTTCTATCTAATTCCAATGCAATTTCTGTATTTCGTCGCCAATAAGAAGGTCCAAAGGATACAGTAAACCTGAAGTGAAGCATCGGAATCTGTAACTAATGCCACAGGAATCGTTCAAATCATAGACAGTAGGAAGAGTCAGTCTTCTTGTACTTAAGACGGCATTGTGCCTCTTGTATTTAATTCCGATGCATTTTCTGTTATTCATCGTCAATATGAAGGTCCAAGGGATACAGTAAACCTGAAGTGAAGCATCGGAATCTATAACTAGTGTCACTGGAATGGTTCAAAACATAGTAAGTTAGAAGAGTCAGTCTTGTTGTACTTAAGTCGGCATTGTGCCTTTTGTATTTAGTTCCGATGCAATTTCTGTGTTTCATCGTCAATAAGAAGGTCCTAGGGATAGAGTAAACCTGAAGTGAAGCATCGGAATCTATAACTAGTGTCACTGGAATGGTTCAAAACATAGTAAGTAAGAAGAGTCAGTCTTGTTGTACTTAAGTCGGCATTGTGCCTTTTGTATTTAATTCCGATGCAATTTCTGTGTTTCATCGTCAGAAAGAAGGTCAGAGGGATACAGTGAACCTGAAGTGAAGCATCGGAATCTATAACTAGTGTCACAGGAATGGTTGAAAACATAGACAGTAGGAAGAGTCAGTCTTCTTGTACTTAAGGCGGCATTGTGCCTTTTCTATTTAATTCAGATGCTATTTCTGTGTTTCATCGGCAATAAGAACGTCCTAGGGATAGAGTAAACCTGAAGTGAAGCATCGGAATCTATAACTAATGTCACAGGAATCGTTCAAACATAGACAGTAGGAAGAGTCAGTCCTCTTGTACTTAAGTCGGCATTGTGCCTTTTGTATTTAGTTCCGATGCAATATCTGTGTTTCATCGTCAATAAGAAGGTCCAAAGGGTACAGTAAACCTGAAGTGAAGCATCGGAATCTATAACTAATGTCACAGGAATCGTTCAAAACATAGACAATAGGAAGAGTCAGTCTTCTAGTACTTAAGTCGGCATTGTGCCTTTTCCATTTAATTCCGATGCAATTTCTATGTTTCATCGTCAATAAGAAGGTCCAAGGGATACAGTAAACCTGAGTGAAGCATCGGAATCTATTACTAGTGTCTCAGGAATGGTTCCGAACATAGACAGTAATAAGAGTTAGTCTTCTTGTACTTAAGTCGGCATTGTGCCTTTTCTAGTTAATTCCGATGCAATATCTGTGTTTCTTCGGCAATGAGAAGGTCAGAGGGATACAGTAAACCTGAAGTGAAGCATCGGAATCTATAACTAGTGTCACAGGAATGGTTCAAAACATAGTCAGTAAGAAGAGTCAGTCTTCTTGTACTTAAGTCGGCATTGTGCCTTTTCTATTTAATTCCGATGCAATATCTGCGTTTCATCGATAATAAGAAGGTCAGAGGGATACAGTAAACCTGAAGTGAGGCATCTGAAACTGTAACTAGTGTCACAGGAATGGTTCCAAACATACTCAGTAAGAAGAGTCAGTCTTCTTGTACTTAAGTCGGCATTGTGCCTTATCTATTTAATTCCGATGCAATTTCTGTGTTTCATCGTCAATAAGAATTTCCAAGGGATACAGTAAACCTGAAGTGAATCATCGTAATCTATAACTAGTGTCACAGGAATGGTTCAGAACATAGTCAGTACGAAGTGTTAGTCTTCTTGTACTTAAGTCTGCATTGTGCATTTTGTATTTAATTCCGATGCAATTTCTGTATTTCATCGTCAAAAAGAAGGTCAGATGGATACAGTAAACCTGAAGTGAAGCATCGGAATCTATAACAAGTGTCACAGGAATGGTTCAAAACAGTCAGTAAGAAGAGTCAGTCTTCTTATACTTAAGTCGGCACTGTGCCTTTTGAATTTAATTCCGAAGCTATTTCTGCATTTTGTCGCCAATTAGAAGGTTCAAAGGATAAAGTAAACCTGAAGTGAAGCATCGGAATCAATAACTAATGTCACAGGAATGGTTCAAAACATAGACAGTAAGAAGGGTCAGTCTTCTTGTACTTAAGTCAGCATTTTGCTTTTTGTATTTAATTCCGATGCAATATCTGTGTTTCATCGTCAATAAGAAGGCGCAAGGGATACAGTAAACCTGAAGTGAAACATCGGAATCTATAACTAGTGTCACTGGAATGGTTCAAAACATAGTAAGTAAGAAGAGTCAGTCTTGTTGTACTTAAGTCGGCATTGTGCCTTTTGTATTTAGTTCCGATGCAATTTCTGTGTTTCATCGTCAATAAGAAGGTCCTAGGGATAGAGTAAACCTGAAGTGAAGCATCGGAATCTATAACTAGTGTCACTGGAATGGTTCAAAACATAGTAAGTAAGAAGAGTCAGTCTTGTTGTACTTAAGTCGGCATTGTGCCTTTTGTATTTAATTCCGATGCAATTTCTGTGTTTCATCGTCAGAAAGAAGGTCACAGGGATACAGTGAACCTGAAGTGAAGCATCGGAATCTATAACTAGTGTCACAGGAATGGTTGAAAACATAGACAGTAGGAAGAGTCAGTCTTCTTGTACGTAAGTCGGCATTGTGCCTTTTCTATTTAATTCAGATGCTATTTCTGTGTTTCATCGGCAATAAGAAGGTCCTAGGGATAGAGTAAACCTGAAGTGAAGCATCGGAATCTATAACTAATGTCACAGGAATCGTTCAAACATAGACAGTAGGAAGAGTCAGTCCTCTTGTACTTAAGTCGGCATTGTGCCTTTTGTATTTAGTCCCGATGCAATATCTGTGTTTCATCGTCAATAAGAAGGTCCAAAGGATACAGTAAACCTGAAGTGAAGCATCGGAATCAATAACTAATGTCACAGGAATCGTTCCAAACATAGACAGTAGGAAGAGTCAGTCTTCTAGTACTTAAGTCGGCATTGTGCATTTTGTATTTAATTCCGTTGCAATTTCTGTGTTTCATCGTCAAAAAGAAGGTCAGAGGGATACAGTAAACCTGAAGTGAAGCCTCGAAATCTATAACTAGTGTCACAGGAATGGTTCAAAACAGTCAGTAAGAAGAGTCAGTCTTCTTGTACTTAAGTCGGCATTGTGCCTTTTGTATTTAATTCCGAAGCTATTTCTGCATTTCGTCGCCAAATAGAAGGTCCAAAGGATACAGTAAACCTGAGGTGAAGCATCGGAATTAATAACTAATGTCACAGGAATCGTTCAAAACATAGACAGTAGAAAGAGTCAGTCTTCTTGTACTTAAGTCGGCATTGTGCCTTTTTATTTAATTCCGATGCAATTTCTGTGTTTCATCGTCAAAAAGAAGGTCGGAGGGATACAGTAAACCTGAAGTGAAGCATCGGAATCTATAACTAGTGTCACTTGAAAGGTTCAAAACATAGACAGTAAGAAGAGTCAGTCTTCTTGTACTTAAGTCGGCATTGTGCCTTTTGTATTAAAATTTCGATGCAATATCTGTGTTTCATCGTCAATAAGAAGGTCCAAGGGATACAGTAAACCTGAAGTGAAGCATCGGAATCTGTAACTAGCGTCACAGGAATGGTTCAAAAAATAGTCAGTAAGAAGAGTCAGTCTTCTTTTACTGAAGTCGGCATTGTGCCTTTACTATTTAAATCCGATGCAATTTCTGTGTTTCATCGTCAATAAGAACGTCCAAGGGATACAGTAAACCTGAAGTGAGGGATCGGAATCTATAACTAGTGTCACTTGAAAGGTTCAAAACATAGACAGTAAGAAGAGTCAGTCTTCTTGTACTTAAGTCGGCATTGTGCCTTTTCTATTTCATTCCGATGCAATTTCAGTATTTCATCGTCAATAAGAATGTCAGAGGGATACAGTAACCCTGAAGTGAAGCATCGGAATCTGTAACTAGCATCACAGGAATGGTTCAAACATACACAGAAAGAGGAGTCAGTCTTCTTGTACGTAAGTCGGCATTGTGCCTCTTCCATTTAATTCCGATGCAATTTCTGTGTTTCATCGACAATAAGAAGGTCAGAGGGATACAGTAATCCTGAAGTGAAGCATCGGAATCTATAACTAGTGTCACAGGAAAGGTTCAAAACAGTCAGTAAGAAGAGTCAATCTTCTTGTACTTAAGTCGGCATTGTGCCTTTTGTATTTAATTCCGATGCAATTTCTGTGTTTCATCGTCAATAAGAAGGTCAGAGGGATACAGTAAAAATGAAGTGAAGCATCGGAATCTATAACTAGTGTCATAGGAATGGTTCTAAACATAGACAGTAAGAAGGGTCAGTCTTCTTGTACTTAAGTCGGCATTGTGCCTTTTCTATTTAATTCCGATGCAATATCTGGGTTTCATCGTCAATAAGAAGGTGCAAGGGATACAGTAAACCTGAAGTGAAGCATCGGAATCTATAACTAGTGTCACAGGAATGGTTCAAAGCACAGACAGTAGGAAGAGTCAGTCTTCTTGTACTTAAGTCGGCATTGTGCCTTTTCTATTTAATTCCGATGCAATTTCTGTGTTTCATCGTCAATAAGAAGGTCCTAGGGATAGAGTAAACCTGAACTGAAGCATCGGAATCTATAACTAATGTCACAGGAATCGTTCAAACATAGACAGTAGGAAGAAACAGTCCTCTTGTACTTAAGTCGGCATTGTGCATTTTCTATTTAGTTCCGATGCAATTTCTGTGTTTCATCGTCAATAAGAAGGTCCAAAGGATACAGTAAACCTGAAGTGAAGCATCGGAATCTATTACTAATGTCACAGGAATGGTTCAAAACATAGACACTAGGAAGAGTCAGTCTTCTTGTACTTAAGTCGGCATTGTGCCTTTTCTATTTAATTCCGATGCAATTTCAGTGTTTCACCGTCAATAAGAATGTCAGAGGGATACAGTAACCCTGAAGTGAAGCATCGGAATCTGTAACTAGCGTCACAGGAATGGTTCAAAACATAGACAGAAAGAGGAGTCAGTCTTCTTGAACTATAGTCGGCATTATGCCTTTTCCATTTAATTCCGATGCAATTTCTATGTTTCATCGTCAATAAGAAGGTCCAAGGGATACAGTAAACCTGAGTGAAGCATCGGAATCTATTACTAGTGTCACAGGAATGGTTCCGAACATAGACAGTAATAAGAGTTAGTCTTCTTGTACTTAAGTCGGCATTGTGCCTTTTCTATTTAATTCCGATGCAATTTCTGTGATTCATCGGCAATAAGAAGGTCACAGGGATACAATAAAACCTGAAGTGAAGCATCGGAATCTATAACTAGTGTCACAGGAATGGTTCAAAACATAGACAGTACGAAGAGTCAGTCTTCTTGTACTTAAGTCGGCATTGTGCCTTATCTATTTCATTCCGATGCAAGTTCTGTGTTTCATCGTCAATAAGAAGGTCCAAGGGATACAGTAAACCTGAAGTGAATCATCGTAATCTATAACTAGTGTCACAGGAATGGTTCAAAACATAGTCAGTACGAAGAGTTAGTCTTCTTGTACCTAAGTCAGCATTGTGCATTTTGTATTTAATTTCGATGCACTTTCTGTATTTCATCGTCAAAAAGAAGGTCAGATGGATACAGTAAACCTGAAGTGAAGCATCGGAATCTGTAACAAGTGTCACAGGAATGGTTCAAAACAGTCAGTAAGAAGAGTCAGTCTTCTTGTACTTAAGTCGGCATTGTGCCTTTTGTATTTAATTCCGAAGCTATTTCTGCATTTTGTCGCCAATTAGAAGGTCCAAAGGATAAAGTAAACCTGAAGTGAAGCATCGGAATCAATAACTAATGTCACAGGAATGGTTCAAAACATAGACAGTAAGAAGGGTCAGTCTTCTTGTACTGAAGTCAGCATTTTGCTTTTTGTATTTAATTCCGATGCAATATCTGTGTTTCATCGTCAATAAGAAGGCGCAAGGGATACAGTAAACCTGAAGTGAAGCATCGGAATCTATAACTAGTGTCACATGAATGGTTCTGAACATAGACAGTACGAATGGTCAGTCTTCTTGTACTTAAGTCGGCATTGTGCCTTTTCTATTTAATTCCAATGCAATTTCTGTATTTCGTCGCCAATAAGACAGTCCAAAAGATATAGTAAACCTGAAGTGAAGCATCGGAATCAATAACTAGTGTCACTGGAATGGTTCAAAACATAGTAAGTAAGAAGAGTCAGTCTTCTTGTACTTAAGTCAGCGTTGTGCCTTTTGTATTTAATTCCGATGCAATTTCTGTGTTTCATCGTCAGAAAGAAGGTCAGAGGGATACAGTGAACCTGAAGTGAAGCATCGGAAATTATAACTAGTGTCACAGGAATGGTTGAAAACATAGACAGTAGGTAGAGTCAGTCTTCTTGTACTTAAGTCGGCATTGTGCCTTTTCTATTTAATTCCGATGCTATTTCTGTGTTTCATCGACAATAAGAAGGTCAGAGGGATAATATAAACCTGAAGTGAGGCATCGGAATATATAACTAGTGTCACAGGAATGGTTCCAAACATAGTCAGTAAGAAGAATCAGTCTTCTTGTACTTAAGTCGGCATTGTGCCTTTTCTATTTAATTCCGATGCAATTTCTGTGTTTTATCGTCAATACGACGGTCCAAGAGATACTGTAAACCTGAAGTGAATCATCGTAATCTATAACTAGTGTCACAGGAATGGTTCAAAACATAGTCAGTACGAAGGGTCAGTCTTCTTGTACTTAAGTCGGCATTGTGCCTTTTGTATTTAATTCCGATGCAATTTATGTGTTTTATCGTCAATTAGAAGGTCAGAGGGATACAGTAAACCTGAAGTGAAGCATCGGAATCTATAACTAGTGTCACAGGAATGGTTCTAAACATAGACAGTAAGAATGGTCAGTCTTCTTGTACTTAAGTCGGCATTGTGCCTTTTGTATTTAATTCCGATGCAATATCTGTGTTTCATCGTCAATAAGAAGGTGCAAGGGATACAGTAAACCTGAAGTGAAGCATCGGAATCTATAACTAGTGTCACAGGAATGGTTCTAACGTAGACAGTAAGAAGGGTCAGTCTTCTTGTACTTAAGTCGGCATTGAGACTTTTCTATTTAATTCCGATGCAATATCTGTGTTTCATCGTCAATAAGAAGGTGCAAGGGATACAGTAAACCTGAAGTGAAGCATCGGAATCTATAACTAGTGTCACAGGAATGGTTCAAAACATAGACAGTAGGAAGAGTCAGTCTTCTTGTACTTAAGTCGGCATTGTGCCTTTTCTATTTAATTCCGATGCAATTTCTGTGTTTCATCGTCAATAAGAAGGTCCTAGGGATAGAGTAAACCTGAAGTGAAGCATCGGAATCTATAACTAATGTCACAGGAATCGTTCAAACATAGACAGTAGGAAGAAACAGTCCTCTTGTACGTAAGTCGGCATTGTGCCTTTTGTATTTAATTCCGATGCAATTTCTGTGTTTCATCGTCAATACGACGGTCCAAGAGATACTGTAAACCTGAAGTGAATCATCGTAATCTATAACTAGTGTCACAGGAATGTTTCAAAACATAGTCAGTACGAAGAGTCAGCCTTCTTGTACTTAAGTCGGCATTGTGCCTTTTGTATTTAATTCCGATGCAATATCTGTGTTTCATCGTCAATAAGAAGGTCCAAGGGATACAGTAAACCTGAAGTGAAGCATCGGAATCTGTAACTAGCGTCACAGGAATGGTTCAAAATATAGTCAGTAAGAAGAGTCACTCTTCTTGTACATAAGTCGGCATTGTGTCTTTACTATTTAATTCCGATGCAATTTCTGTGTTTCATCGTCAATAAGAACGTCCAAGGGATACAGTAAACCTGAAGTGAGGCATCGGAATCTATAACTAGTGTCACAGGAAAGGTTCAAAACATAGACAGTAAGAAGAGTCAGTCTTCTTGTATTTAAGTCGGCATTGTGCCTTTTCTATTTAATTCCGATGCAATTTCAGTATTTCATCGTCTATAAGAATGTCAGAGGGATACAGTAACCGTGAAGTGAAGCATCGGAATCTGTAACTAGCGTCAAAGGAATGGTTCAAACATAGACAGAAAGAGGAGACAGTCTTCTTGTACTTAAGTCGGCATTGTGCCTTTTCCATTTAATTCCGATGCAATTTCTGTGTTTCATCGTCAATAAGAAGGTCAGAGGGATACAGTAATCCTGAAGTGAAGCATCGGAATCTATAACTAGTGTCACAGGAAAGGTTCAAAACAGTCAGTAAGAAGAGTCAATCTTCTTGTACTTAAGTCGGCATTGTGCCTTTTGTATTTAATTCCGAAGCATTTTCTGTGTTTCATCGTCAATAAGAAGGTCCAAGGGATACAGTAAACCTGAAGTGAAGCATCGGAAACTATAACTAGTGTCACAGGAAAGGTTCAAAACATAGACAGTAAGAAGAGTCAGTCTTCTTGTACTTACGTCGGCAATGTGCCTTTTCTATTTAATTCCAATGCAATTTATGTATTTCGTCGCCAATAAGAAAGTCCAAAGGATATAGTAAACCTGAAGTGAAGCATCAGAATCTATAACTAATGTCACAGGAGTCGTTCAAACACAGACAGTAGGAAGAGTCAGTCTTCTTGTACATAAGTCGGCATTGTGCCTTTTGTATTTAGTTCCGATGCAATTTCTGTGTTTCATCGTCAATAAGAAGGTCCTAGGGATACAGTAAACCTGAAGTGAAGCATCGGAATCTATAACTAGTGTCACAGGAATGGTTCAAAACATATTCAGTAAGAACAGTCAGTCTTCTTGTACTTAAGTCGGCATTGTGCCTTTTGTATTTAATTCCGATGCAATTTCTGTGTTTCATCGTCGAATAGAAGGTCAGAGGGATACAGTAAACCTGAAGTGAAGCATCGGAATCTATAACTAGTGTCACAGGAATGGTTCAAAACATAGTCAGTAAGATGAGTCAGTCTCCTTGTGCTTAAGTCGGCATTGTTCCTTTTCTATTTACTTCCAATGCAATATCTGTGTTTCATCGTCAATAAGAAGGTCAGAGGGATACAGTAAACCTGAAGTGAAGCCTCGGAATCTATAACACGTGTCACAGGAATGGTTCAAATCAGTCAGTAAGAAGAGTCAGTCATCTTGTACTTAAGTCGGCATTGTGCCTTTTATATTTAATTCCGAAACAATTTCTGCATTTCGTCGCCAATTAGACGGTCTGAAGGATACAGTAACCCCGAAGTGAAGCATCGGAATCAATAACTAATGTCACAGGATTCGTTCAAAACATAGACAGTAGGAAGAGTCAGTCTTCTTGTACTTAAGTCGGCATTGTGCCTTTTGTATCTAATTCCGATGCAATTTCTGTGTTTCATCGTCAAAAAGAAGTTCAGAGGGATACAGTAAACCTAAAGTGAAGCATCGGAATCTATAACTAGTGTCACAGGAATGGATCAAAACATAATCAGTAAGAAGAGTGAGTCTTATTGTACTTAAGTCGGCATTGTGCCTTTTCTATTTAATTCCGATGCAATTTCTGTGTTCTATCGTCAATACGACGGTCCAAGAGATACTGTAAACATGAAGTGAATCATCGTAATCTATAACTAGTGTCACAGGAATGGTTCAAAACATAGTCAGTACGAAGAGTCAGTCTTCTTGTACTTTAGGCGGCATTGTGCCTTTTGTATTTAATTCCGATGCATTTTCTGTGTTTCATCGTCAATAAGAAGGTCAGAGGGATACAGTAAACCTGAAGTGAAGCATCGGAATCTATAACTAGTGTCACAGGAATGGTTCTAAACATAGACAGTAAGAAGGGTCAGTCTTCTTGTACTTAAGTCGGCATTGTGCCTTTTGTATTTAATTCCGATGCAATATCTGTGTTTCATCGTCAATAAGAAGGTGCAAGGGATACAGTAAACCTGAAGTGAAGCATCGGAATCTATAACTAGTGTCACAGGAATGGTTCTAAACATAGACTGTAAGAAGGGTCAGTCTTCTTGTACTTAAGTCAGCATTGTGCCTTTTCTATTTAATTCCGATGCAATATCTGTGTTTCATCGTCAATAAGAAGGTGCAAGGGATACAGTAAACCTGAAGTGAAGCATCGGAATCTATAACTAGTGTCACAGTAATGGTTCAAAACATAGGCAGTAGGAAGAGTCAGTCTTCTTGTACTTAAGTCGGCATTGTGCCTTTTCTATTTAATTCCGATGCAATTTCTGTGTTTCATCGTCAATAAGAAGGTCCTAGGGATAGAGTAAACCTGAAGTGAAGCATCGGAATCTATAACTAATGTCACAGGAATCGTTCAAACATAGACAGTAGGAAGAAACAGTCCTCTTGTACTTAAGTCGGCATTGTGCATTTTGTATTTAGTTCCGATGCAATTTCTGTGTTTCATCGTCAATAAGAAGGTCCAAAGGATACAGTAATCCTGAAGTGAAGCATCGGAATCTATAACTAATGTCACAGGAATCGTTCAAAACATAGACAGTAGGAAGAGTCAGTCTTCTAGTACTTAAGTCGGCATTGTGCCTTTTGTATTTAATTCCGATGCAATTTCTGTGTTTCATCGTCAAAAAGAAGGTCAGAGGGATACAGTAAACCTGAAGTGAAGCCTCGGAATCTATAACTAGTGTCACAGGAATGGTTCAAAACATAGACACTAGGAAGAGTCAGTCTTCTTGTACTTAAGTCTTCATTGTGCCTTTTCTATTTAATTCCGATGCAATTTCAGTGTTTCATCGTCAATAAGAATGTCAGTGGGATACAGTAACCCTGAAGTGAAGCATCGGAATCTGTAACTACCGTCACAGGAATGGTTCAAAACATAGACAGATAGAGGAGTCAGTCTTCTTGTACTTAAGTCGGCATTGTGCCTTTTCCATTTAATTCCGATGCAATTTCCATGTTTCATCGTCAATAAGAAGGTCCAAGGGATGCAGTAAACCTGAGTGAAGCATCGGAATCTACACTCCTGGAAATGGAAAAAAGAACACATTGACACCGGTGTGTCAGACCCACCATACTTGCTCCGGACACTGCGATGGGGCTGTACAAGCAATGATCACACGCACGGCACAGCGGACACACCAGGAACCGCGGTGTTGGCCGTCGAATGGCGCTAGCTCCGCAGCATTTTTGCACCGCCGCCGTCAGTGTCAGCCAGTTTGCCGTGGCATACGGAGCTCCATCGCAGTCTTTCACACTGGTAGCATGCCGCGACAGCTTGGACGTGAACCGTATGTGCGGTTGACGGACTTTGAGCGAGGGCTTATAGTGGGCATGCGGGAGGCCGGGTGGACGTGCCGCCGAATTGCTCAACACGTGGGGCGTGAGGTCTCCACAGTACATCGATGTTGTCGCCAGTGGTCGGCGGAAGGTGCACGTGCCCGTCGACCTGGGACCGGACCTCAGCGACGCACGGATGCACGCCAAGACCGTAGGATCCTACGCAGTGCCGTATGGGACCGCACCGCCACTTCCCAGCAAATTAGGGACACTGTTGCTATTGGGGTATCGGCGAGGACCATTCGCAACCGCCTCCATGAAGCTGGGCTACGGTCCCGCACACCGTTAGGCCGTCTTCCGCTCACGCCTCAATATCGTGCAGCCCGCCTCCATTGGTGTCGCGACAGGCGTGAATGGAGGGACGAATGGAGACGTGTCGTCTTCAGCGATGAGAGTCGCTTCTGCCTTGAGCCAATGATGGTCGTATGCGTGTTTGGCGCCGTGCAGGTGAGCGCCACAATCAGGACTGCATACGACCGAGGCACACAGGGCCAACACAAGGCATAATGGTGTGGGGAGCGATCTCCTACACTGACCGTACACCACTGGTGATCATCGAAGGGACACTGAATAGTGCACGGTACATCCAAACCGTCATCGAACCCATCGTTCTACCAATCCTAGACCGGCAAGGGAACTTGCTGTTCCAACAGGACAATGCACGACCGCATGTATCCCGTGCCACCCAACGTGCTCTAGAAGGTGTAAGTCAACTACCCTGGCCAGCAAGATCTCCGGATCTGTCCCCCATTGAGCATGTTTGGGACTGGATGAAGCGTCGTCTCACGCGGTCTGCACGTCCAGCACGAACGCTGGTCCAACTGAGGCGCCAGGTGGAAATGGCATGGCAAGCCGTTCCACAGGACTACATCCAGCATCTCTACGATCGTCTCCATGGGAGAATAGCAGCCTGCATTGCTGCGAAAGGTGGATATACACTGTACTAGTGCCGATATTGTGCATGCTCTGTTGCCTGTGTCTACGTGCCTGTGGTTCCGTCAGTGTGATCATGTGATGTATCTGACCCCAGGAATGTGTCAATAAAGTTTCCCCTTCCTGGGACAATGAATTCACGGTGTTCTTATTTAATTTCCAGGAGTGTATAACTAGTGTCACAGGGATGGTTCCAAACATAGACAGTAATAAGAGTTAGTCTTCTTGTACTTAAGTCGGCATTGTGCCTTTCCTATTTAATTCCGATGCAATTTAAGTGTTTCATCGGCAATAATAAGGTCAGAGGGATACAGTAAACCTGAAGTGAAGCATCGGAATCTATAACTAGTGTCACAGGAATGGTTAAAACATAGTCAGTAAGAAGAGTCAATCTTCTTGTACTTAAGTCGGCATTGTGCCTTTTCTATTTAATTCCGATGCAATATCTGCGTTTCATCGTCAATAAGAAGGTCCAAGGGATACAGTAAACCTGAAGTGAATCATCGTAATCTATAACTAGTGTCACAGGAATGGTTCAAAACATAGTCAGTACGAAGAGTCAGTCCTCTTGTACTTAAGTCGGCATTGTGCATTTTGTATTTAATTCCGATGCAATTTCTGTATTTCATCGTCAAAAAGAAGGTCAGAGGGATACAGTAAACCTGAAGTGAAGCATCGGAATCTATAACAAGTGTCACAGGAATGGTTCAAAGCAGTCAGTAAGAAGAGTCAGTCTTCTTGTACTTAAGTCGGCATTGTGCCTTTTGTATTTAATTCCGAAGCTATTTCTGCATTTTGTCGCCAATTAGAAGGTCCAAAGGATAAAGTAAACCTGAAGTGAAGCATCGGAATCAATTACTAATGTCACAGGAATGGTTCAAAACATAGACAGTAAGAAGGGTCAGTCTTCTTGTACTTAAGTCGGCATTGTGCCTTTTGTATTTAATTCCGATGCAATATCTGTGTTTCACCGTCAATACGAAGGTGCAAGGGATACAGTAAACCTGAAGTGAAGCATCGGAATCTATAACTAATGTCACAGGAATCGTTCAAACATAGACAGTTGGAAGAAACAATCCTCTTGTACTTAAGTCGGCATTGTCCCTTTTGTATTTAGTTCCGATGCAATTTCTGTGTTTCATCGTCAATAAGAAGGTCCAAAGGGTACAGTAAACGTGAAGTGAAGCATCGGAATCTTTAACTAATGTCACAGGAATCGTTCAAAACATAGACAGTAGGAAGAGTCAGTCTTCTTGTACTTAAGTCGGCATTGTGCCTTTTCTATTTAATTCCGATGCAATTTCTGTGTTTCATGGTCAATAAGAATGTCAGAGGGATAAAGTAACCCTGAAGTGAAGCATCGGATTCTGTAACTAGCATCACAGGAATGGTTCAAAACATAGACAGAAAGAGGAGTCAGTCTTCTTGTACTTAAGTCGGCATTGTGCCTTTTCCATTTAATTCCGATGAAATTTCTATGTTTCATCGTCAATAAGAGGGTCCAAGGGATACAGTAAACCTGACTGAAGCATCGGATTCTATAACTAGTGTCACTGGAATGGTTCCAAACATAGACAGTAATAAGAGTTAGTCTTCTTGTACTTAAGTCGGCATTGTGCCTTTTCTATTTAATTCCGATGAAATTTCTGTGTTTCATCGGCAATAAGAAGGTCAGAGGGATACAGTAAACCTGAAGTGAAGCTTCGGAAACCATAACTAGTGTCACAGGAATGGTTCAAAACATAGTCAGCAAGGAGAGTCAGTCTTCTTGTACTTAAGTCGGCATTGTGCCTTTTCTATTTAATTCCGATTTCAATATCTGTGTTTCATCGTCAATAAGAAGGTCCAAGGGATACAGTAAACCTGAAGTGAATCATCGTAATCTATAACTAGTGTCACAGGAATGGTTCAAAACATAGTCAGTACGAAGAGTCAGTCTTCTGGTACTTAAGTCGGCATTGTGCATTTTGTATTTAATTCCGATGCAATTTCTGTATTTCATCGTCAATAAGAAGGTCAGAGGGATACAGTAAACCTGAAGTGAAGCATCGGAATTTTATAACAAGTGTCACAGGAATGGTTCAAAACAGTCAGTAAGAAGAGTCAGTCTTCTTGTACTTACGTCGGCATTGTGCCTTTTGTATTTAATTCCGAAGCTATTTCTGCATTTCGTCGCCAATTAGAAGGTCCAAAGGATAAAGTAAGCCTGAAGTGAAGCATCGGAATCTGTAACTAGCGTCACAGGAATGGTTCAAAACGTAGACAGAAAGAAAAGTCAGTCTTCTTGTACTTAAGTCGGCATTGTGCCTTTTCTATTTAATTCCGATGCAATTTCTGTGTTTCATCGTCAATGAGAAGGTCCAAGGGATACAGTAAAGCTGAAACGAATCATCGTAATCTATAACTACTGTCACAGGAATGGTTCAAAACATAGTCAGTACCAAGAGACAGTCTTCTTGTAATTAAGTCGGCATTGTGCCATTTGTATTTAATTCCGATGCAATTTCTGTGTTTCATCGTGAATAAGAAGGTCAGAGGGATACAGTAAACCTGAAGTGCAGCATCGGAATCTATAACTAGTGTCACAGGAATGGTTCTAAACATAGACAGTAAGAAGGGTCAGTCTTCTTGTACTTATGTCGGCATTGTTCCTTTTATATTTAATTCCGATGCAATATCTGTGTTTCATCGTCAATAAGAAGGTGCAAGGGATACAGTAAACCTGAAGTGAAGCATCGCAATCTATAACTAGTGTCACAGGAATTGTTCTAAACATAGACAGTAAGAAGGGTCAGTCTTCTTGTACTTAAGTCGGCATTGTGCCTTTTGTATTTAATTCCGATGCAATTTCTGTGTTTCATCGTCAAAAAGAAGGTCAGAGGGATACAGTAAACCAAAAGTGAAGCCTCGGAATCTATAACTATTGTCACAGGAATGGTTCAAAACATAGACAGTAGGAGGAGTCAGTCTTCTTGTACTTAAGTCGGCATTGTGCCTTTTCCATTTAATTCCGATGCAATTTCTATGTTTCATCGTCAATAAGAAGGTCCAAGGGATACAGTAAACCTGACTGAAGCATCGGATTCTATAACTAGTGTCACGGGAATGGTTCCAATCATAGACAGTAATAAGAGTTAGTCTTCTTGTACTTAAGTCGGCATTGTGCATTTTCTATTTAATTCCGATGCAATTTCTGTGTTTCATCGGCAATAAGAAGGTCAGAGGGATACAGTAAACCTGAAGTGAAGCATCGGAATCTATAACTAGTGTCACAGGAATGGTTCAAAACATAGTCAGTAAGAAGAGTCAGTCTTCTTGTACTTAAGTCAGCATTGTGCCTTTTCTATTTAATTCCGATGCAATATCTGTGTTTCATCGTCAATAAGAAGGTCCATGGGATACAGTAACCCTGAAGTGAAGCATCGGAATCTGTAACTAGCGTCACAGGAATGGTTCAAAACGTAGACAGAAAGAAAAGTCAGTCTTCTTGTACTTAAGTCGGCATTGTGCCTTTTCTATTTAATTCCGATGCAATTTCTGTGTTTCATCGTCAATGAGAAGGTCCAAGGGATACAGTAAACCTGAAGTGAAGCACCCTAATCTATAACTAGTGTCACAGGAATGGCTCAAAACATAGACAGTAAAAAGAGTCAGCCTTCTTGTACTTAAGTCGGCATTGTGCCTATTTCTATTTAATTCCGATGCAATTTCTGCGTTTCATCGTCAATAAGAAGGTCAGAGGGATACAGTAAACCTGAAGTGAATCATCGTAATCTATAACTAGTGTCACAGGAATGGTTCAAAACATAGTCAGTAAGAAGAGTCAGTGTTCTTGTACTTAAGTCGGCATTTTGCCTTTTCTATTTAATTCCGATGCAAAATCTGTGTTTCATCGTCAATAAGAAGGTCAGAGGGATACAGTAAACCTGAAGTGAGGCAACGGAATCTATAACTAGTGTCACAGGAATGGTTCCAAACATAGTCAGTAAGAAGAGTCAGTCTTCTTTTACTTAAGTCGGCATTGAGCCTTTTCTATTTAATTCCGATGCAATTTCTGTGTTTCATCCTCAATAAGAAGGTCCAAGGGATACAGTAAAGCTGAAACGAATCATCGTAATCTATAACTACTGTCACAGGAATGGTTCAAAACATAGTCAGTACCAAGAGACAGTCTTCTTGTAATTAAGTCGGCATTGTGTCATTTGTATTTAATTCCGATGCAATTTCTGTGTTTCATCGTCAATAAGAAGGTCAGAGGGATACAGTAAACCTGAAGTGCAGCATCGGAATCTATAACTAGTGTCACAGGAATGGTTCTAAACATAGACAGTGAGAAGGGTCAGTCTTCTTGTACTTAAGTCGGCATTGTTCCTTTTATATTTAATTCCGATGCAATATCTGTGTTTCATCGTCAATAAGAAGGTGCAAGGGATACAGTAAACCTGAAGTGAAGCATCGCAATCTATAACTAGTGTCACAGGAATTGTTCTAAACATAGACAGTAAGAAGGGTCAGTCTTCTTGTACTTAAGTCGGCATTGTGCCTTTTGTATTTAATTCCGATGCAATTTCTGTGTTTCATCGTCAGAAAGAAGGTCAGAGGGATACAGTAAACCAAAAGTGAAGCCTCGGAATCTATAACTAGTGTCACAGGAATGGTTCAAAACATAGACAGTAGGAAGAGTCAGTCTTCTTGTACTTAAGTCGGCATTGTGCCTTTTCCATTTGATTCCGATGCAATTTCTATGTTTCATCGTCAATAAGAAGGTCCAAGGGATACAGTAAACCTGACTGAAGCATCGGATTCTATAACTAGTGTCACAGGAATGGTTCCAAACATAGGCAGTAATAAGAGTTAGTCTTCTTGTACTTAAGTCGGCATTGTGCCTTTTCTATTTAATTCCGATGCAATTTCTGTGTTTCATCGTCAAAAAGAAGGTCAGAGGGATACAGTAAACCTGAAGTGAAGCCTCGGAATCTATAACTAGTGTCACAGGAATGCTTCAAAACATAGACAGTAGGAAGAGTCAGTCTTCTTGTACTTAAGTCGGCATTGTGCCTTTTCTATTTAATTCCGATGCAATTTCAGTGTTTCATCGTCAATAAGAATGTCAGAGGGATACAGTAACCCTGAAGTGAAGCATCGGAATCTGTAACTAGCGTCACAGGATAGGTTCAAAACATAGACAGAAAGAGGAGTCAGTCTTCTAGTACTTAAGTCGGCATTGTGCCTTTTCCATTTAATTCCGATGCAATTTCTATGTTTCATCGTCAATAAGAAGTTCCAAGGGATACAGTAAACCTGACTGAAGCATCGGATTCTATAACTAGTGTCACAGGAATGGTTCCAAACATAGACAGTAATAAGAGTTAGTCTTCTTGTACTTAAGTCGGCATTGTGCATTTTCTATTTAATTCCGATGCAATTTCTGTGTTTCATCGGCAATAAGAAGGTCAGAGGGATACAGTAAACCTGAAGTGAAGCATCGGAATCTATTACTAGTGTCACAGGAATGGTTCAAAACATAGTCAGTAAGAAGAGTCAGTCTTCTTGTACTTAAGTCGGCATTGTGCCTTTTCTATTTAATTCCGATGCAATATCTGTGTTTCATCGTCAATAAGAAGGTCAGAGGGATACAGTAAACCTGAAGTGAGGCATCGGAAACTATAACTAGTGTCACAGGAATGGTCTCAAACATAGTCAGTAAGAAGAGTCAGTCTTCTTGCACTTAAGTCGGCATTGTGCCTTTTCTATTTAATTCCGATGCAATTTCTGTGTTTCATCGTCAATAAGAAGGTCCAAGGAATACAGTAAACCTGAAGTGAATCATCGTAATCTATAACTAGTGTCACAGGAATTTTTCAAAACATAGTCAGTACGAAGAGTCTGTCTTCTTGTACTTAAGTCGGCATTGTGCATTTTGTATTTAATTCCGATGCAATTTCTGTATTTCATCGTCAAAAAGAAGGTCAGAGGGATACAGTAAACCTGAAGTGAAGCATCGGAATCTATAACAAGTGTCACAGGAATGGTTCAAAACAGTCAGTAAAAAGAGTCAGTCTTCTTGTACTTAAGTCGGCATTGTGCCTTTTGTATTTAATTCCGAAGCTATTTCTGCATTTCGTCGCCAATTTGAAGGTCCAAAGGATAAAGTAAACCTGAAGTGAAGCATCGGAATCAATAACTAATGTCACAGGAATCGTTCAAAACATAGACAGAAGGCAGAGTAAGTCTTTTTGTACTTAAGTCGGCATTGTGCCTTTTGTATTTAATTCCGATGCAATTTCTGTGTTTCATCGTCAAAACGAAGGTCAGAGGGATACAGTAAACCTGAAGTGAAGCATCGGAATCTGTAACTAGTGTCACAGGAATGGTTCAAAACATAGACTGTAGGAAGAGTCAGTCTTCTTGAACTTAAGTCGGCATTGTGCCTTTTGTATTTAATTCCGATGCAATATCTGTGTTTCATCGTCAATAAGAAGGTCCAAGGGATACTGTAACCCTGAAGTGAAGCATCGGAATCTGTAACTAGTGTCACAGGAATGGTTCAAAACATAGTCAGTAAGAAGAGTCAGTGTTCTTGTACTTAAGTCGGCATTGTGCCATTTCTATTTAATTCCGATGCAAAATCTGTGTTTCATCGTCAATAAGAAGGTCAGAGGGATACAGTAAACCTGAAGTGAGGCAACGGAATCTATAACTAGTGTCACAGGAATGGTTCCAAACATAGTCAGTAAGAAGAGTCAGTCTTCTTTTACTTAAGTCGGCATTGAGCCTTTTCTATTTAATTCCGATGCAATTTCTGTGTTTCATCGTCAACAAGGAGGTCAGAGGGATACAGTAAACCTGAAGTGAAGCATCGGAATCTATAACTAGTGTCACAGGAATGGTTCAAAACAGTCAGTAAGAAGAGTCAATCATCTTGTACTTAAGTCGGCATTGTGCCTTTTGTATTTAATTCCGATGCAATTTCTGTGTTTCATCGTCAAAAAGAAGGTCAGAGGGATACAGTAAACCAAAAGTGAAGCATCGGAATCAATTACTAATGTCACAGGAATGGTTCAAAACATAGACAGTAAGAAGGGTCAGTCTTCTTGTACTTAAGTCGGCATTGTGCCTTTTGTATTTAATTCCGATGCAATATCTGTGTTTCACCGTCAATACGAAGGTGCAAGGGATACAGTAAACCTGAAGTGAAGCATCGGAATCTATAACTAATGTCACAGGAATCGTTCAAACATAGACAGTTGGAAGAAACAATCCTCTTGTACTTAAGTCGGCATTGTCCCTTTTGTATTTAGTTCCGATGCAATTTCTGTGTTTCATCGTCAATAAGAAGGTCCAAAGGGTACAGTAAACGTGAAGTGAAGCATCGGAATCTTTAACTAATGTCACAGGAATCGTTCAAAACATAGACAGTAGGAAGAGTCAGTCTTCTTGTACTTAAGTCGGCATTGTGCCTTTTCTATTTAATTCCGATGCAATTTCTGTGTTTCATGGTCAATAAGAATGTCAGAGGGATAAAGTAACCCTGAAGTGAAGCATCGGATTCTGTAACTAGCATCACAGGAATGGTTCAAAACATAGACAGAAAGAGGAGTCAGTCTTCTTGTACTTAAGTCGGCATTGTGCCTTTTCCATTTAATTCCGATGAAATTTCTATGTTTCATCGTCAATAAGAGGGTCCAAGGGATACAGTAAACCTGACTGAAGCATCGGATTCTATAACTAGTGTCACTGGAATGGTTCCAAACATAGACAGTAATAAGAGTTAGTCTTCTTGTACTTAAGTCGGCATTGTGCCTTTTCTATTTAATTCCGATGAAATTTCTGTGTTTCATCGGCAATAAGAAGGTCAGAGGGATACAGTAAACCTGAAGTGAAGCTTCGGAAACCATAACTAGTGTCACAGGAATGGTTCAAAACATAGTCAGCAAGGAGAGTCAGTCTTCTTGTACTTAAGTCGGCATTGTGCCTTTTCTATTTAATTCCGATTTCAATATCTGTGTTTCATCGTCAATAAGAAGGTCCAAGGGATACAGTAAACCTGAAGTGAATCATCGTAATCTATAACTAGTGTCACAGGAATGGTTCAAAACATAGTCAGTACGAAGAGTCAGTCTTCTGGTACTTAAGTCGGCATTGTGCATTTTGTATTTAATTCCGATGCAATTTCTGTATTTCATCGTCAATAAGAAGGTCAGAGGGATACAGTAAACCTGAAGTGAAGCATCGGAATTTTATAACAAGTGTCACAGGAATGGTTCAAAACAGTCAGTAAGAAGAGTCAGTCTTCTTGTACTTACGTCGGCATTGTGCCTTTTGTATTTAATTCCGAAGCTATTTCTGCATTTCGTCGCCAATTAGAAGGTCCAAAGGATAAAGTAAGCCTGAAGTGAAGCATCGGAATCTGTAACTAGCGTCACAGGAATGGTTCAAAACGTAGACAGAAAGAAAAGTCAGTCTTCTTGTACTTAAGTCGGCATTGTGCCTTTTCTATTTAATTCCGATGCAATTTCTGTGTTTCATCGTCAATGAGAAGGTCCAAGGGATACAGTAAAGCTGAAACGAATCATCGTAATCTATAACTACTGTCACAGGAATGGTTCAAAACATAGTCAGTACCAAGAGACAGTCTTCTTGTAATTAAGTCGGCATTGTGCCATTTGTATTTAATTCCGATGCAATTTCTGTGTTTCATCGTGAATAAGAAGGTCAGAGGGATACAGTAAACCTGAAGTGCAGCATCGGAATCTATAACTAGTGTCACAGGAATGGTTCTAAACATAGACAGTAAGAAGGGTCAGTCTTCTTGTACTTATGTCGGCATTGTTCCTTTTATATTTAATTCCGATGCAATATCTGTGTTTCATCGTCAATAAGAAGGTGCAAGGGATACAGTAAACCTGAAGTGAAGCATCGCAATCTATAACTAGTGTCACAGGAATTGTTCTAAACATAGACAGTAAGAAGGGTCAGTCTTCTTGTACTTAAGTCGGCATTGTGCCTTTTGTATTTAATTCCGATGCAATTTCTGTGTTTCATCGTCAAAAAGAAGGTCAGAGGGATACAGTAAACCAAAAGTGAAGCCTCGGAATCTATAACTATTGTCACAGGAATGGTTCAAAACATAGACAGTAGGAGGAGTCAGTCTTCTTGTACTTAAGTCGGCATTGTGCCTTTTCCATTTAATTCCGATGCAATTTCTATGTTTCATCGTCAATAAGAAGGTCCAAGGGATACAGTAAACCTGACTGAAGCATCGGATTCTATAACTAGTGTCACGGGAATGGTTCCAATCATAGACAGTAATAAGAGTTAGTCTTCTTGTACTTAAGTCGGCATTGTGCATTTTCTATTTAATTCCGATGCAATTTCTGTGTTTCATCGGCAATAAGAAGGTCAGAGGGATACAGTAAACCTGAAGTGAAGCATCGGAATCTATAACTAGTGTCACAGGAATGGTTCAAAACATAGTCAGTAAGAAGAGTCAGTCTTCTTGTACTTAAGTCAGCATTGTGCCTTTTCTATTTAATTCCGATGCAATATCTGTATTTCATCGTCAATAAGAAGGTCCATGGGATACAGTAACCCTGAAGTGAAGCATCGGAATCTGTAACTAGCGTCACAGGAATGGTTCAAAACGTAGACAGAAAGAAAAGTCAGTCTTCTTGTACTTAAGTCGGCATTGTGCCTTTTCTATTTAATTCCGATGCAATTTCTGTGTTTCATCGTCAATGAGAAGGTCCAAGGGATACAGTAAACCTGAAGTGAAGCACCCTAATCTATAACTAGTGTCACAGGAATGGCTCAAAACATAGACAGTAAAAAGAGTCAGCCTTCTTGTACTTAAGTCGGCATTGTGCCTATTTCTATTTAATTCCGATGCAATTTCTGCGTTTCATCGTCAATAAGAAGGTCAGAGGGATACAGTAAACCTGAAGTGAATCATCGTAATCTATAACTAGTGTCACAGGAATGGTTCAAAACATAGTCAGTAAGAAGAGTCAGTGTTCTTGTACTTAAGTCGGCATTTTGCCTTTTCTATTTAATTCCGATGCAAAATCTGTGTTTCATCGTCAATAAGAAGGTCAGAGGGATACAGTAAACCTGAAGTGAGGCAACGGAATCTATAACTAGTGTCACAGGAATGGTTCCAAACATAGTCAGTAAGAAGAGTCAGTCTTCTTTTACTTAAGTCGGCATTGAGCCTTTTCTATTTAATTCCGATGCAATTTCTGTGTTTCATCCTCAATAAGAAGGTCCAAGGGATACAGTAAAGCTGAAACGAATCATCGTAATCTATAACTACTGTCACAGGAATGGTTCAAAACATAGTCAGTACCAAGAGACAGTCTTCTTGTAATTAAGTCGGCATTGTGTCATTTGTATTTAATTCCGATGCAATTTCTGTGTTTCATCGTCAATAAGAAGGTCAGAGGGATACAGTAAACCTGAAGTGCAGCATCGGAATCTATAACTAGTGTCACAGGAATGGTTCTAAACATAGACAGTGAGAAGGGTCAGTCTTCTTGTACTTAAGTCGGCATTGTTCCTTTTATATTTAATTCCGATGCAATATCTGTGTTTCATCGTCAATAAGAAGGTGCAAGGGATACAGTAAACCTGAAGTGAAGCATCGCAATCTATAACTAGTGTCACAGGAATTGTTCTAAACATAGACAGTAAGAAGGGTCAGTCTTCTTGTACTTAAGTCGGCATTGTGCCTTTTGTATTTAATTCCGATGCAATTTCTGTGTTTCATCGTCAGAAAGAAGGTCAGAGGGATACAGTAAACCAAAAGTGAAGCCTCGGAATCTATAACTAGTGTCACAGGAATGGTTCAAAACATAGACAGTAGGAAGAGTCAGTCTTCTTGTACTTAAGTCGGCATTGTGCCTTTTCCATTTGATTCCGATGCAATTTCTATGTTTCATCGTCAATAAGAAGGTCCAAGGGATACAGTAAACCTGACTGAAGCATCGGATTCTATAACTAGTGTCACAGGAATGGTTCCAAACATAGGCAGTAATAAGAGTTAGTCTTCTTGTACTTAAGTCGGCATTGTGCCTTTTCTATTTAATTCCGATGCAATTTCTGTGTTTCATCGTCAAAAAGAAGGTCAGAGGGATACAGTAAACCTGAAGTGAAGCCTCGGAATCTATAACTAGTGTCACAGGAATGCTTCAAAACATAGACAGTAGGAAGAGTCAGTCTTCTTGTACTTAAGTCGGCATTGTGCCTTTTCTATTTAATTCCGATGCAATTTCAGTGTTTCATCGTCAATAAGAATGTCAGAGGGATACAGTAACCCTGAAGTGAAGCATCGGAATCTGTAACTAGCGTCACAGGATAGGTTCAAAACATAGACAGAAAGAGGAGTCAGTCTTCTAGTACTTAAGTCGGCATTGTGCCTTTTCCATTTAATTCCGATGCAATTTCTATGTTTCATCGTCAATAAGAAGTTCCAAGGGATACAGTAAACCTGACTGAAGCATCGGATTCTATAACTAGTGTCACAGGAATGGTTCCAAACATAGACAGTAATAAGAGTTAGTCTTCTTGTACTTAAGTCGGCATTGTGCATTTTCTATTTAATTCCGATGCAATTTCTGTGTTTCATCGGCAATAAGAAGGTCAGAGGGATACAGTAAACCTGAAGTGAAGCATCGGAATCTATTACTAGTGTCACAGGAATGGTTCAAAACATAGTCAGTAAGAAGAGTCAGTCTTCTTGTACTTAAGTCGGCATTGTGCCTTTTCTATTTAATTCCGATGCAATATCTGTGTTTCATCGTCAATAAGAAGGTCAGAGGGATACAGTAAACCTGAAGTGAGGCATCGGAAACTATAACTAGTGTCACAGGAATGGTCTCAAACATAGTCAGTAAGAAGAGTCAGTCTTCTTGCACTTAAGTCGGCATTGTGCCTTTTCTATTTAATTCCGATGCAATTTCTGTGTTTCATCGTCAATAAGAAGGTCCAAGGAATACAGTAAACCTGAAGTGAATCATCGTAATCTATAACTAGTGTCACAGGAATTTTTCAAAACATAGTCAGTACGAAGAGTCTGTCTTCTTGTACTTAAGTCGGCATTGTGCATTTTGTATTTAATTCCGATGCAATTTCTGTATTTCATCGTCAAAAAGAAGGTCAGAGGGATACAGTAAACCTGAAGTGAAGCATCGGAATCTATAACAAGTGTCACAGGAATGGTTCAAAACAGTCAGTAAAAAGAGTCAGTCTTCTTGTACTTAAGTCGGCATTGTGCCTTTTGTATTTAATTCCGAAGCTATTTCTGCATTTCGTCGCCAATTTGAAGGTCCAAAGGATAAAGTAAACCTGAAGTGAAGCATCGGAATCAATAACTAATGTCACAGGAATCGTTCAAAACATAGACAGAAGGCAGAGTAAGTCTTTTTGTACTTAAGTCGGCATTGTGCCTTTTGTATTTAATTCCGATGCAATTTCTGTGTTTCATCGTCAAAACGAAGGTCAGAGGGATACAGTAAACCTGAAGTGAAGCATCGGAATCTGTAACTAGTGTCACAGGAATGGTTCAAAACATAGACTGTAGGAAGAGTCAGTCTTCTTGAACTTAAGTCGGCATTGTGCCTTTTGTATTTAATTCCGATGCAATATCTGTGTTTCATCGTCAATAAGAAGGTCCAAGGGATACTGTAACCCTGAAGTGAAGCATCGGAATCTGTAACTAGTGTCACAGGAATGGTTCAAAACATAGTCAGTAAGAAGAGTCAGTGTTCTTGTACTTAAGTCGGCATTGTGCCATTTCTATTTAATTCCGATGCAAAATCTGTGTTTCATCGTCAATAAGAAGGTCAGAGGGATACAGTAAACCTGAAGTGAGGCAACGGAATCTATAACTAGTGTCACAGGAATGGTTCCAAACATAGTCAGTAAGAAGAGTCAGTCTTCTTTTACTTAAGTCGGCATTGAGCCTTTTCTATTTAATTCCGATGCAATTTCTGTGTTTCATCGTCAACAAGGAGGTCAGAGGGATACAGTAAACCTGAAGTGAAGCATCGGAATCTATAACTAGTGTCACAGGAATGGTTCAAAACAGTCAGTAAGAAGAGTCAATCATCTTGTACTTAAGTCGGCATTGTGCCTTTTGTATTTAATTCCGATGCAATTTCTGTGTTTCATCGTCAAAAAGAAGGTCAGAGGGATACAGTAAACCAAAAGTGAAGCCTCGGAATCTATAACTATTGTCACAGGAATGGTTCAAAACATAGACAGTAGGAAGAGTCAGTCTTCTTGTACTTAAGTCGGCATTGTGCCTTTTCCATTTAATTCCGATGCAATTTCTATGTTTCATCGTCAATAAGAAGGTCCAAGGGATACAGTAAACCTGACTGAAGCATCGGATTCTATAACTAGTGTCACGGGAATGGTTCCAAACATAGACAGTAATAAGAGTTAGTCTTCTTGTACTTAAGTCGGCATTGTGCATTTTCTATTTAATTCCGATGCAATTTCTGTGTTTCATCGGCAATAAGAAGGTCAGAGGGATACAGTAAACCTGAAGTGAAGCATCGGAATCTATAACTAGTGTCACAGGAATGGTTCAAAACATAGTCAGTAAGAAGAGTCAGTCTTCTTGTACTTAAGTCGGCATTGTGCCTTTTCTATTTAATTCCGATGCAATATCTGTGTTTCATCGTCAATAAGAAGGTCCATGGGATACAGTAACCCTGAAGTGAAGCATCGGAATCTGTAACTAGCGTCACAGGAATGGTTCAAAACGTAGACAGAAAGAAAAGTCAGTCTTCTTGTACTTAAGTCGGCATTGTGCCTTTTCTATTTAATTCCGATGCAATTTCTGTGTTTCATCGTCAATGAGAAGGTCCAAGGGATACAGTAAACCTGAAGTGAAGCACCCTAATCTATAACTAGTGTCACAGGAATGGCTCAAAACATAGACAGTAAAAAGAGTCAACCTTCTTGTACTTAAGTCGGCATTGTGCCTATTTCTATTTAATTCCGATGCAATTTCTGCGTTTCATCGTCAATAAGAAGGCCAGAGGGATACAGTAAACCTGAAGTGAATCATCGTAATCTATAACTAGTGTCACAGGAATGGTTCAAAACATAGTCAGTAAGAAGAGTCAGTGTTCTTGTACTTAAGTCGGCATTTTGCCTTTTCTATTTAATTCCGATGCAAAATCTGTGTTTCATCGTCAATAAGAAGGTCAGAGGGATACAGTAAACCTGAAGTGAGGCAACGGAATCTATAACTAGTGTCACAGGAATGGTTCCAAACATAGTCAGTAAGAAGAGTCAGTCTTCTTTTACTTAAGTCGGCATTGAGCCTTTTCTATTTAATTCCGATGCAATTTCTGTGTTTCATCCTCAATAAGAAGGTCCAAGGGATACAGTAAAGCTGAAACGAATCATCGTAATCTATAACTACTGTCACAGGAATGGTTCAAAACATAGTCAGTACCAAGAGACAGTCTTCTTGTAATTAAGTCGGCATTGTGTCATTTGTATTTAATTCCGATGCAATTTCTGTGTTTCATCGTCAATAAGAAGGTCAGAGGGATACAGTAAACCTGAAGTGCAGCATCGGAATCTATAACTAGTGTCACAGGAATGGTTCTAAACATAGACAGTGAGAAGGGTCAGTCTTCTTGTACTTAAGTCGGCATTGTTCCTTTTATATTTAATTCCGATGCAATATCTGTGTTTCATCGTCAATAAGAAGGTGCAAGGGATACAGTAAACCTGAAGTGAAGCATCGCAATCTATAACTAGTGTCACAGGAATTGTTCTAAACATAGACAGTAAGAAGGGTCAGTCTTCTTGCACTTAAGTCGGCATTGTGCCTTTTGTATTTAATTCCGATGCAATTTCTGTGTTTCATCGTCAAAACGAAGGTCAGAGGGATACAGTAAACCTGAAGTGAAGCATCGGAATCTGTAACTAGTGTCACAGGAATGGTTCAAAACATAGACTGTAGGAAGAGTCAGTCTTCTTGAACTTAAGTCGGCATTGTGCCTTTTGTATTTAATTCCGATGCAATATCTGTGTTTCATCGTCAATAAGAAGGTCCAAGGGATACTGTAACCCTGAAGTGAAGCATCGGAATCTGTAACTAGTGTCACAGGAATGGTTCAAAACATAGTCAGTAAGAAGAGTCAGTGTTCTTGTACTTAAGTCGGCATTGTGCCATTTCTATTTAATTCCGATGCAAAATCTGTGTTTCATCGTCAATAAGAAGGTCAGAGGGATACAGTAAACCTGAAGTGAGGCAACGGAATCTATAACTAGTGTCACAGGAATGGTTCCAAACATAGTCAGTAAGAAGAGTCAGTCTTCTTTTACTTAAGTCGGCATTGAGCCTTTTCTATTTAATTCCGATGCAATTTCTGTGTTTCATCGTCAACAAGGAGGTCAGAGGGATACAGTAAACCTGAAGTGAAGCATCGGAATCTATAACTAGTGTCACAGGAATGGTTCAAAACAGTCAGTAAGAAGAGTCAATCATCTTGTACTTAAGTCGGCATTGTGCCTTTTGTATTTAATTCCGATGCAATTTCTGTGTTTCATCGTCAAAAAGAAGGTCAGAGGGATACAGTAAACCAAAAGTGAAGCCTCGGAATCTATAACTATTGTCACAGGAATGGTTCAAAACATAGACAGTAGGAAGAGTCAGTCTTCTTGTACTTAAGTCGGCATTGTGCCTTTTCCATTTAATTCCGATGCAATTTCTATGTTTCATCGTCAATAAGAAGGTCCAAGGGATACAGTAAACCTGACTGAAGCATCGGATTCTATAACTAGTGTCACGGGAATGGTTCCAAACATAGACAGTAATAAGAGTTAGTCTTCTTGTACTTAAGTCGGCATTGTGCATTTTCTATTTAATTCCGATGCAATTTCTGTGTTTCATCGGCAATAAGAAGGTCAGAGGGATACAGTAAACCTGAAGTGAAGCATCGGAATCTATAACTAGTGTCACAGGAATGGTTCAAAACATAGTCAGTAAGAAGAGTCAGTCTTCTTGTACTTAAGTCGGCATTGTGCCTTTTCTATTTAATTCCGATGCAATATCTGTGTTTCATCGTCAATAAGAAGGTCCATGGGATACAGTAACCCTGAAGTGAAGCATCGGAATCTGTAACTAGCGTCACAGGAATGGTTCAAAACGTAGACAGAAAGAAAAGTCAGTCTTCTTGTACTTAAGTCGGCATTGTGCCTTTTCTATTTAATTCCGATGCAATTTCTGTGTTTCATCGTCAATGAGAAGGTCCAAGGGATACAGTAAACCTGAAGTGAAGCACCCTAATCTATAACTAGTGTCACAGGAATGGCTCAAAACATAGACAGTAAAAAGAGTCAACCTTCTTGTACTTAAGTCGGCATTGTGCCTATTTCTATTTAATTCCGATGCAATTTCTGCGTTTCATCGTCAATAAGAAGGTCAGAGGGATACAGTAAACCTGAAGTGAATCATTGTAATCTATAACTAGTGTCACAGGAATGGTTCAAAACATAGTCAGTAAGAAGAGTCAGTGTTCTTGTACTTAAGTCGGCATTTTGCCTTTTCTATTTAATTCCGATGCAAAATCTGTGTTTCATCGTCAATAAGAAGGTCAGAGGGATACAGTAAACCTGAAGTGAGGCAACGGAATCTATAACTAGTGTCACAGGAATGGTTCTAAACATAGACAGTGAGAAGGGTCAGTCTTCTTGTACTTAAGTCGGCATTGTTCCTTTTATATTTAATTCCGATGCAATATCTGTGTTTCATCGTCAATAAGAAGGTGCAAGGGATACAGTAAACCTGAAGTGAAGCATCGCAATCTATAACTAGTGTCACAGGAATTGTTCTAAACATAGACAGTAAGAAGGGTCAGTCTTCTTGTACTTAAGTCGGCATTGTGCCTTTTGTATTTAATTCTGATGCAATTTCTGTGTTTCATCGTCAGAAAGAAGGTCAGAGGGATACAGTAAACCAAAAGTGAAGCCTCGGAATCTATAACTAGTGTCACAGGAATGGTTCAAAACATAGACAGTAGGAAGAGTCAGTCTTCTTGTACTTAAGTCGGCATTGTGCCTTTTCCATTTGATTCCGATGCAATTTCTATGTTTCATCGTCAATAAGAAGGTCCAAGGGATACAGTAAACCTGACTGAAGCATCGGATTCTATAACTAGTGTCACAGGAATGGTTCCAAACATAGGCAGTAATAAGAGTTAGTCTTCTTGTACTTAAGTCGGCATTGTGCCTTTTCTATTTAATTCCGATGCAATTTCTGTGTTTCATCGTCAAAAAGAAGGTCAGAGGGATACAGTAAACCTGAAGTGAAGCCTCGGAATCTATAACTAGTGTCACAGGAATGCTTCAAAACATAGACAGTAGGAAGAGTCAGTCTTCTTGTACTTAAGTCGGCATTGTGCCTTTTCTATTTAATTCCGATGCAATTTCAGTGTTTCATCGTCAATAAGAATGTCAGAGGGATACAGTAACCCTGAAGTGAAGCATCGGAATCTGTAACTAGCGTCACAGGATAGGTTCAAAACATAGACAGAAAGAGGAGTCAGTCTTCTAGTACTTAAGTCGGCATTGTGCCTTTTCCATTTAATTCCGATGCAATTTCTATGTTTCATCGTCAATAAGAAGTTCCAAGGGATACAGTAAACCTGACTGAAGCATCGGATTCTATAACTAGTGTCACAGGAATGGTTCCAAACATAGACAGTAATAAGAGTTAGTCTTCTTGTACTTAAGTCGGCATTGTGCATTTTCTATTTAATTCCGATGCAATTTCTGTGTTTCATCGGCAATAAGAAGGTCAGAGGGATACAGTAAACCTGAAGTGAAGCATCGGAATCTATTACTAGTGTCACAGGAATGGTTCAAAACATAGTCAGTAAGAAGAGTCAGTCTTCTTGTACTTAAGTCGGCATTGTGCCTTTTCTATTTAATTCCGATGCAATATCTGTGTTTCATCGTCAATAAGAAGGTCAGAGGGATACAGTAAACCTGAAGTGAGGCATCGGAAACTATAACTAGTGTCACAGGAATGGTCTAAAACATAGTCAGTAAGAAGAGTCAGTCTTCTTGCACTTAAGTCGGCATTGTGCCTTTTCTATTTAATTCCGATGCAATTTCTGTGTTTCATCGTCAATAAGAAGGTCCAAGGAATACAGTAAACCTGAAGTGAATCATCGTAATCTATAACTAGTGTCACAGGAATTTTTCAAAACATAGTCAGTACGAAGAGTCTGTCTTCTTGTACTTAAGTCTTCATTGTGCATTTTGTATTTAATTCCGATGCAATTTCTGTATTTCATCGTCAAAAAGAAGGTCAGAGGGATACAGTAAACCTGAAGTGAAGCATCGGAATCTATAACAAGTGTCACAGGAATGGTTCAAAACAGTCAGTAAAAAGAGTCAGTCTTCTTGTACTTAAGTCGGCATTGTGCCTTTTGTATTTAATTCCGAAGCTATTTCTGCATTTCGTCGCCAATTTGAAGGTCCAAAGGATAAAGTAAACCTGAAGTGAAGCATCGGAATCAATAACTAATGTCACAGGAATCGTTCAAAACATAGACAGAAATCAGAGTAAGTCTTTTTGTACTTAAGTCGGCATTGTGCCTTTTGTATTTAATTCCGATGCAATTTCTGTGTTTCATCGTCAAAACGAAGGTCAGAGAAATACAGTAAACCTGAAGTGAAGCATCGGAATCTGTAACTAGTGTCACAGGAATGGTTCAAAACATAGACTGTAGGAAGAGTCAGTCTTCTTGAACTTAAGTCGGCATTGTGCCTTTTGTATTTAATTCCGATGCAATATCTGTGTTTCATCGTCAATAAGAAGGTCCAAGGGATACTGTAACCCTGAAGTGAAGCATCGGAATCTGTAACTAGTGTCACAGGAATGGTTCAAAACATAGTCAGTAAGAAGAGTCAGTGTTCTTGTACTTAAGTCGGCATTGTGCCATTTCTATTTAATTCCGATGCAAAATCTGTGTTTCATCGTCAATAAGAAGGTCAGAGGGATACAGTAAACCTGAAGTGAGGCAACGGAATCTATAACTAGTGTCACAGGAATGGTTCCAAACATAGTCAGTAAGAAGAGTCAGTCTTCTTTTACTTAAGTCGGCATTGAGCCTTTTCTATTTAATTCCGATGCAATTTCTGTGTTTCATCGTCAACAAGGAGGTCAGAGGGATACAGTAAACCTGAAGTGAAGCATCGGAATCTACAACTAGTGTCACAGGAATGGTTCAAAACAGTCAGTAAGAAGAGTCAATCATCTTGTACTTAAGTCGGCATTGTGCCTTTTGTATTTAATTCCGATGCAATTTCTGTGTTTCATCGTCAAAAAGAAGGTCAGAGGGATACAGTAAACCAAAAGTGAAGCCTCGGAATCTATAACTATTGTCACAGGAATGGTTCAAAACATAGACAGTAGGAAGAGTCAGTCTTCTTGTACTTAAGTCGGCATTGTGCCTTTTCCATTTAATTCCGATGCAATTTCTATGTTTCATCGTCAATAAGAAGGTCCAAGGGATACAGTAAACCTGACTGAAGCATCGGATTCTATAACTAGTGTCACGGGAATGGTTCCAAACATAGACAGTAATAAGAGTTAGTCTTCTTGTACTTAAGTCGGCATTGTGCATTTTCTATTTAATTCCGATGCAATTTCTGTGTTTCATCGGCAATAAGAAGGTCAGAGGGATACAGTAAACCTGAAGTGAAGCATCGGAATCTATAACTAGTGTCACAGGAATGGTTCAAAACATAGTCAGTAAGAAGAGTCAGTCTTCTTGTACTTAAGTCGGCATTGTGCCTTTTCTATTTAATTCCGATGCAATATCTGTGTTTCATCGTCAATAAGAAGGTCCATGGGATACAGTAACCCTGAAGTGAAGCATCGGAATCTGTAACTAGCGTCACAGGAATGGTTCAAAACGTAGACAGAAAGAAAAGTCAGTCTTCTTGTACTTAAGTCGGCATTGTGCCTTTTCTATTTAATTCCGATGCAATTTCTGTGTTTCATCGTCAATGAGAAGGTCCAAGGGATACAGTAAACCTGAAGTGAAGCACCCTAATCTATAACTAGTGTCACAGGAATGGCTCAAAACATAGACAGTAAAAAGAGTCAACCTTCTTGTACTTAAGTCGGCATTGTGCCTATTTCTATTTAATTCCGATGCAATTTCTGCGTTTCATCGTCAATAAGAAGGTCAGAGGGATACAGTAAACCTGAAGTGAATCATCGTAATCTATAACTAGTGTCACAGGAATGGTTCAAAACATAGTCAGTAAGAAGAGTCAGTGATCTTGTACTTAAGTCGGCATTTTGCCTTTTCTATTTAATTCCGATGCAAAATCTGTGTTTCATCGTCAATAAGAAGGTCAGTGGGATACAGTAAACCTGAAGTGAGGCAACGGAATCTATAACTAGTGTCACAGGAATGGTTCCAAACATAGTCAGTAAGAAGAGTCAGTCTTCTTTTACTTAAGTCGGCATTGAGCCTTTTCTATTTAATTCCGATGCAATTTCTGTGTTTCATCCTCAATAAGAAGGTCCAAGGGATACAGTAAAGCTGAAACGAATCATCGTAATCTATAACTACTGTCACAGGAATGGTTCAAAACATAGTCAGTACCAAGAGACAGTCTTCTTGTAATTAAGTCGGCATTGTGTCATTTGTATTTAATTCCGATGCAATTTCTGTGTTTCATCGTCAATAAGAAGGTCAGAGGGATACAGTAAACCTGAAGTGCAGCATCGGAATCTATAACTAGTGTCACAGGAATGGTTCTAAACATAGACAGTGAGAAGGGTCAGTCTTCTTGTACTTAAGTCGGCATTGTTCCTTTTATATTTAATTCCGATGCAATATCTGTGTTTCATCGTCAATAAGAAGGTGCAAGGGATACAGTAAACCTGAAGTGAAGCATCGCAATCTATAACTAGTGTCACAGGAATTGTTCTAAACATAGACAGTAAGAAGGGTCAGTCTTCTTGCACTTAAGTCGGCATTGTGCCTTTTCTATTTAATTCCGATGCAATTTCTGTGTTTCATCGTCAATAAGAAGGTCCAAGGAATACAGTAAACCTGAAGTGAATCATCGTAATCTATAACTAGTGTCACAGGAATTTTTCAAAACATAGTCAGTACGAAGAGTCTGTCTTCTTGTACTTAAGTCGGCATTGTGCATTTTGTATTTAATTCCGATGCAACTTCTGTATTTCATCGTCAAAAAGAAGGTCAGAGGGATACAGTAAACCTGAAGTGAAGCATCGGAATCTATAACAAGTGTCACAGGAATGGTTCAAAACAGTCAGTAAAAAGAGTCAGTCTTCTTGTACTTAAGTCGGCATTGTGCCTTTTGTATTTAATTCCGAAGCTATTTCTGCATTTCGTCGCCAATTAGAAGGTCCAAAGGATAAAGTAAACCTGAAGTGAAGCATCGGAATCAATAACTAATGTCACAGGAATCGTTCAAAACATAGACAGAAGGCAGAGTAAGTCTTTTTGTACTTAAGTCGGCATTGTGCCTTTTGTATTTAATTCCGATGCAATTTCTGTGTTTCATCGTCAAAACGAAGGTCAGAGGGATACAGTAAACCTGAAGTGAAGCATCGGAATCTGTAACTAGTGTCACAGGAATGGTTCAAAACATAGACTGTAGGAAGAGTCAGTCTTCTTGAACTTAAGTCGGCATTGTGCCTTTTGTATTTAATTCCGATGCAATATCTGTGTTTCATCGTCAATAAGAAGGTCCAAGGGATACTGTAACCCTGAAGTGAAGCATCGGAATCTGTAACTAGTGTCACAGGAATGGTTCAAAACATAGTCAGTAAGAAGAGTCAGTGTTCTTGTACTTAAGTCGGCATTGTGCCTTTTCTATTTAATTCCGATGCAAAATCTGTGTTTCATCGTCAATAAGAAGGTCAGAGGGATACAGTAAACCTGAAGTGAGGCAACGGAATCTATAACTAGTGTCACAGGAATGGTTCCAAACATAGTCAGTAAGAAGAGTCAGTCTTCTTTTACTTAAGTCGGCATTGAGCTTTTTCTATTTAATTCCGATGCAATTTCTGTGTTTCATCGTCAATAAGAAGGTCCAAGGGATACAGTAAAGCTGAAATGAATCATCGTAATCTATAACTACTGTCACAGGAATGGTTCAAATCATAGTCAGTACGAAGAGTCAGTCTTCTTGTAATTAAGTCGGCATTGTGCCATTTGTATTTAATTCCGATGCAATTTCTGTGTTTCATCGTCAATAAGAAGGTGAGAGGGCTACAGTAATCCTGAAGTGCAGCATCGGAATCTATAAATAGTATCACAGGAATGGTTCTAAACATAGACAGTAAGAAGGGTCAGTCTTCTTGTACTTAAGTCGGCATTGTGCCTTTTCCATTTAATTCCGATGCAATTTCTATGTTTCATCGTCAATAAGAAGGTCCAAGGGATACAGTAAACCTGACTGAAGCATCGGATTCTATAACTAGTGTCACGGGAATGGTTCCAAACATGACAGTAATAAGAGTTAGTCTTCTTGTACTTAAGTCGGCATTGTGCATTTTCTATTTAATTCCGATGCAATTTCTGTGTTTCATCGGCAATAAGAAGGTCAGAGGGATACAGTAAACCTGAAGTGAAGCATCGGAATCTATTACTAGTGTCACAGGAATGGTTCAAAACATAGTCAGTAAGAAGAGTCAGTCTTCTTGTACTTAAGTCGGCATTGTGCCTTTTCTATTTAATTCCGATGCAATATCTGTGTTTCATCGTCAATAAGAAGGTCAGAGGGATACAGTAAACCTGAAGTGAGGCATCGGAAACTATAACTAGTGTCACAGGAATGGTCTAAAACATAGTCAGTAAGAAGAGTCAGTCTTCTTGCACTTAAGTCGGCATTGTGCCTTTTCTATTTAATTCCGATGCAATTTCTGTGTTTCATCGTCAATAAGAAGGTCCAAGGAATACAGTAAACCTGAAGTGAATCATCGTAATCTATAACTAGTGTCACAGGAATTTTTCAAAACATAGTCAGTACGAAGAGTCTGTCTTCTTGTACTTAAGTCTTCATTGTGCATTTTGTATTTAATTCCGATGCAATTTCTGTATTTCATCGTCAAAAAGAAGGTCAGAGGGATACAGTAAACCTGAAGTGAAGCATCGGAATCTATAACAAGTGTCACAGGAATGGTTCAAAACAGTCAGTAAAAAGAGTCAGTCTTCTTGTACTTAAGTCGGCATTGTGCCTTTTGTATTTAATTCCGAAGCTATTTCTGCATTTCGTCGCCAATTTGAAGGTCCAAAGGATAAAGTAAACCTGAAGTGAAGCATCGGAATCAATAACTAATGTCACAGGAATCGTTCAAAACATAGACAGAAGGCAGAGTAAGTCTTTTTGTACTTAAGTCGGCATTGTGCCTTTTGTATTTAATTCCGATGCAATTTCTGTGTTTCATCGTCAAAACGAAGGTCAGAGGGATACAGTAAACCTGAAGTGAAGCATCGGAATCTGTAACTAGTGTCACAGGAATGGTTCAAAACATAGACTGTAGGAAGAGTCAGTCTTCTTGAACTTAAGTCGGCATTGTGCCTTTTGTATTTAATTCCGATGCAATATCTGTGTTTCATCGTCAATAAGAAGGTCCAAGGGATACTGTAACCCTGAAGTGAAGCATCGGAATCTGTAACTAGTGTCACAGGAATGGTTCAAAACATAGTCAGTAAGAAGAGTCAGTGTTCTTGTACTTAAGTCGGCATTGTGCCATTTCTATTTAATTCCGATGCAAAATCTGTGTTTCATCGTCAATAAGAAGGTCAGAGGGATACAGTAAACCTGAAGTGAGGCAACGGAATCTATAACTAGTGTCACAGGAATGGTTCCAAACATAGTCAGTAAGAAGAGTCAGTCTTCTTTTACTTAAGTCGGCATTGAGCCTTTTCTATTTAATTCCGATGCAATTTCTGTGTTTCATCGTCAACAAGGAGGTCAGAGGGATACAGTAAACCTGAAGTGAAGCATCGGAATCTACAACTAGTGTCACAGGAATGGTTCAAAACAGTCAGTAAGAAGAGTCAATCATCTTGTACTCTATGTCTAGTTCTTCAATCCACTTGACTGCTTCATCCGATGTACGATGAATGTCCATTAAAGTTCCTCTGAAAGTACGATGAGGGCAGTCAGCAACAATGTGATGAATCGTCTGTGAGGGGGCACCACAGTCACAATTTGCAGAGCCAACCCATCCCCATTTGTGCAGTAGATAGCCACATCTGCCTTGTCCAGTTCGAATGCGGTTAATGATCCTCCACTGACGCCTTGGAAGATCAAATCCTTGCGTCTGCTTGGAAGGGTCCTCGACTAGATGTTTATTGGCTACTGAAGACTGATCCCACTGGAGTTTCCATGAACTGTTAATGTTGAAAGCAGATCCTTCAAGGTCGAGTGCTGTGCGCCATGGTGGTTTCCTCGATTTCAAGCGTTGGTGTGTTCCTTGTACAATATCTTGATGGATGGGGAGCTGGGGGTTCTGCTGAATGTTTTTCCACGTCTTTAGGAGAGCTTCTGATCTTCTTAGGGCTGGAGGTGGGATATTGCTTAGAACCGGCAGCCACAGCGTGTTTGTGCTCCGAATACATCCTGTGATTAATCGCATTGCCTGATTGAGTTGCACGTCTATCTTCTTAGTGTGAACACTGTTGATCCAGGTTGGGCAGCAATATTCAGCAACAGAATATGACAGAGCTAATGCTGTAGATCTCAGGACGTTAGTATTGGCTCCCCATGATGTACCAACAAGCTTCTGAAGAATATTATTTCTAGTTTTAACTTTAGCAGCCACATTTGATAAATGCTGCTTGAAAGACAGAGTTCTATCTAGTGTTAATCCCAGGTACTTTGGTGTACTACAGTATGGCAACACTTGGTCTCTGAATACAACTTCTGGTTTGTAATTTGACTGTCTGTTACGTAGGTGGAATGCAGATATAACTGTTTTCTGAGGATTTAGGTGGAGGCACCATTTCTTGAAATATTTGTCTAAGGCTTCCAGATCAGTGGATAGAATAGTTTCAGCATCAGCAAAGTTGGAGCACTGAGTCACCAGACAAATATCATCAGCATATATGAATTTCCTTGAAGATGTTTCTGGTAAGTCGTGTGTATACAAATTGAAAAGGAGGGGAGCCAGAACAGACCCTTGAGGTAAGCCGTCATTTAGTTTAAACATTCTGCTCCTATCATTATCTGAGTAGATCTGAAAGTACCTATTGCTTAGCATATTGTTGAGTAAGGCCGTGAGTTTACGACATGGGATAACACTCACAAATTTTAAAAGGAGTCCTTCTCGCCAGACAGTGTCATAGGCAGCAGATAGATCCAAAAAGGCAGCCACACTTACTGATTTCTTCTCATACCCATTTTCAATGTGCGTAGTGAGAGATAGTATCTGATCGTTACAACTTCTCCCAGGTCTAAATCCTGCTTGCTCGATAGGAATATGATGGTTGATTGTTTCACAGATTCTGTTGTAGATCAGACGCTCAAGGAGTTTATAAGTGATACTTAAGAGTGCTATTGGACGATAGTTTTCCACTTTTGTGGGATCTTTATTTGGTTTCAGTATGGCTAATATTTTTGATTTCTTCATCAGATGTGGGATGTTTCCAGTTTGCAGGATGTTTGAAAGGAAGTTGGTCAACCATTTTACTGTAGCTGGTCCACAGTGAGCCAGGAATTCTGGGTATATTCCATCATATCCAGCTGCTTTTCCAAGTTTCATACTTTTGATTGCAGCTTTAGTTTCCTCTTCTTGAAATGGAGTAGAGAATTCGGAAGACTGTGGGGCTGCTCTTTTCTTGGTGTTCAACTGTAGTTTGATATCCCTTTTGGCTTGCTTGTCCTTTATATTCTTTGTAACTGACACAAGGTGTTTAGCATAGTCGTTCAAATTGATGGCATTTTTTGATCTTTTTGTTGTAGGGTTTGAAGAGTCTAATTTCCTGATGATAGACCAGGCTTTTCTGCTAGAATGGGTGTAATCTAGGGACCCCACAGTTTCATGCCAGATCTTTCTTCGATTATCATCCAGGGACTGGAGGAGGCTTGTTGCATTGTCAGAGTTAGGATGGTCTTCATATTCTTTTAGTAACTCCTCACTCTCGGAACTCCAACCAGGGATATACTCTTTACGGTACCCTCTAGGAATACATCGTCTGGCTGCACCTTTGATAACCCCAACAAATCTGCTGTAGTTGTTGTACGTTGGTTTGATCCATCTGATATTGGAATCTGTTTGCTTTGCAAATTCAGTCCAGTTGGCTTTCTTGAAGTTCCACCTCGGTTTAGGATGTGATCGTACAACAGGTATAGACATCCCCACCTCCAATATAACAGGTCTGTGTTGACTATGTGGGAATTCCTTGAGCACAGTTCGTCGTACTTGATTTAGGGAATTATGAGACTGAGTTGTGAAGCACAGATCTGGGGTATAGCCTTGGGACCAGCGAGCTGAGTGGAAGGTAGGCAGATCTTTAGCACCGTAAATTAAATTCAGGTTTTCAGTTTCCATCCAGTCCTCAAGCGCTTCACCGTTGAGGTCATTCTCCATATATCCCCACAGGTGATGATGACTGTTGAAATCACCGAGGTATATAGTTGGATGTTGCAGAGACGGTAGAACGGGATTAGGCCAATTAGTCCCTGGGGGTTTGTACACGTTAACTATCGTTAGGTTTTCAATTTTAACAGCAGTTGTAAAAATGTCATTTTCAGAATTTTCTGACAGCAGCTGGTAGTTTGTTATGTGATTCTTGACGTAAGTTGCAAGGCCATAATTTTGATGGTGATTAGAGGCTATCAGTTTAAAGCCCGGTATTTTCCCCCTACTCTGTAGCTGTGGTTCATCAGCTGTGTGCGTTTCTTGAAGTGCGATGATATCAACTGCATATTTCTGTGTGAGCCTGGAAAGATACTCACATTTTGCTCGACTTATCCCTTCGATATTCAGTTGACAGATGCGCAGAGATGGTCCAATTCTACGAGCTTGTGGGTCCTGAATAGGACCGCACGTGTCCTTCGTCATTCTTTGACCGAGAGGTCTTTTCAGACAGTTCGGTCTCATCTTATCGTTGTTGCTTTCTTAGCACCACCCAGGGGTCACGTGTAGGGTATTTAAAGGTTATACCTACGGACGTGAAGCAACGCAGACCCAGTCCTGAAAATATTGTATATAAATGTAAATCAATGTACACATCATACGATAAATAATAATAATAATCTTGTACTTAAGTCGGCATTGTGCCTTTTGTATTTAATTCCGATGCAATTTCTGTGTTTCATCGTCAAAAAGAAGGTCAGAGGGATACAGTAAACCAAAAGTGAAGCCTCGGAATCTATAACTATTGTCACAGGAATGGTTCAAAACATAGACAGTAGGAAGAGTCAGTCTTCTTGTACTTAAGTCGGCATTGTGCCTTTTCCATTTAATTCCGATGCAATTTCTATGTTTCATCGTCAATTAGAAGGTCCAAGGGATACAGTAAACCTGACTGAAGCATCGGATTCTATAACTAGTGTCACGGGAATGGTTCCAAACATAGACAGTAATAAGAGTTAGTCTTCTTGTACTTAAGTCGGCATTGTGCATTTTCTATTTAATTCCGATGCAATTTCTGTGTTTCATCGGCAATAAGAAGGTCAGAGGGATACAGTAAACCTGAAGTGAAGCATCGGAATCTATAACTAGTGTCACAGGAATGGTTCAAAACATAGTCAGTAAGAAGAGTCAGTCTTCTTGTACTTAAGTCGGCATTGTGCCTTTTCTATTTAATTCCGATGCAATATCTGTGTTTCATCGTCAATAAGAAGGTCCATGGGATACAGTAACCCTGAAGTGAAGCATCGGAATCTGTAACTAGCGTCACAGGAATGGTTCAAAACGTAGACAGAAAGAAAAGTCAGTCTTCTTGTACTTAAGTCGGCATTGTGCCTTTTCTATTTAATTCCGATGCAATTTCTGTGTTTCATCGTCAATGAGAAGGTCCAAGGGATACAGTAAACCTGAAGTGAAGCACCCTAATCTATAACTAGTGTCACAGGAATGGCTCAAAACATAGACAGTAAAAAGAGTCAACCTTCTTGTACTTAAGTCGGCATTGTGCCTATTTCTATTTAATTCCGATGCAATTTCTGCGTTTCATCGTCAATAAGAAGGTCAGAGGGATACAGTAAACCTGAAGTGAATCATCGTAATCTATAACTAGTGTCACAGGAATGGTTCAAAACATAGTCAGTAAGAAGAGTCAGTGATCTTGTACTTAAGTCGGCATTTTGCCTTTTCTATTTAATTCCGATGCAAAATCTGTGTTTCATCGTCAATAAGAAGGTCAGTGGGATACAGTAAACCTGAAGTGAGGCAACGGAATCTATAACTAGTGTCACAGGAATGGTTCCAAACATAGTCAGTAAGAAGAGTCAGTCTTCTTTTACTTAAGTCGGCATTGAGCCTTTTCTATTTAATTCCGATGCAATTTCTGTGTTTCATCCTCAATAAGAAGGTCCAAGGGATACAGTAAAGCTGAAACGAATCATCGTAATCTATAACTACTGTCACAGGAATGGTTCAAAACATAGTCAGTACCAAGAGACAGTCTTCTTGTAATTAAGTCGGCATTGTGTCATTTGTATTTAATTCCGATGCAATTTCTGTGTTTCATCGTCAATAAGAAGGTCAGAGGGATACAGTAAACCTGAAGTGCAGCATCGGAATCTATAACTAGTGTCACAGGAATGGTTCTAAACATAGACAGTGAGAAGGGTCAGTCTTCTTGTACTTAAGTCGGCATTGTTCCTTTTATATTTAATTCCGATGCAATATCTGTGTTTCATCGTCAATAAGAAGGTGCAAGGGATACAGTAAACCTGAAGTGAAGCATCGCAATCTATAACTAGTGTCACAGGAATTGTTCTAAACATAGACAGTAAGAAGGGTCAGTCTTCTTGCACTTAAGTCGGCATTGTGCCTTTTCTATTTAATTCCGATGCAATTTCTGTGTTTCATCGTCAATAAGAAGGTCCAAGGAATACAGTAAACCTGAAGTGAATCATCGTAATCTATAACTAGTGTCACAGGAATTTTTCAAAACATAGTCAGTACGAAGAGTCTGTCTTCTTGTACTTAAGTCGGCATTGTGCATTTTGTATTTAATTCCGATGCAATTTCTGTATTTCATCGTCAAAAAGAAGGTCAGAGGGATACAGTAAACCTGAAGTGAAGCATCGGAATCTATAACAAGTGTCACAGGAATGGTTCAAAACAGTCAGTAAAAAGAGTCAGTCTTCTTGTACTTAAGTCGGCATTGTGCCTTTTGTATTTAATTCCGAAGCTATTTCTGCATTTCGTCGCCAATTAGAAGGTCCAAAGGATAAAGTAAACCTGAAGTGAAGCATCGGAATCAATAACTAATGTCACAGGAATCGTTCAAAACATAGACAGAAGGCAGAGTAAGTCTTTTTGTACTTAAGTCGGCATTGTGCCTTTTGTATTTAATTCCGATGCAATTTCTGTGTTTCATCGTCAAAACGAAGGTCAGAGGGATACAGTAAACCTGAAGTGAAGCATCGGAATCTGTAACTAGTGTCACAGGAATGGTTCAAAACATAGACTGTAGGAAGAGTCAGTCTTCTTGAACTTAAGTCGGCATTGTGCCTTTTGTATTTAATTCCGATGCAATATCTGTGTTTCATCGTCAATAAGAAGGTCCAAGGGATACTGTAACCCTGAAGTGAAGCATCGGAATCTGTAACTAGTGTCACAGGAATGGTTCAAAACATAGTCAGTAAGAAGAGTCAGTGTTCTTGTACTTAAGTCGGCATTGTGCCTTTTCTATTTAATTCCGATGCAAAATCTGTGTTTCATCGTCAATAAGAAGGTCAGAGGGATACAGTAAACCTGAAGTGAGGCAACGGAATCTATAACTAGTGTCACAGGAATGGTTCCAAACATAGTCAGTAAGAAGAGTCAGTCTTCTTTTACTTAAGTCGGCATTGAGCTTTTTCTATTTAATTCCGATGCAATTTCTGTGTTTCATCGTCAATAAGAAGGTCCAAGGGATACAGTAAAGCTGAAATGAATCATCGTAATCTATAACTACTGTCACAGGAATGGTTCAAATCATAGTCAGTACGAAGAGTCAGTCTTCTTGTAATTAAGTCGGCATTGTGCCATTTGTATTTAATTCCGATGCAATTTCTGTGTTTCATCGTCAATAAGAAGGTGAGAGGGCTACAGTAATCCTGAAGTGCAGCATCGGAATCTATAAATAGTATCACAGGAATGGTTCTAAACATAGACAGTAAGAAGGGTCAGTCTTCTTGTACTTAAGTCGGCATTGTTCCTTTTGTATTTAATTCCGATGCAATATCTGTGTTTCATCGTCAATAAGAAGGTGCAAGGGATACAGTAAACCTGAAGTGAAGCATCGGAATCTATAACTAGTGTCACAGGAATTGTTCTAAACATAGACTGTAAGAAGGGTCAGTCTTCTTATACTTCAGTCGGCATTGTGCCTTTTGTATTTAATTCCGATGCAATTTCTGTGTTTCATCGTCAACAAGGAGGTCAGAGGGATACAGTAAACCTGAAGTGAAGCATCGGAATCTATAACTAGTGTCACAGGAATGGTTCAAAACAGTCAGTAAGAAGAGTCAATCATCTTGTACTTAAGTCGGCATTGTGCCTTTTGTATTTAATTCCGATGCAATTTCTGTGTTTCATCGTCAAAAAGAAGGTCAGAGGGATACAGTAAACCAAAAGTGAAGCCTCGGAATCTATAACTATTGTCACAGGAATGGTTCAAAACATAGACAGTAGGAAGAGTCAGTCTTCTTGTACTTAAGTCGGCATTGTGCCTTTTCCATTTAATTCCGATGCAATTTCTATGTTTCATCGTCAATAAGAAGGTCCAAGGGATACAGTAAACCTGACTGAAGCATCGGATTCTATAACTAGTGTCACGGGAATGGTTCCAAACATGACAGTAATAAGAGTTAGTCTTCTTGTACTTAAGTCGGCATTGTGCATTTTCTATTTAATTCCGATGCAATTTCTGTGTTTCATCGGCAATAAGAAGGTCAGAGGGATACAGTAAACCTGAAGTGAAGCATCGGAATCTATAACTAGTGTCACAGGAATGGTTCAAAACATAGTCAGTAAGAAGAGTCAGTCTTCTTGTACTTAAGTCGGCATTGTGCCTTTTCTATTTAATTCCGATGCAATATCTGTGTTTCATCGTCAATAAGAAGGTCCATGGGATACAGTAACCCTGAAGTGAAGCATCGGAATCTGTAACTAGCGTCACAGGAATGGTTCAAAACGTAGACAGAAAGAAAAGTCAGTCTTCTTGTACTTAAGTCGGCATTGTGCCTTTTCTATTTAATTCCGATGCAATTTCTGTGTTTCATCGTCAATGAGAAGGTCCAAGGGATACAGTAAACCTGAAGTGAAGCACCCTAATCTATAACTAGTGTCACAGGAATGGCTCAAAACATAGACAGTAAAAAGAGTCAGCCTTCTTGTACTTAAGTCGGCATTGTGCCTATTTCTATTTAATTCCGATGCAATTTCTGCGTTTCATCGTCAATAAGAAGGTCAGAGGGATACAGTAAACCTGAAGTGAATCATCGTAATCTATAACTAGTGTCACAGGAATGGTTCAAAACATAGTCAGTAAGAAGAGTCAGTGTTCTTGTACTTAAGCTGGCATTTTGCCTTTTCTATTTAATTCCGATGCAAAATCTGTGTTTCATCGTCAATAAGAAGGTCAGAGGGATACAGTAAACCTGAAGTGAGGCAACGGAATCTATAACTAGTGTCACAGGAATGGTTCCAAACATAGTCAGTAAGAAGAGTCAGTCTTCTTTTACTTAAGTCGGCATTGAGCCTTTTCTATTTAATTCCGATGCAATTTCTGTGTTTCATCCTCAATAAGAAGGTCCAAGGGATACAGTAAAGCTGAAACGAATCATCGTAATCTATAACTACTGTCACAGGAATGGTTCAAAACATAGTCAGTACCAAGAGACAGTCTTCTTGTAATTAATCGGCATTGTGTCATTTGTATTTAATTCCGATGCAATTTCTGTGTTTCATCGTCAATAAGAAGGTCAGAGGGATACAGTAAACCTGAAGTGCAGCATCGGAATCTATAACTAGTGTCACAGGAATGGTTCTAAACATAGACAGTGAGAAGGGTCAGTCTTCTTGTACTTAAGTCGGCATTGTTCCTTTTATATTTAATTCCGATGCAATATCTGTGTTTCATCGTCAATAAGAAGGTGCAAGGGATACAGTAAACCTGAAGTGAAGCATCGCAATCTATAACTAGTGTCACAGGAATTGTTCTAAACATAGACAGTAAGAAGGGTCAGTCTTCTTGTACTTAAGTCGGCATTGTGCCTTTTGTATTTAATTCCGATGCAATTTCTGTGTTTCATCGTCAGAAAGAAGGTCAGAGGGATACAGTAAACCAAAAGTGAAGCCTCGGAATCTATAACTAGTGTCACAGGAATGGTTCAAAACATAGACAGTAGGAAGAGTCAGTCTTCTTGTACATAAGTCGGCATTGTGCCTTTTCCATTTGATTCCGATGCAATTTCTATGTTTCATCGTCAATAAGAAGGTCCAAGGGATACAGTAAACCTGACTGAAGCATCGGATTCTATAACTAGTGTCACAGGAATGGTTCCAAACATAGGCAGTAATAAGAGTTAGTCTTCTTGTACTTAAGTCGGCATTGTGCCTTTTCTATTTAATTCCGATGCAATTTCTGTGTTTCATCGTCAAAAAGAAGGTCAGAGGGATACAGTAAACCTGAAGTGAAGCCTCGGAATCTATAACTAGTGTCACAGGAATGCTTCAAAACATAGACAGTAGGAAGAGTCAGTCTTCTTGTACTTAAGTCGGCATTGTGCCTTTTCTATTTAATTCCGATGCAATTTCAGTGTTTCATCGTCAATAAGAATGTCAGAGGGATACAGTAACCCTGAAGTGAAGCATCGGAATCTGTAACTAGCGTCACAGGATAGGTTCAAAACATAGACAGAAAGAGGAGTCAGTCTTCTAGTACTTAAGTCGGCATTGTGCCTTTTCCATTTAATTCCGATGCAATTTCTATGTTTCATCGTCAATAAGAAGGTCCAAGGGATACAGTAAACCTGACTGAAGCATCGGATTCTATAACTAGTGTAACAGGAATGGTTCCAAACATAGACAGTAATAAGAGTTAGTCTTCTTGTACTTAAGTCGGCATTGTGCATTTTCTATTTAATTCCGATGCAATTTCTGTGTTTCATCGGCAATAAGAAGGTCAGAGGGATACAGTAAACCTGAAGTGAAGCATCGGAATCTATAACTAGTGTCACAGGAATGGTTCAAAACATAGTCAGTAAGAAGAGTCAGTCTTCTTGTACTTAAGTCGGCATTGTGCCTTTTCTATTTAATTCCGATGCAATATCTGTGTTTCATCGTCAATAAGAAGGTCAGAGGGATACAGTAAACCTGAAGTGAGGCATCGGAAACTATAACTAGTGTCACAGGAATGGTCTCAAACATAGTCAGTAAGAAGAGTCAGTCTTCTTGCACTTAAGTCGGCATTGTGCCTTTTCTATTTAATTCCGATGCAATTTCTGTGTTTCATCGTCAATAAGAAGGTCCAAGGAATACAGTAAACCTGAAGTGAATCATCGTATTCTATAACTAGTGTCACAGGAATTTTTCAAAACATAGTCAGTACGAAGAGTCTGTCTTCTTGTACTTAAGTCGGCATTGTGCATTTTGTATTTAATTCCGATGCAATTTCTGTATTTCATCGTCAAAAAGAAGGTCAGAGGGATACAGTAAACCTGAAGTGAAGCATCGGAATCTATAACAAGTGTCACAGGAATGGTTCAAAACAGTCAGTAAAAAGAGTCAGTCTTCTTGTACTTAAGTCGGCATTGTGCCTTTTGTATTTAATTCCGAAGCTATTTCTGCATTTCGTCGAAAATTAGAAGGTCCAAAGGATAAAGTAAACCTGCAGTGAAGCATCGGAATCAATAACTAATGTCACAGGAATCGTTCAAAACATAGACAGAAGGCAGAGTAAGTCTTTTTGTACTTAAGTCGGCATTGTGCCTTTTGTATTTAATTCCGATGCAATTTCTGTGTTTCATCGTCAAAACGAAGGTCAGAGGGATACAGTAAACCTGAAGTGAAGCATCGGAATCTGTAACTAGTGTCACAGGAATGGTTCAAAACATAGACTGTAGGAAGAGTCAGTCTTCTTGAACTTAAGTCGGCATTGTGCCTTTTGTATTTAATTCCGATGCAATATCTGTGTTTCATCGTCAATAAGAAGGTCCAAGGGATACTGTAACCCTGAAGTGAAGCATCGGAATCTGTAACTAGTGTCACAGGAATGGTTCAGAACATAGTCAGTAAGAAGAGTCAGTGTTCTTGTACTTAAGTCGGCATTGTGCCTTTTCTATTTAATTCCGATGCAAAATCTGTGTTTCATCGTCAATAAGAAGGTCAGAGGGATACAGTAAACCTGAAGTGAGGCAACGGAATCTATAACTAGTGTCACAGGAATGGTTCCAAACATAGTCAGTAAGAAGAGTCAGTCTTCTTTTACTTAAGTCGGCATTGAGCCTTTTCTATTTAATTCCGATGCAATTTCTGTGTTTCATCGTCAATAAGAAGGTCCAAGGGATACAGTAAAGCTGAAATGAATCATCGTAATCTATAACTACTGTCACAGGAATGGTTCAAATCATAGTCAGTACGAAGAGTCAGTCTTCTTGTAATTAAGTCGGCATTGTGCCATTTGTATTTAATTCCGATGCAATTTCTGTGTTTCATCGTCAATAAGAAGGTGAGAGGGCTACAGTAATCCTGAAGTGCAGCATCGGAATCTATAAATAGTATCACAGGAATGGTTCTAAACATAGACAGTAAGAAGGGTCAGTCTTCTTGTACTTAAGTCGGCATTGTTCCTTTTGTATTTAATTCCGATGCAATATCTGTGTTTCATCGTCAATAAGAAGGTGCAAGGGATACAGTAAACCTGAAGTGAAGCATCGGAATCTATAACTAGTGTCACAGGAATTGTTCTAAACATAGACTGTAAGAAGGGTCAGTCTTCTTATACTTAAGTCGGCATTGTGCCTTTTGTATTTAATTCCGATGCAATTTCTGTGTTTCATCGTCAACAAGGAGGTCAGAGGGATACAGTAAACCTGAAGTGAAGCATCGGAATCTATAACTAGTGTCACAGGAATGGTTCAAAACAGTCAGTAAGAAGAGTCAATCATCTTGTACTTAAGTCGGCATTGTGCCTTTTGTTTTTAATTCCGATGCATTTTCTGTGTTTCATCGTCAATAAGAAGGTCCAATGGATACAGTATACCTGAAGTGAAGCATCGGAATCTATAACTAGCGTCACAGAAAAGGTTCAAAACATAGAAAGTAAGAAGAGTCAGTCTTCTTGTACTTACGTCGGCAATGTGCCTTTTCTATTTAATTCCAATGCAATTTCTGTATTTCGTCGCCGATAAGAAAGTCCAAGGGATATAGTAAACCTGAAGTGAAGCATCGGAATTTATAACTAATGTCACAGGAATCGTTCATGCATAGACAGTAGGAAGAGTCAGCCTTCTTGTACTTAAGTCGGCATTGTGCCTTTTGTATTTAGTTCCGATGCAATTTCTGTGTTTCATCGTCAATAAGAAGGTCCTAGGGAAAGAGTAAACCTGAAGTGAAGCATCGGAATCTATAACTAGTGTCACAGGAAAGGTTCAAAGCATAGACAGTAAGAAGGGTCAGTCTTCTTGTACTTAAGTCGGCATTGTGCCTTTTGTTTGTTATTCCGATGCAATATCTGTGTTTCACCATCAATGCGGCGGTGCAAGGGATACAGTAAACCTGAAGTGAAGCATCGGAATCTATAACTAGTGTCACAGGAATGGTTCAAAACATAGTCAGTAAGAAGAGTCAGTCTTCTTGTGCTTAAGTCGGCATTGTGCCTTTTCTATTTAATTCCAATGCAATATCTGTGTTTCATCGTCAATAAGAAGGTCAGAGGGATACAGTAAACCTTAAGTGAGGCATCGGAATCTATAACTAGTGTCACAGGAATGGTTCCAAACATAGTCAGAAAGAAGAGTCAGTCCTCATGTACTTAAGTCAGCATTGTGCCTTTTGTATTTCATTCCGATGCAATTTCTGTACTTCGTCGCCAATAAGAAGGTCCAAAGGATAAAGTAAACCTGAAGTGAAGCATCGGAATCAATAACAAATGTCACAGGAATCGTTAAAAACATAGACAGTAGGAAGAGTCAGTCTTCTTGTACTTAAGTCATCATTGTGCCTTCTGTATTTAATTCCGATGCAATTTCTGTGTTTTATCGTCAAAACGAAGGACACAGGGATGCAGTAAACCTGAAGTGAAGCATCGGAATGTGTAAGTAGTGTCACAGGAATGGTTAAAAACATAGTCAGTAAGAGGAGTCAGTCTTCTTGTACTTAAGTCGGCATTGTGCCTTTTCTATTTAATTACGATGCAATTTCTTTGTTTCATCGTCAATAAGAAGGTCTGAGGGATACAGTAAACCTGAAGTGAAGCATCGGAATCTATAACTAGTGTCACAGGAATGGTTCAAAACATAGACAGTAGGATGAGTCAGTGTTCTTGTACTTAAGTCGGCATAGTACCTTTTCTATTTAATTCCGATGCAATGTCTGTGTTTCATCGTCAATAAGAAGGTAAGAGGGATACAGTAAACCTGGAGTGAGGCATCGGAATCTATAACTAGTGTCACAGGAATGGTTCCAAACATAGTCAGTAAGAGGAGTCAGTCTTCTTGTACTTAAGTCAGAATTGTGCCTTTTCTATTTAATTCCGATGCAATTTCTGTGTTTCATCGTCAATAAGGAGGTCCAAGGGATACAGTAAACCTGAAGTGAATCAGCGTAATCTACAACTAGTGTCACAGGAATGGTTCAAAACATAGACAGTAAGAAGGGTCAGTCTTCTTGTACTTAAGTCGGCATTGTTCCTTTTGTATTTAATTCCGATGCAATATCTGTGTTTCATCGTCAATAAGCAGGTGCAAGGGATACAGTAAACCTGAAGTGAAGCATCGGAATGTATAACTAGTGTCACAGGAATTGTTCTAAACATAGACAGTAAGAAGAGTCAGTCTTCTTGTACTTACGTCGGCAATGTGCCTTTTCTATTTAATTCCAATGCAATTTCTGTATTTCGTCGCCGATAAGAAAGTCCAAGGGATATAGTAAACCTGAAGTGAAGCATCGGAATTTATAACTAATGTCACAGGAATCGTTCATGCATAGACAGTAGGAAGAGTCAGCCTTCTTGTACTTAAGTCGGCATTGTGCCTTTTGTATTTAGTTCCGATGCAATTTCTGTGTTTCATCGTCAATAAGAAGGTCCTAGGGAAAGAGTAAACCTGAAGTGAAGCATCGGAATCTATAACTAGTGTCACAGGAAAGGTTCAAAGCATAGACAGTAAGAAGGGTCAGTCTTCTTGTACTTAAGTCGGCATTGTGCCTTTTGTTTGTTATTCCGATGCAATATCTGTGTTTCACCATCAATGCGGCGGTGCAAGGGATACAGTAAACCTGAAGTGAAGCATCGGAATCTATAACTAGTGTCACAGGAATGGTTCAAAACATAGTCAGTAAGAAGAGTCAGTCTTCTTGTGCTTAAGTCGGCATTGTGCCTTTTCTATTTAATTCCAATGCAATATCTGTGTTTCATCGTCAATAAGAAGGTCAGAGGGATACAGTAAACCTTAAGTGAGGCATCGGAATCTATAACTAGTGTCACAGGAATGGTTCCAAACATAGTCAGAAAGAAGAGTCAGTCCTCATGTACTTAAGTCAGCATTGTGCCTTTTGTATTTCATTCCGATGCAATTTCTGTACTTCGTCGCCAATAAGAAGGTCCAAAGGATAAAGTAAACCTGAAGTGAAGCATCGGAATCAATAACAAATGTCACAGGAATCGTTAAAAACATAGACAGTAGGAAGAGTCAGTCTTCTTGTACTTAAGTCATCATTGTGCCTTCTGTATTTAATTCCGATGCAATTTCTGTGTTTTATCGTCAAAACGAAGGACACAGGGATGCAGTAAACCTGAAGTGAAGCATCGGAATGTGTAAGTAGTGTCACAGGAATGGTTAAAAACATAGTCAGTAAGAGGAGTCAGTCTTCTTGTACTTAAGTCGGCATTGTGCCTTTTCTATTTAATTACGATGCAATTTCTTTGTTTCATCGTCAATAAGAAGGTCTGAGGGATACAGTAAACCTGAAGTGAAGCATCGGAATCTATAACTAGTGTCACAGGAATGGTTCAAAACATAGACAGTAGGATGAGTCAGTGTTCTTGTACTTAAGTCGGCATAGTACCTTTTCTATTTAATTCCGATGCAATGTCTGTGTTTCATCGTCAATAAGAAGGTAAGAGGGATACAGTAAACCTGGAGTGAGGCATCGGAATCTATAACTAGTGTCACAGGAATGGTTCCAAACATAGTCAGTAAGAGGAGTCAGTCTTCTTGTACTTAAGTCAGAATTGTGCCTTTTCTATTTAATTCCGATGCAATTTCTGTGTTTCATCGTCAATAAGGAGGTCCAAGGGATACAGTAAACCTGAAGTGAATCAGCGTAATCTACAACTAGTGTCACAGGAATGGTTCAAAACATAGTCAGTACGAAGAGTCAGTCTTCTTGTACTTAAGACGGCATTGTGCCTTTTGTATTTAATTCCGATGCTATTTCTGTGTTTCATGGTCAATAAGAAGGTCAGAGGGATACAGTAAACCTGAAGTGAAGCATCGGAATCTACAACTAGTGTCATAGGAATGGTTCAAAACATAGACAGTAAGAAGGGTCAGTCTTCTTGTACTTAAGTCGGCATTGTGCCTTTTGTATTTAATTCCGATGCAGTATCTGTGTTTCATCGTCAATAAGAAGGTGCAAGGGATACAGAAAACCTGGAGTGAAGCATCTGAATCTATAACTAGTGTCACAGGAATGGTTCAAAACATAGACAATAAGAAGAGTCAGTCTTCTTCTACTTAAGTCGGCATTGTGCCTTTTGTATTAAATTCCGATGCAATTTCTGTGTTTCATCGTCAATAAGATGGTCCGAAGGATACAGTAAACCTGCAGTGAGGCATCGGAATCTATAACTAGTGTCACAGGTATGGTTCAAAACAGTCAGTAAGAAGATTCAATCTTCTTGTACTTAAGTCGGCATTGTGCCTTTTGCATTTAATTCCGATGCTATATCTGTGTTTCATCGTCAATAAGAAGGTCCGAGGGATACAGTAAACCTGTAGTGAAGCATCGGAATCGATAACTAACATCACAGGAATCGTACAAAGCATAGACAGTAGGAAGAGTCAGTCTTCTTGTACTTAAGTCGGCATTGTGCCTTTTGTATTTAATTCCGATGCAATTTCTGTGTTTCGTCGCCAATAAGAAGGTCCAAGGGATACAGTAAACATGAAGTGAAGCATCGGAATCTATAACTAGTGTCACAGGAATGGTTCAAAACATAGACAGTAGGAAGAGTCAGTCTTCTTGTACTTAAGTCGGCATTGTGCCTTTTGTATTTAATTCCGATGCAATTTCAGTGTTTCATCGTCAACAAGAATGTCAGAGGGATACAGTAACCCTGAAGTGAAGCATCGGAATCTGTAACTAGCGTCACAGGAATGGTTCAAAACATAGACAGAAAGAAGAGTCAGTTTCCTTGTACTTAAGTCGGCATTGCGCCTTTTCTATTTAATTCCGAAGCAATTTCTGGGTTTCATCGTCAATAAGAAGGTGCAAGGGATACAGAAAACCTGGAGTGAAGCATCGGAATCCATAATTTGTGTCACAGGAATGGTTCAAAACATAGAAAGTAAGAAGAGTCAGTCTTCTTGTACTTAAGTCGGCATTGTGCCTTTTGTATTAAATTCCGATGCAATTTCTGTGTTTCATCGTCAGTAAGAAGGTCCGAGGGATACAGTAAACCTGCAGTGAAGCATCGGAATCTATAACTAGTGTCACAGGAATGGTTCAAAACAGTCAGTAAGTAGAGTCAGTCTTCTTGTACTTAAGTCGGCATTGTGCCTTTTGTATTTAATTCCGATGCTATATCTGTGTTTCATCGTCAATAAGAAGGTCCAAGGGATACAGTAAACCTGAAGTGAAGCATCGGAATCTATAACTAATTTCACAGGAATCGTTCAAAACATAGACAGTAGGAAGAGTCAGTCTTCTTGTACTAAAGTCGGCATTGTACCTTTTCTGTTTAATTCCTATGCAATTTCAGTGTTTCATCGTCAATAAGAATGTCAGAGGGATACAGTAACCCTGAAGTGAAGCATCGGAATCTGTAACTAGCGTCACAGGAATGGTTCAAAACATAGACAGTAAGAGGAGTCAGTCTTCTTGTACTTAGGACGGCATTGTGCCTTTTCTATTTAATTCCGATGCAATTTCTGTGTTTCATCGTCAATAAGAAGGTCAGAGGGATACAGTAAACCTGAAGTGAAGCATCGGAATCTATAACTAGTGTCACAGGAATTGTTCAAAATATAGTCAGTAAGAAGAGTCGGTCTTCTTGTACTTAAGTCGGCATTGTGCCATTTGTTTTTAATTCCGATGCAATTTCTGTGTTTCATCGTCAATAAGAAGGTCAGAGGGATACAGTAAACCTGAAGTGAAGCATCGGAATCTATAACTAGTGTCACAGGAATGGTTCAAAACAGTCAATAAGAAAAGTCAATCTTCTTGTACTTAAGTCGGCATTGTGCCTTTTGCATTTAATTCCGATGCTATATCTGTGTTTCATCGTCAATAAGAAGGTCCGAGGGATACAGTAAACCTGTAGTGAAGCATCGGAATCGATAACTAACATCACAGGAATCGTACAAAGCATAGACAGTAGGAAGAGTCAGTCTTCTTGTACTTAAGTCGGCATTGTGCCTTTTGTATTTAATTCCGATGCAATTTCTGTGTTTCGTCGCCAATAAGAAGGTCCAAGGGATACAGTAAACATGAAGTGAAGCATCGGAATCTATAACTAGTGTCACAGGAATGGTTCAAAACATAGACAGTAGGAAGAGTCAGTCTTCTTGTACTTAAGTCGGCATTGTGCCTTTTGTATTTAATTCCGATGCATTTTCTGTGTTTCATCGTCAATATAAAGGTCCAAGGGATGCAGTAAACCTGAAGTGAAGCATCGGAATCTATAACTAGTGTCACAGGAATTGTTCAAAATATAGTCAGTAAGAAGAGTCGGTCTTCTTGTACTTAAGTCGGCATTGTGCCATTTGTTTTTAATTCCGATGCAATTTCTGTGTTTCATCGTCAATAAGAAGGTAAGAGGGATACAGTAAACCTGGAGTGAGGCATCGGAATCTATAACTAGTGTCACAGGAATGGTTCCAAACATAGTCAGTAAGAGGAGTCAGTCTTCTTGTACTTAAGTCAGAATTGTGCCTTTTCTATTTAATTCCGATGCAATTTCTGTGTTTCATCGTCAATAAGGAGGTCCAAGGGATACAGTAAACCTGAAGTGAATCATCGTAATCTACAACTAGTGTCACAGGAATGGTTCAAAACATAGTCAGTACGAAGAGTCAGTCTTCTTGTACTTAAGTCGGCATTGTGCCTTTTGTATTTAATTCCGATGCTATTTCTGTGTTTCATGGTCAATAAGAAGGTCAGAGGGATACAGTAAACCTGAAGTGAAGCATCGGAATCTACAACTAGTGTCATAGGAATGGTTCAAAACATAGACAGTAAGAAGGGTCAGTCTTCTTGTACTTAAGTCGGCATTGTGCCTTTTGTATTTAATTCCGATGCAGTATCTGTGTTTCATCGTCAATAAGAAGGTGCAAGGGATACAGAAAACCTGGAGTGAAGCATCTGAATCTATAACTAGTGTCACAGGAATGGTTCAAAACATAGCCAATAAGAAGAGTCAGTCTTCTTCTACTTAAGTCGGCATTGTGCCTTTTGTATTAAATTCCGATGCAATTTCTGTGTTTCATCGTCAATAAGATGGTCCGAAGGATACAGTAAACCTGCAGTGAGGCATCGGAATCTATAACTAGTGTCACAGGTATGGTTCAAAACAGTCAGTAAGAAGATTCAATCTTCTTGTACTTAAGTCGGCATTGTGCCTTTTGTATTTAATTCCGATGCAATATCTGTGTTTCATCGTCAATAAGAAGGTCCGAGGGATACAGTAAACCTGAAGTGAAGCATCGGAATCGATAACTAACGTCACAGGAATCGTTCAAAGCATAGACAGTAGGAAGAGTCAGTCTTCTTGTACTTAAGTCGGCATTGTGCCTTTTGTATTTAATTCCGATGCAATTTCTGTGTTTCATCGCCAATAAGAAGGTCCAAGGGATACAGTAAACATGAAGTGAAGCATCGGAATCTATAACTAGTGTCACAGGAATGGTTCAAAACATAGACAGTAGGAAGAGTCAGTCTTCTTGTACTTAAGTCGGCATTGTGCCTTTTGTATTTAATTCCGATGCAATTTCAGTGTTTCATCGTCAACAAGAATGTCAGAGGGATACAGTAACCCTGAAGTGAAGCATCGGAATCTGTAACTAGCGTCACAGGAATGGTTCAAAACATAGACAGAAAGAAGAGTCAGTTTTCTTGTACTTAAGTCGGCATTGCGCCTTTTCTATTTAATTCCGAAGCAATTTCTGGGTTTCATCGTCAATAAGAAGGTGCAAGGGATACAGAAAACCTGGAGTGAAGCATCGGAATCCATAATTTGTGTCACAGGAATGGTTCAAAACATAGAAAGTAAGAAGAGTCAGTCTTCTTGTACTTAAGTCGGCATTGTGCCTTTTGTATTAAATTCCGATGCAATCTCTGTGTTTCATCGTCAGTAAGAAGGTCAGAGGGATACAGTAAACCTGCAGTGAAGCATCGGAATCTATAACTAGTGTCACAGGAATGGTTCAAAACAGTCAGTAAGTAGAGTCAGTCTTCTTGTACTTAAGTCGGCATTGTGCCTTTTGTATTTAATTCCGATGCTATATCTGTGTTTCATCGTCAATAAGAATGTCAGAGGGATACAGTAACCCTGAAGTGAAGCATCGGAATCTGTAACTAGCGTCACAGGATTGGTTCAAAACATAGACAGTAAGAGGAGTCAGTCTTCTTGTACTTAGGACGGCATTGTGCCTTTTCTATTTAATTCCGATGCAATTTCTGTGTTTCATCGTCAATAAGAAGGTCAGAGGGATACAGTAAACCTGAAGTGAAGCATCGGAATCTATAACTAGTGTCACAGGAATTGTTCAAAATATAGTCAGTAAGAAGAGTCGGTCTTCTTGTACTTAAGTCGGCATTGTGCCATTTGTTTTTAATTCCGATGCAATTTCTGTGTTTCATCGTCAATAAGAAGGTCAGAGGGATACAGTAAACCTGAAGTGAAGCATCGGAATCTATAACTAGTGTCACAGGAATGGTTCAAAACAGTCAATAAGAAAAGTCAATCTTCTTGTACTTAAGTCGGCATTGTGCCTTTTGTATTTAATTCCGATGCATTTTCTGTGTTTCATCGTCAATATAAAGGTCCAAGGGATGCAGTAAACCTGAAGTGAAGCATCGGAATCTATGTCTAGTGTCACAGGAATGGTTCAAAACAGTCAGTAAAGAGAGTCAGTCATCTTGTACTTAAGTCGGCATTGCGCCTTTTGTATTTCATTCCGATGCAATTTGTGTACTTCGTCGCCAATAAGAAGGTCCAAAGGATACAGTAAACCTGAAGTGAAGCATCGGAAACTATAACTAATGTCACAGGAATCGTTCAAATCATAGACACTGCCAAGAGTCAGTCTTCTTGTACTTAAGTCTGCATTGTGCCTTTTGTATTTAACTCCGATGCAATTTCTGTGTTTCATCGTAAATAAGAAGGTCCAAGGGATACAGTAAAATTGAAGTGAAGCATCGGAATCTGTAACTAGCGTCACAGGAGTGGGTCAAAACATAGTCAGTAAGAAGAGTCAGTCTTCTTGTACTTAAGTCGGCATTGTGCCTTCTCTATTTAATTCCGATGCAATTTCTGTGTATCATCGTCAATAAGAAGGTCCAAGGGATACAGTAAACCTGAAGTGAATCATCGTAATCTATAACTAGTGTCACAGGAATGGTTCAAAACATAGTCAGTACGAAGAGTCAGTCTTCTTGTACTTAAGTCGGCATTGTGCCTTTTGTATTTCATTCCGATGCTATTTCTGTGTCTCATGGTCAATAAGAAGGTCAGAGGGATACAGTAAACCTGAAGTGAAGCATCGGCATCTATAACTAGTGTCACAGGAATGGTTCAAAACATAGACAGTAAGAAGGGTCAGTCTTCTTGTACTTAAGTCGGCATTGTGCCTTTTGTATTTAATTCCGATGCAATATCTGTGTTTCATCGTCAATAAGAAAGTGCAAGGGATACAGTAAACCTGAAGTGAAGCATCGGAATCTATAACTAGTGTCACAGGAATATTTCAAACATAGACAGTAAGAAGAGTCAGTCTTCTTGTACTTAAGTCGGCATTGTGCCTTTTCTGTTTAATTCCGATGCAATTTCTGTGTTTCATCGTCAATAGGAAGGTTAGAGGGATACAGTAAACCTGAAGTGAAGCATCGGAATCTATAACTAGTGTCACAGGAATGGTTCAAAACATAGAAAGTAGGAAGAGTCAATCCTCTTGTACTTAAGTCGGCAATGTGCCTTTTGTATTTAATTCCGATGCATTATCTGTGTTTCATCGTCAATAAGAAGGTCCAAGGGATACAGTAAACCAGAAGTGAAGCATCGGAATCTATAACTAGCGTAACAGGAATGGTTCAAAACATGGACAGTAGGAAGAGTCAGTCTTCTTGTACTTAAGTCGGCATTGTACCTTTTCTATTTAATTCAGATGCAATTTCAGTGTTTCATCGTCAATAAGAATGTCAGAGGGATACAGTAACCCTGAAGTGAAGCATCTGAATCTGTAACTAGCGTCACAGGAATGGATCAAACAAAGACAGAAAGAAGAGTCAGTCTACTTGTACTTAAGTCGGCATTGTGCCTTTTCTGTTTAATTCCGATGCAATTTCTGTGTTTCATCGTCAATAAGAAGGTCCAAGGGATACAGTAAACCTGAAGTGAATCATCGTAATCTATAACTAGTGTCACAGGAATGGTTCAAAACATAGTCAGTACGAAGAGTCAGTCTTCTTGTACTTAAGTCGGCATTGTGCCTTTTCTATTTAATTCCGATGCAATTTCTGTGTTTCATCGTCAATAAGAAGGTCCAAGGGATACAGTAAACCAGAAGTGAAGCATCGGAATCTATAACTAGTGTCACAGGAATGGATCAAAACACAGACAGTAAGAAGAGTCAGTCCTCTTGTAAATAAGTCGGCAATGTGCCTTTTCTATTTAATTCCAATGCAATTTCTGTATATCGTCGCCAATAAGAAGGTCCAAAGGAAACAGTAAACCTGAAGTGAAGCATCGGAATCTAAAACAAATGTCACAGGAATCTTTCAAAACATAGACAGTAGGAAGAGTCAATCTACTTGCACATAAGTCGGCATTGTGCCTTTTGTATTTAATTCCGATGTAATTTGTGTGTTTCATCGCCAATAACAAGGTCCAACGGATACAGTAAACATGAAGTGAAGCATCGGAATCTGTAACTAGTGTCACAGGAATGGTTCAAAACATAGACAGTAGGAAGAGTCAGTCTACTTGTACTTAAGTCGGCATTGTACCTTTTCTATTTAATTCCGATGCAATTTCAGTGTTTCATCGTCAATAAGAATGTCAGAGGGATACAGTAACAATGAAGTGAAGCATCGGAATATGTAACTAGCGTCACAGGAATGGTTCAAACATAGACAGAAAGAAGAGTCAGTCTTCTTGTACTTAAGTCGGCATTGTGCCTTTTCTATTTAATTCCGATGCAATTTCTGTGTTTCATCGTCAATAAAAAGGTCCAAGGGATACAGTAAACCTGAAGTGAAGCATCGGAATCTGAAACTAGTGTCACAGTAATGGTTCCAAACATAGTCAGTAAGAAGAGTCAGTCTTCTTGTACTGAAGTCGGCATTGTGCCTTCTCTATTTAATTCCGATGCAATTTCTGTGTTTCATCGTCAATAAGAAGGTCAAAGGGATACAGTAAACCTGAAGTAAATCATCGTAATCTATAACTAGTGTCACAGGAATGGTTCAAAACGTAGTCAGTACGAAGAGTCAGTCTTCTTGTACTTAAGTCGGCATTGTGCCTTTTGTATTTAATTCCGATGCAATTTCTGTGTTTCATCGTCAATAAGAAGGTCAGAGGGATACAGTAAACCTGAAGTGAAGCATCGGATACTATAACTGGTGTCACAGGAGTGGTTCTAAACATAGACAGTATGAAGGGTCAGTCTTCTTGTACTTAAGTCGGCATTGTGCCTTTTGAATTTAATTCCGATGCAATATCTGTGTTTCGTCGTCAATAAGAAGGTGCAAGGGATACAGTAAACGTCAAGTGAAGCATTGGAATCTAAAACTAGTTTCACAGGAGTAGGTTAAAACATAGACAGTAAGAAGAGTCAGTCTTCTTGTACTTAAGTAGACATTGTGCCTTTGTATTTAATTCCGATGCAATTTCTGTGTTTCATCGTCAATAAGAAGGTTAGAGGGATACAGTAAACCTGAAGTGAAGCATCGGAATCTATAACTAGTGTCACAGGAATGGTTCAAAACATAGAAAGTAAGAAGAGTCAGTCCTCTAGTACTTAAGTCGGCAATGTGCCTTTTGTATTTAATTCCGATGCATTATCTGTGTTTCATCGTCAATAAGAAGGTCCAAGGGATACAGTAAACCAGAAGTGAAGCATCGGAATCTATAACTAGTGTCACAGGAATGGTTCAAAACACAGACAGTAGGAAGAGTCAGTCTTCTTGTCCTTAAGTCGGCATTGTACCTTTTCTATTTATTTCAGATGCAATTTCAGTGTTTCATCGTCAATAAGAATGTCAGAGGGATACAGTAACCCTGAAGTGAAGCATCTGAATCTGTAACTAGCGTCACAGGAATGGTTCAAACAAAGACAGAAAGACGAGTCAGTCTTCTTGTACTTAAGTCGGCATTGTGCCTTTTCTATTTAATTCCGATGCAATTTCTGTGTTTCATCGTCAATAAGAAGGTCCAAAGGATACAGTAAACCTGAAGTGAATCATCGTAATCTATAACTAGTGTCACAGGAATGGTTCAAAACATAGTCAGTACGAGGAGTCAGTCTTCTTGTACTTAAGTCGGCATTGTGCCTTTTCTATTTAATTCAGATGCAATTTCTGTGTTTCATCGTCAGTAAGAAGGTCCAAGGGATACAGTAAACTAGAAGTGAAGCATCGGAATCTATAACTAGTGTCACAGGAATGGTTCAAAACACAGACAGTAAGAAGAGTCAGTCCTCTTGTACTTAAGTCGGCAATGTGCCTTTTCTATTTCATTCCAATGCAATTTCTGTATTTCGTCGCCAATAAGAAGGTCCAAAGGAAACAGTAAACCTGAAGTGAAGCATCGGAATCTAAAACTAATGTCACAGGAATCGTTCAAAACATAGACAGTAGGAAGAGTCAGTCTACTTGTACTTAAGTCGGCATTATGCCTTTTGTATTTAATTCCGATACAATTTGTGTGTTTCATCGCCAATAACAAGGTCCAACGGATACAGTAAACATGAAGTGAAGCATCGGAATCTGTAACTAGTGTCACAGGAATGGTTCAAAACATAGACAGTAGGAAGAGTCAGTCTTCTTGTACTTAAGTCGGCATTGTACCTTTTCTATTTAATTCCGATGCAATTTCAGTGTTTCATCGTCAATAAGAAGGTCCAAGGGATACAGTGAACCTGAAGTGAAGCATCGGAATCTGAAACTAGTGTCACAGGAATGGTTCCAAACATAGTCAGTAAGAAGAGTCAGTCTTCTTGTACTTAAGTCGCCATTGTGCCTTTTGTACTTAATTCCGATGCATATTCTGTGTTTCATCGTCAATAAGAACGTCCAAGGGGTACAGTAAACCAGAAGTGAAGCATCGGAATCTATAACTAGTATCACAGGAATGGTTCAAAACATAGAGAGTAAGAAGAGTCAGTCCTCCTGTACTTATGTCGGCAATGTGATTTTTCTATTTAATTCCAATGCAATTTCTGTATTTCGTCGCCAATAAGAAAATCCAAAGGAAACAGTAAACCTGAAGTAAAGCATCGGAATCTATAACTAATGTCACTGGAATCGTTCAAAACATAGACAGTAGGAAGAGTCAGTCTTCTTGTACTTAAGTCGGCATTGTGCCTTTTGTATTTAATTCCGATGCAATTACTGTGTTTCATCAACAATAAGAAGGTCCAACGGATACAGTAAACATGAAGTGAAGCATCGGAATCTATAACTAGTGTCACACGAATGGTTCAAAACGTAGTCAGTACGAAGAGTCAGTCATCTTGTACTTAAGTCGGCATTGTGCCTTTTGTATTTAATTCCGATGCAATTTCTGTGTTTCATCGTCAATAAGAAGGTCAGAGGGATACAGTAAACCTGAAGTGAAACATCGGATACTATAACTGGTGTCACAGGAGTGGTTCTAAACATAGACAGTATGAAGGGTCAGTCTTCTTGTACTTAAGTCGGCATTGTGCCTTTTGAATTTAATTCCGATGCAATATCTGTGTTTCATCGTCAATAAGAAGGTGCAAGGGATACAGTAAACCTGAAGTGAAGCATTGGAATCTAAAACTAGTTTCACAGGAGTAGGTCAAAACATAGACAGTGAGAAGTGTCAGTCTTCTTGTACTTAAGTAGACATTGTGCCTTTTGTATTTAATTCCGATGCAATTTCTGTGTTTCATCGTCAATAAGAAGGTTAGAGGGATACAGTAAACCTGAAGTGAAGCATCGGATCCTATAACTAGTGGCACAGGAATGGTTCAAACAGTCAGTAAGAAGAGTCAAATGTCTTGTACTCAAGTCGGCATTGTGCCTTTTGTATTTAATTCCGATGCATTTTCTGTTATTCATCGTCAATAAGAAGGGCCAAGGGATACAGTAAACCTTAAGTGAAGCATCGGAATCTATAACTAGTGTCACAGGAATGGTTCAATTAATAGACAGTAAGAAGAGTCAGCCTTCTTGTACTTAAGTCGGCAATGTGCCTTTTGTATTTAATTCCAATGCAATTTCTGTATTTCGCCGCCAATAAGAAGCTCCAAAGGATACAGTAAACCTGAAGTGAAGCATCGGAATCTATAACTAGTGTCACAGGAATGGTTCAAAACAGTCAGTAAGATGAGTCAGTCTTCTTGTACATAAATCGGCATTATGCCTTTTGTATTTAATTCCGATGCAATTTCTGTACCTCGTCGCACAATAAAAAAGGTCCAAAGGATACAGTAAACCTGAAGTGAAGCATCGGTATCTGTAACTAATGTCACAGGAATCGTTCAAATCATAGACAGTAGGAAGAGTCAGTCTTCTTGTACTTAAGTCGGCATTGTGCCTTTTGTATTGAATTCCCATGCAATTTCTGTGTTTCATCGTCAAGAAGAAGGTCAGAAGGATACAGTAAACCTGAAGTGAAGCATCGTAATCTGTAACTAGTGTCACAGGAATGGTTCAAAACATAGACAGTAGGAAGAGTCAGTCTTCTAGTACTTAAGTCGGCATTGTGCCTTTTGTATTTAATTCCGTTGCAATTACTGTGTTTCATCGTCAATAAGAACGTCCAAGGGATACAGTAACCCTGAAGTGAAGCATCGGAAACTATAACTAGTGTCACAGGAATGGTCCAAAACATAGACGGTAGGAAGAGTCAGTCTTCTTGTACTTAAGTCGACATTGTACCTTTTCTATTTAATTCCGATGCAATTTCAGCGTTTCATCGTCAATAAGAATGTTAGAGGGATACAGTAACCCTGAAGTGAAGCATCGGAACCTGTAACTAGCGTCACAGGAATGGTTCAAAACATAGACAGAAAGAAGAGTCAGTCTTCTTGTACTTCTGTCGGCATTGTTCCTTTTCTATTTAATTCCGATGCAATTTCTGTGTTTCATCGTCAATAAGAAGGTCCAAGGGATACAGTAAACCTGAAGTGAAGCATCGGAATCTATAACTAGTGTCACAGGAGTGGTTCAAAGCATAGACAGTAAGAAGAGTCAGTCTTCTTGTACTTAAGTCGGCATTGTGCCTTTTGTATTTAATTCCGATGCAATTATTGTGTTTCATCGTCAATAAGAAGGTCCAACGGATACAGTAAACATGAAGTGAAGCATCGGAATCTATAACTAGTGTCACAGGAATGGTTCAATACATAGACAGTAGGAAGAGTCAGTCTTCTTGTACTGAAGTCGGCATTGTGCCTTTTCTGTTTAATTCCGATGCAATATCTGTGTTTCATCGTCAATAAGAAGGTCAAAGGGATACAGTAAACCTGAAGTGAGGCATCGGAATTTATAACTAGTGTCACAGGAATGGTTCCAAACATAGTCAGTAAGAAGAGTTAGTCTTCTTGTACTTAAGTCGGCATTGTGCCTTTTCTATTTAATTCCGATGCAATTTCTGTGTTTCATCGTCAATAAGAAGGTCCAAGGGATAAAGTAAACATGAGGTGAATCATCGTAATCTATAACTAGTGTCACACGAATGGTTCAAACGTAATCAGTACGAAGAGTCAGTCTTCTTGTACTTAAGTCGGCATTGTGCCTTTTGTATTTAATTCCGATGCAATTTCTGTGTTTCATCGTCAATAAGAAGGTCAGAGGGATACAGTAAACCTGAAGTGAAGCATCGGATACTATAACTGGTGTCACAGGAGTGGTTCTAAACATAGACAGCATGAAGGGTCAGTCTTCTTGTACTTAAGTCGGCATTGTGCCTTTTGAATTTAATTCCGATGCAATATCTGTGTTTCATCGTCAATAAGAAGGTGCAAGGGATACAGTAACCATGAAGTGAATCATCGGAATCTGTAACTAGTGTCACAGGAATGGTTCAAAACATAGACAGTAGGAAGAGTCAGTCTTCTTGTACTTAAGTCGGCATTGTACCTTTTCTATTTAATTCCGATGCAATTTCAGTGTATCATCGTCAATAAGAATGTCAGAGGGATACAGTAACAATGAAGTGAAGCATCGGAATCTGTAACTAGCGTCACAGGAATGGTTCAAACATAGACAGAAAGAAGAGTCAATCTTCTTGTACTTAAGTCGGCATTGTGCCTTTTCTATTTAATTCCGATGCAATTTCTGTGTTTCATCGTCAATAAGAAGGTCCAAGCGATACAGTAAACGTGAAGTGAATCATCGTAATCTATAACTAGTGTCACAGGAATGGCTCAAAACATAGTCAGTACGAAGAGTCAGTCTTCTAGTACTTAAGTCGGCATTGTGCCTTTTCTATTTAATTCCGATGCAATTTCTGTGTTTCATCGTCAATAAGAAGGTCCAAGGGATACATTAAACCAGAAGTGAAGCATCGGAATCTATAACTAGTGTCACAGGAATGGTTCAAAACACAGACAGTAAGAAGAGTCAGTCCTCTTGTACTTAAGTCGGCAATGTGCCTTTTCTATTCCATTCCAATGCAATTTCTGTATTTCGTCGCCAATAAGAAGGTCCAAAGGAAACAGTAAACCTGAAGTGAAGCATCGGAATCTAAAACTAATGTCACAGGAATCGTTCAAAACATATATAGTAGGAAGAGTCAGTCTACTTGTACTTAAGTCCGCATTATGCCTTTTGTATTTAATTCCGATGCAATTTGTGTGTTTCATCGCCAATAACAAGGTCCAACGGATACAGTAACCATGAAGTGAATCATCGGAATCTGTAACTAGTGTCACAGGAATGGTTCAAAACATAGACAGTAGGAAGAGTCAGTCTTCTTGTACTTAAGTCGGCATTGTACCTTTTCTATTTAATTCCGATGCAATTTCAGTGTATCATCGTCAATAAGAATGTCAGAGGGATACAGTAACAATGAAGTGAAGCATCGGAATCTGTAACTAGCGTCACAGGAATGGTTCAAACATAGACAGAAAGAAGAGTCAATCTTCTTGTACTTAAGTCGGCATTGTGCCTTTTCTATTTAATTCCAATGCAATTTCTGTGTTTCATCGTCAATAAGAAGGTCCAAGGGATACAGTGAACCTGAAGTGAAGCATCGGAATCTGAAACTAGTGTCACAGGAATGGTTCCAAACATAGTCAGTAAGAAGAGTCAGTCTTCTTGTACTGAAGTCGGCATTGTGCCTTTTCTATTTAATTCCGATGCAATTTCTGTGTTTCATCGTCAATAAGAAGGTCAAAGGGATACAGTAAACCTGAAGTGAATCATCGTAATCTATAACTAGTGTCAGAGGAATGGTTCAAAACATAGTCAGTACGAAGAGTCAGTCTTCTTGTACTTAAGTCGCCATTGTGCCTTTTGTACTTAATTCCGATGCATTTTCTGTGTTTCATCGTCATTAAGAAGGTCCAAGGGGTACAGTAAACCAGAAGTGAAGCATCGGAATCTATAACTAGTGTCACAGGAATGGTTCAATACATAGACAGTAGGAAGAGTCAGTCTTCTTGTACTGAAGTCGGCATTGTGCCTTTTCTGTTTAATTCCGATGCAATATCTGTGTTTCATCGTCAATAAGATGGTCAGAGGGATACAGTAAACCTGAAGTGAAGCATTGGAATCTAAAACTAGTTTCACAGGAGTAGGACAAAGCATAGACAGTGAGAAGAGTCAGTCTTCTTGTACTTAAGTAGACATTGTGCCTTTTGTATTTAATTCCGATGCAATTTCTGTGTTTCATCGTCAATAAGAAGGTTAGAGGGATACAGTAAACCTGAAGTGAAGCATCGGAATCTATAACTAGTGGCACAGGAATGGTTCAAAACAGTCAGTAAGAAGAGTCAATCGTCTTGTACTTAAGTCGGCATTGTGCCTTTTGTATTTAATTCCGATGCATTTTCTGTTATTCATCGTCAATAAGAAGGTCCAAGGGATACAGTAAACCTGAAGTGAAGCATCGGAATCTAAAACTAGTGTCACAGGAATGGTTCAAATAATAGACAGTAAGAAGAGTCAGTCTTCTTGTACTTAAGTCGGCAATGTGCCTTTTGTATTTAATTCCAATGCAATTTCTGTATTTCGCCGCCAATAAGAAGGTCCAAAGGATACAGTAAACCTGAAGTGAAGCATCGGAATCTATAACTAGTGTCACAGGAATGGTTCAAAACAGTCAGTAAGATGAGTCAGTCTTCTTGTACATAAGTAGGCAGTATGCCTTTTTTATTTAATTCCGATGCAATTTCTGTACTTCGTCGCCAATAAAAAAGGTCCAAAGCATACAGTAAACCTGAAGTGAAGCATCGGTATCTATAACTAATGTCACAGGAATCGTTCAAATCATAGACAGTAGGAAGAGTCAGTCTTCTTGTACTTAAGTCGGCATTGTGCCTTTTGTATTGAATTCCCATGCAATTTCTGTGTTTCATCGTCAAAAAGAAGGTCAGAAGGATACAGTAAACCTGAAGTGAAGCATCATAATCTGTAACTAGTGTCACAGGAATGGTTCAAAACATAGACAGTAGGAAGAGTCAGTCTTTTTGTACTTAAGTCGGCATTGTGCCTTTTGTATTTAATTCCGATGCAATTACTGTGTTTCATCGTCAATAAGAACGTCCAAGGGATACAGTAACCCTGAAGTGAAGCATCGGAATCTATAACTAGTGTCACAGGAATGGTCCAAAACATAGACAGTAGGAAGTGTCAGTGTTCTTGTACTTAAGTCGACATTGTACCTTTTCTATTTAATTCCGATGCAATTTCAGTGTTTCATCAGCAATAAGAATGTTAGAGGGATACAGTAATCTTGAAGTGAAGCATCGGAATCTGTAACTAGCGTCACAGGAATGGTTCAAAACATAGACAGAAAGAAGAGTCAGTCTTTTTGTACTTCTGTCGGCATTGTTCCTTTTCTATTTAATTCCGATGCAATTTCTGTGTTTCATCGTCAATAAGAAGGTCCAAGGGATACAGTAAACCTGAAGTGAAGCATCGGAATCTATAACTAGTGTCACAGGAGTGGTTCAAAGCATAGACAGTAAGAAGAGTCATTCTTCTTGTACTTAAGTCGGCATTGTGCCTTTTGTACTTAATACCGATGCAATATCTGTGTTTCATCGTCAATAAGAAGGTGCAAGGGATACAGTAAATCTGAAGTGAAACATGGGAATCTATAACTAGTGTCACAGGAATGGTTCAAAACGTAGACAGTAAGAAGAGTCAGTCTTCTTGTACTTAAGTCGGCATTGTGCTTTTTATATTTAATTCCGATGCAATTTCTGTGTTTCATCGTCAATATGAAGGTCAGAGGGATACAGTAAACCTGAAGTGAAGCATCGGAATCTGTAACTAGTGTCACAGAAATGGATCAAAATAGTCAGTAAGAAGAGTCAATCTTCTTTTACTTAAGACGGCATTGTGCCTTTTGTATTTAATTCCGTTGCATTTTCTGTGTTTCATCGTCAATAATGAGGTCCAAAGGATACAGTAAACCTGAAGTGAAGCATCGGAATCAATAACTAATGTCACAGGAATCGTTCAAAACATAGACTGTAGGAAGGGTCAGTCTTCTTGTTCTTAAGTCGGCATTGTGCCTTTTCTATTTAATTCCGATGCAATTTCTGTGTTTCATCGTCAATAAGAACGTCCAAGGGATACAGTAAACCTGAAGTGAAGCATCGGAGTCTATAACTAGTGTCACAGGAATGGTTCAAAACATAGACAGTAGGAAGAGTCAGTCTTCTTGTACTTAAGTCGGCATTGTGCCTTTTCTATTTAATTCCGATGCAATTTCAGTGTTTCTTCGTCAATAAGAATGTCAGAGGTATACAGTAACCCTGAAGTGAAGCATCGGAATCTGTAACTAGCGTCACAGGAATTGTTCAGAACATAGACAGAAAGAAGAGTCAGTCTTCTTGTACTTCAGTCGGCATTGTTCCTTTTCTATTTAATTCCGATGCAATTTCTGTGTTTCATCGTCAATAAGAAGGTCCAAGGGATACAGTAAACCTGAAGTGAAGCATCGGAATCTATAACTAGTGTCACAGGAGTGGTTCAAAGCATAGACAGTAAGAAGAGTCAGTCTTCTTGTACTTAAGTCGGCATTGTGCCTTTTGTACTTAATACCGATGCAATATCTGTGTTTCATCGTCAATAAGAAGGTGCAAGGGATACAGTAAATCTGAAGTGAAGCATCGGAATCTATAACTAGTGTCACAGGAATGGTTCAAAACGTAGACAGTAAGAAGGGTCAGTCTTCTTGTACTTAAGTCGGCATTGTGCCCTTTGTACTTAATACCGATGCAATATCTGTGTTTCATCGTCAATAAGAAGGTGCAAGGGATACCGTAAATCTGATGTGAAGCATCGGAATCTATAACTAGTGTCACAGGAATGGTTCAAAACGTAGCCAGTAAGGAGAGTCAGTCTTCTTGTACTTAAGTCGGCATTGTGCCTTTTATATTTAATTCCGATGCAATTTATGTGTTCCATCGTCAATATGAAGGTCAGAGGGATACCGTAAACCTGAAGTGAAACATCGGAATCTGTAACTAGTGTCACAGGAATGGTTCAAAACATAGTCAGTAAGAAGGGTCAGTCTTTTTGTACTTAAGTCGGCATTGTGCCTTTTGTATTGAATTCCCATGCAATTTCTGTGTTTCATCGTCAAAAAGAGGGTCAGAAGGATTCAGTAAACCTGAAGTGAAGCATCGTAATCTGTAACTAGTGTCACAGGAATGGTTCAAAACATAGACGGTAGGAAGAGTCAGTCTTTTTGTACTTAAGTCGGCATTGTGCCTTTTGTATTTAATTCCGATGCAATTACTGTGTTTCATCGTCAATAAGAACGTCCAAGGGATACAGTAACCCTGAAGTGAAGCATCGGAATCTATAACTAGTGTCACAGGAATGGTCCAACACATAGACGGTAGGAAGAGGCAGTCTTCTTGTACTTAAGTCGACATTGTACCTTTTCTATTTAATTCCGATGCAATTTCGGCGTTTCATCGTCAATAAGAATGTTAGAGGGATACAGTAACCCTGAAGTGAAGCATCGGAACCTGTAACTAGCGACACAGGAATGGTTCAAAACATAGACAGAAAGAAGAGTCAGTCTTCTTGTACTTCTGTCGGCATTGTTCCTTTTCTATTTAATTCCGATGCAATTTCTGTGTTTCATCGTCAATAAGAAGGTCCAAGGGATACAGTAAACCTGAAGTGAAGCATCGGAATCTATAACTAGTGTCACAGGAGTGGTTCAAAGCATAGACAGTAAGAAGAGTCAGTCTTCTTGTACTTAAGTCGGCATTGTGCCTTTTGTATTTAATTCCGATGCAATTACTGTGTTTCATCGTCAATAAGAAGGTCCAACGGATACAGTAAACATGAAGTGAAGCATCGGAATCTATAACTAGTGTAACAGGAATGGTTCAATACATAGACAGTAGGAAGAGTCAGTCTTCTTGTACTGAAGTCGGCATTGTGCCTTCTCTGTTTAATTCCGATGCAATATCTGTGTTTCATCGTCAATAAGAAGGTCAGAGGGATACAGTAAACCTGAAGTGAGGCATCGGAATTTATAACTAGTGTCACAGGAATGGTTCCAAACATAGTCAGTAAGAAGAGTTAGTCTTCTTGTACTTAAGTCGGCATTGTGCCTTTTGTATTTAATTCCGATGCAATTTCTGTGTTTCATCGTCAATAAGAAGGTCCAAGGGATAAAGTAAACATGAGGTGAATCATCGTAATCTATAACTAGTGTCACACGAATGGTTCAAAACGTAGTCAGTACGAAGAGTCAGTCTTCTTGTACTTATGTCGGCATTGTGCCTTTTGTATTTAATTCCGATGCAATTTCTGTGTTTCATCGTCAATAAGAAGGTCAGAGGGATACAGTAAACCTGAAGTGAAGCATCGGATACTATAACTGGTGTCACAGGAGTGGTTCTAAACATAGACAGTATGAAGGGACAGTCTTCTTGTACTTAAGTCGGCATTGTGCCTTTTGAATTTAATTCCGATGCAATATCTGTGTTTCATCGTCAATAAGAAGGTGCAAGGGATACAGTAAACCTGAAGTGAAGCATTGGAATCTAAAACTAGTTGCACAGGAGTAGGTTAAAACATAGACAGTAAGAAGAGTCAGTCTTCTTGTACTTAAGTAGACATTGTGCCTTTTGTATTTAATTCCGATGCAATTTCTGTGTTTCATCGTCAATAAGAAGGTTAAGAAGGTTAGAGGGATACAGTGAACCTGAAGTGAAGCATCGGAATCTGTACCTAGTGTCACAGGAATGGTTCAAAACATAGAAAGTAAGAAGAGTCAGTCCTCTAGTACTTAAGTCGGCAATGTGCCTTTTGTATTTAATTCCGATGCATTATCTGTGTTTCATCGTCAATACGAATGTCAGAGGGATACAGTAACCCTAAAGTGAAGCATCTGAATCTGTAACTAGCGTCACAGGAATGGATCAAACAAAGACAGAAAGAACAGTCAGTCTTCTTGTACTTAAGTCGGCATTGTGCCTTTTTAATTTAATTCCGATGCAATTTCTGTGTTTCATCGTCAATTAGAAGGTCCAAGGGATACAGTAAACGTGAAGTGAATCATCGTAATCTATAACTAGTGTCACAGGAATGGTTCAAAACATAGTCAGTACGAAGAGTCAGTCTTCTTGTACTTAAGTCGGCATTGTGCCTTTTCTATTTAATTCCGATGCAATTTCTGTGTTTCATCGTCAATAAGAAGGTCCAAGGGATACATTAAACAGAAGGGAAGCATCGGAATCTATAACTAGTGTCACAGGAATGGTTCAAAACACAGACAGTAAGAAGAGTCAGTCCTCTTGTACTTAAGTCGGCAATGTGCCTTTTCTATTCCATTCCAATGCAATTTCTGTATTTCGTCGCCAATAAGAAGGTCCAAAGGAAACAGTAAACCTGAAGTGAAGCATCGGAATCTAAAACTAGTGTCACAGGAATCGTTCAAAACATAGACAGTAGGAAGAGTCAGTCTACTTGTACTTAAGTCCGCATTATGCCTTTTGTATTTAATTCCGATGCAATTTGTGTGTTTCATCGCCAATAACAAGGTCCGACGGATACAGTAACCATGAAGTGAAGCATCGGAATCTGTAACTAGTGTCACAGGAATGGTTCAAAACATAGACAGTAGGAAGAGTCAGTCTTCTTGTACTTAAGTCGGCATTGTACGTTTTCTATTTAATTCCGATGCAATTTCAGTGTTTCATCGTCAATAAGAATGTCAGAGGGATACAGTAACAATGAAGTGAAGCATCGGAATCTGTAACTAGCGTCACAGGAATGGTTCAAACATAGACAGAAAGAAGAGTCAATCTTCTTGTACTTAAGTCGGCATTGTGCCTTTTCTATTTAATTCCGATGCAATTTCTGTGTTTCATCGTCAATAAGAAGGTCCAAGGTATACAGTGAACCTGAAGTGAAGCATCGGAATCTGAAACTAGTGTCACAGGAATGGTTTCAAACATAGTCAGTAAGAAGAGTCAGTCTTCTTGTACTGAAGTCGGCATTGTGCCTTTTCTATTTAATTCCGATGCAATTTCTGTGTTTCATCGTCAATAAGAAGGTCAAAGGGATACAGTAAACCTGAAGTGAATTATCGTAATCTATAACTAGTGTCACAGGAATGGTTCAAAACATAGTCAGTACGAAGAGTCAGTCTTCTTGTACTTAAGTCGCCATTGTGCCTTTTGTACTTAATTCCGATGCATTTTCTGTGTTTCATCGTCATTAAGATGGTCCAAGGGGTACAGTAAACCAGAAGTGAAGCATCGGAATCTATAACTAGTGTCACAGGAATGGTTCAATACATAGACAGTAGGAAGAGTCAGTCTTCTTGTACTGAAGTCGGCATTGTGCCTTTTCTGTTTAATTCCGATGCAATATCTGTGCTTCTTCGTCAATAAGAAGGTCAGAGGGATACAGTAAACCTGAAGTGAAGCATTGGAATCTAAAACTAGTTTCACAGGAGTAGGACAAAGCACAGACAGTGAGAAGAGTCAGTCTTCTTGTACTTAAGTAGACATTGTGCCTTTTGTATTTAATTCCGATGCAATTTCTGTGTTTCATCGTCAATAAGAAGGTTAGAGGGATACAGTAAACCTGAAGTGAAGCATCGGAATCTATAACTAGTGGCACAGGAATGGTTCAAAACAGTCAGTAAGAAGAGTCAATCGTCTTGTACTTAAGTCGGCATTGTGCCTTTTGTATTTAATTCCGATGCATTTTCTGTTATTCATCGTCAATAAGAAGGTCCAAGGGATACAGTAAACCTGAAGTGAAGCATCGGAATCTAAAACTAGTGTCACAGGAATGGTTCAAATAATAGACAGTAAGAAGAGTCAGTCTTCTTGTACTTAAGTCGGCAATGTGCCTTTTGTATTTAATTCCAATGCAATTTCTGTATTTCGCCGCCAATAAGAAGGTCCAAAGGATACAGTAAACCTGAAGTGAAGCATCGGAATCTATAACTAGTGTCACAGGAATGGTTTAAAACAGTCAGTAAGATGAGTCAGTCTTCTTGTACATAAGTAGGCATTATGCCTTTTTTATTTAATTCCGATGCAATCTCTGTACTTCGTCGCCAATAAAAAAGGTCCAAAGGATACAGTAAACCTGAAGTGATGCATCGGTATCTATAACTAATGTCACAGGAATCGTTCAAATCATAGACAGTAGGAAGAGTCAGTCTTCTTGTACTTCAGTCGGCATTGAGCCTTTTGTATTGAATTCCCATGCAATTTCTGTGTTTCATCGTCAAAAAGAAGGTCAGAAGGATACAGTAAACCTGAAGTGAAGCATCGTAATCTGTAACTAGTGTCACAGGAATGGTTCAAAACATAGACAGTAGGAAGAGTCAGTCTTTTTGTACTTAAGTCGGCATTGTGCCTTTTGTATTTAATTCCGATGCAATTACTGTGTTTCATCGTCAATAAGAACGTCCAAGGGATACAGTAACCCTGAAGTGAAGCATCGGAATCTGTAACTAGCGTCACAGGAATGGTTCGAAACATAGACAGAAAGAAGAGTCAGTCTTCTTGTACTTCTGTCGGCATTGTTCCTTTTCTATTTAATTCCGATGCAATTTCTGTGTTTCATCGTCAATAAGAAGGTCCAAGGGATACAGTAAACCTGAAGTGAAGCATCGGAATCTATAACTAGTGTCACAGGAGTGGTTCAAAGCATAGACAGTAAGAAGAGTCATTCTTCTTGTACTTAAGTCGGCATTGTGCCTTTTGTACTTAATACCGATGCAATATCTGTGTTTCATCGTCAATAAGAAGGTGCAAGGGATACAGTAAATCTGAAGTGAAACATCGGAATCTATAACTAGTGTCACAGGAATGGTTCAAAACGTAGACAGTAAGAAGAGTCAGTCTTCTTGTACTTAAGTCGGCATTGTGCTTTTTATATTTAATTCCGATGCAATTTCTGTGTTTCATCGTCAATATGAAGGCCAGAGGGATACAGTAAATCTGAAGTGAAGCATCGGAATCTATAACTAGTGTCACAGGAATGGTTCAAAACGTAGACAGTAAGAAGGGTCAGTCTTCTTGTACTTAAGTCGGCATTGTGCCTTTTGTACTTAATACCGATGCAATATCTGTGTTTCATCGTCAATAAGAAGGTGCAAGGGATACCGTAAATCTGATGTGAAGCATCGGAATCTATAACTAGTGTCACAGGAATGGTTCAAAACGTAGCCAGTAAGAAGAGTCAGTCTTCTTGTACTTAAGTCGACATTGTGCCTTTTGTATTTAATTCCGAAGGTATTTCTGCATTTCGTCGCCAATTAGAAGGTCGAAAGGATACAGTAAACCTGAAGGGAAGCATCGGAATCAATAACTAATGTCACAGGAATGGTTCAAAACGTAGCCAGTAAGAAGAGTCAGTCTTCTTGTACTTAAGTCGGCATTGTGCCTTTTATATTTAATTCCGATGCAATTTCTGTGTTTCATCGTCAATATGAAGGTCAGAGGGATACCGTAAACCTGAAGTGAAACATCGGAATCTGTAACTAGTGTCACAGGAATGGTTCAAAACATAGTCAGTAAGAAGGGTCAGTCTTTTTGTACTTAAGTCGGCATTGTGCCTTTTGTATTTAATTGCGATGCAATTACTGTGTTTCATCGTCAATAAGAACGTCCAAGGGATACAGTAACCCTGAAGTGAAGCATCGGAATCTATAACTAGTGTCACAGGAATGGTCCAAAACATAGACGGTAGGAAGAGTCAGTCTTCTCGTACTTAAGTCGACATTGTTCCTTTTCTATTTAATTCCGATGCAATTTCTGTGTTTCATCGTCAATAAGAAGGTCCAAGGGATACAGTAAACCTGAAGTGAAGCATCGGAATCTATAACTAGTGTCACAGGAGTGGTTCAAAGCATAGACAGTAAGAAGAGTCAGTCTTCTTCTACTTAAGTAGGCATTGTGCCTTTTGTATTTAATTCCGATGCAATTACTGTGTTTCATCGTCAATAAGAAGGTCCAACGGATACAGTAAACATGAAGTGAAGCATCGGAATCTATAACTAGTGTCACAGGAATGGTTCAATACATAGACAGTAGGAAGAGTCAGTCTTCTTGTACTGAAGTCGGCATTGTGCCTTTTCTGTTTAATTCCGATGCAATATCTGTGTTTCATCGTCAATAAGAAGGTCAGAGGGATACAGTAAACCTGAAGTGAGGCATCGGAATTTATAACTAGTGTCACAGGAATGGTTCCAAACATAGTCAGTAAGAAGAGTTAGTCTTCTTGTACTTAAGTCGGCATTGTGCCTTTTCTATTTAATTCCGATGCAATTTCTGTGTTTCATCGTCAATAAGAAGGTCCAAGGGATAAAGTAAACATGAGGTGAATCATCGTAATCTATAACTAGTGTCACACGAATGGTTCAAAACGTAGTCAGTACGAAGAGTCAGTCTTCTTGTACTTAAGTCGGCATTGTGCCTTTTGTATTTAATTCCGATGCAATTTCTGTGTTTCATCGTCAATAAGAAGGTTAGAGGGATACAGTAAACCTGAAGTGAAGCATCGGAATCTATAACTAGTGTCACACGAATGGTTCAAAACGTAGTCAGTACGAAGAGTCAGTCTTCTTGTACTTAAGTCGGCATTGTGCCTTTTGTATTTAATTCCGATGCAATTTCTGTGTTTCATCGTCAATAAGAAGGTCAGAGGGATACAGTAAACCTGAAGTGAAGCATCGGATACTATAACTGGTGTCACAGGAGTGGTTCTAAACATAGACAGTATGAAGGGTCAGTCTTCTTGTACTTAAGCCGGCATTGTGCCTTTTGAATTTAATTCCGATGCAATATCTGTGTTTCATCGTCAATAAGAAGGTGCACGGGATACAGTAAACCTGAAGTGAAGCATTGGAATCTAAAACTAGTTTCACAGGAGTAGGTTAAAACATAGACAGTAAGAAGAGTCAGTCTTCTTGTACTTAAGTAGACATTGTGCCTTTTGTATTTAATTCCGATGCAATTTCTGCGTTTCATCGTCAATAAGAAGGTTAGAGGGATACAGTAAACCTGAAGTGAAGCATCGGAATCTATAACTAGTGTCACAGGAATGGTTCAAAACATAGAAAGTAAGAAGAGTCAGTACTCTTGTACTTACGTCGGCAATGTGCCTTTTGTATTTAATTCCGATGCATTATCTGTGTTTCATCGTCAATAAGAATGTCAGAGGGATACAGTAACCCTGAAGTGAAGCATCTGAATCTGTAACTAGCGTCACAGGAATGGTTCAAACAAAGACAGAAAGAACAGTCAGTCTTCTTGTACTTAAGTCGGCATTGTGCCTTTTCAATTTAATTCCGATGCAATTTCTGTGTTTCATCGTCAATAAGAAGGTCCAAGGGATACAGTAAACGTGAAGTGAATCATCGTAATCTATAACTAGTGTCACAAGAATGGTTCAAAACATAGTCAGTACGAAGAGTCAGTCTTCTTGTACTTAAGTCGGCAATGTGCCTTTTCTATTCCATTCCAATGCAATTTCTGTATTTCGTCGCCAATAAGAAGGTCCAAAGGAAACAGTAAACCTGAAGTGAAGCATCGGAATCTAAAACTAATGTCACAGGAATCGTTCAAAACATAGACAGTAGGAAGAGAATGCCTACTTGTACTTAAGTCCGCATTATGCCTTTTGTATTTAATTCCGATGCAATTTGTGTGTTTCATCGCCAATAACAAGGTCCAACGGATACAGTAACCATGAAGTGAAGCATCGGAATCTGTAACTAGTGTCACAGGAATGGTTCAAAACATAGACAGTAGGAAGAGTCAGTCCTCTTGTACTTAAGTCGGCATTGTACCTTTTCTATTTAATTCCGATGCAATTTCAGTGTTTCATCGTCAATAAGATTGTCAGAGGGATACAGTTACAATGAAGTGAAGCATCGGAATCTGTAACTAGCGTCACAGGAATGGTTCAAACATAGACAGAAAGAAGAGTCAATCTTCTTGTACTTAAGTCGGCATTGTGCCTTTTCTATTTAATTCCGATGCAATTTCTGTGTTTCATCGTCAATAAGAAGGTCCAAGGGATACAGTGAACCTGAAGTGAAGCATCGGAATCTGAAACTAGTGTCACAGGAATGGTTCCAAACATAGTCAGTAAGAAGAGTCAGTCTTCTTGTACTGAAGTCGGCATTGTGCCTTTTCTATTTAATTCCGATGCAATTTCTGTGTTTCATCGTCAATAAGAAGGTCAAAGGGATACAGTAAACCTGAAGTGAATCATCGTAATCTATAACTAGTGTCACAGGAATGGTTCAAAACATAGTCAGTACGAAGAGTCAGTCTTCTTGTACTTAAGTCGCCATTGTGCCTTTTGTACTTAATTCCGATGCATTTTCTGTGTTTCATCGTCATTAAGAAGGTCCAAGGGGTACAGTAAACCAGAAGTGAAGCATCGGAATCTATAACTAGTGTCACAGGAATGGTTCAATACATAGACAGTAGGAAGAGTCAGTCTTCTTGTACTGAAGTCGGCATTGTGCCTTTTCTGTTTAATTCCGATGCAATATCTGTGTTTCATCGTCAATAAGAAGGTCAGAGGGATACAGTAAACCTGAAGTGAAGCATTGGAATCTAAAACTAGTTTCACAGGAGTAGGACAAAGCATAGACAGCGAGAAGAGTCAGTCTTCTTGTACTTAAGTAGACATTGTGCTTTTGTATTTAATTCCGATGCAATTTCTGTGTTTCATCGTCAATAAGAAGGTTAGAGGGATACAGTAAACCTGAAGTGAAGCATCGGAATCTATTACTAGTGGCACAGGAATGGTTCAAAACAGTCAGTAAGAAGAGTCAATCGTCTTGTACTTAAGTCGGCATTGTGCCTTTTGTATTTAATTCCGATGCATTTTCCGTTATTCATCGTCAATAAGAAGGTCCAAGGGATACAGTAAACCTGAAGTGAAGCATCGGAATCTAAAACTAGTGTCACAGGAATGGTTCAAATAATAGACAGTAAGAGGAGTCAGTCTTCTTGTACTTAAGTCGGCAATGTGCCTTTTGTATTTAATTCCAAAGCAATTTCTGTATTTCGCCGCCAATAAGAAGGTCCAAAGGATACAGTAAACCTGAAGTGAAGCATCGGAATCTATAACTAGTGTCACAGGAATGGTTCAAAACAGTCAGTAAGATGAGTCAGTCTTCTTGTACATAAGTAGGCATTATGCCTTTTTTATTTAATTCCGATGCAATTTCTGTACTTCGTCGCCAATAAAAAAGGTCCAAAGGATACAGTAAACCTGAAGTGAAGCATCGGTATCTATAACTAATGTCACAGGAATCGTACAAATCATAGACAGTAGGAAGAGTCAGTCTTCTTGTACTTAAGTCGGCATTGTGCCTTTTGTATTGAATTCCCATGCAATTTCTGTGTTTCATCGTCAAAAAGAAGGTCAGAAGGATACAGTAAACCTGAAGTGAAGCATCGTAATCTTTAACTAGTGTCACAGGAATGGTTCAAAACATAGACAGTAGGAAGAGTCAGTCTTTTTGTACTTAAGTCGGCATTGTGCCTTTTGTATTTAATTCCGATGCAATTACTGTGTTTCATCGTCAATAAGAACGTCCAAGGGATACAGTAACCCTGAAGTGAAGCATCGGAATCTGTAACTAGCGTCACAGGAATGGTTCGAAACATAGACAGAAAGAAGAGTCAGTCTTCTTGTACTTCTGTCGGCATTGTTCCTTTTCTATTTAATTCCGATGCAATTTCTGTGTTTCATCGTCAATAAGAAGGTCCAAGGGATACAGTAAACCTGAAGTGAAGCATCGGAATCTATAACTAGTGTCACAGGAGTGGTTCAAAGCATAGACAGTAAGAAGAGTCATTCTTCTTGTACTTAAGTCGGCATTGTGCCTTTTGTACTTAATACCGATGCAATATCTGTGTTTCATCGTCAATAAGAAGGTGCAAGGGATACAGTAAATCTGAAGTGAAACATCGGAATCTATAACTAGTGTCACAGGAATGGTTCAAAACGTAGACAGTAAGAAGAGTCAGTCTTCTTGTACTTAAGTCGGCATTGTGCTTTTTATATTTAATTCCGATGCAATTTCTGTGTTTCATCGTCAATATGAAGGTCAGAGGGATACAGTAAATCTGAAGTGAAGCATCGGAATCTATAACTAGTGTCACAGGAATGGTTCAAAACGTAGACAGTAAGAAGGGTCAGTCTTCTTGTACTTAAGTCGGCATTGTGCCTTTTGTACTTAATACCGATGCAATATCTGTGTTTCATCGTCAATAAGAAGGTGCAAGGGATACCGTAAATCTGATGTGAAGCATCGGAATCTATAACTAGTGTCACAGGAATGGTTCAAAACGTAGCCAGTAAGAAGAGTCAGTCTTCTTGTACTTAAGTCGACATTGTGCCTTTTGTATTTAATTCCGAAGGTATTTCTGCATTTCGTCGCCAATTAGAAGGTCGAAAGGATACAGTAAACCTGAAGGGAAGCATCGGAATCAATAACTAATGTCACAGGAATGGTTCAAAACGTAGCCAGTAAGAAGAGTCAGTCTTCTTGTACTTAAGTCGGCATTGTGCCTTTTATATTTAATTCCGATGCAATTTCTGTGTTTCATCGTCAATATGAAGGTCAGAGGGATACCGTAAACCTGAAGTGAAACATCGGAATCTGTAACTAGTGTCACAGGAATGGTTCAAAACATAGTCAGTAAGAAGGGTCAGTCTTTTTGTACTTAAGTCGGCATTGTGCCTTTTGTATTTAATTGCGATGCAATTACTGTGTTTCATCGTCAATAAGAACGTCCAAGGGATACAGTAACCCTGAAGTGAAGCATCGGAATCTATAACTAGTGTCACAGGAATGGTCCAAAACATAGACGGTAGGAAGAGTCAGTCTTCTTGTACTTAAGTCGACATTGTTCCTTTTCTATTTAATTCCGATGCAATTTCTGTGTTTCATCGTCAATAAGAAGGTCCAAGGGATACAGTAAACCTGAAGTGAAGCATCGGAATCTATAACTAGTGTCACAGGAGTGGTTCAAAGCATAGACAGTAAGAAGAGTCAGTCTTCTTCTACTTAAGTAGGCATTGTGCCTTTTGTATTTAATTCCGATGCAATTACTGTGTTTCATCGTCAATAAGAAGGTCCAACGGATACAGTAAACATGAAGTGAAGCATCGGAATCTATAACTAGTGTCACAGGAATGGTTCAATACATAGACAGTAGGAAGAGTCAGTCTTCTTGTACTGAAGTCGGCATTGTGCCTTTTCTGTTTAATTCCGATGCAATATCTGTGTTTCATCGTCAATAAGAAGGTCAGAGGGATACAGTAAACCTGAAGTGAGGCATCGGAATTTATAACTAGTGTCACAGGAATGGTTCCAAACATAGTCAGTAAGAAGAGTTAGTCTTCTTGTACTTAAGTCGGCATTGTGCCTTTTCTATTTAATTCCGATGCAATTTCTGTGTTTCATCGTCAATAAGAAGGTCCAAGGGATAAAGTAAACATGAGGTGAATCATCGTAATCTATAACTAGTGTCACACGAATGGTTCAAAACGTAGTCAGTACGAAGAGTCAGTCTTCTTGTACTTAAGTCGGCATTGTGCCTTTTGTATTTAATTCCGATGCAATTTCTGTGTTTCATCGTCAATAAGAAGGTTAGAGGGATACAGTAAACCTGAAGTGAAGCATCGGAATCTATAACTAGTGTCACACGAATGGTTCAAAACGTAGTCAGTACGAAGAGTCAGTCTTCTTGTACTTAAGTCGGCATTGTGCCTTTTGTATTTAATTCCGATGCAATTTCTGTGTTTCATCGTCAATAAGAAGGTCAGAGGGATACAGTAAACCTGAAGTGAAGCATCGGATACTATAACTGGTGTCACAGGAGTGGTTCTAAACATAGACAGTATGAAGGGTCAGTCTTCTTGTACTTAAGCCGGCATTGTGCCTTTTGAATTTAATTCCGATGCAATATCTGTGTTTCATCGTCAATAAGAAGGTGCACGGGATACAGTAAACCTGAAGTGAAGCATTGGAATCTAAAACTAGTTTCACAGGAGTAGGTTAAAACATAGACAGTAAGAAGAGTCAGTCTTCTTGTACTTAAGTAGACATTGTGCCTTTTGTATTTAATTCCGATGCAATTTCTGTGTTTCATCGTCAATAAGAAGGTTAGAGGGATACAGTAAACCTGAAGTGAAGCATCGGAATCTATAACTAGTGTCACAGGAATGGTTCAAAACATAGAAAGTAAGAAGAGTCAGTACTCTTGTACTTACGTCGGCAATGTGCCTTTTGTATTTAATTCCGATGCATTATCTGTGTTTCATCGTCAATAAGAATGTCAGAGGGATACAGTAACCCTGAAGTGAAGCATCTGAATCTGTAACTAGCGTCACAGGAATGGTTCAAACAAAGACAGAAAGAACAGTCAGTCTTCTTGTACTTAAGTCGGCATTGTGCCTTTTCAATTTAATTCCGATGCAATTTCTGTGTTTCATCGTCAATAAGAAGGTCCAAGGGATACAGTAAACGTGAAGTGAATCATCGTAATCTATAACTAGTGTCACAGGAATGGTTCAAAACATAGACAGTAGGAAGAGTCAGTCTTCTTGTACTTAAGTCGGCATTGTACCTTTTCTATTTAATTCCGATGCAATTTCAGTGTTTCATCGTCAATAAGATTGTCAGAGGGATACAGTTACAATGAAGTGAAGCATCGGAATCTGTAACTAGCGTCACAGGAATGGTTCAAACATAGACAGAAAGAAGAGTCAATCTTCTTGTACTTAAGTCGGCATTGTGCCTTTTCTATTTAATTCCGATGCAATTTCTGTGTTTCATCGTCAATAAGAAGGTCCAAGGGATACAGTGAACCTGAAGTGAAGCATCGGAATCTGAAACTAGTGTCACAGGAATGGTTCCAAACATAGTCAGTAAGAAGAGTCAGTCTTCTTGTACTGAAGTCGGCATTGTGCCTTTTCTATTTAATTCCGATGCAATTTCTGTGTTTCATCGTCAATAAGAAGGTCAAAGGGATACAGTAAACCTGAAGTGAATCATCGTAATCTATAACTAGTGTCACAGGAATGGTTCAAAACATAGTCAGTACGAAGAGTCAGTCTTCTTGTACTTAAGTCGCCATTGTGCCTTTTGTACTTAATTCCGATGCATTTTCTGTGTTTCATCGTCATTAAGAAGGTCCAAGGGGTACAGTAAACCAGAAGTGAAGCATCGGAATCTATAACTAGTGTCACAGGAATGGTTCAATACATAGACAGTAGGAAGAGTCAGTCTTCTTGTACTGAAGTCGGCATTGTGCCTTTTCTGTTTAATTCCGATGCAATATCTGTGTTTCATCGTCAATAAGAAGGTCAGAGGGATACAGTAAACCTGAAGTGAAGCATTGGAATCTAAAACTAGTTTCACAGGAGTAGGACAAAGCATAGACAGCGAGAAGAGTCAGTCTTCTTGTACTTAAGTAGACATTGTGCTTTTGTATTTAATTCCGATGCAATTTCTGTGTTTCATCGTCAATAAGAAGGTTAGAGGGATACAGTAAACCTGAAGTGAAGCATCGGAATCTATTACTAGTGGCACAGGAATGGTTCAAAACAGTCAGTAAGAAGAGTCAATCGTCTTGTACTTAAGTCGGCATTGTGCCTTTTGTATTTAATTCCGATGCATTTTCCGTTATTCATCGTCAATAAGAAGGTCCAAGGGATACAGTAAACCTGAAGTGAAGCATCGGAATCTAAAACTAGTGTCACAGGAATGGTTCAAATAATAGACAGTAAGAGGAGTCAGTCTTCTTGTACTTAAGTCGGCAATGTGCCTTTTGTATTTAATTCCAAAGCAATTTCTGTATTTCGCCGCCAATAAGAAGGTCCAAAGGATACAGTAAACCTGAAGTGAAGCATCGGAATCTATAACTAGTGTCACAGGAATGGTTCAAAACAGTCAGTAAGATGAGTCAGTCTTCTTGTACATAAGTAGGCATTATGCCTTTTTTATTTAATTCCGATGCAATTTCTGTACTTCGTCGCCAATAAAAAAGGTCCAAAGGATACAGTAAACCTGAAGTGAAGCATCGGTATCTATAACTAATGTCACAGGAATCGTACAAATCATAGACAGTAGGAAGAGTCAGTCTTCTTGTACTTAAGTCGGCATTGTGCCTTTTGTATTGAATTCCCATGCAATTTCTGTGTTTCATCGTCAAAAAGAAGGTCAGAAGGATACAGTAAACCTGAAGTGAAGCATCGTAATCTTTAACTAGTGTCACAGGAATGGTTCAAAACATAGACAGTAGGAAGAGTCAGTCTTTTTGTACTTAAGTCGGCATTGTGCCTTTTGTATTTAATTCCGATGCAATTACTGTGTTTCATCGTCAATAAGAACGTCCAAGGGATACAGTAACCCTGAAGTGAAGCATCGGAATCTATAACTAGTGTCACAGGAATGGTCCAAAACATAGACAGTAGGAAGTGTCAGTGTTCTTGTACTTAAGTCGACATTGTACCCTTTCTATTTAATTCCGATGCAATTTCAGTGTTTCATCAGCAATAAGAATATTAGAGGGATACAGTAACCTTGAAGTGAAGCATCGGAATCTGTAACTGGCGTCACAGGAATGGTTCAAAACATAGACAGAAAGAAGAGTCAGTCTTCTTGTACTTCTGTCGGCATTGTTCCTTTTCTATTTAATTCCGATGCAATTTCTGTGTTTCATCGTCAATAAGAAGGTCCAAGGGATACAGTAAACCTGAAGTGAAGCATCGGAATCTATAACTAGTGTCACAGGAGTGGTTCAAAGCATAGACAGTAAGAAGAGTCATTCTTCTTGTACTTAAGTCGGCATTGTGCCTTTTGTACTTAATACCGATGCAATATCTGTGTTTCATCGTCAATAAGAAGGTGCAAGGGATACAGTAAATCTGAAGTGAAACATCGGAATCTATAACTAGTGTCACAGGAATGGTTCAAAACGTAGACAGTAAGAAGAGTCAGTCTTCTTGTACTTAAGGCGGCATTGTGCTTTTTATATTTAATTCCGATGCAATTTCTGTGTTTCATCGTCAATATGAAGGTCAGAGGAATACAGTAAACCTGAAGTGAAGCATCGGAATCTATAACTAGTGTCACAGAAATGGATCAAAATAGTCAGTAAGAAGAGTCAATCTTCTTGTACTTAAGACGGCATTGTGCCTTTTGCATTTAATTCCGTTGCATTATCTGTGTTTCATCGTCAATAATAAGGTCCAAAGGATACAGTAAACCTGAAGTGAAGCATCGGAATCTATAACTAATGTCACAGGAATCGTTCAAAACATAGACTGTAGGAAGGGTCAGTCTTCTTGTTCTTAAGTCGGCATTGTGCCTTTTCTATTTAATTCCGATGCAATTTCTGTGTTTCATCGTCAATAAGAACGTCCAAGGGATACAGTAAACCTGAAGTGAAGCATCGCAGTCTATAACTAGTATCACAGGAATGGTTCAAAACATAGACAGTAGGAAGAGTCAGTTTTCTTGTACTTAAGACGGCATTGTGCCTTTTCTATTTAATTCCGATGCAATTTCAGTGTTTCTTCGTCAATAAGAATGTCAGAGGATTACAGTAACCCTGAAGTGAAGCATCGGAATCTGTAACTAGCGTCACAGGAATGGTTCAGAACATAGACAGAAAGAAGAGTCAGTCTTCTTGTACTTCAGTCGGCATTGTTCCTTTTCTATTTTATTCCGATGCAATTTCTGTGTTTCATCGTCAATAAGAAGGTCCAAGGGATACAGTAAACCAGAAGTGAAGCATCGGAATCTATAACTAGTGTCACAGGAGTGGTTCAAAGCATAGACAGTAAGAAGAGTCAGTCTTCTTGTACTTAAGTCGGCATTGTGCCTTTTGTACTTAATACCGATGCAATATCTGTGTTTCATCGTCAATAAGAAGGTGCAAGGGATACAGTAAATCTGAAGTGAAGCATCGGAATCTATAACTAGTGTCACAGGAATGGTTCAAAACGTAGACAGTAAGAAGGGTCAGTCTTCTTGTACTTAAGTCGGCATTGTGCCTTTTGTACTTAATACCGATGCAATATCTGTGTTTCATCGTCAATAAGAAGGTGCAAGGGATACAGTAGATCTGAAGTGAAGCATCGGAATCTATAACTAGTGTCACAGGAATGGTTCAAAACATAGTCAGTAAGAAGAGTCAGTCTTCTTGTACTTAAGTCGGCATTGTGCCTTTTGTGTTTAATTCCGATGCAATTTCTGAGTTTCATCGTCAAAAAGAAGGTCAGAGGGATACAGTAAACCTGAAGTGAAGTATCGGAATCTACAACAAGTGTCACAGGAATGGTTCAAAACAGTCAGTAAGATGAGTCAGTCTTCTTGTACATAAGTAGGCATTATGCCTTTTTTATTTTATTCCGATGCAATTTCTGTACTTCGTCGCCAATAAAAAAGGTCCAAAGGATACAGTAAACCTGAAGTGAAGCATCGGTATCTATAACTAATGTCACAGGAATCGTTCAAATCATAGACAGTAGGAAGAGTCAGTCTTCTTGTACTTAAGTCGGCATTGTGCCTTTTGTATTGAATTCCCATGCAATTTCTGTGTTTCATCGTCAATAAGAAGGTGCAAGGGATACAGTAAACCTGAAGTGAAGCATTGGAATCTAAAACTAGTTTCACAGGAGTAGGTTAAAACATAGACAGTAAGAAGAGTCAGTCTTCTTGTACTCAAGTAGACATTGTGCCTTTTGTATTTAATTCCGATGCAATTTCTGTGTTTCATCGTCAATAAGAAGGTTAGAGGGATACAGTAAACCTGAAGTGAAGCATCGGAATCTATAACTAGTGTCACAGGAATGGTTCAAAGCATAGAAAGTAAGAAGAGTCAGTCCTCTTGTACTTAAGTCGGCAATGTGCCTTTTGTATTTAATTCCGATGCACTATCTGTGTTTCATCGTCAATAAGAATGTCAGAGGGATACAGTAACCCTGAAGTGAAGCATCTGAATCTGTAACTAGCGTCACAGGAATGGTTCAAACAATGACAGAAAGAACAGTCAGTCTTCTTGTACTTAAGTCGGCATTGTGCCTTTTCAATTTAATTCCGATGCAATTTCTGTGTTTCATCGTCAATAAGAAGGTTAGAGGGATACAGTAAACCTGAAGTGAAGCATCGGAATCTATAACTAGTGGCACAGGAATGGTTCAAAACAGTCAGTAAGAAGAGTCAATCGTCTTGTACTTAAGTCGGCATTGTGCCTTTTGTATTTAATTCCGATGCATTTTCTGTTATTCATCGTCAATAAGAAGGTCCAAGGGATACAGTAAACCTGAAGTGAAACATCGGAATCTAAAACTAGTGTCACAGGAATGGTTCAAATAATAGACAGTAAGAAGAGTCAGTCTTCTTGTACTTAAGTCGGCAATGTGCCTTTTGTATTTAATTCCAATGCAATTTCTGTATTTCGCCGCCAATAAGAAGGTCCAAAGGATACAGTAAACCTGAAGTGAAGCATCGGAATCTATAACTAGTGTCACAGGAATGGTTCAAAACAGTCAGTAAGATGAGTCAGTCTTCTTGTACATAAGTAGGTATTATGCCTTTTTTATTTAATTCCGATGCAATTTCTGTACCTCGTCGCCAATAAAAAAGGTCCAAAGGATACAGTAAACCTGAAGTGAAGCATCGGTATCTATAACTAATGTCACAGGAATCGTTCAAATCATAGACAGTAGGAAGAGTCAGTCTTCTTGTACTTAAGTCGGCATTGTGCCTTTTGTATTGAATTCCCATGCAATTTCTGTGTTTCATCGTCAAAAAGAAGGTCAGAAGGATACAGTAAACCTGAAGTGAAGCATCGTAATCTGTAACTAGTGTCACAGGAATGGTTCAAAACATAGACAGTAGGAAGAGTCAGTCTTCTTGTACTTAAGTCGGCATTGTGCCTTTTGTATTTAATTCCGATGCAATTACTGTGTTTCATCGTCAATAAGAACGTCCAAGGGATACAGTAACCCTGAAGTGAAGCATCGGAATCTATAACTAGTGTCACAGGAATGGTTCAAAACATAGACAGTAGGAAGAGTCAGTCTTCTTGTACTTAAGTCGGCATTGTACCTTTTCTATTTAATTCCGATGCAATTTCAGTGTTTCATCAGCAATAAGAATGTTAGAGGGATACAGTAACCTTGAAGTGAAGCATCGGAATCTGTAACTAGCGTCACAGGAATGGTTCAAAACATAGACAGAAAGAAGAGTCAGTCTTCTTGTACTTCTGTCGGCATTGTTCCTTTTTTATTTAATTCCGATGCAATTTCTGTGTTTCATCGTCAATAAGAAGGTCCAAGGGATACAGTAAACCTGAAGTGAAGCATCGGAATCTATAACTAGTGTCACAGGAGTGGTTCAAAGCATAGACAGTAAGAAGAGTCATTCTTCTTGTACTTAAGTCGGCATTGTGCCTTTTGTACTTAATACCGATGCAATATCTGTGTTTCATCGTCAATAAGAAGGTGCAAGGGATACAGTAAATCTGAAGTGAAACATCGGAATCTATAACTAGTGTCACAGGAATGGTTCAAAACGTAGACAGTAAGAAGAGTCAGTCTTCTTGTACTTAAGTCGGCATTGTGCTTTTTATATTTAATTCCGATGCAATTTCTGTGTTTCATCGTCAACATGAAGGTCAGAGGGATACAGTAAACCTGAAGTGAAGCATCGGAATCTATAACTAGTGTCACAGAAATGGATCAAAATAGTCAGTAAGAAGAGTCAATCTTCTTGTACTTAAGACGGCTTTGTGCCTTTTGTATTTAATTCCGTTGCATTTTCTGTGTTTCATCGTCAATAATAAGGTCCAAAGGATACAGTAAACCTGAAGTGAAGCATCGGAATCTATAACTAATGTCACAGGAATCGTTCAAAACATAGACTGTAGGAAGGGTCAGTCTTCTTGTTCTTAAGTCGGCATTGTGCCTTTTCTATTTAATTCCGATGCAATTTCGGTGTTTCATCGTCAATAAGAACGTCCAAGGGATACAGTAAACCTGAAGTGAAGCATCGGAGTCTATAACTAGTGTCACAGGAATGGTTCAAAACATAGACAGTAGGAAGAGTCAGTCTTCTTGTACTTAAGTCGGCATTGTGCCTTTTCTATTTAATTCCGATGCAATTTCAGTGTTTCTTCGCCAATAAGAATGTCAGAGGTATACAGTAACCCTGAAGTGAAGCATCGGAATCTGTAACTAGCGTCACAGGAATGGTTCAGAACATTGACAGAAAGAAGAGTCAGTCTTCTTGTACTTCAGTCGGCATTGTTCCTTTTCTATTTAATTCCGATGCAATTTCTGTGTTTCATCGTCAATAAGAAGGTCCAAGGGATACAGTAAACCTGAAGTGAAGCATCGGAATCTATAACTAGTGTCACAGGAGTGGTTCAAAGCATAGACAGTAAGAAGAGTCAGTCTTCTTGTACTTAAGTCGGCATTGTGCCTTTTGTACTTAATACCGATGCAATATCTGTGTTTCATCGTCAATAAGAAGGTGCAAGGGATACAGTAAATCTGAAGTGAAGCATCGGAATCTATAACTAGTGTCACAGGAATGGTTCAAAACGTAGACAGTAAGAAGGGTCAGTCTTCTTGTACTTAAGTCGGCTTTGTGCCTTTTGTACTTAATACCGATGCAATATCTGTGTTTCATCGTCAATAAGAAGGTGCAAGGGATACCGTACATCTGATGTGAAGCATCGGAATCTATAACTAGTGTCACAGGAATGGTTCAAAACGTAGCCAGTAAGAAGAGTCAGTCTTCTTGTACTTAAGTCGACATTGTGCCTTTTGTATTTAATTCCGAAGGTATTTCTGCATTTCGTCGCCAATTAGAAGGTCGAAAGGATACAGTAAACCTGAAGGGAAGCATCGGAATCAATAACTAATGTCACAGGAATGGTTCAAAACGTAGCCAGTAAGAAGAGTCAGTCTTCTTGTACTTAAGTCGGCATTGTGCCTTTTATATTTAATTCCGATGCAATTTCTGTGTTTCATCGTCAATATGAAGGTCAGAGGGATACCGTAAACCTGAAGTGAAGCATCGGAATCTGTAACTAGTGTCACAGGAATGGTTCAAAACATAGTCAGTAAGAAGGGTCAGTCTTCTTGTACTTAAGTCGGCATTGTGCCTTTTGTGTTTAATTCCGATGCAATTTCTGAGTTTCATCGTCAAAAAGAAGGTCAGAGGGATACAGTAAACCTGAAGTGAAGTATCGGAATCTATAACAAGTGTCACAGGAATGGTTCAAAACAGTCAGTAAGAAGAGTCAGTCTTCTTGCACTTAAGTCGGCATTGTGCCTTTTGTATTTAATTCCGAAGCTATTTCTGCATTTCGTCGCCAATTAGAAGGTCCAAAGGATACAGTAAACCTGAAGTGAAGCATCGGAATCTATAACTAGTGTCACAGGAATGGTCCAAAACATAGACAGTAGGAAGAGTCAGTCTTCTTGTACTTAAGTCGGCATTGTACCTTTTCTATTTAATTCCGATGCAATTTCAGTGTTTCGTCGTCAATAAGAATGTTAGAGGGATACAGTAACCCTGAAGTGAAGCATCGGAATCTGTAACTCGCGTCACAGGAATGGTTCAAAATATAGACAGAATGAAGAGTCAGTCTTCTTGTACTTCAGTCGGCATTGTTCCTTTTCTATTTAATTCCGATGCAATTTCTGTGTTTCATCGTCAATAAGAAGGTCCAAGGGATACAGTAAATCTGAAGTGAAGCATCGGAATCTATAACTAGTGTCACAGGAATGGTTCAAATCGTAGACAGTAAGAAGAGTCAGTCTTCTTGTACTTACGTCGGCATTGTGCTTTTTATATTTAATTCCGATGCAATTTTTGTGTTTCATCGTCAATATGAAGGTCAGAGGGATACAGTAAACCTGAAGTGAAGCATCGGAATCTATAACTAGTGTCACAGAAATGGATCAAAATAGTCAGTAAGAAGAGTCAATCTTCTTGTACTTAAGACGGCATTGTGCCTTTTGTATTTAATTCCGTTGCATTTTCTGTGTTTCATCGTCAATAAGAAGGTCCAAAGGATACAGTAAACCTGAAGTGAAGCATCGGAATCTATAACTAATGTCACAGGAATCGTTCAAAACATAGACAGTAGGAAGAGTCAGTCTTCTTGTACTTAAGTCGGCATTGTGCATTTTGTGTTTAATTCCGATGCAATTTCTGCGTTTCATCGTCAAAAAGAAGGTCAGAGGGATACAGTAAACCTGAAGTGAAGCATCGGAATCTATAACAAGTGTCACAGGAATGGTTCAAAACAGTCAGTAAGAAGAGTCTGTCTTCTTGTACTTAAGTCGGCACTGTGCCTTTTGTATTTAATTCCGATGCATTTTCTGTATTCCTCGTCAATAAGAAGGTCCAAAGGATACAGTAAACCTGAAGTGAGGCATCGGAATCTATAACTAATGTCACAGGAATCGTTCAAACCATAGACAGTAGGAAGAGTCAGTCTTCTTGTACTTAAGTCGGCATTGTGCCTTTTGTGTTTAATTCCGATGCAATTTCTGAGTTTCATCGTCAAAAAGAAGGTCAGAGGGATACAGTAAACCTGAAGTGAAGTATCGGAATCTATAAGAAGTGTCACAGGAATGGTTCAAAGCAGTCAGTAAGAAGAGTCAGTCTTCTTGTACTTAAGTCGGCATTGTGCCTTTTGTATTTAATTCCGAAGCTATTTCTGCATTTCGTCGCTAATTAGAAGGTCCAAGGGATACAGTAAACCTGAAGTGAAGCATCGGAATCTATAACTAGTGTCACAGGAATGGTTCAAAACATAGACAGTAGGAAGAGTCAGTCTTCTTGTACTTAAGTCGGCATTGTGCCTTTTCTATTTAATTCCGATGATATTTCAGTGTTTCATCGTCAATAAGAATGTCAGAGGTATACAGTAACCCTGAAGTGAAGCATCGGAATCTGTAACTAGCGTCACAGGAATGGTTCAAAACAAAGACAGAATGAAGAGTCAGTCTTCTTGTACTTCAGTCGGCATTGTTCCTTTTCTATTTAATTCCGATGCAATGTCTGTGTTTCATCGTCAATAAGAAGGTCCAAGGGATACAGTAAACCTGAAGTGAAGCATCGGACTCTATAACTAGTGTCACAGGAGTGGTTCAAAGCATAGACAGTAAGAAGAGTCAGTCTTCTTCTACTTAAGTCGGCATTGTGCCTTTTGTACTTAATACCGATGCAATATCTGTGTTTCATCGTCAATAAGAAGGTGCAAGGGATACAGTAAATCAGAAGAGAAGCATCGGAATCTATAACTAGTGTCACAGGAATGGTTCATAACGTAGACAGTAAGAAGGGTCAGTCTTCTTGTACTTAACTCGGCATTGTGCCTTTTGTACTTAATACCGATGCAATATCTGTGTTTCATCGTCAATAAGAAGGTGCAAGGGATACAGTAAATCTGATGTGAAGCATCGGAATCTATAACTAGTGTCACAGGAATGGTTCAAAACGTAGCCAGTAAGAAGAGTCAGTCTTCTTGTACTTAAGTCGGCATTGTGCCTTTTATATTTAATTCCGATGCAATTTCTGTGTTTCATCCACAATATGAAGGTCAGAGGCATACAGTAAACCTGAAGTGAAGCATCGGAATCTATAAGTAGTGTCACAGGAATGGATCAAAACAGTCAGTAAGAAGAGTCCATCTTCTTGTACTTAAGACGGCATTGTGCCTTTTGTATTTAATTCCGATGCATTTTCTGTGTTTCATCGTCAATAAGAAGGTCCAAAGGATACAGTAAACCTGAAGTGACGCATCGGAATCTATAACTAATGTCACAGGAATCGTTCAAACCATAGACAGCAGGAAGAGTCAGTCTTCTTGTACTTAAGTCGGCATTGTGCCTTTTGTGTTTAATTCCGATGCAATTTCTGAGTTTCATCGTCAAAAAGAAGGTCAGAGGGATACAGTAAACCTGAAGTGAAGTATCGGAATCTATAACAAGTGTCACAGGAATGGTTCAAAACAGTCAGTAAGAAGAGTCAGTCTTCTTGTACTTAAGTCGGCATTGTGCCTTTTGTATTTAATTCCGAAGCTATTTCTGCATTTCGTCGCCAATTAGAAGGTCCAAAGGATACAGTAAACCTGAAGGGAAGCATCGGAATCAATAACTAATGTCACAGGAATCGTTCAAAGCATAGACAGTAGGAAGAGTCTGACTTCTTGTTCTTAAGTCGGCATTGTGCCTTTTGTATTTAATTCCGATGCAATATCTGTGTTTCATCTTTAAAAGAAGGTCAGAGGGATACCGTAAACCTGAAGTGAAGCATCGGAATCTGTAACTAGTGTCACAGGAATGGTTCAAAACATAGTCAGTAAGAAGGGTCAGTCTTCTTGTTCTTAAGTCGGCATTGTGCCTTTTCTATTTGATTCCGATGCAACTTCTGTGTCTCATCGTCAATAAGAACGTCCAAGGGATACAGTAAACCTGAAGTAAAGCATTGGAATCTATAACTAGTGTCACAGGAATGGTTCAAAACATAGATAGTAGGAAGAGTCAGTCTTCTTGTACTTAAGTCGGCATTGTGCCTCTTCTATTTAATTCCGATGCAGTTTCGGTGTTTCATCGTCAATAAGAATGTCAGAGGTATACAGTAACCCTGAAGTGAAGCACCGGAATCTGTAACTAGCGTCACAGGAATGGTTCAAAACGTAGACAGAAAGAAGAGTCAGTCTTCTTGTACTTAAGTCGGCATTGTGCCATTTGTATTTAATTCCGTTGCAATTTCTGTGTTTCATCGTCAATAAGAGGGTCCAAGGTATACAGTAAACCTGAAGTGAAGCATCGGAATCTATGACTAGTGTCACAGGAATGGTTCAAATAATAGACAGTAAGAAGAGTCAGTCTTCTTGTACTTAAGTCGGCTATGTGCCTTTTGTATTTAATTCCAATGCAATTTCTGTATTTCGCCGCCAATAAGAAGGTCCAAAGGATACAGTAAACCTGAAGCGAAGCATCGGAATCTATAACTAGTGTCACAGGAATGGTTCAAAACAGTCAGTAAGATGAGTCAGTCTCTTGTACATAAGTCGGCATTGTGCCTTTTGTATTTAATTCCGATGCAATTTCTGTACTTCGTCGCCAATAAGAAGGTCCAAAGGATACAGTAAACCTGAAGTGAAGCATCGGAATCTATAACTAAAGTCACAGGAATCGTTCAAAACATAGACAGTAGGAGGAGTCAGTTTTCTTGTACTTAAGTCGCCATTGTGCCTTTTGTATTGAATTGCGATGCAATTTCTGTGTTTCATCGTCAAAAAGAAGGTCAGAAGGATACAGTAAACCTGAAGTGAAGCATCGTAATCTGTAACTAGTGTCAGAGGAATGGTTCAAAACATAGACAGTAGGAAGAGTCAGTCTTTTTGTACTTAAGTCGGCATTGTGCCTTTTGTATTTAATTCCGATGCAATTACTGTGTTTCATCGTCAATAAGAACGTCCAAGGGATACAGTAACCCTGAAGTGAAGCATCGGAATCTATAACTAGTGTCACAGGAATGGTTCAAAACATAGACAGAAGGAAGAGTCAGTCTTCTTGTACTTATGTCGGCATTGTACCTTTCCTATTTAATTCCGATGCAATTTCAGTGTTTCATCGTCAATAAGAACGTTAGAGGGATACATTAACCCTGAAGTGAAGCATCGGAATCTCTAACTAGCGTCACAGGAATGGTTCAAAACATAGACAGAAAGAAGGGTCAGTCTGCTTGTACTTAAGTCGGCATTGTGCCTTTTGTATTTAATTCCGATGCAAATTCTGTGTTTCATCGTTAAAAGAAGGTCAGAGGGATACCGTAAACCTGAAGTGAAGCATCGGAATCTGTAACTAGTGTCACAGGAATGGTTCAAAACATAGTCAGTAAGAAGGGTCGGTCTTCTTGTTCTTAAGTCGGCATTGTGCCTTTTCCATTTAATTCCGATGCAATTTCTGTGTTTCATCGTCAATAAGAACGTCCAAGGGATACAGTAAACCTGAAGTGAAGCATGGGAATCTATAACTAGTGTCACAGGAATGGTTCAAAACATAGACAGTAGGAAGAGTCAGTCTTCTTGTACTTAAGTCGGCATTGTGCCTTTTCTATTTAATTCCGATGCAATTTCTGTGTTTCATCGTCAATATGAAGGTCAGAGGGATACAGTAAACCTGAAGTGAAGCCTCGGAATCTATAACTAGTGTCACAGGAATGGATCAAAGCAGTCAGTAAGAAGAGTCAATCTTTTTGTACTTAAAACAGCATTGTACCTTTTGTATATAGTTCCGATGCATTTTCTGTGTTTCATCGTCAATAAGAAGGTCCAAAGGATACAGTAAACCTGAAGTGAAGCATCGGAATCTATAACTAATGTCACAGGAATCGTTCAAAACATAGACAGTAGGAAGAGTCAGTCTTCTTGTACTTAAGTCGGCATTGTGCCTTTTGTGTTTAATTCCGATGCAATTTCTGCGTTTCATCGTCAAAAAGAAGTTCAGAGGCATACAGTAAACCTGAAGTGAAGCATCGGAATCTACAACAAGTGTCACAGGAATGGTTCAAAACAGTCAGTAAGAAGAGTCAGTCTTCTTGTACTTAAGTCGGCATTGTGCCTTTTGTTTTTAATTCCGAAGCTGTTTCTGCATTTCGTCGCCAATTAGAAGATCCAAAGGATACAGTAAACCTGAAGTGAAGCATCGGAATCAATAACTAATGTCACAGGAATCGTTCAAAGCATAGACAATAGGAAGAGTCAGTCTTCTTGTTCTTAAGTCGGCATTGTGCCTTTTGTATTTATTTCCGATGCAATATCTGTGTTTCATCGTTAAAAGAAGGTCAGAGGGATACCGTAAACCAGAAGTGAAGCATCGGAATCTGTAACTAGTGTCACAGGAATGGTTCAAAACATAGTCAGTAAGAAGGGTCAGTCTTCTTGTTCTTAAGTCGGCATTGTGCCTTTTCTATTTAATTCCGATGCAATTTCTGTGTTTCATCGTCAATAAGAACGTCCAAGGGATACAGTAAACCTGAAGTGAAGCATCGGAATCTATAACAAGTGTCACACGAATGGTTCAAAACATTAACAGTAGGAAGAGTCAGTCTTCTTGTACTTAAGCCGGCATTGTGCCTTTTCTATTTAATTCCGATGCAATTTCAGTGTTGCATCGTCAATAAGAATGTCAGAGGTATACAGTAACCCTGAAGTGAAGCATCGGAATCTGTAACTAGCGTCACAGGAATGGTTCAAAACATAGTCAGTAAGTAGAGTCAGTCTTCTTGTACTTAAGTCGGCATTGTGCCTTTTCTATTTAATTCCGATGCAATTTCTGCGTTTCATCGTCAATAAGAAGGTCCAAGGGATACAGTAATCCTGATGTGAATCATCGTAATCTATAACTAGTGTCACAGGAATGGTTCAAAACATAGTCAGTACAAGATTCAGTCTTGTTGTACTTAAGTCGGCATTGTGCCTTTTGTATTTAATTCCGATGCAATTTCTGTGTTTCATCGCCAATAAGAAGGTCAAAGGCATACAGTAAACCTGAAGTGAAGCATCGGAATCTATAACAAGTGTCACAGGTATGGTTCAAAACAGTCAGTAAGAAGAGTCAGTCGTCTTGTACTTAAGTCGGCATTGTGCCTTTTGTATTTAATTCCGATGCAATTTCAGTGTTTCATCGTCAATAAGAAGGTCAGAGGGATACAGTAAACCTGAAGTGAAGCATCGGAATCTATAACAAGTGTCACAGGAATGGTTCAAAACATAGACTGTAGGAAGAGTCAGCCTTCTTGTACTTAAGTCGGCATTGTGCCTCTTCTATTTATTTCCGATGCACTATCTGTGTTCCATCGTCAATAAGAAGATCCAAGGGATACAGTAAACCTGAAATGAAGCATCGGAATCTATAACTAGTGTCACAGGAATGGTTCAAAACATAAACAGTTGGAAGAGTCAGTCCTCTTGTACTTAAGTCGGCATTGTGCCTTTTGCATTAAATTAAGATGCAATATTTGTGTTTCATCGTCAACAAGAATGTCCAAGGGATACAATAAACCTGAAGTGAAGCATCGGAATCTGTAACTAGCGTCTCATTAATGGTTCAAAACATAGTCAGTAAGAAGAGTCAGTCTTCTTGTACTTAAGTCGGCATTGTGCCATTTCTATTTAATTCCGATGCAATTTCGTGTTTCATCGTCAATAAGAACGTCCAAGGGATACAGTAAACCTGAAGTGAAGCATCGGAATCCATAACAAGTGTCACAGGTATGGTTCAAAACAGTCAGTAAGAAGAGTCAGTCTTCTTGTACTTAAGTCGGCATTGTGCCTTTTGTATTTAATTCCGATGCAATTTCTGTGTTTCATCGTCAATAAGAAGGTCAGAGCGATACAGTAAACCTGAAGTGAAGCATCGGAATCTATAACTAGTGTCACAGGAATGGTTCAAAACATAGACAGTAGGATGAGTCAGTCCTCTTGTACTTAAGTCGGCATTGTGCCTTTTGTATTTATTTAAGATGCAATATCTGTGTTTCATCGTCAACAAGAAGGTCCAAGGGATACAGTAAACCTGAAGTGAAGCATCGGAATCTGTAACTAGCGTCACATTAATGGTTAAAAACATAGTCAGTAAGAAGTGTCAGTCTTCTTGTACTTAAGTAGGCATTGTGAATTTTCTATTTAATTCCGATGCAATTTCGTGTTTCATCGTCAATAAGAACGTCCAAAGGATACAGTAAACCTGAAGTGAAGCATCGTAATCTATAACTAGTGTCAGAGGAATTGTTCAAATCATAGACAGTAGGAGTAGTCAGTCTTCTTGTACTTAAGTCGGCATTGTGCCTTTTCTATTCAATTCCGATGCTATTTCTGTGTTTCATCGTCAATAAGAACGTCCAAGGGATACAGTAAACCTGAAGTGAAGCATCTTAATCTATAACTAGTGTCACAGGAATGGTTCAAAACATTGACAGTAGGAAGAGTCAGTCTTCTTGTACTTAAGTCGGCATTGTGCCTTTTCTATTTAATTCCGATGCAATTTCAGTGTTGCATCGTCAATAAGAATGTCAGAGGTATACAGTAACCCTGAAGTGAAGCATCGGAATCTGTAACTAGCGTCACAGGAATGGATCAAAACATAGTCAGTAAGAAGAGTCAGTCTTCTTGTACTTAAGTCGGCATTGTGCCTTTTCTATTTAATTCCGATGCAATTTCTGCGTTTCATCGTCAATAAGAAGGTCCAAGGGATACAGTAATCCTGATGTGTATCATCGTAATCTATAACTAGTGTCACAGGAATGGTTCAAAACATAGTCAGTACGAAGATTCAGTCTTCTTGTACTTAAGTCGGCATTGTGCCTTTTGTATTTAATTCCGATGCAATTTCTGTGTTTCATCGTCAATAAGAAGGTCAGAGGGATACAGTAAACCTGAAGTGAAGCATCGGAATCTATAACTAGTGTCACAGGAATGGTTCAAAACATAGACTGTAGGAAGAGTCAGCCTTCTTGTACTTAAGTCGGCATTGTGCCTCTTCTATTTATTTCCGATGCACTATCTGTGTCCCATCGTCAATAAGAAGATCCAAGGGATACAGTAAACCTGAAATGAAGCATCGGAATCTATAACTAGTGTCACAGGAATGGTTCAAAACATAGACAGTTGGAAGAGTCAGTCCTCTTGTACTTAAGTCGGCATTGTGAATTTTGCATTTAATTAAGATGCAATATCTGTGTTTCATCGTCAACAAGAATGTCCAAGGGATACAATAAACCTGAAGTGAAGCATCGGAATCTGTAACTAGCGTCTCATTAATGGTTCAAAACATAGTCAGTAAGGAGAGTCAGTCTTCTTGTACTTAAGTCGGCATTGTGCCATTTCCATTTAATTCCGATGTAATTTCGTGTTTCATCGTCAATAAGAACGTCCAAGGGATACAGTAAACCTTAAGTGAAGCATCGGAATCTATAACTAGTGTCACAGGAATGGTTCAAATCGTAGACAGTAGGAAGAGTCAGTCATCTTGTACTTAAGTCGGCATTGTGCCTTTTCTATTTAATTCCGATGCAATTTCTGTGTTTCATCGTCGATAAGAAGGTCTGAGGTATACAGTAAACATGAAGTGAAGCATCGGAATCCATATCTAGTGTCACAGTAATGGTTCCAAACATAGACAGTAAGAAGAGTCAGCCTTCTAGTACTTAAGTCGGCATTGTGCCTTTTCTATTCAATTCCGATGCAATTTCTGTGTTTCATCGTCAATAAAAAGGTCCAAGGGATACAGTAATCCTGAAGTGAATCATCGTAATCTATAACTAGTGTCACAGGAATGGTTCAAAACATAGTCAGGACGAAGATTCAGTCTTCTTGTACTTAAGTCGGCAATGTGCCTTTTATATTTAATTCCGATGCAATTTCTGTGTTTCATCGTCAATAAGAAGGTCAGAGGGATACAGTAAACCTGAAGTGAAGCATCGGAATCTATAACAAGTGTCACAGGTATGGTTCAAAACAGTCAGTAAGAAGAGTCAGTCTTCTTGTACTTAAGTCTGCATTGTGCCTTTTGTATTTAATTCCGATGCAATTTCTGTGTTTCATCGTCAATAAGAAGGTCAGAGCGATACAGTAAACCTGAAGTGAAGCATCGGAATCTATAACTAGTGTCACAGGAATGGTTCAAAACATAGACAGTAGGATGAGTCAGTCCTCTTGTACTTAAGTCGGCATTGTGCCTTTTGTATTTAATTAAGATGCAATATCTGTGCTTCATCGTCAACAAGAAGGTTTAAGGGATACAGTAAACCTGAAGTGAAGCATCGGAATCTGTAACTAGCGTCACATTAATGGTTAAAAACATAGTCAGTAAGAAGTGTCAGTCTTCTTGTACTTAAGTCCGCATTGTGAATTTTCTATTTAATTCCGATGCAATTTCGTGTTTCATCGTCAATAAGAACGTCCAAAGGATACACTAAACCTGAAGTGAAGCATCGTAATCTATAACTAGTGTCAAAGGAATTGTTCAAATCATAGACAGTAGGAAGAGTCAGTCTTCTTGTACTTAAGTCGGCATTGTGCCTTTTCTATTCAATTCCGATGCTATTTCAGTGTTTCATCGTCAATAAGAATGTCAGAGGGATACACTAACCCTGAAGTGAAGCATCGGAATCTGTAACTAGCGTCACAGGAATGGTTCAAAACATAGCCAGAACGAAGAGTCAGTCTTCTTGTACTTAAGTCGGCATTGTGCCTTTTGTATTTAATTCCGATGCAATTTCTGTGTTTCATCGTCAAAAAGATGGTCAGAGGGATACAGTAAACCTGAAGTGAAGCATCGGAATCTGTAACTACCGTCACAGGAATGGTTCAAAACATAGACAGCAAGAAGAGTCAGTCTTATTTTACTTAAGTCGGCATTGTGCCTTTTTTATTTAATTCCGATGCAATTTCTGTGTTTCATCGTCAATAAGAATGTCAGAGGGATACAGTAAACCTGAAGTGAGGCATCGGAATCTATAACTAGTGTCACAGGAATGGTTCCAAACATAGTCAGTAAGAAGAGTCTGTCTTCTTGTACTTAAGTCGGCATTGTGCCTTTTGTATTTAATATCAATGCAATTTCTGTGTTTCATCGTCAAAAAGAAGGTCAGAGGGATACTGTAAACCTGACGTGAAGCATCTGAATCTATAACAAGTGTCACAGGAATGGTTCAAAACAGTCAGTAAGAAGAGTCAGTCTTCTTGTACTTAAGTCGGCATTGTGCTTTTTGTATTTAATTCCGAAGCTATTTCTGCATTTCGTAGCCAATTAGAAGGTCCAAAGGATACAGTAAACCTAAAGTGAAGCATCGGAATCAATAACTAATGTCACAGGAATGGTTCAAAACATATTCAGTAAGAAGAGTCAGTCTTCTTGTACTGAAGTCGGCATTGTGCCTTTCGTATTTAATTCCGATGCAATATCTGTGTTTCATCATCAATAAGAAGGTGCAAGGGATACATTAAACCTGAAGTGAAGCATCGGAATCTATAACTATTGTCACAGGAATGGTTCGAAACAGTCAGTAAGAAGAGTCAGTCTTCTTGTACATAAATCGGCATTGTGCCTTTTGTATTTAATTCCGATGCAATTTCTGTACTTCGTCGGCAATAAGAAGGTCCAAAGGATACAGTAAACCTGAAGTGAAGCATCGGTATCTATAACTATTGTCACAGGAATTGTTCAAAACATAGACAGTAGGAAGAGTCAGTCTTCTTGTACTTAAGTCGGCATTGTGCCTTTTGTATTTAATACCGATGCAATTTCTGTATTTCATCGTCAAAAAGAAGGTCGGAAGGATACAGTAAACCTGAAGTGAAGCATCGGAATCTGTAACAAGTGACACAAGAATGGTTCAAAACATAGACAGTAGGAAGAGTCAGTCTTTTTAAACTTAAGTCGGCATTGTGCCTTTTTTATTTAATTCCGATTCAATTACTGTGTTTCATCGTCAATAAGAACGTCCAAGAGATACAGTAACGCTGAAGTGAAGCATCGGATTCTGTAACTAGCGTCACAGGAATGGTTCAAAACATAGTCAGTAAGAAGAGTCAGTCTCCTTGTACTGAAGTCGGCATTGTGCCTTTTGTATTTAATTCCGATGCAATATCTGTGTTTCATCGTCAATAAGAAGGTGCAAGGGATACATTAAACCTGAAGTGAAGCATCGGAATCTATAACTAGTGTCACAGGAATGGTTCAAAACATAGACAGTAGGAAGAGTCAGTCTTCTTGTACTTAAGTCGGCATTGTGCCTTTGGTATTGAATTCCGATGCAATTTCCGTGCTTCATCGTCAGTAAGAAGGTCAGAGGGATTCAGTATACCTGAAGTGAAGCATCGGAATCTATAACTAGTGTCACAGGAATGGTTCGAAACAGTCAGTAAGAAGAGTCAGTCTTCTTGTACATAAGTCGGCATTGTGCCTTTTGTATTTAATTCCGATGCAATTTCTGTACTTCGTCGCCAATAAGAAGGTCCAAAGGATACAGTAAACCTGAAGTGAAGCCTCGGAATCTATAACTAGTGTCACAGGAATGGTTCAAAACATAGACACTAGGAAGAGTCAGTCTTATAGTACTTAAGTCGTCATTGTGCCTTTTCTATTTAATTCCGCTGCAATTTCAGTGTTTCATCGTCAATAAGAATGTCAGAGGGATACAGTAACCCTGAAGTGCAGCATCGGAATCTGTAACTAGCGTCACAGGAATGGTTCAAAACATAGGCAGAAAGAGGAGTCAGTCTTCTTGTACTAAAGTCGGCATTGTGCCTTTTCCATTTAATTCCGATGCAATTTCTATGTTTCATCGTCAATAAGAAGGTCCAAGGGATACAGTAAACCTGAGTGAAGCATCGGAATCTATAACTAGTGTCACAGGAATGGTTCAAAACATAGTCAGTAAGAAGAGTCAGTCTTCTTGTACTTAAGTCGGCATTGTGCTTTTTCTATTTAATTCCGATGCAATATCTGCGTTTCATCGCCAATAAGAAGGTCAGAGGGATACAGTAAACCTGAAGTGAGGCATCGGAAACTATAACTAGTGTCACAGGAATGGTTCCAAACATAGTCTGTAAGAAGAGTCAGTCTTCTTGTACTTAAGTCGGCATTGTGCCTTATCTATTTAATTCCGATGCAATTTCTGTGTTTCATCGTCAATAAGAATTTCCAAGGGATACAGTAAACCTGAAGTGAATCATCGTAATCTATAACTAGTGTCACAGGAATGGTTCAGAACATAGTCAGTACGAAGAGTTAGTCTTCTTGTACTTAAGTCGGCATTGTGCATTTTGTATTTAATTCCGATGCAATTTCTGTATTTCATCGTCAAAAAGAAGGTCAGATGGATACAGTAAACCTGAAGTGAAGCATCGGAATCTATAACAAGTGTCACAGGAATGGTTCAAAACAGTCAGTAAGAAGAGTCAGTCTTCTTGTACTTAAGTCGGCACTGTGCATTTTGTATTTAATTCCGAAGCTATTTCTGCATTTTGTCGCCAATTAGAAGGTCCAAAGGATAAAGTAAACCTGAAGTGAAGCATCGGAATCAATAACTAATGTCACAGGAATGGTTCAAAACATAGACAGTAAGAAGGGTCAGTCTTTTTGTACTTAAGTCGGCAATTTGCTTTTTGTATTTAATTCCGATGTAATATCTGTGTTTCATCGTCAATAAGAAGGCGCAAGGGATACAGTAAACCTGAAGTGAAGCATCGGAATCTATAACTAGTGTCACAGGAATGGTTCAAAACATAGACAGTAGGAAGCGTCAGTCTTCTTGTACTTAAGTCGGCATTGTGCATTTTCTATTTAATTCCGATGCAATTTCTGTGTTTCATCGTCAATAAGAAGGACCTAGGGATAGAGTAAACCTGAAGTGAAGCATCGGAATCTATAACTAATGTCACAGGAATCGTTCAAACATAGACAGTAGGAAGAAACAGTCCTCTTGTACTTAAGTCGGCATTGTGCATTTTGTATTTAGTTCCCATGCAATTTCTGTGTTTCATCGTCAATAAGAAGGTCCAAAGGATACAGTAAACCTGAAGTGAAGCATCGGAATCTATAACTAATGTCACAGGAATCGTTCAAATCATAGACAGTTGGAAGAGTCAGTCTTCTAGTACTTAAGTCGGCATTGTGCCTTTTCTATTTAATTCCGATGCAATTTCAGTGTTTCATCGTCAATACGAATGTCAGAGGGATACAGTAACCCTGAAGTGAAGCATCGGAATCTGTAACTAGCGTCACAGGATTGGTTCAAAACATAGGCAGAAAGAGGAGTCAGTCTTCTTGTACTAAAGTCGGCATTTTGCTTTTTGTATTTAATTCCGATGCAATATCTGTGTTTCATCGTCAATAAGAAGGCGCAAGGGATACAGTAAACCTGATGTGAAGCATCGGAATCTATAACTAGTGTCACTGGAATGGTTCAAAACATAGTAAGTAAGAAGAGTCAGTCTTCTTGTACTTAAGTCGGCATTGTGCCTTTTGTATTTAGTTCCGATGCAATTTCTGTGTTTCATCGTCAATAAGAAGGTCCTAGGGATAGAGTAAACCTGAAGTGAAGCATCGGAATCTATAACTAGTGTCACTGGAATGGTTCAAAACATAGTAAGTAAGAAGAGTCAGTCTTGTTGTACTTAAGTCGGCATTGTGCCATTTGTATTTAATTCCGATGCAATTTCTGTGTTTCATCGTCAGAAAGAAGGTCAGAGGGATACAGTGAACCTGAAGTGAAGCATCGGAATCTATAACTAGTGTCACAGGAATGGTTGAAAACATAGACAGTAGGAAGAGTCAGTCTTCTTGTACTTAAGTCGGCATTGTGCCTTTTCTATTTAATTCAGATGCTATTTCTGTGTTTCATCGGCAATAAGAAGATCCTAGGGATAGAGTAAACCTGAAGTGAAGCATCGGAATCTATAACTAATGTCACAGGAATCGTTCAAACATAGACAGTAGGAAGAGTCAGTCCTCTTGTAATTAAGTCGGCATTGTGCCTTTTGTATTTAGTTCCGATGCAATATCTGTGTTTCATCGTCAATAAGAAGGTCCAAAGGATACAGTAAATCTGAAGTGAAGCATCGGAATCTATAACTAATGTCACAGGAATCGTTCAAAACATAGACAGTAGGAAGAGTCAGTCTTCTAGTACTTAAGTCGGCATTGTGCCTTTTCAATTTCATTCCGATGCAATTTCTATGTTTCATCGTCAATAAGAAGGTCCAAGGGATACAGTAAACCTGAGTGAAGCATCGGAATCTATTACTAGTGTCTCAGGAATGGTTCCGAACATAGCCAGTAATAAGAGTTAGTCTTCTTGTACTTAAGTCGGCATTGTGCCTTTTCTATTTAATTCCGATGCAATTTCTGTGTCTCATCGGCAATGAGAAGGTCAGAGGGATACAGTAAACCTGAAGTGAAGCATCGGAATCTATAACTAGTGTCACAGGAATGGTTCAAAACATAGTCAGTAAGAAGAGTCAGTCTTCTTGTACTTAAGTCGGCATTGTGCCTTTTCTATTTAATTCCGATGCAATATCTGCGTTTCATCGATAATAAGAAGGTCAGAGAGATACAGTAAACCTGAAGTGAGGCATCTGAAACTATAACTAGCGTCACAGGAATGGTTCCAAACATACTCAGTAAGAAGAGTCAGTCTTCTAGTACTTAAGCCGGCATTGTGCCTTAGCTATTTAATTCCGATGCAATTTCTGTGTTTCATCGTCAATAAGAATTTCCAAGGGATACAGTAAACCTGAAGTGAATCATCGTAATCTATAACTAGTGTCACAGGAATGGTTCAGAACATAGTCAGTACGAAGTGTTAGTCTTCTTGTACTTAAGTCTGCATTGTGCATTTTGTATTTAATTCCGATGCAATTTCTGTATTTCATCGTCAAAAAGAAGCTCAGATGGATACAGTAAACCTGAAGTGAAGCATCGGAATCTATAACAAGTGTCACAGGAATGGTTCAAAACAGTCAGTAAGAAGAGTCAGTCTTCTTATACTTAAGTCGGCACTGTGCCTTTTGAATTTAATTCCGAAGCTATTTCTGCATTTTGTCGCCAATTAGAAGGTTCAAAGGATAAAGTAAACCTGAAGTGAAGCATCGGAATCAATAACTAATGTCACAGGAATGGTTCAAAACATAGACAGTAAGAAGGGTCAGTCTTCTTGTACTTAAGTCGGCATTTTGCTTTTTGTATTTAATTCCGATGCAATATCTGTGTTTCATCGTCAATAAGAAGGCGCAAGGGATACAGTAAACCTGAAATGAAACATCGGAATCTATAACTAGTGTCACTGGAATGGTTCAAAACATAGTAAGTAAGAAGAGTCAGTCTTGTTGTACTTAAGTCGGCATTGTGCCTTTTGTATTTAGTTCCGATGCAATTTCTGTGTTTCATCGTCAATAAGAAGGTCCTAAGGATAGAGTAAACCTGAAGTGAAGCATCGGAATCTATAACTAGTGTCACTGGAATGGTTCAAAACATAGTAAGTAAGAAGAGTCAGTCTTGTTGTACTTAAGTCGGCATTGTGCCTTTTGTATTTAATTCCGATGCAATTTCTGTGTTTCATTGTCAGAAAGAAGGTCACAGGGATGCAGTGAACCTGAAGTGAAGCATCGGAATCTATAACTAGTGTCACAGGAATGGTTGAAAACATAGACAGTAGGAAGAGTCAGTCTTCTTGTACGTAAGTCGGCATTGTACCTTTTCTATTTAATTCAGATACTATTTCTGTGTTTCATCGGCAATAAGAAGGTCCTAGGGATAGAGTAAACCTTGAAGTGAAGCATCGGAATCTATAACTAATGTCACAGGAATCGTTCAAACATAGACAGTAGGAAGAGTCAGTCCTCTTGTACTTAAGTCGGCATTGTGCCTTTTGTATTTAGTCCCGATGCAATATCTGTGTTTCATCGTCAATAAGAAGGTCCAAAGGATACAGTAAACCTGAAGTGAAGCATCGGAATCAATAACTAATGTCACAGGAATCGTTCAAAACATAGACAGTAGGAAGAGTCAGTCTTCTAGAACTTAAGTCGGCATTGTGCATTTTGTATTTAATTCCGTTGCAACTTCTGTGTTTCATCGGCAAAAAGAAGGTCTGAGGGATACAGTAAACCTGAAGTGAAGCCTCCAAATCTGTAACTAGTGTCACAGAAATGGTTCAAAACAGTCAGTAAGAAGAGTCAGTCTTCTTGTACTTAAGTCGGCATTGTGCCTTTTGTATTTAATTCCGAAGCTATTTCTACATTTCGTCGCCAAATAGAAGGTCCAAGGGATACAGTAAACCTGAAGTGAGGCATCGGAGTCTATAACTAGTGTCACTTGAAAGGTTCAAAACATAGACAGTAAGAAGAGTCAGTCTTCTTGTACTTAAGTCGGCATTGCGCCTTTTCTATTTAATTCCGATGCAATTTCAGTATTTCATCGTCAATAAGAATGTCAGAGGGATACAGTAACCCTGAAGTGAAGCATCGGAATCTGTAACTAGCATCACAGGAATGGTTCAAACATAGACAGAAAGAGGAGTCAGTCTTCTTGTACGTAAGTCGGCATTGTGCCTTTTCCATTTAATTCCGATGCAATTTCTGTGTTTCATCGACAATAAGAAGGTCAGAGGGATACAGTAATCCTGAAGTGAAGCATCGGAATCTATAACTAGTGTCACAGGAAAGGTTCAAAACATAGTCAGTAAGAAGAGTCAGTCTTCTTGTACTTAAGTCGGCATTGTGCCTTTTCTATTTAATTCCGATGCAATATCTGCGTTTCATCGCCAATAAGAAGGTCAGAGGGATACAGTAAACCTGAAGTGAGGCATCGGAAACTATAACTAGTGTCACAGGAATGGTTCCAAACATAGTCAGTAAGAAGAGTCAGTCTTCTTGTACTTAAGTCGGCATTGTGCCTTATCTATTTAATTCCGATGCAAGTTCTGTGTTTCATCGTCAATAAGAAGGTCCAAGGGATACAGTAAACCTGAAGTGAATCATCGTAATCTATAACTAGTGTCACAGGAATGGTTCAAAACATAGTCAGTACGAAGAGTTAGTCTTCTTGTACCTAAGTCAGCATTGTGCATTTTGTACTTAATTCCGATGCACTTTCTGTATTTCATCGACAAAAAGAAGGTCAGATGGATACAGTAAACCTGAAGTGAAGCATCGGAATCTGTAACAAGTGTCACAGGAATGGTTCAAAACAGTCAGTAAGAAGAGTCAGTCTTCTTGTACTTAAGTCGGCATTGTGCCTTTTGTATTTAATTCCGAAGCTATTTCTGCATTTTGTCGCCAATTAGAAGGTACAAAGGATAAAGTAAACCTGAAGTGAAGCATCGGAATCAATAACTAATGCCACAGGAATGGTTCAAAACATAGACAGTAAGAAGGGTCAGTCTTCTTGTACTGAAGTCAGCATTTTGCTTTTTGTATTTAATTCCGATGCAATATCTGTGTTTCATCGTCAATAAGAAGGCGCAAGGGATACAGTAAACCTGAAGTGAAGCATCGGAATCTATAACTAGAGTCACATGAATGGTTCTGAACATAGACAGTACGAATGGTCAGTCTTCTTGTACTTAAGTCGGCATTGTGCCTTTTCTATTTAATTCCAATGCAATTTCTGTATTTCGTCGCCAATAAGAAAGTCCAAAAGATATAGTAAACCTGAAGTGAAGCATCGGAATCAATAACTAATGTCACAGGAATCGTTCAAACATAGACAGTAGGAAGAGTCAGTCTTCTTGTACTTAAGTCGGCATTGTGCCTTTTGTATTTAGTTCCGGTGCAATTTCTGTGTTTCATCGTCAATAAGAAGGTCCTAGGGATAGAGTAAACCTGAAGTGAAGCATCGGAATCTATAACTAGTGTCACTGGAATGGTTCAAAACATAGTAAGTAAGAAGAGTCAGTCTTCTTGTACTTAAGTCGGCGTTGTGCCTTTTGTATTTAATTCCGATGCTATTTCTGTGTTTCATCGTCAGAAAGAAGGTCAGAGGGATACAGTGAACCTGAAGTGAAGCATCGGAATCTATAACTAGTGTCACAGGAATGGTTGAAAACATAGACAGTAGGAAGAGTCAGTCTTCTTGTACTTAAGTCGGCATTGTGCCTTTTCTATTTAATTCAGATGCTATTTCTGTGTTTCATCGGCAATAAGAAGGTCCTAGGGATAGAGTAAACCTGAGATGAAGCATCGGTATCTATAACTAGTGTCACAGGAATCGTTCACACATAGACAGTAGGAAGAGTCAGTCCTCTTGTACTTAAGTCGGCATTGTGCCTTTTGTATTTAGTTCCGATGCAATTTCTGTGTTTCATCGTCAATAAGAAGGTCCAAAGAATACAGTAAACCTGAAGTGAAGCATCGGAATCTATAACTAGTGTCACAGGAATGGTTCTAAACATAGACAGTATGAAGGGTCAGTCTTCTAGTACTTAAGTCGGCATTGTGCCTTTTGTATTTAATTCCGATGCAATATCTGTGTTTCTACGTCAATAAGAAGGTCCAAGGGATACAGTAAACCTGAAGTAAGGCGTCGGAATCTATAACTAGTGTCACAGGAAAGGTTCAAAACATAGACAGTAAGAAGAGTCAGTCTTCTTGTACTTAAGTCGGCATTGTGCCTTTTCTATTTAATTCCGATGCAATTTCAGTATTTCATCGTCAATAAGAAAGTCAGAGGGATACAGTAACCCTGAAGTGAAGCAACGGAATCTGTAACTAGCAGCACAGGAATGGTTCAAACATAGACAGAAAGAGGAGTCAGTCTTCTTGTACGTAAGTCGGCATTGTGCATTTTCCATTTAACTGCGATGCAATTTCTGTGTTTCATCGTCAATAAGAAGGTCAGAGGGATACAGTAATCCTGAAGTGAAGCATCGGAATCTAGAACTAGTGTCACAGGAAAGGTTCAAAACAGTCAGTAAGAAGGGTCAATCATCTTGTACTTAAGTCGGCATCGTGCCTTTTGTATTTAAATCCGAAGCATTTTCTGTGTTCCATCGTCAATAAGAAGGTCCAAGGGATACAGTAAACCTGAAGTGAAGCATCGGAATCTATAACTAGTGTCACAGGAAAGGTTCAAAGCATAGACAGTAAGAAGAGTCAGTCTTCTTGTACTTACGTCGGCAATGTGCCTTTTCTATTTAATTCCAATGCAATTTCTGTATTTCGTCGCCAATAAGAAAGTCCAAAGGATATAGTAAACCTGAAGTGAAGCGTCGGAATCTGTAACTAATGTCACAGGAGTCGTTCAAACATAGACAGTAGGAAGAGTCAGTCTTCTTGTACTTAAGTCGGCATTGTGCCTTTTGTATTTAGTTCCGATGCAATTTCAGTGTTTCATCGTCAATAAGAAGGTCCTAGGGATACAGTAAACCTGAAGTGAAGCATCGGAATCTATAACTAGTGTAACAGGAATGGTTCAAAACATATTCAGTAAGAACAGTCAGTCCTCTTGTACTTAAGTCGGCATTGTGCCTTTTGTATTTAATTCCGATGCAATCTCTGTGTTTCATCGTTGAATAGAAGGTCAGAGGGATACAGTATACCTGAAGTGAAGCATCGGAATCTATAACTAGTGTCACAGGAATGGTTCAAAACATAGACAGTAAGAAGGGTCAGTCTTCTTGTACTTAAGTCGGCATTGTGCTTTTTGCATTTAATTCCGATGCAATATCTGTGTTTCACCGTCAATACGAAGGTGCAAGGGATACAGTAAACCTGAAGCGAAGCATCGGAATCTATAACTAGTGTCACAGGAATTTTTCAAAACATAGTTAGTAAGAAGAGTCAGTCTTCTTGTGCTTAAGTCGGCATTGTTCTTTTTCTATTTAATTCCAATGCAATATCTGTGCTTCATCGTCAATAAAAAGGTCAGAGGGATATAGTAAACCTGAAGGGAAGCCTCGGAATCTATAACACGTGTCACAGGAATGGTTCAAAACAGTCAGTAAGAAGAGTCAGTCATCTTGTGCTTAAGTCGGCATTGTGCCTTTTATATTTAATTCCGAAACAATTTCTGCATTTTGTCGCCAATTAGAAGGTCCAAAGGATACAGTAACCCCGAAGTGAAGCATCGGAATCAATAACTAATGTCACAGGATTCGTTCAAAACATAGACAGTAGGAAGAGTCAGTCTTCTTGTACCTAAGTCGGCATTGTGCCTTTTGTATTTAATTCCGATGCAATTTCTGTGTTTCATCGTCAAAAAGAAGTTCAGAGGGATACAGTAAACCTGAAGTAAAGCATCGGAATCTATAACTAGTGTCACAGGAATGGTTCAAAACATAATCAGTAAGAAGAGTGAGTCTTATTGTACTTAAGTCGGCATTGTGCCTTTTCTATTTAATTCCGATGCAGTTTCTGTGTTTCATCGACAATAAGAAGGTCAGAGGGATAATATAAACCTGAAGTGAGGCATCGGAATATATAAATAGTGTCACAGGAATGGTTCCAAACATAGTCAGTAAGAAGAATCAGTCTTCTTGTACTTAAGTCGGCATTGTGCCTTTTCTATTTAATTCCGATGCAATTTCTGTGTTTTATCGTCAATACGACGGTCCAAGAGATACTGTAAACCTGAAGTGAAACATCGTAATCTATAACTAGTGTCACAGGAATGGTTCAAAACATAGTCAGTACGAAGGGTCAGTCTTCTTGTACTTAAGTCGGCATTGTGCCTTTTGTATTTAATTCCGATGCAATTTATGTGTTTCATCGTCAATTAGAAGGTCAGAGGGATACAGTAAACCTGAAGTGAAGCATCGGAATCTATAACTAGTGTCACAGGAATGGTTCTAAACATAGACAGTAAGAATGGTCAGTCTTCTTGTACTTAAGTCGGCATTGTGCCTTTTGTATTTAATTCCGATGCAATATCTGTGTTTCATCGTCAATAAGAAGGTGCAAGGGATACAGTAAACCTGAAGTGAAGCATCGGAATCTATAACTAGTGTCACAGGAATGGTTCTAACGTAGACAGTAAGAAGGGTCAGTCTTCTTGTACTTAAGTCGGCATTGAGCCTTTTCTATTTAATTCCGATGCAATATCTGTGTTTCATCGTCAATAAGAAGGTGCAAGGGATACAGTAAACCTGAAGTGAAGCATCGGAATCTATAACTAGTGTCACAGGAATGGTTCAAAACATAGACAGTAGGAAGAATCAGTCTTCTTGTACTTAAGTCGGCATTGTGCCTTTTCTATTTAATTCCGATGCAATTTCTGTGCTTCATCGTCAATAAGAAGGTGCTAGGGATAGAGTAAACCTGAAGTGAAGCATCGGAATCTATAACTAATGTCACAGGAATCGTTCAAACATAGACAGTAGGAAGAAACAGTCCTCTTGTACGTAAGTCGGCATTGTGCATTTTGTATTTAATTCCGATGCAATTTCTGTGTTTCATCGTCAAAAAGAAGGTCAGAGGGATACAGTAAACCTGAAGTGAAGCCTCGGAATCTATAACTAGTGTCACAGGAATGGTTCAAAACATAGACACTAGGAAGAGTCAGTCTTCTTGTACTTAAGTCGGCATTGTGCCTTTTCTATTTAATTCCGATGCAATTTCAGTGTTTCATCGTCAATAAGAATGTCAGAGGGATACAGTAACCCTAAAGTGAAGCATCGGAATCTGTAACTAGCGTCACAGGAATGGTTCAAAACATAGACAGAAAGAGGAGTCAGTCTTCTTGTACTAAAGTCGGCATTGTGCCTTTTGTATTTAATTCCGAAGCTATTTCTGCATTTTGTCGCCAATTAGAAGGTCCAAAGGATAAGGTAAACCTGAAGTGAAGCATCGGAATCAATAACTAATGTCACAGGAATGGTTCAAATCATAGACAGTAAGAAGGGTCAGTCTTCTTGTACTTAAGTCGGCATTGTGCCTTTTGTATTTAATTCCGATGCAATATCTGTGTTTCACTGACAATACGAAGGTGCAAGGGATACAGTAAACCTGAAGTGAAGCATCGGAATCTATAACTAGTGCCACAGGAATGGATCAAAACATAGTCAGTAAGATGAGTCAGTCTTCTTGTGCTTAAGTCGCCATTGTTCCTTTTCTGTTTAATTCCAATGCAATATCTGTGTTTCACCGTCAATAAGAAGTTCAGAGGTATACAGTAAACCTGAAGTGGAGCCTCGGAATCTATAACACGTGTCACAGGAATGGTTCAAAACAGTCAGTAAGAAGAGTGAGTCATCTTGTACTTATGTCGGCATTGTGCCTTTTGTATTTAATTCCGAAAGTATTTCTGCATTTCGTCGCCAATTAGAAGGTCCAAAGGATACAGTAAACCCGAAGTGAAGCATCGGAATCAATAACTAATGTCACAGGAATCGTTCAAAGCATAGACAGTAGGAAGAGTCAGTCTTCTTGTACTTAAGTCGGCATTGTGCCTTTTGTATTTATTTCCGATGCAATTTCTGTGTTTCATCGTCAAAACGAAGTTCAGAGGGATACAGTAAACCTAAAGTGAAGCATCGGAATCTATAACTAGTGTCACAGGAATGGTTCAAAACATAGTCAGTAAGAAGAGTGAGTCTTCTTGTACTTAAGTCGGCATTGTGCCTTTTCTATTTAATTCCGATGCAATTTCTGTGTTTCATCGTCAATAAGAAGGTCAGAGGGATACAGTAAACCTGATGTGAGGCATCGGAATCTGTAACTAGTGTCACAGGAATGGTTCCAAACTTAGTCAGTAAGAAGACTCAGTCTTCTTGTACTTAAGTCGGCATTTTGATTTTTCTATTTAATTCCGATGCAATTTCTGTGTTTCATCGTCAATACGACGGTCCAAGAGATACTGTAAACCTGAAGTGAATCATCGTAATCTATAACTAGTGTCACAGGAATGTTTCAAAACATAGTCAGTACGAAGAGTCGGCCTTCTTGTACTTAAGTCGGCATTGTGCCTTTTGTATTTAATTCCGATCCAATAGCTGTGTTTCATCGTCAATAAGAAGGTCCAAGGGATACAGTAAACCTGAAGTGAAGCATCGGAATCTGTAACTAGCGTCACAGGAATGGTTCAAAATATAGTCAGTAAGAAGAGTCACTCTTCTTGTACATAAGTCGGCATTGTGCCTTTACTATTTAATTCCGATGCAATTTCTGTGTTTCATCGTCAATAAGAACGTCCAAGGGATACAGTAAACCTGAAGTGAGGCATCGGAATCTATAACTAGTGTCACAGGAAAGGTTCAAAACATAGACAGTAAGAAGAGTCAGTCTTCTTGTACTTAAGTCGGCATTGTGCTTTTTCTATTTAATTCCGATGCAATTTCAGTATTTCATCGTCTATAAGAATGTCAGAGGGATACAGTAACCCTGAAGTGAAGCATCGGAATCTGTAACTAGCGTCAAAGGAATGGTTCAAACATAGACAGAAAGAGGAGTCAGTCTTCTTGTACTTAAGTCGGCATTGTGCCTTTTCCATTTAATTCCGATGCAATTTCTGTGTTTCATCGTCAATAAGAAGGTCAGAGGGATACAGTAATCCTGTAGTGAAGCATCGGAATCTATAACTAGTGTCACAGGAAAGGTTCAAAAAAGTCAGTAAGAAGAGTCAATCTTCTTGTACTTAAGTCGGCATTGTGCCTTTTGTATTTAATTCCGAAGCATTTTCTGTGTTTCATCGTCAATAAGAAGGTCCAAGGGATACAGTAAACCTGAAGTGAAGCATCGGAAACTATAACTAGTGTCACAGGAAAGGTTCAAAAGATAGACAGTAAGAGGAGTCAGTCTTCTTGTACTTACGTCGGCAATGTGCCTTTTCTATTTAATTCCAATGCAATTTATGTATTTCGTCGCCAATAAGAAAGTCCAAAGGATATAGTAAACCTGAAGTGAAGCATCGGAATCTATAACTAATGTCACAGGAGTCGTTCAAACACAGACAGTAGGAAGAGTCAGTCTTCTTGTACATAAGTCGGCATTGTGCCTTTTGTATTTAGTTCCGATGCAATTTCTGTGTTTCATCGTCAATAAGAAGGTCCTAGGGATACAGTAAACCTGAAGTGAAGCATCGGAATCTATAACTAGTGTCACAGGAATGGTTCAAAACATATTCAGTAAGAACAGTCAGTCTTCTTGTACTTATGTCGGCATTGTGCCTTTTGTATTTAATTCCGATGCAATTTCTGTGTTTCATCGTCGAATAGAAGGTGAGAGGGATACAGTAAACCTGAAGTGAAGCATCGGAATCTATAACACGTGTCACAGGAATGGTTCAAATCAGTCAGTAAGAAGAGTCAGTCATCTTGTACTTAAGTCGGCATTGTGCCTTTTATATTTAATTCCGAAACAATTTCTGCATTTCGTCGCCAATTTGACGGTCCGAAGGATACAGTAACCCCGAAGTGAAGCATCGGAATCAATAACTAATGTCACAGGATTCGTTCAAAACATAGACAGTAGGAAGAGTCAGTCTTCTTGTACTTAAGTCGGCATTGTGCCTTTTGTATTTAATTCCGATGCAATTTCTGTGTTTCATCGTCAAAAAGAAGTTCAGAGGGATACAGTAAACCTAAAGTGAAGCATCGGAATCTATAACTAGTGTCACAGGAATGGATCAAAACATAATCAGTTAGAAGAGTGAGTCTTATTGTACTTAAGTCGGCATTGTGCCTTTTCTATTTAATTCCGATGCAATTTCTGTGTTCTATCGTCAATACGACGGTCCAAGAGATACTGTAAACATGAAGTGAATCATCGTAATCTATAACTAGTGTCACAGGAATGGTTCAAAACATAGTCAGTACGAAGAGTCAGTCTTCTTGTACTTTAACGGCATTGTGCCTTTTGTATTTAATTCCGATGCATTTTCTGTGTTTCATCGTCAATAAGAAGGTCAGAGGGATACAGTAAACCTGAAGTGAAGCATCGGAATCTATAACTAGTGTCACAGGAATGGTTCTAAACATAGACAGTAAGAAGGGTCAGTCTTCTTGTACTTAAGTCGGCATTGTGCCTTTTGTATTTAATTCCGATGCAATATCTGTGTTTCATCGTCAATAAGAAGGTGCAAGGGATACAGTAAACCTGAAGTGAAGCATCGGAATCTATAACTAGTGTCACAGGAATGGTTCTAAACATAGACTGTAAGAAGGGTCAGTCTTCTTGTACTTAAGTCAGCATTGTGCCTTTTCTATTTAATTCCGATGCAATATCTGTGTTTCATCGTCAATAAGAAGGTGCAAGGGATACAGTAAACCTGAAGTGAAGCATTGGAATCTATAACTAGTGTCACAGGAATGGTTCAAAACATAGGCAGTAGGAAGAGTCAGTCTTCTTGTACTTAAGTCGGCATTGTGCCTTTTCTATTTAATTCCGATGCAATTTCTGTGTTTCATCGTCAATAAGAATGTCCTAGGGATAGAGTAAACCTGAAGTGAAGCATCGGAATCTATAACTAATGTCACAGGAATCGTTCAAACATAGACAGTAGGAAGAAACAGTCCTCTTGTACTTAAGTCGGCATTGTGCATTTTGTATTTAGTTCCGATGCAATTTCTGTGTTTCATCGTCAATAAGAAGGTCCAAAGGATACAGTAATCCTGAAGTGAAGCATCGGAATCTATAACTAATGTCACAGGAATCGTTCAAAACATAGACAGTAGGAAGAGTCAGTCTTCTAGTACTTAAGTCGGCATTGTGCCTTTTGTATTTAATTCCGATGCAATTTCTGTGTTTCATCGTCAAAAAGAAGGTCAGAGGGATACAGTAAACCTGAAGTGAAGCCTCGGAATCTATAACTAGTGTCACAGGAATGGTTCAAAACATAGACACTAGGAAGAGTCAGTCTTCTTGTACTTAAGTCGGCATTGTGCCTTTTCTATTTAATTCCGATGCAATTTCAGTGTTTCATCGTCAATAAGAATGTCAGTGGCATACAGTAACCCTGAAGTGAAGCATCGGATTCTGTAACTACCGTCACAGGAATGGTTCAAAACATAGACAGAAAGAGGAGTCAGTCTTCTTGTACTTAAGTCGGCATTGTGCCTTTTCCATTTAATTCCGATGCAATTTCTATGTTTCATCGTCAATAAGAAGGTCCAAGGGATACAGTAAACCTGAGTGAAGCATCGGAATCTACACTCCTGGAAATGGAAAAAAGAACACATTGACACCGGTGTGTCAGACCCACCATACTTGCTCCGGACACTGCGAGAGGGCTGTACAAGCAATGATCACACGCACGGCACAGCGGACACACCAGGAACCGCGGTGTTGGCCGTCGAATGGCGCTAGCTCCGCAGCATTTTTGCACCGCCGCCGTCAGTGTCAGCCAGTTTGCCGTGGCATACGGAGGTCCATCGCAGTCTTTCACACTGGTAGCATGCCGCGACAGCTTGGACGTGAACCGTATGTGCGGTTGACGGACTTTGAGCGAGGGCTTATAGTGGGCATGCGGGAGGCCGGGTGGACGTACCGCCGAATTGCTCAACACGTGGGGCGTGGGGTCTCCACAGTACATCGATGTTGTCGCCAGTGGTCGGCGGAAGGTGCACGTGCCCGTCGACCTGGGACCAGACCTCAGCGACGCACGGATACACGCCAAGACCGTAGGATCCTACGCAGTGCCGTATGGGACCGCACCGCCACTTCCCAGCAAATTAGGGACACTGTTGCTCCTGGGGTATCGGCGAGGACCATTCGCAACCGCCTCCATGAAGCTGGGCTACGGTCCCGCACACCGTTAGGCCGTCTTCCGCTCACGCCTCAATATCGTGCAGCCCGCCTCCATTGGTGTCGCGACAGGCGTGAATGGAGGGACGAATGGAGACGTGTCGTCTTCAGCGATGAGAGTCGCTTCTGCCTTGAGCCAATGATGGTCGTATGCGTGTTTGGCGCCGTGCAGGTGAGCGCCACAATCAGGACTGCATACGACCGAGGCACACAGGGCCAACACAAGGCATAATGGTGTGGGGAGCGATCTCCTACACTGACCGTACACCACTGGTGATCATCGAAGGGACACTGAATAGTGCACGGTACATCCAAACCGTCATCGAACCCATCGTTCTACCAATCCTAGACCGGCAAGGGAACTTGTTGTTCCAACAGGACAATGCACGACCGCATGTATCCCGTGCCACCCAACGTGCTCTAGAAGGTGTAAGTCAACTACCCTGGCCAGCAAGATCTCCGGATCTGTCCCCCATTGAGCATGTTTGGGACTGGTTGAAGCGTCGTCTCACGCGGTCTGCACGTCCAGCACGAACGCTGGTCCAACTGAGGCGCCAGGTGGAAATGGCATGGCAAGCCGTTCCACAGGACTACATCCAGCATCTCTACGATCGTCTCCATGGGAGAATAGCAGCCTGCATTGCTGCGAAAGGTGGATATACACTGTACTAGTGCCGATATTGTGCATGCTCTGTTGCCTGTGTCTACGTGCCTGTGGTTCCGTCAGTGTGACCATGTGATGTATCTGACCCCAGGAATGTGTCAATAAAGTTTCCCCTTCCTGGGACAATGAATTCACGGTGTTCTTATTTAATTTCCAGGAGTGTATAACTAGTGTCACAGGGATGGTTCCAAACATAGACAGTAATAAGAGTTAGTCTTCTTGTACTTAAGTCGGCATTGTGCCTTTTCTATTTAATTCCGATGCAATTTAAGTGTTTCATCGGCAATAAGAAGGTCAGAGGGATACAGTAAACCTGAAGTGAAGCATCGTAATCTATAACTAGTGTCACAGGAATGGTTCAAAACATAGTCAGTACGAAGAGTCAGTCCTCTTGTACTTAAGTCGGCATTGTGCATTTTGTATTTAATTCCGATGCAATTTCTGTATTTCATCGTCAAAAAGAAGGTCAGAGGGAAACAGTAAACCTGAAGTGAAGCATCGGAATCTATAACAAGTGTCACAGGAATGGTTCGAAACAGTCAGTAAGAAGAGTCAGTCTTCTTGTACTTAAGTCGGCATTGTGCCTTTTGTATTTAATTCCGAAGCTATTTCTGCATTTTGTCGCCAATTAGAAGGTCCAAAGGATAAAGTAAACCTGAAGTGAAGCATCGGAATCAATTACTAATGTCACAGGAATGGTTCAAAACATAGACAGTAAGAAGCGTCAGTCTTCTTGTACTTAAGTCGGCATTGTGCCTTTTGTATTTAATTCCGATGCAATATCTGTGTTTCACCGTCAATACGAAGGTGCAAGGGATACAGTAAACCTGAAGTGAAGCATCGGAATCTATAACTAGTGTCACAGGAATGGTTCAAAACATAGACAGTAGGAAGAGTCAGTCTTCTTGTACTTAAGTCGGCATTGTGCCTTTTGTATTTAATTCCGAAGGTATTTCTGCATTTCGTCGCCAATTAGAAGGTCCTAAGTATACAGTAAACCCGAAGTGAAGCATCGGAATCAATAACTAATGTCACAGGAATCGTTCAAAACATAGACAGTAGGAAGAGTCAGTGTTCTTGTACTTAAGTCGGCATTGTGCCTTTTCTATTTAATTCCGATGCAATTTCTGTGTTTCATCGTCAATAAGAAGGTCCTAGGGATAGAGTAAACCTGAAGTGAAGCATCGGAATCTATAACTAATGTCACAGGAATCGTTCAAACATAGACAGTTGGAAGAAACAATCCTCTTGTACTTAAGTCGGCATTGTGCCTTTTGTATTTAGTTCCGATGCAATTTCTGTGTTTCATCGTCAATAAGAAACTCCAAAGGATACAGTAAACGTGAAGTGAAGCATCGGAATCTATAACTAATGGCACAGGAATCGTTCAAAACATAGACAGTAGGAAGAGTCAGTCTTCTTGTACTTAAGTCGGCATTGTGCCTTTTCTATTTAATTCCGATGCAATTTCAGTGTTTCATGGTCAATAAGAATGTCAGAAGGATAAAGTAACCCTGAAGTGAAGCATCGGAATCTGTAACTAGCGTCACAGGAATGGTTCAAAACATAGACAGAAAGAGGAGTCAGTCTTCTTGTACTTAAGTCGGCATTGTGCCTTTTCCATTTAATTCCGATGAAATTTCTATGTTTCATCGTCAATAAGAGGGTCCAAGGGATACAGTAAACCTGACTGAAGCATCGGATTCTATAACTAGTGTCACTGGAATGGTTCCAAACATAGACAGTAATAAGAGTTAGTCTTCTTGTACTTAAGTCGGCATTGTGCCTTTTCTATTTAATTCCGATGAAATTTCTGTGTTTCATCGGCAATAAGAAGGTCAGAGGGATACAGTAAACCTGAAGTGAAGCTTCGGAATCCATAACTAGTGTCACAGGAATGGTTCAAATCATAGTCAGCAAGTAGAGTCAGTCTTCTTGTACTTAAGTCGGCATTGTGCCTTTTCTATTTAATTCCGATTTCAATATCTGTGTTTCATCGTCAATAAGAAGGTCCAAGGGATACAGTAAACCTGAAGTGAATCATCGTAATCTATAACTAGTGTCACAGGAATGGTTCAAAACATAGTCAGTACGAAGAGTCAGTCTTCTGGTACTTAAGTCGGCATTGTGCATTTTGTATTTAATTCCGATGCAATTTCTGTATTTCATCGTCAATAAGAAGGTCAGAGGGATACAGTAAACCTGAAGTGAAGCATCGGAATTTTATAACAAGTGTCACAGGAATGGTTCAAAACAGTCAGTAAGAAGAGTCAGTCTTCTTGTACTTAAGTCGGCATTGTACCTTTTGTATTTAATTCCGAAGCTATTTCTGCATGTCGTCGCCAATTAGAAGGTCCAAAGGATAAAGTAAGCCTGAAGTGAAGCATCGGAATCAATAACTAATGTCACAGAAATCGTTCAAAACATAGACAGTAGGCAGAGTCAGTCTTCTTGTACTTAAGTCGGCATTGTGCCTTTTGTATTTAATTCCGATGCAATTTCTGTGTTTCATCGTCAAAAAGAAGGTCAGATGGATACAGTAAACCTGAAGTGAAGCATCGGAATCTGCAACCAGTGTCACAGGAATGGTTCAAAACATACACAGTAGGAAGAGTCAGTCTTCTTGAACTTAAGTCGGCATTGTGCCTTTTGTATTTAATTCCGATGCAATATCTGTGTTTCATCGTCAATGAGAAGGTCCAAGGGATACAGTAAACCTGAAGTGAAGCACCGTAATCTATAACTAGTGTCACAGGAATGGCTCAAAACATAGACAGTAAAAAGAGTCAGCCTTCTTGTACTTAAGTCGGCATTGTGCCTATTCTATTTAATTCCGATGCAATTTCTGCGTTTCATCGTCAATAAGAAGGTCAGAGGGATACAGTAAACCTGAAGTGAAGCATCGTAATCTATAACTAGTGTCACAGGAATGGTTCAAAACATAGTCAGTAAGAAGCGTCAGTGTTCTTGTACTTAAGTCGGCATTTTGCCTTTTCTATTTAATTCCGATGCAATTTCTGCGTTTCATCGTCAATAAGAAGGTCAGAGGGATACAGTAAACCTGAAGTGAAGCATCGTAATCTATAACTAGTGTCACAGGAATGGTTCAAAACATAGTCAGTAAGAAGCGTCAGTGTTCTTGTACTTAAGTCGGCATTTTGCCTATTCTATTTAATTCCGATGCAATTTCTGCGTTTCATCGTCAATAAGAAGGTCCATGGGATACAGTAACCCTGAAGTGAAGCATCGGAATCTGTAACTAGCGTCACAGGAATGGTTCAAAACGTAGACAGAAAGAAAAGTCAGTCTTCTTGTACTTAAGTCGGCATTGTGCCTTTTCTATTTAATTCCGATGCAATTTCTGTGTTTCATCGTCAATGAGAAGGTCCAATGGATACAGTAAACCTGAAGTGAAGCACCGTAATCTATAACTAGTGTCACAGGAATGGCTCAAAACATAGACAGTAAAAAGAGTCAGCCTTCTTGTACTTAAGTCGGCATTGTGCCTATTCTATTTAATTCCGATGCAATTTCTGCGTTTCATCGTCAATAAGAAGGTCAGAGGGATACAGTAAACCTGAAGTGAAGCATCGTAATCTATAACTAGTGTCACAGGAATGGTTCAAAACATAGTCAGTAAGAAGCGTCAGTGTTCTTGTACTTAAGTCGGCATTTTGCCTTTTCTATTTAATTCCGATGCAAAATCTGTGTTCCATCGTCAATGAGAAGGTCAGAGGGATACAGTAAACCTGAAGTGAGGCAACGGAATCTATAACTAGTGTCACAGGAATGGTTCCAAACATAGTCAGTAAGAAGAGTCAGTCTTCTTTTACTTAAGTCGGCATTGAGCCTTTTCTATTTAATTCCCATGCAATTTCTGTGTTTCATCCTCAATAAGAAGGTCCAAGGGATACAGTAAAGCTGAAACGAATCATCGCAATCTATAACTACTGTCACAGGAATGGTTCAAAACATAGTCAGTACCAAGAGACAGTCTTCATGTAATTAAGTCGGCATTGTGCCATTTGTATTTAATTCCGATGCAATTTCTGTGTTTCATCGTCAATAAGAAGGTCAGAGGGATACAGTAAACCTGAAGTGCAGCATCGGAATCTATAACTAGTGTCACAGGAATGGTTCTAAACATAGACAGTAAAAAATGTCAGTCTTCTTGTACTTAAGTCGGCATTGTTCCTTTTATATTTAATTCCGATGCAATATCTGTGTTTCATCGTCAATAAGAAGGTGCAAGGGATACAGTAAACCTGTAGTGAAGCATCGCAAACTATAACTAGTGTCACAGGAATTGTTCTAAACATAGACAGTAAGAAGGGTCAGTCTTCTTGTACTTAAGTCGGCATTGTGCCTTTTGTATTTAATTCCGATGCAATTTCTGTGTTTCATCGTCAAAAAGAAGGTCAGAGGGATACAGTAAACCAAAAGTGAAGCCTCGGAATCTATAACTAGTGTCACAGGAATGGTTCAAAACATAGACAGTAGGAAGAGTCAGTCTTCTTGTACTTAAGTCGGCATTGTGCCTTTTCCATTTAATTCCGATGCAATTTCTATGTTTCATCGTCAATAAGAAGGTCCAAGGGATACAGTAAACCTGACTGAAGCATCGGATTCTATAACTAGTGTCACAGGAATGGTTCCAAACATAGGCAGTAATAAGAGTTAGTCTTCTTGTACTTAAGTCGGCATTGTGCCTTTTCTATTTAATTCCGATGCAATTTCTGTGTTTCATCGTCAAAACGAAGGTCAGAGGGATACAGTAAACCTGAAGTGAAGCCTCGGAATCTATAACTAGTGTGACAGGAATGCTTCTAAACATAGACAGTAGGAAGAGTCAGTCTTCTTGTACTTAAGTCGGCATTGTGCCTTTTCTATTTAATTCCGACGCAATTTCAGTGTTTCATCATCAATAAGAATGTCAGAGGGATACAGTAACCCTGAAGTGAAGCATCGGAATCTGTAACTAGCGTCACAGGAATGGTTCAAAACATAGACAGAAAGAGGAGTCAGTCTTCTAGTACTTAAGTCGGCATTGTGCCCTTTCCATTTAATTCCGATGCAATTTCTATGTTTCATCGTCAATAAGAAGGTCCAAGGGATACAGTAAACCTGACTGAAGCATCGGATTCTATAACTAGTGTCACAGGAATGGTTCCAAACATAGACAGTAATAAGAGTTAGTCTTCTTGTACTTAAGTCGGCATTGTGCATTTTCTATTTAATTCCGATGCAATTTCTGTGTTTCATCGGCAATAAGAAGGTCAGAGGGATACAGTAAACCTGAAGTGAAGCATCGGAATCTATAACTAGTGTCACAGGAATGGTTCAAAACATAGTCAGTAAGAAGAGTCAGTCTTCTTGTACTTAAGTCGGCATTGTGCCATTTCTATTTAATTCCGATGCAATATCTGTGTTTCATCGTCAATAAGAAGGTCAGAGGGATATAGTAAACCTGAAGTGAGGCATCGGAAACTATAACTAGTGTCACAGGAATGGTCCCAAACATAGTCAGTAAGAAGAGTCAGTCTTCTTGCACTTAAGTCGGCATTGTGCCTTTTCTATTTAATTCCGATGCAATTTCTGTGTTTCATCGTCAATAGGAAGGTCCAAGGAATACAGTAAACCTGAAGTGAATCATCGCAATCTATAACTAGTGTCACAGGAATGGTTCAAAACATAGACTGTAGGAAGAGTCAGTCTTCTTGAACTTAAGTCAGCATTGTGCCTTTTGTATTTAATTTCGATGCAATATCTGTGTTTCATCGTCAATAAGAAGGTCCAAGGGATACAGTAACCCTGAAGTGAAGCATCGGAATCTGTAACTAGCGTCACAGGAATGGTTCAAAACATAGACAGAAAGAAAACTCTGTCTTCTTGTACTTAAGTCGGCATTGTGCCTTTTCTATTTAATTCCGATGCAATTTCTGTGTTTCATCGTCAATGGGAAGGTCCAAGGGATACAGTAAACCTGAAGTGAAGCATCGTAATCTATAACTAGTGTCACAGGAATGGCTCAAAACATAGACAGTAAAAAGAGTCAGCCTTCTTGTACTTAAGTCGGCATTGTGCCTATTCTATTTAATTCCGATGCAATTTCTGCGTTTCATCGTCACAAAGAAGGTCAGAGGGATACAGTAAACCTGAAGTGAAGCATCGTAATCTATAACTAGTGTCACAGGAATGGTTCAAAACATAGTCAGTAAGAAGAGTCAGTGTTCTTGTACTTAAGTCGGCATTGTGCCTTTTCTATTTAATTCCGATGCAAAATCTGTGTTTCATCGTCAATAAGAAGGTCAGAGGGATACAGTAAACCTGAAGTGAGGCAACGGAATCTATAACTAGTGTCACAGGAATGGTTCCAAACATAGTCAGTAAGAAGTGTCAGTCTTCTTTTACTTAAGTCGGCATTGAGCCTTTTCTATTTAATTCCGATGCAATTTCTGTGTTTCATCGTCAATAAGAAGGTCCAAGGGATACAGTAAAGCTGAAATGAATCATCGTAATCTATAACTACTGTCACAGGAATGGTTCAAAACATAGTCAGTACGAAGAGTCAGTCTTCTTGTAATTAAGTCGGCATTGTGCCATTTGTATTTAATTCCGATGCAATTTCTGTGTTTCATCGTCAATAAGAAGGTGAGAGGGCTACAGTAATCCTGAAGTGCAGCATCGGAATCTATAAATAGTGTCACAGGAATGGTTCTAAACATAGACAGTAAGAAGGGTCAGTCTTCTTGTACTTAAGTCGGCGTTGTTCCTTTTGTATTTAATTCCGATGCAATATCTGTGTTTCATCGTCAATAAGAAGGTGCAAGGGATACAGTAAACCTGAAGTGAAGCATCGGAATCTATAACTAGTGTCACAGGAATTGGTTCAAACATAGACTGTAAGAAGGGTCAGTCTTCTTATACTTAAGTCGGCATTGTGCCTTTTGTATTTAATTCCGATGCAATTTCTGTGTTTCATCGTCAACTAGAAGGTCAGAGGGATACAGTAAACCTGAAGTGAAGCATCGGAATCTATAACTAGTGTCACAGGAATAGTTCAAAACAGTCAGTAAGAAGAGTCAATCATCTTGTACTTAAGTCGGCATTGTGCCTTTTGTTTTTAATTCCGATGCATTTTCTGTGTTTCATCGTCAATAAGAAGGTCCAATGGATACAGTATACCTGAAGTGAAGCATCGGAATCTATAACTAGCGTCACAGAAAAGGTTCAAAACATAGACAGTAAGAAGAGTCAGTCTTCTTGTACTTACGTCGGCAATGTGCCATTTGTATTTAATTCCGATGCAATTTCTGTGTTTCATCGTCAATAAGAAGGTCAGAGGGATACAGTAAACCTGAGGTGCAGCAACGGAATCTATAACTAGTGTCACAGGAATGGTTCTAAACATAGACAGTAAGAAGGGTCAGTCTTCTTGTACTTAAGTCGGCATTGTTCCTTTTGTATTTAATTCCGATGCAATATCTGTGTTTCATCGTCAATAAGCAGGTGCAAGGGATACAGTAAACCTGAAGTGAAGCATCGGAATGTATAACTAGTGTCACAGGAATTGTTCTAAACATAGACAGTAAGAAGAGTCAGTCTTCTTGTACTTACGTCGGCAATGTGCCTTTTCTATTTAATTCCAATGCAATTTCTGTATTTCGTCGCCAATAAGAAAGTCCAAGGGATATAGTAAAACTGAAGTGAAGCATCGGAATCTGTAACTAATGTCACAGGAATCGTTCATGCATAGACAGTAGGAAGAGTGAGTCTTCTTGCACTTAAGTTGGCATTGTGCCTTTTGTATTTAGTTCCGATGCAATTTCTGTGTTTCATCGTCAATAAGAAGGTCCTAGGGAAAGAGTAAACCTGAAGTGAAGCATCGGAATCTATAACTAGTGTCACAGAAAAGGTTCAAAGCATAGACAGTAAGAAGGGTCAGTCTTCTTGTACTTAAGTCGGCATAGTGCCTTTTGTATTTAATTCCGATGCAATATCTGTGTTTCACCATCAATGCGACGGTGCAATCGATACAGTAAACCTGAAGTGAAGCATCGGAATCTATAACTAGTGTCACAGGAATAATTCAAAACATAGTCAGTAAGAAGAGTCAGTCTTCTTGTGCTTAAGTCGGCATTGTGCCTATTCTATTTAATTCCAATGCAATATCTGTTTTTCATCGTCAATAAGAAGGTCAGAGGGATACAGTAAACCTGAAGTGAGGCATCGGAATCTATAACTAGTGTCACAGGAATGGTTCCAAACATAGTCAGAAAGAAGAGTCAGTCCTCATGTACTTAAGTCGGCATTGTGCCTTTTGTATTTCATTCCGATGCAATTTCTGTACTTCGTCGCCAATACGAAGGTCCAAAGGATAAAGTAAACCTGAAGTGGAGCATCGGAATCAATAACAAATGTCACAGGAATCGTTAAAAACATAGACAGTAGGAAGAGTCAGTCTTCTTGTACTTAAGTCGTCATTGTGCCTTCTGTATTTAATTCCGATGCAATTTCTGTGTTTTATCGTCAAAACGAAGGACACAGGGATACAGTAAACCTGAAGTGAAGCATCGGAATGTGTAAGTAGTGTCACAGGAATGGTTAAAAACATAGTTAGTAAGAGGAGTCAGTCTTCTTGTACTTAAGTCTGCATTGTGCCTTTGCTATTTAATTACGATGCAATTTCTTTGTTTCATCGTCAATAAGAAGGTCTGAGGGATACAGTAAACCTGAAGTGAAGCATCGGAATCTATAACTAGTGTCACAGGAATGGTTCAAAACATAGACAGTAGGATTAGTCAGTGTTCTTGTACTTAAGTCGGCATAGTACCTTTTCTATTTAATTCCGATGCAATGTCTGTGTTTCATCGTCAATAAGAAGGTAAGAGGGATACAGTAAACCTGGAGTGAGGCATCGGAATCTATAACTAGTGTCACAGGAATGGTTCCAAACATAGTCAGTAAGAGGAGTCAGTCTTCTTGTACTTAAGTCAGAATTGTGCCTTTTCTATTTAATTCCGATGCAATTTCTGTGTTTCATCGTCAATAAGGAGGTCCAAGGGATACAGTAAACCTGAAGTGAATCATCGTAATCTACAACTAGTGTCACAGGAATGGTTCAAAACATAGTCAGTACGAAGAGTCAGTCTTCTTGTACTTAAGTCGGCATTGTGCCTTTTGTATTTAATTCCGATGCTATTTCTGTGTTTCATGGTCAATAAGAAGGTCAGAGGGATACAGTAAACCTGAAGTGAAGCATCGGAATCTACAACTAGTGTCATAGCAATGGTTCAAAACATAGACAGTAAGAAGGGTCAGTCTTCTTGTACTTAAGTCGGCATTGTGCCTTTTGTATTTAATTCCGATGCAGTATCTGTGTTTCATCGTCAATAAGAAGGTGCAAGGGATACAGAAAACCTGGAGTGAAGCATCGGAATCTATAACTAGTGTCACAGGAATGGTTCAAAACATAGACAGTAAGAAGAGTCAGTCTTCTTCTACTTAAGTCGGCATTGTGCCTTTTGTATTACATTCCGATGCAATTTCTGTGTTTCATCGTCAATAAGATGGTCCGAGGGATACAGTAAACCTGCAGTGAGGCATCGGAATCTATAACTAGTGTCACAGGTATGGTTCAAAACAGTCAGTAAGAAGATTCAATCTTCTTGTACTTAAGTCGGCATTGTGCCTTTTGTATTTAATTCCGATGCAATATCTGTGTTTCATCGTCAGTAACAAGGTCCGTGGGATACAGTAAACCTGAAGTGAAGCATCGGAATCGATAACTAACGTCACAGGAATCGTACAAAGCATAGACAGTAGGAAGAGTCAGTCATCTTGTACTTAAGTCGGCATTGTAACTTTTGTATTTAATTCCGATGCAATTTCTGTGTTTCATCGCCAACAAGAAGGTCCAAGGGATACAGTAAACATGAAGTGAAGCATCGGAATCTATAACTAGTGTCACAGGAATGGTTCAAAACATAGACAGTAGGTAGAGTCAGTCTTCTTGTACTTAAGTCGGCATTGTGCCTTTTGTATTTAATTCCGATGCAATTTCAGTGTTTCATCGTCAACAAGAATGTCAGAGGGATACAGTAACCCTGAAGTGAAGCATCGGAATCTGTAACTAGCGTCACAGGAATGGTTCAAAACATAGACAGAAAGAAGAGTCAGTTTTCTTGTACTTAAGTCGGCATTGTGCCTTTTCTATTTAATTCCGAAGCAATTTCTGGGTTTCATCGTCAATAAGAAGGTGCAAGGGATACAGAAAACCTGGAGTGAAGCATCGGAATCCACAATTTGTGTCACAGGAATGGTTCAAAACATAGAAAGTAAGAAGAGTCAGTCTTCTTGTACTTAAGTCGGCATTGCGCCTTTTGTATTAAATTCCGATGCAATTTCTGTGTTTCATCGTCAGTAAAAAGGTCAGAGGGATACAGTAAACCTGCAGTGAAGCATCGGAATCTATAACTAGTGTCACAGGAATGGTTCAAAACAGTCAGTAAGTAGAGTCAGTCTTCTTGTACTTAAGTCGGCATTGTGCCTTTTGTATTTAATTGCGATGCTATATCTGTGTTTCATCGTCAATAAGAAGGTCCAAGGGATACAGTAAACCTGAAGTGAAGCATCGGAATCTATAACTAATTTCACAGGAATCGTTCAAAACATAGACAGTAGGAAGAGTCAGTCTTCTTGTACTTAAGTCGGCATTGTACCTTTTCTGTTTAATTCCTATGCAATTTCAGTGTTTCATCGTCAATAAGAATGTCAGAGGGATACAGTAACCCTGAAGTGAAGCATCGGAATCTGTAACTAGCGTCACAGGAATGGTTCAAAACATAGACAGTAAGAGGAGTCAGTCTTCTTGTACTTAGGACGGCATTGTGCCTTTTCTATTTAATTCCGATGCAATTTCTGTGTTTCATCGTCAATAAGAAGGTCAGAGGGATACAGTAAACCTGAAGTGAAGCATCGGAATCTATAACTAGTGTCACAGGAATAGTTCAAAATATAGTCAGTAAGAAGATGTCGGTCTTCTTGTACTTAAGTCGGCATTGTGCCATTTGTTTTTAATTCCGATGCAATTTCTGTGTTTCATCGTCAATAAGAAGGTCAGAGGGATACAGTAAACCTGAAGTGAAGCATCGGAATCTATAACTAGTGTCACAGGAATGGTTCAAAACAGTCAATAAGAAAAGTCAATCTTCTTGTACTTAAGTCGGCATTGTGCCTTTTGTATTTAATTCCGATGCATTTTCTGTGTTTCATCGTCAATATAAAGGTCCAAGGGATGCAGTAAACCTGAAGTGAAGCATTGGAATCTATAACTAGTGTCACAGGAATGGTTCAAAACAGTCAGTAAACAGAGTCAGTCATCTTGTACTTATGTCGGCATTGTGCCTTTTGTATTTCATTCCGATGCAATTTGTGTACTTCGTCGCCAATAAGAAGGTCCAAAGGATACAGTAAACCTGAAGTGAAGCATCGGAATCTATAACTAATGTCACAGGAATCGTTCAAATCATAGACAGTGCGAAGAGTCAGTCTCCTTGTACTTAAGTCTGCATTGTGCCTTTTGTATTTAACTCCGATGCAATTTCTGTGTTTCATCGTAAATAAGAAGGTCCAAGGGATACAGTAAACCTGAAGTGAAGCATCGGAATCTGTAACTATCGTCACAGGAATGGGTCAAAACATAGTCAGTAAGAAGAGTCAGTCTTCTTGTACTTAAGTCGGCATTGTGCCTTTTCTATTTAATTCAGATGCAATTTCAGTGTTTCATTGTCAATAAGAATGTCAGAGGGATACAGTAACCCTGAAGTGAAGCATCTGAATCTGTAACTAGCGTCACAGGAATGGATCAAACAAAGACAGAAAGAAGAGTCAGTCTACTTGTACTTAAGTCGGCATTGTGCCTTTTCTGTTTAATTCCGATGCAATTTCTGTGTTTCATCGTCAATAAGAAGGTCCTAGGGATACAGTAAACCTGAAGTGAATCATCGTAATCTATAACTAGTGTCACAGGAATGGTTCAAAACGTAGTCAGTACGAAGAGTCAGTCTTCTTGTACTTAAGTCGGCATTGTGCCTTTTGTATTTAATTCCGATGCAATTTCTGTGTTTCATCGTCAATAAGAAGGTCAGAGGGATACAGTAAACCTGAAGTGAAGCATCGGATACTATAACTGGTGTCACAGGAGTGGTTCTAAACATAGACAGTATGAAGTGTCAGTCATCTTGTACTTAAGTCGGCATTGTGCCTTTTGAATTTAATTCCGATGCAATATCTGTGTTTCATCGTCAATAAGAAGGTGCAAGGGATACAGTAAACGTGAAGTGAAGCATTGGAATCTAAAACTAGTTTCACAGGAGTAGGTTAAAACATAGACAGTAAGAAGAGTCAGTCTTCTTGTACTTAAGTAGACATTGTGCCTTTGTATTTAATTCCGATGCAATTTCTGTGTTTCATCGTCAATAAGAACGTTAGAGGGATACAGTAAACCTGAAGTGAAGCATCGGAATCTATAACTAGTGTCACAGGAATGGTTCAAAACATAGAAAGTAAGAAGAGTCAGTCCTCTAGTACTTAAGTCGGCAATGTGCCTTTTGTATTTGATTCCGATGCATTATCTGTGTTTCATCGTCAATAAGAAGGTCCAAGGGATACAGTAAACCAGAAGTGAAGCATCGGAATCTATAACTAGTGTCACAGGAATGGTTCAAAACATAGACAGTAGGAAGAGTCAGTCTTCTTGTACTTAAGTCGGCATTGTACCTTTTCTATTTATTTCAGATGCAATTTCAGTGTTTCATCGTCAATAAGAATGTCAGAGGGATACAGTAACCCTGAAGTGAAGCATCTGAATCTGTAACTAGCGTCACAGGAATGGTTCAAACAAAGACAGAAAGAAGAGTCAGTCTTCTTGTACTTAAGTCGGCATTGTGCCTTTTCTATTTAATTCCGATGCAATTTCTGTGTTTCATCGTCAATAAGAAGGTCCAAAGGATACAGTAAACCTGAAGTGAATCATCGTAATCTATAACTAGTGTCACAGGAATGGTTCAAAACATAGTCAGTACGAGGAGTCAGTCTTCTTGTACTTAAGTCGGCATTGTGCCTTTTCTATTTAATTCCGATGCAATTTCTGTGTTTCATCGTCAGTAAGAAGGTCCAAGGGATACAGTAAACCAGAAGTGAAGCATCGGAATCTATAACTAGTGTCACAGGAATGGTTCAAAACACAGACAGTAAGAAGAGTCAGTCCTCTTGTACATAAGTCGGCAATGTGCCTTTTCTATTTCATTCCAATGCAATTTCTGTATTTCGTCGCCAATAAGAAGGTCCAAAGGAAACAGTAAACCTGAAGTGAAGCATCGGAATCTAAAACTAATGTCACAGGAATCGTTCAAAACATAGACAGTAGGAAGAGTCAGTCTACTTGTACTTAAGTCGGCATTATGCCTTTTGTATTTAATTCCGAATCAATTTGTGAGTTTCATCGCCAATAACAAGGTCCAACGGATACAGTAAACATGAAGTGAAGCATCGGAATCTGTAACTAGTGTCACAGGAATGGTTCAAAACATAGACAGTAGGAAGAGTCAGTCTTCTTGTACTTAAGTCGGCATTGTACCTTTTCAATTTAATTCCGATGCAATTTCAGTGTTTCATCGTCAATAAGAATGTCAGAGGGATACAGTAACAATGAAGTGAAGCATCGGAATCTGTAACTAGCGTCACAGGAATGGTTCAAACATAGACAGAAAGAAGAGTCAATCTTCTTGTACTTAACTCGGCATTGTGCCTTTTCTATTTAATTCCGATGCAATTTCTGTGTTTCATCGTCAATAAGAAGGTCCAAGGGATACAGTGAACCTGAAGTGAAGCATCGGAATTTGAAACTAGTGTCACATGAATGGTTCCAAACATAGTCAGTATAAAGAGTCAGTCTTCTTGTACTGAAGTCGGCATTGTGCCTTTTCTATTTAATTCCGATGCAATTTCTGTGTTTCATCGTCAATAAGAAGGTCAAAGGGATACAGTAAACCTGAAGTGAATCATCGTAATCTATAACTAGTGTCACAGGAATGGTTCAAATCATAGTCAGTACGAAGAGTCAGTCTACTTGTACTTAAGTCGCCATTGTGCCTTTTGTACTTAATTCCGATGCATTTTCTGTGTTTCATCGTCAATAAGAAGGTCCAAGGGGTACAGTAAACCAGAAGTGAAGCATCGGAATCTATAACTAGTATCACAGGAATGGTTCAAAACATAGAGAGTAAGAAGAGTCAGTCCTCCTGTACTTAAGTCGGCAATGTGATTTTTCTATTTAATTCCAATGCCATTTCTGTATTTCGTCGCCAATAAGAAAATCCAAAGGAAACAGTAAACCTGAAGTAAAGCATCAGAATCTATAACTAATGTCACTGGAATCGTTCAAAACATAGACAGTAGGAAGAGTCAGTCTTCTTGTACTTAAGTCGGCATTGTGCCCTTTGTATTTAATTCCGATGCAATTACTGTGTTTCATCGTCAATAAGAAGGTCCAACGGATACAGTAAACATGAAGTGAAGCATCGGAATCTATAACTGGTGTCACTGAATGGTTCAATACATAGACAGTAGGAAGAGTCAGTCTTCTTGTACTGAAGTCGGCATTGTGCCTTTTCTGTTTAATTCCGATGCAATATCTGTGTTTCATCGTCAATAAGAAGGTCAGAGGGATACAGTAAACCTGCAGTGAGGCATCGGAATCTATAACTAGTGTCACAGGAATGGTTCCAAACATAGTCAGTAAGAAGAGTCAGTCTTCTTGTACTTAAGTCGGCATTGTGCCTTTTCTATTTAATTCAGATGCAATTTCAGTGTTTCATTGTCAATAAGAATGTCAGAGGGATACAGTAACCCTGAAGTGAAGCATCTGAATCTGTAACTAGCGTCACAGGAATGGATCAAACAAAGACAGAAAGAAGAGTCAGTCTACTTGTACTTAAGTCGGCATTGTGCCTTTTCTGTTTAATTCCGATGCAATTTCTGTGTTTCATCGTCAATAAGAAGGTCCAAGGGATACAGTAAACCTGAAGTGAATCATCGTAATCTATAACTAGTGTCACAGGAATGGTTCAAAACGTAGTCAGTACGAAGAGTCAGTCTTCTTGTACTTAAGTCGGCATTGTGCCTTTTGTATTTAATTCCGATGCAATTTCTGTGTTTCATCGTCCATAAGAAGGTCAGAGGGATACAGTAAACCTGAAGTGAAGCATCGGATACTATAACTGGTGTCACAGGAGTGGTTCTAAACATAGACAGTATGAAGTGTCAGTCATCTTGTACTTAAGTCGGCATTGTACCTTTTCTATTTATTTCAGATGCAATTTCAGTGTTTCATCGTCAATAAGAATGTCAGAGGGATACAGTAACCCTGAAGTGAAGCATCTGAATCTGTAACTAGCGTCACAGGAATGGTTCAAACAAAGACAGAAAGAAGAGTCAGTCTTCTTGTACTTAAGTCGGCATTGTGCCTTTTCTATTTAATTCCGATGCAATTTCTGTGTTTCATCGTCAATAAGAAGGTCCAAAGGATACAGTAAACCTGAAGTGAATCATCGTAATCTATAACTAGTGTCACAGGAATGGTTCAAAACATAGTCAGTACGAGGAGTCAGTCTTCTTGTACTTAAGTCGGCATTGTGCCTTTTCTATTTAATTCCGATGCAATTTCTGTGTTTCATCGTCAGTAAGAAGGTCCAAGGGATACAGTAAACCAGAAGTGAAGCATCGGAATCTATAACTAGTGTCACAGGAATGGTTCAAAACACAGACAGTAAGAAGAGTCAGTCCTCTTGTACATAAGTCGGCAATGTGCCTTTTCTATTTCATTCCAATGCAATTTCTGTATTTCGTCGCCAATAAGAAGGTCCAAAGGAAACAGTAAACCTGAAGTGAAGCATCGGAATCTAAAACTAATGTCACAGGAATCGTTCAAAACATAGACAGTAGGAAGAGTCAGTCTACTTGTACTTAAGTCGGCATTATGCCTTTTGTATTTAATTCCGATACAATTTGTGAGTTTCATCGCCAATAACAAGGTCCAACGGATACAGTAAACATGAAGTGAAGCATCGGAATCTGTAACTAGTGTCACAGGAATGGTTCAAAACATAGACAGTAGGAAGAGTCAGTCTTCTTGTACTTAAGTCGGCATTGTACCTTTTCAATTTAATTCCGATGCAATTTCAGTGTTTCATCGTCAATAAGAATGTCAGAGGGATACAGTAACAATGAAGTGAAGCATCGGAATCTGTAACTAGCGTCACAGGAATGGTTCAAACATAGACAGAAAGAAGAGTCAATCTTCTTGTACTTAACTCGGCATTGTGCCTTTTCTATTTAATTCCGATGCAATTTCTGTGTTTCATCGTCAATAAGAAGGTCCAAGGGATACAGTGAACCTGAAGTGAAGCATCGGAATTTGAAACTAGTGTCACATGAATGGTTCCAAACATAGTCAGTATAAAGAGTCAGTCTTCTTGTACTGAAGTCGGCATTGTGCCTTTTCTATTTAATTCCGATGCAATTTCTGTGTTTCATCGTCAATAAGAAGGTCAAAGGGATACAGTAAACCTGAAGTGAATCATCGTAATCTATAACTAGTGTCACAGGAATGGTTCAAAACATAGTCAGTACGAAGAGTCAGTCTTCTTGTACTTAAGTCGCCATTGTGCCTTTTGTACTTAATTCCGATGCATTTTCTGTGTTTCATCGTCAATAAGAAGGTCCAAGGGGTACAGTAAACCAGAAGTGAAGCATCGGAATCTATAACTAGTATCACAGGAATGGTTCAAAACATAGAGAGTAAGAAGAGTCAGTCCTCCTGTACTTAAGTCGGCAATGTGATTTTTCTATTTAATTCCAATGCAATTTCTGTATTTCGTCGCCAATAAGAAAATCCAAAGGAAACAGTAAACCTGAAGTAAAGCATCAGAATCTATAACTAATGTCACTGGAATCGTTCAAAACATAGACAGTAGGAAGAGTCAGTCTTCTTGTACTTAAGTCGGCATTGTGCCCTTTGTATTTAATTCCGATGCAATTACTGTGTTTCATCGTCAATAAGAAGGTCCAACGGATACAGTAAACATGAAGTGAAGCATCGGAATCTATAACTAGTGTCACTGAATGGTTCAATACATAGACAGTAGGAAGAGTCAGTCTTCTTGTACTGAAGTCGGCATTGTGCCTTTTCTGTTTAATTCCGATGCAATATCTGTGTTTCATCGTCAATAAGAAGGTCAGAGGGATACAGTAAACCTGCAGTGAGGCATCGGAATCTATAACTAGTGTCACAGGAATGGTTCCAAACATATTCAGTAAGAAGAGTTAGTCTTCTTGTACTTAAGTCGGCATTGTGAATTTTCTATTTAATTCCGATGCAATTTCTGTGTTTCATCGTCAATAAGAAGGTCCAAGGGATAAAGTAAACATGAGTTGAATCATCGTAATCTGAAACTAGTGTCACACGAATGGTTCAAAACGTAGTCAGTACGAAGAGTCAGTCTTCTTGTACTTAAGTCGGCATTGTGCCTTTTGTATTTAATTCCGATGCAATTTCTGTGTTTCATCGTCAATAAGAAGGTCAGAGGGATACAGTAAACCTGAAGTGAAACATCGGATACTATAACTGGTGTCACAGGAGTGGTTCTAAACATAGACAGTATGAAGGGTCAGTCTTCTTGTACTTAAGTCGGCATTGTGCCTTTTGAATTTAATTCCGATGCAATATCTGTGTTTCATCGTCAATAAGAAGGTGCAAGGGATACAGTAAACCTGAAGTGAAGCATTGGAATCCAAAACTAGTTTCACAGGAGTAGGTCAAAACATAGACAGTGAGAAGAGTCAGTCATCTTGTACTTAAGTAGACATTGTGCCTTTTGTATTTAATTCCGATGCAATTTCTGTGTTTCATCGTCAATAAGAAGGTTAGAGGGATACAGTAAACCTGAAGTGAAGCATCGGATCCTATAACTAGTGGCACAGGAATGGTTCAAAACAGTCAGTAAGAAGAGTCAAATGTCTTGTACTCAAGTCAGCATTGTGCCTTTTGTATTTAATTCCGATGCATTTTCTGTTATTCATCGTCAATAAGAAGGGCCAAGGGATAAAGTAAACCTGAAGTGAAGCATCGGAATCTATAACTAGTGTCACAGGAATGGTTCAAGTAATAGACAGTAAGAAGAGTCAGTCTTCTTGTACTTAAGTCGGCAATGTGCCTTTTGTATTTAATTCCAATGCAATTTCTGTATTTCGCCGCCAATAAGAAGGTCCAAAGGATACAGTAAACCTGAAGTGAAGCATCGGAATCTATAACTAGTGTCACAGGAATGGTTCAAAACAGTCAGTAAGATGAGTCAGTCTTCTTGTACATAAATCGGCATTATGCCTTTTGTATTTAATTCCGATGCAATTTCTGTACTTCGTCGCACAATAAAAAAGGTCCAAAGGATACAGTAAACCTGAAGTGAAGCATCGGTATCTGTAACTAATGTCACAGGAATCGTTCAAATCATAGACAGTAGGAAGAGTCAGGCTTCTTGTACTTAAGTCGGCAATGTGCCTTTTGTATTGAATTCCCATGCAATTTCTGTGTTTCATCGTCAAAAAGAAGGTCAGAAGGATACAGTAAACCTGAAGTGAAGCATCGTAATCTGTAACTAGTGTCACAGGAATGGTTCAAAACATAGACAGTAGGAAGAGTCAGTCTTCTAGTACTTAAGTCGGCATTGTGCCTTTTGTATTTAATTCCGATGCAATTACTGTGTTTCATCGTCAATAAGAACGTCCAAGGGATACAGTAACCCTGAAGTGAAGCATCGGAATCTATAACTAGTGTCACAGGAATGGTCCAAAACATAGACAGTTGGAAGAGTCAGTCTTCTTGTACTTAAGTCGACATTGTACCTTTTCTATTTAATTCCGATGCAATTTCAGCGTTTCATCGTCAATAAGAATGTTAGAGGGATACAGTAACCCTGAAGTGAAGCATCGGAACCTGTAACTAGCGTCACAGGAATGGTTCAAAACATAGACAGAAAGAAGAGTCAGTCTTCTTGTACTTTTGTCGGCATTGTTCCTTTTCTATTTAATTCCGATGCAATTTCTGTGTTTCATCGTCAATAAGAAGGTCCAAGGGATACAGTAAACCTGAAGTGAAGCATCGGAATCTATAACTAGTGTCACAGGAGTTGTTCAAAGCATAGACAGTAAGAAGAGTCAGTCTTCTTGTACTTATGTCGGCATTGTGCCTTTTGTATTTAATTCCGATGCAATTACTGTGTTTCATCGTCAATAAGAAGGTCCAACGGATACAGTAAACATGAAGTGAAGCATCGGAATCTATAACTAGTGTCACAGGAATGGTTCAATCCATAGACAGTAGGAAGAGTCAGTCTTCTTGTACTGAAGTCGGCATTGTGCCTTTTCTGTTTAATTCCGATGCAATATCTGTGTTTCATCGTCAATACGAAGGTCAGAGGGATACAGTAAACCTGAAGTGAGGCATCGGAATTTATAACTAGTGTCACAGGAATGGTTCCAAACATAGTCAGTAAGAAGAGTTAGTCTTCTTGTACTTAAGTCGGCATTGTGCCTTATCTATTTAATTCCGATGCAATTTCTGTGTTTCATCGTCAATAAGAAGGTCCAAGGGATAAAGTAAACATGAGGTGAATCATCGTAATCTATAACTAGTGTCACACGAATGGTTCAAAACGTAGTCAGTACGAAGAGTCAGTCTTCTTGTACTTAAGTCGGCATTGTGCCTTTTGTATTTAATTCCGATGCAATTTCTGTGTTTCATCGTCAATAAGGAGGTCAGAGGGATACAGTAAACCTGAAGTGAAGCATCGGATACTATAACTGGTGTCACAGGAGTGGTTCTAAACATAGACAGTATGAAGGGTCAGTCTTCTTGTACTTAAGTCGGCATTGTGCCTTTTGAATTTAATTCCGATGCAATATCTGTGTTTCATCGTCAACAAGAAGATGCAAGGGATACACTAAACCTGAAGTGAAGCATTGGAATCTAAAACTAGTTTCACAGGAGTAGGTTAAAACATAGACAGTAAGAAGAGTCAGTCTTCTTGTACTTAAGGAGACATTGTGCCTTTTGTATTTAATTTCGATGAAATTTCTGTGTTTCATCGTCAATAAGAATGTTAGAGGGATACAGTAAACCTGAAGTGAAGCATCGGAATCTATAACTAGTGTCACAGGAATGGTTCAAAACATAGAAAGTAAGAAGAGTCAGTCCTCTTGTACTTAAGTCGGCAATGTGCCTTTTGTATTTAATTCCGATGCATTATCTGTGTTTCATCGTCAATAAGAAGGTCCAGGGGATACAGTAAACCAGAAGTGAAGCATCGGAATCTATAAGTAGTGTCACAGGAATGGTTCAAAACATAGACAGTAGGAAGAGTCAGTCTTCTTGTACTTAAGTCGGCATTGCACCTTTTCTATTTAATTCAGATGCAATTTCAGTGTTTCATCGTCAATAAGAATGTCAGAGGGATACAGTAACCCTGAAGTGAAGCATCTGAATCTGTAACTAGCGTCACAGGAATGGTTCAAACAAAGACAGAAAGAACAGTCAGTCTTCTTGTACTTAAGTCGGCATTGTGCCTTTTCAATTTAATTCCCATGCAATTTCTGTGTTTCATCGTCAATAAGAAGGTCCAAGGGATACAGTAAACGTGAAGTGAATCATCGTAATCTATAACTAGTGTCACAGGAATGGTTCAAAACATAGTCAGTACGAAGAGTCAGTCTTCTTGTACTTAAGTCGGCATTGTGCCTTTTCTATTTAATTCCGATGCAATTTCTGTGTTTCATCGTCAATAAGAAGGTCCAAGGGATGCATTAAACCAGAAGTGAAGCATCGGAATCTATAACTAGTGTCACAGGAATGGTTCAAAACACAGACAGTAAGAAGAGTCAGTCCTCTTGTACTTAAGTTGGCAATGTGCCTTTTCTATTTCATTCCAATGCAATTTCTGTATTTCGTCGCCAATAAGAAGGTCCAAAGGAAACAGTAAACCTGAAGAGAAGCATCGGAATCTAAAACTAATGTCACAGGAATCGTTCAAAACATAGACAGTAGGAAGAGTCAGTCTACTTGTACTTAAGTCCGCATTATGCCTTTTGTATTTAATTCCGATGCAATTTGTGTGTTTCATCGCCAATAACAAGGTCCAACGGATACAGTAACCATGAAGTGAAGCATCGGAATCTGTAACTAGTGTCACAGGAATGGTTCAAAACATAGACAGTAGGAAGAGTCAGTCTTCTTGTACTTAAGTCGGCATTGTACCTTTTCTATTTAATTCCGATGCAATTTCAGTGTTTCATCGTCAATAAGAATGTCAGAGGGATACAGTGACAATGAAGTGAAGCATCGGAATCTGTAACTAGCGTCACAGAAATGGTTCAAACATAGACAGAAAGAAGAGTCAATCTTCTTGTACTTAAGTCGGCATTGTGCCTTTTCTATTTAATTCCGATGCAATTTCTGTGTTTCATCGTCAATAAGAAGGTCCAAGGGATACAGTGAACCTGAAGTGAAGCATCGGAATCTGAAACTAGTGTCACAGGAATTGTTCCAAACATAGTCAGTAAGAAGAGTCAGTCTTCTTGTACTGAAGTCGGCATTGTGCCTTTTCTATTTAATTCCGATGCAATTTCTGTGTTTCATCGTCAATAAGAAGGTCAAAGGGATACAGTAAACCTGAAGTGAATCATCGTAATCTATAACTAGTGTCACAGGAATGGTTGAAAACATAGTCAGTACGAAGAGTCAGTCTTCTTGTACTTAAGTCGCCATTGTGCCTTTTGTACTTAATTCCGATGCATTTTCTGTGTTTCATCGTCATTAAGAAGGTCCAAGGGGTACAGTAAACCAGAAGTGAAGCATCGGAATCTATAACTAGTGTCACAGGAATGGTTCAATACATAGACAGTAGGAAGAGTCAGTCTTCTTGTACTGAAGTCGGCATTGTGCCTTTTCTGTTTAATTCCGATGCAATATCTGTGTTTCATCGTCAATAAGAAGGTCAGAGGGATACAGTAAACCTGAAGTGAAGCATTGGAATCTAAAACCAGTTTCACAGGAGTAGGACAAAGCATAGACAGTGAGAAGAGTCAGTCTTCTTGTACTTAAGTAGACATTGTGCCTTTTGTATTTAATTCCGATGCAATTTCTGTGTTTCATCGTCAATAAGAAGGTTAGAGGGATACAGTAAACCTGAAGTGAAGCATCGGAATCTATAACTAGTGGCACAGGAATGGTTCAAAACAGTCAGTAAGAAGAGTCAATCGTCTTGTACTTAAGTCGGCATTGTGCCTTTTGTATTTAATTCCGATGCATTTTCTGTTATTCATCGTCAATAAGAAGGTCCAAGGGATACAGTAAACCTGAAGTGAAGCATCGGAATCTATAACTAGTGTCACAGGAATGGTTCAAATAATAGACAGTAAGAAGAGTCAGTCTTCTTGTACTTAAGTCGGCAATGTGCCTTTTGTATTTAATTCCAATGCAATTTCTGTATTTCGCCGCCAATAAGAAGGTCCAAAGGATACAGTAAACCTGAAGTGAAGCATCGGAATCTATAACTAGTGTCACAGGAATGGTTCAAAACAGTCAGTAAGATGAGTCAGTCTTCTTGTACATAAGTCGGCATTATGCCTTTTGTATTTAATTCCGATGCAATTTCTGTACTTCGTCGCCAATAAAAAAGGTCCAAAGGATACAGTAAACCTGAAGTGAAGCATCGGTATCTATAACTAATGTAACAGGAATCGTTCAAATCATAGACAGTAGGAAGAGTCAGTCTTCTTGTACTTAAGTCGGCATTGTGCCTTTTGTATTGAATTCAAATGCAATTTCTGTGTTTCGTCGTCAAACAGAAGGTCAGAAGGATACAGTAAACCTGAAGTGAAGCATCGTAATCTGTAACTAGTGTCACAGGAATGGTTGAAAACATAGACAGTAGGAAGAGTCAGTCTTTTTGTACTTAAGTCGGCATTGTGCCATTTGTATTTAATTCCGATGCAATTACTGTGTTTCATCGTCAATAAGAACGTCCAAGGGATACAGTAACCCTGAAGTGAAGCATCGGAATCTATAACTAGTGTCACAGGAATGGTCCAAAACATAGACAGTAGGAAGTGTCAGTGTTCTTGTACTTAAGTCGACATTGTACCTTTTCTATTTAATTTCGATGCAATTTCAGTGTTTCATCAGCAATACGAATGTTAGAGGGATACAGTAACCTTGAAGTGAAGCATCGGAATCTGTAACTAGCGTCACAGGAATGGTTCAAAACATAGACAGAAAGAAGAGTCAGTCTTCTTGTACTTCTGTCGGCATTGTTCCTTTTCCATTTAATTCCGATGCAATTTCTGTGTTTCATCGTCAATAAGAAGGTCCAAGGGATACAGTAAACCTGAAGTGAAGCATCGGAATCTATAACTAGTGGCACAGGAGTGGTTCAAAGCATAGACAGTAAGAAGAGTCAGTCTTCTTGTACTTAAGTCGGCATTGTGCCTTTTGTACTTAATACCGATGCAATATCTGTGTTTCATCGTCAATAAGAAGGTGCAAGGGATACAGTAAATCTGAAGTGAAACATCGGAATCTATAACTAGTGTCACAGGAATGGTTCAAAACGTAGACAGTAAGAAGAGTCAGTCTTCTTGTACTTAAGTCGGCATTGTGCTTTTTATATTTAATTCCGATGCAATTTCTGTGTTTCATCGTCAATATGAAGGTCAGAGGGATACAGTAAACCTGAAGTGAAGCATCGGAATCTATAACTAGTGTCACAGAAATGGATCAAAATAGTCAGTAAGAAGAGTCAATCTTCTTGTACTTAAGACGGCATTGTGCCTTTTGTATTTAATTCCGTTCCATTTTCTGTGTTTCATCGTCAATAATAAGGTCCAAAGGATACAGTAAACCTGAAGTGAAGCATCGGAATCTATAACTAATGTCACAGGAATCGTTCAAAACATAGACTGTAGGAAGGGTCAGTCTTCTTGTTCTTAAGTCGGCATTGTGCCTTTTTTATTTAATTCCGATGCAATTTCTGTGTTTCATCGTCAATAAGAATGTCAGAGGGATACAGTAAACCTGTAGTGAGGCATCGGAATCTATAACTAGTGTCACAGGAATGGTTCCAAACATAGTCAGTAAGAAGAGTCAGTCTTCCTGTACTTAAGTCGGCATTGTGCCTTTTGTATTTAATATCAATGCAATTTCTGTGTTTCATCGTCAAAAAGAAGGTCAGAGGGATACTGTAAACCTGACGTGAAGCATCTGAATCTATAACAAGTGTCACAGGAATGGTTCAAAACAGTCGGTAGGAAGAGTCAGTCTTCTTGTACTTAAGTCGGCATTGTGCCTTTTGTATTTAATTCCGAAGCTATTTCTGCATTTCGTCGCCAATTAGAAGGTCCAAAGGATACAGTAAACCTGAAGGGAAGCATCGGAATCAATAACTAATGTCACACGAATCGTTCAAAGCATAGACAGTAGGAAGAGTCAGTCTTCTTGTACTTAAGTCGGCATTGTGCCTTTTCTATTTAATTCCGATGCAATTTCAGTGTTTCATCGTCAATAAGAACGTCCAAGGGATACAGTAAACCTGAAGTGAAGCATCGGAATCTATAACTAGTGTCACAGGAATGGTTCAAAACATAGACAGTAGGAAGTGTCAGTCTTCTTGTACTTAAGTCGGCATTGTGCCTTTTCTATTTAATTCCGATGCAATTTCAGTGTTTCATCGTCAATAAGAATGTCAGAGGTATACAGTAACCCTGAAGTGAGGCATCGGAATCTGTAACTAGCGTCACAGGAATGGTTCAAAACATAGACAGAAAGAAGAGTCAGTCTTCTTTTACTTCAGTCGGCATTGTTCCTTTTCTATTTAATTCCGATGCAATTTCTGTGTTTCATCGTCAATAAGAAGGTCCAAGGGATACAGTAAACCTGAAGTGAAGCATCGGAATCTATAACTAGTGTCACAGGAGTGGTTCAAAGCATAGACAGTAAGAAGAGTCAGTCTTCTTCTACTTAAGTCGGCATTGTGCCTTTTGTACTTAATACCGATGCAATATCTGTGTTTCATCGTCAATAAGAAGGTGCAAGGGATACAGTAAATCAGAAGTGAAGCATCGGAATCTATAACTAGTGTCACAGGAATGGTTCAAAACGTAGCCAGTAAGAAGAGTCAGTCTTCTTGTACTTAAGTCGGCATTGTGCCTTTTATATTTAATTCCGATGCAATTTCTGTGTTTCATCGTCAATATGAGGGTCAGAGGGATACAGTAAACCTGAAGTGAAGCATCGGAATCTATAAGTAGTGTCACAGGAATGGATCAAAACAGTCAGTAAGAAGAGTCCATCTTCTTGTACTTAAGACGGCATTGTGCCTTTTGTATTTAATTCCGATGCATTTTCTGTGTTTCATCGTCAATAAGAAGGTCCAAAGGATACAGTAAACCAGAAGTGAAGCATCGGAATCTATAACTAATGTCACAGGAATCGTTCAAACCATAGACAGTAGGAAGAGTCAGTCTTCTTGTACTTAAGTCGGCATTGTGCCTTTTGTGTTTAATTCCGATGCAATTTCTGAGTTTCATCGTCAAAAAGAAGGTCAGAGGGATACAGTAAACCTGAAGTGAAGTATCGGAATCTATAACAAGTGTCACAGGAATGGTTCAAAACAGTCAGTAAGAAGAGTCAGTCTTCTTGTACTTAAGTCGGCATTGTGCCTTTTGTATTTAATTCCGAAGCTATTTCTGCATTTCGTCGCCAATTAGAAGGTCCGAAGGATACAGTAAACCTGAGGGGAAGCATCGGAATCAATAACTAATGTCACAGGAATCGTTCAAAGCATAGCCAGTAGGAAGAGTCTGTCTTCTTGTTCTTAAGTCGGCATTGTGCCTTTTGTATTTAATTCCGATGCAATATCTGTGTTTCATCGTTAAAAGAAGGTCAGAGGGATACCGTAAACCTGAAGTGAAGCATCGGAATCTGTAACTAGTGTCACAGGAATGGTTCAAAACATAGTCAGTAAGAAGGGTCAGTCTTCTTGTTCTTAAGTCGGCATTGTGCCTTTTCTATTTGATTCCGATGCAACTTCTGTGTCTCATCGTCAATAAGAACGTCCAAGGGATACAGTAAACCTGAAGTAAAGCATTGGAATCTATAACTAGTGTCACAGGAATGGTTCAAAACATAGACAGTAGGAAGAGTCAGTCTTCTTGTACTTAAGTCGGCATTGTGCCTCTTCTATTTAATTCCGATGCAATTTCAGTGTTTCATCGTCAATAAGAATGTCAGAGGTATACAGTAACCCTGAAGTGAAGCACCGGAATCTGTAACTAGCGTCACAGGAATGGTTCAAAACATAGACAGAAAGAAGAGTCACTATTCTTGTACTTAAGTCGGCATTGTGCCATTTGTATTTAATTCCGTTGCAATTTCTGTGTTTCATCGTCAATAAGAGGGTCCAAGGTATACAGTAAACCTTAAGTGAAGCATCGGAATCTATGACTAGTGTCACAGGAATGGTTCAAATAATAGACAGTAAGAAGAGTCAGTCTTCTTGTACTTAAGTCGGCAATGTGCCTTTTGTATTTAATTCCAATGCAATTTCTGTATTTCGCCGCCAATAAGAAGGTCCAAAGGATACAGTAAACCTGAAGCGAAGCATCGGAATCTATAACTAGTGTCACAGGAATGGTTCAAAACAGTCAGTAAGATGAGTCAGTCTCTTGTACATAAGTCGGCATTGTGCCTTTTGTATTTAATTCCGATGCAATTTCTGTGTTTCATCGTCAAAAAGAAGGTCAGAAGGATACAGTAAACCTGAAGTGAAGCATCGTAATCTGTAACTAGTGTCAGAGGAATGGTTCAAAACATAGACAGTAGGAAGAGTCAGTCTTTTTGTACTTAAGTCGGCATTGTGCCTTTTGTATTTAATTCCGATGCAATTACTGTGTTTCATCGTCAATACGAACGTCCAAGGGATACAGTAACCCTGAAGTGAAGCATCGGAATCTATAACTAGAGTCACAGGAATGGTTCAAAACATAGACAGTAGGAAGAGTCAGTCTTCTTGTACTTAAGTCGGCATTGTACCTTTTCTATTTAATTCCGATGCAATTTCAGTGTTTCATCGTCAATAAGAACGTTAGAGGGATACAGTAACCCCGAAGTGAAGCATCGGAATCTCTAACTAGCGTCACAGGAATGGTTCAAAACATAGACAGAAAGAAGGGTCAGTCTGCTTGTACTTAAGTCGGCATTGTGCCTTTTGTATTTAATTCCGATGCAAATTCTGTGTTTCATCGTTAAAAGAAGGTCAGAGGGATACCGTAAACCTGAAGTGAAGCATCGGAATCTGTAACTAGAGTCACAGGAATGGTTCAAAACATAGTCAGTGAGATGGGTCAGTCTTCTTGTTCTTAAGTCGGCATTGTGCCTTTTCTATTTAATTCCGATGCAATTTCTGTGTTTCATCGTCAATAAGAACGTCCAAGGGATACAGTAAACCTGAAGTGAAGCATGGGAATCTATAACTAGTGTCACAGGAATGGTTCAAAACATAGACAGTAGGAAGAGTCAGTCTTCTTGTACTTAAGTCGGCATTGTGCCTTTTGTATTTAATTCCGATGCAATTTCTGTGTTTCATCGTCAATATGAAGGTCAGAGGGATACAGTAAACCTGAAGTGAAGCCTCGGAATCTATAACTAGTGTCACAGGAATGGATCAAAACAGTCAGTAAGAAGAGTCAATCTCTTTGTACTTAAGACGGCATTGTGCCTTTTGTATATAATTCCGATGCATTTTCTGTGTTTCATCGTCAATAAGAAGGTCCAAAGGATACAGTAAACCTGAAGTGAAGCATCGGAATCTATAACTAATGTCACAGGAATCGTTCAAAACATAGACAGTAGGAAGAGTCAGTCTTCTTGTACTTAAGTCGGCAATGTGCCTTTTGTATTTAATTCCAATGCAATTTCTGTATTTCGCCGCCAATAAGAAGGTCCAAAGGATACAGTAAACCTGAAGTGAAGCATCGGAATCTATAACTAGTGTCACAGGAATGGTTCAAAACAGTCAGTAAGATGAGTCAGTCTTCTTGTACATAAGTCGGCATTATGCCTTTTGTATTTAATTCCGATGCAATTTCTGTACTTCGTCGCCAATACAAAAGGTCCAAAGGATACAGTAAACCTGAAGTGAAGCATCGGTATCTATAACTAATGTAACAGGAATCGTTCAAATCATAGACAGTAGGAAGAGTCAGTCTTCTTGTACTTAAGTCGGCATTGTGCCTTTTGTATTGAATTCAAATGCAATTTCTGTGTTTCGTCGTCAAACAGAAGGTCAGAAGGATACAGTAAACCTGAAGTGAAGCATCGTAATCTGTAACTAGTGTCACAGGAATGGTTGAAAACATAGACAGTAGGAAGAGTCAGTCTTTTTGTACTTAAGTCGGCATTGTGCCATTTGTATTTAATTCCGATGCAATTACTGTGTTTCATCGTCAATAAGAACGTCCAAGGGATACAGTAACCCTGAAGTGAAGCATCGGAATCTATAACTAGTGTCACAGGAATGGTCCAAAACATAGACAGTAGGAAGTGTCAGTGTTCTTGTACTTAAGTCGACATTGTACCTTTTCTATTTAATTTCGATGCAATTTCAGTGTTTCATCAGCAATACGAATGTTAGAGGGATACAGTAACCTTGAAGTGAAGCATCGGAATCTGTAACTAGCGTCACAGGAATGGTTCAAAACATAGACAGAAAGAAGAGTCAGTCTTCTTGTACTTCTGTCGGCATTGTTCCTTTTCCATTTAATTCCGATGCAATTTCTGTGTTTCATCGTCAATAAGAAGGTCCAAGGGATACAGTAAACCTGAAGTGAAGCATCGGAATCTATAACTAGTGGCACAGGAGTGGTTCAAAGCATAGACAGTAAGAAGAGTCAGTCTTCTTGTACTTAAGTCGGCATTGTGCCTTTTGTACTTAATACCGATGCAATATCTGTGTTTCATCGTCAATAAGAAGGTGCAAGGGATACAGTAAATCTGAAGTGAAACATCGGAATCTATAACTAGTGTCACAGGAATGGTTCAAAACGTAGACAGTAAGAAGAGTCAGTCTTCTTGTACTTAAGTCGGCATTGTGCTTTTTATATTTAATTCCGATGCAATTTCTGTGTTTCATCGTCAATATGAAGGTCAGAGGGATACAGTAAACCTGAAGTGAAGCATCGGAATCTATAACTAGTGTCACAGAAATGGATCAAAATAGTCAGTAAGAAGAGTCAATCTTCTTGTACTTAAGACGGCATTGTGCCTTTTGTATTTAATTCCGTTCCATTTTCTGTGTTTCATCGTCAATAATAAGGTCCAAAGGATACAGTAAACCTGAAGTGAAGCATCGGAATCTATAACTAATGTCACAGGAATCGTTCAAAACATAGACTGTAGGAAGGGTCAGTCTTCTTGTTCTTAAGTCGGCATTGTGCCTTTTTTATTTAATTCCGATGCAATTTCTGTGTTTCATCGTCAATAAGAATGTCAGAGGGATACAGTAAACCTGTAGTGAGGCATCGGAATCTATAACTAGTGTCACAGGAATGGTTCCAAACATAGTCAGTAAGAAGAGTCAGTCTTCCTGTACTTAAGTCGGCATTGTGCCTTTTGTATTTAATATCAATGCAATTTCTGTGTTTCATCGTCAAAAAGAAGGTCAGAGGGATACTGTAAACCTGACGTGAAGCATCTGAATCTATAACAAGTGTCACAGGAATGGTTCAAAACAGTCGGTAGGAAGAGTCAGTCTTCTTGTACTTAAGTCGGCATTGTGCCTTTTGTATTTAATTCCGAAGCTATTTCTGCATTTCGTCGCCAATTAGAAGGTCCAAAGGATACAGTAAACCTGAAGGGAAGCATCGGAATCAATAACTAATGTCACACGAATCGTTCAAAGCATAGACAGTAGGAAGAGTCAGTCTTCTTGTACTTACGTCGGCATTGTGCCTTTTCTATTTAATTCCGATGCAATTTCAGTGTTTCATCGTCAATAAGAACGTCCAAGGGATACAGTAAACCTGAAGTGAAGCATCGGAATGTATAACTAGTGTCACAGGAATGGTTCAAAACATTGACAGTAGGAAGAGTCAGTCTTCTTGTACTTAAGTCGGCATTGTGCCTTTTGTATTTAATTCCGATGCAATTTCAGTGTTGCAACGTCAATAAGAATGTCAGAGGTATACAGTAACCCTGAAGTGAAGCATCGGAATCTGTAACTAGCGTCACAGGAATGGTTCAAAACATAGTCAGTAAGGAGAGTCAGTCTTCTTGTACTGAATTCGGCATTGTGCCTTTTCTATTTAATTCCGATGCAATTTCTGCGTTTCATCGTCAATAAGAAGGTCCAAGGGATACAGTAATCTTGATGTGTATCATCGTAATCTATAACTAGTGTCACAGGAATGGTTCAAAACACAGTCAGTACGAAGATTCAGTCTTCTTGTACTTAAGTCGGCATTGTGCCTTTTGTATTTAATTCCGATGCAATTTCTGTGTTTCATCGTCAATAAGAAGGTCAGAGGGATACAGTAAACCTGAAGTGAAGCATCGGAATCTATAACTAGTGTCACAGGAATGGTTCAAAACTCAGACAGTAGGATGAGTCAGTCCTCTTGTACTTAAGTCGGCATTGTGCCTTTTGTATTTAATTAAGATGCAATATCTGTGCTTCTTCGTCAACAAGAAGGTTTAAGGGATACAGTAAACCTGAAGTGAAGCATCGGAATCTGTAACTAGCGTCACATTAATGGTTAAAAACATAGTCAGTAAGGAGAGTCAGTCTTCTTGTACTTAAGTCGGCATTGTGCCTTTTCTATTTAATTCCGATGCAATTTCTGTGTTTCATCGTCAAAAAGATGGTCAGAGGGATACAGTAAACCTGAAGTGAAGCATCGGAATCTGTAACTACCGTCACAGGAATGGTTCAAAACATAGTCAGTAAGAAGAGTCAGTCTTCTTGTACTGAATTCGGCATTGTGCCTTTTGTATTTAATTCCGATGCAATATCTGTGTTTCATCGTCAATAAGAAGGTGCAAGGGATACATTAAACCTGAAGTGAAGCATCGGAATCTATAACTAGTGTCACAGGAATGGTTCAAAACATAGACAGTAAGAAGAGTCAGTCTTCTTGTACTTTAGTCGGCATTGTGCCTTTTGTATTGAATTCCGATGCAATTTCCGTGCTTCATCGTCAGTAAGAAGGTCAGAGGGATACAGTAAACCTGAAGTGAAGCATCGGAATCTATAACTAGTATCACAGGAATGGTTCGAAACAGTCAGTAAGAAGAGTCAGTTTTCTTGTAGATAAGTCGGCATTGTGCCTTTTGTATTTAATTCCGATGCAATTTCTGTATTTCGTCGCCAATAAGAAGGTCCAAAGGATACAGTAAACCTGAAGTGAAGCATCGGTATCTATAACTATTGTCACACGAATTGTTCAAAACATAGACAGTAGGAAGAGTCAGTCTTCTTGTACTTAAGTCGGCATTGTGCCTTTTGTATTCAATACCGATGCAATTTCTGTATTTCATCGTCAGAAAGAAGGTCGGAAGGATACAGTAAACCTGAAGTGAAGCATCGGAATCTGTAACAAGTGACACAAGAATGGTTCAAAACATAGACAGTAGGAAGAGTCAGTCTTTTTAAACTTAAGTCGGCATTGTGCCTTTTTTATTTAATTCCGATGCAATTACTGTGTTTCATCGTCAATAAGAACGTCCAAGGGATACAGTAACGCCGAAGTGAAGCATCGGATTCTGTAACTAGCGTCACAGGAATATTTCAAAACTTAGTCAGTAAGAAGAGTCAGTCTTCTTGTACTGAAGTCGGCATTGTGCCTTTTGTATTTAATTCCGATGCAATATCTGTGTTTCATTGTCAATAAGAAGGTGCAAGGGATACATTAAACCTGAAGTGAAGCATCGGAATCTATAACTAGTGTCACAGGAATGGTTCAAAACATAGACAGTAGGAAGAGTCAGTCTTCTTGTACTTAAGTCGGCATTGTGCCTTTTGTATTGATTTCCGATGCAATTTCTGTGCTTCATCGTCAGTAAGAAGGTCAGAGGGATACAGTAAACCTGAATTGAAGCATCGGAATCTATAACTAGTGTCACAGGAATGGTTCGAAACAGTCAGTAAGAAGAGTCAGTCTTCTTGTACTTAAGTCGGCATTGTGCCTTTTGTATTGAATTCCGATGCAATTTCCGTGCTTCATCGTCAGTAAGAAGGTCAGAGGGATTCAGTAAACCTGAAGTGAAGCATCGGAATCTATAACTAGTGTCACAGGAATGGTTCGAAACAGTCAGTAAGAAGAGTCAGTCTTCTTGTACATAAGTCGGCATTGTGCCTTTTGTATTTAATTCCGATGCAATTTCTGTACTTCGTCGCCAATAAGAAGGTCCAAAGGATACAGTAAACCTGAAGTGAAGCATCGGTATCTATAACTATTGTCACAGGAATCGTTCAAAACATAGACAGTAGGAAGAGTCAGTCTTCTTGTACTTAAGTCGGCATTGTGCCTTTTGTATTTAATACCGATGCAATTTCTGTATTTCATCGTCAAAAAGAAGGTCGGAAGGATACAGTAAACCTGAAGTGAAGCATCGGAATCTGTAACAAGTGACACAAGAATGGTTCAAAACATAGACAGTAGGAAGAGTCAGTCTTTTTAAACTTAAGTCGGCATTGTGCCTTTTTTATTTAATTCCGATGCAATTACTGTGTTTCATCGTCAACAAGAAGGTCCAAGGGATACAGTAAAGCTGAAGTGAAGCATCGGAATCAACAACTAGTGTCACAGGAATGGTTCAAATCATTGACAGTAAGAGGAGTCAGTCTTCTTGTACTTAAGTCGGCATTGTGCCTTTTCTGTTTAATTCCGATGCAATTTCTGTGTTTCATCGCCAATAAGAAGGTCAAAGGGATACAGTAAACCTGAAGTGAAGCATCGGAATCTATAACTAGTGTCACAGGAATGGTTCCAAACATAGTCAGTAAGAAGAGTCAGTCTACTTCTACTTAAGTCGGCATTGTGCCTCTTCTATTTAATTCCGAAGCAATTTCTGTGTTTCTTCGTCAATATGAAGGTCAGAGGGATACAGCAAACCTGAATTGAAGCACCGGAATCTATAACTAGTGTCACAGGAATGGTTCAAAACAGTCAGTAAGAAGAGTCAATCTTCTTGTACTTAAGTCGGTATTGTGCCTTTTGTATTTAATTCCGATGCATTTTCTGTGTTTCATCGTCAATAAGAAGGACCAAAGGATACAGTAAACCTGAAGTGAAGCATCGGAATCTATAACTAATGTCACAGGAATCGTTCAAAACATAGACAGCAGGAAGAGTCAGTCTTCTTGTACCTAAGTCGGCCTTGTGCGTTTTGTATTTAATTCCGATGCAATTTCTGTGTTTCATCGTCCCAATGAAGGTCAGAGGGATACAGTAAACCTGAAGTGAAGCATCGGAATCTATAACAAGTGTCACAGGAATGGTTCAAAACAGTCAGTAAGAAGAGTCAGTCTTCTTGTACTTAAGTCGGCATTGTGCCTTTGTATTTAATTCCGAAGCTATTTCTGCATTTCGTCGCCAATTAGAAGGTCCAAAGGATACAGTAAACCTGAAGTGAAGTTCGGAATCAATAACTAATGACACAGGAATCGTTCCAAACATAGACAGTAGGAAGAGTCAGATTCTTGTACTTAAGTCGGCATTGTGCCTTTTGTATTTAATTCCGATGCAATTTCTGTGTTTCATCGTCAAACAGAAGGTTAGAGGGATACAGTAAACCTGAAGTGAAGCATCGGAATCTGTAACTAGCGTCACAGAAATTGTTCAAAACACAGTCAGTAAGAAGAGTCAGGTTCATGTACTGAAGTCGTCATTGAGCCTTTTCTATTTAATTCCGATGCAATTTCTGTGTTTCATCGTCAATAAGAGGGTCCAAGGGATACAGTAAACCTGAAGTGAATCATCGTAATCTATAACTAGTGTCACAGGAATGGTTCAAAACATAGTCAGTACGAAGAGTCAGTCTTCTTGTACTTAAGTCGGCATTGTGCCTTTTGTATTTAATTCCGATGCAATTTCTGTGTTTCATCGTCAATAAGAAGGGCAGAGGGATACAGTAAACCTGAAGTGATGCATCGGAATCTATAACTAGTGTCACAGGAATTGTTCTAAGCATAGACAGTAAGGAGGGTCTGTCATCTTGTACTTAAGTCGGCATTGTGCCTTTTGTATTTAATTCCGATGCAATATCTGTGTTTCATCCTCAATAAGAAGGTGCAGGGGATACATTAAACCTGAAGTGAAGCATCGGAATCTATAACTAGTGTCACAGGAATGGTTCAAACATAGACAGTAAGAAGACTCAGTCTTCTTGTACTTAAGTCGGCAGTGTGCCTTTTGTTTTTAATTCCGATTCAATTTCTGTGTTTCATCGTCAAAAAGAAGGTCAGAAGGAAACAGTAAACCTGAAGTGAAGCATCGGAATCTGTAACTAGTGTCACAGGAATGGATCGAAGCAGTCACTAAGAAGACGTAGTCTTCTTGTACATAAGTCGGCATTGTGCCTTTTGTATTTAATTCCGATGCAATATCTGTACTTCGTCGCCAATAAGAAGGTCCAAAGGATAAAGTAAACCTGAAGTGACGCATCGGTATCTATAACTAATGCCACAGGAATCGTTCAAAACATAGACAGTAGGAAGAGTCAGTCTTCTTGTACTTAAGTCGGAATTGTGCCTTTTGTTTTTAATTCCGATTCAATTTCGGTGTTTCATCGTCAAAAAGAAGGTCAGAAGGAAACAGTAAACCTGAAGTGAAGCATCGGAATCTGTAACTAGTGTCACAGGAATGGTTCAAAACATAGACAGTAGGAAGAGTCAGTCTTTTTGTACTTAAGTCGGCATTGTGCCTTTAGTATGTAATTCCGATGCAATTACTGTGTTTCATCGTCAATAAGAAAGTCCAAGGGATACCGTAACCCTGAAGTGAAGCATCGGAATCTATAACTAGTGTCACAGGAATGGTTCAAAACATAGACTGTAGGAAGAGTCAGTCTTCTTGTACTTATGTCGTCATTGTACCTTTTCTATATAATTCCGATGCAATAACAGTGTTTCATCGTCAATAAGAATGTCAGAGGGATACAGTAACCCTGAAGTGAAGCATCGAAATCTGTAACTAGCGTACAGGAATGGTTCAAAACATAGACAGAACGGAGAGTCAGTCTTCTTGTACTTAAGTCGGCATTGTTCGTTTTCTATTTAATTCCGATGCAATTTCTGTGTTTCATCGTCAACAAGAAGGTCCAAGGGATACAGTAAAGCTGAAGTGAAGCATCGGAATCTAGAACTAGTGTCACAGGAATGGTTCAAAACAATGACAGCAAGAAGAGTCAGTCTTCTTGTACTTAAGTCGGCATTGTACCTTTTCTATATAATTCCGATGCAATTTCAGTGTTTCATCGTCAATAAGAATATCAGAGGGGTACAGTAACCCTGAAGTGAAGCATCGGAATCTGTAACTAGCGTCACAGGAATGGTTCAAAACATTGACAGTAGGAAGAGGCAGTCCTCTTGTACTTAAGTCGGCATTGTGCCTTTTGTATTTAATTAAGATGCAATATCTGCGTTTCATCGTCAACAAGAAGGTCCAAGGGATACAGTAAGCCTGCAGTGAAGCATCGGAATCTGTAACTAGCGTCACATTAATGGTTCAAAACATAGTCAGTAACAAGAGTCAGTCTTCTTGTACATAAGTCGGCATTGTGCTTTTTCTATTTAATTCCGATGCAATTTCTGTGTTTCATCGTCAATAAGAACGTCCAAGGGATACAGTAAACCTGAAGTGAAACATCGGAATCTATAACTAGTGTCACAGGAATGGTTCAAATCATAGACAGTAGGAAGAGTCAGTCTTCTTGTACTTAAGTCGGCATTGTGCCTTTTCTATTTAATTCCGATGCCATTTCAGTGTTTCATCGCCAATAAGAATGTCAGAGGGATACAGTAAACCTGAAGTGAAGCATCGGAATCTGTAACTAGCGTCACAGGAATGGTTCAGAACATAGACAGAAAGAAGAGTCAGTCTTCGTTTACTTAAGTCGGCATTGTGCCTTTTGTATTTAATTCCAATGCAATTTCTGTGTTTCATCGTCAATAAGAAGGTCCAAGGGATACAGTAAACCTGAAGTGAAGCATCGGAATCTATTAATAGTGTCACAGGAATGGTTCAAAACATAAACAGCAAGAAGAGTCAGTCTACTTGTACTTAAGTCGGCATTGTGCCTCTTCTATTTAATTCCGATGCAATTTCTGTGTTTTATCGTCAATAAGAAGGTCCAAGGGATACAGTAAATCTGAAGTGAAGCATCGGAATCTATAACTAGTGTCACAGGAATGTTTCAAAACTTAGACAGTAAGAAGAGTCAGTATTCTTGTACTTAAGTCGGCATTGTGCCTTTTATATTTAATTCCGATGCAATTTCTGTGTTTCTTCGTCAATATGAAGGTCAGAGGGATACAGTAAACCTGAAGTGAAGCATCGGAATCTATAACTAGTGTCACAGGAATGGTTCAAAACAGTCAGTAAGAAGAGTCAATGTTCTTGTACTTAAGTCGGTATTGTGCCTTTTGTATTTAATTCCGATGCATTTTCTGTGTTTCATCGTCAATAAGAAGGACCAAAGGATACAGTAAACCTGAAGTGAAGCATCGGAATCTATAACTAATGTCACAGGAATCGTTCAAAACATAGACAGTAGGAAGAGTCAGTCTTCTTGTACCTAAGTCGGCATTGTGCCTTTTGTATTTCATTCCGATGCAATTTCTGTGTTTCATCGTCAAAATGAAGGTCAGAGGGATACAGTAAACCTGAAGTGAAGCATCGGAATCTATAATAAGTGTCACAGGAATGGTTCAAAACAGTCAGTAAGAAGAGTCAGTCTTCTTGTACTTACGTCGGCATTGTGCCTTTGTATTTAATTCCAAAGCTATTTCTGCATTTCGTCGCCAATTAGAAGGTCCAAAGGATACAGTAAACCTGAAGTGAAGTTCGGAATCAATAACTAATGACACAGGAATCGTTCCAAACATAGACAGTAGGAAGAGTCAGTCATCTTGTACTTAAGTCGGCATTGTGCCTTTTGTATTTAATTCCGATGCTATTTCTGTGTTTCATCGTCAAACAGAAGGTCAGAGGGATACAGTAAACCTGAAGTGAAGCATCGGAATCTGTAACTACTGTCACAGGAATGGTTCAAAACATAGACAGTAGGAAGAGTCAGTCTTTTTGTACTTAATTCGGCATTATGCCTTTTGTATTTAATTCCGATGCAATATCTGTGTTTCATCGTCAATAAGAAGGTCCAAGGGATACAGTAAACCTGAAGTGAAGCATCGGAATCTGTAACTGGCGTCACAGGAATGGTTCAAAACACAGTCAGTAAGAAGAGTCAGTTTCTTGTACTGAAGTCGTCATTGTGCCTTTTCTATTTAATTCCGATGCAATTTCTGTGTTTCATCGTCAATAAGAGGGTCCAAGGGATACAGTAAACCTGAAGTGAATCATCGTAAACTATAACTAGTGTCACAGGAATGGTTCAAAACATAGTCAGTACGAAGAGTCAGTCTTCTTGTACTTAGGTCGGCATTGTGCCTTTTGTATTTAATTCCGATGCAATTTCTGTGTTTCATCGTCAATAAGAAGGTCAGAGTGATACAGTAAACCTGAAGTGAAGCATCGGAATCTATAACTAGTGTCACAGGAATGGTTCTAAACATAGACAGTAAGAAGGGTCTGTCTTCTTGTACTTAAGTCGGCATTGTGCCTTTTGTATTTAATTCCGATGCAATATCTGTGTTTCATCGTCCATAAGAAGGTGCAGGGGATACATTAAACCTGAAGTGAAGCATCGGAATCTATAACTAGTGTCACAGGAATGGTTCAAACATAGACAGTAAGAAGAGTCAGTCTTCTTGTACTTAAGTCGGCATTGTGCCTTTTGTATTTAATTCCGATGCAATTTCTGTGCTTCATCGTCAATAAGAAGGTCAGAGGGATACAGTAAACCTGAAGTGAAGCATCGGAATCTATAACTAGTGTCACAGGATTGGTTCGCAACAGTCACTAAGAAGAGGTAGTCTTCTTGTACATAAGTCGGCATTGTGCCTTTTGTATTTAATTCCGATGCAATATCTGTACTTCGTCGCCAATAAGAAGGTCCAAAGGATAAAGTAAACCTGAAGTGAAGCATCGGTATCTGTAACTAATGCCACAGGAATCGTTCAAAACATAGGCAGTAGGAAGAGTCAGTCTTCTTGTACTTAAGTCGGAATTGTGCCTTTTGTTTTTAATTCCGATTAAATTTCTGTGTTTCATCGTCAAAAAGAAGGTCAGAAGGATACAGTAAACCTGAAGTGAAGCATCGGAATCTGTAACTAGCGTCACAGGAATGGTTCAAAACATAGACAGAACGGAGAGTCAGTCTTCTTGTACTTAAGTCGGCATTGTTCGTTTTCTATTTAATTCCGATGAATTTTTGTGTTTCATCGTCAACAAGAAGGTCCAAGGGATACAGTAAAGCTGAAGTGAAGCATCGGAATCTATAACTAGTGTCACAGGAATGGTTCAAAACAATGACAGCAAGAAGAGGCAGTCTTCTTGTACTTAAGTCGGCATTGTACCTTTTCTATATAATTCCGATGCAATTTCAGTGTTTCATCGTCAATAAGAATATCAGAGGGATACAGTAACCCTGAAGTAGAGCATCGGATTCTGTAACTAGCGTCACAGGAATGGTTCAAAACATAGACAGTAGGAAGAGGCAGTCCTCTTGTACTTAAGTCGGCATTGTGCCTTTTGTATTTAATTATGATGCAATATCTGTGTTTCATCGTCAACAATAAGGTCCAAGGGATACAGTAAACCTGAAGTGAAGCATCGGAATCTGTAACTAGCGTCACATTAATGGTTCAAAACATAGTCAGTAACAAGTGTCAGTCTTCTTGTACATAAGTCGGCATTGTGCTTTTTCTATTTAATTCCGATGCAATTTCTGTGTTTCATCGTCAATAAGAACGTCCAAGGGATACAGTAAACCTGAAGTGAAGCATCGGAATCTATAACTAGTGTCACAGGAATGGTTCAAATCATAGACAGTAGGAAGAGTCAGTCTTCTTGTGCTTAAGTCGGCATTGTTCCTTTTCTATTTAATTCCGATGCCATTTCAGTGTTTCATCGTCAATAAGAATGTCAGAGGGATACAGTAAACCTGAAGTGAAGCATCGGAATCTGTAACTAGCGTCACAGGAATGGTTCAAAACTTAGACAGAAAGAAGAGTCAGTCTTCTTTTACTTAAGTCGGCATTGTGCTTTTTCTATTTAATTCCGATGCAATTTCTGTGTTTCATCGTCAATAAGAAGGTCCAAGGGATACAGTAAACCTGAAGTGAAGCATCGGAATCTATAAATAGTGTCACAGGAATGGTTCAAAACATAAACAGCAAGAAGAGTCAGTCTTCTTGTACTTAAGTCGGCATTATGCCTTTTCTACTTCATTCCGATGCAATTTCTGTGTTTCATCGTCGATAAGAAGGTCTGAGGGATACAGTAAACCTGAAGTGAGGCATCGGAATCTATAACAAGTGTCACAGGAATGGTTCCAAACATAGTCAGTAAGAAGAGTCAGTCTTCTTGGACTTAAGTCGGCATTGTGCCTTTTCTATTTAATTCCGACGCAATTTCTGTGTTTCATCGTCAATAAGAAGGGCCAAGGGATACAATAATCCTGAAGTGAATCATCGTAATCTATTACTAGTGTCACAGGAATGGTTCAAAACATAGTAGATACGAAGAGTCAGTCTTCTTGCATTTAAGTCGGCATTGTGCCTTTTGTATTTAATTCCGATGCAATTTCTGTGTTTCATCGTCAAAAAGAAGGTCCGAGGGATACAGTAAACCTGAAGTGAAGCATCTCATTCTATAACAAGTGTCACAGGAATGGTTCAAAACAGTCAGTAAGAAGAGTCAGTCTTCTTATACTTAAGTCGGCATTGTGCCTTTTGTATTTAATTCCGAAGCTATTTCTGCATTTCGTCGCCAATTAGATGGTCCAAAGGACACAGTAAACCAGAAGTGAAGCATCTGAATCCATAACAAGTGTCACAGGAGTGGTTCAAAACAGTCAGAAAGAAGAGTCAGTCTTCTTATACTTAAGTCGGCATTATGCCCTTTCTATTTAATTCCGATGCAATTTCTGTGTTTCATCGTCAATAAGAAGGTCCAAGGGATACAGTAAACCTGAAGTGAATCATCGTAATCTATAACTAGTGTCACAGGAATGGTTCAAAACATAGTCAGTACGAGGAGTCAGTCTTCTTGTACTTAAGTCGGCATTGTGCCTTTTGTATTTAATTCCGATGCAATTTCTGTGTTTCATCGTCAACAAGAAGGTCAGAGGGATACAGTAAACCTGAAGTGAAGCATCGGAATCTATAACTAGTGTCACAGGAATGGTTCTAAACATAGACAGTAAGAAGGATCAGTCTTCTTGTACTTAAGTCGGCATTGTGCCTTTTGTATTTAATTCCGATGCAATTTCTGTGCTTCATCGTCAATAAGAAGGTCAGAGGGATACAGTAAACCTGAAGTGAAGCATCGGAATCTATAACTAGTGTCACAGGAATGGTTCAGAACAGTCAGTAAGAGGAGTCAGTCTTCTTGTACATAAGTCGGCATTGTGCCTTTTGTATTTAATTCCGATGCAATTTCTGTGCTTCATCGTCAATAAGAAGGTCAGAGGGATACAGTAAACCTGGAGTGAAGCATCAGAATCTATAACTAGTGTCACAGGAATGGTTCCAAACATAGTCAGTAAGTAGAGTCAGTCTTCTTGCACTTAAGTCTGCATTGTGCCTTTTCTATTTAATTCCGATGCAATTTCTGTGTTTCATTGTCAATAAGAAGGGCCAAGGGATACAGTAATCCTGAAGTGAATCATCGTAATCTGTTACTAGTGTCACAGGAATGGTTCAAAACATAGTAGGTACAAAGAGTCAGTCTTCTTGTACTTAAGTCAGCATTGTGCCTTTTGTATTTAATTCCAATGCAATTTCTGTGTTTCATCGGCAAAAAGAAGGTCAGAGGGATACAGTAAACCTGAAGTGAAGCATCTGAATCTATAACAAGTGTCACAGGAATGGTTCAAACAGTCAGTAAGAAGAGTCAGTCTTCTTGTACTTAAGTCGGCATTGTGCCTTTTGTATTTAATTCCGAAGCTATTTCTGCTTTTCGTCGCCAATTAGAAGGTCCAAAGGATACAGTACACCAGAAGTGAAGCATCGGAATCAATAACTAATGTCACAGGAATCGTTCAAAACATAGACAATAGGAAGAGTCAGTCTTCTTGTACTTAAGTCGGCATTATGCCTTTTGTATTTAATTCCGATGCAATTTCTGTGTTTCATCGTCAATGACAAGGTCCAAGGGATACAGTAAACCTGAAGTGAATCATCGTAAACTATAACTAGTGTCACAGGAATGGTTCAAAACATAGTCAGTACGAGGAGTCAGTCTTCTTGTACTTAAGTCGGCATTGTGCCTTTTGTATTTAAATCCGATGCAATTTCTGTGTTTCATCGTCAATAAGAAGGTCAGAGGGATACAGTAAACCTGAAGTGAAGCATCGGAATCTATAACTAGTGTCACAGGAATGGTTCTAAACATAGACTGTCAGAAGGGTCAGTCTTCTTGTACTTATGTCGGCATTGTGCCTTTTGTATTTAATTCCGATGCAATATCTGTGTTTCATCGTCAATAAAAAGGTGCAAGGGATACATTAAACCTGAAGTGAAGCATCGGAATCTATAACTAGTGTCACAGGAATGGTTCAAAACATAGTCAGTACGAGGAGTCAGTCTTCTTGTACTTAAGTCGGCATTGTGCCTTTTGTATTTAATTCCGATGCAATTTCTGTGTTTCATCGTCAATAAGAAGGTCAGAGGGATACAGTAAACCTGAAGTGAAGCATCGGAATCTATAACTAGTGTCACAGGAATGGTTCAAAACATAGTCAGTACGAGGAGTCAGTCTTCTTGTACTTAAGTCGGCATTGTGCCTTTTGTATTTAGTTCCGATGCAATTTCTGTACTTCGTCGCCAATAAGAAGGTCCAAAGGATACAGTAAACCTGAAGTGAAGCATCGGTATCTATAACTAATGTCACAGGAATCATTCAAAACATAGACAGTAGGAAGAGTCAGTCCTCTTGTACCTAAGTCGGCATTGTGCCTTTTGTATTTAATTCCGATGCAATTTCTGTGTTTCATCGTCAAAAAGAAGGTCAGAAGGATGCAGTAAACCTGAAGTGAAGCATCGGAATCTGTAACTAGTGTCACAGGAATGGTTCAAAACATAGACAGTAGGAAGAGTCAGTCTTTTTGTACTTAAGTCGGCATTGTGCCTTTTGTATTTAATTCCGATGCAATTACTGTGTTTCATCGTCAATAAGAACGACCAAGGGATACAGTAACCCTGAAGTGAAGCATCGGAATCTATAACTAGTGTCACAGGAATGGTTCAAAACATAGACAGTAGGAAGAGTCAGTCTTCTTGTACTTAAGTCGGCATTGTACCTTTTCTATTTAATTCCGATGCAATTTCAGTGTTTCATCGTCAATAAGTTTGTCAGAGGGATACAGTAACCCTGAAGTGAAGCATCGGAATCTGTAACTAGCGTCACAGGAATGGTTCAAAACATAGACAGAAAGAAGAGTCAGTCTTCTTGTACCTAAGTCGGCATTGTTCCTTTTCTATTTAATTCCGATGCAATTTCTGTGCTTCATCGTCAATAAGAAGGTCCAAGGGATACAGTAAAGCTAAAGTGAAGCATCGGAATCTATAACTAGTGTCACAGGAATGGTTCAAAATATAGAAAGTAAGATGAGTCAGTCTTCTTGTACTTAAGTCGGCATTGTGCCTTTTATATTTAATTCCGATGCAATTTCTGTGTTTCATCGTCAATATAAAGGTCAGAGGGATACAGTAAACCTGAAGTGAACCATCGAAATCTATAACTAGTGTCACAGGAATGGTTCAAAGCAGTCAGTAAGAAGAGTCAATCTTCTTGTACTTAAGTCGGCATTGTGCCTTTTGTATTTAATTCCGATGCATTTTCTGTATTTCATCGTCAATAAGAAAGTCCAAAGGATACAGTAAACCTGAAGTGAAGCATCGGAATCTATAACTAATGTCACATGAATCGTTCAAAACATAGACAGTAGGAAGAGTCAGTCTTCTTGTACTTAAGTCGGCATTGTGCCTTTTGTATTTAATTCCGTTGCAGTTTCTGTGTTTCATCGTCAAAAAGAAGGGCAGAGGGATACAGTAAACCTGAAGTGCAGCATCGGAATCTATAACAAGTGTCACAGGAATGGTTCAAAACAGTCAGTGAGAAGAGTCAGTCTTCTTATACTTAAGTCGGCATTGTGCCTTTTGTATTTAATTCCGAAGCTATTTCTGCATTTCGTCGCCAATTAGATGGTCCAAAGGACACAGTAAACCAGAAGTGAAGCATCTGAATCCATAACAAGTGTCACAGGAATGGTTCGAAACAGTCAGTAAGAAGAGTCAGTCTTCTTATACTTAAGTCGGCATTATGCCCTTTCTATTTAATTCCGATGCAATTTCTGTGTTTCATCGTCAATAAGAAGGTCCAAGGGATACAGTAAACCTGAAGTGAATCATCGTAATCTATAACTAGTGTCACAGGAATGGTTCAAAACATAGTCAGTACGAGGAGTCAGTCTTCTTGTACTTAAGTCGGCATTGTGCCTTTTGTATTTAATTCCGATGCAATTTCTGTGTTTCATCGTCAACAAGAAGGTCAGAGGGATACAGTAAACCTGAAGTGAAGCATCGGAATCTATAACTATTGTCACAGGAATGGTTCTAAACATAGACAGTAAGAAGGATCAGTCTTCTTGTACTTAAGTCGGCATTGTGCCTTTTGTATTTAATTCCGATGCAATTTCTGTGCTTCATCGTCAATAAGAAGGTCAGAGGGATACATTAAAACCTGAAGTGAAGCATCGGAATCTATAACTAGTGTCACAGGAATGGTTCAGAACAGTCAGTAAGAGGAGTCAGTCTTCTTGTACATAAGTCGGCATTGTGCCTTTTGTATTTAATTCCGATGCAATTTCTGTGCTTCATCGTCAATAAGAAGGTCAGAGGGATACAGTAAACCTGGAGTGAAGCATCAGAATCTATAACTAGTGTCACAGGAATGGTTCCAAACATAGTCAGTAAGTAGAGTCAGTCTTCTTGCACTTAAGTCTGCATTGTGCCTTTTCTATTTAATTCCGATGCAATTTCTGTGTTTCATTGTCAATAAGAAGGACCAAGGGATACAGTAATCCTGAAGTGAATCATCGTAATCTGTTACTAGTGTCACAGGAATGGTTCAAAACATAGTAGGTACAAAGAGTCAGTCTTCTTGTACTTAAGTCAGCATTGTGCCTTTTGTATTTAATTCCGATGCAATTTCTGTGTTTCATCGGCAAAAAGAAGGTCAGAGGGATACAGTAAACCTGAAGTGAAGCATCTGAATCTATAACAAGTGTCACAGGAATGGTTCAAAACAGTCAGTAAGAAGAGTCAGTCTTCTTGTACTTAAGTCGGCATTGTGCCTTTTGTATTTAATTCCGAAGCTATTTCTGCTTTTCGTCGCCAATTAGAAGGTCCAAAGGATACAGTACACCAGAAGTGAAGCATCGGAATCAATAACTAATGTCACAGGAATCGTTCAAAACATAGACAGTAGGAAGAGTCAGTCTTCTTGTACTTAAGTCGGCATTATGCCTTTTCTATTTAATTCCGATGCAATATCTGTGTTTCATCGTCAATAAGAAGGTCCAAGGGATACAGTAAACCTGAAGTGAAGCATCGGTATCTGTAACTAGCGTCACAGGAGTGGTTCAAAACATAGTCAGTAAGAAGAATCAGTCTTCTTGTACTGAAATCGTCATTGTGCCTTTTCTATTTAATTCCGATGCAATTTCTGTGTTTCATCGTCAATGACAAGGTCCAAGGGATACAGTAAACCTGAAGTGAATCATCGTAAACTATAACTAGTGTCACAGGAATGGTTCAAAACATAGTCAGTACGAGGAGTCAGTCTTCTTGTACTTAAGTCGGCATTGTGCCTTTTGTATTTAATTCCGATGCAATTTCTGTGTTTCATCGTCAATAAGAAGGTCAGAGGGATACAGTAAACCTGAAGTGAAGCATCGGAATCTATAACTAGTGTCACAGGAATGGTTCTAAACATAGACTGTAAGAAGGGTCAGTCTTCTTGTACTTAAGTCGGCATTGTGCCTTTTGTATTTAATTCCGATGCAATATCTGTGTTTCATCGTCAATAAAAAGGTGCAAGGGATACATTAAACCTGAAGTGAAGCATCGGAATCTATAACTAGTGTCACAGGAATGGTTCAAAACATAGTCAGTACATAGAGTCAGTCTTCTTGTACTTAAGTCGGCATTGTGCCATTTCTATTTAATTCCGATGCAATTTCAGTGTTTCATCGTCAATAAGAATGTCAGAGGGATACAGTAACCCTGAAGTGAAGCATCGGAATCTGTAACTAGCGTCACAGGAATGGTTCAAATCATAGACAGAAAGAAGAGTCAGTCTTCTTGTACATAAAGTCGGAATTGTGCGTTTCGTATTTAATTCCGATGCTATTTCTGTGTTTCATCGTCAAAAAGAAGGTCAGAGGGATACAGTAAACCTGAAGTGAAGCATCGGAATCAGTAACTACTGTGACAGGAATGGCTCAAAACATAGACAATAGGATGAGTCAGTCTTCTTGTACTTAAGTCGGCATTGTGCCTTTTGTATTTACTTCCGATGCAATTTCTGTGCTTCATCGTCAATAAGGAGGTCAGAGGGGTACAGTAAACCTGAAGTGAAGCATCGCAATCTATAACTAGTGTCACAGGAATGGTTCGAAACAGTCAGTAAGAAGAGTTAATCTTCTTGTACTTAAGCCGGCATTGTCCTTTTTGTATTTAATTCCGATGCATTTTCTGTGTTTCATCGTCAATAAGAAGGTCCAAGGGATACAGTAAACCTGAAGTGAAGCATCGGAATCTATAACTAGTGACACAGGAATGGTTCAAAACATAGACAGTAAGAAGAGTCAGTCTTCTTGTACTTAAGTCGGCAATGTGCCTTTTCTATTTAATTCCAATGCAATTTCTGTGTTTCATCGTCAATAAGAAGGGCCAAGGGATACAGTAATCCTGAAGTGAAGCATCGGAATCTATAAATAGTGTCACAGGAATGGTTCAAAACATAAACAGCAAGAAGAGTCAGTCTTCTTGTACTTAAGTCGGCATTATGCCTTTTCTACTTCATTCCGATGCAATTTCTGTGTTTCATCGTCAATAAGAAGGTCTGAGGGATACAGTAAACCTGAAGTGAGGCATCGGAATCTATAACAAGTGTCACAGGAATGGTTCCAAACATAGTCAGTAAGAAGAGTCAGTCTTCTTGGACTTAAGTCGGCATTGTGCCTTTTCTATTTAATTCCGACGCAATTTCTGTGTTTCATCGTCAATAAGAAGGGCCAAGGGATACAGTAATCCTGAAGTGAATCATCGTAATCTATTACTAGTGTCACAGGAATGGTTCAAAACATAGTAGATACGAAGAGTCAGTCTTCTTGCATTTAAGTCGGCATTGTGCCTTTTGTATTTAATTCCGATGCAATTTCTGTGTTTCATCGTCAAAAAGAAGGTCCGAGGGATACAGTAAACCTGAAGTGAAGCATCTCATTCTATAACAAGTGTCACAGGAATGGTTCAAAACAGTCAGTAAGAAGAGTCAGTCTTCTTATACTTAAGTCGGCATTGTGCCTTTTGTATTTAATTCCGAAGCTATTTCTGCATTTCGTCGCCAATTAGATGGTCCAAAGGACACAGTAAACCAGAAGTGAAGCATCTGAATCCATAACAAGTGTCACAGGAGTGGTTCAAAACAGTCAGTAAGAAGAGTCAGTCTTCTTATACTTAAGTCGGCATTATGCCCTTTCTATTTAATTCCGATGCAATTTCTGTGTTTCATCGTCAATAAGAAGGTCCAAGGGATACAGTAAACCTGAAGTGAATCATCGTAATCTATAACTAGTGGCACAGGAATGGTTCAAAACATAGTCAGTACGAGGAGTCAGTCTTCTTGTACTTAAGTCGGCATTGTGCCTTTTGTATTTAATTCCGATGCAATTTCTGTGTTTCATCGTCAACAAGAAGGTCAGAGGGATACAGTAAACCTGAAGTGAAGCATCGGAATCTATAACTAGTGTCACAGGAATGGTTCTAAACATAGACAGTAAGAAGGATCAGTCTTCTTGTACTTAAGTCGGCATTGTGCCTTTTGTATTTAATTCCGATGCAATTTCTGTGCTTCATCGTCAATAAGAAGGTCAGAGGGATACAGTAAACCTGAAGTGAAGCATCGGAATCTATAACTAGTGTCACAGGAATGGTTCAGAACAGTCAGTAAGAGGAGTCAGTCTTCTTGTACATAAGTCGGCATTGTGCCTTTTGTATTTAATTCCGATGCAATTTCTGTGCTTCATCGTCAATAAGAAGGTCAGAGGGATACAGTAAACCTGGAGTGAAGCATCAGAATCTATAACTAGTGTCACAGGAATGGTTCCAAACATAGTCAGTAAGTAGAGTCAGTCTTCTTGCACTTAAGTCTGCATTGTGCCTTTTCTATTTAATTCCGATGCAATTTCTGTGTTTCATTGTCAATAAGAAGGGCCAAGGGATACAGTAATCCTGAAGTGAATCATCGTAATCTGTTACTAGTGTCACAGGAATGGTTCAAAACATAGTAGGTACAAAGAGTCAGTCTTCTTGTACTTAAGTCAGCATTGTGCCTTTTGTATTTAATTCCAATGCAATTTCTGTGTTTCATCGGCAAAAAGAAGGTCAGAGGGATACAGTAAACCTGAAGTGAAGCATCTGAATCTATAACAAGTGTCACAGGAATGGTTCAAAACAGTCAGTAAGAAGAGTCAGTCTTCTTGTACTTAAGTCGGCATTGTGCCTTTTGTATTTAATTCCGAAGCTATTTCTGCTTTTCGTCGCCAATTAGAAGGTCCAAAGGATACAGTACACCAGAAGTGAAGCATCGGAATCAATAACTAATGTCACAGGAATCGTTCAAAACATAGACAATAGGAAGAGTCAGTCTTCTTGTACTTAAGTCGGCATTATGCCTTTTGTATTTAATTCCGATGCAATTTCTGTGTTTCATCGTCAATGACAAGGTCCAAGGGATACAGTAAACCTGAAGTGAATCATCGTAAACTATAACTAGTGTCACAGGAATGGTTCAAAACATAGTCAGTACGAGGAGTCAGTCTTCTTGTACTTAAGTCGGCATTGTGCCTTTTGTATTTAAATCCGATGCAATTTCTGTGTTTCATCGTCAATAAGAAGGTCAGAGGGATACAGTAAACCTGAAGTGAAGCATCGGAATCTATAACTAGTGTCACAGGAATGGTTCTAAACATAGACTGTCAGAAGGGTCAGTCTTCTTGTACTTATGTCGGCATTGTGCCTTTTGTATTTAATTCCGATGCAATATCTGTGTTTCATCGTCAATAAAAAGGTGCAAGGGATACATTAAACCTGAAGTGAAGCATCGGAATCTATAACTAGTGTCACAGGAATGGTTCAAAACATAGTCAGTACGAGGAGTCAGTCTTCTTGTACTTAAGTCGGCATTGTGCCTTTTGTATTTAATTCCGATGCAATTTCTGTGTTTCATCGTCAATAAGAAGGTCAGAGGGATACAGTAAACCTGAAGTGAAGCATCGGAATCTATAACTAGTGTCACAGGAATGGTTCAAAACATAGTCAGTACGAGGAGTCAGTCTTCTTGTACTTAAGTCGGCATTGTGCCTTTTGTATTTAGTTCCGATGCAATTTCTGTACTTCGTCGCCAATAAGAAGGTCCAAAGGATACAGTAAACCTGAAGTGAAGCATCGGTATCTATAACTAATGTCACAGGAATCATTCAAAACATAGACAGTAGGAAGAGTCAGTCCTCTTGTACTTAAGTCGGCATTGTGCCTTTTGTATTTAATTCCGATGCAATTTCTGTGTTTCATCGTCAAAAAGAAGGTCAGAAGGATGCAGTAAACCTGAAGTGAAGCATCGGAATCTGTAACTAGTGTCACAGGAATGGTTCAAAACATAGACAGTAGGAAGAGTCAGTCTTTTTGTACTTATGTCGGCATTGTGCCTTTTGTATTTAATTCCGATGCAATTACTGTGTTTCATCGTCAATAAGAACGTCCAAGGGATACAGTAACCCTGAAGTGAAGCATCGGAATCTATAACTAGTGTCACAGGAATGGTTCAAAACATAGACAGTAGGAAGAGTCAGTCATCTTGTACTTAAGTCGGCATTGTACCTTTTCTATTTAATTCCGATGCAATTTCAGTGTTTCATCGTCAATAAGTTTGTCAGAGGGATACAGTAACCCTGAAGTGAAGCATCGGAATCTGTAACTAGCGTCACAGGAATGGTTCAAAACATAGACAGAAAGAAGAGTCAGTCTTCCTGTACCTAAGTCGGCATTGTTCCTTTTCTATTTAATTCCGATGCAATTTCTGTGCTTCATCGTCAATAAGAAGGTCCAAGGGATACAGTAAAGCTAAAGTGAAGCATCGGAATCTATAACTAGTGTCACAGGAATGGTTCAAAATATAGAAAGTAAGATGAGTCAGTCTTCTTGTACTTAAGTCGGCATTGTGCCTTTTATATTTAATTCCGATGCAATTTCTGTGTTTCATCGTCAATATAAAGGTCAGAGGGATACAGTAAACCTGAAGTGAACCATCGAAATCTATAACTAGTGTCACAGGAATGGTTCAAAGCAGTCAGTAAGAAGAGTCAATCTTCTTGTACTTAAGTCGGCATTGTGCCTTTTGTATTTAATTCCGATGCATTTTCTGTATTTCATCGTCAATAAGAAAGTCCAAAGGATACAGTAAACCTGAAGTGAAGCATCGGAATCTATAACTAATGTCACATGAATCGTTCAAAACATAGACAGTAGGAAGAGTCAGTCTTCTTGTACTTAAGTCGGCATTGTGCCTTTTGTATTTAATTCCGTTGCAGTTTCTGTGTTTCATCGTCAAAAAGAAGGGCAGAGGGATACAGTAAACCTGAAGTGCAGCATCGGAATCTATAACAAGTGTCACAGGAATGGTTCAAAACAGTCAGTGAGAAGAGTCAGTCATCTTATACTTAAGTCGGCATTGTGCCTTTTGTATTTAATTAAGATGCAATATCTATGTTTCATCGTCAAAAAGAAGGTCCAAGGGATACAGTAAACCTAAAGTGAAGCATCGGAATCTGTAACTAGCGTCACATTAATGGTTCAAAACATAGTCAGTAAGAAGAGTCAGTCTTCTTGTACTTAAGTCGGCATTGTGCCTTTTCTATTTAATTCCGATGCAATTTCTGTGTTTCATCGTCAATAAGAACGTCCAAGGGATACAGTAAACCTGAAGTGAAGCATCGGAATCTATAACTAGTGTCACAGGAATGGTTCAAATAATATACAGTAGGAAGAGTCAGTCTTCTTGTACTTAAGTCGGCATTGTGCCATTTCTATTTAATTCCGATGCAATTTCAGTGTTTCATCGTCAATAAGAATGTCAGAGGGATACAGTAACCCTGAAGTGAAGCATCGGAATCTGTAACTAGCGTCACAGGAATGGTTCAAATCATAGACAGAAAGAAGAGTCAGTCTTCTTGTACATAAAGTCGGAATTGTGCGTTTCGTATTTAATTCCGATGCTATTTCTGTGTTTCATCGTCAAAAAGAAGGTCAGAGGGATACAGTAAACCTGAAGTGAAGCATCGGAATCAGTAACTACTGTGACAGGAATGGCTCAAAACATAGACAATAGGATGAGTCAGTCTTCTTGTACTTAAGTCGGCATTGTGCCTTTTGTATTTACTTCCGATGCAATTTCTGTGCTTCATCGTCAATAAGGAGGTCAGAGGGGTACAGTAAACCTGAAGTGAAGCATCGCAATCTATAACTAGTGTCACAGGAATGGTTCGAAACAGTCAGTAAGAAGAGTTAATCTTCTTGTACTTAAGCCGGCATTGTCCTTTTTGTATTTAATTCCGATGCATTTTCTGTGTTTCATCGTCAATAAGAAGGTCCAAGGGATACAGTAAACCTGAAGTGAAGCATCGGAATCTATAACTAGTGACACAGGAATGGTTCAAAACATAGACAGTAAGAAGAGTCAGTCTTCTTGTACTTAAGTCGGCAATGTGCCTTTTCTATTTAATTCCAATGCAATTTCTGTGTTTCATCGTCAATAAGAAGGGCCAAGGGATACAGTAATCCTGAAGTGAAGCATCGGAATCTATAAATAGTGTCACAGGAATGGTTCAAAACATAAACAGCAAGAAGAGTCAGTCTTCTTGTACTTAAGTCGGCATTATGCCTTTTCTACTTCATTCCGATGCAATTTCTGTGTTTCATCGTCAATAAGAAGGTCTGAGGGATACAGTAAACCTGAAGTGAGGCATCGGAATCTATAACAAGTGTCACAGGAATGGTTCCAAACATAGTCAGTAAGAAGAGTCAGTCTTCTTGGACTTAAGTCGGCATTGTGCCTTTTCTATTTAATTCCGACGCAATTTCTGTGTTTCATCGTCAATAAGAAGGGCCAAGGGATACAGTAATCCTGAAGTGAATCATCGTAATCTATTACTAGTGTCACAGGAATGGTTCAAAACATAGTAGATACGAAGAGTCAGTCTTCTTGCATTTAAGTCGGCATTGTGCCTTTTGTATTTAATTCCGATGCAATTTCTGTGTTTCATCGTCAAAAAGAAGGTCCGAGGGATACAGTAAACCTGAAGTGAAGCATCTCATTCTATAACAAGTGTCACAGGAATGGTTCAAAACAGTCAGTAAGAAGAGTCAGTCTTCTTATACTTAAGTCGGCATTGTGCCTTTTGTATTTAATTCCGAAGCTATTTCTGCATTTCGTCGCCAATTAGATGGTCCAAAGGACACAGTAAACCAGAAGTGAAGCATCTGAATCCATAACAAGTGTCACAGGAGTGGTTCAAAACAGTCAGTAAGAAGAGTCAGTCTTCTTATACTTAAGTCGGCATTATGCCCTTTCTATTTAATTCCGATGCAATTTCTGTGTTTCATCGTCAATAAGAAGGTCCAAGGGATACAGTAAACCTGAAGTGAATCATCGTAATCTATAACTAGTGTCACAGGAATGGTTCAAAACATAGTCAGTACGAGGAGTCAGTCTTCTTGTACTTAAGTCGGCATTGTGCCTTTTGTATTTAATTCCGATGCAATTTCTGTGTTTCATCGTCAACAAGAAGGTCAGAGGGATACAGTAAACCTGAAGTGAAGCATCGGAATCTATAACTAGTGTAACAGGAATGGTTCTAAACATAGACAGTAAGAAGGATCAGTCTTCTTGTACTTAAGTCGGCATTGTGCCTTTTGTATTTAATTCCGATGCAATTTCTGTGCTTCATCGTCAATAAGAAGGTCAGAGGGATACAGTAAACCTGAAGTGAAGCATCGGAATCTATAACTAGTGTCACAGGAATGGTTCAGAACAGTCAGTAAGAGGAGTCAGTCTTCTTGTACATAAGTCGGCATTGTGCCTTTTGTATTTAATTCCGATGCAATTTCTGTGCTTCATCGTCAATAAGAAGGTCAGAGGGATACAGTAAACCTGGAGTGAAGCATCAGAATCTATAACTAGTGTCACAGGAATGGTTCCAAACATAGTCAGTAAGTAGAGTCAGTCTTCTTGCACTTAAGTCTGCATTGTGCCTTTTCTATTTAATTCCGATGCAATTTCTGTGTTTCATTGTCAATAAGAAGGGCCAAGGGATACAGTAATCCTGAAGTGAATCATCGTAATCTGTTACTAGTGTCACAGGAATGGTTCAAAACATAGTAGGTACAAAGAGTCAGTCTTCTTGTACTTAAGTCAGCATTGTGCCTTTTGTATTTAATTCCAATGCAATTTCTGTGTTTCATCGGCAAAAAGAAGGTCAGAGGGATACAGTAAACCTGAAGTGAAGCATCTGAATCTATAACAAGTGTCACAGGAATGGTTCAAAACAGTCAGTAAGAAGAGTCAGTCTTCTTGTACTTAAGTCGGCATTGTGCCTTTTGTATTTAATTCCGAAGCTATTTCTGCTTTTCGTCGCCAATTAGAAGGTCCAAAGGATACAGTACACCAGAAGTGAAGCATCGGAATCAATAACTAATGTCACAGGAATCGTTCAAAACATAGACAATAGGAAGAGTCAGTCTTCTTGTACTTAAGTCGGCATTATGCCTTTTGTATTTAATTCCGATGCAATTTCTGTGTTTCATCGTCAATGACAAGGTCCAAGGGATACAGTAAACCTGAAGTGAATCATCGTAAACTATAACTAGTGTCACAGGAATGGTTCAAAACATAGTCAGTACGAGGAGTCAGTCTTCTTGTACTTAAGTCGGCATTGTGCCTTTTGTATTTAAATCCGATGCAATTTCTGTGTTTCATCGTCAATAAGAAGGTCAGAGGGATACAGTAAACCTGAAGTGAAGCATCGGAATCTATAACTAGTGTCACAGGAATGGTTCTAAACATAGACTGTCAGAAGGGTCAGTCTTCTTGTACTTATGTCGGCATTGTGCCTTTTGTATTTAATTCCGATGCAATATCTGTGTTTCATCGTCAATAAAAAGGTGCAAGGGATACATTAAACCTGAAGTGAAGCATCGGAATCTATAACTAGTGTCACAGGAATGGTTCAAAACATAGTCAGTACGAGGAGTCAGTCTTCTTGTACTTAAGTCGGCATTGTGCCTTTTGTATTTAATTCCGATGCAATTTCTGTGTTTCATCGTCAATAAGAAGGTCAGAGGGATACAGTAAACCTGAAGTGAAGCATCGGAATCTATAACTAGTGTCACAGGAATGGTTCAAAACATAGTCAGTACGAGGAGTCAGTCTTCTTGTACTTAAGTCGGCATTGTGCCTTTTGTATTTAGTTCCGATGCAATTTCTGTACTTCGTCGCCAATAAGAAGGTCCAAAGGATACAGTAAACCTGAAGTGAAGCATCGGTATCTATAACTAATGTCACAGGAATCATTCAAAACATAGACAGTAGGAAGAGTCAGTCCTCTTGTACTTAAGTCGGCATTGTGCCTTTTGTATTTAATTCCGATGCAATTTCTGTGTTTCATCGTCAAAAAGAAGGTCAGAAGGATGCAGTAAACCTGAAGTGAAGCATCGGAATCTGTAACTAGTGTCACAGGAATGGTTCAAAACATAGACAGTAGGAAGAGTCAGTCTTTTTGTACTTATGTCGGCATTGTGCCTTTTGTATTTAATTCCGATGCAATTACTGTGTTTCATCGTCAATAAGAACGTCCAAGGGATACAGTAACCCTGAAGTGAAGCATCGGAATCTATAACTAGTGTCACAGGAATGGTTCAAAACATAGACAGTAGGAAGAGTCAGTCATCTTGTACTTAAGTCGGCATTGTACCTTTTCTATTTAATTCCGATGCAATTTCAGTGTTTCATCGTCAATAAGTTTGTCAGAGGGATACAGTAACCCTGAAGTGAAGCATCGGAATCTGTAACTAGCGTCACAGGAATGGTTCAAAACATAGACAGAAAGAAGAGTCAGTCTTCTTGTACCTAAGTCGGCATTGTTCCTTTTCTATTTAATTCCGATGCAATTTCTGTGCTTCATCGTCAATAAGAAGGTCCAAGGGATACAGTAAAGCTAAAGTGAAGCATCGGAATCTATAACTAGTGTCACAGGAATGGTTCAAAATATAGAAAGTAAGATGAGTCAGTCTTCTTGTACTTAAGTCGGCATTGTGCCTTTTATATTTAATTCCGATGCAATTTCTGTGTTTCATCGTCAATATAAAGGTCAGAGGGATACAGTAAACCTGAAGTGAACCATCGAAATCTATAACTAGTGTCACAGGAATGGTTCAAAGCAGTCAGTAAGAAGAGTCAATCTTCTTGTACTTAAGTCGGCATTGTGCCTTTTGTATTTAATTCCGATGCATTTTCTGTATTTCATCGTCAATAAGAAAGTCCAAAGGATACAGTAAACCTGAAGTGAAGCATCGGAATCTATAACTAATGTCACATGAATCGTTCAAAACATAGACAGTAGGAAGAATCAGTCTTCTTGTACTTAAGTCGGCATTGTGCCTTTTGTATTTAATTCCGTTGCAGTTTCTGTGTTTCATCGTCAAAAAGAAGGGCAGAGGGATACAGTAAACCTGAAGTGCAGCATCGGAATCTATAACAAGTGTCACAGGAATGGTTCAAAACAGTCAGTGAGAAGAGTCAGTCATCTTATACTTAAGTCGGCATTGTGCCTTTTGTATTTAATTCCGAAGCTATTTCTGCATTTCGTCGCCAATTAGATGGTCCAAAGGACACAGTAAACCAGAAGTGAAGCATCTGAATCCATAACAAGTGTCACAGGAATGGTTCAAAACAGTCAGTAAGAAGAGTCAGTCTTCTTATACTTAAGTCGGCATTATGCCCTTTCTATTTAATTCCGATGCAATTTCTGTGTTTCATCGTCAATAAGAAGGTCCAAGGGACACAGTAAACCTGAAGTGAATCATCGTAATCTATAACTAGTGTCACAGGAATGGTTCAAAACATAGTCAGTACGAGGAGTCAGTCTTCTTGTACTTAAGTCGGCATTGTGCCTTTTGTATTTAATTCCGATGCAATTTCTGTGTTTCATCGTCAACAAGAAGGTCAGAGGGATACAGTAAACCTGAAGTGAAGCATCGGAATCTATAACTATAGTCACAGGAATGGTTCTAAACATAGACAGTAAGAAGGATCAGTCTTCTTGTACTTAAGTCGGCATTGTGCCTTTTGTATTTAATTCCGATGCAATTTCTGTGCTTCATCGTCAATAAGAAGGTCAGAGGGATACATTAAAACCTGAAGTGAAGCATCGGAATCTATAACTAGTGTCACAGGAATGGTTCAGAACAGTCAGTAAGAGGAGTCAGTCTTCTTGTACATAAGTCGGCATTGTGCCTTTTGTATTTAATTCCGATGCAATTTCTGTGCTTCATCGTCAATAAGAAGGTCAGAGGGATACAGTAAACCTGGAGTGAAGCATCAGAATCTATAACTAGTGTCACAGGAATGGTTCCAAACATAGTCAGTAAGTAGAGTCAGTCTTCTTGCACTTAAGTCTGCATTGTGCCTTTTCTATTTAATTCCGATGCAATTTCTGTGTTTCATTGTCAATAAGAAGGACCAAGGGATACAGTAATCCTGAAGTGAATCATCGTAATCTGTTACTAGTGTCACAGGAATGGTTCAAAACATAGTAGGTACAAAGAGTCAGTCTTCTTGTACTTAAGTCAGCATTGTGCCTTTTGTATTTAATTCCGATGCAATTTCTGTGTTTCATCGGCAAAAAGAAGGTCAGAGGGATACAGTAAACCTGAAGTGAAGCATCTGAATCTATAACAAGTGTCACAGGAATGGTTCAAAACAGTCAGTAAGAAGAGTCAGTCTTCTTGTACTTAAGTCGGCATTGTGCCTTTTGTATTTAATTCCGAAGCTATTTCTGCTTTTCGTCGCCAATTAGAAGGTCCAAAGGATACAGTACACCAGAAGTGAAGCATCGGAATCAATAACTAATGTCACAGGAATCGTTCAAAACATAGACAGTAGGAAGAGTCAGTCTTCTTGTACTTAAGTCGGCATTATGCCTTTTGTATTTAATTCCGATGCAATATCTGTGTTTCATCGTCAATAAGAAGGTCCAAGGGATACAGTAAACCTGAAGTGAGCATCGGTATCTGTAACTAGCGTCACAGGAATGGTTCAAAACATAGTCAGTAAGAAGAATCAGTCTTCTTGTACTGAAATCGTCATTGTGCCTTTTCTATTTAATTCCGATGCAATTTCTGTGTTTCATCGTCAATGACAAGGTCCAAGGGATACAGTAAACCTGAAGTGAATCATCGTAAACTATAACTAGTGTCACAGGAATGGTTCAAAACATAGTCAGTACGAGGAGTCAGTCTTCTTGTACTTAAGTCGGCATTGTGCCTTTTGTATTTAATTCCGATGCAATTTCTGTGTTTCATCGTCAATAAGAAGGTCAGAGGGATACAGTAAACCTGAAGTGAAGCATCGGAATCTATAACTAGTGTCACAGGAATGGTTCTAAACATAGACTGTAAGAAGGGTCAGTCTTCTTGTACTTAAGTCGGCATTGTGCCTTTTGTATTTAATTCCGATGCAATATCTGTGTTTCATCGTCAATAAAAAGGTGCAAGGGATACATTAAACCTGAAGTGAAGCATCGGAATCTATAACTAGTGTCACAGGAATGGTTCAAAACATAGTCAGTACATAGAGTCAGTCTTCTTGTACTTAAGTCGGCATTGTGCCTTTTGTATTTAATTCCGATGCAATTTCTGTGTTTCATCGTCAATAAGAAGGTCAGAGGGATACAGTAAACCTGAAGTGAAGCATCGGAATCTATAACTAGTGTCACAGGAATGGTTCAAAACATAGTCAGTACGAGGAGTCAGTCTTCTTGTACTTGAGTCGGTATTGTGCCTTTTGTATTTAATTCCGATGCAATTTCTGTACTTCGTCGCCAATAAGAAGGTCCAAAGGATACAGTAAGCCTGAAGTGAAGCATCGGTATCTATAACTAATGTCACAGGAATCATTCAAAACATAGACAGTAGGAAGAGTCAGTCCTCTTGTACTTAAGTCGGCATTGTGCATTTTGTATTTAATTCCGATGCAATTTCTGTGTTTCATCGTCAAAAAGAAGGTCAGAAGGATACAGTAAACCTGAAGTGAAGCATCGGAATCTGTAACTAGTGTCACAGGAATGGTTCAAAACATAGACAGTAGGAAGAGTAAGTCTTTTTGTACTTAAGTCGGCATTGTAACTTTTGTATTTAATTCCGATGCAATTACTGTGTTTCATCGTCAATAAGAACGTCCAAGGGATACAGTAACCCTGAAGTGAAGCATCGGAATCTATAACTAGTGTCACAGGAATGGTTCAAAACATAGACAGTAGGAAGAGTCAGTCTTCTTGTACTTAAGGCGGCATTGTACCTTTTCTATTTAATTCCGATGCAATTTCAGTGTTTCATCGTCAATAAGATTGTCAGAGGGATACAGTAACCCTGAAGTGAAGCATCGGAATCTGTAACTAGCGTCACAGGAATGGTTCAAAACATAGACAGAAAGAAGAGTCAGTCTTCTTGTACCTAAGTCGGCATTGTTCCTTTTCTATTTAATTCCGATGCAATTTCTGTGCTTCATCGTCAATAAGAAGGTCCAAGGGATACAGTAAAGCTAAAGTGAAGCATCGGAATCTATAACTAGTGTCACAGGAATGGTTCAAAATATAGACAGTAAGATGAGTCAGTCTTCTTGTACTTAAGTCGGCATTGTGCATTTTATATTTAATTCCGATGCAATTTCTGTGTTTCATCGTCAATATGAAGGTCAGAGGGATACAGTAAACCTGAAGTGAACCATCGAAATCTATAACTAGTGTCACAGGAATGGTTCAAAACAGTCAGTATGAAGAGTCAGTCTTCTTGTACTTAAGTCGGCATTGTGCCTTTTGTATTTAATTCCGAAGCTATTTCTGCATTTCGTCGCCAATTAGAAGGTCCAAAGGATACAGTAAACCTGAAGTGAAGCATCGGAATCAATAACTAATGTCACAGGAATGGTTCAAAACATAGTCAGTACGAAGAGTCAGTCTTCTCGTACTTAAGTCGGCATTGTGCCTTTTGTATTTAATTCCGATGCAATTTCTGTGTTTCATCGTCAATAAGAAGGTCAGAGGGATACAGTAAACCTGAAGTGAAGCATCGGAATCTATAACTAGTGTCACAGGAATGTTTCTAAACATAGACAGTAAGAAGGGTCAGTCTTCTTGTACTTAAGTCGGCATTGTGCCTTTTGTATTTAATTCCGATGCAATATCTGTGTTTCATCGTCAATAAGAAGGTGCAAGGGATACATTAAACCTGAAGTGAAGCATCGGAATCTATAACTAGTGTCACAGGAATGGTTCAATACATTGACAGTAAGAAGAGTCAGTCTTCTTGTACATAAGACGGCATTGTGCCATTTGTATTTAATTCCGATGCAATTTCTGTGCTTCATCGTCAATAAGAAGGTCAGAGGGATACAGTAAACCTGAAGTGAAGCATCGGAATCTATTACTATTGTCAGAGGAATGGTTCAAATTATAGACAGTAAGAAGGGTCAGTCCTCTTGTGCTTAAGTCGGCATTGTGCCTTTTGTATTTAATTAAGATGCAATATCTATGTTTCATCGTCAAAAAGAAGGTCCAAGGGATACAGTAAACCTAAAGTGAAGCATCGGAATCTGTAACTAGCGTCACATTAATGGTTCAAAACATAGTCAGTAAGAAGAGTCAGTCTTCTTGTACTTAAGTCGGCATTGTGCCTTTTCTATTTAATTCCGATGCAATTTCTGTGTTTCATCGTCAATAAGAACGTCCAAGGGATACAGTAAACCTGAAGTGAAGCATCGGAATCTATAACTAGTGTCACAGGAATGGTTCAAATAATATACAGTAGGAAGAGTCAGTCTTCTTGTACTTAAGTCGGCATTGTGCCATTTCTATTTAATTCCGATGCAATTTCAGTGTTTCATCGTCAATAAGAATGTCAGAGGGATACAGTAACCCTGAAGTGAAGCATCGGAATCTGTAACTAGCGTCACAGGAATGGTTCAAATCATAGACAGAAAGAAGAGTCAGTCTTCTTGTACATAAAGTCGGAATTGTGCGCTTCGTATTTAATTCCGATGCTATTTCTGTGTTTCATCGTCAAAAAGAAGGTCAGAGGGATACAGTAAACCTGAAGTGAAGCATCGGAATCAGTAACTACTGTGACAGGAATGGCTCAAAACATAGACAATAGGATGAGTCAGTCTTCTTGTACTTAAGTCGGCATTGTGCCTTTTGTATTTACTTCCGATGCAATTTCTGTGCTTCATCGTCAATAAGGAGGTCAGAGGGGTACAGTAAACCTGAAGTGAAGCATCGCAATCTATAACTAGTGTCACAGGAATGGTTCGAAACAGTCAGTAAGAAGAGTTAATCTTCTTGTACTTAAGCCGGCATTGTCCTTTTTGTATTTAATTCCGATGCATTTTCTGTGTTTCATCGTCAATAAGAAGGTCCAAGGGATACAGTAAACCTGAAGTGAAGCATCGGAATCTATAACTAGTGACACAGGAATGGTTCAAAACATAGACAGTAAGAAGAGTCAGTCTTCTTGTACTTAAGTCGGCAATGTGCCTTTTCTATTTAATTCCAATGCAATTTCTATATTTCGTTGCCAATAAGAAGGTCCAAAGGACATAGTATACCTGAAGTGAAGCATCGGACTCTATAACCAATGTCACAGGAATCGTTCAAACATTGACAGTAGGAAGAGTCAGTCTTCTTGTACTTAAGTCGGCGTTGTGCCTTTTGTATTTAATTCCGATGCCATTTCTGTGTTTCATCGTCAATACGAAGGTCCAAGGGATACAGTAAACCTGAAGTGAAGCATCGGAATCTATAAGTAGTGTCACAGGAATGGTTCAAGACATAGTCAGTAAGAAGAGTCAGTCTTCTTGTACTTATGTTGGAATTGTGCCTTTTGTATTTAATTCCGATGCAATTTCTGTGTTTCATCGTCAATAAGAAGGTCAGAGGGATACAGTAAACCTGAAGTGAATCATCGGAATCTATAACTAGTGTCACAGGAATGGTTCAAAACATAGTCAGTAAAAGAGTCAGTCTTCTTGTACTTATGTCGGCATTGTGAATTTTCTATTTACTTCCGATGCAATATCTGTGTTTCATCGTCAATAAGTAGGTCAGAGGGATACAGTAAACCGGAAGTGAAGCATCGGAATCTATAACTAGTGTCACAGTAATGGTTCCAAACATAGTCAGTAAGAAGAGTCAGTCTTCTTGTACTTAAGTCGGCAATGTGCCTTTCCTATTTAATTCCAATGCAATTTCTGTGTTTCATCGTCAATAAGAAGGTCCAAGGGATACAGTAAACCTGAAGTGAATCACCGTAATTTATAACTAGTGTCACAGGAATGGTTCAATACATAGTCAGTACGAAGAGTCAGTCTTCTTGTACTTAAGTCGGCATTGTGCCTTTTGTATTTAATTCCGATGCAATTTCTGTGTCTCATCGTCAATAAGAAGGTCAGTGGGATACAGTAAACCTGAAGTGAAGCATCGGAATCTATAACTGGTGCCACAGGAATGGTTCTAAACATAGACAGTAAGAAGGGTCAGTCTTCTTGTACTTAAGTCGGCATTGTGACTTTTGTATTTAATTCCGATGTAATATCTGTGTTTCATCGTCAATACGAAGGTGCAAGGGATACAGTAAACCTGAAGTGAAGCATCGGAATCTATAACTAGTGTCACAGGAATGGTTCAAAACATAGACAGTAAGAAGAGTCAGTCTTCTTGTACTTAAGTCGGCATTGTGCCTTTTGTATTTAATTCCGATGCAATTTCTGTCCTTCATCGTCAATAAGAAGGTCAGAGGGATACAGTAAACCTGAAGTGAAGCATCGGAATCTATAACTAGTGTCACAGGAATGGTTGAAAGCAGTCATTAAGAAGAGTCAATCTTCTTGTACTTAAGTCGGCATTGTGCCTTTTTATATTTAAATCCGACGCATTTTCTGTATTTAATCGTCAATAAGAAGGTCCAAGGGATACAGTAAACCTGAGGTGAAGCATCGGAATCTGTAACTAGTGTCACAGGAATGGTTCAAAACATAGACAGTAAGAAGAGTCAGTCTTCTTGTACTTAAGTCGGCAATGTGCCTTTTCTAATTAAGCCCAATGCAATTTCTGTATTTCGTCGCCAATAAGAAGGTCCAAAGGATATAGCAAACCTGAATTGAAGCATCGGAATCTACAACTAATGTCACAGGAATCGTTCAAACATAGACAGTAGGAAGAGTCAGTCTTCTTGCACTTAAGTCGGCATTGTGCCTTTTGTATTTAGTTCCGATGCAGTTTCTGGGTTTCATCGTCAATAAGAAGGTCCTAGGGATAGAGTAAACCTGAAGTGAAGCATCGGAATCTATAACTTGTGTCTCAGGAATGGTTCAAAACATAGTCAGTAAGAAGAGTCAGTCTTCTTGTACTTAAGTCGGCATTGTGCCTTTTGTATTTAATTCCGATGCTATTTATGTGTTTCATCGTCAATACGAAGGTCCAAGGGATACAGTACACCTGAAGTGAAACATCGGAATCTATAAGTAGTGTCACAGGAATGGTTCAAAACATAGTCAGTAAGAAGAGTCAGACTTCTTGTACTTATCTTGGCATTGTGCCTTTTGTATTTAATTCCGATACAATTTCTGTGTTTCGTCGTCGATAAGAAGGTCAGAGGGATACAGTAGACCTGAAGTGAAGCATCGGAATCTATAACTTGTGTCACAGGAATGGTTCAAAACAGTCAGTTCGAAGAGTCTGTCTTCTTGTACTTAAGTCGGCATTGTGCATTTTGTATTTAATTCCGATGCAATTTCTGTGTTTCTTCTTCAATAAGAAGGTCCAAGGGATACAGTAAACCTGAAGTGAAGCATCGGTATCTATAACTAGTGTCACAGGAATGGTTCAAAACATAGACAGTAAGAAGAGTCAGTCTTCTTGTACTTAAGTCGGCATTGTGCCTTTTGTATTTAATTCCGATGTAATTTCTGTGTTTCATCGTCAAAAAGAAGGTCAGAGGGATACAGTGAACCTGAAGTGAAGCATCGGAATCTATAACTAGTGTCACCGGAATGGTTCAAAGCATAGACAGTAGGAAGAGTCGGGCTTCTTGTACTTAAGTCGGCATTGTGCCTTTTCTATTTAATTCCGATGCAATTTCTGTATTCTTCGTCAATTAGGAGGTCCAAGGGATACAGTAAACCTAAAGTGAAGCATCGGAATCCATAACTAGTGTCACAGGAATGGACCAAAACATAGACAGTAGGAAGAGTCAGCCTTCTTGAACTTAAGTCGGCATTGTGCCTTTTGTATTTAATTCCTATGCAATTAGTGTGTTTCATCGTCAATAAGAAGGTCAGAGGGATACAGTAAACCTGAAGTGAAGCATCGGAATCTATAACTAGTGTCACAGTAATGGTTCAAAACATAGTCAGTAAGAAGAGTCAGTCTGCTTGTACTTAAGTCGGCATTGTGCCTTTTGTTTTTAATTCCGATGCAATTTCTGTGTCTCAACGTCAATAAGAAGGTCCAAGGGATACAGTAAACCTGAAGTGGAGCATCGGAATCTATGACTAGTGACACAGGAATGGTTCAAAACATAGACAGTAAGAAGAGTCAGTCTTTTTGTACTTAAGTCGGCATTGTGCCATTTTCAACTTAATTCCGATGCAAGTAGTGTGTTTCATCGTCAATAAGAGGGTCAGAGGGATACCGTAAACCTGAAGTGAAGCATCGGAATCTCTAACTAGTGTCACAGGAATATTTTAAAACATAGTCAGCAAGAAGAGTCAGTGTTCTTGTACCTAAGTCGGCATTGTGCCTTTTGTACTTAATTCCGATGCAATTTCTCTGTTTCATCGTCAATAAGAAAGTCCAAGGGATACAGTAAACCTGAGGTAAAGCATCGGAATCTGTAACTAGCGTCACAGGAATGGTTCAAAACATAGACAGTAGGAAGAGTCAGTCTTCTTTTACTTAAGTCGGCATTGTGCCTTTTGTATTTAATTCCCATGCAATTTCTGTGATTCATCGTCATAAAGAAGGTCAGAGGGATACAGTAAACCTGAAGTGAAGCATCGGAATCTCTAACTAGTGTCACAGGAATGGTCCAAAACATAGACAGTAGGAAGAGTCAGTCTTCTTGTACTTAAGTCGGCATTGTGCCTTTTCTATTTAATTACGATGCAATATCTGTGTTTCATCGTCAATAAGAAGGTCCAAGGGATACAGTAAACCTGAAGTGAAGCATCGGAATCTGTAACTAGCGTCACAAGAATGGTTCAAAACATAGTCAGTAAGAAGAGTCAGTCTCCTTGTACTTAAGTCGGCATTGTGCCTTTTCTATATAATTCCGATGCAATTTCTGTGTTTCATCGTCAATAAGAACGTCCAAGGGATACAGTAAACTTGAAGTGATGAATCGGAATTTATAACTAGTGTCACAGGAATGGTTCAAAGCATAGACAGTAGGAAGAGTCAGTCTTCTAGTACTTAAGTCGGCATTGTGCCTTTTTCAATTTAATTCCGATACGATTACTGTGTTTCATCGTCAATAAGAAGGTCAGAGGGATACAGTAAACCTGAAGTGAAGCATCGGAATCTAAAACTAGTGTCACAAGAATGGTTCAACACATAGTCAGTAAGAAGAGTCAGTCTTCTTGTACTTCAGTCGGCATTGTGCCTTTTGCATTTAATTCCGATGCAATTTCTGTGTTTCATCGTCAAAAAGAAGGTCAGAGGGTACAGTAAACCTGAAGTGAATCATTGGAATCCATATTTAATGTAACAGGAATCGTTCAAAACATAGACAGTAGGAAGTGTCAGTCTTCTTGTACTTAAGTCGACATTGTGCCATTTGTATTTAGTTCTGATGCCATTTCTGTGTTTCATCGTCAATAAGAAGGTCCTAGGGTTACAGTAAAGCTGAAGTGAAGCATCGGAGTTTACAACTAGTGTCACAGGAATGGTTCAAAACATAGTCAGTAAGAAGAGTCAGTCTTCTTGTACTTAAGTCGGCATGTCGCGTTTTGTACTTAATTCTGATGCAATTTCTGTGTTTCATCGTCAATAAGTAGGGCCAAGGGATACAGTAAACCTGAAGTGAAGCATCGGAATCTATAACTATTTTCACAGGAATGGATCAAGATATAGCAAGTAAGAAGAGTCAGTCTTCTTGTACTTATGTCGGCATTGTGCCTTATCTATTTAATTCCGATGCAATTTCTGTGTTTCATCTTCAAAAAGAAGGTCAGAGGGTACAGTAAACCTGAAGTGAAGCAGCGGAATCTATAACTAGTGTCACAGGAATGGTTCGAAACATAGACAGTGGGAAGAGGCAGTCTTCTTTTACTTAAGTTGGCATTGTGATTTTTGTATTTAATTTCGATGCACTATCTGTGTTTCATCGTCAATAAGAAGGTCCAAGGGATACAGTAAACCAGAAATGAAGCATCGGAATCTGTAACTAGTGTCACACTAATGGTTCAATTTGTAGACAGTAGCAAGATTCAGGCTACATGTACTTAAGTCGGCATTGTGCATTTTGTATTTATTTCCGCTGCAGTTTCTGTGTCTCATCGTCAATACGAAGGTCAGAGGGATACAGTAAACCTGAAGTGAAGCATCGGCATCTGTAACTAGTGTCACAGGAATGGTTCATAACATAGTCAGTAGGAAGAGTCAGTCTTCTTGTACTTAAGTCAGCATTGTGCTTTTTGTATTTAAATCCGATGCAATTTCTGTGTTTCATCGTCAATAAGAAGGTCCAAGGGATACAGTAAACCTGAAGCGGAGCATCGGAAACTATAAATAGTGTCACAGGAATGGTTCAAAACATAGACTGTAAGAAGAGTCAGTCTTCTTGTACTTAAGTCGGCAAAGTCCATTTTTCAACTTAATTCCGATGCAATTACTGTGTTTCATCGCCAATAAGAAGGTCAGAGGGATACAGTAAACCTGAAGTGAAGCATCGGAATCTCTAACTAGTGCCACAGGAATGGTTCAAAACATAGACAGTAGGGAGAGTCAGTCTTCTTGTACTTAAGTTGGCATTGTGCCTTTTGTATTTAATTCCGATGCACTATCTGTGTTTCATCGTCAATAAGAAGGTCCAAGGGATAGAGTAAACCTGAAATGAAGCATCGGAATCTATAACTAGTGTCACAGGAATTGTTCAAATCATAGACAGTAGGAAGATTCGGTCTACATGTACTTATGTCGGCTTTGTACCTTTTGTATTTATATCCGATGCAATTTCTGTGTTTCACCGTCAATAAGAAGGTCCAAGGGATTCAGTAAACCTGAAGTGAAGCATCGGAATCTATAACTAGTGTCACAGGAATGGTTCAAAACATAGTCAGTAAGAAGAGTCAGTCTTCTTGCACTTAAGTCGGCATTGTGCCATTTGTATTTAATTCCGATGAAATTTCTGTGTTTCATCGTCAATAAGAAGGTCCAAGGGATACAGTAAACCTGATGTGGAGCATCGGAATCTATAACTAGCGTCACAGGAATGTTTCAAATCATAGACGGTAAGAAGAGTCAGTCTTCTAGTACTTAAGTCGGCATTGTGCACTTTTCAATTTAATTCCGATGCGATTACTGTGTTTCATCGTCAATAAGAAGGTCAGAGGGATACAGTGAACCTGAGGTGAAGCATCGGAATCTGTAACTAGTGTCACAGGAATAGTTCAAAACATAGACAGTAGGAAGAGTCAGTCTTCTTGTACTTAAGTCGACATTGTGCCTTTTCTATCTAATTCCGATGCAATTTCTGTGTTTAATCGTCAAAAAGAAGGTCAGAGGGTACAGTAAACCTGAAGTGAATCATTGGAACCCATAACTAATGTAACAGGAATCGTTCAAAACATAGACAGTAGGAAGAGTCAGTCTTCTTCTACTTATGTCGAGATTGTGCCATTTGTATTTAGTTCCGATGCAATTTCTGTGTTTCATCGTCAATAAGAAGGTCCTAGGGTTACAGTAAAGCTGAAGTGAAGCATCGGAGTTTACAACTAGTGTCACAAGAATGGTTCAAAACATAGTCAGTAAGAAGGGTCAGTCTTCTTGTACTTAAGTCGGCATTGTGCCTTTTGTATTTAATTCTGATGCAATTACTGTGTTTCATCGTCAATAAGAAGGTCCAAGGGATACAGTAAATTTGAAGTGAAGCATCGGAATCTGTAACTAGCGTCACAGGAATGGTTCAAAACATGGGCACTAAGAGGAGTCCGTCTGCTTGTACTTAAGACGGCATTGTATCATTTCTGTTTCATTCCGATGCAATTTCTGTGTTTCATCGTCAATAAGAAGGTCAGAGGGATACAGTGAACCTGAGGTGAAGCATCGGAATCTATAACTAGTGTCTCAGGAATGGTTCAAAATATAGACAGTAGGAAGAGTCAGTTTTCTTGTACTTAAGTCGGCATTGTGCCTTTTCTATTTAATTCCGATGCAATTTCGGTGTATCGTCGCCAATAAGAAGGTCCAAAGGATACAGTAAACCTGATGTGAAGCATCGGAATCTATAACTAATGTCACAGGATTCGTTCAAATCATAGACAGTAAGAAGACTCAGTGTTCTTGTACTTAAGTTGGCATTGTGCCTTTTGTATTTAATTCCGATGCAATTTCTGTGTTTCATCGTCAGTACGAAGGTCCGAGGGATACAGTAAACCAGAAGTGAATCATCTGAATCTATAACTTGTGTCACAGGAATGGTTCAAAACTTAGTCAGTAAGAAGAGTCAGTCTTCTTGTACATAAGTCGGCATTGCGCCTTTTCTATTTAATTCCGATGCAATTTCTGTGTTTCGTCGTCAATAAGAAGGTCCAAGGGATACAGTAAACCTGAAGTGAAGCATCGGAATCTATTACTGGCGTCACAGGAATGGTTCAAAACAAAGACTGTAAGAAGAGTCAGTCTTCTTGTACTTAAGTCGGCATTTTGCCTTTTATATTTATTTCCGATGCAATTTCTCTGTTTCAACGTCAATAAGAAGGTACAAGAGATACAGTAAACCTGAAGTGAAACAAAGAAATCTATAACTAGTGTCACAGGAATGGTTCAAACATAGTCAGTCAGAAGAGTCAGTCTTCTTGTACTTAAGTCGGCATTGTGCTTTTTGTATTTCATTCCGATTCAATTTCTGTGTTTCATCGTCAATAAGAAGGTCCAAGAGATACAGTAAGCCTGAAGTGAAGAATCGTAATTTATAACTAGTGTGACAGGAATTGTTCAAACATAGTCAGTAAGAAGAGTAAGTCTTCTTGTACTGAAGTCGGCATTGTGCCTTTTCTATTTAATTCCGATGCAATTTCTGTGTTTCATCGTCAATAAGAAGGACACAGGGATACAGGAAACCTGAGGTGAAGCATCGGAGTCTATAACTAGTGTCACAGGAATGGTTCAAAACATAGTCAGTAAGGAGAATCAGTCTTCTTGTACTTAGGTCGGCATTGTGCCTTTTCAATTAGATTCCGATGCAATTTCTGTGTTTCATCTTCAATAAGAAGGTCCAAGGGATAGATTAATCCTGAAGTGAAGCATCGGAATCTGCAATTAACGTCACAGGAATGGTTCAAAACATAGACAGTAAGAAGAGTCAGTCTTCTTGTACATAAGTCGGCATTGTGCCTTTTGTATTTAATTCCGATGCAATTTCTGTGTTTCATCGTCAATATGAAGGTCCAAGGGATACACTAAACCTGAAGTGAAGCATCGGAATCTATAATTAGTGTCACAGGAACGGTTCAAAACATAGTCAGTAAGAAGAGGCAGTCTTCTTGTACTTAAGTCGGCATTGTGCATTTGGTATTTAATTCCGATGCCATTTCTGTATTTCATCGTCAATAAAAATGTCCAAGGTATACAGTAAACCTGAAGTGAAGCATCGGAATCTACAACTAGTGTCACAGGAATGATTCAAAACATAGTCAGTAAGAAGAGTCAGTCTTCTTGTACTTAAGTAAGCATTATGCCTTTTGTATTTAATTCCGATGCTATTTCTGTGTTTCATCGTCAATAAGAAGGTCCAAGTGATATAGTAAACCTGAAGTGAAGCATCGGAATCTATAACTAGTGTCACAGGAGTGTCTCAAAACATAGACAGTACGAAGAGTCAGTCTTCTTGTACTTAAGTCGGCATTAGCCTTTTCTATTTAATTCCGATGCAATTTCTGTGTTTCATCGTCAATAACAAGGTCCAAGGGTTTCAGTAAACCTGAAGTGAAGCATCGGAATCTGTAACTAGTGTCACAGGAATGGTTCAAAAAATAGTCTGTAAGAAGAGTCAGTCTTCTTGTACTTAGGTCGGCATTGTGCCTTCTGTATTTAATTCGGATGCAATTTCTGTGTTTCATCGTCTATAAGAAGATCCAAGGGATACAGTAAACCTGTAGTGTAGCATCGGAATCTATAACTAGTGTCACAGGAATGGTTCAAAACATAGACAGTAGGAAGAGTCAGCCTTCTTGTACTTAAGTCGGCATCGTGCCGTATGTATTTAATTCCGATGCAACTTCTGTGTTTCATCGTCAATAAGAAGGTCAGAGTGATACAGTAAACCTGAAGTGAAGCATCGGAATCTAAAACTAGTGTCACAGGAATGGTTCAAAACATAGACTGTAGGAAGAGTCAGTCTTTTTGTACTTAAGTCCTCATTGTGCCTTTTGTATTTAATTCCGATGCAATTTCTGTGTTTCTTCGTCAATAAGAATGTCCATGGGATACAGTAAACCTGAAGTGAAGCATCGGAATCCATAGCTAGTGTCACAGGAATGGTTCAAAACATAGTCAGTGAGAAGAGTGAGTCTTCTTGTACATAAGTCGGCATTCTGCCTTTTCTGTTTAATTCCGATGTAATTTCTGTGTTTCATCGTCAATACGAAGGTCCAAGGGATACAGTAAACCTGGAGTGAAGCATCGGAATCTATAACTAGTGTCACAGGAATGGTTCAAAACATAGACAGTAAGAAGAGTCAGTCTTCTTGTACTTAAGTCGGCTTTGTGCCTTTTCAATTTAATTCCGACGCAATTTCTTTGATTCATCGTCAATCGGAATGTCAGAGGGATACATTAAACCTGAAGTGAAGCATCGGAATCTAAAACAAGTGTCACAGGAATGGTTCAAAACATAGACAGTAAGAAGAGTCAGCCTTCTTGCACTTAAATCGGCATTGTGCCTTTTCTTTTTAATTCCGATACAATTTCTGTGTTTCATCGTCAGTAAGAAGGTCAGAGGGAAACAGTAAACCTGAAGTGAAGCATCGGAACCAATACCTAGTGTCACAGGAATGGTTCAAAGCATAGGCAGTAAGCAGAGTCAGTCTTCTTGTCCTTAAGTCGGCTTTGTGCCTTTTGTATTTAATTCCGATGCCATTTCTGTGTTTCATCGTCAATAACAAGGTCCAAGGGATTCAGTAAATCTGAAGTGAAGCATTGGAATCTATAACTAGTGTCACAGGAATGGTTCAAAATATAGACAGTAGGAAGAGTCAGTCTTCTTGTACTTAAGTCGGCATTGTGCCGTTTGTATTTAATTCCGATGCAATTTCTGTGTTTCATCGTCAATAAGAAGGTCAGAGGGATACAGTAAACCTGAAGTGAAGCATCAGAAGATATAACTAGTGCCACAAAAATGGTTCAAAACATAGACAGTAGGAAGAGTCAGTCTTCTTGTACTTAAGTCGGCATTGTGCCTTTTGTATTTAATTCCGAGGCAATTTCTGTGTTTCATCGTCAATAAGAAGGCCCAAGGGATACACTAAAAGCTGAAGTGAAGCTTCCGAATCCATAATTAGTGTCACAGGAATGGTTCAAATCATAGTCAGTGAGAAGAGTGAGTCTTCTTGTACTTAAGTCGGTATTGTGCCTATTCAATTTAATTCCGATGCAATTTCTGTGTTTCTTCGTCAATAAGAAGGTCCAAGGGATACAGTAAACCTGGAGTAAAGCATCGTAATCTATAACTAGTGTCACTGGAATGGTTCAAAACATAGACAGTAAGGAGAGTCAGTCTTCTTGTTCATAAGTCGGCATTGTGTCTTTTGTATTTAATTCCGATGCAATTTCTGTGTTTCATCGTCAATAAGAAGATCCAAGGGATACAGAAAACCGGAAGTGAAGCATCGGAATCTATAACTAGTGTCACAGGAATGGTTCAAAACTTAGTCAGTAAGAAGAGTCAGTCTTCATGTACTTATGTCGGCATTGTGCCTTTTGTATTTAATTCCGATGCAATTTCTGTGTTTCATCGTCAACAAGAAGGTCCAAGGGATGCAGTAAACCTGAAGTGAAGCAACGGAATCTATAACTAGTGTCACAGGTATGGTTCAAAACATAGTCAGTAACAGGAGTCAGTCTTCTTGGACCTAAGTGGGCATTTGCCTTTTGTATTTAATTCCGATGCAATTTTGGTGTTTCATCGTTAATATGAAGGTCCAAGGGATACAGTAAACCTGGTGTGAAGCATCGGAATCTATAACTAGTGTCACAGGAATGGTTCAAAACAAAGACAGTATAAAGAGTCAGTCTCCTTGTACTTAAGTCGGCATTGTGCTTTTTGTATTTAAGTACGATGCAATTTCTGTGTTTCATCGTCAATAAGAAGGTCGAGGGATACAGTAAACCTGAAGTGAAGTTACGGATTCTATAACTAGTGTCACAGGAATGGTGGAAAGCATAGGCAGTAAGGAGAGTCAGTCTTCTTGTCCTTAAGTCGGCATTGTGCCTTTTGTATTTAATTCCGATGCAATTTCAGTGTTTCATCGTCAATAAGAAGGTCCAAGGGATATTGTAAACCTGGAGTGAAGCATCATAATCTATAACTAGTGTCACAGGAATGGTTCAAATCATAGACAGTAAGATGAGTCAGCCTTCTTGTACTTAAGTCGGCATTGTGCCTTTTGTAATTAAATCCGATGCAATTTCATTATTTCATCATCAATAAGAAGTTCCAAGGGAAACGGTAAACCTGAAGTGAAGCATCGGAATCTATAACTAGTGTCAATGGAATGGTTCAAACATAGACAGTCGGAAGAGTCAGTCTTCCTGTACTTAAGTCGGCATTGTTCCTTTTTTTTAATTCCGAGGCAATTTGTGGGTTTCATCGTCAATAAGAAGGTCCAAGGGATTCAGCAAATCTGAAGTGAAGTATCGGAATCTATAACTAGTGCAACAGGAATAGTTCAAAGCATAGACAGTAACAAGAGTCAGTCTTCATGTACTTATGTCGGCATTGTGCCTTTTGTATTTAATTCCGATGCAATTTCTGTGTTTCATCGTCAATAAGAAGGCCAGAGGGAACAGTGACCCGGAAGTGAAGAATCGGAACTTGTAACAAGTGTCACAGAAATGGTTCAAAACATAGACACTAAGAAGAGTCAGTCTGCTTGTACTTAAGACGGCATTGTGCCATTTCTGTTTCATTCCGATGCAATTTCCGTGTTTCATCGTCAATAAGAAGGTCAGAGGGATACAGTGAACCTGAGGTGAAGCATCGGAATCTATAACAAGTGTCTCAGGAATGGTTCAAAATATAGACAGTAGGAAGAGTCAGTTGTCTTGTACTTAAGTCGGCATTGTGCCTTTTCTATTTAATTCCGATGCAATTTCGGTGTATCGTCGCCAATAAGAAGGTCCAAAGGATACAGAAAACCTGATGTGAAGCATCGGAATCTATAACTAATGTGACAGGATTCGTTCAAAACATAGCCAGTAGGAAGAGTCAGTCTTGTGGTACTTAAGTCGGCATGGTGCCTTTTGTATTTGGTTCCGATGCAATTTCTGTGATTCATCGTCACTAAGAAGGTCCTAGGGATACAGTAAACCTGAAGTGAAGCATCGGAAACTATAACTAGTGTCACAGGAATGGTTCAAAACATAGTCAGTAAGAAGACTCAGTGTTCTTGTACATAAGTTGGCATTGTGCCTTTTGTATTTAATTCCGATGCAATTTCTGTGTTTCATCGTCAAAACGAAGGTCCGAGGGATACAGTAAACCAGAAGTGAATCATCTGAATCTATAACTTGTGTCACAGGAATGGTTCAAAACTTAGTCAGTAAGAAGAGTCAGCCTTCTTGTACTTAAGTCAGCATTGTGCCTTTTGTATTTGATTCCGATGCAATATCTGTGTTTCATCGTTAATAAGAAGGTCAGAGGGATACTGTAAGCGTGATGTGAAGCATCGGAATCCACAACTAGTCACACAGGAATTGTTCAAATCATAGTCAGTAAGAACAGTCAGACTTCTTGTACCTAAGTCGGCATTGTGCCTTTTCTATTTAATTACGATGCAATTACTGTGTTTCATCGTCAATAAGAAGGTCCAAGGGATACAGTAAACCTGAAGTGAAGCATCGGAATCTATAAATAGTGTCACAGGAATGGATCAAGATATAGTCAGTAAGAAGAGTCAGTCTTCTTGTACATAAGTCGGCATTGCGCCTTTTCTATTTAATTCCGATGCAATTTCTGTGTTTCGTCGTCAATAAGAAGGTCCAAGGGATACAGTAAACCTGAAGTGAAGCATCGGAATCTATTACTGGCGTCACAGGAATGGTTCAAAACAAAGACTGTAAGATGAGTCAGTATTCTTGTACTTAAGTCGGCATTTTGTCTTTTATATTTATTTCCGATGCAATTGCTGTGTTTCATCGTCAATAAGAAGGACCAAGGGATACAGTTAATCTGAAGTGAAGCATCGGAATCTATAATTAGTGTCACAGGGATGGTTCAAAACATAGTCAGTAAGAGGAGTCAGTCTTCGTGTACTTAAGACTTCATTGTGCTTTTTGTATTTAATTCCGATTCATTTCTGTGTTTCATCGTCAATAAGAAGGTCACAGGGATACAGGAAACCTGAGGTGAAGCATCGGAGTCTATAACTAGTGTCACAGGAATGGTTCAAAACATAGTCAGTAAAGAGACTCAGTCTTCTTGTACTTAGGTCGGCATTGTGCCTTTTCAATTAGATTCCGATGCAATTTCTGTGTTTCATCGTCAATAAGAAGGTCCAAGGTATAGAGTAATCCTGAAGTGAAGCATCGGAATCTGTAACTAACGTCACAGGAATGGTTCAAATCATAGACAGTAAGAAGAGTCAGTCTTCTTGTACATAAGTCGGCATTGTGCCTTTTGTATTTAATTCCGATGCAATTTCTGTGTTTCATCGTCAATATGAAGGTCCAAGGGATACACTAAACCTGAAGTGAAGCATCGGAATCTATAACTAGTGTCACAGGAATGTTTCAAAACATAGACAGTACGAAGAGTCAGTCTTCTTGTACTTAAGTCGGCATTGTGCCTTTCTGTTTAATTCCGATGCAATTTCTGTGTCTCATCGTCAATAAGAAGGTCCAAGGGTTTCAGTAAACCTGAAGTGAAGCATCGGAATCTATAACTAGTGTCACAGGAATGGTTCAAAAGATAGTCTGTAAGAAGAGTCAGTCTTCTTGTACTTAAGTCGGCATTGTGCCTTCTGTATTTAATTCGGATGCAATTTCTGTGTTTCATCGTCAATAAGATGATCCAAGGGATACAGTAAACCTGAAGTGTAGCATCGGAATCTATAAGTAGTGTCACAGGAATGGTTCAAACATAGACAGTGGGAAGAGTCAGCCTTCTTGTTCTGAAGTCGGCATTGTGCCGTTTGTATTTAATTACGATGCAACTTCTGTGTTTCATCGTCAATAAGAAGGTCAGTGTGATACAGTAAACCTGAAGTGAAGCATCGGAATCTAAAACTAGTGTCACAGGAATGGTTCAAAACATAGACTGTAGGAAGAGTCAGTCTTTTTGTACTTAAGTCGGCATTGTGCCTTTTGTATTACATTCCGTTGCAATTTCTGTGTTTCATCGTCAATAAGATTGTCCAAGGGATACAGTAAACCTGAAGTGAAGCATCGGAATCCATAGCTAGTGTCACAGGAATGGTTCAAAACATAGTCAGTGAGAAGAGTGAGTCTTCTTGTACTTAAGTCGGCATTGTGCCTTTTCTGTTTAATTCCGATGTAATTTCTGTGATTCATCGTCAATAAGAAGGTCCAAGGGATACAGTAAACCTGGAGTGAAGCATCGGAATCTACGACTAGTGTCACAGGAATGGTTCAAAACGTAGACAGTAAGAAGAGTCAGTCTTCTTGTACTTAAGTCGGCTTTGTGCCTTTTCAATTTAATTCCGACGCAATTTCTTTGATTCATCGTCAATAAGAAGGTCAGAGGGATACAGTAAACCTGAAGTGAAGCATCAGAAGATATAACTAGTGCCACAAAAATGGTTCAAAACATAGACAGTAGGAAGAGTCAGTCTTCTTGTACTTAAGTCGGCATTGTGCCTTTTGTATTTAATTCCGAGGCAATTTCTGTGTTTCATCGTCAATATGAAGGTCCAAGGGATACACAAAAAGCTGAAGTGAAGCTTCCGAATCCATAATTAGTGTCACAGGAATGGTTCAAATCATAGTCAGTGAGAAGAGTGAGTCTTCTTGTACTTAAGTCGGTATTGTGCCTATTCTATTTAATTCCGATGCAATTTCTGTGTTTCTTCGTCAATAAGAAGGTCCAAGAGATACAGTAAACCTGGAGTAAAGCATCGTAATCTATAACTAGTGGCACTGGAATGGTTCAAAACATAGACAGTAAGGAGAGTCAGTCTTCTTGTTCATAAGTCGGCATTGTGTCTTTTGTATTTAATTCCGATGCAATTTCTGTGTTTCATCGTCAATAAGAAGATCCAAGGGATACAGAAAACCGGAAGTGAAGCATCGGAATCTATAACTAGTGTCACAGGAATGGTTCAAAACTTAGTCAGTAAGAAGAGTAAGTCTTCATGTACTTATGTCGGCATTGTGCCTTTTGTATTTAATTCCGATGCAATTTCTGTGTTTCATCGTCAACAAGAAGGTCCAAGGGATGCAGTAAACATGAAGTGAAGCAACGGAATCTATAACTAGTGTCACAGGTATGGTTCAAAACATAGTCAGTAACAGGAGTCAGTCTTCTTGGACCTAAGTGGGCATTTGCCTTTTGTATTTAATTCCGATGCAATTTTGGTGTTTCATCGTCAATATGAAGGTCCAAGGGATACAGTAAACCTGGTGTGAAGCATCGGAATCTATAACTAGTGTCACAGGAATGGTTCAAAACAAAGACAGTATAAAGAGTCAGTCTCCTTGTACTTAAGTCGGCATTGTGCTTTTTGTATTTAAGTCCGATGCAATTTCTGTGTTTCATCGTCAATAAGAAGGTCAGAGGGATACAGTAAACCAGAAGTGAAGCATCGGAATCTAAAACTAGTGTCACAGGAATGGTTAAAAACATAGAGAGTAGGAAGAGTCAGTCTTCTCGCACTTAAGTCGGCAATGTGCCTTTTCTATTTAATTCCGATGCAATTTCTGTGTTTCATCGTCAATTAGAAGGTCGAGGGATACAGTAAACCTGTAGTGAAGTTACGGATTCTATAACTAGTGTCACAGGAATGGTGGAAAGCATAGGCAGTAAGGAGAGTCAGTCTTCTTGTCCTTAAGTCGGCATTGTGCCTTTTGTATTTAATTCCGATGCAATTTCTGTGTTTCATCGTCAATAAGAAGGTCCAAGGGATATTGTAAACCTGGAGTGAAGCATCATAATGTATAACTAGTGTCACAGGAATGGTTCAAATCATAGACAGTAAGATGAGTCAGCCTTCTTGTACTTAAGTCGGCATTGTGCCTTTTGTAATTAAATCCGATGCAATTTCATTATTTCATCGTCAATAAGAAGTTCCAAGGGAAACGGTAAACCTGAAGTGAAGCATCGGAATCTATAACTAGTGTCAATGGAATGGTTCAAACATAGACAGTCGGAAGAGTCAGTCTTCTTGTACTTAAGTCGGCATTGTGCCTTTTTTTTAATTCCGAGGCAATTTGTGGGTTTCATCGACAATAAGAAGGTCCAAGGGATACAGCAAATCTGAAGTGAAGTATCGGAATCTATAACTAGTGCTACAGGAATAGTTCAAAGCATAGACAGTAACAAGAGTCAGTCTTCATGTACTTATGTCGGCATTGTGCCTTTTGTATTTAATTCCGATGCAATTTCTGTGCTTCATCGTCAATAAAAAGGTCAGAGGGAACAGTGACCCGGAAGTGAAGAATCGGAACTTGTAACAAGTGTCACAGAAATGGTTCAAAACATAGACACTAAGAAGAGTCAGTCTGCTTGTACTTAAGACGGCATTGTGCCATTTCTGTTTCATTCCGATGCAATTTCTGTGTTTCATCGTCAATAAGAAGGTCCAAGGGATATTGTAAACCTGGAGTGAAGCATCATAATCTATAACTAGTGTCACAGGAATGGTTCAAATCATAGACAGTAAGATGAGTCAGCCTTCTTGTACTTAAGTCGGCATTGTGCCTTTTGTAATTAAATCCGATGCAATTTCATTATTTCATCGTCAATAAGAAGTTCCAAGGGAAACGGTAAACCTGAAGTGAAGCATCGGAATCTATAACAAGTGTCTCAGGAATGGTTCAAAATATAGACAGTAGGAAGAGTCAGTTTTCTTGTACTTAAGTCGGCATTGTGCCTTTTCTATTTAATTCCGATGCAATTTCGGTGTATCGTCGCCAATAAGAAGGTCCAAAGGATACAGGAAACCTGATGTGAAGCATCGGAATCTACAACTAATGTCACAGGATTCGTTCAAAACATAGACAGTAAGAAGAGTCAGCCTTCTTGTACTTAAGTCAGCATTGTGCCTTTTGTATTTAATTCCGATGCAATATCTGTGTTTCATCGTTAATAAGAAGGTCAGAGGGATACTGTAAGCGTGATGTGAAGCATCGGAATCCACAACTAGTCACACAGGAATTGTTCAAATCATAGTCAGTAATAACAGTCAGACTTCTTGTACCAAAGTCGGCATTGTGCCTTTTCTATTTAATTACGATGCAATTACTGTGTTTCATCGTCAATAAGAAGGTCCAAGGGATACAGTAAACCTGAAGTGAAGTATCGGAATCTATAACTAGTGTCACAGGAATGGATCAAGATATAGTCAGTAAGAAGAGTCAGTCTTCTTGTACATAAGTCGGCATTGCGCCTTTTCTATTTAATTCCGATGCAATTTCTGTGTTTCGTCGTCAATAAGAAGGTCCAAGGGATACAGTAAACCTGAAGTGAAGCATCGGAATCTATTACTGGCGTCACAGGAATGGTTCAAAACATAGACTGTAAGATGAGTCAGTATTCTTGTACTTAAGTCGGCATTTTGTCTTTTATATTTATTTCCGATGCAATTGCTGTGTTTCATCGTCAATAAGAAGGACCAAGGAATACAGTAAATCTGAAGTGAAGCATCGGAATCTATAATTAGTGTCACAGGGATGGTTCAAAACATAGTCAGTAAGAGGAGTCAGTCTTCGTGTACTTAAGACTTCATTGTGCTTTTTGTATTTAATTCCGATTCATTTCTGTGTTTCATCGTCAATAAGAAGGTCACAGGGATACAGGAAACCTGAGGTGAAGCATCGGAGTCTATAACTAGTGTCACAGGAATGGTTCAAAACATAGTCAGTAAGGAGAGTCAGTCTCCTTGTACTTAGGTCGGCATTGTGCCTGTTCAATTAGATTCCGATGCAATTTCTGTGTTTCATCGTCAATAAGAAGGTCCAAGGAATAGAGTAATCCTGAAGTGAAGCATCGGAATCTGTAACTAACGTCATAGGAATGGTTCAAAACATAGACAGTAAGAAGAGTCAGTCTTCTTGTACATAAGTCGGCATTGTGCCTTTTGTATTTAATTCCGATGCAATTTCTGTGTTTCATCGTCAATATGAAGGTCCAAGGGATACACTAAACCTGAAGTGAAGCATCGGAATCTATAACTAGTGTCACAGGAATGTTTCAAAACATAGACAGTACGAAGAGTCAGTCTTCTTGTACTTAAGTCGGCATTGTGCCTTTTCTATTTAATTCCGATGCAATTTCTGTGTCTCATCGTCAATAAGAAGGTCCAAGGGTTTCAGTAAACCTGAAGTGAAGCATCGGAATTTATAACTAGTGTCACAGGAATTGTTCAAAAGATAGTCTGTAAGAAGAGTCAGTCTTCTTGTACTTAAGTCGGCATTGTGCCTTCTGTATTAAATTCGGTTGCAATTTCTGTGTTTCATCGTCAATAAGAGGATCCAAGGGATACAGTAAACCTGAAGTGTAGCATCGGAATCTATAACTAGTGTCACAGGAATGGTTCAAAACATAGACAGTGGGAAGAGTCAGCCTTCATGTTCTGAAGTCGGCATTGTGCCGTTTGTATTTAATTACGATGCAACTTCTGTGTTTCATCGTCAATAAGAAGGTCAGAGTGATACAGTAAACCTGAAGTGAAGCATCGGGATCTAAAACTAGTGTCACAGGAATGGTTCAAAACATAGACTGTAGGAAGAGTCAGTCCTTTTGTACTTAAGTCGGCATTGTGCCTTTTGTATTACATTCCGTTGCAATTTCTGTGTTTCATCGTCAATAAGATTGTCCAAGGGATTTAGTAAACCTGAAGTGAAGCATCGGAATCCATAGCTAGTGTCACAGGAATGGTTCAAAACATAGTCAGTGAGAAGAGTGAGTCTTCTTGTACTTAAGTCGGCATTGTGCCTTTTCTGTTTAATTCCGATGTAATTTCTGTGATTCATCGTCAATAAGAAGGTCCAAGGGATACAGTAATCCTGGAGTGAAGCATCGGAATCTATGACTAGTGTCACAGGAATGGTTCAAAACATAGACAGTAAGAAGAGTCAGTCTTCTTGTACTTAAGTCGGCTTTGTGCCTTTTCAATTTAATTCCGATGCCATTTCTGTGTTTCATCGTCAATAAGAATGTCAGAGGGATACATTAAACCTGAAGTGAAGCATCGGAATCTAAAACTAGTGTCACAGGAATGGTTCGAAACATAGACAGTAAGAAGAGTCAGCCTTCTTGCACTTAAATCGGCATTGTGCCTTTTCTATTTAATTCCGATACAATTTCTGTGTTTCATCGTCAGTAAGAAGGTCAGAGGGATACAGTAAACCTGAAGTGAAGCATCGGAATCTATAACTAGTGTCACAGGAATGGTTCAAAGCATAGGCAGTAAGTAGAGTCAGTCTTCTTGTCCTTAAGTCGGCATTGTGCCTTTTGTATTTAATTCCGATGCCATTTCTGTGTTTCATCGTCAATTAGAAGGTCCAAGGGATTCAGTAAATCTGAAGTGAAGCATTGGAATCTATAACTAGTGTCACAGGAATGGTTCAAAATATAGACAGTAGGAAGAGTCAGTCTTCTTGTACTTAAGTCGGCATTGTGCCGTTTGTATTTAATTCCGATGCAATTTCTGTGTTTCATCGTCAATAAGAAGGTCAGAGGGATACAGTAAACCTGAAGTGAAGCATCAGAAGCTATAACTAGTGCCACAAAAATGGTTCAAAACATAGACAGTAGGAAGAGACAGTCTTCTTGTACTTAAGTCGGCATTGTGCCTTTTGTATTTAATTCCGAAGCAATTTCTGTGTTTCATCGTCAATATGAAGGTCCAAGGGATACACTAAAAGCTGAAGTGAAGCATCCGAATCCATAATTAGTGTCACAGGAATGGTTCAAAACATAGTCAGTGAGAAGAGTGTGTCTTCTTGTACTTAAGTCGGTATTGTGCCTATTCTATTTAATTCCGATGCAATGTCTGTGTTTCTTCGTCAATAAGAAGGTCCAAGGGATACAGTAAACCTGGAGTAAAGCATCGTAATCTATAAGTAGTGTCACTGGAATGGTTCAAAACATAGACAGTAAGAAGAGTCAGTCTTCTTGTTCATAAGTCGACATTGTGTCTTTTGTATTTAATTCCGATGCAATTTCTGTGTTTCATCGTCAACAAGAAGGTCCAAGGGATGCAGTAAACCTGAAGTGAAGCAACGGAATCTATAAATAGTGTCACAGGAATGGTTCAAAACAAGGTCAGTAACAGGAGTCAGTCTTCTTGGACCTAAGTCGGCATTGTGCCTTTGTATTTAATTCCGATGCAATTTTGGTGTTTCATCGTCAATATGAAGGTCCAAGGGATACAGTAAACTGGTGTGAAGCATCGGAATCTATAACAAGTGTCACAGGAATGGTTCACAGCATAGAAAGTAAGAAGAGTCAGTCTTCTTGTACTTAAGTCGGCATTGTGCCATTTGTATTTACTTCAGATGCAATTTCTGTGTTTCATCGTCAATATGAAGGTCCAAGGGATTCAGTAAACCTGAAGTGAAGCATCGGAATCTATAACTAGTGTCACAGGAATGGTTCAAAACAAAGACAGTATAAAGAGTCAGTCTCCTTGTACTTAAGTCGGCATTGTGCTTTTTGTATTTAAGTCCGATGCAATTTCTGTGTTTCATCGTCAATAAAAAGGTCAGAGGGATACAGTAAACCTGAAGTGTGGCATCGGAATCTAAAACTAGTGTCACAGGAATGGTTCAAAACATAGAGAGTAAGAAGAGTCAGTCTTCTCGCACTTAAGTCGGCATTGTGCCTTTTCTATTTAATTCCGATGCAATTTCTGTGTTTCATCGTCAATAAGAAGGTCAGAGGGATACAGTAAACCTGAAGTGAAGCTTCGGAATCTATAACTAGTGTCACAGGAATGGTTGAAAGCATAGGCAGTAAGAAGAGTCAGTCTTCTTGTCCGTAAGTCGGCATTGTGCCTTTTGTATTTAATTCCGATGCAATTTCTGTGTTTCATCGTCAATAAGAAGGTCCAAGGGATTCAGTAAACCTGAAGTGAAGCATCGGAATCTATAACTAGTGTCACAGGAATGGTTCAAAGCAAAGACAGTATAAAGAGTCAGTCTCCTTGTCCTTAAGTCGGCATTGTGCTTTTTGTATTTAAGTCCGATGCAATTTCTGTGTTTCATCGTCAATAAGAAGGTCAGAGGGATACAGTAAACCTGAAGTGAAGCATCGGGATCTAAAACTAGTGTCACAGGAATGGTTCAAAACATAGAGAGTAAGTAGAGTCAGTCTTCTCGCACTTAAGTCGGCATTGTGCCTTTTCTATTTAATTCCGATGCAATTTCTGTGTTTCATCGTCAATAAGAAGGTCAGAGGGATACAGTAAACCTGAAGTGAAGCTTCGGAATCTATAACTAGTGTCACAGGAATGGTTGAAAGCATAGGCAGTAAGAAGAGTCAGTCTTCTTGTCCTTAAGTCGGCATTGTGCCTTTTGTATTTAATTCCGATTCAATTTCTGTGTTTCATCGTCAATAAGAAGGTCCAAGGGATACAGTAAAGTTGGAGTGAAGCATCATAATCTATAACCAGTGTCACAGGAATGGTTCAAAACATAGACAGTAAGAAGAGTCAGCCTTCTTGTACTTAAGTCGGAATTTTGTGCCTTTTGTATTTAATTCCGTGGCAATTTGTGGGTTTCATCGTCAATAAGAAGGTACAAGGGATACAGCAAACCTGAAGTGAAGCATCGGAATCTATAACTAGTGTCACAGGAATAGTTCAAAACATAGACAGTAACAAGAGTCAGTCTTCTTGTACCTAAGTCGGCATTGTGCCTTTTGTATTTAATTCCGATCAAATTTCTGTGTTTTATCGTCAATAAGAAGGTCAGAGGGATACAGTAAACCTGAAGTGAAGCATCGGAATCAATAGCTAGTGTCACAAGAATGGATCAAGATATAGTCAGTATGAAGAGTCAGTCTTCTTGTACTTAAGTGGGCATTGTGCCTTTTCAATTTAATTCCGATGCAATTTCTCTGTTTCATCGTCAAAAAGGAGGTCAGAGGGTACAGTAAACCAGAAGTGAAGCAGCGGAATCTATAACTAGTGTCACAGGAATGGTTCGAAACATAAACAGTAGGAAGATGCAGTCTTCATTTACTTAAATTGGCATTGTGATTTTTGTATTTAATTTCGATGCACTATGTGTGTTTCATCGTCAATAGGAAGGTCCAAGGGATACAGTAAACCAGAAATGAAGCATCGGAATCTGTAACTAGTGTCACACTAATGGTTCAAATCATAGACAGTAGCAAGATTCAGTCTACATGTACTTATGTCGGCATTGTGCCTTTTGTATTTATTTCCGCTGCAGTTTCTGTGTCTCATCGTCAATACGAAGGTCAGAGGGATACAGTAAACCTGAAGTGAAGCATCGTCATCTATAACTAGTGTCACAGGAATGGTTCAAAAAATAGTCAGTAACAAGAGTCAGTCTTCTTGTACTTAAGTCGGCATTGTGCCTTTTGTATTTAATTCCGATGCAATTTCTGTGTTTCTTCGTCAATAAGAAGGTCCAAGGGATACAGTAAACCTGAAGCGGAGCATCGGAAACTATAAATAGTGTCACAGGAATGGTTTAAAACATAGACTGTAAGAAGAGTCATTCTTCTTGTACTTAAGTCAGCATTGTCCCCTTTTCAACTTAATTCCGATGCAATTACTGTGTTTCATCGTCAATAAGAAGGTCAGAGGGATACAGTAAACCTGAAGTGAAGCATCGGAATCTCTAACTAGTGTCACAGGAATGGTTCAACAGATAGTCAGTAAGAAGAGTCAGTCTTCTTGTACTTAAGTCAGCATTGTGCCTTTTGTATTTAATTCCGATGCCATGACTGTGTTTCGTCGTCAATAAGAAGGTCAGAGGGTACAGTAAACCAGAAGTGAAGCAGCGGAATCTGTAACTAGTGTCACAGGAATGGTTCAAAAAATAGTCAGTAAGAAGAGTCAGTCTTCTTGTACTTAAGTCGGCATTGTGCCTTTTGTATTTAATTCCGATACAATTTCTGTGTTTCATCGTCAGTAAGAAGGTCAGAGGGATACAGTAAACCTGAAGTGAAGCATCGGAATCAATAACTAGTGTCACAGGAATGGTTCAAAACATAGGCAGTAAGTTGAGTCAGTCTCCTTGTCCTTAAGTCGGCATTGTGCCTTTGTATTTAATTCCGATGCCATTTCTGTGTTTCATCGTCAATAAGAAGGTCCAAGGGATTCAGTAAATCTGAAGTGAAGCATTGGAATCTATAACTAGTGTCACAGGAATGGTTCAAAATATAGACAGTAGGAAGAGTCAGTCTTCTTGTACTTAAGTCGGCATTGTGCCGTTTGTATTTAATTACGATGCAATTTCTGTGTTTCATCGTCAATAAGAAGGTCAGAGGGATACAGTAAACCTGAAGTGAAGCATCGGAAGCTATAACTAGTGCCACAAAAATGGTTCAAAACATAGACAGTAGGAAGAGACAGTCTTCTTGTACTTAAGTCGGCATTGTGCCTTTTGTATTTAATTCCGAAGCAATTTCTGTGTTTCATCGTCAATATGAAGGTCCAAGGGATACACTAAAAGCTGAAGTGAAGCATCCGAATCCATAATTAGTGTCACAGGAATTTTTCAAAACATAGTCAGTGAGAAGAGTGTGTCTTCTTGTACTTAAGTCGGTATTGTGCCTATTCTATTTAATTCCGATGCAATGTCTGTGTTTCTTCGTCAATAAGAAGGTCCAAGGGATACAGTAAACCTGGAGTAAAGCATCGTAATCTATAAGTAGTGTCACTGGAATGGTTCAAAACATAGGCAGTAAGAAGAGTCAGTCTTCTTGTTCATAAGTCGGCATTGTGTCTTTTGTATTTAATTCCGATGCAATTTCTGTGTTTCATCGTCAATAAGAAGATCCAAGGGATGCAGTAAACCGGAAGTGAAGCATCTGAATCTATAACTAGTGTCACAGGAATGGTTCAAAACATAGACAGTAAGAAGAGTAAGTCTTCATGTACTTAAGTCGGCATTGTGCTTTTTGTATTTAAGTCCGATGCAATTTCTGTGTTTCATCGTCAATAAGAAGGTCAGAGGGATACAGTAAACCTGAAGTGTGGCATCGGAATCTAAAACTAGTGTCACAGGAATGGTTCAAAACATAGAGAGTAAGAAGAGTCAGTCTTCTCGCACTTAAGTCGGCATTGTGCCTTTTCTATTTAATTCCGATGCAATTTCTGTGTTTCATCGACAATAAGAAGGTCAGAGGGATACAGTAAACCTGAAGTGAAGCTTCGGAATCTATAACTAGTGTCACAGGAATGGTTGAAAACATAGGCAGTAAGCAGAGTCAGTCTTCTTGTCCTTAAGTCGGCATTGTGCCTTTTGTATTTAATTCCGATGCAATTTCTGTGTTTCATCGTCAATAAGAAGGTCCAAGGGATTCAGTAAAATTGAAGTGAAGCATCGGAATCTATAACTAGTGTCACAGGAATGGTTGAAAGCATAGGCAGTAAGAAGAGTCAGTCTTCTTGTCCTTAAGTCGGCATTGTGCCTTTTGTGTTTAATTCCGATTCAATTTCTGTGTTTCATCGTCAATAAGAAGGTCCATGGGATACAGTAAACTTGGAGTGAAGCATCATAATCTATAACCAGTGTCACAGGAATGGTTCAAAACATAGACAGTAAGAAGAGTCAGCCTTCTTGTACTTAAGTCGGAATTTTGTGCCTTTTGTATTTAATTCTGTGGCAATTTGTGGGTTTCATCGTCAATAAGAAGGGACAAGGGATACAGCAAACCTGAAGTGAAGCATCGGAATCTATAACTAGTGTCACAGGGATAGTTCAAAACATAGACAGTAACAAGAGTCAGTCTTCTTGTACCTAAGTCGGCATTGTGCCTTTTGTATTTAATTCCGATGCAATTTCTGTGTTTTATCGTCAATAAGAAGGTCAGAGGGATACAGTAAACCTGAAGTGAAGCATCGGAATCAATAGCTAGTGTCACAAGAATGGATCAAGATATAGTGAGTATGAAGAGTCAGTCTTCTTGTACTTAAGTGGGCATTGTGCCTTTTCTATTTAATTCCGATGCAATTTCTGTGTTTCATCGTCAAAAAGGAGGTCAGAGGGTACAGTAAACCAGAAGTGAAGCAGCGGAATCTATAACTAGTGTCACAGGAATGGTTCGAAACATAAACAGTAGGAAGATGCAGTCTTCTTTTACTTAAATTGGCATTGTGATTTTTGTATTTAATTTCGATGCACTATGTGTGTTTCATCGTCAATAGGAAGGTCCAAGGGATACAGTAAACCAGAAATGAAGCATCGGAATCTGTAACTAGTGTCACACTAATGGTTCAAATCATCGACAGTAGCAAGATTCAGTCTACATGTACTTATGTCGGCATTGTGCCTTTTGTATTTATTTCCGCTGCAGTTTCTGTGTCTCATCGTCAATACGAAGGTCAGAGGGATACAGTAAACCTGAAGTGAAGCATCGTCATCTATAACTAGTGTCACAGGAATGGTTCAAAAAATAGTCAGTAACAATAGTCAGTCTTCTTGTACTTATGTCAGCATTGTGCCTTTTGTATTTAATTCCGATGCAATTTCTGTGTTTCTTCGTCAATAAGAAGGTCCAAGGGATACAGTAAACCTGAAGCGGAGCATCGGAAACTATAAATAGTGTCACAGGAATGGTTTAAAACATAGACTGTAAGAAGAGTCATTCTTCTTGTACTTAAGTCAGCATTGTCCCCTTTTCAACTTAATTCCGATGCAATTACTGTGTTTCATCGTCAATAAGAAGGTCAGAGGGATACAGTAAACCTGAAGTGAAGCATCGGAATCTCTAACTAGTGTCGCAGGAATGGTTCAACAGATAGTCAGTAAGAAGAGTCAGTCTTCTTGTACTTAAGTTGGCATTGTGCCTTTTGTATTTAATTCCGATGCCATGACTGTGTTTCGTCGTCAATAAGAAGGTCAGAGGGTACAGTAAACCAGAAGTGAAGCAGCGGAATCTGTAACTAGTGTCACAGGAATGGTTCAAAAAATAGTCAGTAAGAAGAGTCAGTCTTCTTGTACTTAAGTCGGCATTGTGCCTTTTGTATTTAATTCCGATACAATTTCTGTGTTTCATCGTCAGTAAGAAGGTCAGAGGGATACAGTAAACCTGAAGTGAAGCATCGGAATCTATAACTAGTGTCACAGGAATGGTTCAAAGCATAGGCAGTAAGTAGAGTCAGTCTTCTTGTCCTTAAGTCGGCATTGTGCCTTTTGTATTTAATTCCGATGCCATTTCTGTGTTTCATCGTCAATAAGAAGGTCCAAGGGATTCAGTAAATCTGAAGTGAAGCATTGGAATCTATAACCAGTGTCACAGGAATGGTTCAAAATATAGACAGTAGGAAGAGTCAGCCTTCTTGTACTTAAGTCGGCATTGTGCCGTTTGTATTTAATTACGATGCAATTTCTGTGTTTCATCGTCAATAAGAAGGTCAGAGGGATACAGTAAACCTGAAGTGAAGCATCGGAAGCTATAACTAGTGCCACAAAAATGGTTCAAAACATAGACAGTAGGAAGAGACAGTCTTCTTGTACTTAAGTCGGCATTGTGCCTTTTGTATTTAATTCCGAAGCAATTTCTGTGTTTCATCGTCAATTTGAAGGTCCAAGGGATACACTAAAAGCTGAAGTGAAGCATCCGAATCCATAATTAGTGTCACAGGAATGGTTCAAAACATAGTCAGTGAGAAGAGTGTGTCTTCTTGTACTTAAGTCGGTATTGTGCCTATTCTATTTAATTCCGATGCAATGTCTGTGTTTCTTCGTCAATAAGAAGGTCCAAGGGATACAGTAAACCTGGAGTAAAGCATCGTAATCTATAAGTAGTGTCACTGGAATGGTTCAAAACATAGGCAGTAAGAAGAGTCAGTCTTCTTGTTCATAAGTCGGCATTGTGTCTTTTGTATTTAATTCCGATGCAATTTCTGTGTTTCATCGTCAATAAGAAGATCCAAGGGATGCAGTAAACCGGAAGTGAAGCATCTGAATCTGTAACTAGTGTCACAGGAATGGTTCAAAACATAGTCAGTAAGAAGAGTAAGTCTTCATGTACTTAAGTCGGCATTGTGCTTTTTGTATTTAAGTCCGATGCAATTTCTGTGTTTCATCGTCAATAAGAAGGTCAGAGGGATACAGTAAACCTGAAGTGTGGCATCGGAATCTAAAACTAGTGTCACAGGAATGGTTCAAAACATAGAGAGTAAGAAGAGTCAGTCTTCTCGCACTTAAGTCGGCATTGTGCCTTTTCTATTTAATTCCGATGCAATTTCTGTGTTTCATCGTCGATAAGAAGGTCAGAGGGATACAGTAAACCTGAAGTGAAGCTTCGGAATCTATAACTAGTGTCACAGGAATGGTTGAAAGCATAGGCAGTAAGCAGAGTCAGTCTTCTTGTCCTTAAGTCGGCATTGTGCCTTTTGTATTTAATTCCGATGCAATTTCTGTGCTTCATCGTCAATAAGAAGGTCCAAGGGATTCAGTAAACCTGAAGTGAAGCATCGGAATCTATAACTAGTGTCACAGGAATGGTTCAAAACAAAGACAGTATAAAGAGTCAGTCTCCTTGTCCTTAAGTCGGCATTGTGCTTTTTGTATTTAAGTCCGATGCAATTTCTGTGTTTCATCGTCAATAAGAAGGTCAGAGGGATACAGTAAACCTGAAGTGAAGCATCGGGATCTAAAACTAGTGTCACAGGAATGGTTCAAAACATAGAGAGTAAGAAGAGTCAGTCTTCTCGCACTTAAGTCGGCATTGTGCCTTTTCTATTTAATTCCGATGCAATTTCTGTGTTTCATCGTCAATAAGAAGGTCAGAGGGATACAGTAAACTTGGAGTGAAGCATCATAATCTATAACCAGTGTCACAGGAATGGTTCAAAACATAGACAGTAAGAAGAGTCAGCCTTCTTGTACTTAAGTCTTAATTTTGTGCCTTTTGTATTTAATTCCGTGGCAATTTGTGGGTTTCATCGTCAATAAGAAGGTACAAGGGATACAGCAAACCTGAAGTGAAGCATCGGAATCTATAACTAGTGTCACAGGGATAGTTCAAAACATAGACAGTAACAAGAGTCAGTCTTCTTGTACCTAAGTCGGCATTGTGCCTTTTGTATTTAATTCCGATGCAATTTCTGTGTTGTATCGTCAATAAGAAGGTCAGAGGGATACAGTAAACCTGAAGTGAAGCATCGGAATCAATAGCTAGTGTCACAAGAATGGATCAAGATATAGTCAGTATGAAGAGTCAGTCTTCTTGTACTTAAGTGGGCATTGTGCCTTTTCTATTTAATTCCGATGCAATTTCTGTGTTTCATCGTCAAAAAGGAGGTCAGAGGGTACAGTAAACCAGAAGTGAAGCAGCGGAATCTATAACTAGTGTCACAGGAATGGTTCGAAACATAAACAGTAGGAAGATGCAGTCTTCTTTTACTTAAATTGGCATTGTGATTTTTGTATTTAATTTCGATGCACTATGTGTGTTTCATCGTCAATAGGAAGGTCCAAGGGATACAGTAAACCAGAAATGAAGCATCGGAATCTGTAACTAGTGTCACACTAATGGTTAATCATCGACAGTAGCAAGATTCAGTCTACATGTACTTATGTCGGCATTGTGCCTTTTGTATTTATTTCCGCTGCAGTTTCTGTGTCTCATCGTCAATACGAGGGTCAGAGGGATACAGTAAACCTGAAGTGAAGCATCGTCATCTATAACTAGTGTCACAGGAATGGTTCAAAAAATAGTCAGTAACAAGAGTCAGTCTTCTTGTACTTAAGTCGGCATTGTGCCTTTTGTATTTAATTCCGATGCAATTTCAGTGTTTCTTCGTCAATAAGAAGGTCCAAGGGATACAGTAAACCTGAAGCGGAGCATCGGAAACTATAAATAGTGTCACAGGAATGGTTTAAAACATAGACTGTAAGTAGAGTCATTCTTCTTGTACTTAAGTCGGCATTGTCCCCTTTTCAACTTAATTCCGATGCAATTACTGTGTTTCATCGTCAATAAGAAGGTCAGAGGGATACAGTAAATCTGAAGTGAAGCATCGGAATCTCTAACTAGTGTCACAGGAATGGTTCAACAGATAGTCAGTAAGAAGAGTCAGTCTTCTTGTACTTAAGTCGGCATTGTGCCTTTTGTATTTAATTCCGATGGCATTACTGTGTTTCATCGCCAATGAGAAGGTCCAAGGGATACAGTAAATGTGAAGTGAAGCATCGGAATCTGTAAGTAACGTCACAGGAATGGTTCAAAACATAGACACTAAGAAGAGTCAGTCTGCTTGTACTTAAGACGGCATTGTGCCTTTTCTGTTTCATTCCGATGCAATTTCTGTGTTTCATCGTCAATAAGAAGGTCAGAGGGATACAGTGAACCTGAGGTGAAGCATCGGAATCTATAACTAGTGTCTCAGGAATGGTTCATAATATAGACAGTAGGAAGAGTCAGTTTTCTTGTACTTAAGTCGGCATTGTGCCTTTTCTATTTAATTCCGATGCAATTTTGGTGTTTCGTCGCCAATAATAAGGTCCAAAGGATACAGTAAACCTGAAGTGAAGCATCGGAATCTATAACTAATGTCACAGGATTCGTTCAAAACATAGACATTAGGAAGAGTCAGTCTTGTGGTACTTAAGTCGGCATGGTGCCTTTTGTATTTGGTTCCGATGCAATTTCTGTGTTTCATCGTCACTAAGAAGGACCTAGGGATACAGTAAAGCTGACGTGAAGCATCGGAATCTATAACTAGTGTCACAGGAATGGTTCAAAACATAGTCAGTAAGATGAGTCAGTCTTCTTGTATTTAAATCGGCATTGTGCCTTTTGTATTTATTCCGATTCAATTTCTGTGTTTCATCGTCAATAAGATGGTCAGAGGGATACAGCAAACTAGAAATGAAGAATCGGAATCTGTAACTAGTGTCACACTAATGGTTCAAATCATCGACAGTAGCAAGATTCAGTCTACATGTACTTATGTCGGCATTGTGCCTTTTGTATTTATTTCCGCTGCAGTTTCTGTGTCTCATCGTCAATACGAAGGTCAGAGGGATACAGTAAACCTGAAGTGAAGCATCGTCATCTATAACTAGTGTCACAGGAATGGTTCAAAAAATAGTCAGTAACAATAGTCAGTCTTCTTGTACTTATGTCAGCATTGTGCCTTTTGTATTTAATTCCGATGCAATTTCTGTGTTTCTTCGTCAATAAGAAGGTCCAAGGGATACAGTAAACCTGAAGCGGAGCATCGGAAACTATAAATAGTGTCACAGGAATGGTTTAAAACATAGACTGTAAGAAGAGTCATTCTTCTTGTACTTAAGTCAGCATTGTCCCCTTTTCAACTTAATTCCGATGCAATTACTGTGTTTCATCGTCAATAAGAAGGTCAGAGGGATACAGTAAACCTGAAGTGAAGCATCGGAATCTCTAACTAGTGTCACAGGAATGGTTCAACAGATAGTCAGTAAGAAGAGTCAGTCTTCTTGTACTTAAGTTGGCATTGTGCCTTTTGTATTTAATTCCGATGCCATGACTGTGTTTCGTCGTCAATAAGAAGGTCAGAGGGTACAGTAAACCAGAAGTGAAGCAGCGGAATCTGTAACTAGTGTCACAGGAATGGTTCAAAAAATAGTCAGTAAGAAGAGTCAGTCTTCTTGTACTTAAGTCGGCATTGTGCCTTTTGTATTTAATTCCGATACAATTTCTGTGTTTCATCGTCAGTAAGAAGGTCAGAGGGATACAGTAAACCTGAAGTGAAGCATCGGAATCTATAACTAGTGTCACAGGAATGGTTCAAAGCATAGGCAGTAAGTAGAGTCAGTCTTCTTGTCCTTAAGTCGGCATTGTGCCTTTTGTATTTAATTCCATTGCCATTTCTGTGTTTCATCGTCAATAAGAAGGTCCAAGGGATTCAGTAAATCTGAAGTGAAGCATTGGAATCTATAACCAGTGTCACAGGAATGGTTCAAAATATAGACAGTAGGAAGAGTCAGCCTTCTTGTACTTAAGTCGGCATTGTGCCGTTTGTATTTAATTACGATGCAATTTCTGTGTTTCATCGTCAATAAGAAGGTCAGAGGGATACAGTAAACCTGAAGTGAAGCATCGGAAGCTATAACTAGTGCCACAAAAATGGTTCAAAACATAGACAGTAGGAAGAGACAGTCTTCTTGTACTTAAGTCGGCATTGTGCCTTTTGTATTTAATTCCGAAGCAATTTCTGTGTTTCATCGTCAATATGAAGGTCCAAGGGATACACTAAAAGCTGAAGTGAAGCATCCGAATCCATAATTAGTGTCACAGGAATGGTTCAAAACATAGTCAGTGAGAAGAGTGTGTCTTCTTGTACTTAAGTCGGTATTGTGCCTATTCTATTTAATTCCGATGCAATGTCTGTGTTTCTTCGTCAATAAGAAGGTCCAAGGGATACAGTAAACCTGGAGTAAAGCATCGTAATCTATAAGTAGTGTCACTGGAATGGTTCAAAACATAGGCAGTAAGAAGAGTCAGTCTTCTTGTTCATAAGTCGGCATTGTGTCTTTTGTATTTAATTCCGATGCAATTTCTGTGTTTCATCGTCTATAAGAAGATCCAAGGGATGCAGTAAACCGGAAGTGAAGCATCTGAATCTATAACTAGTGTCACAGGAATGGTTCAAAACATAGTCAGTAAGAAGAGTAAGTCTTCATGTACTTAAGTCGGCATTGTGCTTTTTGTATTTAAGTCCGATGCAATTTCTGTGTTTCATCGTCAATAAGAAGGTCAGAGGGATACAGTAAACCTGAAGTGTGGCATCGGAATCTAAAACTAGTGTCACAGGAAGGGTTCAAAACATAGAGAGTAAGAAGAGTCAGTCTTCTGGCACTTAAGTCGGCATTGTGCCTTTTCTATTTAATTCCGATGCAATTTCTGTGTTTCATCGTCAATAAGAAGGTCAGAGGGATACAGTAAACCTGAAGTGAAGCTTCGGAATCTATAACTGGTGTCACAGGAATGGTTGAAAGCATAGGCAGTAAGCAGAGTCAGTCTTCTTGTCCTTAAGTCGGCATTGTGCTTTTGTATTTAATTCCGATGCAATTTCTGTGCTTCATCGTCAATAAGAAGGTCCAAGGGATTCAGTAAACCTGAAGTGAAGCATCGGAATCTATAACTAGTGTCACAGGAATGGTTCAAAACAAAGACAGTATAAAGAGTCAGTATCCTTGTCCTTAAGTCGGCATTGTGTTTTTTGTATTTAAGTCCGATGCAATTTCTGTGTTTCATCGTCAATAAGAAGGTCAGAGGGATACAGTAAACCTGAAGTGAAGCATCGGGATCTAAAACTAGTGTTACAGGAATGGTTCAAAACATAGAGAGTAAGAAGAGTCAGTCTTCTCGCACTTAAGTCGGCATTGTGCCTTTTCTATTTAATTCCTATGCAATTTCTGTGTTTCATCGTCAATAAGAAGGTCAGAGGGATACAGTAAACTTGGAGTGAAGCATCATAATCTATAACCAGTGTCACAGGAATGGTTCAAAACATAGACAGTAAGAAGAGTCAGCCTTCTTGTACTTAAGTCTTAATTTTGTGCCTTTTGTATTTAATTCCGTGGCAATTTGTGGGTTTCATCGTCAATAAGAAGGTACAAGGGATACAGCAAACCTGAAGTGAAGCATCGGAATCTATAACTAGTGTCACAGGGATAGTTCAAAACATAGACAGTAACAAGAGTCAGTCTTCTTGTACCTAAGTCGGCATTGTGCCTTTTGTATTTAATTCCGATGCAATTTCTGTGTTTTATCGTCAATAAGAAGGTCAGAGGGATACAGTAAACCTGAAGTGAAGCATCGGAATCAATAGCTAGTGTCACAAGAATGGATCAAGATATAGTCAGTATGAAGAGTCAGTCTTCTTGTACTTAAGTGGGCATTGTGCCTTTTCTATTTAATTCCGATGCAATTTCTGTGTTTCATCGTCAAAAAGGAGGTCAGAGGGTACAGTAAACCAGAAGTGAAGCAGCGGAATCTATAACTAGTGTCACAGGAATGGTTCGAAACATAAACAGTAGGAAGATGCAGTCTTCTTTTACTTAAATTGGCATTGTGATTTTTGTATTTAATTTCGATGCACTATGTGTGTTTCATCGTCAATAGGAAGGTCCAAGGGATACAGTAAACCAGAAATGAAGCATCGGAATCTGTAACTAGTGTCACACTAATGGTTCAAATCATCGACAGTAGCAAGATTCAGTCTACATGTACTTATGTCGGCATTGTGCCTTTTGTATTTATTTCCGCTGCAGTTTCTGTGTCTCATCGTCAATACGAAGGTCAGAGGGATACAGTAAACCTGAAGTGAAGCATCGGAATCTATAACTAGTGTCACAGGGATAGTTCAAAACATAGACAGTAACAAGAGTCAGTCTTCTTGTACCTAAGTCGGCATTGTGCCTTTTGTATTTAATTCCGATGCAATTTCAGTGTTTCTTCGTCAATAAGAAGGTCCAAGGGATACAGTAAACCTGAAGCGGAGCATCGGAAACTATAAATAGTGTCACAGGAATGGTTTAAAACATAGACTGTAAGTAGAGTCATTCTTCTTGTACTTAGGTCGGCATTGTCCCCTTTTCAACTTAATTCCGATGCAATTACTGTGTTTCATCGTCAATAAGAAGGTCAGAGGGATACAGTAAACCTGAAGTGAAGCATCGGAATCTCTAACTAGTGTCACAGGAATGGTTCAACAGATAGTCAGTAAGAAGAGTCAGTCTTCTTGTACTTAAGTCGGCATTGTGCCTTTTGTATTTAATTCCGATGGCATTACTGTGTTTCATCGCCAATGAGAAGGTCCAAGGGATACAGTAAATGTGAAGTGAAGCATCGGAATCTGTAAGTAACGTCACAGGAATGGTTCAAAACATAGACACTAAGAAGAGTCAGTCTGCTTGTACTTAAGACGGCATTGTGCCTTTTCTGTTTCATTCCGATGCAATTTCTGTGTATCATCGTCAATAAGAAGGTCAGAGGGATACAGTGAACCTGAGGTGAAGCATCGGAATCTATAACTAGTGTCTCAGGAATGGTTCATAATATAGACAGTAGGAAGAGTCAGTTTTCTTGTACTTAAGTCGGCATTGTGCCTTTTCTATTTAATTCCGATGCAATTTTGGTGTTTCGTCGCCAATAATAAGGTCCAAAGGATACAGTAAACCTGAAGTGAAGCATCGGAATCTATAACTAATGTCACAGGATTCGTTCAAAACATAGACAGTAGGAAGAGTCAGTCTTGTGGTACTTAAGTCGGCATGGTGCCTTTTGTATTTGGTTCCGATGCAATTTCTGTGTTTCATCGTCACTAAGAAGGACCTAGGGATACAGTAAAGCTGACGTGAAGCATCGGAATCTATAACTAGTGTCACAGGAATGGTTCAAAACATAGTCAGTAAGATGAGTCAGTCTTCTTGTATTTAAGTCGGCATTGTGCCTTTTGTATTTATTCCGATTCAATTTCTGTGTTTCATCGTCAATAAGATGGTCAGAGGGATACAGCAAACTAGAAATGAAGAATCGGAATCTAGAACTTTTGTCACAGGAATGGTTCAAAACATAGACAGTAAGAAGGGTCCGTCTTCGTGTATTTAAGTCTTCATTGTGCTTTTCGTATTTAATTCCGATGCAATTTCTGTGTTTCAACGTCAATAAGAAGGTCCAAGGGATACAGCAAACCTGAAGTGAAGCATCGGAATCTATAACTAGTGTCACAGGGATAGTTCAAAACATAGACAGTAACAAGAGTCAGTCTTCTTGTACCTAAGTCGGCATTGTGCCTTTTGTATTTAATTCCGATGCAATTTCTGTGTTTTATCGTCAATAAGAAGGTCAGAGGGATACAGTAAACCTGAAGTGAAGCATCGGAATCAATAGCTAGTGTCACAAGAATGGATCTAGATATAGTCAGTATGAAGAGTCAGTCTTCTTGTACTTAAGTGGGCATTGTGCCTTTTCTATTTAATTCCGATGCAATTTCTGTGTTTCATCGTCAAAAAGGAGGTCAGAGGGTACAGTAAACCAGAAGTGAAGCAGCGGAATCTATAACTAGTGTCACAGGAATGGTTCGAAACATAAACAGTAGGAAGATGCAGTCTTCTTTTACTTAAATTGGCATTGTGATTTTTGTATTTAATTTCGATGCACTATGTGTGTTTCATCGTCAATAGGAAGGTCCAAGGGATACAGTAAACCAGAAATGAAGCATCGGAATCTGTAACTAGTGTCACACTAATGGTTCAAATCATCGACAGTAGCAAGATTCAGTCTACATGTACTTATGTCGGCATTGTGCCTTTTGTATTTATTTACGCTGCAGTTTCTGTGTCTCATCGTCAATACGAAGGTCAGAGGGATACAGTAAACCTGAAGTGAAGCATCGTCATCTATAACTAGTGTCACAGGAATGGTTCAAAAAATAGTCAGTAACAATAGTCAGTCTTCTTGTACTTATGTCGGCATTGTGCCTTTTGTATTTAATTCCGATGCAATTTCTGTGTTTCTTCGTCAATAAGAAGGTCCAAGGGATACAGTAAACCTGAAGCGGAGCATCGGAAACTATAAATAGTGTCACAGGAATGGTTTAAAACATAGACTGTAAGAAGAGTCATTCTTCTTGTACTTAAGTCAGCATTGTCCCCTTTTCAACTTAATTCCGATGCAATTACTGTGTTTCATCGTCAATAAGAAGGTCAGAGGGATACAGTAAACCTGAAGTGAAGCATCGGAATCTCTAACTAGTGTCACAGGAATGGTTCAACAGATAGTCAGTAAGAAGAGTCAGTCTTCTTGTACTTAAGTTGGCATTGTGCCTTTTGTATTTAATTCCGATGCCATGACTGTGTTTCGTCGTCAATAAGAAGGTCAGAGGGTACAGTAAACCAGAAGTGAAGCAGCGGAATCTGTAACTAGTGTCACAGGAATGGTTCAAAAAATAGTCAGTAAGAAGAGTCAGTCTTCTTGTACTTAAGTCGGCATTGTGCCTTTTGTATTTAATTCCGATACAATTTCTGTGTTTCATCGTCAGTAAGAAGGTCAGAGGGATACAGTAAACCTGAAGTGAAGCATCGGAATCTATAACTAGTGTCACAGGAATGGTTCAAAGCATAGGCAGTAAGTAGAGTCAGTCTTCTTGTCCTTAAGTCGGCATTGTGCCTTTTGTATTTAATTCCGATGCCATTTCTGTGTTTCATCGTCAATAAGAAGGTCCAAGGGATTCAGTAAATCTGAAGTGAAGCATTGGAATCTATAACCAGTGTCACAGGAATGGTTCAAAATATAGACAGTAGGAGGAGTCAGCCTTCTTGTACTTAAGTCGGCATTGTGCCGTTTGTATTTAATTACGATGCAATTTCTGTGTTTCATCGTCAATAAGAAGGTCAGAGGGATACAGTAAACCTGAAGTGAAGCATCGGAAGCTATAACTAGTGTCACAGGGATAGTTCAAAACATAGACAGTAACAAGAGTCAGTCTTCTTGTACCTAAGTCGGCATTGTGCCTTTTGTATTTAATTCCGATGCAATTTCTGTGTTTTATCGTCAATAAGAAGGTCAGAGGGATACAGTAAACCTGAAGTGAAGCATCGTAATCTATAAGTAGTGTCACTGGAATGGTTCAAAACATAGACAGTAAGAAGAGTCAGCCTTCTTGTACTTAAGTCTTAATTTTGTGCCTTTTGTATTTAATTCCGTGGCAATTTGTGGGTTTCATCGTCAATAAGAAGGTACAAGGGATACAGCAAACCTGAAGTGAAGCATCGGAATCTATAACTAGTGTCACAGGGATAGTTCAAAACATAGACAGTAACAAGAGTCAGTCTTCTTGTACCTAAGTCGGCATTGTGCCTTTTGTATTTAATTCCGATGCAATTTCTGTGTTTTATCGTCAATAAGAAGGTCAGAGGGATACAGTAAACCTGAAGTGAAGCATCGGAATCAATAGCTAGTGTCACAAGAATGGATCAAGATATAGTCAGTATGAAGAGTCAGTCTTCTTGTACTTAAGTGGGCATTGTTCCTTTTCTATTTAATTCCGATGCAATTTCTGTGTTTCATCGTCAAAAAGGAGGTCAGAGGGTACAGTAAACCAGAAGTGAAGCAGCGGAATCTATAACTAGTGTCACAGGAATGGTTCGAAACATAAACAGTAGGAAGATGCAGTCTTCTTTTACTTAAATTGGCATTGTGATTTTTGTATTTAATTTCGATGCACTATGTGTGTTTCATCGTCAATAGGAAGGTCCAAGGGATACAGTAAACCAGAAATGAAGCATCGGAATCTGTAACTAGTGTCACACTGATGGTTCAAATCATCGACAGTAGCAAGATTCAGTCTACATGTACTTATGTCGGCATTGTGCCTTTTGTATTTATTTCCGCTGCAGTTTCTGTGTCTCATCGTCAATACGAAGGTCAGAGGGATACAGTAAACCTGAAGTGAAGCATCGTCATCTATAACTAGTGTCACAGGAATGGTTCAAAAAATAGTCAGTAACAAGAGTCAGTCTTCTTGTACTTAAGTCGGCATTGTGCCTTTTGTATTTAATTCCGATGCAATTTCAGTGTTTCTTCGTCAATAAGAAGGTCCAAGGGATACAGTAAACCTGAAGCGGAGCATCGGAAACTATAAATAGTGTCACAGGAATGGTTTAAAACATAGACTGTAAGTAGAGTCATTCTTCTTGTACTTAAGTCGGCATTGTCCCCTTTTCAACTTAATTCCGATGCAATTACTGTGTTTCATCGCCAATAAGAAGGTCAGAGGGATACAGTAAACCTGAAGTGAAGCATCGGAATCTCTAACTAGTGTCACAGGAATGGTTCAACAGATAGTCAGTAAGAAGAGTCAGTCTTCTTGTACTTAAGTCGGCATTGTGCCTTTTGTATTTAATTCCGATGGCATTACTGTGTTTCATCGCCAATGAGAAGGTCCAAGGGATACAGTAAATGTGAAGTGAAGCATCGGAATCTGTAAGTAACGTCACAGGAATGGTTCAAAACATAGACACTAAGAAGAGTCAGTCTGCTTGTACATAAGACGGCATTGTGCCTTTTCTGTTTCATTCCGATGCAATTTCTGTGTTTCATCGTCAATAAGAAGGTCAGAGGGATACAGTGAACCTGAGGTGAAGCATCGGAATCTATAACTAGTGTCTCAGGAATGGTTCATAATATAGACAGTAGGAAGAGTCAGTTTTCTTGTACTTAAGTCGGCATTGTGCCTTTTCTATTTAATTCCGATGCAATTTTGGTGTTTCGTCGCCAATAATAAGGGCCAAAGGATACAGTAAACCTGAAGTGAAGCATCGGAATCTATAACTAATGTCACAGGATTCGTTCAAAACATAGACAGTAGGAAGAGTCAGTCTTGTGGTACTTAAGTCGGCATGGTGCCTTTTGTATTTGGTTCCGATGCAATTTCTGTGTTTCATCGTCACTAAGAAGGACCTAGGGATACAGTAAAGCTGACGTTAAGCATCGGAAACTATAACTAGTGTCACAGGAATGGTTCAAAACATAGTCAGTAAGATGAGTCAGTCTTCTTGTATTTAAGTCGGCATTGTGCCTTTTGTATTTATTCCGATTCAATTTCTGTGTTTCATCGTCAATAAGATGGTCAGAGGGATACAGCAAACTAGAAATGAAGAATCGGAATCTAGAACTTTTGTCACAGGAATGGCTCAAAACATAGACAGTAAGAAGGGTCCGTCTTCGTGTATTTAAGTCTTCATTGTGCTTTTTGTATTTAATTCCAATGCAATTTCTGTGTTTCAACGTCAATAAGAAGGTCCAAGGGATACAGTAAACTTGGAGTGAAGCATCATAATCTATAACCAGTGTCACAGGAATGGTTCAAAACATAGACAGTAAGAAGAGTCAGCCTTCTTGTACTTAAGTCGGCATTGTGCATTTTGTAATTAAATGCGATGCAATTTCATTATTTCATCGTCAATAAGAAGTTCCAAGGGAAACAGTAAACCTCAAGTGAAGCATCGGAATCTATAACTAGTGTCAATGGAATGGTTCAAACAAAGACAGTAGGAAGAGTCAGTCTTCTTGTACTTAAGTCGGAATTTTGTGCCATTTGTATTTAATTCCGTGGCAATTTGTGGGTTTCATCGTCAATAAGAAGGTACAAGGGATACAGCAAATCTGAAGTGAAGCATCGGAATCTATAACTAGTGTCACAGGAATAGTTCAAACATATAAAGTAACAAGAGTCAGTCTTCTTGTACCTAAGTCGGCATTGTGCCTTTTGTATTTATTTCCGATGCAATTTCTGTGTTTTATCGTCAATAAGAAGGTCAGAGGGATACAGTAAACCTGAAGTGAAGCATCGGAATCAATAGCTAGTGTCACAAGAATGGATCAAGATATAGTCAGTATGAAGAGTCAGTCTTCTTGTACTTAATTCGGCATTGTGCCTTTTCTATTTAATTCCGATGCAATTTCTGTGTTTCATCGTCAAAAAGGAGGTCAGAGGGTACAGTAAACAAGAAGTGAAGCAGCGGAATCTATAACTAGTGTCACAGGAATGGTTCGAAACATAAACAGTAGGAAGATGCAGTCTTCTTTTACTTAAATTGGCATTGTGATTTTTGTATTTAATTTCGATGCACTATGTGTGTTTCATCGTCAATAGGAAGGTCCAAAGGATACAGTAAGCCAGAAATGAAGCATCGGAATCTGTAACTAGTGTCACACTAATGGTTCAAATCATAGACAGTAGCAAGATTCAGTCTACATGTACTTATGTCGGCATTGTGCCTTTTGTATTTATTTCCGCTGCAGTTTCTGTGTCTCATCGTCAATACGAAGGTCAGAGGGATACAGTAAACCTGAAGTGAAGCATCGTCATCTATAACTAGTGTCACAGGAATGGTTCAAAAAATAGTCAGTAACAAGAGTCAGTCTTCTTGTACTTAAGTCGGCATTGTGCCTTTTGTATTTAATTCCGATGCAATTTCTGCGTTTCATCGTCAATAAGAAGGTCCAAGGGATACAGTAAACCTGAAGCGGAGCATCGGAAACTATAAATAGTGTCACAGGAATGGTTTAAAACATAGACTGTAAAAAGAGACATTCTTCTTGTACTTAAGTCGGCATTGTCCCCTTTTCAACTTAATTCCGATGCAATTACTGTGTTTCATCGTCAATAAGAAGGTCAGAGGGATACAGTAAACCTGAAGTGAAGCATCGGAATCTCTAACTAGTGTCACAGGAATGGTTCAACAGATAGTCAGTAAGAAGAGTCAGTCTTCTTGTACTTAAGTCGGCATTGTGCCTTTTGTATTTAATTCCGATGGCATTACTGTGTTTCATCGCCAATGAGAAGGTCCAAGGGATACAGTAAATGTGAAGTGAAGCATCGGAATCTGTAAGTAACGTCACAGGAATGGTTCAAAACATAGACACTAAGAAGAGTCAGTCTGCTTGTACATAAGACGGCATTGTCCCCTTTTCAACTTAATTCCGATGCAATTACTGTGTTTCATCGTCAATAAGAAGGACAGAGGGATACAGTAAACCTGAAGTGATGCATCGGAATCTCTAACTAGTGTCACAGGAATGGTTCAACAGATAGTCAGTAAGAAGAGTCAGTCTTCTTGTACTTAAGTCGGCATTGTGCCTTTTGTATTTAATTCCGATGCCATTACTGTGTTTCATCGTCAATAAGAAGGTCCAAGGGATACAGTAAATTTGAAGTGAAGCATCGGAATCTGTAAGTAACGTCACAGGAATGGTTCAAAATATAGACACTAAGAAGAGTCAGTCTGCTTCTACTTAAGACGGCATTGTGCCTTTTCTGTTTCATTCCGATGCAATTTCTGTGTTTCATCGTCAATAAGAAGGTCAGAGGGATACAGTGAACCTGAGGTGAAGCATCGGAATCTATAACTAGTGTCTCAGGAATGGTTCATAAAATAGACAGTAGGAAGAGGCAGTTTTCTTGTACTTAAGTCGGCATTGTGCCTTTTCTATTTAATTCCGATGCAATTTTGGTGTTTCGTCGCCAATAATAAGGTCCAAAGGATACAGTAAACCTGAAGTGAAGCATCGGAATCTATAACTAATGTCACAGGATTTGTTCAAAACATAGACAGTAGGAAGAGTCAGTCTTGTGGTACTTAAGTCGGCATGGTGCCTTTTGTATTTGGTTCCGATGCAATTTCTGTGTATCATCGTCACTAAGAAGAACCTAGGGATACAGTAAAGCTGACGTGAAGCATCGGAATCTATAACTAGTGTCACAGGAATGGTTCAAAACATAGTCAGTAAGATGAGTCAGTCTTCTTGTATTTAAGTCGGCATTGTGCCTTTTGTATTTAATTCCGATTCAATTTCTGTGTTTCATCGTCAATAAGATGGTCAGAGGGATACAGCAAACTAGAAATGAAGAATCGGAATCTAGAACTTTTGTCACAGGAATGGTTCAAAACATAGACAGTAAGAAGGGTCCGTCTTCGTGTATTTAAGTCTTCATTGTGCTTTTTGTATTTAATTCCGATGCAATTTCTGTGTTTCAACGTCAATAAGATGGTCAGAGGGATACAGCAAACTAGAAATGAATAATCGGAATCTAGAACTTTTGTCACAGGAATTGTTCAAAACATAGACTGTAAGAAGAGTCAGTCTTCTAGTACTTAAGTCGGCATTGTGCTTTTTGTATTTCATTCCGATTCAATTTCTGTGTTTCATCGTCAATAAGAAGATCCAAGGGATACAGTAAACCTGAAGTGAAGCATCGGAATCCATAGCTAGTGTCACAGGAATGGTTCAAAGCATAGTCAGTGAGAAGAGTGAGTCTTCTTGTACTTAAGTCGGCATTGTGCCTTTTCTATTTAATTCCGATGTAATTTCTGTGTTTCATCGTCAATAAGAAGGTCCAAGGGATACAGTAAACCTGGAGTGAAGCATCGGAATCTATAACTAGTGTCACAGGAATGGTTCAAAACATAGTCAGTAAGAAGAGTCAGTCTTCATGTACTTACATCGGCATTGTGCCTTTTGTATTTAATTCCGATGCAATTTCTGCGTTTCATCGTCAATAAGAAGGTCCAAGGGATACAGTAAACCTGAAGTGAAGCAATGGAATCTATAACTAGTGTCACAGGAATGGTACAAAACATAGTCAGTAACAAGAGTCAGTCGTCTTTTACCTAAGTCGGCATTGTGCCTTTTCTATTTAATTCCGATGCAATTTCTGTGTTTTATCGTCAATAAGAAGGTCCTAGTAATACAGTAAACCTGAAGTGAAGCATCGGAATCTATAACTAGTGTCACAGGAATGTTTCAAAACATAGTCAGTAAGGAGAGACAGACTTCTTGTACTTAGGACGGCATTGTGCCTTTTCAATTAGATTCCGATGCAATTTCTGTGTTTCATCGTCAATAAGAAGGTCCAAGGGATACAGTAAACCTGAAGTGAAGCATCGGAATCTGTAACTAACGTCACAGGAATGTTTCAAAACATAGACAGTAAGAAAAGTCAGTCTTCTTGTACGTAAGGCGGCATTGTGCCTTTTGTATTTAATTCCGATGCAATTTCTGTGTTTCATCGTCAATAAGAAGGTCCAAGGGATACAGTAAACCTGAAGTGAAGCATCGGAATCTATAATTAGTGTCACAGGAACGGTTCATAACGTAGTCAGTAAGGAGAGTCAGTCTTCTTGTACTTAAGTCGGCATTATGCCTTTTGTATTTAATTCCGTTGCCATTTCTGTGTTTCATCGTCAATAAAAATGTCCAAGGGATACAGTAAACTTGAAGTGAAGCATCGGAAACTACAACTAGTGTCACAGGAATGATTCAAAACATAGTCAGTAAGAAGAGTCAGTCTTCTTGTACTTAAGTCGGCATTATGCCTTTTGTATTTAATTCCGATGCTATTTCTGTGCTTCATCGTCAATAAGAAGGTCCAACGGATACAGTAAACCTGAAGTGAAGCATCGGAATCTATAACTAGTGTCACAGGAATGGTGCAAATCATAGACAGTAGGAAGAGATAGTCTTCTAGTACTTAAGTCAGCATTGTGCCTTTTCTATTTAATTCCGACGCTTTTTCTGTGTTTTGTCGTCAATAAGAGGGTCCTAGTGATACAGTAAACCTGAAGTGAAGCATCGGAATCTATAACTAGTGTCACAGGAATGTTTCAAAACATAAACAGTACGAAGAGTCAGTCTTCTTGTACTTAACTCGGCATTGTGCAATTTCTATTTAATTCCAATGCAATTACTGTGTTTCATCGTCAATAAGAAGGTCCATGGGTTTCAGTAAACCTGAAGTGAAGCATCGGAATCCATAGCAAGTGTCACAGGAATAGTCCAAAACATAGCCAGTGAGAAGAGTGAGTCTTCTTGTACTTAAGTTGGCATTGTGCCTTTTCTATTTAATTCCGATGTAATTTCTGTGTTTCATCGTCAATAAGAAGGTCCATGGGATACAGTAAACCTGGAGTGAAGCATCGGAATCTATAACTAGTGTCACAGGAATGGTTCAAAACATAGCCAGTAAGAAGAGTCAGTCTTCTTGTACTTAAGTCGTCTTTGTGCCTTTTCAATTTAATTCCGATGCAATTTCTGTGTTTCATCGTCAATAAGAAGATTCAAGGGATACAGTAAACCGGAAGTGAAGCATCGGAATCTATAACTAATGTCACAGGAATGGTTCAAAACATAGTCAGTAAGAAGAGTCAGTCTTCATGTACTTACATCGGCATTGTGCCTTTTGTATTTAATACCGATGCAATTTGTGTGTTTCATCGTCAATAAGAAGGTCCGAGGGATACAGTAAACCTGAGGTGAAGCAACGGAATCTATAACTAGTGTCACAGGAATGGTTCAAAAAATTGTCAGTAACAAGAGTCAGTCGTCTTGTACCTAAGTCGACATTGTGCCTTTTCTATTTAATTCCGATGCAATTTATGTATTTCATCGTCAATAAGAAGGTCCAATTGATACAGTAATCCTGGAGTGATGCATCGGAATCTATAACTAGTGTCACAGGAATGGTTCAAAAACATAGTCAGTAAGAAGAGTCAGTCTTCATGTACTTACATCGGCATTGTGCCTTTTGTATTTAATTCCGATGCAATTTCTGCGTTTGATCGTCAATAAGAAGGTCCAGGGATACAGTAAACCTGAAGTGAAGCAATGGAATCTATGACTAGTGTCACAGGAATGGTTCAAAACATAGTCAGTAACAAGAGTCAGTCGTCTTTTACCTAAGTCGGCATTGTGCCTTTTCTATTTAATTCCGATGCAATTTCTGTGTTTTATCGTCAATAAGAAGGTCAGGGGGATACAGGAAACCTGAGGTGAAGCATCGGAGTCTATAACTAGTGTCACAGGAATGGTTCAATACATAGTCAGTAAGGAGAGTCAGACCTCTTGTACTTAGGTCGGCATTGTGCCTTTTCAATTAGATTCCGATGCAATTTCTGTGTTTCATCGTCAATAAGAAGGGCCAAGGGATACAGTGAACCTGAGGTGAAGCAACGGAATCTATAACTAGTGTCACAGGAATGGTTCAAAAAATTGTCAGTAACAAGGGTCAGTCGTCTTGTACCTAAGACGACATTGTGCCTTTTCTATTTAATTCCGATGCAATTTATGTATTTCATCGTCAATAAGAAGGTCCAAGGGATACAGTAATCCTGGAGTGAAGCATCGGAATCTATAACTAGTGTCACAGGAATGGTTCAAAACATAGTCAGTAAGAAGAGTCAGTCTTCATGTACTTACATCGGCATTGTGCCTTTTGTATTTAATTCCGATGCAATTTCTGCGTTTCATCGCCAATAAGAAGGTCCAAGGGATACAGTAAACCTGAAGTGAAGCAATGGAATCTATAACTAGTGTCACAGGATTGGTTCAAAACATAGTCAGTAACAAGAGTCAGTCGTCTTATACCTAAGTCGGCATTGTGCCTTTTCTATTTAATTCCGATGCAATTTCTGTGTTTCATCGTCAATAAGAAGGTCCAAGGGATACAGTAAACCTGAAGTGAAGCATCGGAATCTATAATTAGTGTCACAGGAACGGTTCAAAACGTAGTCAGTAAGAAGAGTCAGTCTTCTTGTACTTAAATCGGCATTGTGCCGTTTGTATTTAATTCCGTTGCCATTTCTGTGTTTCATCGTCAATAAAAATGTCCAAGGGATACAGTAAACCTGAAGTGAAGCATCGGAATCTACAACTAGTGTCACAGGAATGGTTCAATACATAGTCAGTAAGGAGAGTCAGACTTCTTGTACTTAGGTCGGCATTGTGCCTTTTCAATTAGATTCCGATGCAATTTCTGTGTTTCATCGTCAATAAGAAGGTCCAAGGGATACAGTAAACCTGAAGTGAAGCATCGGAATCTGTAACTAACGTCACAGGACTGTTTCAAAACATAGACAGTAAGAAGAGTCAGTCTTCTTGTACGTAAGTCGGGATTGTGCCTTTTGTATTTAATTCCGATGCAATTTCTGTGTTTCATCGTCAATAAGAAGGTCCAAGGGATACAGTAAACCTGAAGTGAAGCATCGGAATCTATAACTGTGTCACAGGAATGGTACAAATCATAGACAGTAGGAAGAGATAGTCTTCTAGAACTTAAGTCGGCATTGTGCCTTTTCTATTTAATTCCGACGCTTTTTCTGTGTTTCGTCGTCAATAAGAGGGTCCTAGTGATACAGTAAACCTGAAGTGAAGCATCGGAATCTATAACTAGTGTCACAGGAATGTTTCAAAACATAGACAGTACGAAGAGTCAGTCTTCTTGTACTTAAGTCGGCATTGTGCCATTTCTATTTAGTTCCGATGCAATTACTGTGTTTCATCGTCAATACGAAGGTCCATGGGTTTCAGTAAACCTGAAGTGAAGCATCGGAATCCATAGCTAGTGTCACAGGAATAGTCCAAAACATAGTCAGTGAGAAGAGTGAGTCTTCTTGTACTTAAGTTGGCATTGTGCCTTTTCTATTCAATTCCAATGTAATTTCTGTGCTTCATCGTCAATAAGAAGGTCCAAGGGATACAGTAAACCTGGAGTGAAGCATCGGAATCTATAACTAGTGTCACAGGAATTGTTCAAAACATAGCCAGTAAGAAGAGTCAGTCTTCTTGTACTTAAGTCGGCTTTGTGCCTTTTCAATTTAATTCCGATGCAATTTCTGTGTTTCATCGTCAATAAGAAGAATCAAGGGATACAGTAAACCGAAAGTGAAGCATCGGAATCTATAACTAGTGTCACAGGAATGGTTCAAAGCATAGTCAGTAAGAAGAGTCAGTCTTCATGTACTTACATCGGCATTGTGCCTCTTGTATTTAATTCCGATGCAATTTGTGTGTTTCATCGTTATTAAGAAGGTCCAAGGGATACAGTAAACCTGAGGTGAAGCAACGGAATCTATAACTAGTGTCACAGGAATGGTTCAAAGAATTATCAGTAACAAGAGTCAGTCGTCTTGTACCTAAGTCGACATTGTGCCTTTTCTATTTAATTCCAATGCAATATATGTGTTTCATCGTCATTAAGAAGGTCCAAGGGGTACAGTAAACCTGGTGTGAAGCAGCGAAATCTATAACTAGTGTCACAGGAATGGTTCACAGCATAGACAGTAAGAAGAGTCAGTCTTCTTGTACGTAAGTCGGCATTGTGCCTTTTGTATTTAATTCCGATGCGATTTCTGTGTTTCATCGTCAATAAGAAGGTCCAAGGGATACAGTAAACCTGAAGTGAAGCATCGGAATCTATAACTAGTGTCACAGGAATGGTACAAATCATAGACAGTAGGAAGAGATAGTCTTCTAGTACTTAAGTCGGCATTGTGCCTTTTCTATTTAATTCCGACAATTTTTCTGTGTTTCGTCGTCAATAAGAGGGTCCTAGTGATACAGTAAACCTGAAGTGAAGCATCGGAATCTATAACTAGCGTCACAGGAATGTTTCAAAACATAGACAGTAAGAAGAGTCAGTCTTCTTGTACCTAAGTCGGCATTGTGCCATTTCTATTTAATTCCGATGCAATTACTGTGTTTCATCGTCAATACGAAGGTCCATGGGTTTCAGTAAACCTTAAGTGAAGCATCGGAATCCATAGCTAGTGTCACAGGAATAGTCCAAAACATAGTCTGTGAGAAGAGTGAGTCTTCTTGTACTTAAGTTGGCATTGTGCCTTTTCTATTTAATTCCGATGCAATTTCTGTGTTTCATCGTCAATAAGATGGTCAGAGGGATACAGGAAACCTGAGGTGAAGCATCGGAGTCTATAACTAGTGGCACATTAATGGTTCAATACATAGTCAGCAAGGAGAGTCAGTGTTCTTGTACTTAGGTCGCCATTGTGCCTTTTCAATTAGATTCCGATGCAATTTCTGTGTTTCATCGTCAATAAGAAGGTCCAAGGGATACAATAAACCTGTAGTGAAGCATCGGAATCTGTAACTAACGTCACAGGAATGTTTCAAATCATAGACAGTAAGAAGAGTCAGTCTTCTTGTACTTAAGTCGGCATTGTGCTTTTTGTATTTCATTCCGATTCAATTTCTGTGTTTCATCGTCAATAAGAAGATCCAAGGGATACAGTAAACCTGAAGAGAAGCATCGGAATCCATAGCTAGTGTCACAGGAATGGTTCAAAGCATAGTCAGTGAGAAGAGTGAGTCTTCTTGTACTTAAGTCGGCATTGTGCCTTTTCTATCTTATTCCGATGTAATTTCTGTGTTTCATCGTCAATAAGAAGGTCCAAGGGATACAGTAAACCTGGAGTGAAGCATCGGAATCTATAACTAGTGTCACAGGAATGGTTCATAACATAGTCAGTAAGAAGAGTCAGTCTTCATGTACTTACATCGGCATTGTGCCTTTTGTATTTAATTCCGATGCAATTTCTGCGTTTCATCGTCAATAAGACGGTCCAAGGGATACAGTAAACCTGAAGTGAAGCAATGGAATCTATAACTAGTGTCACAGGAATGTTTCAAAACATAGTCAGTAACAAGAGTCAGTCGTCTTTTACCTAAGTCGGCATTGTGCCTTTTCTATTTAATTCCGATGCAATTTCTGTGTTTTATCGTCAATAAGAAGGTCAGATGGATACAGGAAACCTGAGGTGAAGCATCGGAGTCTATAACTAGTGTCACAGGAATGGTTCAATACATAGTCAGTAAGGAGAGACAGACTTCTTGTACTTAGGACGGCATTGTGCCTTTTCAATTAGATTCCGATGCAATTTCTGTGTTTCATCGTCAATAAGAAGGTCCAAGGGATACAGTAAACCTGAAGTGAAGCATTGGAATCTGTAACTAACGTCACAGGAATGTTTCAAAACATAGACAGTAAGAAGAGTCAGTCTTCTTGTACGTAAGGCGGCATTGTGCCTTTTGTATTTAATTCCGATGCAATTACTGTGTTTCATCGTCAATAAGAAGGTCCAAGGGATACAGTAAACCTGAAGTGAAGCATCGGAATCTATAATTAGTGTCACAGGAACGGTTCAAAACGTAGTCAGTAAGAAGAGTCAGTCTTCTTGTACTTAAGTCGGCATTATGCCTTTTGTATTTAATTCCGTTGCCATTTCTGTGTTCCATCGTCAATAAAAATGTCCAAGGGATACAGTAAACCTGAAGTGAAGCATCGGAAACTACAACTAGTGTCACAGGAATGATTCAAAACATAGTCAGTAAGAAGAGTCAGTCTTCTTGTACTTAAGTCGGCATTATGCCTTTTGTATTTAATTCCGATGCTATTTCTGTGCTTCATCGTCAATAAGAAGGTCCAACGGATACAGTAAACCTGAAGTGAAGCATCGGAATCTATAACTAGTGTCACAGGAATGGTGCAAATCATAGACAGTAGGAAGAGATAGTCTTCTAGTACATAAGTCAGCATTGTGCCTTTTCTATTTAATTCCGACGCTTTTTCTGTGTTTTGTCGTCAATAAGAGGGTCCTAGTGATACAGTAAACCTGAAGTGAAGCATCGGAATCTATAACTAGTGTCACAGGAATGTTTCAAAACATAGACAGTACGAAGAGTCAGTCTTCTTGTACTTAACTCGGCATTGTGCCGTTTCTATTTAATTCCAATGCAAATACTGTGTTTCATCGCCAATAAGAAGGTCCATGGGTTTCAGTAAACCTGAAGTGAAGCATCGGAATCCATAGCAAGTGTCACAGGAATAGTCCAAAACATAGCCAGTGAGAAGAGTGAGTCTTCTTGTACTTAAGTTGGCATTGTGCCTTTTCTATTTAATTCCGATGTAATTTCTGTGTTTCATCGTCAATAAGAAGGTCCAAGGGATACAGTAAACCTGGAGTGAAGCATCGGAATCTATAACTAGTGTCACAGGAATGGTTCAAAACATAGCCAGTAAGAGGAGTCAGTCTTCTTGTACTTAAGTCGTCTTTGTGCCTCTTCAATTTAATTCCGATGCAATTTCTGTGTTTCATCGTCAATAAGAAGATTCAAGGGATACAGTAAACCGGAAGTGAAGCATCGGAATCTATAACTAATGTCACAGGAATGGTTCAAAACATAGTCAGTAAGAAGAGTCAGTCTTCATGTACTTACATCGGCATTGTGCCTTTTGTATTTAATACCGATGCAATTTGTGTGTTTCATCGTCAATAAGAAGGTCCAAGGGATACAGTAAACCTGAGGTGAAGCAACGGAATCTATAACTAGTGTCACAGGAATGGTTCAAAAAATTGTCAGTAACAAGAGTCAGTCGTCTTGTACCTAAGTCGACATTGTGCCTTTTCTATTTAATTCCGATGCAATTTATGTATTTCATCGTCAATAAGAAGGTCCAATTGATACAGTAATCCTAGAGTGAAGCATCGGAATCTATAACTAGTGTCACAGGAATGGTTCAAAACATAGTCAGTAAGAAGAGTCAGTCTTCATGTACTTACATCGGCATTGTGCCTTTTGTATTTAATTCCGATGCAATTTCTGCGTTTGATCGTCAATAAGAAGGTCCAAGGGATACAGTAAACCTGAAGTGAAGCAATGGAATCTATAACTAGTGTCACAGGAATGGTTCAAAACATAGTCAGTAACAAAAGTCAGTCGTCTTTTACCTAAGTCGGCATTGTGCCTTTTCTATTTAATTCCGATGCAATTTCTGTGTTTTATCGTCAATAAGAAGGTCAGGGGGATACAGGAAACCTGAGGTGAAGCATCGGAGTCTATAACTAGTGTCACAGGAATGGTTCAATACATAGTCAGTAAGGAGAGTCAGACTTCTTGTACTTAGGTTGGCATTGTGCCTTTTCAATTAGATTCCGATGCAATTTCTGTGTTTCATCGTCAATAAGAAGGTCCAAGGGATACAGTAAACCTGAGGTGAAGCAACGGAATCTATAACTAGTGTCACAGGAATGGTTCAAAAAATTGTCAGTAACAAGAGTCAGTCGTCTTGTACCTAAGTCGACATTTTGCCTTTTCTATTAATTTCCGATGCAATTTATGTATTTCATCGTCAATAAGAAGGTCCAAGGGATACAGTAATCCTGGAGTGAAGCATCGGAATCTATAACTAGTGTCACAGGAATGGTTCAAAACATAGTCAGTAAGAAGAGTCAGTCTTCATGTACTTACATCGGCATTGTGCCTTTTGTATTTAATTCCGATGCAATTTCTGCGTTTCATCGTCAATAAGAAGGTCCAAGGGATACAGTAAACCTGAAGTGAAGCAATGGAATCTATAACTAGTGTCACAGGATTGGTTCAAAACATAGTTAGTAGCAAGAGTCAGTCGTCTTTTACCTAAGTCGGCATTGTGCCTTTTCTATTTAATTCCGATGCAATTTCTGTGTTTCATCGTCAATAAGAAGGTCCAAGGGATACAGTAAACCTGAAGTGAAGCATCGGAATCTGTAACTAACGTCACAGGACTGTTTCAAAACATAGACAGTAAGAAGAGTCAGTCTTCTTGTACGTAAGTCGGGATTGTGCCTTTTGAATTTAATTCCGATGCAATTTCTGTGTTTCATCGTCAATAAGAAGGTCCAAGGGATACAGTAAACCTGAAGTGAAGCATGGGAATCTATAACTAGTGTCACAGGAATGGTACAAATCATAGACAGTAGGAAGAGATAGTCTTCTAGTACTTAAGTCGGCATTGTGCCTTTTCTATTTAATTCCGACGCTTTTTCTGTGTTTCGTCGTCAATAAGTGGGTCCTAGTGATACAGTAAACCTGAAGTGACGCATCGGAATCTATAACTAGTGTCACAGGAATGTTTCAAAACATAGACAGTACGAAGAGTCAGTCTTCTTGTACTTAAGTCGGCATTGTGCCATTTCTATTTAGTTCCGATGCAATTACTGTGTTTCATCGTCAATACGAAGGTCCATGGGTTTCAGTAAACCTGAAGTGAAGCATCGGAATCCATAGCTAGTGTCACAGGAATAGTCCAAAACATAGTCAGTGAGAAGAGTGAGTCTTCTTGTACTTAAGTTGGCATTGTGCCTTTTCTATTTAATTCCAATGTAATTTCTGTGCTTCATCGTCAATAAGAAGGTCCAAGGGATACAGTAAACCTGGAGTGAAGCAACGGAATCTATAACTAGTGTCACAGGAATTGTTCAAAACATAGCCAGTAAGAAGAGTCAGTCTTCTTGTACTTAAGTCGGCTTTGTGCCTTTTCAATTCAATTCCGATGCAATTTCTGTGTTTCATCGTCAATAAGAAGAATCAAGGGATACAGTAAACCGGAAGTGAAGCATCGGAATCTATAACTAGTGTCACAGGAATGGTTCAAAAATATAGTCAGTAAGAAGAGTCAGTCTTCATGTACTTACATCAGCATTGTGCCTCTTGTATTTAATTCCGATGCAATTTGTGTGTTTCATCGTTAATAAGAAGGTCCAAGGGATACAGTAAACCTGAGGTGAAGCAACGGAATCTATAACTAGTGTCACAGGAATGGTTCAAAAAATTATCAGTAACAAGAGTCAGTCGTCTTGTACCTAAGTCGACATTGTGCCTTTTCTATTTAATTCCAATGCAATATATGTGTTTCATCGTCAATAAGAAGGTCCAAGGGGTACAGTAAACCTGGTGAGAAGCAGCGAAATCTATAACTAGTGTCACAGGAATGGTTCACAGCATAGACAGTAAGAAGAGTCAGTCTTCTTGTACGTAAGTCGGCATTGAGCCTTTTGTATTTAATTCCGATGCGATTTCTGTGTTTCATCGTCAATAAGAAGGTCCAAGGGATACAGTAAACCTGAAGTGAAGCATCGGAATCTATAACTAGTGTCACAGGAATGGTACAAATCATAGACAGTAGGAAGAGATAGTCTTCTAGTACTTAAGTCGGCATTGTGCCTTTTCTATTTAATTCCGACGCTTTTTCTGTGTTTCGTCGTCAATAAGAGGGTCCTAGTGATACAGTAAACCTGAAGTGAAGCATCGGAATCTATAACTAGTGTCACAGGAATGTTTCAAAACATAGACAGTAAGAAGAGTCAGTCTTCTTGTACTTAAGTCGGCATTGTGCCATTTCTATTTAATTCCGATGCAATTACTGTGTTTCATCGTCAATACGAAGGTCCATGGGTTTCAGTAAACCTTAAGTGAAGCATCGGAATCCATAGCTAGTGTCACAGGAATAGTCCAAAACATAGTCAATGAGAAGAGTGAGTCTTCTTGTACTTAAGTTGGCATTGTGCCTTTTCTATTTAATTCCGATGCAATTTCTGTGTTTCATCGTCAATAAGATGGTCAGAGGGATACAGGAAACCTGAGGAGAAGCATCGGAGTCTATAACTAGTGGCACATTAATGGTTCAATACATAGTCAGCAAGGAGAGTCAGTGTTCTTGTACGTAGGTCGCCATTGTGCCTTTTCAATTAGATTCCGATGCAATTTCTGTGTTTCATCGTCAATAAGAAGGTCCAAGGGATACAATAAACCTGTAGTGAAGCATCGGAATCTGTAACTAACGTCACAGGAATGTTTCAAAACATAGACAGTAAGAAGAGTCAGTCTTCTTGTACATAAGTCGGCATTGTGCCTTTTGTATTTAATTCCGATGCAATTTCTGTGTTTCATCGTCAATACGAAGGTCCAAGGGATACAGTAAACCTGAAGTGAAGCATCGGAATCTATAATTAGTGTCACAGGAACGGTTCAAAACATAATCAGTAAGAAGTGTCAGTGTTCTTGTACTTAAGTCGGCATTGTGCCTTTTGTATTTAATTCCGATGCCATTTCTGTGTTTCATCGTCATTAAAAATGTCCAAGGGATACAGTAAACCTGAAGTGAAGCATCGGAATCTACAACTAGTGTCACAGGAATGATTGAAAACATAGTCAGTAAGAAGAGTCAGTCTTCTTGTACTTAAGTCGGCATTATGCCTTTTGTATTTAATTCCGATGCAATTTCTGTGCTTCATCGTCAATAAGCAGGTCCAACGGATACAGTAAACCTGAAGTGAAGCATCGGAATCTATAACTAGTGTCACAGAAATGGTACAAATCATAGACAGTAGGAAGAGATAGTCTTCTAGTACTTAAGTCGGCATGGTGCCTTTTCTATTTAATTACGACGCTTTTTCTATGTTTCGTCGTCAATAAGAAGGTCCAAGTGATACAGTAAACATGAAGTGAAGCATCGGAATCTATAACTAGTGTCACAGGAATGTTTCAAAACATAGACAGTACGAAGAGTCAGTCTTCTTGTACTGAAGTCGGCATTGTGCCTTTTCTACTTAATTCCGATGCAATTTCTGTGTTTCATCGTCAATAAGAAGGTCCAAAGGTTACAGTAAACCTGAAGTGTAGCATCGGAATCTATAACTAGTGTCACAGGAATGGTTCAAAGCATAGACAGTAGGAAGAGTCAGCCTTCTTGTACTTAAGTCGGCATTGTGCCGTTTGTATTTAATTCCGATGCAACTTCTGTGATTCATCGTCAATAAGAAGGTCAGAGGGATACAGTAAACCTGAAGTGAAGCATAGGAATCTAAAACTAGTGTCACAGGAATGATTCAAATCATAGACTGTAGGAAGAGTCGGTCTTCTTGTACTTAAGTCGGCATTGTGCCTTTTGTATTAAATTCCGATGCAATTTCTGTGTTTCATCGTCAATAAGAATGTCTAAGGCATACAGTGAACCTGAAGTGAAGCATCGTAATCCATAGCTAGTGTCACAGGAATGGTTCAAAACATAGTCAGTGAGAAGAGTGAGTCTTCTTGTACCTTAATTGGCATTGTGCCTTTTCAATTTAATTACGATGTAATTTCTGTGTTTCATCGTCAACAAGAAGGTCCAAGGGATTCAGTAAACCTGGAGTGAAGCATCGGAATCTATAACTAGTGTCACAGGAATGGTTCAAAACATAGACAGTATGAAGAGTCAGTCTTCTTGTACTTAAGACGGCTTTGTGCCTTTTCAATTTAATTCCGATGCAATTTCTGTGTTTTACCGTCAATGAGAATGTCAGAGGGATACATTAAACCTGAAGTGAAGCATCGGAATCTAAAACTAGTGTCACAGGAATGGTTCGAAACATAGACAGTAAGAAGAGTCAGCCTTCTTGCACTTAAATCGGCGTTGTGCCTTTTCTATTTAATTCCGATACAATTTCTGTGTTTCATCGTCAGTAAGAAGGTCAGAGGGATACAGTAAACCTGAAGTGAAGCATCGGAATCTATAACTAGTGTCACAGGAATGGTTCAAAGCATAGGCAGTAAGTAGAGTCAGTCTTCTTGTCCTTAAGTCGGCATTGTGGCTTTTGTATTTAATTCCGATGCCATTTCTGTGTTTCATCGTCAATAAAATAGTCCAAGGGATTCAGTAAATCTGAAGTGAAGCATTGGAATCTATAACTAGTGTCACAGGAATGGTTCAAAATGTAGACAGTAGGAAGAGTCAGTGTTCTTGTACTTAAGTCGGCATTGTGCCTTTTGTATTTAATTCCGACGCAATTTCTGTGTTTCATCGTCAATAAGAAGGTGAGAGGGATACAGTAAACCTGAAGTGAAGCATCGGAAGCTATAACTAGTGCCACAAAAATGGATCAAAACATAGACAGTAGGAAGAGTCAGTCTTCTTGTACTTAAGTCGGCATTGTGCCTTTTGTATTTAATTCCGAAGCAATTTCTGTGTTTCATCGTCAATATGAAGGTCCAAGGGATACAATAAAAGCTGAAGTGAAGCATCCGAATCCATAATTAGTGTCACAGGAATGGTTCAAAACATAGACAGTGAGAAGAGTGAGTCTTCTTGTACTTATGTCGCTATTGTGCCTATTCTATTTAATTCCGATGCAATTTCTGTGTTTCTTCGTCAATAAGAAGGTCCAAGGGATACAGTAAACCTGGAGTAAAGCATCGTAATCTATAACTAGTGTCACTGGAATGGTTCAAAACATAGACAGCAAGAAGAGTCAGTCCTCTTGTTCATAAGTCGGCATTGTGTCTTTTGTATTTAATTCCGATGCAATTTCTGTGTTTCATCGTCAGTAAGAAGGTCAGAGGGATACAGTAAACCTGAAGTGAAGCATCGGAATCTAAAACTAGTGTCACAGGAATGGTTCGAACATAGACAGAAAGAAGAGACAGCCTACTTGCACTTAAATCGGCATTGTGCCTTTTCAATTTAATTCCGATACAATTTCTGTGTTTCATCGTCAGTAAGAAGGTCAGAGGGATACAATAAACCTGAAGTGAAGCATCGGAATCTATAACTAGTGTCACAGGAATGGTTCATAGCATAGGCAGTAAGTAGAGTCAGTCTTCTTGTCCTTAAGTCGGCATTGTGCATTTTGTATTTAATTTCCGATGCCATTTCTGTGTTTCATCGTCAATAAGAAGGTCCAAGGGATTCAGTAAATCTGAAGTGAAGCATTGGAATCTATAACTAGTGTCACAGGAATGGTTCAAATTATAGACAGTAGGAAGAGTCAGTCTTCTTGTACTTAAGTCGGCTTTGTGCCGTTTGCATTTAATTCCGATGCAATTTCTGTGTTTCATCGTCAATAAGAAGGTCAGAGGGATACAGAACACCTGAAGTGAAGCAACGGAAGCTATAACTAGTGCCACAAAAATGGTTCAAAACATAGACAGTAGGAAGAGTCAGTCTTCTTGTACTTAAGTCGGCATTGTGCCTTTTGTATTTAATTCGGAAGGAATTTCTGTGTTTCATCGTCAATATGAAGGTCCAAGAGATACAATAAAAGCTGAAGTGAAGCATCCGAATCCATAATTAGTGTCACAGGAATGGTTCAAAACATAGACAGTGAGAAGAGTGAGTCTTCTTGTACTTAAGTCGGTATTGTGCCTATTCTATTTAATTCCGATGCAATTTCTGTGTTTCTTCGTCAATAAGAAGGTCCAAGGGGTACAGTAAACCTGGAGTGAAGCATCGGAATCTATAACTAGTGTCACAGGAATGGTTCAAAACATAGTCAGTAAGAAGAGTCAGCCTTCATGTACTTATGTCGGCATTGTGCCTTTTGTATTTAATTCCGATGCAATTTCTGTGTTTCATCGTCAATAAGAAGGTCCAAGGGTTTCAGTAAACTGAAGTGAAGATCGGAATCTATAACTAGTGTCACAGGAATGGTTCAAAAGATAGTCTGTAAGAAGAGTCAGTCTTCTTGTACTTAAGTCGGCATTGTGCCTTCTGTATTTAATTCCGATGCAATTTCTGTGTTTCATCGTCAATAAGAAGGTCCAAGGGATACAGTAAACCTGAAGTGTAGCATCGGAATCTATAACTAGTGTCACAGGAATGGTTCAAAGCATAGACAGTAGGAAGAGTCAGCCTTCTTGTACTTAAGTCGGCATTGTGCCGTTTGTATTTAATTCCGATGCAACTTCTGTGTTTCATCGTCAATAAGAAGGTCAGAGGGATACAGTAAACCTGAAGTGAAGCATCGGAATCTAAAACTAGTGTCACAGGAATGGTTCAAATCATAGACTGTAGGAAGAGTCGGTCTTCTTGTACTTAAGTCGGCATTGTGCCTTTTGTATTAAATCCCGATGCAATTTCTGTGTTTCATCGTCAATAAGAATGTCCAAGGCATACAGTGAACCTGAAGTGAAGCATCGTAATCCATAGCTAGTGTCACAGGAATGGTTCAAAACAAGTCAGTGAGAAGAGTGAGTCTTCTTGTACTTAAATTGGCATTGTGCCTTTTCTATTTAATTCCGATGTAATTTCTGTGTTTCAACGTCAACAAGAATGTCCAAGGGATTCAGTAAACCTGGAGTGAAGCATCGGAATCTATAACTAGTGTAACAGGAATGGTTCAAAACATAGACAGTATGAAGAGTCAGTCTTCTTGTACTTAAGTCGGCTTTGTGCCTTTTCAATTTAATTCCGATGCAATTTCTGTGTTTCATCGTCAGTAAGAAGGTCAGAGGGATACAGTAAACCTGAAGTGAAGCATCGGAATCTATAACTAGTGTCACAGGAATGGTTCAAAGCATAGGCAGTAAGTAGAGTCAGTCTTCTTGTCCTTAAGTCGGCATTGTGCCTTTTGTATTTAATTCCGATGCCATTTCTGTGTTTCATCGCCAATAAGAAGGTCCAAGGGATTCAGTAAATCTGAAGTGAAGCATTGGAATCTATAACTAGTGTCACAGGAATGGTTCAAAATATAGACAGTAGGAAGAGTCAGTGTTCTTGTACTTATGTCGGCATTGTGCCTTTTGTATTTAATTCCGATGCAATTTCTGTGTTTCATCGTCAATAAGAAGGTCCAAGGGTTTCAGTAAACTGAAGTGAAGATCGGAATCTATAACTAGTGTCACAGGAATGGTTCAAAAGATAGTCTGTAAGAAGAGTCAGTCTTCTTGTACTTAAGTCGGCATTGTGCCTTCTGTATTTAATTCCGATGCAATTTCTGTGTTTCATCGTCAACAAGAAGGTCCAAGGGATGCAATAAACCTGAAGTGAAGCAACGGAATCTAAAACTAGTGTCACAGGAATAATTCAAAACATAGTCAGTAACAGGAGTCAGTCTTCTTGGACCTAAGTCGGCATTGTGCCTTTTGTATTTAATTCCGATGCAATTTTGGTGTTTCATCGTCAATATGAAGGTCCAAGGGATACAGTAAACCTGGTGTGAAGCATCGGAATCTATAACTAGTGTCGCAGGAATGGTTCACAGCATAGACAGTAAGAAGAGTCAGTCTTCTTGTACTTAAGTCGGCATTGTGCAATCTGTATGTAATTCCGATGCAATTTCTGTGTTTCATCGTCAATACGAAGGTGCAATGGATTCAGTAAACCTGAAGTGAAGCATGGGAATCTATAACTAGTGTCACAGGAATGGTTCAAAACAAAGACAGTATAAAGAGTCAGTCTCCTTGTACTTAAGTCGGCATTGTGCTTTTTGTATTTAAGTCCGATGCAATTTCTGTGTTTCATCGTCAATAAGAAGGTCAGAGGGATACAGTAAACCTGAAGTGAAGCATCGGAATCTAAAACTAGTGTCACAGGAATGGTTCAAACATAGAGAGTAAGAAGAGTCAGTCTTCTCGCACTTAAGTCGGCATTGTGCCTTTTCTATTTAATTCCGATGCAATTTCTGTGTTTCATCGTCAATAAGAAGGTCAGAGGGATACAGTAAACCTGAAGTGAAGCTTCGGAATCTATAACTAGTGTCACAGGAATGGTTGAAAGCATAGGCAGTAAGAAGAGTTAGCCTCCTTGTACTTAAGTCGGCATTGTGCCTTTTGTAATTAAATCCCATGCAATTTCATTATTTCATCGTCAATAAGAAGTTCCAAGGGAAACAGTAAACCTGAAGTGAAGCATCGGAATCTATAACTAGTGTCAATGGAATGGTTCAAACATAGACAGTAGGAAGAGTCAGTCTTCTTGTACTTAAGTCGGCATTGTGCCTTTTGTATTTAATTCCAAGGCAATATGTGGGTTTCATCGTCAATAAGAAGGTACAAGGCATACAGCAAACCTGAAGTGAAGCATCTGAATCTACAACTAGTGTCACAGGAATAGTTCAAAACATAGACAATAACAAGAGTCAGTCTTCTTGTACTTAAGTCGGCATTGTGCCTTTTGTATTTAATTCCGATGCAATTTCTGTGTTTCATCGTCAATAAGAAGGTCAGAGGGAACAGTGACCCTGAAGTGAAGAATCGGAATTTGTAACTAGTGTCACAGAAATGGTTCAAAACATAGACAGTAAGAAGAGTCAGTCTTCTTGTACTTATGTCGGCATTGTGAATTTTGTATTTAATTCCGATGCAATTTCTGTGTTTCATCGACAATAAGAAGGTCAGAGGGATACAGTAAACCTGAAGTGAAGCATCGGAATCTATAACTAGTTTCACAGGAATGGATCAAGGTATAGTCAGTATGAAGAGTCAGTCTTCTTGTACTTAAGGCGGCATTGTGCCTTTTCTATTTAATTCCGATGCAATTTCTGTGTTTCATCGTCAAAACGAAGGTTAGAGGGTACAGTAAACCAGAAGTGAAGCAGCGGAATCTATAACTAGTGTCACAGGAATGGTTCGAAACATAAACAGTAGGAAGATGCAGTCTTCTTTTACTTAAATTGGCATTGTGATTTTTGTATTTAATTTCGATGCACTATCTGTGTTTCATCGTCAATAAGAAGGTCCAAGGGATACAGTAAACCAGAAATGAAGCATCGGAATCTGTAACTAGTGTCACACTAATGGTTCAAATCATAGACAGTAGCAAGATTCAGTCTACATGTACTTATGTCGGCATTGTGCCTTTTGTATTTATTTCCGCTGCAGTTTCTGTGTCTCATCGTCAATACGAAGGTCAGAGGGATACAGTAAACCTGAAGTGAAGCATCGGAATCTAAAACTAGTGTCACAGGAATGGTTCAAAACAAAGTCAGTATAAAGAGTCAGTCTCCTTGTACTTAAGTCGGCATTGTGCTTTTTGTATTTAAGTCCGATGCAATTTCTGTGTTTCATCGTCAATAAGAAGGGCAGAGGGATACAGTAAACCTGAAGTGAAGCATCGGAATCTAAAACTAGTGTCACAGGAATGGTTCAAAACATAGAGAGTAAGAAGAGTCAGTCTTCTCGCACTTAAGTCGGCATTGTGCCTTTTCTATTTAATTCCGATGCAATTTCTGTGTTTCATCGTCAATATGAAGGTCAGAGGGATACAGTAAACCTGAAGTGAAGCTTCGGAATCTATAACTAGTGTCACAGGAATGGTTGAAAGCATAGGCAGTAAGAAAAGTCATTCTGCTTGTCCTTAAGTCCGCTTTGTGCCTTTTGTATTTAATTCCGATGCAATTTCTGTGTTTCATCGTCAATAAGAAGGTCCAAGGGATACAGTAAACCTGGAGTGAAGCATCATAATCTATAACCAGTGTCACAGGAATGGTTCAAAACATAGACAGTAAGAAGAGTCAGCCTTCTTGTACTTATGTCGGCATTGTGCCTTTTGTAATTAAATGCGATGCAATTTCATTATTTCATCGTCAATAAGAAGTTCCAAGGGAAACAGTAAACCTGAAGTGAAGCATCGGAATCTATAACTAGTATCAATGGAATGGTTCAAACATAGACAGTAGGAAGAGTCAGTCTTGTTGTACTTAAGTCGGCATTGTGCCTTTTGTATTTAATTCCGTGGCAATTTGTGGGTTTCATCGTCAATAAGAAGGTACAAGGGATACAGCAAACCTGAAGTGAAGCATCGGAATCTATAACTAGTGTCACAGGAATAGTGCAAAACATAGACAGTAACAAGAGTCAGTCTTCTTGTACTTAAGTCGGTATTGTGCCTTTTGTATTTAATTCCGATGCAATTTCTGTGTTTTATCGTCAATAAGAAGGTCAGAGGGAACAGTGACCCTGAAGTGAAGAATCGGAATCTGTAACTAGTGTCACAGAAATGGTTCAATGCATAGACAGTAAGAAGAGTCAGTCTTCCTGTACTTAAGTCGGCATTGTGAAATTTTGTATTTAATTCCGATGCAATTTCTGTGTTTCATCGACAATAAGAAGGTCAGAGGGATACAGTAAACCTGAAGTGAAGCATCGGAATCTATAACTAGTTTCACAGGAATGGATCAAGATATAGTCAGTATGAAGAGTCAGTCGTCTTGTACTTAAGTCGGCATTGTGCCTTTTCTATTTAATTCCGATGCAATTTCTGTGTTTCATCGTCAAAAAGAAGGTCAGAGGGTACAGTAAACCAGAAGTGAAGCAGCGGAATCTATAACTAGTGTCACAGGAATGGTTCGAAACATAAACAGTAGGAAGTTGCAGTCTTCTTTTACTTAAATTGGCATTGTGATTTTTGTATTTAATTTCGATGCACTTTCTGTGTTTCATCGTCAATAAGAAGGTCCAAGGGATGCAGTAAACCAGAAATGAAGCATCGGAATCTGTAACTAGTGTCACACGAATGGTTCGAATCATAGACAGTAGCAAGATTCAGTCTACATGTACTTATGTCGGCGTTGTGCCTTTTGTATTTATTTCCGCTGCAGTTTCTGTGTCTCATCGTCAATACGAAGGTCAGATGGATACAGTAAACCTGAAGTGAAGCATCGGCATCTATAACTAGTGTCACAGGAATGGTTCAAAAAATAGTCAGTAACAAGAGTCAGTCTTCTTGTACTTAAGTCGGCATTGTGCCTTTTGTATTTAATTCCGATGCAATTTCTGTGTTTCATCGTCAATAAGAAGGTCCAAGGGAACCAGTAAACCTGAAGCGGAGCATCGGAAACTATAAATAGTGTCACAGGAATGGTTCAAAACATAGACTGTAAGAAGAGTCATTCTTCTTGTACTTAAGTCGGCATTGTCCCCTTTTCAACTTAATTCCGATGCAATTACTGTGCTTCATCGTCAATACGAAGGTCAGAGGGATACAGTAAACCTGAAGTGAAGCATCGGAATCTGTAACTAGTGTCACAGAAATGGTTCAAAACATAGACAGTAAGAAGAGTCAGTCTTCCTGTACTTAAGTCGGCATTGTTAATTTTGTATTTAATTCCGATGCAATTTCTGTGTTTCATCGTCAATAAGAAGGTCAGAGGGATACAGTGAACCTGAGGTGAAGCATCGGAATCTATAACTAGTGTCACAGGAATGGATCAAGATATAGTCAGTAAGAAGAGTCAGTCTTCTTGTACATAAGTCGGCATTGCGCCTTTTCTATTTAATTCCGATGCAATTTCTGTGTTTCGTCGTCAATAAGAAGGTCCAAGGGATACAGTAAACCTGAAGTTAAGCATCGGAATCTATAACTGGCGTCACAGGAATGGTTCAAAGCATAGACTGTAAGAAGAGTCACTCTTCTAGTACTTAAGTCGGCATTTTGCCTTTTATATTTATTTCCGGTGCAATTGCTGTGTTTCATCGTCAATAAGAAGGTCCAAGGGATACAGTAAAGCTGAAGTGAAGCATCGGAATCTATAACTAGTGTCACAGGAATGGTTCAAAACATAGTCAGTAAGAGGAGTCAGTCTTCTTGTATTTAAGTCGGCATTGTGCCTTTTGTATTTAATTCCGATTCAATTTCTGTTTTTCATCGTCAATAAGATGGTCAGAGGGAAACAGTAAACTAGAAATGAAGCATCGGAATCTAGAACTTTTGTCACAGGAATGGTTCAAAACATAGACAGTAAGAAGGGTCCGTCTTCGTGTATTTAAGTCTTCATTGTGCTTATTGTATTTAATTCCGATGCAATTTCTGTGTTTCAAGGTCAATAAGAAGGTCCAAGGGATACAGTGAACCTGAAGTTAAGCATCGGAATCTATAACTGGCGTCACAGGAATGGTTCAAAACATAGACTGTAAGAAGAGTCAGTCTTCTAGTACTTAAGTCGGCATTTTGCCTTTTATATTTATTTCCGATGCAATTGCTGTGTTTCATCGTCAATAAGAAGGTCCAAGGGATACAGTAAACCTGAAGTGAAGCAACGGAATCTATAACTAGTGTCACAGGAATGGTTCAAAACATAGTCAGGAACAAGAGTCAGTCGTCTTTTACCTAAGTCGGCATTGTGCATTTTCTATTTATTTCCGATGCAATTTCTGTGTTTTATCGTCAATAAGAAGGTCAGAGGGATACAGTAAACCTGAAGTGAAGCATCGGAATCTATAACTAGTTTCACAGGAATGGATCAAGATATAGTCAGTATGAAGAGTCAGTCGTCTTGTACTTAAGTCGACATTGTGCCTTTTCTATTTAATTCCGATGCAATTTCTGTGTTTCATCGTCAAAAAGAAGGTCAGAGGGTACAGTAAACCAGAAGTGAAGCAGCGGAATCTATAACTAGTGTCACAGGAATGGTTCGAAACATAAACAGTAGGAAGTTGCAGTCTTCTTTTACTTAAATTGGCATTGTGATTTTTGTATTTAATTTCGATGCACTTTCTGTGTTTCATCGTCAATAAGAAGGTCCAAGGGATACAGTAAACCAGAAATGAAGCATCGGAATCTGTAACTAGTGTCACACGAATGGTTCGAATCATAGACAGTAGCAAGATTCAGTCTACATGTACTTATGTCGGCGTTGTGCCTTTTGTATTTATTTCCGCTGCAGTTTCTGTGTCTCATCGTCAATACGAAGGTCAGATGGATACAGTAAACCTGAAGTGAAGCATCGGCATCTATAACTAGTGTCACAGGAATGGTTCAAAAAATTGTCAGTAACAAGAGTCAGTCTTCTTGTACTTAAGTCGGCATTGTGCCTTTTGTATTTAATTCCGATGCAATTTCTGTGTTTCATCGTCAATAAGAAGGTCCAAGGGATACAGTAAACCTGAAGCGGAGCATCGGAAACTATAAATAGTGTCACAGGAATGGTTCAAAACATAGACTGTAAGAAGAGTCATTCTTCTTGTACTTAAGTCGGCATTGTCCCCTTTTCAACTTAATTCCGATGCAATTACTGTGCTTCATCGTCAATAAGAAGGTCAGAGGGATACAGTAACCTGAAGTGAAGCATCGGAATCTGTAACTAGTGTCACAGAAATGGTTCAAAACATAGACAGTAAGAAGAGTCAGTCTTCCTGTACTTAAGTCGGCATTGTTAATTTTGTATTTAATTCCGATGCAATTTCTGTGTTTCATCGTCAATAAGAAGGTCAGAGGGATACAGTGAACCTGAGGTGAAGCATCGGAATCTATAACTAGTGTCACAGGAATGGATCAAGATATAGTCAGTAAGAAGAGTCAGTCTTCTTGTACATAAGTCGGCATTGCGCCTTTTCTATTTAATTCCGATGCAATTTCTGTGTTTCGTCGTCAATAAGAAGGTCCAAGGGATACAGTAAACCTGAAGTTAAGCATCGGAATCTATAACTGGCGTCACAGGAATTGTTCAAAGCATAGACTGTAAGAAGAGTCACTCTTCTAGTAATTAAGTCGGCATTTTGCCTTTTATATTTATTTCCGGTGCAATTGCTGTGTTTCATCGTCAATAAGAAGGTCCAAGGGATACAGTAAAGCTGAAGTGAAGCATCGGAATCTATAACTAGTGTCACAGGAATGGTTCAAAACATAGTCAGTAAGAGGAGTCAGTCTTCTTGTATTTAAGTCGGCATTGTGCCTTTTGTATTTAATTCCGATTCAATTTCTGTTTTTCATCGTCAATAAGATGGTCAGAGGGAAACAGTAAACTAGAAATGAAGCATCAGAATCTAGAACTTTTGTCACAGGAATGGTTCAAAACATAGACAGTAAGAAGGGTCCGTCTTCGTGTATTTAAGTCTTCATTGTGCTTATTGTATTTAATTCCGATGCAATTTCTGTGTTTCAAGGTCAATAAGAAGGTCCAAGGGATACAGTGAACCTGAAGTTAAGCATCGGAATCTATAACTGGCGTCACAGGAATGGTTCAAAACATAAACTGTAAGAAGAGTCAGTCTTCTAGTACTTAAGTCGGCATTTTGCCTTTTATATTTATTTCCGATGCAATTGCTGTGTTTCATCGTCAATGAGAAGGTCCAAGGGATACAGTAAACCTGAAGTGAAGCAACGGAATCTATAACTAGTGTCACAGGAATGGTTCAAAACATAGTCAGGAACAAGAGTCAGTCGTCTTTTACCTAAGTCGGCATTGTGCATTTTCTATTTATTTCCGATGCAATTTCTGTGTTTTATCGTCAATAAGAAGGTCAGAGGGATACAGGAGACCTGAGGTGAAGCATCGGAGTCTATAACTAGTGTCACAGGAATGGTTCAATACATAGTCAGTAAGGAGAGTCAGACTTCTTGTACTTAGGTCGGCATTGTGCCTTTTCAATTAGATTCCGATGCAATTTCTGTGTTTCATCGTCAATAAGAAGGTCCAAGGGATACAGTAAACCTGAAGTGAAGCATCGGAATCTGTAACTAACGTCACAGGAATGTTTCAAAACATAGACAGTAAGAAGAGCCAGTCTTCTTGTACGTAAGTCGGCATTGTGCCTTTTGTATTTAATTCCGATGCAATTTCTGTGTTTCATCGTCAATACGAAGGTACGAGGGATACAGTAAACCAGAAGTGAAGCATCTGAATCTATAACTTGTGTCACAGGTATGGTTCAAAACATAGTCAGTAAGGAGAGTCAGTCTTCTAGTACTTAAGTCGGCATTGTGCCTTTTCTATTTAATTCCATTGCAATTACTGTGTTTCATCGTCAATAAGAAGGTCCAAGGGATACAGTAAACCTGAAGTGAAGCATCGGAATCTATAACTAGTGTCACAGGAATGGATCAAGATATAGTCAGTAAGAAGAGTCAGTCTTCTTGTACATAAGTCGGCATTCCGCCTTTTCTATTTAATTCCGATGCAATTTCTGTGTTTCGTCGTCAACAAGAAGGTCCAAGGGATACAGTAAACCTGAAGTTAAGCATCGGAATCTATAACTGGCGTCACAGGAATGGTTCAAAGCATAGACTGTAAGAAGAGTCAGTCTTCTAGTACTTAAGTCGGCATTTTGCCTTTTATATTTATTTCCGATGCAATTGCTGTGTTTCATCGTCAATAAGAAGGTCCAAGGGATACAGTAAAGCTGAAGTGAAGCATCGCAATCTATAACTAGTGTCACAGGAATGATTCAAAACATAGTCAGTAAGATGAGTCAGTCTTCTTGTATTTTAGTCGGCATTGTGCCTTTTGTATTTAATTCCCATTCAATTTCTGTGTTTCATCGTCAATACGATGGTCAGAGGGATACAGTAAACTAGAAATGAAGCATCGGAATCTAGAACTTTTGTCACAGGAATGGTTCAAAACATAGACAGTAAGAAGGTCCGTCTTCGTGTATTTAAGGCTTCATTGTGCTTTTTGTATTTAATTCCGATGCAATCTCTGTGTTTCAACGTCAGTAAGAAGGTCCAAGGTATACAGTAAACCTGAAGTTAAGCATCGGAATCTATAACTGGCGTCACAGGAATGGTTCAAAACATAGACTGTAAGAAGAGTCAGTCTTCTAGTACTTACGTCGGCATTTTGCCTTTTATATTTATTTCCGATGCAATTGCTGTGTTTCATCGTCAATAAGAAGGTCCAAGGGATACAGTAAACCTGAAGTGAAACAAAGTAATCTATAACTGGTGTCACAGGAATGGTTCAAACATAGTCAGTAAGAAGAGTCGGTCTTCTTGTACTTAAGTCGGCATTGTGCTTTTTGTATTTCATTCCGATTCAATTTCTGTGTTTCATCGTCAATAAGAAGGTCCAAGGGATACAGTAAACCTGAAGTGAAGCATCGGAATCCATAGCTAGTGTCACAGGAATGGTTCAAAACATAGTCAGAGAGAAGAGTGAGTCTTCTTGTACTTAAGTCGGCATTGTGCCTTTTCTATTTAATTCCGATGTAATTTCTGTGTTTCATCGTCAATAGGAAGGTCCAAGGGATACAGTAAACCTGGAGTGAAGCATCGGAATCTATAACTAGTGTCACAGGAATGGTTCAAAACATAGTCAGTAAGAAGAGTCAGTCTTCATGTACTTACATCGGCATTGTGCCTTTTGTATTTAATTCCGATGCAATTTCTGCGTTTCATCGTCAATAAGACGGTCCAAGGGATACTGTAAACCTGAAGTGAAGCAACGGAAACTATAACTAGTGTCACAGGAATGGTTCAAAACATAGTCAGGAACAAGAGTCAGTCGTCTTTTACCTAAGTCGGCATTGTGCCTTTTCTATTTTATTCCGATGCAATTTCTGTGTTTTATCGTCAATAAGAAGGTCAGAGGGATACAGGAAACCTGAGGTGAAGCATCGGAGTCTATAACTAGTGTCACAGGAATGGTTCAATACATAGTCAGTAAGGAGAGTCAGACTTCTTGTACTTAGGTCAGCATTGTGCCTTTTCAATTAGATTCCGATGCAATTTCTGTGTTTCATCGTCCATAAGAGGGTCCAAGGGATACAGTAAACCTGAAGTGAAGCATCGGAATTTGTAACTAACGTCACAGGAATGTTTCAAAACATAGACAGTAAGAAGAGCCAGTCTTCTTGTACGTAAGTCGGCATTGTGCCTTTTGTATTTAATTCCGATGCAATTTCTGTGTTTCATCGTCAATACGAAGTCCCGAGGGATACAGTAAACCAGAAGTGAAGCATCTGAATCTATAACTTGTGTCACAGTTATGGTTCTAAACATAGTCAGTAAGAAGAGTCAGTCTTCTAGTACTTATGTCGGCATTGTGCCTTTTGTATTTAATTCCGATGCAATATCTGTGTTTCATCGTTAATAAGAAGGTCAGAGGGATGCTGTAAACATGAAGTGAAGCATCGGAATCGACAACTAGTCACACAGTAATGGTTCAAATAATAGTCAGTTAGAACAGTCAGACTTCTTGTACCTAAGTAGGCATTGTGCCTTTTCTATTTAATTCCGATGCAATTTCTGTGTTTCATCGTCAATAAGAAGGTCCAAGGGATACAGTAAACCTGAAGTGAAGCATCGGAATCCATAGCTAGTGTCACAGGAATGGTTCAAAACATAGTCAGAGAGAAGGGTGAGTCTTCTTGTACTTAAGTCGGCATTGTGCCTTTTCTGTTTAATTCCGATGTAATTTCTGTGTTTCATCGTCAATAGGAAGGTCCAAGGGATACAGTAAACCTGGAGTGAAGCATCGGAATCTATAACTAGTGTCACAGGAATGGTTCAAATCATAGTCAGTAAGATGAGTCAGTCATCTTGTATTTAAGTCGGCATTGTGCCTTTTGTATTTAATTCCGATTCAATTTCTGTGTTTCATCGTCAATAAGATGGTCAGAGGGATACCGTAAACTAGAAATGAAGCATCGGAATCTAGAACGTTTGTCACAGGAATGGTTCAAAACATAGGCAGTAAGAAGGGTCCGTCTTCGTGTATTTAAGTCTTCATTGTGCTTTTTGTATTTAATTCCGATGCAATTTCTGTGTTTCAACGTCAATAAGAAAGTCCAAGGGATACAGTAAACCTGAAGTTAAGCATCGGAATCTATAACTGGCGTCACAGGAATGGTTCAAAACATAGACTGTAAGAAGAGTCAGTTTTCTAGTACTTAAGTCGGCATTTTGCCTTTTATATTTATTTCCGATGCAATTGCTGTGTTTCATCGTCAATAAGAAGGTCCAAGGGATACAGTAAACCTGAAGTGAAACAAAGTAATCTATAACTGGTGTCAAGGGAATGGTTCAAACATAGTCAGTAAGAAGAGTCGGTCTTCTTGTACTTAAGTCGGCATTGTGCTTTTTGTATTTCATTCCGATTCAATTTCTGTGTTTCATCGTCAATAAGAAGGTCCAAGGGATACAGTAAACCTGAAGTGAAGCATCGGAATCCATAGCTAGTGTGACAGGAATGGTTCAAACATAGTCAGTGAGAAGAGTGAGTCTTCTTGTACTTAAGTCGGCATTGTGCCTTTTCTATTTAATTCCGATGTAATTTCTGTGTTTCATCGTCAATAAGAAGGTCCAAGGGATACAGTAAACCTGGAGTGAAGCTTCGGAATCTATAACTAGTGTCACAGGAGTGGTTCAAAACATAGTCAGTAAGAAGAGTCAGCCTTCATGTACTTACATCTGCATTGTGCCTTTTGTATTCAATTCCGATGCAATTTCTGCGTTTCATCGTCAATAAGAAGGTCCAAGGGATACAGTAAACCTGAAGTGAAGCAACGGAATCTATAACTAGTGTCACAGGAATGGTTCGAAACATAGTCAGGAAGAAGAGTCAGTCGTCTTTTACCTAAGTCGGCATTGTGCCTTTTCTATTTAATTCCGATGCAATTTCTGTGTTTTATCGTCAATAAGAAGGTCAGAGGGATACAGGAAACCTGAGGTGAAGCATCGGAGTCTATAACTAGTGTCACAGGAATGGTTCAATACATAGTCAGTAAGGAGAGTCAGACTTCTAGAACTTAGGTCGGCATTGTGCCTTTTCAATTAGATTCCGATGCAATTTCTGTGTTTCATCGTCAATAAGAAGGTCCAAGGGATACAGTAAACCTGAAGTGAAGCATCGGAATCTGTAACTAACGTCACAGGAATGTTTCAAAACATAGACAGTAAGAAGAGCCAGTCTTCTAGTACTTAAGTCGGCATTGTGCCGGTTGTACTTAATTCCGATGCAATATCTGTGTTTCATCGTTAATAAGAAGGTGAGAGGGATGCTGTAAACATGAAGTGAAGCATCGGAATCCACAACTAGTCACACAGGAATGGTTCAAATAATAGTCAGTTAGAACAGTCAGACTTCTTGTACCTAAGTCGGCATTGTGCCTTTTCTATTTAATTCCGATGCAATTACTGTGTTTCATCGTCAATAAGAAGGTCCAAGGGATACAGTAAACCTGAAGTGAAGCATCGGAATCTATAACTAGTGTCACAGGAATGGATCAAGATATAGTCAGTAAGAAGAGTCAGTCTTCTTGTACATAAGTCGGCATTGCGCCTTTTCTATTTAATTCCGATGCAAGTTCTGTGTTTCGTCGTCAATAAGAAGGTCCAAGGGATACAGTAAACCTGAAGTTAAGCATCGGAATCTATAACTGGCGTCACAGGAATGGTTCAAAGCATAGACTGTAAGAAGAGTCAGTCTTCTAGTACTTAAGTCGGCATTTTGCCTTTTATATTTATTTCCGATGCAATTGCTGTGTTTCATCGTCAATAAGAAGGTCCAAGGGATACAGTAAAGCTGAAGTGAAGCATCGGAATCTATAACTAGTGTCACAGGAATGGTTCAAAACATAGTCAGTAAGATGAGTCAGTCTTCTTGTATTTAAGTCGGCATTGTGCCTTTTGTATTTAATTCCGATTCAATTTCTGTGTTTCATCGTCAATAAGATGGTCAGAGGGATACAGTAAACTAGAAATGAAGCATCGGAATCTAGAAGTTTTGTCACAGGAATGGTTCAAAACATAGACAGTAAGAAGGGTCCGTCTTCATGTATTTAAGTCTTCATTGTGCTTTTTGTATTTAATTCCGATGCAATTTCTGTGTTTCAACGTCAATAAGAAGGTCCATTGGATACAGTAAACCTGAAGTTAAGCATCGGAATCTATAACTGGCGTCACAGGAATGGTTCAAAACATAGACTGTAAGAAGAGTCAGTCTTCATGTACTTACATCGGCATTGTGCCTTTTGTATTTAATTCCGATGCAATTTCTGCGTCTCATCGTCAATAAGAAGGTCCAAGGGATACAGTAAACCAGAAGTGAAGCAACGGAATCTATAACTAGTGTCACAGGAATGGTTCAAAACATAGTCAGGAACAAGAGTCAGTCGTCTTTTACCTAAGTCGGCATTGTGCCTTTTCTATTTAATTCCGATGCAATTTCTGTGTTTTATCGTCAATAAGAAGGTCAGAGGGATACAGGAAACCTGAGGTGAAGCATCGGAGTCTATAACTAGTGTCACAGGAATGGTTCAATACATAGTCAGTAAGGAGAGTCAGACTTCTTGTACTTAGGTCGGCATTGTGCCTTTTCAATTAGATTCCGATGCAATTTCTGTGTTTCATCGTCAATAAGAAGGTCCAAGGGATACAGTAAACCTGAATTGAAGCATCGGAATCTGTAACTAACGTCACAGGAATGTTTCAAAACATTGACAGTAAGAAGAGCTAGTCTTCTTGTACGTAAGTCGGCATTGTGCCTTTTGTATTTAATTCCGATGCAATTTCTGTGTTTCATCGTCAATACGAAGGTCCGAGGGATACAGTAAACCAGAAGTGAAGCATCTGAATCTATAACTTGTGTCGCAGGTATGGTTCAAAACATAGTCAGTAAGAAGAGTCAGTCTTCTAGTACTTAAGTCGGCATTGTGCCTTTTGTATTTAATTCCGATGCAATATCTGTGTTTCATCGTTAATAAGAAGGTCAGAGGGATGCTGTAAACATGAAGTGAAGCATCGGAATCCACAACTAGTCACAAAGGAATGGTTCATATAATAGTCAGTTAGAACAGTCAGACTTCTAGTACCTAAGTCGGCATTGTGCCTTTTCTATTTAATTCCGATGCAATTACTGTGTTTCATCGTCAATGAGAAGGTCCAAGGGATACAGTAAACCTGGAGTGAAGCATCGGAATCTATAACTAGTGTCACAGGAATGGTTCAAAACATAGTCAGTAAGAAGAGTCAGTCTTCATGTACTTACATCGGCATTATGCCTTTTGTATTTAATTCCGATGCAATTTCTGCGTTTCATCGTCAATAAGAAGGTCCAAGGGATACAGTAAACCTGAAGTGAAGCATCGGAATCTATAACTAGTGTCACAGGAACGGTTCAGAACGTAGTCAGTAAGAAGAGTCAGTCTTCTAGTACTTAAGTCTGCATTTTGCCTTTTATATTTATTTCCGATGCAATTGCTGTGTTTCATCGTCAATAAGAAGGTCCAAGGGATACAGTAAACCTGGAGTGAACCATCGGAATCTATAACTTGTGTCACAGGAATGGTTCAAAACATAGTCAGTAAGAAGAGTCAGTCTTCATGTACTTACATCGGCATTGTGCCTTTTGTATTTAATTCCGATGCAATTTCTGCGTTTCATCGTCAATAAGAAGGTCCAAGGGATACAGTAAACCAGAAGTGAAGCAACGGAATCTATAACTAGTGTCACAGGCATGGTTCAAAACATAGTCAGGAACAAGAGTCAGTCTTCTTTTACCTAAGTCGGCATTGTGCCTTTTCTATTTAATTCCGATGCAATTTCTGTGTTTTATCGTCAATAAGAAGGTCAGAGGGATACAGGAAACCTGAGGTGAAGCATCGGAGTCTATAACTAGTGTCACAGGAATGGTTCAATACATAGTCAGTAAGGAGAGTCAGACTTCTTGTACTTAGGTCGGCATTGTTTTTTTCAATTAGATTCCGATGCAATTTCTGTGTTTCATCGTCAATAAGAAGGTCCAAGGGATACAGTAAACCTGAAGTGAAGCATCGGAATCTGTAACTAACGTCACAGGAATGTTTCAAAACATAGACAGTAAGAAGAGCCAGTCTTCTAGTACTTAAGTCGGCATTGTGCCTTTTGTATTTAATTCCGATGCAATATCTGTGTTTCATCGTTAATAAGAAGGTCAGAGGGATGCTGTAAACATGAAGTGAAGCATCGGAATCCACAACTAGTCACACAGGAATGGTTCAAATAATAGTCAGTTAGAACAGTCAGACTTCTTGTACCTAAGTCGGCATTGTGCCTTTTCTATTTAATTCCGATGCAATTACTGTGTTTCATCGTCAATAAGAAAGTCCAAGGGATACAGTAAACCTGAAGTGAAGCATCGGAATCTATAACTAGTGTCACAGGAATGGATCAAGATATAGTCAGTAAGAAGAGTCAGTCTTCTTGTACATAAGTCGGCATTGCGCCTTTACTATTTAATTCCGATGCAAGTTCTGTGTTTCGTCGTCAATAAGAAGGTCCAAGGGATACAGTAAACCTGAAGTTAAGCATCGGAATCTATAACTGGCGTCACAGGAATGGTTCAAAACATAGACTGTAAGAAGAGTCAGTCTTCTAGTACTTAAGTCTGCATTTTGCCTTTTATATTTATTTCCGATGCAATTGCTGTGTTTCATCGTCAATAAGAAGGTCCAAGGGATACAGTAAAGCTGAAGTGAAGCATCGGAATCTATAACTAGTGTCACAGGAATGGTTCAAAACATAGTCAGTAACAAGAGTCAGTCGTCTTGTACCTAAGTCGGCATTGTGCCTTTTCTATTTAATTCCGATGCAATTTCTGTGTTTCATCGTCAATAAGAAGATCCAAGGGATACAGTAAACCTGGTGTGAAGCATCGAAATCTATAACTAGTGTCACAGGAATGGTTCACACATAGACAGTAAGAAGAGTCAGTCTTCTTGTACTTAAGTCGGCATTGTGCCGTTTGTATTTAATTCCGATGCAATTTCTGTGTTTCATCGTCAATAATAAGTTCCAAGGGATACAGTAAACCTGAAGTGAAACAAAGTAATCTATAACTGGTGTCACAGGAATGGTTCAAACATAGTCAGTATGAAGAGTCGGTCTTCTTGTACTTAAGTCGTCATTGTGCTTTTTGTATTTCATTCAGATTCAATTTCTGTGTTTCATCGTCAATAAGAAGGTCCAAGAGATACAGTAAACCTGAAGTGAAGCATCGGAATCCATAGCTAGTGTCACAGGAATGGTTCTAAACATAGTCAGTGAGAAGAGTGAGTCTTCTTGTACTTAAGTCGGCATTGTGCCTTTTCTATTTAATTCCGATGTAATTTCTGTGTTTCATCGTCAATAGGAAGGTCCAAGGGATACAGTAAACCTGGAGTGAACCATCGGAATCTATAACTAGTGTCACAGGAATGGTTCAAAACATAGTCAGTAAGAAGAGTCAGTCTTCATGTACTTACATCGGCATTGTGCCTTTTGTATTTAATTCCGATGCAATTTCTGCGTTTCATCGTCAATAAGAAGGTCCAAGGGATACAGTAAACCAGAAGTGAAGCAACGGAATCTATAACTAGTGTCACAGGAATGGTTCAAAACATAGTCAGGAACAAGAGTCCGTCGTCTTTTACCTAAGTCGGCATTGTGCCTTTTCTATTTAATTCCGATGCAATTTCTGTGTTTTATCGTCAATAAGAAGGTCAGAGGGATACAGGAAACCTAAGGTGAAGCATCGGAGTCTATAACTAGTGTCACAGGAATGGTTCAATACATAGTCAGTAAGGAGAGTCAGACTTCTTGTACTTAGGTCGGCATTGTGCCTTTTCAATTAGATTCCGATGCAATTTCTATGTTTCATCGTCAATAAGAAGGTCCAAGGGATACAGTAAACCTGAAGTGAAGCATCGGAATCTGTAACTAACGTCACAGGAATGTTTCAAAACATTGACAGTAAGAAGAGCTAGTCTTCTTGTACGTAAGTCGGCATTGTGCCTTTTGTATTTAATTCCGATGCAATTTCTGTGTTTCATCGTCAATACGAAGGTCCGAGTGATACAGTAAACCAGAAGTGAAGCATCTGAATCTATAACTTGTGTCACAGGTATGGTTCAAAACATAGTCAGTAAGAAGAGTCAGTCTTCTAGTACTTAAGTCGGCATTGTGCCTTTTGTATTTAATTCCGATGCGATATCTGTGTTTCATCGTTAATAAGAAGGTCAGAGGGATGCTGTAAACATGAAGTGAAGCATCGGAATCCACAACTAGTCACACAGGAATGGTTCATATAATAGTCAGTTAGAACTGTCAGACTTCTTGTACCTAAGTCGGCATTGTGCCTTTTCTATTTAATTCCGATGCAATTACTGTGTTTCATCGTCAATAAGAAGGTCCAAGGGATACAGTAAACCTGGAGTGAAGCATCGGAATCTATAACTAGTGTCACAGGAATGGTTCAAAACATAGTCAGTAAGAAGAGTCAGTCTTCATGTACTTACATCGTCATTATGCCTTTTGTATTTAATTCCGATGCAATTTCTGCGTTTCATCGTCAATAAGAAGGTCCAAGGGATACAGTAAACCTGAAGTGAAGCATCGGAATCTATAACTAGTGTCACAGGAACGGTTCAGAACGTAGTCAGTAAGAAGAGTCAGTCTTCTTGTACTTAAGTCGGCATTGTGACTTTTGTATTTAATTCCGTTGCCATTTCTGTGTTTCATCGTCAATAAAAATGTCCAAGGGATACAGTAAACCTGAAGTGAAGCATCGGAATCTTCAACTAGTGTCACAGGAATGATTTAAAACATAGTCAGTAAGAAGAGTCAGTCTTCATGTACTTACATCGGCATTGTGCCTTTTGTATTTAATTCCGATGCAATTTCTGCGTTTCATCGTCAATAAGAAGGTCCAAGGGATACAGTAAACCTGAAGTGAAGCATCGGAATCTATAACTAGTGTCACAGGAACGGTTCAAAACGTAATCAGTAAGAAGAGTCAGTCTTCTTGTACTTAAGTCGGCATTGTGACTTTTGTATTTAATTCCGTTGCCATTTCTGTGTTTCATCGTCAATAAAAATGTCCAAGGGATACAGTAAACCTGAAGTGAGGCATCGGAATCTTCAACTAGTGTCACAGGAATGATTCAAAACATAATCAGTAAGAAGAGTCAGTCTTCATGTACTTACATCGGCATTGTGCCTTTTGTATTTAATTCCGATGCAATTTCCGCGTTTCATCGTCAATAAGAAGGTCCAAGGGATACAGTAAACCTCAAGTGAAGCATCGGAATCTATAACTAGTGTCACAAGAACGGTTCAAAACGTAGTCAGTAAGAAGAGTCTGTCTTCTTGTACTTAAGTCGGCATTGTGACTTTTGTATTTAATTCCGTTCCCTTTTTTGTGTTTCATCGTCAATAAAAATGTCCAAGGGATACAGTAAACCTGAAGTGAAGCATCGGAATCTTCAACTAGTGTCACAGGAATGATTCAAAACATAGTCAGTAAGAAGAGTCAGTATTCTTGTACTTAAGTCGGCATTATGCCTTTTGTATTTAATTCCGATGCAAGTTCTGTGTTTCGTCGTCAATAAGAAGGTCCAAGGGATACAGTAAACCTGAAGTTAAGCATCGGAATCTATAACTGGCGTCACAGGAATGGTTCAAAGCATAGACTGTAAGAAGAGTCAGTCTTCTAGTACTTAAGTCTGCATTTTGCCTTTTATATTTATTTCCGATGCAATTGCTGTGTTTCATCGTCAATAAGAAGGTCCAAGGGATACAGTAAACCTGGAGTGAACCATCGGAATCTATAACTTGTGTGACAGGAATGGTTCAAAACATAGTCAGAAAGAAGAGTCAGTCTTCATGTACTTACATCGGCATTGTGCCTTTTGTATTTAATTCCGATGCAATTTCTGCGTTTCATCGTCAATAAGAAGGTCCAAGGGATACAGTAAACCAGAAGTGAAGCAACGGAATCTATAACTAGTGTCACAGGCATGGTTCAAAACATAGTCAGGAACAAGAGTCAGTCGTCTTTTACCTAAGTCGGCATTGTGCCTTTTCTATTTAATTCCGATGCAATTTCTGTGTTTTATCGTCAATAAGAAGGTCAGAGGGATACAGGAAACCTGAGGTGAAGCATCGGAGTCTATAACTAGTGTCACAGGAATGGTTCAATACATAGTCAGTAACGAGAGTCAGACTTCTTGTACTTAGGTCGGCATTGTTCCTTTTCAATTAGATTCCGATGCAATTTCTGTGTTTCATCGTCAATAAGAAGGTCCAAGGGATACAGTAAACCTGAAGTGAAGCATCGGAATCTGTAACTAACGTCACAGGAATGTTTCAAAACATAGACAGTAAGAGGAGCCAGTCTTCTAGTACTTAAGTCGGCATTGTGCCTTTTGTATTTAATTCCGATGCAATATCTGTGTTTCATCGTTAATAAGAAGGTCAGAGGGATGCTGTAAACATGAAGTGAAGCATCGGAATCCACAACTAGTCACACAGGAATGGTTCAAATAATAGTCAGTTAGAACAGTCAGACTTCTTGTACCTAAGTCGGCATTGTGCCTTTTCTATTTAATTCCGATGCAATTACTGTGTTTCATCGTCAGTAAGAAAGTCCAAGGGATACAGTAAACCTGAAGTGAAGCATCGGAATCTATAACTAGTGTCACAGGAATGGATCAAGATATAGTCAGTAAGAAGAGTCAGTCTTCTTGTACATAAGTCGGCATTGCGCCTTTACTATTTAATTCCGATGCAAGTTCTGTGTTTCGTCGTCAATAAGAAGGTCCAAGGGATACGGTAAACCTGAAGTTAAGCATCGGAATCTATAACTGGCGTCACAGGAATGGTTCAAAGCATAGACTGTAAGAAGAGTCAGTCTTCTAGTACTTAAGTCTGCATTTTGCCTTTTATATTTATTTCCGATGCAATTGCTGTGTTTCATCGTCAATAAGAAGGTCCAAGGGATACAGTAAAGCTGAAGTGAAGCATCGGAATCTATAACTAGTGTCACAGGAATGGTTCAAAACATAGTCAGTAACAAGAGTCAGTCGTCTTGTACCTTTGTCGGCATTGTGCCTTTTCTATTTAATTCCGATGCAATTTCTGTGTTTCATCGTCAATAAGAAGATCCAAGGGATACAGTAAACCTGGTGTGAAGCATCGAAATCTATAACTAGTGTCACAGGAATAGTTCACACATAGACAGTAAGAAGAGTCAGTCTTCTTGTACTTAAGTCGGCATTGTGCCGTTTGTATTTAATTCCGATGCAATTTCTGTGTTTCATCGTCAATAATAAGGTCCAAGGGATACAGTAAACCTGAAGTGAAACAAAGTAATCTATAACTGGTGTCACAGGAATGGTTCAAACATAGTCAGTATGAAGAGTCGGTCTTCTTGTACTTAAATCGTCATTGTGCTTTTTGTATTTCATTCCGATTCAATTTCTGTGTTTCATCGTCAATACGAAGGTCCAAGGGATACAGTAAACCTGAAGTGAAGCATCGGAATCCATAGCTAGTGTCACAGGAATGGTTCTAAACATAGTCAGTGAGAAGAGTGAGTCTTCTTGTACTTAAGTCGGCATTGTGCCTTTTCTATTTAATTCCGATGTAATTTCTGTGTTTCATCGTCAATAGGAAGGTCCAAGGGATACAGTAAACCTGGAGTGAACCATCGGAATCTATAACTAGTGTCACAGGAATGGTTCAAAACATAGTCAGTAAGAAGAGTCAGTCTTCATGTACTTACATCGGCATTGTGCCTTTTGTATTTAATTCCGATGCAATTTCTGCGTTTCATCGTCAATAAGAAGGTCCAAGGGATACAGTAAACCAGAAGTGAAGCAACGGAATCTATAACTAGTGTCACAGGAATGGTTCAAAACATAGTCAGGAACAAGAGTCCGTCGTCTTTTACCTAAGTCGGCATTGTGCCTTTTCTATTTAATTCCGATGCAATTTCTGTGTTTTATCGTCAATAAGAAGGTCAGAGGGATACAGGAAACATAAGGTGAAGCATCGGAGTCTATAACTAGTGTCACAGGAATGGTTCAATACATAGTCAGTAAGGAGAGTCAGACTTCTTGTACTTAGGTCGGCATTGTGCCTTTTCAATTAGATTCCGATGCAATTTCTATGTTTCATCGTCAATAAGAAGGTCCAAGGGATACAGTAAACCTGAAGTGAAGCATCGGAATCTGTAACTAACGTCACAGGAATGTTTCAAAACATTGACAGTAAGAAGAGCTAGTCTTCTTGTACGTAAGTCGGCATTGTGCCTTTTGTATTTAATTCCGATGCAATTTCTGTGTTTCATCGTCAATACGAAGGTCCGAGTGATACAGTAAACCAGAAGTGAAGCATCTGAATCTATAACTTGTGTCACAGGTATGGTTCAAAACATAGTCAGTAAGAAGAGTCAGTCTTCTAGTACTTAAGTCGGCATTGTGCCTTTTGTATTTAATTCCGATGCGATATCTGTGTTTCATCGTTAATAAGAAGGTCAGAGGGATGCTGTAAACATGAAGTGAAGCATCGGAATCCACAACTAGTCACACAGGAATGGTTCATATAATAGTCAGTTAGAACTGTCAGACTTCTTGTACCTAAGTCGGCATTGTGCCTTTTCTATTTAATTCCGATGCAATTACTGTGTTTCATCGTCAATAAGAAGGTCCAAGGGATACAGTAAACCTGGAGTGAAGCATCGGAATCTATAACTAGTGTCACAGGAATGGTTCAAAACATAGTCAGTAAGAAGAGTCAGTCTTCATGTACTTACATCGTCATTATGCCTTTTGTATTTAATTCCGATGCAATTTCTGCGTTTCATCGTCAATAAGAAGGTCCAAGGGATACAGTAAACCTGAAGTGAAGCATCGGAATCTATAACTAGTGTCACAGGAACGGTTCAGAACGTAGTCAGTAAGAAGAGTCAGTCTTCTTGTACTTAAGTCGGCATTGTGACTTTTGTATTTAATTCCGTTGCCATTTCTGTGTTTCATCGTCAATAAAAATGTCCAAGGGATACAGTAAACCTGAAGTGAGGCATCGGAATCTTCAACTAGTGTCACAGGAATGATTCAAAACATAGTCAGTAAGAAGAGTCAGTCTTCATGTACTTACATCGGCATTGTGCCTTTTGTATTTAATTCCGATGCAATTTCCGCGTTTCATCGTCAATAAGAAGGTCCAAGGGATACAGTAAACCTCAAGTGAAGCATCGGAATCTATAACTAGTGTCACAAGAACGGTTCAAAACGTAGTCAGTAAGAAGAGTCTGTCTTCTTGTACTTAAGTCGGCATTGTGACTTTTGTATTTAATTCCGTTCCCTTTTTTGTGTTTCATCGTCAATAAAAATGTCCAAGGGATACAGTAAACCTGAAGTGAAGCATCGGAATCTTCAACTAGTGTCACAGGAATGATTCAAAACATAGTCAGTAAGAAGAGTCAGTATTCTTGTACTTAAGTCGGCATTATGCCTTTTGTATTTAATTCCGATGCAAGTTCTGTGTTTCGTCGTCAATAAGAAGGTCCAAGGGATACAGTAAACCTGAAGTTAAGCATCGGAATCTATAACTGGCGTCACAGGAATGGTTCAAAGCATAGACTGTAAGAAGAGTCAGTCTTCTAGTACTTAAGTCTGCATTTTGCCTTTTATATTTATTTCCGATGCAATTGCTGTGTTTCATCGTCAATAAGAAGGTCCAAGGGATACAGTAAACCTGGAGTGAACCATCGGAATCTATAACTTGTGTGACAGGAATGGTTCAAAACATAGTCAGAAAGAAGAGTCAGTCTTCATGTACTTACATCGGCATTGTGCCTTTTGTATTTAATTCCGATGCAATTTCTGCGTTTCATCGTCAATAAGAAGGTCCAAGGGATACAGTAAACCAGAAGTGAAGCAACGGAATCTATAACTAGTGTCACAGGCATGGTTCAAAACATAGTCAGGAACAAGAGTCAGTCGTCTTTTACCTAAGTCGGCATTGTGCCTTTTCTATTTAATTCCGATGCAATTTCTGTGTTTTATCGTCAATAAGAAGGTCAGAGGGATACAGGAAACCTGAGGTGAAGCATCGGAGTCTATAACTAGTGTCACAGGAATGGTTCAATACATAGTCAGTAACGAGAGTCAGACTTCTTGTACTTAGGTCGGCATTGTTCCTTTTCAATTAGATTCCGATGCAATTTCTGTGTTTCATCGTCAATAAGAAGGTCCAAGGGATACAGTAAACCTGAAGTGAAGCATCGGAATCTGTAACTAACGTCACAGGAATGTTTCAAAACATAGACAGTAAGAGGAGCCAGTCTTCTAGTACTTAAGTCGGCATTGTGCCTTTTGTATTTAATTCCGATGCAATATCTGTGTTTCATCGTTAATAAGAAGGTCAGAGGGATGCTGTAAACATGAAGTGAAGCATCGGAATCCACAACTAGTCACACAGGAATGGTTCAAATAATAGTCAGTTAGAACAGTCAGACTTCTTGTACCTAAGTCGGCATTGTGCCTTTTCTATTTAATTCCGATGCAATTACTGTGTTTCATCGTCAGTAAGAAAGTCCAAGGGATACAGTAAACCTGAAGTGAAGCATCGGAATCTATAACTAGTGTCACAGGAATGGATCAAGATATAGTCAGTAAGAAGAGTCAGTCTTCTTGTACATAAGTCGGCATTGCGCCTTTACTATTTAATTCCGATGCAAGTTCTGTGTTTCGTCGTCAATAAGAAGGTCCAAGGGATACAGTGAACCTGAAGTTAAGCATCGGAATCTATAACTGGCGTCACAGGAATGGTTCAAAGCATAGACTGTAAGAAGAGTCAGTCTTCTAGTACTTAAGTCTGCATTTTGCCTTTTATATTTATTTCCGATGCAATTGCTGTGTTTCATCGTCAATAAGAAGGTCCAAGGGATACAGTAAAGCTGAAGTGAAGCATCGGAATCTATAACTAGTGTCACAGGAATGGTTCAAAACATAGTCAGTAACAAGAGTCAGTCGTCTTGTACCTATGTCGGCATTGTGCCTTTTCTATTTAATTCCGATGCAATTTCTGTGTTTCATCGTCAATAAGAAGATCCAAGGGATACAGTAAACCTGGTGTGAAGCATCGAAATCTATAACTAGTGTCACAGGAATGGTTCACACATAGACAGTAAGAAGAGTCAGTCTTCTTGTACTTAAGTCGGCATTGTGCCGTTTGTATTTAATTCCGATGCAATTTCTGTGTTTCATCGTCAATAATAAGGTCCAAGGGATACAGTAAACCTGAAGTGAAACAAAGTAATCTATAACTGGTGTCACAGGAATGGTTCAAACATAGTCAGTATGAAGAGTCGGTCTTCTTGTACTTAAATCGTCATTGTGCTTTTTGTATTTCATTCCGATTCAATTTCTGTGTTTCATCGTCAATACGAAGGTCCAAGGGATACAGTAAACCTGAAGTGAAGCATCGGAATCCATAGCTAGTGTCACAGGAATGGTTCTAAACATAGTCAGTGAGAAGAGTGAGTCTTCTTGTACTTAAGTCGGCATTGTGCCTTTTCTATTTAATTCCGATGTAATTTCTGTGTTTCATCGTCAATAGGAAGGTCCAAGGGATACAGTAAACCTGGAGTGAACCATCGGAATCTATAACTAGTGTCACAGGAATGGTTCAAAACATAGTCAGTAAGAAGAGTCAGTCTTCATGTACTTACATCGGCATTGTGCCTTTTGTATTTAATTCCGATGCAATTTCTGCGTTTCATCGTCAATAAGAAGGTCCAAGGGATACAGTAAACCAGAAGTGAAGCAACGGAATCTATAACTAGTGTCACAGGAATGGTTCAAAACATAGACAGTAAGAAGGGTCCGTCTTCGTGTATTTAAGTCTTCATTGTGCATTTTGTATTTAATTCCGATGCAATTTCTGTGTTTCGACGTCAATAAGAAGGTCCAAGGGATACAGTAAACCTTAAGTTAAGCATCGGAATCTATAACTGGCGTCACAGGAATGGTTCAAAACATAGACTGGAAGAAGAGTCAGTCTTCTAGTACTTAAGTCGGCATTTTACCTTTTTATATTTATTTCCGATGCAATTGCTGTGTTTCATGGTCAATAAGAAGGTCCAAGGGATACAGTAAACCTGAAGTGAAACAAAGTAATCTATAACTGGTGTCAAGGGAATGGTTCAAACATAGTCAGTAATAAGAGTCGGTCTTCTTGTACTTAAGTCGGCATTGTGCTTTTTGTATTTCAATCCGATTCAATTTCTGTGTTTCATCGTCAATAAGAAGGCCCAAGGGCTACAGTAAACCTGAAGTGAAGCATCGGGATCCATAGCTAGTGTCACAGGGATGGTTGAAAACATAGTCAGTGAGAAGAGACAGTCTTCTTGTACTTAAGTCGGCATTGTGCCTTTTCTATTTAATTCCGATGTAATTTCTGTGTTTCATCGTCAATAAGAAGGTCCAAGGGATACAGTAAACCTGGAGTGAAGCATCGGAATCTATAACTAGTGTCACAGGAATGGTTCAAAACATAGTCAGTAAGAAGAGTCAGTCTTCATGTACTTACATCGGCATTGTGCCTTTTGTATTTAATTCCGATGCAATTTCTGCGTTTCATCGTCAATAAGAAGGTCCAAGGGATACAGTAAACCTGAAGTGAAACATCGGAATCTATAATTAGTGTCACAGGAACGGTTCAAAACGTAGTCAGTAAGAAGAGTCGGTCTTCTTGTACTTAAGTCGGCATTGTGCCTTTAGTATTTAATTCCGTTGCCATTTCTGTGTTTCATCGTCAATAAAAATGCCCAAGGGATACAGTAAACCTGAAGTGAAGCATCGGAATCTTCAACTAGTGCCACAGGAATGATTCAAAACATAGTCAGTAAGAAGAGTCAGTCTTCTTGTACTTAAGTCGGCATTATGCCTTTTGTATTTAATTCCGATGCAATTTCTGTGCTTCATCGTCAATAAGAAGGTCCAACGGATACAGTAAACCTGAAGTGAAGCATCGGAATCAATAACTAGTGTCACAGGAATGGTACAAATCATAGACAGTAGGAAGAGATAGTCTTCTAGTACTTAAGTCGGCATTGTGCCTTTTCTATTTAATTCCGACGCTTTTTCTGTGTTTCGTCGTCAATAAGAAGGTCCTAGTGATACAGTAAACCTGAAGTGAAGCATCGGAATCAATAACTAGTGTCACAGGAATGTTTCAAAACATAGTCAGTAAGAAAAGTCAGTCTTCTTGTACTTAAGTCGGCTTTGTGCATTTTCAATTTAATTTCGATGCAATTTCTGTGTTTCATCGTCAATAAGAAGATTCAAGGGATACAGTAAACCGGAAGTGAAGCATCGGAATCTATAACTAGTGTCACAGGAATGGTTCAAAACATAGTCAGTAAGAAGAGTTAGTCTTCATGTACTTTCATCGGCATTGTGCCTTTTGTATTTAATTCCGATGCAATTTGTGTGTTTCATCGTCAATACGAAGGTCCAAGGGATACAGTAAACCTGAGGTGAAGCAACGGAATCTATAACTAGTGTCACAGGAATGGTTCAAAAAATTGTCAGTAACAAGAGTCAGTCGTCTTGTACCTAAGTCGACATTGTGCCTTTTCTATTTAATTCCGATGCAATTTCCGTGTTTCATCGTCAATAAGAAGGTCCAAGGGGTACAGTAAACCTGGCGTGAAGCAGCGAAATCTATAACTAGTGTCACAGGAATGGTTCACAGCATAGACAGTAAGAAGAGTCAGTCTTCTTGTACTTAAGTCGGCATTGTGCCTTTTGTATTTAATTCCGATGCAATTTCTGTGTTTCATCGTCAATAAGAAGTTACAAGGGATTCAGCAAACCTGAAGTGAAGCATTGGAATCTATAACTAGTGTCTCAGGAATGGTTCAAAATATAGACAGTAGCAAGAGTCAGTCTTCTTGTACTTAAGTCGGCATTGTGCCGTTTGTATTTAATTCCGATGCAATTTCTGTGTTTCATCGTCAATAAGAATGTCAGAGGGATACAGAAAACCTGAAGTGAATCATCGGAAACTATAACTAGTGTCACAGGAATGGTTCAAAGCATAGGCAGTAAGAAGAGTCAGTCTTCTTGTCCATATGTCGGCATTGTGCGTTTTGCATTTAATTCCGATGCCATTTCTGTGTTTCATCGTCAATAATTAGGTCCAAGGGATTCAGTAAACCTGAAGTCAAGCATCGGAATCTATAACTAGTGTCACAGGAATGGTTCAAAATTTAGACAGTAGGAAGAGTCAGTCATCTTGTACTTAAGTCGGCATTGTGCCGTTTGTATTTAATTCCGATGCATTTTCTGTGTTTCATCGGCAATAAGAATGTCAGAGGGATACAGTAAACCTGAAGTGAAGCATCGGAATCTATAACTAGTGTCACAGGAATGGTTCCAAACATAGTGAGTAAGAAGAGTCAGTCTTCTTGTACTTAAGTCGGCATTGTGCCTTTTCTATTTAATTCCGATGCAATTTCAGTGTTTCATCGTCAATAAGAAGGTCAAAGGGATACAGGAAACCTGAGGTGAACCATCGGAGTCTATAACTAGTGTCACATTAATGGTTCAATACATAGTCAGTAAGGAGAGTCAGTCTTCTTGTACTTAGGTCGGCATTGTGCCTTTTCAATTAGATTCCGATGCAATTTCTGTGTTTCATCGTCAATAAGAAGGTCCAAGGGATACAGTAAACCTGTGGTGAAGCATCGGAATCTGTAACTAACGTCACAGGAATGTTTCAAAACATAGACAGTAAGAAGAGTCAGTCTTCTTGTACATAAGTCGGCATTGTGCCTCTTGTATTTAATTCCGATGCAATTTCTGTGTTTCGTCGTCAATAAGAAGGTCCAAGGGATACAGTAAACCTGAAGTGAAGCATCCGAATCTATAATTAGTGTCACAGGAACGGTACAAATCATAGACAGTAGGAAGAGATAGTCTTCTAGTACTTAAGTCGGCATTGTGCCTTTTCTATTTAATTCCGACGCTTTTGCTATGTTTCGTCGTCAATAAGAAGGTCCAAGTGATACAGTAAACATGAAGTGAAGCATCGGAATCTATAACTAGTGTCACAGGAATGTTTCAAAACATAGACAGTACGAAGAGTCAGTCTTCTTGTATTTAAGTCGGCATTGTGCCTTTTGTATCTAATTCCGATGCAATTTCTGTGTTTCATCGTCAATAAGAAGGTCCAAGGGTTTCAGTAAACCTGAAGTGAAGCATCGGAATCTATAACTAGTGTCACAGGAATGGTTCAAAAGATAGTCTGTAAGAAGAATCAGTCTTCTTGTACTTAAGTCGGCATTGTGCCTTCTGTATTTAATTCCGATGCAATTTTTGTGTTTCATCGTCAATAAGAAGGTCCAAGGGATACAGTAAACCTGAAGTGTAGCATCGGAATCTATAACTAGTGTCACAGGAATGGTTCAGAGCATAGACAGTAGGAAGAGTCAGCCTTCTTGTACTTAAGTCGGCGTTGTGCCGTTTGTATTTAATTCCGATGCAACTTCTGTGATTCATCGTCAATAAGAAGGTCAGAGGGATACAGTAAACCTGAAGTGAAGCATCCGAATCTAAAACTAGTGTCACAGGAATGGTTCAAATCATAGACTGTAGGAAGAGTCGGTCTTCTTGTACTTAAGTCGGCATTGTGCCTTTTGTATTAAATTCCGATGCAATTTCTGTGTTTCATCGTCAATAAGAATGTCCAAGGCATACAGTAAACCTGAAGTGAAGCAACGGAATCTATAACTAGTGTCACAGGAATGGTTCAAAACATAGTCAGGAACAAGAGTCAGTCGTCTTTTACCTAAGTCGGCATTGTGCATTTTCTATTTATTTCCGATGCAATTTCTGTGTTTTATCGTCAATAAGAAGGTCAGAGGGATACAGGAGACCTGAGGTGAAGCATCGGAGTCTATAACTAGTGTCACAGGAATGGTTCAATACATAGTCAGTAAGGAGAGTCAGACTTCTTGTACTTAGGTCGGCATTGTGCCTTTTCAATTAGATTCCGATGCAATTTCTGTGTTTCATCGTCAATAAGAAGGTCCAAGGGATACAGTAAACCTGAAGTGAAGCATCGGAATCTGTAACTAACGTCACAGGAATGTTTCAAAACATAGACAGTAAGAAGAGCCAGTCTTCTTGTACGTAAGTCGGCATTGTGCCTTTTGTATTTAATTCCGATGCAATTTCTGTGTTTCATCGTCAATACGAAGGTCCGAGGGATACAGTAAACCAGAAGTGAAGCATCTGAATCTATAACTTGTGTCACAGGTATGGTTCAAAACATAGTCAGTAAGGAGAGTCAGTCTTCTAGTACTTAAGTCGGCATTGTGCCTTTTCTATTTAATTCCATTGCAATTACTGTGTTTCATCGTCAATAAGAAGGTCCAAGGGATACAGTAAACCTGAAGTGAAGCATCGGAATCTATAACTAGTGTCACAGGAATGGATCAAGATATAGTCAGTAAGAAGAGTCAGTCTTCTTGTACATAAGTCGGCATTCCGCCTTTTCTATTTAATTCCGATGCAATTTCTGTGTTTCGTCGTCAACAAGAAGGTCCAAGGGATACAGTAAACCTGAAGTTAAGCATCGGAATCTATAACTGGCGTCACAGGAATGGTTCAAAGCGTAGACTGTAAGAAGAGTCAGTCTTCTAGTACTTAAGTCGGCATTTTGCCTTTTATATTTATTTCCGATGCAATTGCTGTGTTTCATCGTCAATAAGAAGGTCCAAGGGATACAGTAAAGCTGAAGTGAAGCATCGCAATCTATAACTAGTGTCACAGGAATGATTCAAAACATAGTCAGTAAGATGAGTCAGTCTTCTTGTATTTTAGTCGGCATTGTGCCTTTTGTATTTAATTCCCATTCAATTTCTGTGTTTCATCGTCAATACGATGGTCAGAGGGATACAGTAAACTAGAAATGAAGCATCGGAATCTAGAACATTTGTCACAGGAATGGTTCAAAACATAGACAGTAAGAAGGTCCGTCTTCGTGTATTTAAGGCTTCATTGTGCTTTTTGTATTTAATTCCGATGCAATCTCTGTGTTTCAACGTCAGTAAGAAGGTCCAAGGGATACAGTAAACCTGAAGTTAAGCATCGGAATCTATAACTGGCGTCACAGGAATGGTTCAAAACATAGACTGTAAGAAGAGTCAGTCTTCTAGTACTTACGTCGGCATTTTGCCTTTTATATTTATTTCCGATGCAATTGCTGTGTTTCATCGTCAATAAGAAGGTCCAAGGGATACAGTAAACCTGAAGTGAAACAAAGTAATCTATAACTGGTGTCACAGGAATGGTTCAAACATAGTCAGTAAGAAGAGTCGGTCTTCTTGTACTTAAGTCGGCATTGTGCTTTTTGTATTTCATTCCGATTCAATTTCTGTGTTTCATCGTCAATAAGAAGGTCCAAGGGATACAGTAAACCTGAAGTGAAGCATCGGAATCCATAGCTAGTGTCACAGGAATGGTTCAAAACATAGTCAGAGAGAAGAGTGAGTCTTCTTGTACTTAAGTCGGCATTGTGCCTTTTGTATTTAATTCCGATGCAATTTCTGCGTTTCATCGTCAATAAGACGGTCCAAGGGATACTGTAAACCTGAAGTGAAGCAACGGAAACTATAACTAGTGTCACAGGAATGGTTCAAAGCATAGTCAGGAACAAGAGTCAGTCGTCTTTTACCTAAGTCGGCATTGTGCCTTTTCTATTTTATTCCGATGCAATTTCTGTGTTTTATCGTCAATAAGAAGGTCAGAGGGATACAGGAAACCTGAGGTGAAGCATCGGAGTCTATAACTAGTGTCACAGGAATGGTTCAATACATAGTCAGTAAGGAGAGTCAGACTTCTTGTACTTAGGTCAGCATTGTGCCTTTTCAATTAGATTCCGATGCAATTTCTGTGTTTCATCGTCAATAAGAGGGTCCAAGGGATACAGTAAACCTGAAGTGAAGCATCGGAATCTGTAACTAACGTCACAGGAATGTTTCAAAACATAGACAGTAAGAAGAGCCAGTCTTCTTGTACGTAAGTCGGCATTGTGCCTTTTGTATTTAATTCCGATGCAATTTCTGTGTTTCATCGTCAATACGAAGTCCCGAGGGATACAGTAAACCAGAAGTGAAGCATCTGAATCTATAACTTGTGTCACAGTTATGGTTCTAAACATAGTCAGTAAGAAGAGTCAGTCTTCTAGTACTTATGTCGGCATTGTGCCTTTTGTATTTAATTCCGATGCAATATCTGTGTTTCATCGTTAATAAGAAGGTCAGAGGGATGCTGTAAACATGAAGTGAAGCATCGGAATCGACAACTAGTCACACAGTAATGGTTCAAATAATAGTCAGTTAGAACAGTCAGACTTCTTGTACCTAAGTAGGCATTGTGCCTTTTCTATTTAATTCCGATGCAATTTCTGTGTTTCATCGTCAATAAGAAGGTCCAAGGGATACAGTAAACCTGAAGTGAAGCATCGGAATCCATAGCAAGTGTCCCAGGAATGGTTCAAAACATAGTCAGAGAGAAGGGTGAGTCTTCTTGTACTTAAGTCGGCATTGTGCCTTTTCTATTTAATTCCGATGTAATTTCTGTGTTTCATCGTCAATAGGAAGGTCCAAGGGATACAGTAAACCTGGAGTGAAGCATCGGAATCTATAACTAGTGTCACAGGAATGGTTCAAAACATAGTCAGTAAGATGAGTCAGTCATCTTGTATTTAAGTCGGCATTGTGTCTTTTGTATTTAATTCCGATTCAATTTCTGTGTTTCATCGTCAATAAGATGGTCAGAGGGATACCGTAAACTAGAAATGAAGCATCGGAATCTAGAACGTTTGTCACAGGAATGGTTCAAAACATAGACAGTAAGAAGGGTCCGTCTTCGTGTATTTAAGTCTTCATTGTGCTTTTTGTATTTAATTCCGATGCAATTTCTGTGTTTCAACGTCAATAAGAAGGTCCAAGGGATACAGTAAACCTGAAGTTAAGCATCGGAATCTATAACTGGCGTCACAGGAATGGTTCAAAACATAGACTGTAAGAAGAGTCAGTTTTCTAGTACTTAAGTCGGCATTTTGCCTTTTATATTTATTTCCGATGCAATTGCTGTGTTTCATCGTCAATAAGAAGGTCCAAGGGATACAGTAAACCTGAAGTGAAACAAAGTAATCTATAACTGGTGTCAAGGGAATGGTTCAAACATAGTCAGTAAGAAGAGTCGGTCTTCTTGTACTTAAGTCGGCATTGTGCTTTTTGTATTTCATTCCGATTCAATTTCTGTGTTTCATCGTCAATAAGAAGGTCCAAGGGATACAGTAAACCTGAAGTGAAGCATCGGAATCCATAGCTAGTGTGACAGGAATGGTTCAAACATAGTCAGTGAGAAGAGTGAGTCTTCTTGTACTTAAGTCGGCATTGTGCCTTTTCTATTTAATTCCGATGTAATTTCTGTGTTTCATCGTCAATAAGAAGGTCCAAGGGATACAGTAAACCTGGAGCGAAGCTTCGGAATCTATAACTAGTGTCACAGGAGTGGTTCAAAACATAGTCAGTAAGAAGAGTCAGCCTTCATGTACTTACATCTGCATTGTGCCTTTTGTATTCAATTCCGATGCAATTTCTGCGTTTCATCGTCAATAAGAAGGTCCAAGGGATACAGTAAACCTGAAGTGAAGCAACGGAATCTATAACTAGTGTCACAGGAATGGTTCGAAACATAGTCAGGAAGAAGAGTCAGTCGTCTTTTACCTAAGTCGGCATTGTGCCTTTTCTATTTAATTCCGATGCAATTTCTGTGTTTTATCGTCAATAAGAAGGTCAGAGGGATACAGGAAACCTGAGGTGAAGCATCGGAGTCTATAACTAGTGTCACAGGAATGGTTCAATACATAGTCAGTAAGGAGAGTCAGATTTCTAGAACTTAGGTCGGCATTGTGCCTTTTCAATTAGATTCCGATGCAATTTCTGCGTTTCATCGTCAATAAGAAGGTCCAAGGGATACAGTAAACCTGAAGTGAGGCATCGGAATCTGTAACTAACGTCACAGGAATGTTTCAAAACATAGACAGTAAGAAGAGCCAGTCTTCTAGTACTTAAGTCGGCATTGTGCCGGTTGTACTTAATTCCGATGCAATATCTGTGTTTCATCGTTAATAAGAAGGTCAGAGGGATGCTGTAAACATGAAGTGAAGCATCGGAATCCACAACTAGTCACACAGGAATGGTTCAAATAATAGTCAGTTAGAACAGTCAGACTTCTTGTACCTAAGTCGGCATTGTGCCTTTTCTATTTAATTCCGATGCAATTACTGTGTTTCATCGTCAATAAGAAGGTCCAAGGGATACAGTAAACCTGAAGTGAAGCATCGGAATCCATAACTAGTGTCACAGGAATGGATCAAGATATAGTCAGTAAGAAGAGTCAGTCTTCTTGTACATAAGTCGGCATTGCGCCTTTTCTATTTAATTCCGATGCAAGTTCTGTGTTTCGTCGTCAATAAGAAGGTCCAAGGGATACAGTAAACCTGAAGTTAAGCATCGGAATCTATAACTGGCGTCACAGGAATGGTTCAAAGCATAGACTGTAAGAAGAGTCAGTCTTCTAGTACTTAAGTCGGCATTTTGCCTTTTATATTTATTTCCGATGCAATTGCTGTGTTTCATCGTCAATAAGAAGGTCCAAGGGATACAGTAAAGCTGAAGTGAAGCATCGGAATCTATAACTAGTGTCACAGGAATGGTTCAAAACATAGTCAGTAAGATGAGTCAGTCTTCTTGTATTTAAGTCGGCATTGTGCCTTTTGTATTTAATTCCGATTCAATTTCTGTGTTTCATCGTCAATAAGATGGTCAGAGGGATACAGTAAACTAGAAATGAAGCATCGGAATCTAGAAGTTTGTCACAGGAATGGTTCAAAACATAGACTGTAAGAAGAGTCAGTCTTCATGTACTTACATCGGCATTGTGCCTTTTGTATTTAATTCCGATGCAATTTCTGCGTTTCATCGTCAATAAGAAGGTCCAAGGGATACAGTAAACCAGAAGTGAAGCAACGGAATCTATAACTAGTGTCACAGGAATGGTTCAAAACATAGTCAGGAACAAGAGTCAGTCGTCTTTTACCTAAGTCGGCATTGTGCCTTTTCTATTTAATTCCGATGCAATTTCTGTGTTTTATCGTCAATAAGAAGGTCAGAGGGATACAGGAAACCTGAGGTGAAGCATCGGAGTCTATAACTAGTGTCACACTAATGGTTCAATACATAGTCAGTAAGGAGAGTCAGACTTCTTGTACTTAGGTCGGCATTGTGCCTTTTCAATTAGATTCCGATGCAATTTCTGTGTTTCATCGTCAATAAGAAGGTCCAAGGGATACAGTAAACCTGAAGTGAAGCATCGGAATCTGTAACTAACGTCACAGGAATGTTTCAAAACATTGACAGTAAGAAGAGCTAGTCTTCTTGTACGTAAGTCGGCATTGTGCCTTTTGTATTTAATTCCGATGCAATTTCTGTGTTTCATCGTCAATACGAAGGTCCGAGGGATACAGTAAACCAGAAGTGAAGCATCTGAATCTATAACTTGTGTCACAGGTATGGTTCAAAACATAGTCAGTAAGAAGAGTCAGTCTTCTAGTACTTAAGTCGGCATTGTGCCTTTTGTATTTAATTCCGATGCGATATCTGTGTTTCATCGTTAATAAGAAGGTCAGAGGGATGCTGTAAACATGAAGTGAAGCATCGGAATCCACAACTAGTCACACAGGAATGGTTCATATAATAGTCAGTTAGAACAGTCAGACTTCTAGTACCTAAGTCGGCATTGTGCCTTTTCTATTTAATTCCGATGCAATTACTGTGTTTCATCGTCAATAAGAAGGTCCAAGGGATACAGTAAACCTGGAGTGAAGCATCGGAATCTGTAACTAGTGTCACAGGAATGGTTCAAAACATAGTCAGTAAGAAGAGTCAGTCTTCATGTACTTACATCGGCATTATGCCTTTTGTATTTAATTCCGATGCAATTTCTGCGTTTCATCGTCAATAAGAAAGTCCAAGGGATACAGTAAACCTGAAGTGAAGCATCGGAATCTATAACTAGTGTCACAGGAACGGTTCAGAACGTAGTCAGTAAGAAGAGTCAGTCTCCTAGTACTTAAGTCTGCATTTTGCCTTTTATATTTATTTCCGATGCAATTGCTGTGTTTCATCGTCAATAAGAAGGTCCAAGGGATACAGTAAACCTGGAGTGAACCATCGGAATCTATAACTTGTGTCACAGGAATGGTTCAAAACATAGTCAGTAAGAAGACTCAGTCTTCATGTACTTACATCGGCATTGTGCCTTTTGTATTTAATTCCGCTGCAATTTCTGCGTTTCATCGTCAATAAGAAGGTCCAAGGGATACAGTAAACCAGAAGTGAAGCAACGGAATCTATAACTAGTGTCACAGGCATGGTTCAAAACATAGTCAGGAACAAGAGTCAGTCGTCTTTTACCTAAGTCGGCATTGTGCCTTTTCTATTTAATTCCGATGCAATTTCTGTGTTTTATCGTCAATAAGAAGGTCAGAGGGATACAGGAAACCTGAGGTGAAGCATCGGAGTCTATAACTAGTGTCACAGGAATGGTTCAATACATAGTCAGTAAGGAGAGTCAGACTTCTTGTACTTAGGTCGGCATTGTTTTTTTCAATTAGATTCCGATGCAATTTCTGTGTTTCATCGTCAATAAGAAGGTCCAAGGGATACAGTAAACCTGAAGTGAAGCATCGGAATCTGTAACTAACGTCACAGGAATGTTTCAAAACATAGACAGTAAGAAGAGCCAGTCTTCTAGTACTTAAGTCGGCATTGTGCCTTTTGTATTTAATTCCGATGCAATATCTGTGTTTCATCGTTAATAAGAAGGTCAGAGGGATGCTGTAAACATGAAGTGAAGCATCGGAATCCACAACTAGTCACACAGGAATGGTTCATATAATAGTCAGTTAGAACTGTCAGACTTCTTGTACCTAAGTCGGCATTGTGCCTTTTCTATTTAATTCCGATGCAATTACTGTGTTTCATCGTCAATAAGAAGGTCCAAGGGATACAGTAAACCTGGAGTGAAGCATCGGAATCTATAACTAGTGTCACAGGAATGGTTCAAAACATAGTCAGTAAGAAGAGTTAGTCTTCATGTACTTACATCGGCATTATGCCTTTTGTATTTAATTCCGATGCAATTTCTGCGTTTCATCGTCAATAAGAAGGTCCAAGGGATACAGTAAACCTGAAGTGAAGCATCGGAATCTATAACTAGTGTCACAGGAACGGTTCAGAACGTAGTCAGTAAGAAGAGTCAGTCTTCTTGTACTTAAGTCGGCATTGTGACTTTTGTATTTAATTCCGTTGCCATTTCTGTGTTTCATCGTCAATAAAAATGTCCAAGGGATACAGTAAACCTGAAGTGAAGCATCGGAATCTTCAACTAGTGTCACAGGAATGATTCAAAACATAGTCAGTAAGAAGAGTCAGTCTTCATGTACTTACATCGGCATTGTGCCTTTTGTATTTAATTCCGATGCAATTTCTGCGTTTCATCGTCAATAAGAAGGTCCAAGGGATACAGTAAACCTCAAGTGAAGCATCGGAATCTATAACTAGTGTCACAGGAACGGTTCAAAACGTAGTCAGTAAGAAGAGTCTGTCTTCTTGTACTTAAGTCGGCATTGTGACTTTTGTATTTAATTCCGTTCCCTTTTTTGTGTTTCATTGTCAATAAAAATGTCCAAGGGATACAGTAAACCTGAAGTGAAGCATCGGAATCTTCAACTAGTGTCACAGGAATGATTCAAAACATAGTCAGTAAGAAGAGTCAGTATTCTTGTACTTAAGTCGGCATTATGCCTTTTGTATTTAATTCCGATGCAAGTTCTGTGTTTCGTCGTCAATAAGAAGGTCCAAGGGATACAGTAAACCTGAAGTTAAGCATCGGAATCTATAACTGGCGTCACAGGAATGGTTCAAAGCATAGACTGTAAGAAGAGTCAGTCTTCTAGTACTTAAGTCTGCATTTTGCCTTTTATATTTATTTCCGATGCAATTGCTGTGTTTCATCGTCAATAAGAAGGTCCAAGGGATACAGTAAACCTGGAGTGAACCATCGGAATCTATAACTTGTGTGACAGGAATGGTTCAAAACATAGTCAGAAAGAAGAGTCAGTCTTCATGTACTTACATCGGCATTGTGCCTTTTGTATTTAATTCCGATGCAATTTCTGCGTTTCATCGTCAATAAGAAGGTCCAAGGGATACAGTAAACCAGAAGTGAAGCAACGGAATCTATAACTAGTGTCACAGGCATGGTTCAAAACATAGTCAGGAACAAGAGTCAGTCGTCTTTTACCTAAGTCGGCATTGTGCCTTTTCTATTTAATTCCGATGCAATTTCTGTGTTTTATCGTCAATAAGAAGGTCAGAGGGATACAGGAAACCTGAGGTGAAGCATCGGAGTCTATAACTAGTGTCACAGGAATGGTTCAATACATAGTCAGTAACGTGAGTCAGACTTCTTGTACTTAGGTCGGCATTGTTCCTTTTCAATTAGATTCCGATGCAATTTCTGTGTTTCATCGTCAATAAGAAGGTCCAAGGGATACAGTAAACCTGAAGTGAAGCATCGGAATCTGTAACTAACGTCACAGGAATGTTTCAAAACATAGACAGTAAGAGGAGCCAGTCTTCTAGTACTTAAGTCGGCATTGTGCCATTTGTATTTAATTCCGATGCAATATCTGTGTTTCATCGTTAATAAGAAGGTCAGAGGGATGCTGTAAACATGAAGTGAAGCATCGGAATCCACAACTAGTCACACAGGAATGGTTCAAATAATAGTCAGTTAGAACAGTCAGACTTCTTGTACCTAAGTCGGCATTGTGCCTTTTCTATTTAATTCCGATGCAATTACTGTGTTTCATCGTCAATAAGAAAGTCCAAGGGATACAGTAAACCTGAAGTGAAGCATCGGAATCTATAACTAGTGTCACAGGAATGGATCAAGATATAGTCAGTAAGAAGAGTCAGTCTTCTTGTACATAAGTCGGCATTGCGCCTTTACTATTTAATTCCGATGCAAGTTCTGTGTTTCGTCGTCAATAAGAAGGTCCAAGGGATACGGTAAACCTGAAGTTAAGCATCGGAATCTATAACTGGCGTCACAGGAATGGTTCAAAGCATAGACTGTAAGAAGAGTCAGTCTTCTAGTACTTAACTCTGCATTTTGCCTTTTATATTTATTTCCGATGCAATTGCTGTGTTTCATCGTCAATAAGAAGGTCCAAGGGATACAGTAAAGCTGAAGTGAAGCATCGGAATCTATAACTAGTATCACAGGAATGGTTCAAAACATAGTCAGTAACAAGAGTCAGTCGTCTTGTACCTATGTCGGCATTGTGCCTTTTCTATTTAATTCCGATGCAATTTCTGTGTTTCATCGTCAATAAGAAGATCCAAGGGATACAGTAAACCTGGTGTGAAGCATCGAAATCTATAACTAGTGTCACAGGAATGGTTCACACATAGACAGTAAGAAGAGTCAGTCTTCTTGTACTTAAGTCGGCATTGTGCCGTTTGTATTTAATTCCGATGCAATTTCTGTGTTTCATCGTCAATAATAAGGTCCAAGGGATACAGTAAACCTGAAGTGAAACAAAGTAATCTATAACTGGTGTCACAGGAATGGTTCAAACATAGTCAGTATGAAGAGTCGGTCTTCTTGTACTTAAATCGTCATTGTGCTTTTTGTATTTCATTCCGATTCAATTTCTGTGTTTCATCGTCAATAAGAAGGTCCAAGGGATACAGTAAACCTGAAGTGAAGCATCGGAATCCATAGCTAGTGTCACAGGAATGGTTCAAAACATAGTCAGTGAGAAGAGTGAGTCTTCTTGTACTTAAGTCGGCATTGTGCCTTTTCTATTTAATTCCGATGTAATTTCTGTGTTTCATCGTCAATACGAAGGTCCAAGGGATACAGTAAACCTGGAGTGAACCATCGGAATCTATAACTAGTGTCACAGGAATGGTTCAAAACATAGTCAGTAAGAAGAGTCAGTCTTCATGTACTTACATCGGCATTGTGCCTTTTGTATTTAATTCCGATGCAATTTCAGTGTTTCATCGTCAATACGATGGTCAGAGGGATACAGTAAACTAGAAATGAAGCATCGGAATCAAGAACTTTTGTCACAGGAATGGGTCAAAACATAGACAGTAAGAAGGGTCCGTCTTCGTGTATTTAAGTCTTCATTGTGCATTTTGTATTTAATTCCGATGCAATTTCTGTGTTTCGACGTCAATAAGAAGGTCCAAGGGATACAGTAAACCTGAAGTTAAGCATCGGAATCTATAACTGGCGTCACAGGAATGGTTCAAAACATAGACTGTAAGAAGAGTCAGTCTTCTAGTACTTAAGTCGGCATTTTACCTTTTTATATTTATTTCCGATGCAATTGCTGTGTTTCATGGTCGATAAGAAGGTCCAAGGGATACAGTAAACCTGAAGTGAAACAAAGTAATCTATAACTGGTGTCAAGGGAATGGTTCAAACATAGTCAGTAATAAGAGTCGGTCTTCTTGTACTTAAGTCGGCATTGTGCTTTTTGTATTTCAATCCGATTCAATTTCTGTGTTTCATCGTCAATAAGAAGGCCCAAGGGCTACAGTAAACTTGAAGTGAAGCATCGGGATCCATAGCTAGTGTCACAGGGATGGTTGAAAACATAGTCAGTGAGAAGAGAGAGTCTTCTTGTACTTAAGTCGGCATTGTGCCTTTTCTATTTAATTCCGATGTAATTTCTGTGTTTCATCGTCAATAAGAAGGTCCAAGGGATACAGTAAACCTGGAGTGAAGCATCGGAATCTATAACTAGTGTCACAGGAATGGTTCAAAACATAGTCAGTAAGAAGAGTCAGTCTTCATGTACTTACATCGGCATTGTGCCTTTTGTATTTAATTCCGATGCAATTTCTGCGTTTCATCGTCAATAAGAAGGTCCAAGGGATACAGTAAACCTGAAGTGAAACATCGGAATCTATAATTAGTGTCACAGGAACGGTTCAAAACGTAGTCAGTAAGAAGAGTCGGTCTTCTTGTACTTAAGTCGGCATTGTGCCTTTAGTATTTAATTCCGTTGCCATTTCTGTGTTTCATCGTCAATAAAAATGCCCAAGGGATACACTAAACCTGAAGTGAAGCATCGGAATCTTCAACTAGTGCCACAGGAATGATTCAAAACATAGTCAGTAAGAAGAGTCAGTCTTCTTGTACTTAAGTCGGCATTATGCCTTTTGTATTTAATTCCGATGCAATTTCTGTGCTTCATCGTCAATAAGAAGGTCCAACGGATACAGTAAACCTGAAGTGAAGCATCGGAATCAATAACTAGTGTCACAGGAATGGTACAAATCATAGACAGTAGGAAGAGATAGTCTTCTAGTACTTAAGTCGGCATTGTGCCTTTTCTATTTAATTCCGACGCTTTTTCTGTGTTTCGTCGTCAATAAGAAGGTCCTAGTGATACAGTAAACCTGAAGTGAAGCATCGGAATCTATAGCTAGTGTCACAGGAATGTTTCAAAACATAGTCAGTAAGAAAAGTCAGTCTTCTTGTACTTAAGTCGGCTTTGTGCATTTTCAATTTAATTCCGATGCAATTTCTGTGTTTCATCGTCAATAAGAAGATTCAAGGGATACAGTAAACCGGAAGTGAAGCATCGGAATCTATAACTAGTGTCACAGGAATGGTTCAAAACATAGTCAGTAAGAAGAGTTAGTCTTCATGTACTTTCATCGGCATTGTGCCTTTTGTATTTAATTCCGATGCAATTTGTGTGTTTCATCGTCAATAACAAGGTCCAAGGGATACAGTAAACCTGAGGTGAAGCAACGGAATCTATAACTAGTGTCACAGGAATGGTTCAAAAAATTGTCAGTAACAAGAGTCAGTCGTCTTGTACCTAAGTCGACATTGTGCCTTTTCTATTTAATTCCGATGCAATTTCCGTGTTTCATCGTCAATAAGAAGGTCCAAGGGGTACAGTAAACCTGGCGTGAAGCAGCGAAATCTATAACTAGTGTCACAGGAATGGTTCACAGCATAGACAGTAAGAAGAGTCAGTCTTCTTGTACTTAAGTCGGCATTGTGCCTTTTGTATTTAATTCCGATGCAATTTCTGTGTTTCATCGTCAATAAGAAGTTACAAGGGATTCAGCAAACCTGAAGTGAAGCATTGGAATCTATAACTAGTGTCTCAGGAATGGTTCAAAATATAGACAGTAGCAAGAGTCAGTCTTCTTGTACTTAAGTCGGCATTGTGCCGTTTGTATTTAATTCCGATGCAATTTCTGTGTTTCATCGTCAATAAGAATGTCAGAGGGATACTGTAAACCTGAAGTGAAGCATCGGAATCTAAAACTAGTGTCACAGGAATGGTTCAAATCATAGACAGTAAGTAGTGACAGTCTTCTTGCACTTAAATCGGCATTGTGCCTTTTCTATTTAATTCCAAAACAATTTCTGTGTTTCATCGTCAGTAAGAAGCTCAGAGGGATACAGAAAACCTGAAGTGAATCATCGGAAACTATAACTAGTGTCACAGGAATGGTTCAAAGCATAGGCAGTAAGAAGAGTCAGTCTTCTTGTCCTTATGTCGGCATTGTGCATTTTGCATTTAATTCCGATGCCATTTCTGTGTTTCATCGTCAATAAGAAGGTCCAAGGGATTCAGTAAACCTGAAGTTAAGCATCGGAATCTATAACTAGTGTCACAGGAATGGTTCAAAATTTAGACAGTAGGAAGAGTCAGTCATCTTGTACTTAAGTCGGCATTGTGCCGTTTGTATTTAATTCCGATGCATTTTCTGTGTTTCATCGTCAATAAGAATGTCAGAGGGATACAGTAAACCTGAAGTGAAGCATCGGAATCTATAACTAGTGTCACAGGAATGGTTCCAAACATAGTGAGTAAGAAGAGTCATTCTTCTTGTACTTAAGTCGGCATTGTGCCTTTTCTATTTAATTCCGATGCAATTTCAGTGTTTCATCGTCAATAAGAAGGTCAAAGGGATACAGGAAACCTGAGGTGAAGCATCGGAGTCTATAACTAGTGTCACATTAATGGTTCAATACATAGTCAGTAAGGAGAGTCAGTCTTCTTGTACTTAGGTCGGCATTGTGCCTTTTCAATTAGATTCCGATGCAATTTCTGTGTTTCATCGTCAATAAGAAGGTCCAAGGGATACAGTAAACCTGTGGTGAAGCATCGGAATCTGTAACAAACGTCACAGGAATGTTTCAAAACATAGACAGTAAGAAGAGTCAGTCTTCTTGTACATAAGTCGGCATTGTGCCTCTTGTATTTAATTCCGATGCAATTTCTGTGTTTCATCGTCAATAAGAAGGTCCAAGGGATACAGTAAACCTGAAGTGAAGCATCCGAATCTATAATTAGTGTCACAGGAACGGTACAAATCATAGACAGTAGGAAGAGATAGTCTTCTAGTACTTAAGTCGGCATTGTGCCTTTTCTATTTAATTCCGACGCTTTTGCTATGTTTCGTCGTCAATACGAAGGTCCAAGTGATACAGTAAACATGAAGTGAAGCATCGGAATCTATAACTAGTGTCACAGGAATGTTTCAAAACATAGACAGTACGAAGAGTCAGTCTTCTTGTATTTAAGTCGGCATTGTGCCTTTTGTATCTAATTCCGATGCAATTTCTGTGTTTCATCGTCAATAAGAAGGTCCAAGGGTTTCTGTAAACCTGAAGTGAAGCATCGGAATCTATAACTAGTGTCACAGGAATGGTTCAAAAGATAGTCTGTAAGAAGAATCAGTCTTCTTGTACTTAAGTCGGCATTGTGCCTTCTGTATTTAATTCCGATGCAATTTTTGTGTTTCATCGTCAATAAGAAGGTCCAAGGGATACAGTAAACCTGAAGTGTAGCATCGGAATCTATAACTAGTGTCACAGGAATGGTTCAGAGCATAGACAGTAGGAAGAGTCAGCCTTCTTGTACTTAAGTCGGCGTTGTGCCGTTTGTATTTAATTCCGATGCAACTTCTGTGATTCATCGTCAATAAGAAGGTCAGAGGGATACAGTAAACCTGAAGTGAAGCATCGGAATCTAAAACTAGTGTCACAGGAATGGTTCAAATCATAGACTGTAGGAAGAGTCGGTCTTCTTGTACTTAAGTCGGCATTGTGCCTTTTGTATTAAATTCCGATGCAATTTCTGTGTTTCATCGTCAATAAGAATGTCCAAGGCATACAGTAAACCTGAAGTGAAGCATCGTAATCCATAGCTAGTGTCACAGGAATGGTTCAAAACATAGTCAGTGAGAAGAGTGAGTCTTCTTGTACTTAAGTTGGCATTGTGCCTTTTCTATTTAATTCCGATGTAATTTCTGTGTTTCATCGTCAACAAGAAGGTCCAAGGGATTCAGTAAACCTGGTGTGAAGCATCGGAATCTATAACTAGTGTCACAGCAATGGTTCAAAACATAGCCAGTAAGAAGAGTCAGTATTCTTGTACTTAAGTCGGCTTTGTGCCTTTCCAATTTAATTCCGATGCAATTTCTGTGTTTCATCGTCAATAAGAAGATTCAAGGGATACTGTAAACCGGAAGTGAAGCATCGGAATCTATAACTAGTGTCACAGGAATGGTTCAAAACATAGTCAGTAAGAAGAGTCAGTCTTCATATACTTACATCGGCATTGTGCATTTTGTATTTAATTCCGATGCAATTTCTGTGTTTCATCGTCAATAAGATGGTCCAAAGGATACAGTAAACCTGAAGTGAAGCAACGGAATCTATAACTAGTGTCACAGGAATGGTTCAAAACATAGTCAGTAACAAGAGTCAGTCGTCTTGTACCTAAGTCGGCATTGTGCCTTTTCTATTTAATTCCAATGCAATTTCTGTGTTTCTTCGTCAATAAGAAGGTCCAAGGGATACAGTTAACCTGGTGTGAAGCATCGAAATCTATAACTAGAGTCACAGGAATGGTTCACAGCATAGACAGTAAGAAGAGTCAGTGTTCTTGTACTTAAGTCAGCATTGTGCCTTTTGTATTTAATTCCGATGCAATTTCTGTGATTCATCGTCAATAAGAAGGTCCAAGGGATTCAGTAAACCTGAAGTGAAGCATTGGAATCTATTACTAGTGTCACAGGAATGGTTCAAAATATCGACAGTAGGAAGAGTCAGTCTTCTTGTACTTAAGTCGGCATTGTGCCGTTTGTATTTAATTCCGATGCAATTTCTGTGTTTCATCGTCAATAAGAATGTCAGAGGGATACTGTAAACCTGAAGAGAAGCATCGGAATCTAAAAGTAGTGTCACAGGAATGGTTCAAAACATAGACAGTAAGTAGAGACAGTCTTCTTGCACTTAAATCGGCATTGTGCTTTTCTATTTAATTCCGATACAATTTCTGTGTTTCATCGTCAGTAAGAAGCTCAGAGGGATACAGTAAACCTGAAGTGAAGCATCGGAATCTATAACTAGTGACACAGGAATGGTTCAAAGCATAGGCAATAAGAAGAGTCAGTCTTCTTGTCCTTAAGTCGGCATTGTGCCTTTTGTTTTTAATTCCGATGCAATTTGTGTGTTTCATCGTCAATAAGAAGGTCCAAGGGATACAGTAAACCTGAGGTGAGGCAACGGAATCTATAACTAGTGTCACAGGAATGGTTCAAAAAATTGTCAGTAACAAGAGTCAGTCGTCTTGTACCTAAGTCGACATTGTGACTTTTCTATTTAATTCCGATGCAATTTCTGTGTTTCATCGTCAATAAGAAGGTCCATGGGATTCAGTAAACCTGAAGTTAAGCATCGGAATCCATAACTAGTGTCACAGGAATGGTTCAAAATACAGACAGTCTTCTTGTGTTTCATCGTCAATAAGAACGTCCAAGGGATACAGTAAACCTGAAGTGTAGCATCGGAATCTATAACTAGTGTCACAGGAATGGTTCAAAGCATAGACAGTAGGAAGAGTCAGCCTTCTTGTACTTAAGTCGGCATTGTGCCGTTTGTATTTAATTCCGATGCAACTTCTGTGATTCATCGTCAATAAGAAGGTCAGAGGGATACAGTAAACCGGAAGTGAAGCATCGGAATCTATAACTAGTGTCACAGGAATGGTTCAAAACATAGTCAGTAAGAAGAGTCAGTCTTCATATACTTACATCGGCATTGTGCATTTTGTATTTAATTCCGATGCAATTTCTGTGCTTCATCGTCAATAAGATGGTCCAAGGGATACAGTAAACCTGAAGTGAAGCAACGGAATCTATAACTAGTGTCACAGGAATGGTTCAAAACATGGTCAGTAACAAGAGTCAGTCGTCTTGTACCTAAGTCAGCATTGTGCCTTTTCTATTTAATTCCAATGCAATTTCTGTGTTTCTTCGTCAATAAGAAGGTCCAAGGGATACAGTTAACCTGGTGTGAAGCATCGAAATCTATAACTAGAGTCACAGGAATGGTTCACAGCATAGACAGTAAGAAGAGTCAGTCTTCTTGTACTTAAGTCGGCATTGTGCCTTTTGTATTTAATTCCGATGCAATTTCTGTGATTCATCGTCAATAAGAAGGTCCAAGGGATTCAGTAAACCTGAAGTGAAGCATTGGAATCTATTACTAGTGTCACAGGAATGGTTCAAAATATAGACAGTAGGAAGAGTCAGTCATCTTGTACTTAATTCGGCATTGTGCCTTTTGTATTTAATTCCGAAGCAATTACTGTGTTTCATCATGAATATGAAGGTCCAAGGGATAAACTAAACCTGAAGTGAAGCATCGGAATCCATAATTAGTGTCACAGGAATGGTTCAAAGCATAGTCAGTGAGAAGAGGGAGTCTTCTTGTACTTAAGTCGGCATTGTGCCAATTCTATTTAATTACGATGCAATTTCTGTGTTTCTTCGTCAATAAGAAGCTCCAAGGGATACACTAAACCTGGAGTAAAGCATCGGAATCTATAACTAGTGTCACTGGAATGGTTCAAAACATAGACAGTAAGGAGAGTCAGTCTTCTTGTTCTTAAGTCGGCATTGTGTCTTTTGTATTTAATTCCGATACAATTTCTTTGTTTCATCGTCAATAAGTAGATCCAAGGGATACAGTAAACCGGAAGTTAAGCATCGGAATCTATAACTAGTGTCACAGGAATGGTTCAAAACATAGTCAGTAAGAAGAGTCGGTCTTCACGTACTTATGTCGGCATTGTGCCTTTTGTATAATTATTTCCGATGCAATTTCTGTGTTTCATCGTCAACAAGAAGGTCCAAGGGATACAGTAAACCTGAAGTGAAGCTACGGAATCTATAACTAGTGTCACAGGAATGGTTCAAAACATAGTCAGTAACAGGAGTCAGCCTTCTTGGACCTAAGTCGGCATTGTGGCTTTTGTATTTAATTCCTATGCAATTTCGGTGTTTCATCGTCAATATGAAGGTCCAAGGGAAACAGTAAACCTGGTGTGAAACATCGGAAACTATAACTAGTGTCAAAAGAAAGGTTCACAGCATAGACCGTAAGAAGAGACAGTCTTCTTGTACTTAAGTCGGCATTGTGCCATTTGTATTTCATTCCCATGCAATTTCTGTGTTTCATCGTCAATAAGAAGGTCCAAGGGATTTAGTAAACCCGAAGTGAAGCATCGGAATCTATAACTAGTGTCACAGGAATGGTTGAAAGCATAGGCAGTAAGAAGAGTCAGTCTTCTTGTCTTTAAGTCGGCCTTGTGCCTTTTGTATTTGATTCCGATGCAATTTCTGTGTTTCATCGTGAATAAGAAGGTTCAAGGGATACAGTAAACCTGGAGTGAAGCATCATAATCTATAACTAGTGTCACAGGAATGGTTCAAAGCATAGACAGTAAGCAGAGTCAGCCTTCTTGTACTTAAGTCGGCATTGTGCCTTTTGTATTGAATTCCGATGCTATTTCTGTGTTTCATCGTCAATAAGAAGGTCCAAGAGATACAGTAAACCTGAAGTGAACCATCGGAATCTATAACTAGTGTCACAGGAATTGTTCGAAACATAGTCAGTAAGAACAGTCAGTCTTCATGTACTTAAGTCGGCATCGAACCTTTTGTAATTAATTCCGATGCAATTTCATTATTTCATCGTCAATAAGATGTTCCAAGGGAAACAGTAAACCTGAAGTGAAGCATCGGAATCTATAACTAGTGTCAATGGAATGGGTCAAACATAGACAGTAGGAAGAGTCAGTCTTCTTGTACTTAAGTCGGCATTGTGCCTTTTGTATTTAATTCCGAGGCAATTTGTGTGTTTCATCGTCAATAAGAAGGTCCAAGGGATACAGTAAACCTGAAGTGATGCATCGGAATCTATAACTAGTGGCACAGGAATAGTTCAAAACATAGACAGTAACAAGAGTCAGTCTTCTTGTACTTATGTCGGCATTGTGCCTTTTGTATTTAATTCCGATGCAATTTCTGTGTTTCATCGTCAATAAGAAGGTCAGAAGGAACAGTGTCCTTGAAGTGAAGCATCGGAATCTGTAACTAGTGTCACAGAAATGGTTCAATACATAGACAGTAAGAAGAGTCAGTCTTCTTGTCCTTAAGTCGGCATTGTGACTTTTGTATTTAATTCCGATGCAATTTGGGTGTTTCATCGTCAATATGAAGGTCCAAGGGATACATTAAACCTGGTGTGAAGCATCGGAAACTATAACTAGTGTCACAGGAATGGTTCACATCATAGACAGTAAGAAGAGTCAGTCTTCTTGTACTTAAGTCGGCATTGTGCCATTTGTATTTAATTCCCATGCAATTTCTGTGTTTCATCGTCAATTAGAAGGTCCAAGGGATTCAGGAAACCTGAAGTGAAGCATCGGAATCTATAACTAGTGTCACTGGAATGGTTCACAACAAAGACAGTATGAAGAGTCAGTCTTCTTGTACTTAAGTCGGCATTTTGCTTTTTGTATTTACGTCCGATGCAATTTCTGTGTTTCATCGTCAATAAGAAGGTCAGAGGGATACAGTAAACCTGAAGTGAAGCATCGGAATCTATAACTAGTGTCACAGGAATGGTTCACAGCATAGACAGTAAGAAGAGTCAGTATTCTTGTACTTAAGTCGGCATTGTGCCATTTGTATTTAATTCCCATGCAATTTCTGTGTTTCATCGTCAATAAGAAGGTCGAAGGGATTCAGTAAACCTGAAGTGAAGCATCGGAATCTATAACTAGTGTCACAGGAATGGTTCAAAACATAGCCAGTAAGAAGAGTCAGTATTCTTGTACTTAAGTCGGCTTTGTGCCTTTTCAATTTAATTCCGATGCAATTTCTGTCTTTCATCGTCAATAAGATGGTCCAAGGGATACAGTAAACCTGAAGTGAAGCAACGGAATCTATAACTAGTGTCACAGGAATGGTTCACAGCATAGACAGTAAGAAGAGTCAGTCTTCTTGTACTTAAGATGGCATTGTGCCGTTTGTACTTAATTCCGATGCAATTTCTGTGTTTCATCGTCAGTAAGAATGTCAGAGGGATACTGTAAACCTTAAGTGAAGCATCGGAATCTAAAACTAGTCTCACAGGAATGGTTCAAAACATAGTCAGTAAGAAGAGCAAGTCTTCATGTACTTAAGACGGCATTGTGCATTTTGTATTTAATTCCGATGCAATTTCATTATATCATTGTCAATAAGAAATTCCAAGGGAAACAGTAAACCTGAAGTGAAGCATCGGAATCTGTAACTAGTGTCAATGGAATGGTTCAAACATAGACAGTAGGTAGAGTCAGTCTTCGTGTACTTAAGTCGGCATTGTGCCTTTTGTATTTAATTCCGAGGCAATTTCTGTGTTTCATCGTCAATAAGAAGGTCCAAGGTATACGGTAAACCTGAAGTGAAGCATCGGAATCCATAACTAGTGTCACAGGAATGGTTCAAAACATAGTCAGTGAGAAGAGTGAGTCTTCTTGTACTTAAGTCGGCATTGTGCCTATTCTATTTAATTCCGATGCTATTTCTGTGTTTCTTCGTCAATAAGAAGGTACAAGGGATACAGTAAACCTGGAGTAAAGCATCGGAATCTATAACTAGTGTCACTGGATTGGTTCAAAGCATAGACGGTAAGAAGAGTCAGTCTTCTTGTTTTTAAGTCGGCATTGTGTCTTTTGTATTTAATTCCGATGCAATTTCTGTGTTTCATCGTCAATAAGATGATCCAAGGGATACAGTAAACCGGAAGTGAAGCATCGGAATCTATAACTAGTGTCACAGGAATGGTTCAAAACATAGTCAGTAACAGGAGTCAGTCTTCTTGGACCTAAGTCGGCATTGTGCCTTTTGTATTGAATTCCGATGCAATTTCGGTGTTTCATCGTCAATATGAAGGTCCAAGGGATACAGTAAACCTGAAGTGAAGCTACGGAATCTATAAGTAGTGTCACAGGAATGGTTCGAAACATAGTCAGTAATTGGAGTTAGTCTTTTTGGACCTAAGTCGGCATTGTGCCTTTTGTATTTAATTCCGATGCAATTTCGGTGTTTCATCGCCAATATGAAGGTCCAAGGGATACAGTAAACCTGGTGTGAAGCATCGGAAACTATAACTAGTGTCACAGGAATGGTTCACAGCATAGACCGTAAGAAGAGTCAGTCTTCTTGTACTTACGTCGGCATTGTGCCATTTGTATTTAATTCCCATGCAATTTGTGTGTTTCATCGTCAATAAGAAGGTCCAAGGGATTCAGTAAACCTGAAGTGAAGCATCGGAATCTATAACTAGTGTCACAGGAATAGTTCAAAACATAGTCAGTAAGAAGAGTAAGTCTTCCTGTACTTAAGTCGGCATTGTGCCTTTTGTATTTAATTCCGAGGCAATTTGTGTGTTTCATCGTCAATAAGAAGGTCCAAGGGATACAGTAAACCTGAAGTGAAGCATCGGAATCTATAACTAGTGTCACAGGAATAGTTCAAAACATAGACAGTAACAAGAGTCAGTCTTCTTGTACTTAAGTCGGCATTGTGCCTTTTGTATTTAATTCCGATGCAATTTCTGTGTTTCATCACCAATAAGAAGGTCAGAGGGAACAGTGTCCCTGAAGTGAAGCATCGGAATCTGTAACTAGTGTCACAGAAATGGTTCAATACATAGACAGTAAGGAAAGTCAGTCTTCTTGTCCTTAAGTCGGCATTGTGAATTTTGTATTTAATTCCGATGCAATTTCGGTGTTTCATCGTCAATATGAAGGTCCAAGGGATACATTAAACCTGGTGTGAAGCATCGGAAACTATAACTAGTGTCACAGGAATGGATCACATCATAGACAGTAAGAAGAGCCAGTCTTCATGTACTTAAGTCGGCACTGTGCCATTTGTATTTAACTCCCATGCAATTTCTGTGTTTCATCGTCAATTAAAAGGTCCAAGGGATTCAATAAACCTGAAGTGAAGCATCGAAATCTATAACTAGTGTCACTGGAATGGTTCAAATCAAAGACAGTATGAAGAGTCAGTCTTCTTGTACTTAAGTCGGCATTTTGCTTTTTGTATTTAAGTCCGATGCAATTTCTGTATTTCATCGTCAATAAGAAGGTCAGAGGGATACAGTAAACCTGAAGTGAAGCATCGGAATCTAAAACTAGTGTCACAGGAATGGTTCAAAACATAGACAGTAAGAAGAGTCAGTCTTCTTGCACTTAAGTCGGCATTGTCCCTTTTCTGTTCAATTCCGATGCAATTTCTGTGTTTTATCGTCAATAAGAAGGTCAGAGGGATACAGTAAACCTGAAGTGAAGCATCGGAATCTATAACTAGTGTCACAGGAATGGTTCACAGCATAGACAGTAAGAAGAGTCAGTCTTCTTGTACTTAAGTCGGCATTGTGCCATTTGTATTTAATTCCCATGCAATTTCTGTGTTTCATCGTCAATAAGAAGGTCGAAGGGATTCAGCAAACCTGAAGTGAAGCATCGGAATCTATAACTAGTGTCACAGGAATGGTTCAAAACATAGCCAGTAAGAAGAGTCAGTCTTCTTTTACTTAAGTCGGCTTTGTGCCTTTTCAATTTAATTCCGATGCAATTTCTGTGTTTCATCGTCAATAAGAAGATTCAAGGGATACAGTAAACCGGAAGTGAAGCTTCGGAATCTGTAACTAGTGTCACAGGAATGGTTCAAAACATAGTCAGTAAGGAGAGTCAGTCTTCATATACTTGCATCGGCATTGTGCCTTTTGTATTTAATTCCGATGCAATTTCTGTGTTTCATCGTCAATAAGATGGTCCAAGGGATACAGTAAACCTGAAGTGAAGCATCGGAATCTATAACTAGTGTCACACGAATGGTTCAAAACATAGCCAGTAAGAAGAGTCAGTCTTCTTTTACTTAAGTCGGCTTTGTGCCTTTTCAATTTAATTCCGATGCAATTTCTGTGTTTCATCGTCAATAAGAAGATTCAAGGGATACAGTAAACCGGAAGTGAAGCTTCGGAATCTGTAACTAGTGTCACAGGAATGGTTCAAAACATAGTCAGTAAGGAGAGTCAGTCTTCATATACTTGCATCGGCATTGTGCCTTTTGTATTTAATTCCGATGCAATTTCGGTGTTTCATCGCCAATATGAAGGTCCAAGGGATACAGTAAACCTGGTGTGAAGCATCGGAAACTATAACTAGTGTCACAGGAATGGTTCACAGCATAGACCGTAAGAAGAGTCAGTCTTCTTGCACTTACGTCGGCATTGTGCCATTTGTATTTAATTCCCATGCAATTTGTGTGTTTCATCGTCAATAAGAAGGTCCAAGGGATTCAGTAAACCTGAAGTGAAGCATCGGAATCTATAACTAGTGTCACTGGTATGGTTCAAAACAAAGACAGTATGAAGAGTCAGTCATCTTGTACTTAAGTCGGCATTGTGATTTTTGTATTTAAGTCAGATGCTATTTCTGTGTTTAATCGTCAATACGAAGGTCAGAGGGATACAGTAAACCTGAAGTGAAGCATCGGAATCTAAAACTAGTGTCACAGGAATGGTTCAAAACATAGACAGTAAGAAGAGTCAGTCTTCTTGCACTTAAGTCGGCATTGTGCCTTTTCTATTTAATTCCGATGCAATTTCTGTGTTTCATCGTCAATAAGAAGGTCAGAGGGATACAGTAAACCTGAAGTGAAGCATCGGAATCTATAACTAGTGTCACAGGAATTGTTCGAAAAATAGTCAGTAAGAAGAGTAAGTCTTCCTGTACTTAAGTCGGCATTGTGCCTTTTGTATTTAATTCCGAGGCAATTTGTGTGTTTCATCGTCAATAAGAAGGTCCAAGGGATACAGTAAACCTGAAGTGAAGCATCGGAATCTATAACTAGTGTCACAGGAATAGTTCAAAACATAGACAGTAACAAGAGTCAGTCTTCTTGTACTTAAGTCGGCATTGTGCCTTTTGTATTTAATTCCGATGCAATTTCTGTGTTTCATCGTCAATAAGAAGGTCAGAGGGAACAGTGTCCCTGAAGTGAAGCATCGGAATCTGTAACTAGTGTCACAGAAATGGTTCAATACATAGACAGTAAGGAAAGTCAGTCTTCTTGTCCTTAAGTCGGCATTGTGAATTTTGTATTTAATTCCGATGCAATTTCGGTGTTTCATCGTCAATATGAAGGTCCAAGGGATACATTAAACCTGGTGTGAAGCATCGGAAACTATAACTAGTGTCACAGGAATGGAACACATCATAGACAGTAAGAAGAGCCAGTCTTCATGTACTTAAGTCGGCACTGTGCCATTTGTATTTAATTCCCATGCAATTTCTGTGTTTCATCGTCAATTAAAAGGTCCAAGGGATTCAGTAAACCTGAAGTGAAGCATCGAAATCTATAACTAGTGTCACTGGAATGGTTCAAATCAAAGACAGTATGAAGAGTCAGTCTTCTTGTACTTAAGTCGGCATTTTGCTTTTTGTATTTAAGTCCGATGCAATTTCTGTATTTCATCGTCAATAAGAAGGTCAGAGGGATACAGTAAACCTGAAGTGAAGCATCGGAATCTAAAACTAGTGTCACAGGAATGGTTCAAAACATAGACAGTAAGAAGAGTCAGTCTTCTTGCACTTAAGTCGGCATTGTCCCTTTTCTGTTCAATTCCGATGCAATTTCTGTGTTTTATCGTCAATAGGAAGGTCAGAGGGATACAGTAAACCTGAAATGAAGCATCGGAATCTATAACTAGTGTCACAGGAATGGTTCACAGCATAGACAGTAAGAAGAGTCAGTCTTCTTGTACTTAAGTCGGCATTGTGCCATTTGTATTTAATTCCCATGCAATTTCTGTGTTTCATCGTCAATAAGAAGGTCGAAGGGATTCAGCAAAGCTGAAGTGAAGCATCGGAATCTATAACTAGTGTCACAGGAATGGTTCAAAACATAGCCAGTAAGAAGAGTCAGTCTTCTTTTACTTAAGTCGGCTTTGTGCCTTTTCAATTTAATTCCGATGCAATTTCTGTGTTTCATCGTCAATAAGAAGATTCAAGGGATACAGTAAACCGGAAGTGAAGCTTCGGAATCTGTAACTAGTGTCACAGGAATGGTTCAAAACATAGTCAGTAAGGAGAGTCAGTCTTCATATACTAGCATCGGCATTGTGCCTTTTGTATTTAATTCCGATGCAATTTCTGTGTTTCATCGTCAATAAGATGGTCCAAGGGATACAGTAAACCTGAAGTGAAACAACGGAATCTATAACTAGTGTCACAGGAATGGTTCAAAACATAGTCAGTAACAAGAGTCAGTCGTCTTGCACCTAAGTCGGCAGTGTGCCTTTTCTATATAATTCCGATGCAATTTCTGTGTTTCATCGTCAATAAGAATATCCAAGGGATACAGTAAACCTGGTGTGAAGCATCGAAATCTATAACTAGTGTCACAGGAATGGTTCACAGCATAGACAGTAAGAAGAGTCAGTCTTCTTGTACTTAAGTCGGCATTGTGCCGTTTGTATTTAATTCCGATGCAATTTCTGTGTTTCATCGTCAATAAGAATGTCAGAGGGATACTGTAAACCTGAAGTGAAGCATCGGAATCTATAACTAGTCTCACAGGAATGGTTCAAAACATAGTCAGTAAGAAGAGTAAGTCTTCATGTACTTAAGTCGGCATTGTGCCTTTTGTATTTAATTCCGATGCAATTTCATTATATCATCGTCAATAAGAAGTTCCAAGGGAAACAGTAAACCTGAAGTGAAGCATCGGAATCTGTAACTAGTGTCAATGGAATGGTTCAAACATAGACAGTAGGAAGAGTCAGTCTTCTTGTACTTAAGTCGGCATTGTGCTTTTTGTATTTAATTCCGAAGCCATTTCTGTGTTTCATCGTCAATAAGAAGGTCCAAGGTATACGGTAAACCTGAAGTGAAGCATCGGAATCTATAACTAGTGTCACAGGAATAGTTCAAAACATAGGGAGAAGGAAGAGTCAGTCTTCTTGTACTTAAGTCGGCATTGTGCCGATTGTATTTGATTCCGATGTAATTTCTGTGTTTCATCGTCAATAAGAAGGTCAGAGGGATACAGTAAACCTGAAGAGAAATATCGGAAGCTATAACTAGTGTCACAAAAATGGTTCAAAACATAGACAGTAGGAAGAGACAATCTTCTTGTACTTAATTCGGCATTGTGCCTTTTGTATTTCATTCCGAAGCAATTTCTGTGTTTCATCGTCAATATGAAGGTCCAAGGGATACACTAAACCTGAAGTGAAGCATCGGAATCCATAACTAGTGTCACAGGAATGGTTCAAAACATAGTCAGTGAGAAGAGTGAGTCTTCTTGTACTTAAGTCGGCATTGTGCCTTATCTATTTAATTCCGAGGCAATTTCTGTGTTTCTTCGTCAATAAGAAGGTCCATGGGATACAGTAAACCTGGAGTAAAGCATCGGAATCTATAACTAGTGTCACTGGATTGGTTCAAAACATAGACAGTAAGAAGAGTCAGTCTTCTTGTTCTTAAGTCGGCATTGTGTCTTTTGTATTTAATTCCGTTGCAATTTCTGTGTTTCATCGTCAATAAGAAGATCCAAGGGATACAGTAAACCGGAAGTGAAGCGTCGGAACCTATAACTAGTGTCACAGGAATGGTTCAAAAAATAGTCAGTAAGAAGAGTCAGTCTTCATGTACTTATGTCGGCATTGTGCCTTTTGTATTTAATTCCGATGCAATTTCTGTGTTTCATCGTCAACACGAAGGTCCAAGGGATACAGTAAACCTGAAGTGAAGCAACGGAATCTATAACTAGTGTCACAGGAATGGTTCAAACCATAGTCAGTAACAGGAGTCAGTCTTCTTGGACCTAAGTCGGCATTGTGCCTTTTTTATTTAATTCCGATGCAATTTCGATGTTTCATCGTCAATATGAAGGTCCAAGGGATACATTAAACCTGGTGTGAAGCATCGGAAACTATAACTAGTGTCACAGGAATGGTTCACTGCATAGACAGTAAGAAGAGTCAGTCTTCTTGTACTTAAGTCGGCATTGTGCCGTTTGTATTTAATTCCGATGCAATTTCTGTGTTTCATCGTCAATTAGAAGGTCCAAGGGATGCAGTAAACCTGAAGTGAAGCATCGGAATCTATAACTAGTGTCACTGGAGTGGTTCAAAACAAAGACAGTATGAAGAGTCAGTCTTCTTGTACTTAAGTCGGCATTGTGCTTTTTGTATTTAAGTCCGATGCAATTTTTGTGTTTCATCGTCAATAAGAAGGTCAGAGGGATACAGTAAACCAGAAGTGAAGCATCGGAATCTAAAACTAGTGTCACAGGAATGGTTCAAACATAGACAGTAAGAAGAGTCAGTCTTCTTGCACTTAAGTCGCCATTGTGCATTTTCTATTTAATTCCGATGCAATTTCTGTGTTTCATCGTCAATAAGAAGGTCAGAGGGATACAGTAAACGTGAAGTGAAGCATCGGAATCTATAACTAGTGTCACAGGAATGGTTGAAAGCATAGGCAGTAAGAACAGTCAGTCTTGTTGTCCTTAAGTCGGCATTGTGCCTTTTGTATTTAATTCCGATGCAATTTCTGTGTTGCATCGTCAATAAGAAGGTTCAAGGAATACAGTAAACCTGGAGTGAAGCATCATAATCTATAACTAGTGTCACAGGAATAGTTCAAAACATAGACAGTGAGAAGAGTCAGCCTTCTTGTACTTGAGTCGGCATTGTGCCTTTTGTATTTAATTCCGATGCTATTTCTGTGTTTCATCGTCAATAAGAAGGTCCAAGAGATACAGTAAACCTGAAGTGAAGCATCGGAATCTATAACTAGTGTCACAGGAATGGTTAGAAACATAGTCAGTAAGAAGAGTCAGTCTTCATGCACTTAAGTCGGCATTGTGCCTTTTGTAATTTATTCCGATGCAATTTCATTATTTCATTGTCAATAAGAAGTTCCAACGGAAACAGTAAACCTGAAGTGAAGCATCGGAATCTATAACTAGTGACAATGGAATGGTTCAAACATAGACAGTAGGAAGAGTCAGTCTTCTAGTACCTAAGTCGGCATTGTGCCTTTTGTATTTAATTCCGATGCAATTTCTGTGTTTCATCGTCAATAAGAATGTCAGAGGGAACAGTGACCCTGAAGTGAAGCATCGGAATCTGTAAGTAGTGTCACAGAAATGGTTCAATACATAGACTGTAAGAAGAGTCAGTCTTCTTGTACTTAAGTCGGCATTGTGAATTTTGTATTTAATTCCGATGCAATTTCTGTGTTTCATAGACAATAAGAAGGTCAGAGGGATACAGTAAACCTGAAGTGAAGCATCGGAATCTATAACTAGTGTCACGGGAATTTTTTAAAATATAGACAGTAAGAAGAGTCAGTCTTCTTGTACTTGAGTCGTCATTGTGCCTTTTGTATTAAATTCCGATGCAATTTCTGTGTTTCATCGACAATAAGAAGGTCCAAGGGATACAGTAAACCTGGTGTGAAGCATCGAAATCTATAACTAGTGTCACAGGAATGGTTCACAGCATAGACAGTAAGAAGAGTCAGTCTTCTTGTACTTAAGTCGGCATTGTGCCTTTTGTATTTAATTCCGATGCAATTTCTGTGTTTCATGGCCAATAAGAAGATTCAAGGGATACAGTAAACCGGAAGTGAAGCATCGGAATCTATAACTAGTGTCACAGGAACGGTTCAAAACATAGTCAGTAAGATGAGTCAGTCTTCATATACTTACAACGGCATTGTGCCTTTGGTATTTAATTCCGATGCAATATCTGTGTTTCATCGTCAATAAGAAGGTCCAAGGGATACAGTAAACCTGGTGTGAAGCATCGAAATCTATAACTAGTGTCACAGGAATGGTTCACAGCATAGACAGTAAGAAGAGTCAGTCTTCTTGTACTTAAGTCGGCATTGTGCCTTTTGTATTTAATTCCGATGCAATTTTATTATATCATCGTCAATAAGAAGTTCCAAGGGAAACAGTAAACCTGAAGCGAAGCATCGGAATCTATAACTAGTGTCACAGGAATGGTTCAAAACATAGAGAGATGGAAGAGTCAGTCTTCTTGTACTTAAGTCGGCATTGTGCCGTTTGTATTCGATTCCGATGTCATTTCTGTGTTTCATCGTCAATAAGAAGGTCAGAGGGATACAGTAAACCTGAAGTGAAGCATCGGAAGCTATAACTAGTGTCAGAAGAATGGTTCAAAGCATTGACAGTAGGAAGTGTCAGTTTTCTCGTACTAAATTCGGCATTGTGCTTTTTGTACTTAATTCCGAAGCAATTTCTGTGTTTCATCGTCAACATAAAGTTCCAAGGGATACACTAAACCTGAAATGAAGCATCGGAATCCATAACTAGTGTCACAGGAATGGTTCAAAACATAGTCAGTGGGAAGACTGAGTCTTCTTGTACTTAAGTCGGCATTGTGCCTATTCTATTTAATTCCGATGCAATTTCTGTGTTTCTTCGTCAATAAGAAGGTCCAAGGGATACAGTAAACCTGGAGTAAAGCATCGGAATCTATAACTAGTGTCACTGGAATGGTTCAAAACACAGACAGTAAGAAGAGTCAGTCTTCTTGTTCTTAAGTCGGCATTGTGTCTTTTGTAATTAATTCCGATGCAATTTCTGTGTTTCATCGTCAATAAGAAGGTCCGAGGGATTCAGTGAACCTGAATGGAAGCATCGGAATCTATAACTAGTGTCACTGGAATGGTTCAAAACAAAGACAGTATGAAGAGTAAGTCTTCTTGTACTTAAGTTGGCATTGTGCTTTTTGTATTTAAGTCCGATGCAATTTCTGTGTTTCATCGTCAATAAGACGGTCCGAGGGATACAGTAAACCTGAAGTGAAGCATCGGAATCTAAAACTAGTGTCACAGGATTGATTCAAAACATAGACAGTCAGAAGAGTCAGTCTTCTTGCACTTAAGTCGGCATTGTTCCTTTTCTATTTAATTCCGATGCAATTTCTGTGTTTCATCATCAATAAGAAGGTCGGAGGAATACAGTAAATTTGAAGTGAAGCATCGAAATCTATAACTAGTGTCACAGGAATGGTTGAATGCATAGGCAGTAAGAAGAGTCAGTCTTCTTGTCCTTAAGTCGGCATTGTGCCTTTTCTATTTAATTCAGATGCAATTTCGGTGTATCATCGTCAATAAGAAGATCCAAGGGATACAGTAAACCTGGCGTGAAGCATCGGAATCTCTAACTAGTGTCACAGGAATGGTACAAAACATAGACAGTAAGAAGAGTCAGTCTTCATGTACCTAAGACGGCATTGTGCCTTTTCAATTTAATTCCGATGCAATTTCTGTGTTTCACCGTCGATAAGGTCAGAGGGATACAGTATACCTGATGTGAAGCATCGGAATCTATATCTAGTGTCACAGGAATGGTTCAAAACATAGACAGTAGGAAGAGTCAGTCCTCTTGTACTTAAGTCGGCATTGTGCCTTTTGTATTGAATTCCGATGCAATTTCTGTGCTTCATCGTCAATAAGAAGGTCAGAGGGATACAGTAAACCTGAAGTGAAGCATCGGAATCCAAAATTAGTGTCACAGGAATGGTTCAAATTATAGACAGTAGGAAGTGTCCGTCAACTTGTAATTCAGTCGGCATTGTGCATTTTGTATTTAATTTCGATGCAATTTCGGTGTTTCATCGTCAATAAGAAGGTCCAAGGGATACATTTAACCTGAAGTGAAGCACCGGAATCTATAACTAGTGTCACAGGAATGGTTCAAAACATAGTCAGTAAGTAGCGTCAGTCTTCTAGTACTTAAGTCGGCATGGTGCCATTTCTATTTAATTCCGATGCAATTTCTGTGTTTCATCGTCAATAAGAAGGTCCAAGGGAAACACTAAACCTGGAGTGAAGCATTGGAAACTATAACTAGTGTTACAGGAATTGTTCAAACATAGACAGTAATAAGAGTCAGTCTTCTTGCACTTAAGTCGGCATTGTGCATTTTCTATTTATTTCCGATGCAATTTCTGTGTTTCATCGTCAATAAGAAGGTCAGAGGGATACAGTAAACCTTAAGTGAAGCATCGGAATCTCTAACTAGTGTCACAGGAATGGTACAAAACATAGACAGTAAGAAGAGTCAGTCTTCATGTACCTAAGACGGCATTGTGCCTTTTCTATTTAATTCCGATGCAATTTTTGTGTTTCATCGTCAATAAGAAGGTCCAAGGGATACAGTAAACCTGAAGTGAAGCATCGGAATCTATAACTAGTGTCACAGGAATGGTTCAAAACATAGTAAGTAAGAAGAGTCAGTCTTCATGTACTTAAGTCGGCATTGTGCCATTTGTATTAATTCCGATGGAATTTCTGTGTTTCATGTTCAATAAGAAGGTCCAAGGGATACAGTAAACCTGAAGTGAAGCATCGGAATCTATAACTAGTGTCACAGGAATGGTTCAAAACATAGTAAGTAAGAAGAGTCAGTCTTCTTGTACTTAAGTCGGCATTGTGCCTTTTCTATTTAATTCCGATGCAATTTCAGTGTTTCATCGTCAATTAGAAGGTCCAAGGGATTCAGTAAACCTGAGGTGAAGCATCGGAATCTATAACTAGTGTCACTGGAGTGGTTCAAAACAAAGACAGTATGAAGAGTCAGTCTTCTTGTACGTAAGTCGGCATTGTGCTTTTTGTATTTAAGTCCGATGCAATTTCTGTGTTTCATCGTCAATAAGAAGGTCAGAGGGATACAGTAAACCTGAAGTGAAGCATCGGAATCTAAAACTAGTGTCACAGGAATGGTTCAAAACATAGACAGTAAGAAGAGTCAGTCTTCTTGCACTTAAGTCGGCATTGTGCATTTTGTATTTAATTCCGATGCAATTTCTGTGTTTCATCGTCAATAAGAAGGTCAGAGGGATACAGTAAACCTGAAGTGAAGCATCGGAATCTATAACTAGTGTCACAGGAATGGTTGAAAGCATAGGCAGTAAGAACAGTCAGTCTTGTTGTCCTTAAGTCGGCATTGTGCCTTTTGTATTTCATTCCGATGCAATTTCTGTGTTGCATCGTCAATAAGAAGGTTCAAGGGATACAGTAAACCTGGAGTGAAGCATCATAATCTATAACTAGTGTCACAGGAATAGTTCAAAACATAGACAGTAAGAAGAGTCAGCCTTCTTGTACTTGAGTCGGCATTGTGTCTTTTGTATTTAATTCCGATGCTATTTCTGTGTTTCATCGTCAATAAGAAGGTCCAAGAGATACAGTAAACCTGAAGTGAAGCATCGGAATCTATAACTAGTGTCACAGGAATGGTTAGAAACATAGTCAGTAAGAAGAGTCAGTCTTCATGTACTTAAGTCGGCATTGTGCCTTTTGTAATTTATTCCGATGCAATTTCATTATTTCATTGTCAATAAGAAGTTCCAACGGAAACAGTAAACCTGATGTGAAGCATCGGAATCTATAACTAGTGACAATGGAATGGTTCAAACATAGACAGTAGGAAGAGTCAGTCTTCTAGTACTTATGTCGGCATTGTGCCTTTTGTATTTAATTCCGATGCAATTTCTGTGTTTCTTCGTCAATAAGAGGGTCAGAGGGAACAGTGACCCTGAAGTGAAGCATCGGAATCTGTAAGTAGTGTCACAGAAATGGTTCAGTACATAGACAGTAAGAAGAGTCAGTCTTCTTGTACTTAAGTCGGCATTGTGAATTTTGTATTTAATTCCGATGCAATTTCTGTGTTTCATCGACAATAAGAAGGTCAGAGGGATACAGTAAACCTGAAGTGAAGCATCGGAATCTATAACTTGTGTCACGGGAATTTTTCAAAATATAGACAGTAAGAAGAGTCAGTCTTCTTGTACTTGAGTCGGCATTGTGCCTTTTGTATTATATTCCGATGCAATTTCTGTGTTTCATCGACAATAAGAAGGTCCAAGGGATACAGTAAACCTGAGGTGAAGCATCGGAATCTATAAGTAGTGTCACAGGAATGGTTCAAAACATAGGCAATAACAAGAGTCAGCCTTCTTGTACTTAAGTCGGCTTTGTGCCTTTTGTATTTAATTCCGATGCTATTTCTGTGCTTCATCGTCAATAAGAAGGTCCAACGGATACAGTAAACCTGAAGTGAAGCATCGGAATCTATAACTAGTGTCACAGGAATGGTACAAATCTTAGATAGTGGGAAGAGATAGTCTTCTAGTACTTAAGTCGGCATTGTGCCTTTTCCATTTAATTCCGACGCTTTTTCTGTGTTTCGTCGTCAATAAGAAGGTCCAAGCGATACAGTAAACCTGAAGTGAAGCATCGGAATCAATAACTAGTGTCACAGGAATGGTTCAAAACATAGACTGTATGAAGAGTCGGTCTTCTTGTACTTAAGTCGGCATTGTTCCTTTTGTATTAAATTCCGTTGCAATATCTGTGTTTCATCGTCAATAAGAATGTCGAAGGCATACAGTAAAAATGAACTGAAGCATCGGAATCCATAGCTAGTGTCACAGGAATGGTTCACAGCATAGACAGTAAGAAGAGTCAGTCTTCTTGTACTTAAGTCGGCATTGTGCCTTTTGTATTTAATTCCGATGCAATTTTATTATATCATCGTCAATAAGAAGTTCCAAGGGAAACAGTAAACCTGAAGCGAAGCATCGGAATCTATAACTAGTGTCACAGGAATGATTCAAAACATAGAGAGATGGAAGAGTCAGTCTTCTTGTACTTAAGTCGGCATTGTGCCGTTTGTATTCGATTCCGATGTCATTTCTGTGTTTCATCGTCAATAAGAAGGTCAGAGGGATACAGTAAACCTGAAGTGAAGCATCGGAAGCTATAACTAGTGTCAGAAGAATGGTTCAAAGCATAGACAGTAGGAAGTGCCAGTTTTCTTGTACTAAATTCGGCATTGTGCCTTTTGTACTTAATTCCGAAGCAATTTCTGTGTTTCATCGTCAACATAAAGTTCCAACGGATACACTAAACCTGAAGTGAAGCATTGCAATCCATAACTAGTGTCACAGGAATGGTTCAAAACATAGTCAGTGGGAAGACTGAGTCTTCTTGTACTTAAGTCGGCATTGTGCCTATTGTATTTAATTCCGATGCAATTTCTGTGTTTCTTCGTCAATAAGAAGGTCCAAGGGATACAGTAAACCTGGAGTAAAGCATCGCAATCTATAACTAGTGTCACTGGAATGGTTCAAAACACAGACAGTAAGAAGAGTCAGTCTTCTTGTCCTTAAGTCGGCATTGTGTCTTTTGTAATTAATTCCGATGCAATTTCTGTGTTTCATCGTAAATAAGAAGGTCCGAGGGATTCAGTAAACCTGAATTGAAGCATCGGAATCTATAACTAGTGTCACTGGAATGGTTCAAAACAAAGACAGTATGAAGAGTAAGTCTTCTTGTACTTAAGTTGGCATTGTGCTTTTTGTATTTAAGTCCGATGCAATTTCTGTGTTTCATCGTCAATAAGACGGTCAGAAGGATACAGTAAACCTGAAGTGAAGCATCGGAATCTAACACTAGTGTCACAGGATTGGTTCAAAACATAGACAGTAAGAAGAGTCAGTCTTCTTGCACTTAAGTCGGCATTGTTCCTTTTCTATTTAATTCCGATGCAATTTCTGTGTTTCATCATCAATAAGAAGGTCGGAGGAATACAGTAAACCTGAAGTGAAGCATCGAAATCTATAACTAGTGTCACAGGAATGGTTGAATGCATAGGCAGTAAGAAGAGTCAGTCTTCTTGTCCTTAAGTCGGCATTGTGCCTTTTATATTTAATTCAGATGCAATTTCGGTGTATCATCGTCAATAAGAAGGTCCAAGGGATACAGTAAACCTGGCGTGAAGCATCGGAATCTCTAACTAGTGTCACAGGAATGGTACAAAACATAGACAGTAAGAAGAGTCAGTCTTCATGTACCTAAGACGGCATTGTGCCCTTTCAATTTAATTCCGATGCAATTTCTGTGTTTCACCGTCGATAAGGTCAGAGGGATACAGTAAACCTGATGTGAAGCATCGGAATCTATATCTAGTGTCACAGGAATCGTTCAAAACATAGACAGTAGGAAGAGTCAGTCCTCTTGTACTTAAGTCGGCATTGTGCCTTTTGTATTGAATTCCGATGCAATTTCTGTGTTTCATCGTCAATAAGAAGGTCAGAGGGACACAGTAAACCTGAAGTGAAGCATCGGAATCCAAAATTAGTGTCACAGGAATGGTTCAAAACATAGACAGTAGGAAGAGTCCGTCAACTTGTAATTCAGTCGGCATTGTGCATTTTGTATTTAATTTCGATGCAATTTCGGTGTTTCATCGTCAATAGGAAGGTCCAAGGGATACATTTAACCTGAACTGAAGCACCGGAATCTATAACTAGTGTCACAGGAATGGTTCAAAACATAGTCAGTAAGTAGAGTCAGTCTTCTAGTGCTTAAGTCGGCATGGTGACATTTCTATTTAATTCCGATGCAATTTCTGTGTTTCATCGTCAATAAGAAGGTCCAAGGGAAACACTAAACCTGGAGTGAAGCATTGGAAACTACAACTAGTGTTACAGGAATTGTTCAAACATAGACAGTAATAAGAGTCAGTCTTCATGTACCTAAGACGGCATTGTGCCTTTTCTATTTAATTCCGATGCAATTTTTGTGTTTCATCGTCAATAAGAAGGTCCAAGGGATACAGTAAACCTGAAGTGAAGCATCGGAATCTATAACTAGTGTAACAGGAATGGTTCAAAACATAGTAAGTAAGAAGAGTCAGTCTTCATGTACTTAAGTCGGCATTGTGCCATTTGTATTAATTCCGATGCAATTTCTGTGTTTCATGTTCAATAAGAAGGTCCAAGGGATACAGTAAACCTGGAGTGAAGCATCGGAATCAGTAACTAGTGTCACAGGAATGGTTCAAACCATAGACAGTAGGAAGAGTCAGTCATCTTGTACTTAAGTCGGCATTGTGCCTTCTGTATTTAATTCCGAGGCAATTTCTGTGTTTCATCGTCAATAAGAAGGTGCAAGGGATAAAGTAAGCCTGAAGTGAAGCATAGGAATCTATAGCTAGTGTCACAGGAATGGTTCAAAACATAGACAGTAATAAGGGTCAGTCTTCTTATACTTAAGTCGCCATTGTGCCTTTTCTAATTAATTTCGATGCAATTTCTGTGTTTCATTGTCAATAAGAATGTCAGAGGGATACAGTAACCCTGAAGTGAAGCATCGGAATTTATAACTAGTGTCACAGAAATGGTTCAATATATAGACAGTATGATGAGTCAGTCTTCTTGTACTTAAGTCGGCATTGTGCATTTTGTATTTAATTCCGATGCAATTTCTGAGTTTCATCGTCAATAAGAACGTCAGAGGGATACAGTAAACCTGAAGTGAAGCATCAGAATCTATAACTAGTGTCACAGGAATGGTTCAAAACATAGACAGTAAGAAGAGTCAGTCTTCCTGTACTTAAGTCGGCATTGTGCCTTTTCTATTTAAATCCGATGAAATTTCTGTGTTTCATCGTCAATAAGAAGGTCAGAGAGATACAGTAAATCTGAAGTGAAGCATCGGAATCTATAACTAGTGTCACAGAAATGGTTCAAAACATAGTCAGTAAGAAGAGTCAGTCTTTTTGTACTTAAGTCGGCACTGTTCCTTTTCTATTTATTTCCGATGTAATTTCTGTGTTTCATCGTCAATAAGAAGGTCCAAATGATACAGTAAACCTGAAGTGAAACATCGGAATCTATAACTAGTGTCACAGGAACGGTTCAAAACATAGTCAGTAAGATGAGTCAGTCTTCATGTACTTACATCGGCATTGTAAGACAGTAGGAAGAGTCAGTCTTCTTGTACTTAAGTCGGCATTGGGCCGTTTGTATTTAATTCCGATGCGATTTCTGTGTTTCATCGTCAATAAGAATGTCAAAGGGATACTGTAAACCTGAAGTGAAGCATCGGAATCTAAAACTAGTGTCACAGGAATGGTTCAAAACATAGTCAGTAACAAGAGTCAGTCGTCTTGTAACTAAGTCGGCATTGTGCCTTTTCAATTTAATTCCGATGCAATATCTGTGTTTAATCGTCAATAAGAAGGTCCAAGGGATACAGTAAACCTGGTGTGAAGCATCGAAATCTATAACTAGTGTCACAGGAATGGTTCACAGCATAGACAGTATGAAGAGTCAGTCTTCTTGTACTTAAGTCGGCATTGGGCCGTTTGTATTTAATTCCGATGCAATGTCTGTGATTCATCGTTAATAAGAAGGTCCAAGGGATTCAGTAAACCTGAAGTGAAGCATTGGAATCTATAACTAGTGTCGCAGGAATGGTTCAAAATATAGACAGTAGGAAGAAACAGTCTTCTTGTACTTAAGTCGGCATTGTGCCGTTTGTATTTAATTCCGATGCATTTTCTGTGTTTCATCGTCAATAAGAATGTCAGAGGGATACAGTAAACCTGAAGTGAGGCATCGGAATCTAAAACTAGTCTCACAGGAATGGTTCAAAACATAGTCAGTAAGAAGAGTCAGTCTTCATGTACTTAAGTCGGCATTGTGCCTTTTGTATTTAATTCCGATGCAATTTCATTATATCATCGTCAATAAGAAGTTCCAAGGGAAACAGTAAACCTGAAGTGAAGCATCGGAATCTATAACTAGTGTCACAGGAATGGTTCAAAACATAGAGAGAAGGAAGAGTCAGTCTTCTTGTACTTAAGTCGGCATTGTGCCGTTTGTATTCGATTCCGATGTCATTTCTGAGTTTCATCGTCAATAAGAAGGCCAGAGGGATACAGTAAACCTGAAGTAAAGCATCGGAAGCTATAACTAGTGTCAGAAGAATGGTTTCGAAACATAGACAGTAGGAAGTGTTAGTTTTCTTGTACTAAATTCGGCATTGTGCCTTTTGTATATAATTCCGAAGCAATTTCTGTGTTTCATCGTCAACATGAAGGTCCAAGGGATACACTAAACCTGAAGTGAAGCATCGGAATCCATAACTAGTGTCACAGGAATGGTTCAAAACATAGTCAGTGGGAAGAGTGAGTCTTCTTGTACTGAAGTCGGCATTGTGCCTATTCTATTTAATTCCGATGCAATTTCTGTGTTTTTTCGTCAATAAGAAGGTCCAAGGGATACAGTAAACCTGAAGTGAAGCATCGGAATCAATAACTAGTGTGACAGGAATAGTTCGAAACATAGACAGTAACAATAGTCAGTCTTCTTGTACTTGAGTCTGGCATTGTGCCTTTTGTATTTAATTCCGATGCAATTTCTGTGTTTCATCGTCAATAAGAAGGTCAGAGGGAACAGTGACCCCGAAGTGAAGCATCGGAATCTGTAACTAGTGTCACAGGAATTTTTCAATATATAGACAGTAAGAAGAGTCAGTCTTCTTGTACTTGAGTCGGCATTGTGCCTTTTGTATTTAATTCCGATGCAATTTCTGTGTTTCATCGACATTAAGAAGGTCCAAGGGATACAGTAAACCTCAAGTCAAGCATCGTAATCTATAACTAGTGTCACACGAATGGTTCAAAACATAGGCAGTAACAAGAGTCAGGCTTCTTGTCCTTAAGTCGGCATTGTGCCTATTCTATTTAATTCCGATGCAATTTCGGTGTATCATCGTCAATAAGAAGGTCCAAGGGATACAGTAAACCTGGCGTGAAGCATCGGAATCTATAACTAGTGTCACAGGAATGGTTCGAAACATAGTCAGCATAAGGGTCAGTCTTCATGTACTTAAGTCGGCATTGTGCCTTTTGTAATTAATTCCGATGCAATTTCATTATTTCATTTACAAAAAGGAGGTCCAAGGGATACAGTAAACCTGGAGTGACGCATCTTAATTTATAACTAGTGTCACAGGAATGGTTCAAAACATAGACAGTAAGAAGAGTCAGCCTTCTTGTACTTAAGTCGGCATTGTGCCTTTTGTATTTAATTCCGATGCAATTTCTGTGTTTCACCGTCGATAAGGTCAGAGGGATACAGTAAACCTGATGTGAAGCATCGGAATCTGTATCTAGTGTCACAGGAATGGTTCAAAACATAGACAGTAGGAAGAGTCAGTCGTCTTGTACTTAAGTCGGCATTGTGCCTTTTGTATTGAATTCCGATGCAATTTCTGTGTTTCATCGTCAATAAGAAGGTCAGAGGGATACAGTAAACCTGAAGTGAAGCATCGGAATCCAAAATTAGTGTCACAGGAATGGTTCAAAACATAGACAGTAGGAAGAGTCAGTCAACTTGTAATTCAGTCGGCATTGTGCATTTTGTATTTAATTTCGATGCAATTTCGGTGTTTCATCGTCAATAAGAAGGTCCAAGGGATACATTTAACCTGAAGTGAAGCACCGGAATCTATAACTAGTGTCACAGGAATGGTTCAAAGCATAGTCAGTAAGAAGAGTCAGTCTTCTAGTACTTAAGTCGGCATGGTGCCATTTCTATTTAATTCCGATGCAATTTCTGTGTTTCATCGTCAATAAGAAGGTCCAAGGGAAACACTAAACCTGGAGTGAAACATTGGAAACTATAACTAGTGTCACAGGAATTGTTCAAACATAGACAGTAATAAGAGTCAGTCTTCTTGCACTTAAGTCGGCATTTTCATTTTGTATTTATTTCCGATGCAATTTCTGTGTTTCATCGTCCATAAGAAGGTCAGAGGGATACAGTAAACTTCAAGTGAAGCATCGGAATCTCTAACTAGTGTCACAGGAATGGTTCAAAACATAGTCGGTAAGAAAAGTCAGTCTTCTTGTCCTTACATCGGCATTGTGTCTTTTGTATTTAATTCCGACGCAATTTCTGTGTTTCAACGTCAATAAGAAGGTCCAAGGGGTACAGTAATCTTGGAGTGTAGCATCGGAATCTATAACCAGTGTCACAGGAATGGTACAAAACATAGACAGTAAGAAGAGTCAGTCTTCATGTACCTAAGTCGGCATTGTGCCTTTTATATTTAATTCCGATGCAATTTTTGTGTTTCATCGTCAATAAGAAGGTCCAAGGGATACAGTAAACCTGAAGTGAAGCATCGGAATCTATAACTAGTGTAACAAGAATTGTTCAAAACATAGTAAGTAAGAAGAGTCAGTCTCCATGTACTTAAGTCGGCATTGTGCCTTTTGTATTAATCCCGATGCAATTTCTGTGTTTCATCTTCAATAAGATGGTCCAAGGGATACAGTAAACCTGAAGTGAAGCATCGGAATCTAAAACTAGTGTCACAGGAATGGTTCAAAACATAGTAAGTAAGAAGAGTCAGTCTTCTTGTACTTAAGTCGGCATTGTGCCTTTTCTATTTAATTCCGATGCAATTTCAGTGTTTCATCGTCAATAAGAAGGTCCAAGGGATACAGTAAACCTGGAGTGCAGCATCGGAATCAATAACTAGTGTAACATGAATTGTTCAAATCATAGTAATTAAGAAGAGTCAGTCTTCATGTACTTAAGTCGGCATTGTGCCTTTTGTATTAATCCCGATGCAATTTCTGTGTTTCATCTTCAATGAGAAGGTCCAAGGAATACAGTAAACCTGAAGTGAAGCATCGGAATCTATAACTAGTGTCACAGGAATGGTTCAAAACATAGACAGTAAGAAGGGTCAGTCTTCTTATACTTAAGTCGCCATTGTGCCTTTTCTAATTAATTTCGATGCAATTTCTGTGTTTCATCGTCAATAAGAATGTCAGAGGGATACAGTAACCCTGAAGTGAAGCATCTGAATTTATATCTAGTGTCACAGAAATGGTTCAATATATAGACAGTATGACGAGTCAGTCTTCTTGTACTTAAGTCGGCATTGTGCATTTTGTATTTAATTCCGATGCAATTTCTGAGATTCATCGTCAATAAGAAGGTCAGAGGGATACAGTAAACCTGAAGTGAAGCATCGGAATCTATAACTAGTGTCACAGGAATGGTTCAAAACATAGACAGTAAGAATAGTCAGTCTTCCTGTACTTAAGTCGGTATTGTGCCTTTATTTAAATCCGATGAAATTTCTGTGTTTCATCGGCAATAAGAAGGTCAGAGGGATACAGTAAATCTGAAGTGAAGCATCGGAATCTATAACTAGTGTCACAGAAATGGTTCAAAACATAGTCAGTAAGAAGAGTCAGTCTTTTTGTACTTAAGTCGGCACTGTTCCTTTTCTATTTATTTCCGATGTAATTTCTGTGTTTCATCGTCAATAAGAAGGACCAGATAATACAGTAAACCTGAAGTGAAACATCGAAATCTATAACTAGTGTCACAGGAATGGTTCAAAACATAGACAGTAAGAAGAGTCAGTTTTCTTGTACTTAAGTCGGTATTGCGCCTTTTGTATTTAATTCCGATGCAATTTCTGTGTTTCATCGTCAATAAGGTCAGAGGGACACAGTAAACCTGAAGTAAAGCATAGGAATCTATAACTAGTGTCACAGGAATGGTTCAAAACAAAGACAGAAGGAAGAGTCAATCTTCTTGTACTTACGTCGGCATTGCGCCTTTTGTATGTAATTCCTATGCAATTTCTGTGTTTCATCGTCAATAAGAAGGTCAGAGGGATACAGTAAACCTGAAGTGAAGCATCGGAATCCAAAATTAGTGTCACAGGAATGGTTCAAAACATAGACAGTAGGAAGAGTCAGTCTTCTTGTACTTAAGTCGGCATTGTGCTATTTGTATTTAATTCCGATGCAATTTCGGTGTTTCATCGTCAATAAGTAGGTCCAAGGGATACATTAAACCTGAAGTGAGGCATCGGAATCTATAACTAGTGTCACAGGAATGGTTCTAAACATAGTCAGTAAGACGAGTCAGTCTTCTTGTACTTAAGTCGGCATTGTGCCTTTTCTATTTAATTCCGATGCAATTTCTGTGTTTCATCGTCAATAAGAAGGTCCAAGGGATACAGTAAACCTGAAGCGAAGCGTCGGAATCTATAACTAGTGTCACAGGAATGGTTCAAAACAAAGACAGAAGGAAGAGTCAATCTTCTTGTACTTAAGTCGGCATTGTGCCTTTTGTATTTAATTCCTATGCAATTTCTGTGTTTCATCGTCAATAAGAAGGTCAGAGGGATACAGTAAACCTGAAGTGAAGCATCGGAATCCAAATTTAGTGTCACAGGAATGGTTCAAACCATAGACAGTAGGAAGAGTCAGTCATCTTGTACTTCAGTCGGCATTGTGCCTTCTGTAATTAATTCCGAGGCAATTTCTGTGTTTCATCGTCAATAAGAAGGTGCAAGGGGTACAGTAAGACTGAAGTGAAGCATCGGAATCTATAGCTAGTGTCACAGGAATGGTTCAAAACATAGACAGTATGAAGAGTCAGTCATCTTGTACTTAAGTCGGCATTGTCATTTTGTATTTAATTCCGATGCAATTTCTGAGTTTCATCGTCAATAAGAAGGTCAGAGGGATACAGTAAACCTGAAGTGAAGCATCGGAATCTATAACTCGTGTCACAGGAATGGTTCAAAACATAGACAGTAAGAAGAGTCAGTCTTCCTGTACTTAAGTCGGCATTGTGCGTTTTCTATTTAAATCCGATGAAATTTCTGTGTTCCATCGTCAATACGAAGGTCAGAGGCATACAGTATATCTGAAGTGAAGCATCGGAATCTATAACTAGTGTCACAGAAATGGTTCAAAACATAGTCAGTAAGAAGAGTCAGTCTTTTTGTACTTAAGTCGGTACTGTTCCTTTTCTATTTTTTTCCGATATAATTTCTGTGTTTCATCGTCAATAAGAAGGTCCAAATGATACAGTAAACCTGAAGTGAAGCACCGGAATCTATAACTAGTGTCACAGGAATGGTTCAAAACATAGACAGTAAGAAGAGTCAGTCTTCTTGTACTTAAGTCGGCATTGTGTCTTCTGTATTTAATTCCGAGGCAATTTCTGTGTTTCATCGTCAATAAGAAGGTGCAATGGATACAGAAAACCTGAAGTGAAGCATCGGAATCTATAGCTAGTGTCACAGGAATGGTTCAATATATGGATAGTATGAAGAGTCAGTCTTCTTGTACCTAAGTCGGCATTGTGCATTTTGTATTTAATTCCGATGCAATTTCTGAGTTTCATCGTCAATAAGAAGGTCAGGGGGATACAGTAAACCTGAAGTGAAGCATCGGAATCTATAACTAGTGTCACAGGAATGGTGCTAAACATTGTCAGTAAGACGAGTCAGTCTTCTTGTACTTAAGTCGGCATTGTGCCTTTACTATTTAATTCCGATGCAATTTCTGTGTTTCATCGTCAATAAGAAGGTCCAAGGGATACAGTAAACCAGAAGTAAAGCGTCGGAATCTATAACTAATGTCACTGGAATGGTTCAAAACATAGACAGTAAGAAGAGTCAGTCTTCTTGTACTTAAGTCGGTATTGTACCTGATGTATTTAATTAAGTTGCAATTTCTGTGTTTCATCGTCAATAAAGTCAGAGGGATACAGTAAACATGAAGTGAAGCATCGGAATCTATAACTAGTGTCACAGGAATGGTTCAAAACATAGACGGTAGGAAGAGTCAGTCTTCTTGTACTTATGTCGGCATTGTGCCTTTTGTATTTAATTCCTATGCAATTTCTGTGTTTCATCGTCAATAGGAAGGTCAGAGGGATACAGTAAACCTGAAGGTAAGCATCGGAATCTATAACTAGTGTCACAGGTGTGGTTCAAAACATAGTCAGTAAGACGAGTCAGTCTTCTCGTACTTAAGTCGGCATTGTGCCTTTTCTATTTAATTCCGATGCAATTTCAGTGTTTCATCGTCAATAAGAAGGTCCAAGGGATACAGTAAACCTGGAGTGAAGCATCGGAATCTATAACTAGTGTCAATGTAATGGTTCAAAACATAGACAGTACGAAGAGTCAGTCTTCTTGTACTTAAGTCGTCATTGCGCCTTTTGTATTTAATTCCGGTGCAATATCTGTGTTTCATCGTCAATAAGAAGGTCAGAGGGATACAGTAAACCTGAAGTAAAGCATCGGAATCTATAACTAGTGTCACAGGAATGGTTCCAAACATAGTCAGTGAGAAGAATCAGTCTTCATGTCCTTAAGTCGGCTTTTGCCTTTTGTATTTAATTCCGGTGCATTTTCTGTGTTTCATCGTCAATATGAAAGTCCAAGGGATACAGTAAACCTGGAGTGAAGCATCGGAATCTATTACTAGTGTCACAGGAATGGTTCAAAACATAGACAGTAAGAAGATACAGTCTTCTTGTACTTAAGTCGGCATTGTGCCTTTTGTATTTAATTCCGATGCAATTTCTGTGTTTCATCATCAATAAGAAGGTCCAAGGGATACAGTAAACCTGAAGTGAAGCATCAGAATCCCTAACTAGTGTCACAGGAATGGTTCAAAACATAGTCAGTAAGAAGAGTCGGTCTTCATGTACATAAGTCGACGTTGGCCTTTTGTACTTAATTCCGGTGCAATTTATGTGTTTCATCGTCAATATGAAGGTCCAAGGGATACAGTAAACCTGAAGTGAAGCATCGGAATCTATAACTAGTGTCACAGGAATGGTTCAAAACATAGTCAGTAAGGAGAGTCAGTATTCTTGTACTTAAGTCTACACTGTGCCTTTTATATTTAATTCCGGTGCAATTTCTGTGTTTCATCGTCAATAAGAAGGTGCAAGGGATACAGCAAAGCTGGAGTGAAGCATCGGAATCTATAACTAGTGTCACAGGAATGGTTCAAACATAGACAGTAAGAAGATACAGTCTTCTTGTACTTATGTCGGCATTGTGGCTTTTGTATTTAATTCCAAAGCAATTTCTGTGTTTCATCGCCAATAAGAAGGTCCAAGGGTTACAGTAAACCTGAAGTGAAGCATCGGAATCTATAAATAGTGTCACAGGAATGGTTCAAAACATAGTCAGTAAGAAGAGTCGGTCTTCATGTACTTAAGTCGGCATTGGCCATTTGTTTTTAATTCCGGTTCAATTTCTGTGTTTCATCGTCAATAAGAAGGTCAGAGGGATACAGTAAACCTGAAGTGAAGCATCCGGATCTATAACTAGTTTCACAGGAATGGTTCAAAACATAGTCAGTAAGAGGAGTCAGTTTTCTTGTCCTTAAGTCGGATTTGTGCTTTTTGTATTTAATTCCGATGCAGTTTCTGTGTTTCATCGTCAGTAAGAAGTTCCAAGGGATACAGTAAACCTGGAATGAAGCATCGGAACCTATAACTAGTGTCACACGAATGGTTCAAAACATAGACAGTAAGAAGATAAAGTCTTCTTGTACTTAAGTCGGCATTGTGACTTTTGTATTTAATTCCGATGCAATTTCGGTGTTTCATCGTCAATAAGAAGGTCCAAGGGATACAGTAAACCTGAAGTGTAGCATCGGAATCTATAACTAGTGTCACAGGAATGGTTCAAAGCATAAACAGTAAGAAGAGTCAGTCCTCTTGTACTTAAGTCGGCATTGTGCCTTTTGTATTTATTTCCGATGTAATTCCTGTGTTTCATCGTCAATAAGAAGGTCAGACGGATACAGTAACCCTGAAGTGAAGCATCGGAATCTATAACTAGTGTCACAGAAATGGTTCAAAGCATAGTCAGTAAGAAGAGTCAGTCTTCTTGTACTTAAGTCGGCATTGTGCCTTTTCTATTTAATTCCGATGCAATTTCTGTGTCTCATCTTCAATAAGTAGGTCAGAGCGATACAGTAAACCTGAAGTGAAGCATCAGAATCTATAACAAGTGTCACAGGAATGGTTCTAAATATAGTCAGAAAGTAGAGTCAGTCTTCTTGTCCTTAAGTCTTCATTGTGCCTTTTGTATTTAATTCCGATGCAATTTCTGTGTTTCATCGTCAATAAGAAGGTCCAAAGGATACTGTAAACCTAGAGTGTAGCATCGGAATCAATAACTAGTGTCACAGGAATGGTTCAAAACATAGTCAGGAAGAAGAGTGAGTCTTCTTGTACTTAAGTCGGCATTGTGCCTTTTCTATTTTATTCCGATGCAATTTCAGTGTTTCATCGTAAATAAGAAGGTCCAAGGGATACAGTAAACCTGGAGTGACGCATCGGAATCTATAACTAGTGTCAATGGAATGGTTCAAAACATAGACAGTAAGAAGAGTCAGTCTTCTTGTACTTAAGTCGGCATTGTGGTTTTTGGATTTAATTCCGGTGCAATTTCTGTGTTCATCGTCAATAAGAAGATCAGAGGGATACAAAAAACCTGAAGTGAAGCATCGGAATCTATAACTAGTGTCACAGGAATGGTTCAAAACACAGTCAGTAAGAAGAATCAGTCTTCTTGTCCATAAGGCGGCCTTGTGCCTTTTGTATTTAATCCCGATGCAATTTCTGTGTTTCATCGTCAATAAGAAGGTCCAAGGGATGCAGTAAACCTGAAGTGAAGCATCGGAATCTATAACTAGTGTCACAGGAATGGTTCTAAACATAGTCAGTAAGACGAGTCAGTCTTCTTGTACTTAAGTCGGCATTGTGATTTTTCTATTTAATTCCGATGCAATTTCTGTGTTTCATCGTCAATAAGAAGGTCCAAGGGATACAGTAAACCTGAAGTGAAGCATCGGAATCTATAACTAGTGTCACAGGAATGGTTCAAAACATAGTCAGTAAGGAGAGTCAGTATTCTTGTACTTAAGTCTACACTGTGCCTTTTGTATTTAATTCCGGTGCAATTTCTGTGTTTCATCGTCAATAAGAGGGTCAGAGGGATACAGTAAACCTGAAGTGTAGCATCGGAATCTATAACTAGTGTCACAGGAATGGTTCTAAACATAGTCAGTAAGAAGAGTCGGTCTTCATGTACTTAAGTCGGCATTGGCCATTTGTATTTAATTCCGGTGCAATTTCTGTGTTTCATCGTCAATAAGAAGGTCAGAGGGATACAGTAAACCTGAAGTGAAGCATCCGAATCTATAACTAGTTTCACAGGAATGGTTCAAAACATAGTCAGTAAGAGGAGTCAGTTTTCTTGTCCTTAAGTCGGCTTTGTGCTTTTTGTATTTAATTCCGATGCAATTTCTGTGTTTCATCGTCAATAAGAAGGTCAGAGGGATACAGTAAACCTGAAGTGAAGCATCGGAATCCAAAATTAGTGTCACAGGAATGGTTCAAAACATAGACAGTAGGAAGAGTCAGTCCTCTTGTACTTAAGTCGGCATTGTGCCTTTTGTATTTAATTCCGATGCAATTTCAGTGTTTCATCGTCAATAAGTAGGTCCAAGGGATACATTAAACCTAAAGTGAAGCATCGGAATCTATAACTAGTGTCACAGGAATGGTTCAAAACATAGTCAGTAAGACGAGTAAGTCTTCTTGTACTTAAGACAGCATTGTGCCTTTTCTATTTAATTCCGATGCCATTTCTGTGTTTCATTGTCAATAAGAAGGTCCAAGGGATACAGTAAACCTGAAGTGAAGCATCGGAATCTATAACTAGTGTCACAGGAATAGCTCAAAGCATAGTCAGTAAGAAGAGTCAGTCTTCTTGTACTTAAGTCGGCATTGTGCCTTTTCTATTTTTTTCCGATGCAATTTCAGTGTTTCATCGTCAATAAGAAGGTCCAAGGGATACTGTACACGTGGAGTGAAGCATCGGAATCTATAACTAGAGTCAATGGAATGGTTCAAAACATAGACAGTGAGAAGAGTCAGTCTTCTTGTACTTAAGTCGGCATTGTGCCTTTTGTATTTAATTCCGATGCAATATCTGTGTTTCATCGTCAATAAGAAGGTCCAAGGGATACAATAAATCTGAAGAGAAGCATCGGAATCTATAACTAGTGTCACAGGAATGGTTCAAAACATAGTCAGTAAGAAGAGTCGGTCTCCATGTACTTAAGTCGGCGTTGGCCTTTTGTATTTAATTCCGTCGCAATATCTGTGTTTCATCGTCAATATGAAGGTCCAAGAGATACAGTAGACCTGGAGTGAAGCATCGGAATCTATAACTACTGTCACAGGGATGGTTCAAAACATAGACAGTTAGAAGATAAGGTCTTCTTGTACTTAATTTGGCATTGTGCCTTTTGTATTTAATTCCGATGCAATTACTGTTATTCATCGTCAATAAGAAGGTCCAAGGGATACAGTAAACCTGAAGTGATGCATCGGAATCCCTAACTAGAGTCACAGGAATGGTTCAAAACATAGTCAGTAGGAAGAGTCGGTCTTCATGTACTTAAGTCGGCGTTGGCCTTTTGTATTTAATTCCGGTGCAATAACTGTGTTTCATCGTCAATAAGAAGGTCCAAGGGATACAGTAAACCTGAAGTGAACCATCGGAATCTATAACTAGTGTCACAGGACTGGTTTAAAACATAGTCAGTAAGGAGAGTAAGTCTTCTTGTACTTAAGTCTACATTGTGCCTTTTGTATTTAATTCCGGTGCAATTTCTGTGTTTCATCGTCAATAAGAAGGTCAGAGGGATACAGTAAACATGAAGTGTAGCATCGGAATCTATAACTAGTGTCACAGGAATGGATCAAAACATAGTCAGTAAGAAGAGTCAGTCTTCTTGTACTTAAGTCGGCATTGTGGCTTTTGTATTTATTTCCGATGCAATATCTGTGTTTCATCGTCAATAAGAAGGTCCAAGGGATACAGTAAACCTAAAGTGAAGCATCGAAATCTATAACTAGTGTCACAGGAATGGTTCAAAACATAGTCAGTAAGAAGAGACGGTCTTCATGTTCTTAAGTCATCATTGGCCTTTTGTATTTAATTCCGGTGCAATTTCTGTGTTTCATCGTCAATAAGAAGGTCAGCTGGATACAGTAAACCTGAAGTGAAGCATCCGAACCTGTAACTAGTTTCACAGGAATGGTTCAAAACATAGTCAGTAAGAGGAGTCAGTTTTCTTGTCCTTAAGTCGGCATTGTGCTTTTTGAATTTAATTCCGATGCAATTTCTGTGTTTCATCGTCAATATGAAGTTCCAAGGGATACAGTAAACCTGGAATGAAGCATCGGAATCTATAACTTGTGTCACAGGAATGGTTCAAAACATAGACAGTAAGAAGATACAGTCTTCTTGTACTTAAGTCTTCATTGTGCCTTTTGTATTTAATTCCGAAGCAATTTCTGTGTTTCATCGTCAATAGGAATGTCCAAAGGATACTATAAACCTAGAGTGTAGCATCGGAATCTATAACTAGTGTCACAGGAATGCTTCAAAGCATAGTCAGTAAGAAGAGTGAGTCTTCTTGTACTTAAGTCGGCAATGTGCCTTTTCTATTTCATTCCGATGCAATTTCAGTGTTTCATCGTCAATAAGTAGGTCCAAGGGATACATTAAACCTAAAGTGAAGCATCGGAATCTATAACTAGTGTCACAGGAATGGTTCTAAACATAGTTAGTAAGACGAGTCAGTCTTCTTGTACTTAAGTCGGCATTGTGATTTTTCTATTTAATTCCGATGCAATTTCTGTGTTTCATCGTCAATAAGAAGGTCCAAGGGATACAGTAAACCTGAAGTGAAGCATCGGAATCTATAACTAGTGTCACAGGAAAGGTTCAAAACATTGTCAGTAGGAAGAGTCAGTCTCCTTGTACTTAAGTCGGCATTGTGCTATTTGTATTTAATTACGATGCAATTTCGGTGTTTCATCGTTAATACGAAGGTCCAAGGGATACTGTTAACCTGAAGTGAAGCATCGGAATCGATAACTAGTGTCACAGGAATGGTTCAAACATAGACAGTAAGAAGAGTCAGACTTCTTGTACTTATGTCGGTATTGTACCTTATGTATTTAATTCCGATGCAATTTCTGTATTTCATCGTCAATAAAGTCAGAGGGATACAGTAAACCTGAAGTGAAGCATCGGAATCTATAACAAGTGTCACAGGAATGGTTCAAAACGTACATAGTAGGAAGAGTCAGTCTTCTTGTACTTATATCGGCATTGTGCCTTTTGTATTTAATTCCTATGCAATTTCTGTGTTTCATCGTCAATAAGAAGGTCAGAGGGATACAGTAAACCTGAAGTGAAGCATCGGAATCCAAAATTAGTGTCACAGGATTGGTTCAAAACATAGACAGTAGGAAGAGTCAGTCCTCTTGTACTTAAGTCGGCATTGTGCCTTTTGTATTTAAATCCAATGCAATTTCTGTGTTTCATCGTCAATATGAAGGTCCAAGGGATACAGTAAACCTGGAGTGAAGCATTGGAATCTATAACTAGTGTCACAGGAATGGTTCAAAACACAGACAGTAAGAAGATACAGTCTTCTTGTACTTAAGTCGGCATTGTGCCTTTTGTATTTAATTCCGATGCAATTTCTGTGTTTCATCGTCAATACGAAGGTCAGAGGGATACAGTAAACCTGAAGTGAAGCATCGGAATCCAAAATTAGTGTCACAGGAATGGTTCAAAACATAGACAGTAGGAAGAGTCAGTCCTCTTGTACTTAAGTCGGCATTGTGCCTTTTGTATTTAATTCCGATGCAATTTCAGTGTTTCATCGTCAATAAGTAGGTCCAAGGGATACATTAAACCTAAAGTGAAGCATCGGAATCTATAACTAGTGTCACAGGAATGGTTAAAAACATAGTCAGTAAGACGAGTCAGTCTTCTTGTACTTAAGACAGCATTGTGCCTTTTCTATTTAATTCCGATGCAATTTCTGTGTTTCATTGTCAATAAGAAGGTCCAAGGGATACAGTAAACCTGAAGTGAAGCATCGGAATCCATAACTAGTGTCACAGGAATAGCTCAAAACATAGTCAGTAAGAAAAGTCAGTCTTCTTGTACTTAAGTCGGCATTGTGCCTTTTCTATTTTTTTCCGATGCAATTTCAGTGTTTCATCGTCAATAAGAAGGTCCAAGGGATACTGTACACGTGGAGTGAAGCATCGGAATCTATAACTAGAGTCAATGGAGTGGTTCAAAACATAGACAGTGAGAAGAGTCAGTCTTCTTGTACTTAAGTCGGCATTGTGCCTTTTGTATTTAATTCCGATGCAATTTCTGTGTTTCATCGTCAATAAGAAGGTCCAAGGGATACAGTAAATCTGAAGAGAAGCATCGGAATCTATAACTAGTGTCACAGGAATGGTTCAAAACATAGTCAGTAAGAAGAGTCGGTCTCCATGTACTTAAGTCGGTGTTGGCCCTTTGTATTTAATTCCGGTGCAATATCAGTGTTTCATCGTCAATATGAAGGTCCATGGGATACAGTAGACCTGGAGTGAAGCATCGGAATCTATAACTACTGTCACAGGAATGGTTCAAAACATAGACAGTTAGAAGATACGGTCTTCTTGTACTTAATTCGGCATTGTGCCTTTTGTATTTAATTCCGATGCAATTACTGTTGTTCATCGTCAATTAGAAGGTCCAAGGGATACAGTAAACCTGAAGTGATGCATCGGAATCCCTAACTAGAGTCACAGGAATGGTTCAAAACATAGTCAGTAAGAAGAGTCGGTCTTCATGTACTTAAGGCGGCGTTGGCCTTTTGTATTTAATTCCGGTGCAATTACTGTGTTTCATCGTCAATACGAAGGTCCAAGGGATACAGTAAACCTGAAGTGAAGCATCGGAATCTATAACTAGTGTCACAGGACTGGTTTAAAACATAGTCAGTAAGGAGAGTCAGTCTTCTTGTACTTAAGTCTACATTGTGCCTTTTGTATTTTATTCCGGTGCAATTTCTGTGTTTCATCGTCAATAAGAAGGTCAGAGGGATACAGTAAACATGAAGTGTAGCATCGGAATCTATAGCTAGTGTCACAGGAATGGATCAAAACATAGTCAGTAAGAAGAGTCAGTCTTCTTGTACTTAAGTCGACATTGTGGCTTTTGTATTTATTTCCGATGCAATATCTGTGTTTCATCGTCAATAAGAAGGTCCAAGGGATACAGTAAACCTAAAGTGAAGCATCGGAATCTATAACTAGGGTCACAGGAATGGTTCAAAACATAGTCAGTAAGAAGAGTCGGTCTTCATGTTCTTAAGTCGGCATTGGCCTTTTGTATTTAATTCCGGTGCAATTTCTGTGTTTGATCGTCAATAAGAAGGTCAGCTGGATACAGTAAACCTGAAGTGAAGCATCCGAATCTGTAACTAGTTTCACAGGAATGGTTCAAAACATAGTCAGTAAGAGGAGTCAGTTTTCTTGTCCTTAAGTCGGCATTGTGCTTTTTGAATTTAATTCCGATGCAATTGCTGTGTTTCATCGTCAATATGAAGTTCCAAGGGATACAGTAAACCTGGAATGAAGCATCGGAATCTATAACTAGTGTCACAGGAATGGTTCAAAACATAGACAGTAAGAAGATACAGTCTTCTTGTACTTAAGTCGGCATTGTGACTTTTGTATTTAATTCCGATGCAATTTCTGTGTTCCGTCGTCAATAAGAAGGTCCAAGGGAGACAGTAAATCTGAAGTGAAGCATCGGAATCTATAACCAGTGTCACAGGAATGGTTCAAAACATAAACAGTAAGAAGAGTCAGTCTTCATGTACTTAAGTCGGCATTGTGCCCGTTTGTATTTAATTCCGATGCAATTTCTGTGTTTCATCGTCAATAAGAAGGTCAGAGGGATACAGTAACCCTGAAGTGAAGCATCGGAATCTATAACTAGTGTCACAGGAATGGTTCAAAACATTGTCAGTAGGAAGAGTCAGTCTCCTTGTACTTAAGTCGGCATTGTGCTATTTGTATTTAATTACGATGCAATTTCAGTGTTTCATCGTCAATAAGTAGGTCCAAGGGATACATTAAACCCGAAGTGAAGCATCGGAATCTATAACTAGTGTCACAGGAATGGTTCTTAACATAGTCAGTAAGACGAGTCAGTCTTCTTGTACTTAAGTCGGCACTGTGCCTTTTCTATTTAATTCCGATGCAATTTCTGTGTTTCATCGTCAATACGAAGGTCCAAGGGATACAGTTAACCTGAAGTGAAGCATCGGAATCGATAACTAGTGTCGCAGGAATGGTTCAAACATAGACAGTAAGAAGAGTCAGACTTCTCGTACTTATGTCGGTATTGTACCTTATGTATTTAATTCCGATGCAATTTCTGTGTTTCATCGTGAATAAAGTCAGAGGGATACAGTAAACCTGAAGTGAAGCATCGGAATCTATAACAAGTGTCACAGGAATGGTTCAAAACGTACATAGTAGGAAGAGTCAGTCTTCTTGTACTTATATCGGCATTGAGCCTTTTGTATTTAATTCCTATGCAATTTCTGTGTTTCATCGTCAATAAGAAGGTCAGAGGGATACAGTAAACCTGAAGTGAAGCATCGGAATCCAAAATTAGTGTCACAGGAATGGTTCATAACATAGACGGTAGGAAGAGTCAGTCCTCTCGTACTTAAGTCGGCATTGTGCCTTTTGTATTTAATTCCGATGCAATTTCGGTGTTTCATCGTCAATAAGTAGGTCCAAGGGATACATTAAACCTAAAGTGAAGCATCGGAATCTATAACTAGTGTCGCAGGAATGGTTCAAAACATAGTCAGTAAGACGAGTCAGTCTTCTTGTACTTAAGACAGCATTGTGCCTTTTCTATTTAATTCCGATGCAATTTCTGTGTTTCATTGTCAATAAGAAGGTCCAAGGGATACAGTAAACCTGAAGTGAAGCATCGGAATCTATAACTAGTGTCACAGGAATAGCTCAAAACATAGTCAGTAAGAAGAGTCAGTCATCTTGTACATAAGTCGGCATTGTGCCTTTTCTATTTTTTTCCCATGCAATTTCAGTGTTTCATCGTCAATAAGAAGGTCCAAGGGATACTGTACACGTGGAGTGCAGCATCGGAATCTATAACTAGTGTCAATGGAATGGTTCAAAACATAGACAGTGAGAAGAGTCAGTCTTCTTGTACTTAAGTCGTCATTGAGCCTTTTGTATTTAATTCCGGTGCAATTTCCGTGTTTCATCGTCAATAAGAAGGTCAGAGGGATACAGTAAACCTGAAGTAAAGCATCGGAATCTATTACTAGTATCACAGGAATGGTTCTAAACATAGTCAGTGAGAAGAGTCAGTCTTCTTGTCCTTAAGTCGGCATTGTGCCTTTTGTATTTAAATCCAATGCTATTTCTGTGTTTCATCGTCAATATGAAGGTCCAAGGGATACAGTAAACCTGGAGTGAAGCATTGGAATCTACAACTAGTGTCACAGGAATGGTTCAAAACATAGACAGTAAGAAGATACAGTCTTCTTGTACTTAAGTCGGCATTGTGCCTTTTGTATTTAATTCCGATGCAATTTCTGTGTTTCATCGTCAATAACTAGGTCCAAGGGATACAGTAAACCTGAAGTGAAGCATCGGAATCTATAACTAGTGTCACAGGAATGGTTCAAAACATAGTCAGTAAGAAGAGTCGGTCTCCATGTACTTAAGTCGGCGTTTGCCTTTTGTATTTAATTCCGGTGCAATATCTGTGTTTCATCCTCAATATGAAGGTCGAAGGGATACAGTAGACCTGGAGGGAAGTATCGGAATCTATATCTAGTGTCACAGAGATGGTTCAAAACACAGTCAGTTAGAAGAGTCAGTCTTCTTGTACTTAAGTCGGCATTGTGCCTTTTGTATTTAATTCCGATAATATTTCTGTGTTTCATCGTCAATAAGAAGGTCAGAGGAATACAGTAAACCTGAAGTGAAGCATCGGAATGTATAACTAGTATCACAGGAATGGTTCAAAACATAGACAGTAAGAAGAGTCAGTATTCTTGTACTGAAGTCGGCATTGTGCCTTTTCTATTTAATTCCGATGCAATTTCTGTGTTTCATCGTCAATAAGAATGTCAGAGCGATGCCGTAAACCTGAAGTGAAGCATCAGAATCTATAATAAGTGTCACAGGAATGGTTCAAAACATAGTCAGAAAGAAGAGTCAGTCTTCTTGTCCTTAAGTCTTCATTGTGCCTTTTGTATTTAATTCCGATGCAATTTCTGTGTTTCATCGTCACTACGAAGGTCCAAGGGATACTATAAACCTGGAGTGTAGCATCGGAATCTATAACCAGTGTCACAGGAATGGTTAAAACATAGTCAGTAAGAAAAGTGAGTCTTCTTGTACTTAAGTCGGCATTGTGCTTTTTCTATTTAATTCCGATGCAATTTCAGTGTTTCATCGTAAATAAGAAGGTCGAAGGGATACAGTAAACCTGGAGTGAAGCATCGGAATCTATAACTAGTGTCAATGGAATGGTTCAAAACATAGACAGTAAGATGAGTCAGTCATCTTGTACTTAAGTCGGCATTGTGGCTTTTGTATTTAATTCCGGTGCAATTTCTGTGTACATCGTCAATAAGAAGATCAGAGGGATACAATAAACCTGAAGTGAAGCATCGGAATCTATAACTAGTGTCACAGGAATGGTTCAAAACATAGTCAGTTAGAAGAGTCAGTCTTCTTGTCCTTAAGGCGGCCTTGTGCCTTTTGTATTTAATTCCGGTGCAATTTCTGTATTTCATCGTCAATAAGAAGGTCAGAGGGATACAGTAAACCTGAAGTGAAGCATCCAAATCTATAACTAGTGTCACAGGAATGGTTCAAAACATAGTCAGTAAGAAGAGTCAGTGTTCTTGTCCATAAGTCGGCATTGTGCTTCTTGTATTTAATTCCGATGCAGTTTCAGTGTTTCATCGTCAATAAGAAGGTCCAAGGGATACAGTAAACCTGGAGTGAAGCATCGGAATCTATAACTAGTGACACAGGAATGGTTCAAAACATAGACAGTAAGAAGATACAGTCTTATTGTACTGAAGACGGCATTTTTACTTTTGTATTTAATTCCGATGCAATCTCTGTGTTTCACCGTCAATAAGAAGGTCCAAGGGATACAGTAAATCTGAAGTGAAGCATCGGAATCTATAACTAGTGTCACAGGAATGGTTCAAAACATAAACAGTAAGAAGAGTCAGTCTTCGTGTACTTAAGTCGGCATTGTGCCTTTTGTATTTAATTCCGATGCAATTTCTGTGTTTCATTGTCAATAAGAAGGTCCAAGGGATGCAGTAAACCTGACGTGAAGCATCGGAATCTATAACTAGTGTCACAGAAATGGTTCAAAACATAGTCAGTAAGGAGAGTCAGTCTTCTTGTACTAATGTCGGCATTGTGCCTTTTGTATTTAATTTCGGGCAATTTCTGTGTTTCATCGTCAATAAGTAGGTCAGAGGGATACAGTAAACCTGAAGTGAAGGATCGGAATCTATAACTAGTGTCACAGGAATGGGTCAAAACATAGTCAGTAAGAAGAATCAGTCTTCTTGTCCTTAAGTCGGCATTGTGCCTTTTGTATTTTATTCCGATGCAATTTCTGTATTTCATCGTCAATAAGAAGTTCCGAAGGATACAGTAAACCTGGAGTGAAGCATCGGAATCTATAACTAGTGTCACAGTAATGGTTCAAAACGTAGACAGTAAGAAGCTACAGTCTTCTTGTACTTAAGTCGGAATTGTGGCTTTTGTATTTAATTCCGATGCAATTTCTGTGTTTCATCGTCAATAAGAAGGTCCAAGGGATACAGTAAACCTGAAGTGAAGCATCGGAATCTATAACTAGTGTCACAGGAATGGTTCAAAACATAGTCAGTAAGAAGAGTCGGTCTTCGTGTACTTAAGTTGGCATTGTGCTCTTTGTATTTACTTCCGATGCAATTTCTGTGTTTCATCGTCAATAAGAAGGTCCAAGGGATACAGTAAACCTGGAGTGAAGCATCGGAATCTATAACTAGTGTCACAGGAATGGTTCAAAACATAGACAGTAAGAAGATACAGTCTTCTTGTACTGAAGTCGGCATTTTTACTTTTGTATTTAGTTCCGATGCAATTTCTGTGTTTCACCGTCAATAAGAAGGTCCAAGGGATACAGTAAATCTGAAGTGAAGCATCGGAATCTATAACTAGTGTCACAGGAATGGTTCAAAACATAGTCAGTAAGAAGAGTCAGTCTTCTTGTACTTAAGTCGGCATTGTGCCTTTTGTATTTAATTCCGATGCAATTTCTGTGTTTCATCGTCAATAAGAAGGTCCAAGGGTTACAGTAAACCTGAAGTGAAGCTTCGGAATCTATAACTAGTGTCACAGGAATGGTTCAAAACATAGTCAGTAAGAAGAGTCGGTCTTCATGTACTTAAGTCGGCATTGTGCTTTTTCTATTTAATTCCGATGCAATTTCAGTGTTTCATCGTAAATAAGAAGGTCGAAGGGATACAGTAAACCTGGAGTGAAGCATCGGAATCTATAACTAGTGTCAATGGAATGGTTCAAAACATAGTCAGTTAGAAGAGTCCGTCTTCTTGTCCTTAAGGCGGCCTTGTGCCTTTTGTATTTAATTCCGGTGCAATTTCTGTGTTTCATCGTCAATAAGAAGGTCAGAGGGATACAGTAAACCTGAAGTGAAGCATCCAAATCTATAACTAGTGTCACAGGAATGGTTCAAAACGTAGTCAGTAAGAAGAGTCAGTGTTCTTGTCCATAAGTCGGCATTGTGCTTCTTGTATTTAATTCCGATGCAGTTTCAGTGTTTCATCGTCAATAAGAAGGTCCAAGGGATACAGTAAACCTGGAGTGAAGCATCGGAATCTATAACTAGTGACACAGGAATGGTTCAAAACATAGACAGTAAGAAGATACAGTCTTCTTGTACTGAAGTCGCATTTTTACTTTTGTATTTAATTCCGAGGCAATCTCTGTGTTTCACCGTCAATAAGAAGGTCCAAGGGATACAGTAAATCTGAAGTGACGCATCGGAATCTATAACTAGTGTCACACGAATGGTTCAAAACATAAACAGTAAGAAGAGTCAGTCTTCTTGTACTTAAGTCGGCAATGTGCCTTTTGTATTTAATTCCGATGCAATTTCTGTGTTTCATCGTCAATAAGAATGTCAGAGCGATGCAGTAAACCTGAAGTGAAGCATCAGAATCTATAATAAGTGTCACAGGAATGGTTCAAAACATAGTCAGAAAGAAGAGTCAGTCTTCTTGTACTTAAGTCGGCATTGTGCCTTTTGTATTTAATTCCGATGCAATTTCTGTGTTTCATCGTCAATAACAAGGTCCAAGGGATACAGTAAACCTGAAGTGAAGCATCGGAATCTATAACTAGTGTCACAGGAATGGCTCAAAACATAGTCAGTAAGAAGAGTCAGTCTTCTTGTACTTAAGTCGGCATTGTGCCTTTTCTATTTAATTCTGATGCAATTTCTGTGTTTCATCGTCAATAACAAGGTTCAACGGATACAGTAAACCTTAAGTGAAGCATCGGAATCTATAACTAGTGTCACAGGAATGGCTCAAAACATAGTCAGTAAGAAGAGTCAGTCTTCGTGTACTTAAGTCGGCATTGTGCCTTTTGTATTTAATTCCGATGCAATTTCTGTGTTTCATCGTCAATAAGAAGGTCCAAGGGATGCAGTAAACCTGACGTGAAGCATCGGAATCTATAACTAGTGTCACAGGAATGGTTCAAAACATAGTCAGTAAGAAGAATCAGCCTTCTTGTCCTTAAGTCGGCATTGTGCCTTTTGTATTTTATTCCGATGCAATTTTTGTATTTCATCGTCAATAAGAAGGTCCGAGGGATACGGTAAACCTGGAGTGAAGCATCGGAATCTATAACTAGTGTCACAGTAATGGTTCAAAACGTAGACAGTAAGAAGATACAGTCTTCTTGTACTTATGTCGGAATTGTGGCTTTTGTATTTAATTCCGATGCAATTTCTGTGTTTCATCGTCAATAAGAAGGTCCAAGGGATACAGTAAACCTGAAGTGAAGCATCGGAATCTATAACTAGTGTCACAGGAATGGTTCAAAACATAGTCAGTAAGAAGAGTCGGTCTTCGTGTACTTACGTTGGCATTGTGCTCTTTGTATTTACTTCCGATGCAATTTCTGTGTTTCATCGTCAATAAGAAGGTCCAAGGGATACAGTAAACCTGGAGTGAAGCATCGGAATCTATAACTAGTGTCACAGGAATGGTTCAAAACATAGACAGTAAGAAGATACAGTCTTCTTGTACTGAAGTCGGCATTTTTACTTTTGTATTTAGTTCCGATGCAATTTCTGTGTTTCATGGTCAATAAGAAGGTCCAAGGGATACAGTAAATCTGAAGTGAAGCATCGGAATCTATAACTAGTGTCACAGGAATGGTTCAAAACATAGTCAGTAAGAAGAGTCAGTCTTCTTGTACTTAAGTCGGCATTGTGCCTTTTGTATTTAATTCCGATGCAATTTCTGTGTTTCATCGTCAATAAGAGGGTCCAAGGGTTACAGTAAACCTGAAGTGAAGCATCGGAATCTATAACTAGTGTCACAGGAATGGTTCAAAACATAGTCAGTAAGAAGAGTCGGTCTTCATGTACTTAAGTCGGCATTGGCCTTTTGTATTTAATTCCGGTGCAATTTCTGTGTTTCATCGTCAATAAGAAGAACAGAGGGATACAGTAAACCAGAAGTGAAGCATCCGAATCTATAACTAGTGTCACAAGAATGGTTCAAAACATAGACAGTAAGAAGAGTCAGTCTTCTTGTACTTAAGTCTTCATTGTGCCTTTTGTATTTAATTCCGATGCAATTTCTGTGTTTCATCGTCAATAAGTAGGTCCAAGGGATACAGTAAATCTGAAGACAAGCATCGGAATCTATAACTAGTGTCACAGAAATGGTTCAAAACATAGTCAGTAAGAAGAGTCGGTCTCCATGTACTTAAGTCGGCGTTGGCCTTTTGTATTTTATTCCGGTGCAATATCTGTGTTTCATCGTCAATATGAAGGTCGAAGGGATACAGCAGACCTGGAGTGAAGTATCGGAATCTATAACTAGTGTCACAGAGATGGTTCAAAACATAGTCAGTAAGAAGAGTCAGTCTTCTTGTACTTAAGTCGGCATTGTGCCTTTTGTATTTAATTCCGATGATATTTCTGTGTTTCATCGTCAATAAGAAGGTCAGAGGAATACAGTAAACCTGAAGTGAAGCATCGGAATCTATAACTAGTGTCACAGGAATGGTTCAAAACATAGTCATTAAGAACAGTCAGTCTTCTTGTCCTTAAGTTGGCATTGTGCCTTTTGTATTTTATTCCGATGCAATTTCTGTATTTCATCGTCAATAAGAAGGTCCGAGGGATACAGTAAACCTGGAGTGAAGCATCGGAATCAATAACTAGTGTCACAGGAATGGTTCAAAACATAGACAGTAAGAAGAGTCAGTATTCTTGTACTGAAGTCGGCATTGTGCCTTTTCTATTTAATTCCGATGCAATTTCTGTGTTTCATCGTCAATAAGAATGCCAGAGCGATGCAGTAAACCTGAAGGGAAGCATCAGAATCTATAATAAGTGTCACAGGAATGGTTCAAAACATAGTCAGAAAGAAGGGTCAGTCTTCTTGTCCTTAAGTCTTCATTGTGCCTTTTGTATTTAATTCCGATGCAATTTCTGTGTTTCATCGTCACTAAGAAGGTCCAAGGGATACTATAAACCTGTAGTGTAGCATCGGAATCTATAACCAGTGTCACAGGAATGGTTAAAACATACTCAGTAAGAAAAGTGAGTCTTCTTGTACTTAAGTCGGCATTGTGCTTTTTCTATTTAATTCCGATGCAATTTCAGTGTTTCATCGTAAATAAGAAGGTCGAAGGGATACAGTAAACCTGGAGTGAAGCATCGGAATCTATAACTAGTGTCAATGGAATGGTTCAAAACATAGACAGTAAGAAGAGTCAGTCTTCTTGTCCTTAAGTCGGCATTGTGCCTTTTGTTTTTAATTCCGATGCAATTTTTGTGTTTCATCGTCAATAAGAAGGTCCAAGGGATACAGTAAACCTGGAGTGAAGCATCCGAATCTATAACTAGTGTCACACGATTGGTTCAAAACATAGACAGTAAGAAGATACAGTCTTCTTGTACTTAAGTCGGCATTGTGGCTTTTGTATTTAATTCCTATGCACTTTCTGTGTTTCATCGTCAAGAAGAAGGTCCAAGGGATACAGTAAACCTGAAGTAAAGCATCGGAATCTATAACTAGTGTCACAGGAATGGTTCAAAACATAGTCAGTAAGAAGTGTCGGTCTTCATGTACTTAAGTCGGCATTGGCCTTTTGTATTTATTTCCGATGCAATTTCTGTGTTTCATCGTCAATAAGAAGGTCCAAGGGATGCAGTAAACCTGAAGTGAAGCATCGGAATCTATAACTAGTGTCACAGGAATGGTTCAAAACATAGTCAGTAAGGAGAGTCAGTCTTCTTGTACTTAAGTCGGAATTGTGCCTTTTGTATTTAATTCCGGTGCAATAACTGTGTTTCATCGTCAATAAGAAGGTCAGAGGGATACAGTAAACCCCGAAGTGAAGCATCGGAATCTATAACTAGTGTCACAGGAATGGTTCAAAACATAGTCAGTAAGAACAGTCAGTCTTCTTGTACTTAAGTCGGCATTGTGCCTTTTGTATTTTATTCCGATGCAATTTCTGTATTTCATCGTCAATAAGAAGGTCCGAGGGATACAGTAAACCTGGAGTGAAGCATCGGAATCAATAACTAGTGTCACAGGAATGGTTCAAAACATAGACAGTAAGAAGATACAGTCTTCTTGTACATAAGTCGGCATTGTGGCTTTTGTATTTAATTCCGGTGCAATTTCCGTGTTTCATCGTCAATAAGAAGGTCAGAGGGATACAGTAAACCTGATGTGAAGCATCCAAATCTATAACTAGTATCACAGGAATGGTTCTAAACATAGTCAGTGAGAAGAGTCAGTCTTCTTGTCCTTAAGTCGGCATTGTGCCTTTTGTATTTAAATCCAATGCTATTTCTGTGTTTCATCGTCAATATGAAGGTCCAAGCGTTACAGTATACCTGGAGTGAAGCATTGGAATCTACAACTAGTGTCACAGGAATGGTTCAAAACATAGACAGTAAGAAGATACAGTCTTCTTGTACTTAAGTCGGCATTGTGCCTTTTGTATTTAATTCCGATGCAATTTCTGTGTTTCATCGTCAGTAACTAGGTCCAAGGGATACAGTAAATCTGAAGACAAGCATCGGAATCTATAACTAGTGTCACAGAAATGGTTCAAAACATAGTCAGTAAGAAGATTCGGTCTCCATGTACTTAAGTCGGCGTTGGCCTTTTGTATTTAATTCCGGTGCAATATCTGTGTTTCATCGTCAATATGAAGGTCGAAGGGATACAGTAGACCTGGAGTGAAGTATCGGAATCTATAACTAGTGTCACAGAGATGGTTCAAAACTTAGTCAGTAAGAAGAGTCAGTCTTCTTGTACTTAAGTCGGCATTGTGGCTTTTGTATTTAATTCCTATGCACTTTCTGTGTTTCATCGTCAAGAAGAAGGTCCAAGGGATACAGTAAACCTGGAGTGAAGCATCGGAATCTATAACTAGTGTCAATGGAATGGTTCAAATTATAGACAGTAAGATGAGTCAGTCTTCTTGTCCTTAAGTCGGCATTGTGGCTTTTGTATTTAATTCCGGTGCAATTTCTGTGTACATCGTCAATAAGAAGATCAGAGGGATACAATAAACCTGAAGTGAAGCATCGGAATCTATAACTAGTGTCACAGGAATGGTTCAAAACATAGTCAGTTAGAAGAGTCAGTCTTCTTGTCCTTAAGGCGGCCTTGTGCCTTTTGTATTTAATCCCGATGCAATTTCTGTGTTTCATCGTCAATAAGAAGGTCCAAGGGATGCGGTAAACCTGATATGAAGCATCGGAATCTATAACTAGTGTCACAGGAAAGGTTCAAAACATAGTCAGTAAGAAGAGTCAGTCTTCTTGTCCTTAAGTCGGCATTGTGCCTTTTGTTTTTAATTCCGATGCAATTTTTGTGTTTCATCGTCAATAAGAAGGTCCAAGGGATACAGTAAACCTGGAGTGAAGCATCCGAATCTATAAATAGTGTCACACGATTGGTTCAAAACATAGACAGTAAGACGATACAGTCTTCTTGTACTTAAGTCGGCATTGTGGCTTTTGTATTTAATTCCTATGCACTTTCTGTGTTTCATCGTCAAGAAGAAGGTCCAAGGGATACAGTAAACCTGAAGTAAAGCATCGGAATCTATAACTAGTGTCACAGGAATGGTTCAAAACATAGTCAGTAAGAAGTGTCGGTCTTCATGTACTTAAGTCGGCATTGGCCTTTTGTATTTATTTCCGATGCAATTTCTGTGTTACATCGTCAATAAGAAGGTCCAAGGGATGCAGTAAACCTGAAGTGAAGCATCGGAATCTATAACTAGTGTCACAGGAATGGTTCAAAACATAGTCAGTAAGGAGAGTCAGTCTTCTTGTACTTAAGTCGGAATTGTGCCTTTTGTATTTAATTCCGGTGCAATTTCTGTGTTTCATCGTCAATAAGAAGGTCAGAGGGATACAGTAAACCTGAAGTGAAGCATCGGAATCTATAACTAGTGTCACAGGAATGGTTCAAAACATAGTCAGTTAGATGAGTCAGTCTTCTTGTCCTTAAGGCGGCCTTGTGCCTTTTGTATTTAATCCCGATGCAATTTTTGTGTTTCATCGTCAATAAGAAGGTCAGAGGGATACAGTAAACCTGATGTGAAGCATCCAAATCTATAACTAGTATCACAGGAATGGTTCTAAACATAGTCAGTGAGAAGAGTCAGTCTTCTTGTCCTTAAGTCGGCATTGTGCCTTTTGTATTTAAATCCAATGCTATTTCTGTGTTTCATCGTCAATATGAAGGTCCAAGGGATACAGTATACCTGGAGTGAAGCATTGGAATCTACAACTAGTGTCACAGGAATGGTTCAAAACATAGACAGTAAGAAGATACAGTCTTCTTGTACTTAAGTCGGCATTCTGCCTTTTGTATTTAATTCCGATGCAATTTCTGTGTTTCATCGTCAATAACTAGGTCCAAGGGATACAGTAAATCTGAAGACAAGCATCGGAATCTATAACTAGTGTCACAGGAATGGTTCAAAACATAGTCAGTAAGAAGTGTCGGTCTCCATGTACTTAAGTCGTCATTGGCCTTTTGTATTTAATTCCGGTGCAGTATCTGTGTTTCATCCTCAATATGAAGGTCGAAGGGATACAGTAGACCTGGAGTGAAGTATCGGAATCTATAACTAGTGTCACAGAGATGGTTCAAAACATAGTCAGTAAGAAGAGTCAGTCTTCTTGTACTTAAGTCGGCATTGTGCCTTTTGTATTTAATTCCGATGATATTTCTGTGTTTCATCGTCAATAAGAAGGTCAGAGGAATACAGTAAACCTGAAGTGAAGCATCGGAATCTATAACTAGTATCACAGTAATGGTTCAAAACATAGACAGTAAGAAGAGTCAGTATTCTTGTACTGAAGTCGGCATTGTGCCTTTTCTATTTAATTCCGATGCAATTTCTGTGTTTCATCGTCAATAAGAATGTCAGAGCGATGCAGTAAACCTGAAGTGAAGCATCAGAATCTATAATAAGTGTCACAGGAATGGTTCAAAACATAGTCAGAAAGAAGAGTCAGTCTTCTTGTCCTTAAGTCTTCATTGTGCCTTTTGTGTTTAATTCCGATGCAATTTCTGTGTTTCATCGTCAATAAGAAGGTCCAAGGGATACAGTAAACCTGGAGTGAAGCATCGGAATCAATAACTAGTGTCACAGGAATGGTTCAAAACATAGACAGTAAGAAGATACAGTCTTCTTGTACTGAAGTCGGCATTTTTACTTTTGTATTTAGTTCCGATGCAATTTCTGTGTTTCACCGCCAATAAGAAGGTCCAAGGGATACAGTAAATCTGAAGTGAAGCATCGGAATCTATAACTAGTGTCACAGGAATGGTTCAAAACATAGTCAGTAAGAAGAGTCAGTCTTCTTGTACTTAAGTCGGCATTGTGCCTTTTGTATTTAATTCCGATGCAATTTCTGTGTTTCATCGTCAATAAGAAGGTCCAAGGGTTACAGTAACCTGAAGTGAAGCATCGGAATCTATAACTAGTGTCACAGGAATGGTTCAAAACATAGTCAGTAAGAAGAGTCGGTCTTCATGTACTTAAATCGGCATTGGCCTTTTGTATTTAATTCCGGTGCAATTTCTGTGTTTCATCGTCAATAAGAAGAACAGAGGGATACAGTAAACCAGAAGTGAAGCATCCGAATCTATAACTAGTGTCACAAGAATGGTTCAAAACATAGACAGTAAGAAGAGTCAGTCTTCTTGTACTTAAGTCTTCATTGTGCCTTTTGTATTTAATTCCGATGCAATTTCTGTGTTTCATCGTCAATAAGTAGGTCCAAGGGATACAGTAAATCTGAAGACAAGCATCGGAATCTATAACTAGTGTCACAGAAATGGTTTAAAACATAGTCAGTAAGAAGAGTCGGTGTCCATGTACTTAAGTCGGCGTTGGCATTTTGTATTTAATTCCGGTGCAATATCTGTGTTTCATCGTCAATATGAAGGTCGAAGGGATACAGTAGACCTGGAGTGAAGTATCGGAATCTATAACTAGTGTCACAGAGATGGTTCAAAACATAGTCAGTAAGAAGAGTCAGTCTTCTTGTACTTAAGTCAGCATTGTGCCTTTTGTATTTAATTCCGATGATATTTCTGTGTTTCATCGTCAAGAAGAAGGTCAGAGGAATACAGTAAACCTGAAGTGAAGCATCGGAATCTATAACTAGTGTCACAGGAATGGTTCAAAACATAGTCAGTAAGAACAGTCAGTCTTCTTGTCCTTAAGTCGGCATTGTGCCTTTTGTATTTTATTCCGATGCAATTTCTGTATTTCATCGTCAATAAGAAGGTCCGAGGGATACAGTAAACCTGGAGTGAAGCATCGGAATCAATAACTAGTGTCACAGGAATGGTTCAAATCATAGACAGTAAGAAGAGTCAGTATTCTTGTACTGAAGTCGGCATTGTGCCTTTTCTATTTAATTCCGATGCAATTTCAGTGTTTCATCGTAAATAAGATGGTCGAAGGGATACAGTTAACCTGGAGTGAAGCATCGGAATCTATAACTAGTGTCAATGGAATGGTTCAAAACATAGACAGTAAGATGAGTCAGTCTTCTTGTACTTAAGTCTTCATTGTGCCTTTTGTATTTAATTCCGATGCAATTTCTGTGTTTCATCGTCAATAAGTAGGTCCAAGGGATACAGTAAATCTGAAGACAAGCATCGGAATCTATAACTAGTGTCACAGAAATGGTTCAAAACATAGTCAGTAAGAAGAGTCAGTCTTCTTGTACCTAAGTCGGCATTGTGCCTTTTGTATTTAATTCCGATGATATTTCTGTGTTTCATCGTCAATAAGAAGGTCAGAGGAATACAGTAAACCTGAAGTGAAGCATCGGAATCTATAACTAGTATCACAGTAATGGTTCAAAACATAGACAGTAAGAAGAGTCAGTATTCTTGTACTGAAGTCGGCATTGTGCCTTTTCTATTTAATTCCGATGCAATTTCTGTGTTTCATCGTCAATAAGAATGTCAGAGCGATGCAGTAAACCTGAAGTGAAGCATCAGAATCTATAATAAGTGTCACAGGAATGGTTCAAAACATAGTCAGAAAGAAGAGTCAGTCTTCTTGTCCTTAAGTCTTCATTGTGCCTTTTGTGTTTAATTCCGATGCAATTTCTGTGTTTCATCGTCAATAAGAAGGTCCAAGGGATACAGTAAACCTGGAGTGAAGCATCGGAATCTATAACTAGTGTCACACGAATGGTTCAAAACATAGACAGTAAGAAGATACAGTCTTCTTGTACTGAAGTCGGCATTTTTACTTTTGTATTTAGTTCCGATGCAATTTCAGTGTTTCATCGTAAATAAGATGGTCGAAGGGATACAGTAAACCTGGAGTGAAGCATCGGAATCTATAACTAGTGTCAATGAAATGGTTCAAAACATAGTCAGTAAGAAGAGTCAGTCTTCTTGTACTTAAGTCGGCATTGTGCCTTTTGTATTTAATTCCGATGCAATTTCTGTGTTTCATCGTCAATAAGAAGGACCAAGGGTTACAGTAAACCTGAAGTGAAGCATCGGAATCTATAACTAGTGTCACAGGAATGGTTCAAAACATAGTCAGTAAGAAGAGTCGGTCTTCATGTACTTAAGTCGGCATTGGCCTTTTGTATTTAATTCCGGTGCAATGTCTGTGTTTCATCGTCAATAAGAAGAACAGAGGGATACAGTAAACCAGAAGTGAAGCATCCGAATCTATAACTAGTGTCACAAGAATGGTTCAAAACATAGACAGTAAGAAGAGTCAGTCTTCTTGTACTTAAGTCTTCATTGTGCCTTTTGTATTTAATTCCGATGCAATTTCTGTGTTTCATCGTCAATAAGTAGGTCCAAGGGATACAGTAAATCTGAAGACAAGCATCGGAATCTATAACTAGTGTCACAGAAATGGTTCAAAACATAGTCAGTAAGAAGAGTCGGTCTCCATGTACTTAAGTCGGCGTTGGCCTTTTGTATTTAATTCCTTTGCAATATCTGTGTTTCATCGTCAATATGAAGGTCGAAGGGATACAGTAGACCTGGAGTGAAGTATCGGAATCTATAACTAGTGTCACAAGAATGGTTCAAAACATAGACAGTAAGAAGATACAGTCTTCTTGTACTTAAGTCGGCATTGTGGCTTTTGTATTTAATTCCTATGCACTTTCTGTGTTTCATCGTCAAGAAGAAGGTCCAAGGGATACAGTAAACCTGAAGTAAAGCATCGGAATCTATAACTAGTGTCACAGGAATGGTTCAAAACACAGTCAGTAAGAAGTGTCGGTCTTCATGTACTTAAGTCGGCATTGGCCTTTTGTATTTATTTCCGATGCAATTTCTGTGTTTCATCGTCAATAAGAAGGTCCAAGGGATGCAGTAAACCTGAAGTGAAGCATCGGAATCTATAACTAGTGTCACAGGAATGGTTCAAAACATAGTCAGTAAGGAGAGTCAGTCTTCTTGTACTTAAGTCGGAATTGTGCCTTTTGTATTTAATTCCGGTGCAATTTCTGTGTTTCATCGTCAATAAGAAGGTCAGAGGGATACAGTAAACCTGAAGTGAAGCATCGGAATCTATAACTAGTGTCACAGGAATGGTTCAAAACATAGTCAGTAAGAACAGTCAGTCTTCTTGTCCTTAAGTCGGCATTGTGCCTTTTGTATTTTATTCCGATGCAATTTCTGTATTTCATCGTCAATAAGAAGGTCCGAGGGATACAGTAAACCTGGAGTGAAGCATCGGAATCAATAACTAGTGTCACAGGAATGGTTCAAAACATAGACAGTAAGAAGATACAGTCTTCTTGTACATAAGTCGGCATTGTGGCTTTTGTATTTAATTCCGGTGCAATTTCCGTGTTTCATCGTCAATAAGAAGGTCAGAGGGATACAGTAAACCTGATGTGAAGCATCCAAATCTATAACTAGTATCACAGGAATGGTTCTAAACATAGTCAGTGAGAAGAGTCAGTCTTCTTGTCCTTAAGTCGGCATTGTGCCTTTTGTATTTAAATCCAATGCTATTTCTGTGTTTCATCGTCAATATGAAGGTCCAAGGGATACAGTATACCTGGAGTGAAGCATTGGAATCTACAACTAGTGTCACAGGAATGGTTCAAAACATAGACAGTAAGAAGATACAGTCTTCTTGTACTAAAGTCGGCATTGTGCCTTTTGTATTTAATTCCGATGCAATTTCTGTGTTTCATCGTCAATAACTAGGTCCAAGGGATACAGTAAATCTGAAGACAAGCATCGGAATCTATAACTAGTGTCACAGGAATGGTTCAAAACATAGTCAGTAAGAAGAGTCGGTCTCCATGTACTTAAGTCGGCGTTGGCCTTTTGTATTTAATTCCGGTGCAATATCTGTGTTTCATCCTCAATATGAAGGTCGAAGGGATACAGTACACCTGGATAGAAGTATCGGAATCTAAAACTAGTGTCACAGAGATGGTTCAAAACATAGTCAGTAAGAAGAGTCAGTCTTCTTGTACTTAAGTCGGCATTGTGCCTTTTGTATTTAATTCCGATGATATTTCTGTGTTTCATCGTCAATAAGAAGGTCAGAGGAATACAGTAAACCTGAAGTGAAGCATCGGAATCTATAACTAGTATCACAGTAATGGTTCAAAACATAGACAGTAAGAAGAGTCAGTAATCTTGTACTGAAGTCGGCATTGTGCCTTTTCTATTTAATTCCGATGCAATTTCTGTGTTTCATCGTCAATAAGAATGTCAGAGCGATGCAGTAAACCTGAAGTGAAGCATCAGAATCTATAATAAGTGTCACAGGAATGGTTCAAAACATAGTCAGAAAGAAGAGTCAGTCTTCTTGTCCTTAAGTCTTCATTGTGCCTTTTGTATTTAATTCCGAAGCAATTTCTGTGTTTCATCGTCACTAAGAAGGTCCAAGGGATACTATAAACCTGGAGTGTAGCAACGGAATCTATAACCAGTGTCACAGGAATGGTTAAAACATAGTCAGTAAGAAAAGTGAGTCTTCTTGTACTTAAGTCGGCATTGTGCTTTTTCTATTTAATTCCGATGCAATTTCAGTGTTTCATCGTAAATAAGAAGGTCGAAGGGATACAGTAAACCTGGAGTGAAGCATCGGAATCTATAACTAGTGTCAATGGAATGGTTCAAAACATAGACAGTAAGATGAGTCAGTCTTCTTGTACTTAAGTCGGCATTGTGGCTTTTGTATTTAATTCCGGTGCAATTTCTGTGTACATCGTCAATAAGAAGATAAGAGGGATACAATAAACCTGAAGTGAAGCATCGGAATCTATAACTAGTGTCACAGGAATGGTTCAAAACTTAGTCAGTTAGAAGAGTCAGTCTACTTGTCATTAAGGCGGCCTTGTGCCTTTTGTATTTAATTCCGGTGCAATTTCTGTGTTTCATCGTCAATAAGAAGGTCCAAGGGATACAGTAAACCTGAAGTGAAGCATCGGAATCTATAACTAGTGTCACAGGAATGGTTCAAAACATAGTCAGTAAGGAGAGTCAGTCTTCTTGTACTTAAGTCGGAATTGTGCCTTTTGTATTTAATTCCGGTGCAATTTCTGTGTTTCATCGTCAATAAGAAGGTCAGACGGATACAGTAAACCTGAAGTGAAGCATCGGAATCTATAACTAGTGTCACAGGAATGGTTCAAAACATAGTCAGTAAGGAGAGTCAGTCTTCTTGTACTTAAGTCGGAATTGTGACTTTTGTATTTAATTCCGGTGCAATTTCTGTGTTTCATCGTCAATAAGAAGGTCAGAGGGATACAGTAAACCTGAAGTGAAGCATCGGAATCTATAACTAGTGTCACAGGAATGGTTCAAAACATAGTCAGTAAGAACAGTCAGTCTTCTTGTCCTTAAGTCGGCATTGTGCCTTTTGTATTTTATTCCGATGCAATTTCTGTATTTCATCGTCAATAAGAAGGTCCGAGGGATACAGTTAACCTGGAGTGAAGCATCGGAATCAATAACTAGTGTCACAGGAATGGTTCAAAACATAGACAGTAAGAAGATACAGTCTTCTTGTACATAAGTCGGCATTGTGGCTTTTGTATTTAATTCCGGTGCAATTTCTATGTTTCATCGTCAATACGAAGGTCAGAGGGATACAGTAAACCTGATGTGAAGCATCCAAATCTATAACTAGTGTCACAGGAATGGTTCAAAACATAGTCAGTAAGAAGAGTCAGTGTTCTTGTCTATAAGTCGGCATTGTGCTTCTTGTATTTAATTCCGATGCAGTTTCTGTGTTTCATCGTCAATAAGAAGGTCCAAGGGATACAGTAAACCTGGAGTGAAGCATCGGAATCTATAACTAGTGACACAGGAATGGTTCAAAACATAGACAGTAAGAAGATACAGTCTTCTTGTACTGAAGTCGGCATTTTTACTTTTGTATTTAATTCCGATGCAATCTCTGTGTTTCAAGGTCAATAAGAAGGTCCAAGGGATACAGTAAATCTGAAGTGAAGCATCGGAATCTATAACTAGTGTCACAGGAATGGTTCAAAACATAAACAGTAAGGAGAGTCAGTCTTCTTGTACTTAAGTCGGCATTGTGCCTTTTGTATTTAATTCCGATGCAATTTCTGTGTTTCATCGTCAATAAGAAGGTCAGAGGGATACAGTAACCATGAAGTGAAGCATCGGAATCTTTAACTAGTGTCACAGAAATGGTTCAAAAAATAGTCAGTAAGAAGAGTCAGTCTTCTTGTACTTAAGTCGGCATAGTGCCTTTTGTATTTAATTCCGATGCAATTTCTGTGTTTCATCGTCAATAACAAGGTCCAAGGGATACAGTAAACCTGAAGTGAAGCATCGGAATCTATAACTAGTGTCACAGGAATGGTTCAAAACATAGTCAGTAAGGAGAGTCAGTCTTCTTGTACTTAAGTCGGAATTGTGACTTTTGTATTTAATTCCGGTGCAATTTCTGTGTTTCATCGTCAATAAGAAGGTCAGAGGGATACAGTAAACCTGAAGTGAAGCATCGGAATCTATAACTAGTGTCACAGGAATGGTTCAAAACATAGTCAGTAAGGAGAGTCAGTCTTCTTGTACTTAAGTCGGAATTGTGACTTTTGTATTTAATTCCGGTGCAATTTCTGTGTTTCATCGTCAATAAGAAGGTCAGAGGGATACAGTAAACCTGAAGTGAAGCATCGGAATCTATAACTAGTGTCACAGGAATGGTTCAAAACATAGTCAGTAAGAACAGTCAGTCTTCTTGTCCTTAAGTCGGCATTGTGCCTTTTGTATTTTATTCCGATGCAATTTCTGTATTTCATCGTCAATAAGAAGGTCCGAGGGATACAGTTAACCTGGAGTGAAGCATCGGAATCAATAACTAGTGTCACAGGAATGGTTCAAAACATAGACAGTAAGAAGATACAGTCTTCTTGTACATAAGTCGGCATTGTGGCTTTTGTATTTAATTCCGGTGCAATTTCTATGTTTCATCGTCAATACGAAGGTCAGAGGGATACAGTAAACCTGATGTGAAGCATCCAAATCTATAACTAGTGTCACAGGAATGGTTCAAAACATAGTCAGTAAGAAGAGTCAGTGTTCTTGTCTATAAGTCGGCATTGTGCTTCTTGTATTTAATTCCGATGCAGTTTCTGTGTTTCATCGTCAATAAGAAGGTCCAAGGGATACAGTAAACCTGGAGTGAAGCATCGGAATCTATAACTAGTGACACAGGAATGGTTCAAAACATAGACAGTAAGAAGATACAGTCTTCTTGTACTGAAGTCGGCATTTTTACTTTTGTATTTAATTCCGATGCAATCTCTGTGTTTCAAGGTCAATAAGAAGGTCCAAGGGATACAGTAAATCTGAAGTGAAGCATCGGAATCTATAACTAGTGTCACAGGAATGGTTCAAAACATAAACAGTAAGGAGAGTCAGTCTTCTTGTACTTAAGTCGGCATTGTGCCTTTTGTATTTAATTCCGATGCAATTTCTGTGTTTCATCGTCAATAAGAAGGTCAGAGGGATACAGTAACCATGAAGTGAAGCATCGGAATCTTTAACTAGTGTCACAGAAATGGTTCAAAAAATAGTCAGTAAGAAGAGTCAGTCTTCTTGTACTTAAGTCGGCATAGTGCCTTTTGTATTTAATTCCGATGCAATTTCTGTGTTTCATCGTCAATAACAAGGTCCAAGGGATACAGTAAACCTGAAGTGAAGCATCGGAATCTATAACTAGTGTCACAGGAATGGCTCAAAGCATAGTCAGTAAGAAGAGTCAGTCTTCTTGTACTTAAGTCGGCATTGTGCCTTTTCAATTTAATTCCGATGCAATTTCTGTGTTTCATCGTCAATAACAAGGTTCAAGGGATACAGTAAACCTTAAGTGAAGCATCGGAATCTATAACTAGTGTCACAGGAATGGCTCAAAACATAGTCAGTAAGAAGAGTCAGTTTTCGTGTACTTAAGTCGGCATTGTGCCTTTTGTATTTAATTCCGATGCAATTTCTGTGTTTCATCGTCAATAAGAAGGTCCAAGGGATGCAGTAAACCTGAAGTGAAGCATCGGAATCTATAACTAGTGTCACAGGAATGGTTCAAAACATAGTCAGTAAGGAGAGTCAGTCTTCTTGTACTTATGTCGGCATTGTGCCTTTTGTATTTAATTTCGGTGCAATTTCTGTGTTTCATCGTCAATAAGTAGGTCAGAGGGAAACAGTAAACCTGAAGTGAAGGATCGGAATCTATAACTAGTGTCACAGGAATGGGTCAAAGCATAGTCAGTAAGAAGAATCAGTCTTCTTGTCCTTCAGACGGCATTGTGCCTTTTGTATTTTATTCCGATGCAATTTCTGTATTTCATCGTCAATAAGAAGGTCCGAGGGACACAGTAAACCTGGAGTGAAGCATCGGAATCTATAACTAGTGTCACAGTAATGGTTCAAAACGTAGACAGTAAGAAGATACTGTCTTCTTGTACTTAAGTCGGAATTGTGGCTTTTGTATTTAATTCCGATGCAATTTCTGTGTTTCATCGTCAATAAGAAGGTCCAAGGGATACAGTAAACCTAAAGCGAAGCATCGGAATCTATAACTAGTGTCACAGGAATGGTTCAAAACATAGTCAGTAAGAAGAGTCGGTCTTCGTGTACTTAAGTCGGCATTGTGCTCTTTGTATTTACTTCCGATGCAATTTCTGTGTTTCATCGTCAATAAGAAGGTCCAAGGGATACAGTAAACCTGGAGTGAAGCATCGGAATCTATAACTAGTATCACAGGAATGGTTCAAAACATAGTCAGTAAGAAGAGTCGGTCTTCGTGTACTTAAGTCGGCATTGTGCTCTTTGTATTTAATTCCGATGCAATTTCTGTGTTTCATCGTCAATAAGAAGAACAGAGGGATACAGTAAACCACAAGTGAAGCATCCGAATCTATAACTAGTGTCACAAGAATGGTTCAAAACATAGACAGTAAGAAGAGTCAGTCTTCTTGTCCTTAAGTCGGCATTGTGCTTTTTGTATTTAATGGCGATGCAATTTCTGTGTTTCATCGTCAATAAGAAGGTCCAAGGGATACAGTAAACCTGGAGTGAAGCATCGGAATCTATAACTAGTGTCACAGGAATGGTTCAAAACATAGACAGCAAGTAGATACAGTCTTCTTGTACTTAAGTCGGCATTTCTACTTTTGTATTTCATTCCAATGCAATTTCTGTGTTTCACCGTCAATAAGAAGGTCCAAGGGATACAGTAAATCTGAAGTGAGGCATCGGAATCTATAACTAGTGTCACAGGAATGTTTCAAAACATAAACAGTAAGAAGTGTCAGTCTTCTGGTACTTATGTCGGCATTGTGCCTTTTGTATTTAATTCCGGTGCAATTTCTGTGTTTCATCGTCAATAAGAAGGTCCTAGGGTTACAGTAAACCTGAAGTGAAGCTTCGGAATCTATAACTAGTGTCACAGGAATGGTTCAAAACATAGACAGTAAGAAGATACAGTCTTCTTGTACTGAAGTCGGCATTTTTACTTTTGTATTTAATTCCGATGCAATTTCTGTGTTTCATCGTCAATAAGAAGGTCCAAGGGATACAGTAAACCTGAAGTGAAGCATCAGAATCTATAACTCGTGTCACAGGAATGGTTCAAACATAGTCAGAAAGAAGAGTCAGTCTTCTTGTCCTTAAGTCTTCATTATGCCTTTTCTATTTAATTCCGATGCAATTTCAGTGTTTCATCGTCTATAATAAGGTCCAAGGTATACAGTAAACCTGGAGTGAAGCATCGGAATCTATAACTAGTGTCAATGGAATGGTTCAAAACAATGACAGTAAGAAGAGTCAGTCTTCTTGTACTTAAGTCGGCATTGCCGTTTTTGTATTTAATTCAGGTGCAATTTCTGTGTTCATCGTCAATAAGAATATCAGAGGGATACAATAAGCCTGAAGTGAAGCATCGGAACCTATAACTAGTGTCACAGGAATGGTTCAAAACATAGTCAGTAAGAAGAGTCAGTCTTCTTGTCCTTAAGGCGGCCTTGTGCCTTTTGTATTTAATTCCGATGCAATTTCTGTGTTTCATCGTCAATAAGAAGGGCCAAGGGATACAGTAAACCTGGAGTGAAGCATCGGAATCTATAACTAGTGTCACAGGAATGGTTCAAAACATAGACAGCAAGTAGATACAGTCTTCTTGTACTTAAGTCGGCATTTTTACTTTTGTATTTCATTCCAATGCAATTTCTTTGTTTCACCGTCAATAAGAAGGTCCAAGGGATACAGTAAATCTGAAGTGAGGCATCGGAATCTATAACTAGTGTCACAGGAATGTTTCAAAACATAAACAGTAAGAAGAGTCAGTCTTCTTGTACTTAAGTCGGCATTGTGCCTTTTGTATTTAATTCCGATGCAATTTCTGTGTTTCATCGTGAATAAGAAGGTCAGAGGGATACAGTAAACCTGAAGTGAAGCTTCGGAATCTATAACTAGTGTCACAGGAATGGCTCAAAACATAGTCAGTAAGAAGAGTCAGTCTTCTTGTACTTAAGTCGGCATTATGCCTTTTCTATTTAATTCCGATGCAATTTCAGTGTTTCATCGTCAATAACAAGGTCCAAGGGATACAGTAAACCTGGAGTGAAGCATCGGAATCTATAACTAGTGTCAATGGAATGGTTCAAAACATAGACAGTAAGAAGAGTCAGTCTTCTTGTACTTATGTCGGCATTGTGATATTTGTATTTAATTCCGGTGCAATTTCTGTGTTTCATCGTCAATAAGAAGGTCCAAGGGTTACAGTAAACCTGAAGTGAAGCATCGGAATCTATAACTAGTGTCACAGGAATGGTTCAAAACATAGACAGTAAGAAGATACAGTCTTCTTGTACTGAAGTCGGCATTTTTACTTTTGTATTTAATTCCGATGCAATTTCTGTGTTTCATCGTCAATAAGAAGGTCCAAGGGTTACAGTAAACCTGAAGTGAAGCATCGGAATCTATAACTAGTGTCACAGGAATGGTTCAAAACATAGTCAGTAAGAAGAGTCGGTCTTCATGTACTTAAGTCGGCATTGGCATTTTGTATTTAATTTCGTTGCAATTTCTGTGTTTCATCGTCAATAAGAAGGTCCAAGGGATACAGTAAACCTGAAGTGAGCATCGGAATCTATAACTCGTGTCACAGGAATGGTTCAAACATAGTCAGAAAGAAGAGTCAGTCTTCTTGTCCTTAAGTCTTCATTATGCCTTTTGTATTTAATTCCGATGCAATTTCTGTGTTTCATCGTCAATAAGAAGGTCCAAGGGATACTATAAACCTGGAGTGTGGCATCGGAATCTGTAACTAGTGTGACAGGAATGGTTCAAAACATAGTCAGTTAGAAAAGTTAGTCTTCTTGTACTTAAGTCGGCATTGTGCCTTTTCTATTTAATTCCGATGCAATTTCAGTGTTTCATCGTCTATAGTAAGGTCCAAGGTATACAGTAAACCTGGAGTGAAGCATCGGAATCTATAACTAGTGTCAATGGAATGGTTCAAAACAATGACAGTAAGAAGAGTCAGTCTTCTTGTACTTAAGTCGGCATTGTGGCTTTTGTATTTAATTCCGGTGCAATTTCTGTGTTCATCGTCAATATGAAGATCAGAGGGATACAATAAACCTGAAGTGAAGCATCGGAACCTATAACTAGTGTCACAGGAATGGTTCAAAACATAGTCAGTAAGAAGAGTCAGTCTTCTTGTCCTAAAGGCGGCCTTGTGCCTTTTGTATTTAATTCCGATGCAATTTCTGTGTTTCATCGTCGATAAGAAGGTCAGAGGTATACAGTAAACCTGAAGTGAAGCATCGGAACCTATAACTAGTGTCACAGGAATGGTTCAAAACATAGTCAGTAAGAAGAGTCTGTCTTCTTGTCCTTATGTCGGCATTGTGCCTTGTCTATTTAATTCCGATGCAATTTCTGTGTTTCATCGTCAATAACAAGGTCCAAGGGATACAGTAAACCTGAAGTGAAGCATCGGAATCTATAACTAGTGTCTCTGGAATGGCTCAAGACATAGTCCGTAAGAAGAGTCAGTCTTCTTGTACTTAAGTCGGCATTGTGCCTTTCCTATTTCATTCCGATGCAATTTCAGTGTTTCATCGTCAATAAGAAGGTCCAAGGGATACAGTAAACCTTGAGTGAAGCATCGGAATCTATAACTAGTGTCAATGGAATGGTTTAAAACATAGACAGTAAGAAAAGTCAGTCTTCTTGTACTTTTGTCGGCATTGTGCCTTTTGTATTTAATTCCGGTGCAATTTCTGTGTTTCATCGTCAATAAGAAGGTCAGAGGGATACAGTAAACCTGAAGTATAGCATCGGAATCTATAACTAGTGCCACAGGAATGGTTCAAAACATAGTCAGTGAGAAGAGTCAGTCTTCTTGTACTTAAGTCGGCATTGTGCCTTTTGTATTTAATTCCGATGCAATTTCTATGTTTCATCGTCAATAAGAAGGGCCAAGGGATACAGTAAACATCAAGTGAAGCATCGGAACCTATAACTAGTGTCACAGGAATGGTTCAAAACATTGTCAGTAAGAAGAGTCAGTCTTCTTGTCCATAAGGCGGCCTTGTGCCTTTTGTATTTAATTCCGATGCAATATCTGTTTTCATCGTCAATAAGAAGGTCCAAGGGATGCAGAAAAACCTGGCGTAAAGCATCGGAATCTATAACTAGTGTCAATGGAATGGTTCAAGACATAGACAGTAGGAAGAGTCAGTCTTCTTGACTTAAGTCGGAATTGTGCCTTTTGTATTTCATTCCGGTGCAATTTCTGTGTTTAATCGTCAATAAGAAGGTCAGAGGTATACAGTAAACCTGAAGTGAAGCATCGGAATCTATAACTAGTGTCACAGGAATGGTTCAAAACATAGTCAGTAAGAAGAGTCTGTCTTCTTGTCCTTATGTCGGCATTGTGCCTTGTCTATTTAATTCCGATGCAGTTTCTGTGTTTCATCGTGAATAAGAAGGTCAGAGGGATACAGTAAACCTGAAGTGAAGCTTCGGAATCTATAACTAGTGTCACAGGAATGGCTCAAAACATAGTCCGTAAGAAGAGTCAGTCTTCTTGTACTTAAGTCGGCATTTTGCCTTTTCTATTTAATTCCGACGCAATTTCAGTGTTTCATCGTCAATAACAAGGTCCAAGGGATACAGTAAACCTGGAGTGAAGCATCGGAATCTATAACTAGTGTCAATGGAATGGTTCAAAACATAGACAGTAAGAAAAGTGAGTCTTCTTGTACTTAAGTCGGCATTGTGCCTTTTGTATTTAAATCCGGTGCAATCTCTGTGGTTCATCGTCAATAAGAAGGTCAGAGGGATACAGTAAACCTGAAGTAAAGCATCGGAATCTATAACTAGTGCCACAGGATTGGTTCAGAACATAGTCAGTGAGAAGAGTCAGTCTTCTTGTCCTTAAGTCGGCATTGTGCCTTTTGTATTTATTTCCGATGCAATTTCTGTGTTTCATCGTCAATATGAAGGTCCAAGGGTTACAGTAACCCTGAAGTGAAGCATCGGAATCTATAACTAGTGTCACAGGAATTTTTCAAAACTTAGTCAGTAAGAAGAGTCGGTCTTCATGTACTTAAGTCGGCATTGGCCTTTTGTATTTAATTCCGGTGCAATTTCTGTGGTTCATCGTCAATAAGAAGGTCAGAGGGATACAGTAAAACTGAAGTGAAGCATCGGAATCTATAACTAGTGTCACAGGAATGGTTCAAACATAGTCAGTAAGAAAAGTCGGTCTTCATGTACTTAAGTCGGCATTGGCTTTTTGTATTTAATTCCGGTGCAATTTCTGTGTTTCATCGTCAGTAAGAAGGTCAGAGGGATACAGTACACCTGAAGTGAAGCATCCGAATCTATAACTAGTGTCACAAGAATGGTTCAAAACATAGTCAGTAAGAAGAGTCTGTCTTCTTGTCCTTAAGTCGGCATTGTGCTTTTTGTATTTAATTCCGATACATTTTCTGTGTTTCATCGTCAATACGAAGGTCCAAGGGATACAGTACACCTGGAGTGAAGCATCGGAATCTATAACTAGTGTCACAGGAATGGTTCAAAACATAGGCAGTAAGAAGATACAGTCTTCTTGTACTTAAGTCGGCATTGTGCCTTTTGTATTTAATTCCGTTGCAATTTCTGTGTTTCATCGTCAATATGAAGGTCCAAGGGTTACAGTAACCCTGAAGTGAAGCATCGGAATCTATAACTAGTGTCACAGGAATGGTTCAAAACTTAGTCAGTAAGAAGAGTCGGTCTTCATGTACTTAAGTCGGCATTGGCCTTTTGTATTTAATTCCGGTGCAATTTCTGTGTTTCATCGTCAATAAGAAGGTCCAAGGGATACAGTAAACCTGAAGTGAAGCATCGGAATCTATAACTAGTGTCACAGGAATGGTTCAAAACTTAGACAGGAAGAAGAGTCAGTCTTCTTGTACTTGAGTCGGCATTGTGCCTTTTGCATTAAATTTCGATGCAATTTCAGTGTTTCATCGTCAACAAGAAGGTCCTAGGGACAAAGTAAACCTGACGTCAAGCATCGGAATTTATAACTAGTGTCACAGGAATGGTTCAAACATAGACAGTAAGAAGAGTCAGTCTTCTTGCACTTAAGTCAGCATTGTGTCTTTTCGATTTAATTCCGATGCAATTTCTGTGTTTCATCGTCAATAAGAAGGTCAGAGCGATACAGTAAACCTGAAGTGAAGCATCGGAATCTATAACTAGTGTCACAGGAATGGTTCAAAACATAGTCAGAAAGAGGAGTCAGTCTTCTTGTCCTTAAGTCTTCATTGTGCCTTTGGTATTTAATACCGATGCAATTTCTGTGTTTCATCGTCAATAAGAATGTCCAAGGGATACAGTAAACCTGGAGTGAAGCATCGGAATCTACAAGTAGTGTCACAGGAATGGTTCAAAACATAGACAGTACTTAAGTCGGCATTGTGCCTTTGTATTTCCGAAACAATTTCTGTGTTTCATCGTCAATAAGAAGGTCCAAGGGATACAGTAAACCTGAGGTGAAGCATCGGAACCTATAACTGGTGTCACAGGAATGGTTCAAAACATAGTCATTAAGAAGAGTCAGTCTTCTTGTACTTAAGTCGGCATTTTGCCTAATCTATTTAATTCCAATGCAATTTCAGTGTTTCATCGTCAATAAGAAGGTTCAAGGGATGCAGTAAACCTGGCGTGAAGCATCGGAATCTATAACTAGTGTCAATGGAATGGTTCAAAACATAGACAGTAAGATGAGTCAGTTTTCTTGTACTTAAGTCGGAATTGTGCCTTTTGTATTTCATTCCGGTGCAATTTCTGTGTTTCATCGTCAATAAAAAGGTCAGAGGTATACAGTGAACCTGAAGTGAAGCATCGGAATCTATAACTAGAGTCACAGGAATGGTTCAAAACATAGTCAGTAAGAAGAGTCTGTCTTCTTGTCCTTATGTCGGCATTGTGCCTTTTGTATTTAATTCCGATGCAATTTCTGTCTCTCATCAACAATAAGAAGGTCCAAGAGATACAGTAAACCTGGAGTGAATCATCGGAATCTATAACTAGTGTCACAGAAATGGTTCAAAACATAGAGAGTAAGAAGAGCCAGTCTGCTTGTACTTGAGTCGGCATTGTGCGTTTTTTATTTAATTCCGATGCAATATCTGTGTTTCATCGTCAATAAGAAGGTCTAAGGGATACAGTAAACCTGAAGTGAAGCATCGGAATCTATAACTAGTGTTACAGGAACGGTTCAAAACATAGTCAGTTTGAAGAGTCGGTCTTCATGTACTTAAGTCGGCATTGTGCCTTTTGTATTTAATTCCGGTGCAATTTCTGTGTTTCATCGTCAATAAGAAGGTCAGAGGGATACAGTAAACCTAATGTAAAGCATCGGAATCTATAACTAGTGTCACAGGAATGGTTCACAACATAGTCAGTAAGCAGAGTCAGTCTTCATGTACTTAAGTCGGCATTGTGCCTTTTGTATTTAATTTCGGTGCAATTTCTGTGTTTCATCGTCAATTAGAAGGTCAGAGGGATACAGTAATCATGATGTGAAGCATCAGAAACCATAACTAGTGTCACAGGAATGGTTCAAAACATAGTCAGTAAGAAGAGTCGGTCTTCTTGTCCTTAAGTCGGCATTGTGCCTTTTGTATTTAATTCCGATGCAATTTCTGTGTTTAATCGTCAATAAGAAGGTCCTTGGGATACAGTCAACCTGGAGTGAAGAATCGGAATCTATAACTAGTGTCAAAGGAATGGTTCAAAACGTAGACAGTAAGAAGATACAGTTTTGTTGTACTTAAGTGGGCATTGTGCCTTTTGTATTTAATTCCGATGCAATTTCTGTGTTTCATCGTCAATAAGAAGGTCAGAGGGATACAGTAAACCTGAAGTATAGCATCGGAATCTATAACTAGTGCCACAGGAATGGTTCAAAACATAGTCAGTGAGAAGAGTCAGTCTTCTTGTCCTTAAGTCGGCATTGTGCCTTTTGTACTCAATTCCGATGCAATTTCTGTGTATCATCGTCAATATGAAGGTCCAAGGGATACAGTAAACCTGGAGTGAAGCATCGGAATCTATAACTAGTGTCACAGGAATGGTTCAAAATATAGACAGTAAGAAGATACAGTCTTCTTGTACTTAAGTCGGCATTGTGCCTTTTGTATTTAATTCCGATGCAATTTCTGTGTTTCATCGTCAATAAGAAGGTCCAAGGGTTACAGTAAACCTGAAGTGAAGCATCCGAATCTATAACTAGTGTCACAAGAATGGTACAAAGCATAGACAGTAAGAAGAGTCAGTCTTCTTGTCCTTAAGTCGGCATTGTGCTTTTTGTATTTAATTCCGATGCAATTTCTGTGTTTCATCGTCAATAAGAAGGTCCAAGGGATACAGTAAACCTGGAGTGAAGCAACGGAATCTATAACTAGTGTCACAGGAATGGTTCAAAACATAGACAGCAAGAAGATACAGTCTTCTTGTACTTAAGTCGGCATTTTTACTTTTGTATTTCATTCCAATGCAATTTCTGTGTTTCACCGTCAATAAGAAGGTCCAAGGGATACAGTAAATCTGAAGTGAAGCATCGGAATCTATAACTAGTGTCACAGGAATGTTTCAAAACATAAACAGTAAGAAGAGTCAGTCTTCTTGTACTTAAGTCGGCATTGTGCCTTTTGTATTTAATTCCGATGCAATTTCTGTGTTTCATCGTGAATAAGAAGGTCAGAGGGATACAGTAAACCTGAAGTGAAGCTTCGGAATCTATAACTAGTGCCACAGGAATGGCTCAAAACATAGTCCGTAAGAAGAGTCAGTCTTCTTGTACTTAAGTCGGCATTATGCCTTTTCTATTTAATTCCGATGCAATTTCAGTGTTTCATCGTCAATAACAAGGTCCAAGGGATACAGTAAACCTGGAGTGAAGCACCGGAATCTATAACTAGTGTCAATGGAATGGTTCAAAACATAGACAGTAAGAAGAGTCAGTCTTCTTGTCCATAAGGCGGCCTTGTGCCTTTTGTATTTAATTCCGATGCAATATCTGTTTTCATCGTCAATAAGAAGGTCCAAGGGATGCAGAAAAACCTGGCATAAAGCATCGGAATCTATAACTAGTGTCAATGGAATGGTTCAAGACATAGACAGTAGGAAGAGTCAGTCTTCTTGACTTAAGTCGGAATTGTGCCTTTTGTATTTCATTCCGGTGCAATTTCTGTGTTTAATCGTCAATAAGAAGGTCAGAGGTATACAGTAAACCTGAAGTGAAGCATCGGAATCTATAACTAGTGTCACAGGAATGGTTCAAAACATAGTCAGTAAGAAGAGTCTGTCTTCTTGTCCTTATGTCGGCATTGTGCCTTGTCTATTTAATTCCGATGCAGTTTCTGTGTTTCATCGTGAATAAGAAGGTCAGAGGGATACAGTAAACCTGAAGTGAAGCTTCGGAATCTATAACTAGTGTCACAGGAATGGCTCAAAACATAGTCCGTAAGAAGAGTCAGTCTTCTTGTACTTAAGTCGGCATTTTGCCTTTTCTATTTAATTCCGACGCAATTTCAGTGTTTCATCGTCAATAACAAGGTCCAAGGGATACAGTAAACCTGGAGTGAAGCATCGGAATCTATAACTAGTGTCAATGGAATGGTTCAAAACATAGACAGTAAGAAAAGTGAGTCTTCTTGTACTTAAGTCGGCATTGTGCCTTTTGTATTTAAATCCGGTGCAATCTCTGTGGTTCATCGTCAATAAGAAGGTCAGAGGGATACAGTAAACCTGAAGTAAAGCATCGGAATCTATAACTAGTGCCACAGGATTGGTTCAGAACATAGTCAGTGAGAAGAGTCAGTCTTCTTGTCCTTAAGTCGGCATTGTGCCTTTTGTATTTATTTCCGATGCAATTTCTGTGTTTCATCGTCAACATGAAGGTCCAAGGGTTACAGTAACCCTGAAGTGAAGCATCGGAATCTATAACTAGGGTCACAGGAATTTTTCAAAACTTAGTCAGTAAGAAGAGTCGGTCTTCATGTACTTAAGTCGGCATTGGCCTTTTGTATTTAATTCCGGTGCAATTTCTGTGGTTCATCGTCAATAAGAAGGTCAGAGGGATACAGTAAAACTGAAGTGAAGAATCGGAATCTATAACTAGTGTCACAGGAATGGTTCAAACATAGTCAGTAAGAAGAGTCGGTCTTCATGTACTTAAGTCGGCATTGGCTTTTTGTACTTAATTCCGGTGCAATTTCTGTGTTTCATCGTCAGTAAGAAGGTCAGAGGGATACAGTACACCTGAAGTGAAGCATCCGAATCTATAACTAGTGTCACAAGAATGGTTCAAAACATAGTCAGTAAGAAGAGTCTGTCTTCTTGTCCTTAAGTCGGCATTGTGCTTTTTGTATTTAATTCCGATACATTTTCTGTGTTTCATCGTCAATACGAAGGTCCAAGGGATACAGTACACCTGGAGTGAAGCATCGGAATCTATAACTAGTGTCACAGGAATGGTTCAAAACATAGACAGTAAGAAGATACAGTCTTCTTGTACTTAAGTCGGCATTGTGCCTTTTGTATTTAATTCCGTTGCAATTTCTGTGTTTCATCGTCAATATGAAGGTCCAAGGGTTACAGTAACCCTGAAGTGAAGCATCGGAATCTATAACTAGTGTCACAGGAATGGTTCAAAACTTAGTCAGTAAGAAGAGTCGGTCTTCATGTACTTAAGTCGGCATTGGCCTTTTGTATTTAATTCCGGTGCAATTTCTGTGTTTCATCGTCAATAAGAAGGTCCAAGGGATACAGTAAACCTGAAGTGAAGCATCGGAATCTATAACTAGTGTCACAGGAATGGTTCAAAACTTAGACAGGAAGAAGAGTCAGTCTTCTTGTACTTGAGTCGGCATTGTGCCTTTTGCATTAAATTTCGATGCAATTTCAGTGTTTCATCGTCAACAAGAAGGTCCTAGGGACAAAGTAAACCTGACGTCAAGCATCGGAATTTATAACTAGTGTCACAGGAATGGTTCAAACATAGACAGTAAGAAGAGTCAGTCTTCTTGCACTTAAGTCAGCATTGTGTCTTTTCGATTTAATTCCGATGCAATTTCTGTGTTTCATCGTCAATAAGAAGGTCAGAGCGATACAGTAAACCTGAAGTGAAGCATCGGAATCTATAACTAGTGTCACAGGAATGGTTCAAAACATAGTCAGAAAGAGGAGTCAGTCTTCTTGTCCTTAAGTCTTCATTGTGCCTTTGGTATTTAATACCGATGCAATTTCTGTGTTTCATCGTCAATAAGAATGTCCAAGGGATACAGTAAACCTGGAGTGAAGCATCGGAATCTACAAGTAGTGTCACAGGAATGGTTCAAAACATAGACAGTACTTAAGTCGGCATTGTGCCTTTGTATTTCCGAAACAATTTCTGTGTTTCATCGTCAATAAGAAGGTCCAAGGGATACAGTAAACCTGAGGTGAAGCATCGGAACCTATAACTGGTGTCACAGGAATGGTTCAAAACATAGTCATTAAGAAGAGTCAGTCTTCTTGTACTTAAGTCGGCATTTTGCCTAATCTATTTAATTCCAATGCAATTTCAGTGTTTCATCGTCAATAAGAAGGTTCAAGGGATGCAGTAAACCTGGCGTGAAGCATCGGAATCTATAACTAGTGTCAATGGAATGGTTCAAAACATAGACAGTAAGATGAGTCAGTTTTCTTGTACTTAAGTCGGAATTGTGCCTTTTGTATTTCATTCCGGTGCAATTTCTGTGTTTCATCGTCAATAAAAAGGTCAGAGGTATACAGTGAACCTGAAGTGAAGCATCGGAATCTATAACTAGAGTCACAGGAATGGTTCAAAACATAGTCAGTAAGAAGAGTCTGTCTTCTTGTCCTTATGTCGGCATTGTGCCTTTTGTATTTAATTCCGATGCAATTTCTGTCTCTCATCAACAATAAGAAGGTCCAAGAGATACAGTAAACCTGGAGTGAATCATCGGAATCTATAACTAGTGTCACAGAAATGGTTCAAAACATAGAGAGTAAGAAGAGCCAGTCTGCTTGTACTTGAGTCGGCATTGTGCCTTTTTTATTTAATTCCGATGCAATATCTGTGTTTCATCGTCAATAAGAAGGTCTAAGGGATACAGTAAACCTGAAGTGAAGCATCGGAATCTATAACTAGTGTTACAGGAATGGTTCAAAACATAGTCAGTTTGAAGAGTCGGTCTTCATGTACTTAAGTCGGCATTGTGCCTTTTGTATTTAATTCCGGTGCAATTTCTGTGTTTCATCGTCAATAAGAAGGTCAGAGGGATACAGTAAACCTAATGTAAAGCATCGGAATCTATAACTAGTGTCACAGGAATGGTTCACAACATAGTCAGTAAGCAGAGTCAGTCTTCATGTACTTAAGTCGGCATTGTGCCTTTTGTATTTAATTTCGGTGCAATTTCTGTGTTTCATCGTCAATTAGAAGGTCAGAGGGATACAGTAATCATGATGTGAAGCATCAGAAACCATAACTAGTGTCACAGGAATGGTTCAAAACATAGTCAGTAAGAAGAGTCGGTCTTCTTGTCCTTAAGTCGGCATTGTGCCTTTTGTATTTAATTCCGATGCAATTTCTGTGTTTAATCGTCAATAAGAAGGTCCTTGGGATACAGTCAACCTGGAGTGAAGAATCGGAATCTATAACTAGTGTCAAAGGAATGGTTCAAAACGTAGACAGTAAGAAGATACAGTTTTGTTGTACTTAAGTGGGCATTGTGCCTTTTGTATTTAATTCCGATGCAATTTCTGTGTTTCATCGTCAATAAGAAGGTCAGAGGGATACAGTAAACCTGAAGTATAGCATCGGAATCTATAACTAGTGCCACAGGAATGGTTCAAAACATAGTCAGTGAGAAGAGTCAGTCTTCTTGTCCTTAAGTCGGCATTGTGCCTTTTGTACTCAATTCCGATGCAATTTCTGTGTATCATCGTCAATATGAAGGTCCAAGGGATACAGTAAACCTGGAGTGAAGCATCGGAATCTATAACTAGTGTCACAGGAATGGTTCAAAATATAGACAGTAAGAAGATACAGTCTTCTTGTACTTAAGTCGGCATTGTGCCTTTTGTATTTAATTCCGATGCAATTTCTGTGTTTCATCGTCAATAAGAAGGTCCAAGGGTTACAGTAAACCTGAAGTGAAGCATCCGAATCTATAACTAGTGTCACAAGAATGGTACAAAGCATAGACAGTAAGAAGAGTCAGTCTTCTTGTCCTTAAGTCGGCATTGTGCTTTTTGTATTTAATTCCGATGCAATTTCTGTGTTTCATCGTCAATAAGAAGGTCCAAGGGATACAGTAAACCTGGAGTGAAGCATCGGAATCTATAACTAGTGTCACAGGAATGGTTCAAAACATAGACAGCAAGAAGATACAGTCTTCTTGTACTTAAGTCGGCATTTTTACTTTTGTATTTCATTCCAATGCAATTTCTGTGTTTCACCGTCAATAAGAAGGTCCAAGGGATACAGTAAATCTGAAGTGAAGCATCGGAATCTATAACTAGTGTCACAGGAATGTTTCAAAACATAAACAGTAAGAAGAGTCAGTCTTCTTGTACTTAAGTCGGCATTGTGCCTTTTGTATTTAATTCCGATGCAATTTCTGTGTTTCATCGTGAATAAGAAGGTCAGAGGGATACAGTAAACCTGAAGTGAAGCTTCGGAATCTATAACTAGTGCCACAGGAATGGCTCAAAACATAGTCCGTAAGAAGAGTCAGTCTTCTTGTACTTAAGTCGGCATTATGCCTTTTCTATTTAATTCCGATGCAATTTCAGTGTTTCATCGTCAATAACAAGGTCCAAGGGATACAGTAAACCTGGAGTGAAGCATCGGAATCTATAACTAGTGTCAATGGAATGGTTCAAAACATAGACAGTAAGAAGAGTCAGTCTTCTTGTACTTATGTCGGCATTGTGCCTTTTGTATTTAATTCCGGTGCAATTTCTGTGTTTCATCGTCAATAAGAAGGTCCAAGGGTTACAGTAAACCTGAAGTGAAGCATCGGATTCTATAACTACTGTCACAGGAATGGTTCAAAACATAGACGGTAAGAAGATACAGTCTACTTGTACTTAAGTCGGCATTGTGCCATCTGTATTTAATTCCGATGCAATTTCTGTGTTTCATCGTCAATAAGAAGGTCCAAGGGTTACAGTAAACCTGAAGTGAAGCATCGGAATCCATAACTAGTGTCACAGGAATGGTTCAAAACATAGTCAGTAAGAAGAGTCGGTCTTCATGTACTTAAGTCGGCATTGGCCTTTTGTATTTAATTTCGGTGCAATTTCTGTGTTTCATCGTCAATAAGAAGGTCCAAGGGATACAGTAAACCTGAAGTGAAGCATCGGAATCTATAACTTGTGTCACATGAATGGTTCAAAACATAGTCAGAAAGAAGAGTCAGTCTTCTTGTCCTTAAGTCTTCATTGTGCCTTTTGTATTTAATTCCGATGCAATTTCTGTGTTACAACGTCAATAAGAAGGTCGAAGGGATACTATAAACCTGGAGTGTAGCATCGGAATCTGTAACTAGTGTCACAGGAATGGTTCAAAACATAGTCAGTAAGAAAAGTGAGTCTTCTTGTACTTAAGTCGGCATTGTGCCTTTTCTATTTAATTCCGATGCAATTTCAGTGTTTCATCGTCTATAATAAGGTCCAAGGTATACAGTAAACCTGGAGTGAAGCATCGGAATCTATAACTAATGTCAATGGAATGGTTCAAAACAACGACAGTAAGAAGAGTCAGTCTTCTTGTACTTAAGTCGGCATTGTGGCTTTTGTATTTAATTCCGGTGCAATTTCTGTGTTCATCGTTAATAAGAAGATCAGAGGGATACAATAAACCTGAAGTGAAGCATATGAACCTATAACTAGTGTCACAGGAATGGTTCAAAACATAGCCAGTAAGAAGTGTCAGTCTTCTTGTCCTTAAGGCGGCCTTGTGCCTTTTGTATTTAATTCCGATGCAATTTCTGTGTTTCATCGTCAATAAGAAGGTCCAAGGGATACAGTAAACCTGGAGTGAAGCATCGGAATCTACAAGTAGTGTCACAGGAATGGTTCAAACATAGACAGTACTTAAGTCGGCATTGTGCCTTTTGTATTTAATTCCGAAACAATTTCTGTGTTTCATCGTCAATAAGAAGGTCCAAGGGATACAGTAAACCTGAGGTGAAGCATCGGAACCTATAACTAGTGTCACAGGGGAGGTTCAAACATAGTCAGTGAGAAGAGTCGGTCTTCATGTACTTATGTCGCATTGTGCCTTTTGTATCTAATTCCGATGCAATATCTGTGTTTCATCGTCAATAAGAAGGTCCAAGGGATACAGTAAACATGAAGTGAAGCATCGGGACCTATAACTAGTGTCACAGGAATGGTTCAAAACATAGTCAGTAAGAAGAGTCAGTCTTCTTGTCCTTAAGGCGGCCTTGTGCCTTTTGTATTTAATTCCGATGCAATATCTGTGTTTCATCGTCAATAAGAAGGTCCAAGGGATGCAGTAAACCTGGCGTGAAGCATCGGAATCTATAACTAGTGTCAATGGAATGGTTCAAAACATAGTCAGTAAGAAGAGTCAGTCTTCTTGTCCTTAAGGCGGCCTTGTGCCTTTTGTATTTAATTCCGATGCAATTTCTGTGTTTTATCGTCAATAAGAAGGTCAGAGGTATACAGTAAATCTGAAGTGAAGCATCGGAATCTATAACTAGTGCCACAGGAATGGTTCAAAACATAGTCAGTGAGAAGAGTCAGTCTTCTTGTCCTTAAGTCGGCATTGCGCCTTTTGTATTTAATTCCGATGCAATATCTGTGTTTCATCGTCAATACGAAGGTCCAAGGGTTACAGTAACCCTGAAGTGAAGCATCGGAATCTATAACTAGTGTCACAGGAATGGTTCAAAACTTAGTCAGTAAGAAGAGTCGGCCTTTATGTACTTAAGTCGGCATTGGCCTTTTGTATTTAATTCCGGTGCAATTTCTGTGTTTCATCGTCAATAAGAAGGTCAGAGGGATACAGTAAACCTGAAGTGAAACATCGGAATCTATAACTAGTGTCACAGGAATGGTTCAAAACATAGTCAGTAAGAAGAGTCGGTCTTCATGTACTTAAGTCGGCATTGGCTTTTTGTATTTAATTCCGGTGCAATTTCTGTGTTTCATCGTCAATAAGAAGGTCAGAGGGATACAGTAAACCTGAAGTGAAGCATCCGAATCTATAACGAGTGTCACAAGAATGGTTCAAATATAGTCAGTAAGAAGAGTCTGTCTTCTTGTCCTTAAGTCGGCATTGTGCTTTTTGTATTTAATTCCGATACATTTTCTGTGTTTCATCGTCAATACGAAGGTCCAAGGGATACAGTAAACCTGGAGTGAAGCATCGGAATCTATAACTAGTGTCAATGGAATGGATCAAAACATAGACAGTAAGAAGAGTCAGTCTTCTTGTACTTAAGTCGGCATTGTGCCTTTTGTATTTAATTCCGTTGCAATTTCTGTGTTTCATCGTCAATAAGAAGGTCAGTGGGATACAGTAAACCTGAAGTAAAGCATCGGAATCTATAACAAGTGTCACAGGAATGGTTCAAAATATTGACAGTAAGAAGATACAGTCTCCTTGTACTTAAGTCGGCATTGTGCCTTTTGTATTTAATTCCGATGCAATTTCTGTGTTTCATCGTCAATAAGAAGGTCCAAGAGTTACAGTAAACCTGAAGTGAAGCATCGGAATCTATAACTAGTGTTACAGGTAATGGTTCAAAACATAGTCAGTAAGAAGAGTCGGTCTTCATGTACTTAAGTCGGCATTGGCCTTTTGTATTTAATTCCGGTGCAATTTCTGTGTTTCATCGTCAATAAGAAGGTCCAAGGGATACAGTAAACCTGAAGAGAAGCACCGGAATCTATAACTAGTGTCACAGGAATGGTTCAAAACTTAGACAGGAAGAAGAGTCAGTCTTCTTGTACTTGAGTCGGCATTGTGCCTTTTGTATTAAATTTCGATGCAATTTCAGTGTTTCATCGTCAACAAGAAGGTCCTAGGGACACAGTAAACCTGACGTCAAGCATCGGAATTTATAACTAGTGTCACAGGAATGGTTCAAACATAGACAGTAAGAAGAGTCAGTCTTCTTGCACTTAAGTCAGCATTGTGCCTTTTCGATTTAATTCCGATGCAATTTCTGGGTCTCATCGTCAATAAGAAGGTCAGAGCGATACAGTAAACCTGAAGTGAAGCATCGGAATCTATAACTAGTGTCACAGGAATGGTTCAAAACATAGTCAGTAAGAAAAGTGAGTCTTCTTGTACTTAAGTCGGCATTGTGCCTTTTCTATTTAATTCCGATGCAATTTCAGTGTTTCATCGTCTATAATAAGGTCCAAGGTATACAGTAAACCTGGAGTGAAGCATCGGAATCTATAACTAATGTCAATGGAATGGTTCAAAACAACGACAGTAAGAAGAGTCAGTCTTCTTGTACTTAAGTCGGCATTGTGGCTTTTGTATTTAATTCCGGTGCAATTTCTGTGTTCATCGTTAATAAGAAGATCAGAGGGATACAATAAACCTGAAGTGAAGCATATGAACCTATAACTAGTGTCACAGGAATGGTTCAAAACATAGCCAGTAAGAAGTGTCAGTCTTCTTGTCCTTAAGGCGGCCTTGTGCCTTTTGTATTTAATTCCGATGCAATTTCTGTGTTTCATCGTCAATAAGAAGGTCCAAGGGATACAGTAAACCTGGAGTGAAGCATCGGAATCTACAAGTAGTGTCACAGGAATGGTTCAAACATAGACAGTACTTAAGTCGGCATTGTGCCTTTTGTATTTAATTCCGAAACAATTTCTGTGTTTCATCGTCAATAAGAAGGTCCAAGGGATACAGTAAACCTGAGGTGAAGCATCGGAACCTATAACTAGTGTCACAGGGGAGGTTCAAACATAGTCAGTGAGAAGAGTCGGTCTTCATGTACTTATGTCGCATTGTGCCTTTTGTATCTAATTCCGATGCAATATCTGTGTTTCATCGTCAATAAGAAGGTCCAAGGGATACAGTAAACATGAAGTGAAGCATCGGGACCTATAACTAGTGTCACAGGAATGGTTCAAAACATAGTCAGTAAGAAGAGTCAGTCTTCTTGTCCTTAAGGCGGCCTTGTGCCTTTTGTATTTAATTCCGATGCAATATCTGTGTTTCATCGTCAATAAGAAGGTCCAAGGGATGCAGTAAACCTGGCGTGAAGCATCGGAATCTATAACTAGTGTCAATGGAATGGTTCAAAACATAGTCAGTAAGAAGAGTCAGTCTTCTTGTCCTTAAGGCGGCCTTGTGCCTTTTGTATTTAATTCCGATGCAATTTCTGTGTTTTATCGTCAATAAGAAGGTCAGAGGTATACAGTAAATCTGAAGTGAAGCATCGGAATCTATAACTAGTGCCACAGGAATGGTTCAAAACATAGTCAGTGAGAAGAGTCAGTCTTCTTGTCCTTAAGTCGGCATTGCGCCTTTTGTATTTAATTCCGATGCAATATCTGTGTTTCATCGTCAATACGAAGGTCCAAGGGTTACAGTAACCCTGAAGTGAAGCATCGGAATCTATAACTAGTGTCACAGGAATGGTTCAAAACTTAGTCAGTAAGAAGAGTCGGCCTTTATGTACTTAAGTCGGCATTGGCCTTTTGTATTTAATTCCGGTGCAATTTCTGTGTTTCATCGTCAATAAGAAGGTCAGAGGGATACAGTAAACCTGAAGTGAAACATCGGAATCTATAACTAGTGTCACAGGAATGGTTCAAAACATAGTCAGTAAGAAGAGTCGGTCTTCATGTACTTAAGTCGGCATTGGCTTTTTGTATTTAATTCCGGTGCAATTTCTGTGTTTCATCGTCAATAAGAAGGTCAGAGGGATACAGTAAACCTGAAGTGAAGCATCCGAATCTATAACGAGTGTCACAAGAATGGTTCAAATATAGTCAGTAAGAAGAGTCTGTCTTCTTGTCCTTAAGTCGGCATTGTGCTTTTTGTATTTAATTCCGATACATTTTCTGTGTTTCATCGTCAATACGAAGGTCCAAGGGATACAGTAAACCTGGAGTGAAGCATCGGAATCTATAACTAGTGTCAATGGAATGGATCAAAACATAGACAGTAAGAAGAGTCAGTCTTCTTGTACTTAAGTCGGCATTGTGCCTTTTGTATTTAATTCCGTTGCAATTTCTGTGTTTCATCGTCAATAAGAAGGTCAGTGGGATACAGTAAACCTGAAGTAAAGCATCGGAATCTATAACAAGTGTCACAGGAATGGTTCAAAATATTGACAGTAAGAAGATACAGTCTCCTTGTACTTAAGTCGGCATTGTGCCTTTTGTATTTAATTCCGATGCAATTTCTGTGTTTCATCGTCAATAAGAAGGTCCAAGAGTTACAGTAAACCTGAAGTGAAGCATCGGAATCTATAACTAGTGTTACAGGTAATGGTTCAAAACATAGTCAGTAAGAAGAGTCGGTCTTCATGTACTTAAGTCGGCATTGGCCTTTTGTATTTAATTCCGGTGCAATTTCTGTGTTTCATCGTCAATAAGAAGGTCCAAGGGATACAGTAAACCTGAAGAGAAGCACCGGAATCTATAACTAGTGTCACAGGAATGGTTCAAAACTTAGACAGGAAGAAGAGTCAGTCTTCTTGTACTTGAGTCGGCATTGTGCCTTTTGTATTAAATTTCGATGCAATTTCAGTGTTTCATCGTCAACAAGAAGGTCCTAGGGACACAGTAAACCTGACGTCAAGCATCGGAATTTATAACTAGTGTCACAGGAATGGTTCAAACATAGACAGTAAGAAGAGTCAGTCTTCTTGCACTTAAGTCAGCATTGTGCCTTTTCGATTTAATTCCGATGCAATTTCTGGGTCTCATCGTCAATAAGAAGGTCAGAGCGATACAGTAAACCTGAAGTGAAGCATCGGAATCTATAACTAGTGTCACAGGAATGGTTCAAAACATAGTCAGTAAGAAAAGTGAGTCTTCTTGTACTTAAGTCGGCATTGTGCCTTTTCTATTTAATTCCGATGCAATTTCAGTGTTTCATCGTCTATAATAAGGTCCAAGGTATACAGTAAACCTGGAGTGAAGCATCGGAATCTATAACTAATGTCAATGGAATGGTTCAAAACAATGACAGTAATAAGAGTCAGTCTTCTTGTACTTAAGTCGGCATTGTGGCTTTTGTATTTAATTCCGGTGCAATTTCTGTGTTCATCGTTAATAAGAAGATCAGAGGGATACAATAAACCTGAAGTGAAGCATATGAACCTATAACTAGTGTCTCAGGAATGGTTCAAAACATAGTCAGTAAGAAGAGTCAGTCTTCTTGTCCTTAAGGCGGCCTTGTGCCTTTTGTATTTAATTCCGATGCAATTTCTGTGTTTCATCGTCAATAAGAAGGTCCAAGGGATACAGTAAACCTGGAGTGAAGCATCGGAATCTACAAGTAGTGTCACAGGAATGGTTCAAACATAGACAGTACTTAAGTCGGCATTGTGCCTTTTGTATTTAATTCCGAAACAATTTCTGTGTTTCATCGTCAATAAGAAGGTCCAAGGGATACAGTAAACCTGAGGTGAAGCATCGGAACCTATAACTAGTGTCACAGGGGAGGTTCAAACATAGTCAGTGAGAAGAGTCGGTCTTCATGTACTTATGTCGCATTGTGCCTTTTGTATCTAATTCCGATGCAATATCTGTGTTTCATCGTCAATAAGAAGGTCCAAGGGATACAGTAAACATGAAGTGAAGCATCGGGACCTATAACTAGTGTCACAGGAATGGTTCAAAACATAGTCAGTAAGAAGAGTCAGTCTTCTTGTCCTTAAGGCGGCCTTGTGCCTTTTGTATTTAATTCCGATGCAATATCTGTGTTTCATCGTCAATAAGAAGGTCCAAAGGATGCAGTAAACCTGGCGTGAAGCATCGGAATCTATAACTAGTGTCAATGGAATGGTTCAAAACATAGTCAGTAAGAAGAGTCAGTCTTCTTGTCCTTAAGGCGGCCTTGTGCCTTTTGTATTTAATTCCGATGCAATTTCTGTGTTTTATCGTCAATAAGAAGGTCAGAGGTATACAGTAAATCTGAAGTGAAGCATCGGAATCTATAACTAGTGCCACAGGAATGGTTCAAAACATAGTCAGTGAGAAGAGTCAGTCTTCTTGTCCTTAAGTCGGCATTGCGCCTTTTGTATTTAATTCCGATGCAATATCTGTGTTTCATCGTCAATACGAAGGTCCAAGGGTTACAGTAACCCTGAAGTGAAGCATCGGAATCTATAACTAGTGTCACAGGAATGGTTCAAAACTTAGTCAGTAAGAAGAGTCGGCCTTTATGTACTTAAGTCGGCATTGGCCTTTTGTATTTAATTCCGGTGCAATTTCTGTGTTTCATCGTCAATAAGAAGGTCAGAGGGATACAGTAAACCTGAAGTGAAACATCGGAATCTATAACTAGTGTCACAGGAATGGTTCAAAACATAGTCAGTAAGAAGAGTCGGTCTTCATGTACTTAAGTCGGCATTGGCTTTTTGTATTTATTTCCGGTGCAATTTCTGTGTTTCATCGTCAATAAGAAGGTCAGAGGGATACAGTAAACCTGAAGTGAAGCATCCGAATCTATAACTAGTGTCACAAGAATGGTTCAAATATAGTCAGTAAGAAGAGTCTGTCTTCTTGTCCTTAAGTCGGCATTGTGCTTTTTGTATTTAATTCCGATTCATTTTCTGTGTTTCATCGTCAATACGAAGGTCCAAGGGATACAGTAAACCTGGAGTGAAGCATCGGAATCTATAAATAGTGTCAATGGAATGGATCAAAACATAGACAGTAAGAAGAGTCAGTCTTCTTGTACTTAAGTCGGCATTGTGCCTTTTGTATTTAATTCCGTTGCAATTTCTGTGTTTCATCGTCAATAAGAAGGTCAGAGGGATACAGTAAACCTGAAGTAAAGCATCGGAATCTATAACAAGTGTCACAGGAATGGTTCAAAATATTGACAGTAAGAAGATACAGTCTCCTTGTACTTAAGTCGGCATTGTGCCTTTTGTATTTAATTCCGATGCAATTTCTGTGTTTCATCGTCAATAAGAAGGTCCAAGAGTTACAGTAAACCTGACGTGAAGCATCGGAATCTATAACTAGTGTTACAGGTAATGGTTCAAAACATAGTCAGTAAGAAGAGTCGGTCTTCATGTACTTAAGTCGGCATTGGCCTTTTGTATTTAATTCCGGTGCAATTTCTGTGTTTCATCGTCAATAAGAAGGTCCAAGGGATACAGTAAACCTGAAGAGAAGCACCGGAATCTATAACTAGTGTCACAGGAATGGTTCAAAACTTAGACAGGAAGAAGAGTCAGTCTTCTTGTACATGAGTCGGCATTGTGCCTTTTGTATTAAATTTCGATGCAATTTCAGTGTTTCATCGTCAACAAGAAGGTCCTAGGGACACAGTAAACCTGACGTCAAGCATCGGAATTTATAACTAGTGTCACAGGAATGGTTCAAACATAGACAGTAAGAAGAGTCAGTCTTCTTGCACTTAAGTCAGCATTGTGCCTTTTCGATTTAATTCCGATGCAATTTCTGGGTCTCATCGTCAATAAGAAGGTCAGAGCGATACAGTAAACCTGAAGTGAAGCATCGGAATCTATAACTAGTGTCACAGGAATGGTTCAAAACATAGTCAGTAAGAAAAGTGAGTCTTCTTGTACTTAAGTCGGCATTGTGCCTTTTCTATTTAATTCCGATGCAATTTCAGTGTTTCATCGTCTATAATAAGGTCCAAGGTATACAGTAAACCTGGAGTGAAGAATCGGAATCTATAACTAATGTCAATGGAATGGTTCAAAACAATGACAGTAATAAGAGTCAGTCTTCTTGTACTTAAGTCGGCATTGTGGCTTTTGTATTTAATTCCGGTGCAATTTCTGTGTTCATCGTTAATAAGAAGATCAGAGGGATACAATAAACCTGAAGTGAAGCATATGAACCTATAACTAGTGTCTCAGGAATGGTTCAAAACATAGTCAGTAAGAAGAGTCAGTCTTCTTGTCCTTAAGGCGGCCTTGTGCCTTTTGTATTTAATTCCGATGCAATTTCTGTGTTTCATCGTCAATAAGAAGGTCCAAGGGATACAGTAAACCTGGAGTGAAGCATCGGAATCTACAAGTAGTGTCACAGGAATGGTTCAAACATAGACAGTACTTAAGTCGGCATTGTGCTTTTGTATTTAATTCCGAAACAATTTCTGTGTTTCATCGTCAATAAGAAGGTCCAAGGGATACAGTAAACCTGAGGTGAAGCATCGGAACCTATAACTAGTGTCACAGGGGAGGTTCAAACATAGTCAGTGAGAAGAGTCGGTCTTCATGTACTTATGTCGCATTGTGCCTTTTGTATCTAATTCCGATGCAATATCTGTGTTTCATCGTCAATAAGAAGGTCCAAGGGATACAGTAAACATGAAGTGAAGCATCGGGACCTATAACTAGTGTCACAGGAATGGTTCAAACATAGTCAGTAAGAAGAGACAGTCTTCTTGTCCTTAAGGCGGCCTTGTGCCTTTTGTATTTAATTCCGATGCAATATCTGTGTTTCATCGTCAATAAGAAGGTCCAAGGGATGCAGTAAACCTGGCGTGAAGCATCGGAATCTATAACTAGTGTCAATGGAATGGTTCAAAACATAGTCAGTAAGAAGAGTCAGTCTTCTTGTCCTTAAGGCGGCCTTGTGCCTTTTGTATTTAATTCCGATGCAATTTCTGTGTTTTATCGTCAATAAGAAGGTCAGAGGTATACAGTAAACATGAAGTGAAGCATCGGGACCTATAACTAGTGTCACAGGAATGGTTCAAACATAGTCAGTAAGAAGAGACAGTCTTCTTGTCCTTAAGGCGGCCTTGTGCCTTTTGTATTTAATTCCGATGCAATATCCGTGTTTCATCGTCAATACGAAGGTCCAAGGGTTACAGTAACCCTGAAGTGAAGCATCGGAATCTATAACTAGTGTCACAGGAATGGTTCAAAACTTAGTCAGTAAGAAGAGTCGGTCTTTATGTACTTAAGTCGGCATTGGCCTTTTGTATTTAATTCCGGTGCAATTTCTGTGTTTCATCGTCAATAAGAAGGTCAGAGGGATACAGTAAACCTGAAGTGAAGCATCGGAATCTATAACTAGTGTCACAGGAATGGTTCAAAACATAGTCAGTAAGAAGAGTCGGTCTTCATGTACTTAAGTAGGCATTGGCTTTTTGTATTTAATTCCGGTGCAATTTCTGTGTTTCATCGTCAATAAGAAGGTCAGAGGGATACAGTACACCTGAAGTGAAGCATCCGAATCTATAACTAGTGTCACAAGAATGGTTCAAAACATAGTCAGTAAGAAGAGTCTGTCTTCTTGTCCTTAAGTCGGCATTGTGCTTTTTGTATTTAATTCCGATACATTTTCTGTGTTTCATCGTCAATACGAAGGTCCAAGGGATACAGTAAACCTGGAGTGAAGCATCGGAATCTATAACTAGTGTCAATGGAATGGATCAAAACATAGACAGTAAGAAGAGTCAGTCTTCTTGTACTTAAGTCGGCATTGTGCCTTTTGTATTTAATTCCGTTGCAATTTCTGTGTTTCATCGTCAATAAGAAGGTCAGAGGGATACAGTAAACCTGAAGTAAAGCATCGGAATTTATAACAAGTGTCACAGGAATGGTTCAAAATATAGACAGTAAGAAGATACAGTCTTCTTGTACTTAAGTCGGCATTGTGCCTTTTGTATTTCATTCCGGTGCAATTTCTGTGTTTCATCGTCAATAAGAAGGTCAGAGGTATACAGTAAACCTGAAGTGAAGCATCGGAATCTATAACTAGTGTCACAGGAATGGTTCAAAACATAGTCAGTAAGAAGAGTCTGTCTTCTTGTCCTTATGTCGGCATTGTGCCTTTTGTATTTAATTCCGATGGAATTTCTGTGTCTCATCAACAATAAGAAGGTCCAAGGGATACAGTAAACCTGAAGTGAAGCATCGGAATCTATAACTAGTGTTACAGGAACGGTTCAAAACATAGTCAGTTTGAAGAGTCGGTCTTCATGTACCTAAGTCGGCATTGTGCCTTTTGTATTTAATTCCGGTGCAATTTCTGTGTTTCATCGTCAGTAAGAAGGTCAGAGGGATACAGTAAACCTAATGTGAAGCATCGGAATCTATAACTAGTGTCACAGGAATGGTTCAAATCATAGTCAGTAAGAAGAGTGAGTCTTCTTGTACTTAATTCGGCATTGTGCCTTTTCAATTTAATTCCAATGCAATTTCAGTGTTTCATCGTCTATAATAAGGTACAAGGTATATAGTAAACCTGGAGTGAAGCATCGGAATCTATAACTAGTGTCAATTGAATGGTAAAAACATAGACAGTAAGAAGAGTCAATCTTCTTGTACTTAAGTCGGCATTGTGGCTTTTGTATTTAATTCCGGTGCAATTTCTGTTTTCATCGTCAATAAGAAGATCAGAGGGACACAATAAACCTGAAGTGAAGCATCGGAATCTATAACTAGTGTCACAGGAATGGTTCAGAACATAGTCAGTACGAAGAGTCAGTCTTCTTGTCCTTAAGGCGGCCTTGTGCCTTTTGTATTTAATTCCGATGCAATTTCAGTGTTTCATCGTCAATAAGAAGGTCCAAGGGATACAGTAAACCTGGAGTGAAGCATCGGAATCTACAAGTAGTGTCACAGGAATGGTTCAAAACATAGACAGTACTTAAGTCGGCATTGTGCCTTTTGTATTTCAGAAACAATTTCTGTGTTTCATCGTCAATAAGAAGGTCCAAGGGATACAGTAAACCTGGAGTGAAGCATCGGAATCTACAAGTAGTGTCACAGGAATGGTTCAAAACATAGACAGTACTTAAGTCGGCATTGTGCCTTTTGTATTTCAGAAACAATTTCTGTGTTTCATCGTCAATAAGAAGGTCCAAGGGATACAGTAAACCTGAGGTGAAGCATCGGAATCTATAACTAGTGTCACAGGAATGGTTCAAACATAGTCAGTAAGAAGTGTCGGTCTTCTTGTCCTTAAGTCGGCATTATGCTTTTTGTATTTAATTCCGATGCATTTTCTGTGTTACATCGTCAATTCGAAGGTCCAAGGGATACAGTAAACATGGAGTGAAGCATCGGAAACTATAACTAGTGTCACAGGAATGGTTCAAAACATAGTCAGAAAGAAGAGTCAGTCTTCTTGTCCTTAAGTCTTCATTGTGCCTTTTGTATTTAATTCCGATGCAATTTCTGTGTTTCATCGTCAATAAGAAGGTCCAAGGGATACTATAAACCTGGAGTGTAGCATCGGAATCTATAACTAGTGTCACAGGAATGGTTCAAAACATAGTCAGTAAGAAGAGTGAGTCTTCTTGTACTTAATTCGGCATTGTGCCTTTTCTATTTAATTCCGATGCAATTTCAGTGTTTCATCGTCTATAATAAGGTACAAGGAATACAGTAAACCTGGAGTGAAGCATCGGAATCTATAACTAGTGTCAATGGAATGGTAAAAACATAGACAGTAAGAAGAGTCAATCTTCTTGTACTTAAGTCGGCATTGTGGCTTTTGTATTTAATTCCGGTGCAATTTCTGTGTTCATCGTCAATAAGAAGATCAGAGGGATACAATAAACCTGAAGTGAAGCATCGGAATCTATAACTAGTGTCACAGGAATGGTTCAAAACATAGTCAGTACGAAGAGTCAGTCTTCTTGTCCTTAAGGCGGCCTTGTGCCTTTTGTATTTAATTCCGATGCAATTTCAGTGTTTCATCGTCAATAAGAAGGTCCAAGGGATACAGTAAACCTGGAGTGAAGCATCGGAATCTACAAGTAGTGTCACAGGAATGGTTCAAAGCATAGGCAGTACTTAAGCCGGCATTGTGCCTTTTGTATTTCAGAAACAATTTCTGTGTTTCATCGTCAATAAGAAGGTCCAAGGGATACAGTAAACCTGAGGTGAAGCATCGGAATCTAAAACTAGTGTCACAGGAATGGTTCAAACATAGTCAGTAAGAAGAGTCGGTCTTCATGTACTTATGTCGCATTGTGCCTTTTGTATTTAATTCCGATGCAATATCTGTGTTTCATCGTCAATTAGAAGGTCAGAGGGATACAGTAATCCTGATGTGAAGCATCGGAATCCATAACTAGTGTCACAGGAATGGTTCAAATCATAGTCAGTAAGAAGAGTCAGTCTTCTTGTCCTTAAGTCGGCATTGTGCCTTTTGTATTTAATTCCGATGCAATTTCTGTGTTTAATCGTCAATAAGAAGGTCCTAGGGATACAGTCAAACTGGAGTGAAGAATCGGAATCTATAACTAGTGTCACAGGAATGGTTCAAAACGTAGACAGTAAGAAGAGTCAGTATTCTTGTACTTAAGTCGGCATTGTGGCTTTTGTATTTAATTCCGAGGCAATTTCTGTGTTTTATCGTCACTAAGAAGCTCCAAGGGATACAGTAAACCTGAAGTGAAGCATTGGAATCTATAACTAGTGTCACAGGAATGGTTCAAAACATAGTCAGTAAGAAGAGTCGGTCTTCATGTACTTAAGTGGGCATTGGCCTTTTGTATTTAATTCCGGTGCAATTTCTGTGTTTCATCGTCGATAAGAAGGTCAGAGGGATACAGTAAACCTGAAGTGAAGCATCCGAATCTGTAACTAGATTCACAGGAATGGTTCAAAACATAGTCAGTAAGAGGAGTCAGTTTCCTTGTCCTTAAGTCGGCATTGTGCTTTTTGTATTTAATTCCGATGCAATTTCTGTGTTTCATCGTCAATAAGAAGTTCCTAGGGATACAGTAAACCTGGAATTAAGCATCGGAATCTATAACTAGTGTCACAGGAATGGTTCAAAACATAGACAGTAAGAAGAGTCAGTATTCTTGTACTTAAGTCGGCATTGTGGCTTTTGTATTTAATTCCGGTGCAATTTCTGTGTTCATCGTCAATAAGAAGATCAGAGGGATACAATAAACCTGAAGTGAAGCATCGGAATCTATAACTAGTGTCACAGGAATGGTTCAAAACATAGTCAGTAAGAAGAGTCAGTCTTCTTGTCCTTAAGGCGGCCTTGTGCCTTTTGTATTTAATTCCGATGCAATTTCTGTAATTCATCGTCAATAAGAAGGTCCAAGGGATAAAGTAAACCTGGAGTGAAGCATCGGAATCTACAAGTAGTGTCACAGGAATGGTTCAAACATAGACAGTACTTAAGTCGGCATTGTGCCTTTTGTATTTTCTTCCGAAACAATTTCTGTGTTTCATCGTCAATAAGAAGGCCCAAGGGATACAGTAAACCTGAGGTGAAGCATCGGAATCTATAACTAGTGTCACAGGAATGGTTCAAACATAGTCAGTAAGAAGAGTCGGTCTTCTTGTCCTTAAGTCGGCATTATGCTTTTTGTATTTAATTCCGATGCATTTTCTGTGTTTCATCGTCAATACGAAGGTCCAAGGGATACAGTAAACCTGGAGTGAAGCATCGGAATTTATAAGTAGTGTCAATGGAATGGTTCAAAACAAAGACAGTAAGAAGAGTCAGTCTTCTTGTACTTAAGTCGGCACTTTGCCTAACCTATTTAATTCCAATGCAATTTCAGTGTTTCATCGTCAATCAGGAGGTCCAAGGGATGCAGTAAACTTGGCGTGAAGCATCGGAATCTATAACTAGTGTCAGTGGAATGGTTCAAAACATAGACAGTAAGAAGAATCAGTCTTCTTGTACTTAAGTCGGAATTGTGCCTTTTGTATTTCATTCCGGTGGAATTTCTGTGTTTCATCGTCAATAAGAAGGTCAGAGGTATACAGTAAAAATGAAGTGAAGCATCGGAATCTACAACTAGTGTCACAGGAATGGTTCAAAACATAGTCAGTAAGAAGAGTCTGTCTTCTTGTCCTTATGTCGGCATTGTGCCTTTAGTATTTAATTCCGATGCAATTTCTGTGTCTCATCGACAATAAGAAGATCCAAGGGATACAGTAAACCTGGAGTGAATCATCGGAATCTATAACTAGTGTCACAGAAATGGTTCAAAACATAGACAGTAAGAAGAGCCAGTCTGCTTGTACTTGAGTCGGCATTGTGCCTTTTTTATTTAATTCCGATGCAATTTCTGTGTTTCATCGTCAATAAGAAGGTCCAAGGGATACAGTAAACCTGAAGTGAAGCATCGGAATCTATAACTAGTGTTACAGGAACGGTTCAAAACATAGTCAGTTTGAAGAGTCGGTCTTCATGTACTTAAGTCGGCATTGTGCCTTTTGTATTTAATACCGATGCAATTTCTGTGTTTCATCGTCAATAAGAAGGTCCAAGGGATACAGTAAACCTGGAGTGAAGCATTGGAATCTACAAGTAGTGTCACAGGAATGGTTCAAAACATAGACAGTACTTAAGTCGGCATTGTGCCTTTTGTATTTCCGAAACAATTTCTGTGTTTCATCGTCAATAAGAAGGTCCAAGGGATACAGTAAACCTGAGGTGAAGCATCGGAATCTATAACTAGTGTCACAGGAATGGTTCAAACATAGTCAGTAAGAAGAGCCGGTCTTCATGTACTTATGTCGCATTGTGCCTTTTGTATTTAATACAGATGCAATATCTGTGTTTCATCGTCAATAAGAAGGTTCAAGGGATACAGTAAACATGAAGCGAAGCATTGGAACCTATAACCGGTGTCACAGGAATGGTTCAAAACATAGTCACTAAGAAGAGTCAGTCTTCTTGTACTTAAGTCGGCATTTTGCCTAATCTATTTAATTCCAATGCAATTTCAGTGTTTCATCGTCAATAAGAAGGTCCAAGGGATGCAGTAAACCTTGCGTGAAGCATCGGAATCTATAACTAGTGTCAATGGAATGGTTCAAAACATAGACAGTAAGAAGAGTCAGTCTTCTTGTACTTAAGTCGGAATTGTGTTTTGTATTTCATTCCGGTGCAATTTCTGTGTTTCATCGTCAATAAGAAGGTCAGAGGTATACAGTAAACCTGAAGTGAAGCATCGGAATCTATAACTAGTGTCAATGGAATGGTTCAAAACATAGACAGTAAGAAGAGTCAGTCTTTTTGTACTTAAGTCGGAATTGTGCCTTTTGTATTTCATTCCGGTGCAATTTCAGTGTTTCATCGACAATAAGAAGGTCCAAGGGATGCAGTAAACCTGGCGTGAAGCATCGGAATCTATAACTAGTGTCAATGGAATGGTTCAAAACATAGTCAGTAAGAAGAGTCTGTCTTCTTGTCCTTATGTCGGCATTGTGCATTTTGTATTTAATTCCGATGCAATTTCTGTGTCTCATCAACAATAAGAAGGTCCAAGGGATACAGTAAACCTGGAGTGAATCATCGGAATCTATAACTAGTGTCACACAAATGGTTCAAAACATAGACAGTAAGAAGAGCCAGTCTGCTTTTACTTGAGTCGGCATTGTGCCTTTTTTATTTAATTCCGATGCAATTTCTGTGTTTCATCGTCAATAAGAAGGTCAGAGGGATACAGTAAACCTAATGTGGAGCATCGGAATCTATAACTAGTGTCACAGGAATGGTTCACAACATAGTCAGTAAGCAGAGTCGGTCTTCATGTACTTAAGTCGGCATTGTGCCTTTTGTATTTAATTCAGGTGCAATTTCTGTGTTTCATCGTCAATTAGAAGGTCAGAGGGATACAGTAATCCTGATGTGAAGCATCGGAATCCATAACTAGTGTCACAGGAATGGTTCAAAACTTAGTCAGTAAGAAGAGTCAGTCTTCTTGTCCTTAAGTCGGCATTGTGCCATTTGGATTTAATTCCGATGCAATTTCTGTGTTTTATCGTCAATAAGAAGGTCCTAGGGATACAGTCAACCTGGAGTGAAGAATCGGAATCTATAACTAGTGTCACAGGAATGGTTCAAAACGTAGACAGTAAGAAGATACAGTTTTGTTGTACTTAAGTCGGCATTGTGCCTTTTGTATTTAATTCCGATGCAATTTCTGTGTTTCATCGTCAATAAGAAGGTCCATGGGATACAGTAAACCTGAAGTCAGGCATCGGAATCTATAACTAGTGTCACATTAATTTTTCAATACATGGTCAGTAAGAAGTGTCAGTCTTCTTGTACCTAAGTCGGCATTGTGCCTTTTGTATTTAATTCCGATGCAATTTCTGTGCTTCATTGTCAATACGAAGGTCAAAGGGATACAGTAAACCTGAAGTAAAGTATCGGAATCTATAACTAATGTCACAGGAATGGTTCAAAACATAGTCAGTAAGAAGTGTCGGTGTTCATGTACTTAAGTCGGCATTGGCCTTTTGTATTTAATTCCGATGCAATTTCAGTGTTTCATCGTCAATAAGAAGGTCCAAGGGATACACTAAAGCTGGAGTGATGCATCGGAATCTATATCTAGTGTCACAGGAATAGTTCAAAACGTAGACAGTAAGAAGATACAGTCTTCTAGTACTTAAGTCTGCATTGTGGCTTTTGTATTTAATTCCGATGCAATTTCTGTGTTTCATCGTCGATAAGAAGTTCCAAGGGATACAGTAAACCTGGAGTGAAGCATCGGAATCCACAAGTAGTGTCACAGGAATGGTTGAAACATAGACAGTACTTAAGTCGGCATTGTGCCTTTTGTATTTAATTCCGAAACAATTTCTGTGTTTCATCGTCAATAAGAAGGTCCATGGGATACAGTAAACCTGAGGTGAAGCATCGGAATCTATAACTAGTGTCACAGGAATGGTTCAAACATAGTCAGTAAGAAGAGTCGGTCTTCTTGTCCTTAAGTCGGCATTATGCTTTTTGTAATTAAATCCGATGCATTTTCTGTGTTTCATCGTCAATACGAAGGTCCAAGGGATACAGTAAACCTGGAGTGAAGCATCGGAATCTATAACTAGTGTCACAGGAATGGTTCAAAACATAGTCAGTAAGAAGAGTCAGTTTTCTTGTCCTTATGGTGGCCTTGTGCCTTTTGTATTTAATTCCGATGCAATTTCTGTGTTTCATCGTCAATAAGAAGTTCCAAGGGATACAGTAAACCTGGAGTGAAGCATCGGAATCTACAAGTAGTGTCACAGGAATGGTTCAAACATAGACAGTACTTAAGTCGGCATTGTGCCTTTTGTATTTAATTCCGAAACAATTTCTGTGTTTCATCGTCAATAAGAAGGTCCATGGGATACAGTAAACCTGAGGTGAAGCATCGGAATCTGTAACTAGTGTCAATGGAATGGTTCAAAACATAGACAGTAAGAAGAGTTAGTCTTCTTGTACTTAAGTCGGAATTGTGCCTTTTGTATTTCATTCCGGTGCAATTTCTGTGTTTCATCGTCAATAAGGGGGTCAGAGGTATACAGTAAACCTGAAGTGAAGCATCGGAATCTATAACTAGTGTCACAGGAATGGTTCAAAACATAGTCAGTAAGAAGAGTCTGTCTTCTTGTGCTTATGTCGGCATTGTGCCTTTTGTATTTAATTCCGATGGAATTTCTGTGTCTCATCAACAATAAGAAGGTCCAAGGGATACAGTAAACCTGAAGTGAAGCATCGGAATCTATAACTAGTGTTACAGGAACGGTTCAAAACATAGTCAGTTTGAAGAGTCGGTCTTCATGTACTTAAGTCGGAATTGTGCCTTTTGTATTTAATTCCGGTGCAATTTCTGTGTTTCATCGTCAGTAAGAAGGTCAGAGGGATACAGTAAACCTAATGTGAAGCATCGGAATCTATAACTAGTGTCACAGGAATGGTTCAAATCATAGTCAGTAAGAAGAGTGAGTCTTCTTGTACTTAATTCGGCATTGTGCCTTTTCTATTTAATTCCGATGCAATTTAAGTGTTTCATCGTCTATAATAAGGTACAAGGTATATCGTAAACCTAGAGTGAAGCATCGGAATCTATAACTAGTGTCAATGGAATGGTAAAAACATAGACAGTAAGAAGAGTCAATGTTCTTGTACTTAAGTCGGCATTGTGGCTTTTGTATTTAATTCCGGTGCAATTTCTGTGTTCATCGTCAATAAGAAGATCAGAGGGATACAATAAACCTGAAGTGAAGCATCGGAATCTATAACTAGTGTCACAGGAATGGTTCAGAACTCAGTCAGTATGAAGAGTCAGTCTTCTTGTCCATAAGGCGGCCTTGTGCCTTTTGTATTTAATTCCGATGCAATTTCAGTGTTTCATCGACAATAAGAAGGTCCAAGGGATACAGTAAACCTGGAGTGAAGCATCGGAATCTACAAGTAGTGTCACAGGAATGGTTCAAAACATAGACAGTACTTAAGTCGGCATTGTGCCTTTTGTATTTCAGAAACAATTTCTGTGTTTCATCGTCAATAAGAAGGTCCAAGGGATACAGTAAACCTGAGGTGAAGCATCGGAATCTATAACTAGTGTCACAGGAATGGTTCAAACATAGTCAGTAAGAAGAGTCGGTCTTCTTGTCCTTAAGTCGGCATTATGCTTTTTGTATTTAATTCCGATGCATTTTCTGTGTTTCATCGTCAATACGAAGGTCCAAGGGATACAGTAAACCTTGAGTGAAGCATCGGAATCTATAACTAGTGTCACAAGTATGGTTCAAAACATAGTCAGAAAGAAGAGTCAGTCTTCTTGTCCTTAAGTCTTCATTGTGCCTTTTGTATTTAATTCCGATGCAATTTCTGTGTTTCATCGTCAATTAGAAGGTCAGAGGGATACAGTAATCCTGATGTGAAGCATCGGAATCCATAACTAGTGTCACAGGAATGGTTCAAATCGTAGTCAGTAAGAAGAGTCAGTCTTCTTGTCCTTAAGTCGGCATTGTGCCTTTTGTATTTAATTCCGATGCAATTTCTGTGTTTAATCGTCAATAAGAAGGTCCTAGGGATACAGTCAACCTGGAGTGAAGAATCGGAATCTATAACTAGTGTCACAGGAATGGTTCAAAACGTAGACAGTAAGAAGAGTCAGTATTCTCGTACTTAAGTCGGCATTGTGGCTTTTGTATTTAATTCCGATGCAATTTCTGTGTTTTATCGTCACTAAGAAGGTCCAAGGGATACAGTAAACCTGAAGTGAAGCATTGGAATCTATAACTAGTGTCACAGGAATGGTTCAAAACATAGTCAGTAAGAAGAGTCGGTCTTCATGTACTTAAGTGGGCATTGGCCTTTTGTATTTAATTCCGGTGCAATTTCTGTGTTTCATCGTCAATAAGAAGGTCAGAGGGATACAGTAAACCTGAAGTGAAGCATCCGAATCTGTAACTAGATTCACAGGAATGGTTCAAAACATAGTCAGTAAGAGGAGTCAGTTTTCTTGTCCTTAAGTCGGCATTGTGCTTTTTGTATTTAATTCCGATGCAATTTCTGTGTTTCATCGTCAATAAGAAGTTCCAAGGGATACAGTAAACCTGGAATTAAGCATCGGAATCAATAACTAGTGTCACAGGAATGGTTCAAAACATAGACAGTAAGAAGAGTCAGTATTCTTGTACTTAAGTCGGCATTGTGGCTTTTGTATTTAATTCCGGTGCAATTTCTGTGTTCATCGTCAATAAGAAGATCAGAGGGATACAATAAACCTGAAGTGAAGCATCGGAATCTATAACTAGTGTCACAGGAATGGTTCAAAACATAGTCAGTAGGAAGAGTCAGTCTTCTTGTCCTTAAGGCGGCCTTGTGCCTTTTGTATTTAATTCCGATGCAATTTCTGTGTTTCGTCGTCAATAAGAAGGTCCAAGGGATAAAGTAAACCTGGAGTGAAGCATCGGAATCTACAAGTAGTGTCACAGGAATGGTTCAAACATAGACAGTACTTAAGTCGGCATTGTGCCTTTTGTATTTAATTCCGAAACAATTTCTGTGTTTCATCGTCAATAAGTAGGCCCAAGGGATACAGTAAACCTGAGGTGAAGCATCGGAATCTATAACTAGTGTCACAGGAATGGTTCAAACATAGTCAGTAAGAAGAGTCGGTCTTCTTGTCCTTAAGTCGGCATTATGCTTTTTGTATTTAATTCCGATGCATTTTCTGTGTTTCATCGTCAATACGAAGGTCCAAGGGATACAGTAAACCTGGAGTGAAGCATCGGAATTTATAAGTAGTGTCAATGGAATGGTTCAAAACAAAGCAGTAAGAAGAGTCAGTCTTCTTGTACTTAAGTCGGCATTTTGCCTAACCTATTTAATTCCAATGCAATTTCAGTGTTTCATCGTCAATCAGGAGGTCCAAGGGATGCAGTAAACTTGGCGTGAAGCATCGGAATCTATAACTAGTGTCAGTGGAATGGTTCAAAACATAGACAGTAAGAAGAATCAGTCTTCTTGTACTTAAGTCGGAATTGTGCCTTTTGTATTTCATTCCGTTGCAATTTCTGTGTTTCATCGTCAATAAGAAGGTCAGAGGTATACAGTAAAAATGAAGTGAAGCATCGGAATCTACAACTAGTGTCACAGGAATGGTTCAAAACATAGTCAGTACTTAAGTCGGCATTGTGCCTTTTGTATTTCCGAAACAATTTCTGTGTTTCATCGCCAATAGGAAGGTCCAAGGGATACAGTAAACCTGAGGTGAAGCATCGGAATCTATAACTAGTGTCACAGGAATGGTTCAAACATAGTCAGTACGAAGAGCCGGTCTTCATGTACTTATGTCGCATTGTGCCTTTTGTATTTAATTCCGATGCAATATCTGTGTTTCATCGTCAATAAGAAGGTTCAAGGGATACAGTAAACATGAAGCGAAGCATCGGAACCTATAAGCGGTGTCACAGGAATGGTTCAAAACATAGTCACTAAGAAGAGTCAGTCTTCTTGTACTTAAGTCGGCATTTTGCCTAATGTATTTAATTCCAATGCAATTTCAGTGTTTCATCGTCAATAAGAAGGTCCAAGGGATGCAGTAAACCTGGCGTGAAGCATCGGAATCTATAACTAGTGTCAATGGAATGGTTCAAAACATAGACAGTAAGAAGAGTCAGTCTTCTTGTACTTAAGTCGGAATTGTGCCTTTTGCATTTCATTCCGGTGCAATTTCTGTGTTTCATCGTCAATAAGAAGGTCAGAGGTATACAGTAAACCTGAAGTGAAGCATCGGAATCTATAACTAGTGTCACAGGAATGGTTCAAAACATATTCAGTAAGCAGAGTCGGTCTTCATGTACTTAAGTCGGCATTGTGCCTTTTGTATTTAATTCAGGTGCAATTTCTGTGTTTCATCGTCAATTAGAAGGTCAGAGGGATACAGTAATCCTGATGTGAAGTATCGGAATCCATAACTAGTGTCACAGGAATGGTTCAAAACATAGTCAGTAAGAAGAGTCAGTCTTCTTGTCCTTAAGTCGGCATTGTGCCATTTGGATTTAATTCCGATGCAATTTCTGTGTTTAATCGTCAATAAGAAGGTCCTAGGGATACAGTCAACCTGGAGTGAAATATCGGAATCTATAACTAGTGTCACAGGAATGGTTCAAAACGTAGACATTAAGAAGATACAGTTTTGTTGTACTTAAGTCGGCATTGTGCCTTTTGTATTTAATTCCGATGCAATTTCTGTGTTTCTTCGTCAATAAGAAGGTCCATGGGTTATAGTAAACCTGAAGTCAGGCATCGGAATCTATAACTAGTGTCACATTAATGGTTCAATACATGGTCAGTAAGAAGAGTCAGTCTTCTCGTACCTAAGTCGGCATTGTGCCTTTTGTATTTAATTCCGATGCAATTTCTGTGCTTCATTGTCAATACGAAGGTCCAAGGGATACAGTAAACCTGAAGTAAAGTATCGGAATCTATAACTAATGTCACAGGAATGGTTCAAAACATAGTCAGTAAGAAGTGTCGGTGTTCATGTACTTAAGTCGGCATTGGCCTTTTGTATTTAATTCCGATGCAATTTCAGTGTTTCATCGTCAATAAGAAGGTCCAAGGGATACAGTAAAGCTGGAGTGATGCATCGGAATCTATATCTAGTGTCACAGGAATGGTTCAAAACATAGACAGTAAGAAGATACAGTCTTCTAGTACTTAAGTCGGCATTGTGGCTTTTGTATTTAATTCCGATGCAATTTCTGTGTTTTATCGTCACTAAGAAGGTCCAAGGGATACAGTAAACCTGAAGTGAAGCATTGGAATCTATAACTAGTGTCACAGGAATGGTTCAAAACATAGTCAGTAAGAAGAGTCGGTCTTCATGTACTTAAGTGGGCATTGGCCTTTTGTATTTAATTCCGGTGCAATTTCTGGGTTTCATCGTCAATAAAAAGGTCAGAGGGATACAGTAAACCTGAAGTGAAGCATCCGAATCTGTAACTAGATTCACAGGAATGGTTCAAAACTTAGTCAGTAAGAGGAGTCAGTTTTCTTGTCCTTAAGTCGGCATTGTGCTTTTTGTATTTATTTCCGATGCAATTTCTGTGTTTCATCGTCAATAAGAAGGTCCATGGGATACAGTAAACCTGAGGTGAAGCATCGGAATCTATAACTAGTGTCACAGGAATGGTTCAAACATAGTCAGTAAGAAGAGTCGGGCTTCTTGTCCTTAAGTCGGCATTATGCTTTTTGTAATTAAATCCGATGCATTTTCTGTGTTTCATCGTCAATACGAAGGTCCAAGGGATACAGTAAACCTGGAGTGAAGCATCGGAATCTATAACTAGTGTCATAGGAATGGTTCAAAACATAGTCAGAAAGAAGAGTCAGTCTTCTTGTCCTTAAGTCTTCATTGTGCCTTTTGTATTTAATTCCGATGCAATTTCTGTGTTTCATCGTCAATAAGAAGGTCCAAGGGATACTATAAACCTGGAGTGTAGCATCGGAATCTATAACTAGTGTCACAGGAATGGTTCAAAACATAGTCAGTAAGAAGAGTGAGACTTCTTGTACTTAATTCGGCATTGTGCCTTTTCTATTTAATTCCGATGCAATTTCAGTGTTTCATCGTCTATTATAAGGTACAAGGTATACAGTAAACCTGGAGTGAAGCATCGGAATTATATAACTAGTGTCAATGGAATGGTAAAAACATAGACAGTAAGAAGAGTCAGTCTTCTTGTACTTAAGTCGGCATTGTGGCTTTTGTATTTAATTCCGGTGCAATTTCTGTGTTCATCGTCAATAAGAAGATCAGAGGGATACAATAAACCTGAAGTGAAGCATCGGAATCTATAACTAGTGTCACAGGAATGGTTCAAAACATAGTCAGTACGAAGAGTCAGTCTTCTTGTCCTTAAGGCGGCCTTGTGCCTTTTGTATTTAATTCCGATGCAATTTCAGTGTTTCATCGTCAATAAGAAGGTCCAAGGGATACAGTAAACCTGGAGTGAAGCATCGGAATCTACAAGTAGTGTCACAGGAATGGTTCAAAACATAGACAGTACTTAAGTCGGCATTGTGCCTTTTGTATTTCAGAAACAATTTCTGTGTTTCATCGTCAATAAGAAGGTCCAAGGGATACAGTAAACCTGAGGTGAAGCATCGGAAGCTATAACTAGTGTCACAGGAATGGTTCAAACATAGTCAGTAAGAAGAGTCGGTCTTCATGTACTTATGTCGCATTGTGCCTTTTGTATTTAATTCCGATGCAATATCTGTGTTTCATCGTCAATAAGAAGGTCCAAGGGATACAGTAAACCTGGAGTGAATCATCGTAATCTATAACTAGTGTCACAGAAACGGTTCAAAATATAGACAGTAAGAAGAGCCAGTCTGCTTGTACTTGAGTCGGCATTGTGCCTTTTTTATTTAATTCCGATGCAATTTCTGTGTTTCATCGTCAATAAGAAGGTCCAAGGGATACAGTAAACCTGAGGTGAAGCATCGGAATCTATAACTAGTGTCACAGGAATGGTTCAAACATAGTCAGTAAGAAGAGCCGGTCTTAATGTACTTATGTCGCATTGTGCCTTTTGTATTTAATTCCGATGCAATATCTGTGTTTCATCGTCAATAAGAAGGTCCAAGGGATACAGTAAATATGAAGCGAAGCATCGGAACCTATAACCGGTGTCACAGGAATGGTTCAAAACATAGTCACTAAGAAGAGTCAGTCTTCATGTACTTAAGTCGGCATTTTGCCTAATCTATTTAATTCCAATGCAATTTCTGTGCTTCATCGTCAATAAGAAGGTCCAAGGGATGCAGTAAACCTGGCGTGAAGCATCGGAATCTATAACTAGTGTCAATGAAATGGTTCAAAACATAGACAGTAAGAAGAGTCAGTCTTCTTCTACTTAAGTCCGAATTGTGCCTTTTGTATTTCATTCCGGTGCAATTTCTGTGTTTCATCGTCAATAAGAAGGTCAGAGGTATACAGTAAACCTGAAGTGAAGCATCGGAATCTATATCTAGTGTCACAGGAATGGTTCAAAACATAGACAGTAAGAAGATACAGTCTTCTAGTACTTAAGTCGGCAATGTGGCTTTTGTATTTAATTCCGATGCAATTTCTGTGTTTTATCGTCACTAAGAAGGTCCAAGGGATACAGTAAACCTGAAGTGAAGCATTGGAATCTATAACTAGTGTCACAGGAATGGTTCAAAACACAGTCAGTAAGAAGAGTCGGTCTTCATGTACTTAAGTGGGCATTGGCCTTTTGTATTTAATTCCGGTGCAATTTCTGGGTTTCATCGTCAATAAAAAGGTCAGAGGGATACAGTAAACCTGAAGTGAAGCATCCGAATCTGTAACTAGATTCACAGGAATGGTTCAAAACTTAGTCAGTAAGAGGAGTCAGTTTTCTTGTCCTTAAGTCGGCATTGTGCTTTTTGTATTTAATTCCGATGCAATTTCTGTGTTTCATCGTCAATAAGAAGGTCCATGGGATACAGTAAACCTGAGGTGAAGCATCGGAATCTATAACTAGTGTCACAGGAATGGTTCAAACATAGTCAGTAAGAAGAGTCGGTCTTCTTGTCCTTAAGTCGGCATTATGCTTTTTGTAATTAAATCCGATGCATTTTCTGTGTTTCATCGTCAATACGAAGGTCCAAGGGATACAGTAAACCTGGAGTGAAGCATCGGAATCTATAAATAGTGTCATAGGAATGGTTCAAAACATAGTCAGATAGAAGAGTCAGTCTTCTTGTCCTTAAGTCTTCATTGTGCCTTTTGTATTTAATTCCGATGCAATTTCTGTGTTTCATCGTCAATAAGAAGGTCCAAGGGATACGATAAACCTGGAGTGTAGCATCGTAATCTATAACTAGTGTCACAGGAATGGTTCAAAACATAGTCAGTAAGAAGAGTGAGACTTCTTGTACTTAATTCGGCATTGTGCCTTTTCTATTTAATTCCGATGCAATTTCAGTGTTTCATCGTCTATTATAAGGTACAAGGTGTACAGTAAACCTGGAGTGAAGCGTCGGAATCTATAACTAGTGTCAATGGAATGGTGAAAACATAGACAGTAAGAAGAGTCAGTCTTCTTGTACTTAAGTCGGCATTGTGGCTTTTGTATTTAATTCCGGTGCAATTTCTGTGTTCATCGTCAATAAGAAGATCAGAGGGATACAATAAACCTGAAGTGAAGCATCGGAATCTATAACTAGTGACACAGGAATGGTTCAAAACATAGTCAGTACGAAGAGTCAGTCTTCTTGTCCTTAAGGCGGCCTTGTGCCTTTTGTATTTAATTCCGGTGCAATTTCAGTGTTTCATCGTCAATAAGAAGGTCCAAGGGATACAGTAAACCTGAAGTGAAGCTTCGGAATCTATAACTAGTGTCACAGGAATGGTTCAAAACATAGACAGTAAGAAGAGTCAGTCTTCTTGTACTTATGTCGGCATTGTGCCTTTTCTATTTAATTCCGATGCAATTTCTGTGTTTCATCGTCAATAAGAAGGTCCAAGGGGTACAGTAAACCTGAGGTGAAGCATCGGAATCTATAACTAGTGTCACAGGAATGGTTCAAACATAGTCAGTGAGAAGAGCCGGTCTTTATGTACTTATGTCGCATTGTGCCTTTTGTATTTAATTCCGATGCAATATCTGTGTTTAATCGTCAATAAGAAGGTCCAAGGGATACAGTAAATATGAAGCGAAGCATCGGAACCTATAACCGGTGTCACAGGAATGGTTCAAAACATAGTCACTAAGAAGAGTCAGTCTTCTTGTACTTAAGTCGGCATTTTGCCTAATCTATTTAATTCCAATGCAATTTCAGTGCTTCATCGTCAATAAGAAGGTCCAAGGGATGCAGTAAACCTGGCGTGAAGCATCGGAATCTATAACTAGTGTCAATGAAATGGTTCAAAACATAGACAGTAAGAAGAGTCAGTCTTCTTGTACTTAAGTCCGAATTGTGCCTTTTGTATTTCATTCCGGTGCAATTTCTGTGTTTCATCGTCAATAAGAATGTCAGAGGTATACAGTAAACCTGAAGTGAAGCATCGGAATCTATAACTAGTGTCACAGGAATGGTTCAAAACATAGTCAGTAAGAAGAGTCTGTCTTCTTGTCCTTATGTCGGCATTGTGCATTTTGTATTTAATTCCGATGCAATTTCTGTGTCTCATCAACAATAAGAAGGTCCAAGAGATACAGTAAACCTGGAGTGAATCATCGGAATCTATAACTAGTGTCACAGAAATGGTTCAAAACATAGACAGTAAGAAGAGCCAGTCTGCTTGTACTTGAGTCGGCATTGTGACTTTTTTATTTAATTCCGATGCAATTTCTGTGTTTCATCGTCAATAAGAAGGTCCAAGGGATACAGTAAACCTGAAGTGATGCATCGGAATCTATAACTAGTGTTACAGGAACGGTTCAAAACATAGTCAGTTTGAAGAGTCGGTCTTCATGTACTTAAGTCGGCATTGTGCCTTTTGTATTTAATTCCGGTGCAATTTCTGTGTTTCATCGTCAATAAGAAGGTCAGAGGGATACAGTAAACCTAATGTGAAGCATCGGAATCTATAACTAGTGTCACAGGAATGGTTCACAACATAGTCAGTAAGCAGAGTCGGTCTTCATGTACTTAAGTCGGCATTGTGCTTTTTGTATTTAATTCCGGTGCAATTTCTGTGTCTCATCGTCAATTAGAAGGTCAGAGGGATACAGTAATCCAGATGTGAAGCATCGGAATCCATAACTAGTGTCACAGGAATGGTTCAAAACATAGTCAGTAGGAAGAGTCAGTCTTCTTGTCCTTAAGTCGGCATTGTGCCATTTGGATTTAATTCCGATGCAATTTCTGTGTTTAATCGTCAATAAGAAGGTCCTAGGGATACAGTCAACCTGGAGTGAAGAATCGGAACCTATAACTAGTGTCAAAGGAATGGTTCAAAACGTAGACAGTAAGAAGATACAGTTTTGTTGTACTTAAGTCGGCATTGTGCCTTTTGTATTTAATTCCGATGCAATTTCTGTATTTCAACGTCAATAAGAAGGTCCAAGGGATACAGTAAACCTGAAGTGAGGCATCGGAATCTATAACTAGTGTCACCGGAATGGTTCAAAAGATAGTCAGAAAGAAGAGTCAGTCTTCTTGTTCTTAAGTCGGCATTGTGCCTTTTGTATTTAATTCCGATGCAATTTCTGTACTTCATTGTCAATACGAAGGTCCAAGGGATACAGTAAACCTGAAGTAAAGGATCGGAATCTATAACTAGTGTCACAGGAATGGTTCAAAACATAGTCAGTAACAAGTGTCGGTCTTCATGTACTTAAGTCGGCATTGGCCTTTTGTATTTAATTCTGATGCAATTTCAGTGTTTCATCGTCAATAAGAAGGTCCAAGGGATACAGTAAACCTGGAGTGAAGCATCGGAATCTACAAGTAGTGTCACAGGAATGGTTCAAACATAGACAGTACTTAAGTCGGCATTGTGCCTTTTGTATTTAATTCCGAAACAATTTCTGTGTTTCATCGTCAATAAGAAGGTCCATGGGATACAGTAAACCTGAGGTGAAGCATCGGAATCTATAACTAGTGTCACAGGAATGGTTCAAACATAGTCAGTATGAAGAGTCGGTCTTCTTGTCCTTAAGTTGGCATTATGCTTTTTGTAATTAATTCCGATGCATTTTCTGTGTTTCATCGTCAATACGAAGGTCCAAGGGATACAGTTAACCTGGAGTGAAGCATCGGAATCTATAACTACTGTCAATGGAATGGTTCAAAACATAGACAGTAAGAAGAGTCAGTCTTCTTGTACTTAACTCGGCATTGTGCCTTTTGTATTTAATTCCGGTGCAATGTGCTTCATCGTCAATAAGAAGGTCAGAGGGATACAGTAAACCTGAAGTAAAGCATCGGAATCTATAACTAGTGCCACAGGAATGGTTCAAAACATAGACAGTCAGAAGAGTCAGTCTTCTTGTCCTTAAGTCGGCATTGTGCCTTTTGTATTTAATTCCGATGCAATTTCTGTGTTTCATCGTCAATATGAAGGTCCAAGGGATACAGTAAACCTGAAGTGAAGCATCAGAATCTATAACTAGTGTCACAGGAATGGTTCAAAACATAGTCAGTAAGAAGAGTCGGTCTTCATGTACTTAAGTCGGCATTGGCCTTTTGTATTTAATTCCGGTGCAATTTCTGTGTTTCATCGTCAATAAGAAGGTCCAAGGGATACAGTAAACCTGAAGTGAAGCATCGGAATCTATAACTAGTGTCACAGGAATGGTTCAAAAGCACAGACAGGAAGAAGAGTCAGTCTTCTTGTACTTGAGTCGGCATTGTGCCTTTTGTATTAAATTTCGATGCAATTTCAGTGTTTCATCGTCAACAAGAAGGTCCTAGGGACAGAGTAAACCTGACGTCAAGCATCGGAATTTATAACTAGTGTCACAGGAATGGTTCAAAACATAGACAGTAAGAAGAGTCAGTCTTCTTGTACTTAAATCGGCATTGTGCCTTTTCTATTTGATTCCGATGCAATATCTGTGTTTCATCGTCAATAAGAAGGGCAGAGCGATACAGTAAACCTGAAGTGAAGCATCGGAATCTATAACTAGTGTCACAGGAATGGTTAAAAACATAGTCAGAAAGAAGAGTCAGTCTTCTTGTCCTTAAGTCTTCATTGTGCCTTTTGTATTTAATTCCGATGCAATTTCTGTGTTTCATCGTCAATAAGAAGGTCCAAGGGATACTATAAACCTGGAGTGTAGCATCGGAATCTATAACTAGTGTCACGGGAATGGTTCAAAACATAGTCAGTAAGAAGAGTGAGTCTTCTTGTACTTAATTCGCCATTGTGCCTTTTCTACTTAATTCTGATGCAATTTCAGTGTTTCATCGTCTATAATAAGGTACAAGGTATACAGTAAACCTGGAGTGAAGCATCGGAATGTATAACTAGTGTCAATGGAATGGTAAAAACATAGACAGTAAGAAGAGCCAGTCTGCTTGTACTTGAGTCGGCATTGTGCCTTTTTTTATTTAATTCCGATGCAATTTCTGTGTTTCATCGTCAATAAGAAGGTCCAAGGGATACAGTAAACCTGAAGTGAAGCATCGGAATCTATAACTAGTGTTACAGGAACGGCTCAAAACATAGTCAGTTTGAAGAGTCAGTCTTCTTGTACTTAAGTCGGCATTGTGGCTTTTGTATTTAATTCCGGTGCAATTTCTGTGTTCATCGTCAATATGAAGGTCCAAGGGATACAGTAAACCTGGAGTGAAGCATCGGAATCTACAAGTAGTGTCACAGGAATGGTTCAAAACATAGACAGTACTTAAGTCGGCATTGTGCCTTTTGTATTTCAGAAACAATTTCTGTGTTTCATCGTCAATACGAAGGTAGAAGGGATACAGTAAACCTGAGGTGAAGCATCGGAATCTATAACTAGTGTCACAGGAATGGTTCAAACATAGTCAGTAAGAAGAGTCGGTCTTCATGTACTTATGTCGCATTGTGCCTTTTGTATTTAATTCCGATGCAATATCTGAGTGTCATCGTCAATAAGAAGGTACATGGGATACAGTAAACATGAAGCGAAGCATCGGAACCTATAACTAGTGTCACAGGAATGGTTCAAAACATAGTCAGTAAGAAGAGTCAGTTTCCTTGTACTTAAGTCGGCATTTTGCCTAATCTATTTAATTCCAATGCAATTTCAGTGTTTCATCGTCAATATGGAAGTCCAAGGGATGCAGTAAACCTGGCGTGAATCATCGGAATCTATAACTAGTGTCAAAGGAATGGTTCAAAACATAGACAGTTAGAAGAGTCAGTCTTCTTGTACTTAAGTCGGAATTGTGCCTTTTGTATTTCATTCCGGTGCAATTTCTGTGTTTCATCGTCAATAAAAAGGACAGAGGTATACAGTAAACCTGAAGTGAAGCATCGGAATCTATAACTAGTGTCACAGGAATGGTTCAAAACATAGTCAGTAAGAAGAGTCTGTCTTCTTGTCCTTATGTCGGCATTGTGCCTTTTGTATTTAATTCCGAAGCAATTTCTGTGTCTCATTAACAATGAGAAGGTCCAAGGGATACAGTAAACCTGGAGTGAATCATCGGAATCTATAACTAGTGTCACAGGAATGGTTCAAAACATAGACAGTAAGAAGAGCCAGTCTGCTTGTACTTGAGTCGGCATTGTGCCTTCTTTTATTTAATTCCGATGCAATTTCTGTGTTTCATCGTCAATAAGAAGGTCCAAGGGATACAGTAAACCTGAAGTGAAGCATCGGAATCCATAACTAGTGTTACAGGAACGGCTCAAAACAGAGTCAGTTTGAAGAGTCGGTCTTCATGTACTTAAGTCGGCATTGTGCCTTTTGTATTTAATTCCGGTGCAATTTCTGTGTTTCATCGTCAATAAGAAGGTCAGAGGGATACAGTAAACCTAATGTGAAGCATCGGAATCTATAACTAGTGTCACAGGAATGGTTCACAACACAGTCAGTAAGCAGAGTCGGTCTTCATGTACTTAAGTCGGCATTGTGCCTTTTGTATTAAATTCCGGTGCAATTTCTGTGTTTCATCGTCAATTAGAAGGTCAGAGGGATACAGTAATCCTGAAGTGAAGCATCGGAATCCATAACTAGTGTCACAGGAGTGGTTCAAAACATTGTCAGTAAGAAGAGTCAGTCTTCTTGTCCTTAAGTCGGCATTGTGCCTTTTGTATTTAATTCCGATGCAATTTCTGTGTTTAATCGTTAATAAGAAGGTCCTAGGGATACAGTCAACCTGGAGTGAAGAATCGGAATCTATAACTAGTGTCACAGGAATGGTTCAAAACATAGTCAGTAAGAAGAGTCAGTCTTCTTGTACTTAAGTCGGCATTTTGCCTAATCTATTTAATTCCAATGCAATTTCAGTGTTTCATCGTCAATATGGAAGGCCAAGGGATGCAGTAAACCTGGCGTGAATCATCGGAATCTATAACTAGTGTCAATGGAATGGTTCAAAACATAGACAGTTAGAAGAGTCAGTCTTCTTGTACTTAAGTCGGAATTGTGCCTTTTGTATTTCATTCCGGTGCAATTTCTGTGTTTCATCGTCAATAAGAAGGACAGAGGTATACAGTAAACCTGAAGTGAAGCATCGGAATCTATAACTAGTGTCACAGGAATGGTTCAAAACATAGTCAGTAAGAAGAGTCTGTCTCCTTGTCCTTATGTCGGCATTGTCCCTTTTGTATTTAATTCCGAAGCAATTTCTGTGTCTCATTAACAATAAGAAGGTCCAAGGGATACAGTAAACCTGGAGTGAATTATCGGAATCTATAACTAGTTTCACAGGAATGGTTCAAAACATAGACAGTAAGAAGAGCCAGTCTGCTTGTACTTGAGTCGGCATTGTGCCTTCTTTTATTTAATTCCGATGCAATTTCTGTGTTTCATCGTCAATAAGAAGGTCCAAGGGATACAGTAAACCAGAAGTGAAGCATCGGAATCTATAACTAGTGTTACAGGAACGGCTCAAAACATAGTCAGTTTGAAGAGTCGGTCTTCATGTACTTAAGTCGGCATTGTGCCTTTTGTATTTAATTCCGGTGCAATTTCTGTGTTTCATCGTCAATAAGAAGGTCAGAGGGATACAGTAAACCTAATGTGAAGCATCGGAATCTATAACTAGTGTCACAGGAATGGTTCACAACACAGTCAGTAAGCAGAGTCGGTCTTCATGTACTTAAGTCGGCATTGTGCCTTTTGTATTAAATTCCGGTGCAATTTCTGTGTTTCATCGTCAATTAGAAGGTCAGAGGGATACAGTAATCCTGATGTGAAGCATCGGAATCCATAACTAGTGTCACAGGAGTGGTTCAAAGCATTGTCAGTAAGAAGAGTCAGTCTTCTTGTCCTTAAGTCGGCATTGTGCCTTTTGTATTTAATTCCGATGCAATTTCTGTGTTTAATCGTTAATAAGAAGGTCCTAGGGATACAGTCAACCTGGAGTGAAGAATCGGAATCTATAACTAGTGTCACAGGAATGGTTCAAAACGTAGACAGTAAGAAGATACAGTTTTGTTGTACTTAAGTCGGCATTGTGCCTTTTGTATTTAATTCCGATGCAATTTCTGTGTTTCATCGTCAATAAGAAGGTCCAAGGGATACAGTAAACCTGAAGTGAGGCATCGGAATCTATAACTAGTGTCACAGGAATGGTTCAAAACATAGTCAGAAAGAAGAGTCAGTCTTCTTGTTCTTAAGTCGGCATTGTGCCTTTTGTATTTAATTCCGATGCAATTTCTGTGTTTTATCGTCAATAAGAAGGTCCATGGGATACAGTAAATCTGAAGTCAAGCATCGGAATCTGTAACTAGTGTCACATTAATGGTTCAATACATGGTCAGTAAGAAGAGTCAGTCTTCTTGTACCTAAGTCGGCATTGTGCCTTTTATATTTAATTCCGATGCAATTTCTGTGCTTCGTCGTCAATAAGAAGGTCCAAGGGATACAGTAAACCTGAAGTAAAGCATCGGAATCTATAACTAGTGTCACGGGAATGGTTCAAAACATAGTCAGTAAGAAGTGTCGGTCTTCATGTACTTATGTCGGCATTGGCCTTTTGTATTTAATTCCGATGCAATTTCAGTGTTTCATCGTCAATAAGAAGGGCCAAGGGTACAGTAAACCTGAAGTGAAGCATCGGAATCTATAACTAGTATCACAGGAATGGTTCAAAAGCATAGACAGGAAGAAGAGTCAGTCTTCTTGTACTTGAGTCGGCATCGTGCCTTTTGTATTAAATTTCGATGCAATTTCAGTGTTTCATCGTCAACAAGAAGGTCCTAGGGACGCAGTAAACCTGACGTCAAGCATCGGAATTTATAACTAGTGTCACAGGAATGGTTCAAAACATAGACTGTAAGAAGAGTCAGTCTTCTTGTACTTAAATCGGCATTGTGCCTTTTCTATTTAATTCCGATGCAATATCCGCGTTTCATCGTCAATAAGAAGGGCGGAGCGATACAGTAAACCTGAAGAGAAGCATCGGAATCTATAACTAGTGTCACAGGAATGGTTCAAAACATAGTCAGAAAGAAGAGTCAGTCTTCTTGTCCTTAAGTCTTCATTGTGCCTTTTGTATTTAATTCCGATGCAATTTCTGTGTTTCATCGTCAATAAGATGGTCCAAGGGATACTATAAACTTGGAGTGTAGCATCGGAATCTATAACTAGTTTCACAGGAATGGTTCAAAACATAGTCAGTAAGAAGAGTCTGTCTTCTTGTCCTTATGTCGGCATTGTGCCTTTTGTATTTAATTCCGAAGCAATTTCTGTGTTTCATCGTCAATAAGAAGGACAGAGGTATACAGTAAACCTGAAGTGAAGCATCGGAATCTATAACTAGTGTCACAGGAATGGTTCAAAACATAGTCAGTAAGAAGAGTCTGTCTTCTTGTCCTTATGTCGGCATTGTGCATTTTGTATTTAATTCCGAAGCAATTTCTGTGTCTCATTAACAATAAGAAGGTCCAAGGGATACAGTAAACCTGGAGTGAATCATCGGAATCTATAACTAGTGTCACAGGAATGGTTCAAAACATAGACAGTAAGAAGAGCCAGTCTGCTTGTACTTGAGTCGGCATTGTGCCTTTTTTTATTTAATTCCGATGCAATTTCTGTGTTTCATCGTCAATAAGAAGGTCCAAGGGATACAGTAAACCTGAAGTGAAGCATCGGAATCTATAACTAGTGTTACAGGAACGGCTCAAAACATAGTCAGTTTGAAGAGTCGGTCTTCATGTACTTAAGTCGGCATTGTGCCTTTTGTATTTAATTCCGGTGCAATTTCTGTGTTTCATCGTCAATAAGAAGGTCAGAGGGATACAGTAAACCTAATGTGAAGCATCGGAATCTATAACTAGTGTCACAGGAATGGTTCAAAACACAGTCAGTAAGCAGAGTCGGTCTTCATGTACTTAAGTCGGCATTGTGCCTTTTGTATTTAATTCCGGTGCAATTTCTGTGTTTCATCGTCAATTAGAAGGTCAGAGGGATACAGTAATCCTGATGTGAAGCATCGGAATCCATAACTAGTGTCACAGGAGTGGTTCAAAACATTGTCAGTAAGAAGAGTAAGTCTTCTTGTCCTTAAGTCGGCATTGTGCCTTTTGTATTTAATTCCAATGCAATTTCTGTGTTTAATCGTTAATAAGAAGGTCCTAGGGATACAGTCAACCTGGAGTGAAGAATCGGAATCTATAACTAGTGTCACAGGAATGGTTCAAATCATAGTCAGAAAGAAGAGTCAGTCTTCTTGTCCTTAAGTCTTCATTGTGCCCTTTGTATTTAATTCCGATGCAATTTCTGTGTTTCATCGTCAATAAGATGGTCCAAGGGATACTATAAACTTGGAGTGTAGCATCGGAATCTATAACTAGTTTCACAGGAATGGTTCAAAACATAGTCAGTAAGAAGAGTCTGTCTTCTTGTCCTTATGTCGGCATTGTGCCTTTTGTATTTAATTCCGAAGCAATTTCAGTGTTTCATCGTCAATAAGAAGGACAGAGGTATACAGTAAACCTGAAGTGAAGCATCGGAATCTATAACTAGTGTCACAGGAATGGTTCAAAACATAGTCAGTAAGAAGAGTCTGTCTTCTTGTCCTTATGTCGGCATTGTGCCTTTTGTATTTAATTCCGAAGCAATTTCTGTGTCTCATTAACAATAAGAAGGTCCAAGGGATACAGTAAACCTGGAGTGAATCATCGGAATCTATAACTAGTGTCACAGGAATGGTTCAAAACATAGACAGTAAGAAGAGCCAGTCTGCTTGTACTTGAGTCGGCATTGTGCCTTTTTTTATTTAATTCCGATGCAATTTCTGTGTTTCATCGTCAATAAGAAGGTCCAAGGGATACAGTAAACCTGAAGTGAAGCATCGGAATCTATAACCAGTGTTACAGGAACGGCTCAAAACATAGTCAGTTTGAAGAGTCGGTCTTCATGTACTTAAGTCGGCATTGTGCCTTTTGTATTTAATTCCGGTGCAATTTCTGTGTTTCATCGTCAATAAGAAGGTCAGAGGGATACAGTAAACCTAATGTGAAGCATCGGAATCTATAACTAGTGTCACAGGATTGGTTCACAACACAGTCAGTAAGCAGAGTCGGTCTTCATGTACTTAAGTCGGCATTGTGCCTTTTGTATTTAATTCCGGTGCAATTTCTGTGTTTCATCGTCAATTAGAAGGTCAGAGGGATACAGTAATCCTGATGTGAAGCATCGGAATCCATAACTAGTGCCACAGGAGTGGTTCAAAACATTGTCAGTAAGAAGAGTCAGTCTTCTTGTCCTTAAGTCGGCATTGTGCCTTTTGTATTTAATTCCGATGCAATTTCTGTGTTTAATCGTTAATAAGAAGGTCCTAGGGATACAGTCAACCTGGAGTGAAGAATCGGAATCTATAACTAGTGTCACAGGAATGGTTCAAAACGTAGACAGTAAGAAGATACAGTTTTGTTGTACTTAAGTCGGCATTGTGCCTTTTGTATTTAATTCCGATGCAATTTCTGTGTTTCATCGTCAATAAGAAGGTCCAACTGATACAGTAAACCTGAAGTGAGGCATCGGAATCTATAACTAGTGTCACAGGAATGGTTCAAAACATAGTCAGAAAGAAGAGTCAGTCTTCTTGTTCTTAAGTCGGCATTGTGCCTTTTGTATTTAATTCCGATGCAATTTCTGTGTTTCATCGTCAATAAGAAGGTCCATGGGATACAGTAAATCTGAAGTCAAGCATCGGAATCTGTAACTAGTGTCACATTAATGGTTCAATACATGGTCAGTAAGAAGAGTCAGTCTTCTTGTACCTAAGTCGGCATTGTGCCTTTTATATTTAATTCCGATGCAATTTCTGTGCTTCGTCGTCAATAAGAAGGTCCAAGGGATACAGTAAACCTGAAGTAAAGCATCGGAATCTATAACTAGTGTCACGGGAATGGTTCAAAACATAGTCAGTAAGAAGTGTTGGTCTTCATGTACTTATGTCGGCATTGGCCTTTTGTATTTAATTCCGATGCAATTTCAGTGTTTCATCGTCAATAAGAAGGTCCAAGGGTACAGTAAACCTGAAGTGAAGCATCGGAATCTATGACTAGTGTCACAGGAATGGTTCAAAAGCATAGACAGGAAGAAGAGTCAGTCCTCTTGTACTTGAGTCGGCATTGTGCCTTTTGTATTAAATTTCGATGCAATTTCAGTGTTTCATCGTCAACAAGAAGGTCCTAGGGACACAGTAAACCTGACGGCAAGCATCGGAATTTATAACTAGTGTCACAGGAATGGTTCAAAACATTGACTGTAAGAAGAGTCAGTCCTCTTGTACTTAATTCGCCATTGTGCCTTTTCTGCTTAATTCCGATGCAATTTCAGTGTTTCATCGTCTATAATAAGGTACAAGGTATACAGTAAACCTGGAGTGATGCATCGGAATCTATAACTAGTGTCAATGGAATGGTAAAAACATAGACAGTAAGAAGAGTCATTCTTCTTGTACTTAAGTCGGATTTGTGCCTTTTGTATTTCATTCCGGTGCAATTTCTGTGTTTCATCGTCAATAAGAAGGACAGAGGTATACAGTAAACCTGAAGTGAAGCATCGGAATCAATAACTAGTGTCACAGGAATGGTTCAAAGCATAGTCAGTAAGAAGAGTCTGTCTTCTTGTCCTTATGTCGGCATTGTGCCTTTTGTATTTAATTCCGATGCAATTTCTGTGTCTCATCGACAATAAGAAGGTCCAAGGGATACAGTAAACCTGGAGTGAATCATCGGAATCTATAACTAGTGTCACAGAAATGGTTCAAAACATAGACAGTAAGAAGAGCCAGTCTGCTTGTACCTGAGTCGGCATTGTGCCTTTTTTATTTAATTCCGATGCAATTTCTGTGTTTCATCGTCAATAAGAAGGTCCAAGGGATTCAGTAAACCTGAAGCATCGGAATCTATAACTAGTGTTACAGGAACGGCTCAAAACATAGTCAGTTTGAAGAGTCGGTCTTCATGTACTTAAGTCGGCATTGTGCCTTTTGTATTTAATTCCGGTGCAATTTCTGTGTTTCATCGTCAATAAGAAGGTCAGAGGGATACAGTAAACCTAATGTGAAGCATCGGAATCTATAACTAGTGTCACAGGAATGGTTCACAACACAGTCAGTAAGCAGAGTCGGTCTTCATGTACTTAACTCGGCATTGTGCCTTTTGTATTTAATTCCGGTGCAATTTCTGTGTTTCATCGTCAATTAGAAGGTCAGAGGGATACAGTAATCCTGATGTGAAGCATCGGAATCCATAACTAGTGTCACAGGAGTGGTTGAAAACATAGTCAGTAAGAAGAGTCAGTCTTCTTGTCCTTAAGTCGGCATTGTGCCTTTTGTATTTAATTCCGATGCAATTTCTGTGTTTAATCGTTAATAAGAAGGTCCTAGGGATACAGTCAACCTGGAGTGAAGAATCGGAATCTATAACTAGTGTCACAGGAATGGTTCAAAACGTAGACAGTAAGAAGATACAGTTTTGTTGTACTTAAGTCGGCATTGTGCCTTTTGTATTTAATTCCGATGCAATTTCTGTATTTCATCGTCAATAAGAAGGTCCAAGGGATACAGTAAACCTGAAGTGAGGCATCGGAATCTATAACTAGTGTCACAGGAATGGTTCAAAACATAATCAGAAAGAAGAGTCAGTCTTCTTGTTCTTAAGTCGGCATCGTGCCTTTTGTATTTAATTCCGATGCAATTTCTGTGTTTCATCGTCAATAAGAAGGTCCATGGGATACAGTAAATCTGAAGTCAAGCAGCGGAATCTGTAAGTAGTGTCACAGTAATGGTTCAATACATGGTCATTAAGAAGAGTCAGTCTTCTTGTACCTAAGTCGGCATTGTGCCTTTTATATTTAATTCCGATGCAATTTCTGTGCTTCGTCGTCAATAAGAAGGTCCAAGGGATACAGTAAACCTGAAGTAAAGCATCGGAATCTATAACTAGTGTCACGGGAATGGTTCAAAACATAGTCAGTAAGAAGTGTCGGTCTTCATGTACTTATGTCGGCATTGGCCTTTTGTATTTAATTCCGATGCAATTTCAGTGTTTCATCGTCAATAAGAAGGTCCAAGGGATACAGTAAATCTGGAGTGAAGCATCGGAATCTATAACTAGTGTCACAGGTATGGTTCAAAACATAGACAGTAAGAAGATACAGTCTTCTAGTACTTCAGTCGGCATTGTGGCTTTTGTATTTAATTCCGATGCAATTTCTGTGTTCCATCATCAATAAGAAGGTCCAAGGGATACAGTAAACCTGAAATGAAGCATCGGAATCTGTAACTAGTGTCACAGGAATGGTTCAAAACATAGTCAGTAAGAAGAGTTGGTCTTCGTGTACTTAAGTGGCCATTGGCCTTTTGTATTTAATTCCGGTGCAATTACTGTGTTTCACCGTTAATAAGAAGGTCAGAGGGATACAGAGAACCTGAAGTGAAGCATCCGAATCTGTAACTAGATTCACAGGAATGGTTCAAAACATAGTCAGTAAGATGAGTCAGTTTTCTTGTCCTTAAGTCGGCATTGTGCTTTTTGTATTTAATTCCGATGCAATTTCTGTATTTCATCGTCAATAAGAAGTTCCAAGGGATACAGTAAACCTGGAATGAAGCATCGGAATCTATAACTAGTGTCACAGGAATGGTTCAAAACATAGACAGTTAGAGGATACAGTCTTCTTGTACTTAAGTCGGCATTGTGACTTTTGTATTTAATTCCGATGCAATTTCTGTGTTTTATCGTCAATAAGAAGGTCCAAGGGATACAGTAAACCTGAAGTGAAGCATCGGAATCTATAACTAGTGTCACAGGAACGGTTCAAAGCACAAACAGTAAGAAGAGTCAGTCTTCTTGTACTTAAGTCGGCATTGTGCCTTTTGTATTTAATTCCGATGCAATTTCTGTGTTTCATCGTCAATAAGAAGGTCAGAGGGATACAGTAACCCTGAAGTGAATCATCGGAATCTATAACTAGCGTCACAGAGATGGTTCAAAACATAGTCTGTAAGAAGAGTCAGTCTTCTTGTATTTAAGTCGGCATTGTGCCTTTTGTATTTAATTCCGATGATATTTCTGTGTTCCATCATCAATAAGAAGGTCCCAGGGATACAGTAACCCTGAAGTGAATCATCGGAATCTATAACTAGTGTCACAGAGATGGTTCAAAACATAGTCTGTGAGAAGAGTCAGTCTTCTTGTACTGAAGTCGGCATTGTGCCTTTTCTATTTAATTCCGGTGCAATTTCTGTGTTCATCGTCAATAAGAATATCAGAGGGATACAATAAAACTGAAGTGAAGCATCGGAATCTATAACTAGTGTCACAGGAATGGTTCAAAACATAGTCAGTAAGAAGAGTCAGTCTTCTTGTCCTTAAGTCGGCATTGTGCCTTTTGTATTTTATTCCGATGCAATTTCTGTGTTTCATCGTCAATAAGAAGGTCCAAGGGATACAGTAAACCTGAAGTGAAGCATCCGAATCTGTAACTAGATTCACAGGAATGGTTCAAAACATAGTCAGTAAGAGGAGTCAGTTTTCTTGTCCTTAAGTCGGCATTGTGCTTTTTGTATTTAATTCCGTTGCAATTTCTGTGTTTCATCGTCAATAAGAAGTTCCAAGAGATACAGTTAACCGGTAATGAAGCATCGGAATCTATAACTAGTGTCACAGGAATGGTTCAAAACATAGACAGTAAGAAGATACAGTCTTCTTGTACTTAAGTCGGCATTGTGACTTTTGTATTTAATTCCGATGCAATTTCTGTGTTTTATCGTCAATAAGAAGGTCCAAGGGATACAGTAAACCTGAAGTGAAGCATCGGAATCTATAACTAGTGTCACTGGAATGGTTCAAACATAAACAGTAAGAAGAGTCAGTCTTCTTGTACTTAAGTCGGCATTGTGCCTTTTGTATTTAATTCCGATGCAATATCTGTGTTTCATCGTCAATAAGAAGGTCAGAGGGATACAGTAACCCTGAAGTGAAGCATCGGAATCTATAACTAGTGTCACAGAGATGGTTCAAAACATAGTCAGTAAGAAGAGTCAGTCTTCTTGTACTTAAGTCAGCATTGTGGCTTTTGTATTTAATTCCGATGATATTTCTGTGTTTCATCGTCAATAAGAAGGTCAGAGGAATATAGTAAACCTGAAGTGAAGCATCGGAATCTATAACTAGTGTCACAGGAATGGTTCAAATCATAGAGAGGAAGAAGAGTCAGTCTTCTTGTACTTAAGTCGGCATTGTGCCATTTGTATTAAATTCCGATGCAATTTCTGTGTTTCATCGTCAACAAGAAGGTCCTAGGGACACAGTAAACCTGACGTCAAGCATCGGAATTTATAACTAGTGTCACAGGAAAGGTTCAAAGCATAGTCAGTAAGAAGAGTCAGGCTTCTTGTACTGAAGTCGGCATTGTGTTTTTTCTATTTAATTCCGATGCAATTTCTGTGTTTCATCTTCAATAAGAAGATCAGAGCGTACAGTAAACCTGAAGTGAAGCATCGGAATCTATAACTAGTGTCAATGGAATGGTTCAAAACATAGACAGTAAGAAGAGTCAGTCTTCTTGTACTTAAGTCGGCATTGTGGCTTTTGTATTTAATTCCGGTGCAATTTCTGTGTTCATCGTCAATAAGAAGATCAGAGGGATACAATAAACCTGAAGTGAAGCATCGGAATCTATAACTAGTGTCACAGGAATGGTTCGAAGCATAGTCAGTTAGAAGAGTCAGTCTTCTTGTCCTTAAGGCGGCCTTGTGCCCTTTGTATTGAATCCCGATGCAATTTCTGTGTTTCATCGTCAATAAGAAGGTCCAAGGGATGCAGTAAACCTGAAGTGAAGCATCGGAATCTATAACTAGTGTCACAGGAAAGGTTCAAAGCATAGTCAGTAGGAAGAGTCAGACTTCTTGCCCTTAAGTCGGCATAATGCCTTTTGTATTTAATTCCGATGCAATTTTTGTGTTTCATCGTCAATAAGAAGGTCCAAGGGATACAGTAAAGCTGGAGTGAAGCATCGGAATCCATAACTAGTGTCACAGGAATGGTTCAAAACATAGACAGTAAGAAGATACAGTCTTCTAGTACTTAAGTCGGCATTGTGGCTTTTGTATTTAATTCCGATGCAATTTCTGTGTTTCATCGTCAATAAGAAGGTCCAAGGGATACAGTAAACCTGAAGTGAAGCATCGGAATCTATAACTAGTGTCACAGGAATGGTTCATAACATAGTCAGTAAGAAGAGTCGGTCTTCATGTACTTAAGTCGGCATTGGCCTTTTGTATTTCATTCCGGTGCAATTTCTGTGTTTCATCGTCAATAAGAAAATAAGAGGGATACAGTAAACCTGAAGTGAAGCATCCGAATCTGTAACTAGGTTCACAGGAATGGTTCAAAACATAGTCAGTAAGAGGAGTCAGTTTTCTTGTCCTTAAGTCGGCATTGTGCTTTTTGTATTTAATTCCGATGCAATTTCTGTGTTTCATCGTCAATAAGAAGTTCCAAGGGATACAGTAAACCTGGAATGAAGCATCGGAATCTATAACTAGTGTCACAGGAATGGTTCAAAACATAGACAGTAAGAAGAGTCAGTCTACTTGTACTTAAGTCGGCATTGTGCTTTTGTATTTAATTCCGATGCAATTTCTGTGTTTCATCGTCAATAAGAAGGTCAGAGGGATACAGTAACCCTGAAGTGAAGCATCGGAATCTATAACTAGTGTCACAGAGATGGTTCAAAACATAGTCAGTAAGAAGAGTCAGCCTTCTTGTACTTAAGTCGGCATTGTGCCTTTTGTATTTAATTCCGATGATATTTCTGTGTTTCATCGTCAATAAGAAGGTCAGAGGAATACAGTAAACCTGAAGTGGAGCATAGGAATCTATAACTAATGTCACAGGAATGGTTCAAAACATAGACAGGAAGAAGAGTCAGTCTTCTAGTACTTGAGTCGGCATTGTGCCATTTGTATTAAATTCCGATGAAATTTTTGTGTTTCATCGTCAACAAGAAGGTCCTAGGGACACAGTAAACATGAAGTCAAGCATCGGAATTGATAACTAGTGTCACAGGAAAGGTTCAAAGCATAGTCAGTAAGAAGAGTCAGACTTCTTGTACTGAAGTCGGCATTGTGTTTTTTCTATTTGATTCCGATGCAATTTCTGTGTTTCATCGTCAATAAGAGGATCAGAGCGTACAGTAAACCTGAAGTGAAGCATCGGAATCTATAACTAGTGTCAATGGAATGGTTCAAAACACAGACAGTAAGAAGAGTCAGTCTTCTTGTACTTAAGTCGGCATTGTGGCTTTTGTATTTAATTCCGGTGCAATTTATGTGTTCATCGTCAATAAGAAGATCAGAGGGATACAATAAACCTGAAGTGAAGCATCGGAATCTATAACTAGTGTCACAGGAATGGTTCAAAACATAGTCAGTTAGAAGAGTCAGTCTTCTTGCCCTTAAGGCGGCCTTGTGCCCTTTGTATTGAATCCCGATGCAATTTCTGTGTTTCATCGTCAATAAGAAGGTCCAAGGGATGCAGTAAACCTGAAGTAAAGCATCGGAATCTATAACTAGTGTCACAGGAAAGGTTCAAAGCATAGTCAGTAGGAAGAGTCAGACTTCTTGTCCTTAAGTCGGCATAATGCCTTTTGTATTTAATTCCGATGCAATTTTTGTGTTTCATCGTCAATAAGAAGGTCCAAGGGATACAGTAAAGCTGGAGTGAAGCATCGGAATCCATAACTAGTGTCACAGGAATGGTTCAAAACATAGACAGTAAGAAGATACAGTCTTCTAGTACTTAAGTCGGCATTGTGGCTTTTGTATTTAATTCCGATGCAATTTCTGTGTTTCATCGTCAATAAGAAGGTCCAAGGGATACAGTAAACCTGAAGTGAAGCATCGGAATCTATAACTAGTGTCACAGGAATGGTTCAAAACATAGTCAGTAAGAAGAGTCGGTCTTCATGTACTTAAGTCGGCATTGGCCTTTTGTATTTCATTCCGGTGCAATTTCTGTGTTTCATCGTCAATAAGAAAATATGAGGGATACATTAAACCTGAAGTGAAGCATCCGAATCTGTAACTAGGTTCACAGGAATGGTTCAAAACATAGTCAGTAAGAGGAGTCAATTTTCTTGTCCTTAAGTCGGCATTGTGCTTTTTGTATTTAATTCCGATGCAATTTCTGTGTTTCATCGTCAATAAGAAGTTCCAAGGGATACAGTAAACCTGGAATGAAGCATCGGAATCTATAACTAGTGTCACAGGAATGGTTCAAAACATAGACAGTAAGAAGAGTCAGTCTTCTTGTACTTAAGTCGGCATTGTGCTTTTGTATTTAATTCCGATGCAATTTCTGTGTTTCATCGTCAATAAGAAGGTCAGAGGGATACAGTAACCCTGAAGTGAAGCATCGGAATCTATAACTAGTGTCACAGAGATGGTTCAAAACATAGTCAGTAAGAAGAGTCAGCCTTCTTGTACTTAAGTCGGCATTGTGCCTTTTGTATTTAATTCCGATGATATTTCTGTGTTTCATCGTCAATAAGAAGGTCAGAGGAATACAGTAAACCTGAAGTGAAGCATAGGAATCTATAACTAGTGTCACAGGAATGGTTGAAAACACAGACAGGAAGAAGAGTCAGTCTTCTAGTACTTGAGTCGGCATTGTGCCATTTGTATTAAATTCCGATGAAATTTTTGTGTTTCATCGTCAACAAAAAGGTCCTAGGGACACAGTAAACCTGAAGTCAAGCATCGGAATTTATAACTAGTGTCACAGGAAAGGTTCAAAGCATAGTCAGTAAGAAGAGTCAGACTTCTTGTACTGAAGTCGGCATTGTGTTTTTTTTATTTATTTCCGATGCAATTTCTGTGTTTCATCGTCAATAAGAAGATCAGAGCGTACAGTAAACCTGAAGTGAAGCATCGGAATCTATAACTAGTGTCTTAGGAATGGTTCAAAACATAGTCAGTTAGAAGAGTCAGTCTTCTTGTCCTTAAGGCGGCCTTGTGCCCTTTGTATAGAATCCCGATGCAATTTCTGTGTTTCATCGTCAATAAGAAGGTCCACGGGATGCAGTAAACCTGAAGTGAAGCATCGGAATCTATAACTAGTGTCACAGGAATGGTTCAAAGCATAGTCAGTAAGAAGAGTCAGACTTCTTGACCTTAAGTCGGCATAGTGCCTTTTGTATTTAATTCCGATGCAATTTTTGTGTTTCATCGTCAATAAGAAGGTCCAAGGGAAACAGTAAACCTGAAGTGAAGCATCGGAATATATAACTAGTGTCACAGGAAAGGTTCAAAGCATAGTCAGTAAGAAGAGTCAGACTTCTTGTCCTTAAGTCGGCATAGTGCCTTTTGTATTTAATTCCGATGCAAATTCCAAGTTTCATCGTCAATAAGAAGGTATAATGGATACAGTAAAACTGGAGTGAAGCATCGGAAACTATAACTAGTGTCACAGGAATGGTTCAAACAAAGACAGTAAGAAGATACAGTCTTCTCGTACTTAAGTCGGCATTTTTACTTTTGTATTTAATGCCGATGCAATTTCTGTGTTTCACCGTTAATAAGTAGGTCCAAGGGATACAGTAAATCTGAAGTGAAGCAGCCGAATCTATAACTAGTGACACAGAAATGGTTCAAAACATAAACAGTAAGAAGAGTCAGTCTTCTTGTACTTAAGTCGGCATTGTGCCTTTTCTATTTAATTTCGACGCAATTTCAGTGTTTCATCGTCAATAAGAAGGTCCATCGGATACAGTAAACCTGGAGTGAAGCATCGGAATCTATAACTAGTGTCTCAGAAAAGGTTGAAAACATAGACAGTAAGAAGAGTCAGTCTTCTTATACTTACGTCGGCATTGTGCCTTTTGTATTTAATTCCGATGCAATTTCTGTGTTTCATCGTCAATAAGAAGGTCCAAGGGATACAGTAAACCTGAAGTGATGCATCTGAATCTATAACTAGTGTCACAGGAATGGTTCAAAAAATAGACAGTAGGAAGAGTCAGTCTTCTTGTACTTAAGACGGCATTTTGCCTTTTTTATTTAATTTTGATGCTATTTCTGTTTTTCGTCGTCAATAAGAAGGTAAGAGGGATACAGTAAACCTGATGTGAAGCACCGGAATCTATATCTAGTGTCACAGGAAAGGTTCAAAACATAGACAGTAAGAAGAGTCAGTCTTCCTGTACTTACGTCGGCATTGTGCCTTTTGTATTTAATTCCGATGCAATTTCTGTGTTTCATCGTCAATAAGAAGGTCAGAGGGATACAGTAAACCTGAAGTGATGCATCGGAATCTATAATTAGTCTCACAGAATGGTTCAAAACATACACAGCAAGAAGAGTCAGTGTTCTTGTACTTAAGTCGGCATTGTGCCTTTTGTATTTAATTCCGATGCAATATCTGTGTTTCATCGTCAATAACAAGGTCCAAGGGATACAGTAAACCAGACGTGAAGCATCGGAATCTATAACTAGTGTCACAGGTATGGTTCAAAACATAGACAGTAAGAAGAGTCAGTCATCTTGTACTTATGTCGGCATTGTGCCTTTTCTATTTAATTCCGCTGCAATTTCTGTGTTTCGTCGTCAATAAGAAGGTCCAAGGGATACAGTAATCATGAAGTAAAGCATCGGTAAACTAAAACCGGTCTCACAGGAAAGGTTCAAAACATAGAGTGTAAGAAGAGCCAGTCATCTTGTATTTGAGTCAGCATTTTGCCTTTTGTATTTAATTCAGATGAAATTTATGTGTTTCATCGTCAATAAGAAGGTCAGAGGGATACAGTAAACCTGAAGTGAAGCATCGGAATCTATAACTAGTGTCACAGGAATGGTTAAAACGTAGACGGTAGGAAGAGTCAGTTTTCTTGTGCTTAAGTCGGCATTGTGCCTTTTGTATTTAATCCCGATTCAATTTCTGTGTTTTGTCGTCAATAAGAAGGTCCAAGGGATACAGTAAACCCTAAGTGAAGCATCGGAATCTATAACTAGTGTCACAGGAATGGTTAAAAACATAGACAGTAAGAAGAATCTGTCTTCTTGTACCTAAGTCGGCATTGTGCCTTTTGTATTTAATTTCGATGCTATTTCTGTGTATCTTCGTCGATAAGAAGGTTCAAGGGATACAGTAAACCTGAAGTGAAGCATCGGAATCTATAACTAGTGTCACAGGAATTGCTCAAAACATAGACAGTAAGAAGAGTCGGTCTTCTTGTACTTAAGTCGGCATTGTGCCTTTTGTATTTAATTCCGATGCAAATTCTGTGTTTCATCGTCGATAAGAAGGTCCAAAGGATACAGTAAACCTGAAGTGAAGCTTCGGAATCTATAACTGGTGTCACAGGAATGGTTCAAAACATAGACAGTAAGAAGAGTGAGTCTTCTTGTACTTAAGGCGGCATTGTGCCTTTCGTATTTAATTCCGATGCAATTTCTGTGTTTCTTCGTCAATAAGTGTGTCAGAGTGATACAGTATACCTGATGTGAAGCATCGGAATCTATAACTAGTGTCACAGGAATGGTTCAAACCATAGACAGTTGCAAGAGTCAGTCTTCTTGTACTTAAGTCGGCATTGTGCCTTTTGTATTTAATTCCGATGCAATTTCTGTGTTTCATCGTCAATAAGAAGGTCCAAGGGATACAGTAAACCTGAAGTGATGCATCGGAATCTATAACTAGTGTCACAGGAATGGTTCAAAAAATAGACAGTAGGAAGAGTCAGTCTTCTTGTACTTAAGACGGCAATGTGCCTTTTGTATTTAATTTTGATGCTATTTCTGTTTTTCGGCGTCAATAAGAATGTAAGAGGTATACAGTAAACCTGATGTGAAGCACCGGAATCTATATCTAGTGTCACAGGAAAGGTTCAAAACATAGGCAGTAAGAAGAGTCAGTCTTCTTGTACATGAGCCGGCATTGTGCCTTTTCTATTTAATTCCGATTCAATTTCTGTGTTTCGTCGTCAATAAGAAGGTCCAAGGGATACACTAAACCTGAAGTGTAGCATCGGAATCTATAACTAGTGTCTCAGAAAAGGTTAAAACATAGACAGTAAGAAGAGTCAGTCTTCCTGTACTTACGTCAGCATTGTGCCTTTTGTATTTAATTCCGATGCAATTTCTGTGTTTCATCGTCAATAAGAAGGTCCAAGGGATACAGTAAACCTGAAGTGAAGCATCGGAATCTATAACTAGTGTCACAGGAATGGTTCAAAGCATAGACAGGTAGAAGAGTCAGTCTTCTTGTACTCAGGTCGGCATTGTGCCATTTCTATTTAATTCCGATACAATTTCTGTGTTTCGTCGTCAATAAGAAGGTCAGAGGGATACAGTAAACCTGAAGTGATGCATCGGAATCTATAATTAGTCTCACAGAATGGTTCAAAACATACACAGCAAGAAGAGTCAGTCTTCTTGTACTTAAGTCGGCATTGTGCCTTTTGTATTTAATTCCGATGCAATTTCTGTGTTTCAACGTCAACAAGAAGGTCCAAGGGATACAGTAAACCGGAAGTGATGCATCGGAATCTATAACTAGTGTCACTGGAATGGTTCAAAGAATAGACAGTAGGAAGAGTCAGTCTTCTTGTACTTAAGTCGGCATTGTGCCTTTTGTATTTAATTCCGATGCAAATTCTGTGTTTCATCGTCGATAAGAAGGTCCAAAGGATACAGTAAACCTGAAGTGAAGCTTCGGAATCTATAACTGGTGTCACAGGAATGGTTCAAAACATAGACAGTAAGAAGAGTGAGTCTTCTTGTACTTAAGTCGGCATTGTGCCTTTCGCATTTAATTCCGATGCATTTTCTGTGTTTCTTCGTCAATACGTGTGTCAGAGTGATACAGTAAACCTGATGTGAAGCATCGGAATCTATAACTAGTGTCACAGGAATGGTTCAAAACATAGACAGTTGCAAGAGTCAGTCTTCTTGTACTTAAGTCGGCATTGTGCTTTTCTATTTAATTCCGGTGTAATTTCTGTGTTTCGTCGTCAATAAGAAGGTCCAAGGGATACAGTAAACCTGAAGTGAAGCATCGGAATCTAATACCGGTCTCACAGGAAAGGTTCAAAACATAGAGAGTAAGAAGAGGCAGTCATCTTGTATTTGTGTCATCATTATGCCTTTTGTATTTAATTCCAATGCAATTCTGTGTTTCATCGTCAATCAGAAGGTCAGAGGGATACAGTAAACCTGAAGTGAAGCATCGGAATCTGTAACTAGTGTCACAGGAATGGTTAAAACATAGACAGTAGGAAGAGTCAGTCTTCTTGTACTTAAGTCGGCATTGTGCCTTTTGTATTTAATTTCGATGCTATTTCTGTTTTTCGTCGTCAATAAGACGGTACGAGGGATACAGTAAACCTGAAGTGAAGCATCGGAATCTATATCTAGTGTCACAGGAAAGGTTCAAAACATAGACAGTAAGAAGAGTCAGTCTTTTTTTACCATGAGTCGGCATTGTGCATTTTGTATTTAATTCCGATGCAATTTCTGTGTTTCATCGTCAACAAGAAGGTCCAAGGGATACAGTAATCATATTGTGAAGCATCGGAATCAAAAACTGGTCTCACAGGAAATGTTCTAATCATAGTAAGTAAGAAGAGTCAGTCATCTTGTGCTTACGTCGGCATTGTGCCTTTTGTATTTAATTCCGATGCAATTTCTGTGTTTCGTCGTCAATAAGAGGGTCCAAGGGATACTGTAAGCCTGAAGTGAAACATCGGAATCTAAAACCAGTCTCACAGGAAATGTTCAAAACATAGAGTGTAAGAGGAGCCAGTCATCTTGTATTTGAGTCGGCATTGCGAATTTTGTATTTAGTTCCGAAGCAATTTCTGTGTTTCATCGTCAATAAGAAGGTCAGAGGGATACAGTAAACCTGGAGTGAAGCATCGGAATCTATAACTAGTGTCACAGGAATGGTTAAAACATAGACAGTAGGATGAGTCAGTTTTCTTGTGCTTAAGTCGGCATTGTGCCTTTTGTATTAATCCCGATTCAATTTCTGTGTTTCGTCGTCAATACGAAGGTCCAAGGGATACAGTAAACCTAAAGTGAAGCATCGGAATCTATAACTAGTGTCACAGGAATGGTTAAAAACATAGACAGTAAGAAGAATCTGTCTTCTTGTACCTAAGTCGGCATTGTGCCTTTTGTATTTAATTTCGATGCTATTTCTGTGTTTCTTCGTCGATAAGAAGGTTCAAGGGATACAGTAAACCTGAAGTGAAGCATCGGAATCTATAACTAGTGTCACAGGAATTGCTCAAAGCATAGACAGTAAGAAGAGTCAGTCTTCTTGTACTTAAGTCGGCATTGTGCCTTTAGTATTTAATTCCGATGCAAATTCTGTGTTTCATCGTCGATAAGAAGGTCCAAAGGATACAGTAAACCTGAAGTGATGCATCTGAATCTATAACTAGTGTCACAGGAATGGTTCAAAAAATAGACAGTAGGAAGAGTCAGTCTTCTTGTACTTAAGACGGCATTTTGCCTTTTTTATTTAATATTGATGCTATTTCTGTTTTTCGTCGTCAATAAGAAGGTAAGAGGGATACAGTAAACCTGATGTGAAGAACCGGAATCTATATCTAGTGTCACAGGAAAGGTTCAAAACATAGACAGTAAGAAGAGTCAGTCTTCCTGTACTTACGTCGGCATTGTGCCTTTTGTATTTAATTCCGATGCAATTTCTGTGTTTCATCGTCAATAAGAAGGTCAGAGGGATACAGTAAACCTGAAGTGATGCATCGGAATCTATAATTAGTCTCACAGAATGGTTCAAAACATACACAGCAAGAAGAGTCAGTCTTCTTGTACTTAAGTCGGCATTGTGCCTTTTGTATTTAATTCCGATGCAATATCTGTGTTTCATCGTCAATAACAAGGTTCAAGGGATACAGTAAACCAGACGTGAAGCATCGGAATCTATAACTAGTGTCACAGGTATGGTTCAAAACATAGACAGTAAGAAGAGTCTGTCATCTTGTACTTATGTCGGCATTGTGCCTTTTCTATTTAATTCCGCTGCAATTTCTGTGTTTCGTCGTCAATAAGAAGGTCCAAGGGATACAGTAATCATGAAGTGAAGCATCGGTAAACTAAAACCGGTCTCACAGGAAAGGTTCAAAACATAGAGTGTAAGAAGAGCCAGTCATCTTGTATTTGAGTCAGCATTTTGCCTCTTGTATTTAATTCAGATAAAATTTATGTGTTTCATCGTCAATAAGAAGGTCAGAGGGATACAGTAAACCTGAAGTGAAGCATCGGAATCTATAACTAGTGTCACAGGAATGGTTAAAACGTAGACAGTAGGAAGAGTCAGTTTTCTTGTGCTTAAGTCGGCATTGTGCGTTTTGTATTTAATCCCGAATCAATTTCTGTGTTTTGTCGTCAATAAGAAGGTCCAAGGGATACAGTAAAACCTAAGTGAAGCATCGGAATCTATAACTAGTGTCACAGGAATGGTTAAAAACATAGACAGTAAGAAGAATCTGTCTTCTTGTACCTAAGTCGGCATTGTGCCTTTTGTATTTAATTTCGATGCTATTTCTGTGTATCTTAGTCGATAAGAAGGTTCAAGGGATACAGTAAACCTGAAGTGAAGCATCGGAATCTATAACTAGTGTCACAGGAATTGCTCAAAACATAGACAGTAAGAAGAGTCGGTCTTCTTGTACTTAAGTCGGCATTGTGCCTTTTGTATTTAATTCCGATGCAAATTCTGTGTTTCATCGTCGATAAGAAGGTCCAAAGGATACAGTAAACCTGAAGTGAAGCTTCGGAATCTATAACTGGTGTCACAGGAATGGTTCAAAACATAGACAGTAAGAAGAGTGAGTCTTCTTGTACTTAAGGCGGCATTGTGCCTTTCGTATTTAATTCCGATGCAATTTCTGTGTTTCTTCGTCAATAAGTGTGTCAGAGTGATACAGTATACCTGATGTGAAGCATCGGAATCTATAACTAGTGTCACAGGAATGGTTCAAAACATAGACAGTTGCAAGAGTCAGTCTTCTTGTACTTAAGTCGGCATTGTGCCTTTTGTATTTAATTCCGATGCAATTTCTGTGTTTCATCGTCAATAAGAAGGTCCAAGGGATACAGTAAACCTGAAGTGATGCATCGGAATCTATAACTAGTGTCACAGGAATGCTTCAAAAAATAGACAGTAGGAAGAGTCAGTCTTCTTGTACTTAAGACGGCATTGTGCCTTTTGTATTTAATTTTGATGCTATTTCTGTTTTTCGGCGTCAATAAGAATGTAAGAGGTATACAGTAAACCTGATGTGAAGCACCGGAATCTATATCTAGTGTCACAGGAAAGGTTCAAAACATAGGTAGTAAGAAGAGTCAGTCTTCTTGTACATGAGCCGGCATTGTGCCTTTTCTATTTAATTCCGATTCAATTTCTGTGTTTCGTCGTCAATAAGAAGGTCCAAGGGATACAGTAAACCTGAAGTGAAGCATCGGAATCTGATACCGGTCTCACAGGAAAGGTTCAAAACATAGAGAGTAAGAAGAGGCGGTCATCTTGTATTTGTGTCATCATTATGCCTTTTGTATTTAATTCCGATGCAATTCTGTGTTTCATCGTCAATCAGAAGGTCAGAGGGATACAGTAAACCTGAAGTGAAGCATCGGAATCTGTAACTAGTGTCACAGGAATGGTTAAAACATAGACAGTAGGAAGAGTCAGTCTTCTTGTACTTAAGTCGGCATTGTGCCTTTTGTATTTAATTTCGATGCTATTTCTGTTTTTCGTCGTCAATAAGACGGTACGAGGGATACAGTAAACCTGAAGTGAAGCATCGGAATCTATATCTAGTGTCACAGGAAAGGTTCAAAACATAGACAGTAAGAAGAGTCAGTCTTTTTTTTACATGAGTCGGCATTGTGCATTTTGTATTTAATTCCGATGCAATTTCTGTGTTTCATCGTCAACAAGAAGGTCCAAGGGATACAGTAATCATATTGTGAAGCATCGGAATCAAAAACTGGTCTCACAGGAAATGTTCAAATCATAGTAAGTAAGAAGAGTCAGTCATCTTGTGCTTACGTCGGCATTGTGCCTTTTGTATTTAATTCCGATGCAATTTCTGTGTTTCGTCGTCAATAAGAGGGTCCAAGGGATACTGTAAGCCTGAAGTGAAACATCGGAATCTAAAACCAGTCTCACAGGAAAGGTTCAAAACATAGAGTGTAAGAGGAGCCAGTCATCTTGTATTTGAGTCGGCATTGTGCCTTTTGTATTTAATTCCGAAGCAATTTCTGTGTTTCATCGTCAATAAGAAGGTCAGAGGGATACAGTAAACCTGAAGTGAAGCATCGGAATCTATAACTAGTGTCACAGGAATGGTTAAAACGTAGACAGTAGGATGAGTCAGTTTTCTTGTGCTTAAGTCGGCATTGTGCCTTTTGTATTAATCCCGATTCAATTTCTGTGTTTCGTCGTCAATAAGAAGGTCCAAGGGATACAGTAAACCTAAAGTGAAGCATCGGAATCTATAACTAGTGTCACAGGAATGGTTAAAAACATAGACAGTAAGAAGAATCTGTCTTCTTGTACCTAAGTCGGCATTGTGCCTTTTGTATTTAATTTCGATGCTATTTCTGTGTTTCTTCGTCGATAAGAAGGTTCAAGGGATACAGTAAACCTGAAGTGAAGCATCGGAATCTATAACTAGTGTCACAGGAATTGCTCAAAACATAGACAGTAAGAAGAGTCAGTCTTCTTGTACTTAAGTCGGCATTGTGCCTTTTGTATTTAATTCCGATTCAAATTCTGTGTTTCATCGTCGATAAGAAGGTCCAAAGGATACAGTAAACCTGAAGTGAAGCTTCTTAATCTATAACTGGTGTCACAGGAATGGTTCAAAACATAGACAGTAAGAAGAGTGAGTCTTCTTGTACTTAAGTCGGCATTGTGCCTTTCGTATTTAATTCCGATGCAATTTCTGTGTTTCATCGTCAATAACAAGGTCCAAGGGATACAGTAAACCAGACGTGAAGCATCGGAGTCTATAACTAGTGTCACAGGAATGGTTCAAAACATAGACAGTAAGAAGAGTCAGTCTTCTTGTACTTATGTCGGCATTGTGCCTTTTCTATTTAATTCCGATGCAATTTCTGTGTTTCGTCGTCAATAAGAAGGTCCAAGGGATACAGTAAACCTGAAGTGAAGCATCGGAATCTAAAACCGGTCTCACAGGAAAGGTTCAAAACATAGAGAGTAAGAAGAGGCGGTCATCTTGTATTTGTGTCGGCATTGTGCCTTTTGTATTTACTTCAGATGCAATTTATGTGTTTCATCGTCAATAAAAGGTCAGAGGGATACAGTAAACCTGAAGTGAAGCATCGGAATCTATAACTAGTGTCACAGGAATGGTTAAAACTTAGACAGTAGGAAGAGTCAGTTCTCTTGTGCTTAAGTCGGCATTGTGCCTTTTGTATTTAATTCCGATTCAATTTTTGTGTTTCGTCGTCAATAAGAAGGTCCAAGGGATACAGTAAACCTAAAGTGAAGCATCGGAATCTATAACTAGTGTCACAGGAATGGTTAAAAACATAGACAGTAAGAATAATCTATCTTCTTGTACCTAAGTCGGCATTGTGCCTTTTGTATTTAATTTCGACGCTATCTCTGTGTTTCTTCGTCGATAAGAAGGTTCAAGGGATACAGTAAACCTGAAGTGAAGCATCGGAATCTATAACTAGTGTCACAGGAATTGCTCAAAACATAGACAGTAAGAAGAGTCAGTCTTCTTGTACTTAAGTCGGCATTGTGCCTTTTGTATTTAATTCCGATGCAAATTCTGTGTTTCATCGTCGATAAGAAGGTCCAAAGGATACAGTAAACCTGAAGTCAAGCTTCGGAATCTATAACTGGTGTCACAGGAATGGTTCAAAACATAGACAGTAAGAAGAGTGAGTCTTCTTGTACTTAAGTCGGCATTGTGCCTTTCGTATTTAATTCCGATGCAATTTATGTGTTTCTTCGTCAATAAGTGTGTCAGAGTGATACAGTAAACCTGATGAGAAGCATCGGAATCTATAACTAGTGTCACAGGAATGGTTCAAAACATAGACAGTTGGAAGAGTCAGTCTTCTTGTTCTTAAGTCGGCATTGTGCCTTTTGTATTTAATTCCGGTGCAATTTCTGTGTCTCGTCGTCAATAAGAAGGTCCAAGGGATACAGTAAACCTGAAGTGAAGCATCGGAATCTAAAACCGGTCTCACAGGAAAGGTTCAAAACATAGAGAGTAAGAAGAGGCGGTCATCTTGTATTTGTGTCGGCATTATGCCTTTTGTATTTAATTCCGATGCAATTTCTGTGTTTCATCGTCAATCAGAAGGTCAGAGGGATACAGTAAACCTGAAGTGAAGGATCGGAATCTGTAACTAGTGTCACAGGAATGGTTAAAACATAGACAGTAGGAAGAGTCTGTCTTCTTGTACTTAAGTCGGCATTGTGCCTTTTGTATTTAATTTCGATGCTATTTCTGTTTTTCGTCGTCAATAAGACGGTACGAGGGATACAGTAAACCTGAAGTGAAGCATCGGAATCTATATCTAGTGTCACAGGAAAGGTTCAAAACATAGACAGTAAGAAGAGTCAGTCTTTTTTTTACATGAGTCGGCATTGTGCATTTTGTATTTAATTCCGATGCAATTTCTGTGTTTCATCGACAACAAGAAGGTCCAAGGGATACAGTAAACATATTGTGAAGCATCGGAATCAAAAACTGGTCTCACGGGAAATGTTCAAACCATAGTAAGTAAGAAGAGTCATTCATCTTGTGCTTACGTCGGCATTGTGCCTTTTGTATTTAATTCCGATGCAATTTCTGTGTTTCGTCGTCAATAAGAAGGTCTGAGGGATACAGTATACCTGAAGTGAAGCATCGGAATCTATAACTAGTCTCACAGGAATGTATCAAAACATACACAGCAAGAAGAGTCAGTCTTCTTGTACTTAAGTCGGCATTGTGCCTTTCGTATTTCATTCCGATGCAATTTCTGTTTCATCGTCAGGGATACAGTAAACCTGAAGTGATGCATCGGAATCTAAAACTAGTGTCACAGGAATGGTTCAAAACATAGACAGTAGGAAGAGTCAGTCTTCTTGTACTTAAGTCGGCATTGTGCCTTTTGTATTAAATTCCGATGCAATTTCTGTGTTCCATCCAAGGTCCAAGGGATACAGTAAACCTGAAGTGAAGGATCGGAATCTATAACTAGTGTCACAGGAATGGTTCAAAACATAGACAGTAAGATGAGTCAGTCTTCTTGTACTTAAGTCGGCATTGTGCCTTTTACATTTAATTCCGATGCAATTTCTGTGTTTCATTGTCAATAAGAAGGTCCAAGGGATACAGTAAACATATAGTGAAGCATCGGAACATAAACTGGTCCCACAGGAAATGTTCAAATAATAGTCAGTAAGAAGAGTCAGTCTTCTTATACTTAAGTCGGCATTGTGCCTTTTGTATTTAATTCCGATGCAATTTCTGTGTTTCATTATAAATAAGATGGTCCAAGGGATACAGTGAACATATAGTGAAGCATCGGATTCGATGTACGGGTCTCACAGGAAATGTTGACAACATAGTCAGTAAGAAGAGTCAGTCTTCTTGTACTTAAGTCGGCACTGTGCCGTTTGTATTTAATTCCGATGCAGTTTCTGTGTTTCATCGTCAATAAGAATGTCAGAGGGATACAGTAAACCTGAAGTGAATCATCAGAATCTATAACTAGTGTCACAGGAATGGTTCAAAACATACACAGCAAGAAGAGTCAGTCTGCTTGTACTTAAGTAGTTATTGTGCCTTTTGTATTTAATTCCGTTGCAATTTCTGTGCTACATCGTCAACAAGAAGGTCCAAGGGATACAGTAAACATATTGTGAAGCATCGGAATCTAAAACTGGTCTCACAGGAAATGTTCAAATCATAGTCAGTAAGAAGAGTCAGTCTTCTTGTACTTATGTCGGCATTGTGCCTTTTCTATTTAGTTCTGATGCAATTTCTGTATTTCGTCGTCAATAAGAAGGTCCAAGGCATACAGTACTCCTGAAGTGAAGCATGGGAATCTAAAACCGGTCTCACAGGAAAGGTTCAAAACATAGAAAGTAAGCAGAGCCAGTCATCTTGTATTTGAGTCGGCATTGTGCCTTTTGTATTTAATTCCGATGCAAATTCTGTGTTTCTTCGTCAATAAGTGTGTCAGAGTGATACAGTAAACCTGATGTGAAGCATCGGAATCTGTAACTAGTGTCACAGGAATGGTTAAAACATAGACAGTAGGAAGAGTCAGTCTTCTTGTACTTAAGTCGGCATTGTGCCTTTTACATTTAATTCCGATGCAATTTCTGTGTTTCATTGTCAATAAGAAGGTCCAAGGGATACAGTAAACATATAGTGAAGCATCGGAACATAAACTGGTCCCACAGGAAATGTTCAAATAATAGTCAGTAAGAAGAGTCAGTCTTCTTATACTTAAGTCGGCATTGTGCCTTTTGTATTTAATTCCGCTGCAATTTCTGTGTTTCATTATAAATAAGATGGTCCAAGGGATACAGTGAACATATAGTGAAGCATCGGATTCGATGTACGGGTCTCACAGGAAATGTTGACAACATAGTCAGTAAGAAGAGTCAGTCTTCTTGTACTTAAGTCGGCACTGTGCCGTTTGTATTTAATTCCGATGCAGTTTCTGTGTTTCATCGTCAATAAGAATGTCAGAGGGATACAGTAAACCTGAAGTGAATCATCAGAATCTATAACTAGTGTCACAGGAATGGTTCAAAACATACACAGCAAGAAGAGTCAGTCTGCTTGTACTTAAGTCGTTATTGTGCCTTTTGTATTTAATTCCGTTGCAATTTCTGTGCTACATCGTCAACAAGAAGGTCCAAGGGATACAGTAAACATATTGTGAAGCATCGGAATCTAAAACTGGTCTCACAGGAAATGTTCAAATCATAGTCAGTAAGAAGAGTCAGTCTTCTTGTACTTATGTCGGCATTGTGCCTTTTCTATTTAGTTCTGATGCAATTTCTGTATTTCGTCGTCAATAAGAAGGTCCAAGGCATACAGTACTCCTGAAGTGAAGCATGGGAATCTAAAACCGGTCTCACAGGAAAGGTTCAAAACATAGAAAGTAAGCAGAGCCAGTCATCTTGTATTTGAGTCGGCATTGTGCCTTTTGTATTTAATTCCGATGCAAATTCTGTGTTTCTTCGTCAATAAGTGTGTCAGAGTGATACAGTAAACCTGATGTGAAGCATCGGAATCTGTAACTAGTGTCACAGGAATGGTTAAAACATAGACAGTAGGAAGAGTCAGTCTTCTTGTACTTAAGTCGGCATTGTGCCTTTTGTATTTAATTTCGATGCTATTTCTGTTTTTCGTCGTCAATAAGACGGTGCGAGGGATACAGCACACCTAAAGTGAAGAATCGGAATCTATAACTAGTTTCACAGGAATGGTTCAAATCATAGGCAGTAAGAAGAGTCAGTCTTCTTGTACTTAAGTCGGCATTGTGACTTTTGTATTTAATTTCGATGCTATTTCTGTGTTTCATCGCCGATAAGAAGGTCCAAAGGATACAGTAAACCTGAAGTGAAGCATCGGAATCTATAACTAGTGTCACAGGACTTGCTCAAAACATAGACAGTAAGAAGAGTCGGTCTTCTTGTACTTAAGTCGGCATTGTGCCTTTTGTATTTAATTCCGATGCAAATTCTGTGTTTCATCGTCAATAAGTACGTCCAAAGGATGCAGTAAACCTAAAATGAAGCTTCGGAATCTATGACTAGTGTCACAGGAATGGTTCAAAACATAGACAGTAAGAAGAGTGTGTCTTCTTGTACGTATGTCGGCATTGTGCCTTTTGTATTTAATTCCGATGCAATTTCTGTGTTTCATCGTCAAAAAGAGTGTCATAGTGATACAGTAAATCTGAAGTGAAGCATTGGAATCTAGAACTAGTTTCACAGGAATGGTTCAAACATAGACAGTTGGAAGAGTCAGCCTTCTTGTACTTAAGTCGGCATTGTGCCTTTTCAATTTCATTCCGATACAATTTCTGTGTTTCGTCGTCAATAAGAAGGTCCAAGGGATACAATAAACCTGAAGTGAAGCATTGGAATCTAAAATCGGTCTCACAGGAAAGGTTCAAGACATAGAGAGTAAGAAGAGTCAGTCTTCTTGTACACGAGTCGGCATTGTGCCTTTTCTATTTAATTCCGATGCAATATCTGTGCTACATCGTCAACAAGAAGCTCCAAGGGATACAGTAAACCTGAAGTGAAGAATCGGAATCTAAAACCGGTCTCACAGGAAAGTTTCAATACATAGAGAGTAAGAAGAGGCGGTCATCTTGTATTTGTGTCGGCATTGTGCCTTTTGTATTTACTTTAGATGCAATTTATGTGTTTCATCGTCAATAAAAGGTCAGAGGGATACAGTAAACCTGAAGTGAAGCATCGGAATCTATAACTAGTGTCACAGGAATGGTTAAAACTTAGACAGTAGGAAGAGTCAGTTCTCTTGTGCTTAAGTCGGCATTGTGCCTTTTGTATTTAATTCCGATTCAATTTTTGTGTTTCGTCGTCAATAAGAAGGTCCAAGGGATACAGTAAACCTAAAGTGAAGCATCGGAATCTATAACTAGTGTCACAGGAATGGTTAAAAACATAGACAGTAAGAATAATCTATCTTCTTGTACCTAAGTCGGCATTGTGCCTTTTGTATTTAATTTCGACGCTATCTCTGTGTTTCTTCGTCGATAAGAAGGTTCAAGGGATACAGTAAACCTGAAGTGAAGCATCGGAATCTATAACTAGTGTCACAGGAATTGCTCAAAACATAGACAGTAAGAAGAGTCAGTCTTCTTGTACTTAAGTCGGCATTGTGCCTTTTGTATTTAATTCCGATGCAAATTCTGTGTTTCATCGTCGATAAGAAGGTCCAAAGGATACAGTAAACCTGAAGTCAAGCTTCGGAATCTATAACTGGTGTCACAGGAATGGTTCAAAACATAGACAGTAAGAAGAGTGAGTCTTCTTGTACTTAAGTCGGCATTGTGCCTTTCGTATTTAATTCCGATGCAATTTATGTGTTTCTTCGTCAATAAGTGTGTCAGAGTGATACAGTAAACCTGATGAGAAGCATCGGAATCTATAACTAGTGTCACAGGAATGGTTCAAAACATAGACAGTTGGAAGAGTCAGTCTTCTTGTTCTTAAGTCGGCATTGTGCCTTTTGTATTTAATTCCGGTGCAATTTCTGTGTCTCGTCGTCAATAAGAAGGTCCAAGGGATACAGTAAACCTGAAGTGAAGCATCGGAATCTAAAACCGGTCTCACAGGAAAGGTTCAAAACATAGAGAGTAAGAAGAGGCGGTCATCTTGTATTTGTGTCGGCATTATGCCTTTTGTATTTAATTCCGATGCAATTTCTGTGTTTCATCGTCAATCAGAAGGTCAGAGGGATACAGTAAACCTGAAGTGAAGGATCGGAATCTGTAACTAGTGTCACAGGAATGGTTAAAACATAGACAGTAGGAAGAGTCTGTCTTCTTGTACTTAAGTCGGCATTGTGCCTTTTGTATTTAATTTCGATGCTATTTCTGTTTTTCGTCGTCAATAAGACGGTACGAGGGATACAGTAAACCTGAAGTGAAGCATCGGAATCTATATCTAGTGTCACAGGAAAGGTTCAAAACATAGACAGTAAGAAGAGTCAGTCTTTTTTTTACATGAGTCGGCATTGTGCATTTTGTATTTAATTCCGATGCAATTTCTGTGTTTCATCGACAACAAGAAGGTCCAAGGGATACAGTAAACATATTGTGAAGCATCGGAATCAAAAACTGGTCTCACGGGAAATGTTCAAACCATAGTAAGTAAGAAGAGTCATTCATCTTGTGCTTACGTCGGCATTGTGCCTTTTGTATTTAATTCCGATGCAATTTCTGTGTTTCGTCGTCAATAAGAAGGTCTGAGGGATACAGTATACCTGAAGTGAAGCATCGGAATCTATAACTAGTCTCACAGGAATGTTTCAAAACATACACAGCAAGAAGAGTCAGTCTTCTTGTACTTAAGTCGGCATTGTGCCTTTCGTATTTCATTCCGATGCAATTTCTGTTTCATCGTCAGGGATACAGTAAACCTGAAGTGATGCATCGGAATCTAAAACTAGTGTCACAGGAATGGTTCAAAACATAGACAGTAGGAAGAGTCAGTCTTCTTGTACTTAAGTCGGCATTGTGCCTTTTGTATTAAATTCCGGAGCAATTTCTGTGTTCCATCGTCAATAACAAGGTCCAAGGGATACAGTAAACCTGAAGTGAAGGATCGGAATCTATAACTAGTGTCACAGGAATGGTTCAAAAAATAGACAGTAAGATGAGTCAGTCTTCTTGTACTTAAGTCGGCATTGTGCCTTTTACATTTAATTCCGATGCAATTTCTGTGTTTCATTGTCAATAAGAAGGTCCAAGGGATACAGTAAACTTATAGTGAAGCATCGGAACATAAACTGGTCCCACAGGAAATGTTCAAATAATAGTCAGTAAGAAGAGTCAGTCTTCTTATACTTAAGTCGGCATTGTGCCTTTTGTATTTAATTCCGATGCAATTTCTGTGTTTCATTATAAATAAGATGGTCCAAGGGATACAGTGAACATATAGTGAAGCATCGGATTCGATGTACGGGTCTCACAGGAAATGTTGACAACATAGTCAGTAAGAAGAGTCAGTCTTCTTGTACTTAAGTCGGCACTGTGCCGTTTGTATTTAATTCCGATGCAGTTTCTGTGTTTCATCGTCAATAAGAATGTCAGAGGGATACAGTAAACCTGAAGTGAATCATCAGAATCTATAACTAGTGTCACAGGAATGGTTCAAAACATACACAGCAAGAAGAGTCAGTCTGCTTGTACTTAAGTCGTTATTGTGCCTTTTGTATTTAATTCCGTTGCAATTTCTGTGCTACATCGTCAACAAGAAGGTCCAAGGGATACAGTAAACATATTGTGAAGCATCGGAATCTAAAACTGGTCTCACAGGAAATGTTCAAATCATAGTCAGTAAGAAGAGTCAGTCTTCTTGTACTTATGTCGGCATTGTGCCTTTTCTATTTAGTTCTGATGCAATTTCTGTATTTCGTCGTCAATAAGAAGGTCCAAGGCATACAGTACTCCTGAGGTGAAGCATGGGAATCTAAAACCGGTCTCACAGGAAAGGTTCAAAACATAGAAAGTAAGCAGAGCCAGTCATCTTGTATTTGAGTCGGCATTGTGCCTTTTGTATTTAATTCCGATGCAAATTCTGTGTTTCTTCGTCAATAAGTGTGTCAGAGTGATACAGTAAACCTGATGTGAAGCATCGGAATCTGTAACTAGTGTCACAGGAATGGTTAAAACATAGACAGTAGGAAGAGTCAGTCTTCTTGTACTTAAGTCGGCATTGTGCCTTTTGTATTTAATTTCGATGCTATTTCTGTTTTTCGTCGTCAATAAGACGGTGCGAGGGATACAGCACACCTAAAGTGAAGAATCGGAATCTATAACTAGTTTCACAGGAATGGTTCAAATCATAGGCAGTAAGAAGAGTCAGTCTTCTTGTACTTAAGTCGACATTGTGACTTTTGTATTTAATTTCGATGCTATTTCTGTGTTTCATCGCCGATAAGAAGGTCCAAAGGATACAGTAAACCTGAAGTGAAGCATCGGAATCTATAACTAGTGTCACAGGACTTGCTCAAAACATAGACAGTAAGAAGAGTCGGTCTTCTTGTACTTAAGTCGGCATTGTGCCTTTTGTATTTAATTCCGATGCAAATTCTGTGTTTCATCGTCAATAAGTACGTCCAAAGGATGCAGTAAACCTAAAATGAAGCTTCGGAATCTATGACTAGTGTCACAGGAATGGTTCAAAACATAGACAGTAAGAAGAGTGTGTCTTCTTGTACGTATGTCGGCATTGTGCCTTTTGTATTTAATTCCGATGCAATTTCTGTGTTTCATCGTCAAAAAGAGTGTCATAGTGATACAGTAAATCTGAAGTGGAGCATTGGAATCTAGAACTAGTTTCACAGGAATGGTTCAAACATAGACAGTTGGAAGAGTCAGCCTTCTTGTACTTAAGTCGGCATTGTGCCTTTTCAATTTCATTCCGATACAATTTCTGTGTTTCGTCGTCAATAAGAAGGTCCAAGGGATACAATAAACCTGAAGTGAAGCATTGGAATCTAAAATCGGTCTCACAGGAAAGGTTCAAGACATAGAGAGTAAGAAGAGTCAGTCTTCTTGTACACGAGTCGGCATTGTGCCTTTTCTATTTAATTCCGATGCAATATCTGTGCTACATCGTCAACAAGAAGCTCCAAGGGATACAGTAAACCTGAAGTGAAGAATCGGAATCTAAAACCGGTCTCACAGGAAAGTTTCAATACATAGAGAGTAAGAAGAGGCGGTCATCTTGTATTTGTGTCGGCATTGTGCCTTTTGTATATAATTCCGATGCAATTTCTGTGTTTCATCGTCAATAAGAAGGTCAGAGGGATACAGTAAACCTGAAGTGAAGCATCGGAATCTGTAACTAGTGTCACAGGAATGGTTAAAACATAGACAGTGGGAAGAGTCAGTCTTCTTAAACTTAAGTCGGCATTGTGCCTTTTGTATTTAATTCCGATGCTTTTTTTGTTTTTCGTCGTCAATAAGAAGGAAAGAGGGATACAGTAAACCTGAAGTGAAGCATCGGAATCTATATCTAGTGTCACACAAAACGTTCAAAACATAGACAGTAAGAAGAGTCAATCTTCTTGTACATGAGTCGGCATTGTGCCTTTTGTATTTATTTCCGATGCAATTACTGTGTTTCATCGTCAATAAGAAGGTCAGAGGGAAACAGTTAACCTGAAGTTAAGCATCGGAATCTATAACTAGTGTCACAGGAATGGTTAAAATCATACGCAGCAAGAAGAATCAGTCTTCTTGTACTTAAGTCTGCATTGTGCCTTTTGTATATAATTCCGATGCAATTTCTGTGTTTCATCGTCAATAAGAAGGTTAGAGGGATACAGTAAACCTGAAGTGAAGCATCGGAATCTATAACTAGTGTCACAGGAATGGTTCAAAACATAGACAGTAAGAAGGGTCAGTCTTCTTGTACTTAAGTCTGCATTGAGCCTTTTCTATTTAATTCCGATGCAATTTCTGTGTTTCGTCGTCGATAAGAAGGTCCAAGGGATACAGTAAACCTGAAGTGAAGCATCGAAATCTATAACTAGTGTCACAGGAATGGTTCAAAACATACACAGCAAGAAGAGTCAGTCTTCTTGTACTGAAGTCGACATTGTGGTTTTTGTATTTAATTCCGATGCAATTTCTGTCTTTCATCGTCAATAAGAAGGTCAGAGGGATACAGTAAACCTGAAGTGAAGCATCGGAATGTATAACTAGTGTCACAGGAATGCTTCAAAACGTAGACAGTAAGAAGAGTCAGTCTTTTTGTAATTAAGTCGGCATTGTGCCTTTTGTATTTATTTCCGATGTAATTTCTGTGTTTCATCGTCAATACGAAGGTCAGAGGGATACAGTAAACCTGATGTGAAGCATCGGAATCTATAACTAGTGTCACAGGAATGGATAAAACATAGACAGTAGGAAGAGTCAGTCTACTTGTACTTAAGTCTGCATTGAGCCTTTTCTATTTAATTCCGATGCAATTTCTGTGTTTCGTCGTCAATAAGAAGGTCCAAGGGATACAGCACACCTGAAGTGAAAAATCGGAATCTATAACTAGTGTCACAGGAATGGTTCAAATCATAGACAGTAAGAAGAGTCAGCATCTTGTACTTACGTCGGCATTGTGCCTTTTGTATTTAATTTCGATGCTATATCTGTGTTTCATCGTCGATAAGTGGGTCCAAGGGATACAGTAAACCTGAAGTGAAGCATCGGAATCTATAACTAGTGTCACAGGAATGGTTCAAAACATACACAGCAAGAAGAGTCAGTCTTCTTGTACTTGAGTCGGCATTGTGCCTTTTGTATTTAATTCCGATGCAATTTTTGTGTTCCATCGTCAAGAAGAAGGTCCAAGAGATACAGTTAAGTTATAGTGAAGCATCGGAATCTAAATCTGGTCTCACAGGATAGGTTCAAAACATAGAGAGTAAGAAGAGCCAGTCATCTTGTATTTGAGTCGGCATTGTGGCATTTGTATTTAATTCCGATGCAATTTCTGTCTTTCATCGTCAATAAGAAGGTCAGAGGGATACAGTAAACCTGAAGTGAAGCATCGGAATCTATAACTAGTGTCACAGGAATGGTTCAAAACGTAGACAGTAAGAAGAGTCAGTCTTTTTGTACTTAAGTCGGCATTGTGCCTTTTGTATTTAATTCCGATGCAATTTTGTATGTTTCATCGTCAATATGAAGGTCAGAGGGATACAGTACACCTGAAGTGAAGCATCGGAATCTATAACTAGTGTCACAGGAATGGTTAAAACATAGACAGTAGGAAGAGTCAGTCTACTTGTACTTAAGTCGGCATTGTGCCTTTTGTGTTTAAGTCCGATGTAATTTCTGTGTTTCATCATCAATAAGAAGGTCCAAGGGATACAGTGAACATATAGTGAAGCATCGGAATCTAATACTGGTCTCACAGGAAATGTTGACAACATAGTCAGTAAGAAGGGTCAGTCTTCTTGTACTTAAGTCGGCACTGTGCCGTTTGTATTTAATTCCGATGCATATTCAGTGTTTCATAGTCAATAAGTAGGTCCCAGTGATACAGTAAACTTATAGTGAAGCATCGGAATCTAAAACTGGTCTCACAGGAAATGTTCAAATCATAGTCAGTAAGAAGAGACAGTCTTCTTGTACTTATGTCAGCATTGTGCCTTTTCTATTTAGTTCCGATGCAATTTCTGTGTTTCATCGTCAATAAGAAGGTCCAATGGATACAGTAATCCTGAAGTGAAGCATGGGAATCTAAAACCGGTCTCACAGGAAAGGTTCAAAACATAGAGAGTAAGAAGAACCAGTCGTCTTGTATTTGAGTCGGCATTGTGCCTTTTGTATTTAATTCCGATGCAATTTCTTTGTTCATCGTCAATAAGAAGGTAAGAGGGATACAGTAAACCTGAAGTGAGGCATCGGAATCCATAACTAGTGTCACAGGAATGGTTCAAAACATAGACAGTACGAAGAGTCAGTCTTCTTGTACTTAAGTCGGCATTGTGCCTTATGTATTTACTTCCGATGCAATTTCTGTGTTTCATCGTCAATAAGAAGGTCCAAGGGATACAGCACACCTGAAGTGAAAAATCGGAATCTATAACTAGTGTCACAGGAATGGTTCAAATCATAGACAGTAAGAAGAGTCAGCATCTTGTACTTACGTCGGCATTGTGCCTTTTGTATTTAATTTCGATGCTATTTCTGTGTTTCATCGTCGATAAGAAGGTCCAAGGGATACAGTAAACCTGAAGTGAAGCATCGGAATCTATACATAGTGTCACAGGAATGGTTCAAAACATACACAGCAAGAAGAGTCAGTCTTCTTGTACTTCAGTCGGCATTGTGCCTTTTGTATTTAATTCCGATGCAATTTTTGTGTTCCATCGTCAACAAGAAGGTCCAAGAGATACAGTAAAGTTATAGTGAAGCATCGGAATCTAAAACTGGTCTCACAGGAAAGGTTCAAAACATAGAGAGTAAGAAGAGCCAGTCATCTTGTATTTGAGTCGGCATTGTGATTTTCTATTTATATCCGAAGCAATTTCTGTGCTTCATCGTCAATAAGAAGGACAGAGGGATACAGTAAACCTGAAGTGACGCATCGTTATCTATAACTAGTGTCACAGGAATGGTTAAAACATAGACAGTGGGAAGAGTCAGTCTTCTTGTACTTAAGTCGGCATTGTGCCTTTTGTATTTAATCCCGATGCAATTTCTGTGTTTTGTCATCAATAAGATGGTCCAAGGGATACTGTAAACCTGAAGTGAAGCATCGGAATCTAAAACTGGTCTCACAGGATAGGTTCGAAACATAGAGAGTAAGAAGAGCCAGTCATCTTGTATTTGAGTCGGCATTGTGGCTTTTGTATTTGATTCCGAAGCAATTTCTAAGTTTCATCGTCAATAAGAAGGACAGAGGGATACAGTAAACCTGAAGTGAGGCATCGTAATCTATAACTAGTGCCACAGGAATGGTTAAAACATAGACAGTGGGAAGTGTCAGTCTTCTTGTACTTAAGTCGGCATTGTGCCTTTTGTATTTAATTCGGATGCAATTTCTGTGTTTCGTCGTCAATAAGAAGGTCCAAGGGATACAGTAAACTTGACGTGTAGCATCGGAATCTGTAACTAGTGTCACAGAAAAGGTTAAAATCATAGACAGTGAGAAGAGTCAGTCTTCTTGTACTTAAGTCTGCATTGTGCATTTTGTATTTAATTCCGATGCAATTTCTGTGTTTCATCGTCAATAAGAAGGTCCAAGGGATACAGTAAACCTGAAGTAAAGCTCCAGAATCTATAACTAGAGTCACAGGAATGGTTCTAAACATAGACAGTAGGATGAGTCACTCTTCGTGTACTTAAGTCGGCATTGTGCCTTTTCTATTTAATTCCGATGCAATTTCTGTGTTTCGTCGTCAATAAGAAGGACAGAGGGATACAGTAAACCTGAAGTGAAGCATCGGAATCTATAACTAGTGTCACAGGAATGGTTCAAAACATACACAGCAAGAAGAGTCAGTCTTCTTGTACTTACGTCGGCATTGTGTTTTTTGTATTTAATTCCGATGCAATTTCCGTGTTTTATCATCAATAAGAAGGTCCAAAGGATACAGTAAACCTGAAGTGATGCATCGGAATCTATAACTAGTGTCACAGGAATGGTTCAAAACATAGACAGTAGGAAGGGTCAGTCTTCTTGTACTTAAATCGGCATTGTGCCTTTTGTATTTAATTCCGATGCAATTCCTGTGTTTCATCGTCAATAACAAGGTCCAAGGGATACAGTAAACCTGAAGTGAAGCATCAGAATCTATAACTAGTGTCACAGGAATGGTTCAAATCATAGACAGTAAGAAGAGTCAGTCTTCTTGTACTTAAGTCGGCATTGTGCCTTTTGTATTTAATTCCGATGCAATTTCTGTGTTTCATTGTCAATACGAAGGTTAGAGGGATACAGTAAACCTGAAGTGAAGCATCGGAATCTATAACTAGTGTCACAGGAATGGTTCAATACATAGACAGTAAGAAGTGTCAGTCTTCTTGTACTTAAGTCGGCATTGTGCCTTTTTTATCTAATTCCGATGCAATTTATGTGTTTCGTCGTCAATAAGAAGGTCCAAGGGATACATTAAACCTCATGTGAAGCATCGGAATCTATAACTAGTATCACAGAAAAGGTTCGAAACATAGACATTGAGAAGAGTCAGTCTTCTTGTACTTAAGTCGGCATTGTGCCTTTAGTATTTACTTCCGATGCAATTTCTGTGTTTCGTCGTCAATAAGAAGGTCTGAAGATTACAGTAAACTTGAAGTGAAGCATCGGAATCTATAACTAGTGTCACAGGAATAGTTCAAAACATACACAGCAAGAAGAGTCAGTCTTCTTGTACTTAAGACGGCATTGTGCCTTTTGTATTTCATTCCGATGCAATTTCTGTGTTTCATTGTCTATAAGAAGGTCCACGGGATACAGTAAACCTGAACTGATGCATCGGAATCTATAACTAATGTCACAGGAATGGTTCAAAACGTAGACAGTAGGAAGAGTCAGTCTTCTTGTACTCAAGTCGGCATTGTGCCTGTTGTATTTAATTCCGATGCAATTTCTGTGTTTCATCGTCAATAAGAAGGTCCAAGGGATACAGTAAACATATAGTGAAGCATCGGAACATAAACTGGTCTCACAAGAAATGTTCAAATCATAGTCAGTAAGAAGAATCAGTCTTCTTATACTTAAGTCGGCATTGGGCCTTTTGTGTTTAATTCCGATGCAATTTCTGTGTTTCATCGTCAATAAGAAGGTCAGAGGGATACAGTAAATCAGAAGTGAAGCATCGGAATCTATAACTAGTGTCACAGGAATGGTTCAAAACGTAGACAGTAAGAAGAGTCAGTCTTTTTGTACTTAAGTCGGCATTGTGCCTTTTGTATTTAATTCCGATGCAATTTCTGTGTTTCATCGGTAATACGAAGGTCGGAGGGATACAGTAAACCTGAAGTGAAGCATCGGAATCTATAACTAGTGTCACAGGAATGGTTCAAAACATAGACAGTAAGAAGGGTCAGTCTTCTTGTACTTAAGTCGTCATTGAGACATTTCTATTTAATTCCGATGCAATTTCTGTGTTTCGTCGTCGATAAGAAGGTCCAAGGGATACAGTAAACCTGAAGTGAAGCATCGGAATCTATAACTAGTGTCACAGGAATGGTTCAAAGCATACACAGCAAGAAGAGTCAGTCTTCTTGTACTTAAGTCGGCATTGTGCCTTTTGTATTTAATTCCGATGCAATATCTGTCTTTCATCGTCAATAAGAAGGTCAGAGGGATACAGTAAACCTGAAGTGAAGCATCGGAATCCAGAACTAGTGTCACAGGAATGGTTCAAAACGTAGACAGTAAGAAGAGTCAGTCTTTTTGTACTTAAGTCGGCATTGTGCCTTTTGTATTTAATTCCGATGTTATTTCTGTTTTTCGTCGTCAATAAGAAGGTAAGAGGGATACAGTAAACCTGAAGTGAAACATCGGAATCTATATCTAGTGTCACAGAAAAGGTTCAAAACATAGGCAGTGAGAAGAGTCAGTCTTCTTATACTTAAGCCGGCATTGTGCCTTTTGTGTTTAATTGCGATGCAATTTCTGTGTTTCATTATCAATAAGAAGGTCCAAGGGATGCAGCGAACATATAGTGAAGCATCGGAATCTAATACTGGTCTCACAGGAAATGTTGACAACATAGTCAGTAAGAAGAGTCAGTCTTCTTGTACTTAAGTCGCACTGTGCCGTTTGTATTTAATTCCGATGCAAATTCAGTGTTTCGTCGTCAATAAGTAGGTCCCAGTGATACAGTAAACATATAGTGAAGCAACGGAATCTAAAACTGGTCTCACAGGAAATGTTCAAATCATAGTCAGTAAGAAGAGTCAGTCTTCTTGTACTTATGTCGGCATTGTGCCTTTTCTATTTAGTTCCGATGCAATTTCTGTGTTTCGTCGTCAATATGAAGGTCCAAGGGATACAGTAATCCTGAAGTGAAGCATGGGAATCTAAAACCGGTATCACAGGAAAGGTTCAAAACATAGAGAGTAAGAAGAACCAGTCGTCTTGTATTTGAGTCGGCATTGTGCCTTTTGTATTTAATTCCGATGCAATTTCTGTGTTCATCGTCAATAAGAAGGTCAGAGGGATACAGTAAACCCGAGGTGAAGCATCGGAATCTATAACTAGTGTCACAGGAATGTTTAAAACATAGACAATACGAAGAGTCAGTCTTCTTCTACTTAAGTCGGCATTGTGCCTTTTGTATTTATTTCCGATGCAATTTCTGTGTTTCATCGTCAATAAGAAGGTCCAAGGGATACAGCACACCTGAAGTGAAAAATCGGAATCTATAACTAGTGTCACAGGAATGGTTCAAATCATAGACAGTAAGAAGAGTCAGCATCTTGTACTTACGTCGGCATTGTGCCTTTTGTATTTAATTTCGATGCTATTTCTGTGTTTCATCGTCGATAAGAAGGTCCAAGGGATACAGTAAACCTGAAGTGAAGCATCGGAATCTATAACTAGTGTCACAGGAATGGTTCAAAACATACACAGCAAGAAGAGTCAGTCTTCTTGTACTTCAGTCGGCATTGTGCCTTTTGTATTTAATTCCGATGCAGTTTTTGTGTTCCATCGTCAACAAGAAGGTCCAAGAGAAACAGTAAAGTTATAGTGAAGCATCGGAATCTAAAACCGGTCTCGCAGGAAAGGTTCAAAACATAGAGAGTAAGAAGAGCCAGTCATCTTGTATTTGAGTCGGCATTGTGATTTTCTATTTAATTCCGAAGCAATTTCTGTGCTTCATCGTCAATAAGAAGGACAGAGGGATACAGTAAACCTGAAGTGACGCATCGTTATCTATAACTAGTGTCACAGGAATGGTTAATAAATAGACAGTGGGAAGAGTCAGTCTTCTTGTACTTAAGTCGGCATTGTGCCTTTTGTATTTAATCCCGATGCAATTTCTGTGTTTCGTCATCAATAAGATGGTCCAAGGGATACTGTAAACCTGAAGTGAAGCATCGGAATCTAAAACTGGTCTCACAGGAAAGGTTCAAAACATAGAGAGTAAGAAGAGCCAGTCATCTTGTATTTGAGTCGGCATTGTGGCTTTTGTATTTAATTCCGAAGCAATTTCTGTGTTTCATCGTCAATAAGAAGGTCAGAGGGATACAGTAAACCTGAAGTGAAGCATCGTAATCTATACCTAGTGCCACAGGAATGGTTAAAACATAGACAGTGGGAAGTGTCAGTCTTCTTGTACTTAAGTCGGCATTGTGCCTTTTGTATTAAATCCCGATGCAATTTCTGTGCATCATCGTCAATAAGAAGGTCCAAGGGATACAGTAAACCTGAAGTGAAGCATCGGAATCTATATCTAGTGTCACAGGAATGGTTCAAAACATAGACAGTAAGAAGAGTCAGTCTTCTTGTACTTAAGTCGGCATTGTGCCTTTTGTATTTAATTCCGATGCAATTTCTATGTTTCGTCGACAATAAGAAGGTCCAAGGGATACAGTAAACCTGAAGTGTAGCATCGGAATCCATAACTAGTGTCACAGAAAAGGTTCAAAACATAGACAGTGAGAAGTGTCAGCCTTCTTGTACTTAAGTCGGCATTGTGCATTTTGTATTTAATTCCGATGCAATTTCTGTGTTTCATCGTCAATAACAAGGTCCAAGGGATACAGTAAACCTGAAGAGAGGCATCGGAATCTATTACTAGTGTCACGGGAATGGTTCAAAACATAGACAGTAAGAAGAGTCAGTCTTCTTGTACTTAAGTCGGCATTGTGCCTTTTGTATTTAATTCCGATGCAATTTCTGTGTTTCATCATCAATATGAATGTCCAAGGGATACAGTGAACATATAGTGAAGCATTGGAATCTAAAAGTGGTCTCACAGGAAATGTTGACAACACAGTCAGTAAGAAGAGTCAGTCTTCTTGTATTTACGCCGGCACTGTGCCGTTTGCATTTAATTCCGATGCAATTTCTGTGTTTCATCATCAATAAGAAGGTCCAAGGTATACAGTTAACATATAGTGAAGCATCCGAATCTAAAACTGGTCTCACAGGAAATGTTCAAATCATAGCCAGTAAGAAGAGTCAGTCTTCTCGTACTTATGTCGGCATTGTGCCGTTTCTATTTAGTTCCGATGCAATTTCTGTGTTTCGTCGTCAATAAGAAGGTCCACGGGATACAGTAATCCTGAAGTGAAGCTTCGGAATCTATAACTACTGTCACAGGAATGGTTCAAAACATAGACAGAAGGAAGAGTCAGTCTTCTTGTACTTAAGTCGGCATTGCGCCTTTTGTATTTAATTCTGATGCAATTTGTGTGTTTCATCATCAATAACAAGGTCCAAGGGATACAGTAAACCTGACGTGAAGCATCGGAATCTGTAACTAGTGTACAGGAATGGTTTAAATTGAAGACAGTAAGAAAAGTCAGTCTCCTTGTACTTAAGTCGGCACTGTGCCTTTTGTATTTAATTCCGATGCAATTTCTGTGTTTCATCGTCAATAAGAAGGTCCAAGGGATACAGTAAACATATAGTGAAGCATCGGAATCTATAACTAGTGTCACAGGAATGGTTCAAAACATTGACCGTAAGAAAAGTCAGTCTTCTTACACTTAAGTCGGCATTGTGCCTTTTGTATTTAATTCCGATGCAATTTCTGTGTTTTATCGTCAATAAGATTGTCAGAGGGATACAGTAAACCTGAAGTGAAGCATCGGAATCTATAACTGGTCTCACAGGAAATGTTCAAATCATATTTAGTAAGAAGAGTCAGTCTCCTCATACTTAAGTCGGCTTAGTGCCTTTTGTATTTAATTCCGATGCAATTTCTGTGTTTCATCTTCAATAAGAAGGTCCAAGGGATACAGTAAACATATAGTGAAGCATGGGAATCTAAAACTGGTCTCACTGGAAATGTTCACAACATAGTCAGTAAGAAGAGTCAAACATCTTGTACTTAACTCGGCACTGTGCCGTTTGTATTTAAATCTGATGCAATTTCTCTGTTTCATCGTCAATAAGAATTTCAGAGGGATACAGTAAACCTGAAGTGCAGCATCGAAATCTATAACTAGTGTCACGGGAATGGTTCAAAACATAGACAGTAGGAAAAGTCAGTCTTCTTGTACTTAAGTCGGCATTGTGACTTTTCTATTTAATTCCGATGCAATTTCTGTGTTTCATCGTCAATAAGAAGGTCTAAGGGATACAGTAAACCTGAAGTGAAGCATCGGAATCTATAGCTAGTGTCACAGGAGTGGTTCAAAACATACACAGCAAGAAGAGTCATTCTGCTTGTACTTAAATCGCCATTGTGCCTTTTGTATTTAATTCCGATGCAATTTCTGTGTTACATCGTCAACAAGAAGGTCCAAGGGATACAGTAAACATATAGTGAAGCATCGGAATCTACAACAAGCGTCACAGGAATGGTTCAAAACAAAGACGGTAGGAAGAGTCAGTCTTCTTGTACTTAAGTCGGCATTGTGCTTTTTCTATTTAATTCCGATGCAATTTGTGTTTTTCGTCGTCAATAAGAAGGTCCAAGGGATTCAGTAAACCTGAAGTGAAGCATCGCAATCTATAACTAGTGTCACAGGAATGGTTCTAAACATACACAGCAAGAAGAGTCAGTCTTCTTGTACTTAAGTCGGCATTGTGCCTTTTGTATTTGCTTCCGATGCAATTTCTGTGTTTCATCGTCAATAAGACTGTCAGAGAGATACAGTAAACCTGATGTGAAGCATCGGAATCTATAACTAGTGTCACAGGAATGGTTCAAAACATAGACAGTTGGAAAAGTCACTCTTCTTGTACTTAAGTCGGCATTGTGTCTTTTCTATTTAATTCCGATGCAATTTCTGTTTTCCGTCGTCAATAAGAAGGTCCATGGGATACAGTAAACCTGAAGTGAAGCATCGGAATCTATATCTAGTGTCACAGGAATGGTTCAAAACATAGACGCGGAAGAGTCAGTCTTCTTGTACTTAAGTCGGCATTGTGTCTTTTCTATTTAATTCCGATGCAATTTCTGTTTTCCGTCGTCAATAAGAAGGTCCAAGGGATACAGTAAACCTGAAGTGAAGCATCGGAATCTATAACTAGTGTCAAAGGAGTGGTTCAAAACATAGACAGTAAGAAGAGTCAGTCTTCTTGTACTTAAGTCGGCATTGCGCCTTTTGTATTTAATTCCGATGCAATTTCTGTGTTTCATCGTCAATACGAAGGTCCAAGGGATACAGTTAACATATAATGAAGCATCGGAACATAAACTGGTCTCACAGGAAATGTTCAAATCATAGTCAGTAAGAAGAGTCAGTCTTCTTATACTTAAGTCGGCATTGTGCCTTTTGTATATAATTATGATGCAATTTTTGTGTTTCATCATCAATCAGAAGTTCCAAGGGATACAGTGAACATATAGTGAAGCATCGGAATCTAAAAGTTGTCTCACTGGAAGTGTTGACAACATAGTCAGTAAGAAGAGTCAGTCTTCTTGTATTTAAGTCGGCACTGTGCCGTTTACATTTAATTCTGATGCAATTTCTGTGTTTCATCATCAATAAGAAGGTCCAAGGTATACAGTAAACATATAGTGAAGCATCGGAATCTAAAACTGGTCTCACAGGAAATGTTAAAATCATACTCAGTAAGAAGAGTCAGTCTTCTCGTACTTATGTCGGCATTGTGCCTTTTCTATTTAGTTCCGATGCAATTTCTGTGTTTCGCCGTCAATAAGAAGGTCCAAGGGATAGAGTAATCCTTAAGTGAAGCATCGGAATCTATAACTAGTGTCACAGGAATGGTTCAAAACATAGAGAGTAGGAAGAGTCAGTCTTCTTGTACTTAAGTCGGCATTGTGCCTTTTGTATTTAATTCCGATGTAATTTCTCTGTTTCATCATCAATAACAAGGTCCAAGGGATACAGTAAACCTGACGTGAAGCATCGGAATCTGTAACTAGTGTCACAGGAATGGTTCAAATCATAGACAGTAAGAAAAGTCAGTCTTCTTGTACTTAAGTCGGCACTGTGCCTTTTGTATTTTATTCCGATGCAATTTCTGTGTTTCATCGTCAATAAGAGTGTCAGAGGGATACAGTAAAACTGACGTGAAGCATCGGAATCTATAAGTAGTGTCACAGGAATGGTTCAAAACATAGACAGTTGGAAGAGTCTGTCTTCTTGTACATAAGTCGGCATTGTGTCTTTTCTATTTAATTCCGATGCAATTTCTGTGTTCCGTCGTCAATAAGAAGGTCCAAGGGATACGGTAAACCTGAAGTGAAGCATCGGAACCTATATCTAGTGTCACAGGAATGGTTCAAAACATAGACAGTAAGAAGAGTCAGTCTTCTTGTACTTATGTCGGCATTGTGCCTTTTGTATTTAATGCCAAAGCGATTTCTGTGTTTCATCATCAATAAGAAGGTCCAAGGGATACAGTAAACCTGTAGTGATGCACTGGATTCTATAACTAGTGCCACAGGAATTGTTAAAATCATAGACAGTAGGAACAGGCAGTCTTCTTGTACTTAAGTCGGCATTGTGCCTTTTGTATTTAATTCCGATGCAATTTCTGTGTTTCATCTTCAACAACAAAGTCCAAGGGATACAGTAAACCTGAAGTGAAGCATCGGAATCTATAACTAGTGTCACAGGAATGGTTCAAATCATAGACAGAAAGAAGAGTCAGTCTTCTTGTACTTAAGTCGGCATTGTGCCTTTTGTATTTAATTCCGATGCAATTTCTGTGTTTCTTCGTCAATAAAAAGGTCCAAGGGATACAGTAAATATATACTGAAGCATCGGAATCTATAACTGGTCTCACAGGAAATGTTCAAATCTTATTTAGTAAGAAGAGTCTGTCTCCTCATACTTAAGTCGGCTTTGTGCCTTTTGTATTTAATTCCGATGCAATTTCTGTGTTTCATCTTCAATAAGAAGCTCCAAGGTATACAGTAAACATATAGTGAAGCATGGGAATCTAAAACTGGTCTCACTGTAAATGTTCACAACATAGTCAGTAAGAAGAGTCAGCCTCCTTGTACTTAAGTCGGCATTGTGCCTTTTGTATTTAATTCCGATGCAATCTCTGTGTTTCGTCGTTAATAAGCAGGTCCAAGGGATACAGTAAACATATAGTAAAGCATCGGAATCTACAACTGGTCTCACTGGAAATGTTCAAATCATAGTCAGTAAGAAGAGTCAGTCTTCTTAAACTTATGTCGGCTTTGTGCCTTTTGTATTTAATTCCGATGCAATTTCTGTGTTTCATCGTCAATAAGAGTGTCAGAGGGATACAGTAAACCTGAAGTGAAGCATCGGAATCTATAACTAGAGTCACAGAAATGGTTCAAAACACAGACAGTAGGAAGAGTCAGTCTTCTTGTACTTAAGTCGGCATTGTGCCTTTTCTATTTGATTCCGATGCAATTTGTGTTTTTCGTCGTCAATAAGAAGGTCCAAGGGATACAGTAAACCTGAAGTGAAGCATCGGAATCTATAACTAGTGTTACAGGAATGGATCGAAACATACACAGCAAGAAGAGTCAGTCTTCTTGTACTTAAGTCGGCATTGTGCCTTTTGTATTTAATTCCGATGCAATTTCTGTGTTTCATCGACAATAAGAAGGTCCAAGATATACAGTAAACCTGAAGTGATGCATCGGAATCTACAACTAGTGTCACAGGAATGGTTCAAAACATAGACAGTAGGAAGAGTCAGTCTTCTTGAACTTAAGTCGGCATTGTGCCTTTTATATTTACTTCCGATGCAATTTCGGTGTTTCATCGTCAATAAGATTGTCAGAGGGATACAGTAAACCTGATGTGAAGCATCGGAATCTACAACTAGTGTCACAGGAATGGTTCAAAACATAGACAGTTGGAAGAGTCAGTCTTCTTGTACTTAAGTCGGCATTGTGTCTGTTCTATTTAATTCCGATGCAATTTCTGTTTACCGTCGTCAATAAGAAGGTCCAAGGGATACAGTAAACCTGAAGTGAAGCATCGGAATCTATAACTTGTGTCACAGAAAAGGTAAAAAACATAGACAGTAAGAAGAGTCAGTCTTCTTGTCCTTAAGTCGGCATTGTGCCTTTTGTATTTAATTCCGATGCAATTTGTGTATTTCTTCGTCAATAAGAAGGTCCAAGGGATACAGTAAACATATAGTGAAGCATTGGAATCTATAACTGGTCTCACAGGAAATGTTCAAATCATAGTCAGTAAGAAGAGTCAGTCTCCTCATACTTAAGTCGGCTTTGTGCCTTTTGTATTTAATTCCGATGCAATTTCTGCGTTTCATCGTCAATAAGAAGGTCCAAGGGATACAGTAAACATATAGTGAAGCATCGGAATCTATAACTAGTGTCACAGGAATGGTTCAAAACATAGACAGTAAGAAGAGTCGGTCTTCTTGTACTGAAGTCGGCATTGTGCCTTTTGTATTTAATTCCGATGCAATTTCTCTGTTTCATCGCCAATAAGAATGTCAGAGGGATACAGTAAACCTGTAGTGAAGCACCGGATTCTATAACTAGTGTCACAGGAATGGTTCAAAACATTGACAGTAGGAAGAGTCAGTCTTCTTGTACTTATGTCGGCATTGTGCCTTTTCTATTTAGTTCCGATGCAATTTCTATGTTTCGTCGTCAATAAGCAGGTCCAAGGGATACAGTAAACCTGAAGTGAATCATCGGAAACTATAACTAGTGTCACAGAAAAGGTTCAAAACATAGACAGTAAGAAGAGTCGGTCTTCTTGTACATAAGTCTGCATTGTGCCTTTTGTATTTAATTCCGATGCAATTTCTGTGTTTCATCGTCAATAAGAAGGTCAGAGGGATACAGTAAACCTGAAGTGAAGCATCGGAATCTATAACAAGCGTCACAGGAATGGTTCAAAACATAGACAGTAGGAAGAGTCAGTCTTCTTGTACTGAAGTCGGCATTGTGCCTTTTCTATTTAATTCCGAAGCAATTTGTGTGTTTCGTTGTCAATAAGAAGGTCAGAGGGATACAGTAAACCTGAAGTGAAGCATCGGAATCTATAACTAGTGTCACAGGAATGGTTCAAAACATACACAGCAAGAAGAGTCAGTCTTCTTGTACTTAAGTCGGCATTGTGCCTTTTGTATTTAATTCCGATGCAATTTCTGTGTTTCATCGTCAATAACAAGGTCCAAGGGATACAGTAAACCGAAGTGAAGCATCGGAATCTATAACTGGTCTCACAGGAAATGTTCAAATCATAGTCAGTAAGAAGAGCCAGTCGTCTTATACTTAAGTCGGCTTTGTGCCTTTTGTATTTAATTCCGATGCAATTTCTGTGTTTCATCGTCAACAAGAAGGTCCACGGGATACAGTAAACGTATAGTGAAGCATCGGAATCTAAAACTGGTCTCACAGGAATTGTTCAAATCATAGTCAGTAAGAGGAGTCAGTCTTCTTGTACTTATGTCGGCATCGTGCATTTTCTATTTAATTCCGATGCAATTTCTGTGTTTCGTCGTCAATAAGAAGGTCGAAGGTATACAGTAAACCTGAAGTGAAGCATCGCAGTCTATAACTAGTGTCACAGGAATGGTTCAAATCATAGACAGTAAGAAGAGTCAGTTTTCTCGTACTTAAGTCGGCACTGTGCCTTTTGTATTTAATTCCGATGCAATTACTGTGTTTCATCGTCAATAAGAAGGTGCAAGGGATACAGTAAACATATAGTGAAGCATCGGAATCTATAACTAGTGTCACAGGAATGGTCAAAACATACACAGCAAGAAGAGTCAGTCTTCTTGTACTTAAGTCGGCATTGTGCCTTTTGTATTTAATTCCGATGCAATTTCTGTGTTTCATCGTCAATAAGAAGGTCCAAGAAATACAGTAAACTTGAAGTGATGCATCGGAATCTACAACTAGTGTCACAGGAATGGTTCAAAACATAGACAGTAGGAAGAGTCAGTCTTCTTGTACTTAAGTCGGCATTGTGCCTTTTGTATTTCATTCCAATGCAATTTCTGTGTTTCATCGTCAATAAGAAGGTCCAAGGGATACAGTAAACATATGGTAAAGCATCGGAATCTATAACTGGTTTCACAAAAAATGTTCAAATCATAGTCAGTAAGAAGAGTCAGTCTTCTTATACTTAAGTCGGCTTTGTGCCTTTTGTATTTAATTCCGATGCAATTTCTGTGTTTCATCGTCAATACGAGTGTCAGAGGGATACAGTAAACCTGAAGTGAAACATCGGAATCTATAACTAGAGTCACAGGAATGGTTCAAAATATAGACAGTAGGAAGAGTCAGTCTTCTTGTACTTAAGTCGGCATTGTGCCTTTTCTATTTAAATCCGATGCAATTTGTGTTTTTCGTCGTCAATAAGAAGGTCAGAGGGATACAGTAAACCTGAAGTGAAGCATCGGAATCTATAACTAGTGTCACAGGAATGGTTCAAAACATACACAGCAAGAAGAGTCAGTCTTCTTGTACTTAAGTCGGCATTGTGCCTTTTGTATTTAATTCCGATGCAATTTTTGTGTTTCACCGTCAATAAGATGGTCCAAGGGATACAGTAAACCTGAAGTGATGCATCGGAATATATAACTAGTGTCACAGGAATGGTTCAAAACATAGACAGTAGGAAGAGTCAGTCTTCTTGTACTTATATCGGCATTGTGCCTTTTGTATTTAATTCCGATGCAATTTCTGTGTTTCATCGTCAATAACAAGGTCCAAGGGATACAGTAAACCTCAAGTGAAGCATCGGAATCTATAACTAGTGTCGCAGGAATGGTTCAAATCATAGACAGTAAGAAGAGTCAGTCTTCTTGTACTTAAGTCGGCATTGTGCCTTTTGTATTTAATTCCAATGTAATTTCGGTGTTTCATCGTCAATTAGAAGGTCCAAGGGATACAGTAAACATATAGTAAAGCATTGGAATCTATAACTGGTCTCACAGGAAATGTTCAAATCATAGTCAGTAAGAAGAGCCAGTCTTCTTATACTTAAGTCGGGTTTGTGCCTTTTGTATTTAATTCCGATGCAATTTCTGTGTTTCATCTTCAATAAGAAGGTCCAAGGGATAGAGTAAACATATAGTGAAGTATCGGAATCTAAAACTGGTCTCACAGGAAATGTTCAAATCATAGTCAGTAAGAGGAGTCAGTCCTCTTGTATTTATGTCGGCATTGTGCCTTTTCTATTTAATTCTGATGCAATTTCTGTGTTTCGTCGTCAATAAGAAGGTCCAAGGGACACAGTAAACCTGAAGTGAAGCATCGGAATCTAAAAGCGGTCTCACAGGAAAGGTTCAACACATAGAGAGTAAGAAGAGGCAGACATCTTGTATTTGAGTCGGCATTGTGCCTTTTGTATTTAATTCCGGTGCAATTTCTGTGTTTCTTCGTCAATAAGAAGGTCACAGGGATACAGTAAACCTGAAGTGAAGCATCGGAATCTATAACAAGCGTCACAGGAATGGTTCAAAACATAGACAGTAGGAAGAGTCAGTCTTCTTGTACTTAAGTCGGCATTGTGCCTTTTCTATTTAATTCCGATGCAATTTGTGTGTTTCGTTGTCAATACGAAGGTCAGAGGGATACAGTAAACCTGAAGTGAAGCATCGGAATCTATAACTAGTGTCACAGGAATGGTTCAAAACTTACGCAGCAAGAAGAGTCAGTCTTCTTGTACTTAAGTCGGCATTGTGTCTTTTGTATTTAATTCCGATGCAATTTCTGTGTTTCACCGTCAATAAGAAGGTCCAAGGGATACAGTAAACCTGAAGTGATGCATCGGAATATATAACTAGTGTCACAGGAATGGTTCAAAACATAGACAGTAGGAAGAGTCAGTCTTCTTGTACTTAAGTCGGCATTGTGCCTTTTGTATTTAATTCCGATGCAATTTCTGTGTTTCATCGTCAATAAAAAGGTCCAAGGGATACAGTAAACCTGAAGTGAAGCATCGGAATCTATAACTAGTGTCACAGGAATGGTTCAAATCATAGACAGTAAGAAGAGCCAGTCTTCTTATACTTAAGTCGGGTTTGTGCCTTTTGTATTTATTTCCGATGCAATTTCTGTGTTTCATCTTCAATAAGAAGGTCCAAGGGATAGAGTAAACATATAGTGAAGCATCGGAATCTAAAACTGGTCTCACAGGAAATGTTCACAACATAGTCAGTAAGAAGAGTCAGTCTTCTTGTACTTAAGTTGGCACTGTGCCGTTTGTATTTAATTCCGATGCAATTTCTGTGTTTCATCGTCAATAAGAATGTCAGAGGGATACAGTAAAGCTGAAGTGAAGCATCGGGATCTATAACTAGTGTCACAGGAATGGTTCAAAACATAGACAATAGGAAGAGTCAGTCTTCTTGTACTTAAGTCGGCATTGTGACTTTTCTATTTAATTCCGAAGCAATTTGTGTGTTTCGTCGTCAATAAGAAGGTCTAAGGGATACAGTAAACCTGAAGTGAAGCATCGGAATCTATAACTAGTGTCACAGGAATGGTTCAAAACATACACAGCAAGAAGAGTCAGTCTTCTTGTACTTAAGTCGGCATTGTGCCTTTTGTATTTAATTCCGATGCAATTTCTGTGTTTCACCGTCAATAAGAAGGTCCAAGGGATACAGTAAACCTGAAGTGATGCATCGGAATATATAACTAGTGTCACAGGAATGGTTCAAAACATAGACAGTAGGAAGAGTCAGTCTTCTTGTACTTAAGTCGGCATTGTGCCTTTTGTATTTAATTCCAATGTAATTTCTGTGTTTCATCGTCAATTAGAAGGTCCAAGGGATACAGTAAACATATAGTAAAGCATCGGAATCTATAAGTGGTCTCACAGGAAATGTTCAAATCATAGTCAGTAAGAAGAGCCAGTCTTCTTATACTTAAGTCGGGTTTGTGCCTTTTGTATTTAATTCCGATGCAATTTCTGTGTTTCACCGTCAATAAGAAGGTCCAAGGGATACAGTAAACCTGAAGTGATGCATCGGAATATATAACTAGTGTCACAGGAATGGTTCAAAACATAGACAGTAGGAAGAGTCAGTCTTCTTGTACTTAAGTTGGCACTGTGCCGTTTGTATTTAATTCCGATGCAATTTCTGTGTTTCATCGTCAATAAGAATGTCAGAGGGATACAGTAAAGCTGAAGTGAAGCATCGGGATCTATAACTAGTGTCACAGGAATGGTTCAAAACATAGACAATAGGAAGAGTCAGTCTTCTTGTACTTAAGTCGGCATTGTGACTTTTCTATTTAATTCCGATGCAATTTCTGTGTTTCGTCGTCAATAAGAAGGTCTAAGGGATACAGTAAACCTGAAGTGAAGCATAGGAATCTATATCTAGTGTCATAGGAAAGGTTCAAAACATAGACAGTAAGAAGAGTCACTCTTATTGTACATGAGTCGCCATTGTGCCTTTTGTATTTAATTCCGATGCAATTTCTGTGTTTCGTCGTCAACAAGATGGTCCAAGGGATACAGTAAACATATAGTGAAGTATCGGAATCTAAAACTGGTCTCACAGGAAATGTTCAAATCATAGTCAGTAAGAGGAGTCAGTCCTCTTGTACTTATGTCGGCATTGTGCCTTTTCTATTTAATTCCGATGCAATTTCTGTGTTTCGTCGTCAATAAGAAGGTCCAAGGGACACAGTAAACCTGAAGTGTAGCATCGGAATCTAAAAGCGGTCTCACAGGAAAGGTTCAACACATAGAGAGTAAGAAGAGGCAGTCATCTTGTATTTGAGTCGGCATTGTGCCTTTTGTATTTAATTCCGATGCAATTTCTGTGTTTCATCGTCAATAAGAAGGTCAGAGGGATACAGTAAACCTGAAGTGAAGCATCGGAATCTATAACAAGCGTCACAGGAATTGTTCAAAACAAAGACGGTAGGAAGAGTCAGTCTTCTTGTACTTAAGTCGGCATTGTGCCTTTTCTATTTAATTCCGATGCAATTTGTGTGTTTCGTTGTTATTAAGATGGTCAGAGGGATACAGTAAACCTGAAGTGAAGCATCGGAATCTATAACTAGTGTCACAGGAATGGTTCAAAGCATACACAGCAAGAAGAGTCAGTCTTCTTGTACTTAAGTCGGCATTGTGCCTTTTTTATTTAATTCCGACGCAATTTCTGTGTTTCATCGTCAATAAGAAGGTCCAAGGGATACAGTAAACCTGATGTGATGCATCGGAATATATAACTAGTGTCACAGGAATGATTCAAAACATAGACAGTAGGAAAAGTCAGTCTTCTTGTACTTAAGTCTGCATTGTGCCTTTTGTATTTAATTCCGATGCAATTTCTGTGTTTCATCGTCAATAACAAGGTCCAAGGGATACAGTAAACCTGAAGTGAAGCATAGGAATCTATAACTAGTGTCACAGGAATGGTTCAAATCATAGACAATAAGAAGAGTCAGTCTTCTTGTACTTAAGTCGGCGTTGTGCCTTTTCTATTTAATTCCGATGCAATTTGTGTGTTTCGTTGTCAATAAGATGGTCAGAGGGATACAGTAAACCTGAAGTGAAGCATCGGAATCTATAACTAGTGTCACAGGAATGGTTCAAAACATACACAGCAAGAAGAGTCAGTCTTCTTGTACTTAAGTCGGCATTGTGCCTTATGTATTTCATTCCAATGCAATTTCTGTGTTTCATCGTCAATAAGAAGGTCCAAGGGATACAGTAAACATATAGTAAAGCATCGGAATCTATAACTGGTCTCACAAAAAATGTTCAAATCATAGTCAGTAAGAAGAGTCAGTCTTCTTATACTTAAGTCGGCTTTGTGCCTTTTGTATTTAATTCCGATGCAATTTCTGTGTTTCATCGTCAATACGAGTGTCAGAGGGATACAGTAAACCTGAAGTGAAGCATCGGAATCTATAACTAGAGTCACAGGAATGGTTCAAAACATAGACAGTAGGAAGAGTCAGTCTTCTTGTACTTAAGTCGGCATTGTGCCTTTTCTATTTAAATCCGATGCAATTTGTGTTTTTCGTCGTCAATAAGAAGGTCCAAGGGATACAGTAAACCTGAAGTGAAGCAACGGAATCTATCACTAGTGTCACAGGAATAGTTCAAAACATACACAGCAAGAAGAGTCAGTCTTCTTGTACTTAAGTCGGCATTGTGCCTTTTGTATTTAATTCCGATGCAATTTCTGTGTTTCATCGTCAATAAGAAGGTCCAAGGGATACAGTAAACTTGAAGTGATGCATCGGAATCTACAACTAGTGACACAGGAATGGTTCAAAACATAGACAGTAGGAAGAGTCAGTCTTCTTGAACTTAAGTCGGCATTGTGCCTTTTGTATTTAATTCCGATGCAATTTCTGTGTTTCATCGTCAATAAGAAGGTCCAAGGGATACAGTAAACTTGAAGTGATGCATCGGAATCTATAACTAGTGTCACAGGAATGGTCAAAACATAGACAGTAAGAAGAGTCAGTCTTCTTGTACTTAAGTCGGCATTGTGCCTTTTGTATTTACTTCGGATGCAATTTCTGTGTTTCATCGTCAATAAGACTGTCAGAGGGATACAGTAAACCTGATGTGAAGCATCGGAATCTATAACTAGTGTCACAGGAATGGTTCAACTCATAGACAGTAGGAAGAGTCAGTCTTCTTGAACTTAAGTCGGCATTGTGCCTTTTGTATTTAATTCCGATGCAATTTCTGTGTTTCATCGTCAATAAGAAGGTGCAAGGGATACAGTAAACATATAGTGAAGCATCGGAATCTATAACTAGTGTCACAGGAATGGTCAAAACATACACAGCAAGAAGAGTCAGTCTTCTTGTACTTAAGTCGGCATTGTGCCTTTTGTATTTAATTCCGATGCAATTTCTGTGTTTCATCGTCAATAAGAAGGTCCAAGGGATACAGTAAACTTGAAGTGATGCATCGGAATCTACAACTAGTGTCACAGGAATGGTTCAAAACATAGACAGTAGGAAGAGTCAGTCTTCTTGTACTTAAGTCGGCATTGTGCACTTTGTATTTAATTCCGATGCAATTTCTGTGTTTCATCGTCAGTAACAAGGTCCAAGGGATACAGTAAACCTGAAGTGAAGCATCGGAATCTATAACTAGTGTCAGAGTAATGGTTCAAATCATAGACAGTAAGAAGAGACAGTCTTCTTGTACTTAAGTCGGCATTGTGCCTTTTGTATTTAATTCCAATGCAATTTCTGTGTTTCACCGTCAATAAGATGGTCCAAGGGATACAGTAAACATATAGTAAAGCATCGGAATCTATAACTGGTCTCACAGGAAATGTTCAAATCATAGTCAGTAAGAAGAGTCAGTCTTCTTATACTTAAGTCGGCATTGTGCCTTTTGTATTTAATTTCGATGCATTTTCAGTTTTTCATCTTCAATAAGAAGGTCCAAGGGATAGAGTAAACATATAGTGAAGCATCGGAATCTAAAACTGGTCTCACTGGAAATGTTCACAACATAGTCAGTAAGAAGAGTCAGTGTTCTTGTACTTAAGTCGGCACTGTACCGTTTGTATTTGATTAAGATGCAATTTCTGTGTTTCATAGTCAATAAGAATGACTGAGGGATACAGTAAAGCTGAAGTGAAGCATCGGAATCTATAACTAGTGTCACAGGAATGGTTCAAAACATAGACAGTAGGAAGAGTCAGTCTTCTTGTACTTAAGTCGGCATTGTGCCTTTTGCATTTAATTCCGATGCAATTTCTGTGTTTCATCTTCAATAAGAAGGTCCAAGGGGTACAGTAAACATATAGTGAAGCATGGGAATCTAAAACCGGTCTCACTGGAAATGTTCACAACATAGTCAGTAAGAAGAGTCAGACTTCTTGTACTTTAGTCGGCACTGTGCCATTTGTATTTAATTCCGATGCAATTTCTCTGTTTCATCGTCAATAAGAATGTCAGAGGGATACAGTAAACCTGAAGTGAAGCATCGGAATCTATAACTAGTGTCACAGGAATGGTTCAAAACATAGACAGTAGGAAGAGTCAGTCTTCTTGTACTTAAGTCGGCATTGTGACTTTTCTATTTAATTCCGATGCAATCTCTGTGTTACATCGTCAACAAGAAGGTATAAGGGATACAGTAAACATATAGTGAAGCATCGGAATCTAAAACTGGTCTCACAGGTAATGTACAAATCATAGTCAGTAAGAAGAGTCAGTCTTCTTGTACTTATGTCGGCATTGTGCCTTTTCTATTTAGTTCCGATGCAATCTCTGTGTTTCGTCGTCAATAAGCAGGTCCAAGGGATACAGTAAACCTGAAGTGAATCATCGGAATCTATAACTAGTGACACAGAAAAGGTTCAAAACATAGACAGTAAGAAGAGTCAGTCTTCTTGTACTTAAGTCTTCATTGTGCCTTTTGTATTTAATTTCGATGCAATTTCTGTTTTTCATCGTCAATATGAAGGTCAGAGGGATACAGTAAACCTGAAGTGAAGCATCGGAATCTATAACAAGCGTCACAGGAATGGTTCAAAACATAGACAGTAGGAAGAGTCAGTCTTCTTGTACTTAAGTCGGCATTGTGCCTTTTCTATTTAATTCCGATGCAATTTGTGTGTTTCGTTGTCAATAAGAAGGTCAGAGGGATACAGTAAACCTGAAGTGAAGCATCGGAATCTACAACTAGTGTCACAGGAATGGTTCAAAACGTACACAGCAAGAAGAGTCAGTCTTCTTGTACTTAAGTCGGCATTGTGCCTTTTGTATTTAATTCCGATGCAATTTCTGTGTTTCATCGTCAATAAGAAGGTCCAAGGGATACAGTAAACCTGAAGTGATGCATCGGAATATATAACTAGTGTCACAGGAATGGTTCAAAACATAGACAGTAGGAAGAGTCAGTCTTCTTGTACTTAAGTCGGCATTGTTCCTTTTGTATTTAATTCCGATGCAATTTCTGTGTTTCATCGTCAATAACAAGGTCCAAGGGATACAGTAAACCTGAAGTGAAGCATCGGAATCTATAACTAGTGTCACAGGAATGGTTCAAATCATAGACAGCAAGAAGAGTCAGTCTTCTTGTACTTAAGTCGGCATTGTGCCTTTTGTATTTAATTCCAATGCAATTTCTGTGTTTCATCGTCAATAAAAAGGTCCAAGGGATACAGTAAACCTGAAGTAAAGCATCGGAATCTAAAAGCGGTCTCACAGGGAGGGTTCAACACATAGAGAGTAAGAGGAGTCAGTCATCTTGTATTTGAGTCGGCATTGTGACTTTTGTATTTAATTCTGATGCAATCTCTGTGTTTTATCTTCAATAAGAAGGTCAGAGAGATACAGTAAACCTGAAGTGAAGCATCGGAATTTATAACTAGTGTCACAGGATTGGTTAAAACATAGAGAGTAGGAAGGGTCAGTCTTCTTGTAATTAATTCGGTATTGTGACTTTTGTATTTAATCCTAATTCAATATCTGTGTTTCGTCGTCAATAAGAAGGTCCAAGGGATACAGTAAACCTGAAGTGAAGCATCGGAATCTATAACAAGCGTCGCAGGAATGGTTCAAAACATAGACAGTAGGAAGAGTCAGTCTTCTTGTACTTAAGTCGGCATTATGCCTTTTGTATTTAAATCCGATGCAATTTCTGTGTTTCGTTGTCAAAAAGAAGGTCAGAAAGATACAGTAAACCTGAAGTGAAGCATCGGAATCTATAACTAGTGTCACAGGAATGGTTCAAAACATACACAGCAAGAAGAGTCAGTCTTCTTGCACTTAAGTCGGCATTGTGCCATTTGTATTTAATTCCGATGCAATTTCTGTGTTTCATCGTCAATAACAAGGTCCAAGGGATACAGTAAACCTGAAGTGAAGCATCGGAATCTATAACTAGTGTCACAGGAATGGTTCAAATCATAGACAGTAAGAAGAGTCAGTCTTCTTGTACTTAAGTCGGCATTGTGCCTTTGGTATTTAAATCCAATGTAATATCTGTGTTTCATCGTCAATAAGAAGGTCCAAGGGATACAGTAAACATATAGTAAAGCATCGGAATCAATAACTGGTCTCACAGGAAATGTTCAAATCATAGTCAGTAAGAAGAGCCAGTCTTCTTATACTTAAGTCGGCTTTGTGCCTTTTGTATTCAATTCCGATGCAATTTCTGTGTTTCATCTTCTATAAGAAAGTGCAAGGGATAGAGTAAACATATAGTGAGGCATCGGAATCTAAAACTGGTCTCACAGGATATGTTCACAACATAGTCAGTAAGAAGAGTCAGTCTTCTTGTACTTAAGTCGGCACTGTGCCGTTTGTATTTAATTCCGATGCAATTTCTGTGTTTCATCGTCAATAAGAATGTCAAACGGATACAGTAAAGCTGAAGTGAAGCATCGGAATCTATAACTAGTGTCACAGGAATGGTTCAAAACATAGACAGTAGGAAGAGTCAGTCTTCTTGTACTTAAGTCGGCATTGTGACTTTTCTATTTAATTCCGATGCAATTTCTGTGTTTCGTCGTCAATAAGAAGGTCTAAGGGATACAGTAAACCTGAAGTGAAGCATCGGAATCTATATCTAGTGTCACAGGAAAGGTTCAAAACATAGACAGTAAGAAGAGTCAGTCTTCTTGTACATGAGTCGCCATTGTGCTTTTGTATTTAATTCCGACGCAATTTCTGTGTTTCGTCGTCAACAAGAAGGTCCAAGGGATACAGTAAACATATTGAGAAGCATCGGAATCTAATACTGGTCTCACCGGAAATGTTCAAATCATAGTCAGTAAGAGGAGTCAGTGCTCTTGTACTCATGTCGGCATTGTGCCTTTTCTATTTAATTCCGATGCAATTTCTGTGTTTCGTCGTCAATAAGAAGGTCCAAGGTATGCAGTAAACCTGAAGTGAAGCATCGGAATCTAAAAGCGGTCTCACAGGAAAGGTTCATCACATAGAGAGTAAGAAGAGGCAGTCATCTTGTATTTGAGTCGGCATTGTGCCTTTTGTATTTAATTCCGATGCAATTTCTGTGTTTCATCGTCAATAAGATGGTCAGAGGGATACAGTAAACCAGAAGTGAAGCATCGGAGTCTATAACAAGTGTCACAGGAATGGGTAAAACATAGACAGTAGGAAGTGTCAGTCTTCTTGTAATTAATTCTGCATTGTGCCTTTTGTATTTAATCCTAATTCAATTTCTGTGTTTCGTCGTCAATAAGAAGGTCCAGGGGATACAGTAAACCTGAAGTGAAGCACCGGAGTCTATAACTAGTGTCACAGGAATGGTTAAAACATAGACAGTAGGAAGGGTCAGTCTTCTTGTAATTAATTCGGCATTGTGCTCTTGTATTTAATTCCGATGCAATTTCTGTGTTTCATGGTCGATAAGAAGGTCCAAGGGATACAGTAAACCTGAAGGGAAGCATCGGAATCTATAACTAGTGTCACAGGAATGGTTCAAAACATAGACAGTAGGAAGAGTCAGTCTTCTTGTACTTAAGTCGTCATTGTGCCTTTTCTATTTAATTCCGATGCAATTTGTGTGTTTCGTTGTCAATAAGAAGGTCAGAGGGATACAGTAAACCTGAAGTGAAGCATCGGAATCTATAACTAGTGTCACAGGAGTGGTTCAATACATACACAGCAAGAGGAGTCTGTCTTCTTGTACTTAAGTCGACATTGTGCCTTTTTTATTTAATTCCGATGCAATTTCTGTGTTTCATCGTCAACAAGAAGGTCCACGGGATACAGTAAACATATAGTGAAGCATCGGATTCTAAAACTGGTCTCAAAGGAAATGTTCATATCATAGTCAGTAAGAGGAGTCAGTCTTCTTGTACTTATGTCGGCATTGTGGCTTTTCTATTTAATTCCGATGCAATTTCTGTGTTTCGTCGTCAATAAGAAGGTCCAAGGGACACAGTACACCTGAAGTGAAGCACCGGAGTCTATAACTAGTGTCACAGGAATGGTTAAAACATAGACAGTAGGAAGGGTCAGTCTTCATGTAATTAATTCGGCATTGTGCCTTTTGTGTTTAATCCTAATTCAATTTCTGTGTTTCGTCGTCAATAACAAGGTCAAAGGGATACTGTAAACCTGAGGTGAAGCATCGGAATCTATAACTAGTGTCACAGGTATGGTTCAAAACATAGACAGTAAGAAGAGTCAGTCATCTTGTACTTAAGTCGGCATTGTGCCTTTTGAATTTAATTCCGATGCAAATTCTGTGTTTCATCGTCAATAAGAAGGTCCAAAGGATACAGTAAACCTGAAGTGAAGCATCGGAATCCAAAACCTGTATCACAGGAAAGGTTCAAAACATAGAGAGTAAGAAGAGCCAGTCATCTAGTAATTGAGTCGGCATAGTACCCTTTGTATTTAATTCCGATGCAATTTCTTTGTTTCATCGTCAATAAGAAGGTCAGAGGGATACAGTAAACGTGAAGTGAAGCATCGGAAACTACAACTAGTGTCACATCAATGGTAAAAACATGGTTAGTAGGAAGAGTCAGTCTTCTTGTACTTAAGTCCGCTTTGCGCCTTTTGTATATAATCCCGATGTAATTTCTGAGTTTCGTCATCAATAAGAAGGTCCAAGGGATACAGTAAACCTGAAGTGAAGCATCGGAAACCATAACTAGTATCACAGGAATGGTTCAAAACATAGACAGTTGGAAGAGTCAGTCTTCTTGTACTTAAGTCGGCATTGTGCCTTTTCTATTTAATTCCGATGCAACTTCTGTGTTTCATCGTCAATAAGAAGGTCCAAGGGATACAGTATACCTGAAGTGATGCATCGGAATCTATAACTAGTGTCACAGGAATGGTTCAAAACATAGACAGTCGGAAGTCAGTCTTTTTGTACTTAAGTCGGCATTGTGCCTTTTGTATTTAATTCCGCCGCAATTTCTGTGTTTCGTCGTCAATAAGAAGGTCCACGGTATACAGTACACCTGAAGTGAAGCATCGGAATCTAAAACCGGTCTCACAGGAAAGGTTCAAAACATAGAGAGTAAGAAGAGCCAGTCATCTTGTATTTGAGTCGGCATTGTGCCTTTTGTATTTAATTCCGATGCAATTTCTGTGTTTCATCGTCAATAACAAGGTCCAAGGGATACAGTAAAACTTAAGTGAAGCATCGGAGTCTATAACTAGTGTCACAGGAATGGTTAAAACATAGAGAGTAGGAAGATTCAGTCTTCTTGTAATTAATTCGGCATTGTGCCTTTTGTATTTAATCCTAATTCAATATCTGTGTTTCGTCGTCAATAAGAAGGTCCAAGGGATCCAGTAAACCTGAAGTGATGCATCGGAATCTATAACTAGTGTCACAGGAATGGTTCAAAACATAGACAGTAAGAAGAGTCAGTCTTCTTGTACTTAAGTCGGCATTGTGCATCTTGTATTTAATTCCGATGCAAATTCTGTGTTTCATCGCCGATAAGAAGGTCCAAGGGCTACAGTAAACCTGAAGGGAAGCATCGGAATCTATAACTAGTGTCACAGGAGTGGTTCAAATCATACACAGCAAGAAGAGTCTGTCTTCTTGTACTTAAGTCGGCATTGTGCCTTTTGTATTTAATTCCGATGCAATTTCTGTGTTTCATCGTCAACAAGAAGGTCCACGGGATACAGTAAACTTATAGTGAAGCATCGGAATCTAAAACTGGTCTCACAGGAAATGTTCAAATCATAGTCAGTAAGAGGAGTCAGTCTTCTTGTACTTATGTCGGCATTGTGCCTTTTCTATTTAATTCCGATGCAATTTCTGTGTTTCGTCGTCAATAAGAAGGTCGAAGGGATACTGTAAACCTGAAGTGAAGCATCGCAGTCTATAACTAGTGTCACAGGAATGGTTAAAACATAGACAGAAGGAAGGGTCAGTCTTCTTGTAATTAATTCGGCATTGTGCCTTTTGTATTTAAACCTAATTCAATTTCTGTGTTTCGTCGTCAATAAGAAGGTCCAAGGGATACAGTAAACCTGAAGTGAAGCATCGGAATCTATAACTAGTGTCACAGGAATGGTTCAAATCGTAGACAGAATGATGAGTCAGACTTCTTGTACTTAAGTCGGCACTGTGCCGTTTGTATTTAATTCCGATGCAATTTCCCTGTTTCATCGTCAATAATAATCTCAGAGGGATACAGTAAACCTGAAGTGAAGCATCGGAATCTATAACAAGCGTCACAGGAATGGTTCAAAACATAGACAGTAGGAAGAGTCAGTCTTCTTGTACTTAAGTCGGGATTGTGCCTTTTCTATTTAATTCCGATGCAATTTGTGTGTTTCGTTGTCAATAAGAAGGTCAGAGGGATACAGTAAACCTGAAGTGAAGCATCGGAATCTGTAACTAGTGTTACAGGAATGGTTCAAAGCATACACAGCAAGAAGAGTAAGTCTTCTTGTACTTAAGTCGGCATTGTGCCTTTTGTATTTAATTCCGATGCAATTTCTATGTTTCATCGTCAATAAGAAGGTCCAAGGGATACAGTAAAGCTGAAGTGATGCATCGGAATATATAACTAGTGTCACAGGAATGGTTCAAAACATAGACAGTAGGAAGAGTCAGTCTTCTTGTACTTAAGTCGGCATTGTGCCTTTTGTATTTAATTCCGATATAATTTCTGTGCTTCATCGTCAATCACAAGGTCCAAGGGATTCAGTAAACCTGAAGTGAAGCACCGGAATCTATAACTAGTGTCACAGGAATGGTTCAAATCATAGACAGTAAGAAGAGTCAGTCTTCTTGTACTTAAGTCGGCATTGTGAATTTTGTATTTAATTCCAATGTAATTTCTGTGTTTCATCGTCAATAAGAAGGTCCAAGCGATACAGTAAACATATAGTAAAGCATCGGAATCTATAACTGGTCTCACAGGAAATGTTCAAATCATAGTCAGTAAGAAGCGCCGGTCTTCTAATACTTAAGTCGGCTTTGTGCCTTTTGTATTTAAGTTCCGATGCAATTTCTGTGTTTCATCTTCAATAAGAAGGTCCAAGGGATACAGTAAACATATAGTGAAGCATCGGATTCTAAAACTGGTCTCACAGGAAATGTTCAAATCGTAGTCAGTAAGAGGAGTCAGTCCTCTTGTACTTATGTCGGCATTGTGCCTTTTCTATTTAATTCCGATGCAATTTCTGTGTTTCGTCGTCAATAAGAAGGTCCAAGGGATACAGTAAACCTGAAGTGAAGCATCGGAATCCAAAACCTGTCTCACAGGAAAGGTTCATAACATAGAGAGTAAGAAGAGCCAGTCATCTAGTAATTGAGTCGGCATAGTACCCTTTGTATTTCATTCCGATGCAATTTCTGTGTTTCATCGTCAATAAGAAGGTGAGAGGGATACAGTAAACGTGAAGTGAAGCATCGGAATCTATAACTAGTGTCACAGCAATGGTAAAAACATGGACAGTAGGAAGAGACAGTCTTCTTGTACTTAAGTCCGCATTGCGCCTTTTGTATTTAATCCCGATGTAATTTCTGAGTTTCGTCATCAATAAGAAGGTCCAAGGGATACAGTAAACCTGAATTGAAGCATTGGAACCTATAACTAGTGTCACAGGAATGGTTCAAAACGTAGACAGTAAGAAGAGTCAGTCTTCTTGTAATTAAGTCGGCATTGTGCCTTTTGTATTTAATTCCGATGCAATTTCTTTGTTTCATAGTCAATAAGAGTGTCAGAGGGATACAGTAAACCTGAAGTGAAGCATCGGAATCCATAACTAGTATCACAGGAATGGATCAAAACATAGACAGTTGGAAGAGTCAGTCTGCTTATACTTAAGTCGGCATGGTGCCTTTCCTATATAACTCCGATGCAATTTCTGTGTTTCGTCGTCAATAAGAAGGTCCAAGGGATACAGTAAACCTGAAGTGGGGCATCGGAATCTATATATAGTGTAACAGGAATGGTTGAAAACATAGACACGGAAGAGTCAGTCTTCTTGTACTTAAGTCCGCATTGTGCCATTTGTATTTAATCCCGATGCAATTTCTGTGTTTCGTCGTCAATAAGAAGGTCCAAGGGATACAGTAAACCTGAAGTGAAGCATCGGAATCTGTAACTAGTGTCACAGAAAAGGTTCAAAACATAGACAGTAAGAAGAGTCAGTCTTCTTGTACTTAAGTGGGCATTGTGCCTTTTGTATTTATTTCCGATGCAAGTTCTGTGTTTCAGCGTCAGTAAGAAGGTCAGAGGGATGCTGTAAACGTGAAGTGATGCATCGGAATCTATAACTAGTGTCACAGGAATGGTTCAAAACATAGACAGTAAGAAGAGTCAGTCTTCTTGTACTTAAGTCGGCATTGTGCCTCTTGTATTTAATTCCGATGCAATTTCTGTGTTTCATCGCCGATAAGAAGGTCCAAGGGCTACAGTAAACCTGAAGGGAAGCATCGGAATCTATAACTAGTGTCACAGGAGTGGTTCAAAACATACACAGCAAGAAGAGTCTGTCTTCTTGTACTTAAGTCGGCATTGTGCCTTTTGTATTTAATTCCGATGCAATTTCTGTGTTTCATCGTCAACAAGAAGGTCCACGGGATACAGTAAACTTATAGTGAAACATCGGAATCTAAAACTGGTCTCACAGGAAATGTTCAAATCATAGTCAGTAAGAGGAGTCAGTCTTCTTGTACTTATGTCGGCATTGTGCCTCTTGTATTTCATTCCGATGCAATTTCTGTGTTTCATGGTCGATAAAAAGGTCCAAGGGATACAGTAAACCTGAAGATAAGCATCGGAATCTATAACTAGTGTCACAGGAGTGGTTCAAAACATACACAGCAAGAAGGGTCTGTCTTCTTGTACTTAAGTCGGCATTGTGCCTTTTGTATTGAATTCCGATGCAATTTCTGTGTTTCATCGTCAACAAGAAGGTCCACGGGATACAGTAAACATATAGTAAAGCATCGGAATCTATAACTGGTCTCACATTAAATGTTCAAATCATAGTCAGTAAGAAGAGCCAGTCTTCTTATACTTAAGTCGGCTTTGTGCCTTTTGTATTTAATTCCGATGCAATTTCTGTGTTTCATCTACAATAAGAAGGTCCAAGGGATACAGTAAACATATAGTGAAGCATCGGAATCTAAAACTGGTCTCACAGGAAATGTTCAAATCATAGTCAGTAAGAGGAGTCAGTCCTCTTGTACTTATGTCGGCATTGTGCCTTTTCTATTTAATTCCGATGCAATTTCTGCGTTTAGTCGTCAATAAGAAGGTCCAAGGGATACAGTAAACCTGAAGTGAAGCATCGGAATCTAAAAGCGGTCTCACAGGAAAGGTTCAACACATAGAGAGTAAGAAGAGCCAGTCATCTCGTATTTGAGTCGGCATTGTGAATTTTGTATTTAATTCCGATGCAATTTCTGTGTTTCATCGGCAATAAGAAGGTCAGAGGGATACAGTAAACCAGAAGTGAAGCATCGGAGTCTATAACTAGTGTCACAGGAATGGTTAAAACATAGACAGTAGGAAGGGTCAGTCTTCTTGTAATTGATTCTGCATTGTGCCTTTTGTATTTAATCCTAATTCAATTTCTGTGTTTCGTCGTCAATAAGAAGGTCCAGGGGATACAGTAAACCTGAAGTGATGCATCGGAATCTATAACTAGTGTCACAGGAATGGTTCAAAACATAGACAGTAAGAAGAGTCAGTCTTCTTGTACTTAAGTCGGCATTGTGCCTCGTGTATTTAATTCCGATGCAATTTCTGTGTTTCATGGTCGATAAAAAGGTCCAAGGGATACAGTAAACCTGAAGGGAAGCATCGGAATCTATAACTAGTGTCACAGGAGTGGTTGAAAACATACACAGCAAGAAGAGTCTGTCTTCTTGTACTTAAGTCGGCATTGTGCCTTTTGTATTTAATTCCGATGCAATTTCTGTGTTTCATCGTCAACAAGAAGGTCCACGGGATACAGTAAACATATAGTGAAGCATCGGAATCTAAAACTGGTCTCACAGGAAATGTTCAAATCATAGTCAGTAAGAGGAGTCAGTCTTCTTGTACTTATGTCGGCATTGTGCCTTTGTATTTAATTCCGATGCAATTCCTGTGTTTCATCGTCCATAAGAGTGTCAGAGGGATACAGTAAACCTGAAGGTAAGCATCGGAATCTATAACGAGTGTCACAGGAATGGTTCAAAACATAGACAGTTGGAAGAGTCAGTCTTCTTGTACTTCAGTCGGCATTGTGACTTTTCTATTTAATTTCGATGCAATTTCTGTGTTTCGTCGTCAATAAGAAAGTCCAAGGGAGACAGTAAACCTGAAGTGAAGCATCGGAATCCAAAACCTGTCTCACAGGAAAGGTTTAAAACATAGAGAGTAAGAAGAGCCAGTCAACTAGTATTTGAGTCGGCATAGTACCCTTTATATTTAATTCCGATGCATTTTCTGTGTTTCATCGTTAATAAGAAGGTCAGAGGGATACAGTAAACGTAAAGTGAAGCATCGGAATCTATAACTAGTGTCACAGCAATGGTTAAAACATGGACAGTAGGAAGAGTCAGTCTTCTTGTACTTAAGTCCGCATTGCGCCTTTTGTATTTAATCCCGATGCAATTTCTGAGTTTCGTCGTCAATAAGAAGGTCCAACGGATACAGTAAAGCTGAAGTGCAGCATCGGAATCTATAACTAGTGTCACAGGAATGGTTCAAATCATAGACAGTAAGAAGAGTCAGTCTTCTTGTAATTAGGTCGGCATTGTGCCTTTTGTATTTAATTCCGATGCAATTTCTGTGTTTCATAGTCAATAAGAGTGTCAGAGGAATACAGAAAACCAGAAGTGAAGTTTCGGAATCCATAACTAGTATCACAGGAATGGTTCAAAACATAGACAGTTGGAAGAGTCAGTCTTCTTGTACTTAAGTCGGCATTGTGCCTTTTCTATTTAATTCCGATGCAATTTCTGTGTTCGTCGTCAATAAGAAGGTCCAAGCGATACAGTACAGGAATGGTTGAAAACATAGACACGGAAGAATCAGTCTTCTTGTACCTAAGACCGCATTGTGCCATTTGTATTTAATCCCGATGCAATTTCTGTGTTTCGTCGTCAATAAGAAGGTCCAAGGGATACAGTAAACCTGAAGTGAAGCATCGGAATCTGTGTCTAGTGTCACAGTTAAGGTTCAAAACATAGACAGTAAGAAGAGTCAGTCTTCTTGTACTTAAGTCGGCATTGTGCCTTTTGTATTTAATTCCGATGAAAGTTCTGTGTTTCGTCGTCAGTAAGAAGGTCAGAGGCATACTGTAAACGTGAAGTGAAGCATCGGAATCTATAACTAGAGTCACAGGAATGGTTGAAAACATAGACAGTAGGAAGAGTCAGTCTTCTTGTACTTAAGTCGGCATTGTGCCTTTTCTAATTAATTCCGATGCAACTTCTGTGTTTCATCGTCAATAAGAAGGCCCAAGGGATACAGTAAACCTGAAGTGATGCATCGGAATCTGTAACTAGTGTCACAGGAATGGTTCAAAATATAGACAGTCGGAAGTCAGTCTTTATGTACATAAGTCGGCATTGTGCCTTTTGTATTTAATTCCGCTGCAATTTCTGTGTTTCGTCGTCAATAAGAAGGCCAACGGTATACAGTAAACCTGAAGTGAAGCATCGGAATTTAATACCGTTCTCACAGGAAAGGTTCAAAACATAGAGAGTAAGAAGAGTCAGTCATCTTGTATTTAAGTCGGCATTGTGCCTGTTGTATTTAATTCCTATGCAATTTCTGTGTTTCATCGTCAATAACAAGGTCCAAGGGATACAGTAAACCTGAAGTGAAGCATCGGAATTTATAACTAGTGTCACAGGAATGGTTCAAAACATAGACAGTAAGAAGAGTCAGTCTTTTTGTACTTAAGTCGGCATTGTGCCTTTTGTATTTAATTCCGTAGCAATTTCTGTGTTTCATCGTCTATAAGAAGGTCCAAGGGATACAGTAAACATATAGTGAAGCATCGGAGTCTAAAACTGGTCTCACAGGAAATGTTCAAATCATAGTCAGTAAGAGGAGTCAGTCCTCTTGTACTTATGTCGGCATTGTGCCTTTTCTATTTAATTCCGATGCAATTTGTGTGTTTCGTTATCAATAAGAAGGTCAGAGGGATACAGTAAACCTGAAGTGAAGCATCGGAATCTATAACTAGTGTCACAGGAATGGTTCAAAACATAGACAGTAGGAAGAGTCAGTCTTCTTGTACTTAAGTCGTCATTGTGCCTTTTCTATTTAATTCCGATGCAATTTGTGTGTTTCGTTGTCAATAAGAAGGTCAGAGGGATACAGTAAACCTGAAGTGAAGCATCGGAATCTATAACTAGTGTCACAGGAATGGTTCAAAACATACACAGCAAGAAGAGTCAGTCTTCTTGTACTTAAGTCAGCATTGTGCCTTTAGTATTTAATTCCGATGCAATTTCTGTGTTTCATCGTCAATAAGAAGGTCCAAGGGATACAGTAAACCTGAAGTGATGCATCGGAATATATAACTAGTGTCACAGGAATGGTTCAAAACATAGACAGTACGAGGAGTCAGTCTTCTTGTACTTAAGTCGGCATTGTGCCTTTTGTATTTAATTCCGATGCAATTTCTGTGTTTCATCGTCAATCACAAGGTCCAAGGGATACAGTAAACCTGAAGTGAAGCATCGGAATCCATAACTAGTGTCACAGGAATGGTTCAAATCATAGACAGTAAGAAGAGTCAGTCTTCTTGGACTTAAGTCGGCATTGTGCCTTTTGTATTTAATTCCAATGTAATTTCTGTGTTTCATCGTCAATAAGAAGGTCCAAGCGATACAGTAAACATATAGTAAAGCATCGGAAACTATAACTGGTCTCACAGGAAATGTTCAAATCATAGTCAGTAAGAAGAGCCAGTCTTCTTATACTTAAGTCGGCTTTGTGCCTTTTGTATTTAATTCCGATGCAATTTCTGTGTTTCATCTTCAATAAGAAGGTCCAAGGGATACAGTAAACATATAGTGAAGCATCGGAATCTAAAACTGGTCTCACAGGAAATGTTCAAATCATAGTCAGTAAGAGGAGTCAGTCCTCTTGTACTTATGTCGGCATTGTGCCTTTTCTATTTAATTCCGATGCAATTTCTGTGTTTCGTCGTCAATAGGAAGGTCCAAGGGATACAGTAAACCTGAAGTGAAGCATCAGAATCTAAAAGCGGTCTCTCAGGAAAGGTTCAACTTATAGAGAGTAAGAAGTCCCCGTCATCTTGTATTTGAGTCGGCATTGTGCCTTTTGTATTTAACTCCGATGCAATTTCTGTGTTTCATCGTCAATAAGAAGGTCAGAGGGATACAGTAAACCAGAAGTGAAGCATCGGAGACTATAACTAGTGTCACAGGAATGGTTAAAACAGAGACAGTAGGAAGGGTCAGTCTTCTTGTAATTAATTCTGCATTGTGCCTTTTGTATTTAATCCTAATTCAATTTCTGTGTTTCGTCGTCAATAAGAAGGTCCAGGGGATACAGTAAACCTGAAGTGATGCATCGGAATCTATAACTAGTGTTACAGGAATGGTTCAAAACATAGACAGTAAGAAGAGTCAGTCTTCTTGTACTTAAGTCGGCATTGTGCCTCTTGTATTTCATTCCGATGCAATTTCTGTGTTTCATGGTCGATAAAAAGGTCCAAGGGATACAGTAAACCTGAAGATAAGCATCGGAATCTATAACTAGTGTCACAGGAGTGGTTCAAAACATACACAGCAAGAAAGGTCTGTCTTCTTGTACTTAAGTCGGCATTGTGCCTTTTGTATTTAATTCCGAAGCAATTTCTGTGTTTCATCGTCAACAAGAAGGTCCACGGGATACAGTAAACATATAGTAAAGCATCGGAATCTATAACTGGTCTCACAGGAAATGTTCAAATCATAGTCAGTAAGAGGAGTCAGTCCTCTTGTACTTATGTCGGCATTGTGCCTTTTCTATTTAATTCCGATGCAATTTCTGTGTTTAGTCGTCACTAAGAAGGTCCAAGGGATACAGTAAACCTGAAGTGAAGCATCGGAATCTAAAAGCGGTCTCACAGGAAAGGTTCAACACATAGAGAGTAAGAAGAGCCAGTCATCTCGTATTTGAGTCGGCATTGTGAACTTTGTATTTAATTCCGATGCAATTTCTGTGTTTCATCGTCAATAAGAAGGTCAGAGGGAAACAGTAAACCAGAAGTGAAGCATCGGAGTCTATAACTAGTGTCACAGGAATGGTTAAAACATAGACAGTAGGAAGGGTCAGTCTTCTTGTAATTGATTCTGCATTGTGCCTTTTGTATTTAATCCTAATTCAATTTCTGTGTTTCGTCGTCAATAAGAAGGTCCAGGGGATACAGTAAACCTAAAGTGATGCATCGGAATCTATAACTAGTGTCACAGGAATGGTTCAAAACATAGACAGTAAGAAGAGTCAGTCTTCTTGTACTTAAGTCGGCATTGTGCCTCGTGTATTTAATTCCGATGCAATTTCTGTGTTTCATGGTCGATAAAAAGGTCCAAGGGATACAGTAAACCTAAAGGGAAGCATCTTAATCTATAACTAGTGTCACAGGAGTGGTTGAAAACATACACAGCAAAAAGAGTCTGTCTTCTTGTACTTAAGTCGGCATTGTGCCTTTTGTATTTAATTCCGATGCAATTTCTGTGTTTCATCGTCAACAAGAAGGTCCACGGGATACAGTAAACGTATAGTGAAGCATCGGAATCTAAAACTGGTCTCACAGGAAATGTTCAAATCATAGTCAGTAAGAGGAGTCAGTTTTCTTGTACTTATGTCGGCATTGTGCCTTTTGTATTCAATTCCGATGCAATTTCTGTGTTTCATCGTCCATAAGAGTGTCAGAGGGATACAGTAAACCTGAAGTGAAGCATCGGAATCTATAACGAGTGTCACAGGAATGGTTCAAAACATAGACAGTTGGAAGAGTCAGTCTTCTTGTACTTCAGTCGGCATTGTGACTTTACCATTTAATTTCGATGCAATTTCTGTGTTTCGTCGTCAATAAGAAAGTCCAAGGGAGACAGTAAACCAGAAGTGAAGCATCGGAATCCAAAACCTGTCTCACAGGGAAGGTTCAAAACATAGAGAGTAAGAAGAGCCAGTCATCTGGTTTTGAGTCGGCATAGTACCCTTTATATTTAATTCCGATGCAATTTCTGTGTTTCATCGTTAATAAGAACGTCAGAGGGATACAGTAAACGTGAAGTGAAGCATCGGAATCTATAACTAGTGTCACAGCAATGGTTAAAACATGGACAGTAGAAAGAGTCAGTCTTCTTGTACTTAAGTCCGCATTGCGCCTTTTGTATTTAATCCCGATGCAATATCTGAGTTTCGTCGTCAATAAGAAGGTCCAACGGATACAGTAAACCTGAAGTGCAGCATCGGAATCTATAACTAGTGTCACAGGAATGGTTCAAAACATAGACAGTAAGAAGAGTCACTCTTCTTTTAATTAGGTCTTCATTGTGCCTTTTGTATTTAATTCCGATGCAATTTCTGTGTTTCATAGTCAATAAGAGTGTCAGAGGAATACAGTAAACCAGAAGTGAAGTTTCGGAATCCATAACTAGTATCACAGGAATGGTTCAAAACATAGACAGTTGGAAGAGTCAGTCTTCTTGTACTTAAGTCGGCATTGTGCCTTTTCTATTTATTTCCGATGCAATTTCCATGTTCGTCGTCAATAAGAAGGTCCAAGCGATACAGTACAGGAATGGTTGAAAACATAGACACGGAAGAGTCAGTCTTCTTGTACCTAAGTCCGCATTGCGCCATTTGTATTTAATCCCGATGCAATTTCTGTGTTTCGTCGTCAATAAGAAGGTCCAAGGGATACAGTAAACTTGAATTGAAGCATCGGAATCTGTGTCTAGTGTCACAGTTAGGGTTCAAAACATAGACAGTAAGAAGAGTCAGTCTTCTTGTACTTAAGTCGGCATTGTGCCTTTTTTATTTAATTCCGATGAAAGCTCTGTGTTTCGTCGTCAGTAAGAAGGTCAGAGGGATACTGTAAACGTGAAGTGAAGCATCGGAATCTATAACTAGAGTCACAGGAATGGTTCAAAGCATAGACAGTAGGAAGAGTCAGTCTTCTTGTACCTAAGTCCGCATTGCGCCATTTGTATTTAATCCCGATGCAATTTCTGTGTTTCGTCGTCAATAAGAAGGTCCAAGGGATACAGTAAACTCATAGTGAAGCATCGGAATCTAAAACTGGTCTCACAGGAAATGTTCCGATCATAGTCAGTATGAAGAGTCAGTCTTCTTATACTTAAGTCGGCTCTGTGCCTTTTGTATTTAATTCCGATGCAATTTCTGTGTTTCTTCGTAAATAAGAAGGTCCAAGGGATACAGTAAACATATAGTGAAGCATCGGAATCTAAAACTGGTCTCACAGGAGATGTTCACAACATAGTCAGTAAGAAGAATCAGTCCTGTTGTACTTAAGTCTGCATTGTGCCGTTTGTATTTAATTCCGATGCAAGTTCTGTGTTTCACCTCAATAAGAATGTCAGAGGGCTACAGTAAATCAGATGTGAAGCATCGGAATCTATAACTAGTGTCACAGGAATGGTTCAAAGCATAGACAGTAGGAAGAGTCAGTCTTCTTGTACTTAAGTCGGCATTGTGCCTTTTCAATTTAATTCCGATGCAATATCTGTGTTTCGTCGTCAATAAGAAGGTCCAAGGGATACAGTAAACCTGAAGAGAAGCATCGTAATCTATATCTAGTGTCACAGGAAAGATTCAAAACATAGACAGTAAGAAGAGTCAGTCTTCTTGTACATGTGTCGGCATTGTGCCTTTTGTATTTAATTCCGATGCAATTACTGTGTTTCATCATCAATACGAAGGTCAGAGGGATACAGTAAACCTGAAGTTAAGCAGCGGAATCTATAACTAGTGTCACAGGAATGGTTCATAACATACACAGCAAGAAGAGTCAGTCTTCTTGTACTTAAGTCGCCATTGTGCCTTTTGTATTTAATTCCGTAGCAACTTCTGTGTTTAATCGTCAATAAGAAGGTCCAAGGAATACGGTAAACTTATAGTTAAGCATCGGAATCTAAAACTGGTCTCACAGGAAATGTTCTAATCATAGTCAGTAAGAACAGTCAGTCTTCTTATACTTAAGTCGGCTTTGTGCCTTTTGTATTTAATTCCGAAGCAATTTCTGTGTTTCTTCGTCAACAAGAAGGCCCAAGGGATACTGTAAACATATAGTGAAGCATCGGAATGTAAAACTGGTCTCACAGGAACTGTTCACAACATAGTCAGTATGAAGAGTCAGTCTTCTTGTACTTAAGTCGGCATTGTGCCGTTTGTAGTTAATTCCGATGCAATTTCTGTGTTTCACGTCAATAAGAATGTCAGAGGGATACAATAAAACTTAAGTGAAGCATCGGAATCTATAACTAGTGTCACAGGAATGGTTCAAAACATAGACAGTAGGAAGAGTCATTCTTCTTGTACTTATGTCCGCATTGTGCCGTTTCTATTTAATTCCGATGCAACTTCTGTGTTTCATCGTCAATATGAAGGTCCAAGGGATACAGTAAACCTGAAGTGATGCATCGGAATCTATAACTAGTGACACAGGAATGGTTCAAAACATAGACAGTCGGAAGTCAGTCTTTTTGTACTTAAGTCGGCATTGTGCCTTTTGTATTAAATTCCGCTGCAATTTCTGTGTTTCGTCGTCAATAAGAAGGTCCACGGTATACAGTAAACCTGAAGTGAAGCATCGGAATCTAAAACCGGTCTCACAGGAAAGGTTCAAAACATAGAGAGCAAGAAGAGCTAGTCTTCTTGTATTTGAGTCGGCATTGTGACTTTGTATTTAATTCCGAAGCAATGTCTGTGTTTCATCGTCAATAAGAAGGACAGAAGGATACAGTAAACCTGAAGTAAAGCATCGTAATCTATAACTAGTGTCACAGGAATGGTTAAAACATAGACGGTGGGAAGAGCCAGTCTTCTTGTACTTAAGTCGGCATTGTGCCTTTTGTATTTAATCCCGATGTAATTTCTGTGTTTCGTCATCAATAACAAGGTTCAAGGGATACTGTAAACCTGAAGTGAAGCATCAGAATCTAAAACTGGTATCACAGGAAAGGTTCAAAACATAGACAGTAGGAAGAGTCAGTCTTCTTCTACTTGAGTTGGCATTGTGCCTTTTGTACTTAATTCCGATGCAATTTCTGTGTTTCATCGTCAATAACAAGGTCCAAGGGATACAGTAAACCTGGAGTGAAGCATCGGAATCTATGACTAGTGTCACAGGAATGGTTCAAAACATAGACAGTAAGAAGAGTCAGTCTTCTTGTACTTAAGTCTTCATTGTGCCTTTTGTATTTAATTCCGATGCAATTTCTGTGTTTCATCGTCAATACGAGTGTCAGAGGGATACAGTAAACCTGAAGTGAGGCATCGGAATCTATAACTAGTATCACAGGAACGGTTCAAAACATAGACAGTTGGAAGAGTCAGTCTTCTTGTACTTAAGTCGGCATTGTGCCTTTTCTATTTCATTCCGATGCAATTTCTGTGTTTCGTCGTCGATAAGAAGGTCCAAGGGATACAGTAAACCTGAAGTGAAGCATCGGAATCTGTAGCTAGTGTCACAGAAAAGGTTCAAAACATAGACAGTAAGAAGAGTCAGTCTTCTTGTACTTAAGTCGGCATTGAGCCTTTTCTATTTAATTCCGATGCAATTCTGTGTTTCATCGTCAATAAGAAGGTCAGAGGGATACTGAAAACGTGAAGTGAAGCATCGGAATCTATAACTAGAGTCACAGGAATGGTTCAAAACATAGACAGTCGGAAGTCAGTCTTCATGTTTTTAAGTCGGCATTGTGCCGTTTGTATTTTATTCCAATGCAATTTCTGTGTTTCGTCGTCAATAAGAAGGTCCACGGTATACAGTAAACCTGAAGTGAAGCATCGGAATCTAAAACCGGTCTCACAGGAAAGGTTCAAAACATAGAGAGTAACTAGAGCCAGTCATCTTGTATTTGAGTCGGCATTGTGCCTTTTGTATTCAATTCCGATGCAATTTATGTGTTTCATCGTCAATAACAAGGTCCATGGGATGCAGTAAACCTGAAGTGAAGCATCGAAATCTATAACTAGTGTCACAGGAATGGTTCAAAACATAGACAGCAAGAAGAGTCAGTCTTTTCGTACTTAAGTCATCATTGTGCCTTTTGTATTTAATTCCGTAGCAACTTCTGTTTTTGATCGTCAACAAGAAGGTCCAAGGGATACGGTAAACTTATAGTTAAGCATCGGAATATAAAACTGGTCTCACAGGAAATGTTCTAATCATAGTCAGTAAGAAGAGTCAGTCTTCCTATGCTTAAGTCGGCTTTGTGCCTTTTGTATTTAATTCCGGTGCAATATCTGTGTTTCTTCGTCAACAAGAAGGCCCAAGGGATACAGTAAACATATAGTGAAGCATCGGAATCTAAAACTGGTCTCACAGGAAATGTTCACAACACAGTCAGTATGAAGAGTCAGTCTTCATGTACTTAAGTCGGCATTGTGCCGCTTGTAGTTAATTCCGATGCAATTTCTGTGTTTCACGTCAATAAGAATGTCAGAGGGATACAATAAAACTCAAGTGAAGCATCGGAATCTATAACTAGTGTCACAGAAATGGTTCAAAACATAGACAGTCGGAAGTCAGTCTTTTTGTACTTAAGTCGGCATTGTGCCTTTTCTATTTAATTCCGATACAATATCTGTGTTTCGTCGTCAATAAGAAGGTCCAAGGGATACAGTAAACCTGAAGTGAAGCATCGGAATCTATATCTAGTGTCACAGGAAAGGTTCAAAACATAGACAGTAAGTAGAGTCAGTCTTCTTGTACATGTGTCGGCATTGTGCCTTTTGTATTTAATTCCGATGCAATTACTGTGTTTCATCGTCAATAAGATGGTCAGAGGGATCCAGTAAACGTGAAGTTAAGCATCGGAATCTATAACTAGTGTAACAGGAATGGTTCAAAACATACACAGCAAGGAGAGTCAGTCTTCTTGTACTTATGTCGGCATTATGCCTTTTGTATTTAATTCCGATGCAATTTCTGTGTTTCATCGTCAACAAGAAGGTCCAAGGGAAACAGTAAACTTATAGTGAAGCATCGGAATCTAAAACTGGTCTCACAGAAAAGGTTCAAAACGTAAAGAGTAAGAAAAGCCAGTCATCTCATATTTGAGTCGGCATGTGACTTTGCATTTAATTCCGAAGCAATTTCTGTGTTTCATCGTGAATAAGAAGGACAGAAGGATACAGTAAACCTGAAGTGAAGCATCGTAATCTATAACTAGTGTCACAGGAATGGTTAAAACATAGACAGTGGGAAGAGCCAGTCTTCTTGTACTTAAGTCGGCATTGTGCCTTTTGTATTTAATCCCGATGTAATTTCTGTGTTTCGTCATCAATAACAAGGTACAAGGGATACTGTAAACCTGAAGTGAAGCATCAGAATCTAAAACTGGTCTCACAGGAAAGGTTCAAAACATAGAGAGTAAGAAGAGCCAGTCATCTTGTATTTGGGTCGGCATTGTGGCTTTTGTACCTAATTCCGAAGCAATTTCTGTGTTTCATTGTCAATAAGAAGGTCAGAGGGATACAGTAAACCTGAAGTGAAGCATCGTAATCTATAACTAGTGCCACAGGAATGGTTAAAAAATAGACAGTGGGAAGAGTCAGTCTTCTTATACTTAAGTCGGCATTGTGCCTTTTCTATTTAATTCCGATGCAATTTCTGTGTTTCGTCGTCAATAAGAAGCTCCAAGGGATACAGTAAACCTGAAGTGTAGCATCGGAATCTGTAACTTGTGTCACAGAAAAGGTTCAAATCATAGACAGGGAGAAGAGTCAGTCTTCTTATACTTAAGTCGGCATTGTGCCTTTTGTATTTAATCCCGATGCAATTTCTGTGTTTCGTCGTCAATAAAAAGCTCCAAGGGATACAGTAAACCTGAAATGAAGCATCGGGATCTATAACTAGAGTCACAGGAATGGTTCTAAACATAGACAGTAGGAAGAGTCAGTCTTCTTGTACTTAAGTCGGCATTGTGCCTTTTCTATTTAATTCCGATGCAATATCTGGGTTTCGTCGTCAATAAGAAGGTCAGAGGGATACAGTAAACCTGAAGTGAAGCATCGGAATCTATGACTAGTGTCACAGGAATGGTTCAAAACATACACAGCAAAAAGAGTCAGTCTTCCTGTACTTAAGTCGGCATTATGTTTTTTGTATTTAATTCCGATGCAATTTCCGTGTTTCATCGTCAATAAGAAGGTCCAAGGGATACAGTAAACCTGAAGTGATGCATCGGAATCTATAACGAGTGTCACAGGAATGGTTCAAAACATAGACAGTAGGAAGAGTCAGTCTTCTTGTACTTAAGTCGGCATTGAGCCTTTTATATTTAATTCCGATGCAATTTCTGTGTTTCGTCGTCAATAAGAAGGTTCACGGTGTACAGTAAACCTGAAGTGATGCATCGGAATCTATAACTAGTGTCACAGGAACGGTTCAAAACATAGACAGTCGGAAGTCAGTCTTCTTGTACTTTAGTCGGCATTGTGCCGTTTGTATTTTATTCCGATGCAATTTCTGTGTTTCGTCGTCAATAAGAAGGTTCACGATGTACAGTAAACCTGAAGTGAAGCATCGGAATCTAAAACCGGTCTCACAGGAGAGGTTCAAAACATAGAGAGTAAGAAGAGCCAGTCATCTTGTATTTGAGTTGGCATTGTGCCTTTTGTATTTAATTCCGATGCAATTTATGTGTTTCATCGTGAATAACATGGTCCATGGGATACAGTAAACCTGAAGTGAAGCTTCGGAATCTATAACTAGTGTCACTGGAATGGTTCAAAACATAGACAGCAAGAAGAGTAAGTCTTCTTGTACTTAAGTCGGCATTGTGCCTTTTGTATTTAATTCCGTAGCAACTTCTGTGTTTAATCGTCAATAAGAAGGTCCAAGGGATACGGTAAACTTATAGTTAAGCATCGGAATCTAAAACTGGTCTCACAGGAAATGTTCTAATCATAGTCAGTAAGAAGAGTCAGTCTTCTTATACTTAAGTCGGCTTTGTGCCTATTGTATTTAATTCCGATGCAATTTCTGTGTTTCTTCGGCAACAAGAAGGCCCAAGGGATACAGTAAACATATAGTGAAGCATCGGAATCTGAAACTGGTCTCACAGGAAATGTTCACAACATAGTCAGTATGAAGAGTCAGTCTTCTTGTACTTAAGTCGGCATTGTGCCGTTTGTAGTTAATTCCGATGCAATTTCTCTGTTTCACGTCAATAAGACTGTCAGAGGGATACAATAAAACTGAAGTGAAGCATCGGAATCTATAACTAGTGTCACAGGAATGGTTCAAAACATAGACAGTAGGAAGAGTCAGTCTTTTTGTACTTAAGTGGGCACTGTGCCTTTTCTATTTAATTCCGATGCAACTTCTGTGCTTCATCGTCAATACGAAGGTCCAAGGGATACAGTAAACCTGAAGTGATGCATCGGAATCTATAACTAGTGTCACAGAAATGGTTCAAAACATAGACAGTCAGAAGTCAGTCTTTTTGTACTTAAGTCGGCATTGTGCCTTTTGTATTTAATTCCGCTGCAATTTCTGTGTTTCGTCGTCAAGAAGAAGGTCCACGGTATACAGTAAACCTGAAGTGAAGCATCGGAATCGAAAACCGGTCTCACTGGAAAGGTTCAAAACATAGAGAGTAAGAAGAGCCAGTCATCTTGTATTTGAGTCGGCATTGTGCCTTTTGCATTTAATTCCGATTCAATTTCTGTGTTTCATCGTCAATAACAAGGTCCAAGGGATACAGTAAACCTGAAGTGAAGCATCGGAATCTATAACTAGTGTCACAGGAATGGTTCAAAACATAGACAGTAAGAAGAGTCAGTCTTCTTGTACTTCTGTCGGCATTGTGCCTTTTGTATTTAATTCCGTAGCAATTTCTGTGTTTCTTCGTCTATAAGAAGGTTCAAGGGATACAGTAAACTTATAGTGAAGCATCGGAATGTAAAACTGGTCTCACAGGAAATGTTCCGATCATAGACAGTAAGAAGAGTCAGTCTTCTTATACTTAAGTCGGCTTTGTGCCTTTTGTATTTAATTCCGATGCAATTTCTGTGTTTCTTCGTCAATAAGAAGGTTCAAGGGATACAGTAAACATATAGTGAAGCATCGGAATCTAAAACTGGTCTCACAGGAAATGTTCACAACATAGTCAGTAAGAAGAGTCATTCCTGCTGTACTTAAGTCTGCATGGTGCCGTTTGTATTTAATTCCGATGCAAGTTCTGTGTTTCACGTCAATAAGAATGTCAGAGGGATACTGTAAAATTGATGTGAAGCTTCGGAATCTATAACTAGTGTCACAGGAATGGTTCAAAACATAGACAGTAGGAAGAGTCAGTCTTCATGTACTTAAGTCGGCATTGTGCCTTTTCTATTCAATTCCGATGCAATATCTGTGTTTCGTCGTCAATATGAAGGTCCAAGGGATACAGTAAACCTGAAGTGAAGCATCGGAATCTATATCTAGTGTCACAGGAAAGGTTCATAACATAGACATTAAGTAGAGTCAGTCTTCTTGTACATGTGTCGGCATTGTGCCTTTTGTATTTAATTCCGATGCAATTACTGTGTCTCATCGTCAATAAGTAGGTCAGAGGGATACAGTAAACGTGAAGTTAAGCATCGGAATCTATAACTAGTGTCACAGGAATGGTTCAAAACATACACAGCAAGAAGAGTCAGTCTTCTTGTACTTAAGTCGGCATTATGCCTTTTGTATTTAATTCCGATGCAATTTCTGTGTTTCATCGTCTACAAGAAGGTCCAATGGAAACAGTAAACTTATAGTGAAGCATCGGAATCTAAAACTGGTCTCACAGGAAAGGTTCAAAACATAGAGGGTAAGAAAAGCCAGTCATCTTGTATTTGAGTCGGCATTGTGACTTTGTATTAAATTCCGAAGCAATTTCTGTGTTTCATCGTCAATAAGAAGGACAGAAGGATATAGTAAACCTGAAGTGAAGCATCGTAATCTATAACTAGTGTCACAGGAATGGTTAATACATAGACAGTGGGAAGAGCCAGTCTTCATGTACTTAAGTCGGCATTGTGCCTTTTGTATTTAATCCCGATGCAATTTCTGTGTTTCGTCATCAATAACAAGGTACAAGGGATACTGTAAACCTGAAGTGAAGCATCAGAATCTAAAACTGGTCTCACAGGAAAGGTTCAAAACATAGAGACTAAGAAGAGCCAGTCATCTTGTATTTGAGTCGGCATTGTGGCTTTCGTATTTAATTCCGAAGCAATTTCTGTGTTTCATCGTCAATAAGAAGGTCAGAGGGATACAGTAAACCTGAAGTGAAGCATCGTAATCTATAACTAGTGCCACAGGAATGGTTAAAACATAGACAGTGGGAAGAGTCAGTCTTCTTATACTTAAGTCGGCATTGTGCCTTTTGTATGTAATCCCGATGCAATTTCTGTGCATCGTCGTCAATAAGAAGGTCCAAGGGATACAGTAAACCTGAAGTGAAGCATCGGAATCTATAACTAGTGTCACAGGAATGGCTCAAAACATAGACACGGAAGAGTCTGTCCTCTTGTTCTTAAGTCGGCATTGTGCCTTTTCTATTTAATTCCGATGCAATTTCTGTGTTTCGTCGTAAATCAGAAGGTACAAGGGATACAGTAAACCTGAAGTGTAGCATCGGAATCTATAACTTGTGTCACAGAAAAGGTTCAAAACATAGACATTGAGAAGAGTCAGTCTTCTTGTACTTAAGTCGGTATTGTGTCTTTTGTATTTAATTCCGATGCAATTTCTGTGTTTCATCGTCAATAAGAAAGTCCAAGGGATACAGTAAACCTGAAGTGAAGCATCGGGATCTATAACTAGAGTCACAGGAATGGTTCTAAACATAGACAGTAGGAAGAGTCAGTCTTCTTGTACTTAAGTTGGCATTGTGCCTTTTGTATTTAATTCCATGCAATTTCTGTGTTACATCGTCAATAACAAGGTCCAAGGGATACAGTAAACCTGGAGTGAAGCATCGGAATCTATGACTAGTGTCACAGGAATGGTTGAAAACATAGACAGTAAGAAGAGTCAGTCTTCTTGTACTTAAGTTGGCATTGTGCATTTTGTATTTAATTCCGATGCAATTTCTGTGTTTCATCGTCATTAAGAGTGTCAGAGGGATACAGTAAACCTGAAGTGAAGCATCGGAATCTATAACTAGTACCACAGGAATGGTTCAAAACATAGACAGTTGGAAGAGTCAGTCTTCTTGTACTTAAGTCGGCATTGTACCTTTTCTATTTAATTCCGATGCAATTTCTGTGTTTCGTCGTCAATAAGAAGGTCCAAGGGATGCAGTAAACCTGAAGTGGAGCAACGGAATCTATATATAGTGTCACGGGAATGGTTGATAACATAGACACGGAAGAGTCAGTCTTCTTGTACTTAAGTCGGCATTGTGCCTTTTGTATTTAATTCCGTAGCAACTTCTGTGTTTAATCGTCAATAACAAGGTCCAAGGAATACGGTAAACTTATAGTTAAGCATCGGAATCTAAAACTGGTCTCACAGGAAATGTTCTAATCATAGTCAGTAAGAAGAGTCAGTCTTCTTATACTTAAGTCGGCTTTGTGCCTTTTGTATTTAATTCCGATGCTATTTCTGTGTTTCTTCGTCAACAAGAAGGCCCAAGGGATACTGTAAACATATAGTGAAGCATCGGAATGTAAAACTGGTCTCACATGAAATGTTCACAACATAGTCAGTATGAAGAGTCAGTCTTCTTGTACTTAAGTCGGCATTGTGCCTTTTCTATTTAATTCCGATGCAACTTCTGTGTTTCATCGTCAATATGAAGGTCCAAGGGATACAGTAAACCTGAAGTGATGCATCGGAATCTATAACTAGTGTCACAGGAATGGTTCAAAACATAGACAGTCGGATGTCAGTCTCTTTGTACTTAAGTCGGCATTGTGCCTTTTGTATTTAATTCCGCTGCAATTTCTGTGTTTCGTCGTCAATAAGAAGGTCCACGGTATACAGTAAACCTGAAGTGAAGCATCGGAATCTAAAACCGGTCTCACAGGAAAGGTTCAAAACATAGAGAGCAAGAAGAGCTAGTCATCTTGTATTTGAGTCGGCATTGTGACTTTGTATTTAATTCCGAAGCAATGTCTGTGTTTCATCGTCAATAAGAAGGACAGAAGGATACAGTAAACCTGAAGTAAAGCATCGTAATCTATAACTAGTGTTACAGGAATGGTTAAAACATAGACAGTGGGAAGAGCCAGTCTTCTTGTACTTAAGTCGGCATTGTGCCTTTTGTATTTAATCCCGATGCAATTTCTGTGTTTCGTCATCAATAACAAGGTCCAAGGGATACTGTAAACCTGAAGTGAAGCATCAGAATCTAAAACTGGTATCACAGGAAAGGTTCAAAACATAGACAGTAGGAAGAGTCATTCTTCTTCTACTTGAGTTGGCATTGTGTCTTTTGTATTTAATTCCGATGCAATTTCTGTGTTTCATCGTCAATAACAAGGTCCAAGGGATACAGTAAACCTGGAGTGAAGCATCGGAATCTATGACTAGTGTCACAGGAATGGTTCAAAACATAGACAGTAAGAAGAGTCAGTCTTCTTGTACTTAAGTCGGCATTGTGCCTTTTGTATTCAATTCCGATGCAATTTCTGTGTTTCATCGTCAATACGAGTGTCAGAGGGATACAGTAAACCTGAAGTGAAGCATCGGAATCTGTAGCTAGTGTCACAGAAAAGGTTCAAAACATAGACAGTAAGAAGAGTCAGTCTTCTTGTACTTAAGTCGGCATTGAGCCTTTTCTATTTAATTCCGATGTAATTCTGTGTTTCATCGTCAATAAGAAGGTCAGAGGGATACTGAAAACGTGAAGTGAAGCATCGGAATCTATAACTAGAGTCACAGGAATGGTTCAAAACATAGACAGTCGGAAGTCAGTCTTCATGTACTTAAGTCGGCATTGTGCCGTTTGTATTTTATTCCAATGCAATTTCTGTGTTTCGTCGTCAATAAGTAGGTCCACGGTATACAGTAAACCAGAAGTGAAGCATCGGAATCTAAAACCGGTCTCACAGGAAAGGTTCAAAACATAGAGAGTAACTAGAGCCAATCATCTTGTATTTGAGTCGGCATTGTGCCTTTTGTATTCAATTCCGATGCAATTTATGCGTTTCATCGTCAATAACAAGGTCCATGGGATGCAGTAAACCTGAAGTGAAGCATCGAAATCTATAACTAGTGTCACAGGAATGGTTCAAAACATAGACAGCAAGAAGAGTCAGTCTTTTCGTACTTAAGTCAGCATTGTGCCTTTTGTATTTAATTCCGTAGCAACTTCTGTTTTTGATCGTCAACAAGAAGGTCCAAGGGATACGGTAAACTTGTAGTTAAGCATCGGAATCTAAAACTGGTCTCACAGGATATGTTCTAATCATAGTCAGTAAGAAGAGTCAGTCTTCTTATACTTAAGTCGGCTTTGTGCATTTTGTATTTAATTCCGGTGCAATTTCTGTGTTTCTTCGTCAACAAGAAGGCCCAAGGGATACAGTAAACATATAGTGAAGCATCGGAATCTAAAACTGGTCTCACAGGAAATGTTCACAACACAGTTAGTATGAAGAGTCAGTCTTCATGTACTTAAGTCGGCATTGTGCCGCTTGTAGTTAATTCCGATGCAATTTCTGTGTTTCACGTCAATAAGAATGTCAGAGGGATACAATAAAACTGAAGTGAAGCATCGGAATCTATAACTAGTGTCACAGGAATGGTTCAAAACATAGACAGTAGGAAGAGTCAGTCTTTTTGTACTTAAGTGGGCATTGTGCCTTTTCTATTTAATTCCGATGCAACTTCTGTGTTTCATCGTCAATACGAAGGTCCAAGGGATACAGTAAACCTGAAGTGATGCATCGGAATCTATAACTAGTGTCACAGAAATGGTTCAAAACATAGACATTAAGTAGAGTCAGTCTTCTTGTACATGTGTCGGCATTGTGCCTTTTGTATTTAATTCCGATGCAATTACTGTGTCTCATCGTCAATAAGAAGGTCAGAGGGATACAGTAAACGTGAAGTTAAGCATCGGAATCTATAACTAGTGTCACAGGAATGGTTCAAAACATACACAGCAAGAAGAGTCAGTCTTCTTGTACTTAAGTCGGCATTATGCCTTTTCTATTTAATTCCGATGCAATTTCTGTGTTTCATCGTCTACAAGAAGGTCCAATGGAAACAGTAAACTTATAGTGAAGCATCGGAATCTAAAACTGGTCTCACAGGAAAGGTTCAAAACATAGAGGGTAAGAAAAGCCAGTCATCTTGTATTTGAGTCGGCATTGTGACTTTGTATTAAATTCCGAAGCAATTTCTGTGTTTCATCGTCAATAAGAAGGACAGAAGGATACAGTAAACCTGGAGTGAAGCATCGTAGTCTAAAACTAGTGTCACAGGAATGGTTAAAACATAGACAGTGGGAAGAGCCAGTCTTCATGTACTTAAGTCGGCATTGTGCCTTTTGTATTTAATCCCGATGCAATTTCTGTGTTTCGTCATCAATAACAAGGTACAAGGGATACTGTAAACCTGAAGTGAAGCATCAGAATCTAAAACTGGTCTCACCGGAAAGGTTCAAAACATAGAGACTAAGAAGAGCCAGTCATCTTGTATTTGAGTCGGCATTGTGGCTTTCGTATTTAATTCCGAAGCAATTTCTGTGTTTCATCGTCAATAAGAAGGTCAGAGGGATACAGTAAACCTGAAGTGAAGCATCGTAATCTATAACTAGTGCCACAGGGATGGTTAAAACATAGACAGTGGGAAGAGTCAGTCTTCTTATACTTAAGTCGGCATTGTGCCTTTTGTATGTAATCCCGATGCAATTTCTGTGCATCGTCGTCAATAAGAAGGTCCAAGGGATACAGTAAACCTGAAGTGAAGCATCGGAATCTATAACTAGTGTCACAGGAATGGCTCAAAACATAGACACGGAAGAGTCTGTCCTCTTGTTCTTAAGTCGGCATTGTGCCTTTTCTATTTAATTCCGATGCAATTTCTGTGTTTCGTCGTCAATCAGAAGGTCCAAGGGATACAGTAAACCTGAAGTGTAGCATCGGAATCTATAACTTGTGTCACAGAAAAGGTTCAAAACATAGACATTGAGAAGAGTCAGTCGTCTTGTACTTAAGTCGGTATTGTGTCTTTTGTATTTAATTCCGATGCAATTTCTGTGTTTCATCGTCAATAAGAAAGTCCAAGGGATACAGTAAACCTGAAGTGAAGCATCGGGATCTATAACTAGAGTCACAGGAATGGTTCTAAACATAGACAGTAGGAAGAGTCAGTCTTCTTGTACTTAAGTTGGCATTGTGCCTTTTGTATTTAATTCCGATGCAATTTCTGTGTTACATCGTCAATAACAAGGTCCAAGGGATACAGTAAACCTGGAGTGAAGCATCGGAATCTATGACTAGTGTCACAGGAATGGTTCAAAACATAGACAGTAAGAAGAGTCAGTCTTCTTGTACTTAAGTTGGCATTGTGCATTTTGTATTTAATTCCGATGCAATTTCTGTGTTTCATCGTCAATAAGAGTGTCAGAGGGATACAGTAAACCTGAAGTGAAGCATCGGAATCTATAACTAGTACCACAGGAATGGTTCAAAACATAGACAGTTGGAAGAGTCAGTCTTCTTGTACTTAAGTCGGCATTGTACCTTTTCTATTTAATTCCGATGCAATTTCTGTGTTTCGTCGTCAATAAGAAGGTCCAAGGGATGCAGTAAACCTGAAGTGGAGCAACGGAATCTATATATAGTGTCACGGGAATGGTTGATTACATAGACACGGAAGAGTCAGTCTTCTTGTACTTAAGTCGGCATTGTGCCTTTTGTATTTAATTCCGTAGCAACTTCTGTGTTTAATCGTCAATAAGAAGGTCCAAGGAATACGGTAAACTTATAGTTAAGCATCGGAATCTAAAACTGGTCTCACAGGAAATGTTCTAATCATAGTCAGTAAGAAGAGTCAGTCTTCTTATACTTAAGTCGGCTTTGTGCCTTTTGTATTTAATTCCGATGCTATTTCTGTGTTTCTTCGTCAACAAGAAGGCCCAAGGGATACTGTAAACATATAGTGAAGCATCGGAATGTAAAACTGGTCTCACATGAAATGTTCACAACATAGTCAGTATGAAGAGTCAGTCTTCTTGTACTTAAGTCAGCATTGTGCCGTTTGTCGTTAATTCCGATGCAATTTGTGTGTTTCACGTCAATAAGAATGTCAGAGGGATACAATAAAACTTAAGTGAAGCATCGGAATCTATAACTTGCGTCACAGGAATGGTTCAAAACATAGACAGTAGGAAGAGTCAGTCTTCTTGTACTTATGTCGGCATTGTGCCTTTTCTATTTAATTCCGATGCAACTTCTGTGTTTCATCGTCAATATGAAGGTCCAAGGGATACAGTAAACCTGAAGTGATGCATCGGAATCTATAACTAGTGTCACAGGAATGGTTCAAAACATAGACAGTCGGAAGTCAGTCTTTTTGTACTTAAGTCGGCATTGTGCCTTTTGTATTTAATTCCGCTGCAATTTCTGTGTTTCGTCGTCAATAAGAAGGTCCACGGTATACAGTAAACCTGAAGTGAAGCATCGGAATCCAAAACCGGTCTCACAGGAAAGGTTCAAAACATAGAGAGCAAGAAGAGCTAGTCATCTTGTATTTGAGTCGGCATTGTGACTTTGTATTAAATTCCGAAGCAATTTCTGTGTTTCATCGTCAATAAGAAGGACAGAAGGATATAGTAAACCTGAAGTGAAGCATCGTAATCTATAACTAGTGTCACAGGAATGGTTAATACATAGACAGTGGGAAGAGCCAGCCTTCATGTACTTAAGTCGGCATTGTGCCTTTTGTATTTAATCCCGATGCAATTTCTGTGTTTCGTCATCAATAACAAGGTACAAGGGATACTGTAAACCTGAAGTGAAGCTTCAGAATCTAAAACTGGTCTCACAGGAAAGGTTCAAAACATAGAGACTAAGAAGAGCCAGTCATCTTGTATTTGAGTCGGCATTGTGGCTTTCGTATTTAATTCCGAAGCAATTTCTGTGTTTCATCGTCAATAAGAAGGTCAGAGGGATACAGTAAACCTGAAGTGAAGCATCGTAATCTATAACTAGTGCCACAGGAATGGTTAAAACATAGACAGTGGGAAGAGTCAGTCTTCTTATACTTAAGTCGGCATTGTGCCTTTTGTATGTAATCCCGATGCAATTTCTGTGCATCGTCGTCAATAAGAAGGTCCAAGGGATACAGTAAACCTGAAGTGAAGCATCGGAATCTATAACTAGTGTCACAGGAATGGCTCAAAACATAGACACGGAAGAGTCTGTCCTCTTGTTCTTAAGTCGGCATTGTGCCTTTTCTATTTAATTCCGATGCAATTTCTGTGTTTCGTCGTCAATCAGAAGGTCCAAGGGATACAGTAAACCTGAAGTGTAGCATCGGAATCTATAACTTGTGTCACAGAAAAGGTTCAAAACATAGACATTGAGAAGAGTCAGTCTTCTTGTACTTAAGTCGGTATTGTGTCTTTTGTATTTAATTCCGATGCAATTTCTGTGTTTCATCGTCAATAAGAAAGTCCAAGGGATACAGTAAACCTGAAGTGAAGCATCGGGATCTATAACTAGAGTCACAGGAATGGTTCTAAACATAGACAGTAGGAAGAGTCAGTCTTCTTGTACTTAAGTTGGCATTGTGCCTTTTGTATTTAATTCCATGCAATTTCTGTGTTACATCGTCAATAACAAGGTCCAAGGGATACAGTTAACCTGGAGTGAAGCATCGGAATCTATGACTAGTGTCACAGGAATGGTTGAAAACATAGACAGTAAGAAGAGTCAGTCTTCTTGTACTTAAGTTGGCATTGTGCATTTTGTATTTAATTCCGATGCAATTTCTGTGTTTCATCGTCATTAAGAGTGTCAGAGGGATACAGTAAACCTGAAGTGAAGCATCGGAATCTATAACTAGTACCACAGGAATGGTTCAAAACATAGGCAGTTGGAAGAGTCAGTCTTCTTGTACTTAAGTCGGCATTGTACCTTTTCTATTTAATTCCGATGCAATTTCTGTGTTTCGTCCTCAATAAGAAGGTCCAAGGGATGCAGTAAACCTGAAGTGGAGCAACGGAATCTATATATAGTGTCACGGGAATGGTTGATAACATAGACACGGAAGAGTCAGTCTTCTTGTACTTAAGTCGGCATTGTGCCTTTTGTATTTAATTCCGTAGCAACTTCTGTGTTTAATCGTCAATAAGAAGGTCCAAGGAATACGGTAAACTTATAGTTAAGCATCGGAATCTAAAACTGGTCTCACAGGAAATGTTCTAATCATAGTCAGTAAGAAGAGTCGTCTTCTTATACTTAAGTCGGCTTTGTGCCTTTTGTATTTAATTCCGATGCTATTTCTGTGTTTCTTCGTCAACAAGAAGGCCCAAGGGATACTGTAAACATATAGTGAAGCATCGGAATGTAAAACTGGTCTCACATGAAATGTTCACAACATAGTCAGTATGAAGAGTCAGTCTTCTTGTACTTAAGTCGGCATTGTGCCGTTTGTAGTTAATTCCGATGCAATTTCTGTGTTTCACGTCAATAAGAATGTCAGAGGGATACAATATAACTTATGTGAAGCATCGGAATCTATAACTTGTGTCACAGGAATGGTTCAAAACATAGACAGTAGGAAGAGTCAGTCTTCTTGTACTTATGTCGGCATTGTGCCTTTTCTATTTAATTCCGATGCAACTTCTGTGTTTCATCGTCAATATGAAGGTCCAAGGGATACAGTAAACCTGAAGTGATGCATCGGAATCTATAACTAGTGTCACAGGAATGGTTCAAAACATAGACAGTCGGATGTCAGTCTTTTTGTACTTAAGTCGGCATTGTGCCTTTTGTATTTAATTCCGCTGCAATTTCTGTGTTTCGTCGTCAATAAGAAGGTCCACGGTATACAGTAAACCTGAAGTGAAGCATCGGAATCTAAAACCGGTCTCACAGGAAAGGTTCAAAACATAGAGAGCAAGAAGAGCTAGTCATCTTGTATTTGAGTCGGCATTGTGACTTTGTATTTAATTCCGAAGCAATGTCTGTGTTTCATCGTCAATAAGAAGGACAGAAGGATACAGTAAACCTGAAGTAAAGCATCGTAATCTATAACTAGTGTCACAGGAATGGTTAAAACATAGACAGTGGGAAGAGCCAGTCTTCTTGTACTTAAGTCGGCATTGTGCCTTTTGTATTTAATCCCGATGCAATTTCTGTGTTTCGTCATCAATAACAAGGTCCAAGGGATACTGTAAACCTGAAGTGAAGCATCAGAATCTAAAACTGGTATCACAGGAAAGGTTCAAAACATAGACAGTAGGAAGAGTCATTCTTCTTCTACTTGAGTTGGCATTGTGTCTTTTGTATTTAATTCCGATGCAATTTCTGTGTTTCATCGTCAATAACAAGGTCCAAGGGATACAGTAAACCTGGAGTGAAGCATCGGAATCTATGACTAGTGTCACAGGAATGGTTCAAAACATAGACAGTAAGAAGAGTCAGTCTTCTTGTACTTAAGTCGGCATTGTGCCTTTTGTATTCAATTCCGATGCAATTTCTGTGTTTCATCGTCAATACGAGTGTCAGAGGGATACAGTAAACCTGAAGTGAAGCATCGGAATCTATAACTAGTATCACAGGAATGGTTCAAAACATAGACAGTTGGAAGAGTCAGTCTTCTTGTACTTAAGTCGGCATTGTGCCTTTTCTATTTAATTCCGATGCAATTTCTGTGTTTCGTCGTCAATAAGAAGGTCCAAGGGATACAGTAAACCTGAAGTGAAGCATCGGAATCTGTAGCTAGTGTCACAGAAAAGGTTCAAAACATAGACAGTAAGAAGAGTCAGTCTTCTTGTACTTAAGTCGGCATTGAGCCTTTTCTATTTAATTCCGATGCAATTCTGTGTTTCATCGTCAATAAGAAGGTCAGAGGGATACTGAAAACGTGAAGTGAAGCATCGGAATCTATAACTAGAGTCACAGGAATGGTTCAAAACATAGACAGTCGGAAGTCAGTCTTCATGTACTTAAGTCGGCATTGTGCCGTTTGTATTTTATTCCAATGCAATTTCTGTGTTTCGTCGTCAATAAGTAGGTCCACGGTATACAGTAAACCAGAAGTGAAGCATCGGAATCTAAAACCGGTCTCACAGGAAAGGTTCAAAACATAGAGAGTAACTAGAGCCAATCATCTTGTATTTGAGTCGGCATTGTGCCTTTTGTATTCAATTCCGATGCAATTTATGTGTTTCATCGTCAATAACAAGGTCCATGGGATGCAGTAAACCTGAAGTGAAGCATCGAAATCTATAACTAGTGTCACAGGAATGGTTCAAAACATAGACAGCAAGAAGAGTCAGTCTTTTCGTACTTAAGTCGGCATTGTGCCTTTTGTATTTAATTCCGTAGCAACTTCTGTTTTTGATCGTCAACAAGAAGGTCCAAGGGATACGGTAAACTTGTAGTTAAGCATCGGAATCTAAAACTGGTCTCACAGGATATGTTCTAATCATAGTCAGTAAGAAGAGTCAGTCTTCTTATACTTAAGTCGGCTTTGTGCATTTTGTATTTAATTCCGGTGCAATTTCTGTGTTTCTTCGTCAACAAGAAGGCCCAAGGGATACAGTAAACATATAGTGAAGCATCGGAATCTAAAACTGGTCTCACAGGAAATGTTCACAACACAGTTAGTATGAAGAGTCAGTCATCATGTACTCAAGTCGGCATTGTGCCGCTTGTAGTTAATTCCGATGCAATTTCTGTGTTTCACGTCAATAAGAATGTCAGAGGGATACAATAAAACTGAAGTGAAGCATCGGAATCTATAACTAGTGTCACAGGAATGGTTCAAAACATAGACAGTAGGAAGAGTCAGTCTTTTTGTACTTAAGTGGGCATTGTGCCTTTTCTATTTAATTCCGATGCAACTTCTGTGTTTCATCGTCAATACGAAGGTCCAAGGGATACAGTAAACCTGAAGTGATGCATCGGAATCTATAACTAGTGTCACAGAAATGGTTCAAAACATAGACAGTCAGAAGTCAGTCTTTTTGTACTTAAGTCGGCATTATGCCTTTTGTATTTAATTCCGCTGCAATTTCTGTGTTTCGTCGTCAATAAGAAGGTCCACGGTATACAGTAAACCTGAAGTGAAGCATCGGAATCGAAAACCGGTCTCACTGGAAAGGTTCAAAACATAGAGAGTAAGAAGAGCCAGTCATCTTGTATTTGAGTCGGCATTGTGCCTTTTGCATTTAATTCCGATTCAATTTCTGTGTTTCATCGTCAATAACAAGGTCCAAGGGATACAGTAAACCTGAAGTGAAGCATCGGAATCTATAACTAGTGTCACAGGAATGGTTCAAAACATAGACAGTAAGAAGAGTCAGTCTTCTTGTACTTCTGTCGGCATTGTGCCTTTTGTATTTAATTCCGTAGCAATTTCTGTGTTTCTTCGTCTATAAGAAGGTCCAAGGGATACAGTAAACTTATAGTGAAGCATCGGAATCTAAAACTGGTCTCACAGGAAATGTTCCGATCAGAGACAGTAAGAAGAGTCAGTCTTCTTATACTTAAGTCGGCTTTGTGCCTTTTGTATTTAATTCCGATGCAATTTCTATGTTTCTTCGTCAATAAGAAGGTCCAAGGGATACAGTAAACATATAGTGAAGCATCGGAATCTAAAACTGGTCTCACAGGAAATGTTCACAACATAGTCAGTAAGAAGAGTCAGTCCTGCTGTACTTAAGTCTGCATTGTGCCGTTTGTATTTAATTCCGATGCAAGTTCTGTGTTTCACGTCAATAAGAATGTCAGAGGGATACAGTAAAACTGATGTGAAGCATCGGAATCTATAACTAGTGTCACAGGAATGGTTCAAAACATAGACAGTAGGAAGAGTCAGTCTTCATGTACTTAAGTCGGCATTGTGGCTTTTCTATTCAATTCCGATGCAATATCTGTGTTTCGTCGTCAATATGAAGGTCCAAGGGATACAGTAAACCTGAAGTGAAGCATCGGAATCTATATCTAGTGTCACAGGAAAGGTTCATAACATAGACATTAAGTAGAGTCAGTCTTCTTGTACATGTGTCGGCATTGTGCCTTTTGTATTTAATTCCGATGCAATTACTGTGTCTCATCGTCAATAAGAAGGTCAGAGGGATACAGTAAACGTGAAGTTAAGCATCGGAATCTATAACTAGTGTCACAGGAATGGTTCAAAACATACACAGCATGAAGAGTCAGTCTTCTTGTACTTAAGTCGGCATTATGCCTTTTCTATTTAATTCCGATGCAATTTCTGTGTTTCATCGTCTACAAGAAGGTCCAATGGAAACAGTAAACTTATAGTGAAGCATCGGAATCTAAAACTGGTCTCACAGGAAAGGTTCAAAACATAGAGGGTAAGAAAAGCCAGTCATCTTGTATTTGAGTCGGCATTGTGACTTTGTATTAAATTCCGAAGCAATTTCTGTGTTTCATCGTCAATAAGAAGGACAGAAGGATACAGTAAACCTGAAGTGAAGCATCGTAGTCTATAACTAGTGTGACAGGAATGGTTAAAACATAGACAGTGGGAAGAGCCAGTCTTCATGTACTTAAGTCGGCATTGTGCCTTTTGTATTTAATCCCGATGCAATTTCTGTGTTTCGTCATCAATAACAAGGTACAAGGGATACTGTAAACCTGAAGTGAAGCATCAGAATCTAAAACTGGTCTCACAGGAAAGGTTCAAAACATAGAGACTAAGAAGAGCCAGTCATCTTGTATTTGAGTCGGCATTGTGGCTTTCGTATTTAATTCCGAAGCAATTTCTGTGTTTCATCGTCAATAAGAAGGTCAGAGGGATACAGTAAACCTGAAGTGAAGCATCGTAATCTATAACTAGTGCCACAGGGATGGTTAAAACATAGACAGTGGGAAGAGTCAGTCTTCTTATACTTAAGTCGGCATTGTGCCTTTTGTATGTAATCCCGATGCAATTTCTGTGCATCGTCGTCAATAAGAAGGTCCAAGGGATACAGTAAACCTGAAGTGAAGCATCGGAATCTATAACTAGTGTCACAGGAATGGCTCAAAACATAGACACGGAAGAGTCTGTCCTCTTGTTCTTAAGTCGGCATTGTGCCTTTTCTATTTAATTCCGATGCAATTTCTGTGTTTCGTCGTCAATCAGAAGGTCCAAGGGATACAGTAAACCTGAAGTGTAGCATCGGAATCTATAACTTGTGTCACAGAAAAGGTTCAAAACATAGACATTGAGAAGAGTCAGTCGTCTTGTACTTAAGTCGGTATTGTGTCTTTTGTATTTAATTCCGATGCAATTTCTGTGTTTCATCGTCAATAAGGAAGTCCAAGGGATACAGTAAACCTGAAGTGAAGCATCGGGATCTATAACTAGAGTCACAGGAATGGTTCTAAACATAGACAGTAGGAAGAGTCAGTCTTCTTGTACTTAAGTTGGCATTGTGCCTTTTGTATTTAATTCCGATGCAATTTCTGTGTTACATCGTCAATAACAAGGTCCAAGGGATACAGTAAACCTGGAGTGAAGCATCGGAATCTATGACTAGTGTCACAGGAATGGTTCAAAACATAGACAGTAAGAAGAGTCAGTCTTCTTGTACTTAAGTTGGCATTGTGCATTTTGTATTTAATTCCGATGCAATTTCTGTGTTTCATCGTCAATAAGAGTGTCAGAGGGATACAGTAAACCTGAAGTGAAGCATCGGAATCTATAACTAGTACCACAGGAATGGTTCAAAACATAGACAGTTGGAAGAGTCAGTCTTCTTGTACTTAAGTCGGCATTGTACCTTTTCTATTTAATTCCGATGCAATTTCTGTGTTTCGTCGTCAATAAGAAGGTCCAAGGGATGCAGTAAACCTGAAGTGGAGCAACGGAATCTATATATAGTGTCACGGGAATGGTTGATAACATAGACACGGAAGAGTCAGTCTTCTTGTACTTAAGTCGGCATTGTGCCTTTTGTATTTAATTCCGTAGCAACTTCTGTGTTTAATCGTCAATAAGAAGGTCCAAGGAATACGGTAAACTTATAGTTAAGCATCGGAATCTAAAACTGGTCTCACAGGAAATGTTCTAATCATAGTCAGTAAGAAGAGTCAGTCTTCTTATACTTAAGTCGGCTTTGTGCCTTTTGTATTTAATTCCGATGCTATTTCTGTGTTTCTTCGTCAACAAGAAGGCCCAAGGGATACTGTAAACATATAGTGAAGCATCGGAATGTAAAACTGGTCTCACATGAAATGTTCACAACATAGTCAGTATGAAGAGTCAGTCTTCTTGTACTTAAGTCAGCATTGTGCCTTTTGTATTTAATTCCGCTGCAATTTCTGTGTTTCGTCGTCAATAAGAAGGTCCACGGTATACAGTAAACCTGAAGTGAAGCATCGGAATCTAAAACCGGTCTCACAGGAAAGGTTCAAACATAGAGAGCAAGAAGAGCTAGTCATCTTGTATTTGAGTCGGCATTGTGACTTTGTATTTAATTCCGAAGCAATGTCTGTGTTTCATCGTCAATAAGATGGACAGAAGGATACAGTAAACCTGAAGCAAAGCATCGTAATCTATAACTAGTGTCACAGGAATGGTTAAAACATAGACAGTGGGAAGAGCCAGTCTTCTTGTACTTAAGTCGGCATTGTGCCTTTTGTATTTAATCCCGATGCAATTTCTGTGTTTCGTCATCAATAACAAGGTCCAAGGGATACTGTAAACCTGAAGTGAAGCATCAGAATCTAAAACTGGTATCACTGGAAAGGTTCAAAACATAGACAGTAGGAAGAGTCATTCTTCTTCTACTTGAGTTGGCATTGTGTCTTTTGTATTTAATTCCGATGCAATTTCTGTGTTTCATCGTCAATAACAAGGTCCAAGGGATACAGTAAACCTGGAGTGAAGCATCGGAATCTATGACTAGTGTCACAGGAATGGTTCAAAACATAGACAGTAAGAAGAGTCAGTCTTCTTGTACTTAAGTCGGCATTGTGCCTTTTGTATTCAATTCCGATGCAATTTCTGTGTTTCATCGTTAATACGAGTGTCAGAGGGATACAGTAAACCTGAAGTGAAGCATCGGAATCTATAACTAGTATCACAGGAATGGTTCAAAACATAGACAGTTGGAAGAGTCAGTCTTCTTGTACTTGAGTCGGCATTGTGCCTTTTCTATTTAATTCCGATGCAATTTCTGTGTTTCGTCGTCAATAAGAAGGTCCAAGGGATACAGTAAACCTGAAGTGAAGCATCGGAATCTGTAGCTAGTGTCACAGAAAAGGTTCAAAACATAGACAGTAAGAAGAGTCAGTCTTCTTGTACTTAAGTCGGCATTGAGCCTTTTCTATTTAATTCCGATGCAATTCTGTGTTTCATCGTCAATAAGAAGGTCAGAGGGATACTGAAAACGTGAAGTGAAGCATCGGAATCTATAACTAGAGTCACAGGAATGGTTCAAAACATAGACAGTCGGAAGTCAGTCTTCATGTACTTAAGTCGGCATTGTGCCGTTTGTATTTTATTACAATGCAATTTCTGTGTTTCGTCGTCAATAAGAAGGTCCACGGTATACAGTAAACCAGAAGTGAAGCATCGGAATCTAAAACCGGTCTCACAGGAAAGGTTCAAAACATAGAGAGTAACTAGAGCAAATCATCTTGTATTTGAGTCGGCATTGTGCCTTTTGTATTCAATTCCGATGCAATTTATGTGTTTCATCGTCAATAACAAGGTCCATGGGATGCAGTAGACCTGAAGTGAAGCATCGAATTTTATAAGTAGTGTCACAGGAATGGTTCAAAACATAGACAGCAAGAAGAGTCAGTCTTTTCGTACTTAAGTCGGCATTGTGCCTTTTGTATTTAATTCCGTAGAAACTTCTGTTTTTGATCGTCAACAAGCAGGTCCAAGGGATACGGTAAACTTGTAGTTAAGCATCGGAATCTAAAACTGGTCTCACAGGATATGTTCTAATCATAGTCAGTAAGAAGAGTCAGTCTTCTTATACTTAAGTCGGCTTTGTGCATTTTGTATTTAATTCCGGTGCAATTTCTGTGTTTCTTCGTCAACAAGAAGGCCCAAGGGATACAGTAAACATATAGTGAAGCATCGGAATCTAAAACTGGTCTCACAGGAAATGTTCACAACACAGTTAGTATGAAGAGTCAGTCTTCATGTACTTAAGTCGGCATTGTGCCGCTTGTAGTTAATTCCGATGCAATTTCTGTGTTTCACGTCAATAAGAATGTCAGAGGGATACAATAAAACTGAAGTGAAGCATCGGAATCTATAACTAGTGTCACAGAAATGGTTCAAAACATAGACAGTAGGAAGAGTCAGTCTTCTTGTACATGTGTCGGCATTGTGCCTTTTGTATTTAATTCCGATGCAATTACTGCGTTTCATCGTCAATAAGATGGTCAGAGGGATACAGTAAACGTGAAGTTAAGCATCGGAATCTATAACTAGTGTAACAGGAATGGTTCAAAACATACACAGCAAGGAGAGTCAGTCTTCTTGTACTTATGTCGGCATTATGCCTTTTGTATTTAATTCCGATGCAATTTCTGTGTTTCATCGTCAACAAGAAGGTCCAAGGGAAACAGTAAACTTATAGTGAAGCATCGGAATCTAAAACTGGTTTCACAGGAAAGGTTCAAAACATAGAGAGTAAGAAGAGCTAGTCATCTTGTATTTGGGTCGGCATTGTGGCTTTTGTACTTAATTCCGAAGCAATTTCTGTGTTTCATCGTCAATAAGAAGGTCAGAGGGACACAGTAAACCTGAAGTGAAGCATCGTAATCTATAACTAGTGCCACAGGAATGGTTAAAAAATAGACAGTGGGAAGAGTCAGTCTTCTTATACTAAAGTCGGCATTGTGCCTTTTGTATTTAATCCCGATGCAATTTCTGTGCATCGTCGTCAATAACAAGGTCCAAGGGATACAGTAAACCTGAAGAGAAGCATCGGAATCTATAACTAGTGTCACAGGAATGGTTCAAAACATAGACACGGAAGAGTCTGTCCTCTTGTTCTTAAGTCGGCATTGTGCCTTTTCTATTTAATTCCGATGCAATTTCTGTGTTTCGTCGTCAATAAGAAGCTCCAAGGGATACAGTAAACCTGAAGTGTAGCATCGGAATCTATAACTTGTGTCACAGAAAAGGTTCAAATCATAGACAGGGAGAAGAGTCAGTCTTCTTGTACTGAAGTCGGCATTGTGCCTTCTGTATTTAATTCCGATGCAATTTCTGTGTTTCATCGTCAATAAGAGAGTCGAAGGGATACAGTAAACCTGAAATGAAGCATCGGGATCTATAACTAGAGTCACAGAAAAGGTTCAAAACATAGACAGTAAGAAGAGTCAGTCTTCTTGTACTTAAGTCGGCATTGAGCCTTTTATATTTAATTCCGATGCAATTTCTGTGTTTCGTCGTCAATAAGAAGGTTCACGGTGTACAGTAAACCTGAAGTGATGCATCGGAATCTATAACTAGTGTCACAGGAATGGTTCAAAACATAGACAGTCGGAAGTCAGTCTTCTTGTACTTAAGTCGGCATTGTGCCGTTTGTATTTTATTCCGATGCAATTTCTTTGTTTCGTCGTCAATAAGAAGGTTCACGGTGTACAGTAAACCTGAAGTGATGCATCGGAATCTAAAACCGGTCTCACAGGAGAGGTTCAAAACATGGAGAGTAAGAAGAGCCAGTCATCTTGTATTTGAGTTGGCATTGTGCCTTTTGTATTTAATTCCGATGCAATTTATGTGTTTCATCGTCAATAACATGGTCCATGGGATACAGTAAACCTGAAGTGAAGCATCGGAATCTATAACTAGTGTCACAGGAATGGTTCAAAACATAGACAGCAAGAAGAGTAAGTCTTCTTGTACTTAAGTCGGCATTGTGCCTTTTGTATTTATTTCCGTAGCAACTTCTGTGTTTCATCGTCAATAAGAAGGTCCAAGGGATACGGTAAACTTATAGTTAAGCATCGGAATCTAAAACTGGTCTCACAGGAAATGTTCTAATCATAGTCAGTAAGAAGAGTCAGTCTTCTTATACTTAAGTCGGCTTTGTGCCTTTTGTATTTAATTCCGATGCAATTTCTGTGTTTCTTCGTCAACAAGAAGGCCCAAGGGATACAGTAAACATATAGTGAAGCATCGGAATCTAAAACTGGTCTCACAGGAAATGTTCACAGCATAGTCAGTATGAAGAGTCAGTCTTCTTGTACTTAAGTCGGCATTGTGCCGTTTGTAGTTAATTCCGATGCAATTTCTGTGTTTCACGTCAATAAGACTGTCAGAGGGATACAATTAAACTGAAGTGAAGCATCGGAATCTATAACTAGTGTCACAGGAATGGTTCAAAACATAGACAGTAGGAAGAGTCAGTCTTTTTGTACTTAAGTGGGCATTGTGCCTTTTCTATTTAATTCCGATGCAACATCTGTGTTTCATCGTCAATAAGAAGGTCCAAGGGATACAGTAAACCTGAAGTGATGCATCGGAATCTATAACTAGTGTCACAGAAATGGTTCAAAACATAGACAGTCAGAAGTCAGTCTTTTTGTACTTAAGTCGGCATTGTGCCTTTTGTATTTAATTCCGCTGCAATTTCTGTGTTTCGTCGTCAATAAGAAGGTCCACGGTATACAGTAAACCTGAAGTGAAGCATCGTAATCTATAACTAGTGCCACAGGAATGGTTAAAACATAGACAGTGGGAAGAGTCAGTCTTCTTATACTTAAGTCGGCATTGTGCCTTTTGTATGTAATCCCGATGCAATTTCTGTGCATCGTCGTCAATAAGAAGGTCCAAGGGATACAGTAAACCTGAAGTGAAGCATCGAAATATATAACTAGTGTCACAGGAATGGCTCAAAACATAGACACGGAAGAGTCTGTCCTCTTGTTCTTAAGTCGGCATTGTGCCTTTTCTATTTAATTCCGATGCAATTTCTGTGTTTCGTCGTCAATCAGAAGGTCCAAGGGATACAGTAAACCTGAAGTGTAGCATCGGAATCTATAACTTGTGTCACAGAAAAGGTTCAAAACATAGACAGGGAGAAGAGTCAGTCTTCTTGTACTTAAGTCGGTATTGTGTCTTTTGTATTTAATTCCGATGCAGTTTCTGTGTTTCATCGACAATAAGAAAGTCCAAGGGATACAGTAAACCTGAAGTGAAGCATCGGGATCTATAACTAGAGTCACAGGAATGGTACTAAACATAGACAGTAGGAAGAGTCAGTCTACTTGTACTTAAGTTGGCATTGTGCCTTTTGTATTTAATTCCGATGCAATTTCTGTGTTTCATCGTCAATAACAAGGTCCAAGGGATACAGTAAACCTGGAGTGAAGCATCGGAATCTATGACTAGTGTCACAGGAATGGTTCAAAACATAGACAGTAAGAAGAGTCAGTCTTCTTGTACTTAAGTTGGCATTGTGCCTTTTGTATTTAATTCCGTAGCAACTTCTGTGTTTCATCGTCAATAAGTAGGTCCAAGGGATACGGTAAACTTATAGTTTAGCATCGGAATCTAAAACTGGTCTCACAGGAAAAGTTCCAATCATAGTCAGTAAGGAGGGACAGTCTTCTTATACTTAAGTCGGCTTTGTGCCTTTTGTATTTAATTCCGATGCAATATCTGTGTTTCTTCGTCAACAAGAAGGCCCAAGGGATACAGTAAACATATAGTGAAGCATCGGAATCTAAAACTGGTCTCACAGGAAATGTTCAGAACATAGTCAGTATGAAGTGTCAGTCTTCTTGTACTTAAGTCGGCATTGTGCCGTTTGTAGTTAATTCCGATGCAATTTCTGTGTTTCACGTTAATAAGAATGTCAGAGGGATACAATAAAACTGAAGTGAAGCATCGGAATCTATAACTAGTGTCACAGGAATGGTTCAAAACATAGACAGTAGGAAGAGTCAGTCTTCTTGTACTTAAGTCGGCATTGTGCCTTTTCTATTTAATTCCGATGCAATTTCTGTGTTTCGTCGTCAATAAGAAGGTCCTAGGGATACAGTAAACCTGAAGTGAAGCATCAGAATCTATATCTAGTGTCACAGGAAAGGTTCAAAACATAGACAGTAAGAAGAGTCAGTCTTCTTGTACACGTGTCGGCATTGTGCCCTTTGTATTTTATTCCGTTGCAATTACTGTGTTTCATCGTCAATAAGAAGGTCAGAGGGATACAGTAAACCTGAAGTTAAGCATCGGAATCTAAAACTAGTTTCACAGGAATGGTTCAAAGCATACACAGCAAGAAGAGTCAGTCTTCTTGTACTTAAACCGGCATTGTGCCTTTTGTATTTAATTCCGATGCAATTTCTCTGTTTCATCGTCAACAAGAAGGTCCAAGGTATACAGTAAACTTATAGTGAAGCATCGGAATCTAAAACTGGACTCACAGGAAAGGTTGAAAGCATAGAGAGTAAGAAGAGCCAGATATCTTGTATTTGAGTCGGCTTTGTGATTTTGTATTTATTTCCGAAGCAATTTCTGTGTTTCATCGTCAATAAGAAGGACAGAGGGATACAGTAAACCTGAAGTGAAGCTTCGTAATCTATAACTAGTGTCACAGGAATGGTTCAAACATAGACAGTGGGAAGAGTCAGTCTTCTTGTACTTAAGTCGGCATTGTGCCTTTTGTATTTAATCCCGATGCAATTTCTGTGTTTCGTCATCAATAAGAAGATCCAAGGGATACTGTAAACCTGAAGTGAAGCATCAGAATCTAAAACTGGTCTCACAGGAATGGTTCAAAACATAGAGACTAAGAAGAGCCAGTCATCTTGTATTTGAGTCGGCATTGTGGCTTTCGTATTTAATTCCGAAGCAATTTCTGTGTTTCATCGTCAATAAGAAGGTCAGAGGGATACAGTAAACCTGAAGTGAAGCATCGTAATCTATAACTAGTGCCACAGGAATGGTTAAAACATAGACAGTGGGAAGAGTCAGTCTTCTTATACTTAAGTCGGCATTGTGCCTTTTGTATGTAATCCCGATGCAATTTCTGTGCATCGTCGTCAATAAGAAGGTCCAAGGGATACAGTAAACCTGAAGTGAAGCATCGTAATCTATAACTAGTGTCACAGGAATGGCTCAAAACATAGACACGGAAGAGTCTGTCCTCTTGTTCTTAAGTCGGCATTGTGCCTTTTCTATTTAATTCCGATGCAATTTCTGTGTTTCGTCGTCAATCAGAAGGTCCAAGGGATACAGTAAACCTGAAGTGTAGCATCGGAATCTATAACTTGTGTCACAGAAAATGTTCAAAACATAGACAGGGAGAAGAGTCAGTCTTCTTGTACTTAAGTCGGTATTGTGTCTTTTGTATTTGATTCCGATGCAATTTCTGTGTTTCATCATCAATAAGAAAGTCCAAGGGATACAGTAAACCTGAAGTGAAGCATCGGGATCTATATATAGAGTCACAGGAATGGTTCTAAACATAGACAGTAGGAAGAGTCAGTCTTCTTGTACTTAAGTTGGCATTGTGCATTTTGTATTTAATTCCGATGCAATTACTGTGTTTCATCGTCAATAACAAGGTCCAAGGGAAACAGTAAACCTGGAGTGAAGCATCGGAATCTATGACTAGTGTCACAGGAATGGTTCAAAACATAGACGGTAAGAAGAGTCAGTCTTCTTGTACTTAAGTTGGCATTGTGCATTTTGTATTTAATTCCGATGCAATTTCTGTGTTTCATCGTCAATAAGAGTGTCAGAGGGATACAGTACACCTGAAAAGAAGCATCGGAATCTATAACTAGTATCACAGGAATGGTTAAAAACATAGACAGTTGGAAGAGTCAGTCTTCTTGTACTTAAGTCGGCATTGTACCTTTTCTATTTAATTCCGATGCAATTTCTGTGTTTCGTCGTCAATAAGAAGGTCCAAGGGATGCAGTAAACCTGAAGTGGAGCAACGGAATCTATATATAGTGTCACGGGAATGGTTGAAAACATAGACACGGAAGAGTCAGTCTTCTTGTACCTAAGTCGGCATTGTGCCTTTTGTATTTAATTCCGTAGCAACTTCTGTGTTTCATCGTCAATAAGTAGGTCCAAGGGATACGGTAAACTTATAGTTAAGCATCGGAATCTAAAACTGGGGTCACAGGAAAAGTTCCAATCATAGTCAGTAAGGAGAGACAGTCTTCTTATACTTAAGTCGGCTTTGTGCCTTTTGTATTTAATTCCGATGCAATTTCTGTGTTTCTTCGTCAACAAGAAGGCCCAAGGGATACAGGAAACATATAGTGAAGCATCGGAATCTAAAACTGGTCTCACAGGAAATGTTCACAACATAGTCAGTATGAAGAGTCAGTCTTCTTGTACTTAAGTCGGCATTGTGCCGTTTGTAGTTAATTCCGATGCAATTTCTGTGTTTCACGTCAATAAGAAGGTCAGAGGGATACAATAAAACTGAAGTGAAGCATCGGAATCTACAACTAGTGTCACAGGAATGGTTCAAAACATAGATAGTAGGAAGAGTCAGCCTTCTTGTACTTAAGTCGGCATTGTGCCTTTTCTATTTAATTCCGATGCAATTTCTGTGTTTCGTAGTCAATAAGAAGGTCCTAGGGATACAGTAAACCTGAAGTGAAGCATCAGAATCAATATCTAGTGTCACAGGAAAGGTTCAAAACATAGACAGTAAGAAGAGTCAGTCTTCTTGTACATGTGTCGGCATTGTGCCTTTTGTATTTTATTCCGTTGCAATTACTGTGTTTCATCGTCAATAAGAAGGTCAGAGGGATACAGTAAACCTGAAGTTAAGCATCGGAATCTAAAACTAGTTTCACAGGAATGTTTCAAAGCATACACAGCAAGAAGAGTCAGTCTTCTTGTACTTAAGTCGGCATTGTGCTTTTTGTATTTAATTCCGATGCAATTTCTGTGTTTCATCGTCAACAAGAAGGTCCAAGGTATACAGTAAACTTATAGTGAAGCATCGGAATCTAAAACTGGACTCACAGGAAAGGTTCAAAGCATAGAGAGTAAGAAGAGCCAGTTATCTTGTATTTGAGTCGGCTTTGTGATTTTGTATTTAATTCCGAAGCAATTTCTGTGTTTCATCGTCAATAGGAAGGACAGAGGGATACAGTAAACCTGAAGTGAAGCTTCGTAATCTATAACTAGTGTCACAGGAATGGTTAAAACATAGACAGTGGGAAGAGTCAGTCTTCTTGTACTTAAGTCGGCATTGTGCCTTTTGTATTTAATCCCGATGCAATTTCTGTGTTTCGTCATCAATAAGAAGATCCAAGGGATACTGTAAACCTGAAGTGAAGCATCGGAATCTAAAACTGGTCGCACAGGAAAGGTTCAAAACATAGAGAGTAAGAAGAGCCAGTCATCTTGTATTTGAGTCGGCATTGTGGCTTTTGTATTTAATTCCGAAGCAATTTCTGTGTTTCATCGTCAATAAGAAGGTCAGAGGGATACAGTAAACCTGAAGTGAAGCATCGTAATCTATAACTAGTGCCACAGGAATGGTTAAAACATAGACAGTGGGAAGAGTCAGTCTTCCTGTACTTAAGTCGGCATTGTGCCTTTTGTATTTAATCCCGATGCAATATCTGAGCATCGTCGTCAATAAGAAGGTCCAAGGGATACAGTAAACCTAAAGTGAAGCATCGGAATCTATATCTAGTGTCACAGGAATGGTTCAAAACATAGACACGGAAGAGTCTGTCTTCTTGTACTTAAGTCGGCATTGTGCCCTTTCTATTTAATTCCGATGCAATTTATGTGTTTCGTCGTCAATAAGAAGGTCCAAGGGATACAGTAAGCCTGAAGTGTAGCATCGGAATCTTTAATTAGTGTCACAGAAAAGGTTCAAAACATAGACAGTGAGAAGAGTCAGTCTTCTTGTACTTAAGTCGGCAATGTGCCTTTTCAATTTAATTCCGATGCAATTTCTGTGTTTCGTCGTCAATAAGAAGGTCAGAGGGATACAGTAAACCTGAAGTGAAGCTTCGTAATCTATAACTAGTGTCACAGGAATGGTTAAAACATAGACAGTGGGAAGAGTCAGTCTTCTTGTACTTAAGTCGGCATTGTGCCTTTTGTATTTAATCCCGATGCAATTTCTGTGTTTCGTCATCAATAAGAAGATCCAAGGGATACTGTAAACCTGAAGTGAAGCATCAGAATCTAAAACTGGTCTCACAGGAAAGGTTCAAAACATAGAGACTAAGAAGAGCCAGTCATCTTGTATTTGAGTCGGCATTGTGGCTTTCGTATTTAATTCCGAAGCAATTTCTGTGTTTCATCGTCAATAAGAAGGTCAGAGGGATACAGCAAACCTGAAGTGAAGCATCGTAATCTATAACTAGTGCCACAGGAATGGTTAAAACATAGACAGTGGGAAGAGTCAGTCTTCTTATACTTAAGTCGGCATTGTGCCTTTTGTATGTAATCCCGATGCAATTTCTGTGCATCGTCGTCAATAAGAAGGTCCAAGGGATACAGTAAACCTGAAGTGAAGCATCGGAATCTATAACTAGTGTCACAGGAATGGCTCAAAACATAGACACGGAAGAGTCTGTCGTCTTGTTCTTAAGTCGGCATTGTGCCTTTTCTATTTAATTCCGATGCAATTTCTGTGTTTCGTCGTCAATCAGAAGGTCCAAGGGATACAGTAAACCTGAAGTGTAGCATCGGAATCTATAACTTGTGTCACAGAAAAGGTTCAAAACATAGACAGGGAGAAGAGTCAGTCTTCTTGTACTTAAGTCGGTATTGTGTCTTTTGTATTTAATTCCGATGCAATTTCTGTGTTTCATCATCAATAAGAAAGTCCAAGGGATACAGTAAACCTGAAGTGAAGCATCGGGATCTATAACTAGAGTCACAGGAATGGTCCTAAACATAGACAGTAGGAAGAGTCAGTCTTCTTGTACTTAAGTTGGCATTGTGCCTTTTGTATTTAATTCCGATGCAATTACTGTGTTTCATCGTCAATAACAAGGTCCAAGGGAAACAGTAAACCTGGAGTGAAGCATCGGAATCTATGACTAGTGTCACAGGAATGGTTCAAAACATAGACGGTAAGAAGAGTCAGTCTTCTTGTACTTAAGTTGGCATTGTGCATTTTGTATTTAATTCCGATGCAATTTCTGTGTTTCATCGTCAATAAGAGTGTCAGAGGGTATACAGTAAACCTGAAAAGAAGCATCGGAATCTATAACTATTATCACAGGAATGGTTCAAAACATAGACAGTTGGAAGAGTCAGTCTTCTTGTACTTAAGTCGGCATTGTGCCCTTTCTATTTAATTCCGATGCAATTTATGTGTTTCGTCGTCAATAAGAAGGTCCAAAGGATACAGTAAACCTGAAGTGTAGCATCGGAATCTTTAATTAGTGTCACAGAAAAGGTTCAAAACATAGACAGTGAGAAGAGTCAGTCTTCTTGTACTTAAGTCGGCAATGTGCCTTTTCTATTTAATTCCGATGCAATTTCTGTGTTTCGTCGTCAATAAGAAGGTCAGAGGGATACAGTAAACCTGAAGTGAAGCATCAGAATCTATAACTAGTGTCACAGGAATGGTTCAAAACATACACAGCAAGAAGAGTTAGTCTTCTTGTACTTAAGTCGGCTTTGTGTTTTTTGTATTTAATTCCGATGCAATTTCTGTGTTTCATCGTCAATAAGAAGGTCCAAGGTATACAGTAAACATATAGTGAAGCATCGGAACATAAACTGGTCTCACAGGAAATGTCTAAATCATAGTCAGTAAGAAGAGTCTCTCTTCTTATACTTAGGTCGGCTTTGTGCCTTTTGTATTTTATTCCGATGCAATTTCTGTGTTTCATCATCAACAAGAAGGTCCAAGGGATACAGTGAACATATAGTGAAGCATCGGAATCTAAAACTGGTCTCACAGGAAATGTTGACAACATAGTCAGTAAGAAGAGTCAGTCTTCTTGTATTTAAGTCGGCACTGTGCCGTTTGCATTTAATTCCGATGCAATTTCTGGGTTTCATCGTCAATAAGAATGTCAGAGGGATACAGTAAACCTGAAGTGAAGCATCGGAATCTATAACTAGTGTCACAGGAATGGTTCAAAGCATACACAGCAAGAAGAGTCAGTCTGCTTGTACTTAAGTCGCCATTGTGCCTTTTGTATTTAATTCCGATGCAATTTCTGTGTTACATCGTCAACAAGAAGGTCCAAGGGATACAGTAAACATATAGTGAAGCATCGGAATCTATATCTAGTGTCACAGGAATGGTTCAAAACATAGACAGTGAGAAGAGTCAGTCTTCTTGTACTTAAGTCATCATTGTGCCTTTTGTATTTAATTCCGATGCAATTTCTGTGTTTCTACATCTACATTCTACATTGATACTCCGCAAGCCACCCAACGGTGTGTGGCGGAGGGCACTTTACGTGCCACTGTCATTACCTCCCTTTCCTGTTCCAGTCGCGTATGGTTCTCGGGAAGAACGACTGTCTGAAAGCCTCCGTGCGCGCTCTAATCTCTCTAATTTTACATTCGTGATCTCCTCGGTAAGTATAAGTAGGGGGAAGCAATATATTCGATACCTCATCCAGAAACGCACCCTCTCGAAACCTGGCGAGCAAGCTACACCGCGATGCAGAGCGCCTCTCTTGCAGAGTCTGCCACTTGAGTTTATTAAACATCTCCGCAACGTTATCACGGTTACCAAATAACCCAGTGACGAACGCGCCGCTCTTCTTTGGATCTTCTCTATCTCCTCCGTCAACCCGACCTGGTACGGATCCCACACTGATGAGCAATACTCAAGTATAGGTCGAACGAGTGTTTTGTAAGCCGCCTCCTTTGTTGATGGACTACATTTTCTGAGCACTCTCCCAATGAATCTCAACCTGGTACCCGCCTTACCAACAATTAGTTTTATATGATCATTCCACTTCAAATCGTTCCGTACGCATACTCCCAGATATTTTACAGAAGTAACTGCTACCAGTGTTTGTTCCGCTATCATATAATCACACAATAAAGGATCCTTCTTTCTATGTATTCGCAATACATTACATTTGTCTATGTTAAGGGTCAGTTGCCACTCCCTGCACCAAGTGCCTATCCGCTGCAGATCTTCCTGTATTTCGCTACAATTTTCTAATGCAGCAACTTCTCTGTATACTACAGCATCATCCGCGAAAAGCCGCATGGAACTTCCGACACTATCTACTAAGTCATTTATATATATTGTGAAAAGCAATGGTCCCATAACACTCCCCTGTGGCACGCCAGAGGTTACTTTAACGTCTGTAGACGTCTCTCCATTGATAACAACATGCTGTGTTCTGTTTGCTAAAAACTCTTCAATCCAGCCACACAGCTGGTCTGATATTCCGTAGGCTCTTACTTTGTTTATCAGGCGACAGTGCGGAACTGTATCGAACGCCTTCCGGAAGTCAAGAAAAATAGCATCTACCTCGGAGCCTGTATCTAATATTTTCTGGGTCTCATGAACAAATAAGGCGAGTTGGGTCTCACACGATCGCTGTTTCCGGAATCCATGTTGATTCCTACATAGTAGATTCTGGGTTTCCAGAAATGACATGATACGCGAGCAAAAAACATGTCCTAAAATTCTACAAGAGGTCGACGTAAGAGATATAGGTCTATAGTTTTGCGCATCTGCTCGACGACCCTTCTTGAAGACTGGGACTATCTGTGCTCTTTTCCAATCATTTGGAACCCTCCGTTCCTCTAGAGACTTGCGGTACACGGCTGTTAGAAGGGGGGCAAGTTCTTTCGCGTACTCTGTGTAGAATCGAATTGGTATCCCGTCAGGTCCAGTGGACTTTCCTCTATTGAGTGATTCCAGTTGCTTTTCTATTCCTTGGACACTTATTTCGATGTCAGCCATTTTTTCGTTTGTGCGAGGATTTAGAGAAGGAACTGCAGTGCGGTCTTCCTCTGTGAAACAGCTTTGGAAAAAGGTGTTTAGTATTTCAGCTTCACGCACGTCATCCTCTGTTTCAATGCCATCATCATCCCGTAGTGTCTGGATATGCTGTTTCGAGCCACTTACTGATTTAACGTAAGACCAGAACTTCCTAGGATTTTCTGTCAAGTCGGTACATAGAATTTTACTTTCGAATTCAATGAACGCTTCACGCATAGCCCTCCTTACGCTAACTTTGACATCGTTTAGCTTCAGTTTGTCTGAGAGGTTTTGGCTGCGTTTAAACTTGGAGTGGAGCTCTCTTTGCTTTAGCAGTAGTTTCCTAACTTTGTTGTTGTACCACGGTGGGTTTTTCCCGTCCCTCACAGTTTTACTCGGCACGTACCTGTCTAAAACGCATTTTACGATTGCCTTGAACTTTTCCATAAACACTCAACATTGTCAGTGTCGGAACAGAAATTTTCGTTTTGATCTGTTAGGTAGTCTGAAATCTGCCTTCTATTACTCTTGCTAAACAGATAAACCTTCCTCCCTTTTTTTATATTCCTATTAACTTCCATATTCAGGGATGCTGCAACGGCCTTATGATCACTGATTCCCTGTTCTGTACATACAGATTCAAAAATTTCGGGTCTGTTTGTTATCAGTAGGTCCAAGATGTTATCTCGACGAGTCGGTTCTCTGTTTAATTGCTCGAGGTAATTTTCGGATAGTGCACTCAGTATAATGTCACTCGATGCTCTGTCCCTACCACCCGTCCTAAACATCTGAGTGTCCCAGTCTATATCTGGTAAATTGAAATCTCCACCTAAAACTATTTTCGTCGTCAATAAGAAGGTCAGAGGGATACAGTAAACCTGAAGTGAAGCATCGGAATCTATAACTAGTGTCACAGGAATGGTTCAAAACATACACAGCAAGAAGAGTTAGTCTTCTTGTACTTAAGTCGGCATTGTGTTTTTTGTATTTAATTCCGATGCAATTTCCGTGTTTCATCGTCAATAAGAAGGTCCAAGGAATACAGTAAACCTGAAGTGATGCATCGGAATCTATAACTGGTGTCACAGGAATGGTTCAAAACATAGACAGTAGGAAGAGTCAGTCTTCTTGTACTTAAGTCGGCATTGTGCCTTTTGTATTTAATTCCGATGCAATTTCTGTGTTTCATCGTCAATAACAAGGTCCAAGGGATACAATAAACCTGAAGTGAAACATCGGAATCTATAACTAGTGTCACAGGAATGGTTCAAAACATACACAGCAAGAAGAGTCAGTCTGCTTGTACTTGAGTCGCCATTGTGCCTTTTGTATTTAATTCCGATGCAATTTCTGTGTTACATCGTCAACAAGAAGGTCAAAGGGATACAGTAAACATATAGTGAAGCGTCGGAATCTAAAACTGGTCTTACAGGAAATGTTAAAATCATAGTCACTAAGAAGAGTCAGTCTTCTTGTACTTATGTCGGCATTGTGCCTTTTCTATTTAGTTCCGATGCAATTTCTGTGTTTCGTCGTCAATAAGAAGGTCCAAGGGATACAGTAATCCCGAAGTGAAGCATCGGAATCTAAAACCGGTCTCACAGGAAAGGTTCAAAACATAGAGAGTAAGAAGAGCTAGTCATCTTGTATTTGAGTCGGCCTTGTGCCCTTTGTATTTAATTCAGATGCAATTTCTGTGTTTCATCGTCAATAAGAAGGTCGGAGGGATACAGTAAACCTGAAGTGAAGCATCGGAATTTATAACTAGTGTCACAGGAGTGGTTAAAACATAGACAGTAGGAAGAGTCAGTCTTCTTGTACTTAAGTCGACATTGTGCCTTTTGTATTTAATCCCGATTCAATTTCTGTGTTTCGTCGTCAATAAGAAGGTCCAAGGGATACAGAAAACCAGAAGCGAAGCATCGGAATCTATAACTAGTGTCACAGGAATGGTTCAAACATAGACAGTAAGAAGAGTCAGTCTTCTTGTACTTTAGTCGTCATTGTGCCTATTGTATTTAATTCCGATACAATTTCTGTGTTTCATCATCTAGAAGAGTGTCAGAGGGATACAGTAATTCTGAAGTGAAGCATCGGAATCTATAACTAGTGTCACAGGAATGGTTCAAAACATAGACAGTTGGAAGAGTCAGTCTTCTTGTACTTAAGTCGGCATTGTGTCTTTTCTATTTAATTCCGATGCAATTTCTGTGTTCTGTCGTCAATAAGAAGGTCCAAGGGATACAGCAAACCAGACGTGAAGCATCGGAATCTTTATCTAGTGTCACAGGAATGGTTCAAAACATAGACCCGGAAGAGTCTGTCTTCTTGTACTGAAGTCGGCACTGTGCCTTTTCTATTTAATTCCGATGCAATTTCTGTGTTTCGTCGACAATAAGAAGTTCCAAGGGATACAGTAAACCTGAAGTGGAGCATCGGAATCTATATATAGTGTCACAGGAATGGTTGAAAACATAGACACGGAAGAGTCAGTCTTCTTGTACTTATGTCGGCATTGTAGCTTTTGTAATTAATTTCCGATGCAATTTCTGGGTTTCGTCGTCAATAAGAAGGTCCAATGGATACAGTAAACATGAAGTGAAGCATCGGAATCTGTAGCTAGTGTCACAGAAAAGGTTCAAAACATAGACAGTGAGAAGAGTCAGTCTTCTTGTACTTAAGTCATCATTGTGCCTTTTGTATTTAATTCCGATGCAATTTCTGTGTTTCTACATCTACATTCTACATTGATACTCCGCAAGCCACCCAACGGTGTGTGGCGGAGGGCACTTTACGTGCCACTGTCATTACCTCCCTTTCCTGTTCCAGTCGCGTATGGTTCGCGGGAAGAACGACTGTCTGAAAGCCTCCGTGCGCGCTCTAATCTCTCTAATTTTACATTCGTGATCTCCTCGGGAAGTATAAGTAGGGGGAAGCAATATACTCGATACCTCATCCAGAAACGCACCCTCTCGAAACCTGGCGAGCAAGCTACACCGCGATGCAGAGCGCCTCTCTTGCAGAGTCTGCCACTTGAGTTTATTAAACATCTCCGTAACGCTATCACGGTTACCAAATAACCCAGTGACGAAACGCGCCGCACTTCTTTGGATCTTCTCTATCTCCTCCGTCAACCCGACCTGGTACGGATCCCACACTGATGAGCAATACTCAAGTATAGGTCGAACGAGTGTTTTGTAAGCCACCTCCTTTGTTGATGGACTACATTTTCTGAGCACTCTCCCAATGAATCTCAACCTGGTACCCGCCTTACCAACAATTAGTTTTATATGATCATTCCACTTCAAATCGTTCCGTACGCATACTCCCAGATATTTTACAGAAGTAACTGCTACCAGTGTTTGTTCCGCTATCATATAATCACACAATAAAGGATCCTTCTTTCTATGTATTCGCAATACATTACATTTGTCTATGTTAAGGGTCAGTTGCCACTCCCTGCACCAAGTGCCTATCCGCTGCAGATCTTCCTGTATTTCGCTACAATTTTCTAATGCAGCAACTTCTCTGTATACTACAGCATCATCCGCGAAAAGCCGCATGGAACTTCCGACACTATCTACTAAGTCATTTATATATATTGTGAAAAGCAATGGTCCCATAACACTCCCTTGTGGCACGCCAGAGGTTACTTTAACGTCTGTAGACGTCTCTCCATTGATAACAACATGCTGTGTTCTGTTTGCTAAAAACTCTTCAATCCAGCCACACAGCTGGTCTGATATTCCGTAGGCTCTTACTTTGTTTATCAGGCGACAGTGCGGAACTGTATCGAACGCCTTCCGGAAGTCAAGAAAAATAGCATCTACCTCGGAGCCTGTATCTAATATTTTCTGGGTCTCATGAACAAATAAGGCGAGTTGGGTCTCACACGATCGCTGTTTCCGGAATCCATGTTGATTCCTACATAGTAGATTCTGGGTTTGCAGAAATGACATGATACGCGAGCAAAAAACATGTTCTAAAATTCTACAAGAGATCGACGTAAGAGATATAGGTCTATAGTTTTGCGCATCTGCTCGACGACCCTTCTTGAAGACTGGGACTATCTGTGCTCTTTTCCAATCATTTGGAACCCTCCGTTCCTCTAGAGACTTGCGGTACACGGCTGTTAGAAGGGGGGCAAGTTCTTTCGCGTACTCTGTGTAGAATCGAATTGGTATCCCGTCAGGTCCAGTGGACTTTCCTCTATTGAGTGATTCCAGTTGCTTTTCTATTCCTTGGACACTTATTTCGATGTCAGCCATTTTTTCGTTTGTGCGAGGATTTAGAGAAGGAACTGCAGTGCGGTCTTCCTCTGTGAAACAGCTTTGGAAAAAGGTGTTTAGTATTTCAGCTTTACGCGCGTCATCCTCTGTTTCAATGCCATCATCATCCCGTAGTGTCTGGATATGCTGTTTCGAGCCACTTACTGATTTAACGTAAGACCAGAACTTCCTAGGATTTTCTGTCAAGTCGGTACATAGAATTTTACTTTCGAATTCAATGAACGCTTCACGCATAGCCCTCCTTACGCTAACTTTGACATCGTTTAGCTTCAGTTTGTCTGAGAGGTTTTGGCTGCGTTTAAACTTGGAGTGGAGCTCTCTTTGCTTTAGCAGTAGTTTCCTAACTTTGTTGTACCACGGTGGGTTTTTCCCGTCCCTCACAGTTTTACTCGGCACGTACCTGTCTAAAACGCATTTTACGATTGCCTTGAACTTTTTCCATAAACACTCAACATTGTCAGTGTCGGAACAGAAATTTTCGTTTTGATCTGTTAGGTAGTCTGAAATCTGCCTTCTATTACTCTTGCTAAACAGATAAACCTTCCTCCCTTTTTTTTATATTCCTATTAACTTCCATATTCAGGGATGCTGCAACGGCCTTATGATCACTGATTCCCTGTTCTGTACATACAGATTCAAAAATTTCGGGTCTGTTTGTTATCAGTAGGTCCAAGATATTATCTCGACGAGTCGGTTCTCTGTTTAATTGCTCGAGGTAATTTTCGGATAGTGCACTCAGTATAATGTCACTCGATGCTCTGTCCCTACCACCCGTCCTAAACATCTGAGTGTCCCAGTCTATATCTGGTAAATTGAAATCTCCACCTAAAACTATTTTCGTCGTCAATAAGAAGGTCAGAGGGATACAGTAAACCTGAAGTGAAGCATCGGAATCTATAACTAGTGTCACAGGAATGGTTCAAAACATACACAGCAAGAAGAGTTAGTCTTCTTGTACTTAAGTCGGCATTGTGTTTTTTGTATTTAATTCCGATGCAATTTCCGTGTTTCATCGTCAATAAGAAGGTCCAAGGAATACAGTAAACCTGAAGTGATGCATCGGAATCTATAACTGGTGTCACAGGAATGGTTCAAAACATAGACAGTAGGAAGAGTCAGTCTTCTTGTACTTAAGTCGGCATTGTGCCTTTTGTATCTAATTCCGATGCAATTTCTGTGTTTCATCGTCAATAACAAGGTCCAAGGGATACAATAAACCTGAAGTGAAGCATCGGAATCTACAACTAGCGTCACAGGAATGGTTCAAAACATACACAGCAAGAAGAGTCAGTCTGCTTGTACTTGAGTCGCCATTGTGCCTTTTGTATTTAATTCCGATGCAATTTCTGTGTTACATCGTCAACAAGAAGGTCAAAGGGATACAGTAAACATATAGTGAAGCATCGGAATCTAAAACTGGTCTTACAGGAAATGTTAAAATCATAGTCACTAAGAAGAGTCAGTCTTCTTGTACTTATGTCGGCATTGTGCCTTTTCTATTTAGTTCCGATGCAATTTCTGTGTTTCGTCGTCAATAAGAAGGTCCAAGGGATACAGTAATCCCGAAGTGAAGCATCGGAATCTAAAACCGGTCTCACAGGAAAGGTTCAATACATAGAGAGTAAGAAGAGCTAGTCATCTTGTATTTGAGTCGGCCTTGTGCCCTTTGTATTTAATTCAGATGCAATTTCTGTGTTTCATCGTCAATAAGAAGGTCGGAGGGATACAGTAAACCTGAAGTGAAGCATCGTAATCTATAACTAGTGCCACAGGAATGGTTAAAACATAGACAGTAGGAAGAAACAGTCTTCTTGTACTTAAGTCGGCATTGTGCCTTTTGTATTTAATTCCAATGCAATTTCTGTGTTTCATCGTCAATAACAAAGTCCAAGGGATACAATAAACCTGAAGTGAAGCATCGGAATCTATAACTAGTGTCACAGGAATGGTTCAAAACATAGACAGTAAGAAGAGTCAGTCATCTTGTACTTATGTCGGCATTGTGCCTTTTGTATTTAATTCCGATGCAATTTCTGTGTTTCATCGTCAATAACAAGGTCCAAGGGATACAGAAATCCTGAATTGAAGCATCGGAATCTAATACCGGTCTCACAGGAAAGGTTCAGAACATAGAGAGTAAGAAGAGCCAGTCATCTTGTATTTGAGTCGGCCATGTGCCTTTTCTATTTAATTCCGATGCAATTTCTGTGTTTCATCGTCAATAAGAAGGTCGGAGGGATACAGTAAACCTGAAGTGAAGCATCGGAATCTATAACTAGTGTCACAGGAGTGGTTAAAACACAGACAGTTGGAAGAGTCAGTCTTCTTGTACTTAAGTCGGCATTGTGCCTTTTGTATTTAATCCCGATTCAATTTCTGTGTTTCGTCGTCAATAAGAAGATCCAAGGGATACAGTAATTCAGAAGTGAAGCATCGGAATCTATAACTAGTGTCACAGGAATGGTTCAAAACATAGACAGTAAGAAGAGTCAGTCTTCTTGTACTTAAGTCGTCATTGTGCCTTTCGCATTTAATTCCGATACAATTTCTGTGTTTCATCATCAATAAGAGTGTCGGAGGGATACAGTAAACCTGAAGTGAAGCATCGGAATCTATAACTAGTGTCACAGGAATGGTTCAAGGCATTGACAGTTGGAAGAGTCAGTCTTCTTGTACTTAAGTCGGCATTGTGTCTTTTCTATTTAATTCCGATGCAATTTCTGTGTTCCGTCGTCAATAAGAAGGTCCAAGGGATACAGCAAACCAGAAGTGAAGCATCGGAATCTAGATCTAGTGTCACAGGAATGGTTCAAAACATAGACACGGAAGAGTCAGTCTTATTGTACTTAAGTCGGCATTGTGCCTTTTCTATATAATTGCGATGCAATTTCTGTGTTTCGTCGTCAATATGAAGGTCCAAGGGATACAGTAAACCTGAAGTGAAGCATCGGAATCTATAACTAGTGTCACAGAAAAGGTTCAAAATATAGACAGTAAGAAGAGTCAGTCTTCTTGTATTTAGGTCGCTATTGTGCCTTTTGTATTTAATACCGATGCAATATCTGTGTTTCATCGTCAATAAGAAGGTCAGAGGGATACAGTTAATAAGAAGTGAAGGATCGGAATCTATAACTAGAGTCACAGGAATGGTTCAAAGCATAGACAGTAGGAAGAATCAGTCTTCTTGTACTTATTTCGGCATTGTGCCTTTTCTACTTAATTCCGATGCAATTTCTGTGTTTCATCGTCAATAAGAAGTTCCAAGTAATACAGTAAACATATAGTGAAGCATCGGAATCTATAAACAGTGTCACAGGAATGGTTCAAAACATAGACAGTAAGAAGAGTCAGTCTTCTTGTACTTAAGTCGGCATTGTGCCTTTTGTATTTAATTCCGATGCAATTTCTGTGTTTCATCGTCAATAAGAAGGTCCAAGTAATACAGTAAACATATAGTGAAGCATCGGAATCTATAAACAGTGTCACAGGAATGGTTCAAAACATAGACAGTAAGAAGAGTCAGTCTTCTTGTACTTAAGTCGGCTTTGTGCCTTTTGTATTTAAATCCGATGCAATTTCTGTGTTTCATCTGCAGTAAGAAGCTCCAAGGGATACAGAAAACATATAGTGAAGCATCGGAATCTAAAACTGGTCTCACAGGGATTTTCACAACATAGTCAGTAAGAAGAGTCAGACTTCTTGTACTTAAGTCGGCACTGTGCCGTTTGTATTTAATTCCGATGCAATTTCTCTGTTTCATCGTCAATAAGAATGTCAGAGGGATACAGTAAACCTGAAGTGAAGCATCGGAATCTATAACTAGTGTCACAGGAATGGTTCAAAACATACACAGCAAGAAGAGTCATTCTGCTTGTACTTAACTCGCCATTGTGCTTTCTGTATTTAATTCCGATGCAGTTCTGTGTTACATCGTCAACAACAAGGTCCAAGGGATACAGTAAACATATAGTGAAGCATCGGAATCTAAAACTGGTCTCAAAGGAAATGTTCAAATTATAGTCAGTAAGAAGAGTCAGTCTTCTTGTACTTATGTCGGCATTGTGCCTTTTCTATTTAGTTCCGAAGCAATATCTGTGTTTCCTCGTCAATAAGCAGGTCCAAGGGATACAGTAAACCTAAAGTGAATCATCGGAATCTATAACTATTGTCACAGAAAAGGTTCATAACATAGACAGTAAGAAGAGTCAGTCTTCTTTTACTTAAGTCGGCATTGTGCCTTTTGTATATAATTCCGATGCAATTTCTGTGTTTCATCGTCAATAAGAAGGTCAGAGGGATACAGTAAATCTGAAGTGAAGCAACGGAATCTATAACTAGAGTCACATTAATGGTTCAAAACATAGACAGTAGGAAGAGTCAGTCTTCTTGTACTTAAGTCGGCATTGTGCCTTTTCTATTTAATTCCGATGCGGTTTTTGTGTTTCGTTGTCAATAAGAAGGTCAGAGGGATACGGTAAACCTGAAGTGAAGCATCGGAATCTATAACTAGTGTCACACGAAATGTTCAAATTATACACAGCAAGAAGAGTCAGTCTTCTTGTACTTAAGTCAGCATTGTGCCTTTTGTATTTAATTCCGATGCAATATCTGTGATTCATCGTCAATAACAAGGTCCAAGGGATACAGTAAACCTGAAGTGAAGCAACGGAATCTATAACTAGTGTCACAGGAAAGGTTCAAATCATAGACAGTAAAAAGAGTCAGTCTTCTTGTACTTAAGTCGGCATTGTGCCTTTTGTATTTAATTCCGATGCAATTTCTGTGTTTCATCGTCGATAGGAAGGTCCAAGGGATACAGTAAACCTGAAGGGAAGCATCGGAAAGTATAACTAGTGTCACAGGAATGGTCCAAAACATAGACTGAAAGAAGAGTCAGTCTTCTTGTACTTATGTCGGTATTGTGCCTTTTGTATTTAATTCCGATGCAATTTCTGTGTTTCATCGTCAATAAGAGTGTCAGAGGGATACAGTAAACCTGAAGGGAAGCATCGGAATCTATAACTAGTATCACAGGAATGGTTCAATACATAGACAGTTGGAAGAGTCAGTCTTCCTGTACTTAAGTCGGCATTGTGCCTTTTGTATTGAATTCCGATGCAAATTCCGTGTTTCATCGTCAATAAGAAGGTCCAAGGGATACAGTAAACCTTAAGTGAAGCTTCGGAATCTATAATTAGTGTCACAGGAATGATTCAAAACACAGACAGTAAGAAGAGTCAGTCTTCTTGTGCTTAAGTCGGCATTGTGCCATTTGAATTTAATTCCGATGCAATTTCTGGGTTTCATTGTCAATAAGAACGTCAGAGGGATACAGTAAACCTGAAGTGATGGATCGGAATCCATAACTAGTGTCACAGGAATGGTTCAAATTATAGAGAGTAAGAAGAGTCAGTATTCTTGTACATAAGTCGCCATTGTGCCTTTTGTATTTAATTCCGATGCTATTTCTGTGTTTCATCGTCGATAAGAAGGTCCAAGGGATACAGTAAACCTGAAGTAAAGCATCGGAATCGATAACTAGTGTCACAGGAATTGCTCAAAACATAGACAGTAAGAAGAGTCAGTCTTCCTGTACTTAAGTCGGCATTGTGCCTTTTGTATTGAATTCCGATGCAAATTCCGTGTTTCATCGTCAATAAGAAGGTCCAAGGGATACAGTAAACCTTAAGTGAAGCTTCGGAATCTATAATTAGTGTCACAGGAATGATTCAAAACACAGACAGTAAGAAGAGTCAGTCTTCTTGTACTTAAGTCGGCACCGTGCCTTTTGTATTTAATTCGGATGCAATTTCTGTGTTTCACCGTCAATAAGAGAGTGAGAGGGATACAGTAAACCTGAAATGGAGCATCGGAATCTATAACTAGTGTCACAGGAATTTTTCAAACATACACAGTTTTAAGATTCAGTCTTCTTGTACTTAAGTCGGCATTGTGCTTTTTGTATTTAATTCCGATGCAATTTCTGTGTTTCGTCGTCAATAAGAAGGTCCAAGGGAAACAGTAAACCTGAAGTGAAGCATCGGAATCAGAAACAAGTATCACAGGAATGGTTCGAAACATAGAAAGTTGGAAGAGTCAGTCTTCTTGTACTTAAGTCGGCATTGTGCCTTTACTATTTAATTCCGATGCAATTTCTGTGTTTCGTCGTCAATAGGAAGGTCCAAGGGAAACAGTAAACCTGAAGTGAAGCAACGGAATCTATATCTAGTGTCACGGGAATGGTTGAAAACATAGACACAGAAGAGTCAGTCTTCTTGTACTTAAGTCGGCATCCTGCCTTTTGTATTTAATTCCGAAGCAATTTCTGTGATTCGTCGTCAATAAGAAGGTCCAAGGGATTCAGTAAACCTGAAGTGAAGCAAAAGAATCTATAACTAGTGTCACAGAAACGGTTCAAGCCATAGACAGTAAGAAGAGTCAGTCTTCTTGTCCATAAGTCGGCATTGTGCACTTTCTATTTAATTTCGATGCAATTTCTGTGTTTCATCGTCAATAAGAAGGTCCAATGGACACAGTAAACCTGAAGTGAAGCTTGGGAATCTGTAACTAGTGTCACAGGAATGGTTCAATACATAGACAGTAAGAAGAGTCAGTCTTCTTGTACTTAAGTCGGCATTGTGCCATTTCTATTTAATTCCGATGCAATTTCTGTGTTTCGTCGTCTATAAGAAGAACCTCGGGATACAGTAAACCTGAAGTGAAGCATCCGAATCTAAAACCGGTCTCACAGGAAATGTTCAAATTATAGAGAGTAAGAAGAGCCAGTCATCTTGTATTTGAGTCGGCATTGTGCTTTTTGTAATTAATTCCGATGCAATTTCTCTGTTTCATCGTCAATACGAAAGTCAGAGGGATAGAGTAAACCTGAAGAGAAGCATCGGAATCTAAAACTAGTGTCACAGGAATGGTTAAAACATAGACAGTAGGAAGAGTCAGTCTTCTTGTACTTAAGTCGGCCTTGTGCCTTTTGTATTTAATTCCGATGCAATTTCTGTGTTTCATCGTCAATAACAAGGTCCAAGGGATACAGTAAACCTGAAGTGAAGCATCGGAATCTATAACTTGTGTCACAGGAATGATTCAAAACATAGACAGTAAGAAGAGTCAGTCTTCTTGTACGTAAGTCGGCCTTGTGCCATTTGCATTTAATTCCGATGCAATTTCTGTGTTTCATCGTCAATAAGAAGGTCCGAGGGATACAGTAAACATATAGTGAAGCATCGGAATCTAAAACTGGTCACACAGGAAATGTTCAAATCATAGTCAGTAAGAAGAGTCAGTCTTCCTATACTTAAGTCGGCCTTGTGCCTTTTGTATTTAATTCCGATGCAATTTCTGTGTTTCATCGTCAATAACAAGGTCCAAGGGATACAGTAAACGTGAAGAGAAGCATCGGAATCTAAAACTAGTGTCACAGGAATGGTTAAAACATAGACAGTAGGAAGAGTCAGTCTTCTTGTACTGAAGTCGGCCTTGTGCCTTTTGTATTTAATTCCGATGCAATTTCTATGTTTCATCGCCAATAACAAGGTCCAAGGGATACAGTAAACCTGAAGTGAAGCATCGGAATCTATAACTAGTATCACAGGAATGACTCAAAACATAGACAGTTGGAAGAGTGAGTCTTCTTGTACTTAATTTGGCATTGTGCATTTTCTATTTAATTCCGATGCAATTTCTGTGTTTCGTCGTCAATAAGAAGTTCCAAGGGATACAGTAGACCTGACGTGAAGCATCGGAATCTATTTCTAGTGTCACATTAATGGTTCAAATCATAGACACGGAAAAGTCAGTCTTCTTGTACTTAAGTCGGCACTGTGCCTTTTGTATTTAATTCCGATGCAATTTCTGTGTTTCATCGTCAATAAGAGTGTCATAGGTATACAGTAAACCTGAAGTGAAGCATCGGAATCTATAACTAGTGTCACAGGAATGGTTAAAACATAGACAGTACGAAGAGTCAGTCTTCTTGTACTTAAGTCCGCATTGGGCCATGTGTATTTAATCCCGAAGCAATTTCTGTGTTTCGTCGTCAATAAGAAGGTCCAAGGGATACAGTAAACCTGAAGTGAAGCATCGGAACCCATAACTAGTGTCTCAGGAATGGTTCAAATCATAGACAGTAAGAAGGGTCAGTCTTCTTGTACTTAAGTCGCCATTGTGCCTTTTGTATTTAATTCCGATGCAATTTCTGTGTTTCATCGTCAATAAGAGTGTCATAGGGATACAGTAAATCTGAAGTGAAGCATCGGAATCTATAACTAGTGTCACAGGAATGGTTAAAACATAGACAGTACGAAGAGTCAGTCTTCTTGTACTTAAGTCCGCATTGGGCCATGTGTATTTAATCCCGAAGCACTTTCTGTGTTTCGTCTTCAATAAGAAGGTCCAAGGGATACAGTAAACCTGAAGTGAAGCATCGGATTCTATAACTAGTGTCACAGGAATGGTTCAAAACATAGACAGTAAGAAGAGTCAGTCTTTTGTACTTAAGTCGGCCTTGTGCCTTTTGTATTTAGTTCCGATGCAATTTCTGTATTTCATCGTCAATAAGAAGGTCCAAGGGATACAGTAAACATATAGTGAAGCATCGGAATCTAAAACTGGTCTCACAGGAAATGTTCAAATCATAGTCAGTAAGAAGAGTCAGGCTTCTTATACTTAAGACGGCATTGTGCCTTTTCTGCTTAATTCCGATGCAATTTCTGTGTTTCGTCGTCAATGAGAAGGTCCACGGGATACTGTAAACCTGAAGTAAAGCATCGGAATCTACAACTGGTCTCACAGGAAAGGTTCAAAACATAGAGAGTAAGAAGAGCCAGTCATCTTGTATTTAAGTCGGCATTGTGCCTTTTGTATTTAATTCCGATGCAATTTCTGTCTTGCATCGTCAATAAGAAGGTCCAAGGGATACAGTAAACCTGAAGTGAAGCATCGGAATCTATAACTAGTGTCACAGGAATGGTTCAAAACATAGACAGTAAGAAGAGTCAGTCTTCTTGTACTTAAGTCGGCATTGTGCCTTTTGTATTTAATTCCGATGCAATTTCTGAGTTTCATCGTCGATAAGAAGGTCCAAGGGATACAGGAAACCTGAAGTGAACCATCGGAATCTATAACTAGTGTCACAGGACTGGTTCAAATGATAGACAGTAAGAAGAGTCAGTCTTCTTGTACTTAAGTCGGCATTGTGCCTTTTGTATTTAATTCCGATGCAATTACTGTGTTTCACCGTCAATAAGAAGGTCAGAGGGATACAGTAAATTTGAAGTGAAGCATCGGTTTCTGTAACTATTGTTACAGGAATTTTCAAAGCATAGACTGTAAGAAGAGTCAGTCTTCTTGTACTTAATACGCCATTGTGCCTTTTCTATTAAAATCCGATGCTATTTCTTTGTTTCGTCGTCAATAAGAAGGTCCAAGGGACACAGTAAATTGAAGTGAAGCATCGGAATCTATAACTAGTGTGACAGGAATGGTTCAAAACATAGATTGTAAGAAGAAACAGTCTTCTTGTACTTAAGTCGCCATTGTGACGTTTGTATTTAATTCCGATGCTATTTCTGTGTTTCATCGTCGATAAGAAGGTAGAAGGGATACAGTAAACCTGAAGTGAAGCATCGGAATCTATAACTAGTGTCACAGGAATTGCTCAAAACATAGACAGTAAGAAGAGTCTGTCTTCTTGTACTTAGGTCGGCATTGTGCTATTGTATTTAATTCCGATGCAAATTCTGTGTTTCATCGTCCATAAGAAAGTCCAAAGGATACAGTAAACCTGAAGTGAAGCTTCGGAATCTATAACTAGTGTCATAGGAATGGTTCCATACATAGACAGTAAGAAGAGTCAGTCATCTTGTACTTAAGTCGGCATTGTGACTTTTGTATTTAATTCCGATGCAATTTCTGTGTTTCATCGTCAATAAGAGTGTCAGAGGGATACAGTAAAACTGTAGTGAAGTATCGGAATCTATAACTAGTATCACAGGAATGGCTCAAAACATAGACAGTTGGAAGAGTCAGTCTTCTTGTACTTAAGTCGGCATTGTGCCTTTTCAATTTAATTCCGATGCAATTTCTGTGTTTCGTCGTCAGTAAGAAGGTCCAAGGGATACAGTAGACCTGACGTGAAGCATCGGAATCTATATCTAGTGTCACAGGAATGGTTCAAATCATAGACACGGAAGAGTCAGTCTTCTTGTACTTAAGTCGGCACTGTGCTTTTGTATTTAATTCCGATGCTATTTCTGTGTTTCATCGTCGATAAGAAGGTCCAAGGGATACAGTAAACCTGAAGTGAAGCATCGGAATCTATAACTAGTGTCACTGGAATGGTTAAAACATAGACAGTACGAAGAGTCAGTTTTCTAGTACTTAAGTCCGCATTGGGCCATGTGTATTTAAACCCGATGTAATTTCTGTGTTTCGTCGGCAATAAGAAGGTCCAAAGGGTTCAGTAAACCTGAAGTGAAGCTTCGGAAACTAGTGTCACAGGAATGGTTCAATACATAGACAGTAAGAAGAGTCAGTCTTCTTGTACTTAAGTCGGCATTGTGCCTTTTGTATTTAGTTCCGATGCAATTTCTGTGATTCATCGTCAATACGATTGTCAGAGGGATACAGTAAACCTGAAGAGAAGTATCGGAATCCATAACTAGTATCACAGGAATAGTTCAATACATAGACAGTTGGAAGAGTCAGTCATCTTGTACTTAAGTCGGCATTGTGCCTTTTCTATTTAATTCCGATAAAATTTCTGTGTTTCGTCGTCAATAAGAAGGTCCAAGGGATACAGTAAACCTGAAGTTAAGCAGCGGAATCTATATCTAGTGTCACAGGAATGGTTCGAAACATAGACACGGAAGAGTCAGTCTTCTTGTACTTAAGTCGGCACTGTGCATTTTGTATTTAATTCCGATGCAATTTCTGTGTTTCATCGTCAATAAGAGTGTCAGAGGGATACAGTAAACCTGAAATGAAGCATCGGAATCTATAACTGGAGTCACAGGAATGGTTCAAAGCATAGACAGTAGGAAGAGTCAGTCTTCTTGCATATAAGTCGGCATTGTGTCTTTTCTATTTAATTCCGACGCAATTTCTGTGTTTCGTCGTCATTAAGAAGGTCAGAGGGATACAGTAAGCATATAGTGAAGCATCGGAATCTAAAACTGGTCACACAGGAAATGTTCAAATCATAGTCAGTAAGAATAGTCAGTCTTCTTATACTTAAGTCGGCATTCTGCCATTTCTATTTCATTCCGATGCAATTTCTGTGTTTCATCGTCAATAACAAGGTCCAAGGGATACAGTAAACGTGAAGTGAAGCGTCGGAATCTATAACTAGTGTCACAGGAATGGTTCAAAACATAGACAGTAAGAAGAGTCAGTCTTCTTGTACTTAAGTCGGCCTTGTGCCTTTTGCATTTAATTCCGATGCAATTTCTGTGTTTCATCGTCAATAACAAGGTCCTAGAGATACAGTAAGCATATAGTGAAGCATCGGAATCTAAAACTGGTCACACAGGAAATGTTCAAATCATAGTCAGTAAGAATAGTCAGTCTTCTTATACTTAAGTCGGCATTCTGCCATTTCTATTTCATTCCGATGCCATTTCTGTGTTTCGTCGTCAATAAGAAGGTCCTCGGGATACAGTAAACCTGAAGTGAAGCATCCGAATCTAAAACCGGTCTCACAGGAAAGGTTCAAGACATAGAGAGTAAGAAGAGTCAGTCATCTTGTATTTGAGTCAGTATTGTGCCTTTTGTATTTAATTCCGATGCAATTTCTGTGTTTCATCGTCATTAAGAATGTCAGAGGGATACAGTAAACCTGAAATAGGGATCGGAATCTATAACTAGTGTCACAGGAATGTTTAAAACATAGACAGTAGGAAGAGTCAGTCTTCTTGTACTTAAGTCGACATTGTGCCTTTTGTATTTAATTCCGATGCAATTTCTGTGTTTCATCGTTAATAAGAAGGTCAGAGGCATACGGTAAACATATAGTGAAGCATCGGAATCTAAAACTTGTCTCACAGGAAATGTTCACAACATAATCAGTAAGAAGAGTCAGTCTTCTTGTACTTAAGTCGGCATTGTGCATTTTATATTTAAGTCCGATGCTATTTCTGTGTTTCATCGTCAATAACAAGGTCGAAGGGATACAGTAAACCTGAAGTGAAGCATCGGAATCTATAACTAATGACACAGGTATGGTTCAAAGCATTGACAGTAAGAATAGTCAGTCTTCTTGTACTTAATACGGCATTGTGCCTTTTCTATTTAATTACGATGCAATTTCTGTGTTTCATCGACAATAAGAATGTCAGAGGGATACAGTAAACCTGAAGTGAAGCATCGGAATCTATAACTAGTGTCACAGGAACGGTTCAAAACATAGACACTAGGAAGAGTCAGACTTCTTGTACTTAAGTCGGCATTGTGCCTTTTCTTTTTAATTCCGATGCTATTTCTGTGTTTCATCGTCAATAAGATGGTCCAAAGGATACAGTAAACGTGAAGTGAAGCTTCGGAATCTATCGCTAGTGTCACAGGAATGGTTCAAAACATAGACAGTAAGAGGAGTCAGTCTTCTTGTACTTAAGTCGGCATTGTGCCTTTTGTATTTAATTCCGATGCAATTTTTGTGTTTCATCGTCAATAAGAGTGTCAGAGGGATACAGTAAACCTGAAGAGAAGCATCGGAATCTATAACTAGTATCACAGGAATGGTTCAAAACATAGACAGTTGGAAGAGTCAGTCTTCTTGTACTTAAGTCGGTATTGTGCCTTTTCTATTTCATTCCGATGCAATTTCTGTGTTTCGTCGTCAATAAGAAGGTCCAAGGGATACAGTAAACCTGAAGTGAAGCATTGGAATCCAAAACTAGTGTCACAGAAAAGGTTCAAATCATAGACAGTAAGAAGAGTCAGTCTTCTTGTACTTAAGTCGGCATTGTGCCTTTTGTATTTAATTCCGATGCAATTTCTGTGCTACATCGCCAATAAGAAGGTCAGAGGGATACAGTAAACGTGAAGTGAAGCATCGGAATCTATAGCAAGAGTCACAGGAATGGTTCAAATCATAGACAGTAGGAAGAGTCAGTCTTCTTGTACTTAAGTCGGCATGGTGCCTTTTCTATTTAATTCCGTTGTAATTTCTGTGTTTCGTCGACAATAAGGTCAGAGGGATACAGTATACCTGAAGTGAATCGTCGAAATCTATAACTAGTGTTACAGGAATGGTTCAAAGCATACACAGCAAGAAGAGTCAGTCTTCTTGTACTTAAGTCGGCATTGTGCCTTTTGTATTTAATTCCGATGCAATTTCAGTGTTTCATCGTCAATACGAATGTCCAAGGGATACAGTAAACCTGATGCATCGGAATCTATTACTAGTGTCACAGGAATAATTCCAAACATAGACAGTCGGAAGAGTCAGTCTTCTTCTACTTAAGTCGGCATTGTGCCTTTTCTATTTCATTTCGATGAAATTTCTGTGCTTCATCGTCAATAACAAGGTCCAACGGATACAGTAAACCCGAAGTGAAGCATCGGAATCTATAACTAGTGTCAGAGGAATCGTTCAAATCATAGACAATAAGAAGAGTCAGTCTTATTGTACTCAAGTCGGCCTTGTGCCTTTCGTATTTACTTGCGATGCAATATCTGTGTTTCATCGTCAATAAGAAGGTCCAAGGGATACAGTAAACATATAGTGAAGCATCGGAAACTAAAACCGGTCTCACAGGAAAGGTTCAAAACATAGGGAGTAAGAAGAGCCAGTCATCTTGTATTTGAGTCGTGCTTTGTGCCTTTTGTATTTAATTCCGATGCAATTTCTCTGTTTCATCATCTATAAGAAGGTCAGAGGGATACAGTAAACCTGAAGTGAAGCATCGGAATCTGCAACTAGTGTCACAGGAATGGTTGAAACATAGACAGTTGGAAGAGTCAGTCTTCTTGTACTTAAGTCGGCATTGTTCCTTTTTCTATTTAATTCCGATGCAATTTCTGTGTTTCGTCGTCAATAAGAAGGTCCAAGGGATACAGTAAACCAGAACTGAAGCATCGGAATCTATATCTAGTGTCACAGGAATGGTTGAAATCTTAGACACGGAAGAGTCAGTCTTCTTGTACTTAAGTCGGCATTGTGCCTTTTGTATTTAATTCCGATGCAATTTCTGTGTTTCGTCGTCAATTAGAAGGTCCAAGGGATACAGCAAACCTGAAGTGAAGCATCGGAATCTACAACTAGTGTCACAGAAATGGTTCAGAACATACACAGCAAGAAGAGTCAGTCTTCTTGTACTTAAGTCTGCATTGTACTTTTTGTATTTAATTCCAATGCAATTTCTGTGCTTCGTCGTCAATAAGAAGGTCCAAGGGATACAGTAAACCTGAAGTGATTCATCGGAATCTATAACTAGGGTCACAGGAATGGTTCAAAACATAGACAGTCGGAAGAGTCAGTCTTCTTGTACTTAAGTCGGCATTGTGCCTTTTGTATTTGATTCCGATGCTATGTCTGTGTTTCATCGTCAATAAGATGGTCCAACTGATACAGTAAACGTGAAGTGGAGCAGCGGAAAATATAACTAGTGTCACCGGAATGGTTCAGATCATAGACAGTAAGAAGAGTCAGTCTTCTTGTACTTAAGTCGGCATTGTGCCTTTTGTATTTAATTCCGATGCCAATTCTGTGTTTCATCGTCAATAAGAAGGTCCAAAGGATACAGAAACCTGAAGTGAAGCTTCGGTATCTATAACTAGTGTCACAGGAGTGGTTCAAAGCATAGACGGTAAGAAGAGTCAGTCTTCTTGTACTTAGGTCGGCATTGTGCCTTTTGTATTTAATTCCGATGCAATTTCTGTGTTTCATCGTCAGTAAGAGTGTCAGAGGGATACAGCAAACCTGAAGGGAAGCATCGGAATCTATAACTAGTGTCACAGGAATGGTTCAAAACATCGACATTAAGAAGAGTCAGTCTTCTTGTACTTAAGTCGGCAATGTGCCTTTTGTATTTAATTCCGATGCAATTTCTGTGTTTCATCGTGGATAAGAAGGTCCAAGGGATACAGGAGACCTGAAGTGAAGCATCGGGATCTATAACTATTGTTACTTGGATTTTTCAAAACATAGACTGTAAGAAGAGTCAGTCTTCATGTACTTAGTACAGCATTGCGCCTTTCCTATTTAATTCCGATGCAATTTCTGTGTTTCATCGACAATAAGAATGTCAGAGGGATACAGTAAACCTGAAGTGAAGCATCGGAATCTATAACTAGTGTCACAGGAACGGTTCAAAACATAGACACTAGGAAGAGTCAGTCTTCTTGTACTTAAGTCGGCATTGTGCCATTTCTATTTTATTCCGATGCAATTTCTGTGTTTCATCGTCAATAAGAGTGTCAGAGGGATGCAGTAAACCTGAATTGAAGCATCGGAATCTATAACTAGTATCACAGGAACGGTTCAAAACATAGACACTAGGAAGAGTTAGTCTACTTATACTTATGTCGGCATTGTGCCTTTTGTATTTAATTCCGATGCTATTTCTGTGTTTCATCGTCGACAAGAAGGTCCAAGGGATACAGTAAACCTGATGTGAAGCATCGGAATCTATAACTAGTGTCACAGGAATTGCTCAAAACATAGACAGTAAGAAGAGTCATTCCTCTTGTACTTAAGTGGGCATTGTGCCCTTTGTATTTAATTCCGATGCAAATTCTCAGTTTCATCGTCAATAAGAAGGTCCGAAGGATACAGTAAACCTGAAGTGAAGCTTCGGAATCTAAAACTAGTGTCACAGGAATGGTTCAAAACATTGACAGTAAGAAGAGACAGTCTTCTTGTACTTAAGTCGGCGTTGTGCCTTTTGTATTTAATTCCGATGCAATTTCTGTGTTTCATCGTCAATAAGAGTGACAGAGGGATATAGTAAACGTGAAGTGAAGCATCGGAATCTATAACTAGAGTCAGAGGAATGGTTCAAAACATAGTCAAAAGGTAGAGTCAGTCTTCTTATATTTATGTAGGCATAGTGCTTTTTCTATTTAATTCCGATGCAATTTCTGTGTTTCGTCGGCAATAAGGAGGTCAGAGGGATACAGTAAACCTGAAGTGAAGCATCGGAATCTATAATTAGTGCCACAGGAATGGTTCAGAACATACACAGCGAGAAGAGTCAGTCTTTTTGTACTTAAGTCGGCATTGTTCCTTTTGTATTTAATTCCAATGCAATTTCTGTGTTTCATCGTCAATAAGAAGGTCCAAGGGATACAGTAAAACTGAAGTGAAGCATGGGAATCTAAAACCGGTCTCACAGGAAAGGTTCAAAACATAGAGAGTAAGAAGAGCCAGTCATCTAGTAACTGAGTCGGCATTGTGCCTTTTGTATTTAAAGCCGATGCAATTTCTGTGTTTCATCGTCAATAAGAAGGTCAGAGGGATACTGTAAACCTGAAGTAAAGCATCGGAATCTATAACTAGTGTCAAAGGAATGGTTCAAAACAAAGACAGTAAGAAGAGTCAGTCTTCTTGTACTTAAGTCGGCATTGTGCCTTTTGTATTCAAATCCGATGCAATTTCTGTGTTTCGTAGTCAATAAGAAGGTCCAAGGGATACAGTAAAACTGAAGTGAAGTATGGGAATCTAAAACCGGTCTCACAGGAAAGGTTCAAAACATAGAGAGTAAGAAGAGCCAGTCATCTAGTAATTGAGTCGGCATTGTGCCTTTTGTATTTAAATCCGATGCAATTTCTGTGTTTCATCGTCAATAAGAAGGTCAGAGGGATACAATAAACCTGAAGTGAAGCATCGGAATCTATAACTAGTGTCACGGGAATGGTTCAGAACATAGACAATAGGAAGAGTCAGTCTTCTTGTACTTAAGTCAGTATTGTGCCTTTTGTATTTAATTCCGATGCAATTTCTGTGTTTCATCGTCAATAAGATGGTCCAACTGATACAGTAAACCTGAAGTGGAGCACCGGAAACTATAACTAGTGTCACCAGAATGGTTCAAATCGTAGACAGTGAGAAGAGTCAGTCTTCTTGTACTTAAGTCGGCATTGTGCCTTTTGTATTTAATTTCTATGCAATTTCTGTGTTTCATCGTAAATAAGAAGGTCAGAGGTATACAGTAAACCTGAAGTGAAACATCGGAATCTATAACTAGTGTCACAGGAATTCCTCAAAACATAGACAGTAAGAAGAGTCAGTCTTCTTGTACTTAAGACGGCATTGTGCCTTTTGTATTTAATTCCGATGCAATTTCTGTGTTTCATCGTCAATAAGAGTGTCAGAGGGATACAGTAAACTTGAAGTGATGTATCGGATTCTAATACTAGTGTCACCGGAATGGTTCAAATCATAGACAGTAAGAAGAGTCAGTCTTCTTGTAATTAAGTCGGCATTGTGCCTTTTGTATTAAATTCCGATGCAATTACTGTGTTTCATCGTCAATAAGAAGGTCACAGGGATACAGTAAACCTGAAGTGAAACATCGGAATCTATAACTAGTGTCACAGGAATGGTTCAAAGCATAGACAATAGGAAGAGTCAGTGCTCTTGTACTAAGGTCGGCATTGTGCCTTTTGAATTTAATTCCGATGCAATTTCTGTGTTTCATCGTCAATGAGATGGTCCAACTGATACAGTAAACCTCAAGTGGAGCATCGGAAACTATACGTAGTATCACCGGAATGGTTCAAATCATAGACAGTAAGAAGAGTCAGTCTTCTTGTACTTAGGTCGGCATTGTGCCTTTTGTATTTAATTCCGATGCAATTTCTGTGTTTCATCGTAAACAAGAAGGTCAGTGGTATACAGTAAACCTGAAGTGAAACATCGGAATCTATAACTAGTGTCACAGGAATAGTTCAAAACATAGACAGTAAGAAGAGTCAGTCCTCTTGTACTTAAGTCGGCATTGAGCCTTTTGTATTTAATTCCGATGCAAATTCTGTGTTTCATGTTCAATAAGAAGGTCCAAAGGATACAGTAAACCTGAAGTGAAGCATCGGAATCTATAACTATTGTCACAGGAATGGTTCAAAACATAGACAGTAAGAAGAGTCAGTCTTCTTGTACTTAAGTCGTCGTTGTGCCTATTGTAATTAATTCCGATGCAATATCTGTGTTTCATCGTCAATAAGTAGGTCCAAGGGATACAGTAAACATATAGTAAACCATCGGAATCTAAAACTGGTCTCACAGGAAATGTTCAAATCATAGTCAGTAAGAAGAGTCAGTCTCCTTATACTTAAGTTGGCATTGTGCCTCTTCTACTAGATTCCGTTGCAATTTCTGTGTTTCGTCGTCAATAAGAAGGTTCACGGGATACAGTAAACCTGAAGTGAAGCATCGGAATCTAAAACCGGTCTCACAGGAAAGTTTCAAAACATAGAGTGTAAGAAGAGCCAGTCATCTTGTATTTGAGACGGCATTGTGCCTTTTGTATTTAATTCCGATGCAATTTCTGTGTTTCTTCGTCAATAAGACGGTCAGAGGGATACAATAAACCTGAAGTGAAGCATCGGAATCTATAACTAGTGTCACAGGAATGGTTCAAAACATAGACAATAGGAAGAGTCAGTCTTCTTGTACTTAAGTCAGCATTGTGCCTTTTGTATTTAATTCCGATGTAATTTCTGTGTTTCATCGTCAATAAGAAGGTCCAACTGATACAGTAAACCTGAAGTGGAGCATCGGAAACTATAACTAGTGTCACCAGAATGGTTCAAATCATAGACAGTGAGAAGAGTCAGTCCTCTTGTACTTATGTCGGCATTGTGCCTTTTGTATTTAATTTCTATGCAATTTATGTGTTTCATCGTAAATAAGAAGGTCAGAGGTATACAGTAAACCTGAAGTGAAACATCGGAATCTATAATTAGTGTCACAGGAATTCCTCAAAACAAAGACAGTAAGAAGAGTCAGTCTTCTTGTACTTAAGTCGGCATTGTGCCTTTTGTATTTAATTTCGATGCAAACTCTGTGATTCATCGTCAATAAGAAGGTCCAAAGGATACAGTAAACCTGAAGTGAAGCTTCGGAATCTATAACTAGTGTCACAGGAATGGTTCAAAACATAGACAGTAAGAAGAGTCAGTCTTCTTGTACTTAAGTCGGCATTGTGCCTTTTGTATTTAATTCCGATGCAATTTCTGTGTTTCATCGTCAATAAGAGTGTCAGAGGGATACAGTAAACCTGAAGTGAAGTATCGGATTCTATAACTAGTGTCACCGGAATGGTTCAAATCATAGACAGTAAGAAGAGTCAGTCTTCTTGTAATTAAGTCGGCATTGTGCCTTTTGTATTAAATTCCGATGCAATTACTGTGTTTCATCGTCAATAAGAGGGTCACAGGGATACAGTAAACCTGAAGTGAAACATCGGAATCTATATCTAGTGTCACAGGAATGGTTCAAAACATAGACAATAGGAAGAGTCAGTGCTCTTGTACTAAGGTCGGCATTGTGCCTTATGTATTTAATTCCGATGCAATATCTGTGTTTCATCGTCAATAAGATGGTCCAACTGATACAGTAAACCTCCAGTGGAGCATCGGAAACTATACGTAGTGTCACCGGAATGGTTCAAATCATAGACAGTAAGAAGAGTCAGTCTTCTTGTACTTAAGTCGGCATTGTGCCTTTTAAATTTAATTCCGATGCAATTTCTGTGTTTCATCGTAAACAAGAAGGTCAGTGGTATACAGTAAACCTGAAGTGAAACATCGGAATCTATAACTAGTGTCACAGGAATTGCTCAAAGCATAGACAGTAAGAAGAGTCAGTCTTCTTGTACTTAAGTCGGCATTGTGCTTTTCCTATTTAATTCCGATCCAATTTCTGTGTTTCGTCGACTATAAGAAGGTCCAAGGGATGCAGTAAACCTGAAGTGAAGCATCGGAACATATAACTAGTGTCACAGGAATAGTTCAAAACATAGACAGTAAGAAGAGTCAGTAATCTTGTACTTAAGTCGGCATTGTGCCTTTTGTATTTAATTCCGATGCAATTTCTGTGTTTCATTGCCAATAAGAAGGTCAGAGGGATACAGTAAACCTGAAGTGAAGCATCGGAATGTATAACTAGTGTCACAGGAACGGTTCAAAACATAGACAGTAGGAAGAGTCAGTCATCTTGTATTTGAGTCGGCATTGTGCCCTTTGTATTTATTTCCGATGCAATTTCTGTGTTTCATCGTCAATAAGAAGGTCAGAGGGTTACAGTAAACCTGAAGTGAAGCATCGGAATCTATAACTAGTGTCAGAGGAATGGTTCAAAGCATAGACGCCAGGAAGAGTCATTCTTCTCGTACTTAAGTCGGCATTGTGCCTTTTCTATTTAATTCCGATGCAATTTCTGTGTTTCATCGTCAATAAGAAGGTCCAAGGAAAACATTAAACCTGAAGTGATTCATCGGAATCTATAACTAGTGTCACAGGAATGGTTCAAAACATAGACAGTCGGAAGAGTCAGTCTTCTCGTGCTGAAGTCGTCCTTGTGCCTATTGTATTTGATTCCGATGCAATTTCTGTGTTTCATCGTCAATAAGTAGGTCCAAGGGAAACAGTAAACATATAGGGAAGCATCGGAATCTAAAACTGGTGTCACAGGAAATGTTCACAACATAGTCAGTAAGAAGAGTCAGTCTTCTTGTACTTAAGTCGGCATTGTGCATTTTGTATTTAAGTCCGATGCAATTTCTGTGTATCATCGTCAATAAGAAGGTCCAAGGGATACAGTAAACCTGAAGTGAAGCATCGGAATCTATAACTAGTGTCACCGGAATGGTTCAAATCATAGACAGTAAGAAGAGTCAGTCTTCTTGTAATTAAGTCGGCATTGTGCCTTTTGTATTTAATTCCGATGTAATTACTGTGTTTCATCGTCAATAAGAAGGTCAGAGGGATACAGTAAACCTGAAGTGAAACATCGAAATCTATAACTAGTGTCACAGGAATGGTTCAAAACATAGACAATAGGAAGAGTCAGTCATCTTGTACTTAAGTCAGGATTGTGCCTTTTGTATTTAATTCCGATGCAATTTCTGTGTTTCATCGTAATTAAGAAGGTCAGAGGGATACAGAAAACCGGAAGTGAAACATCGGAATCTATAACTAGTGTCACAGGAATTGCTAAAAACATAGACAGTAAGAAGAGTCAGTCTTCTTGTACTTAAGTCGGCATTGAGCCTTTTGTATTTAATTCCGATGCAAATTCTGTGTTTCATCGTCAATAAGAAGGTCCAAAGGATACTGTAAACCTGAAGTGAAGCATCGGAATCTATAACTAGTGTCACAGGAATGGTTCAAAACATAGACAGTTGGAAGAGTCAGTCTTCTTGTACTTAAATCGGCATTGTGCCTTTTCTATTACATTCCGATGCAATTTCTGTGTTTCGTCGTCAATAAGAACGTCCAAAGGATACAGTAAACCTGAAGTGAAGCATCGGAATCTATAACTATTGTCACAGGAATGGTTCAAAACATAGACAGTAAGAAGAGTCAGTCTTCTTGTACTTAAGTCGTCGTTGTGCCTATTGTAATTAATTCCGATGCAATATCTGTGTTTCATCGTCAATAAGTAGGTCCAAGGGATACAGTAAACATATAGTAAACCATCGGAATCTAAAACTGGTCTCACAGGAAATGTTCAAATCATAGTCAGTAAGAAGAGTCAGTCTCCTTATACTTAAGTCGGCATTGTGCCTCTTCTACTAGATTCCGTTGCAATTTCTGTGTTTCGTCGTCAATAAGAAGGTTCACGGGATACAGTAAACCTGAAGTGAAGCATCGGAATCTAAAACCGGTCTCACAGGAAAGTTTCAAAACATAGAGTGTAAGAAGAGCCAGTCATCTTGTATTTGAGACGGCATTGTGCCTTTTGTATTTAATTCCGACGCAATTTCTGTGTTTCTTCGTCAATAAGACGGTCAGAGGGATACAATAAACCTGAAGTGAAGCATCGGAATCTATAACTAGTGTCACAGGAATGGTTCAAAACATAGACAATAGGAAGAGTCAGTCTTCTTGTACTTAAGTCAGCATTGTGCCTTTTGTATTTAATTCCGATGCAATTTCTGTGTTTCATCGTCAATAAGATGGTCCAACTGATACAGTAAACCTGAAGTGGAGCATCGGAAACTATAACTAGTGTCACCAGAATGGTTCAAATCATAGACAGTGAGAAGAGTCAGTCCTCTTGTACTTATGTCGGCATTGTGCCTTTTGTATTTAATTTCTATGCAATTTCTGTGTTTCATCGTAAATAAGAAGGTCAGAGGTATACAGTAAACCTGAAGTGAAACATCGGAATCTATAATTAGTGTCACAGGAATTCCTCAAAACAAAGACAGTAAGAAGAGTCAGTCTTCTTGTACTTAAGTCGGCATTGTGCCTTTTGTATTTAATTTCGATGCAAACTCTGTGATTCATCGTCAATAAGAAGGTCCAAAGGATACAGTAAACCTGAAGTGAAGCTTCGGAATCTATAACTAGTGTCACAGGAATGGTTCAAAACATAGACAGTAAGAAGAGTCAGTCTTCTTGTACTTAAGTCGGCATTGTGCCTTTTGTATTTAATTCCGATGCAATTTCTGTGTTTCATCGTCAATAAGAGTGTCAGAGGGATACAGTAAACCTGAAGTGAAGTATCGGATTCTATAACTAGTGTCACCGGAATGGTTCAAATCATAGACAGTAAGAAGAGTCAGTCTTCTTTTAATTAAGTCGGCATTGTGCCTTTTGTATTAAATTCCGATGCAATTACTGTGTTTCATCGTCAATAAGAGGGTCACAGGGATACAGTAAACCTGAAGTGAAACATCGGAATCTATATCTAGTGTCACAGGAATGGTTCAAAACATAGACAATAGGAAGAGTCAGTGCTCTTGTACTAAGGTCGGCATTGTGCCTTATGTATTTAATTCCGATGCAATATCTGTGTTTCATCGTCAATAAGATGGTCCAACTGATACAGTAAACCTCCAGTGGAGCATCGGAAACTATACGTAGTGTCACCGGAATGGTTCAAATCATAGACAGTAAGAAGAGTCAGTCTTCTTGTACTTAAGTCGGCATTGTGCCTTTTGTATTTAATTCCGATGCAATTTCTGTGTTTCATCGTAAACAAGAAGGTCAGTGGTATACCGTAAACCTGAAGTGAAACATCGGAATCTATAACTAGTGTCACAGGAATTGCTCAAAGCATAGATGTAAGAAGAGTCAGTCTTCTTGTACTTAAGTCGGCATTGTGCCTTTCCTATTTAATTCCGATCCAATTTCTGTGTTTCGTCGACTATAAGAAGGACCAAGGGATGCAGTAAACCTGAAGTGAAGCATCGGAATCTATAACTAGTGTCACAGGAATAGTTCAAAACATAGACAGTAAGAAGAGTCAGTCCTCTTGTAGTTAAATCGGCATTGTGCCTTTTGTATTTAATTCCGATGCAATTTCTGTGTTTCATCGCCAATAAGAAGGTCAGAGGGATACAGTAAACCTGAAGTGAAGCATCGGAATGTGTAACTAGTGTCACATTAATGGTTCAAACATAGTCAGAAACAAGTGTGAGTCTTCTTGTACTTAAGTCGTCATTGTGCCTTTTCTATTTAATTCCGATGCAATTTCTGTGTTTCATCGTCAATAAGAAGATCAGAGGGATACAGTAAACCTGAAGTGAAGCATCGGAATGTATAACTAGTGTCACAGGAATGGTTCAAAACATAGACAGTAGGAAGAGTCAGTCATCTTGTATTTGAGTCGGCATTGTGCCCTTTGTATTTATTTCCGATGCAATTTCTGTGTTTCATCGTCAATAAGAAGGTCAGAGGGATACAGTTAACCTGAAGTGAAGCATCGGAATCTATAACTAGTGTCAGAGGAATGGTTCAATGCATAGACGCCAGGAAGAGTCATTCTTTTTGTACTTAAGTCGGCATTGTGCCTTTTCTATTTCATTCCGATGCAATTTCTGTGTTTCATCGTCAATAAGAAGGTCCAAGGGAAACAGTAAACGTGAAGTGATTCATCGGAATCTATAACTAGTGTCACAGGAATGGTTCAAAACATAGACAGTCGGAAGAGTCAGTCTTCTCGTACTGAAGTCGGCATTGTGCCTTTTGTATTCAATTCCGATGCAATTTCTGTGTTCCATCGTCAATAACAAGGACCAAGGGATACAGTAAACCTGATGTGAGGCAACGTAATCAATAACTAGTGTCACCAGAATGGTTCAAATCATAGACAGTAAGAAGAGTCAGTGTTCTTGTAATTAAGTCGGCATTGTGCCTTTTGTATTTAATTCCGATGCAATTACTGTGTTTCATCGTCAATAAGAAATTCAGATGGATACAGTAAACCTCAAGTGAAACATCGAAATCTATCACTAGTGTCCCAGGAATGGTTGAAAACATAGACAATAGGAAGAGTCAGTCATCTTGTACTTAAGACAGGATTGTGCCTTTTGTATTTAATTCCGATGCAATTTCTGTGTTTCATCGTAAATAAGAAGGTCAGAGTGATACAGTAAACCGGAAGTGAAACATCGGAATCTATAACTAGTGTCACAGGAATTGCTAAAAACATAGACAGTAAGAAGAGTCTGTCTTCTTGTACTTAAGTCGGCATTGTGCCTTTTGTATTTAATTCCGATGCAAATTCTGTGTTTCATCGTCAATAAGAAGGTCCAAAGGATACAGTAAACTTGAAGTGAAGCATCGGAATCTATAACTAGTGTCACAGGAATGGTTCAAAACATAGACAGTTGGAAGAGTCAGTCTTCTTGTACTTAAATCGGCATTGTGCCTCTTCTATTAAATTCCGATGCAATTTCTGTGTTTCGTCGTCAATAAGAAGGTCCAAGGGATACAGTAAACCTGAAGTGAAGCATCGGAATCTATAACTAGTGTTACAGGAATGGTTCAAAACATAGACAGTAAGAAGAGTCAGTCTTCTTGTACTTATGTCGGCATTCTCCCTTTTCTATTTAATTCCGATGCAATTTGAGTGTTTCATCGTCAATAAGAAGGTCAGAGGGATACAGTAAACCTGAACTGAAGCATCGGAATCTATAACTAGGGTCACAGGAATCGTTCAAACATAGGCAATAGGAAGAATCAGTCTCCTTGTACTTAAGTCGACATTGTGCCTTTCCTATTTAATTCCGATGCAATTTCTGTGTTTCGTCGTCAATTAGAAGGTCCAAGGGATACAGTAAACCTGAAGTGAAGCATCGGAATCTATAACTAGAGTCAGAGGAATGGTTTAAAACATAGTCAGTAGGAAGAGTCAGTCTTCTTATATTTAAGTCGGCATTGTGCTTTTTCTATTTAATTCTGATGCAATTTCTGTGTTTCGTAGTCAATAAGAAGGTCAGAGGGATACAGTAAACTTGAAGTGAAGCATCGGAATCTATAACTAGTGTCACAGGAATGGTTCAGAACATACACAGCGAGAAGAGTCAGTCTTCTTGTACTTAAGTCGGCATTGTGCCTTTTGTATTTAATTCCAATGCTATTTCTCTGGTTCATCGTCAATAAGAAGGTCCAAGGGATACAGTAAACCTGAAGTTATTCATCGGAATCTATAACTAGTGTCACAGGAATGGTTCAAATCATAGACAGTCGGAAGAGTCAGTCTTCTTGTACTGAAGTCGGCATTGCGCTTTTTGTATTTAATTCCGATGCAATTTCTGTGTTTCATCGTCAATAACAAGGTCCAAGGGATACAGTAAACCTGATGTGGAGCATCGGAATCTATAACTATTGTCACAGGAATGGTTCTAAACACAGACAGGAAGAAGAGTCAGTCATCTTGTACTTAAGTCGTCCTTGTGTCTATTGTATTTAATTCCGATGCAATTTCTGTCTTTCACCGTCAATAAGTAGGTCCAAGGGATACAGTAAACATATAGTAAATCATCGGAGTCTAAAACTGGTCTCACAGGCAATGTTCAAATCATAGTCAGTAAGAAGAGTCAGTCTTCTTATACTTAAGTCGGCATTGTGCCTTTTTCACTAGATTCCGATGCAATATCTGTGTTTCGTCGTCAATAAGAAGGTCCACGGGATACAGTAAACCTGAAGTGAAGCATCGGAATCTAAAACCGGTCTTACAGGAAAGTTTCCAAACATAGAGTGTAAGAAGAGCCAGTCATCTTGTATTTGAGTCGTCATTGTGCCGTTTGTATTTAATTCCGATGCTATTTCTGTGTTTCTTCGTCAATAAGACGGTCAGAGGGATACAATAAACCTGAAGTGAAGCATCGGAATCTATAACTAGTGTCACAGGAATGGTTCCAAACATAGACAATAGGAAGAGTCAGTCTTCTTGTACTTAAGTCGGCATTGTGCCTTTTGTATTTAATTCCGATGCAATTTCTGTGTTTCATCGTCAACAAGATGGTCCAATTGATACAGTAAACCTGAAGTGGAGCATCGGAAACTATAACTAGTGTCACTGGAATGGTTCAAATCATAGGCAGTAGGAAGAGTCAGTCTTCTTGTACTTAAGTCGGCATTGTGCCTTTTGTATTTAATTCCGATGCAATTTCTGTGTTTCATCGTAAATAAGAAGGTCAGAGGTATACAGTAAACCTAAAGTGAAACATCGGAATCTATAACTAGTGTCACAGTAATTGCTCAAAACATAGACAGTAAGAAGAGTCAGTCTTCTTGTACTTAAGTCGGCATTGTGCCTTTTGTATTTAATTCCGATGCAAATTCTGTGTTTCATCGTCAATAAGAAGGTCCAAAGGATACAGTAAACCTGAAGTGAAGCTTCGGAATCTATAACTAGTGTCACAGGAATGGTTCGAAACATAGACAGTAAGAAGAGTCAGTCTTCTTGTACTGAAGCCGGCATTATGCCTTTTGTATTTAATTCCGATGCAATTTCTGTGTTTCATCGTCAATAAGAGAGGCAGAGGGTACAGTAAACTTGAAGTGAAGCATCGGACTCTATGACTAGTGTCACCGGAATGGTTCAAATCATAGACAGTAAGAAGAGTCAGTCTTCTTGTACTTAAGTCGGCATTGTGCCTTTTGTATTTAATTCCGATGCAAATTCTGTGTTTCATCGTCAATATGAAGGTCCAAAAGATACAGTTAACCTGAAGTGAAGCTTCGGAATCTATAACTAGTGTCACAGGAATGGTTCTAAACATACACAGTAAGAAGAGTCAGTCTTCTTGTACTTAAGTCGGCAATGTGCTGTTTGTATTTAATTCCGATGCAATTTCTGTGTTTCATCGTCAATAAGAGTGTCAGAGGGATACAGTAAACCTGAAGTGAAGCATCGGAATCTATAACTAGTGTCACAGGAATGGTTCAAAACATAGACAGTTGGAAGAGTCAGTCTTCTTGTACTTATGTCGGCATTGTGCCTTTCCTATTTAATTCCGATCCAATTTCCGTGTTTCGTCGACTATACGAAGGTCCAAGGGATGCAGTAAACCTGAAGTGAAGCATCGGAATCTATAACTAGTGTCACAGGAATAGTTCAAAACATAGACAGTAAGAAGAGTCAGTCCTCTTGTACTTAAGTCGGCATTGTACCCTTAGTATTTAATTCCGATGCAATTTCTGTGTTTCATCGTCAATAAGAAGGTCGGAGGGATACAGTAAACCTGAAGTGGAGCATCGGAATGTATAACTAGTGTCACAGGAATGGTTCAAACATAGTCAGTAAGAAGAGTGAGTCTTCTTGTACTTAAGTCGTCATTGTGATTTTTCTATTTAATTCCGATGCAATTTCTGTGTTTCATCGTCAATAAGAAGATCAGAGGGATACAGTAAACCCGAAGTGAAGCATCGGAATGTATAACTAGTGTCACAGGAATGGTTCAAAACATAGACAGTAGGAAGAGTCAGTCATCTTGTATTTGAGTCGGCATTGTGCCTTTTGTAATTATTTCCGATGCAGTTTCTGAGTTTCATCGTCAATAAGAAGGTCAGAGGGATACAGTAAACCTGAAGTGATTCATCGGAATCTATAACTAGTGTCACAGGAATGGTTCAAAACATAGGCAGTCGCCCGCATCTCGTGGTCGTGCGGTAGCGTTCTCGCTTCCCACGAACGGGTTCCCGGGTTCGATTCCCGGCGGGGTCAGGGATTTTCTATGCCTCGTGATGGCTGGGTGTAGTGTGCTGTCCTTAGGTTAGTTAGGTTTAAGTAGTTCTAAGTTCTAGGGGACTTATGACCACAGCAGTTGAGTCCCATAGTGCTCAGAGCCATTTGAACCATAGACAGTCGGAAGAGTCAGTCTTCTTGTACTGAAGTCGGCATTGTGCCTTTTGTATTCAATTCCGATGCAATTTCTGTGTTTCATCGTCAATAAAAAGGTCCAAGGGATACACTAAATCTGATGTGAAGCATCGTAATCTATAACTAGTGTCACAGGAATGGTTCAAAACATAGACAGTAAGAAGAGTCAGTCTTCTTGTACTTAAGTCGTCCTTGTGCCTATTGTATTTATTTCCGATGCAATTTCTGTGTTTCATCGTCAATATGTAGGTCCAAGGGATACAGTAAACATATAGTGAAGCATCGGAATCTAAAACTGATCTCACAGGAAATGTTCACAACATAGTCAGTAAAAAGAGCCAGTCGTCATCTACTTACGTCGGCATTGTGCATTTTGAATTTAAGTCCGATGCAATTTCTGTGTTTCATCGTCAATACGAAGGTCCAAGGGATACAGTAAACCTGAAGTGAAGCATCGGAATCTATAACTAGTGTCACAGGAATGGTTCAAAACATAGACAGTTAGAAGAGTCAGTCTTCTTGTACTTAAGTCGGCATTGTGCCTTTTGTATTTAATTCCGATGCAAATTCTGTGTTTCATCGTCAATAAGAAGGTCCAAAGGATACAGTAAACCTGAAGTGAAGCTTCGGAATCTATAACTAGTGTCACAGGAATGGTTCAAAACATAGACAGTAAGAAGAGTCAGTCTTCTTGTACTTAAGTCGGCAGTGTGCCTTTTGTATTTAATTCCGATGCAATTTCTGTGTTTCATCGTCAATAAGATGGTCCAACTGATACAGTAAAAGTGAAGTGGAGCATCGGAAACTATAACTAGTGTCACCGGAATGGTTCAAATCATAGACAGTAAGAAGAGTCAGTCTTCTTGTACTTAAGTCGGCATTGTGCGTTTTGTATTCAATTCCGATGCAATTTCTGTGTTTCACCGTCAATAAGAAGGTCAGTGGGATACAGTAAACCTGAAGTGAAACATCGGAATCTATAACTAGTGTCACAGGAATTGCTCAAAACATAGACAGTAAGAAGGGTCAGTCTTCTTGTACTTAAGTCGGCATTGTGCCTTTTGTATTTAATTCCGATGCAAATTCTGTGTTTCATCGTCAATAAGAAGGTCCAAAGGATACAGTAAACCTGAAGTGAAGCTTCGGAATCTATAACTAGTGTCACAGGAATGGTTCAATACATAGACAGTAAGAAGAGTCAGTCTTCTTGTACTTAAGTCGGCATTGTGCCTTTTGTATTTAATTCCGATGCAATTTCTGTGTTTCATCGTCAATAAGAGTGTCAGAGGGATACAGTAAACCTGAAGTGAAGCATCGGAATCTATAACTAGTGTCACAGGAATGGTTCAAAACATAGACAGTTGGAAGAGTCAGTCTTCTTGTACTTAAATCGGCATTGTGCCTTTTCTATTTAATTCCGATTCAATTTCTGTGTTTCGTCGTCAATAAGAATGTCCAAGGGATACAGTAAACCTGAAGTGAAGCATCGGAATCTATAACTAGTGTCACATGAATGGTTCAAAACGTTACAGTAAGAAGAGTCAGTCTACTTGTACTTAAGTCGGCATTGTGCCTTTTCTATTTAATTACGATGCAATTTCTGTGTTTCATCGTCAATAAGAGTGTCAGAGGGATACAGTAAACCTGAAGTGAAGCATCGGAATCTATAACTAGTGTCACAGGAATGGTTCAAAACATAGACAGTTGGAAGAGTCAGTCTTCTTGTACTTAAATCGGCATTGTGCCTTTTCTATTTAATTCCGATGCAATTTCTGTGTTTCGTCGACTATAGGAAGGTCCAAGGGATGCAGTAAACCTGAAGTGAAGCATCGGAATCTATAACTAGTGTCACAGGAATGGTTCAAAAAATAGACAGTAAGAAGAGTCAGTCCTCCTGTACTTAAGTCGGCATTGTGCCTTTTGTATTTAATTCCGATGCAATTTCTATGTTTCATCGTCAATAAGAAGGTCAGAGGGATACAGTAAACCAGAAGTGAAGCATCGGAATGTATAACTAGTGTCACAGGAGTGGTTCAAAATTAATCAGTAGGAAGAGTGAGTCTTCTTGTACTTAAGTCGGCATTGTGCCTTTTCTATTTAATTCCGATGCAATTTCTGTGTTTCATCGTCAATAAGAAGATCAGAGAGACACAGTAAACCTGAAGTGAAGCATCGGAATGTATAACTAGTGTCACAGGAATGGTTCAAAACATAGACAGTAGGAAGAGTCAGTCATCTTGTATTAGAGTCGGCATTGTGCCTTTTGTATTTATTTCCGATGCAATTTCTGTGTTACATCGTCAATAAGAACGTCAGAGGGATACAGTAAACCTGAAGTGAAGCATCGGAATCTATAACTAGTGTCAGAGGAATGGTTCAAAACATAGACACTAGGAAGAGTCAGTCCTCTTGTACTTAAGTCGGCATTGTGCCTTTTCTATTTACTTTCGATGCAATTTCTGTGTTTCATCGTCAATAACAAGGTCCAAGGGATGCGGTAAACATATAGTGAAGCATCGGAATCTAAAACTGGTCTCATAGGAAATGTTCACAACATAGTCAGTAAGAAGAGTCAGTCTTCTTGTACTTATGTTGGCTTTGTGCATTTTGTATTTAATTCCGATGCAATTTCTGTGTCTCATCATCAATAAGAAGGTCAGAGGGATACAGTTAACCTGAAGTGAAGCATCGGAATCTGTAATTAGTCTCACAGGAATGGTTCAAAACATAGTTAGTAAGAAGAGTCAGTCTTCTTGTACTTAAGTCGGCATTGTGCGTTTTGTATTTAATTCCGATGCAATTTCTGTGTTTCATCGTCAATAAGAAGGTCAGAGGGATACAGTAAACCTGAAGTGAAGCATCGGAATCTCTAACTAGTGTCACAGGGATGGTTCAAAACATAGACAGTAAGAAGAGTCAGTCTACTTGTACTTAAGTCGGCATTGTGCCTTTTGCATTTAATCCCGATGCAATTTATGTGTTTTATCGTCAATAAGAAGGTCCAAGGGATACAGTACACCTGAAGTGAAGCATCGGAATCTATAACTAGTGTCACAGGAATGGTTCACATCATAGACAGTAAGAGGAATCAGTCTTCTTGTACTTAAGTCGGCATTGTGCCTTTTCTATTTAATTCCGATGCAATATCTGTGTTTCATCATCAAGAAGAAGGTCAGAGGGATGCAGTGAACCTGAAGTGAAGCATCGAAATCTATAACTAGTGTCACAGAAAAGGTTCAAAACATTGACAGTAAGAAGAGTCTGTCGTCTTGTACTTAAGTCGACATTGTGCCTCTTGTATTTAATTCCGATGCAATTTCTGTGTTTCATCGTCAATAAGAAGGTCAGAGGGATACAGTATACCAGAAGTGAAGCATCGGAATGTTTAACTAGTGTCACAGGAATGGTTCAAACATAATCAGTAAGAAGAGTGAGTCTTCTTGTACTTAAGTCGGTATTGTGCCTTTTCTATTTAATTCCGATGCAATTTCTGTGTTTCATCGTCAATTAGAAGATGAGAAGGATACAGTAAACCTGATGTGCAGCATCGAAATGTGTAACTAGTGTCACAGGAATGGTTCAAACATTGACAGCAGGAAGAGTCAGTCATCTTGTATTTGAGTCGGCATTGTGCCTTTTGTATTTATTTCCGATGCAATTTCTGTGTTTCATCGTCAATAAGAACGTCAGAGGGATACAGTAAACCTGAAGTGAAGCATCGGAATCTATAACTAGTGTCAGAGGAATTGTTCAAAACATAGACACTAGGAAGAGTCATTTGTCTTGAACTTAAGTTGGCATTATGCTTTTTCTATTTAATTCCGATGCAATTTCTGTGTTTCATCGTCAATAAGAAGGTCAGAGGGATACATTAAACCTGAAGTGTATCATCGGAATCTATAACTAGTGTCACAGGAATGGTTCAAAACATAGACAGTAGGAAGAGTCGGTCTTCTTGTACTTAAGTCGGCATTGTGCCCATTCTATTTCATTCCGATGCAATTTCTGTGTTTCATTGTCAATATGAAGGTCCAAGGGATACAGTAAACCTGAAGTGATGCATCGGAATCTATAACTAGGGTCACAGGAATGGTTCAAAACATAGACAGTAGGAAGAGTTAGTCATCTTGTATATGAGTCGGCATTGTGCCTTTTGTATTTATTTCCGATGCAATTTCTGTGTTTCATCGTCAATAAGAACGTCAGAGGGATACAGTAGACCTGAAGTGAAGCATCGGAATCTATAACTAGTGTCAGAGGAATGGTTCAAAACATAGACACTAGGAAGAGTAGTTCTTCTTGAACTTAAGTTGGCATTGTGCCTTTTCTATTTAATTCCGATGCAATTTCTGTGTTTCATCGTCAATAAGAAGGTCAGAGGGATACACTAAACCTGAAGTGTGTCATCGGAAAGTATAACTAGTGTCACAGGAATGGTTCGAAACATAGACAGTAGGAAGAGTCAGTCTTCTTGTACTTAAGTCGGCATTGTGCCTTTTGTATTCAATTCCGATGCAATTTCTGTGTTTCATCGTCAATAACAAGGTCCAAGGTATACAGTAAACCTGATGTGAAGCATCGTAGTCTATAACTAGTGTCACAGGAATGGTTCAAAACATAGGCAGTAAGAAGAGTCAGTCTTCTTGTATTTAAGTCGTCCTTGTGCCTATTGTATTTAATTCCGATGCAATTTCTGTGTTTCATCGTCAATAAGTAGGTCCAAGGGATACAGTAAACATATAGTGAAGCAACGGAATCTAAAACTGGTCTCACAGGAAATGTTCACAACATAGTCAGTAAAAAGATTTAGTCTTCTTGTACTTAAGTCGGCATTGTGCCTTTTGTATTCAATTCCGATGCAATTTCTGTGTTTCATCGTCAATAACAAGGTCCAAGGTATACAGTAAACCTGATGTGAAGCATCGCAGTCTATAACTAGTGTCACAGGAACGGTTCAAAACATAGGCAGTAAGTAGAGTCAGTCTTCTTGTACTTAAGTCGTCCTTGTGCCTATTGTATTTAATTCCGATGCAATTTCTGTGTTTCATCGTCAATAAGAAGGTCCAAGGGATACAGTACACCTGAAGTGAAGCATCGGAATCTATAACTAGTGTCACCGGAATGGTTCAAATAATAGACAGAAGAGTCAGTCTTCTTGTACTTAAGTTGGCATTGTGCGTTTTGTATTTAATTCCGATGCAATTTCTGTGTTTCATCGTCAATAAGATGGTCCAACTGATACAGTAAACGTGAAGTTGAGCATCGGAAACTATAACTAGTGTCACCGGAATGGTTCAAATCATAGACAGTAAGAAGAGTCAGTCTTCTTGTACTTAAGTCGGCATTGTGCCTTTTGTATTTAATTCCGATGCAATTTCTGTGTTTCATCGTCAATAAGAAGGTCAGAGGGATGCAGTAAACCTGAAGTGAAACATCGGAATCTATAACTAGTGTCACAGGAATTGCTCAAAACATTGACAGTAAGAAGAGTCAGTCTTCTTGTACTTAAGTCGGCATTGTGCCTTTGTATTTCATTCCGATGCATATTCTGTGTTTCATCGTCAATAAGAAGGTCCAAAGGATACAGTAAACCTGAAGTGAAGCTTCGGAATCTATAACTAGTGTCACAGGAATGGTTCAAAACATAGACAGTAAGAAGAGTCAGTCTTCTTGTACTTAAGTCGGCATTGTGCCTTTTGTATTTAATTCCGATGCAATTTCTGTGTTTCATCGTCAATAAGAGTGTCAGAGGGATGCAGTAAAGCTGAAGTGAAGCATCGGAATCTATAACTAGTGTCACAGGAATGGTTCAAAACATAGACAGTTGGAAGAGTCAGTCTTCCTGTACTTAAATCGGCATTGTGCCTTTTCTATTTAATTCCGATGCAATATCTGTGTTTCGTCGTCAATAAGAAGGTCAGAGGGATACAGTATACCAGAAGTGAAGCATCGGAATGTATAACTAGTGTCACAGGAATGGTTCAAACATAATCAGTAGGAAGAGTGAGTCTTCTTGTACTTAAGTCGGCATTGTGCTTTTTCTATTTAATTCCGATGCAATTTCTGTGTTTCATCGTCAATAAGAAGATCAGAAGGATACAGTAAACCTGATGTGAAGCATCGAAATGTGTAACTAGTGTCACAGGAATGGTTCAAAACATAGACAGCAGGAAGAGTCAGTCATCTTCTATTTGAGTCGGCATTGTGCCTTTTGTATTTATTTGCGATGCAATTTCTGTGTTTCATCGTCAATAAGAACGTCAGAGGGATACAGTAAACCTGAAGTGAAGCATCGGAATCTATAACTAGTGCCAGAGGAATGGTTCAAAACATAGACACTAGGAAGAGTCATTTTTCTTGAACTTAAGTTGGCATTAAGCCTTTTCTATTCAATTCCGATGCAATTTCTGTGTTTCATCGTCACTAAGAAGGTCAGCGGGATACATTTAACCTGAAGTGAATCATCGGAATCTATAACTAGTGTCACAGGAATGGTTCAAAACATAGACAGTAGGAAGAGTCAGTCTTCTTGTACTTAAGTCGCCATTGTGCCCATTCTATTTCATTCCGATGCAATTTCTGTGTTTCATTGTCAATATGAAGGTCCATGGGATACAGTAAACCTGAAGTGATGCATCGGAATCTATAACTAGGGTCACAGGAATGGTTCAAAACATAGACAGTTGGAAGAGTCAGTCATCCTGTATATGAGTCTTCATTGTGCCTTTTGTATTTATTTGCGATGCAATTTCTGTGTTTCATCGTCAATAAGAACGTCAGAGGGATACAGTAAACCTGAAGTGAAGCATCGGAATCTATAACTAGTGTCAGAGGAATGGTTCAAAACATAGACACTAGGAAGAGTCATTTTTCTTGAACTTAAGTCGGCATTGTGCCTTTTGTATTTCATTCCGATGCATATTCTGTGTTTCATCGTCAATAAGAAGGTCCAAAGGATACAGTAAACCTGAAGTGAAGCTTCGGAATCTATAACTAGTGTCACAGGAATCGTTCAAAACATAGACAGTAAGAAGAGTCAGTCTTCTTGTACTTAAGTCGGCATTGTGCCTTTTGTATTTAATTCCGATGCAATTTCTGTGTTTCATCGTCAATAAGAGTGTCAGAGGGATACAGTAAAGCTGAAGTGAAGCATCGGAATCTATAACTAGTGTCACAGGAATGGTTCAAAACATAGACAGTTGGAAGAGTCAGTCTTAGTGTACTTAAATCGGCATTGTGCCTTTTCTATTTAATTCCGATGCAATATCTGTGTTTCGTCGTCAATAAGAAGTTCCAAGGGATACAGTAAACCTGAAGTGAAGCATCGGAATCTATAACTAGTGTCACAGGAATGGTTAAAAACATAGACAGTAAGAAGAGTCAGTCTTCGTGTACTTATGTCGGCATTGTGCCTTTTCTATTTAATTACGATGCAATTTCTGTGTTTCATCGTCATTAAGAGTGTCAGAGGGATGCAGTAGACCTGAAGTGAATCATCGGAATCTATAACTAGTGTCAGAGGAATGGTTCAAAACATAGACACTAGGAAGAGTCACTCTTCTTGTACTTAAATCGGCATTGTGCCTTTTCTATTTAATTCCGATGCAATTTCTGTGTTTCATCGTCAATAAGAAGGTCCAAGGGATACTGTAAACATATAGTGAAGCATCGGAATCTAAAACTGGTCTCATAGGAAATGTTCACAACATAGTCAGTAAAAAGAGTCAGTCTTCTTGTACTTAAGTTGGCATTGTGCATTTTGTAATTATATCCGATGCAATTTCTATGTTTCATCATCAATAAGAAGGTCAGAGGGATACAGTAAACCTGAAGTGAAACATCGGAATCTATAATTAGTGTCACAGGAATTGCTCAAAACATAGACAGTAAGAAGAGTCAGTCTTCTTGTACTTAAGTCGGCATTGTGCCTTTTGTATTTCGTTCCGATGCATATTCTGTGTTTCATCGTCAATAAGAAGGTCCAAAGGATACAGTAAACCTGAAGTGAAGCTTCGGAATCTATAACTAGTGTCACAGGAATCGTTCAAAACATAGACAGTAAGAAGAGTCAGTCTTCTTGTACTTAAGTCGGCATTGTGCGTTTTGTATTAAATTCCGATGCAATTTCTGTGTTTCATCGTCAATAAGAAGGTCAGAGGGATACAGTAGACCTGAAGTGAAGCATCGGAATCTATAACTAGTGTCAGAGGAATGGTTCAAAACATAGACACTAGGAAGAGTAATTCTTCTTGAACTTAAGTTGGCATTGTGCCTTTTCTATTTAAGTCCGATGCAATTTCTGTGTTTCATCGTCAATAAGAAGGTCAGAGGGATACACTAAACCTGAAGTGTATCATCGGAAAGTATAACTAGTGTCACAGGAATGGTTCGAAACATAGACAGTAGGAAGAGTCAGTCTTCTTGTACTTAAGTCGGCATTGTGCCTTTTGTATTCAATTCCGATGCAATTTCTGTGTTTCATCGTCAATAACAAGGTCCAAGGTATACAGTAGACCTGATGTGAAGCATCGTAGTCTATAACTAGTGTCACAGGAATGGTTCAAAACATAGGCAGTAGGAAGAGTCAGTCTTCTTGTACTTAAGTCGTCCTTATGCCTATTGTATTTAATTCCGATGCAATTTCTGTGTTTCATCGTCAATAAGTAGGTCCAAGGGATACAGTAAACATATAGTGAAGCAACGGAATCTAAAACTGGTCTCACAGGAAATGTTCACAACATAGTCAGTAAAAAGAGTCAGTCTTCTTGTACTTAAGTCGGCATTGTGCATTTTGAATTTAAGTCCGATGCAATTTCTGTGTTTCTTCGTCAATAAGAAGGTCCAAGGGTTACAGTAAACCTGAAGTGAAGCATCGGAATCTATAACTAGTGTCACAGGAATGGTTCAAAACATAGACAGTAAGAAGAGTCAGTCTTCTTGTACTTAAGTCGGCATTGTACGTTTTGTATTTAATTCCGATGCAATTTCTGTGTTTCATCGTCAATAAGAAGGTCAGAGGGATACAGTAAACCTGAAGTGAAACATCGGAATCTATAACTAGTGTCACAGGAATTGCTCAAAACATAGACAGTAAGAAGAGTCAGTCTTCTTGTACTTAAGTCGGCATTGTGCCTTTTGTATTTCATTCCGATGCAAATTCTGTGTTTCATCGTCAATAAGAAGGTCCAAAGGATACAGTAAACCTGAAGTGAAGCTACGGAATCTATAATTAGTGTCACAGGAATGGTTCAAAACATAGACAGTAAGAAGAGTCAGTCTTCTTGTACTTATGTCGGCATTGTGCCTTTTCTATTTAATTACGATGCAATTTCTGTGTTTCATCGTCATTAACAGTGTCAGAGGGATACAGTAAACCTGAAGTGAAGCATCGGAATCTATAACTAGTGTCACAGGAATGGTTCAAAACATAGACAGTTGGAAGAGTCAGTCTTCTTGTACTTAAATCGGCATTGTGCCTTTTCTATTTAATTCCGATGCAATTTCTGTGTTTCGTCGACTATAAGAAGGTCCAAGTGATGCAGTAAACCTGAAGTGAAGAATCGGAATCTATAACTAGTGTCACAGGAATGGTTCAAGACATAGCCAGTAAGAAGAGTCAGTCCTCTTGTACTTAAGTCGCCATTGTGCCTTTTGTATTTAATTCCGATGCAATTTCTGTGTTTCACCGTCAATAAGGTCAGAGGGATACAGTAAACCAGAAGTGAAGCATCGGAATGTACAACTAGTGTCACAGGAGTGGTTCAAAAATAATCAGTAAGAAGAGTGAGTCTTCTTGTACTTAAGTCGGCATTGTGCCTTTTGTATTTAATTCCGATTCAATTTCTGTGTTTCATCGTCAATAAGAAGATCAGAGGGATACAGTAAACCTGAAGTGAAGGATCGGAATGTATAACTAGTGTCACAGGAATGGTTCAAAACATAGACAGTAGGAAGAGTCAGTCATGTTGTATTAGAGTCGGCATTAAGCCTTTTGTATTTATTTCCGATGCAATTTCTGTGTTTCATCGTCAATAAGAAGGTCCAAGGGATACTGTAAACATATAGTGAAGCATCGGAATCTAAAACTGGTCTCATAGGAAATGTTCACAACATAGTCAGTAAGAAGAGTCAGTCTTCTTGTACTTAAGTTGGCATTGTGCATTTTGTAATTATATCCGATGCAATTTCTATGTTTCATCATCAATAAGAAGGTCAGAGGGATACAGTTAACCTGAAGTGAAGCATCGGAATCTATAATTAGTGTCACAGGAATGGTTCAAAACATAGTTAGTAGAAGAGTCAGTCTTCTTGTACTTAAGTCGGCATTGTGCGTTTTGCATTAAATTCCGATGCAATTTCTGTGTTTCATCGTCAATAAGAAGGTCAGAGGGATACAGTAGACCTGAAGTGAAGCATCGGAATCTATAACTAGTGTCAGAGGAATGGTTCAAAACATAGACACTAGGAAGAGTAATTCTTCTTGAACTTAAGTTGGCATTGAGCCTTTTCTATTTAAGTCCGATGCAATTTCTGTGTTTCATCGTCAATAAGAAGGTCAGAGGGATACACTAAACCTGAAGTGTATCATCGGAAAGTATAACTAGTGTCACAGGAATGGTTCGAAACATAGACAGTAGGAAGAGTCAGTCTTCTTGTACTTAAGTCGGCATTGTGCCTTTTGTATTCAATTCCGATGCAATTTCTGTGTTTCATCGTCAATAACAAGGACCAAGGTATGCAGTAGACCTGATGTGAAGCATCGTAGTCTATAACTAGTGTCACAGGAATGGTTCAAAACATAGGCAGTTGGATGAGTCAGTATTCTTGTACTTAAGTCGTCCTTATGCCTATTGTATTTAATTCCGATGCAATTTCTGTGTTTCATCGTCAATAAGTAGGTCCAAGGGATACAGTAAACATATAGTGAAGCAACGGAATCTAAAACTGGTCTCACAGGAAATGTTCACAACATAGTCAGTAAAAAGAGTCAGTCTTCTTGTACTTAAGTCGGCATTGTGCATTTTGAATTTAAGTCCGATGCAATTTCTGTGTTTCATCGTCAATAAGAAGGTCCGAGGGTTACAGTAAACCTGAAGTGAAGCATCGGAATCTATAACTAGTGTCACCGGAATAGTTAAAATCATAGACAGTAAGAAGAGTCAGTCTTCTTGTACTTAAGTTGGCATTGTGCGTTTTGTATTTAATTCCGATGCAATTTCTGTGTTTCATCGTCAATAAGATGGTCCAACTGATACAGTAAACGTGAAGTTGAGCATCGGAAACTATAACTAGTGTCACCGGAATGGTTCAAATCATAGACAGTAAGAAGAGTCAGTCTTCTTGTACTTAAGTCGGCATTGTGCGTTTTGTATTTAATTCTGATGCAATTTCTGTGTTTCATCGTCAATAAGAAGGTCAGAGGGATACAGTAAACCTGAAGTGAAACATCGGAATCTATAACTAGTGTCACAGGAATTGCTCAAAACATAGACAGTAAGAAGAGTCAGTCTTCTTGTACTTAAGTCGGCATTGTGCCTTTTGTATTTCATTCCGATGCAAATTCTGTGTTTCATCGTTAATAAGAAGGTCCAAAGGATACAGTAAACCTGAAGTGAAGCTTCGGAATCTATAACTAGTGTCACAGGAATGGTTCAAAACATAGACAGTAAGAAGAGTCAGTCTTCTTGTACTTATGTCGGCATTGTGCCTTTTCTATTTAATTACGATGCAATTTCTGTGTTTCATCGTCATTAACAGTGTCAGAGGGATACAGTAAACCTGAAGTGAAGCATCGGAATCTATAACTAGTGTCACAGGAATGGTTCAAAACATAGTTAGTAGAAGAGTCAGTCTTCTTGTACTTAAGTCGGCATTGTGCGTTTTGTATTAAATTCTGATGCAATTTCTGTGTTTCATCGTCAATAAGAAGGTCAGAGGGATACAGTAAACCTGAAGTGAAGCATCGGAATCTGTAACTAGTGTCACAGGGATGGTTCAAAACATAGACAGTAAGAAGAGTCAGTCTACTTGTACTTAAGTCGGCATTGTGCCTTTTGTATTTAATCCCGATGCAATTTCTGTCTTTCATCGTCAATAAGAAGGTCAGAGGAATACATTAAACCTGAAGTGAATCATCGGAATCTATAACTAGTGTCACAGGACTGGTTCAAAACATAGACAGTAGGAAGAGTCAGTCTTCTTGTACTTAAGTCGGCATTGTGCCTATTCTACTTCATTCCGATGCAATTTCTGTGTTTCATTGTCAATATGAAGGTCCAAGGATACAGTAAACCTGAAGTGATGCACCGGAATCTATAACTAGGGTCACAGGAATGGTTCAAAACATAGACAGTAGGAAGAGTCAGTCATCTTGTATATGAGTCGGCATTGTGCCTTTTGTATTTATTTCCGATGCAATTTCTGTGTTTCATCGTCAATAAGAACGTCAGAGGGATACAGTAAACCTGAAGTGAAGCATCGGAATCTATAACTAGTGTCAGAGGAATGGTTCAAAACATAGACACTTGGAAGAGTCATTCTTCTTGAACTTAAGTTGGCATTGTGCCTTTTCTATTTAATTCCGATGCAATTTCTGTGTTTCATCGTCAATAAGAAGGTCAGAGGTATACATTAAACCTGAAGTGAATCATCGGAATGTATAACTAGTGTCACAGGAATGGTTCGAAACATAGACAGTTGGAAGAGTCAGTCATCTTGTACTTAAGTCGGCATTGTCCCTTTTGCATTTAATTCCGATACAATTTCTGTGTTTCATCGTCAATAAGAAGGTCGAAGGGATACAGTAAACCCGAAGTGAAGCATCGGAATCTATAACTAGTGTCACAGGAATGGTTCAAAACATGGACAGTTGGAAGAGTCAGTCTTCTGGTACTTAAATCGGCGTTGTGCCTTTTCTATTTAATTCCGATGCAATTTCTGTGTTTCGTCGACTATAAGAAGGTCCAAGGGATGCCGTAAACCTGAAGTGAAGCATCGGAATCTATAACTAGTGTCACAGGAATGGTTCAAAACATAGACAGTAAGAAGAGTCAGTCCTCTTGTACTTAAGTCGACATTGTGCCTTTTGTATTTATTTCCGATGCAATTTCTGTGTTTCATCGTCAATAAGAACGTCAGAGGGATACAGTAAACCTGAAGTGAAGCATCGGAATCTATAATTAGTGTCACAGGAATGGTTCAAAGCATAGTTAGTAGAAAAGTCAGTCTTCTTGCACTTAAGTCGGCATTGTGCGTTTTGTATTAAATTCCGATGCAATTTCTGTGTTTCATCGTCAATAAGAAGGTCAGAGCGATACAGTAAACCTGAAGTGAAGCATCGGAATCACTAACTAGTGTCACAGGGATGGTTCAAAACATAGACAGTAAGAAGAGTCAGTCTACTTGTACTTAAGTCGGTATTGTGCCTTTTGTAGTTAATCCCGATGGAATTTCTGTGTTTCATCGTCAATAAGAAGGTCAAAGGGATACAGTACACCTGATGTGAAGCATCGGAATCTATAACTAGTGTCACAGGAATGGTTCACATCATAGACAGTAAGAAGAGTCAGTCTTCTTGTACTTAAGTCGGCATTGTGCCTTTTCTATTTAATTCCGATGCAATTTCTGTGTTTCATTGTCAATAAGAAGGTCAGAGGGATACAGTATACCAGAAGTGAAGCATCGGAATGTATAACTAGTGTCACAGGAACGGTTCAAACATAATCAGTAAGAAGAGTGAGTCTTCTTGTACTTAACTCGGCATTGTGCCTTTTCTATTTAATTCCGATGCAATTTCTATGTTTCATCGTCAATGAGAAGATCAGAGGGTTACAGCAAACCTGAAGTGAAGCATCGAAATGTATAACTAGTGTCACAGGAACGGTTCAAAACATAGACAGTAGGATGAGTCAGTCATCTTTTATTTGAGTCGGCATTGTGCCTTTTGTATTTATTTCCGATGCAATTTCTGTGTCTCATCGTCAATAAGAACGTCAGAGGGATACAGTAAATTTGAAGTGAAGTATCGGAATCTATAACTAGTGTCAGAGGAATGGTTCAAAACATAGACACTAGGAAGAGTCATTTTTCTTGAACTTAATTGGCATTGTGCCTTTCTACCTAATTCCGATGCAATTTCTGTGTTTCATCGTCAATAAGAAGGTCAGAGGGATACATTAATCCTGAAGTGAATCATCGGAATCTATAACTAATGTCACAGGAATGGTTCAAAACATAGACAGTAGGAAGAGTCAGTCTTCTTGTACTTATGTCGGCATTGTGCATTTCTATTTAATTCCGACGCAATTTCTGTGTTTCATCGTCAATAAGAAGGTCCAAGGGATACAGTAGATCCGAAGTGAAGCATCGGAATCTATAACTAGTGTCACAGGAATGGTTCAAAACATGGACAGTAAGAAGAGTCAGTCCTCTTGTACTTAAGTCGACTTTGTGCCTTTTGTATTTATTTCCGATGCAATTTCTGTGTTTCATCGTCAATAAGAACGTCAGAGGGATACAGTAAACCTGAAGTGAAGCATCAGAAACTATAACTAGTGTCAGAGGAATGGTTCAAAACATAGACACTAGGAAGAGTCAGTCTTCTTGTACTTATTTCGGCATTGTGCATTTGTATTTAATTCCGATGCAATTTCTGTGTTTCATCGTCAATAAGAAGGTCCAAGGGATACAGTAAACAGTAAGTGAAGCATCGGAATCTATATCTAGTGTCACAGGAATGGTTCAAAACATACACAGTAAGAAGAGTCAGTCTTCTTCTACTTAAGTCGGCATTGTGCCTTTTCTATTTATTTCCGATGCAATTTCTGTGTTTCGTCGTCAATAAGAAGGTCCAAATGATACAGTAAACCTGAAGTGAAGCACCGGAATCTAAAACCGGTCTCTCAGGAAAGATTCAAAACATAGAGAGTAAGAAAAGCCAGTTGAATTTGAGTCGGCATTGTGCCTCTTCTATTTAATTCCGACGCAGTTTCTGTATTTCATCGTCAATAAGGTCAGAGGGAATCAGTAAACCTGAAGTGAAGCATCGGAATCTATAACTAGTGTCACAGGAATGGTTAAAACATACACAGTAGGAAGAGTCAGTCTTCTTGTACTTAAGTCGGCATTGTGCCTTTTCTATTTAATTATGATGCAATTTATGTGTTTCATCGTCAATAAGATGGTCCAACTGTTACAGTAAACCTCAAGTGGAGCATCGGAAACTATAACTAGTGACACCGGAATGGTTCAAATCATAGACAGTAAGAAGAGTCAGTCTTCTTGTACTTAAGTCGGCAATGTGCTTTTTGAATTTAATTCCGATGCAAATTCTGTGTTTCATCGTCAATAAGAAGGTCCAAAGGATACAATAAACCTGAAGTGAAGCTTCGGAATCTATAACTAGTGTCACAGGAATGGTTCAAAACATACACAGTAAGAAGAGTCAGTCCTCTTGTACTTAAGTCGGCAATGTGCTTTTTTATTTTAATTCTGATGCAATTCCTGTGTTTCATCGTCAACAAGAGTGCCAGAGGGATACAGTAAACCTGAAGTGAAGCATCGGAATCTATAACTAGTGTCACAGGAATGGTTCAAAACATAGACAGTTGGAAGAGTCACTCTTCTTGTACTTAAGTCGGTATTGTGCCTTTTGTATTTAATTCCGATGCAATTTCTGTGTTTCATCGTCAATAAGAAGGTCAGAGGGATACAGTAAACCTGATGTGAAGCATCGGAATCTATAACTAGTGTCACAGGAATGGTTCAAAACATAGGCAGTAAGAAGAGTCAGTCTTCTTGTACTTAAGTCTGCATTGTGCCTTTTCTATATAATTCCGATGAAATTTCTGTGTTTCATCGTCAATAAGAAGGTCCAAGGGATACAGTGAACCTGATGTGAAGCATCGTAATCTATAACTACTGTCACAGGAATGGTTCAAAACATAGACAGTAAGAAGAGTCAGTCTTCTTGTACTTAAGTCGTCCTTGTGCCTATTATATTTAATTCCGATGCAATTTCTGTGTTTCATCGTCAATAAGTAGGTCCAAGGGATACAGTAATCATATAGTGAAGCATCGGAATCTTAAACTGGTCTCACAGGAAATGTTCACAACATAGTCAGTAAGAAGAGTCAGTCTTCTTGTACTTAAGTCGGCATTATGCATTTTGTATTTAAGTCTGATGCAATATCTGTGTTTCATCGTCAATAAGAAGGTCCAAGGGATACAGTAAACCTGAAGTGAAACATCGGAATCTATAACTAGTGTCACAGGAATGGTTCAAAATATAACAGTGTCAGAGGGATACAGTAAACCTGAAGTGAAGCATCGGAATCTATAACTAGTGTCACAGGAATGGTTCAAAACATAGACAGTTGGAAGAGTCACTCTTCTTGTACTTAAATCGGCATTGTGCCTTTTCTATTTAATTCCGATGCAATTTCTGTGTTTCATCGTCAATAAGAAGGTCCAAGGGATACAGTAAACATATAGTGAAGCATCGGAATCTAAAACTGGTCTCATAGGAAATGTTCACAACATAGTCAGTAAGAAGAGTCAGTCTTCTTGTACTTAAGTTGGCATTGTGCATTTTGTAATTATATCCGATGCAATTTCTGTGTTTCATCATCAATAAGAAGGTCAGAGGGATACAGTTAACCTGAAGTGAAGCATCGAAATCTATAATTAGTGTCACAGGAATGGTTCAAAACATAGTTAGTAGAAGAGTCAGTCTTCTTGTACTTAAGTCGACATTGTGCCTTTTGTATTTAATTCCGATGCAATTTCTGTGTTTCATCGTCAATAAGAAGGTCAGAGGTATACAGTGAACCAGAAGTGAAGCATCGGAGTGTATAAGTAGTGTCACAGGAATGGTTCAAACATAATCAGTAAGAAGAGTGAGTCTTCTTGTACTTAAGTCGGCATTGTGCCTGTTCTATTTAATTCCGATGCAATGTCTGTGTTTCATCGTCAACAAGAAGATCAGAGGGATACAGTAAACCTGAAGTGAAGCATCGAAGTGTATAACTAGTGTCACAGGAATGGTTCAAAACATAGACAGTAAGAAGAGTCAGTCCTCTTGTACTTAAGTCGCCATTGTGCCTTTTGTATTTAATTCCGATGCAATTTCTGTGTTTCACCGTCAATAAGGTCAGAGGGATACAGTAAACCAGAAGTGAAGCATCGGAATGTACAACTAGTGTCACAGGAGTGGTTCAAAAATAATCAGTAAGAAGAGTGAGTCCTCTTGTACTTAAGTCGGCATTGTGCCTTTTGTATTTAATTCCGATGCAATTTCTGTGTTTCATCGTCAATAAGAAGATCAGAGGGATACAGTAAACCTGAAGTGAAGGATCGGAATGTATAACTAGTGTCACAGGAATGGTTCAAAACATAGACAGTAGGAAGAGTCAGTCATGTTGTATTAGAGTCGGCATTAAGCCTTTTGTATTTATTTCCGATGCAATTTCTGTGTTTCATCGTCAATAAGAAGGTCCAAGGGATACTGTAAACATATAGTGAAGCATCGGAATCTAAAACTGGTCTCATAGGAAATGTTCACAACATAGTCAGTAAGAAGAGTCAGTCTTCTTGTACTTAAGTTGGCATTGTGCATTTTGTAATTATATCCGATGCAATTTCTATGTTTCATCATCAATAAGAAGGTCAGAGGGATACAGTTAACCTGAAGTGAAGCATCGGAATCTATAATTAGTGTCACAGGAATGGTTCAAAACATAGTTAGTAGAAGAGTCAGTCTTCTTGTACTTAAGTCGGCAATGTGCGTTTTGCATTAAATTCCGATGCAATTTCTGTGTTTCATCGTCAATAAGAAGGTCAGAGGGATACAGTAGACCTGAAGTGAAGCATCGGAATCTATAACTAGTGTCAGAGGAATGGTTCAAAACATAGACACTAGGAAGAGTAATTCTTCTTGAACTTAAGTTGGCATTGAGCCTTTTCTATTTAAGTCCGATGCAATTTCTGTGTTTCATCGTCAATAAGAAGGTCAGAGGGATACACTAAACCTGAAGTGTATCATCGGAAAGTATAACTAGTGTCACAGGAATGGTTCGAAACATAGACAGTAGGAAGAGTCAGTCTTCTTGTACTTAAGTCGGCATTGTGCCTTTTGTATTCAATTCCGATGCAATTTCTGTGTTTCATCGTCAATAACAAGGTCCAAGGTATGCAGTAGACCTGATGTGAAGCATCGTAGTCTATAACTAGTGTCACAGGAATGGTTCAAAACATAGGCAGTTGGAAGAGTCAGTATTCTTGTACTTAAGTCGTCCTTATGCCTATTGTATTTAATTCCGATGCAATTTCTGTGTTTCATCGTCAATAAGTAGGTCCAAGGGATACAGTAAACATATAGTGAAGCAACGGAATCTAAAACTGGTCTCACAGGAAATGTTCACAACATAGTCAGTAAAAAGAGTCAGTCTTCTTGTACTTAAGTCGGCATTGTGCATTTTGAATTTAAGTCCGATGCAATTTCTGTGTTTCATCGTCAATAAGAAGGTCCGAGGGTTACAGTAAACCTGAAGTGAAGCATCGGAATCTATAACTAGTGTCACCGGAATAGTTAAAATCATAGACAGTAAGAAGAGTCAGTCTTCTTGTACTAGAGTTGGCATTGTGCGTTTTGTATTTAATTCCGATGCAATTTCTGTGTTTCATCGTCAATAAGATGGTCCAACTGATACAGTAAACGTGAAGTTGAGCATCGGAAACTATAACTAGTGTCACCGGAATGGTTCAAATCATAGACAGTAAGAAGAGTCAGTCTTCTTGTACTTAAGTCGGCATTGTGCGTTTTGTATTTAATTCCGATGCAATTTCTGTGTTTCATCGTCAATAAGAAGGTCAGAGGGATACAGTAAACCTGAAGTGAAACATCGGAATCTATAACTAGTGTCACAGGAATTGCTCAAAACATAGACAGTAAGAAGAGTCAGTCTTCTTGTACTTAAGTCGGCATTGTGCCTTTTGTATTTCATTCCGATGCAAATTCTGTGTTACATCGTCAATAAGAAGGTCCAAAGGATACAGTAAACCTGAAGTGAAGCTTCGGAATCTATAACTAGTGTCACAGGAATGGTTCAAAACATAGACAGTAAGAAGAGTCAGTCTTCTTGTACTTATGTCGGCATTGTGCCTTTTCTATTTAATTACGATGCAATTTCTGTGTTTCATCGTCATTAACAGTGTCAGAGGGATACAGTAAACCTGAAGTGAAGCATCGGAATCTATAACTAGTGTCACAGGAATGGTTCAAAACATAGACAGTTGGAAGAGTCACTCTTCTTGTACTTAAATCGGCATTGTGCCTTTTCTATTTAATTCCGATGCAATTTCTGTGTTTCATCGTCAATAAGAAGGTCCAAGGGATACAGTAAACATATAGTGAAGCATCGGAATCTAAAACTGGTCTCATATGAAATGTTCACAACATAGTCAGTAAGAAGAGTCAGTCTTCTTGTACTTAAGTTGGCATTGTGCATTTTGTAATTATATCCGATGCAATTTCTGTGTTTCATCATCAATAAGAAGGTCAGAGGGATACAGTTAACCTGAAGTGAAGCATCGAAATCTATAATTAGTGTCACAGGAATGGTTCAAAACATAGTTAGTAGAAGAGTCAGTCTTCTTGTACTTAAGTCGGCATTGTGCGTTTTGTATTAAATTCTGATGCAATTTCTGTGTTTCATCGTCAATAAGAAGGTCAGAGGGATACAGTAAACCTGAAGTGAAGCATCGGAATCTGTAACTAGTGTCACAGGGATGGTTCAAAACATAGACAGTAAGAAGAGTCAGTCTACTTGTACTTAAGTCGGCATTGTGCCTTTTGTATTTAATCCCGATGCAATTTCTGTCTTTCATCGTCAATAAGAAGGTCAGAGGAATACATTAAACCTGAAGTGAATCATCGGAATCTATAACTAGTGTCACAGGACTGGTTCAAAACATAGACAGTAGGAAGAGTCAGTCTTCTTGTACTTAAGTCGTCATTGTGCCTATTCTACTTCATTCCGATGCAATTTCTGTGTTTCATTGTCAATATGAAGGTCCAAGGATACAGTAAACCTGAAGTGATGCACCGGAATCTATAACTAGGGTCACAGGAATGGTTCAAAACATAAACAGTAGGAAGAGTCAGTCATCTTGTATATGAGTCGGCATTGTGCCTTTTGTATTTATTTCCGATGCAATTTCTGTGTTTCATCGTCAATAAGAACGTCAGAGGGATACAGTAAACCTGAAGTGAAGCATCGGAATCTATAACTAGTGTCAGAGGAATGGTTCAAAACATAGACACTTGGAAGAGTCATTCTTCTTGAACTTAAGTTGGCATTGTGCCTTTTCTATTTAATTCCGATGCAATTTCTGTGTTTCATCGTCAATAAGAAGGTCAGAGGTATACATTAAACCTGAAGTGAATCATCGGAATGTATAACTAGTGTCACAGGAATGGTTCGAAACATAGACAGTTGGAAGAGTCAGTCATCTTGTACTTAAGTCGGCATTGTCCCTTTTGCAATTAATTCCGATACAATTTCTGTGTTTCATCGTCAATAAGAAGGTCCAAGGGATACAGTAAACCCGAAGTGAAGCATCGGAATCTATAACTAGTGTCACAGGAATGGTTCAAAACATGGACAGTTGGAAGAGTCAGTCTTCTTGTACTTAAATCGGCGTTGTGCCTTTTCTATTTAATTCCGATGCAATTTCTGTGTTTCGTCGACTATAAGAAGGTCCAAGGGATGCCGTAAACCTGAAGTGAAGCATCGGAATCTATAACTAGTGTCACAGGAATGGTTCAAAACATAGACAGTAAGAAGAGTCAGTCCTCTTGTACTTAAGTCGACATTGTGCCTTTTGTATTTATTTCCGATGCAATTTCTGTGTTTCATCGTCAATAAGAACGTCAGAGGGATACAGTAAACCTGAAGTGAAGCATCGGAATCTATAACTAGTGTCAGAAGAATGGTTCAAAACATAGACACTAGGAAGAGTCACTCTTCTTGTACTTAAATCGGCATTGTGCCTTTTCTATTTAATTCCGATGCAATTTCTGTGTTTCATCGTCAATAAGAAGGTCCAAGGGATACAGTAAACATATAGTGAAGCATCGGAATCTGAAACTGGTCTCATAGGAAATGTTCACAACATAGTCAGTAAGAAGAGTCAGTCTTCTTGTACTTAAGTTGGCATTGTGCATTTTGTAATTATATCCGATGCAATTTCTGTGTTTCATCATCAATAAGAAGGTCAGAGGTATACAGTTAACCTGAAGTGAAGCATCGGAATCTATAATTAGTGTCACAGGAATGGTTCAAAGCATAGTTAGTAGAAAAGTCAGTCTTCTTGCACTTAAGTCGGCATTGTGCGTTTCGTATTAAATTCCGATGCAATTTCTGTGTTTCATCGTCAATAAGAAGGTCAGAGCGATACAGTAAACCTGAAGTGAAGCATCGGAATCACTAACTAGTGTCACAGGGATGGTTCAAAACATAGACAGTAAGAAGAGTCAGTCTACTTGTACTTAAGTCGGTATTGTGCCTTTTGTAGTTAATCCCGATGGAATTTCTGTGTTTCATCGTCAATAAGAAGGTCAAAGGGATACAGTACACCTGATGTGAAGCATCGGAATCTATAACTAGTGTCACAGTAATGGTTCACATCATAGACAGTAAGAAGAGTCAGTCTTCTTGTACTTAAGTCGGCATTGTGCATTTTCTATTTAATTCCGATGCAATTTCTGTGTTTCATTGTCAATAAGAAGGTCAGAGGGATACAGTATACCAGAAGTGAAGCATCGGAATGTATAACTAGTGTCACAGGAACGGTTTAAAACATAATCAGTAAGAAGAGTGAGTCTTCTTGTACTTAACTCGGCATTGTGCCTTTTCTATTTAATTCCGATGCAATTTCTATGTTTCATCGTCAATGAGAAGATCAGAGGGTTACAGCAAACCTGAAGTGAAGCATCGAAATGTATAACTAGTGTCACAGGAACGGTTCAAAACATAGACAGTAGGATGAGTCAGTCATCTTTTATTTGAGTCGGCATTGTGCCTTTTGTATTTATTTCCGATGCAATTTCTGTGTCTCATCGTCAATAAGAACGTCAGAGGGATACAGTAAATTTGAAGTGAAGCATCGAAATGTATAACTAATGTCACAGGAATGGTTCAAAACATAGACAGTAGGAAGAGTCAGTCTTCTTGTACTTATGTCGGCATTGTGCATTTCTATTTAATTCCGACGCAATTTCTGTGTTTCATCGTCAATAAGAAGGTCCAAGGGATACAGTAGACCCGAAGTGAAGCATCGGAATCTATAACTAGTGTCACAGGAATGGTTCAAAACATGGACAGTAAGAAGAGTCTGTCCTCTTGTACTTAAGTCGACTTTGTGCCTTTTGTATTTATTTCCGATGCAATTTCTGTGTTTCATCGTCAATAAGAACGTCAGAGGGATACAGTAAACCTGAAGTGAAGCATCGGAAACTATAACTAGTGTCAGAGGAATGGTTCAAAACATAGACACTAGGAAGAGTCAGTCTTCTTGTACTTATTTCGGCATTGTGCATTTGTATTTAATTCCGATGCAATTTCTGTGTTTCATCGTCAATAAGAAGGTCCAAGGGATACAGTAAACAGTAAGTGAAGCATCGGAATCTATATCTAGTGTCACAGGAATGGTTCAAAACATACACAGTAAGAAGAGTCAGTCTTCTTCTACTTAAGTCGGCATTGTGCCTTTTCTATTTATTTCCGATGCAACTTCTGTGTTTCGTCGTCAATAAGAAGGTCCAAATGATACAGTAAACCTGAAGTGAAGCACCGGAATCTAAAACCGGTCTCTCAGGAAAGATTCAAAACATAGAGAGTAAGAAGAGCCAGTCATCTTGAATTTGAGTCGGCATTGTGCCTCTTCTATTTAATTCCGACGCAGTTTCTGTATTTCATCGTCAATAAGGTCAGAGGGAATCAGTAAACCTGAAGTGAAGCATCGGAATCTATAACTAGTGTCACAGGAATGGTTAAAACATACACAGTAGGAAGAGTCAGTCTTCTTGTACTTAAGTCGGCATTGTGCCTTTTCTATTTAATTCCGATGCAATTTATGTGTTTCATCGTCAATAAGATGGTCCAACTGTTACAGTAAACCTCAAGTGGAGCATCGGAAACTATAACTAGTGACACCGGAATGGTTCAAATCATAGACAGTAAGAAGAGTCAGTCTTCTTGTACTTAAGTCGGCAATGTGCTTTTTGAATTTAATTCCGATGCAAATTCTGTGTTTCATCGTCAATAAGAAGGTCCAAAGGATACAGTAAACCTGAAGTGAAGCTTCGGAATCTATAACTAGTGTCACAGGAATGGTTCAAAACATACACAGTAAGAAGAGTCAGTCCTCTTGTACTTAAGTCGGCAATGTGCTTTTTTATTTTAATTCCGATGCAATTCCTGTGTTTCATCGTCAACAAGAGTGCCAGAGGGATACAGTAAACCTGAAGTGAAGCATCGGAATCTATAACTAGTGTCACAGGAATGGTTCAAAACATAGACAGTTGGAAGAGTCACTCTTCTTGTACTTAAGTCGGTATTGTGCCTTTCCTATTTAATTCCGATCCAATTTCTGTGTTTCGTCGACTATAAGAAGGTCCATGGGATGCAGTAAACCTGAAGTGAAGCATCGGAATCTATAATTAGTGTCACAGGAATAGTTCAAAACATAGACAGTAAGAAGAGTCAGTCCTCTTGTAATTAAGTCGGCATTGTGCCTTTTGTATTTAATTCCGATGCAATTTCTGTGTTTCATCGTCAATAAGAAGGTCAGAGGGATACAGTAAACCTGATGTGAAGCATCGGAATCTATAACTAGTGTCACAGGAATGGTTCAAAACATAGGCAGTAAGAAGAGTCAGTCTTCTTGTACTTAAGTCTGCATTGTGCCTTTTCTATGTAATTCCGATGAAATTTCTGTGTTTCATCGTCAATAAGAAGGTCCAAGGGATACAGTGAACCTGATGTGAAGCATCGTAATCTATAACTACTGTCACAGGAATGGTTCAAAACATAGACAGTAAGAAGAGTCAGTCTTCTTGTACTTAAGTCGTCCTTGTGCCTATTATATTTAATTCCGATGCAATTTCTGTGTTTCATCGTCAATAAGTAGGTCCAAGGGATACAGTAATCATATAGTGAAGCATCGGAATCTTAAACTGGTCTCACAGGAAATGTTCACAACATAGTCAGTAAGAAGAGTCAGTCTTCTTGTACTTAAGTCGGCATTATGCATTTTGTATTTAAGTCTGATGCAATATCTGTGTTTCATCGTCAATAAGAAGGTCCAAGGGATACAGTAAACCTGAAGTGAAACATCGGAATCTATAACTAGTGTCACAGGAATGGTTCAAAATATAGACAATAGGAAGAGTCAGTCATCTTGTACTTAAGTCGGCATTGTACCTTTTGTATTGAATTCCGATGCAATTTCGGTGTTTCATCGTCAATAAGATGGTCCTACTGATACAGTAAACCTGAAGTGGAGCATCGGAAACTATTACTAGTGTCACAGGAATGGTTCAAAACATAGACAGTAAGAAGAGTCAGTCTTCTCGTGCTTAAGTCGGCATTGTGCCTTTTCTATTTAATTCCGATGCAATTTGTGTGTTTCATCGTCAATAAGTAGGTCAGAGGGATACAGTAAACCAGACGTGAAGCATCGGAATGTATAACTAGTGTCACAGGAGTGGTTCAAACATAATCAGTAAGAAGAGTGAGTCTTCTTGTACTTAAGTCGGCATTGTGCTTTTTCTGTTTAATTCCGATGCAATTTTTGTGTTTCATCGTCAATAAGAAGATCAGAGGGATACAGTAAACCTGAAGTAAAGCATCGGAATCTATAACTAGTGTCACAGGAATGGTTCAACTTATAGACAGTGAGAAGAGTCAGTCTTCTTGTACTTAAGTCGGCATTGTGTCTTTTCTATTTAATTCCGATGCAATTTCCGTGTTTCATCACCAAGAAGAAGGCCAGAGGGATGCAGTAAACCTGAAGTGAAGCATCGGAATCTATAACTAGTGTCACAGAAAAGGTTCAAAACATAGACAGTAAGAAGAGTCAGCCTTCCTGTACTTAAGTCGGCATTGTGCCTTTTCTATTTAATTCCGATGCAATATCTGTGTTTCGTCGTCAATAAGAAGGTCCATGTGATACAGTAAACCTGAAGTGAAGCACCGGAATCTAAAACCGGTCTCTCAGGAAAGGTTCAAAACATAGAGAATAAGAAGAGCCAGTCATCTTGAATTTGAGTCGGCATTGTGCCTTTTGTATTTCATTCCGACGCAGTTTCTGTAATTCATCGTCAATAAGGTCAGAGGGAATCAGTAAACCTGAAGTGAAGCAACGGAAACTATAACTAGTGTCACAGGAATGGTTAAAACATAGACAGTAAGAAGAGTCAGTCTTCTTGTACTTAAGTCGGCAATGTGCTTTTTGAATTTAATTCCGATGCAATTTCTGTGTTTCATCGTCAACAAGAGTGTCAGAGGGATACAGTAAACCTGAAGTGAAGTATCGGAATCTATAACTAGTGTCACAGGAACTGCTCAAAACATAGACAGTAAGAAGAGTCAGTCTTCTTGTACTTAAGTCGGCATTGTGCCTTTAGTATTTAATTCCGAGGCAAATTCTGTGTTTCATCGACAATAAGAAGGTCAGAGGGATACAGTAAACCTGATGTGAAGCATCTTAATCTATAACTACTGTCACAGGAATGGTTCAAAACATAGACAGTTGGAAGAGTCACTCTTCTTGTACTTAAGTCGGTATTGTGCCTTTCCTATTTAATTCCAATCCAATTTCTGTGTCTCGTCGACTGTAAGAAGGTCCATGGGATGCAGTAAACCTGAAGTGAAGCATCGGAATCTATAACTAGTGTCACAGGAATAGTTCAAAACATAGACATTAAGAAGAGTCAGTCCTCTTGTAATTAAGTCGGCATTGTGCCTTTTGTATTTAATTCCGATGCAATTTCTGTGTTTCATCGTCAATAAGAAGGTCAGAGGGATACAGTAAACCTGATGTGAAGCATCGTAATCTATAACTACTGTCACAGGAATGGTTCAAAACATAGACAGAAGAAGAGTCAGTCTTCTTGTACTTAAGTCGTCCTTGTGCCTATTATATTTAATTCCGATGCAATTTCTGTGTTTCATCGTCAATAAGTAGGTCGAAGGGATACAGTAAACGTATAGTGAAGCATCGGAATCTTAAACTGGTCTCACAGGAAATGTTCACAACATAGTCAGTAAGAAGAGTCAGTCTTCTTGTACTTAAGTCGGCATTGTGCATTTTGTATTTAAGTCCGATGCAATATCTGTGTTTCATCGTCAATAAGAAGGTCCAAGGGATACAGTAAACCTGAAGTGAAACATCGGAATCTATAACTAGAGTCACAGGAATGGTTAAAACATAGACAGTAGGTAGTGTCAGTCTTCTTGTACTTAAGTCGACATTGTGCCTTTTGTATTTAATTCCGATGCAATTTCTGTGTTTCATCGTCAATAAGAAGGTCAGAGGTATACAGTGAACCAGAAGTGAAGCATCGGAGTGTATAATTAGTGTCACAGGAATGGTTCAAACATAATCAGTAAGAAGAGTGAGTCTTCTTGTACTTAAGTCGGCATTGTGCCTTTTCTATTTAATTCCGATGCAATGTCTGTGTTTCATCGTCAACAAGAAGATCAGAGGGATACAGTAAACCTGAAGTGAAGCATCGAAGTGTATAACTAGTGTCACAGGAATGGTTCAAAACATAGACAGTAGGAAGAGTAAGTCATCTTGTATATGAGTCGGCATTGTGCCTTTTGTATTTATTTCCGATGCAATTTCTGTGTTTCATCGTCAATAAGAACGTCAGAGGGATACAGTAAACCTGAAGTGAAGCATCGGAATCTATAACTAGTGTCAGAGGAAAGGTTCAAAACATAGACACTAGGAAGAGTCATTATTCTTGAACTTAAGTTGGCATTGTGCCGTTTCTATTTACTTCCGATGCAATTTCTGTGTTTCATCGTCAATAAGAAGGTCAGAGGGCTACATTAAACCTGAAGTGAATCATCAGAATGTATAACTAGTGTCACAGGAATGGTTCAAAACATAGACAGTTGGAAGAGTCAGTCTTCTTGTACTTAAGTCGGCATTGTGCCTATTCTATTTAATTCCGATGCAATTTCTGTGTTTCATTGTCAATATGAAGGTCCAAGGGATACAGTAAACCTGAAGTGATGCATCGGAATCTATAACTAGGGTCACAGGAATGGTTCAAAACCTAGACAGTAGGAAGAGTCAGTCATCTTGTATTTGAGTCGGCATTGTGCCTTTTGTATTTATTTCCGAAGCAATTTCTGTGTTTCATCGTCAATAAGAACGGCAGAGGTATACAGTAAACCTGAAGTGAAGCATCGTAATCTATAACTAGTGTCAGAGGAATGGTACAAAACATAGACACTAGGAAGAGTCATTCTTCTTGAACATAAGTTGGCATTGTGCCATTTCTATTTAATTCCGATGCAATTTCTGTGTTTCATCGTCAATAAGAAGGTCAGAGGGATACATTAAACCTGAAGTGAATCATCGGAATGTATGACTAGTGTCACAGGAATGGTTCGAATCATAGACAGTAGGAGGAGTCAGTCTTCTTGTACTTAAGTCGGCATTGTGCCTTTTGCATTTAATTCCGATACAATTTCTGTGTTTCATCGTCAATAAGAAGGTCCAAGGGATACAGTAAACCTGAAGTGATGCATCGGAATCTAAAACTAGGGTCACAGGAATGGTTCAAAACATAGACAGTAGGAAGAGTCAGTCTTCTTGTACTTATTTCGGCATTGTGCATTTGTATTTAATTCCGATGCAATTTCTGTGTTTCATCGTCAATAAGAAGGTCCAAGGGATACAGTAAACAGTAAGTGAAGCATCGGAATCTAAATCTAGTGTCACAGGAATGGTTCAAAACATACACAGTAAGAAGAGTCAGTCTTCTTCTACTTAAGTCGGCATTGTGCCTTTCTATTTATTTCCGATGCAATTTCTGTGTTTCGTCGTCAATAAGAAGGTCCAAATGATACAGTAAACCTGAAGTGAAGCACCGGAATCTAAAACCGGTCTCTCAGGAAAGATTCAAAACATAGAGAGTAAGAAGAGCCAGTCATCTTGAATTTGAGTCGGCATTGTGCCTCTTCTATTTAATTCCGACGCAGTTTCTGTATTTCATCGTCAATAAGGTCAGAGGGAATCAGTAAACCTGAAGTGAAGCATCGGAATCTATAACTAGTGTCACAGGAATGGTTAAAACATAGACAGTAGGAAGAGTCAGTCTTCTTGTACTTAAGTCGGCATTGTGCCTTTTCTATTTAATTCCGATGCAATTTATGCGTTTCATCGTCAATAAGATGGTCCAACTGATACAGTAAACCTCAAGTGGAGCATCGGAAACTATAACTAGTGTCACCGGAATGGTTCAAATCATAGACAGTAAGAAGAGTCAGTCTTCTTGTACTTAAGTCGGCAATGTGCTTTTTGAATTTAATTCCGATGCAATTTCTGTGTTTCATCGTCAACAAGAGTGTCAGAGGGATACAGTAAACCTGTAGTGAAGTATCGGAATCTATAACTAGTGTCACAGGAACTGCTCAAAACATAGACAGTAAGAAGAGTCAGTCTTCTTGTACTTAAGTCGTCCTTGTGCCTATTATATTTAATTCCGATGCAATTTCTGTGTTTCATCGTCAATAAGTAGGTCCAAGGGATACAGTAAACATATAGTGAAGCATCGGAATCTTAAACTGGTCTCACAGGAAATGTTCACAACATAGTCAGTAAGAAGAGTCAGTCTTCTTGTACTTAAGTCGGCATTGTGCATTTTGTATTTAAGTCCGATGCAATATCTGTGTTTCATCGTCAATAAGAAGGTCCAAGGGATACAGTAAACCTGTAGTGAAACATCGGAATCTATAACTAGTGTCACAGGAATGGTTCAAAATATAGACAATAGGAAGAGTCAGTCATTTTGTACTTAAGTCGGCATTGTGCCTTTTGTAATTAATTCCGATGCAATTTCTGTGTTTCATCGTCAATAAGATGGTCCTACTGATACAGTAAACCTGAAGTGGAGCATCGGAAACTATTACTAGTGTCACAGGAATGGTTCAAAACATAGACAGTAAGAAGAGTCAGTCTTCTTGTGCTTAAGTCGGCATTGTGCCTTTTCTATTTAATTCCGATGCAATTTGTGTGTTTCATCGTCAATAAGAACGTCAGAGGGATACAGTAAACCAGACGTGAAGCATCGGAATGTATAACTAGTGTCACAGGAGTGGTTCAAACATAATCAGTAAGAAGAGTGAGACTTCATGTACTAAAGTCGGCATTGTGCTTTTTCTGTTTAATTCCGATGCAATTTCTGTGTTTCATCGTCAATAAGAAGATCAGAGGGATACAGTAAACCTGAAGTAAAGCATCGGAATGTATAACTAGTGTCACAGGAATGGTTCAAAACATAGACAGTAGGAAGAGTCAGTCATCTTGTATTTGAGTCGGCATTGTGCCTTTTGTATTTATTTCCGATGCAATTTCTGTGTTTCATCGTCAATAAGAACGTCAGAGGGATACAGTAAACCTGAAGTGAAGCATCGGAATCTATAACTAGTGTCAGAGGAAAGGTTCAAAGCATAGACACTAGGAAGAGTCATTCTTCTTGTACTTAAGTCGGCATTGTGCCTTTTCTATTTAATTCCGATGCAATTTCTGTGTTTCATCGTCAATAAGAAGGTCAGAGGGATACATTAAACCTGAAGTGAATCATCAGAATGTATAACTAGTGTCACATAAATGGTTCAAAACATTGAGAGTAGGAAGAGTCAGACTTCTTGTACTTAAGTCGGCATTGTGCCTACTCTATTTCATTCCGATGCAATTTCTGTGTTTTATCGTCAATAAGAAGGTCAGAGGGATACAGTAAACCTGAAGTGGAGCATCGTAATCTCTAACTAGTGTCACAGGGTTGGTTAAAACATAGACAGTAGGAAGAGTCAGTCTTCTTGTACTTATGTCGGCATTGTGCCTTTTGTATTTAATTTCGATGCAATTTCGGTGTTTCATCGTCAATAAGAAGGTCAGAGGCATACTGTAAAACTGAAGTGAAGCATCAGAATCTATAACTAGTGTCACAGGAATGGTTCAAAACATAAACAGTAAGAAGAGTCAGTCTACTTGTACTTAAGTCGGCCCTGTGCCTTTTGTATTTAACCCCGATGCAATTTCTGCGTTTCATCGTCAATAAGAAGGTCAAAGGGATACAGTACACCTGAAGTGAAGCATCGGAATCTATAACTAGTGTCACAGGAATGGTTCAACTTATAGACAGTAAGAAGAGTCAGTCTTCTTGTACTTAAGTCGGCATTGTGCCTTTTCTATTTAATTCCGATGCAATTTCTGTGTTTCATCACCAAGAAGAAGGCCAGAGGGATGCAGTAAACCTGAAGTGAAGCATCGGAATCTATAACTAGTGTCACAGAAAAGGTTCAAAACATAGACAGTAAGAAGAGTCAGTCTTCCTGTACTTAATTCAGCATTGTGCCTTTTCTATTTAATTCCGATGCAATATCTGTGTTTCATTGTCAATAAGTAGGTCCAAGGGATACAGTAAACATATAGTGAAGCATCGGAATCTTAGACTGGTCTCACAGGAAATGTTCACAACATAGTCAGTAAGAAGAGTCAGTCTTCTTGTACTTAAGTCGGCATTGTGCATTTTGTATTTAAGTCCGATGCAATATCTGTGTTTCATCGTCAATAAGAAGGTCCAAGGGATACAGTAAACTTGAAGTGAAGCACCGGAATCTAAAACCGGTCTCTCAGGAAAGGTTCAAAACATAGAGAGTAAGAAGAGCCAGTCATCTTGAATTTGAGTCGGCATTGTGCCTTTTGTATTTCATTCCGACGCAGTTTCTGTAATTCATCGTCAATAAGGTCAGAGGGAATCAGTAAACCTGAAGTGAAGCAACGGAAACTATAACTAGTGTCACAGGAATGGTTAAAACATAGACAGTAAGAAGAGTCAGTCTTCTTGTACTTAAGTCGGCAATGTGCTTTTTGAATTTAATTCCGATGCAATTTCTGTGTTTCATCGTCAACAAGAGTGTCAGAGGGATACAGTAAACCTCAAGTGAAGTATCGGAATCTATAACTAGTGTCACAGGAACTGCTCAAAACATAGACAGTAAGAAGAGTCAGGCTTCTTGTACTTAAGTCGGCATTGTGCCTTTAGTATTTAATTCCGAGGCAAATTCTGTGTTTCATCGTCAATAAGGAGGTCCAAAGGATACAGTAAACCTGAAGTGAAGCTTCGGAATCTATAACTAGTGTCACAGGAATGGTTCAAAACATACACAGTAAGAAGAGTCAGCCCTCTTGTACTTAAGTCGGCAATGTGCTTTTTTATTTTAATTCCGATGCAATTCCTGTGTTTCATCGTCAATAAGAGTGCCAGAGGGATACAGTAAACCTGAAGTGAAGCATCGGAATCTATAACTAGTGTCACAGGAATGGTTCAAAACATAGACCGTTGGAAGAGTCACTCTTCTTGTACTTAAGTCGGTATTGTGCCTTTCCTATTTAATTCCGATCCAATTTCTGTGTTTCGTCGACTATAAGAAGGTCCATGGGATGCAGTAAACCTGAAGTGAAGCATCGGAATCTATAACTAGTGTCACAGGAATAGTTCAAAACATAGACATTAAGAAGAGTCAGTCCTCTTGTAATTAAGTCGGCATTGTGCCTTTTGTATTTAATTCCGATGCAATTTCTGTGTTTCATCGTCAATAAGAAGGTCAGAGGGATTCAGTAAACCTGATGTGAAGCATCGGAATCTATAACTAGTGTCACAGGAATGGTTCAAAACATAGGCAGTAAGAAGAGTCAGTCTTCTTGTACTTAAGTCTGCATTGTGCCTTTTCTATATAATTCCGATGAAATTTCTGTGTTTCATCGTCAATAAGAAGGTCCAAGGGATACAGTGAACCTGATGTGAAGCATCGTAATCTATAACTACTGTCACAGGAATGGTTCAAAACATAGACAGAAGAAGAGTCAGTCTTCTTGTACTTAAGTCGTCCTTGTGCCTATTATATTTAATTCCGATGCAATTTCTGTGTTTCATCGTCAATAAGTAGGTCCAAGGGATACAGTAAACATATAGTGAAGCATCGGAATCTTAAACTGGTCTCACAGGAAATGTTCACAACATAGTCAGTAAGAAGAGTCAGTCTTCTTGTACTTAAGTCGGCATTGTGCATTTTGTATTTAAGTCCGATGCAATATCTGTGTTTCATCGTCAATAAGAAGGTCCAAGGGATACAGTAAACCTGAAGTGAAACATCGGAATCTATAACTAGTGTCACAGGAATGGTTCAAAATATAGACAATAGGAAGAGTCAGTCATTTTGTACTTAAGTCGGCAATGTGCCTTTTGTAATTAATTCCGATGCAATTTCTGTGTTTCATCGTCAATAAGATGGTCCTACTGATACAGTAAACCTGAAGTGGAGCATCGGAAACTATTACTAGTGTCACAGGAATGGTTCAAAACATAGACAGTAAGAAGAGTCAGTCTTCTTGTGCTTAAGTCGGCATTGTGCCTTTTCTATTTAATTCCGATGCAATTTGTGTGTTTCATCGTCAATAAGAAGGTCAGAGGGATACAGTAAACCAGACGTGAAGCATCGGAATGTATAACTAGTGTCACAGGAGTGGTTCAAACATAATCAGTAAGAAGAGTGAGTCTTCTTGTACTTAAGTCGGCATTGTGCTTTTCCTGTTTAATTCCGATGCAATTTCTGTGTTTCATCGTCAATAAGAAGATCAGAGGGATACAGTAAACCTGAAGAAAAGCATCGGAATGTATAACTAGTGTCACAGGAATGGTTCAAAACATAGACAGTAGGAAGAGTCAGTCATCTTGTATTTGAGTCGGCATTGTGCCTTTTTTATTTATTTCCGATGCAATTTCTGTGTTTCATCGTCAATAAGAACGTCAGAGGGATACAGTAAACCTGAAGTGAAGCATCGGAATCGATAACTAGTGTCAGAGGAAAGGTTCAAAGCATAGACACTAGGAAGAGTCATTCTTCTTGTACTTAAGTCGGCATTGTGCCTTTTCTATTTAATTCCGATGCAATTTCTGTGTTTCATCGCCAATAAGAAGGTCAGAGGGATACATTAAACCTGAAGTGAATCATCGGAATGTATAACTAGTGTCACATAAATGGTTCAAAACATTGAGAGTAGGAAGAGTAAGACTTCTTGTACTTAAGTCGGCACTGTGCCTATTCTATTTCATTCTGATGCAATTTCTGTGTTTTATTGTCAATAAGAAGGTCAGAGGGATACAGTAAACCTGAAGTGGAGCATCGTAATCTCTAACTAGTGTCACAGGGTTGGTTAAAACATAGACAGTAGGAAGAGTCAGTCTTCTTGTACTTATGTCGGCATTGTGCTTTTTGTATTTAATTTCGATGCAATTTCGGTGTTTCATCGTCAATAAGAAGGTCAGAGGGATACTGTAAAACTGAAGTGAAGCATCAGAATCTATAACTAGTGTCACAGGAATGGTTCAAAACATAAACAGTAAGAAGAGTCAGTCTACTTGTACTTAAGTCGGCCCTGTGCCTTTTGTATTTAACCCCGATGCAATTTCTGCGTTTCATCGTCAATAAGAAGGTCAAAGGGATACAGTACACCTGAAGTGAAGCATCGGAATCTATAACTAGTGTTACAGGAATGGTTCAACTTATAGACAGTAAGAAGAGTCAGTCTTCTTGTACTTAAGTCGGCATTGTGCCTTTTCTATTTAATTCCGATGCAATTTCTGTGTTTCATCATCAAGAAGAAGGCCAGAGGGATGCAGTAAACCTGAAGTGAAGCATCGGAATCTATAACTAGTGTCACAGAAAAGGTTCAAAACATAGACTGTAAGAAGAGTCAGTCTTCCTGTACTTAAGTCGACATTGTGCCTTTTCTATTTAATTCCGATGCAATATCTGTGTTTCGTCGTCAATAAGAAGGTCCATGTGATACAGTAAACCTGAAGTGAAGCACCGGAATCTAAAACCGGTCTCTCAGGAAAGGTTCAAAACATAGAGAGTAAGAAGAGCCAGTCATCTTGAATTTGAGTCGGCATTGTGCCTTTTGTATTTCATTCCGACGCAGTTTCTGTAATTCATCGTCAATAAGGTCAGAGGGAATCAGTAAACCTGAAGTGAAGCAACGGAATCTATAACTAGTGTCACAGGAATGGTTAAAACATAGACAGTAGGAAGAGTCAGTCTTCTTGTACTTAAGTCGGCATTGTGCCTTTTCTATATAATTCCGATGCATTTTTTTTGTTTCATCGTCAATAAGAAGGTCCAAGGGATACAGTAAACATATAGTGAAGCATCGGAATCTAAAACTGGTCTCATAGGAAATGGTCACAACATAGTCAGCAAGAAGAATCAGTCTTCTTGTACTTAAGTTGCCATTGCGCATTTTGTATTTAATTCCAATGCAATTTCAGTGTTTCATCACCAATAAGAAGGTCATAGGGATACAGTTAACCTGAAGTAAAGCATCGGAATCTATAATTAGTGTCACAGGAATGGTTCAAAACATAGACAGTAGGAGGAGTCAGTCATCTTGTATTTGAGTCGGCATTGTGCCTTTTGTATTTATTTCCGAAGCAATTTCTGTGTTTCATCGTCAATAAGAACGTCAGAGGGATACAGTAAACCTGAAGTGAAGCATCGGAATCTATAACTAGTGTCAGAGGAATGGTTCAAAACATAGACACTAGGAAGAGTCATTCTTCTTGTACTTAAGTCGGCACTGTGCCTTTTCTATTTAATTCCGATGCAATTTCTGTCTTTCATCGTCAATAAGAAGGTCAGAGGGATACATTAAACCTGTAGCGAATCATCGGAATGTATAACTAGTGTCACAGGAATGGTTAAAACATAGACAGTAGGAAGAGTCAGTCTTCTTGTACTTAAGTCGGCATTGTGCCTATTCTATTTAATTCCGATGCAATTTCTGTGTTTCATCGTCAACAAGAAGGTCAGAGGGATACAGTAAACCTAAAGTGAAGCATCGGAATCTCTAACTAGTGTCACAGGGATGGTTGAAAGCATAGACAGTAGGAAGAGTCAGTCTTCTTGTACTTAAGTCGGCATTGTGCCTTTTGTATTTAATTCCGATGCGATTTCTGTGTTTCATCGTTAATAAGAAGGTCAGAGGGATACAGTAAACCTGAAGCTATGCACCGGAATCTAAAACCGGTCTCTCGGGAAAGGTTCACAACTTAGAGAGTAAGAAGAGCCAGTCATCTTGAATTTGAGTCGGCATTGTGCCTTTTGTATTTAATTCCGACACAGTTTCTGTATTTCATCGTCAATAAGGTCAGAGGGAATCAGTAAACCTGAAGTGAAGCATCGGAATCTATAACTAGTGTCACAGGAATGGTTAAAACATAGACAGTAGGAAGAGTCAGTCTTCTTGTACTTAAGTCGGCATTGTGCCTATTCTATTTAATTCCGATGCAATTTCTGTGTTTCATCGTCAATAAGAAAGTCCAAGGGATACAGTGAACATATAGTGAAGCATCGGAATCTAAAACTGGTCTCACAGGAAATGTTCACAACATAGTCAGTAAGAAGAGTCAGTCTTCTTGTACTTAAGACGGCATTGTGCATTTTGTATTTAATTCCGATGCAATTTCTGTGTTTCATCATCAATAAGAAGGTCAGATGGATACAGTTAACCTGAAGTGAAGCAGCGGAATCCATAATTAGTGTCACAGGAATGGTTCAAAACACAGTTAGTAAGAAGAATCAGTCTTCTTGTACTTAAGTCGGCATTGCGCCTATTCTATTTAATTCCGATGCAATTTCTGTGTTTCATCGTCAATAAGAAGGTCAGAGGGATACAGTAAACCTGATGTGAAGCATCGGAATCTCTAACTAGTGTCACAGGGATGGTTCAAAACATAGACAGTAAGAAGAGTCAGTCTACTTGTACTTATGTGGGCATTGTGCGTTTTGTATTTAATCCCGAAGCAGTTTCTGTGTTTCATCGTCAATAAGAACGTCCAAGGGATACAGTACACTTGAAGTGAAGCATCGGAATCTATAACTAGTGTCACAGGAATGGTTCACATCATAGACAGTAAGAAGAATCAGTCTTCTTGTACTTAAGTCGGCATTGTGCGTTTTCTATTTAATTCCGATGCAATTTCTGTGTTTCATCATCAAGAAGAAGGTCAAAGGGATGCAGTAAACCTGACGTGAAGCATTGGAATCTGTAACTAGTGTCACAGAGAAGGTTCATAACATAAACAGTAAGAAGAGTCTGTCTTCTTGTACTCAAGTCGACATTGTGCCTTTTGTATTTAAGTCCGATGCAATTTCTGTGTTTCATCGTCAATAAGAAGGTCAGAGGGATACAGCAAACCAGAAATGAAGCATCGGAATGTATAACTAGTGTCACAGGAATGGTTCAAACATAGTCAGTAAGAAGAGTGAGTCTTCTTGTACTTAAGTCGGCATTGTGCCTTTTCTATTTAATTCCGATGCAATTTCTATGTTTCGTCGTCAATAAGAAGATCAGAGGGATACAGTAAACCTGAAGTGAAGCATCGGAATCTATAACTAGTGTCAGAGGAAAGGTTCAAAGCATAGACACTAGGAAGAGTCATTCTTCTTGTACTTAAGTCGGCATTGTGCCTTTTCTATTTAATTCCGATGCAATTTCTGTGTTTCATCGTCAATAAGAAGGTCAGAGGGATACATTAAACCTGAAGTGAATCATCGGAATGTATAACTAGTGTCACATAAATGGTTCAAAACATTGAGAGTAGGAAGAGTCAGACTTCTTGTACTTAAGTCGGCAATGTGCCTACTCTATTTCATTCCGATGCAATTTCTGTGTTTTATCGTCAATAAGAAGGTCAGAGGGATACAGTAAACCTGAAGTGGAGCATCGTAATCGCTAACTAGTGTCACAGGGTTGGTTAAAACATAGACAGTAGGAAGAGTCAGTCTTCTTGTACTTATGTCGGCATTGTGCCTTTTGTATTTAATTTCGATGCAATTTCGGTGTTTCATCGTCAATAAGAAGGTCAGAGGCATACTGTAAAACTGAAGTGAAGCATCAGAATCTATAACTAGTGTCACAGGAATGGTTCAAATCATAAACAGTAAGAAGAGTCAGTCTACTTGTACTTAAGTCGGCCCTGTGCCTTTTGTATTTAACCCCGATGCAATTTCTGCGTTTCATCGTCAATAAGAAGGTCAAAGGGATACAGTACACCTGAAGTGAAGCATCGGAATCTATAACTAGTGTCACAGGAGTGGTTCAACTTATAGACAGTAAGAAGAGTCAGTCTTCTTGTACTTAAGTCGGCATTGTGCCTTTTCTATTTAATTCCGATGCAATTTCTGTGTTTCATCACCAAGAAGAAGGCCAGAGGGATGCAGTAAACCTGAAGTGAAGCATCGGAATCTATAACTAGTGTCACAGAAAAGGTTCAAAACATAGACAGTAAGAAGAGTCAGTCTTCCTGTACTTAATTCGGCATTGTGCCTTTTCTATTTAATTCCGATGCAATATCTGTGTTTCGTCGTCAATAAGAAGGTCCATGTGATACAGTAAACCTGAAGTGAAGCACCGGAATCTAAAACCGGTCTCTCAGGAAAGGTTCAAAACATAGAGCGTAAGAAGAGCCAGTCATCTTGAATTTGAGTCGGCATTGTGCCTTTTGTATTTCATTCCGACGCAGTTTCTGTAATTCATCGTCAATAAGGTCAGAGGGAATCAGTAAACCTGAAGTGAAGCAACGGAAACTATAACTAGTGTCACAGGAATGGTTAAAACATAGACAGTAAGAAGAGTCAGTCTTCTTGTACTTAAGTCGGCAATGTGCTTTTTGAATTTAATTCCGATGCAATTTCTGTGTTTCATCGTCAACAAGAGTGTCAGAGGGATACAGTAAACCTGAAGTGAAGTATCGGAATCTATAACTAGTGTCACAGGAACTGCTCAAAACATAGACAGTAAGAAGAGTCAGTCTTCTTGTACTTAAGTCGGCATTGTGCCTTTAGTATTTAATTCCGAGGCAAATTCTGTGTTTCATCGTCAACAAGAAGGTCCAAAGGATACAGTAAACCTGAAGTGAAGCTTCGGAAACTATAACTAGTGTCACAGGAATGGTTCAAAACATACACAGTAAGAAGGGTCAGCCCTCTTGTACTTAAGTCGGCAATGCGCTTTTTTATTTTAATTCCGATGCAATTCCTGTGTTTCATCGTCAACAAGAGTGCCAGAGGGATACAGTAAACCTGAAGTGAAGCATCGGAATCTATAACTAGTGTCACAGGAGTGGTTCAACTTATAGACAGTAAGAAGAGTCAGTCTTCTTGTACTTAAGTCGGCATTGTGCCTTTTCTATTTAATTCCGATGCAATTTCTGTGTTTCATCACCAAGAAGAAGGCCAGAGGGATGCAGTAAACCTGAAGTGAAGCATCGGAATCTATAACTAGTGTCACAGAAAAGGTTCAAAACATAGACAGTAAGAAGAGTCAGTCTTCCTGTACTTAATTCGGCATTGTGCCTTTTCTATTTAATTCCGATGCAATATCTGTGTTTCGTCGTCAATAAGAAGGTCCATGTGATACAGTAAACCTGAAGTGAAGCACCGGAATCTAAAACCGGTCTCTCAGGAAAGGTTCAAAACATAGAGCGTAAGAAGAGCCAGTCATCTTGAATTTGAGTCGGCATTGTGCCTTTTGTGTTTCATTCCGACGCAGTTTCTGTAATTCATCGTCAATAAGGTCAGAGGGAATCAGTAAACCTGAAGTGAAGCAACGGAAACTATAACTAGTGTCACAGGAATGGTTAAAACATAGACAGTAAGAAGAGTCAGTCTTCTTGTACTTAAGTCGGCAATGTGCTTTTTGAATTTAATTCCGATGCAATTTCTGTGTTTCATCGTCAACAAGAGTGTCAGAGGGATACAGTAAACCTGAAGTGAAGTATCGGAATCTATAACTAGTGTCACAGGAACTGCTCAAACATAGACAGTAAGAAGAGTCAGTCTTCTTGTACTTAAGTCGGCATTGTGCCTTTAGTATTTAATTCCGAGGCAAATTCTGTGTTTCATCGTCAACAAGAAGGTCCAAAGGATACAGTAAACCTGAAGTGAAGCTTCGGAATCTATAACTAGTGTCACAGGAATGGTTCAAAACATACACAGTAAGAAGGGTCAGCCCTCTTGTACTTAAGTCGGCAATGCGCTTTTTTATTTTAATTCCGATGCAATTCCTGTGTTTCATCGTCAACAAGAGTGCCAGAGGGATACAGTAAACCTGAAGTGAAGCATCGGAATCTATAACTAGTGTCACAGGAATGGTTCAAAACATAGACAGTTGGAAGAGTCACTCTTCTTGTACTTAAGTCGGTATTGTGCCTTTTCTATATAATTCCGATGAAATTTCTGTGTTTCATCGTCAATAAGAAGGTCTAAGGGATACAGTGAACCTGATGTGAAGCATCGTAATCTATAACTACTGTCACAGGAATGGTTCAAAACATAGACAGAAGAAGAGTCAGTCTTCTTGTACTTAAGTCGTCCTTGTGCCTATTATATTTAATTCCGATGCAATTTCTGTGTTTCATCGTCAATAAGTAGGTCCAAGGGATACAGTAAACATATAGTGAAGCATCGGAATCTTAAACTGGTCTCACAGGAAATGTTCATAACATAGTCAGTAAGAAGAGTCAGTCTTCTTGTACTTAAGTCGGCATTGTGCATTTTGTATTTAAGTCCGATGCAATATCTGTGTTTCATCGTCAATAAGAAGTTCCAAGGGATACAGTAAACCTGAAGTGAAACATCGGAATCTATAACTAGTGTCACAGGAATGGTTCAAAATATAGACAATAGGAAGAGTCAGTCATTTTGTACTTAAGTCGGCATTGTGCCTTTTGTAATTAATTCCGATGCAATTTCTGTGTTTCTTCGTCAATAAGATGGTCCTACTGATACAGGAAACCTGAAGTGGAGCATCGGAAACTATTACTAGTGTCACAGGAATGGTTCAAAACATAGACAGTAAGAAGAGTCAGTCTTCTTGTGCTTAAGTCGGCATTGTGCCTTTTCTATTTAATTCCGTTGCAATTTGTGTGTTTCATCGTCAATAAGAAGGTCAGAGGGATACAGTAAACCAGACGTGAAGCATCGGAATGTATAACTAGTGTCACAGGAGTGGTTCAAACATAATCAGTAAGAAGAGTGAGTCTTCTTGTGCTTAAGTCGGCATTGTGCTTTTTCTATTTAATTCCGATGCAATTTCTGTGTTTCATCGTCAATAAGAAGGTCAGAGGGATACATTAAACCTGAAGTGAATCATCGGAATGTATAACTAGTGTCACATAAATGGTTCAAAACATTGAGAGTAGGAAGAGTCAGACTTCTTGTACTTAAGTCGGCATTGTGCCTATTCTATTTCATTCCGATGCAATTTCTGTGTTTTATCGTCAATAAGAAGGTCAGAGGGATTTAGTAAACCTGAAGTGGAGCATCGTAATCTCTAACTAGTGTCACAGGGTTGGTTAAAACATAGACAGTAGGAAGAGTCAGTCTTCTTGTACTTATGTCGGCATTGTGCCTTTTGTATTTAATTTCGATGCAATTTCGGTGTTTCATCGTCAATAAGAAGGTCAGAGGGATACTGTAAAACTGAAGTGAAGCATCAGAATCTATAACTAGTGTCACAGGAATGGTTCAAAACATAAACAGTAAGAAGAGTCAGTCTACTTGTACTTAAGTCGGCCCTGTGCCTTTTGTATTTAACCCCGATGCAATTTCTGCGTTTCATCGTCAATAAGAAGGTCAAAGGGATACAGTACACCTGAAGTGAAGCATCGGAATCTATAGCTAGTGTCACAGGAATGGTTCAACTTATAGACAGTAAGAAGAGTCAGTCTTCTTGTACTTAAGTCGGCATTGTGCCTTTTCTATTTAATTCCGATGCAATATCTGTGTTTCGTCGTCAATAAGAAGGTCCATGTGATACAGTAAACCTGAAGTGAAGCACCGGAATCTAAAACCGGTCTCTCAGGAAAGGTTCAAAACATAGAGAGTAAGAAGAGCCAGTCATCTTGAATTTGAGTCGGCATTGTGCCTTTTGTATTTCATTCCGACGCAGTTTCTGTAATTCATCGTCAATAAGGTCAGAGGGAATCAGTAAACCTGAAGTGAAGCAACGGAATCTATAACTAGTGTCACAGGAATGGTTAAAACATAGACAGTAGGAAGAGTCAGTCCTCTTGTACTTAAGTCGGCATTGTGCCTTTTCTATTTAATTCCGATGCAATTTCTGTGTTTCATCGTCAATAAGAAGGTCCAAGGGATACAGTAAACATATAGTGAAGCATCGGAATCTAAAACTGGTCTCATAGGAAATGGTCACAACATAGTCAGCAAGAAGAATCAGTCTTCTTGTACTTAAGTTGCCATTGTGCATTTTGTATTTAATTCCAATGCAATTTCTGTGTTTCATCACCAATAAGAAGGTCATAGGGATACAGTTAACCTGAAGTAAAGCATCGGAATCTATAATTAGTGTCACAGGAATGGTTCAAAACATAGTTAGTAAGAAGAGTCAGTCTTCTTGTACTTAAGTCGGCATTGTGCCTATTCTATTTAATTCCGATGCAATTTCTGTGTTTCATCGTCAATAAGAAGGTCAGAGGGATACAGTAAACCAGAAGTGAAGCATCGGAATGTATAACTAGTGTCACAGGAATGGTTCAAACATAATCAGTAAGAAGAGTGAGTCTTCTTGTACTTAGGCCGGCGTTGTGCCTTTTCTATTTAATTCCGATGCAATTTCTGTGTTTCATCGTCAATAAGAAGATCAGAGGGATACAGTAAACCTGAAGTGAAGCATCGGAATGTATAACTAGTGTCACAGGAATGGTTCAAAACATAGACAGTAGGAGGAGTCAGTCATCTTGTATTTGAGTCGGCATTGTTCCTTTTGTATTTATTTCCGAAGCAATTTCTGTGTTTCATCGTCAATAAGAACGTCAGAGGGATACAGTAAACCTGAAGTGAAGCATCGGAATCTATAACTAGTGTCACAGGAATGGTTCAAAACATAGACACTAGGAAGAGTCATTCTTCTTGTACTTAAGTCGGCACTGTGCCTTTTCTATTTAATTCCGATGCAATTTCTGTCTTTCATCGTCAATAAGAAGGTCAGAGGGATACATTAAACCTGAAGCGAATCATCGGAATGTATAACTAGTGTCACAGGAATGGTTAAAACATAGACAGTAGGAAGAGTCAGTCTTCTTGTACTTAAGTCGGCATTGTGCCTATTCTATTTAATTCCGATGCAATATCTGTGTTTCATCGTCAATAAGTAGGTCAGAGGGATACAGTAAACCTAAAGTGAAGCATCGGAATCTCTAACTAGTGTCACAGGGATGGTTGAAAGCATAGACAGTAGGAAGAGTCAGTCTTCTTGTACTTAAGTCGGCATTGTGCCTTTTGTATTTAATTCCGATGCGATTTCTGTGTTTCATCGTTAATAAGAAGGTCAGAGGGATACAGTAAACCTGAAGCTATGCACCGGAATCTAAAACCGGTCTCTCAGGAAAGGTTCACAACTTAGAGAGTAAGAAGAGCCAGTCATCTTGAATTTGAGTCGGCATTGTGCCTTTTGTATTTAATTCCGACACAGTTTCTGTATTTCATCGTCAATAAGGTCAGAGGGAATCAGTAAACCTGAAGTGAAGCATCGGAATCTATAACTAGTGTCACAGGAATGGTTAAAACATAGACAGTAGGAAGAGTCAGTCTTCTTGTACTTAAGTCGGCATTGTGCCTTTTCTATTTAGTTCCGATGCAATTTCTGTGTTTCATCGTCAATAAGTAGGTCCAAGGGATACAGTGAACATATAGTGAAGCATCGGAATCTAAAACTGGTCACACAGGAAATGTTCACAACATAGTGAGTAAGAAGAGTCAGTCTTCTTGTACTTAAGTCGGCATTGTGCATTTTGTATTTAATTCCGATGCAATTTCTGTGTTTCATCATCAATAAGAAGGTCAGATGGATACAGTTAACCTGAAGTGAAGCAGCGGAATCTATAATTAGTGTCACAGGAATGGTTCAAAACACAGTTAGTAAGAAGAATCAGTCTTCTTGTACTTAAGTCGGCATTGTGCCTATTCTATTTAATTCCGATGCAATTTCTGTGTTTCATCGTCAATAAGAAGGTCAGAGGGATACAGTAAACCTGATGTGAAGCTTCGGAATATCTAACTAGTGTCACAGGAATGGTTCACATCATAGACAGTAAGAAAAATCAGTCTTCTTGTACTTAAGTCGGCATTGTGCGGTTTCTATTTAATTCCGATGCAATTTCTGTGTTTCATCATCAAGAAGAAGGTCAGAGGGATGCAGTAAACCTGACGTGAAGCATTGGAATCTGTAACTAGTGTCACAGAGAAGGTTCATAACATAAACAGTAAGAAAAGTCTGTCTTCTTGTACTCAAGTCGATATTGTGCCTATTGTATTTAAGTCCGATGCAATTTCTGTGTTTCATCGTCAATAAGAAGGTCAGAGGGATACAGCAAACCAGAAATGAAGCATCGGAATGTATACCTAGTGTCACAGGAATGGTTCAAACATAGTCAGTAAGAAGAGTGAGTCTTCTTGTACTTAAGTCGGCATTTTGCCTTTTCTATTTAATTCCGATGCTATTTCTATGTTTCATCGTCAATAAGAAGATCAGAGGGATACAGTAAACCTGAAGTGAAGCATCGGGATGTATAACTAGAGTCACAGGAATGGTTCAAAACATAGACAGTAGGAAGAGTCAGTCATCTTGTATTTGAGTCGGCATTGTGCCTTTTGTATTTATTTCCGATGCAATTTCTGTGTTTCATCGTCAATAAGAACGTCAGAGGGATACAGTAAACCTGAAGTGAAGCATCGGATTCTATAACTAGTGTCAGTGGAATGGTTCAAAACACAGACACTAGGAAGAGTCATTCTTCTTGTACTTAAGTCGGCATTGTGCCTTTTCTATTTAATTCCGATGCAATTTCCGTGTTTCATCGTCAATATGAAGGTCAGAGGGATACATTAAACCTGAAGTGAATCATCGGAATATATAACTAGTGTCACAGGAATGTTTCAAAACATCGACAGTAGGAAGAGTCAGTCTTCTCGTACTTAAGTCGGCATTGTGCATTTGTATTTAATTCCGATGCAATTTCTGTGTTTCATCGTCAATAAGTAAGTCCAAGGGATACAGTAAACCTGAAGTGAAGCATCGGAATCTATAACTAGTGTTGCAGATATGGTTCAAAACATAGACAGTAAGAAAAGTCAGTCTTCTTGTACTTAAGTCGGCATTGTGCCTTTTGTATTTAATTTCGATGCAATTTCTGTGTTTCATCGTCAATAAGTAGGTCCAAGAGATACAGTAAACACATAGTGAAGCATCGGAATCTAAAACTGGTCTCACTGGAAATTTTCAAGTCATAGTCAGTAAGAGGAGTCAGTCTACTTGTACTTAAGTCGGCATTGTGCCTTTTGTATTTAATTCCGATCCAATTTCTGTGTTTCATCGTCAATAAGAAGGTCCACGGGATACAGTAAACCTGAAGTGAAACACCGGAATCTAAAAACGGTCTCTCAGGAAAGGTTCATACCATAGAGAGTAACAAGAGCCAGTCCTCTTGTATTTGAGTCGGCATTGTGCCTTTTGTATTTTATACCGATGCAGTTTCTGTGTTTCATCGTCAATAAGAAGGTCAGAGGGAATCAGTAAACCTGAAGTGAAGCATCGGAATCTATAACTAGTGTCACAGGAATGGTTAAAACCTAGACAGTAGGAAGAGTCAGCCTTCTTGTACTTAAGTCGGCATTGGTCCTTTTTTAATTAATTCCGGTGCAATTTCTGTGTTTTATCGTCAATAAGAGGGTCCAAGGGATACAGTAAACATATAGTGAAGCATCGGAATCTTAAACTGGTCTCACAGGAAATGTTCACAACATAGTCAGTAAGAAGAGTTAGTCTTCTTGTACTTAAGTCGGCATTGTGCATTTTGTATTTAATTCCGATGAAATTTCTGTGTTTCATCATCAATGAGAAGGTCAGAGGGATACAGAAAACCTGAAGGGAAGCATCGGAATCTATAACTAGTGCCACAGGAATGGTTCAAAACATAGACATTAGGAAGAGTCAGTCTTCTTATACGTAAGTCGGCATCGTGCCTTTTCTATTTAATTCCGATGCAATTTCTGTGTTTCATCATCAAGAAGAAGGTCAGAGGGATGCAGTAAACCTGAAGTGAAGCATCGGAATCTATAACTAGTGTCACAGAGAAGGTTCAAAACATCGACAGTAAGAAGAGTCTGTCTTCTTGTACTCAAGTCGACATTGTGCCTTTTGTATTTAATTCCGATGCAATTTCTGTGTTTCATCGTCAATAAGGTCAGAGGGATACAGTAAACCAGAAGTGAAGCATCGGAATGTTTAACTAGTGTCACAGGAATGGTTCAAACATAGTCGGTAAGAAGAGTGAGTCTTCTTGTACTTAAGTCGGCATTGTGCCTTTTCTATTTAATTCCGATGCAATTTCTGTGTTTCATCGTCAATAAGAAGATCAGAGGGATACAGTAAACCTGAAGTGAAGCATCGGGATGTATAACTAGTGTCACAGGAATGGTTCAAAACATAGACAGTAGGAAGAGTATGTCATCTTGTATTTGAGTCGGCATTGTGCCTTTTGTATTTATTTCCGATGCAATTTCTGTGTTTCATCGTCAATAAGAACGTAAGAGGGATACAGTAAACCTGAAGTGAAGCATCGGAATCTATAACTAGTGTCAGAGGAATGGTTCAAAACATAGACACTAGGAAGAGTCATTCTTCTTGTACTTAAGTCGGCATTGTGCCTTTTCTATTTAATTCCGATGCAATTTCTGTGTTTCATCGTCAATAAGAAGGTCAGAGGGATACACTAAACCTGAAGTGAATCATCGGAATGTATAACTAGTGTCACAGGAATGGTTCAAACCATCGACAGTTGGAAGAGTCAGTCTTCTTGTACTTAAGTCGGCATTGTGCATTTGTATTTAATTCCGATGCAATATCTGTGTTTCATCGTCAATAAGAAGGTCCAAGGGATACAGAAAACCTGAAGTGAAGCATCGGAATCTATAACTAGTGTCACAGGAATGGTTCAAAACATAGACAGTAAGAAGAGTCAGTCTTCCTGTACTTAAGTCGGCATTGTGCCTTTTGTATTTAATTCCGATGCAATTTCTGTGTTTCATCGTCAATAAGAAGGTTCAAGGGATACAGTAAACACATAGTGAAGCATCGGAATCTAATACTGGTCTCACAGGAAATGTTCAAATCGTAGTCAGTAAGAAGAGTCAGTCTTCCTGTACTTAAGTCGGCATTGTGCCATTTCTATATAATTCCGATGCAATTTCTGTGTTTCGTCGTCAATAAGAAGGTCCAAGGGATACAGTAAACATATAGTGAAGCATCGGAATCTTAAACTGGTCTCACAGGAAATGTTCACAACATAGTCAGTAAGAAGAGTCAGTCTTCTTGTACTTAAGTCGGCATTGTGCATTTCGTATTTAATTTCGATGCGATTTCTGTGTTTCATCATCAATAAGAAGGTCAGAGACATACAGAAAACCTGAAGTGAAGCATCGGAATCTATAACTAGTGCCACAGGAATGGTTCAAAACATAGACAGTAGGAAGAGTCAGTCTTCTTGTACGTAAGTCGGCATTGTGCCTTTTCTATTTAATTCCGATGCAATTTCTGTGTTTCATCATCAATAAGAAGGTCAGAGGGATACAGTAAACCTGATGTGAAGCATCGGAATCTATAACTAGTGGCACAGGAATGGTTCGAAGCATAGACAGTAGGAAGAGTCAGTCTTCTTGTACTTAAGTCGCCATTGTGCAATTTTTATTTAATTCCGATGCAATTTCTGTGATTCATCGTCAATAAGAAGGTCAGAGGGATACAGTAAACTTGAAGTGAAGCATCGGAATCTATAACCAGTGTCACAGGAATGGTTCAAAACAAACACAGCAAGAAGAGTCAGTCTTCTTGTACTGAAGTCGACATTGTGCCTTTTGTATTTAATTCCGATGCAATTTCTGTGTTTCATCGTCAATAAGAAAGTCCAAGGGATACAGTAAACCTGAAGTGAAGCATCGGAATCTATAACTAGTGTCACAGGAATGGTTAAAACAGAGACAGTAGGAAGAGTCAGTCTTCTTGTACTTAAGTCGGAATTGTGCCTTTTTTAATTAATTCCGATACAATTTCTGTGTTTTATCGTCAATAAGAAGGTCCAAGGGAAACAGTAAACATATAGTGAAGCATCGGAATCTTAAACTGGTCTCACAGGAAATGTTCACAACATTGTCAGTAAGAAGAGTCAGTCTTCTTGTACTTAAGTCGGCATTGTGCATTTTGTATTTAATTCCGATGCAAATTCTGTGTTTCATCATCAATAAGAAGGTCAGAGGGATACAGAAAACCTGAAGTGAAGCATCGGAACATATAACTAGTGCCACAGGAATGGTTCAAAACATAGACAGTAGGAAGAGTCAGTCTTCTTGTACGTAAGTCGGCATCGTGCCTTTTCTATTTAATTCCGATCCAATTTCTGTGTCGCATCATCAAGAAGAAGGTCAGAGGGATGCAGTAAACCTGAAGTGAAACATCGGAATCTATAACTAGTGTCACAGAGAAGGTTCAAAACATAGACAGTAAGAAGGGTCTGTCTTCTTGTACTCAAGTCGACATTGTGCCCTTTGTATTTAATTCCGATGCAATTTCTGTGTTTCATCGTCAATAAGAAGGTCAGAGGGATACAGTAAACCAGAAGTGAAGCATCGGAATGTATAACTAGTGTCACAGGAATGGTTCAAACATAGTCAGTAAGAAGCGTGAGTCATCTTGTACTTAAGTCGGTATTGTGCCTTTTCTATTTAATTCCGATGCAATTTCTGTGTTTCATCGTCAATAAGAAGATCAGAGGGATACAGTAAACGTGAACTGAAGCATCGGGATTTATAACTAGTGTCACAGGAATGGTTCAAAACATAGACAGTAGGAAGAGTCAGTCATCTTGTATTTGAGTCGGCATTGTGCCTTTTGTATTTATTTCCGATGCAATTTCTGTGTTTCATCGTCAATAAGAACGTAAGAGGGATACAGTAAACCTGAAGTGAAGCATCGGAATCTATAACTAGTGTCAGAGGAATGGTTCAAAACAAAGACACTAGGAAGAGTCATTCTTCTTGTACTTAAGTCGGCATTGTGCCTTTTCTATTTAATTCCGATGCAATTTCTGTGTTTCATCGTCAATAAGAAGGTCAGAGGGATACACTAAACCTGAAGTGAATCATCGGAATGTATAACTAGTGTCACAGGAATGGTTCAAACCATCGACAGTTGGAAGAGTCAGTCTTCTTGTACTTAAGTCGGCATTGTGCATTTGTATTTAATTCCGATGCAATATCTATGTTTCATCGTCAATAAGAAGCTCCAAGGGATACAGAAAACCTGAAGTGAAGCATCGGAATCTATAACTAGTGTCACAGGAATGGTTCAAAACATAGACAGTAAGAAGAGTCAGTCTTCCTGTACTTAAGTCGGCATTGTGCCTTTTGTATTTAATTCCGATGCAATTTCTGTGTTTCATCGTCAATAAGAAGGTTCAAGGGATACAGTAAACACATAGTGAAGCATCGTAATCTAATACTGGTCTCACAGGAAATGTTCAAATCGTAGTCAGTAAGAAGAGTCAGTCTTCCTGTACTTAAGTCGGCATTGTGCCATTTCTATATAATTCCGATGCAATTTCTGTGTTTCGTCGTCAATAAGAAGGTACAAATGATACAGTAAACCTGAAGTGAAGCACCGGAATCTGAAACCGGTCTCTCAGGAAAGGTTCAAAACATACAGAGTAAGAAGTGCCAGTCATCTTGAATTTGAGTCGGCATTGTGCCTTTTGTTTTTAATTCCGACGCCATTTCTGTGTTTCATCGTCAATAAGAAGGTCAGAGGGAATCAGTAAACCTGAAGTGAAGCATCGTAATCTATAACTAGTGTCACAGGAATGGTTAAAACATAGCAATAGGAAGAGTCAGTCTTCTTGTACTTAAGACGGCATTGTGCCTTTTTTAATTAATTCCGATGCAATTTCTGTGTTTTATCGTCAATAAGAAGGTCAGAGGGATACAGTAAACTTGAAGTGAAGCATCGGAATCTATAACCAGTGTCACAGGAATGGTTCAAAGCAAACACAGCAAGAAGAGTCAGTCTTCTTGTACTGAAGTCGACATTGTGCCTTTTGTATTTAATTCCGATGCAATTTCTGTGTTTCATCGTCAATAAGAAAGTCCAAGGGATACAGCAAACCTGAAGTGAAGCATCGGAATCTATAACTAGTGTCACAGGAATGGTTCAAACAGAGACAGTAGGAAGAGTCAGTCATCTTGTATTTGAGTCGGCATTGTGCCTTTTGAATTTATTTCCGATGCAATTTCTGTGTTTCATCGTCAATAAGAAGGTCAGAGGGATACAGTTAACCTGAAGAGAAGCATCGGAAACTATAATTAGTGTCACAGGAATGGTTAGGCAGTAGGAAGAGTCAGTCTTCTTGTACTTAAGACGGCATTGTGCCTTTTTTAATTAATTCCGATGCAATTTCTGTGTTTTATCGTCAATAAGAAGGTCCAAGGGAAACAGTAAACATATAGTGAAGCATCGGAATCTTAAACTGGTCTCACAGGAAATGTTCACAACATAGTCAGTAAGAAGAGTCAGTCTTCTTGTACTTAAGTCGGCATTGTGCATTTCGTATTTAATTCCGATGCGATTTCTGTGTTTCATCATCAATAAGAAGGTCAGAGACATACAGAAAACCTGAAGTGAAGCATCGGAATCTATAACTAGTGCCACAGGAATGGTTCAAAACATAGACAGTAGGAAGAGTCAGTCTTCTTGTACGTAAGTCGGCATTGTGCCTTTTCTATTTAATTCCGATGCAATTTCTGTGATTCATCGTCAATAAGAAGGTCAGAGGGATACAGTAAACTTGAAGTGAAGCATCGGAATCTATAACCAGTGTCACAGGAATGGTTCAAAGCAAACACAGCAAGAAGAGTCAGTCTTCTTGTACTGAAGTCGGCATTGTGCCTTTTCTATTTAATTCCGATGCAATTTCTGTGTTTCATCGTCAATAAGAAGGTCAGAGGGATACACTAAACCTGAAGTGAATCATCGGAATGTATAACTAGTGTCACAGGAATGGTTCAAACCATCGACAGTTGGAAGAGTCAGTCTTCTTGTACTTAAGTCGGCATTGTGCATTTGTATTTAATTCCGATGCAATATCTATGTTTCATCGTCAATAAGAAGCTCCAAGGGATACAGAAAACCTGAAGTGAAGCATCGGAATCTATAACTAGTGTCACAGGAATGGTTCAAAACATAGACAGTAAGAAGAGTCAGTCTTCCTGTACTTAAGTCGGCATTGTGCCTTTTGTATTTAATTCCGATGCAATTTCTGTGTTTCATCGTCAATAAGAAGGTTCAAGGGATACAGTAAACACATAGTGAAGCATCGTAATCTAATACTGGTCTCACAGGAAATGTTCAAATCGTAGTCAGTAAGAAGAGTCAGTCTTCCTGTACTTAAGTCGGCATTGTGCCATTTCTATATAATTCCGATGCAATTTCTGTGTTTCGTCGTCAATAAGAAGGTACAAATGATACAGTAAACCTGAAGTGAAGCACCGGAATCTGAAACCGGTCTCTCAGGAAAGGTTCAAAACATACAGAGTAAGAAGTGCCAGTCATCTTGAATTTGAGTCGGCATTGTGCCTTTTGTTTTTAATTCCGACGCCATTTCTGTGTTTCATCGTCAATAAGAAGGTCAGAGGGAATCAGTAAACCTGAAGTGAAGCATCGTAATCTATAACTAGTGTCACAGGAATGGTTAAAACATAGCAATAGGAAGAGTCAGTCTTCTTGTACTTAAGACGGCATTGTGCCTTTTTTAATTAATTCCGATGCAATTTCTGTGTTTTATCGTCAATAAGAAGGTCAGAGGGATACAGTAAACTTGAAGTGAAGCATCGGAATCTATAACCAGTGTCACAGGAATGGTTCAAAGCAAACACAGCAAGAAGAGTCAGTCTTCTTGTACTGAAGTCGACATTGTGCCTTTTGTATTTAATTCCGATGCAATTTCTGTGTTTCATCGTCAATAAGAAAGTCCAAGGGATACAGCAAACCTGAAGTGAAGCATCGGAATCTATAACTAGTGTCACAGGAATGGTTCAAACAGAGACAGTAGGAAGAGTCAGTCATCTTGTATTTGAGTCGGCATTGTGCCTTTTGAATTTATTTCCGATGCAATTTCTGTGTTTCATCGTCAATAAGAAGGTCAGAGGGATACAGTTAACCTGAAGAGAAGCATCGGAAACTATAATTAGTGTCACAGGAATGGTTAGGCAGTAGGAAGAGTCAGTCTTCTTGTACTTAAGACGGCATTGTGCCTTTTTTAATTAATTCCGATGCAATTTCTGTGTTTTATCGTCAATAAGAAGGTCCAAGGGAAACAGTAAACATATAGTGAAGCATCGGAATCTTAAACTGGTCTCACAGGAAATGTTCACAACATAGTCAGTAAGAAGAGTCAGTCTTCTTGTACTTAAGTCGGCATTGTGCATTTCGTATTTAATTCCGATGCGATTTCTGTGTTTCATCATCAATAAGAAGGTCAGAGACATACAGAAAACCTGAAGTGAAGCATCGGAATCTATAACTAGTGCCACAGGAATGGTTCAAAACATAGACAGTAGGAAGAGTCAGTCTTCTTGTACGTAAGTCGGCATTGTGCCTTTTCTATTTAATTCCGATGCAATTTCTGTGATTCATCGTCAATAAGAAGGTCAGAGGGATACAGTAAACTTGAAGTGAAGCATCGGAATCTATAACCAGTGTCACAGGAATGGTTCAAAGCAAACACAGCAAGAAGAGTCAGTCTTCTTGTACTGAAGTCGACATTGTGCCTTTTGTATTTAATTCCGATGCAATTTCTGTGTTTCATCGTCAATAAGAAAGTCCAAGGGATACAGCAAACCTGAAGTGAAGCATCGGAATCTATAACTAGTGTCACAGGAATGGTTCAAACAGAGACAGTAGGAAGAGTCAGTCTTCTTGTACTTAAGTCGGCATTGTGCCTTTTTTAATTAATTCCGATACAATTTCTGTGTTTTATTGTCAATAAGAAGGTCCAAGGGAAACAGTAAACATATAGTGAAGCATCGGAATCTTAAACTGGTCTCACAGGAAATGTTCACAACATAGTCAGTAAGAAGAATCAGTCTTCTTGTACTTAAGTCGGCATTGTGCATTTTGTATTTAATTCCGATGCAAATTCTGTGTTTCATCATCAATAAGAAGGTCAGAGGGATACAGAAAACCTGAAGTGAAGCGTCGGAACACATAACTAGTGCCACAGGAATGGTTCAAAACATAGACAGTAGGAAGAGTCAGTCTTCTTGTACGTAAGTCGGCATCGTGCCATTTCTATTTAATTCCGATCCAATTTCTGTGTCGCATCATCAAGAAGAAGGTCAGAGGGATGCAGTAAACCTGAAGTGAAGCATCGGGATGTATAACTAGTGTCACAGGAATGGTTCAAAACATAGACAGTTGGAAGAGTCAGTCATCTTGTATTTGAGTCGGCATTGTGCCTTTTGTATTTATTTCCGATGCAATTTCTGTGTTTCATCGGCAATAAGAAGGTCAGAGGGATACAGTTAACCTGAAGAGAAGCATCGGAAACTATAATTAGTGTCACAGGAATGGTTAGACAGTAGGAAGAGTCAGTCTTCTTGTACTTAAGTCGGCATTGTGCCTTTTCTATTTAATTCCGATGCACTTTCTGTGTTTCATCGTCAATAAGAAGGTCCAAGGTATACAGTAAACATATAGTGAAGCATCGGAATCTTAAACTGGTCTCACAGGAAATGTTCACAACATAGTCAGTAAGAAGTGTCAGTCTTCTTGTACTTAAGCCGGCATTGAGCATTTTGTATTTAATTCCGATGCAATTTCTGTGTTTCATCATCAAGAAGAAGGTCAGAGGGATGCAGTAAACCTGAAGTGAAGCATCGGAATCTATAACTAGTGTCACAGAGAAGGTTCAAAACATCGACAGTAAGAAGAGTCTGTCTTCTTGTACTCAAGTCGACATTGTGCCTTTTGTATTTAATTCCGATGCAATTTCTGTGTTTCATCGTCAATAAGGTCAGAGGGATACAGTAAACCAGAAGTGAAGCATCGGAATGTATAACTAGTGTCACAGGAATGGTTCAAACATAGTCGGTAAGAAGAGTGAGTCTTCTTGTACTTAAGTCGGCATTGTGCCTTTTCTATTTAATTCCGATGCAATTTCTGTGTTTCATCGTCAATAAGAAGATCAGAGGGATACAGTAAACCTGAAGTGAAGCATCGGGATGTAGCTTTTGTATTTATTTCCGATGCAATTTCTGTGTTTCATCGTCAATAAGAACGTAAGAGGGATACAGTAAACCTGAAGTGAAGCATCGGAATCTATAACTAGTGTCTGAGGAATGGTTCAAAACATAGACACTAGGAAGAGTCATTCTTGTTGTACTTAAGTCGGCATTGTGCCTTTTCTATTTAATTCCGATGCAATTTCTGTGTTTCATCGTCAATAAGAAGGTCAGAGGGATACACTAAACCTGAAGTGAATCATCGGAATGTATAACTAGTGTCACAGGAATGGTTCAAACCATCGACAGTTGGAAGAGTCAGTCTTCTTGTACTTAAGTCGGCATTGTGCATTTGTATTTAATTCCGATGCAATATCTGTGTTTCATCGTCAATAAGAAGGTCCAAGGGATACAGAAAACCTGAAGTGAAGCATCGGAATCTATAACTAGTGTCACAGGAATGGTTCAAAACATAGACAGTAAGAAGAGTCAGTCTTCCTGTACTTAAGTCGGCATTGTGCCTTTTGTATTTAATTCCGATGCAATTTCTGTGTTTCATCGTCAATAAGAAGGTTCAAGGGATACAGTAAACACATAGTGAAGCATCGGAATCTAATACTGGTCTCACAGGAAATGTTCAAATCCGTAGTCAGTGAGAAGAGTCAGTCTTCCTGTACTTAAGTCGGCATTGTGCCATTTCTATATAATTCCGATGCAATTTCTGTGTTTCGTCGTCAATAAGAAGGTACAAATGATACAGTAAACCTGAAGTGAAGCACCGGAATCTAAAACCGGTCTCTCAGGAAAGGTTCAAAACATAGAGAGTAAGAAATGCCAGTCATCTTGAATTTGAGTCGGCATTGTGCCTTTTGTTTTTAATTCCGACGCAGTTTCTGTGTTTCATCGTCAATAAGAAGGTCAGAGGGATTCAGTAAACCTGAAGTGAAGCATCGTAATCTATAACTAGTGTCACAGGAATGGTTAAAACATAGCAATAGGAAGAGTCAGTCTTCTTGTACTTAAGACGGCATTGTGCCTTTTTTAATTAATTCCGATGCAATTTCTGTGTTTTATCGTCAATAAGAAGGTCCAAGGGATACAGTAAACATATAGTGAAGCATCGGAATCTTAAACTGGTCTCACAGGAAATGTTCACAACATAGTCAGTAAGAACAGTCAGTCTTCTTGTACTTAAGTCGGCATTGTGCATTTCGTATTTGATTCCGATGCGATTTCTGTGTTTCATCATCAATAAGAAGGTCAGAGACATACAGAAAACCTGAAGTGAAGCATCGGAATCTATAACTAGTGCCACAGGAATGGTTCAAAACATAGACAGTAGGAAGAGTCAGTCTTCTTGTACATAAGTCGGCATTGTGCCTTTTCTCTTTAATTCCGATGCAATTTCTGTGTTTCATCATCAATAAGAAGGTCAGAGGGATACAGTAAACCTGATGTGAAGCATCGGAATCTATAACTAGTGGCACAGGAATGGTTCGAAGCATAGACAGTAGGAAGAGTCAGTTTTCTTGTACTTAAGTCGCCATTGTGCAATTTTTATTTAATTCCGATGCAATTTCTGTGATTCATCGTCAATAAGAAGGTCAGAGGGATACAGTAAACTTGAAGTGAAGCATCGGAATCTATAACCAGTGTCACAGGAATGGTTCAAAACAAACACAGCAAGAAGAGTCAGTCTTCTTGTACTGAAGTCGACATTGTGCCTTTTGTATTTAATTCCGATGCAATTTCTGTGTTTCATCGTCAATAAGAAAGTCCAAGGGATACAGTAAACCTGAAGTGAAGCATCGGAATCTATAACTAGTGTCACAGGAATGGTTAAAACATAGACAGTAGGAAGAGTCAGTCTTCTTGTACTTAAGTCGGCGTTGTGCCTTTTATAATTAATTCCGATACAATTTCTGTTTTTTATCGTCAATAAGAAGGTCCAAGGGAAACAGTAAACATATAGTGAAGCATCGGAATCTTAAACTGGTCTCACAGGAAATGTTCACAACATTGTCAGTAAGAAGAGTCAGTCTTCTTGTACTTAAGTCGGCATTGTGCATTTTGTATTTAATTCCGATGCAAATTATGTGTTTCATCATCAATAAGAAGGTCAGAGGGATACAGAAAACCTGAAGTGAAGCATCGGAACATATAACTAGTGCCACAGGAATGGTTCAAAACATAGACAGTAGGAAGAGTCAGTCTTCTTGTACGCAAGTCGGCATCGTGCCTTTTCTATTTAATTCCGATCCAATTTCTGTGTCGCATCATCAAGAAGAAAGTCAGAGGGATGCAGTAAACCTGAAGTGAAACATCGGAATCTATAACTAGTGTCACAGAGAAGGTTCAAAACATAGACAGTAAGAAGAGTCTGTCTTCTTGTACTCAAGTCGACATTGTGCCCTTTGTATTTAATTCCGATGCAATTTCTGTGTTTCATCGTCAATAAGAAGGTCAGAGGGATACAGTAAACCTGATGTGAAGCATCGGAATCTATAACTAGTGTCACAGGAATGGTTCAAAACATAGACAGTAGGAAGAGTCAGTCATCTTGTATTTGAGTCGGCATTGTGCATTTTGTATTTATTTCCGATGCAATTTCTGTGTTTCATCGTCAATAAGAAGGTCAGAGGGATACAGTTAACCTGAAGAGAAGCATCGGAAACTATAATTAGTGTCACAGGAATGGTTAGACAGTAGGAAGAGTCAGTCTTCTTGTACTTAAGACGGCATTGTGCCTTTTTTAATTAATTCCGATGCAATTTCTGTGTTTTATCGTCAATAAGAAGGTCCAAGGGATACAGTAAACATATAGTGAAGCATCGGAATCTTAAACTGGTCTCACAGGAAATGTTCACAACATAGTCAGTAAGAAGAATCAGTCTTCTTGTACTTAAGTCGGCATTGTGCATTTCGTATTTAATTCCGATGCGATTTCTGTGTTTCATCATCAATGAGAAGGTCAGAGACATACAGAAAACCTGAAGTGAAGCATCGGAATCTATAACTAGTGCCACAGGAATGGTTCAAAACATAGACAGTAGGAAGAGTCAGTCTTCTTGTACGTAAGTCGGCATTGTGCCTTTTCAATTTAATTCCGATGCAATTTCTGTGTTTCATCATCAATCAGAATGTCAGAGGGATACAGTAAACCTGATGTGAAGCATCGGAATCTATAACTAGTGACACAGGAATGGTTCGAAGCTTAGACAGTAGGAAGAGTCAGTCGTCTTGTACTTAAGTCGCCATTGTGCAATTTTTATTTAATTCCGATGCAATTTCTGTGATTCATCGTCAATAAGAAGGTCAGAGGGATACAGTAAACTTGAAGTGAAGCATCGGAATCTATAACCAGTGTCACAGGAATGGTTCAAAACAAACACAGCAAGAAGAGTCAGTCTTCTTGTACTGAAGTCGACATTGTGCCTTTTGTATTTAATTCCGATGCAATATCTGTGTTTCATCGTCAATAAGAAAGTCCAAGGGATACAGCAAACCTGAAGTGAAGCTTCGGAATCTATAACTAGTGCCACAGGAATGGTTCAAAACATAGACAGTAGGAAGAGTCAGTCTTCTTGTACGTAAGTCGGCATTGTGCCTTTTCAATTTAATTCCGATGCAATTTCTGTGTTTCATCATCAATAAGAAGGTCAGAGGGATACAGTAAACCTGATGTGAAGCATCGGAATCTATAACTAGTGACACAGGAATGGTTCGAAGCATAGACAGTAGGAATAGTCAGTCTTCTTGTACTTAAGTCGCCATTGTGCCATTTTTATTTAATTCCGATACAATTTCTGTGTTTTATCGTCAATAAGAAGGTCCAAGGGAAACAGTAAACATATAGTGAAGCATCGGAATCTTAAACTGGTCTCACAGGAAATGTTCACAACATTGTCAGTAAGAAGAGTCAGTCTTCTTGTACTTAAGTCGGCATTGTGCATTTTGTATTTAATTCCGATGCAATTTCTGTGTTTCATCGTCAATAAGAAGGTCAGAGGGATACAGTAAACGAGAAGTGAGGCATCGGAATGTATAACTAGTGTCACAGGAATGGTTCAAACATAGTCAGTAAGAAGAGTGAGTCATCTTGTACTTAAGTCGGCATTGTGCCTTTTCTATTTAATTCCGATGCAATTTCTATGTTTCATCGTCAATAAGAAGATCAGAGGTATACAGTAAACCTGAAGTGAAGCATCGGGATGTATAACTAGTGTCACAGGAATGGTTCAAAACATAGACAGTTGGAAGAGTCAGTCATCTTGTATTTGAGTCGGCATTGTGCCTTTTGTATTTATTTCCGATGCAATTTCTGTGTTTCATCGTCAATAAGAAGGTCAGAGGGATACAGTTAACCTGAAGAGAAGCATCGGAAACTATAATTAGTGTCACAGAAATTGTTAGACAGTAGGAAGAGTCAGTCTTCTTGTACTTAAGTCGGCATTGTGCCTTTTCTATTTAATTCCGATGCACCTTCTGTGTTTCATCGTCAATAAGAAGGTAAAAGGTATAGAGTAAACATATAGTGAAGCATCGGAATCTTAAACTGGTCTCACAGGAAATGTTCACAACATAGTCGGTAAGAAGTGTCAGTCTTCTTGTACTTAAGTCGGCATTGTGCATTTTGTATTTAATTCCGATGCAATTTCTGTGTTTCATCATCAATAAGAAGGTCAGAGGGATACAGAAAACCTGAAGTGAAGCATCGGAACATATGACTAGTGCCACAGGAATGGTTCAAATCATAGACAGAAGGAAGAGTCAGTCTTCTTGTACGTAAGTCGGCATCGTGCCTTTTCTATTTAATTCCGATGCAATTTCTGTGTCTCATCATCAAGAAGAAGGTCAGAGGGATGCAGTAAACCAGAAGTGAAGCATCGGAACATATAACTAGTGCCACAGGAATGGTTCAAACATAGTCAGTAAGAAGAGTGAGTTTTCTTGTACTTAAGTCGGCATTGTGCCTTTTCCATTTAATTCTGATGCAATTTCTGTGTTTCATCGTCAATAAGAAGATCAGAGGGATACAGTAAACCTGAAGTGAAGCATCGGGATGTATAACTAGTGTCACAGGAATGGTTCAAAACATAGACAGTAGGAAGAGTCAGTCATCTTGTATTTGAGTCGACATTGTGCATTTTGTATTTATTTCCGATGCAATTTCTGTGTTTCATCAACAATAAGAAGGACAGCGGGATACAGTTAACCTGAAGTGAAGCATCGGAATCTATAATTAGTGTCACAGGAATGGTTAGACAGTAGGAAGAGTCAGTCTTCTGGTACTTAAGTCAGCATTGTGCCTTTTCTATTTAATTCCGATGCAATTTCTGTGTTTCATCGTCAATAAGAAGGTCCAAGGGATACAGTAAACATACAGTGAAGCATCGGAATCTAAAACTGGTCTCACAGGAAATGTTCAGAAACATAGTCAGTAAGAAGAGTCAGTCTTCTTGTACTTAAGTTGGCATTGTGCATTTTGTATTTAATTCCGATGCAATTTCTGTGTTTCATCATCAGTAAGAAGGTCAAAGGGATACAGTTAACCTGAAGTGAAGCATCGGAATCTGTAATTAGTGTCACAGGAATGGTTCAAAACATAGTTATTAAGAAGATTCAGTCTTCTTGTACTTAAGTCGGTATTGTGCCTATTCTACTTAATTCCGATGCAATTTCTGTGTTACATCGTCAATAAGAAGGTCAGAGGGATACAGTAAACCTGAAGTGGAGCATCGGAATCTCTAACTAGTGTCACAGGGATGGTTCAAAACATAGACAGTAAGAAGAGGCAGTCTACTTGTACTTAAGTCGGCATTGTGCATTATGTAATTAATCCCGATGCAATTTCTGTGTTTCATCGTCAATAAGATGGTCCAAGGGATGCAGTACACCTGAAGTGAAGCATCGGAATCTATAACTAGTGTCACAGGAATGGTTCACATCATAGACAGTAAGAAGAATCAGTCTTCTTGTACTTAAGTCTGCATTGTGCCTTTTCTATTTAATTCCGATGTAATTTCTGTGTTTCATCATCAAGAAGAAGGTCAGAGGGATGCAGTAAACCTGATGTGGAGCATCGGAATCTATAACTAGTGTCACAGAAAAGGTTCAAAACATAGGCAGTAAGAAGAATCTGTTGTCTTGTACTTAAGTTGACATTGTGCCTTTTGTATTTAAATCCGATGCAATTTCTGTGTTTCATCGTCAATAAGAAGGTCAGAGGGATACAGTAAACCTGAAGTGAAGCATCGGAATTGATAACTAGTGTCACAGGAATGGTTCAAACCATAGACAGTAGGAAGAGTCAGTCTTCTTGTACTTACGTCGTCATTGTGCCTTTTCTATTTATTCCGATGCAATTTCTGTGTTTCGTCGTCAATTTAGAAGGTCACGTAGATGCAGTAAACCTGAAGTGAAGCATCGGAATCTATAACTAGTGCCACAGGAATGGTTCAAAGCATACACAGCAAGACGAGTCAGTCTTCTTGTACTTAAGTGGGCATTGTGCCCTTTGTATTTAATTCCGATGCAATTTCTGTGTTTCATCGTCAATAAGAAAGTCCAAGGGATACAGTAAACCTGAAGTGAAGCATCGGAATCTATAACTAGTGTCACAGAAATGGTTCAAAACATGGTTAGTAAGAAAAGTCAGTCTTCTTGTACTTAAGTCGGCGTTGTGCCTTTTGTATTTAATTTCGACGCAATTTCTGTGTTTCATCGTCAATAAGAAGGTCAGAGGGATACATTAATCCTGAAGTGAATCATCGGAATGTATAACTAGTGTCACAGGAATGGTTCAAAACATCGACAGTAGGAAGAGTCAGTCTTCTTGTACTTAAGTCGGCATTGTGCATTTGTATTTAATTCCGATGCAATTTCTGTGTTTCATCGTCAATAAGAAGGTCCAAGGGATACAGTAAACACATAGTGAATCATCGGAATCTAAAACTGGTCTCACAGGAAATGTTCAAATCATAGTCAGTAAGAAGAGTCAGTCTACTTGTACTTAAGTCGGCATTGTGTCTTTTGTATTTAATTCCGATGCAATTTCTGTGTTTCATCGTCAATAAGAAGGTCCAAGGGATACAGTAAACCTGAAGTGAAACACCGGAATCTAAAAACGGTCTCTCAGGACAGGTTCAAACCATAGACAGTAGGAAGAGTCAGTCTTCTTGTACGTAAGTCGGCATCGTGCCTTTTCTATTTAATTCCGATCCAATTTCTGTGTCACATCATCAAGAAGAAGGTCAGAGGGATGCAGTAAACCTGAAGTGAAACATCGGAATCTATAACTAGTGTCACAGAGAAGGTTCAAAACATAGACAGTAAGAAGAGTCTGTCTTCTTGTACTCAAGTCGACATTGTGCCTTTTGTATTTAATTCCGATGCAATTTCTGTGTTTCATCGTCAATCAGAAGGTCAGAGGGATACAGTAAACCAGAAGTGAAGCATCGGAATGTTTAACTAGTGTCACAGAAATGGTTCAAACATAGTCAGTAAGAAGAGTGAGTCTTCTTGTACTTAAGTCGGCATTGTGCCTTTTCTGTTTAATTCCGATGCAATTTTTGTGTTTCATCGTCAATAAGAAGATCAGAGGGATACAGTAAACCTGAAGTGAAGCATCGGGATGTATAACTAGTGTCACAGGAATGGTTCAAAACATAGACAGTAGGAAGAGTCAGTCATCTTGTATCTGAGTCGGCATTGTGCCTTTTGTATTTATTTCCGATGCAATTTCTGTGTTTCGTCGTCAATAAGAAGGTCAGAGGGATACAATTAACCTGAAGTGAGGCATCGGAAACTATAATTAGTGTCACAGGAATGGTTAGACAGTAGGAAGGGTCAGCCTTCTTGTACTTAAGTCGGCATTGTGCCTGTTCTATTTAATTCCATGCAATTTCTGTGTTTCATCGTCAATAAGAAGGTCCAAGGTATACAGTAAACATATAGTGATGCATCGGAATCTTAAACTGGTCTCACAGGAAATGTTCACAACATAATCAGTAAGAAGAGTCAGTCTTCTTGTACTTAAGTCGGCATTGTGCATTTTGTATTTAATTCCGATGCAATTTCTGTGTTTCATCATCAATAAGAAGGTCAGAGGGATACAGAAAACCTGAAGTGAGGCATCGGAACATATAACTAGTGCCACAGGAATGGTTCAAATCATAGACAGTAGGAAGAGTCAGTCTTCTTGTACGTAAGTCGGCATCGTTCCTTTTCTATTTAATTCCGATGCAATTTCTGTGTCTCATCATCAAGAAGAAGGTCAGAGGGATGCAGTAAACATGAAGTGAAGCATCGGAATGTATAACTAGTGTCACAGGTATGGTTCAAACATAGTCAGTAAGCAGAGTGAGTTTTCTTGTACTTAAGTCGGCATTGTGCCTTTTCTATTTAATTCCGATGGAATTTCTGTGTTTCATCGTCAATAAGAAGATCAGAGGGATACAGTAAACCTGAAGTGAAGGATCGAGATGTATAACTAGTGTCACAGGAATGGTTCAAAACATAGACAGTAGGAAGAGTCAGTCATCTTGTATTTGAGTCGGCATTGTGCCTTTTGTATTTATTTCCGATGCAATTTCTGTGTTTCATCGTCAATAAGAAGGTCAGAGGGATACAGTTAACCTGAAGTGAAGCATCGGAATCTATAATTAGTGTCACAGGAATGGTTAGACAGTAGAAAGAGTCAGTCTTCTTGTACTGAAGTCGACATTGTGCCTTATCTATTTAATTCCGATGCAATTTCTGTGTTTCATCGTCAATACGAAGGTCCAAGGGATACAGTAAACACATAGTGAAGCATCGGAATCTAAAACTGGTCTCACAGGAAATGTTCACAACATAGTCAGTAAGAAGAGTCAGTCTTCTTGAACTTAAATTGGCATTGTGCATTTTGTATTTAATTCCGATGCAATTTCTGTGTTTCATCATCAATAGGAAGGTCAGAGGGATACAGGTAACCTGAAGTGAAGCATCGGAATCTGTAATTAGTGTCACAGGAATGGTTCAAAACATAGTTAGTAAGAAGAATCAGTCTTCTTGTACTTAAGTCGGCATTGTGCCTATTCTACTTAATTCCGATGCAATTTCTGTGTTACATCGTCAATAAGAAGGTCAGAGGGATACAGTAAACCTGAAGTGAGGCATCGGACTAACTAGTGTCACAGGAATGGTTCAAAACATAGACAGTAAGAAGAGTCAGTCTACTTGTACTTAAGTCGGCATTGTGCCTTTTGTAACTAATCCCGATGCAATTTCTGTGTTTCATCGTCAATAAGAAGGTCCAAGGGATACAGTACTCCTGAAGTGAAGCATCGGAATCTATAACTAGTGTCACAGGAAAGGTTAACATCATAGACAGTAAGAAGAATCAGTCTTCTTGTACTTAAGTCGGCATTGTGCCTTTTCCATTTAATTCCGATGCAATTTCTGTGTTTCATCATCAAGAAGAAGGTCAGAGGGATGCAGTAAACCTGAAGTGGAGCATCGGAATCTGTAACTAGTGTCACAGAAAAGGTTCAAAACATAGGCAGTAAGAAGAGTCTGTTGTCTTGTACTTAAGTCGACATTGTGCCTTTTGTATTTAAATCCGATGCAATTTCTGAGTTTCATCGTCAATAAGAAGGTCAGAGGGATACAGTAAACCTGAAGTGAAGCATCGGAATTGATAACTAGTGTCACAGGAATGGTTCAGAGCATAGACAGTAGGAAGAGTCAGTCTTCTTGTACTTAAGTCGTCATTGTGCCTTTTCTATTTATTCCGATGCAATTTCTGTGTTTCGTCGTCAATTTAGAAGGTCACGTAGATACAGTAAACCTGAAGTGAAGCATCGGAATCTATAACTAGTGTCACAGGAATGGTTCAAAGCATACACAGCAAGTAGAGTTAGTCTTCTTGTACTTAAGTGGGCATTGTGCCTTTTGTATTTAATTCCGATGCAATTTCTGTGTTTCATTGTCAATAAGTAGGTCCAAGGGATACAGTAGACACATAGTGAATCATCGGAATCTAAAACTGGTCTCACAGGAAATGTTCAAATCATAGTCAGTAAGAAGAGTCAGTCTTCTTGTACTTAAGTCGGCATTGTGTCTTTTGTATTTAATTCCGATGCAATTTCTGTGTTTCATCGTAAATAAGAAGGTCCAAGGGATACAGTAAACCTGAAGTGAAACACCGGAATCTAAAAACGGTCACTCAGGAAAGGTTCAAACCATAGAGAGTAAGAAGAGCCAGTCCTCTTGTATTTGAGTCGGCATTGTGCCTTTTGTATTTTATTCCGATGCAGTTTCTGTGTTTCATCGTCAATAAGAAGGTCAGAGGGAATCAGTAAACCTGAAGTGAAGCATCGGAATCTATAACTAGTGTCACAGAGAAGGTTCAAAACATAGACAGTAAGAAGAGTCTGTCTTCTTGTAATCAAGTCGACATTGTGCCTTTTGTATTTAATTCCGATGCAATTTCTGTGTTTCATCGTCAATAAGAAGGTCAGAGGGATACAGTAAACCAGAAGTGAAGCATCGGAATGTATAACTAGTGTCACAGGAATGGTTCAAACATAGTCAGTAAGAAGAGTGAGTCTTCTTGTACTTAAGTCGGCATTGTGCCTTTTGTATTTAATTCCGATGCAATTTCTGTGTTTCATCGTCAATGAGAAGGTCAGAGGGATACAGTAAACCTGAAGTGAAGCATCGGAATCCATAACTAGTGTCACAGGAATGGTTCAACGCATAGACGGTAGGAAGAGTCAGTCTTCTTGTACTTAAGTCGGAATTGTGCCTTTTTTATTTAATTACGATGCAATTTCTGTGTTCCATCGTCAATAAGAAGGTCCAAGGGATACAGTAAACACATAGTGAAGCACCGGAATCTAAAACTGGTCTCACAGGAAAAGTTCAAATCATAGTCAGTAAGAAGAGTCAGTCTTCTTGTACTTAAGTCGGCATTGTGCCTTTTGTATTTAATTCCGATGCAATTTCTGTGTTTCATCGTCAATAAGAAGGTCCAAGGGATACAGTAAACCTGAAGTGAAACACCGGAATCTAAAAGCGGTCTCTCAGGAAAGGTTCAAACCATAGAGAGTAAGAAGAGCCAGTCCTCTTGTATATGAATCGGCATTGTGCCTTTTGTATTTTATTCCGATGCAGTTTCTGTGTTTCATCGTCAATAAGAAGGTCGGAGGGAATCGGTAAACCTGAAGTGAAGCATCGGAATCTATAACTAGTGTCACAGGAATGGTTAAAACGCAGACAGTAGGAAGAGTCAGTCTTCTTGTACTTAAGTCGGCATTGTGCCTTTTTTAATTAATTCCGATGCAATTTCTGTGTTTTATCGTCAATAAGAAGGTCCAAGGAATACAGTAAACATATAGTGAAGCATCGGAATCTTAAACTGGTCTCACAGGAAATGTTCACAACATAGTCAGTAAGAAGTGTCAGTCTTCTTGTACTTAAGTCGGCATTGTGCATTTCGTATTTAATTCCGATGCAGTTTCTGTATTTCATCATCAATATAAAGGTCAGAGGGATACAGAAAACCTGAAGTGAAGCATCGGAATCTATAACTAGTGCCACAGTAATGGTTCAAAACATAGACCGTAGGAAGAGTCAGTCTTCTTGTACGTAAGTCGGCATCGTGCCTTTTCTATTTAATTCCGATGCAATTTCTGTGTTTCATCATCAAGAAGGAGGTCAGAGGGATGCAGTAAACCTGAAGTGAAGCATCGGAATCTATAACTAGTGTCACAGAGAAGGTTCAAAACATAGACTGTAAGAAGAGTCTGTCTTCTTGTACTCAAGTCGACATTGTGCCTTTTGTATTTAAGTCCGATGCAATTTCTGTGTTTCATCGTCAATAAGAAGGTCAGAGGGATACAGTAAACCAGAAGTGAAGCATCGGAATGTATAACTAGTGTCACAGGAATAGTTCAAACATAGTCAGTAAGAAGAGTGAGTCTTCTTGTACCTAAGTCGGCATTGTGCCTTTTCTATTTAATTCCGATGCAATTTCTGTGTTTCATCGTCAATAAGAAGATCAGAGGGATACAGTAAACCTGAAGTGAAGCATCGGGAGGTATAACTAGTGTCACAGGAATGGTTCAAAACATAGACAGTAGGAAGAGTCAGTCATCTTGTATTTGAGTCGGCATTGTGCCTTTTGTATTTATTTCCGATGCAATTTCTGTGTTTCATCGTCAATAAGAACGTCAGAGGGATACAGTAAACCTGAAGTGAAGCATCGGAATCTATAACTAGTGTCAGAGGAATGGTTCAAAACATAGACACTCGGAAGAGTCATTCTTCTAGTACTTAAGTCGGCATTGTGCCTTTACTATTTAATTCCGATGCAATAATTGTATTTCATCGTCAATAAAAAGGTCAGGGGATACAGTAAACCAGACGTGAAGCATCGGAATGTGTAACTAATGTCACAGGTATGGTTCAAACATAGTCAGTAAGAAGAGTGAGTCTTCTTGTACTTAAGTCGGCATTGTGCCTTTTCTATATAATTCCGATGCAATTTCTGTGTTTCATCGTCAATATGAAGATCAGAGGGATAAAGTAAACCTGAAGTGAAGCATCGGGATGTATAACTAGTGTCACAGGAATGGTTCAAAACATAGACAGTAGGATGAGTCAGTCATCTTGTATTTGAGTCGGCATTGTGCCTTTTGTATTTATTTCCGATGCAATTTCTGTGTTTCATCGTCAATAAGAAGGTCCAAGCGATACAGTAAACCTGAACTGATGCATCGGAATCTATAACTAGTGTCACAGGAATGGTTCTAAACATAGACAGTAGGAAGAGTCAGTCTTCTTGTACTTAAGTCGGCATTGTGCCTTTTGTATTTAATTCCGATGCAATTTCTGTTTTTCATCGTCAATAAGAAAGTCCAAGGGATACAGTAAACCTGAAGTGAAGCATCGGAATCTATAACTAGTGTCACAGGAATGATTAAAACATAGACAGTAGGATGAGTCAGTCATCTTGTATTTGAGTCGGCATTGTGCCTTTTGTATTTATTTCCGATGCAATTTCTGTGTTTCATCGTCAATAAGAAGGTCCAAGCGATACAGTAAACCTGAACTGATGCATCGGAATCTATAACTAGTGTCACAGGAATGGTTCTAAACATAGACAGTAGGAAGAGTCAGTCTTCTTGTACTTAAGTCGCCATTGTGCCTTTTTTAATTAATTCCGATGCAATTTCAGTGTTTTATCGTCAATAAGAAGGTCCAAGGGATAGAGTAAACAAATAGTGAAGCATCGGAATCTTAAACTGGTCTCACAGGAAATGTTCACAACATAGTCAGTAAGAAGAGTTAGTCTTCTTGTACTTAAGTCGGCATTGTGCATTTTGTATTTAATTCCGATGCAAATTCTGTGTTTCATCATCAATAAGAAGGTCAGAGGGATACAGAAAACCTGAAGTGAATCATCGGAATCTATAACTAGTGCCACAGGAATGGTTCAAAACATAGACAGTAGGAAGAGTCAGTCTTCTTGTACGTAAGACGGCATCGTGCATTTTCTATTAAATTCCGATGCAATATCTGTGTTTCATCATCAAGAAGAAGGTCAGAGGGATGCAGTAAACCTGAAGTGAAGCATCGGAGTCTATAACTAGTGTCACAGAGAAGGTTCAAAACATAGACAGTAAGAGGAGTCTGTCTTCTAGTAATCAAGTCGACATTGTGCCTTTTGTATTTAATTCCGATGCAATTTCTGTGTTTCATCGTCAATAAGAGGGTCAGAGGGATACAGTAAACCAGAAGTGAAGCATCGGAATGTATAACTAGTGTCACAGGAATGATTCAAACATAGTCAGTAAGAAGAGTGAGTCTTCTTGTACTTAAGTCGGCATTGTGCCTTTTCTATTTAATTCCGATGCAATTTCTGTGTTTCATCGTCAATATGAAGGTCAGAGGGATACAGTAAACCTGAAGTGAAGCATCGGAATCTCTAGCTAGTGTCACAGGGATGGTTCAAAACATAGACAAAAAGAAGAGTCAGTCTACTTGCACTTAAGTCAGCATTGTGCCTTTTGTATTTAATTCCGATGCAATTTCTGTGTTTCATCGTCAATGAGAAGGTCAGAGGGATTCAGTAAACCTGAAGTGAAGCATCGGAATCCATAACTAGTGTCACAGGAATGGTTCAACGCATAGACAGTAGGAAGAGTCAGTCTTCTTGTACTTAAGTCGGAATTGTGCCTTTTCTATTTAATTACGATGCAATTTCTGTGTTTCGTCTTCAATAAGAAGGTCAGATAGATACAGTAAACCTGAGTGAAGCATCGGAATCTATAACTAGTGTCACAGGATTGGTTCAAAACATACACAGCAAGGAGAGTCAGTCTTCTTGTACTTAAGTGGGCAATGTGCATTTTGTATTTAATTCCGATACATTTTATGTGTTTCATCGTCAATAACAAGGTCCAAGGGATACAGTAAACCTGAAGTGATGCATCGGAATCTATAACTAGTGTCACAGGAATGGTTCAAAACATAGACAGTAGGAAGAGTCAGTCTTCTTGTACTTAAGTCGGCATTGTGCCTTTTGTATTTTTTTCCGATGCAATTTCTGTGTTTCATCGTCAATAAGAAAGTCCAAGGGATACAGTAAACCTGAAGTGAAGCATCGGAATCTAAAACTAGTGTCACAGAAATGGTTCAAAACATAGACTGTAAGAAAAGTCAGTCTTCTTGTACTTAAGTCGTCATTGTGCCTTTTGTATTTAATTACGATGCAATTTCTGTGTTTCATCGTCAATAAGAAGGTCCAAGGGATACAGTAAACACATAGTGAAGCACCGGAATCTAAAACTGGTCTCACAGGAAATGTTCAAATCATAGTCAGTAAGAAGAGTCAGTCTTCTTGTACTTAAGTCGGCATTGTGCATTTTGTATTTAATTCCGATGCAGTTTCTGTATTTCATCATCAATATAAAGGTCAGAGGGATACAGAAAACCTGAAGCGAAGCATCGGAATCTATAACTAGTGCCACAGGAATGGTTCAAAACATAGACAGTAGGAAGAGTCAGTCTTCTTGTACGTAAGTCGGCATCGTGCCTTTTCTATTTAATTCCGATGCAATTTCTGTGTTTCATCATCAAGAAGGAGGTCAGAGGGATGCAGTAAACCTGAAGTGAAGCATCGGAATCTATAACTAGCGTCACAGAGAAGGTTCAAAACATAGACTGTAAGAAGAGTCTGTCTTCTTGTACTCAAGTCGACATTGTGCCTTTTGTATTTAAGTCCGATGCAATTTCTGTGTTTCATCGTCAATAAGAAGGTCAGAGGGATACAGTAAACCAGAAGTGAAGCATCGGAATGTATAACTAGTGTCACAGGAATGGTTCAAACATAGTCAGTAAGAAGAGTGAGTCTTCTTGTACCTAAGTCGGCATGGGGGCCTTTTCTACTTAATTCCGATGCAATTTCTGTGTTTCATCGTCAATAAGAAGATCAGAGGGATACAGTAAACCTGAAGTGAAGCATCGGGAGGTATAACTAGTGTCAGAGGAATGGTTCAAAACATAGACACTCGGAAGAGACATTCTTCTAATACTTAAGTCGGCATTGTGCCTTTACTATTTAATTCCGATGCAATTTCTGTGTTTCATCGTCAATAAAAAGGTCAGGGGATACAGTAAACCAGAAGTGAAGCATCGGAATGTGTAACTAATGTCACAGGAATGGTTCAAACATAGTCAGTAAGAAGAGTGAGTCTTCTTGTACTTAAGTCGGCATTGTGCCTTTTCTATTTAATTCCGATGCAATTTCTGTGTTTCATCGTCAATATGAAGATCAGAGGGATACAGTAAACCTGAAGTGAAGCATCGGGATGTATAACTAGTGTCACAGGAATGGTTCAAAACATAGACAGTAGGATGAGTCAGTCATCTTGTATTGAGTCGGCATTTTGCCTTTTGTATTTATTTCCGATGCAATTTCTGTGATTCATCGTCAATAAGAAGGTCAGAGGGATACAGTAAACTTGAAGTGAAGCATCGGAATCTATAACCAGTGTCACAGCAATAATTCAAAACAAACACAGCAAGAAGAGTCAGTCTTCTTGTACTTAAGTCAACATTGTGCCCTTTGTATTTAATTCCGATGCAATTTCTGTGTTTCATCGTCAATAAGAAGGTCCAAGCGATACAGTAAACCTGAACTGATGCATCGGAATCTATAACTAGTGTCACAGGACTGGTTCTAAACATAGACAGTATTAAGAGTCAGTCTTCTTGTACTTAAGTCGGCATTGTGCCTTTTGTATTTAATTCCGATGCAATTTCTGTGTTTCATCGTCAATAAGAAAGTCCAAGGGATACAGTAAACCTGAAGTGAAGCATCGGAATCTATAACTAGTGTCACAGGAATGATTAAAACATAGACAGTAGGAAGAGTCAGTCTTCTTGTACTTAAGTCGCCATTGTGCCTTTTTTAATTAATTCCGATGCAATTTCAGTGTTTTATCGTCAATAAGAAGGTCCAAGTGATAGAGTAAACAAATAGTGAAGCATCGGAATTCATAACTAGTGCCACAGAATGGTTCAAAACATAGACAGTAGGAAGAGTCAGTCTTCTTTTACGTAAGACGGCATCGTGCATTTTCTATTTAATTCCGATGCAATTTCAGTGCTTCATCATCAAGAAGAAGGTCAGAGAGATGCAGTAAACCTGAAGTGAAGCATCGGAATCTATAACTAGTGTCACAGAGAAGGTTCAAAACATAGACAGTAAGAAGAGTCTGTCTTCTAGTAATCAAGTCGACATTGTGCCTTTTGTATTTAATTCCGATGCAATTTCTGTGTTTCATTGTCAATATGAAGGTCCAAGGGATACAGTAAACCTGAAGTGATGCATCGGAATCTATAACTAGGGTCACAGGAATGGTTCAAAACATAGTCAGTAAGAAGAGTGAGTCTTCTTGTACTTAAGTTGGCATTGTGCCTTTTGTATTTTTTTCCGATGCAATTTCTGTGTTTCATCGTCAATAAGAAAGTCAAAGGGATACAGTAAACCTGAAGTGAAGCATCGGAATCTAAAACTAGTGTCACAGAAATGGTTCAAAACATAGACTGCAAGAAAAGTCAGTCTTCTTGTACTTAAGTCGTCATTGTGCCTTTTGTATTTAATTACGATGCAATTTCTGTGTTTCATCGTCAATAAGAAGGTCCAAGGGATACAGTAAACACATAGTGAAGCACCGGAATCTAAAACTGGTCTCACAGGAAATGTTCAAATCATAGTCAGTAAGAAGAGTCAGTCTTCTTGTACTTAAGTCGCCATTGTGCATTTTGTATTTAATTCCGATGCAGTTTCTGTATTTCATCATCAATATAAAGGTCAGAGGGATACAGAAAACCTTAAGTGAAGCATCGGAATCTATAACTAGTGCCACAGGAATGGTTCAAAACATAGACAGTAGGAAGAGTCAGTCTTCTTGTACGTAAGTCGGCATCGTGCCTTTTCTATTTAATTCCGATGCAATTTCTGTGTTTCATCATCAAGAAGGAGGTCAGAAGGATGCAGTAAACCTGAAGTGAAGCATCGGAATCTATAACTAGCGTCACAGAGAAGGTTCAAAGCATAGACTGTAAGAAGAGTCTGTCTTCTTGTACTCAAGTCGACATTGTGCCTTTTGTATTTAAGTCCGATGCAATTTCTGTGTTTCATCGTCAATAAGAAGGTCAGAGGGATACAGTAAACCAGAAGTGAAGCATCGGAATGTATAACTAGGGTCACAGGAATGGTTCAAACATAGTCAGTAAGAAGAGTGAGTCTTCTTGTACCTAAGTCGGCATTGTGCCTTTTCTATTTAATTCCGATGCAATTTCTGTGATTCATCGTCAATAAGAAGATCAGAGGGATACAGTAAACCTGAAGTGAAGCATCGGGAGGTATAACTAGTGTCACAGGAATGGTTCAAAACATAGACAGTAGGAAGAGTCAGTCATCTTGTATTTGAGTCGGCATTGTGCCTTTTGTATTTATTTCCGATGCAATTTCTGTGTTTCATCGTCAATACGAACGTCAGAGGGATACAGTAAACCTGAAGTGAAGCATCGGAATCTATAACTAGTGTCAGAGGAATGGTTCAAAACATAGACACACGGAAGAGTCATTCTTCTAGTACTTAAGTCGGCATTGTGCCTTTACTATTTAATTCCGATGCAATTTCTGTGTTTCATCGTCAATAAAAAGGTCAGGGGATAAAGTAAACCAGAAGTGAAGCATGGGAATGTGTAACTAGTGTCACAGGAATGGTTCAAACATAGTCAGTAAGAAGAGTGAGTCATCTTGTACTTAAGTCGGCATTGTGCCTTTTCTATTTAATTCCGATGCAATTTCTGTGTTTCATCGTCAATATGAAGATCAGAGGGATACAGTAAACCTGAAGTGAAGCATCGGGATGTATAACTAGTGTCACAGGAATGGTTCAAAACATAGACAGTAGGATGAGCCAGTCATCTTGTATTTGAGTCGGCATTGTGCCTTTTGTATTTATTTCCGATGCAATTTCTGTGATTCATCGTCAATAAGAAGGTCAGAGGGATACAGTAAACGTCAAGTGAAGCATCGGAATCTATAACCAGTGTCACAGGAATAATTGAAAACAAGCACAGCAAGAAGAGTCAGTCTTCTTGTACTTAAGTCAACATTGTGCCCTTTGTATTTAATTCCGATGCAATCTCTGTGTTTCATCGTCAATAAGAATGTCCAAGCGATACAGTAAACCTGAACTGATGCATCGGAATCTATAACTAGTGTCACAGGAATGGTTCTAAACATAGACAGTAGGAAGAGTCAGTCTTCTTGTACTTAAGTCGGCATTGTGCCTTTTTTAATTAATTCCGATGCAATTTCTGTGTTTTATCGTCAATAAGAAGGTCCAAGGGATACAGTAAGCATATAGTGAAGCATCGAAATCTTAATCTGGTCTCACAGGAAATGTTCACAACATAGTCAGTAAGAAGAGTCAGTCTTCTTGTACGTAAGTCGGCATTGTGCATTTTGCATTTAATTCCGATGCAATTTCTGTGTTTCATCGTCAAGAAAAGGTCTGAGGGATACAGTAAACCAGAAGTGAAGCATCGGAATGTATAACTAGTGTCACAGGAATGGTTCAAACATAGTCAGTAAGAAGAGTGAGTCTTCTTGTACTTAAGTCGGCATTGTGCCTTTTGTATTTAATTCCGATGCAATTTCTGTGTTTCATCGTCAATAAGAAGATCAGAGGGATACAGTAAACCTGAAGTGAAGCATCGGGATGTATAACTAGTGTCACAGGAATGGTTCAAAACAGTAGGAAGAGTCAGTCATCTTGTATTTGCGTCGGCATTGTGCATTTTGTGTTTATTTGCGATGCAATTTCTGTGTTTCATCGTCAATAAGAACGTCAGAGGGATACAGTAAACCAGAAGTGAAGCATCGGAATCTATAACTAGTGTCAGAGGAATGGTTCAAAACATAGACACTAGGAAGAGTCATTCTTCCTGTACTTAAGTCGGCATTGTGCCTTTTCTATTTAATTCCGATGCAATTTCTGTGTTTCATCGTCAATAAGAAGGTCAGAGGGATACATTAAACCTGAAGTGAATCATCGGAATGTATAACTAGTGTCACAGGAATGGTTCAAACATAGACAGTAGGAAGAGTCAGTCTTCTTGTACTTAAGTCGGCATTGAGACTTTTCTTTTTAATACCGATGCAATTTCTGTGTTTTGTCGTCAATAAGAAGGTCAGAGGGGTACAGTAAACCTGAAGTGAAGCATCGGAATCTATAACTAGTGTCACAGGAATGGTTCAAACATAGCCAGTAAGAAGAGTCAGTCTTCCTGTACTTAAGTCGGCATTGTACCTTTTGTATTTATTTTCGATGCAATTTCTGTGTTTCTTCGTCAATAAGAAGGTTCAAGGGAAACAGTAAACACTTAGTGTAGCATCGGAATCTAAAACTGGTCTCACAGGAAATGTTAAAATCATAGTCAGTAAGAAGAGTCTGTCTTCTTGTACTTAAGTCGGCATTGTGCCATTTCTATTTAATTCCGATGCAATTTCTGAGTTTCATCGTCAATAAGAAGGTCCAAGGGATACAGTAAACATATAGTGAAGCATCGGAATCTAAAACTGGTCTCACAGGAAATGTTCACAACATAGTCAGTAAGAAGAGTCAGTCTTCTTGTACTTAAGTCGGCATTGTGCATTTTGTAATTAATTCCGATGCAATTTCTGTGTTTCATCATCAATATGAAGGTCAGAGGGATAGAGTAAACCTGAAGTGAAGCATCGGAATCTATAACTAGTGTCACAGGGATGGTTCAAAACATAGACAGTAGGAAGAGTCAGTCTTCTTGTACTTAAGTCGGCATTGTGCCTTTTGTATTAAATTCCGATGCAATTTCTGTGTTTCATCGTCAATACGAAGGTCAGAGGGATACAGTAAAACCGAAGTGAAGCATCAGAATCTATAACTTGTGTCACAGGAATGGTTCAAAACATAGACAGTAAGAAGAGTCAGTCTACATGTACTTAAGTAGGCATTGTGCCTTTTGTATTTAATCCCGATGCAATTTCTGTGTTTCATCGTCAATAAGAAGGTCAAAGGGATACAGTAAACCTGAAGTGAAGCATCGGAATCTATAACTAGTGTCACAGGAATGGTTCAAAGCATAGACAGTAGGAAGAGTCAGTCTTCTTGTGCTCAAGTCGGCATTGTGCCTTTTCTATTTAATTCCGATGCAATTTCTGTGTATCGTCGTCAATAAGAGGGTCCGAGGGATACAGTAAACCTGAAGTGAAGCATCGGAATCTATAACTAGTGTCATAGGAATGGTTCAAAACATACACAGCAAGAAGAGTCAGTCTTCTTGTACTTAAGTGGGCAATGTGCCTTTTGTATTTAATTCCGATGCAATTTCTGTGTCTCTTCGTCAATAACAAGTTCCAAGGGATACAGTAAACCTGACGTGATGCATCTGAATCTATAACTAGTGTCTCAGAAATGGTTCAAAACATAGACAGTAGGAAGAGTCAGTCTTCTTGTACTTAAGTCGGCATTGTGCCTTTTGTATTTAATTCCGATGCAATTTCTGTGTTTCATCGTCAATAAGAAATTCCAAGGGATACAGCAAACCACAAGTGAAGCATCGGAATCTATAACTAGTGTCACAGAAATGGTTCAAAACACAGACAGTAAGAAGAGTCAGTCTTCTTGTACTTAAGTCGGCGTTGTGCCTTTTGTATTTAATTTCGATGCAATTTCTGTGTTTCATCGTCAATAAGAAAGTCCAAGGGATACAGTAAACCTGAAGTGAAGCATCGGAATCTATAACTAGTGTCACAGAAATGGTTCAAAACATAGACAGTAAGAAAAGTCAGTGTTCTTGTACTTAAGTCGGCATTGTGCCTTTTGTATTTAATTTCGATGCAATTTCTGTGTTTCATCGTCAATAAGTAGGTCCAAGGGATACAGTAAACACATAGTGAAGCATCGGAATCTAAAACTGGTCTCACAGGAAATGTTCAAATCATAGTCAGTAAGAAGAGTCAGCCTTCTTGTACTTAAGTCGGCATTGTGCCTTTTGTATTTAATTCCGATGCAATTCCTGTGTTTCATCGTCAATAAGAAGGTCCAAGGGATACAGTAAACCTGAAGTGAAACACCGGAATCTAAAAACGGTCTCTCAGGAAAGGTTCAAACCATAGAGAGTAAGAAGAGCCAGTCCTCTTGTATTTGAGTCGGCATTGTGCATTTTGTATTTTATTCCGATGCAGTTTCTGTGTTACATCGTCAATAGGAAGGTCAGAGGGAATCAGTAAACCTGAAGTGAAGATTCGGAATCTATAACTAGTGTCACAGGAATGGTTAAAACATAGACAGTAGGTAGTGTCAGTCTTCTTGTACTTAAGTCGGCATTGTGCCTTTTTTAATTTATTCCGATGCAATTTCTGTGTTTTATCGTCAATAAGAAGGTCCAAGGGATACAGTAAACATATAGTGAAGCACCGAAATCTTAATCTGGTCTCACAGGAAATGTTCACAACATAGTCAGTAAGAAGAGTCAGTCTTCTTGTACTTAAGTCGGCATTGTGCATTTTGTATTTAATTCCGATGCAATTTCTGTGTTTCATCGTCAAGAAAAGGTCAGAGGGATACAGTAAACCAGAAGTGAAGCATCGGAATGTATAACTAGTGTCACAGGAATGGTTCGAACATAGTCAGTAAGAAGAGTGAGTCTTCTTGTACTTAAGTCGGCATTGTCCCTTTTGTATTTAATTCCGATGCAATTTCTGTGTTTCATCGTCAATAAGAAGATCAGAGGGATACAGTAAATCTGAAGTGAAGCATCGGGATGTATAACTAGTGTCACAGGAATGGTTCAAAACATAGACAGTAGGAAGAGTCAGTCATCTTGTATTTGCGTCGGCATTGTGCATTTTGTGTTTATTTCCGATGCAATTTCTGTGTTTCATCGTCAATAAGAACGTCAGAGGGATACAGTAAACCAGAAGTGAAGCATCGGAATCTATAACTAGTGTCAGAGGAATGGTTCAAAACATAGACACTAGGAAGAGTCATTCTTCCTGTACTTAAGTCGGCATTGTGCCATTTCTATTTAATTCCGATGCAATTTGTGAGTTTCATCGTCAATAAGAAGGTCCAAGGGATACAGTAAACATATAGTGAAGCATCGGAATCTAAAACTGGTCTCACAGGAAATGTTCACAACATAGTCAGTAAGAAGAGTCAGTCTTCTTGTACTTAAGTCGGCATTGTGCCTTTACTATTTAATTCCGATGCAATTTCTGTGTTTCATCGTCAATAAAAAGGTCAGGGGATAAAGTAAACCAGAAGTGAAGCATCGGAATGTGTAACTAGTGTCACAGGAATGGTTCAAACATAGTCAATAAGAAGAGTGAGTCTTCTTGTACTTAAGTCGGCATTGTGCCTTTTCTATTTAATTCCGATGCAATTTCTGTGTTTCATCGTCAATATGAAGATCAGAGGGATACAGTAAACCTGAAGTGAAGCGTCGGGATGTATAACTAGTGTCACAGGAATGGTTCAAAACATAGACAGTAGGATGAGTCAGTCATCTTGTATTTGAGTCGGCATTGTGCCTTTTGTATTTATTTCCGATGCAATTTCTGTGATTCATCATCAATAAGAAGGTCAGAGGGATACAATAAACTTGAAGTGAAGCATCGGAATCTATAACTAGTGTCACAGGAATAATTCAAAACAAACACAGCAAGTAGAGTCAGTCTTCTTGTACTTAAGTCAACATTGTGCCCTTTGTATTTAATTCCGATGCAATTTCTGTGTTTCATCGTCAATAAGAATGTCCAAGCGATACAGTAAACCTGAACTGATGCATCGGAATCTATAACTAGTGTCACAGGAATGGTTCTAAACATAGACAGTAGGAAGAGTCAGTCTTCTTGTACTGAAGTCGGCATTGTGCCTTTTGTATTTAATTTCGATGCAATTTCTGTGTTTCATCGTCAATAAGAAGGTTCAAGGGATACAGTAAACACATAGTGAAGCAACGGAATCTAAAACTGGTCTCACAGGAAATGTTAAAATCATAGTCAGTAAGAAGAGTCTGTCTTCTTGTACTTAAGTCGTCATTGTGCCATTTCTAATTAATTCCGATGCAATTTCTGAGTTTCATCGTCAATAAGAAGGTCCAAGGGATACAGTAAACATATAGTGAAGCATCGGAATCTAAAACTGGTCTCACAGGAAATGTTCACAACATAGTCAGTAAGAAGGGTCAGTCTTCTTGTACTTACGTCGGCATTGTGCATTTTGTATTTAATTCCGATGCAATTTCTGTGTTTCATCATCAATATGAAGGTCAGAGGGATAGAGTAAACCTGAAGTGAAGCATCGGAATCTATAACTAGTGTCACAGGGATGGTTCAAAACATAGACAGTAGGAAGAGTCAGTCTTCTTGTACTTAAGTCGGCATTGTGCCTTTTGTATTAAATTCCGATGCAATTTCTGTGTTTCATCGTCAATACGAAGGTCAGAGGGATACAGTAAAACCGAAGTGAAGCATCAGAATCTATAACTTGTGTCACAGGAATGGTTCAAAACATAGACAGTAAGAAGAGTCAGTCTACATGTACTTAAGTAGGCATTGTGCCTTTTGTATTTAATCCCGATGCAATTTCTGTGTTTCATCGTCAATAAGAAGGTCAAAGGGATACAGTAAACCTGAAGTGAAGCATCGGAATCTATAACTAGTGTCACAGGAATGGTTCAAAGCATAGACAGTAGGAAGAGTCAGTCTTCTTGTGCTCAAGTCGGCATTGTGCCTTTTCTATTTAATTCCGATGCAATTTCTGTGTATCGTCGTCAATAAGAGGGTCCGAGGGATACAGTAAACCTGAAGTGAAGCATCGGAATCTATAACTAGTGTCATAGGAATGGTTCAAAACATACACAGCAAGAAGAGTCAGTCTTCTTGTACTTAAGTGGGCAATGTGCCTTTTGTATTTAATTCCGATGCAATTTCTGTGTCTCTTCGTCAATAACAAGTTCCAAGGGATACAGTAAACCTGACGTGATGCATCTGAATCTATAACTAGTGTCTCAGAAATGGTTCAAAACATAGACAGTAGGAAGAGTCAGTCTTCTTGTACTTAAGTCGGCATTGTGCCTTTTGTATTTAATTCCGATGCAATTTCTGTGTTTCATCGTCAATAAGAAATTCCAAGGGATACAGCAAACCACAAGTGAAGCATCGGAATCTATAACTAGTGTCACAGAAATGGTTCAAAACACAGACAGTAAGAAGAGTCAGTCTTCTTGTACTTAAGTCGGCGTTGTGCCTTTTGTATTTAATTTCGATGCAATTTCTGTGTTTCATCGTCAATAAGAAAGTCCAAGGGATACAGTAAACCTGAAGTGAAGCATCGGAATCTATAACTAGTGTCACAGAAATGGTTCAAAACATAGACAGTAAGAAAAGTCAGTGTTCTTGTACTTAAGTCGGCATTGTGCCTTTTGTATTTAATTTCGATGCAATTTCTGTGTTTCATCGTCAATAAGTAGGTCCAAGGGATACAGTAAACACATAGTGAAGCATCGGAATCTAAAACTGGTCTCACAGGAAATGTTCAAATCATAGTCAGTAAGAAGAGTCAGCCTTCTTGTACTTAAGTCGGCATTGTGCCTTTTGTATTTAATTCCGATGCAATTCCTGTGTTTCATCGTCAATAAGAAGGTCCAAGGGATACAGTAAACCTGAAGTGAAACACCGGAATCTAAAAACGGTCTCTCAGGAAAGGTTCAAACCATAGAGAGTAAGAAGAGCCAGTCCTCTTGTATTTGAGTCGGCATTGTGCATTTTGTATTTTATTCCGATGCAGTTTCTGTGTTACATCGTCAATAGGAAGGTCAGAGGGAATCAGTAAACCTGAAGTGAAGATTCGGAATCTATAACTAGTGTCACAGGAATGGTTAAAACATAGACAGTAGGTAGTGTCAGTCTTCTTGTACTTAAGTCGGCATTGTGCCTTTTTTAATTTATTCCGATGCAATTTCTGTGTTTTATCGTCAATAAGAAGGTCCAAGGGATACAGTAAACATATAGTGAAGCACCGAAATCTTAATCTGGTCTCACAGGAAATGTTCACAACATAGTCAGTAAGAAGAGTCAGTCTTCTTGTACTTAAGTCGGCATTGTGCATTTTGTATTTAATTCCGATGCAATTTCTGTGTTTCATCGTCAAGAAAAGGTCAGAGGGATACAGTAAACCAGAAGTGAAGCATCGGAATGTATAACTAGTGTCACAGGAATGGTTCGAACATAGTCAGTAAGAAGAGTGAGTCTTCTTGTACTTAAGTCGGCATTGTCCCTTTTGTATTTAATTCCGATGCAATTTCTGTGTTTCATCGTCAATAAGAAGATCAGAGGGATACAGTAAATCTGAAGTGAAGCATCGGGATGTATAACTAGTGTCACAGGAATGGTTCAAAACATAGACAGTAGGAAGAGTCAGTCATCTTGTATTTGCGTCGGCATTGTGCATTTTGTGTTTATTTCCGATGCAATTTCTGTGTTTCATCGTCAATAAGAACGTCAGAGGGATACAGTAAACCAGAAGTGAAGCATCGGAATCTATAACTAGTGTCAGAGGAATGGTTCAAAACATAGACACTAGGAAGAGTCATTCTTCCTGTACTTAAGTCGGCATTGTGCCATTTCTATTTAATTCCGATGCAATTTGTGAGTTTCATCGTCAATAAGAAGGTCCAAGGGATACAGTAAACATATAGTGAAGCATCGGAATCTAAAACTGGTCTCACAGGAAATGTTCACAACATAGTCAGTAAGAAGAGTCAGTCTTCTTGTACTTAAGTCGGCATTGTGCCTTTACTATTTAATTCCGATGCAATTTCTGTGTTTCATCGTCAATAAAAAGGTCAGGGGATAAAGTAAACCAGAAGTGAAGCATCGGAATGTGTAACTAGTGTCACAGGAATGGTTCAAACATAGTCAATAAGAAGAGTGAGTCTTCTTGTACTTAAGTCGGCATTGTGCCTTTTCTATTTAATTCCGATGCAATTTCTGTGTTTCATCGTCAATATGAAGATCAGAGGGATACAGTAAACCTGAAGTGAAGCGTCGGGATGTATAACTAGTGTCACAGGAATGGTTCAAAACATAGACAGTAGGATGAGTCAGTCATCTTGTATTTGAGTCGGCATTGTGCCTTTTGTATTTATTTCCGATGCAATTTCTGTGATTCATCATCAATAAGAAGGTCAGAGGGATACAATAAACTTGAAGTGAAGCATCGGAATCTATAACTAGTGTCACAGGAATAATTCAAAACAAACACAGCAAGTAGAGTCAGTCTTCTTGTACTTAAGTCAACATTGTGCCCTTTGTATTTAATTCCGATGCAATTTCTGTGTTTCATCGTCAATAAGAATGTCCAAGCGATACAGTAAACCTGAACTGATGCATCGGAATCTATAACTAGTGTCACAGGAATGGTTCTAAACATAGACAGTAGGAAGAGTCAGTCTTCTTGTACTGAAGTCGGCATTGTGCCTTTTGTATTTAATTTCGATGCAATTTCTGTGTTTCATCGTCAATAAGAAGGTTCAAGGGATACAGTAAACACATAGTGAAGCAACGGAATCTAAAACTGGTCTCACAGGAAATGTTAAAATCATAGTCAGTAAGAAGAGTCTGTCTTCTTGTACTTAAGTCGTCATTGTGCCATTTCTAATTAATTCCGATGCAATTTCTGAGTTTCATCGTCAATAAGAAGGTCCAAGGGATACAGTAAACATATAGTGAAGCATCGGAATCTAAAACTGGTCTCACAGGAAATGTTCACAACATAGTCAGTAAGAAGGGTCAGTCTTCTTGTACTTACGTCGGCATTGTGCATTTTGTATTTAATTCCGATGCAATTTCTGTGTTTCATCATCAATATGAAGGTCAGAGGGATACAGTAAACCTGAAGTGAAGCATCGGAATCTATAACTAGTGTCACAGGGATGGTTCAAAACATAGACAGTAGGAAGAGTCAGTCTTCTTGTACTTAAGTCGGCATTGAGACTTTTCTTTTTAATACCGATGCAATTTCTGTGTTTTGTCGTCAATAAGAAGGTCAGAGGGGTACAGTAAACCTGAAGTGAAGCATCGGAATCTATAACTAGTGTCACAGGAATGGTTCAAACATAGCCAGTAAGAAGAGTCAGTCTTCCTGTACTTAAGTCGGCATTGTACCTTTTGTATTTATTTTCGATGCAATTTCTGTGTTTCATCGTCAATAAGAAGGATCAAGGGATACAGTAAACACTTAGTGTAGCATCGGAATCTAAAACTGGTCTCACAGGAAATGTTAAAATCATAGTCAGTAAGAAGAGTCTGTCTTCTTGTACTTAAGTCGGCATTGTGCCATTTCTATTTAATTCCGTTGCAATTTCTGAGTTTCATCGTCAATAAGAAGGTCCAAGGGATACAGTAAACATATAGTGAAGCATCGGTATCTAAAACTGGTCTCACAGGAAATGTTCACAACATAGTCAGTAAGAAGAGTCAGTCTTCTTGTACTTAAGTCGGCATTGTGCCTTTACTATTTAATTCCGATGCAATTTCTGTGTTTCATCGTCAATAAAAAGGTCAGGGGATAAAGTAAACCAGAAGTGAAGCATCGGAATGTGTAACTAGTGTCACAGGAATGGTTCAAACATAGTCAGTAAGAAGAGTGAGTCTTCTTGTACTTAAGTCGGCATTGTGCCTTTTCTATTTAATTCCGATGCAATTTCTGTGTTTCATCGTCAATATGAAGATCAGAGGGATACAGTAAACCTGAAGTGAAGCATCGGGATGTATAACTAGTGTCACAGGAATGGTTCAAAGCATAGACAGTAGGATGAGTCAGTCATCTTGTATTTGAGTCGGCATTGTGCCTTTTGTATTTATTTCCGATGCAATTTCTGTGATTCATCATCAATAAGAAGGTCGGAGGGATACAGTAAACTTGAACTGAAGCATCGGAATCTATAACCAGTGTCACAGGAATAATTCAAAACAAACACAGCAAGAAGAGTCAGTCTTCTTGTACTTAAGTCAACATTGTGCCCTTTGTATTTAATTCCGATGCAATTTCTGTGTTTCATCGTCAATAAGAATGTCCAAGCGATACAGTAAACCTGAACTGATGCATCGGAATCTATAACTAGTGTCACAGGAATGGTTCTAAACATAGACAGTAGGAAGAGTCAGTCTTCTTGTACTTAAGTCGGCATTGTGCCTTTTGTATTTAATTTCGATGCAATTTCTGTGTTTCATCGTCAATAAGAAGGTTCAAGGGATACAGTAAACACATAGTGAAGCAACGGAATCTAAAACTGGTCTCACAGGAAATGTTAAAATCATAGTCAGTAAGAAGAGTCTGTCTTCTTGTACTTAAGTCGTCATTGTGCCATTTCTATTTAATTCCGATGCAATTTCTGAGTTTCATCGTCAATAAGAAGGTCCAAGGGATACAGTAAACATATAGTGAAGCATCGGAATCTAAAACTGGTCTCACAGGAAATGTTCACAACATAGTCAGTAAGAAGAGTGAGTCTTCTTGTACTTAAGTCGGCATTGTGCCTTTTGTATTTAATTCCGATGCAATTTCTGTGTTTCATCGTCAATAAGAAGATCAGAGGGATACAGTAAACCTGAAGTGAAGCATCGGGATGTATAACTAGTGTCACAGGAATGGTTCAAAACATAGACAGTAGGAAGAGTCAGTCATCCTGTATTTGCGTCGGCATTGTGCATTTTGTGTTTATTTCCGATGCAATTTCTGTGTTTCATCGTCAATAAGAACGTCAGAGGGATACAGTAAACCAGAAGTGAAGCATCGGAATCTATAACTAGTGTCAGAGGAATGGTTCAAAACATAGACACTAGGAAGAGTCATTCTTCCTGTACTTAAGTCGGCATTGTGCCTTTTCTATTTAATTCCGATGCAATTTCTGTGTTTCATCGTCAATAAGAAGGTCAGAGGGATACATTAAACCAGAAGTGAATCATGGGAATGTATAACTAGTGTCACAGGAATGGTTCAAACATAGACAGTAGGAAGAGTCAGTCTTCTTGTACTTAAGTCGGCATTGAGACTTTTCTTTTTAATACCGATGCAATTTCTGTGTTTTGTCGTCAATAAGAAGGTCAGAGGGATACAGTAAACCTGAAGTGAAGCATCGGAATCTATAACTAGTGTCACAGGAATGGTTCAAACATAGCCAGTAAGAAGAGTCAGTCTTCCTGTACTTAAGTCGGCATTGTACCTTTTGTATTTATTTTCGATGCAATTTCTGTGTTTCATCGTCAATAAGAAGGTTCAAGGGATACAGTAAACACTTAGTGTAGCATCGGAATCTAAAACTGGTCTCACAGGAAATGTTAAAATCATAGGCAGTAAGAAGAGTCTGTCTTCTTGTACTTAAGTCGGCATTGTGCCATTTCTATTTAATTCCGATGCAATTTCTGAGTTTCATCGTCAATAAGAAGGTCCAAGGGATACAGTAAACATATAGTGAAGCATCGGAATCTAAAACTGGTCTCACAGGAAATGTTCACAACATAGTCAGTAAGAAGAGTCAGTCTTCTTGTACTTAAGTCGGCATTGTGCCTTTACTATTTAATTCCGATGCAATTTCTGTGTTTCATCGTCAATAAAAAGGTCAGGGGATAAAGTAAACCAGAAGTGAAGCTTCGGAATGTGTAACTAGTGTCACAGGAATGGTTCAAACATAGTCAGTAAGAAGAGTGGGTCTTCTTGTACTTAAGTCGGCATTGTGCCTTTTCTATTTAATTCCGATGCAATTTCTGTGTTTCATCGTCAATATGAAGATCAGAGGGATACAGTAAACCTGAAGTGAAGCATCGGGATGTATAACTAGTGTCACAGGAATGGTTCAAAACATAGACAGTAGGATGAGTCAGTCATCTTGTATTTGAGTCGGCATTGTGCCTTTTGTATTTATTTCCGATGCAATTTCTGTGATTCATCATCAATAAGAAGGTCAGAGGGATACAGTAAACTTGAAGTGAAGCATCGGAATCTATAACTAGTGTCACAGGAATAATTCAAAACAAACACAGCAAGAAGAGTCAGTCTTCTTGTACTTAAGTCAACATTGTGCCCTTTGTATTTAATTCCGATGCAATTTCTGTGTTTCATCGTCAATAAGAATGTCCAAGCGATACAGTAAACCTGAACTGATGCATCGGAATCTATAACTAGTGTCACAGGAATGGTTCTAAACATAGACAGTAGGAAGAGTCAGTCTTCTTGTACTTAAGTCGGCATTGTGCCTTTTGTATTTAATTTCGATGCAATTTCTGTGTTTCATCGTCAATAAGAAGGTTCAAGGGATACAGTAAACACATAGTGAAGCAACGGAATCTAAAACTGGTCTCACAGGAAATGTTAAAATCATAGTCAGTAAGAAGAGTCTGTCTTCTTGTACTTAAGTCGTCATTGTGCCATTTCTATTTAATTCCGATGCAATTTCTGAGTTTCATCGTCAATAAGAAGGTCCAAGGGATACAGTAAACATATAGTGAAGCATCGGAATCTAAAACTGGTCTCACAGGAAATGTTCACAACATAGTCAGTAAGAAGAGTCAGTCTTCTTGTACTTAAGTCGGCATTGTGCATTTTGTATTTAATTCCGATGCAATTTCTGTGTTTCATCATCAATATGAAGGTCATAGGGATACAGTAAACCTGAAGTGAAGCATCGGAATCTGTAACTAGTGTCACAGGGATGGTTCAAAACATAGACAGTAGGAAGAGTCAGTCTTCTTGTACTTAAGTCGGCATTGTGCCTTTTGTATTAAATTCCGATGCAATTTCTGTGTTTCATCGTCAATACTAAGGTCAGAGGGATACAGTAAAACCGAAGTGAAGCATCAGAATCAATAACTTGTGTCACAGGAATGGTTCAAAACATAGACAGTAAGAAGAGTTAGTCTACTTGTACTTAAGTCGGCATTGTGCCTTTTGTATTTAATCCCGATGCAATTTCTGTGTTTCATCGTCAATAAGAAGGTCAAAGGGATACAGTAAACCTGAAGTGAAGCATCGGAATCTATAACTAGTGTCACAGGAATGGTTCAAAGCATAGACAGTAGGAAGAGTCAGTCTTCTTGTACTCAAGTCGGCATTGTGCCTTTTCTATTTAATTCCGATGCAATTTCTGTGTATCGTCGTCAATAAGAGGGTCCGAGGGATACAGTAAACCTGAAGTGAAGCATCGGAATCTATAACTAGTGTCATAGGAATGGTTCAAAACATACACAGCAAGAAGAGTCAGTCTTCTTGTACTTAAGTGGGCAATGTGCCTTTTGTATTTAATTCCGATGCAATTTCTGTGTCTCTTCGTCAATAACAAGGTCCAAGGGATACAGTAAACCTGACGTGATGCATCGGAATCTATAACTAGTGTCTCAGAAATGGTTCAAAACATAGACAGTAGGAAGAGTCAGTCTTCTTGTACTTAAGTCGGCATTGTGCCTTTTGTATTTAATTCCGATGCAATTTCTGTGTTTCATCGTCAATAAGAAATTCCAAGGGATACAGCAAACCAGAAGTGAAGCATCGGAATCTATAACTAGTGTCACAGAAATGGTTCAAAACATAGACAGTAAGAAGAGTCAGTCTTCTTGTACTTAAGTCGGCGTTGTGCCTTTTGTATTTGATTTCGATGCAATTTCTGTGTTTCATCGTCAATAAGTAGGTCCAAGGAATACAGTAAACACATAGTGAAGCATCGGAATCTAAAACTGGTCTCACAGGAAATGTTCAAATCATAGTCAGTAAGAAGAGTCAGTCTTCTTGTACTTAAGTCGGCAATGTGCCTTTTGTATTTAATTCCGATGCAATTTCTGTGTTTCATCGTCAATAAGAAGGTCCAAGGGATACAGTAATCCTGAAGTGAAGCACCGTAATCTAAAACCGGTCTCTCAGGAAAGGTTCAAAACATAGAGAGTAAGAAGAGTCAGTCTTCTTGCACTTAAGTCGGCATTGTGCATTTCGTATATAATTCCGATGCAATTTCTGTGTTTCATCATCAATAAGAAGGTCAGAGGGATACAGAAACCTGAAGTGAAGCATCGGAATCTATAACTAGTGTCACAGAAAAGGTTCAAAACATAGACAGTAAGAAGAGTCTGTCTTCTTATACTCAAGTCGACATTGTGCCTTTTGTATTCAATTCCGATGCAATTTCTGTGTTTCATCGTCAATAAGAAGGTCAGAGGGATACAGTAAACCTGATGTGAAGCATCGGATTCTGTAACTAGTGACACAGGAATGTTTCGAAGCATAGACAGTAGGAAGAGTCAGTCTTCTTGTACTTAGGTCGGCATTGTGCCTTTTCTATTTAATTTCGATGCAATAGTGAAGAATCGGAATCTAATACTTGTCTCACAGGAAATGTTCACAACATAGTCAGTAAAAAGAGTCAGTATTCTTGTACCTAAGTCGGCATTGTGCATTTTGTATTTAATTCCGAAGCAATTCCTGTGTTTCTTCATCAATAAGAAGGTCAGAGGTATACAGAACACCTGAAGTGAAGCGTCGGAATGTATAACTAGTGTCACAGGAATGTTTCAAAACATAGACAGTAGGAAGAGTCAGTCTTCTTGTACCTAAGTCGGCATTGTGCCATTTCTATTTAATTCCGATGCAATTTCTGTGTTTCATCGTCAATAAGAAGGTCAGAGGGATACAGTAAACCTTAAGTGGAGCATCGGAATCTATAACTAGTGTAACAGGAATGGTTCAAAACATACACAGCAAGAAGAGTCAGTCTTCTTGTACTTAAGTCAGCATTGTGCCTTTTGTATTTAATTCCGATTCCATTTTTGTGTTTCATCGTCAATACGAGGGTCCAAGCGAGACAGTAAACCTGAAGTGATGCTTCGGAATCTATAACTAGTGTCACAGGAATGGTTCAAAACATAGACTGTGGGAAGATTCAGTCTTCTTGTAATTAAGTCTGCATTGTGCATTTTGCATTTAATTCCGATGCAATTTCTGTGTTTCATCATTAATAAGAATGTCAGAGGGATACAGTAAACCTGAAGTGAAGCATTGGAATCTATAACTACTGTCTCAGGAATGGTTCAAAACATTGACAGTAGGAAGAGTCAGTCTTCTTGTACGTGAGTCGGCATTCTGCCTCTTCTATTTAATTCCGGTGCAGTTTCTGTGTTTCATCATCAAGAAGAAGGTCAGAGGGATGGGGGATGCAGTAAACCTGAAGTAAAGAATCGGAATCTACAACTAGTGTCACACGAATGGTTCAAAACATACACAGCATGAAGAGTCAGTCTTCTTGTACTTAAGTCGGCATTGTGCCTTTTGTATTTAATTCCGATGCAATTTCTGTGTTTCATCGTCAATAAGAAGGTCCAAGCGATACAATAAACCTGAAGTGATGCATCGGAATCTATAACTAGTGCCACAGGAATGATTCAAAACATAGACAGTGGGAAGAGTCAGTCTTCTTGTAATTATGTCGGCATTGTGCCTTTTGTATTTAATTAAGATGCAATTTCTGTGTTTCATCGTCAATAAGAAGGTCCAAGCGATAGGGTAAACCTGAAGTGATAGATAGGAATCAATAACTAGTGTCACAGCAATTGTTCAAAATATAGACAGTGGGAAGAGTCAGTCTTCTTGTAATTATGTCGGCATTGTTCCTTTTGTATTTAAATAAGATGCACTTTCTGTGTTTCATCGTCAATAAGAAGGTCCAAGGGATACAGTAAACCTGAAGTGAAGCATCTGAATGTATAACTAGTGTCACAGGAATGGTTCAAAACATAGACAGTCAGAAGAGTCAGTCTTCTTGTACTTAAGTCGGCATTGTGACTTTTCTATTTAATTCCGATGCAACTTCTGTGTTTCATCATCAAGAAGAAGGTCAGAGGGATGCAGTAAACCTGAAGTGAAGCATCGGAATCAATAACTAGAGTCACAGAAAAGGTTCAAAACATAGACAGTAAGAAGAGTCTGTCATCTTGTACTTATGTCGACATTTTGCCTTTTGTATTTAATTCCGATGCAATTTCTGTGTTTCTTCGTCAATAAGAAGGTCAGAGGGATAGAGTAAACCTGATGTGAAGCAACGGAATCTATAACTAGTGTCACAGGAGTTGTTCAAAGCATAGACAGTACGAAGAGTCAGTCTTCTTGTACTTAAGTCGGCATTGTGCCATTTCTATTTAATTCCGATGCAATTTCTGTGTTTCATCGTCAATAAGAAGGTCAGAGGGATAGAGTAAACCTGAAGTGAAGCATCGGAATCTATAACTAGTGTCACAGGAATGGTTCAAAACATACACAGCAAGAAGAGTCAGTCTTCTTGTACTTAAGTCGGCATTGTGCCTTTTGTATTTAATTCCGATGCAATTTCTGTGTTTCATCGTCAATAAGAAGGTCCAAGGGATACAGTAAACCTGACGTAAAGCATCGGAATGTATAACTAGTGTCACAGGAATGGTTCAAAACATAGCCAGTAAGAAGGGTCAGTCTTCTTGTACTTAAGTCGGCATTGTGCCTTTTGTATTTAATTTCGATGCAATTTCTGTGTTTGATCGTCAATAAGAAGGTCCAAGGGATACAGTAAACACATAGTGAAGCATCGGAATCTAAAACTGGTCTTACAGGAAATGTTCAAATCATAGTCAGTAAGAAGAGACAGTCTTTTTGTACTTAAGTCGCCATTGTGCCTTTTCTATTTAATTCCGAAGCAATTTCTGTGTTTCGTCGTCAATAAGGAGGTCCAAGGGATACAGTAAACCTGAAGTGAAGCACCGGAAACTAAAACCGGTCTCTCAGGAAAGGTTCAAAACATAGAGAGTAAGAAGAGTCAGTCATCTTGTATTTGAGTCGGCATTGTGCCTTCTGTATTTAACTCCGATGCAGTTTCTGTGTTTCATCGTCAATAAGATGGTCAGAGGGAATCAGTAAACCTGAAGTCAAGCATCGGAATCTATAACTAGTGTCACAGGAATGGTTAAAACATAGACAGTAGGAAGAGTCAGTCTTCGTGTACTTAAGCCGGCATTGTGCCTTTTCTATTTAATTCCCATGCAATTTCTGTGTTTCATCGTCAATAAGAAGGTCCAAGGGATACACTAAACATATAGTGAAGCATCGGTATCTAAAACAGGTCTCACAGGAAATGTTTACAACATAGTCAGGAAGAAGAGTCAGTCTTCTTGTACTTAATTCGGCATTGTGCCTTTTGTATTTAATTCCGATACAGTTTCTGTGTTTCATCGTCATTAAGAAGGTCAGAGGGAATCAGTAAACCTGAAGTGAAGCATCGGAATCTATAACTAGTGTCACAGGAATGGTTCAAACATACACAGTAGAAAGTGTCAGTCTTCTTGTACTTAAGTCGGCATTGCGCCTTTTCTGTTTAATTACGATGCAATTTCTGTAATTCGTCGTCAATATGAATTTCAAAGGGATACAGTAAACCTAAAATGAAGCATCGGAATCTATAACTAGTGTCACAGGAAAGGTTCAAACATAGACAGTAAGAAGAGTCAGTCTTCTTGTACTTATGTCGGCATTGCGCCTCTTGTATTTAATTCCGATGCAATTTCTGTGTTTCATCGTCGATAAGAAGGTTCAAGGGATACAGTAAACCCGAAGTGAAGCATCGGAATCTATAACTCGTGTCACGTGAATTGTTCAAAACATAGACAGTAAGAAGAGTCAGTCTTCTTGTACTTAAGTCGGCATTGTGACTTTTGTATTTCATTCCGATGCAATTTCTGTGTTTCATCGTCAATAAGAAGATCAGAGGGATACAGTAAACCTGAAGTGAAGCATCGGAATGTAATACTAGTGTCACAGGAATGGTTCAAATCATAGACAGTCGGAAGAGTCAGTCTTCTTGTACTAGAGTCGGCATTGTGCCTTTTGTATTTACTTCCGATGCAATTTCTGTGTTTCATCGTCAATAAGTAGGTCAGAGGGATACAGTAAACCTGAAGTGAAGCATCGGAATCTATAACTAGTGTCACAGGAATGGTTAAAACATTGACAGTAAGAAGAGTCAGTCATCTTGTACTTAAGTCGGCATTGTGCCTTTTGTATTTAATTCCGATGCAATTTCTGTATTTCATTGTCAATAAAAAGGTCAGAGGGATGCAGTAAACCTAATGTGACGCATCGGAATCTATAACTAGTGTCACAGGAATGGTTCAAAACATAGTCACTAAGAAGAGTCAGTCCTCTTGTACTTGAGTCAGCATTGTGCCTTTTCTATTTAATTCCGATGCAATTTCAGGTTTTATCGTCAATAAGAAGGTCAGGGAGATACATTAAACCTGAAGTGAAGCGTCGGAATCGATAACCAGTGTCACAGGGATGGTTCAAAACATAGACAGTAGGAAGAGTCAGTCTTCTTGTACTTAAGTCGGCATTATGCCTTTCGTATTTAATTCCGATGCAATTTCTGTGTTTCATCGTTAATAAGAGGGTCAGAGGGATACAGTAAACCTGAAGTGAGGCATCAGAATCTATAACTAGTGTCACAGGAATGGTTCAAACCATGGACAGTAAGAAGAGTCAGTCTACTTATACTTAAGTCGGCATTGTGACTTTTGTTTTTAATTCCGATGCAATTTCTGTGTTTCATCGTCAATAAAAAGATCCAAGGGATACAGCACACCTGAACTGAAGAATCGGTGTCTATTAGTAGTGTCACAGGAATGGTTCAAAACATAGACAGTAGGAAGAGTCAGTCTTCTTGTACTTAAGTCGGCATTGTGCCTTTTGTATTTAATTCCGATTCAACTTCTGTGTTTCATCGTCAATAAGAAGGTCCAAGGGATACACTAAACCTGAAGTGAGGCATCGGAATCTATAACTAGTGTCACAGGAATGGTTCAAAACATAGACAGTAAGAAGAGTCAGTTTTCTTGTACTTAAATCAGCATTGTGCCTTTTCTGTTTAATTCCGATGCAATTTCTGTCTTTCATCGTCAATAAGAAGGTCAGATGGATAGAGTAAACCTGAAGTGATGCATCGGATTCTATAACTAGTGTCACAGGAATGGTTCAAAACATAGACAGTAAGAAGAGTCAGTTTTCTTGTACTTAAGTCGGCGTTGTTCCTTTTCTGTTTAATTCCGATGCAATTTCTGTCTTCCATCGCCAAAAAGAAGGTCCAAGGGATACAGTAAACCTGAAGTGAGTCATCGGAATCTATTACTAGTGTCACAGGGATGGTTCAAAACGTAGACAGTAGGAAGAGTCACTCTTCTTGTACTTAAGTCGGCGTTGTGCCTTTTGATTTAATTCTGATGCAATTTCTGTGTTTCATCGTCAATATGAGGGTCAGAGGGATACAGTAAACCTGAAGTGGGGCATCGGAATCTATTACTAGTGTCACAGGAATGGTTCAAAACATAGTCAGTAAGAAGAGTCAGTCTTCTTGTACTTAAGTCGGCATGGTGCCTTTTGTATTTAATTCCGATGCAATTTCTGTGTTTCATCGTCAATAAGAAGGTCAAAGGGATATAGTAAACATATAGTGAAGCATCGGAATCTAAAACTGGTCTCACAGGAAATGTTCAAAACATAATCAGTAAGAAGAGTAAGTCTTCTTGTACTTAAGTCGGCATTGTGCCTTTTCTATTTAATTCCGATGCTATTTCTGTGTTTCGTCGTCAATAAGAAGGTAAAAGGGATACAATAAACCTGAAGTGAAGCATCGGAAACTAAGACCGATCTCACAGGAAAGGTTCAATATATAGAGAGTAAGAAGAGCCAGTCATCTTTTATTTGAGTCAGCATTGTGCCTTTTGTATTTAATTCCGATGCAATTTCAAAGTTTCATCGTCAATAAGAAGGTCAGAGGGATACAGTAAACCTGAAGTGAAGCATCGGAAGCTATAACTAGTGTCACAGGAATGGTTAAAACCATGACAGTAAGAAGAGTCAATCTTCTTGTACTTAAGTCAGCATTGTGCGTTTTGTATTTAATTCCGATGCTATTTGTGTGTTTCATCGTCAATAAGAAGGTCCAAGTGATACAGTAAACCTAAGGTGAAGCATCAGAATCTATAACTAGTGTCACACGAATGGTTGAAAACATAGTCAGTAAGAAGAGTCAGTCTTCTTGTACTTAAGTCAGCATTGTGCCGTTTCTATTTAATTCCGATGCAATTGCTGTGTTTTATCGTCAATACGAAGGTCAGAGGGATACAGTAAACTTGAAGTGAAGCATCGGAAACTATACTAGTGTCACAGGGATGGTTCAAAACGTTGACTGTAGGAAGAGTCGGTCTTCTTGTACTTAAGTCGGCATTGTGATTTTTGCATTTAATTCCGATGCAATTTCTGTGCTTCATCGTCAATAAGGGGGTCAGAGGGATACAGTAAACCTGAAGTGAAGCATCGGAATCTATAACAAGTGTCACAGGAATGGTTCAAAAGATAGACAGTAGGGAGAGTCAGTCTTCTTGTTCTTTAGTCGGCATTGTGCCATTTGTAGTTAATTCCGATGCGATTTCTGTGTTTCAACGTCAATAAGAAGGTCCAAGGGATACAGTAAACCTGAAGTGAGGCATTGCGGTCTATAACTAGCGTCACAGGAATGGTTCAAAACATAGACAGTAGGAAGAGTCAGGTATGTTGTACTTGAGTCGGCGTTGTGCCTTTTGTACTTAGTTCCGATGTAATTTCTGTGTTTCATCATCAATAAGAAGGTCCAAGGGATACAGTAAACCTGAAGTGAGGCATCGGAATCTATTACTAGTATCACAGGAATGGTTCAAAACATAGTCAGTAAGAAGAGTCAGTCTTCTTGTACTTAAGTCGGCATGGTGCCTTTTGTTTTTATTTCCGATGCAATTTCTGTGATTCATCGTCAATAAGAAGGTCCAAGGGATACAGTACATCTGAAGTGAAGCATCGGAATCTATAACTAGTGTCACAGGAATGCTTCAAATCACAGACAGTGAGAAGAGTCAGACTCCTTGTACTTAAGTCGCCAATGTGCCTTTCCTGTTAAATTCCGATGGAAATTCTGTCTTTCATCATCAAGAAGCAGGTCAGAGGGATACAGTAAAACTGAAGTGAAGCATCGGAATCTATAACTAGTGTCACAGGAATGGTTAAAATCATTGACAGTAAGAAGAGTCAGTCTTCTTGTACTTAAGTCGGCATTGTGATTTTTGTATTTAATTCCGATGCAATTTCTGTGTTTCATCGTCAATAAGAGGGTCAGAGGGATACAGTAAACCTGACGTGAAGCATCGGAATCTCTATCTAGTGTCACAGGGATGGTTCAAAACGTAGGCAGTACGAAGAGTCAGTCTTCTTGTACTTAAGTCGGCATTGTGCCTTTTGTGCTTAATTCTGATGCAATTTCTGTGTTTCATCGTCAATAAGAGGGTCAGAGGGATACAGTAAAACTGAAGTGAGGCATCAGAATCTATAACTAGTGTCACGGGAATGGTTCAAAACATAGACAGTTAGAAGAGTCAGTCTACTTGTACTTAAGTCGGCATTGTTCCGTTTGTATTTAATTCCGATGCAATATCTGTGTTTCATCGTCAATAAGAAGGTCCAAGGGATACAGCACAGCTGAAGTGAAGTATCGGAATCGATAACTACTGTCACAGGAATGGTTCAAAACATAGACAGTGGGAATAGTCAGTCTTCTTGTACTTGAGTCGGCATTGTGCCTTTTGTATTTAATTCCGATGCAATTTCTGTTTTTTATCGTCAATAAGAAGGTCAGAGGGATACAGTAAACCTGAAGTGAAGCATCGGAATCTATAACTAGTGTCACAGGAATTGTTCAAAGCATAGACAGTAGGAAGAGTCAGTCTTCTTGTACTTAATTCGGCATTGCGCCCTTTCTAATATATTCCGATGCGATTTCTATGTTTCATCGTCAATTAGAAGGTCAGAGGGATACAGTAAACCTGAAGTGAAGCATCGGAATCTATAACTAATGTCACAGGAATGGTTCAAAACATAGACAGTAAGAAGAGTCAGTCTACTTGTACTTAAGTCGGCATTGCGCCTTTTGTATTTAATCCCGATGCAATTTCTGTGTTTCATCGTCAATAAGAAAGTCCAAGGGATACAGTACACCTGAAGTGAAGTATCGGAATCTATAACTAGTGTCACAAGAATGGTTCAAATCATAGACAATAAGAAGAGTCAGTCTTCTTGTACTTAAGTCGGGATTGTGCCTTTTCTATTTAATTCCGATGCAATTTCTGTGTTTCATCATCAAGAAGAAGGTCAGAGGGATACAGTAAACCTGAAGTGAAGCATCGGAATCTATAACTAGTGTCACAGGAATGGTTCAAATCTTAGACAGTAAGAAGAGTCAGTTTTCATGAACTTAAGTAGGCATTGTGCCCTTTGCATTTAATTCCGATGCGATTTCTGTGTTTCATCGTCAATAAGAAGGTCAGAGGGATACAGTAAACCTGAAGTGAGGTATCGGAATCTACAACTAGTGTCACATTAATAGTTCAAAACATAGACAGTAAGAAGAGTTAGTTTTCTTGTACCTAAGTCGGCATTGTGCTTTTTGCATTTAATTCCGATGCAATTTCTGTGTTTCATCGTCAATAAGAAGGTCCAAGGGATACAGTAAACCTGAAGTAAAGCATCGGAATCTATAACTAGTGTCACAGGGATGGTTCAAAACATAGACAGTAGGAAGAGTCAGTCTTCTTTTACTTAAGCCGGCATTGTGCCTTTTGTATTTAATTCCGAAGCAATTTCTGTGTTTCATCGTCAATGAGAAGCTCAGAGGGATACAGTAAAACTGAAGTGAAGCATCAGAATCTATAACTAGTGACACAGGAATGGTTCAAACCATAGACAGTAAGAAGAGTCAGTCTACTTGTACTTAAGTCGGCATTGTGCCTTTTGTATTTAATTCCGATGCAATTTCTGTGTTTCATCGTCAATAAGAAGGTCCAAGGGATACAGTACATCTGAAGTGAAGCATCGGAATCTATAACTAGTGTCACAGGAATGCTTCAAATCACAGACAACGAGAAGAGTCAGACTCCTTGTACTTAAGTCGCCATTGTGCCTTTTGTATTTAATTCCGATGCAATTTCTGTGTTTCATCATCAAGAAGAAGGTCAGAGGGATACAGTAAACCTGAAGTGAAGCATCGGAATCTATAACTAGTGTCACAGGAATGGTTCAAATCACAGACAGTGAGAAGAGTCAGACTCCTTGTACTTAAGTCGGCATTGTGCCTTTCCTGTTAAATTCCGATGGAAATTCCGTCTTTCATCATCAAGAAGCAGGTCAGAGGGATACAGTAAAACTGAAGTGAAGCATCGGAATCTATAACTAGTGTCACAGGAATGGTTAAAATCATTGACAGTAAGAAGAGTCAGTCTTCTTGTACTTAAGTCGGCATTGTGCCTTTTGTATTTAATTCCGATGCAATTTCTGTGTTTCATCGTCAATAAGAAGGTCCAAGTGATACAGTAAACCTAAAGTGAAGCATCGGAATCTATAACTAGGGTCACAGGAATGGTTCAAATCATAGTCAGTAAGAAGAGTCAGTCTTCTTGTACTTAAGTCAGCATTGTGCCTTTTCTATTTAATTCCGTTGCAATTTCTGTGTTTTATCGTCAATAAGAAGGTCAGAGGGATACAGTAAAGCTGAAGTTAAGCGTCGTAATCTATAACTAGTGCCATAGGGAAGGTTGAAAACGTAGACAGTAGGAAGAGTCAGTCTTCTTGTACTTAAGTCGGCATTGTGCTTTTTGTATTTATTTCCGATGCAATTGCTGTGTTTCATCGTCAATAAGAGGGTCAGAGGGATAAAGTAAACCTGAAGTGGGGCATCAGAATCTATAACTAGTGTCACAGGAATGGTTCAAAACATAGACAGTAAGAAGAGTCAGTCTTCTTGTACTTAAGTCGGCATTGTGCCTTTTGTATTTAATTCCGATGCAATTTCTGTGTTTCATCGTCAATAAGAAGGTCCAAGGGATACAGCACACCTGAAGTGAAGTATCGGAATCTATAACTAGTGTCACAGGAATGGTTCAAAACATAGACAGTAAGTAGAGTCAGTCTTATTCTAATTATGTCGGCATTGTGCCTCTTCTATTTAATTCCGATGCAATTTCTGTGTTTCATCGTCAATAAGAAGGCCAGAGGGATACATTAAACCTGAAGTTAATCATCGGAATCTATAACTAGTGTCACAGGAATAGTTCTAAACATAGACAGTAGGAAGAGTCAGTCTTCTTGTACTCGATTCGGTATTGTGCCTTTTTTATTTAATTCCGATTCAATGTCTGTTTTTCATCGTCAATTAGAAGGTCAGAGGGATACAGTAAACCTGAAGTGAAGCATCGGAATCTATAACTAGTGTCACAGGAATTGTTCAAAGCATAGACAGTAGGAAGAGTCAGTCTTCTTGTACTTAATTCGGCATTGGCCTTTTCTATTTGATTCCCATGCAATTTCTATGTTTCATCGAAAATATGACGGTCAGAGGGATATAGTAAACCTGAAGTGAAGCATCGGAATCTATAACTAGTGTCACAGGAATGGTTCAAAACACAGACAGTAGGACGAGTCAGTCTTCTTGTACTTAAGTCGGCATTGTGCCTTTTGTATTTAATTCCGATGCAATTTCTGTGTTTCATCGCAATAAGAAGGTCCATGGGATACAGTAATGCTGAAGTGAGTCATCGGAATCTATAACTAGCGTCACAGGATTGGTTCAAAACATAGACAGTAGGAAGAGTCAGTCTTCTTGTACATATGTCGGCATTGTGCCTTTTGTACTTAACTCCGATGCAATTTCTGTGTTTCATCATCAATAGGAAGGTCCAAGGGATACAGTAAACCTGAAGTGAGGCATCGGAATCCATAACTAGTGTCACAGGAATGGTTCAAATCTTAGTCAGTAAGAAGATTCAGTCTTCTTGTACTTAAGTCGGCATGGTGCCTTTTGTATTTAATTCCGAGGCAATGTCTGTGTTTTTCTTGGTCAATAAGGAGGTCCAAGGGATACAGTAAACCTATAGTGAAGCATCGGAATCTAAAACTGGTCTCACAGGAAATGTTCAAAACATAGTCAGTAAGAAGAGTCAGTCTTCTTGTACTTAAGATGGCATTGTGCCTTTTCTATTTAATTCCGATGCAATATCTGTGTTTCGTCGTCAATAAGAAGGTCCAAGGGTTACAGTAAACCTGAAGTAAAGCATCTGAATCTGAAACCGGTCTCACAGGAAAGGTTCAAAACATAGAGAGTAGGAAGAGCCTGTCATCTTGTATTTGAGTCAGCATTGTGCCTTTTGTATTTTCTTCCGATGCAATTTCTAAGTTTCATCGTCAATAAGAAGGTCCATGTGATACAGTAAACCTAAAATGAAGCATCGGAATCTATAACTTGTGTCACAGGAATGTTTGAAAACATAGACACCAAGTAGAGTCAGTCTTCTTGTACTTGAGTCGGCATTGTGCCTTTTGTACTTAATTCCGATGCAATTTCTGTGTTTCATCGTCAATAAGAAGGTCCGAGGGATACAGCACACCTGAAGTGAAGAATCGGAATCTATAAGTAGTGGCACAGGAATGGTTCAAAACATAAACAGTAGCAAGAGTCAGTCTTCTTGTACTTAAGTCGGCATTGTGCCTTTTGTATTTAATTCCGATGCTACTTCTGTGTTTCATCGTCAATAAGAAGGTCCAAGGGATACAGTAAACCTGAAGTGAGGCATCGGAATCTATAACTAGTGTCACAGGAATGGTTCAAAACATAGACAGTAAGAAGAGTCAGTTTTCTTGTACTTAAGTCGGCATTGTGCCTTTTCTGTTTAATTCCGATGCAATTTCTGTCTTTCATCGTCAATAAGAAGGTCCAAGGGATACAGTAAACCTGAAGTGAGGCATCGGAATTTATAACTAGTGTCACAGGAATGGTTCAAAACATGGACTAGGAAGAGACAGTCTTCTTGTACTTAAGTCGGCATTGTGCCTTTTGTCTTTAATTCCGATGCAATTTCTTTGTTTCATCGTCAATAAGAAGGTCCGAGGGATACAATAAAACTGAAGTGAAGCATCAGAATCTATAACTATTGTCACAGGAATGGTTCAAAACATAGACAGTAGGAAGAGTCAGTTTTCTTGTACTTAAGTCGGCATTGTGCCTTTTGTATTTAATTCCGATGAAATTTCTGTGTTTCATCGTCAATAAGAAGGTCCAAGGCATACAGTAAACCTGAAGTGAGTCATCGGAATATATAACTAGAGTCACAGGATTGTTCAAACCATAGAGAGTAGGAAGAGTCAGTCTTCTTGTACTTAAGTCGGCATTGTGCCTGTTGTACTTAACTCCGATGCAATTTCTGTGTTTCATCATCAATAAGAAGGTCCAAGGTATACAGTAAACCTGAAGTGAGGCATCGGAATCCATAACTAGTGGCACAGGAATGGTTCAAAACATAGTCAGTAAGAAGAGTCAGTCTTTATGTACTTAAGTCGGCATGATGCCTTTTGTATTTAATTCCGATGCAATTTCATTGTTTCATCGTCAATAAGAAGGTCCAAGGGATACAGTAAACATATAGTGAAGCATCGGAATCTAAAACTGGTCTCACAGGAAATATTCAAAACATAGTCAGTAAGAAGAGTCAGTCTTCTTGTACTTAAGTCGGCATTGTGACTTTTCTATTTAATTCCGATGCAATTTCTGTAGTTCGTCGTCAATAAGAAGGTCCAAGGGATACAGTAAACCTGAAGTGAAGCATCGGAATCTAAAACCGGTCTCACAGGAAAGGTTCAAAACATAGAGAGTAAGAAGAGCCAGTCATCTTGTATTTGAGTCGGCATTGTGCCTTTTGTATTTTATTCCGATGCAATTTCTAAGTTTCATCGTTAATAAGAAGGTCCAAGTGATACAGTAAACCTAAAGTGAAGCATCGGAATCTATAACTAGTGTCACAGGAATGGTCAAGCATAGTCAGTAAGAAGAGTCAGTCTTCTTGTACTTAAGTCGGCATTGTGCCTTTTGTATTTAATTCCGATGCAACTTCTGTGTTTCATCGTCAATAAGAAGGTCCAAGGGATACAGTAAACCTGAAGTGAAGCATCGGAATCTATAACTAGTGTCACAGGAATGGTTCAAAACATAGACAGTAGGAAGAGTCAGTATTCTTGTACTTAAGTCGGCATCGTGCATTTTGTATTTAATTCCGATGCAACTTCTGTGTTTCATCATCAATAAGAAGGTACAAGGGATACAGTAAACCTAAAGTGAGGCATCGGAATCTATAACTAGTGTCACAGGAATGGTTCAAAACATAGACATAAAGAAGGGGCGGTTTTCTTGTACTTAAGTCGGCATTGTGCCTTTTCTGTTTAATTCCGATGCAATTTCTGTCTTTCATCGTCAATAAGAAGGTCCAAGGGATACTGTAAACCTGAAGTGAGACATCGGAATCTATAACTAGTGTCACAGGAATGTTTCAAAACATAGGCAGTAGGAAGAGACAGTCTTCTTGTACGTAAGTCGGCATTGTGCCTTTTGTATTTAATTCCGATGCAATTTCATTGTTTCATCGTCAATAAGAAGGTCCGAGGGATACAATAAAACTGAAGTGAAGCATCAGAATCTATAACTATTGTCACAGGAATGGTTCAAAACATAGACAGTAAGAAGAGTCAGTCTACTTGTACTTAAGTCGGCATTGCGCGTTTTGTATTTAATCCCGATGCAATTTCTGTGTTTCATCGTCAATAAGACGGTCCAAGGGATACAGTACACCAGATGTGAAGCATCGAAATTTATAACTAGTGTCACAGGAATGGTTCAAATCATAGACAGTAAGAAGAGTCTGTCTTCTTGTACTTAAGTCAGCATTGTGCCTATTCTATTTAATTACGATGCAATTACTGTGTTTTATCGTCAATAAGAAGGTCAGAGGGATACAGTAAACTTGAAGTGAAGCATCGGAATCTATAACTAGTGTCATAGGGATGGTTCAAAACGTAGACAGTAGGATGAGTCAGTCATCTTGTACTTAAGTCAGCATTGTACCTTTTGTATTTAATTCCGATGCGATTTCTGTGTTTCATCGTGAATAAGAAGGTGCAAGGGATACAGCACACCTGAAGTGAAGAATCGGAATTTATAACTAGTGTCACAGGAATGGTTCAAATCATAGACAGTAAGAAGAGTCAGTCTTCTTGTGCTTAAGTCGGCATTGTGCCTTTTGTATTTAATTCCGATGCAACTTCTGTGTTTCATAGTCAATAAGAAGGACCAAGGGATACAGTAAACATGAAGTGTGGCATCGGAATCTATAACTAGTGTCACAGGAAAGGTTCAAAACATAGACAGTAAGAAGAGTCAGCCTTCTCGTACTTAAGTCAGCATTGTGCCTTTTGGATTTAATTCCTGATGCAATTTCTGTGTTTCATCGTCAATAAGAGGGACAGAGGGATACAGTAAACCTGAAGTAAGGCATCCGAATCTATAACTAGTTCACAGGAATGGTTCAAAACATAGACAGTAAGAAGAGTCAGTCTACTTGTACTTAAGTCGGCATTGTGCCCTTTGTCATTAATTCCAATGCAATTTCTATGTTTCATCGTCATTAAGAAGGTCCAAGGGATAGAGCGCACCTGAAGTGAATAATCGGAATCTATAACTAGTGTCATAGGAATGGTTCAAATCATAGACAGTAGGAAGAGTCAGTCTTCTTGTACTTAATTCGGCATTGTGCCTTTTCTATTTAATTCCGATGCAATTTCTATATCTCATCGTCAATAAGAAGGTGAGAGGGATACAGTAAACCTTGAGTGAAGCATCGGATCTATAACTAGTGTCACAGGAATGGTTCAAAACATAGATAGTAGGAAGCATCAGACTTCTTGTACTTAAGTCGGCATTGCGCCTTTTGTATTTAATTCCGATGCAACTTCTGTGTTTCATCGTCAAAATGTAGGTCCAAGGGATACAGTAAACCTGATGTGAGGCATCGGAATATCTAACTAGTGTCACAGGAATGGTTCAAAACATAGACAACAATAAGAGTCAGTTTTCTTGTACTTCAGTCGGCATTGTGCCTTTTCTATTTAATTCCGATGCAATTTCTGTGTTTCATCATCAAGAAGAAGGTCAGTGGGATACAGTAAACCTGAACTGAAGCATCAGAATGTATAACTAGTGTCACAGGAATGGTTCAAAACATAGACAGTAGGAAGAGTCAGTCTTGTTGTACATGAGACGGCATTGTGCCTTTTGTATTTAATTCCGATGCAATTTCTGAGTTTCACCGTCAATAAGAAGGTCAGAGGGATACAGTAAACCTGAAGTGAAGCATCGGAATCTATAACTAGTGTCACAGGAATGGTTCAAAAAATAGACAGTAGGAAGAGTCAGTCTTCTTGTACTTGATTCGGCATTGTGCCTTTTGTATTTAATTCCGATGCAATTTCTGTTTTTCATCGTCAATGAGAAGGTCAGAGGGATACAGCACACCTGAAGTGAAGAATCGGAATCAATAACTAGTATCACAGGAATGGTTCAAATCATAGACAGTAAGAAGAGTCAGTCTTCTTGTACGTATGTCGGCATTGTGCCTTTTCTATTGAATTCCGATGCAATTTCTGTGTTTCATCGTCAATAAGATGGTCACAGGGATACAGTAAACCTGAAGTGAATCATCGGAATCTATGACTAGTGTCACAGGAATGGTTCAAAACATGGACATTAGGAAGAGTCAGTCTTTTTGTACTTGAGTCGGCATTTTGCCTTTTGTATTTAATTCCGATGCAATTTCTGTTTTTCATCGTCAATAAGAAGGTCAGTGGGATACAGTAAACCTGAAGTGAAGCATCGGAATATATAACTAGTGTCACAGGAATTATTCAAAACATAGACAGTAGGAAGAGTCAGTCTTCTTGTACTTAAGTCGGCATTGGGCCTTTCGTATCTAATTCCGATGCAATTTCGGTGTTTCATCGTAAATAAGAAGGTCCAAGGGATACAGTACACCTGAAGTGAAGCATCGGAATCTACAACCGGTCTCACAGGAAAGGTTCAAAACATAGAGAGTAAGAAGAGCCACTCATCTTGTATTTGAGTCGGCATTGTGCCTTTTGTATTTAATTCCGATGCAATTTCTGTGTTACATCGTCTATAAGAAGGTCAGAGGGATACAGTAAACCTGAAGTGAAGCATTGGATTCTAAAACCGGTCACACAGGAATGGTTCAAATCATAGAGAGTAAGAAGAGCCAGTCATCTTGTATATGAGTCCGCATTGTGAATTTTGTATATAATTCCCTATCCAATTTCTGTGTTTCATCGTCAATAAGAGGGCCAGAGGGACACAGTAAACCTGAAGTGAGGCATCGGAATCTATAAGTAGTGTCACAGGAATGGTTAAAAACATAATCAGTAAGAAGAGTCAGTCTTCTTGTACTTAAGTCAGCATTGTGATTTTGTTATTTAATTCCGATGCAATTTCTGTGTTTTATCGTCAGTAAGAAGATCAGAGGGATACAGTAAACCTGAAGTGAAGCATCGGAATCTATAACTAGTGTCACAGGAATGGTTCAAACCATAGAGAGTAAGAAGAGCCACTCATCTTGTATTTGCGTCGGCATTGTGCCTTTTCTATTTAATTCCGATGCAATTTCTGTTTTTCATCGTCAATAAGAAGGTCAGTGGGATACAGTAAACCTGAAGTGAAGCATCGGAATATATAACTAGGGTCACAGGAATTGTTCAAAACATAGACAGTAGGATGAATCAGTCTTCTTGTACTTAAGTCGGCATTGTGCCTTTTCTATTTAATTCCGATGCAATTTCTGTTTTTCATCGTCAATGAGAAGGGCAGAGGGATACAGTAAACCTGAAGTGAAGCATCGGAATCAAAACCGGTCTCACGGGAGAGGTTCAAAACATAGAGAGTAAGAGGAGCCAGTCATCTTGTATTTGAGTCGGCATTGTGCCTTTTGTATTTAATTCCGAAGCAATTTCTAAGTTTCATCGTCAATAAGAAGGTCAGAGGGATACTGTAAACATATAGTGAAGCATCGGAAACTAAAACTGGTCTCACAGGAAAAGTTCAAAACATAGTCAGTAAGAAGAGTCAGTCTTCTTGTACTTAAGTCGGCATTGTGCCTTTTCTATTTAATTCCATTGCAATTTCTGTGTTTCATCGTCAATAAGAAGGTCAGAGGGATACAGTAAACCTGAAGTGAATCATCGGAATCTATAACTAGTGTCACAGGAATGGTTCAAAACATGGACAGTAGGAAGAGTCAGTCTTCTTGTACTTGATTCGGAATTGTGCCTTTTGCATTTAATTCCGATGCAATTTCTGTTTTTCATCGTCAATGAGAAGGTCAGAAGGATACAGTAAACCTGAAGTGAAGCATCGCAATCAAAACCGGTCTCACGGGAGAGGTTCAAAACATAGAGAGTAAGAAGAGCCAGTCATCTTGTATTTGAGTCGGCATTGTGCCTTTTGTATTTAATTCCGAAGCAATTTCTAAGTTTCGTCGTCAATAAGAAGGTCAGAGGGATACAGTAAACCTGAAGTGAAGCATCGGAATCTATAACTAGTGTCACAGGAATGGTTAAAAACCTAGACAGTAAGAAGAGTCAATCTTCTTGTACTTAAGTCGGCTTAGTGCCTTTTGTATTTAATTCCGATGCATTTTCTGTGTTTCATCGTCAATAAGAAGGTCCAAGGGATACAGCACACCAGAAGTGAAGAATCGGAATCTATAACTAGTGTCACAGGAATGGTTCAAATCATAGACAGTAAGAAGAGTCAGTCTTCTTGTACGTATGTCGGCATTGTGCCTTTTCTATTGAATTCCGATGCAATTTCTGTGTTTCATCGTCAATAAGAAGGTCAGAGGGATACAGTAAACCTGAAGTGAATCATCGGAATCCATAACTAGTGTCACAGGAATGGTTCAAAACATGGACATTAGGAAGAGTCAGTCTTCTTGTGCTTCAGTCGGCATTTTGCCTTTTGTATTTAATTCCGATGCAACTTCTGTGTCTCATAGTCAATAAGAAGGTCCAAGGGATACAGTAAACATGAAGTGTGGCATCGGAATCTATAACTAGTGTCACAGGAAAGGTTCAAAACATAGACAGTAAGAAGAGTCAGCCTTCTCGCACTTAAGTCAGCATTGTAACTTTTCTATTTAATTCCGATGCAATTTCTGTGTTTTATCGCCAATAAGAAGGTTAGAGGGATACAGTAAACCTGAAGTGAAGCATCGGAAACTATAACTAGTGTCACAGGGATGGTTCAAAACGTATACAGCAGGAAGAGTCAGTCTTCTTGTACTAACGTCGGCATTGTGCCTTTTGTATTTAATTCCGATGCAATTTCTGTGTTTCATCGTCAATAAGAGGGACAGAGGGATACAGTAAACCTGAAGTAAGGCATCAGAATCTATAACTAGTGCACAGGAATGGTTCAAAACATAGGCAGTAAGAAGAGTCAGTCTACTTGTACTTAAGTCGGCATTGTGCCTTTTGTCTTTAATTCCAATGCAATTTCTATGTTTCATCGTCAATAAGAAGGTCCAAGGGACAGAGCACACCTGAAGTGAAGAATCGGAATCTATAACTAGTGTCATAGGAGTGGTTCAAATCATAGACAGTAGGAAGAGTCAGTCTTCTTGTACTTAATTCGGCATTGTGCCTTTTCTATTTAATTCCGATGCAATTTCTATATCTCATCGTCAATAAGAAGGTCAGAGGGATACAGTAAACCTTGAGTGAATCATCGGATCTATAACTAGTGTCACAGGAATGGTTCAAAACATAGACAGTAGGAAGAGTCAGACTTCTTGTACTTAAGACGGCATTGTGCCTTTTGTATTTAATTCCGATGCAATTTCTGTGTTTCATCGTGAATAAGAAGGTCCAAGGGATACTGTAAACATATAGTGAAGCATCGGAATCTGAAACTGGTCTCACAGAAAAGTTCAAAACATAGTCAGTAAGAAGAGTCAGTCTTCTAGTACTTAAGTCGGCATTGTGCCTTTTCTATTAAATTCCATTGCAATTTCTGTGTTTCATCGTCAATAAGAAGGTCAAAGGGATACAGTAAACCTGAAGTGAATCATCGGAATCTATAACTAGTGTCACAGGAATGGTTCAAAACATGGACAGAAGTAAGATTCAGTCTTCTTGTACTTGATTCGGCATTGTGCCTTTTGTATTTAATTCCGATGCAATTTCTGTTTTTCATCGTCAATGAGAAGGTCAGAGCGATACAGTAAACCTGAAGTGAAGCATCGGAATCAAAACCGGTCTCACGGGAGAGGTTCAAAACATAGAGAGTAAGAAGAGCCAGTCATCTTGTATTTGAGTCGGCATTGTGCCTTTTGTATTAAATTCCGAAGCAATTTTTAAGTTTCATCGTCAATAAGAAGGTCAGAGGGATACAGTAAACCTGAAGTGAAGCATCGGAATCTATAACTAGTGTCACAGGAATGGTTAAAAACATAGACAGTAAGAAGAGTCAGTCTTCTTGTACTTAAGTCGGCTTTGTGCCTTTTGTATTTAATTCCGATGCAATTTCTGTGTTTCATCGTCAATAAGTAGGTCCAAGGGATACAGCACACCTGAAGTGAAGAATCGGAATCTATAACTAGTGTCACAGGAATGGTTCAAATCATAGACAGTAAGAAGAGTCAGTCTTCTTGTACGTATGTCGGCATTGTGCCTTTTCTATTGAATTCCGATGCAATTTCTGTGTTTCATCGTCAATAAGAAGGTCAGAGGTATACAGTAAACCTGAAGTGAATCATCGGAATCTATAACTAGTGTCACAGGGATGGTTCAAAACATGGACATTAGGAAGAGTCGGTCTTCTTGTACTTGAGTCGGCATTTTGCCTTTTGTATTTAATTCCGATGCAATTTCTGTTTTTCATCGTCAATAAGAAGGTCATTGGGATACAGTAAACATGAAGTGAAGCATCGGAATATATAACTAGTGTCACAGGAATGGTTAAAATCATAGACAGTAAGAAGAGTCAGTCTTCTTGTACGTATGTCGGCATTGTGCCTTTTCTATTGAATTCCGATGCAATTTCTGTGTTTCATCGTCATTGAGAAGGTCCAAGGGATGCCGTACACCTGAAGTGAAGCATCGGAATCCATAACTAGTGTCACAGGAATGGTTCAAAACATAGACAGTAAGAAGAGTCAGTCTTCTTGTACTTAAGTCGGCATTGTATCTTTTCTATTTATTACCGATGCAATTTCTCTGTTTCATTGTCCATAAGAAGGTCAGAGGGATACAGTAAAAATGAAGTGAAGCATCGGAATCTATAACTAGTGTCACAGGAATGATTCAAAACATAGTCAGTAAGAAGAGTCAGTCTTCTTGTACTTAAGTCGGCATTGTGCCTTTCGTATCTAATTCCGATGCAATTTCTGTGTTTCATCGTCAATAAGAAAGTCCAAGGGATACAGCACACCTGAAGTGAAGAATCGGAATCTATAACTAGTGTCACAGGAATGGTTCAAATCATAGACAGTAAGAAGAGTCAGTCTTCTTGTACGTATGTCGGCATTTTGCGTTTTCTATTGAATTCCGATGCAATTTCTGTGTTTCATCGTCATTAAGAAGCTCCAAGGGATGCCGTACACCTGAAGTGAAGCATCGGAATCCATAACTAGTGTCACAGGAATGGTTCAAAACATAGACAGTAAGAAGAGTCAGTCTTCTGGTACTTAAGTCGGCATTGTACCTTTTCTATTTATTACCGATGCAATTTCTGTGTTTCATTGTCCATAAGAAGGTCAGAGGGATACAGTAAACCTGAAGTGAAGCATCGGAATCTATAACTAGTGTCACAGGAATGATTCAGAACATAGTCAGTAAGAAGAGTCAGTCTTCTTGTACTTGAGTCGGCATTGTGCGTTTTGTATTTAATTCCGATGCAATATCTGTTTTTCATCGTCAATAAGAAGCTCAGAGGGATACTGTAAACCAGAAGTGAAGCATCGGAATCTGTAACTAGTGTCACACGAATGGTTCAAAACATAGACAGTAAGAGGAGTCAGTCTTCTTGTACTGAAGTCAGCGTTGTACCTTTTCTATATATCTCCGATGCAATTTCTGTGTTTCATTGTCCATAAGAAGGTCAGAGGGATACAGTAAACCTGAAGTGAAGCATCGGAATCTATAACTAGTGTCACAGGAGTGATTCAAAACATAGTCAGTAAGAAGAGTCAGTCTTCTTATACTTAAGAAGGCATTGTGCCTTTCGTATCTAATTCCGATGCAATTTCGGTGTTTCATCGTCAATAAGAAGGTCCAAGGGATACAGTACACCTGAAGTGAAGCGTCAGAAACTACAACTAGTGTCACAGGAATGGTTCAAATCATAGACAGTAAGAAGTGTCAGGGTTCTTGTACTTAAGTCGGCATTGTGCCTTTTGTATTTAATTCCGATGCAATTTCTGTGTTTCATCGTCAATAAGAGGGTCCGAGGGATACAGTAAACATATAGTGAAGCATCTGAATCTGAACCTGGTATCACAGGAAATGTTCAAAACATAGTCAGTAAGAAGAGTCAGTCTCCTTGTACTTAAGTCGGCATTGTGCCTTTTCTATTTATTTCCGATGCAATTTCTGTGTTACGTCGTCAATAATAAGGTCCAAGGGATACAGTAAACCTGAAGACAAGCATCGGAATCTAAAACCGGTCTCACAGGAAAGGTTCAAAACATAGAGAGTAAGAAGAGCCACTCATCTTGTATTTGAGTCGGCATTGTGCCTTTTGTATTTAATTCCGATGCAATTTCTGTGTTTCATCGTCTATAAGAAGCTCAGAGGGATATTGTAAACCAGAAGTGAAGCATCGGAATCTATAACTAGTGTCACAGGAATGGTTCAAATCATAGACATTAGGAAGAGTCAGTCTTCTTGTACTTAAGTCGGCATTGTGCCATTTCTATTTAATTCCGATGCAATTTCTGTATTTCATCGTCAATAAGAAGGTCCAAGGGATACAGTACACATGAAGTGAAGCATCGGAATCTATAACTAGTGTCACAGGAATGGTTCAAATCATAGACAGTGAGAAGAGTCAGTCATCTTGTACTTAAGTCGGCATTGTGCCTTTTCTATTTAATTCCGATGCAATTTCTGTGTTTCATCGTCAATAAGAAGGTCAGAGGGATACAGTAAACCTGAAGTGAAGCATCGGAATCTATAACTAGTGTCACAGGAGTGGTTCAAAACATAGACTGTAGTAAGAGTCAGTCTTCTTGTACTTGAGTCGGCATTGTGCCTTTTGTATTTAATTCCGATGCAATTTCTGTTTTTCATCGTCAATAAGAAGCTCAGAGGTATACTGTAAACCAGAAGTGAAGCATCGGAATCTATAACTAGTGTCACAGGAATGGTTCAAATCATAGACATTACGAAGAGTCAGTCTTCTTGTACTTAAGTCGGCATTGTGCCATTTCTATTTAATTCCGATGCAATTTCTGTATTTCATCGTCAATAAGAAGGTCCAAGGGATACAGTAAACCTGAAGTGAAGCATCGGAATCTATAACTAGTGTCACAGGAATGGGTCAAAACATAAACAGTAGGAAGAGTCAGTCTTCCTGTACTTGAGTCGGAATTGTGCGTTTTGTATTTAATTCCGATGCAATATCTGTTTTTCATCGTCAATAAGAAGCTCAGAGGGATACTGTAAACCAGAAGTAAAGCATCGGAATCTATAACTAGTGTCACAGGAATGGTTCAAAACATAGACAGTAAGAAGAGTCAGTCTTCTTGTACTTAAGTCAGCATTGTACCTTTTCTATATATTTCCGATGCAATTTCTGTGTTTCATTGTCCATAAGAAGGTCAGAGGGATACAGTAAACCTGAAGTGAAGCATCGGAATCTATAACTAGTGTCACAGGAATGATTCAAAACATAGTCAGAAAGAAGAGTCAGTCTTCTTGTACTTAAGAAGGCATTGTGCCTTTCGTATCTAATTCCGATGCAATTTCTGTGTTTCATCGTCTACAAGAAGCTCAGAGGGATACTGTAAACCAGAAGTGAAGCATCGGAATCTATAACTAGTGTCACAGGAATGGTTCAAATCATAGACATTACGAAGAGTCAGTCTTCTTGTACTTAAGTCGGCATTGTGCCATTTCTATTTAATTCCGATGCAATTTCTGTATTTCATCGTCAATAAGAAGGTCAGTGGGATACAGTAAACCTGAAGTGAAGCATCGGAATATGTAACTAGTGTCACAGGAATTGTTCAAAGCATAGACAGTAGGATGAATCAGTCTTCTTGTACTTAAGTCGGCATTGTGCCTTTTCTATTTAATTCCGATGCAATTTCTGTGTTTCATCGTCATTAAGAAGGTCCAAGGGATGCAGTACACCTGAAGTGAAGCATCGGAATTCATAACTAGTGTCACAGGAATGGTTCAAAACATAGACAGTAAGAAGAGTCAGTCTTCTTGTACTTAAGTCAGCATTGTACCTTTTCTATTTATTTCCGATGCAATTTCTGTGTTTCATTGTCCATTAGAAGGTCAGAGGGATACAGTAAACCTGAAGTGAAGCGTCGGAATCTATAACTAGTGTCACAGGAATGATTCAAAACATAGTTAGTAAGAAGAGTCAGTCTTCTTGCACTTAAGAAGGCATTGTGCCTTTCGTATCTAATTCCGATGCAATTTCGGTGTTTCATCGTCAATAAGAGGGTCAGAGGGATACAGTAAACCTGAAGTGAGGCATCGGAATCTATAAGTAGTGTCACAGGAATGGTTAAAAACATAATCAGTAGGAAGAGTCAGTCTTCTTGTACTTAAGTCGGCATTGTTCCTTTTGTATTTAATTCCGATGCAATTTCGGTGTTTCATCGTCAATAAGAAGGTCCAAGGGATACAGTACACCTGAAGTGAAGCATCGGAATCTATAACTAGTGTCACAGGAATGGTTCAAATCATAGACAGTGAGAAGAGTCAGTCATCTTGTACTTAAGTCGGCATTGTGCCTTTTCTATTTAATTCCGATGCAATTTCTGTGTTTCATCGTCAATAAGAAGGTCAGAGGGATACAGTAAACCTGAAGTGAAGCATCGGAATCTATAACTAGTGTCACAGGAATGGTTCAAAACATAGACAGTAGGAAGAGTCAGTCTTCTTGTACTTGAGTCGGCATTGTGCGTTTTGTATTTAATTCCGATGCAATTTCTGTTTTTCATCGTCAATAAGAAGCTCAGAGGGATACTGTAAACCAGAAGTGAAGCATCGGAATCTATAACTAGTGTCACAGGAATGGTTCAAATCATAGACATTAGGAAGAGTCAGTCTTCTTGTACTTAAGTCGGCATTGTGCCATTTCTATTTAATTCCGATGCAATTTCTGTATTTCATCGTCAATAAGAAGGTCAGCGGGATACAGTAAACCTGAAGTGAAGCATCGTAATATGTAACTAGTGTCACAGGAATTGTTCAAAGCATAGACAGTAGGATGAATCAGTCTTCTTGTACTTAAGTCGGCATTGTGCCTTTTCTATATAATTCCGATGCAATTTCTGTGTTTCATCGTCATTAAGAAGGTATAAGGGATGCAGTACACCTGAAGTGAAGCATCGGAATTCATAACTAGTGTCACAGGAATGGTTCAAAACATAGACAGTAAGAAGAGTCAGTCTTCTTGTACTTAAGTCAGCATTGTACCTTTTCTATTTATTTCCGATGCAATTTCTGTGTTTCATTGTCCATAAGAAGGTCAGAGGGATACAGTAAACCTGAAGTGAAGCGTCGGAATCTATAACTAGTGTCACAGGAATGATTCAAAACATAGTTAGTAAGAAGAGTCAGTCTTCTTGCACTTAAGAAGGCATTGTGCCTTTCGTATCTAATTCCGATGCAATTTCGGTGTTTCATCGTCAATAAGAAGGTCCAAGGGATACAGTACACCTGAAGTGAAGCATCGGAATCTACAACTAGTGTCACAGGAATGGTTTAAATCATAGACAGTAAGAAGTGTCAGGGTTCTTGTACTTAAGTCGGCATTGTGCCTTTTGTATTTAATTCCGATGCAATTTCTGTGTTTCATCGTCAATAAGAAGGTCCAAGGGATACAGTAAACATATAGTGAAGCATCAGAATCTGAACCTGGTATCACAGGAAATGTTCAAAACATAGTCAGTAAGAAGAGTCAGTCTCCTTGTACTTAAGTCGGCATTGTGCCCTTTCTATTTAATTCCGATGCAATTTCTGTGTTACGTCGTCAATAATAAGGTCCAAGGGATACAGTAAACCTGAAGAGAAGCATCGGAATCTAAAACCGGTCTCACAGGAAAGGTTCAAAACATAGAGAGTAAGAAGAGCCACTCATCTTGTATTTGAGTCGGCATTGTGCCTTTTGTGTTTAATTCCGATGCAATTTCTGTGTTTCATCGTCTATAAGAAGGTCAGAGGGATACAGTAAAACTGAAGTGAAGAATTGGATTCTAAAACCGGTCTCACAGGAATATTTCAAATCATAGAGAGTAAGAAGAGCCAGTAATCTTGTATATGAGTCCGCATTGTGAATTTTGTACTTAATTCCGATGCAATCTCTGTGTTTCATCGTCAATAAGAGGGTCAGAGGGATACAGTAAACCTGAAGTGAGGCATCGGAATCTATAAGTAGTGTCACAGGAATGGTTAAAAACATAATCAGTAAGAAGAGTCAGTCTTCTTGTACTTAAGTCAGCATTGTGATTTTGTTATTTAATTCCGATGCAATTTCTGTGTTTTATCGTCAGTAAGAAGATCAGAGGGATACAGTAAACCTGAAGTGAAACATCGGAATATATAACTAGTGTCACAGGGATGGCTCAAAACGTAGACAGTAGGAAGAGTCAGTCTTCTTGTACTTAAGTCGGCATTGTGCCTTTTGTATTAAATTCCGATGCAATTTCGGTGTTTCATAGTGAATAAGAAGGTCCAAGGGATACAGTACACCTGAAGTGAAGCATCGGAATCTATTACTAGTGTTACAGGAATGGTTCAAATCATAGACAGTGAGAAGAGTCAATCATCTTGTACTTAAGTCGGCATTGTGCCTTTTCTATTTAATTCCGATGCAATTTCTGTGTTTCATCGTCAATAAGAAGGTCAGAGGGATATAGTAAACCTGAAGTGAAGCATCGGAATCTATAACTAGTGTCACAGGAATGGTTCAAAACATAGACAGTAGGAAGAGTCAGTCTTCTTGTACTTGAGTCGGCATTGTGCGTTTTGTATTTAATTCCGATGCAATTTCTGTGTTTCATCGTCAATAAGAAGCTCAGAGGGATACTGTAAACCAGAAGTGAAGCATCGGAATCTATAACTAGTGTCACAGGAATGGTTCAAATCATAGACATTAGGAAGAGTCAGTCTTCTTGTACTTAAGTCGGCATTGTGCCATTTCTATTTAATTCCGATGCAATTTCTGTATTTCATCGTCAATAAGAAGGTCAGTGGGGTCCAGTAAACCTGAAGTGAAGCATCGGAATATGTAACTAGTGTCACAGGAATTGTTCAAAACATAGACAGTAAGAAGAGTCAGTCTTCTTGTACTTAAGTCAGCATTGTACCTTTTCTATATATTTCCGATGCAATTTCTGTGTTTCATTGTCCATAAGAAGGTCAGAGGGTTACAGTAAACCTGAAGTGAAGCATCGGAATCTATAACTAGTGTCACAGGAATGATTCAAAACATAGTCAGTAAGAAGAGTCAGTCTTCTTGTACTTAAGAAGGCATTGTGCCTTTCGTATCTAATTCCGATACAATTTCGGTGTTTCATCGTCAATAAGAAGGTCCAAGGGATACAGTACACCTGAAGTGAAGCATCGGAATCTACAACTAGTGTCACAGGAATGGTTCAAATCATAGACAGTAAGAAGTGTCAGGGTTCTTGTACTTAAGTCGGCATTGTGCCTTTTGTATTTAATTCCGATGCAATTTCTGTGTTTCATCGTCAATAAGAAGGTCCAAGGGATACAGTAAACATATAGTGAAGCATCTGAATCTGAACCTGGTATCACAGGAAATGTTCAAAACATAGTCAGTAAGAAGAGTCAGTCTCCTTGTACTTAAGTCGGCATTGTGCCTTTTCTATTTAATTCCGATGCAATTTCTGTGTTACGTCGTCAATAATAAGGTCCAAGGGATACAGTAAACCTGAAGAGAAGCATCGGAATCTAAAACCGGTCTCACAGGAAAGGTTCAAAACATAGAGAGTAAGAAGAGCCACTTTTCTTGTATTTGAGTCGGCATTGTGCCTTTTGTATTTAATTCCGATGCAATTTCTGTGTTTCATCGTCAATAAGAGGGTCAGAGGGATACAGTAAACCTGAAGTGAAGCATCGGAATCTATAACTAGTGTCACAGGAATGGTTCAAAGCATAGACAGTAGGATGAATCAGTCTTCTTGTACTTAAGTCGGCATTGTGCCTTTTCTATTTAATTCCGATGCAATTTCTGTGTTTCATCGTCATTAAGAAGGTCCAAGGGATGCAGTACAGCTGAAGTGAAGCATCGGAATCCATAACTAGTGTCACAGGAATGGTTCAAACATAGACAGTAAGAAGAGTCAGTCTTCTTGTACTTAAGTCAGCATTGTACCTTTTCTATTTATTTCCGATGCAATTTCTGTGTTTCATTGTCCATAAGAAGGTCAGAGTTATACAGTAAACCTGAAGTGAAGCATCGGAATCTATAACTAGTGTCACAGGAATGATTCAAAACATAGTCAGTAAGAAGAGTCAGTCTTCTTGTACTTAAGAAGGCATTGTGCCTTTCGTATCTAATTCCGATGCAATTTCGGTGTTTCATCGTCAATAAGAAGGTCCAAGGGATACAGTACACCTGAAGTGAAGCATCGGAATCTACAACTAGTGTCACAGGAATGATTCAAATCATAGACAGTAAGAAGTGTCAGGGTTCTTGTACTTAAGTCGGCATTGTGCCTTTTGTATTTAATTCCGATGCTATTTCTGTGTTTCATCGTCAATAAGAAGGACCAAGGGATACAGTAAACATATAGTGAAGCATCAGAATCTGAACCTGGTATCACAGGAAATGTTCAAAACATAGTCAGTAAGAAGAGTCAGTCTCCTTGTACTTAAGTCGGCATTGTGCCTTTTCTATTTAATTCTGATGCAATTTCTATGTTTCAACGTCAATAAGAACATCAGAGGGATACAATAAACCTAAGGTGAAGCATCGGAGTCTATAACTAGTGTCATAGGAATGGTTCAAAACATAGACAGTAAAAAGAGTCAGTCTTCTTGTACTTAATTCGGCATTGTGCCTTTTCTATTTAATTCCAAAGCAATTTCCGTGTTCAATCATCAATAAGATGGTCAGAGGGATACAGTAAACCTGAAGTGAGGCATCGGAATCTATAACTAGTGTCACAGGAATGGTTCAAAACATAGACAGTAGGAAGAGTCAGTCTTCTTGTACTTAAGTCGCCATTGTGCCTTTTCCATTTAATTCCGATGCTATTTCTATGTTTCATCGTCAATAAGAAGGACAGAGGGATACAGTAAACCTGAAGTGAAGCATCGAAATCTATAACTAGTGACACAGGAATGGTTCAAAACATAGACAGTAGGAAGAGTCAGTCTTCTTGTACTTATGTCGGCATTGTGCCTTTTGTATTTAATTCCGATGCAATTTCTGTGTTTCATCGTCATTATGAGGGTCCAAGGGATACAGTAAACCTGAAGTGGGGCATCGGAATCTATAACTAGTGTCACAGGAATGGTTCAAACCATAGACAGTAAGAAGAGTGAGTCTTCTTGTACTTAAGTCGGCATTGTGCCTTTTCTGTTTAATTCCGATGCAATTTTTGTGTTTCATCGTCAATAAGAAGGTCTAAGGGATGCGGTACAGCTGAAGTGAAGCATCGGAATCTATAACTGGTGTCACAGGACTGGTTCAAAGCATAGACAGTAAGAAGTGTCAGACTTCTTGTACTTAAGCCGGCATTGTGCCTTTTCTATTTATCTCCGATGCAATTTCTGTGTTTCATCGTCCATAAGAAGGTCAGAGGGATACAGTAAACCGGAAGAGAAACATCGGAATCTATAAGTGGTGTCACAGGAATGGTTCAAATCATAGTCAGCAAGAAGAGACAATCTTCTTGTACTTAAGTCGGCATTGTGCCTTTCGTATTTAATTCCGATGCAATTTCGGTGTTTCATCGTCAATTACAAGGTCCAAGGGATACAGTAAATCCGAAGTGAAGCATCGGAATCTATAACTAGTGTCACAGGTTCGGTTCAAAGCATAGACAGTAAGAAGAGTCAGTCTTCTTGTACTTAAGTCGGCATTGTGCCATTTCAATTTAATTCTGATGCAATTTCTGTGTTTCATCATCAATAAGAAGGTCAGAGGGATACAGCAACAAGAAGTGAAGCATCGGAGTCTATAACTAGTGTCACAGGAATGGTTCAAATCATAGTCAGTAACAAGAGTCATTCTTCTTGTACTTAAGTCGGCATTGTGCATTTTCTATTTAATTCCGATGCAATGTCTGTGTTTCATCGTCAATAAGAAGGTCCAAGGGATGCAGTACACCTCAAGTGAAGCATCGGATTCTATAACTAGTGTCACAGGAATGGTTTAAAACATAGACAGTGAGAAGAGTCAGTCTTCTTGTACATAAGTCGGCATTGTGTCTTTTCTATTTATTTTCGATGCAATTTCTGTGTTTCATCGTCCATAAGAAGGTCAGAGGGATACAGTAAACCAGAAGTGAAGCATCGGGATCTATAACTAGTGTCACAGGAATGGTTCAAAACATAGACAGTAGGAAGAGTCAGTCTTCTCGTACTTGAGTCGGCATTGTGCCTTTTGTATTTAATTCCGATGCAATCTCTGTGTTTCATCGTCAATAAGAAGATCAGAGGGATACAGTAAACCTGAAGTGAATCATCGGAATCTATAACTAGTGTCACAGGTATGGTTCAAAACAGAGACAGTAGGAAGAGTCTGTCTTCCTGTACTTAAGTCGGCATTGTGCCTTTTCTATTTAATTCCGATGCAATTTCTGTGTTTCATCATCAATAAGAAGGTCAGAGGGATACAGTAAACCTGAGGTGAAGCATCGGAGTCTATAACTAGTGTCACAGGAATGGTTCAAAACATAGACAGTAGGAAGAGTCAGACTTCTTGTACTTAAGTCGGCATTGTGCCTTATCCATTTAATTCCGATGCAATAACTGTGTTTCATCGTCAAGAAGAAGGTCCAAGGGATACAGTAAAACTGAAGTGAGGCATCGGAATCCATAACTAGTGTCACAGGAATGGTTCAAAACATAGTCAGTAAGAAGATTCAGTCTTCTTGTACTTAAGACGGAATTGTGCCTTTTGTATTTAATTCCGATGCAATTTCGGTGTTTCATCGTCAATAAGAAGGTCAGAGGGATACAGTAACCCTGAAGTGAAGCATCGGAATCTATAACTAGTGTCACAGGAATGGTTCAAAACATAGCCAGTAGGAAGAGTCAGTCTTCTTATACTTAAGTCGGCATTGATCATTTTCTATTTAATTCCGATGCAATTTCTGTGTTTCATCATCAATAAGAAGGTCAGAGGGATCCAGTAAACCTATAGTGAAGCATCGGAGTCTATAACTAGTGTCACAGGAATGGTTCAAAACATAGTCAGTAAGAAGAGTCAGTCTTCTTGTACTTAAGTCGGCATTGTGCCTTTTCTATTTAATTCCGTTGCAATTTCTGTGTTTCATCGTCAAAAAGAAGGTCAGAGGGATACAGTAAACCTGAAGTGAAGCATCGGAATCAACAAGTGGTGTCACAGGAATGATTCAAAACATAGTCAGTAAGAAGTGACAGTCTTCTTGTACTTAAGTCGGCATTGTGCTATTTCTGTTTAATTCCGATGCAATATCTGTGTTTCATCGTCAATAAGAAGGTCAGAGGGATATTGTAAACCTGAAGTGAAGCATCGGAATCTATAACTAGTGTCACAGGAATGGTTCAAAACATAGACAGTAGGAAGAGTCAGTCTTCTTGTACTTAAGTCGGCATTGTGCTTTTTGTATTTAATTCCGATGCAATTTCTGTGTTTCATCGTCAATAAGAAGGTCCAAGGGATACAGTAAATCTGAAGTGAGGCACCGGAATCTATAACTATTGTTACAGGAATGGTTAAATATATAGTCAGTAAGAAGAGTCAGTCTTCTTGTACTTAAGGCGGCATTGTCCCTTTTGTATTTAATTCCGATGCAATTTATGTGTTTCATCGTCAATAAGAAGGTCCAAGGGATACAGTTAACATATAGTGAAGCATCGGAATCTAAAACTGGTCTCACAGGAAATGTTCAAAGCATAGTCATTAAGTAGAGTCAGTCTTCTTGTACTTAAGTCGGCATTGTGCCTTTTCTATTTAATTCCGATGGAATTTCTGTGTCTCGTCGTTAATAGGAAGGCACAAGTAATACAGTAAACCTGAAGTGAAGCATCGGAATCTACAACTAGTGTCACAGGAATGGATCAAATTATAGACAGTCAGATGAGTCAGTCTTCATGTACATAAGTCGGCATTGTGCCTTTTCTATTTAATTCCGTTGCAATTTCTGTCATTCATTGTCACTAAGAAGGTCCAAGGGATACAGTAAACCTGACGTGAAGCATCGCAATCTATATCTAGTGTCACAGGAATGGTTCAAATCATAGGCAGTAAGAAGAGTCAGTCTTCTTCTACTTAAGACGGCATTGTGCCTTTTCTATATATTTCCGATGCAATTTCAGTGTTTCATCGGCAATTAGAAGGTCAAAGGGATACAGTAAACCTGAAGTGAAGCATCGGAATCTATAAGTAGTGTCGCAGGAATGGTTAAAAGCATAGACAGTAAGAAGAGTCAGTCTTCTTGTACTTATGTCGGCATTGTGCCTTTTCTATTTAATTCCGCTGCAATTTCAGTGTTTCATCGTCAATAAGAAGGTCAGAGGGATGCAGTAAATCTGAAGTGAAGCATCGGAATCCACAACTAGTGTCACAGGAATGGTTCAAAACATAGACAATACGAAGGGTCAGTCTTCTTCAACTTAAGTCGGCTTTGTGCCTTATCAATTTAAATCCGATGCAATTTCTGTGTTTCGTCGTCAATAAGAAGGTCCAAGGGAAACAGTAAATCTAAAGTGAGGCATCGGAATCTATAACTAGTGTCACAGGAATGGTTCAAAACATAGACAGTAAGATGAGCCAGTCTTCTTGTACTTAAGTCGGCATTGTGCCTTTTGTACTTAATTCCGATGCAATTTTTGTGTTTCATCGTCAATAAGATGGCCAGAAGGATACAGTAAACCTGAAGTGAATCATCGGAATCTAAAACTAGTGTCACAGGAATGGTTCAAAACATAGACAGTAATAAGGGTCAGTTTTCTTGTACTTAAGTCAGCATTGTGCCATTTCTATTTAATTCCGATGCAATTTCTGTGTTTCATCGTCAATAAGAAGGTCCCAGGAATACAGTTAACCTGAGGTGAGGCATGGGAATCTATAGCTAGTGTCACAGGAATGGTTCAAAACATAGACAGTAAGAAGTGTCGGTCTTCACGTACCTATGTCGGCATTGTGCCTTTTGTATCTAATTCCGATGCAATTTCTGTGTTTCATCGGCAATTAGAAGGTCAGAGGGATATAGTAAACCTGAAGTGAAGCATCAGAATCTATAACTAGTGTCACAGGAATGGTTAAAATATAGACAGTAAGAAGAGTTAGTCATGTTGTACTTAAGTCGGAATTTGTGCCTTTTGTATTTAATTCCGATGCTATCTCTGTGTTTCATCGTCAATAAGAAGGTCCAAGGGATACAGTAAACATATAGTGAAGAATCGGAATCTAAAACTGGTCTCACAGGAAATGTTCACAACGTAGTCAGTAAGAAGTGTCAGTCTTCTTGTACTTATGTCGGCATTGTGCCTTTTGTATTTAATTCCTTGACATGTCTGTGTTTCGTCGTCAATAAGAAGGTCAGAGGGATACAGTAAACCTGAAGTGGAGCATCGGAATCTATAACTAGTGTCACAGGAATGGCTCAAAACAGACATTAGGTAGAGTCAGTCTTCTTGTACTTAAGTCGGCATTGTGCCTTTTGTATTCAATTCGATGCAATTTCTGTGTTTCATCGTCAATAAGATGGCCCAAGGGATACAGTAAACCTGAAGTAAAGCATCTGAATCTATAACTAGTTCACAGGAGTATTTCAAAACATAGACATTAAGAAGAGTCAGTCTTCTTGTACTTATGTCGGCATTGTGCCTTTTCTATTTAATTCCGATGCAATTTCTGTGTTTCGTCGTCAATAAGAAGGTCCAAGGGATACAGTAAACCTGAAGTGAAGCATCGGAATCTATAACTAGTGTCACAGGAATTTTTCAAAACATAGACAGTAAGAGGAGTCAGTCCTCTTGTTCTTAAGTCGGCATTTTGCTTTTTGTATTTAGTTCCGATGCTATATCTGTGTTTTATCGTCAATAAGAAGGTCCAAGGGATACAGTACACCTGAAGTGAAGCATCGGAATCTATAACTAGTGTCACAGGAATGGTTTAAATCATAGACAGTAAGAAGAGTCAGTCTCCTTGTACTTAAGTCAGCATTGTGCCTTTTCTATTTAATTCCGATGCAATGTCTGTGTTTCATCGTCAATAAGAAGGTCAGAGGGATACAGTAAACCTGAAGTGAAGCAACGGAATCTACAACTAGTGTCACAGGAATGGTTCAATCCATAGACAATATGAAGGGTCAGTCTTCTTCAACTTAAGTCGGCTTTGTGCCTTTTCAATTTAATTCCGATGCAATATCTGTGATTCGTTGTCAATAGGAAGGTCCAAGGGATACAGTGAATCTGAAGTGAAGCATCGGAATCTACAACTAGTGTCACAGGAATGGTTCAAAGTATAGACAGTAAGATGAGTCAGTCTTCTTGTACATAATTCGGCATTGTGCCTTTTGTATTTAATTCCGATGCAATCTCTGTGTTTCATCGTCAATAAGAAGGTCCAAGGGATACAGTAAACATATAGTGAAGAAACGGAATCTAAAACTGGTCTCACAGGAAATGTTCACAACATTGTCAGTAAGAAGTGTCAGTCTTCTTGTACTTATGTCGGCATTGTGCATTTTGTATTTAATTCCTTGAAATTTCTGTGTTTCATCGTCAATAAGAAGGTCAGAGGGATACAGTAAACCTGAAGTGAAGCATCGGAATCCATAACTAGTGTCACAGGAATGGTTCAAAACATAGACATTAGTTAGAGTCAGTCTTCTTGTACTTAAGTCGGCATTGTGCCTTTTGTATTTAATTCCGATGCAATTTCTGTGTTTCATCGTCAATAACATGGCCCAAGGGATACAGTAAACCTGAAGTGAAGCATCGGAATCTATAACTAGTGGCACAGGAATTGTTCAAACATAGACAGTAAGAAGAGTCAGTCTTCCTGTACTTAAGTCGGCATTGTGCCTTTTGTATTTAATTCCGATGCAATTTCTGTGATTCATCGTCAATAAGAAGGTCCAAGGGATACAGTAAACCTGAAGTGAAGCATCGGAATCTATAACTAGTGTCTCAGGATGGTTCGAAACATAGACAGTAAGAAGAGTCAGTCTTCTTGTACTTAAGTCGGCATTGTGCCTTTTCTATTTAATTCCGATGCAATTTCTGTGTTTCGTCGTCAATAAGAAGGTCCAAGGGATACAGTAAACCTGATGTGAAGCATCGGAATCTATAATTAGTGTCACTTGAATGTTTCATAACATAGACAGTTAGAAGAGTCAGTCCTCTTGCACTTGAGTCGGCATTGTGCTTTTCGTATCTAATTCCGATGCAATTTCTGTGTTTCATCGGATATTAGAAGGTCAGAGGGATACAGTAAACCTGAAGTGAAGCATCGGAATCTATAACTAGTGTCACAGGAATGGTTAAAAAATAGACAGTAAGAAGAGTCAGTCTTCTTGTACTTAAGTCGGCATTGTGCCTTTTGTATTTAATTCCGATGCAATTTCTGTGTTTCATCGTCAATAAGAAGATCCAAGGGATACAGTAAACAAATAGTGAAGCATCGGAATCTAAAACTGGTCTCACAGGAAACGTTCACAACATAGTCAGTAAGAAGAGTCAGTCTTCTTGTACTTATGTCGGCATTGTGCCTTTCCTATTTAATTCCGATGCAATTTCTGTGTTTCGTCGTCAATAAGAAGGTCCAAGGGATACAGTAAACCTGAAGTGAAGCATCGGAATCTATAACTAGTGTCACAGGAATTTTTCAATACATAGACAGTAAGAAGAGTCAGTCCTCTTGTTCTTAAGTCGGCATTGTGCTTTTTGTATCTAATTCCGATGCAATTTCTGTGTTTCATCAGCAATTAGAAGGTCAGAGGGATACAGTAAACCTGAAGTGAGGCATCTGAATCTGTAACTAGTGTCACAGGAATGGTTCAAAACATAGACAGTAGGAAGAGTCAGTCTAAATGTACTTAAGACGGCATTGTGCCTTTTGTATTTAATTCCGAAGCAATTTCTGTGTTTCATCGTCAATAAGAAGGTCAGAGGGATACAGTAAACCTGAAGTGAAGCATCAGAATCTATAACTAGTGTCACAGGAATGGTTAAAAACATAGACAGTAAGAAGAGTCAGTCTACTTGTACTTATGTCGGCATTGTGCCTTTTGTATTTAATTCCGATGCTATATCTGTGTTTCATCGTCAATAAGAAGGTCCAAGGGATACAGTACACCTGAAGTGAAGCATCGGAATCTATAACTAGTGTCACAGGAATGGTTAAAAACATAATCAGTAAGAAGAGTTAGTCATCTTGTACATAAGTCCACATTGTGCCTTTTGTATTTAATTCCGATGCAATTTCTGTGTTTCATCGTCATTAAGAAGGACCAAGGGATACAGTAAACATATAGTCAAGAATCGGAATCTAAGACTGGTCTCACAGGAAATGTTCAAAACATAGTCAGTAAGAAGTGTCAGTCTTCTTGTACTTATGTCGGCATTGTGCCTTTTGTATTTAATTCCGATGAAATTACTGTGTTTCTTCGTCAATGAGAAGGTCAGAGGGATACCGTAAACCTGAAGTGAGGCATCGGAATCTATAACTAGTGTCACAGGAATGGTTCAAATCATAAACAGTAAGAAGAGTCAGTCTCCTTGTACTTAAGTCAGCATTGTGCCTTTTCTTATTAATTCCGATGCAATTTCTGTCTTTCATCGTCAATAAGAAGGTCAGAGGGATACAGTAAACCTGAAGTGAAACATCGGAATCTACAACTAGTGTCGCAGGAATGGTTCAAAACATAGACAATAGGAAGGGTCAGTATTCTTCAACTTAAGACGGCTTTGTGCCTTTTCAATTTAATTCCGTTGCAATTTCTGTGTTTCGTTGTCAATAAGAAGGTCCAAAGGATACAGTGAATCTGAAGTGAAGCATCGGAATCTACAACTAGTGTCACAGGAATGTTTCAAAACATATACAGCAAGAAGAGTCAGTCCTCTTGTACTTAAGTCGGCATTGTGCTTTTTGTATCTACTTCCGATGCAATTTCTGTGTTTCATCGTCAGTAAGAAGGTCAGAGTGATACAGTAAACCTGAAGTGAAGCAGCGGAATCTATTACTAGTGTCACAGGAATTGTCCAAAACATACATAGTAGGAAGAGTCAGCCTTCTTGTACTTATGTCGGCATTGTGTCTTTTCTATTTAGTTCCGATGCAATGTCTGTGTTTCGTCGTCAATAAGAAAGTCCAAGGGATACAGTAAAACTGAAGTGATGCATCGGAATCTATAACTAGTGTCACAGGAATGGTTCAAAGCATAGACAGTAAGATGAGTCAGTCTTCTTGTACATAATTCTGCATTGTGCCTTTTGTATTTAATTCCGATGTAATCTCTGTGTTTCGTCGTCAATAAGAAGGTCCAAGGGATACAGTAAACATATAGTGAAGAAACGGAATCTAAAACTGGTCTCACAGGAAATGTTCACAACATAGTCAGTAAGAAGTGTCAGTCTTCTTGTACTTATGTCGGCATTGTGCCTTTTGTATTTAATTCCTTGAAATTTCTGTGTTTCATCGTCAATACGAAGGTCAGAGGGATACAGTAAACCTGAAGTGAAGCATCGGAATCTATAACTAGTGTCACAGGAATGGTTCATAACGTAGACATTAGGTAGAGTCAGTCCTCTTGGACTTAAGTCGGCATTGTGCCTTTTGTATTTATTTCCGATGCTATATCTGTGTTTCATCGTCAATAAGAAGGTCCAAGGGATACAGTACACCTGAAGTGAAATATCGGAATCTATAACTAGTGTCACAGGAATGGTTTAAATCATAGACAGTAAGAAGAGTCAGTCTCCTTGTACTTAAGTCAGCATTGTGCCTTTTCTATTTAATTCCGATGCAATTTCTGTGTTTCATCGTCAATAAGAAGGTCAGAGGGATACAGTAAACCTGAAGTGAAGCATCGGAATCTACAACTAGTGTCACACGAATGGTTCATAACATAGACAATTGGAAGCGTCAGTCTTCTTCAACTTAAGTCGGCTTTGTGCCTTTTCAAATTAATTCCGATGCAATTTCTGAGTTTTGTTGTCAATAAGAAGGTCCAAGGGATACAGTGAATCTGAAGTAAAGCAACGGAATCTACAACTAGTCACAGGAATGTTTCAAAACATATACAGCAAGAAGAGTCAGTCCTCTTGTACTTAAGTCGGCATTGTGCTTTTTGTATCTAATTCCGATGCAATTTCTGTGCTTCAACGTCAATAAGAAGGTCAGAGGGATACAGTAAACCTGAAGTGAAGCAGCGGAATCTATAACTAGTGTCACAGGAATTGTCCAAAGCATACATAGTAGGAAGAGTCAGCCTTCTTGTACTTAAGTCGGCATTGTGCCTTTTCTATTTAATTCCGATGCAATGTCTGTGTTTCGTCGTCAATAAGAAAGTCCAAGGGATACAGTAAACCTGAAGTGATGCATCGGAATCTATAACTAGTGTCACAGGAATGGTTCAAAGCATAGACAGTAAGATGAGTCAGTCTTCTTGTACATAATTCGGCATTGTGCCTTTTGTATTTCATTCCGATGCAATTTCTGTGTTTCATCGTCAATAGGAAGGTCCAAGGGATACAGTAAACCTGAAGTGAAGCATCGGAATCTTTAACTAGTGTCACAGGAATGTTTCAAACATAGACAGTAATAAGGGTCAGTCTTCTTGTACTTAAGTCGGCATTGTGCCTTTTGTATTTAATTCCGATGCAGTTTCTGTGTTTCATCGTCAATTAGAAGGTTAGAGGGATACAGTAAACCTGAAGTGAAGCATCGGAAACTATAACTAGTGCCACAGGAATGGTTCAAATCATAGAGAGTGGGAACAGTCAGTCTTCTTGTACATGAGTCGGCATTGGGTCTTTTGTACTTATTTCCGATACTATTTCTGTGTTTTATCGTCAATAAGAAGGTGGGAGGGAGACAGTTAACCTGAAGTGAAGAATCGGAATCTATAACTAGTGTCACATTAATGGATCAAAACATAGACAGTAGGAAGAGTCATTCTTCTTGTAATAATGTCGGCATCGTGGCTTTTCTATTTAATTCCGATGCAATTTCTGTGTTTCATCGTCAATAAGAAGGTCAGAGGGATACAGTAAACCTGAAGTGAATCATCGGAATCTATAACTTGTGTCACAGGAATGGTTCAAAACATAGACAGTAGGAAGAGTCAGTCTACATGTACTTAAGTCGGCATTGTGAGATTTGTATTTAATTCCGATGCTATTTCTGTGTCTCATCGTCAACAAGAAGGTAAGAGGGATACAGTAAACCTGAAGGGAAGCATCAGAATCTATAATTAGTGTCACAGGAATGGTTCAAAGCATAGACAGTAAGAAGAGTCAGTCTACTTGTACTTAAGTCGGCATTGTGCCTTTTGTATTTAATTCCGATGCAATTTCTGTGATTCATCGTCAATAAGAAGGTCCAAGGGATACAGTAAACCTGAAGTGAGGCATCGGAATTTATAACTAGTGTCACAGGAAAGGTTCAAATCATAGACAGTATGAAGAGTCAGTCTTCTTGTACTTAAGACGGCATTTTGCCTTTCCTATTTAATTCCGATGCAATTTCAGTGTTTCATCGGCAATTAGATGGTCAAAGGGATACAGTAAACCTGAAGTGAAGCATCGGAATCTATAACTGGTGTCACAGGAATGGTTAAAACATAGACAGTAAGAAGAGTCAGCCTTTTTGTACTTAAGTCGGCATTATGCCTTTTCCATTTAATTCCGATGCAATTTCAGTGTTTCATCGTCAATAAGAAGGTCAGAGGGATACAGTAAACCTGAAGTGAAGCATCGGAATCTACAACAAGTGTCACAGGAATGATTCAAACATAGACAATAGGAAGGGTCAGTCTTCTTCAACTTAAGTCGGCTTTGTGAGTTTTCAATTTAATTCCGATGCAATTTCTGTGTTTCGTCGTCAATAAGAAGGTCCAAGGTATACAGTGAATCTGAAGTGAAGCATCGGAATCTATAACTAGTGTCACAGGAATGTTTCAAAACATATACAGCAAGAAGAGTCAGTCCTCTTGTACTTAAGTCGGCATTGTGCTTTTTGTATCTAATTCCGATGCAATTTCTGTGTTTCTTCGTCAATAAGAAGGTCAGAGGGATACAGTAAACCTGAAGAGAAGCAGCGGAATCTATAACTAGTGTCACAGGAATGGTTCAAAGCATAGACAGTAGGAAGTGTCAGCCTTCTTGTACTTAAGTCGGCATTGTGCCTTTTCTATTTAGTTCCGATGCAATTTCTGTGTTTCGTCGTCAATAAGAAAGTCCAAGGGATACAGTAAACCTGAAGCGATGCATCGAAATCTATAACTAGTGTCACAGGAATGGTTCAAAGCATAGACAGTAAGATGAGTCAGTCTTCTTGTACAAAATTTGGCATTGTGCCTTTCGTATTTCGTTCCGATTTAATTTCTGTGTTTCATCGTCAATAAGAAGGTCCAAGGGATACAGTAAACCTGAAGTGAAGCATCGGAATCTATAACTAGTGTCACAGGAATGGTTCAAAACATAGACAGTAATAAGGGTCAGTCTTCTTGTACTTAAGTCGGCATTGTGCCTTTTGTATTTAATTCCGATGCAGTTTCTGTGTTTCATCGTCAATAACAAGGTTAGAGGGATTCAGTAAACCTGAAGTGAAGCATCGAAAACTATAACTAGTGCCACAGGAATGGTTCAAATCATAGAGAGTGGGAAGAGTCAGTCTTCTTGCACTTGAGTCGGCATTGGGTCTTTTGTATTTATTTCCGATGCAATTTCTGTGTTTTATCGTCAATTAGAAGGTGGGAGGGAGACAGTTAACCTGAAGTGAAGAATCGGAATCTATAACTAGTGTCACATTAATGGATCAAAACATAGACAGTAGGAAGAGTCATTCTTCTTGTAATAATGTCGGCATCGTGGCTTTTCTATTTAATTCCGATGCAATTTCTGTGTTTCATCGTCAATAACAAGGTCAGAGGGATACAGTAAACCTGAAGTGAATCATCGGAATCTATAAGTAGTTTCACAGGATTGGATCAAAACATAGACAGTAGGAAGAGTCAGTCTACATGTACTTATGTCGGCATTGTGCCTTTTGTATTCAATTACAATGCAACTTCTGTGTTTCATCGTCAATAAGAAGGTCAGAGGGATACAGTAAACCTGAAGTGAAGCATCAGAATCTATAAGTAGTGTCACAGGAATGGTTCAAAGCATAGACAGTAAAAAGAGTCAGTCTACTTGTACTTAAGTCGGCATTGTGCCTTTTGTATTTAATTCCGATGCAATTTCTGTGTTTCATCGTCAATAAGAAGGTCCAAGGGATACAGTACACCCGAAGTGAAGCATCGGAATCTATAACTAAGGTCACAGGAATGGTTCAAATCATAGACAGTAAGAAGAGTCAGTCTTTTTGTACTTAAGTCAGCATTGTGCCTTTTCTATTTAATTCCGATGCAATATCTGTGTTTCATCGTCAATAAGAAGGTCAGCGGGATACAGTAAACCTGAAGTGAAGCATCAGAATCTATAACTAGTGTCACAGGAATGTTAAAAATAGACAGTAAGAAGAGTCAGTCTTCTTGTACTTAAGTCGGCATTGTGCCTTTTGTATTTAATTCCGATGCAATTTCTGTGTTTCATCGTCAATAAGAAGGTCCAAGGGTTACAGTAAACATATAGTGAAGCTTTGGAATCTAAAACTGGTCTCACAGGAAATGTTCACAACATAGTCAGTAAGAAGAGTCAGTCTTCTTGTACTTAAGTCGGCATTGTGCCTTTTCTATTTAATTCCGACGCAATTTCTGTATTTCGTCGTCAATAAGAAGGTCCAAGGGATACAGTAAACCTGTAGTGAAGCATCGGAATTTATAACTAGTTCACAGGAATGGTTCAAAACATAGACATTAACCAGAGTATGTCTTCTTGTACTTAAGTCGGCATTGTGCCTTTTGTATTTAATTCCGATGCAATTTCTGTGATTCATCGTTAATAAGAAGGTCCAAGGGATACAGTTAACTTGAAGTGAAGCATCGGAATCTATAACTAGTGTCTCAGGAATGGTTCAAGACATAGACAGTAAGAAGAGTGAGTCTTCTCGTACTTAAGTCGGCATTGTGATTTTTCTATTTAATTCCGATGCAATTTCTGTGTTTCATCTTCAATAGGAAGGTCAGAGGGATACAGTAAAAATGAATTGAAGCATCGGAATCTATAACTAGTGTCACAGGAATGGTTCAAAACATAGACAGTAAGAAGAAACAGTCTTCTTGTACTTAAGTCGGCATTGTGCCTTTTGTATTTAATTCCGATGCAATTTCTGTGTTTCATCGTCAATAAAAAGGTCAGAAGGATACAGTAAATCTGAAGTGAAGCATCGGAATCTATAACTAGTGTCATAGGAATGGTTCAAAACATAGTCAGTAAGAAAAGTCAGTCTTCTTGTACTTAAGTCGGCATTGTGCCTTTTCTATTTAATTCCGATGCAATTTCTGTGTTTCGTCGTCAATAAGAAGGTCCAAGGGATACAGTAAACCTTAAGTGAAGCATCGGAATCTATAACTAGTGTCACAGGAATTTTTCAAAACATAGACAGTAAGAAGAGTCAGTCCTCTTGTACTTAAGTCGGCATTGTGCTTTTTGTATCTAATGCCGACGCAATTTCTGTGTTTTATCGCCAATTAGAAGGTCAGAGGGATACAGTTAACCTGAAGTGAGGCATCGGAATCTATAACTAGTGTCACAGGAATGGTTCAAAACATAGACAGTAAGAACAGTCAGTCTCCTTGTACTTAAGTCAGCATTGTGCTTTTTCTATTTAATTCCGATGCAATTTCTGTGTTTCATCGTCAATAAGAAGGTCAGGGGGATACAGTAAACCTGAAGTGAAGCATCGGAATCCATAACTAGTGTCACAGGAATGGTTAAAAAATAGACAGTAAGAAGAGTTAGTCATCTTGTACTTAATTTGCATTGTGCCTTTTGTATTTAATTCCGGTGCAATTTCTGTGTTTCATCGTCAATAAGAAGGTCCAAGGGATACAGTAAACATATAGTGAAGAATCGGAACCTAAAATTGGTCTCACAGGAAATGTTCACAACATAGTCAGTAAGAAGTGTCAGTCTTCTTGTACTTATGTCGGCATTGTGCCTTTTGTATTTAATTCCGATGAAATTTCTGTGTTTCATCGTCAATAAGAAGGTCAGAGGGATACAGTAAACCTGAAGTGAAGCATCGGAATCTATAACTAGTGTCACAGGAATGGTTTAAAACATAGGCATTAGGTAGAGTCAGTCTTCTTGTACTTAAGTCGGCTTTGTGCCTTTTGTGTTTAATTCCGATGCAATTTCTGTGTTTCATCGTCAATAAGATGGCCCAAGGGATACAGTAAACATGAAGTGAAGCATCGTAATCAGTAACTAGTTCACAGGAATGGTTCAAAACATAGACATTAAGAAGAGTCAGTCTTCTTGTACTTAAGTCGGCATTGTGCCTTTTGTATTTAATTCCGATGCAATTTCTGTGTTTCATCGACGATAAGAAGGTCCAAGGGATACAGTAAATCTGAAGTGAAGCATCGGAATCTATAAGTAGTGGCACAGGAATTGTTCAAACATAGACAGTAACAAGAGTCAGTCTTCTTGTACTTAAGTCGGCATTGTGCCTTTTGTATTTAATTCCGATGCAATTTCTGTGATTCATTGTCAATAAGAAGGTCCAAGGGATACAGTAAACCTGAAGTGAAGCATCGGAATCTGTAACTAGTGTCTCAGGAATGGTTCAAATCATAGACAGTAAGATGAGTCAGTCTTCTTATACTTAAGTCGGCATTGTGCCTATTCTATTTAATTATGATGCAATTTCTGTGTTACATCTTCAATAGGAAGGTCAGAGAGATACAGCAAACCTGAAGTGAAGCATCGGAATCTATAACTAGTGACACAGGAATGTTTAAAATCATAGACAGCAAGAAGAGTCAGTCTTCTTGTACTTAAGTCAGCATTGTGCCTTTTCTATTTAATTCCGATGCAATTTCTGTGTTTCATCGTCAATAAGAAGGTCAGAGGGATACAGTAAACCTGAAGTGAAGCATCAGAATCTGTAACTAGTGTCACAGGAATGGTTATAAATAGACAGTAAGAAGAGTCAGTCTTCTTGTACTTAAGTCGGCATTGTGCCTTTTGTATTTAATTCCGATGCAATTTCTGTGTTTCATCGTCAATAAGAAGGTCCAAGGGATACAGTAAACATATAGTGAAGCATCGGAATCTAAAACTGGTCTCACAGGAAATGTTCACAACATAGTCAGTAAGAAGAGTCAGTCTTCTTGTACTTAAGTCGGCATTGTGCCTTTTCTATTTAATTCCGATGCAATTTCTGTATTTCGTCGTCAATAAGAAGGTCCAAGGGATACAGTAAACCTGAAGTGAAGCATCGGAATTTATAACTAGTTCACAGGAATGGTTCAATACATAGACATTAACCAGAGTCAGTCTTCTTGTACTTAAGTCGGCATTGTGCCTTTTGTATTTAATTCCGATGCAATTTCTGTGATTCATCGTCAATAAGAAGGTCCAAGGGATACAGTAAACTTGAAGTGAAGCATCTGAATCTATAACTAGTGTCTCAGGAATGGTTCAAAACATAGACAGTAAGAAGAGTCAGTCTTCTTGTACTTAAGTCGGCATTGTGCCTTTTCTATTTAATTGCGATGCAATTTCTGTGTTTCATCTTCAATAGGAAGGTCAGAGGGATACAGTAAAAATGAAGTGAAGCATCGGAATCTATAACTAGTGTCACAGGAATGGTTCAATACATAGACAGTAAGAAGAGTCAGTCTTCTTGTACTTAAGTCGGCATTGTGCCTTTTCTATTTAATTCCGATGCAATTTCTGTGTTTCATCGTCAATAAGAAGGTCAGAGGGATACAGTAAACCTGAAGTGAATCATCGGAATCTATAACTTGTGTCACAGGAATGGTTCAAAACATAGACAGTAGGAAGAGTCAGTCTACATGTACTTAAGTCGGCATTGTGAGATTTGTATTTAATTCCGATGCTATTTCTGTGTCTCATCGTCAACAAGAAGGTAAGAGGGATACAGTAAACCTGAAGGGAAGCATCAGAATCTATAATTAGTGTCACAGGAATGGTTCAAAGCATAGACAGTAAGAAGAGTCAGTCTACTTGTACTTAAGTCGGCATTGTGCCTTTTGTATTTAATTCCGATGCAATTTCTGTGATTCATCGTCAATAAGAAGGTCCAAGGGATACAGTAAACCTGAAGTGAGGCATCGGAATTTATAACTAGTGTCACAGGAAAGGTTCAAATCATAGACAGTATGAAGAGTCAGTCTTCTTGTACTTAAGACGGCATTTTGCCTTTCCTATTTAATTCCGATGCAATTTCAGTGTTTCATCGGCAATTAGATGGTCAAAGGGATACAGTAAACCTGAAGTGAAGCATCGGAATCTATAACTGGTGTCACAGGAATGGTTAAAACATAGACAGTAAGAAGAGTCAGCCTTTTTGTACTTAAGTCGGCATTATGCCTTTTCCATTTAATTCCGATGCAATTTCAGTGTTTCATCGTCAATAAGAAGGTCAGAGGGATACAGTAAACCTGAAGTGAAGCATCGGAATCTACAACAAGTGTCACAGGAATGATTCAAACATAGACAATAGGAAGGGTCAGTCTTCTTCAACTTAAGTCGGCTTTGTGAGTTTTCAATTTAATTCCGATGCAATTTCTGTGTTTCGTCGTCAATAAGAAGGTCCAAGGTATACAGTGAATCTGAAGTGAAGCATCGGAATCTATAACTAGTGTCACAGGAATGTTTCAAAACATATACAGCAAGAAGAGTCAGTCCTCTTGTACTTAAGTCGGCATTGTGCTTTTTGTATCTAATTCCGATGCAATTTCTGTGTTTCTTCGTCAATAAGAAGGTCAGAGGGATACAGTAAACCTGAAGAGAAGCAGCGGAATCTATAACTAGTGTCACAGGAATGGTTCAAAGCATAGACAGTAGGAAGTGTCAGCCTTCTTGTACTTAAGTCGGCATTGTGCCTTTTCTATTTAGTTCCGATGCAATTTCTGTGTTTCGTCGTCAATAAGAAAGTCCAAGGGATACAGTAAACCTGAAGCGATGCATCGAAATCTATAACTAGTGTCACAGGAATGGTTCAAAGCATAGACAGTAAGATGAGTCAGTCTTCTTGTACAAAATTTGGCATTGTGCCTTTCGTATTTCGTTCCGATTTAATTTCTGTGTTTCATCGTCAATAAGAAGGTCCAAGGGATACAGTAAACCTGAAGTGAAGCATCGGAATCTATAACTAGTGTCACAGGAATGGTTCAAAACATAGACAGTAATAAGGGTCAGTCTTCTTGTACTTAAGTCGGCATTGTGCCTTTTGTATTTAATTCCGATGCAGTTTCTGTGTTTCATCGTCAATAACAAGGTTAGAGGGATTCAGTAAACCTGAAGTGAAGCATCGAAAACTATAACTAGTGCCACAGGAATGGTTCAAATCATAGAGAGTGGGAAGAGTCAGTCTTCTTGCACTTGAGTCGGCATTGGGTCTTTTGTATTTATTTCCGATGCAATTTCTGTGTTTTATCGTCAATTAGAAGGTGGGAGGGAGACAGTTAACCTGAAGTGAAGAATCGGAATCTATAACTAGTGTCACATTAATGGATCAAAACATAGACAGTAGGAAGAGTCATTCTTCTTGTAATAATGTCGGCATCGTGGCTTTTCTATTTAATTCCGATGCAATTTCTGTGTTTCATCGTCAATAACAAGGTCAGAGGGATACAGTAAACCTGAAGTGAATCATCGGAATCTATAAGTAGTTTCACAGGATTGGATCAAAACATAGACAGTAGGAAGAGTCAGTCTACATGTACTTATGTCGGCATTGTGCCTTTTGTATTCAATTACAATGCAACTTCTGTGTTTCATCGTCAATAAGAAGGTCAGAGGGATACAGTAAACCTGAAGTGAAGCATCAGAATCTATAAGTAGTGTCACAGGAATGGTTCAAAGCATAGACAGTAAAAAGAGTCAGTCTACTTGTACTTAAGTCGGCATTGTGCCTTTTGTATTTAATTCCGATGCAATTTCTGTGTTTCATCGTCAATAAGAAGGTCCAAGGGATACAGTACACCCGAAGTGAAGCATCGGAATCTATAACTAAGGTCACAGGAATGGTTCAAATCATAGACAGTAAGAAGAGTCAGTCTTTTTGTACTTAAGTCAGCATTGTGCCTTTTCTATTTAATTCCGATGCAATATCTGTGTTTCATCGTCAATAAGAAGGTCAGCGGGATACAGTAAACCTGAAGTGAAGCATCAGAATCTATAACTAGTGTCACAGGAATGTTAAAAATAGACAGTAAGAAGAGTCAGTCTTCTTGTACTTAAGTCGGCATTGTGCCTTTTGTATTTAATTCCGATGCAATTTCTGTGTTTCATCGTCAATAAGAAGGTCCAAGGGTTACAGTAAACATATAGTGAAGCTTTGGAATCTAAAACTGGTCTCACAGGAAATGTTCACAACATAGTCAGTAAGAAGAGTCAGTCTTCTTGTACTTAAGTCGGCATTGTGCCTTTTCTATTTAATTCCGACGCAATTTCTGTATTTCGTCGTCAATAAGAAGGTCCAAGGGATACAGTAAACCTGTAGTGAAGCATCGGAATTTATAACTAGTTCACAGGAATGGTTCAAAACATAGACATTAACCAGAGTATGTCTTCTTGTACTTAAGTCGGCATTGTGCCTTTTGTATTTAATTCCGATGCAATTTCTGTGATTCATCGTTAATAAGAAGGTCCAAGGGATACAGTTAACTTGAAGTGAAGCATCGGAATCTATAACTAGTGTCTCAGGAATGGTTCAAGACATAGACAGTAAGAAGAGTGAGTCTTCTCGTACTTAAGTCGGCATTGTGATTTTTCTATTTAATTCCGATGCAATTTCTGTGTTTCATCTTCAATAGGAAGGTCAGAGGGATACAGTAAAAATGAATTGAAGCATCGGAATCTATAACTAGTGTCACAGGAATGGTTCAAAACATAGACAGTAAGAAGAAACAGTCTTCTTGTACTTAAGTCGGCATTGTGCCTTTTGTATTTAATTCCGATGCAATTTCTGTGTTTCATCGTCAATAAAAAGGTCAGAAGGATACAGTAAATCTGAAGTGAAGCATCGGAATCTATAACTAGTGTCATAGGAATGGTTCAAAACATAGTCAGTAAGAAAAGTCAGTCTTCTTGTACTTAAGTCGGCATTGTGCCTTTTCTATTTAATTCCGATGCAATTTCTGTGTTTCGTCGTCAATAAGAAGGTCCAAGGGATACAGTAAACCTTAAGTGAAGCATCGGAATCTATAACTAGTGTCACAGGAATTTTTCAAAACATAGACAGTAAGAAGAGTCAGTCCTCTTGTACTTAAGTCGGCATTGTGCTTTTTGTATCTAATGCCGACGCAATTTCTGTGTTTTATCGCCAATTAGAAGGTCAGAGGGATACAGTTAACCTGAAGTGAGGCATCGGAATCTATAACTAGTGTCACAGGAATGGTTCAAAACATAGACAGTAAGAACAGTCAGTCTCCTTGTACTTAAGTCAGCATTGTGCTTTTTCTATTTAATTCCGATGCAATTTCTGTGTTTCATCGTCAATAAGAAGGTCAGGGGGATACAGTAAACCTGAAGTGAAGCATCGGAATCCATAACTAGTGTCACAGGAATGGTTAAAAAATAGACAGTAAGAAGAGTTAGTCATCTTGTACTTAATTTGCATTGTGCCTTTTGTATTTAATTCCGGTGCAATTTCTGTGTTTCATCGTCAATAAGAAGGTCCAAGGGATACAGTAAACATATAGTGAAGAATCGGAACCTAAAATTGGTCTCACAGGAAATGTTCACAACATAGTCAGTAAGAAGTGTCAGTCTTCTTGTACTTATGTCGGCATTGTGCCTTTTGTATTTAATTCCGATGAAATTTCTGTGTTTCATCGTCAATAAGAAGGTCAGAGGGATACAGTAAACCTGAAGTGAAGCATCGGAATCTATAACTAGTGTCACAGGAATGGTTTAAAACATAGGCATTAGGTAGAGTCAGTCTTCTTGTACTTAAGTCGGCTTTGTGCCTTTTGTGTTTAATTCCGATGCAATTTCTGTGTTTCATCGTCAATAAGATGGCCCAAGGGATACAGTAAACATGAAGTGAAGCATCGTAATCAGTAACTAGTTCACAGGAATGGTTCAAAACATAGACATTAAGAAGAGTCAGTCTTCTTGTACTTAAGTCGGCATTGTGCCTTTTGTATTTAATTCCGATGCAATTTCTGTGTTTCATCGACGATAAGAAGGTCCAAGGGATACAGTAAATCTGAAGTGAAGCATCGGAATCTATAAGTAGTGGCACAGGAATTGTTCAAACATAGACAGTAACAAGAGTCAGTCTTCTTGTACTTAAGTCGGCATTGTGCCTTTTGTATTTAATTCCGATGCAATTTCTGTGATTCATTGTCAATAAGAAGGTCCAAGGGATACAGTAAACCTGAAGTGAAGCATCGGAATCTGTAACTAGTGTCTCAGGAATGGTTCAAATCATAGACAGTAAGATGAGTCAGTCTTCTTATACTTAAGTCGGCATTGTGCCTATTCTATTTAATTATGATGCAATTTCTGTGTTACATCTTCAATAGGAAGGTCAGAGAGATACAGCAAACCTGAAGTGAAGCATCGGAATCTATAACTAGTGACACAGGAATGTTTAAAATCATAGACAGCAAGAAGAGTCAGTCTTCTTGTACTTAAGTCAGCATTGTGCCTTTTCTATTTAATTCCGATGCAATTTCTGTGTTTCATCGTCAATAAGAAGGTCAGAGGGATACAGTAAACCTGAAGTGAAGCATCAGAATCTGTAACTAGTGTCACAGGAATGGTTATAAATAGACAGTAAGAAGAGTCAGTCTTCTTGTACTTAAGTCGGCATTGTGCCTTTTGTATTTAATTCCGATGCAATTTCTGTGTTTCATCGTCAATAAGAAGGTCCAAGGGATACAGTAAACATATAGTGAAGCATCGGAATCTAAAACTGGTCTCACAGGAAATGTTCACAACATAGTCAGTAAGAAGAGTCAGTCTTCTTGTACTTAAGTCGGCATTGTGCCTTTTCTATTTAATTCCGATGCAATTTCTGTATTTCGTCGTCAATAAGAAGGTCCAAGGGATACAGTAAACCTGAAGTGAAGCATCGGAATTTATAACTAGTTCACAGGAATGGTTCAATACATAGACATTAACCAGAGTCAGTCTTCTTGTACTTAAGTCGGCATTGTGCCTTTTGTATTTAATTCCGATGCAATTTCTGTGATTCATCGTCAATAAGAAGGTCCAAGGGATACAGTAAACTTGAAGTGAAGCATCTGAATCTATAACTAGTGTCTCAGGAATGGTTCAAAACATAGACAGTAAGAAGAGTCAGTCTTCTTGTACTTAAGTCGGCATTGTGCCTTTTCTATTTAATTGCGATGCAATTTCTGTGTTTCATCTTCAATAGGAAGGTCAGAGGGATACAGTAAAAATGAAGTGAAGCATCGGAATCTATAACTAGTGTCACAGGAATGGTTCAATACATAGACAGTAAGAAGAGTCAGTCTTCTTGTACTTAAGTCGGCATTGTGCCTTTTCTATTTAATTCCGATGCAATTTCTGTGTTTCGTCGTCAATAAGAAGGTCCAAGGGATACAGTAAACCTGAAATGACGCATCGGAATCTATAACTAGTGTCACAGGAAATTTTCAAAACATAGACAGTAAGAAGAGTCAGTCCTCTTGTACTTAAGTCGGCATTGTGCTTTTTGTATCTAATGCCGATGCAATTTCTGTGTTTTATCGCCAATTAGAAGATTAGAGGGATACAGTTAACCTGAAGTGAGGCATCGGAATCTATAACTAGTGTCACAGGAATGGTTCAAAACATAGACAGTAGGAAGAATCAGTCTACATGTACTTAAGACGGCATTGTGCCTTTTGTATTTAATTCCGAAGCAATTTCTGTGTTTCATCGTCAATAAGAAGGTCAGAGGGATACAGTAAACCTGAAGTGAAGCATCAGAATTTATAACTAGTGTCACAGGAATGGTTGAAAACATAGACAGTAAGAAGAGTCAGTCTACTTGTACTTAAGTCGGCATTGTGCCTTTTGTATTTAATTCCGATGTTATTTCTGTGTTTCATCGTCAATAAGAAGGTCCAAGGGATACAGTACACCTGAAGTGAAGCATCGGAATCTATAACTAGTGTCACAGGAATGGTTCAAATCATTGACAGTAAGACGAGTCAGTCTCCTTGTACTTCAGTCAGCATTGTGCTTTTTCTATTTAATTCCGATGCAATTTCTGAGTTTCATCGTCAATAAGAAGGTCAGAGGGATACAGTAACCGTGAAGTGAAGCATTGGAATCTATAACTAGTGTCACAGGAATGGTTAAAAAATAGACAGTAAGAAGAGTTAGTCATCTTGTACTTAAGTCGGCATTGTGCCTTTTGTATTTAATTCCGATGCAATTTCTGTGTTTCATCGTCAATAAGAAGGTCCAAGGGATACAGTAAACATATAGTGAAGAGTCGGAACCTAAAACTGGTCTCACAGGAAATGTTCACAACATAGTCAGTAAGAAGTGTCAGTCTTCTTGTACTTATGTCGGCATTGTGCCTTTTCTATTTAATTCCGATGAAATATCTGTGTTTCATCGTCAATAAGAAGGTCAGAGGGATACAGTAAACCTGAAGTGAAGCATCGGAATCTATAACTAGTGTCACAGAAATGGTTTAAAACATAGAAATTACGTAGAGTCAGTCTTCTTGTACTTAAGTCGGCTTTGTGCCTTTTGTGTTTAATTCCGATGCAATTTCTGTGTTTCATCGTCAATAAGATGGCCCAAGGGATACAGTAAACATGAAGTGAAGCATCGGAATCTATAACTAGTGTCACAGGAATGGTTCAAAACATAGACAGTAATAAGAGTCAGTCTTCTTGTACTTATGTCGGCATTGTGACTTTTGTAATTAATACCGATGCAATTTCTGTGTTTCGTCGTCAATAAGATGCTCCAAGGGATACAGTAAATCTGAAGTGAAGCATCGGAATCTATAACTAGTGTCACAGGAATGGTTCAAAACGTAGACAGTAAGAAGAGTCAGTCTTCTTGTACATAAGTCGGCATTGTGCCTTTTGTATTTAATTCCGATGCAATTTCTGTGTTTCATCGTCAATAAGAAGGTCAGAGGGATACAGCAAACCTGAAGTGAAGCATCGGAATCTATAACTAGTGTCACAGTAATGGTTCAAAACACGGTCAGTAAGAAGAGTCAGTCTTCTTGTACTTAATTCGGCATTGTGCCTTTTCATTTAATTCCGATGCAATTTCTGTGTTTCATCGTCAATAAGAAGGTCAGAGGGATACAGTAAACCTGAAGTGAACCATCGGAATGTATAACTAGTGTCACAGGAATCGTTCAATGCATAGAAAGTAGGAAGAGTCAGTCTTCTTCTACTTGAGTCGGCATTGTGCTTTTTGTATATATTTCCGATGCAATTTCTGTGTTTCATCGTCAATAATAAGGTCAGAGGGATACAGTAAACCTGAAGTGAAGCATCGGAATCTATAACTAGTGTCACAGGAATGGTTCAAATCATAGACAGTAGGAAGAGTCAGTCTTCTTGTACTTAAGTCGGCATTGTGCCTTTCTTATTTAATTCCGATGCAATTTCTGTGTTTCATCGTCAATAAGAAGATCAGAGGAATACAGTAAACCCGAAGTGAAGCATCAGAATCCATAACTAGTGTCACAGGAATGGTTCAAGACATAGACAGTAAGAAGAGTCAGTCTACGTGTAGTTAAGTGTTTTTGTATTTAATTCCGATGCATTTTCTGTGTTTCATCGTCAATTAGAAGGTCAGAGGGATACAGTAAACCTGCAGTGAAGCATCGGAATCTATAACTAGTTTCACAGGAATGGTTCAAATCATAGAGAGTAGGAAGAGTCAGTCTTCTTGTACTTAAGTCGACATTGTGAATTTTGTATTTAATTCCGATGCAATTTCTGTGTTTCATCGTCAATAAGAAGGTAAAAGGGATACAGTAAACCTGAAGTGAAGCATCAGACTCTATAACTAGTGTCACAGGAATGGTTCAAAACATAGACTGTAAGAAGAGTCAGTCTACTTGTACTTAAGTCGGCATTGTGCCTTTTGTATTTAATTCCGATGCAATTTCTGTGATTCATCGTCAATAACAAGGTCCAAGGGATACAGTAAACGTGAAGTGAAGCATCGGAATCTATAACTAGAGTCACAGGAATGGTTCAAAACATAGACAGTCGGAAGTCAGTCTTCATGTACTTAAGTCGGCATTGTGCCTTTTCTATTTAATTCCGATGCAATTTCTGTGTTTCGTCGTCAATAAGAATGTCCAAGGGATACAGTAAACCTGAAGTGAAGCATCGGAATCTATAACTAGTGTCACAGGAATTTTTCAAAACATAGACAGTAAGAAGAGTCAGTCCTCTTGTACTTAATTCGGCATTGTGCTTTTTGTGTCCAATGCCGATGCAATTTCTGTGTTTTATCGCCAATTAGAAGGTCAGAGGGATACAGTTAACCTGAAGTGAGGCATCGGAATCTATAACTAGTGTCACAGGAATGGTTCGAAACATAGACAGTGGGAAGAATCAGTCTACATGTACTTAAGACGGCATTGTGCCTTTTGTATTTAATTTCGAAGCATTTTCTGTGTTTCATCGTCAATAGGAAGGTCAGAGGGATACAGTAAACCTGAAGTGAAGCATCTGAATCAATAACTAGTGTCACAGGAATGGTTCAAAACATGGTCAGTAAGAAGAGTCAGTCTTCTTGTACTTACTTCGGCATTGTGCCTTTTTATTTAATTCCGATGCAATTTCTGTGTTTCATCGTCAATAAGAAGGTCAGAATGATACAGTTAACCTGACGTGAAGCATCGGAATCTACAACTAGTGTCACAGGAATGGTTCAAATCATAGACAGTAAGAAGAGTCAGTCTTCTTGTACTTAAGTCGGCATTGTGCCTTTTGTATTTGATTCCGATGCAATTTCTGTGTTTCATCGTCATTAAGAAGGTCAGAGGGATACAGTAAACTTGAAGTGACGCATCGGAATGTATAACTAGTGTCACAGGAATGGTTCAAATCATAGACTTTAAGAAGAGTCATTCTTCTAGTACTTAAGTCGGCATTGTGCCTTTTGTATTTAATTCCGATGCAATTTCTGTGATTCATCGTCAATAAGAAGGTCCAAGGGATACAGTAAACCTGAAGTGAAGCATCGGAATCTATAACTAGTGTCACAGGAATGGTTCAAAACATAGACAGTAATAAGAGTCAGTCTTCTTGTACTTATGTCGGCATTGTGCCTTTTGTAATTAATACCGATGCAATTTCTGTGTTTCGTCGTCAATAAGATGCTCCAAGGGATACAGTAAATCTGAAGTGAAGCATCGGAATCTATAACTAGTGTCACAAGAATGGTTCAAAACGTAGACAGTAAGAAGAGTCAGTCTTCTTGTACATAAGTCGGCATTGTGCCTGCAATTTCTGTGTTTCATCGTCAATAAGAAGGTCAGAGGGATACAGTAAACCTGAAGTGAAGCATCGGAATCTATAACTAGTGTCACAGGAATGGTTCAAAACATGGTCAGTAAGAAGAGTCAGTCTTCTTGTACTTAATTCGGCATTGTGCCTTTTTATTTAATTCCGATGCAATTTCTGTGTTTCATCGTCAATAAGAAGGTAAGAGGGATACAGTAAACCTGAAGTGAACCATCGGAATGTATAACTAGTGTCACAGGAATCGTTCAATGCATAGAAAGTAGGAAGAGTCAGTCTTCTTCTACTTGAGTCGGCATTGTGCCTTTTGTATATATTTCCGATGCAATTTCTGTGTTTCATCGTCAATAATAAGGTCAGAGGGATACAGTAAACCTGAAGTGAAGCATCGGAATCTATAACTAGTGTCACAGGAATGGTTCAAAACATAGACAGCTGGAAGAGTCAGTCTTCTTGTACTTAAGTCGGCATTGTGCCTTTCTTATTTAATTCCGATGCAATTTCTGTGTTTCATCGTCAATAAGAAGATCAGAGGAATACAGTAAACCTGAAGTGAATCATCAGAATCCATAACTAGTGTCACAGGAATGGTTCAAAACATAGACAGTAAGAAGAGTCAGTCTACGTGTAGTTAAGTATTTTTGTATTTAATTCCGATGCATTTTCTGTGTTTCATCGTCAATTAGAAGGTCAGAGGGATACAGTAAACCAGAAGTGAAGCATCTGAATCAATAACTAGTGTCACAAGAATGGTTCAAAACATGGTCAGTAAGAAGAATCAGTCTTCTTGTACTTAATTCGGCATTGTGCCTTTTTATTTAATTCCGATGCAATTTCTGTGTTTCATCGTCAATAAGAAGGTCAGAATGATACAGTTAACCTGACGTGAAGCATCGGAATCTACAACTAGTGTCACAGGAATGGTTCAAATCATAGACAGTAAAAAGAGACAGTCTTCTGCTACTTAAGTCGGCATTGTGCCTTTTGTATTTAATTCCTATGCAATTTCTGTGTTTCATCGTCAATAAGAAGGTCAGAGGGATACAGTAAACCTGAAGTGAAGCATCGGAATCTATAACTAGTGTCACAGGAATGGTTCAAAGCATAGACAGTAAAAAGAGTCAGTCTTCTTGTACTTATGTCGGCATTGTGCCTTTTGTAATTAATACCGTTGCAATTTCTGTGTTTCGTCGTCAATAAGATGGTCCAAGGGATACAGTAAATGTGAAGTGAAGCATCGGAATCTATAACTAGTGTCACAGGAAAGGTTCAAAACGTAGACAGTAAGAAGAGTCAGTCTTCTTGTGCATAAGTCGGCTTTGTGCCTTTTGTATTTAATTCCGATGCAATTTCTGTGTTTCATCGTCAATAAGAAGGTCAGGGGGATACAGTAAACCTTAAGTGAAGCATCGGAATCTATAACTAGTTTCACAGAAATGGTTCAAAACATAGAGAGTAGGAAGAGTCAGTCTTCTTGTACACAAGCCGGCATTGTGCCTTTTGTATTTAATTCCGATACAATTTCTGTGTTTTGTCGCCAATAAGTAGGTCAGAGGGTTACAGTAAACCTGAAGTGAAGCATCGGAATCTATAACTAGTGTCACAGGAATGGTTCAAAACATAATCAGTAAGAAGAGTCAGTCTTCTTGTACTTATGTCGGCATTGTGCCTTTTCTATTAAACCCGATGCAATTTCTGTGTTTCATCGTCAATAAGACGGTCCGAGGGATACAGTAGACCTGAAGTGAAGCATCGGAATGTATAACTAGTGTCACAGGAATCGTTCAAAACATAGACAGTAGGAAGAGTCAGTCTTCTTCTACTTGAATCGGCATTGTGCCTTTTGTATTTATTTCCGATGCAATTTCTGTGTTTCGTCGTCAATATGAAGGTCAGAGGGATACAGTAAACCTGAAGTGAAGCATCGGAATCTATAACAAGTGTCACAGGAATGGTTCAAAACATAGACAGTAAGAAGAGTCAGTCTACGTGTAGTTAAGTCGGCATTGTGCCTTTTGTATTTCATTCCGATGCAATTTCTGTGTTTCATCGTCAATAAGAAGGTCCAGGGGATACAGTACACCTGAAGTGAAGCATTCGAATCTATAACTAGTGTCACAGGAATGGCTCAATTCGTAGACAGTAAGAAGAGTCAGTCTTCTTGTACTTAAGTCGGCATTGTGCCTTTTGTATTTAATTCAGATGCAATTTCTGTGTTTCATCGTCAATAAGGAGGTCAGAGGGATACAGTAAACCTGAAGTGAAGCATCGGAATGTATAACTAGTGTCATAGGAATGGTTCAAAACATAGACATTAAGAAGAGTCAGTCTTCTTGTACTTAAGTCGGCATAGTGCCTTTTGTATTGAATTCCGATGCAATTTCTGTGTTTCATCGTCAATAAGAAGGTCAGAATGATACAGTTAACCTGATGTGAAGCATCGGAATCTACAACTAGTGTCACAGGAATGGTTCAAATCATAGACAGTAAGAAGAGTCAGTCTTCTTGTACTTAAGTCGGCATTGTGCCTTTTGTATTTGATTCAGATTCAATTTCAGTGTTTCATCGTCAATAAGAAGGTCAGAGGGATACAGTAAACCTGAATTGAAGCATCGGAATGTAGAACTAGAGTCACAGGAATGATTCAAATCATAGACAGCAGGAAGAGTCGGTCTTCATGTACTTAAGACGGCCTTGTGCCTTCTCTATATAATTCCGATGCAATTTCTGTGTTTCATCGTCATTAAGAAGGTCAGAGGGATACAGTAAACTTGAAGTGACGCATCGGAATGTATAACTAGTGTCACAGGAATGGTTCAAAACATAGACTTTAAGAAGAGTCATTCTTCTAGTACTTAAGTCGGCATTGTGCCTTTTGTATTTAATTCCGATGCAATTTCTGTGATTCATCGTCAAGAAGAAGGTCCACGGGATACAGTAAACCTGAAGTGAAGCATCGGAATCTATAACTAGTGTCACAGGAATGGTTCAAAACGTAGACAGTAAGAAGAGTCAGTCTTCTTGTACATAAGTCGGCATTGTGCCTTTTGTATTTAATTCCGATGCAATTTCTGTGTTTCATCGTCAATAAGAAGGTCAGAGGGATACAGTAAACCTGAAGTGAAGCATCGGAATCTATAACTAGTGTCACAGGAATGGTTCAAAACATGGTCAGTAAGAAGAGTCAGTCTTCTTGTACTTAATTCGGCATTGTGCCTTTTTATTTAATTCCGATGCAATTTCTGTGTTTCATCGTCAATAAGAAGGTCAGAGGGATACAGTAAACCTGAAGTGAAGCATCAGAATCCATAACAAGTGTCACAGGAATGGTTCAAAACATAGACAGTAAGAAGAGTCAGTCTACGTGTAGTTAAGTATTTTTGTATTTAATTCCGATGCATTTTCTGTGTTTCATCGACAATTAGAAGGTCAGAGGGATACAGTAAACCTGAAGTGAAGCATCAGAATCTATAACTAGTTTCACAGGAATGGTTCAAATCATAGAGAGTAGGAAGAGTCAGTCTTCTTGTACTTAAGTCGGCATTGTGCCTTTTGTATTTAATTCCGATGCAATTTCTGTGTTTCATCGTCAATAAGAAGGTAAAAGGGATACAGTAAACATGAAGTGAAGCATCAGAATCTATAACTAGTGTCACAGGAATGGTTCAAAACATAGACAGTAAGAAGAGTCAGTCTACTTGTACTTAAGTCGGCATTGTGCCTTTTGTATTTATTTCCGATGCAATTTCTGTGTTTCATCGTCAATAAAAAGGTCAGAGGGATACAGTAAATCTGAAGTGAAGCATCGGAATCTATAACTAGTGTCACAGGAATTTTTCATAACATAGACAGTAAGAAGAGTCAGTCCTCTTGTACTTAATTCGGCATTGTGCTCTTTGTGTCTAATGCCGATGCAATTTCTGTGTTTTATCGCCAATTAGAAGGTCAGAGGGATACAGTTAACCTGAAGTGAGGCATCGGAATCTATAACTAGTGTCACAGGAATGGTTCGAAACATAGACAGTAGGAAGAATCAGTCTACATGTACTTAAGACGGCATTGTGCCTTTTGTATTTAATTTCGAAGCATTTTCTGCGTTTCATCGTCAATAGGAAGGTCAGAGGGATACAGTAAACCTGAAGTGAAGCATCTGAATCAATAACTAGTGTCACAGGAATGGTTCAAAACATGGTCAGTAAGAAGAGTCAGTCTTCTTGTACTTAATTCGGCATTGTGCCTTTTTATTTAATTCCGATGCAATTTCTGTGTTTCATCGTCAATAAGAAGGTCAGAATGATACAGTTAACCTGACGTGAAGCATCGGAATCTACAACTAGTGTCACAGGAATGGTTCAAATCATAGACAGTAAGAAGAGACAGTCTTCTTCTACTTAAGTCGGCATTGTGCCTTTTGTATTTAATTCCTATGCAATTTCTGTGTTTCATCGTCAATAAGAAGGTCAGAGGGATACGGTAAACCTGAAGTGAAGCATCGGAATGTATAACTAGAGTCACAGGAATGATTCAAAACATAGACAGCAGGAAGAGTCAGTCTTCATGTACTTAAGTCGGCCTTGTGCCTTCTCTATATAATTCCGATGCAATTTCTGTGTTTCATCGTCATTAAGAAGGTCAGAGGGATACAGTAAACTTGAAGTGACGCATCGGAATGTATAACTAGTGTCACAGGAATGGTTCAAAACATAGACTTTAATAAGAGTCAGTCTTCTAGTACTTAAGTCGGCATTGTGCCTTTTGTATTTCATTCCGATGCAATTTCTGTGATTCATCGTCAATAAGAAGGTCCAAGGGATACAGTAAATCTGAAGTGAAGCATCGGAATCTATAACTAGTGTCACAGGAATGGTTCAAAGCATAGACAGTAAAAAGAGTCAGTCTTCTTCTACTTATGTCGGCATTGTGCCTTTTGTAATTAATACCGATGCAATTTCTGTGTTTCGTCGTCAATAAGATGGTCCAAGGGATACAGTAAATCTGAAGTGAAGCATCGGAATCTATAACTAGTGTCACAGGAATGGTTCAAAACGTAGACAGTAAGAAGAGTCAGTCTTCTTGTACATAAGTCGGCATTGTGCCTTTTGTATTTAATTCCGATGCAATTTCTGTGTTTCATCGTCAATAAAAAGGTCAGAGGGATACAGTAAATCTGAAGTGAAGCATCGGAATCTATAACTAGTGTCATAGGAATGGTTCAAAACATAGTCAGTAAGAAAAGTCAGTCTTCTTGTACTTAAGTCGGCATTGTGCCTTTTCTATTTCATTCCGATGCAATTTCTGTGTTTCGTCGTTAATAAGAAGGTCCAAGGGATACAGTAAACCTGAAGTGAAGCATCGGAATCTATAACTAGTGTCACAGGAATTTTTCAAAACATAGACAGTAAGAAGAGTCAGTCCTCTTGTACTTAATTCGGCATTGTGCTTTTTGTGTCTAATGCCGATGCAATTTCTGTGTTTTATCGCCAATTAGAAGGTCAGAGGGATACAGTTAACCTGAAGTGAGGCATCGGAATCTATAACTAGTGTCACAGGAATGGTTCGAAACATAGACAGTAGGAAGAATCAGTCTACATGTACTTAAGACGGCATTGTGCTTTTGTATTTAATTTCGAAGCATTTTCTGCGTTTCATCGTCAATAGGAAGGTCAGAGGGATACAGTAAACCTAAAGTGAAGCATCTGAATCAATAACTAGTGTCACAGGAATGGTTCAAAACATGGTCAGTAAGAAGAGTCAGTCTTCTTGTACTTCATTCGGCATTGTGCCTTTTTATTTAATTCCGATGCAATTTCTGTGTTTCATCGTCAATAAGAAGGTCAGAATGATACAGTTAACCTGACGTGAAGCATCGGAATCTACAACTAGTGTCACAGGAATGGTTCAAATCATAGACAGTAAGAAGAGACAGTCTTCTTCTACTTAAGTCGGCATTGTGCCTTTTGTATTTAATTCCTATGCAATTTCTGTGTTTCATCGTCAATAAGAAGGTCAGAGGGATACAGTAAACCTGAAGTGAAGCATCGGAATGTATAACTAGAGTCACAGGAATGATTCAAAACATAGACAGCAGGAAGAGTCAGTCTTCATGTACTTAAGTCGGCCTTGTGCCTTCTCTATATAATTCCGATACAATTTCTGTGTTTCATCGTCATTAAGAAGGTCAGAGGGATACAGTAAACTTGAAGTGACGCATCGGAATGTATAACTAGTGTCACAGGAATGGTTCAAAACATAGACTTTAATAAGAGTCAGTCTTCTAGTACTTAAGTCGGCATTGTGCCTTTTGTATTTAATTCCGATGCAATTTCTGTGATTCATCGTCAATAAGAAGGTCCAAGGGATACAGTAAACCTGAAGTGAAGCATCGGAATCTATAACTAGTATCACAGGAATGGTTCAAAGCATAGACAGTAAAAAGAGTCAGTCTTCTTCTACTTATGTCGGCATTGTGCCTTTTGTAATTAATACCGATGCTATTTCTGTGTTTCATCGTCAATAAGAAGGTCAGAGGGATACAGTAAACCTTAAGTGAAGCATCGGAATCTATAACTAGTTTCACAGAAACGGTTCAAAACATAGAGAGTAGGAAGAGTCAGTCTTCTTGTACACAAGCCGGCATTGTGCCTTTTGTATTTAATTCCGATACAATTTCTGTGTTTTGTCGCCAATAAGTAGGTCAGAGGGATACAGTAAACCTGAAGTGAAGCATCGGAATCTATAACTAGTGTCACAGGAATGGTTCAAAACATGGTCAGTAAGAAGAGTCAGTCTTCTTGTACTTAATTCGGCATTGTGCCTTTTTATTTAATTCCGATGCAATTTCTGTGTTTCATCGTCAATAAGAAGGTCGGAGGGATACAGTAAACCTGAAGTGAAGCATCGGAATGTATAAATAGTGTCACAGGAATCGTTCAATGCATAGAAAGTAGGAAGGGTCAGTCTTCTTCTACTTGAGTCGGCATTGTGCCTTTTGTATATATTTCCGATGCAATTTCTGTGTTTCATCGTCAATAATAAGGTCAGAGGGATACAGTAAACCTGTAGTGAAGCATCGGAATCTATAACTAGTGTCACAGGAATGGTTCAAAACTTAGAAAGTAGTAAGAGTCAGTCTTCTTGTACTTAAGTCGGCATTGTGCCTTTCTTATTTAATTCCGATGCAATTTCTGTGTTTCATCGTCAATAAGAAGATCAGAGGAATACAGTAAACATGAAGTGAAGCATCAGAATCCATAACTAGTGTCACAGGAATGGTTCAAAACATAGACAGTAAGAAGAGTCAGTCTAAGTGTAGTTAAGTATTTTTGTATTTAATTCCGAAGCAATTTCTGTGTTTCATCGTCAATTAGAAGGTCAGAGGGATACAGTAAACCTTAAGTGAAGCATCGGAATCTATAACTAGTTTCACATTAATGATTCAAATCATAGAGAGTAGGAAGAGTCAGTCTTCTTGTACTTAAGTCGGCATTGTGCTTTTGTATTTAATTCCGATGCAATTTCTGTGTTTCATCGTCAATAAGAAGGTAAAAGGGATACAGTAAACCTGAAGTGAAGCATCGGAATCTATAACTAGTGTCTCAGGAATGGTTCAAAACATAGACAGTAAGAAGAGTCAGTCTTCTTGTACTTAAGTCGGCATTGTGCCTTTTCTATTTAATTCCGATGCAATTTCTGTGTTTCATCTTCAATAGGAAGGTCAGAGGGATACAGTAAAAATTAAGTGAAGCATCGGAATCTATAACTAGTGTCACAGGAATGGTTCAAATCATAGACAGTAAGAAGAGACAGTCTTCTTCTACTTAAGTCGGCATTGTGCCTTTTCTATTTAATTCCTATTCAATTTCTGTGTTTCATCGTCAATAAGAAGGTCAGAGGGATACGGTAAACCTGAAGTGAAGCATCGGAATGTATAACTAGAGTCACAGGAATGATTCAAAACATAGACAGCAGGAAGAGTCAGTCTTCATGTACTTAAGTCGGCCTTGTGCCTTCTCTATATAATTCCGATGCAATTTCTGTGTTTCATCGTCATTAAGAAGGTCAGAGGGATACTGTAAACTTGAAGTGACGCATCGGAATGTATAACTAGTGTCACAGGAATGGTTCAAAACATAGACTTTATAAGAGTCAGTCTTCTAGTACTTAAGTCGGCATTGTGCCTTTTGTATTTAATTCCGATGCAATTTCTGTGATTCATCGTCAATAAGAAGGTCCAAGGGATACAGTAAACCTGAAGTGAAGCATCGGAATCTATAACTAGTGTCACAGGAATGGTTCAAAGCATAGACAGTAAAAAGAGTCAGTCTTCTTCTACTTATGTCGGCATTGTGCCTTTTGTAATTAATACCGATGCAATTTCTGTGTTTCGTCGTCAATAAGATGGTCCAAGGGATACAGTAAATCTGAAGTGAAGCATCGGAATCTATAACTAGTGTCACAGGAATGGTTCAAAACGTAGACAGTAAGAAGAGTCAGTCTTCTTGTACATAAGTCGGCATTGTGCCTTTTGTATTTAATTCCGATGCAATTTCTGTGTTTCATCGTCAATAAAAAGGTCAGAGGGATACAGTAAATCTGAAGTGAAGCATCGGAATCTATAACTAGTGTCATAGGAATGTTTCAAAACATAGTCAGTAAGAAAAGTCAGTCTTCTTGTACTTAAGTCGGCATTGTGCCTTTTCTATTTCATTCCTATGCAATTTCTGTGTTTCGTCGTTAATAAGAAGGTCCAAGGGATACAGTAAACCTGAAGTGAAGCATCGGAATCTATAACTAGTGTCACAGGAATTTTTCAAAACATAGACAGTAAGAAGAGTCAGTCCTCTTGTACTTAATTCGGCATTGTGCTTTTTGTGTCTAATGCCGATGCAATTTCTGTGTTTTATCGCCAATTAGAAGGTCAGAGGGATACAGTTAACCTGAAGTGAGGCATCGGAATCTATAACTAGTGTCACAGGAATGGTTCGAAACATAGACAGTAGGAAGAATCAGTCTACATGTACTTAAGACGGCATTGTGCTTTTGTATTTAATTTCGAAGCATTTTCTGCGTTTCATCGCCAATAGGAAGGTCAGAGGGATACAGTAAACCTAAAGTGAAGCATCTGAATCAATAACTAGTGTCACAGGTATGGTTCAAAACATGGTCAGTAAGAAGAGTCAGTCTTCTTGTACTTCATTCGGCATTGTGCCTTTTTATTTAATTCCGATGCAATTTCTGTGTTTCATCGTCAATAAGAAGGTCAGAATGATACAGTTAACCTGACGTGAAGCATCGGAATCTACAACTAGTGTCACAGGAATGGTTCAAATCATAGACAGTAAGAAGAGACAGTCTTCTTCTACTTAAGTCGGCATTGTGCCTTTTGTATTTAATTCCTATGCAATTTCTGTGTTTCATCGTCAATAGGAAGGTCAGAGGGATAGAGTAAACCTGAAGTGAAGCATCGGAATGTATAACTAGAGTCACAGGAATGATTCAAAACATAGACAGCAGGAAGAGTCAGTCTTCATGTACTTAAGTCGGCCTTGTGCCTTCTCTATATAATTCCGATGCAATTTCTGTGTTTCATCGTCATTAAGAAGGTCAGAGGGATACAGTAAACTTGAAGTGACGCATCGGAATGTATAACTAGTGTCACAGGAATGGTTCAAAACATAGACTTTAATAAGTGTCAGTCTTCTAGTACTTAAGTCGGCATTGTGCCTTTTGTATTTAATTCCGATGCAATTTATGTGATTCATCGTCAATAAGAAGGTCCAAGGGATACAGTAAACCTGAAGTGAAGCATCGGAATCTATAACTAGTATCACAGGAATGGTTCAAAGCATAGACAGTAAAAAGAGTCAGTCTTCTTCTACTTATGTCGGCATTGTGCCTTTTGTAATTAATACCGATGCTATTTCTGTGTTTCATCGTCAATAAGAAGGTCAGAGGGATACAGTAAACCTTAAGTGAAGCATCGGAATCTATAACTAGTTTCACAGAAACGGTTCAAAACATAGAGAGTAGGAAGAGTCAGTCTTCTTGTACACAAGCCGGCATTGTGCCTTTTGTATTTAATTCCGATACAATTTCTGTGTTTTGTCGCCAATAAGTAGGTCAGAGGGATACAGTAAACCTGAAGTGAAGCATCGGAATCTATAACTAGTGTCACAGGAATGGTTCAAAACATGGTCAGTAAGAAGAGTCAGTCTTCTTGTACTTAATTCGGCATTGTGCCTTTTTATTTAATTCCGATGCAATTTCTGTGTTTCATCGTCAATAAGAAGGTCGGAGGGATACAGTAAACCTGAAGTGAAGCATCGGAATGTATAAATAGTGTCACAGGAATCGTTCAATGCATAGAAAGTAGGAAGAGTCAGTCTTCTTCTACTTGAGTCGGCATTGTGCCTTTTGTATATATTTCCGATGCAATTTCTGTGTTTCATCGTCAATAATAAGGTCAGAGGGATACAGTAAACCTGTAGTGAAGCATCGGAATCTATAACTACTGTCACAGGAATGGTTCAAAACTTAGAAAGTAGTAAGAGTCAGTCTTCTTGTACTTAAGTCGGCATTGTGCCATTCTTATTTAATTCCGATGCAATTTCTGTGTTTCATCGTCAATAAGAAGATCAGAGGAATACAGTAAACATGAAGTGAAGCATCAGAATCCATAACTAGTGTCACAGGAATGGTTCAAAACATAGACAGTAAGAAGAGTCAGTGTAAGTGTAGTTAAGTATTTTTGTATTTAATTCCGAAGCAATTTCTGTGTTTCATCGTCAATTAGAAGGTCAGAGGGATACAGTAAACCTTAAGTGAAGCATCGGAATCTATAACTAGTTTCACATTAATGATTCAAATCATAGAGAGTAGGAAGAGTCAGTCTTCTTGTACTTAAGTCGGCATTGTGCTTTTGTATTTAATTCCGATGCAATTTCTGTGTTTCATCGTCAATAAGAAGGTAAAAGGGATACAGTAAACCTGAAGTGAAGCATCGGAATCTATAACTAGTGTCTCAGGAATGGTTCAAAACATAGACAGTAAGAAGAGTCAGTCTTCTTGTACTTAAGTCGGCATTGTGCCTTTTCTATTTAATTCCGATGCAATTTCTGTGTTTCATCTTCAATAGGAAGGTCAGAGGGATACAGTAAAAATTAAGTGAAGCATCGGAATCTATAACTAGTGTCACAGGAATGGTTCAAAACATAGACAGTAAGAAGAGTCAGTCTTCTTGTACTTAAGTCGGCATTGTGCCTTTTGTATTTAATTCCGATGCAATTTCTGTGTTTCATCGTCAATAAAAAGGTCAGAGGGATACAGTAAATCTGAAGTGAAGCATCGAAATCTATAACTAGTGTCATAGGAATGCTTCAAAACATAGTCAGTAAGAAAAGTCAGTCTTCTTGTACTTAAGTCGGCATTGTGCCTTTTCTATTTAATTCCGATGCAATTTCTGTGTTTCGTCGTCAATAAGAAGGTCCAAGGGATACAGTAAACCTGAAGTGAAGCATCGGAGTCTATAACTAGTGTCACAGGAATTTTTCAAAACATAGACAGTAAGAAGAGTCAGTCCACTTGTACTTAAGTCGGCATTGAGCTTTTTGTATCTAATGCCGATGCAATTTCTGTGTTTTATCGCCAATTAGAAGGTCAGAGGGATACAGTTAACCTGAAGTGAGGCATCGGAATCTATAACTAGTGTCACACGAATGGTTCAAAACATAGACAGTAGGAAGAATCAGTCTACATGTACTTAAGACGGCATTGTGCCTTTTGTATTTAATTCCGAAGCAATTTCTGTGTTTCATCGTCAATAAGAAGGTCAGAGGGATACAGTAAGCCTGAAGTGAAGCATCAGAATCTATAACTAGTGTCACAGGAATGGTTCAAAACTTAGACAGTAAGAAGAGTCAGTCTACTTGTACTTAAGTCGGCATTGTGCCTTTTCTATTAAACCCGATGCAATTTCTGTGTTTCATCGTCAATAAGAAGGTCCGAGGGATACAGTAGACCTGAAGTGAAGCATCGGAATGTATTACTAGTGTCACAGAAATCGATCAAAACATAGACAGTAGGAAGAGTCAGTCTTCTTCTACTTGAGTCGGCATTGTGCCTTTTGTATTTATTTCCGATGCAATTATTGTGTTTCATCGTCAATAAGAAGGTTAGAGGGATACAGTAAACCTGAAGTGAAGCATCGGAATCTATAACTAGTGTCACAGGAATGGTTCAATACATAGACAGTAAGAAGAGTCAGTCTACGTGTAGTTAAGTCGGCATTGTGCCTTTTGTATTTCATTCCGATGCAATTTCTGTGTTTCATCGTCAATAAGAAGGTCCAGGGGATACAGTACACCTGAAGTGAAGCATTCGAATCTATAACTAGTGTCACAGGAATGGTTCAATTCGTAGACAGTAAGAAGAGTCAGTCTTCTTGTACTTAAGTCAGCATGTGCCTTTTGTATTAAATTCCGATGCAATTTCTGTGTTTCATCGTCAATAAGAAGGTCAGAGGGATACAGTAAACCTGAAGTGAAGCATCGGAATGTATAACTACTGTCATAGGAATGGTTCTTAACATAGACATTAAGAAGAGTCAGTCTTCTTGTACTTAAGTCGGCATAGTGCCTTTTGTATTGAATTCCGATGCAATTTCTGTGTTTCACCGTCAATAAGAAGGACGAAGGGATACAGTAAACCTGAAATGAAGCATCTGAATCAATAACTAGTGTCACAGGAATGGTTCAAAACATGGTCAGTAAGAAGAGTCTGTCTTCTTGTACTTAATTCAGCATTGTACCTTTTTATTTAATTCCGATGCAATTTATGTGTTTCATCGTCAATAAGAAGGTCAGAATGATACAGTTAACATGACGCGAAGCATCGGAATCTATAACTAGTGTCACAGGAATGGTTCAAATCATAGACAGTAAGAAGAGTCAGTCTTCTTGTACTTAAGTCGGCATTGTGCCTTTTGTATTTAATTCCTATGCAATTTCTTAGCTTCATCGTCAATAAGAAGGTCAGAGGGATACAGTAAACCTGAAGTGAAGCATCGGAATGTATAACTAGAGGCACAGCAATGATTCAAAGCATAGTCAGCAGGAAGAGTCAGTCTTCATGTTTTTAAGTCGGCCTTGTGCCTTCTCTATATAATTCCGATGCAATTTCTGTGTTTCATCTTCATTAAGAAGGTCAGAGGGATACAGTAAACTTGAAGTGACGCATCGGAATGTATAACTAGTGTCACAGGAATGGTTCAAAACATAGACTTTAAGAAGAGTCAGTCTTCTAGTACTTAAGTCGGCATTGTGCCTTTTGTATTTAATTCCGATGCAATTTCTGTGATTCATCGTCAATAAGAAGGTCCAAGGGATACAGTAAACCTGAAGTGAAGCATCGGAATCTATAACTAGTGTCACAGGAATGGTTCAAAACATAGACTGTAATAAGAGTCAGTCTTCTTGTACTTATGTCGGCATTGTGCCTTTTGTAATTAATACCGATTCAATTTCTGTGTTTCGTCGTCAATAAGAAGGTCAGAGGGATACTGTAAACCTTAAGTCAAGCATCGGAATCTATAACTAGTTTCACAGATATGGTTCAAAACATAGAGAGTAGGAAGAGTCAGTCTTCTTGTACACAAGTCGGCATTGTGCCTATTGTATTTAATTCCGATGCAATTTCTGTGTTTCGTCGCCAATAAGTAGGTCAGAGGGATACAGTAAACCTGAAGTGAAGCTTCGGAATCTATAACTGGTGTCACAGGAATGGTTCAAAACATGGCCAGGAAGAAGAGTCAGTCTTCTTGTACTTAATTCGGCATTGTGCCTTTTTATTTAATTCCGATGCAATGTCTGTGTTTCATCGTCAATAAGAAGGTCAGAGGGATACAGTAAACTTGAAGTGAAGCATCGGAATCTATAACTAGTGCCACAGATATGGTTCAAAACATAGTCAGTAAGTAGAGTCAGTCTTTTTGTACTTAAGTCGGCATTGTGCCTTTTCTATTAAACCTGATGCAATTTCTGTGTTTCATCGTCAATAAGAAGGACAGAGGGATACAGTAAACCTGAAGTGAAGCGTCGGAATGTATAACTAGTGTCACAGGAGTCGTTCAATGCATAGAAAGTAGGGAGAGTCAGTCTTCTTCTACTTGAGTCGGCATTGTGCCGTTTGTATATATTTCCGATGCAATTTCTGTGTATCATCGTCAATAATAAGGTCAGAGGGATACAGTAAACCTGAAGTGAAGCATCGGAATCTATAACTAGTGTCACAGATATGGTTCAAAAGATAGTCAGTAAGAAGAGTCAGTCTTCTTGTACTTAAGTCGGCATTGTGCCTTTTCTATTAAACCCGATGCAATTTCTGTGTTTCATCGTCAATAAGAAGGTCCGAGGGATACAGTATACCTGAAGTGAAGCATCGGAATGTATAACTAGTGTCACAGGAATCGTTCAAAACATAGACAGTAGGAAGAGTCAGTCTTCTTCTACTTGAGTCGGCATTGTGCCTTTTGTATTTATTTCCGATGCAATTTCTGTGTTTCATCGTCAATAAGAAGGTCAGAGGGATACAGTAAACCTGAAGTGAAGCATCGGAATCTATAACTAGTGTCATAGGAATGGTTCAAAACATAGACATTAAGAAGAGTCAGTTTTCTTGTACTTAAGTCGGCATAGTGCCTTTTGTATTGAATTCCGATGCAATTTCTGTGTTTCATCGTCAATAAGAAGGTCAGAGGGATACAGTAAACCTGAAGTGAAGCATCTGAATCAATAACAAGTGTCACAGGAATGGTTCAAAACATGGTCAGTAAGAAGAGTCAGTCTTCTTGTACTTAATTCGGCAATGTGCCTTTTTGTTTAATTCCGATGCAATTTCTGTGTTTCATCGTCAATAAGAAGGTCAGAATGATACAGTTAACCTGACGTGAAGCATCGGAATCTGTAACTAGTGTCACAGGAGTGGTTCAAATCATAGACAGTAAGAAGAGTCAGTCTTCTTGTACTTCAGTCGGCATTGTGCCTTTTGTATTTAATTCCTATGCAATTTCTGTGTTTCATCGTCAATAAGAAGGTCAGAGGGATACAGTAAACCTGAAGTGAAGCATCGGAATGTATCACTAGAGGCACAGGAATGATTCAAAATATAGACAGCAGGAAGAGTCAGTCTTCATGTACTTAAGTCGGCCTTGTGACTTCTCTATATAATTCCGATGCAATTTCTGTGTTTCATCGTCATTAAGAAGGTCAGAGGGATACAGTAAACTTGAAGTGACGCATCGGAATGTATAACTAGTGTCACAGGAATGGTTCAAAACATAGACTTTAAGAAGAGTCAGTCTTCTAGTACTTAAGTCGGCATTGTGCCTTTTGTATTTAATTCCGATGCAATTTCTGTGATTCATCGTCAATAAGAAGGTCCAAGGGATACAGTAAACCTGAAGTGAAGCTTCGGAATCTATAACTAGTGTCACAGGAATGGTTCAAAACATAGACTGTAATAAGAGTCAGTCTTCTTGTACTTATGTCGGCATTGTGCCTTTTGTAATTAATACCGATGCAATTTCTGTGTTTCGTCGTCAATAAGATGGTCCAAGGGATACAGTAAATCTGAAGTGAAGCATTGGAATCTATAACTAGTGTCACAGGAATGGTTCAAAACGTAGACAGTAAGAAGAGTCAGTCTTCTTGTACCTAAGTCGGCATTGTGCCTTTTGTATTTAATTCCGATGCAATTTATGTGTTTCATCGTCAATAAGAGGGTCAGAGGGATACAGTAACCCTTAAGTGAAGCATCGGAATCTATAACTAGTTTCACAGAAATGGTTCAAAACATAGAGAGTAGGAAGAGTCAGTCTTCTTGTACACAAGTCGGCATTGTGCCTTTTGTATTTAATTCCGATGCAATTTCTGTGTTTCGTCGCCAATAAGTAGGTCAGAGGGATACAGTAAACCTGAAGTGTAGCATCGAAATCTATAACTAGTGTCACAGGAATGGTTCAAAACATGGTCAGTAAGAAGAGTCAGTCTTCTTGTACTTAATTCGGCATTGTGAATTTTTATTTAATTCCGATGCAATTTCTGTGTTTCATCGTCAATAAGAAGGTCAGAGGGATACAGTAAAACTGAAGTGAAGCATCGGAATCTATAACTACTGCCACAGATATGGTTCAAAACATAGTTAGTAAGAAGAGTCAGTCTTTTTGTACTTAAGTCGGCATTGTGCCTTTTCTATTAAACCCGATGCAATTTCTGTGTTTCATCGTCAATAAGAAGGTCCAAGGGATACAGTAAACCTGAAGTGAAGCATCGGAATGTATAACTAGTGTCACAGGAATCGTTCAATGCATAGAAAGTAGGAAGAGTCAGTCTTCTTCTACTTGAGTCGGCATTGTGCCTTTTGTATATATTTCCGATGCAATTTCTGTGTTTCATCGTCAATAATAAGGTCAGAGGGATACAGTAAACCTGAAGTGAAGCATCGGAATCTATAACTAGTGTCACAGGAATGGTTCAAAACATAGACAGTAGGAAGAGTCAGTCTACGTGTAGTTAAGTATTTTTGTATTTAATTCCGATGCAATTTCTGTGCTTCATCGTCAATTAGAAGGTCAGAGGGATACAGTAAACCTGAAGTGAAGCATCGGAATCTATAACTAGTTTCACAGGAATGGTTCAAATCACAGAAAGTAGGAAGAGTCAGTCTTCATGTACTTAAGTCGGCATTGTGCCTTTTGTATTTAATTCCGATGCAATTTCTGTGTTTCATCGTCAATAAGAAGGTAAAAGGGATACAGTAAACCTGAAGTGAAGCATCGGAATCTATAACTAGTGTCACAGGAATGGTTCAAATCATGGTCAGTAAGAAGAGTGAGTCTGCTTGTACTTAATTCGGCATTGTGCCATTTTATTTAATTCCGATGCAATTTCTGTCTTTCATCGTCAATAAGAAGGTCAGAGGGATACAGTAAACCTGAAGTGAAGCATCGGAATCTATTACTAGTGTCACAGATATGGTTCAAAAGATAGTCGGTAAGAAGAGTCAGTCTTCTTGTACTTAAGTCGGCATTGTGCCTTTTCTATTAAACCCGATGCAATTTCTGTGTTTCATCGTCAATAAGAAGGTCCGAGGGATACAGTAGACCTGAAGTGAAGCATCGGAATGTATAACTAGTGTCACAGGAATCGCTCAAAACATAGACAGTAGGAAGAGTCAGTCTTCTTCTACTTGAGTCGGCATTGTGCCTTTTGTATTTATTTCCGATGCAATTTCTGTGTTTCATCGTCAATAAGAAGGTAAAAGGGATACAGTAAACCTGAAGTGAAGCATCGGAATCTATAACTAGTGTCACAGGAATGGTTCAAAACATAGACAGTAAGTAGAGTCAGTCTACGTGTAGTTAAGTCGGCATGGTGCCTTTTGTATTTCATTCCGATGCAATTTCTATGTTTCATGGTCAATAAGAAGATCCAGGGGATACAGTACACCTGAAGTGAAGCATTGGAATCTATAACTAGTGTCACAGGAATGGTTCAATTCGTACACACTAAGAAGAGTCAGTCTTCTTGTACTTAAGTTGTCATTGTGCCTTTTGTATATAATTCCGATGCAATTTCTGTGTTTCATCGTCAATAAGAAGGTCAGAGGGATACAGAAAACCTGAAGTGAAGCATCGGAATGTATAACTAGTGTCACAGGAATGCTTCAAAACATAGACATTAAGAAAAGTCAGTCTTCTTGTACTTAAGTCGGCAAAGTGCCTTATGTATTGAATTCCGATGCAATTTCTGTGTTTCGTCGTCAATAAGAGGGTCAGAGGGATACAGTAAACCTGAAGTGAAGCATCGGAATGTATAACTACTGTCATAGGAATGGTTCTTAACATAGACATTAAGAAGAGTCAGTCTTCTTGTACTTAAGTCGGCATAGTGCCTTTTGTATTGAATTCCGATGCAATTTCTGTGTTTCACCGTCAATAAGAAGGACGAAGGGATACAGTAAACCTGAAATGAAGCATCTTAATCAATAACTAGTGTCACAGGAATGGTTCAAAACATGGTCAGTAAGAAGAGTCAGTCTTCTTGTACTTATTTCGGCATTGTGCCTTTTTATTTAATTCCGATGCAATTTCTGTGTTTCATCGTCAATAAGAAGGTCAGAATGATACAGTTAACCTGAAGTGAAGCATCGGAATCTATAACTAGTGTCACAGGAATGGTTGAAAACATAGACAGTAAGAAGAGTCAGTCTTCTTGTACATAAGTCAGCATTGTGACTTTTGTATTTATTTCCGATGCAATTTCTGTGTTTCATCGTCAATAAGAAAGTCAGAGGGATACAGTAAACCTTAAGTGAAGCATCGTAATCTACAACTAGTTTCACAGAAATGGTTCAAAACATAGAAAGTAGGAAGAGTCAGTCTTCTTCTACTTGAGTCGGCATTGTGCCTTTTGTATATATTTCCGATGCAATTTCTGTGTTTCATCGTCAATAAGAAGGTCAGAGAAATACAGTAAACCTGAAGTGAAGCATCAGAATCCATAACTAGTGTCACAGGAATGGGTCAAACATAGACAGTAAGAAGAGTCAGTCTACGTGTAGTTAAGTCGGCATTGTTCCTTTTGTATTTCATTCCGATTCAATTTCTGTGTTTCATCGTCAATAAGAAGGTCCAGGGGGTACAGTACACCTGATGTGAAGGATCGGAATCTATAACTAGTGTCACAGGAATGGTTCAAATCACAGACAGTAAGATGAGTCAGTCTTCTTGTACTTAAGTCGGCATTGTGCTTTTTGTATTTAATTCCGATGCAATTTCTGAGTTTCATCCTCAATAAGACGGTCAGAGGGATACAGTAAACCTGAAGTGAAGCATCGGAATGTATTACTAGTGTCATAGGAATGGTTCAAAACATACACATTAAGAAGAGTCAGTCTTCTTGTACTTAAGTCGGCATTGTGCCTTTTGTATTTAATTCCGATTTTATTTCTTGTTTCATCGTAAATAAGAAGGTCAGAGGGATACAGTAAACCTGAATTGAAGCATCGGAATCAATACCTAGTGTCACAGGAATGGTTCAAAACATGGTCAGTAAGAAGAGTCAGTCATCTTGTTCTTAACTCGGCATTGTGCCTTTTTATTTAATTCCGATGCAATTTCTGTGTTTCATCGACAATAAGAAGGTCCAAGGGATGCCGTACACCTGAAACGAAGCATCGGAATCTATTACTAGTGTCACAGGAATGGTTCAAATCATAGACAGTAAGAAGAGTCAGCCTTCTTGTATTTAAGTCGGCATTGTGCCTTTTGTATTTAATTCCGATGCAATTTCTGTGTTTCATCGTCAATAAGAAGGTCAGAGGGATACAGGAAACCTGATGTGAAGCATCGGAATGTATAATTAGAGTCACAGGAATGATTCAAACATAGACAGCAGGAAGAGTCAGTCTTCATGTACTTAAGTCGGCATTGTGCCTTCTCTATTTAATTCCGATGCAATTTCTGTTTTTCATCGTCAATCAGAAGGTCAGATGGATACAGTAATCCTGAAGTGAAGCATCGGATTCTATAACTAGTGTCACAGGAATGGTTCAAAACATAGACAGCAATAAGAGTCAGTCTTCTTGTACTTAAGTCCGCATTGTGCCTTTTGTATTTAATTCCGATGCAATATCTGTGTTTCATCCTCAATACGAACGTGAAAGGGATACAGTAAACATGAAGTGAGGCATCGGAATCTATAACTAGTGTCACAGGAATGGTTCAAAACATAGTTAGTAAGAAGAGTCAGTTTTCTTGTACTTAAGTCGGCATTGTGCCTTTTATATTTAATTCCGATGCAATTTCTGTGTTTCATCGACAATAAGAAGGTCCAAAGGATGCCGTACACCTGAAACGAAGCATCGGAATCTATAACTAGTGCAACAGGAATGGGTCAATACATAGACAGTAAGAAGAGTCAGTCTTCTTGTACTTAAGTCTGCATTGTGCCTTTTCAATTTAATTCCGATGCAATTTCTGTGTTTCAACGTCAATAAGAAGGTCAGAGGGATACAGTAAACCTGAAGTGAAGCATCAGAATCTATAACTAGTGTCACGGAAATGGTTCAAACATAGACAGTAAGAAGAGTCAGTCTACTCTTACTTAAGTCGGCATTGTGCCTTTTGTATTTAATTCCGATGCCATTTCTGTGTTTCATCGTCAATAAGAAGGTCCAAGGAATACAGTAAACATGTAGTGATGCATCGGAATGTAAAACTCGTCTCACAGGATATGTTCACAACATAGTCAGTAAGAAGAGTCAGTCTTCTTGTACTTAAGTCGTCATTGTGCCTTTTGTATTTATTTCCGATGCAATTTCTGTGTTTCATCGTCAATAAGAAGGTCAGAGGGTTACAGTAAATCTGAAGTGAAGCATCGGAATCTATAATTAGTGTCACAGAAATGGTTCAAACATAGACAGTAAGAAGAGTCAGTCTTCTTGTACTTAAGTCGGCATTGTGCCTTTTGTATTTAATTCCGATGAAATTTCTTTGTTTCATCGTCAATAAGAAGGTCCAAGGGATACAGTAAACCTGAAGTGAAGCATCGGAATCTATAACTATTGTCACAGGAACGGTTCAAAACGTAGACAGTAAGAAGTGTCTGTCTACATGTACATAAGTCGGCATTGTGCCTTTTGTATTTAATTCTGAAGCAATTTCTGTGTGTCAACGTCAATAAGAAGGTCAGAGGGATACAGTGCACCCGAAGTGAAGCATCAGAATCTACAACTAGTGTCACAGAAATGGTTCAAACATAGACAGTAAGAAGAGTCTTTCTACTTGTACTTAAGTCGGCATTGTGCTTTTGTATTTAATTCCGATGCAATTTCTGTGTTTCATCGACAATAAGAAGGTCCAAGGGATGCCGTACACCGAGAAACGAAGCATCGGAAGCTATAACTAGTGCAACAGGAATGGTTCAATACATAGACAGTAAGATGAGTCAGTTTCTTGTACTTAAGTCGGCATTGTGCATTTTCTATTTAATTCCGATGCAATTTCTGTGTTTCATCGTCAATGAGAAGGTCAGAGGGATACAGTAAACCTGAAGTGAATCATCGGAATCTATAACTAGTGTCACAGGAATGGTTCAAAACATAAACAGTAGGAAGAGTCAGTCTACATGTACATAAGTCGGCATTGTGCCTTTTGTATTTAATTCTGATGTAATTTCTGTGTGTCAACGTCAATAAGAAGGTCAGAGGGACACAGTGCACCTGATGTGAAGCATCAGAATCTATGACTAGTGTCACAGAAATGGCTCAAATATAGACAGTAAGAAGAGTCATTCTACTTGTACTTAAGTCGGCATTGTGCTTTTGTATTTAATTCCGATGCAATTTCTGTGTTTTATCGTCAATAAGAAGGTCCAAGGGATACAGTACACCTAAAGTGAACCATCGAAATCTATAACTAGTGTCACAGGAATGGTTTAAATCATAGACAGTATGAAGAGTCAGTCTCCTTGTACTTAAGTCAGCATTGTGCCTTTTCTATTTATTTCCGATGCAATTTCTGTGTTCCATCGTCAATAAGAAGGTCAGAGGGATACAGTAAACCTGAAGTGAAGCATCGGAATCTATAACTAGTGTAACAGGAATGGTTAAAAAATAGACAGTAAGAAGAGTCAGTCTTCTTGTACTTAAGTCGGCATTGTGCCTTTTGTATTTAATTCCGATGCAATTTCTGTGTTTCATCGTCTATAAGAAGGTCCAAGGGATATAGTAAACATATAGTGAAGCATCGGAATCTAAAACTGGACTCACAGGATATGTTCATTACATAGTCACTAAGAAGAGTCAGTATTCTTGTACTTAAGTCGGCATTGTGCCTTTCGTATTTATTTCCGATGCATTTTCTGTGTTTCATCGTCAATACGAAGGTCAGAGGGTTACAGTAAACTTGAAGAGAAGCATCGGAATCTATAACTAGTGTCACAGGAATGGTTCAAAGCATAGTCATTAGGTAGAGTCAGTCTTCTTGTTCTTAAGTCGGCATTGTGCCTTTTCAATTTCATTCCGATGCAATTTCTGTCTTTCGTCGTCAAAAAGAAGGTCCAAGTTACACAGTAAATCTGAAGTGAGGCATCGGAATCTATAACGATTGTCTCAGGAATGGTTCAAAACATAGACAGTATGAAGAGTCAGTCTTCTTGTACTTAAGTCACCATTGTGCCTTTTGTATTTAATCCGATGCAATTTATGTGTTTCATCGTTGATAAGAAGGTCCAAGGGATACAGTAGACCTGAAGTGAAGCATCGGAATCTATAACTAGTGTCACAGGAATTGTTCAAACGTAGACAGTAAGAAGAGTCTGTCTTCTTGAACTTAAGTCGGCATTGTGCTTTTTGTATTTAATTCCGATGAAATTTCTTTGTTTCATCGTCAATAAGAAGGTCCAAGGGATACAGTAAACCTGAAGTTAATCATCGGAATCTATAACTAGTGTCACAGGAATGGTTCAAAACATAGACAGTAAGAAGAGTAATTCTTCTTGTATTTAATTCGGCAATGTGCCTTTTGTACTTAATTCCGATGCAATTTCTGTGTTTCATCATCAATAAGAAGGTCAGAGGGATACAGTAAACCTGAAGTGAAGCATCGGAATCTATAACTATTGTCACAGGAACGGTTCAAAACGTAGACAGTAAGAAGAGTCTGTCTACATGTACATAAGTCGGCATTGTGCCTTTTGTATTTAATTCTGAAGCAATTTCTGTGTGTCAACGTCAATAAGAAGGTCAGAGGGATACAGTGCACCCGAAGTGAAGCATCAGAATCTATAACTAGTGTCACAGAAATGGTTCAAACATAGACAGTAAGAAGAGTCTTTCTACTTGTACTTAAGTCGGCATTGTGCTTTTGTATTTAATTCCGATGCAATTTCTGTGTTTCATCGACAATAAGAAGGTCCAAGGGATGCCGTACACCGAGAAACGAAGCATCGGAAGCTATAACTAGTGCAACAGGAATGGTTTAATACATAGACAGTAAGATGAGTCAGTTTCTTGTACTTAAGTCGGCATTGTGCATTTTCTATTTAATTCCGATGCAATTTCTGTGTTTCATCGTCAATGAGAAGGTCAGAGGGATACAGTAAACCTGAAGTGAATCATCGGAATCTATAACTAGTGTCACAGGAATGGTTCAAAACATAAACAGTAGGAAGAGTCAGTCTACATGTACATAAGTCGGCATTGTGCCTTTTGTATTTAATTCTGATGTAATTTCTGTGTGTCAACGTCAATAAGAAGGTCAGTGGGATACAGTGCACCTGATGTGAAGCATCAGAATCTATAACTAGTGTCAAAGAAATGGCTCAAACATAGACAGTAAGAAGAGTCATTCTACTTGTACTTAAGTCGGCATTGTGCTTTTGTATTTAATTCCGATGCAATTTCTGTGTTTCATCGTCAATAAGAAGGTCCAAGGGATACAGTACACCTAAAGTGAACCATCGAAATCTATAACTAGTGTCACAGGAATGGTTTAAATCATAGACAGTAAGAAGAGTAATTCTTCTTGTACTTAATTCGGCAATGTGCCTTTTGTACTTAATTCCGATGCAATTTCTGTGTTTCATCGTCAATAAGAAGGTCAGAGGGATACAGTAAACCTGAAGTGAAGCATCGGAATCTATAACTAGTGTCACAGGAACGGTTCAAAACGTAGACAGTAAGATGAGTCAGTCTTTTTGTACATAAGTCGGCATTGTGCCTTTTCCACTTAATTCCGAAGCAATTTCTGTGATTCATCGTCAATTAGAAGGTCAAAGGGATACAGTAAACCTGAAGTGAAGCATCGGAATCTATAACTAGTGTGACATGAATGGTTCAAAGCATAGACAGTAAGAAGAGTCAGTCTTCTTGTACTTAAGTCGGCATTGTGCCTTTTCTACTTAAATACGATGCAATATCTGTGTTTCATCGTCAATAACAAGGTCAGAGGGATACATTAAACCTGAAGTTAATCATCGGAATCTATAACTAGTGTCACAGGAATGGTTCAAAACATAGACAGTAAGAAGAGTAATTCTTCTTGTACTTAATTCGGCAATGTGCCTTTTGTACTTAATTCCGATGCAATTTCTGTGTTTCATCGTCAATAAGAAGGTCAGAGGGATACAGTAAACCTGAAGTGAAGCATCGGAATCTATAACTAGTGTCACAGGAACGGTTCAAAACGTAGACAGTAAGATGAGTCAGTCTTTTTGTACATAAGTCGGCATTGTGCCTTTTCCACTTAATTCCGAAGCAATTTCTGTGATTCATCGTCAATTAGAAGGTCAAAGGGATACAGTAAACCTGAAGTGAAGCATCGGAATCTATAACTAGTGTGACATGAATGGTTCAAAACATAGACAGTAAGAAGAGTCAGTCTTCTTGTACTTAAGTCGGCATTGTGCCTTTTCTACTTAAATACGATGCAATTTCTGTGTTTCATCGTCAATAACAAGGTCAGAGGGATACAGTAAACCTGAAGTGAAGCATCGGAATGTATAACTAGAGTCACTGGAATGATTCAAACATAGACAGCAGGCAGAGTCAGTCTTCATGTACTTAAGTCGGCATTGTGCCTTCTCTATTTAATTCCGTTGCAATTTCTGTGTTTCATCGTCAATAAGAAGGTCAGATGGATACATTAAACCTGAAGTGAAGCATCAGAATCTATAACTAGTGTCACAGGAATGGTTCAAAACATAGACAGCAATAAGAGTAAGTCTTCTTGTACTTAAGTCGGCATGGTGCATTTTGTATTTAATTCCGATGCAATTTCTGTGTTTCATCGTGAATAAGAACGTGAACGGGATACAGTACACCTGAAGTGAAGCATAGGAATCTGCAACTAGTGTCACAGGAATGGTTTAAATCATAGACAGTAAGAAGAGTCAGTCTTCTTGTACTTAAGTCAGCATTGTGCCTTTTCTATTTATTTCCGATGCAATTTCTGTGTTTCATCGTCAATATGAAGGTCAGAGGGATACAGCAAACCTGAAGTGAAGCATCGGAATCTACAACTAGTGTCACAGGAATATCTAAAAAATAAACTGAAAGAAGAGTCAGTCTTCTTGTACTTAAGTCGGCATTGTGCCCTTTGTACTTAATTCCGATGCCATTTCTGTGTTTCATCGTCAATAAGAAGATCAGAGGGATACAGTAAACCTGAAGTGAATCATCGGAATCTATAACTAGTGTCACAGGAATGGTTCAAAACATAGACAGTAGGAAGAGTCAGTCTACATTTACTTAAGTCGGCATTGTGCCTTTTGTATTTAATTCTGATTTAATTTCTGTGTTTCATCGTCAATAAGAAGGTCCAAGTTATACGGTAAATCTGAAGTGAAGCATCGTAATCTATAACTATTGTCACAGGATTAGTTCAAAACATAGACAGTGAGAAGAGTCAGTCTTCTTGTACTTAAGTCGGCATTGTGCCTTTTGTATTTAATTCCGATGCAATTTCTGTGTTTCATCGTCAATAAGAAAGTCAGAGGGATACAGTAAACCTGAAGTGAAGCATCGGAATCTATAACTAGTGTAACAGAAATGGTTCAAACATAGTCAATAAGAAGAGTCAGTCTTCCTGTACTGAAGACGGCATTGTGCCTTTCGTATTTAATTCCGATGCAATTTCTGTGTTTCGTCGTCAATAAGAAGCTCAGAGGGATACAATAAACCTGAAGTGAAGCATCGGAATCTATAACTAGTGTCACAGGACTGGTTCAAAACATAGAGAGTGGGAAGGGTCAGTCTTTTTGTACCTAAGTCGGAATTGTGCCTTCTGCATTTAATTCCGATGCAATTTCTGTGTTTCATCGTCAATAAGAAGGTCAGAGGGATGCAGTAAACGTTAAGTGAAGAATCGGAATCTACAACTAGTGTCACAGGAATGGCTCAAAACATAGTCAGTAACAAGAGTCAGTCTTCTTCTACTTAATTCGGCATTGTGCCTTTTTATTTAATTCCGATGCAATTTCTGTGTTTCATCGTCAATAAGAAGGTCAGAGGGATACAGTAAACCTCAAGTGAAGCATCGGAATGTATAACTAGTGTCACAGGAATTGTTCAAAACATAGACAGTAGGAAGAGTCAGTCTCCTTCTACTTAATTCGGCACTGTTCCTTTTGTATTTATATCCGATGCAATTACTGTGTTTCATCCTCATATAAGAAGGTCAGAGGGTACAGTAAACCTGAAGTAAAGCATCGGAATCTATAACTAGTGTCACAGGAACGGTTCAATTCATAGACAGTAGGAAGAGTAAGTCTTCTTGTACATAAGTCGGCATTGTGCCTTTTGTATTTAATTCCGATGCAATCTCTGTGTTTCATCGTCAATAATAAGGTCCAAGGGATACAGTACACCTGAAGTGAAGCATCGGAATCTATAACTAGTGTCACAGGAATGCTTCAAGTATAGACAGTAAGAAGCGTCAGATCTCTTGTACTTAAGTCGGCATTGTGCCTTTTGTATCTAATTCCGATGCAATTTCTGTGCTTCATTGTCAATACGAAGGTCAGAGGGATACAGTAAACCTGAAGGGAAGCATCGGAATGTATAACTAGTGTCACAGGAGTGATTCAAAAAAAATACAGTAGGAAGAATCACTCTTCATGTACTTTAGTCGGCATTGTGCCTTTTCTATTTAATTCCGATGCAATTTCTGTGTTTCATCGTCCATAAGAAGGTCCAAGGGATACAGAAAACCTAAAGTGAAGCATCGAAATCTATAACTAGTGTCACAGGAATGGTTCAAAACATAGACAGTAATAAGAGTCAGTCTTCTTGAACATAAGTCGGCATTGTGAATTTTGTATTTAATTCCGACTCAATTTCTGTGTTTCATCGTCAATAAGAAGGTCAGAGGGATACAGTAAACCTGAAGTGAAGCATCGGAATCTATAACTAGTGTCACAGGAATGTTTCCAAACATAGACAGTAAGAAGAGTCAGTCCTCTTGTACTTGAGTCGGCATTGTGCTTTTTGCATCTAATTCCGAAGCAATTTCTGTATTTCATCGTCAATTAGAAGGTCAGAGGGATACAGGAATCCTGAAGTGATGCATCGGAATCTATAACTAGTGTCACAGGAATGGTTCAAAACATACTCAGTAAGAAGAGTCAGTCTTCTCCTACGTAATTCGGCATTGTGTCTTTTTATTTTATTACGATGCAATTTCTGTGTTTCATCGTCAATAAGAAGGTCAGAGGGATACAGTAAACCTGAAGTGAAGCATCGGAATCTATAACTAGTGTCACAGAAATAGTTCAAAACATAGTCAGTAAGAAGAGTCAGTCTTCTTGTACTTAAGTCGGCATTGTGAGTTTTCTATTTACTTCCGATGCAATTTCTGTGTTTCATCGTCAATAAGAAGGTCACAGGAATACAGTAAACCTGAAGTGCAGCATCGGAATGTATAACTAGTGTCACAGGAAACGTTCAAAGCATAGACAGTAGGAAGAGTCAGTCCTCTTGTACTCAAGTCGGCATTGTGCCTTTTCTATTTAATTCCGATGCAATTTCTGTGTTTCATCGTCAATAAGAAGGTCAGAGGGATGCAGTAAACCTGAAGTAAAGCAGCGCAATGTATAACTAGTGTCAAAGGAATGGTTCATAACATAGACAGTAGGAAGAGTCAGTCTTCTTGTACTTCAGTCGGCATTGTGCCTTTTTTATTTAATTCCGATGCAGTTTCTGTGTTTCATGGTCAATAACAAGGTCAGAGGGATACAGTAAACCTGAAGTGAAGCATCAGAATCTATAACTAGCGTAACAGGAGTGGTTCAAATCATAGACAGTAGGAAGAGTCTGTCTACTTGTACTTAAGTCGGCATTGTGCCTTTTGTATTCAATTCCGTTGCAATTTCTGTGTTTCATCGTCAATAAGACGGTCAAAGGGATACAGTACACCTGAAGTGAAGCATCGGAATCTACAACTAGTGTCACAGGAATGCTTCAAATACAGACAGTAAGAAGAGTCAGACTTCTTGTACTTAAGTCGGCATTGTGCCTTTTGTATTTAATTCCGATGCAATTTCTGTGTTTCATTGTCAATACGAAGGTCAGAGAGATACAGTAAACCTGAAGTGAAGCTCAGGATAGTATAACTAGTGTCACAGGAGTGATTCAAAACGTAGACAGTAGGAAGAATCAGTCTTCATGTACTTAAGTCAGGAATGTGCCTTTTCTATTTAATTCCGAAGCAATTTCTGTGTTTCATCGTCAATAACAAGGTCAGAGGGATACAGTAAACCTGAAGTGAAGCATCGGAATCTATAACTAGTGTCACAGGAATGGTTCAAATCATAGACAGTAGGAAGAGTCAGTCTTCTTATACTTAAGTCGGCATTGTGCCTTTTGCATTAATTTCCGATGCAATTTCTGTGTTTCATCGTCAAGAAGAAGGTCCAAGGGATGCAGTACACCTGAAGTGAAGCATCGGAATTTATAACTAGTGTCACAGGAATGGTTCAAAGCATACACAGTAAGTAGAGTCAGTCTTCTTGTACTTACGGCGCATTGTGCCTTTTATATTTAATTCCGATGCAATTTCCGTGTTTCATCGTCAATAAGAAGGTCAAAGGGATACAGTAAACCTGAAGCATCGGAATCTATAACTAGTGACACAGAAATGGTTCAAAACATAGTCAGTAAGAAGAGTCATTCTTCTTGTACTTAAGTCGGCATTGTGCCTTTTCTATTTAATTCCGATGCAATTTCTGTGTCTCATCGTCAATAAGAAGGTCCAAGGGATACAGTAAAACTGAAGTGAAGAATCGGTATCTATAACTAGTGTCACAGGATCGGTTCAAAACATAGTCAGTAAGAAGAGTCAGTCTCCTTGTACTTAAGTCGGCAATGTGCCTTTTCTATCTACTTCCGATGCAATTTCTGTGTTTCATCGTCAATAAGAAGGACAGAGAGATACAGTAAACCTGAAGTGATGCATCAGAATCTATAACTAGTGTCACAGGAATGGTTCAAAATATAGACAGTAAGAAGAGTCAGTCTACTTGTACTTAAGTCGGCATTGTGCCTTTTGTATTCAATTCCGATGCAATTTCTGTGTTTCATCGTCAATAAGAAAGTCAGAGGGATACAGTAAACCTGAAGTGAAGCATCGGAATCTATAACTAGTGTAACAGAAATGGTTCAAACATAGTCAATAAGAAGAGTCAGTCTTCCTGCACTGAAGACGGCATTGTGCTTTTCGTATTTAATTCCGATGCAATTTCTGTGTTTCGTCGTCAATAAGAAGCTCAGAGGGATACAATAACCTGAAGTGAAGCATCGGAATCTATAACTAGTGTCACAGGAATGGTTCAAAACATAGAGAGTGGGAAGGGTCAGTCTTTTTGTACCTAAGTCGGAATTGTGCCTTTTGTATTTAATTCCGATGCAATTTCTGTGTTTCATCGTCAATAAGAAGGTCAGAGGGATGCAGTAAACGTTAAGTGAAGAATCGGAATCTATAACTAGTGTCACAGGAATGGCTCAAAACATAGTCAGTAAGAAGAGTCAGTCTTCTTCTACTTAATTCGGCATTGTGCCTTTTTATTTAATTCCGATGCAATTTCTGTGTTTCATCGTCAATAAGAAGGTCAGAGGGATACAGTAAACCTCGTGTGAAGCATCGGAATGTATAACTAGTGTCACAGGAATTGTTCAAAACATAGACAGTAGGAAGAGTCAGTCTCCTTCTACTTAATTCGGCACTGTTCCTTTTGTATTTATATCCGATGCAATTTCTGTGTTTCATCGTCATATAAGAAGGTCAGAGGGTACAGTAAACCTGAAGTAAAGCATCGGAATCTATAACTAGTGTCACAGGAACGGTTCAATTCATAGACAGTAGGAAGAGTCAGTCTTCTTGTACATAGGTCGGCATTGTGCCTTTTGTATTTAATTCCGATGCAATCTCTGTGTTTCATCGTCAATAATAAGGTCCAAGGGATACAGTACACCTGAAGTGAAGCATCGGAATCTATAACTAGTGTCACAGGAATGCTTCAAGTATAGACAGTGAGAAGCGTCAGATCTCTTGTACTTAAGTCGGCATTGTGCCTTTTGTATCTAATTCCGATGCAATTTCTGTGCTTCATTGTCAATACGAAGGTCAGAGGGATACAGTAAACCTGAAGGGAAGCATCGGAATGTATAACTAGTGTCACAGGAGTGATTCAAAGAAAATACAGTAGGAAGAATCACTCTTCATGTACTTAAGTCGGCATTGTGCCTTTTCTATTTAATTCCGATGCAATTTCTGTGTTTCATCGTCCATAAGAAGGTCCAAGGGATACAGAAAACCTAAAGTGAAGCATCGAAATCTATAACTAGTGTCACAGGAATGGTTCAAAACATAGACAGTAATAAGAGTCAGTCTTCTTGAACATAAGTCGGCATTGTGAATTTTGTATTTAATTCCGACTCAATTTCTGTGTTTCATCGTCAATAAGAAGGTCAGAGGGATACGTTAAACCTGAAGTGAAGCATCGGAATCTATAACTAGTGTCACAGGAATGTTTCCAAACATAGACAGTAAGAAGAGTCAGTCCTCTTGTACTTGAGTCGGCATTGTGCTTTTTGTATCTAATTCCGAAGCAATTTCTGTATTTCATCGTCAATTAGAAGGTCAGAGGGATACAGGAATCCTGAAGTGATGCATCGGAATCTATAACTAGTGTCACAGGAATGGTTCAAAACATACTCAGTAAGAAGAGTCAGTCTTCTTCTACGTATTTCGGCATTGTGCCTTTTTATTTTATTACGATGCAATTTCTGTGTTTCATCGTCAATAAGAAGGTCAGAGGGATGCAGTAAACCTGAAGTAAAGCAGCGCAATGTATAACTAGTGTCAAAGGAATGGTTCATAACATAGACAGTAGGAAGAGTCAGTCTTCTTGTACTTTAGTCGGCATTGTGCCTTTTTTATTTAATTCCGATGCAGTTTCTGTGTTTCATGGTCAATAACAAGGTCCGAGGGATACAGTAAACCTGAAGTGAAGCATCGGAATCTATAACTAGTGTCACAGGAACGGTTCAATTCATAGACAGTAGGAAGAGTCAGTCTTCTTGTACATAAGTCGGCATTGTGCCTTTTGTATTTAATTCCGTTGCAATTTCTGTGTTTCATCGTCAATAAGACGGTCAAAGGGATACAGTACAGCTGAAGTGAAGCATCGGAATCTACAACTAGTGTCACAGGAATGCTTCAAATACAGACAGTAAGAAGAGTCAGACTTCTTGTACTTAAGTCGGCATTGTGCCTTTTGTATTTAATTCCGATGCAATTTCTGTGTTTCATTGTCAATACGAAGGTCAGAGGGATACAGTAAACCTGAAGTGAAGCTCAGGATAGTATAACTAGTGTCACAGGAGTGATTCAAAACGTGGACAGTAGGAAGAATCAGTCTTCATGTACTTAAGTCAGGAATGTGCCTTTTCTATTTAATTCCGAAGCAATTTCTGTGTTTCATCGTCAATAACAAGGTCAGAGGGATACAGTAAACCTGAAGTGAAGCATCGGAATCTATAACTAGTGTCACAGGAATGGTTCAAATCATAGACAGTAGGAAGAGTCAGTCTTCTTATACTTAAGTCGGCATTGTGCCTTTTGTATTAATTTCCGATGCAATTTCTGTGTTTCATCGTCAATAAGAAGGTCCAAGGGATGCAGTACACCTGAAGCGAAGCATCGGAATCTATAACTAGTGTCACAGGAATGGTTCAAAGCATACACAGTAAGTAGAGTCAGTCTTCTTGTACTTACGGCGCATTGTGCCTTTTATATTTAATTCCGATGCAATTTCTGTGTTTCATCGTCAATAAGAAGGTCAAAGGGATACAGTAAACCTGAAGCATCGGAATCTATAACTAGTGACACAGAAATGGTTCAAAACATAGTCAGTAAGAAGAGCCAGTCCTCTTGTATTTGAGTCGGCATTGTGCCTTTTGTATTTTATTCCGATGCAGTTTCTGTGTTTCATCGTCAGTAAGAAGGTCAGAGGGAATCAGTAAACCTGAAGTGAAGCATCGGAATCTATAACTGGTGTCACAGGAATGGTTCAAAACATAGACAGTAGGAAGAGTCAGTCTTCTTGTACTTAAGTCTGCATTGTGCCTTTTGTATTTAATTCCGATGCAAATTCTGTGTTTCATCGTCAATAAGAAGGTCAGAGGGATACAGTAAACCTGAAGTGATGCGTCAGAATCTATAACTAGTGTCACAGGAATGGTTCAAAACATAGACAGTAAGAAGAGTCAACCTACTTGTACATAAGTCGGCATTGTGCCTTTTGTATTTAATTCCGATGCAATTTCTGTGTTTCATCGTCTATAAGAAGGTCCAAGGGATACAGTAAACATATAGTGAAGCATCGGAATCTAAAACTGGACTCACAGGATATGTTCATTACATAGTCAGTAAGAAGATTCAGTCTTCTTGTACTTAAGTCGCCATTGTGCCTTTCGTATTTATTTCCGATGCATTTTCTGTGTTTCATCGTCAATAAGAAGGTCAGAGGGTTACAGTAAACCTGAAGTGAAGCATCGGAAACTATAACTAGAGTCACAGGAATGGTTCAAAGCATAGTCATTAGGTAGAGTCAGTCTTCTTGTACTTAAGTCAGCATTGTGTCTTTTGTAATTTAATCCGATGCAATCTATGTGTTTCATCGTTGACAAGAAGGTCCAAGGGATACAGTAAACCTGAAGTGAAGCATCGGAATCTATAACTAGTGACACAGGAATTGTTCAAACATAGACAGTAAGAAGAGTCAGTTTTCTTGTACTTAAGTATGCATTGTGCCTTTTGTATTTAATTCCGATGATATTTCTTTGTTTCATCGTCAATAAGAAGGTCCAAGGGATACAGTAAACCTGAAGTGAAGCATCGGAATCTATAACTAGTGTCACAGGAATGGTTCAAAACGTAGACAGTAAGATGAGTCAGTCTTTTTGTACATAAGTCGGCATTGTGCCTTTTCCACTTAATTCCGATGCAATTTATGTGATTCATCGTCAATTAGAAGGTCAAAGGGATACAGTAAACCTGAAGTGAAGCATCGGAATCTATAAGTCGTGTCACATGAATGGTTCAAAACACAGACAGTAAGAAGCGTCAGTCTTCTTGTACTTAAGTCGGCATTGTGCCTTTTCTATTTAATTACGATGCAGTTTCTGTGTTTCATCGTCAATAAGAAGGTCAGAGGGATACAGTAAACCTGAAGTGAAGCATCGGAATGTATAACTAGAGTCACATGAATGATTCAAACATAGACAGCAGGCAGAGTCAGTCTTCATGTACTTAAGTCGGCATTCTGCCTTCTCTATTTAATTCCGATGCAATTTCTGTGTTTCATCGTCAACAAGAAGGTCAGATGGATACATTAAACCTGAAGTGAAGCATCGGAATCTATAACTAGTGTCACAGGAATGGTTCAAAACATAGACAGCAATAAGAGTAAGTCTTCTTGTACTTAAGTCGGCATGGTGCCTTTTGTATTTAATTCCGATGCAATTTCTGTGTTTCAACGTGAATAAGAACGTGAAAGGGATACAGTTCACCCGAAGTGAAGCATCGGAATCTGTAACTAGTGTCACAGGAATGGTTTAAATCACAGACAGTAAGAAGAGTCAGTCTTCTTGTACTTAAGTCAGCATTGTGCCTTTTCTATTTATTTCCGATGCAATTTCTGTATTTCATCGTCAATATGAAGGTCAGAGGGATACTGTAAACCTGAAGTGAAGCATCGGAATCCACAACTAGTTTCACAGGAATATTTAAAAAGTAGACTGTAAGAAGAGTCAGTCTTCTTGTACTTAAGTCGGCATCGTGCCTTTTGTATTTATTTCCGATGCAATTTCTGTGTTTCATCGTTAATAAGAAAGTCAGAGGGTTACAGTAAACCTGAAGTGAAGCATCGGAATCTATAACTAGTGTCACAGGAATGGTTAAAAGCATAGACATTAGGTAGAGTCAGTCTTCTTGTACTTATGTCGGCATTGTGCCTTTTCTATTTAATTCCGATGCAATTTCTGACTTTCGTCGTCAATAAGAAGGTCCAAGGGATACAGTAAACCTGAAGAGGACCATCGGAAACTATAACTAGTGTCACAGGAATGGTTCAAAACATTGACAGTAAGAAGAGTCAGTCTTCTTGTACTTAAGTCGGCATTGTGCCTTTTCTATTTAATTCCGATGCAATTTCTGTGTTTCATCGACAATAAGAAGGTCCAAGGGATGCAGTACACCTGAAACGAAACATCGGAATCTATAACTAGTGTAACAGGAATGGTTCAAATCATAGACAGTAAGAAGAGTCAGTCTTCTTGTACTTATGTCGGCATTGTGCCTTTTCAATTTAATTCCCATGCAATTTCTGTGTTTCATCGTCAATAAGAAGATCAGAGGGATACAGTAAACCTGAAGTGAATCATCGGAATCTATAACTAGTGTCACAGGAATTGTTCAAAACATAGACAGTAGGAAGAGTCAGTCAACATGTACTTAAGTCGGCATTGTGCCTTTTGTATTTAATTCTGATTTAATTTCTGTGTTTCAACGTCAATAAGAAGGTCAGAGGGATACAGTGAACCTGAAGTGAAGCATCATAATCTATAACTAGTGTCACAGAAATGGTTCAAACATAGACAGTAAGAAGAGTCAGTCTACTTGTACATACGTCGGCATAGTGCCTTTTGTATTTAATTCCGATGCAATTTCTGTTTTTCATCGTCAATAAGAAGGTCCAAGGGATACAGTACACCTGAAGTGAACCATCGGAATCTATAACTAGTGTCACAGGAATGGTTTAAATCATAGACAGTAAGAAGAGTCAGTCTTCTTGTACTTAAGTCAGCATTGTGCCTTTTCTATTTATTTCCGATGCAATTTCTGTGTTCCATCGTCAATAAGAAGGTCAGAGGGATACAGTAAACCTGAAGTGAAGCATCGGAATCTATAACTAGTGTCACAGGAATGGTAAAAAATAGACAGTAATAAGAGTCAGTCTTCTTGTACTTAAGTCGGCATTGTGCCTTTTGTATTTAATTCCCATGCAATTTCTGTGTTTCATCGTCAATAAGAAGGTCCAAGGAATACAGTAAACATATAGTGGAGCATCGGAATCTAAAACTGGACTCACACGATATGTTCATTACATAGTCATTAAGAAGAGTCAGTCTTCCTGTACTTAAGTCGGCATTGTGCATTTCGTATTTATTTCCGATGCTATTTCTGTGTTTCATCGTCAATAAGAAGGTCAGAGGGTTACAGAAAACCTTGAGTGAAGCATCGGAATCTATAGCTAGTGTCACAGGAATGGTTCAAAGCATAGACAGAAGGAAGCGTCAGTCTTCTTGTACTTAAGTCGGCATTGTGCCTTTCCTATTTAATTCCGATGCAATTTCTGTGTTTCGTCGTCAATAAGAAGCTCAGAGGGATACAATAAACCTTAAGTGAAGCATCGGAAATTATAACTAGTGTCACAGGAATGGTTCAAAACATAGAGAGTAGGAAGGGTCAGTCGTTTTGTACTTAAGTCGGAATTGTGCCTTTTGTATTTAATTCCGATGCAATTTCTGTGTTTCATCGTCAATAAGGACACAGGGATGCAGTAAACGTTAATAGAAGAATCGGAATCTATAACTAGTGTCACAGGAATGGCTCAAAACATAGTCAGTAAGAAGAGTCAGTCTTCTTCTACTTAATTCGGCATTGTGCCTTTTTATTTAATTCCGATGCAATTTCTGTGTTACATCGTCAATACGAAGGTCGGAGGGATACAGAAAACCTGAAGTGAAGCATCGGAATCTATAACTAGTGTCTCAGAAATGGTTCAAACATAGTCAGTAAGATGAGTCAGTCTTCTTGTACTTAAGTCGCCATTGTCCCTTTTCTATTTAATTCCGATGCAATTTCTGTGTTTCATCGTCAATAAGAAGGTCAGAGGAATACAGTAAACCTGAAGTGAAGCATCGGAATGTATAACTAGTGTCACAGGAACGGTTCAATTCGTAGACAGTAGGAAGAGTCAGTCTTCTTGTACTTAAGTCGGCATTGTGCCTTTTGTATTTAATTCCGATGCAATCTCTGTGTTTCATCGTCAATAATAAGTTCCAAGGGATACAGCACACCTGAAGTGAAGCATCGGAATCTATAACTAGTGTCACAGGAATGCTTCAAGTATAGACAGTAAGAAGAGTCAGACCTCTTGTACGTAAGTCGGCATTGTGCCTTTTGTATTTAATTCCGATGCAATTTCTGTGCTTCAATGTCAATACGAAGGTCAGAGGGATACAGTATACCTGAAGGGAAGCATCGGAATGTATAACTAGTGTCACAGGAATGTTTCCAAACATAGACAGTAGGAAGAGTCATTCCTCTTGTACTTGAGTCGGCATTGTGCTTTTTGTATCTAATTCCGAAGCAATTTCTGTGTTTCATCGTCAATTAGAAGGTCAGAGGGAAACAGTAATCCTGAAGTGATGCATCGGAATCTATAACTAGTGTCACAGGAATGGTTCAAAACATACTCAGTAAGAAGAGTCAGTCTTCTTCTACGTAATTCGGCATTGTGCCTTTTTATTTTATTACGATGCAATTTCTGTGTTTCATCGTCAATACTAAGGTCAGAGGGATACAGTAAACCTGAAGTGAAGCATCGGAATCTATAACTAGTGTCACAGAAATGGTTCAAAACATATTCAGTAAGATGAGTCAGTCTTCTTGTACTTAAGTCGGCATTGTGCGTTTTCTATTTAATTCCGATGCAATTTCTGTGTTTCAACGTCAATAAGAAGGTTCACAGGGATACAGTAAACCTGAAGTGCTGCATCGGAATGTATAACTAGTGTCACAGGAATCGTTCAAAGCATAGACAGTAGGAAGAGTCAGTCTTCTTATACTCAAGTCGGCATTGTGCCATTTCTATTTAATTCCGATGCTATTTCTGTGTTTCATCGTCAATAAGAAGGTCAGAGGGATACAGTAAACCTGAAGTGAAGCAGCGCAATGTATAACTAGTGTCAAAGGAATGATTCAAAACATAGACAGTAGGAAGAGTCAGTCTTCTTGTACTTCAGTCGGCATTGTGCCTTTCTTAATTAATTCCGATGCAATTTCTGTGTTTCATCGTCAATAAGAAGGTCAGAGAAATACAGTAAACCTGAAGTGAAGCATCAGAATCCATAACTAGTGTCACAGGAATGGTTCAAACATAGACAGTAAGAAGAGTCAGTCTACGTGTAGTTAAGTCGGCATTGTTCCATTTGTATTTCATTCCGATGCAATTTCTGTGTTTCATCGTCAATAAGAAGGTCCAGGGGATACAGTACACCTGATGTGAAGGATCGGAATCTATAACTAGTGTCACAGGAACGGTTCAAATCATAGACAGTAAGATGAGTCAGTCTTCTTGTACTTAAGTCGGCATTGTGCTTTTTGTATTTAATTCCGATGCAATTTCTGAGTTTCATCCTCAATAAGAAGGTCAGAGGGATACAGTAAACCTGAAGTGAAGCATCGGAATGTATTACTAGTGTCATAGGAATGGTTCAAAACATACACATTAAGAAGAGTCAGTCTTCTTGTACTTGCGGCGGCATTGTGCCTTTTGTATTTAATTCCGATGCAATTTCCGTGTTTCATCGTCAATAAGAAGGTCAAAGGGATACAGTAAACCTGAAGCATCGGAATCTATAACTAGTGACACAGAAATGGTTTAAAACATAGTCAGTAAGAAGAGTCATTCTTCTTGTACTTAAGTCGGCATTGTGCCTTTTCTATTTAATTCCGATGCAATTTCTCTGCTTCATCGTCAATAAGAAGGTCAGAGGGTTACAGTAAACCTGAAGTGAAGCATCGGAATCTATAACTAGTGTCACAGGAATGGTTCAAAACATAGACAGTAGAAAGAGTCAGTCTTCTTGTACTTAAGTCGGCATTGTGCCTTTTGTACTTAATGCCGATGCAATTTCTGTGTTTCATCGTCAATAAGAAGGTCAGAGGGATACAGTAAACCTGAAGTGAAGCATCAGAATCTATAACTAGTGTCACAGGAATGGTTCAAAACATAGAAAGTAGGAAGAGTCAGTCTACATGTACTTAAGTCGGCATTGTGCCTTTTGTATTTAATTCCGATGCAATTTCTTGTGTTTCATCGTCGATAAGAAGGTCCAAGGGATACAGTAAAACTGAAGTGAAGAATCGGAATCTATAACTAGTGTCACAGGATCGGTTCAAAACATAGTCAGTACGAAGAGTCAGTCTTCTTGTACTTACGTCGGCAATGTGCCTTTTTTATCTACTTCCGATTCAATTTCTGTGTTTCATCGTCAATAAGAAGGACCAAGGGATACAGTAAACTTGAAGTGAAGAATCGGAATCTATAACTAGTGTCACAGGATCGGTTCAAAACATAGTCAGTACGAAGAGTCAGTCTTCTTGTACTTACGTCGGCAATGTGCCTTTTTTATCTACTTCCGATGCAATTTCTGTGTTTCATCGTCAATAAGAAGGTCAGAGGGATTCAGTAATCCTGAAGTGATGCATCAGAATCTATAACTAGTGTCACAGGAATGGTTCAAAACATAGACAGTAAGAAGAGTCAGTCTACTTGTACATAAGTCGGCATTGTGCCTTTTGTATTTAATTCCGATGCAATTTCTGTGTTTCATCGTCAATAAGAAGGTCCAAGGGATACAGTAAACTTGAAGTGAAACACCGGAATCTAAAAACGGTCTCTCAGGAAAGGTTCGAACCATAGAGAGTAAGAAGAGCCAGTCCTCTTGTATTTGAGTCGGCGTTGTGCCTTTTGTATTTTATTCCGATGCAGTTTCTGTGTTTCATCGACAATAAGAAGGTCAGAGGGAATCAGTAAACCTGAAGTGAAGCATCGGAATCTATAACTGGTGTCACAGGAATGGTTCAAAGCATAGACAGTAGGAAGAGTCAGTCTTCTTCTACGTAATTCGGCATTGTGCCTTTTTATTTTATTACGATGCAATTTCTGTGTTTCATCGTCAATACTAAGGTCAGAGGGATACAGTAAACCTGAAGTGAAGCATCGGAATCTATAACTAGTGTCACAGAAATGATTCAAAACATATTCAGTAAGATGAGTCAGTCTTCTTGTACTTAAGTCGGCATTGTGCGTTTTCTATTTAATTCCGATGCAATTTCTGTGTTTCATCGTCAATAAGAAGGTCCAAGGAATACAGTAAACATATAGTGGAGCATCGGAATCTAAAACTGGACTCACACGATATGTTCATTACATAGTCATTAAGAAGAGTCAGTCTTCCTGTACTTAAGTCGGCATTGTGCATTTCGTATTTATTTCCGATGCTATTTCTGTGTTTCATCGTCAATAAGAAGGTCAGAGGGTTACAGAAAACCTTGAGTGAAGCATCGGAATCTATAACTAGTGTCACAGGAATGGTTCAAAGCATAGACAGAAGGAAGCGTCAGTCTTCTTGTACTTAAGTCGGCATTGTGCCTTTCCTATTTAATTCCGATGCAATTTCTGTGTTTCGTCGTCAATAAGAAGCTCAGAGGGATACAATAAACCTTAAGTGAAGCATCGGAAATTATAACTAGTGTCACAGGAATGGTTCAAAACATAGAGAGTAGGAAGGGTCAGTCGTTTTGTACTTAAGTCGGAATTGTGCCTTTTGTATTTAATTCCGATGCAATTTCTGTGTTTCATCGTCAATAAGGACACAGGGATGCAGTAAACGTTAATAGAAGAATCGGAATCTATAACTAGTGTCACAGGAATGGCTCAAAACATAGTCAGTAAGAAGAGTCAGTCTTCTTCTACTTAATTCGGCATTGTGCCTTTTTATTTAATTCCGATGCAATTTCTGTGTTACATCGTCAATACGAAGGTCGGAGGGATACAGAAAACCTGAAGTGAAGCATCGGAATCTATAACTAGTGTCTCAGAAATGGTTCAAACATAGTCAGTAAGATGAGTCAGTCTTCTTGTACTTAAGTCGCCATTGTCCCTTTTCTATTTAATTCCGATGCAATTTCTGTGTTTCATCGTCAATAAGAAGGTCAGAGCAATACAGTAAACCTGAAGTGAAGCATCGGAATGTATAACTAGTGTCACAGGAACGGTTCAATTCGTAGACAGTAGGAAGAGTCAGTCTTCTTGTACTTAAGTCGGCATTGTGCCTTTTGTATTTAATTCCGATGCAATCTCTGTGTTTCATCGTCAATAATAAGTTCCAAGGGATACAGCACACCTGAAGTGAAGCATCGGAATCTATAACTAGTGTCACAGGAATGCTTCAAGTATAGACAGTAAGAAGAGTCAGACCTCTTGTACTTAAGTCGGCATTGTGCCTTTTGTATTTAATTCCGATGCAATTTCTGTGCTTCAATGTCAATACGAAGGTCAGAGGGATACAGTATACCTGAAGGGAAGCATCGGAATGTATAACTAGTGTCACAGGAATGTTTCCAAACATAGACAGTAGGAAGAGTCATTCCTCTTGTACTTGAGTCGGCATTGTGCTTTTTGTATCTAATTCCGAAGCAATTTCTGTGTTTCATCGTCAATTAGAAGGTCAGAGGGAAACAGTAATCCTGAAGTGATGCATCGGAATCTATAACTAGTGTCACAGGAATGGTTCAAAACATACTCAGTAAGAAGAGTCAGTCTTCTTCTACGTAATTCGGCATTGTGCCTTTTTATTTTATTACGATGCAATTTCTGTGTTTCATCGTCAATACTAAGGTCAGAGGGATACAGTAAACCTGAAGTGTAGCATCAGAATCTATAACTAGTGTCACAGAAATGGTTCAAAACATATTCAGTAAGATGAGTCAGTCTTCTTGTACTTAAGTCGGCATTGTGCGTTTTCTATTTAATTCCGATGCAATTTCTGTGTTTCAACGTCAATAAGAAGGTTCACAGGGATACAGTAAACCTGAAGTGCTGCATCGGAATGTATAACTAGTGTCACAGGAATCGTTCAAAGCATAGACAGTAGGAAGAGTCAGTCTTCTTATACTCAAGTCGGCATTGTGCCATTTCTATTTAATTCCGATGCTATTTCTGTGTTTCATCGTCAATAAGAAGGTCAGAGGGATACAGTAAACCTGAAGTGAAGCAGCGCAATGTATAACTAGTGTCAAAGGAATGATTCAAAACGTAGACAGTAGGAGGAGTCAGTCTTCTTGTACTTCAGTCGGCATTGTGCCTTTCTTAATTAATTCCGATGCAATTTCTGTGTTTCATCGTCAATAAGAAGGTCAGAGAAATACAGTAAACCTGAAGTGAAGCATCAGAATCCATAACTAGTGTCACAGGAATGGTTCAAACATAGACAGTAAGAAGAGTCAGTCTACGTGTAGTTAAGTCGGAATTGTTCCATTTGTATTTCATTCCGATGCAATTTCTGTGTTTCATCGTCAATAAGAAGGTCCAGGGGATACAGTACACCTGATGTGAAGGATCGGAATCTATAACTAGTGTCACAGGAATGGTTCAAATCATAGACAGTAAGATGAGTCAGTCTTCTTGTACTTAAGTCGGCATTGTGCCTTTTGTACTTAATGCCGATGCAATTTCTGTGTTTCATCGTCAATAAGAAGGTCAGAGGGATACAGTAAACCTGAAGTGAAGCATCAGAATCTATAACTAGTGTCACAGGAATGGTTCAAAACATAGAAAGTAGGAAGAGTCAGTCTACATGTACTTAAGTCGGCATTGTGCCTTTTGTATTTAATTCCGATGCAATTTCTTGTGTTTCATCGTCGATAAGAAGGTCCAAGGGATACAGTAAAACTGAAGTGAAGAATCGGAATCTATAACTAGTGTCACAGGATCGGTTCAAAACATAGTCAGTACGAAGAGTCAGTCTTCTTGTACTTACGTCGGCAATGTGCCTTTTTTATCTACTTCCGATTCAATTTCTGTGTTTCATCGTCAATAAGAAGGACCAAGGGATACAGTAAACTTGAAGTGAAGAATCGGAATCTATAACTAGTGTCACAGGATCGGTTCAAAACATAGTCAGTACGAAGAGTCAGTCTTCTTGTACTTACGTCGGCAATGTGCCTTTTTTATCTACTTCCGATGCAATTTCTGTGTTTCATCGTCAATAAGAAGGTCAGAGGGATTCAGTAATCCTGAAGTGATGCATCAGAATCTATAACTAGTGTCACAGGAATGGTTCAAAACATAGACAGTAAGAAGAGTCAGTCTACTTGTACATAAGTCGGCATTGTGCCTTTTGTATTTAATTCCGATGCAATTTCTGTGTTTCATCGTCAATAAGAAGGTCCAAGGGATACAGTAAACTTGAAGTGAAACACCGGAATCTAAAAACGGTCTCTCAGGAAAGGTTCGAACCATAGAGAGTAAGAAGAGCCAGTCCTCTTGTATTTGAGTCGGCGTTGTGCCTTTTGTATTTTATTCCGATGCAGTTTCTGTGTTTCATCGACAATAAGAAGGTCAGAGGGAATCAGTAAACCTGAAGTGAAGCATCGGAATCTATAACTGGTGTCACAGGAATGGTTCACAGCATAGACAGTAGGAAGAGTCAGTCTTCTTCTACGTAATTCGGCATTGTGCCTTTTTATTTTATTACGATGCAATTTCTGTGTTTCATCGTCAATACTAAGGTCAGAGGGATACAGTAAACCTGAAGTGAAGCATCGGAATCTATAACTAGTGTCACAGAAATGATTCAAAACATATTCAGTAAGATGAGTCAGTCTTCTTGTACTTAAGTCGGCATTGTGCGTTTTCTATTTAATTCCGATGCAATTTCTGTGTTTCAACGTCAATAAGAAGGTTCACAGGGATACAGTAAACCTGAAGTGCTGCATCGGAATGTATAACTAGTGTCACAGGAATCGTTCAAAGCATAGACAGTAGGAAGAGTCAGTCTTCTTATACTCAAGTCGGCATTGTGCCATTTCTATTTAATTCCGATGCTATTTCTGTGATTCATCGTCAATAAGAAGGTCAGAGGGATACAGTAAACCTGAAGTGAAGCAGCGCAATGTATAACTAGTGTCAAAGGAATGATTCAAAACATAGACAGTAGGAAGAGTCAGTCTTCTTGTACTTCAGTCGGCATTGTGCCTTTCTTAATTAATTCCGATGCAATTTCTGTGTTTCATCGTCAATAAGACGGTCAGAGAAATACAGTAAACCTGAAGTGAAGCATCAGAATCCATAACTAGTGTCACAGGAATGGTTCAAACATAGACAGTAAGAAGAGTCAGTCTACGTGTAGTTAAGTCGGCATTGTTCCTTTTGTATTTCATTCCGATGCAATTTTTGTGTTTCATCGTCAATAAGAAGGTCCAGGGGATACAGTACACCTGATGTGAAGAATCGGAATCTATAACTAGTGTCACAGGAATGGTTCAAATCATAGACAGTAAGATGAGTCAGTCTTCTTGTACTTAAGTCGGCATTGTGCTTTTTGTATTTAATTCCGATGCAATTTCTGAGTTTCATCCTCAATAAGAAGGTCAGAGGGATACAGTAAACCTGAAGTGAAGCATCGGAATGTATTACTAGTGTCATAGGAATGGTTCAAAATATACACATTAAGAAGAGTCAGTCTTCTTGTACTTGCGGCGGCATTGTGCCTTTTGTATTTAATTCCGATGCAATTTCCGTGTTTCATCGTCAATAAGAAGGTCAAAGGGATACAGTAAACCTGAAGCATCGGAATCTATAACTAGTGACACAGAAATGGTTTAAAACATAGTCAGTAAGAAGAGTCATTCTTCTTGTACTTAAGTCGGCATTGTGCCTTTTCTATTTAATTCCGATGCAATTTCTCTGCTTCATCGTCAATAAGAAGGTCAGAGGGTTACAGTAAACCTGAAGTGAAGCATCGGAATCTATAACTAGTGTCACAGGAATGGTTCAAAACATAGACAGTAGAAAGAGTCAGTCTTCTTGTACTTAAGTCGGCATTGTGCCTTTTGTACTTAATGCCGATGCAATTTCTGTGTTTCATCGTCAATAAGAAGGTCAGAGGGATACAGTAAACCTGAAGTGAAGCATCAGAATCTATAACTAGTGTCACAGGAATGGTTCAAAACATAGAAAGTAGGAAGAGTCAGTCTACATGTACTTAAGTCGGCATTGTGCCTTTTGTATTTAATTCCGATGCAATTTCTTGTGTTTCATCGTCGATAAGAAGGTCCAAGGGATACAGTAAAACTGAAGTGAAGAATCGGAATCTATAACTAGTGTCACAGGATCGGTTCAAAACATAGTCAGTACGAAGAGTCAGTCTTCTTGTACTTACGTCGGCAATGTGCCTTTTTTATCTACTTCCGATTCAATTTCTGTGTTTAATCGTCAATAAGAAGGACCAAGGGATACAGTAAACTTGAAGTGAAGAATCGGAATCTATAACTAGTGTCACAGGATCGGTTCAAAACATAGTCAGTACGAAGAGTCAGTCTTCTTGTACTTACGTCGGCAATGTGCCTTTTTTATCTACTTCCGATGCAATTTCTGTGTTTCATCGTCAATAAGAAGGTCAGAGGGATTCAGTAATCCTGAAGTGATGCATCAGAATCTATAACTAGTGTCACAGGAATGGTTCAAAACATAGACAGTAAGAAGAGTCAGTCTACTTGTACATAAGTCGGCATTGTGCCTTTTGTATTTAATTCCGATGCAATTTCTGTGTTTCATCGTCAATAAGAAGGTCCAAGGGATACAGTAAACTTGAAGTGAAACACCGGAATCTAAAAACGGTCTCTCAGGAAAGGTTCGAACCATAGAGAGTAAGAAGAGCCAGTCCTCTTGTATTTGAGTCGGCGTTGTGCCTTTTGTATTTTATTCCGATGCAGTTTCTGTGTTTCATCGACAATAAGAAGGTCAGAGGGAATCAGTAAACCTGAAGTGAAGCATCGGAATCTATAACTGGTGTCACAGGAATGGTTCAAAGCATAGACAGTAGGAAGAGTCAGTCTTCTTGTACTTAAGTCTGCATTGTGCCTTTTGTATTTAATTCCGATGCAATTTCTGTGTTTCATCGTCAATAAGAAGGTCAGAGGGATACAGTAAACCTGAAGTGATGCATCAGAATCTATAGCTAGTGTCACAGGAATGGTTCAAAACATAGACAGTAAGAAGAGTCAGTCTACTTGTACATAAGTCGACATTGTGCCTTTTGTATTTAATTCCGATGCAATTTCTGTTTCATCGTCAATAAGAAGGTCCAAGGGATATAGTACATCTGAAGTGAACCATTGGAATGTATAACTAGTGTCACAGGAATGGTTCAAATCATAGACAGTAAGAAGAGTCAGCCCTCTTGTACTTAAGTCAGCATTGTGCCTTTCCTATTTAATTCCGATGCAACTTCTGTGTTTCATCGTCAATAAGGTCAGAGGGATACACTAAACCTGAAGTGAAGCATCGGAATCTATAACTAGTGTCACAGGAATGGTTCAAATCATAGACAGTAGGAAGAGTCAGTTTTCTTGTACTTAAGTCGGCATTGTGTCTTTTGTATTTAATTCCGATGCAATTTCTGTGTTTCATCGTCAATAAGAAGGTCTGATGGATACAGTAAACCTGAGGTGATGCATCGGAATCTATATCTAGTGTCACAGGAATGGTTCAAATCATAGACAGTGGGAAGAGTCAGTCTTCTTGTACTTAAGTCGGCATTGTGCCTTTTGTATTTAATTCCGATGCAATTTCTGAGTTTCATCCTCAATAACAAGGTCAGAGGGATACAGTAAACCTGAAGTGAAGCATCGGAATGTATTACTAGTGTCACAGGAATGGTTCAAAACATACACATTAAGAAGAGTCAGTCTTCTTGTACTTAAGTCGGCATTGTGACTTTTGTATTTAATTCCGATTTAATTTCTGTGTTTCATCGTCAATAAGTAGGTCAGAGGGATACAGTAAACCTGAATTGAAGCATCGGAATCAATACCTAGTGTCACAGGAATGGTTCAAAACATGGTCAGTAAGAAGAGTCAGTCATCTTGTTCCTAATTCGGCATTGTGCCTTGTTATTTAATTCTAATGCAATTTCTGTGTTTCATCGACAATAAGAAGGTCCAAGGGATGCTGTACACCTGAAACGAAGCATCGGAATCTATAACTAGTGTCACAGGAATGGTTCAAATCATAGACAGTAAGAAGAGTCAGTCTTCTTGTATTTAAGTCGGCATTGTGCCTTTTGTATTTAATTCCGATGCAATTTCTGTGTTTCATCGTCAATAAGAAGGTCAGAGGGATACAGGAAACCTGATGTGAAGCATCAGAATGTATAATTAGAGTCACAGGAATGATTCAGACATAGACAGCAGGAAGAGTCAGTCTTCATGTACTTAAGTCGGCATTGTGCCTTCTCTATTTTATTCCGATGCAATTTCTGTGTTTCATCGTCAATAAGAAGGTCAGATGGATACAGTAAACCTGAAGTGAAACATCGGAATCTATAACTAGTGTCACAGGAATGGTTCAAAACATAGACAGCAGTAAGAGTCAGTCTTCTTGTACTTAAGTCCGCATTGTGCCTGTTGTATTTAATTCCAATGCAATATCTGTGTATCATCCTCAATACGAACGTGAAAGGGATACAGTAAACATGAAATGAGGCATCGGAATCTATAACTAGTGTCACAGGAATGGTTCAAAACATAGTTAGTAAGAAGAGTCAGTCTTCTTGTACATAAGTCGGCATTGTGCCTTTTCTATTTAATTCCGATGCAATTTCTGTGTGTCATCGACAATAAGAAGGTCCAAGGGATGCCGTACACCTGAAACGAAGCATCGGAATCTATAACTAGTATAACAGGAATGGTTCAATACATAGACAGTAAGAAGAGTCAGTCTTCTTGTACTTAAGTCTGCATTGTGCCTTTTCCATTTAATTCCGATGCATTTTCTGTGTTTCAACGTCAATAAGAAGGTCACAGGGATACTGTAAACCTGAAGTGAAGCATCAGAATCTATAACTAGTGTCACAGAAATGGTTCAAACATAGACAGTAAGAAGATACAGTCTACTCTTACTTATGTCGGCATTGTGCCTTTTGTATTTAATTCCGATGCCATTTCTGTGTTTCATCGTCAATAAGAAGGTCCAAGGGATAGAGTAAACATATAGTGATGCATCGGAATGTAAAACTGGTCTCACAGGATATGTTCACAACATAGTCAGTAAGAAGAGTCAGTCTTCTTGTACTTAAGTCGTCATTGTGCCTTTTGTATTTATTTCCGATGCAATTTCTGTGTTTCATCGTCAATAAGAAGGTCAGTGGGTTACAGTAAACCTGAAGTGAAGCATCGGAATCTATAACTAGTGTAACAGGAATGGTTCAAAACATAGACAGTGAGATGAGTCAGTTTATTGTACTTAAATCGGCATTGTGCCTTTTCAATTTAATTCCGATGCAATTTCTGTGTTTCATCGTCAATAAGAAGATCAGAGGGATACAGTAAACCTGAAGTGAATCATCGGAATCTATAACTAGTGTCACAGGAATGGTTCAAAACATAAACTGTAGGAAGAGTCAGTCTACATGTACATAAGTCGGCATTGTGCCTTTTGTATTTAATTCTGATGTAATTTCTGTGTGTCACCGTCAATAAGAAGGTCAGAGGGATACAGTGCACCTGAAGTGAGGCATCAGAATCTATAAGTAGTGTCACAGAAATGGTTCAAACATAGACAGTAAGAAGAGTCATTCTACTTGTGCTTAAGTCGGCACCGTGCTTTTGTATTTAATTCCGATGCAAATTCTGTGTTTCATCGTCAATAAGAAGGTCCAAGGGATACAGTACAGCTGAAGTGAACCATCGGAATCTGTAACTAGTGTCACAGGAATGGTTTAAATCATAGACAGTAAGAAGAGTCAGTCTTCTTGTACTTAAGTCAGCATTGTGCCTCTTCTATTTATTTCTGATGCAATTTCTGTGTTCCATCGTCAATAAGAAAGTCGGAGGGATACAGTAAACCTGAAGTGAAGCATCGGAATCTATAACTAGTGTCACAGGAATCGTTAAAAAATAGACAGTAAGAAGAGTCAGTCTTCTTGTACTTAAGTCGGCATTGTGCCTTTTGTACTTAATTCCGATGCAATTTCTGTGTTTCATCGTCTATAAGTAGGTCCAAGGGATACATTAAACATTTAGTGAAGCATCGCAATCTAAAACTGGACGCACAGGATATGTTCATTACATAGTCAGTAAGAAGAGTCAGTCATCTTGTACTTAAGTCGGCATTGTGCCTTTCGTATTTATTTCCGATGCATTTTCTGTGTTTCATTGTCAATAAGAAGGTCAGAGGGTTACAGTAAACCTGAAGTGAAGCATCGGAATCTATAACTAGTGTCACAGGAATGATTCAAACATAGTCATTAGGCAGAGTCAGTCTTCTTGTACTGAAGTCGGCATTGTGCCTTTTCCATTTAATTCCGATGCAATTTCTGTGATTCATCGTCAATTAGAAGGTCAAAGGGATACAGTGAACCTGAAGTGACGCATCGGAATCTATAACTAGTGTCACATGAATGGTTCAAAACATAGACAGTAAGAAGAGTCAGTCTTCTTGTACTTAAGTCGGCATTGTGCCTTTTCTATTTAATTACGATGCAATTTCAGTGTTTCATCGTCAATAAGAAGGTCAGAGGGATACAGTAAACCAAAAGTGAAGCATCGGAATGTATAACTAGAGTCACAGGAATGATTTAAACATAGATAGCAGGCAGAGTCAGTCTTCATGTACTTAAGTCGGCATTGTGCCTTCTCTATTTAATTCCGATGCAATGTCTGTGTTTCATCGACAACAAGAAGGTCAGATGGATACATTTAACCTGAAGTGAAGCATCGGAATCTATAACTAGTGTCACAGGAATGGTTCAAAACATAGACAGCAATAAGAGTAAGTCTTCTTGTACTTAAGTCGGCATGGTGCCTTTTGTATTTAATTCCGATGCAATTTCTGTGTTTCATCGTGAATAAGAACGTGAAAGGGATACAGTACACCTGAAGTGAAGCATCGGAATCTGTAACTAGTGTCACAGGAATGGTTTAAATCATAGATAGTAAGAAGAGTCAGTCTTCTTGTACTTAAGTCAGCATTGTGCCTTTTCTATTTATTTCCGATGCAATTTCTGTGTTTCATCGTCAATATGAAGGTCAGAGGGATACAGTAAACCTGAAGTGAAGCATCGGAATCTACAACTAGTGTCACAGGAATATTTAAAAAGTAGACTGTAAGAAGTGTCAGTCTTCTTGTACTTAAGTCGGCTTTGTGCCTTTTGTATTTAATTCCGATGCCATTTCTGTGTTTCATCGTCAAATAGAAGGTCCAAGGAATACAGTAAACATATAGTGATGCATCGGAATGTAAAACTGGTCTCACAGGACATGTTCACAAAATAGTCAGTAAGAAGAGTCAGTCTTCTTGTACTTAAGTCGGCATTGTGCCTTTTGTATTTATTTCCTATGCAATTTCTGTGTTTCATCGTCAATAAGAAAGTCAGAGGGTTACAGTAAACCTGAAGTGAAGCATCGGAATCTATAACTAGTGTCACAGGAATGGTTCAAAACATAGACATTAGGTAGAGTCAGTCTTCCTGTACTTATGTCGGCATTGTGCCTTTTCTATTTAATTCCGATGCAATTTCTGTCCTTCGTCGTCAATAAGAAGGTCCAAGGGATACACTAAATCTGAAGTGAAGCATCGGAATCTATAACTAGTGTCACAGGAATTGTTCAAACATAGACTGTAAGATGAGTCAGTCTTCTTGTACTTAAGTCGGCATTGTGCCTTTTGTATTTAATTCCGATGAAATTTCTTTGTTTCATCGTCAATAAGAAGGTCCAAGGGATACAGTAAACCTGAAGTGAAGCATCGGAATCTATAACTAGTGTCACAGGAATGGTTCAAAACATTGACAGTAAGAAGAGTCAGTCTTCTTGTACTTAAGTCGGCATTGTGCCTTTTCTATTTAATTCCGATGCAATTTCTGTGTTTCATCGACAATAAGAAGGTCCAAGGGATGCAGTACACCTGAAACGAAGCATCGGAATCTATAACTAGTGTAACAGGAATGGTTCAAAACATAGACAGCAAGAAGAGTCAGTCTTCTTGTACTTAAGTCGGCATTGTGCCTTTTCAATTTAATTCCGATGCAATTTCTGTGTTTCATCGTCAATAAGAAGATCAGAGGGATACAGTAAACCTGAAGTGATTCATCGGAATCTATAACTAGTGTCACAGGAATGGTTCAAAACATAGACAGTAGGAAGAGTCAGTCTACATGTACTTAAGTCGGCATTGTGCCTTTTGTATTTAATTCTGATTTAATTTCTGTGTTTCAACGACAATAAGAAGGTCAGATGGATACATTTAACCTGAAGTGAAGCATCGGAATCTATAACTAGTGTCACAGGAATGGTTCAAAACATAGACAGTAAGAAGAGTCAGTCTTCTTGTACTTAAGTCAGCATTGTGCCTTTTGGATTTAATTCCGATGCAATTTCTGTGATTCATCGTCAATAAGAAGGTCCAAGGAATACAGTAAACATATAGTGAAGCATCGGAATCAAAAACTTTACTCCCAGGATATGTTCATTACATAGTCAATAAGAAGAGTCAGTCTTCCTGTACTTAAGTCGGCATTGTGCCTTTCGTATTTATTTCCGATTCTATTTCTGTGTTTCATCGTCAATAAGAAGGTCAGAGGGTTACAGTAAACCTGAAGTGAAGCATCGGAATCTATAACTAGTGTCACAGGAATGGTTCAAAGCATAGACATTAGGTAGAATCAGTCTTCTTGTACTTAAGTCGGCATTGTGCCTCTTCTATGTAATTCCGATGCAATTTCTGTCTTTCGTCGTCAATTAGAAGGTGCAAGTTATACAGTAAATCTGAAGTGAAGCATCGTAATCTATAACTATTGTCACAGGAATAGTTCAAAACATAGACAGTAAGAAGAGTCAGTCTTCTTGTACTTAAGTCGGCATTGTGCCTTTTGTACTTAATTCCGATGCAATTTCTGTGTTTCATCGTCAATAAGAAGGTCGGAGGAATACAGTAATCCTGAAGTGAAGCATCGGAATCTATAACTAGTGTCACAGGAATGGTTCAAAACATAGACAGTAAGAAGAGTCAGTCTTCTTGTACTTAAGTCGGCATTGTGCCTTTTCTATTTAATTCCGATGCAATTTCTGTGTTTCATCGTCAATAAGAAGGTCAGAGGGATTCAGTGAACCTTAAGTGAAGCATCGGAATCTATAACTAGTGTCACAGGAATGGTTCAAAACATAGACAATAGGAAGGGTCAGTCTTCTTGTACTTAAGTCGGCATTGTGCCTTTTCTATTTAATTACGATCAATTTCTGTGTTTCGACGTCAATGTAAAGGTCCAAGGGATACAGTAAACCTGAAGTGAAGCAGCGGAATCTATAACTAGTGTCACAGAAATGGTTCAAACATAGTCAGTAAGATGAGTCAGTCTTCTTGTACTTAAGTAGGCATTGTCCCTTTTCTATTTAATTCCGATGCAATTTCTGTGATTCATCGTCAATAAGAAGGTCCAAGGGATACAGTAAACCTGAAGTGAAGCATCGGAATCTATAACTAGTGTCACAGGAATGGTTCAAAACATAGACAGTAAGAAGAGTCAGACCTCTTGTACTTAAGTCGGCATTGTGCCTTTTCTATCTAATTCCGATGCAATTTCTGTGCTTCATTGTCAATACGAAGGTCAGAGGGATACAGTAAACCTGAAGAGAAGCATCGGAATGTATAACTAGTGTCACAGGAGTGATTCAAAAAAAATAAAGTAGGAAGAATCACTCTTCATGTACTTAAGTCGGCATTGTGCCTTTTCTATTTAATTCCGATGCAATTTCTGTGTTTCATCGTCCATAAGAAGGTCCAAGGGATACAGGAAACCTAAAGTGAAGCATCGAAATCTATAACTAGTGTCACAGGAATGGTTCAAAACATAGACAGTAATAAGAGTCAGTCTTCTTGAACATAAGTCGGCATTGTGCCTTTTCTATTTAATTCCGATGCAATTTCTGTGTTTCATCGTCAATAACAAGGTCAGAGGGATACAGTAAACCTGAAGTGAAGCATCAGAATCTATAACTAGTGTAACAGGAGTGGTTCAAATCGTAAACAGTAGGAAGAGTCTGCCTACTTGTACTTAAGTCGGCATTGTGCCTTTTGTATTTAATTCCGATGCAATTTCTGTGTTTCATCGTCAATAAGACGGTCCAATTGATACAGTACACCTGAACTGAAGCATCGGAATCTACAACTAGTGTCACAGGATTGCTTCAAATATAGACAGTAAGAAGAGTCAGACTTCTTGTACTTAAGTCGGCATTGTGCCTTTTGTATTTAATTCCGATGCAAATTCTGTGTTTCATTGTCAATACGAAGGTCAGAGGGATACAGTAAACCTGAAGTGAAGCATCGGAATGTATATCTAGTGTCACAGGAGTGATTCAAGACGTAGACAGTAGGAAGAATCAGTCTTCATGTACTTAAGTCGGCGTTGTGCCTTTTCTATTTAATTCCGAAGCAATTTCTGTGTTTCATCGTCAATAAGAAGGTCAGATGGATACAGTAAACCTGAAGTGAAGCATCGGAATCTGTAACTAGTGTCACAGGAGTGGTTCAAATCATAGACAGTAGGACGAGTCAGTCTTCTTGTACTTAAGTCGGCATTGTGCCTTTTGTATTAATTTCCGATGCAATTTCTGTGTTTCATCGTCAATAAGAAGGTCCAAGGGATGCAGTACACCTGAAGTGAAGCATCGGAATCTATAACTAGTGTCACAGGAATGGTTCAACACATAGACAGTAAGAAGAGTCAGTCTTCATGTACTTAAGTCTTCATTGTGCCTTTTCTATTATATTCCGACGCAATTTCTGTGTTTCTTCGTCAGTAAGATGGTCAGCGGGATACAGTAAACCTGAAGTGACGCATCGGAATCTATAACTATAGTCACAGGAATGGTTTAAAACATACACAGTAAGTAGAGTCAGTCTTCTTGTACTTACGGCGGCATTGTGCCTTTTGTATTTAATTCCGATGCAATTTCCGTGTTTCATCGTCAATAAGAAGGTCAAAGGGATACAGTAAACCTGAAGATTCGGTATCTATAACTAGTGACACAGAAATGGTTCAAAACATAGTCAATAAGAAGAGTCACTCTTCTTGTACTTAAGTCGGCATTGTGCATTTTCTCTTTAATTCCGATGCAATTTCTGAGTTTCATCGTCAATAAGAAGGTCAGAGGGATACAGTAAACCTGAAGTGAAGCATCGGAATCTATAACTAGTGTCACAGGAATGGTTCAAAACATAGACAGTAGAAAGAGTCAGTCTTCTTGTACTTAAGTCGGCATTGTGCCTTTTCTACTTAATTCCGATGCAATTTCTGTGTTTCATCGTCAATAAGATGGTCAGAGGGATACAGTAAACCTGAAGTGAAGCATCGGAATCTATAACTAGTGTCACAGGAATGGTTCAAAACATAGAAAGTAGGAAGAGTCAGTCTACATGTACTTAAGTCGGCATTGTGCCTTTTGTATTTAATTCTGATTTAATTTCTGTGTTTCAACGACAATAAGAAGGTCAGATGGATACAGTGGACCGGAAGTGAAGCATCAGAATCTATAACTAGTATCACAGATATGGTTCAAACATAGACAGTAAGAAGAGTCAGTCTACTTGTACATAAGTCGGCATAGTGCCTATTGTATTTAATTCCGATGCAATTTCTGTTTTTCATCGTCAATAAGAAGGTCCAAGGGATACAGTAAACATATAGTGAAGCATCGGAATCAAAAACTGGACTCCCTGGATATGTTTATTACATAGTCAATAAGAAGAGTCAGTCTTCCTGTACTTAAGTCGGCATTGTGCCTTTCGTATTTATTTCCGATTCTATTTCTGCGTTTCATCGTCAATAAGAAAGTAAGAGGGTTACGGTAAACCTGAAGTGAAGCATCGGAATCTATAACTAGTGTCACAGGAATGGTTCAAAACATAGACATTAGGTAGAGTCAGTCTTCTTGTACTTATGTCGGCATTGTGCCTTTTCTATTTAATTCCGTTGCAATTTCTGTCCTTCGTCGTCAATAAGAAGGTCCAAGGGATACACTAAATCTGAAGTGAAGCATCGGAATCTATAACTAGTGTCACAGGAATTGTTCAAACATAGACTGTAAGATGAGTCAGTCTTCTTGTACTTAAGTCGGCATTGTGCCTTTTGTATTTAATTCCGATGAAATTTCTTTGTTTCATCGTCAATAAGAAGGTCGAAGCGATACAGTAAACCTGAAGTGAAGCATCTGAATCTATAACTATAGTCACAGGAATGGTTTAAAACATACACAGTAAGTAGAGTCAGTCTTCTTGTACTTACGGCGGCATTGTGCCTTTTGTATTTAATTCCGATGCAATTTCCGTGTTTCATCGTCAATAAGAAGGTCAAAGGGATACAGTAAACCTGAAGATTCGGAATCTATAACTAGTGACACAGAAATGGTTCAAAACATAGTCAATAAGAAGAGTCATTCTTCTTGTACTTAAGTCGGCATTGTGCCTTTTCTATTTAATTCCGATGCAATTTCTGAGTTTCATCGTCAATAAGAAGGTCAGAGGGATACAGTAAACCTGAAGTGAAGCATCGGAATCTATAACTAGTGTCACAGGAATATTTAAAAAATAGACTGTAAGAAGTGTCAGTCTTCTTGTACTTAAGTCGGCATTGTGCCTTTTGTATTTAATTCCGATGCCATTTCTGTGTTTCATCGTCAAATAGAAGGTCCAAGGAATACAGTAAACATATAGTGATGCATCGGAATGTAAAACTGGTCTCACAGGACATGTTCACAAAATAGTCAGTAAGAAGAGTCAGTCTTCTTGTACTTAAGTCGGCATTGTGCCTTTTGTATTTATTTCCGATGCAATTTCTGTGTTTCATCGTCAATAAGAAAGTAAGAGGGTTACGGTAAACCTGAAGTGAAGCATCGGAATCTATAACTAGTGTCACAGGAATGGTTCAAAACATAGACATTAGGTAGAGTCAGTCTTCTTGTACTTATGTCGGCATTGTGCCTTTTCTATTTAATTCCGTTGCAATTTCTGTCCTTCGTCGTCAATAAGAGGGTCCAAGGGATACACTAAATCTGAAGTGAAACATCGGAATCTATAACTAGTGTCACAGGAATTGTTCAAACATAGACTGTAAGATGAGTCAGTCTTCTTGTACTTAAGTCGGCATTGTGCCTTTTGTATTTAATTCCGATGAAATTTCTTTGTTTCATCGTCAATTAGAAGGTCCAAGCGATACAGTAAACCTGAAGTGAAGCATCTGAATCTATAACTAGTGTCACAGGAATGGTTCAAAACATTGACAGTAAGGAGAGTCAGTCTTCTTGTACTTAAGTCGGCATTGTGCCTTTTCAATTTAATTCCGATGCAATTTCTGTGTTTCATCGTCAATAAGAAGATCAGAGGGATACAGTAAACCTGAAGGGAATCATCGGAATCTATAACTAGTGTCACAGGAATGGTTCAAAACATAGACAGTAGGAAGAGTCAGTCTACATGTACTTAAGTCGGCATTGTGCCTTTTGTATTTAATTCTGATTTAATTTCTGTGTTTCAACGACAATAAGAAGGTCAGATGGATACAGTGAACCGGAAGTGAAGCATCAGAATCTATAACTAGTATCACAGATATGGTTCAAACATAGAGAGTAAGAAGAGTCAGTCTACTTGTACATAAGTCGGCATAGTGCCTTTTGTATTTAATTCCGATGCAATTTCTGTTTTTCATCGTCAATAAGAAGGTCCAAGGGATACAGTACACCTGAAGTGAACCATCGGAATCTATAACTAGTGTCACAGAAATGGTTTAAATCATAGACAGTAAGAAGAGTCAGTCTTCTTGAACTTATGTCAGCATTGTGCCTTTTCTATTTATTTCCGATGCAATTTCTGTGTTCCATCGTCAATAAGAAGGTCAGAGGGATACAGTAAACCTGAAGTGAAGCATCGGAATCTATAACTAGTGTCACAGGAATGGTAAAAAATAGACAGTATGAAGAGTCAGTCTTCTTGTACTTAAGTCAGCATTGTGCCTTTTGGATTTAATTCAGATGCAATTTCTGTGATTCATCGTCAATAAGAAGGTCCAAGGAATACAGTAAACATATAGTGAAGCATCGGAATCAAAAACTGGACTCCCAGGATATGTTCATTACATAGTCAATAAGTAGAGTCAGCCTTCCTGTACTTAATTCGGCATTGTGCCTTTCGTATTTATTTCCGATTCTATTTCTGTGTTTCATCGTCAATAAGAAGGTCAGAGGGTTACAGTAAACCTGAAGTGAAGCATCGGAATCTATAACTAGTGTCACAGGAATGGTTCAAAGCATAGACATTAGGTAGAGTCAGTCTTCTTGTACTTAAGTCGGCATTGTGATTCTTCTATGTAATTCCGATGCAATTTCTGTCTTTCGTCGTCAATTAGAAGGTCCAAGTTATACAGTAAATCTGAAGTGAAGCATCGTAATCTATAACTATTGTCACAGGAATAGTTCAAAACATAGACAGTAAGAAGAGTCAGTCTTCTTGTACTTAAGTCGGCATTGTGCCTTTTGTATTTAATTCCGATGAAATTTCTTTGTTTCTTCGTCAATAAGAAGGTCCAAGGAATACAGTAAACCTAAAGTGAATCACCGGAATCTATAACTAGTGTCACAGGAATGGTTCAAAACATAGACAGTAAAAAGAGTCATTCTTCTTGTACTTAATTCGGCATTGTGCCTTTTGTACTTAATTCCGATGCAATTTCTGTGTTTCATCGTCAATAAGAAGGTCAGAGGAATACAGTAATCCTGAAGTGAAGCATCGGAATCTATAACTAGTGTCACAGGAATGGTTCAAAACGTAGACAGTAAGATGAGTCAGTCTTTTGGTACATAAGTCGGCATTGTGCCTTTTCCATTTAATTCCGATGCAATTTCTGTGTTTCATCGTCAATAAGAAGGTCAGAGGGATTCAGTGAACCTGAAGTGAAGCATCGGAATCTATAACTAGTGTCACAGGAATGGTTCAAAACATAGACAATAGGAAGGGTCAGTCTTCTTGTACTTAAGTCGGCATTGTGCCTTTTCTGTTTAATTACGATCAATTTCTGTGTTTCGACGTCAATAAGAAGGTCCAAGGGATACAGTAAACCTGAAGTGAAGCAGCGGAATCTATAACTAGTGTCACAGAAATGGTTCAAACATAGTCAGTGAGATGAGTCAGTCTTCTTGTACTTAAGTCGGCATTGTCCCTTGTCTATTTAATTCCGATGCAATTTCTGTGATTCATCGTCAATAAGAAGGTCCAAGGGATACAGTAAACCTGAAGTGAAGCATCGGAATCTATAACTAGTGTCACAGGAATGGTTCAAAACATAGACAGTAAGAAGAGTCAGACCTCTTGTACTTAAGTCGGCATTGTGCCTTTTCTATCTAATTCCGATGCAATTTCTGTGCTTCATTGTCAATACGAAGGTCAGAGGGATACAGTAAACCTGAAGGGAAGCATCGGAATGTATAACTAGTGTCACAGGAGTGATTCAAAAAAATAAAGTAGGAAGAATCACTCTTCATGTACTTAAGTCGGCATTGTGCCTTTTCTATTTAATTCCGATGCAATTTCTGTGTTTCATCGTCCATAAGAAGGTCCAAGGGATACAGAAAACCTAAAGTGAAGCATCGAAATCTATAACTAGTGTCACAGGAATGGTTCAAATCATAGACAGTAATAAGAGTCAGTCTTCTCGAACATAAGTCGGCATTGTGCCTTTTCTATTTAATTCCGATGCAATTTCTGTGTTTCATCGTCAATAACAAGGTCAGAGGGATACAGTAAACCTGAAGTGAAGCATCAGAATCTATAACTAGTGTAACAGGAGTGGTTCAAATCATAAACAGTAGGAAGAGTCTGCCTACTTGTACTTAAGTCGGCATTGTGCCTTTTGTATTTAATTCCGATGCAATTTCTGTGTTTCATCGTCAATAAGACGGTCCAATTGATGCAGTACACCTGAAGTGAAACATCGGAATCTACAACTAGTGTCACAGGATTGCTTCAAATATAGACAGTAAGAAGAGTCAGACTTCTTGTACTTAAGTCGGCATTGTGCATTTTGTATTTAATTCCGATGCAAATTCTGTGTTTCATTGTCAATACGAAGGTCAGAGGGATACAGTAGACCTGAAGTGAAGCATCGGAATGTATATCTAGTGTCACAGGAGTGATTCAAAACGTAGACAGTAGGAAGAATCAGTCTTAATGTACTTAAGTCGGCGTTGTGCCTTTTCTATTTAATTCCGAAGCAATTTCTGTGTTTCATCGTCAATAAGAAGGTCAGATGGATACAGTAAACCTGAAGTGAAGCATCGGAATCTGTAACTAGTGTCACAGGAATGGTTCAAATCATAGACAGTAGGACGAAACAGTCTTCTTGTACTTAAGTCGGCATTGTGCCTTTTGAATTAATTTCCGATGCAATTTCTGTGTTTCATCGTCAATAAGAAGGTCCAAGGGATGCAGTACACCTGAAGTGAAGCATCGGAATCTATAACTAGTGTCACAGGAATGGTTCAAAACATAGACAGTAGGAAGAGTCAGTCTTCATGTACTTAAGTCGGCATTGTGACTTTTGTATTTAATTCCGATGCAATTTCCGCGTTTCATCGTCAATAAGAAGGTCAAAGGGATACAGTAAACCTGCAGCATCGGAATCTATAACTAGTGACACAGAAATGGTTCAAAACATAGTCAGTAAGAAGAGTCATTCTTCTTGTACTTAAGTCGGCATTGTGCTTTTTCTATTTAATGCCGATGCAATTTCTGTGTTTCATCGTCAATAAGAAGGACAGAGGGATACAGTAAACCTGAAGTAAAGCATCGGAATCTATAACTAGTGTCACAGGAATGGTTCAAAACATAGACAGTAGAAAGAGTCAGTCTTCTTGTACTTAAGTCGGCATTGTGCCTTTTGTACTTAATTCCGATGCAATTTCTGTGTTTCATCGTCAATAAGAAGGTCAGAGGGATACAGTAAACCTGAAGTGATGCATCAGTATCTATATCTAGTGTCACAGGAATGGTTCAAAACATAGACAGTAAGAAGAGTCAGTCTACTTGTACATAAGTCGGCATTGTGCCTTATGTATTTAATTCCGATGCAATTTCTATGTTTCATCGTCAATAAGAAGGTCCAAGGGATACAGTAAACCTGAAGTGAAACACCGGAATCTAAAAACGGTCTCTCAGGAAAGGTTCAAACCATAGAGAGTAAGAAGAGCCAGTCCTCTTGTATTTGAGTCGGCATTGTGCCTTTTGTATTTTATTCCGACGCAGTTTCTGTGTTTCATCGTCAATAAGAAGTTCAGAGGGAATCAGTAAACCTGAAGTGAAGCATCGGAATCTATAACTGGTGCCACAGGAATGGTTCAAATCATAGACAGTAGGAAGAGTCAGTCTTCTTGTACTTAAATCTGCATTGTGCCTTTTGTATTTAATTCCGATGCAATTTCTGTGTTTCATCGTCAATAAGAAGGTCAGAGGGATACAGTAAACCTGAAGTGTTGCATGAGAATCTATAACTAGTGTCACAGGAATGGTTCAAAACATAGACAGTAAGAAGAGTCAGTCTACTTGTACATAAGTCGGCATTGTGCCTTTTGTATTTAATTCCGATGCAATTTCTGTGTTTCATCGTCTATAAGAAGGTCCAAGGGATACAGTAAACATATAGTGAAGCATCGGAATCTAAAACTGGACTCACAGGATATGTTCATACCATAGTCAGTAAGAAGAGTCAGTCTTCTTGTACTTAAGTCGGCATTGTGCCTTTCGTATTTATTTCCGATGCATTTTCTGTGTTTCATCGTCAATAAGAAGGTCAGAGGGTTACAGTAAACCTGAAGTGAAGCACCGGAATCTATAACTAGTGTCACAGGAATGGTTCAAAGCATAGTCATTAGGTAGAGTCAGTCTTCTTGTACTTAAGTCGGCATTGTGCCTTTTCTATTTAATTCCGATGCAATTTCTGTCTTTCGTCATCAATAAGAAGGTCCAAGTTATACAGTAAATCTGAAGTGAAGCATCGGAATCTATAACTATTGTCTCAGGAATGGTTCAAATCATAGACAGTATGAAGAGTCAGTCTTCTTGTACTTAAGTCGGCATTGTGCCTTTTGTATTTAATCCGATGCAATTTATGTGTTTCATCGTCAATAAGTAGGTCAGAGGGATACAGTAAACCTGAAGTGAAGCATCGGAATGTATAACTAAAGTCACAGGAATGATTCAAACATAGACAGCAGGCAGAGTCAGTCTTCATGTACTTAAGTCGGCATTGTGCCTTCTCTATTTAATTCCGATGCAATTTCTGTGTTTCATCGTCAATAAGAAGGTCAGATGGATACATTAAACCTGAAGTGAAGCATCGGAATCTATAACTAGTGTCACAGGAATGGTTCGAAACATAGACAGCAATAAGAGTAAGTCTTATTGTACTTAAGTCGGCATAGTGCCTTTTGTATTTAATTCCGATGCAATTTCCGTGTTTCATCGTGAATAAGAACGTGAAAGGGATACAGTACACCTGAAGTGTAGCATCGGAATCTGTAACTAGTGTCACAGGAATGGTTTAAATCATAGACAGAAAGAAGAGTCAGTCTTCTTGTACTTAAGTCAGCATTGTGCCTTTTCTATTTATTTCCGATGCAATTTATTGTGTTTCATCGTCAATATGAAGGTCCAAGGGATGCAGTACACCTGAAACGAAGCATCGGAATCTATAACTAGTGTAACAGGAATGGTTCAAAACATAGACAGTAAGAAGAGTCAGTCTTCTTGTACTTAAGTCGGCATTGTGCCTTTTCAATTTAATTCCGATGCAATTTCTGTGTTTCATCGTCAATAAGAAGATCAGAGGGATACAGTAAAACTGAAGTGAATCATCGGAATCTATAACTAGTGTCACAGGAATTGTTCAAAACATAGACAGTAGGAAGAGTCAGTCTACATGTACTTATGTCGGCATTGTGCCTTTTGTATTTAATTCTGATTTAATTTCTGTGTTTCAACGTCAATAAGAAGGTCAGAGGGATACAGTGAACCTGAAGTAAAGCATCAGAATCTATAACTAGTGTCACAGAAATGGTTCAAACATAGACAGTAAGAAGAGTCAGTCTACTTGTACATAAGTCGGCATAGTGCCTTTTGTATTTAATTCCGATGCGATTTCTGTTTTTCATCGTCAATAAGAAGGTCCAACGGATACAGTACACCTGAAGTGAACCATCGGAATCTATAAGTAGTGTCACAGGAATGGTTTAAATCATAGACAGTAAGAAGAGTCAGTCTTCTTGTACTTAAGTCAGCATTGTGAATTTTCTATTTATTTCCGATGCAATTTCTGTGTTCCATCGTCAATAAGAAGGTCAGAGGGATACAGTAAACCTTAAGTGAAGCATCGGAATCTATAACTAGTGTCACAGGAATGGTAAAAAATAGACAGTAAGAAGAGTCAGTCTTCTTGTACTTAAGTCGGCATTGTGCCTTTTGTATTTAATTCCGATGCAATTTCTGTGTTTCATCGTCAATAAGAAGGTCCAAGAAATACAGTAAACATATAGTGAAGCATCGGAATCTAAAACTGGACTCACAGGATATGTTCATTACATAGTCATTAAGAAGAGTCAGTCTTCCTGTACTTAAGTCGGCATTGTGCCTTTCGTATTTATTTCCGATGCTATTTCTGTGTTTCATCGTCAATAAGAAGGTCAGAGGGTTACAGTAAACCTGAAGTGAAGCATCGGAATCTATAACTAGTGTCACAGGAATGGTTCAAAGCATAGACATTAGGTAGAGTCAGTCTTCTTGTACTTAAGTCGGCATTGTGCCTTTTGTATTTAATTCCGATGCAATTTCTGTGTTTCATCGTCAATAAGAAGGTCCAAGGGATACAGTAAACCTAAAGTGAAACACCGGAATCTAAAAACGGTCTCTCAGGAAAGGTTCAAACCATAGAGAGTAGGAAGAGCCAGTCCTCTTGTATTTGAGTCGGCATTGTGCCTTTTGTATTTTATTCCGATGCAGATTCTGTGTTTCATCGTCACTAAGAAGGTCAGAGGGAATCAGTAAACCTGAAGTGAAGCATCGGAATGTATAACTGGTGTCACAGGAATGGTTCAAAACATAGACAGTAGGAAGAGTCAGTCTTCTTGTACTTAAGTCTGCATTGTGTCTTTTGTATTTAATTCCGATGCAATTTCTGTGTTTCATCGTCAATAAGAAGGTCAGAGGGATACAGTAAACCAGAAGTGATGCATCAGAATCTATAACTAGTGTCACAGGAATGGTTCAAAACATAGACAGTAAAAAGAGTCAGTCTACTTGTACATAAGTCGGCATTGTGCCTTTTGTATTTAATTCCGATGCAATTTCTGTGTTTCATCGTCAATAAGAAGGTCCAAGGGATATAGTACATCTGAAGTGAAGCATTGGAATGTATAACTAGTGTCACAGGAATGGTTCAAATCATAGACAGTAAGAAGAGTCAGCCCTCTTGTACTTAAGTCAGCATTGTGCCTTTTCTATTTAATTCCGATGCAATTTCTGTGTTTCATCGTCAATAAGAAGGTCAGAGGGATACACTAACCCTGAAGTGAAGCATCGGAATCTATAACTAGTGTCACAGGAATGGTTCAAATCATAGACAGTAGCAAGAGTCAGTTTTCCTGTACTTAAGTCGGCATTGTGCCTTTTGTATTAATTTCCGATGCAATTTCTGTGTTTCATCGTCAATAAGAAGGTCCAAGGGATGCAGTACACCTAAAGTGAAGCATCGTTATCTATAACTAGTGACACAGAAATGGTTCAAAACATAGTCAGTAAGAAGTGTCATTCTTCTTGTACTTAAGTCGGCATTGTGCCTTTTCTATTTAATTCCGATGCAATTTCTGTGTTTCATCGTCAATAAGAAGGTCAGAGGGATACAGTAAACCTGAAGTGAAGCATCAGAATCTATAACTAGTGTCACAGGAATGGTTCAAAACATAGAAAGTAGGAAGAGTCAGTCTACATGTACTTAAGTCGGCATTGTGCCTTTTGTATTTAATTCCGATGCAATTTTTTGTGTTTCATCGTCGTTACGAAGGTCCAAGGGATACAGTAAAACTGAAGTGAAGAATCGGAATCTATAACTAGTGTCACAGAATCGGTTAAAAACATAGTCAGTAAGAAGAGTCAGTCTTCTTGTACTTAAGTCGGCAATGTGCCTGTTCTATCTACTTCCGATGCAATTTCTGTGTTTCATCGTCAATAAGAAGGTCCAAGGGATACAGTAAACCTGATGTGAAGAATCGGAATCTATGACTAGTGTCACAGGATCGGTTCAAAACATAGTCAGTAAGAAGAGTCAGTCTTCTTGTACTTAAGTTGGCCATGTGCCTTTTCTATCTACTTCCGATGCAATTTCTGTGATTCATCGTCAATGAGAAGGTCAGAGGGAGACAGTAAACCTGAAGTGATGCATCAGAATCTATAACTAGTGTCACAGGAATGGTTCAAAACATAGACAGTAAGAAGAGTCAGTCTACTTGTACATAAGTCGGCATTGTGCCTTTTGAATTTAATTCCGATGCAATTTCTGTGTTTCGTCGTCAATACGAAGGTAGAAGGGATACAGTAGACCTGAAGTGAAACACCGGAAACTAAAAACGGTCTCTCAGGAAAGGTTCAAACCATAGAGAGTAATAAGAGCCAGTCCTCTTGTATTTGAGTCGGCATTGTGCCTTTTGTATTTTATTCCGATGCAGTTACTGTGTTTCATCGTCAATAAGAAGGTCAGAGGGAATCAGTAAGCCTGAAGTGAAGCATCGGAATCTATAACTGGTGTCACAGGAATGGTTCAAATCATAGACAGTAGGAAGAGTCAGTCTTCTTGTACTTAAGTCTGCATTGTGCCTTTTGTATTTAATTCCGATGCAATTTCTGTGTTTCATCGTCAATAGGAAGGTCAGAGGGATACAGTAAACCTGAAGTGAAGCATCGGAATCTATAACTAGTGTCACAGGAATGGTTCAAAACATAGACAGTATCAAGAGTCAGTCTTCTTGTATTTAAGTGGGCATTGTGCCTTTTGTACTTAATTCCGAAGCAGTTTCTGTGTTTCATCGTCAATAAGAAGGTCAGAGGGATACAGTAAACCTGAAGTGAAGCATCAGAATCTATAACTAGTGTCACAGGAATGGTTCAAATTATAGAAAGTAGGAAGAGTCAGTCTACATGTACATAAGTCGGCATTGTGCCTTTTGTATTTAATACCGATGAGATTTCTGTGTTTCATCGTCAATTAGAAGGTCCAAGGGATACAGTAAACCTGAAGTGAAGCATCGGAATCTATAACTAGTGTCACAGGAATGGTTCAAAACATAGACAGTAGGAAGAGTCACTCTTCTTGTACTTAATTCGGCATTGTGCCTTTTTATTTAATTCCGATGCAATTTCTGTGTTTCATCGTCTATAAGAAGGTCCAAGTGATACAGTAAACCTGAAGCACCGGAATCTATAACCAGTGTCACAGAAACGGTTCAAAATATAGTCAGTAAGAAGAGTCAGTCTTCTTGTACTCAAGTCGGCATTGTGCCGTTTCTATTTAATTCCGATGTAATTTCTGTGTTTCATCGTCAATAAAAAGGTCAGAGGGATACACTAAACCTGAAGTGAATCATCGGAATCTATAACTAGTGTCACAGGAACGGTTCAAAGCATAGACAGTAGGAAGAGTCAGTCTACATGTACTTAAGTCGGCATTGTGCCATTTGTATTTAATTCCAATGCAATTTTTGTGTTCCATCGTCAATAAGAAGGTCCAAGGGATACAGTAAACCTGAAGTGAAGAATCGGAATCTATAACTAGTGTCACAGAAATGGTTCAAAACATAGTCAGTAAGAAGTGTCAGTCTACTTGTACTTAAGTCGGCATTGTGCGTTTTTATTTAATTCCGATGCAATTTCTGTGTTTCATCGTCAATAAGAAGGTCAGAGGGATACAGTAAACCTAAAGTGAAGCTTCGGAATCAATAACTGGTATCACAGGAATGGTTCAAAACATAGACGGTAGGAAGAGTCAGTCTTCTTCTACTTGATTCGGCATTGTGCCTTTTGTATTTATTTCCGATGCAATTTCTGTGTTTCATCGTCAATACGAAGGTCAGAGGGATACAGTAAACCTGAAGTGAAGCATCGGAATCTATAACTAGTGTCACAGGAATGGTTCAAAACATAGACAGTAAGGTGAGTCAGTCTTCTTGTACATAAGTCGGCATTGTGCCTTTTGTATTTAATTCCGATGCAATATCTGTGTTTCATCGTCAATAAGAAGGTCCAAGGGATACAGTAATCCTGAAGTGAAGCATCGGAAACTATAACTAGTCTCACAGGAATGGTCCAAAACATAGAGGGTAGGAAGAGTCAGTCTTCTTGTACTTATGTCGGCATTGTGCCTCTTGTATTTAATTCCGATGCAATTTCTGTGTGTCATCGTCAATATGAAATAAAGAGGTATACAGTAAACCTGAAGTGAAGCATCAGAATCTATAACTAGTGTCACAGGAATGGTTCAAAACTTAGACAGTAGGAAGAGTCAGTCTACATGTACTTAAGTCGGCATTGTGCCTTTTGTATTTAATTCCGATGCAATTTTTGTGTTTCATCGTCAATAAGAAGGTCCAAGAGATAAAGCAAAGCTGAAGTGAAGAATCGGAATCTATAACTAGTGTCACAGGAATGGTTCAAATATAGTCAGTAAGAAGAGTCAGTGTTCTTGTACTTAAGTCGGCATTGTGCCTTTTCTATGTACTTCCGATGCAATTTCTGTGTTTCATCGTCAATAAGAAGGTGAGTGAGATACAGTAAACCTCAAGTGAAGCAACGGAATCCATAACTAGTGTCAGAGGAATCGTTCAAAACATAGACATTAGGAAGAGTCAGTCTTCTTGTACTTAAGTCGGCATTGTGCTTTTTGTATTTAATTCCGATGGAATTTTTGTGTTTCATCGTCAATAAGAAGGTACAAGGGATACAGTAAACCTAAAGTGAAGAATCGGAATCTATAACTAGTGTCACAGGAATGGTTCAAAACATAGTCAGTAAGAAGAGTCAGTCCTCTTAAACTTAAGTCGGCATTGTGCCTATTCTATTTACTTCCGAAGCAATTTCTGTGTTTCATCGTCAGTAAGAAGGTCAGAGGGATTCAGTAAACCTGAAGTAAAGCATCGCAATCTATAACTAGTGTCACAGGATTGGTTCAAAACATAGACAGTAGGAAGAGTCAGTCTACTTAAGTCGGCATTGTGCCTTTTGTATTTAATTCCGATGCAATTTCTGTGTTTCATCGTCAATAAGAAGGTCAGAGGGATACAGTAAACCTGAAGTGAAGCTTCGGAATCTATAACTGGTGTCACAGGAATGGTTCAAATCATAGACAGTAGGAAGAGTCAGTCTTCTTCTACTTGATTCGGCATTGTGCCTTTTGTATTTATTTCCGATGCAATTTCTGTGTTTCATCGTCAATAAGAAGGTCAGAGGGATAGAGTAAACCTGAAGTGAAGCATCGGAATCTGTAACTAGTGTCACAGGAATGGTTCAAAACATAGACAGTCAGGTGAGTCAGTCTTCTTGTACATAAGTCGGCATTGTGCCTTTTCTATTTAATTCCGATGCGATTTCTGTGTTTCATCGTCAATAAGAAGGTCCAAGGGATACAGTAAACCTGAAGTGAAGCATCGCAATCTATAACTAGTGTCACAGGAATGGTTCAAAACATAGACAGTAGGAGGAGTCAGTCTACTTGTACTTCAGTCGGCATTGTGCCTTTTGTATTTAATTCCGATGCAATTTCTGTGTTTCATCGTCAATAAGAAGGTCAGAGGGATACAGTAAACCTAAAGTGAAGCTTCGGAATCTATAACTGGTGTCACAGGAATGGTTCAAAACATAGACGGTAGGAAGAGTCAGTGTTCTTCTACTTGATTCGGCATTGTGCCTTTTGTATTTATTTCCGATGCAATTTCTGTGTTTCATCGTCAATACGAAGGTCAGAGGGATACAGTAAACCTGAAGTGAAGCATCGGAATCTATAACTATTGTCACAGGAATGGTTCAAAACATAGACAGTAAGGTGAGTCAGTCTTCTTGTACATAAGTCGGCATTGTGCCTTTTGTGTTTAATTCCGATGCAATTTCTGTGTTTCATCGTCAATAAGAAGGTCCAAGGGATACAGTAATCCTGAAGTGAAGGAATGGAAACTATAACTAGTCTCACAGGAATGGTCCAAAACATAGAGAGTAGGAAGAGTCAGTCTTCTTGTACTTAAGTCGGCATTGTGCTTTTGTATTTAATTCCGAAGCAATTTCTGTGTTTCATCGTCAATAAGGAGGTCAGAAGGATACAGTAAACGTGAAGTGAAGCATCGGAATCTATAACTGGTGTCACAGGAATGGTTCCAAACATAGTCAGTTAAAGTGTCAGTCTTCTTGTACTTAATTCGGCATTGTGCCTTTTTATTTAAATCCGATGCAGTTTCATCGTCAATAAGAAGGTCCAAGTGATACAGTAAACCTGAAGCATCGGAATCTATAACGAGTGTCACAGAAATGGTTCAAAACATAGTCAGTAAGAAGAGTCAGTCTTCTTGTACTCATGTCGGCATTGTGACTTTTCTATTTAATTCCGATGCAATTTCTGTGTTTCATCGTCAATAAGAAGGTCAGAGGGATACAGTTAACCTGAAGTGAAGCATCGGAATGTATAACTAGTGTCAAAGAAATGGTTCAAAACATAGACAGTAGGAAGAGTCAGTCTTCTTGTACTTAAGTCGGCATTGTGCCTTTTGTATTTAATTCCGATGCAATTTCTGTGTATCATCGTCAATATGAAATTCATAGGTATACAGTAAACCTGAAGTGAAGCATCAGAATCTATAACTAGTGTCACAGGAATGGTTCAAAACTTAGACAGTAGGAAGAGTCAGTCTACATGTACTTAAGTCGGCATTGTGCCTTTTGTATTTAATTCCGATGCAATTTTTGTGTTTCATTGTCAATAAGAAGGTCCAAGAGATACAGCAAAGCTGAAGAGAAGAATCGGAATCTATAACTAGTGTCACAGGAATGGATCAAATATAGTCAGTAAGAAGAGTCAGTCTTCTTGTACTTAAGTCGGCATTGTGCTTTTTCTATGTACTTCCGATGCAATTTCTGTGTTTCATCGTCTATAAGAAGGTCAGTGAGATACAGTAATTCTCAAGTGAAGCAACGGAATCTATAACTAGTGTCAGAGGAATCGTTCAAAACATAGACAGTAGGAAGAGTCAGTCTTCTTGTACTTAAGTCGGCATTGGGCCTTTTGTATTTAATTCACACGCAATTTCTGTGTTTCATCGTCATTATGAAGGTCAGAGGGATACAGTATACCTGAAGTGAAGCATCAAAATCTGTAACTAGTGTCACAGGAATGGTTCAAAACATAGACAGTAGGAAGAGTCAGTCTACATGTACTTATGTCGGCATTGTCATTTTTGTATTTAATTCCGATGGAATTTTTGTGTTTCATCGTCAATAAGAAGGTACAAGGGATACAGTAAACCTAGAGTGAAGAATCGGAATCTACAACTAGTGTCACAGGAATGGTTCAAAACATAGTCAGTAAGAAGAGTCAGTCCTCTTAAACTTAAGTCGGCATTGTGCCTGTTCTATTTACCTCCGATGCAATTTCTGTGTTTCATCGTCAATAAGAAGGTCAGAGGGATTCAGTAAACCTGAAGTAAAGCATCGCAATCTATAACTAGTGTCACAGGAATGGTTCAAAACATAGACAGTAGGAAGAGTCAGTCTACTTGTACTTAAGTCGGCATTGTGCCTTTTGTATTTAATTCCGATGCAATTTCTGTGTTTCATCGTCAATAAGAAGGTCAGAGGGATACAGTAAACCTGAAGTGAAGCTTCGGAATCTATAACTGGTGTCACAGGAATGGTTCAAATCATAGATTGTAGGAAGAGTCAGTCTTCTTCTACTTCATTCGGCATTGTGCCTTTTGTATTTATTTCCGATGCAATTTCTGTGTTTCATCGTCAATAAGAAGGTCAGAGGGATAGAGTAAACCTGAAGTGAAGCATCGGAATCTGTAACTAGTGTCACAGGAATGGTTCAAAACATAGACAGTAAGGTGAGTCAGTCTTCTTGTGCATAAGTCGGCATTGTGCCTTTTGTATTTAATTCCGATGCAATTTCTGTGTTTCATCGTCAATAAGATGGTCCAAGGGATACAGTAAACCTGAAGTGAAGAATCGGAATCTATAACTAGTGTCACAGAAATGGTTCAAAACATAGTCAGTAAGGAGAGTCAGTTTTCTTGTACTTAAGTCGGCATTGTGCCTTTTCTATTTACTTCCGATGCAATTTCTGTGTTTCATCGTCAATAAGAAGGTCAGAGGGATACAGTAAACCTAAAGTGAGCTTCGGAATCTATAACTGGTGTCACAGGAATGGTTCAAAACATAGACGGTAGGAAGAGTCAGTGTTCTTCTACTTGATTCGGCATTGTGCCTTTTGTATTTAATTCCGAAGCAATTTCTGTGTTTCATCGTCAATAAGGAGGTCCAAGGGATACAGTAAACGTGAAGTGAAGCATCGGAATCTATAACTAGTGTCACAGGATTGGTTCAAATCATAGTCAGTAAGACGTGTCAGTCTTCTTGTACTTAATTCGGCATTGTGCCTTTTTATTTAATTCCGATGCAATTTCTGTGTTTCATCGTCAATAAGAAGGTCCAAGTGATACAGTAAACCTGAAGCATCGGAATCTATAACGAGTGTCACAGAAATGGTTCAAAACATAGTCAGTAAGAAGAGTCAGTCTTCTTGTACTCATGTCGGCATTGTGACTTTTCTATTTAATTCCGATGCAATTTCTGTGTTTCATCGTCAATAAGAAGGTCAGAGGGATACAGTAAACCTGAAGTGAAGCATCGGAATGTATAACTAGTGTCAAAGAAATGGTTCAAAACATAGACAGTAGGAAGAGTCAGTCTTCTTGTACTTAAGTCGGCATTGTGCCTTTTGTATTTAATTCCGATGCAATTTCTGTGTATCATCGTCAATATGAAATTCATAGGTATACAGTAAACCTGAAGTGAAGCATCAGAATCTAAAACTAGTGTCACAGGAATGGTTCAAAACTTAGACAGTAGGAAGAGTCAGTCTACATGTACTTAAGTCGGCATTGTGCCTTTTGTATTTAATTCCGATGCAATTTTTGTGTTTCATTGTCAATAAGAAGGTCCAAGAGATACAGCAAAGCTGAAGTGAAGAATCGGAATCTATAACTAGTGTCACAGGAATGGATCAAATATAGTCAGTAAGAAGAGTCAGTCTTCTTGTACTTAAGTCGGCATTGTGCTTTTTTATGTACTTCCGATGCAATTTCTGTGTTTCATCGTCTATAAGAAGGTCAGTGAGATACAGTAATTCTCAAGTGAAGCAACGGAATCTATAACTAGTGTCAGAGGAATCGTTCAAAACATAGACAGTAGGAAGAGTCAGTCTTCTTGTACTTAAGTCGGCATTGGGCCTTTTGTATTTAATTCCCACGCAATTTCTGTGTTTCATCGTCATTATGAAGGTCAGAGGGATACAGTATACCTGAAGTGAAGCATCAAAATCTGTAACTAGTGTCACAGGAATGGTTCAAAACATAGACAGTAGGAAGAGTCAGTCTACATGTACTTATGTCGGCATTGTCCCTTTTGTATTTAATTCCGATGGAATTTTTGTGTTTCATCGTCAATAAGAAGGTACAAGGGATACAGTAAACCTAGAGTGAAGAATCGGAATCTATAACTAGTGTCACAGGAATGGTTCAAAACATAGTCAGTAAGAAGAGTCAGTCCTCTTAAACTTAAGTCGGCATTGTGCCTGTTCTATTTACCTCCGATGCAATTTCTGTGTTTCATCGTCAATAAGAAGGTCAGAGGGATTCAGTAAACCTGAAGTAAAGCATCGCAATCTATAACTAGTGTCACAGGAATGGTTCAAAACATAGACAGTAGGAAGAGTCAGTCTACTTGTACTTAAGTCGGCATTGTGCCTTTTGTATTTAATTCCGATGCAATTTCTGTGTTTCATCGTCAATAAGAAGGTCAGAGGGATACAGTAAACCTGAAGTGAAGCTTCGGAATCTATAACTGGTGTCACAGGAATGGTTCAAATCATAGACTGTAGGAAGAGTCAGTCTTCTTCTACTTCATTCGGCATTGTGCCTTTTGTATTTAATTCCGATGCAATTTCTGTGTTTCATCGTCAATAAGAAGGTCAGAGGGATACAGTAAACCTGAAGTGAAGCTTCGGAATCTATAACTGGTGTCACAGGAATGGTTCAAATCATAGACTGTAGGAAGAGTCAGTCTTCTTCTACTTCATTCGGCATTGTGCCTTTTGTATTTATTTCCGATGCAATTTCTGTGTTTCATCGTCAATGAGAAGGTCAGAGGGATAGAGTAAACCTGAAGTGAAGCATCGGAATCTGTAACTAGTGTCACAGGAATGGTTCAAAACATAGACAGTAAGGTGAGTCAGTCTTCTTGTACATAAGTCGGCATTGTGCCTTTTGTATTTAATTCCGATGCAATTTCTGTGTTTCATCGTCAATAAGAAGGTCCAAGGGATACAGTAAACCTGAAGTGAAGAATCGGAATCTATAACTAGTGTCACAGAAATGGTTCAAAACATAGTCAGTAAGAGGAGTCAGTCTTCTTGTACTTAATTCGGCATTGTGCCTTTTTATTTAATTCCGATGCAATTTCTATGTTTCATCGTCAATAAGAAGGTCCAAGTGATACAGTAAACCTGAAGCATCGGAATCTATAACCAGTGTCACAGAAATGGTTCAAAACATAGTCAGTAAGAAGAGTCAGACTTCTTGTACTCAAGTCGGCATTGTGCCTTTTCTATTTAATTCCGATGCAATCTCTGTGTTTCATCGTCAATAGGAAGGTCAGAGGGATACAGTAAACCTAAGTGAATCATCGGAATCTATAACTAGTGTCACAGGAACGGTTCAAAACAAAGACAGTAGGAAGAGTCAGTCTACATGTACTTAAGTCGGCATTGTTCCTTTTGTATTTAATTCCCATGCAATTTTTGTGTTACATCGTCAATAAGAAGGTCCAAGAGATACAGCAAACCTGAAGTGAAGAATCGGAATCTATAACTAGTGTCACAGGAATGGTTCAAAACATAGTCAGTAAGAGGAGTCAGTCTTCTTGTACTTAAGTCGGCATTGTGCCTTTTCTATTTACTTCCGATGCAATTTCTGTGTTTCATCGTCAATAAGAAGGTCAGAGGGATACAGTAAACCTGAAGTCAAGGAACGGAATCTATAACTAGTGTCACAGGAATGGTTCAAAACATAGACAGTATGAAGAATCAGTCTTCTTGTACTTAAGTCGGAATTGTGCCTTTTGTATTTAATTCCGATGCAATTTCTGTGTTTCATCGTCAATATGAAGGTCAGAGGGAAACAGTAAACCTGAAGTGAAGCATCAGAATCTATAACTAGTGTCACAGGAATGGTTCAAACATAGACAGTAGGAAGAGTCAGTCTACACGTACTTAAGTCGGCAATGTGCCTTTTGTATTTAATTCCGATGGAATTTTTGTGTTTCATCGTCAATATGAAGGTACAATGGATACAGTAAACCTAAGGTGAAGAATCGGAATCTATAACTAGTGTCACAGGAATGGTTCAAAACATAGTCAGTAAGAAGAGTCAGTCCTCTTGTACTTAAGTCGGCAGTGTGACTTTTCTATTTACTTCCGATGCAATTTCTGTGTTTCATCGTCAATAAGACGGTCCAAGTGATACAGTAAACCTGAAGCATCGGAATCTATAACGAGTGTCACAGAAATGGTTCAAAACATAGTCAGTAAGAAGAGTCAGTCTTCTTGTACTCATGTCGGCATTGTGACTTTTCTATTTAATTCCGATGCAATTTCTGTGTTTCATCGTCAATAAGAAGGTCAGAGGGATACAGTAAACCTGAAGTGAAGCCTCGGAATGTATAACTAGTGTCAAAGAAATGGTTCAAAACATAGGCAGTAGGAAGAGTCAGTCTTCTTGTACTTAAGTCGGCATTGTGCCTTTTGTATTTAATTCCGATGCAATTTCTGTGTTTCATCGTCAAAATGAAACTCAGAGGTATGCAGTAAACCTGAAGTGAAGCATCAGAATCTATAACTAGTGTCACATTAATGGTTCAAAACTTAGACAGTAGGAAGAGTCAGTCTACATGTACTTAAGTCGGCGTTGTGCCTTTTGTATTTAATTCCGATGCAATTTTTGTGTTTCATCGTCAATAAGAAGGTCCAAGAGATACAGCAAAGCTCACGTGAAGAATCGGAATCTATAACTAGTGTCACAGGAATGGTTCAAATATAGTCAGTAAGAAGAGTCAGTCTTCTTGTACTTAAGTCGGCATTGTGCCTTCTCTATGTACTTCCGATGCAATTTCTGTGTTTCATCGTCAATAAGAAGGTCAGTGAGATACAGTAAACCTCAAGTGAAGCAACGGAATCTATAACTAGTGTCAGCAGAATCGTTCAAAACATAGACAGTAGGAAGAGTCAGTCTTCTTGTACTTAAGTCGGCATTGGGCCTTTTGTATTTAATTCCGATGCAATTTCTGTGTTTCATCGTCAATATGAAGGTCAGAGGGATACAGTATACCTGAAGTGAAGCATCAAAATATATAACTAGTGTCACAGGAATGGTTCAAAACATAGACAGTAGGAAGAGTCAGTCTACATGTACTTAAGTCGGCATTGTGCCTTTTGTATTTAATTCCGATGGAATTTTTGTGTTTCATCGTCAATAAGAAGGTCAGAGGGATTCAGTAAACCTGAAGTAAAGCATCGTAATCTATAACTAGTGTCACAGGAACGGTTCAAAACATACACAGTAGGAAGAGTCAGTCTACTTGTACTTAAGTCGGCATTGTGCCTTTTGTATTTAATTCCGATGGAATTTTTGTGTTTCACCGTCAATATGAAGGTACAATGGATACAGTAAACCTAATGTGAAGAATCGGAATCTATAACTAGTGTCACAGGAATGGTTCAAAACATAGTCAGTAAGAAGAGTCAGTCCTCTTGTACTTAAGTCGGCATTGTGACTTTTCTATTTACTTCCGATGCAATTTCTGTGTTTCATCGTCAATAAGAAGGTCCAAGTGATACAGTAAACCTGAAGCATCGGAATCTATAACGAGTGTCACAGAAATGGTTCAAAACATAGTCAGTAAGAAGAGTCAGTCTTCTTGTACTCATGTCGGCATTGTGACTTTTCTATTTAATTCCGATGCAATTTCTGTGTTTCATCGTCAATAAGAAGGTCAGAGGGATACAGTAAACCTGAAGTGAAGCATCGGAACGTATAACTAGTGTCAAAGAAATGGTTCAAAACATAGACAGTAGGAAGAGTCAGTCTTCTTGTACTTAAGTCGGCATTGTGCCTTTTGTATTTAATTCCGATGCAATTTCTGTGTTTCATCGTCAATATGAAATTCAGAGGTATACAGTAAACCTGAAGTGAAGCATCAGAATCTATAACTAGTGTCACATTAATGGTTCAAAACTTAGACAGTAGGAAGAGTCAGTCTACATGTACTTAAGTCGGCATTGTGCCTTTTGTATTTAATTCCGATGCAATTTTTGTGTTTCATCGTCAATAAGAAGGTGCAAGAGATACAGCAAAGCTCATGTGAAGAATCGGAATCTATAACTAGTTTCACAGGAATGGTTCAAAACATAGTCAGTAAGAAGAGTCAGTCTTCTTGTACTTAAGTCGGCAGTGTGCCTTTTCTATTTACTTCCGATGCAATTTCTGTGTTTCATCGTCAATAAGAAGGTCAGTGGGATACAGTAAACCTCAAGTGAAGCAACGGAATCTATAACTAGTGTCAGAAGAATCGTTCAAAACATAGACAGTAGGAAGAGTCAGTCTTCTTGTACTTAAGTCGGCATTGTGCCTTTTGTATTTAATTCCGATGCAATTTCTGTGTTTCATCGTCAATAAGAAAGTCAGAGGGATACAGTAAACCTGAAGTGAAGCTTCGGAATCTATAACTGGTGTCACAGGAATGGTTCAAATCATAGACAGTAGGAAGAGTCAGTCTTCTTCTACTTGATTCGGCATTGTGCCTTTTGTATTTATTTCCGATGCAATTTCTGTGTTTCATCGTCAATAAGAAGGTCAGAGGGATAGAGCAAACCTGAAGTGAAGCATCGGAATCTGTAACTAGTGTCACAGGAATGGTTCAAAACATAGACAGTAAGGTGAGTCAGTCTTCTTGTACATAAGTCGGCATTGCGCATTTTGTATTTAATTCCGATGCAATTTCTGTGTTTCATCGTCAATAAGAAGGTCCAAGGGATACAGTAAACCTGAAGTGAAGCATCGGAATCTATAACTAGTGTCACAGGAATGGTTCAAAACATAGAGAGTAGGAAGAGTCAGTCTTCTTGTACTTTAGTGGGCATTGTGCTTTTGTATTTAATTCCGAAGCAATTTCTGTGTTTCATCGGCAATAATTAGATCAGAGGGATACAGTAAACGTGAAGTGAAGCATCGGAATCTATAACTAGTGTCACAGGAATGGTTCGAAACATAGTCAGTAAGATGTGTCAGTCTTCTTGTACTTAATTCGGCATTGTGCCTTTTTATTTAATTCCGATGCAATTTCTGTGTTTCATCGTCAATAAGAAGGTCCAAGTGATACAGTAAACCTGAAGTGAAGCATCGGAATGTATAACTAGTGTCAAAGGAATGGTTCAAAACATAGACAGTAGGAAGAGTCAGTCTACATGTACTTAAGTCAACATTGTACCTTTTGTATTTAATTCCGATGCAATTTTTGTGTTTCATCGTCAATAAGAAGGTCCAAGAGATACAGTAAACCTGAAGTGAAGAATCGGAATCTATAACTAGTTTCACAGGAATGGTTCAAAACATAGTCAGTAAGAAGAGTCAGTCTTCTTGTACTTAAGTCGGCATTGTGCCTTTTCTATTTACTTCCGATGCAATTTCAGTGTTTCATCGTCAATAAGAAGGTCAGAGGGATACAGTAATCCTGAAGTGAAGCATCGGAATCTGTAACTGGTGTCACAGGAATGGTTCAAAACGTAGACAGTAGGAAGAGTCAGTCTTCTTGTACTTAAGTCGGCATTGTGCCTTTTGTATTTAATTCCGACGCAATTTCTGTTTTTCATCGTCAATAAGAAGGTCAGAGGGATACAGTATACCTGAAGTGAAGCATCAGAATCTATAACTAGTGTCACAGAAATGGTTCAAAACATAGACAGTAGGAAGAGTCAGTCTTCTTGTACTTAAGTCGGCATTGTGCCTTTTGTATTTAATTCCGATGCAATTTCTGTTTTTCATCGTCAATAAGAAGGTCAGAGGGATACAGTATACCTGAAGTGATGCATCAGAATCTATAACTAGTGTCACAGGGATGGGTCAAAACATAGACAGTAAGAAGAGTCAGTCTACTTGTACTTAAGTCGGCATTGTGCCTTTTGTATTTAATTCCGATGCAATATCTGTGTTTCATTGTCAATAAGAAGGTCCAAGGGATATAGTACACCTGAAGTGAAGCATCGGAATCTATAACTAGTGTCACAGGAATGGTTCAAATCATAGACAGTAAGAAGAGTCAGTCTTCTTGTACTAAAGTCAGCATTGTGCCTTTTCTATTTAATTCCGATGATATTTCTGTGTTTCATCGTCAATAAGAAGGCCAGAGGGATACAGTAAACCTGAAGTGAAGCATCGGAATCTGTAACTAGTGTCACAGGAATGGTTCAAATCATAGACATTAGGAAGAGTCAGTCTTCTTGTACTTAAGTCGACATTGTGCCTTTTGTATTTCATTCCGATGCAATTTCTGTGTTTCATCGTCAATTAGAAGGTCAGAGGGATACAGTAAACCTGAGGTGAAGCATCGGAATCTATAACTAGTGTCACAGGAATGGTTCAAAACATAGACAGTAGGAAGAGTCAGTGTTCTTGTACTTCATTCGGCATTGTGACTTTTTATTTAATTCCGATGCACTTCCTGTGTTTCATCGTCAATAAGAAGGTCAGAGGGATACAGCAAACCTGAAGTGAAGGATCAGAATCTATAACTAGTGTCACAGGAATGGTTCAAAACATAGACAGTAGGAAGAGTCAGTCTACTTGTACTTAAGTCGGCATTGTGCCTTTTCTATTTAATTCCGATGCAATTTCCGTCTTTCATCGTCAATAAGATGGTCCAAGGGATACAGTAAACCTGAAGCATCGGAATCTATAACCAGTGTCACAGAAATGGTTCAAAACATAGTCAGTAAGAAGAGTCAGTCATCTTGTTACCAAATCGGCATTGTGCCTTTTCTATTTAATTCCGATGCAATTTCTGTGTTTCATCGTCAATAAGAAGGTCAGAGGATAACAGAAAACCTGAAGTGAAGCATCGGAATGCATAACTAGTGTCAAAGGAATGGTTCAAAACATAGACAGTAGGAAGAGTCAGTCTTCTTGTACTTATGTCGGCATTGTGCCTTTTGTATTTAATTCCGATGCAATTTCTGTGTTTCATCGTCAATATGAAGGTCAGAGGGATACAGTAAACCTGAAGTGAAGCATCGGAATCTGTTACTAGTGTCACAGGAATGGTTCAAAACATAGACAGTAAGGTGAGTCAGTCTTCTTGTACATAAGTCGGCATTGTGCCTTTTGTATTTAATTCCGATGCAATTTCTGTGTTTCATCGTCAATAAAAAGGTCCAAGGGAAACAGTAAACCTGAAGTGAAGCATCGGAATCTATAACTAGAGTCACAGGAATGGTTTAAAACTTAGACAGTAGGAAGAGTCAGTCTTCTTGTACTTTAGTCGGCATTGTGCTTTTGTATTTAATTCCGAAGCAATTTCTGTGTTTGATCGTCAATAAGGAGGTCAGAGGGATACAGTAAACGTGAAGTGAATCATCGGAATCCAACACTAGTGTCACAGGAATGGTTCAAATCATAGTCAGTAAGAAGTGTCAGTCTTGTTGTACTTAATTCGGCATTGTGCCTTTTTATTTAATTCCGATGCAATTGCTGTGTTTCATCGTCAATAAGAAGATCCAAGTGATACAGTAAACCTGTAGCATCGGAATCTATAACCAGTGTCACAGAAATTGTTCAAAACATAGTCAGTAAGAAGAGTCAGTCTTCTTGTACTCAAGTCGGCATTGTGCCTTTTCTATTTAATTCCGATGCAATTTCTGTGTTTCATCGTCAATAAGAAGGTCAGAGGGATACAGTAAACGTGAAGTGAAGCATCGCAATGTATAACTAGTGTCAAAGGAATGGTTCAAAACATAGACAGTAGGAAGAGTCAGTCTTCTTGTACTTGAGTCGGCATTGTGCCATTTGTATTTATTTCCGATGCAATTTCTGTGTTTCATCATCAATTAGAACTTCAGAGGGATACAGTAAACCTGAAGTGAAGCATCGGAATCTATAACTAGTGTCACAGGAATAGTACAAGTCATAGACAGCAGGAAGAGTCATTCTTCTTGTACTTAAGTCGGCATTGTGCCTTTTCTATTTAATTCCGATGCAATTTCTGTGTGTCATCGTCAATAAGAAGGTCAGAGGGATACAGTAAACCTATAGTGAAGCATCGGAATCTATAACTAGAGTCACAGGAATGGTTTAAACCATAGACAGTATGAAGAGTCAGTCTTCTTGTACTTAAGTCGGCATTGTGCATTTGTATTTAATTCCGATGCATTTTCTGTGTTTCATCGTCAATATGAAGGTCAGAGGGATACAGTAAACCTGAAGTGAAGCATCGGAATCTATAACTAGTGTCACAGGAATGGTTCAAAACATAGACAGTAAGGTGAGTCAGTCTTCTTGTACATAAGTCGGCATTGTGCCTTTTGTATTTAATTCCGATGCAATTTCTGTGTTTCATCGTCAATAAGAAGGTCCAAGGGATACAGTAAACCTGAAGTGAAGCATCGGAATCTATAACTAGAGTCACAGGAATGGTTTAAATCATATACGGTAGGAAGAGTTAGTCTTCTTGTACTTAAGTCGGCATTGTGCTTTTGTATTTAATTCCGAAGCAATTTCTGTGTTTCATCGTCAATAAGGAGGTCAGAGGGATACAGTAAACGTGAAGTGAAGCATCGGAATCTAACACTAGTGTCAGAGGAATGGTTCAAAACATAGTCAGTAAGAAGTGTCAGTCTTCTTGTACTTAATTCGGCATTGTGCATTTTTATTTAATTCCGATGCAATTTCTGTGTTTCATCGTCAATAAGAAGGTCCAAGTGATACAGTAAACCTGAAGCTTCGGATTCTATAACCAGTGTCACAGTAATGGTTCAAAACATAGTCAGTAAGAAGAGTCAGTCTTCTTGTACTCAAGTCGGCATTGTGCCTTTTCTATTTAATTCCGATGCAATTTCTGTGTTTCATCGTCAATAAGAGGGTCAGAGGGATACAGTAAAAATGAAGTGAAGCATAGCAATGTATAACTAGTGTCAAAGGAATGGTTCAAAACATAGACAGTAGGAAGAGTCAGTCTTCTTCTACTTGAGTCGGCATTGTGCCTTTTGTACTTATTTCCGATGCAATTTCTATGTTTCATCATCAATTAGAATGTCAGAGGGATACAGTAAACCTGAAGTGAAGCATCGGGATCAATAACTAGTGTCACAGGAATGGTTTAAAACATAGACAGTAGGAAGAGTCAGTCTTCTTGTACTTAAGTCGGCATTGTGCTTTTGTATTTAATTCCGAAGCAATTTCTGTGTTTCATCGTCAATAAGGAGGTCAGAGGGATACAGTAAACCTGAAGTGATGCATCGGAATCTATAACTAGTGTCACAGAAATGGTTCAAAACATAGTCAGTAAGAAGAGTCAGTCTTCTTGTACTCAAGTCGGCATTGTGCATTTCTATTTAATTCCGATGCAATTTCCGTGTTTCATCGTCAATAAGAAGGTCAGACGGATACAGTAAACCTGAAGTGAAGCATCGGAATGTATAACTAGTGTCACAGGAATGGTTCAAAGCATAGACAGTAGGAAGAGTCAGTCTACATGTACTTAAGTCGGCATTGTGCCTTTTCGATTTACTTCCGATGCAATTTCTGTGTTTCATCGTCAATAAGAAGGTCAGAGGGATTCAGTAAACCTGAAGTGAATTGTCGCAATCTATAACTAGTGTCACAGGAATGGTTCAAAACATAGACAGTAGGAAGAGTCAGTCTACTTGTACTAAAGTCGGCATTGTGCCCTTTGTATTTAATTACGATGCAATTTCTGTGTTTCATCGTCAATAAGAAGGTCAGAGGGATACAGTAAACCTGAAGTGAAGCATCGGAATCTATAACTGGAGTCACAGGAATGGTTCAAAACATAGACAGTAGGAAGAGTCAGTCTTCTTGTACTTATGTCGGCATTGTGCCTTTTGTATTTAATTCCGATGCAATTTCTGTGTTTCATCGTCAATACGAAGGTCAGAGGGATATGGTACACCTGAAGTGAAGCATCGGAATCTATAACTTGTGTCACAGGAATGGTTAAAACCATAGACAGTAAGAAGAGTCAGTCTTCTTGTACTTGAGTCAGCATTGTGCCTTTTCTAATTATTTCCGATGCCATTTCTGTGTTCCATCGTCAATAAGAAGGTCAGAGGGATACAGTAAATCTGAATTGAAGCATCGGAATCTATAACTAGTGTCACAGGAATGGTTCAAATCATAGACAGTAGGAAGAGTCAGACTTCTTGTACTTAAGTCGGCATTGTGCCTTTTGTATTTAATTCCGATGCAATTTCTGTGTTTCATCGTCAATAAGAAGGTCAGAGGGATACAGTAAACCTGAAGTGAGGCATCGGAATCTATAACTAGTGTCACAGGAATGATTCAAAACGTAGATAGTAGGAAGAGTCAGTCTTCTTGTATTTAAGTCAGCATTGTGCCATTTCTAATTAATTCCGATGCAATTTCTGTGTTTCATCGTCAATACGAAGGTCAGATGGATACAGTAAACCTGAGGTGAAGCATCTGAATCTATAACTAGTGTCACAGGAATGGTTCAAACATAGACAGTAGGAAGAGTCAGTCTTCTTGTACTTAATTCGGCATTGTGCCTTTTTATTAATTCCGATGCTATTTCTGTGTTTCATCATCAATAAGATGGTCATAGGGATACAGTAAACCTGAAGTGAAGGATCAGTATCTATAACTAGTGTCACACGAATGGTTCAAAACATAGACAGTAGGAAGAGTCAGTCAACTTGTACTTAAGTCGACATTGTGCCTTTTCCATTTAATTCCGATGCCATTTCTGTGTTTCATCGTCAATAAGATGGTCCAAGGGATACAGTACAGCTGAAGTGAAGCATCGCAAAATATAACTAGTGTCACAGAAATGGTTCTAAACATAGACAGTAAGAAGAGTCAGTCTTCTTGTACTTATGTCGGCATTATGCTTTTTCTATTTAATTCCGACGCAATTTCTGTGTTTCATCGTCAATAAGAAGGTCAGAGGGATACAGTAAACCTGAAGTGAAGCATCGGAATCTATAACTAGTGTCACAGGAATGTTTCAAACATAGACAGTACGATGAGTCAGTCCTCTTGTACTTAAGTCAGCATTGTACACTTTGTATCTAATTCCGATGCAATTTCTGTGTTTCATCGTCAATAAGAAGGTCAGACTGATACAGAAAACCTGAAGTGAACCATCGGAATCTGTAACTAGTGTCACAGGATTGGTTCAAAACATAGACAGTAGGTAGAGTCAGTCTTCTTGTACCTAAGTCGGCATTGTGCCTTTTCTATTTAATTCCGATGCAATGTATGTGTTTCGGCGTCAATAAGAAGGTCCTAGGGATACAGTAAACCTGAAGTGAAGCAGCGGAATCAATAACTAGTGTCACAGGAATGGTTCAAAACATAGACAGTAAGATGTGTCAGTCTTCTTGTACATAAGTCGGCATTGTGCCTTTTGTATTTAATTCCGTTGCAATTTCTGTGTTTCATCGTCAATAAGAAGGTCCAAATGATACAGTTATCCTGAAGTGAAGCATCGGAATCTATAATTAGTGTCACATCAATGGTTCAATGCATAGAGAGTAGAAGGAGTCAGTCTTCTTGTACTTCAGTCGGCATTGTGCTTTTGTATTTAATTCCGATGCAATTTCTGTGTTTCATCGTCAATAAGGAGGTCAGAGGGATACAGTAAACCTGAAGTGAAGCATCGGAATATATATCTAGTGTCACAGGAATGGTTCAAAACATAGTCAGTAAGAAGAGTCAGTCTTCTTGTACTTTATTCGGCATTGTGCCTTTTTATTTAATTCCGATGCAATTTCTGTGTTTCATCGTCAATAAGAAGGTCCAAGGGATACAGTAAACCTTAAGTGAAGCATCGTAATCTATAACTAGTGTCACAGGAATGGTTCAAAACATAGACAGCAGGAAGAGTCATTTTTCTTGTACTTAAGTCGGCATTGTGCCTTTTCTATTTAATTCCGATGCAATTTCTGTGTTTCATCGTCAATATGAAGGTCAGAGGTATACAGTAAACCTGAAGTGAATCATCGGAATCTATAACTAGTGTCACAGGAATGGTTCAAAACATAGACAGTAGGAAGAGTCAGTCCAAATGTCCTTAAGTCGGCATTGTGCCTTTTGTATTTAATTCCGATGCGGTTTTTGTGTTTCATCGTCAATAAGAAGGTCCAAGGGATACAGTAAACCTGATGTGAAGAATCGGAATCTATAACTAGTGTCACAGGAATGGTTCAAATCATAGTCAGTAAGAAGAGTCAGTCTTCTTGTACTTAAGTCGGCATTGTGCCTTTTGTATTTAATTCCGATGCAATATCTGTGTTTCATCGTCAATATGAAGGTCAGAGGGATACAGTAATCCTGAAGCGAAGCATCAGAATCTATAACTAGTGTCACAGGAATGGTTCAAACCATAGAGAGTAGAAAGAGTCAGTCTTCTTGTACTTAAGTCGGCATTGTTATTTTGTATTTAATTCCGATGCAATTTCTGTAATTCATCGTCAATAAGGAGGTCAGAGGGATACAGTAAACCTGAAGTGAAGCATCGGAATCTATAACTAGTGTCACAGGAATGGTTCAAAAAATAGTCAGTAAGAAGAATCAGTCTTCTTGTACTTTAATCGGCATTGTGCCTTTTCATTTAATTCCGATGCAATTTCTGTGTTTCATCGTCAGTAAGAAGGTCAGAGGGATACAGTAAACCGGAAGTGAAACATCGGAATGTATAAATAGTGTCAAATGAATGGTTCAAACATAGACAGTAGGAAGTGTCAGTCTTCTTGTACTTGAGTCGGCATTGTGCCTTTTGTATTTATTTCCGATGCAATTTCTGTGTTTCATCATCAATAAGAAGGTCAGAGGGATACAGTAAACCTGAAGTGAAGCATCGGAATCTATAACTAGTGTCACAGGAATGGTTCAAAACATAGACAGCAGGAAGAGTCATTCTTCTTGTACTTAAGTCGGCATTGTGCCTTTTCTATTTAATTCCGATGCAATTTCTGTGTTTCATCGTCAATAAGAAGGTCAGTGGGATACAGTAAACCTGAAGTGAATCTTCGGAATCTATAACTAGTGTCACAGTAATGGTTTAAAACATAGACAGTAGGATGAGTCAGTTTACATGTACTTAAGTCGGCATTGTGCATTTTTTATTTAATTCCGATTCGATTTTTGTGTTTCATCGTCTATCAGAAGGTCCAAGGGATACAGTAAACCTGAAGTTAAGAATCGGAATCTACAACTAGTGTCACAGGAATGGTCCAAAACATAGTCAGTAAGAAGAGTCAGTCCTCTTGTACTTAAGTCTGCATTGTGCCTTTTCTATTTACTTCCGATGCCATTTCTGTGTTTCATCGTCAATAAGAAGGTCAGAGGGATACAGTAAACCTGAAGTGAAGCATCATAATCTATAACTAGTGTCACAGGAATGGTTCAAATCATAGACTGTAAGAAGAGTCAGGCTACTTGTTCTTAAGTCGGCATTGTGCCTTTTGTATTTAGTTCCGAAGCAATTTCTGTGTTTCATCGTCAACAAGAAGGTCAGAGGGATACAGTAAACCTGAAGTGAAGCAACGGAATCTATAACTAGTGTCACAGGAATAGTTCAAAACATAGACAGTAGGAAGAGTCAGTCTTCTTGTACTTAAGTCGGCATTTTGCCTTTTGTATTTAATTCCGATGCAATTTCTGTGTTTCATCGTCAATATGAAGGTCAGAGGGATACAGTAAACCTGAAGTGAAGCATCAGAATCTGTAACTAGTGTCACAGGAATGGTTCAAAACATAGTCAATAGGAAGAGTCAGTCGACATGTACTTAAGTCGGCATTGTGCGTTTTGTATTCAATTCCGCTGCAATTTCTGTGTTTCATCGTCAATAAGAAGGTCCAAGGGATACAGTAAACCTTAAGTGAAGCATCGTAATCTGTAACTAGTGTCACAGGAATGGTTCAAATCATAGACAGCAGGAAGAGCCAATTTTCTTGTACTTAAGTCGGCATTGTGCCTTTTCTATTTAATTCCGATGCAATTTCTGTGTTTCATCGTCAATAAGAAGGTCAGAGGTATACAGTAAACCTGAAGTGAATCATCGGAATCTATAACTAGTGTCACAGGATCGGGTCAAAACATAGACAGTAAGAAGAGTCAGTCTTCTTGTACTTAAGTTCGCATTGTGCCTTTTCTATTTAATTCCAATGCAATTTCTGTGTTTCATCATCAATAAGAAGGTCAGAGGGATACAGTAAACCTGAAGTGAAGCATCGTAATCTATAACTAGTGTGACAGGAATGGTTCAAAAGATAGTCAGTAAGAAGAGTCAGTCTTTTTGTACTTGAGTCGGCATTGTGCCTTTTGTATTTAATTCCGATGCAATTTCTGTGTTTCACCGCCAATAAGAAGGTCAGAGGGATACAGTAAACCTGAAGTGAAGCATCGGAATCTATAACTAGTGTCACAGGATTGGTTCAATCATAGCCAGTTGGAAGAGTCAGTCTTCTTACACTTACGTCGGCATTGTGCCTTTTCTATTTAATTCCGATGCAATTTCGGTGTTTCATCGTCAATAATAAGGTCCGAGGGATACAGTATACCTGAAGTGAAGCATTGGAATCTGTAACTAGTGTCACAGGAATGGTTCAAAACATAGACAGTTAGAAGAGTCAGTCTTCTTGTCCTTAAGTCGGCATTGTGCCTTTTGTATTTAATTCCGATGCAATTTCTGTGTTTTATCGTCAATAGGAAGGTCAGGGGGATACAGCAAACCTGAAGTAAAGCATCGGAATCTATAACTAGTGTCACAGGAATGGTTCAAAACATAGACAGTAGGAAGAGTCATTCTTCTTGTACTTAAGTCGTCATTGAGCCTTTTGTATTTAATTCCGATGCAATTTCTGTGTTTCATCATCAATAAGAAGGTCCAAGGGATACGGTAAACTTGAAGTGAAAATTCGGAATCGATAACTAGTGTCAGAGGAATAGTTCAAAACATAGTCAGTAAGAAGAGTCAGTCTTCTTGTACTTAAGTCGGCATTGTGCCTTTTCTATTTAATTCCGATGAAATTTCTGTGGTTCATCGTCTATAACTAGATCAGAGGGATGCAGTAAACCTGAAGTGAAGCTTCGGAATCAATAAGTGGTGTCACAGGAATAATTCAAAACTTTGTCAGTAAGGTGAGTCAGTCTTCATGTACTTAAGTCGCCATTGTGAATTTCGTATTCAACTCCGATGCAATTTCGGTGTTTCATCGCCAATAATAAGGTCCAAGGAATACAGTAAACCTGAGGTAAAGCATCGGAATCTATAACTAGTGTCACAGAAATGGTTCAAAACTTAGACAGTAAGAACAGTCAGTCTTCTTGTACTTAAGTCGGCATTGTGCCTTTTCTACTTAATTCCGATGCAATTTCTGTGTTTCATCATCAATAAGAAGGTCAGAAAGATACAGTAAACCTGAAGTGTATCATCAGAGGCTATAACTAGTGTCACAGGAATGGTTCAAAGCATAGTCAGTAAGAAGAGTCAGTCTCCTTGTACTTAAGTCGTCATTGTGCTATGTCTATTTAATTCCGATGCAATATCTGTGTTTCATCGTCAATAGGAAGGTCCGACTGATACAGTAAACCTGAAGTGAAGCATCGGAATCTATAACTAGTGTCACAGGAATGCTTCATACATAGATAGCAGGAAGAGTCAGTCTTCTTTTACTCCAGACGACATTGTGCCTTTTGTATGTAATTCCGATGCAATTTCTGTGTTTCATCGTCAATAAGAAGGTCCAAGGGATACAGTAAACCTGAAGTGAGTCATCGGAATCTATAATTCGTGTCACAGGATTGGTTCAAAACATAGTCGGTAAGAAGAGTCAGTCTTCTTGTACTAAAGTCGGCATTTTGCCTTTTCTATTTCATTCCGAAGCAATTTATGTGTTTCATCGTCAATAAGAAGGTCCAAGGGATGCAGTACACCTGTAGTGAAGCATCGGAATCTATAACTAGTGTCACAGGAATGGTTCAAAACATAGACAGTAAGAAGAGTAGGTCTTCTTGTACATAAGTCGGCATTGTGCCTTTTCTATTTAATTCCGATGCAATTTCTGTGTTTCATCGTCAATAAGAAGGTCAGACGGATACAGTAAACCTGATGTAAAGCATCGGAATCTATAAGTGGTGTCACAGGAATGGTTCAAAACATAGTCAGTAAGAAGAGTCAGTCTTCTTGTAGTTAAGTCGTAATTGTGCCTTTCGTATTTAAATCCGATGCAATTTCGGTGTTTCATCGTCAATAAGAAGGTCCAAGGGATACAGTAAACCTGAAGTGAAGCATCGGAATCCATAACTAGTGTCACAGGAATGGTTCAAATCATAAACAGTAAGAAGAGTCAGTCTTCTTGTACTTGAGTCAGCATTGTGCCTTTTCTATTTAATTCCGATGCCATTTCTGTGTTTCATCGTCAATAAGAAGGTCAGAGGGATACAGTATACCTGAAGTGAAGCATCGGAATCTATAACTAGTGTCACTGGAATGGTTCAAATCATAGACAGTAGGAAGAGTCAGTCTTCTTGTACATAAGTCGGCATTGTGCCTTTTGTATTTAATTCCGATGCAATTTCTGTGTTTCATCGTCAATAAGAAGGACAGAGGGATCCAGTAAACTTGAAGTGAGAATTCGGAATCGATAACTAGTGTCACAGGAATGGTTCAAAACATGGTCAGTAAGAAGAGTTAGTCTTCTTGTCCTTAAGTCGGCATTGTGCCTTTTGTATTTAATTCCGATGCAATTTCTGTGTTTCATCATCAGTATGAAGGTCCAAGGGATACGGTAAACTTGAAGTGAGAATTCGACATCGATAACTAGTGTCAGAGGAATAGTTCAAAACATAGTCAGTAAGAAGAGTCAGTCTTCCTGTACTTCATTCGGCATTGTGCCTTTTGTATTTAATTCCGATGCAATTTCTGTGTTTTATCGTCAATAAGAAGGTCAGAGGGATACAGTTAACCTGAAGTGAAGCATCGGAATCTATAACTAGTGTCATAGGGATGGTTCAAATCATTGACAGTAGGAAGAGTTAGTCTTCTTGTACTTAAGTCGGCATTGTGCCTTTTGTATTTAATTCCGATGCAAATTCTGTGCTTCATCGTCAATAAGAAAGTCCAAGGGATACAGTAAACCTGAAGTGAAGCATCGGAATCTATAACTAGTGTCACAGAAATGTTTCAAAACTTAGACAGTAAGAACAGTCAGTCTTCTTGTACTTAAGTCGGCATTGTGCCTTTTCTATTTAATTCCGATGCAATTTCTGTGTTTCATCATCAATAAGAAGGTCAGAAAGATACAGTAAACCTGAAGTGTATCATCGGAGGCTATAACTAGTGTCACAGGAATGGTTCATAGCATAGTCAGTAAGAAGAGTCAGTCTCCTTGTACTTAAGTCGGCATTGTGCTATGTCTATTTAATTCCGATGCAATATCTGTGTTTCATCGTCAATAGGAAGGTCAGAGGGATACAGTAAACCTGAAGTGAAGCATCGGAATCTATAACTAGTGTCACAGGAATGCTTCATACATAGATAGCAGGAAGAGTCAGTCTTCTTTTACTCAAGACGACATTGTGCCTTTTGTATGTAATTCCGATGCAATTTCTGTGTTTCATCGTCAATAAAAAGGTACAAGGGATACAGTAAACCTGAAGTTAGGCATCGGAATCTATAATTCGTGTCACAGGATTGGTTCAAAGCATAGTCGTTAAGAAGAGTCAGTCTTCTTGTACTAAAGTCGGCATTGTGCCTTTTCTATTTCATTCCGAAGCAATTTATGTGTTTCATCGTCAATAAGAAGGTCCAAGGGATGCAGTACACCTGTAGTGAAGCATCGGAATCTATAACTAGTGTCACAGGAATGGTTCAAAACGTAGACAGAAAGAAGAGTCAGTCTTCTTGTACTTAAGTCGGCATTGTGGCTTTTCTATTTAATTCCGATGCAATTTCTGTGTTTCATCGTCAATAAGAAGGTCAGACGGATACAGTAAACCTGAAGTAAAGCATCGGAATCTATAAGTGGTGTCACAGGGATGGTTCAAAACATAGTCAGTAAGAAGAGTCAGTCTTCTTGTAGTTAAGTCGTAATTGTGCCTTTCGTATTGAAATCCGATGCAATTTCGGTGCTTCATCGTCAATAAGAAGGTCCAAGGGATACAGTAAACCTGAAGTGAAACATCGGAATCCATAACTAGTGCCACAGGAATGGTTCAAATCATAGACAGTAACGAGAGTCAGTCTTCTTGTACTTGAGTCAGCATTGTGCCTTTTCTATTTAATTCCGATGCCATTTCTGTGTTTCATCGTCAATAAGAAGGTCAGAGGGATACAGTAAACCTGAAGTGAAGCATCGGAATCTATAACTAGTGTCACTGGAATGGTTCAAATCATAGACAGTAGGAAGAGTCAGTCTTCTTGTACATAAGTCGGCATTGTGCCTTTTGTATTTAATTCCGATGCAATTTCTGTGTTTCATCATCAATAAGAAGGTCCAAGGGATACGGTAAACTTGAAGTGAGATTTCGGAATCGATAACTAGTGTCAGAGGAATAGTTCAAAGCATAGTCAGTAAGAAGGGTCAGTCTTCTTGTAGTTAAGTCGGCATTGTGCCTTTTCTATTTAATTCCGATGCAATTTCTGTGGTTCATCGTCTATAACTAGATCAGAGGGATGCAGTAAACCTGAAGTGAAGCTTCGGAATCAATAAGTGGTGTCACAGGAATGGTTCAAAACTTTGTCAGTAAGATGAGTCAGTCTTCATGTACTTAAGTCGCCATTGTGAATTTCGTATTCAACTCCAATGCAATTTCGGTGTTTCATCGTCAATAATAAGGTCCAAGGAATACAGTAAACCTGAAGTGAAGCATCGGAAACTATAACTAGTGTCACAGAAATGGTTCAAAGCATAGTCAGTAAGAAGAGTCAGTCTCCTTGTACTTAAGTCGTCACTGTGCTATGTCTATTTAATTCCGATGCAATATCTGTGTTTCATCGTCAATAGGAAGGTCAGACTGATACAGTAAACCTGAAGTGAAGCATCGGAATCTATAACTAGTGTCACAGGAATGCTTCATACATAGATAGCAGGAAGAGTCAGTCTTCTTTTACTCAAGAAGACATTGTGCCTTTTGTATGTAATTCGGATGCAATTTCTGTGTTTCATCGTCAATAAGAAGGTCCAAGGGATACAGTAAACCCGAAGTGAGGCACCGGAATCTATAATTCGTGTCACAGGATTGGTTCAAAACAAAGTCGGTAAGAAGAGTCAGTCTTCTTGTACTAAAGTCGGCATTGTGCCTTTTCTATTTCATTCCGAAGCAATTTATGTGTTTCATCGTCAATAAGAAGGTCCAAGGGATGCAGTACACCTGTAGTGAAACATCGGAATCTATAACTAGTGTCACAGGAATGGTTCAAAACATAGACAGTAAGAAGAGTAGGTCTTCTTGTACATAAGTCGGCATTGTGCCTTTTCTATTTAATTCCGATGCAATTTCTGTGTTTCATCGTCAATAAGAAGGTCAGACGGATACAGTAAACCTGATGTAAAGCATCGGAATCTATAAGTGGTGTCACAGGAATGGTTCAAAACATAGTCAGTAAGAAGAGACAGTCTTCTTGTAGTTAAGTCGTAATTGTGCCTTTCGTATTTAAATCCGATGTAATTTCGGTGTTTCATCGTCAATAAGAAGGTCCAAGGTATACAGTAATCCTGAACTGAAGCATCGGAATCCATAACTAGTGTCACAGGAATGGTTCAAATCATAAACAGTAAGAAGAGTCAGTCTTCTTGTACTTGAGTCAGCATTGTGCCTTTTCTATTTAATTCCGATGCCATTTCTGTGTTTCATCGTCAATAAGAAGGTCAGAGCGATACAGTAAACCTGAAGTGAAGCATCGGAATCTATAACTAGTGTCACTGGAATGGTTCAAATCATAGACAGTAGGAAGAGTCAGTCTTCTTGTACTTAAGTCGGCATTGTGCCTTTTGTATTTAATTCCGATGCAATTTCTGTGTTTCATCATCAATAAGAAGGTCCAAGGGATACGGTAAACTTGAAGTGAGAATTCGACATCGATAACTAGTGTCAGAGGAATAGTTCAAAACATAGTCAGTAAGAAGAGTCAGTCTTCCTGTACTTAATTCGGCATTGTGCCTTTTGTATTTAATTCCAATGCAATTTCTGTGTTTTATCGTCAATAAGAAGGTCAGAGGGATACAGTAAACCTGAAGTGAAGCATCGGAATCTATAACTAGTGTCATAGGGATGGTTCAAATCATTGACAGTAAGAAAAGTCAGTCTTCTTGTACCTAAGTCGGCATTGTGCCTCTTGTATTTAATTCCGATGCAATTTCTGTGTTTCATCGTCAATAAGAAGGTCAGAGGGATACAGTAAACCTAAAGTGAAGCATCGGAATCATTAACTAGTGTCACAGGAATGGTTCAAAGCATAGACAGTAGGAAGAGTCAGTCTTCTTGTACTTAAGTTAGCAATGTGCCATTTCTATTTAATTCCGATGCACTTTCTGTGTTTCATCGTCAATAAGAAGGTCCAAGGGATACAGTAAACCTGAAGTGAAACATCGGAATCCATAACTAGTGCCACAGGAATGGTTCAAATCATAGACAGTAACAAGAGTCAGTCTTCTTGTACTTAAGTCGGCATTGTGCCTTTTCTATTTAATTCCGATGCAATTTCTGTGTTTCATCATGAATAACAAAGTCAGAAAGATACAGTAAACCTGAAGTGTATCATCAGAGGCTATGACTAGCGTCTCAGGAATGGTTCAAAGCATAGTCAGTAAGAAGAGTCAGTCTCCTTGTACTTAAGTCGTCATTGTGCTATGTCTATTTAATTCCGATGCAATATCTGTGTTTCATCGTCAATAGGAAGGTCAGACTGATACAGTAAAACTGAAGTGAAGCATCGGAATCTATAACTAGTGTCACAGGAATGCTTCATACATAGATAGCAGGAAGAGTCAGTCTTCTTTTACTGAAGACGACATTGTGCCTTTGTATGTAATTCCGATGCAATTTCTGTGTTTCATCGTCAATAAGAAGGTCCAAGGGATACAGTAAACCTGAAGTGAGGCATCGGAATCTATAATTCGTGTCACAGGATTGGTTCAAAACATAGACAGTTGGAAGAGTCAGTCTTCTTGTACTTAAGTCGGCATTGTGCCTTTTGTATTTAATTCCGATGCAATTTCTGTGTTTCATCGTCAATAAGAAGGTCAGAGGGATCCAGTAAACTTGAAGTGAGGCATCGGAATCTATAACTAGTGTCACAGGAATGGTTCAAAACATAGACAGTAAGAAGAGTAGGTCTTCTTGTACATAAGTCGGCATTGTGCCTTTTCTATTTAATTCCGATGCAATTTCTGTGTTTCATCGTCAATAAGAAGGTCAGACGGATACAGTAAACCTGATGTAAAGCATCGGAATCTATAAGTGGTGTCACAGGAATGGTTCAAAACATAGTCAGTAAGAAGAGTCAGTCTTCTTGTAGTTAAGTCGTAATTGTGCCTTTCGTATTTAAATCGGATGCAATTTCGGTGTTTCATCGTCAATTAGAAGGTCCAAGGGATACAGTAAACCTGAAGTGAAGCGTCGGAATCCATTACTAGTGTCACAGGAATGGTTCAAATCATAAATAGTAAGAAGAGTCAGTCTTCTTGTACTTGAGTCAGCATTGTGCATTTTCTATTTAATTCCGATGCCATTTCTGTGTTTCATCGTCAATAAGAAGGTCAGAGGGATACAGTAAACCTGAAGTGAAGCATCGGAATCTATAACTAGTGTCACTGGAATGGTTCAAATCGTAGACAGTAGGGAGAGTCAGTCTTCTTGTACTTAAGTCGGCATTGTGCCTTTTGTATTTAATTCCGATGCAATTTCTGTATTTCATCGTCAATAAGAAGGTCAGAGGGATCCAGTAAACTTGAAGTGAGGCATCGGAATCTATGACTAGTGTCACAGGAATGGTTCTAAACATAGACAGTGAGAAGAGTCAGTCTTCTTGTACTTAAGTCGGCATTGTGCCTTTTCTATTTAATTCCGACGCAATTTCTGTGTTTCATCGTCAATAAGAAGGTCAGAGGGATACAGTAAACCTGAAGTGAAGCATCGGAATCTATAAGTGGTGTCACAGGAGTGGTTCAAACATTGTCAGTAAGAAGAGTTAGTCTTCTAGTATTTAAGTCGGCATTGTGCCTTTCGTTATTAATTCCGATGCAATTTCGGTGTTTCATCGTCAATAAGAAGGTACAAGGGATACAGTAAACATGAAGTGAAGCATCGGAATCTATAACTATTGTCACAGGAATGGTTCAAAACATAGTCAGTAAGAAGAGTCAACCTTCTTGTACTTAAGTCGGCATTGTGCCTTTTCTATTTAATTCCGATGAAATTTCGTTGTTTCGTCGTCAATAAGAAGGTTCAAGGGATACAGTAAACCTGAAGTGGAGCATCGGAAACTATAACTAGTGTCACAGGAATGTTTCAAAACATAGACAGTACGATGAGTCAGTCCTCTTGTACTTAAGTCGGCATTGTACATTTTGTATCTAATTCCGATGCAATTTCTGTGTTTCATCGTCAATAAGAAGGTCAGACGGATACAGAAAACCTGAAGTGAACCATCGGAATCTGTAACTAGTGTCACAGTATTGGTTTAAAACATAGACAGTAGGTAGAGTCAGTCTTCTTGTACTTAAGTCGGCATTGAGCCTTTTCTATTTAATTCCGATGCAATTTCTGTGTTTCGTCGTCAATAAGAAGGTCCAAGGGATACAGTAAACCTGAAGTGAAGCATCGGAATCAATAACTAGTGTCACAGGAATGGTTCAAAACATAGACAGTAAGATGAGTCAGTCTTCTTGTACAAAGTCGGCATTGTGACTTTTGTATTTAATTCCGATGCAATTTCTTTGTTTCATCGTAAATAAGAAGGTCCAAATGATACAGTTATCCTGAAGTGAAGCATCGGAATCTATAATTAGTGTCACAGGAATGGTTCAAAACATAGAGAGTAGAAAGAGTCAGTCTTCTCGTACTTCAGTCGGCATTGTGCTTTTGTATTTAATTCCGATGCAATTTCTGTGTTTCATCGTCAATAAGGAGGTCAGAGGGATACAGTAAACATGAAGTGAAGCATCGGAATCTATATCTAGTGTCACAGGAATGGTTCAAAACATAGTCCGTAAGAAGAGTCAGTCTTCTTGTACTTTATTTGGCATTGTGCCTTTTTATTTAATTCCGATGCAATTTCTGTGTTTCATCGTCAATAAGAAGGTCCAAGGGATACAGTAAACCTTAATTGAAGCATCGTAATCTATAACTAGTGTCACAGGAGTGGTTCCAAACATAGACAGCAGGAAGAGTCATTTTTCTTGTACTTAAGTCGGCATTGCGCCTTTTCTATTTACTTTCGATGCAATTTCTGTGTTTCATCATCAATAATAAGGTCAGAGGGATACAGTAAACCTGAAGTGAAGCATCCGAATCTATAACTAGTGTCACAGGAATGGTTCAAAACATAGACAGTTAGAAGAGTCAGTCTTCTTGTACTTAAGTCGGCATTGTGCCTTTTGTATTTAATTCCGATACAATTTCTGTGTTTCATCATCAATAAGAAGGTCCATGGCATACAGTAAACTTGAAGTGAGAATTCGGAATCGATAACTAGTGTCACAGGAATGGTTCAAAACATAGTCAGTAAGAAGAGTTAGTCTTCTTGTCCTTAAGTCTTCATTGTGCCTTTTGTATTTAATTCCGATGCAATTTCTGTGTTTTATCGTCAATAAGAAGGTCAGAGGGATACAGCAAACCTGAAGTAAAGCATCGGAATCTGTAACTTGTGTCACAGGAATGTTTCAAAACATAGACAGTAGGAAGAGTCATTCTTCTTGTACTTAAGTCGTCATTGAGCCTTTGTATTTAATTCCGATGCAATTTCTGTGTTTCATCATCAATAAGAAGGTCCAAGGGATACGGTAAACTTGAAGTGAGAATTCGACATCGATAACTAGTGTCAGAGGAATAGTTCAAAACATAGTCAGTAAGAAGAGTCAGTCTTCCTGTACTTAATTCGGCATTGTGCCTTTTGTATTTAATTCCGATGCAATTTCTGTGTTTTATCGTCAATAAGAAGGTCAGAGGGATACAGTAAACCTGAAGTGAAGCATCGGAATCTATAACTAGTGTCATAGGGATGGTTCAAATTATTGACAGTAGGAAGAGTTAGTCTTCTTGTACTTAAGTCGGCATTGTGCCTTTTGTATTTAATTCCGATGCAAATTCTGTGCTTCATCGTCAATAAGAAAGTCCAAGGGATACAGTAAACCTGAAGTGAAGCATCGGAATCTATAACTAGTGTCACAGAAATGTATCAAAACTTAGACAGTAAGAACAGTCAGTCTTCTTGTACTTAAGTCGGCATTGTGCCTTTTCTATTTAATTCCGATGCAATTTCTGTTGTTCATCATCAATAAGAAGGTCAGAAAGATACAGTAAACCTGAAGTGTATCATCGGAGGCTATAACTACTGTCACAGGAATGGTTCATAGCATAGTCAGTAAGAAGAGTCAGTCTCCTTGTACTTAAGTCGGCATTGTGCTATGTCTATTTAATTCCGATGCAATATCTGTGTTTCATCGTCAATAGGAAGGTCAGAGGGATACAGTAAACCTGAAGTGAAGCATCGGAATCTATAACTAGTGTCACAGGAATGCTTCATACATAGATAGCAAGAAGAGTCAGTCTTCTTGTACTTAAATCGGCATTGTGCCTTTTCTATTTAATTCCGATGCAATTTCTGTGTTTCATCGTGAATAAGAAGGTCAGACGGATACAGTAAACCTGAAGTAAAGCATCGGAATCTATAAGTGGTGTCACAGAAATGGTTCAAAACATAGTCAGTAGGAAGAGTCAGTCTTCTTGTAGTTAAGTCGTAATTGTGCCTTTCGTATTGAAATCCGATGCAATTTCGGTGTTTCATCGTCAATATGAAGGTCCAAGGGATACAGTAAACCTGAAGTGAAACATCGGAATCCATAACTAGTGTCACAGGAATGGTTCAAATCATAGACAGTAACAAGAGTCAGTCTTCTTGTACTTGAGTCAGCATTGTGCCTTTTGTATTTAATTCCGATGCAATTTCTGTGTTTCATCGTCAATAAGAAGGTCAGAGGGATACAGTAAACCTGAAGTGAGGCATCGGAATCTATAACTAGTGTCACAGGAATGGTTCTAAACATAGACAGTAAGAAGAGTCAGTCTTCTTGTTCTTAAGTCGGCATTGTGCCTTTTCTATTTAATTCCGACGCAATTTCTGTGTTTCATCGTCAATAAGAAGGTCAGAGGGATACAGTAAACCTGAAGTGACGCAACGGAATCTACAAGAGGTGTCGCAGGAGTGGTTCAAACATTGTCAGTAAGAAGAGTCAGCCTTCTAGTATTTAAGTCGGCATTGTGCCTTTCGTATTTAATTCCGATGCAATTTTGGTGTTTCATCGTCAATGAGAAAGTCCAACGGATACAGTAAACATGAAGTGAAGCATCGGAATCTATAACTATTGTCACAGGAATTGTTCAAAGCATAGTCAGTAAGAAGAGTCAACCTTCTTGTACTTAAGTCGGCATTGTGCCTTTCCTATTTAATTCCGATGAAATTTCGGTGTTTCGTCGTCAATAAGAAGGTCCAAGGGATACAGTAAACCTGAAGTGAAGCATCGGAAACTATAACTAGTGTCACAGGAATGTTTCAAAACATAGACAGTACTTTGAGTCAGTCCTCTTGTACTTAAGTCGGCATTATACATTTTGTATCTAATTCCGATGCAATTTCTGTGTTTCATCGTCAATAAGAAGGTCAGACGGATACAGAAAACCTGAAGAGAACCATCGGAATCTGTAACTAGTGTCACAAGATTGGTTCAAAACATAGACAGTAGGTAGAGTCAGTCTTCTTGTACTTAAGTCGGCATTGTGCCTTTTCTATTTAATTCCGATGCAATTTCTGTGTTTCGTCGTCAATAAGAAAGTCCAAGCGATACAGTAAACCTGAAGTGAAGCATCGGAATCAATAACTAGTGTCACAGGAATGGTTCTAAACACAGAGAGTAGAAAGAGTCTGTCTTCTTGTACTTCAGTCGGCATTGTGCTTTTGTATTTAATTCCGATGCTATTTCTGTGTTTCATCGTCAATAAGGAGGTCAGAGGGATACAGTAAACCTGAAGTGAATCATCGGAATCTATAACTAGTGTCACAGGAATGGTTCAAAACATAGACAGTAGGAAGAGTCAGTCCAAATGTCCTTAAGACGGCAATGTGCCTTTTGTATTTAATTCCGATGCGATTTTTGTGTTTCATCGTCAATAAGAAGGTCAAAGGGATAAAGTAAACCTGAAGTGAAGAATCGGAAACTATAACTAGTGTCACAGGAATGGTTCAAAACATAGTCAGTAAGAAGAGTCAGTCTTCTTGTACTTAAGTCGGCATTGTGGTTTTTCTATTTACATCCATTGCAATTTCTGTGTTTCATCGTCAATAAGAAGGTCAGAGGGATTCAGTAAACCTGAAGTGAAACATCGGAATCTATAACTAGTGTCACAGGAACGGTTCAAATCATAGACAGTAGGAAGAGTCAGTCTTCTTGTACTTAAGTCGGCATTGTGCCTTTTGTATTTAATTCCGATGCAATATGTGTGTTTCGTCGTCAATATGAAGGTCAGAGGGATACAGTAAACCTGAAGCGAAGCATCAGAATCCATAACTAGTGTCACAGGAATGGTTCAAAACATAGAGAGTAGTAAGAGTCAGTCTCCTTGTACTTAAGTCGGCATTGTGCTTTTGTATTTAATTCCGATGCAATTTCTCTGTTTCATCGTCAATAAGAAGGTACAAGGGATACAGTAAACCTAAAGTGAAGAATCGGAATCTATAACTAGTGTCACAGGAATGGTTCAAAACATAGTCAGTAAGAAGAGTCAGTCATCTTGTACTTTATTCGGCATTGTGCCTTATGTTTAATTCCGATGCAATTTCTGTGTTTCATCGTCAGTAAGAAGGCCAGAGGGATACAGTAAACCGGAAGTGAAACATCGGAATGTATAACTAGTGTCAAAGGAATGGTTCAAACATAGACAGTAGGAAGTGTCAGTCTTCTTGTACTTGAGTCGGCATTGTGCCTTTTGTGTTTATTTCCGATGCAATTTCTGTGTTTCATCATCAATAAGAAGGTCAGAGGGATACAGTAAACCTGAAGTGAAGCATCGAATTTATAACTAGTGTCACAGGAATGGTTCAAAGCATAGACAGCAGGAAGAGTCATTCTTCTTGTACTTAAGTCGACATTGTGCCTTTTCTATTTAATTCCGATGCAGTTTCTGTGTTTCATCGTCAATAAGAAGGTCATAGGGATACAGTAAACCTGAAGTGAATCTTCGGAATCTATAACTAGTGTCACAGGAATGGTTCAAAACATAGACAGTAGGATGATTCAGTCTACATGTCCTTAAGTCGGCATTGTGCCTTTTGTATTTAATTCCGATGCAATTTTTCTGTTTCATCGTCAATAAGAAGGTACAAGGGAAACAGTAAATCTAAAGTGAAGAATCAGAATCTATAACTAGTGTCACAGGAATGGTTCAAAAAATAGTCAGTAAGAAGAGTCAGTCCTCTTGTACTTAAGTCGGCAATGTGCCTTTTCTATTTATTTCCGATGCAAATTCTGTGTTTCATCGTCAATAAGAAGGTCAAAGGGATCCAGTAAACCTGAAGAGAAGCATCGGAATCTATAAATACTGTCACAGGAATGGTTCAAATCGTAGACAGTAGGAAGAGTCAGTCTTCTTGTACATAAGTCGGCATTGTGCCTTTTGTGTTTAATTCCGATGCAATATCTGTGTTTCATCGTCAATAAGAAGGTCAGAGGGATGCAGTAAACCTGAAGTGAAGCATCAGAATCTATAACTAGTGTCACAGGAATGGTTCAAATCATAGACAGTAAGAAGAGTCAGGCTACTTGTACTTAAGTCGGCATTGTGCCATTTGTGTTTAGTTCCGATGCAATTTCTGTGTTTCTTCGTGAATAAGAAGGTCCAAGGGATATAGTACACCTGAAGTGAAGCATCGGAATCTATAACTAGTGTCACACGAATGGTTCAAACATAGTCAGTAAGAAGGGTCAGTCTTCTTGTACTTAAGTCGGCATTGTGCCTTTTCTATTTACTTCCGATGCAATTTCTGTGTTTCATCGTCAATAAGAAGGTCAGAGGGATACAGTAAACCTGAAGTGAAGCAACAGAATCTATAACTAGTGTCACAGGAATTGTTCAAAGCATAGACAGTAGGAAGAGTCAGTCTTCTTGTACTTATGTCGGCATTGTGCCTTTTGTATTTAATTCCGATGCAATTTCTGTGTTTCATCGTCAACTTGAAGGTCAGAGGGATACAGTAAACATGAAGTGAAGCATCAGAATCTGTAACTAGTGTCACAGGAATGGTTCAAAGCATAGACAGTAGGAAGAGTCAGTCTTCTTGTACTTAAGTCGGCATTGTGCCTTTTCTATTTAATTCCGATGCAATTTCTGTGTTTCATCGTCAATAAGGTCAGACGGATACAGTAAACCTGAAGTAAAGCATCGGAATCTATAAGTGGTGTCACAGGAATGGTTCAAAACATAGTCAGTAAGAAGAGTCAGTCTTTTGTAGTTAAGTCGTAATTGTGCCTTTCGTATTGAAATCCGATGCAATTTCGGTGTTTCATCGTCAATAAGAAGGTCCAAGGGATACAGTAAACCTGAAGTGAAACATCGGAATCCATAACTAGTGTCACAGGAATGGTTCAGATCATAGACAGTAACAAGAGTCAGTCTTCTTGTACTTGAGTCAGCATTGTGCCTTTCCTATTTAATTCCGATGAAATTTCGGTGTTTCGTCGTCAATAAGAAGGTCCAAGGGATACAGTAAACCTGAAGTGAAGCATCGGAAACTATAACTAGTGTCACAGGAATGTTTCAAAACATAGACAGTACGATGAGTCAGTCCTCTTGTACTTAAGTCGGCATTATACATTTTGTATCTAATTCCGATGCAATTTCTGTGTTTCATCGTCAATAAGAAGGTCAGACGGATACAGGAAACCTGAAGAGAACCATCGGAATCTGTAACTAGTGTTACAGGATTGGTTCAAAACATAGACAGTAGGTAGAGTCAGTCTTCTTGTACTTATGTCGGCATTGTGCCTTTTCTATTTAATTCCGATGCAATTTCTGTGTTTCGTCGTCAATAGGAAGGTCCAAGGGATACAGTAAACCTGAAGTGAGGCATCGGAATCAATAACTAGTGTCACAGGAATGGTTCAAAACACAGACTGTAAGATGAGTCAGTCTTCTTGTACATAAGTCGACATTGTGACTTTGGTATTTAATTCCGATGCAATTTCTGTGTTTCATCGTAAATAAGAAGGTCCAAATGATACAGTTATCCTGAAGTGAAGCATCGGAATCTATAATTAGTGTCACAGGAATGGTACAAAACACAGTGAGTAGAAAGAGTCAGTCTTCTTGTACTTCAGTCGGCATTATGCTTTTGTATTTAATTCCGATGCAATTTCTGTGTTTCATCGTCAATAAGGAGGTCAGAGGGATACAGTAAACCTGAAGTGAAGCATCAGAATCTAAACCTAGTGTCACAGGAATGGTTCAAAAAATAGTCAGTAAGAAGAGTCAGTCTTCTTGTACTTTATTCGGCATTGTGCTTTTTATTTAATTCCGTTGCAATTTCTGTGTTTCATCGTCAATAAGAAGGTCCAAGGGATACAGTAAAAATTAAGTGAAGCATCGTAATCTATAACTAGTGTCACAGGAATGGTTCCAAACATAGACAGCAGAAAGAGTCATTTTTCTTGTACTTACGTCGGCATTGTGCCTTTTCTATTTAATTCCGATGCAATTTCTGTGTTTCATCGTCAATAAGAAGGTCAGAGGGATACAGTAAACCTGAAGTGAATCATGGGAATCTATAACTAGTGTCACAGGAATGCTTCAAAACATAGACAGTAGGAAGAGTCAGTCCAAATGTCCTTAAGTCGGCATTGTGCCTTTTGTATTTAATTCCGATGCGATTTTTGTGTTTCATCGTCAATAAGAAGGTCCAAGGGATACAGTAAACCTGAAGTGAAGAATCGGAAACTATAACTAGTGTCACAGGAATGGTTCAAAACATAGTCAGTAAGAAGAGTCAGTCTTCTTGTACTTAAGTCGGCATTGTGCTTTTTCTATTTACATCCATAGCAATTTCTGTGTTCCATCGTCAATAAGAAGGTCAGAGGGATACAGTAAACCCGAAGTGAAGCAACAGAATCTATAAGTAGTGTCACAGGAATGGTTCAAAACATGGACAGTAGGAAGTGTCAGTCTTCTTGTACTTAAGTCGGCATTGTGCCTTTTGTATTTAATTCCGATACAATTTCTCTGTTCCATCGTGAATATGAGGGTCAGAGGGATACAGTAAACCTGAAGTGAAGCATCAGAATCCGTAACTAGTGTCACAGGAATGGTTCAAGACATAGACAGTAGGAAGAGTCGGTCTACATGTACTTAAGTCGGCATTGTGCCTTTTGTATTTAAATGCGATGCAATTTTTGTGTTTCATCGTCAATAAGAAGGTACAAGGGATACAGTAAACCTGAAGCGAAGCATCAGAATCTATAACTAGTGTAACAGGAATGGTTCAAAACATAGAGAGTAGAAAGAGTCAGTCTTCTTGTACTTAAGTCGGCATTGTGCTTTTGTATTTAATTCCGATGCAATTTCTGTGTTTCATCGTCAATAAGAAGGTACAAGGGATACAGTAAACCTAAAGTGAAGAATCGGAATCTATAACTAGTGTCACAGGAATGGTTCAAAACATAGTCAGTAAGAAGAGTCAGTCTTCTTGTACTTTCTTCGGCATTGTGCCTTTTGTTTAATTCCGATGCAATTTCTGTGTTTCATCATCAGTAAGAAGGTCAGAGGGATACAGTAAACCGGAAGTGAAACATCGGAATGTATAACTAGTGTCAAAGGAATGGTTCAAACATAGACAGTAGGAAGTATCAGTCTTCTTGTACTTGAGTCGGCATTGTGCATTTTGTGTTTATTTCCGATGCAATTTCTGTGTTTCATCATCAATAAGAAGGTCAGAGGGATACAGTAAACCTGAAGTGAAGCATCGGAATCTATAACTAGTGTCACAGGAATGGTTCAAAACATAGTCAGTAAGAAGAGTCAGTCCTCTTGTACTTAAGTCGGCATTGTGCCTTTTCTATTTACTTCCGATGCAAATTCTGTGTTTCATCGTCAATAAGAAGGTCAAAGGGATTCAGTAAACCTGAAGTGAAGCATCGGAATCTATAAATACTGTCACAGGAATGGTTCAAATCATAGACAGTAGGAAGAGTCAGTCTTCTTGTACTTAAGTCGGCATGGTGCCTTTTGTGTTTAATTCCGATGCAATATCTGTGTTTCATCGTCAATACGAAGGTCAGAGGGATACAGTAAACCTGAAGTGAAGCATCAGAATCTATAACTAGTGTCACAGGAATGGTTCAAATCATAGACAGTAAGAAGAGTCAGGCTACTTGTACTTAAGTCGGCATTGTGCCATTTGTGTTTAGTTCCGATGCAATTTCTGTGTTTCTTCGTCAATAAGAATGTCCAAGGGATATAGTAAACCTGAAGTGAAGCATCGGAATCTATAACTAATGTCACAGGAATGGTTCAAATCATAGACAGTAAGAAGAGTCAGTCTTCTTGTACTTAAGTCAGCATTGTGCCTTTTGTATTTAATTCCATGCAATTCCTGTGTTTCATCGTCAATAAGAAGGTCAGAGGGATACAGTAATCCTGAAGTGAATCATCGGAATCTATAACTAGTGTCACAGGAATGGTGCAAAACATAGACAGCAGGAAGAGTCATTCTTCTTGTACATAAGTCGGCATTGTGCCTTTTCTATTTAATTCCGATACAATGTCTGTGTTTCATCGAAAATAAGAAGGTCAGAGGGATACAGTAAACCCGTAGTGAATCATCGGAATCTATAACTAGTGTCATAGGAATGGTTCAAAACATAGACAGTAGGAAAAGTCAGTCTACATGTACTTAAGTCGGCATTGTGCCTGCTGTATTTAATTCTGATGCGATTTTTGTGTTTCATCGGCAATAAGAAGGTCCAAGGGATGCAGTAAACCTGAAGTGAAGAATCGGAATCAATAACTAGTGTCACAGGAATGGTTCAAACATAGTCAGTAAGAAGGGTCAGTCTTCTTGTACTTAAGTCGGCATTGTGCCTTTTCTATTTACTTCCGATGCAATTTCTGTGTTTCTTCGTCAATAAGAAGGTCAGAGCGATACAGTAAACCTGAAGTGAAGCAACAGAATCTATAACTAGTGTCACAGGAATGGTTCAAAGCATAGACAGTAGGAAGAGTCAGTCTTCTAGTACTTAAGTCGGCATTGTGCCTTCGGAATTTAATTCCGATGCAATTTCTGTGTTTCATCGTCAATTCTAAGGTCAGATGGATACAGTAAACCTGAAGTGAAGCATCAGAATCTGTAACTAGTGTCACAGGAATGGTTCAAAACATAGACAGTAGGAAGAGTCAGTCTACATGTACTTAAGTCGGCATTGTGCCTTTTGTATTTAATTCCGATGCAATTTTTGTGTTTCATCGTCAATAAGAAGGTACAAGAGATACAGTAAACCTAAAGTGAAGAATCGGAATGTATAACTAGTGTCACAGGAATGGTTCCAAACATAGTCAGTAAGAAGAGTCAGTCCTCTTGTACTTAAGTCATCATTGTGCCTTTTCTATTTACTTCCGATGCAAATTCTGTGTTTCATCGTCAATAAGAAGGTCAGAGGGATTCAGTAAACCTGAAGTGAAGCATCGGAATCTATAACTAGTGTCACAGGAATGGTTCAAATTATTGACAGTAGGATGAGTGAGTCTTCTTGTACTTAAGTCGGCATTGTGCCTTTTCTATTTAATTCCGATGCAATATCTGTGTTTCATCGTCAATAAGAAGGTCCCAGGGATACAGTAAACCGGAAGTGAAGCATCGGAATCTATAACTAGTGTCACACGAATGGTTCCAATCATAGTCAGTAAGAAGAGTCAGTCTTCTTGTACTTAAGTCGGCATTGTGCCGTTTCTATTTAATTCCGATGCAATTTTGTGTTTCATCGTTAATAAGAAGGTCCAAGGGATACAGTAAACCTGAAGTGAGGCATCGGAATCAATAACTAGTGTCACAGGAATGGTTCAAAACATAGACAGTAAGATGAGTCAGTCTTCTTGTACATAAGTCGACATTGTGACTTTGGTATTTAATTCCGATGCAATTTCTGTGTTTCATCGTAAATAAGAAGGTCCAAATGATACAGTTATCCTGAAGTTAAGCATCGGAATCTATATTTAGTGTCACAGGAATGGTTCAAAACACAGAGAGTAGAAAGAGTCAGTCTTCTTGTACTTCAGTCGGCATTGTGCTTTTGTATTTAATTCCGATGCAATTTCTGTGTTTCATCGTCAATAAGGAGGTCAGAGGGATACAGTAAACCTAAGGTGAAGCATCGGAATCTAAACCTACTGTCACAGGAATGGTTCAAAAAATAGTCAGTAGGAAGAGTCAGTCTTCTTGTACTTTATTCGGCATTGTGCTTTTTATTTAATTCCGATGCAATTTCTGTGTTTCATCGTCAATAAGAAGGTCAGACGGATACAGTAAACCTGAAGTAAAGCATCGGAATCTATAAGTGGTGTCACAGGAATGGTTCAAAACATAGTCAGTAAGAAGAGTCAGTCTTTTGTAGTTAAGTCGTAATTGTGCCTTTCGTATTGAAATCCGATGCAATTTCGGTGTTTCATCATCAATAAGAAGGTCCAAGGGATACAGTAAACCTGAAGTGAAACATCGGAATCCATAACTAGTGTCACAGGAATGGTTCAAATCATAGACAGTAACAAGAGTCAGTCTTCTTGTACTTGAGTCAGCATTGTGCCTTTCCTTTTTAATTCCGATGAAATTTCGGTGTTTCGTCGTCAATAAGAAGGTCCAAGGGATACAGTAAACCTGAAGTGAAGCATCGGAAACTATAACTAGTGTCACAGGAATGTTTCAAAACATAGACAGTACGATGAGTCAGTCCTCTTGTACTTAAGTCGGCATTATACATTTTGTATCTAATTCCGATGCAAATTCTGTGTTTCATCGTCAATAAGAAGGTCAGACGGATACAGAAAACCTGAAGAGAACCATCGGAATCTGTAACTAGTGTCACAGGATTGGTTCAAAACATAGACAGTAGGTAGAGTCAGTCTTCTTGTACTTATGTCGGCATTGTGCGTTTTCTATTTAATTCCGATGCAATTTCTGTGTTTCGTCGTCAATAAGAAGGTCCAAGGGATACAGTAAACCTGAAGTGAGGCATCGGAATCAATAACTAGTGTCACAGGAATGGTTCAAAACACAGACAGTAAGATGAGTCAGTCTTCTTGTACATAAGTCGACATTGTGACTTTGGTATTTAATTCCGATGCAATTTCTGTGTTTCATCGTAAATAAGAAGGTCCAAATGATACAGTTATCCTGAAGTGAAGCATCGGAATCTATAATTAGTGTCACAGGAATGGTTCAAAACACAGAGAGTAGAAAGAGTCAGTCTTCCTGTACTTCAGTCGGCATTGTGCTTTTGTATTTAATTCCGATGCATGTTCTGTGTTTCATCGTCAATAAGGAGGTCAGAGGGATACAGTAAACCTGAAGTGAAGCGTCGGAATCTAAACCTAGTGTCACAGGAATGGTTCAAAAAATAGTCAGTAAGAAGAGTCAGTCTTCTTGTACTTTATTCGGCATTGTGCTTTTTATTTAATTCCGTTGCAATTTCTGTGTTTCATCGTCAATAAGATGGTCCAAGGGATACAGTAAAAATTAAGTGAAGCATCGTAATCTATAACTAGTGTCACAGGAATGGTTCCAAACATAGACAGCAGGAAGAGTCATTTTTCTTGTACTTACGTCGGCATTGTGCCTTTTCTATTTAATTCCGATGCAATTTCTGTGTTTCATCGTCAATAAGAAGGTCAGAGGGATACAGTAAACCTGAAGTGAATCATGGGAGTCTATAACTAGTGTCACAGGAATGGTTCAAAACATAGACAGTAGGAAGAGTCAGTCCAAATGTCCTTAAGTCGGCATTGTGCCTTTTGTATTTAATTCCGATGCGATTTTTGTGTTTCATCGTCAATAAGAAGGTCCAAGGGATACAGTAAACCTGAAGTGAAGAATCGGAAACTATGACTAGTGTCACAGGAATGGTTCAAAACATAGTCAGTAAGAAGAGTCAGTCTTCTTGTACTTAAGTCGGCATTGTGCTTTTTCTATTTACATCCATAGCAATTTCTGTGTTCCATCGTCTCTAAGAAGGTCAGAGGGATACAGTAAACCCGAAGTGAAGCAACGGAATCTATAAGTAGTGTCACAGGAATGGTTCAAAACATAGACAGTAGGAAGTGTCAGTCTTCTTGTACTTAAGTCGGCATTGTGCCTTTTGTATTTAATTCCGATACAATTTCTGTGTTCCATCGTGAATATGAGGGTCAGAGGGATACAGTAAACCTGAAGTGAAGCATCAGAATCCGTAACTAGTGTCACAGGAATGGTTCAAAACATAGATAGTAGAAAGAGTCAGTCTTCTTGTACTTAAGTCGGCATTGTGCTTTTGTATTTAATTCCGATGCAATTTCTGTGTTTCATCGTCAATAAGAAGGTACAAGGGATACAGTAAACCTAAAGTGAAGAATCGGAATCTATAACTAGTGTCACAGGAATGGTTCAAAACATAGTCAGTAAGAAGAGTCAGTCTTCTTGTACTTTATTCGGCATTGTGCCTTTTGTTTAATTCCGATGCAATTTCTGTGTTTCATCGTCAGTAAGAAGGTCAGAGGGATACAGTAAACTGGAAGTGAAACATCGGAATGTATAACTAGTGTCAAAGGAATGGTTCAAACATAGACAGTAGGAAGTATCAGTCTTCTTGTACTTGAGTCGGCATTGTGCATTTTGTGTTTATTTCCGATGCAATTTCTGTGTTTCATCATCAATAAGAAGCTCAGAGGGATACAGTAAACCTGAAGTGAAGCATCGGAATCTATAACTAGTGTCACAGGAATGGTTCAAAACATAGACAGCAGGAAGAGTAATTCTTCTTGTACTTAAGTCGACATTGAGCCTTTTCTATTTAATTCCGATGCAATTTCTGTGTTTCATCGTCAATAAGAAGGTCAGAGGGATACAGTAAACCTGAAGTGAATCTTCGGAATCTATAACTAGTGTCACAGGAATGGTTCACAACATAGACAGTAGGATGAGTCAGTCTACATGTCCTTAAGTCGGCATTGTGCCTTTTGTATTTAATTCCGATGCAATTTTTCTGTTTCATCGTCAATAAGAAGGTACAAGGGATACAGTAAACCTAAAGTGAAGAATCAGAATCTATAACTAGTGTCACAGGAATGGTTCAAAACATAGTCAGGAAGAAGAGTCAGTCCTCTTGTACTTAAGTCGGCATTGTGCCTTTTTTATTTTTTTCCGATGCAAATTCTGTGTTTCATCGTCAATAAGAAGGTCAAAGGGATTCAGTAAACCTGAAGTGAAGCATCGGAATCTATAAATACTGTCACAGGAATGGTTCAAATCATAGACAGTAGGAAGAGTCAGTCTTCTTGTACTTAAGTCGGCATTGTGCCTTTTGTGTTTAATTCCGATGCAATATCTGTGTTTCATCGTCAATACGAAGGTCAGAGGGATACAGTAAACCTGAAGTGAAGCATCAGAATCTATAACTAGTGTCACAGGAATGGTTCAAATCATAGACAGTAAGAAGAGTCAGGCTACTTGTACTTAAGTCGGCATTGTGCCATTTGTGTTTAGTTCCGATGCAATTTCTGTGTTTCTTCGTCAATAAGAATGTCCAAGGGATATAGTAAACCTGAAGTGAAGCATCGGAATCTGTAACTAATGTCACAGGAATGGTTCAAATCATAGACAGTAAGAAGAGTCAGTCTTCTTGTACTTAAGTCAGCATTGTGCCTTTTGTATTTAATTCCAATGCAATTCCTGTGTTTCATCGTCAATAAGAAGGTCAGAGGGATACAGTAAACCCGTAGTGAATCATCGGAATCTATAACTAGTGTCATAGGAATGGTTCAAAACATAGACAGTAGGAAGAGTCAGTCTACATGTACTTAAGTCGGCATTGTCCCTTTTGTATTTAATTCTGATGCGATTTTTGTGTTTCATCGGCAATAAGAAGGTCCAAGGGATGCAGTAAACCTGAAGTGAAGAATCGGAATCAATAACTAGTGTCACAGGAATGGTTCAAACATAGTCAGTAAGAAGGGTCAGTCTTCTTGTACTTAAGTCGGCATTGTGCCTTTTCTATTTACTTCCGATGCAATTTCTGTGTTTCATCGTCAATAAGAAGGTCAGAGCGATACAGTAAACCTGAAGTAAAGCAACAGAATCTATAACTAGTGTCACAGGAATGGTTCAAAGCATAGACAGTAGGAAGAGTCAGTCTACATGTACTTAAGTCGGCATTGTGCCTTTTGTAATTAAATCCGATGCAATTTTTGTGTTTCATCGTCAATAAGAAGGTACAAGAGATACAGTAAACCTAAAGTGAAGAATCGGAATGTATAACTAGTGTCACAGGAATGGTTCCAAACATAGTCAGTAAGAAGAGTCAGTCCTCTTGTACTTAAGTCGGCATTGTGCCTTTTCTATTTACTTCCGATGCAAATTCTGTGTTTCATCGTCAATAAGAAGGTCAGAGGGATTCAGTAAACCTGAAGTGAAGCATCGGAATCTATAACTAGTGTCACAGGAATGGTTCAAATCATTGACAGTAGGATGAGTCAGTCTTCTTGTACTTAAGTCGGCATTGTGCCTTTTCTATTTAATTCCGATGCAATATCTGTGTTTCATCGTCAATAAGAAGGTCCCAGGGATACAGTAAACCTGAAGTGAAGCATCGGAATCTATAACTAGTGTCACACGAATGGTTCCAATCATAGTCAGTAAGAAGAGTCAGTCTTCTTGTACTTAAGTCGGCATTGTGCCGTTTCTATTTAATTCCGATGCAATTTTTGTGTTTCATCGTCAATAAGAAGGTCCATGGGATACAGTAAACCTGAAGTGAGGCATCGGAATCAATAACTATTGTCACAGGAATGGTTCAAAACATAGACAGTAAGATGAGTCAGTCTTCTTGTACATAAGTCGACATTGTGACTTTGGTATTTAATTCCGATGCAATTTCTGTGTTTCATCGTAAATAAGAAGGTCCAAATGATACAGTTATCCTGAAGTGAAGCATCGGAATCTATATTTAGTGTCACAGGAATGGTTCAAAACACAGAGAGTAGAAAGAGTCAGTCTTCTTGTACTTCAGTCGGCATTGTGCTTTTGTATTTAATTCCGATGCAATTTCTGTGTTTCATCGTCAATAAGGAGGTCAGAGGGATACAGTAAACCTAAGGTGAAGCATCGGAATCTAAACCTAGTGTCACAGGAATGGTTCAAAATATAGTCAGTAAGAAGAGTCAGTCTTCTTGGACTTTATTCGGCATTGTGCTTTTTATTTAATTCCGATGCAATTTCTGTGTTTCATCGTCAATAAGAAGGTCCAAGGGATACAGTAAAAATTAAGTGAAGCATCGTAATCTATAACTAGTGTCACAGGAATGGTTCCAAACATAGACAGCAGGAAGAGTCATTTTTCTTGTACTTAAGTCGGCATTGTGCCTTTTCTATTTAATTCCGATGCAATTTCTGTGTTTCATCGTCAATAAGAAGGTCAGAGGGATACAGTAAACCTGAAGTGAATCATCGGAATCTATAACTAGTGTCACAGGAATGGTTCAAAACATAGACAGTAGGAAGTGTCAGTCTTCTTGTACTTAAGTCGGCATTGTGCTTTTGTATTTAATTCCGATGCAATTTCTGTGTTTCATCGTCAATAAGAAGGTACAAGGGATACAGTAAACCTAAAGTGAAGAATCGGAATCTATAACTAGTGTCACAGGAATGGTTCAAAACATAGTCAGTAAGAAGAGTCAGTCTTCTTGTACTTTATTCGGCATTGTGCCTTTTGTTTAATTCCGATGCAATTTCTGTGTTTCATCGTCAGTAAGAAGGTCAGAGGGATACAGTAAACTGGAAGTGAAACATCGGAATGTATAACTAGTGTCAAAGGAATGGTTCAAACATAGACAGTAGGAAGTATCAGTCTTCTTGTACTTGAGTCGGCTTTGTGCATTTTGTGTTTATTTCCGATGCAATTTCTGTGTTTCATCATCAATAAGAAGCTCAGAGGGATACAGTAAACCTGAAGTGAAGCATCGGAATCTATAACTAGTGTCACAGGAATGGTTCAAAACATAGACAGCAGGAAGAGTCATTCTTCTTGTACTTAAGTCGACATTGTGCCTTTTCTATTTAATTCCGATGCAATTTCTGTGTTTCATCGTCAATAAGAAGGTCAGAGGGATACAGTAAACCTGAAGTGAATCTTCGGAATCTATAACTAGTGTCACAGGAATGGTTCACAACATAGACAGTAGGATGAGTCAGTCTACATGTCCTTAAGTCGGCATTGTGCCTTTTGTATTTAATTCCGATGCAATTTTTCTGTTTCATCGTCAATAAGAAGGTACAAGGGATACAGTAAACCTAAAGTGAAGAATCAGAATCTATAACTAGTGTCACAGGAATGGTTCAAAACATAGTCAGGAAGAAGAGTCAGTCCTCTTGTACTTAAGTCGGCATTGTGCCTTTTTTATTTTTTTCCGATGCAAATTCTGTGTTTCATCGTCAATAAGAAGGTCAAAGGGATTCAGTAAACCTGAAGTGAAGCATCGGAATCTATAAATACTGTCACAGGAATGGTTCAAATCATAGACAGTAGGAAGAGTCAGTCTTCTTGTACTTAAGTCGGCATTGTGCCTTTTGTGTTTAATTCCGATGCAATATCTGTGTTTCATCGTCAATACGAAGGTCAGAGGGATACAGTAAACCTGAAGTGAAGCATCAGAATCTATAACTAGTGTCACAGGAATGGTTCAAATCATAGACAGTAAGAAGAGTCAGGCTACTTGTACTTAAGTCGGCATTGTGCCATTTGTGTTTAGTTCCGATGCAATTTCTGTGTTTCTTCGTCAATAAGAATGTCCAAGGGATATAGTAAACCTGAAGTGAAGCATCGGAATCTGTAACTAATGTCACAGGAATGGTTCAAATCATAGACAGTAAGAAGAGTCAGTCTTCTTGTACTTAAGTCAGCATTGTGCCTTTTGTATTTAATTCCAATGCAATTCCTGTGTTTCATCGTCAATAAGAAGGTCAGAGGGATACAGTAAACCCGTAGTGAATCATCGGAATCTATAACTAGTGTCATAGGAATGGTTCAAAACATAGACAGTAGGAAGAGTCAGTCTACATGTACTTAAGTCGGCATTGTCCCTTTTGTATTTAATTCTGATGCGATTTTTGTGTTTCATCGGCAATAAGGAGGTCCAAGGGATGCAGTAAACCTGAAGTGAAGAATCGGAATCAATAACTAGTGTCACAGGAATGGTTCAAACATAGTCAGTAAGAAGGGTCAGTCTTCTTGTACTTAAGTCGGCATTGTGCCTTTTCTATTTACTTCCGATGCAATTTCTGTGTTTCATCGTCAATAAGAAGGTCAGAGCGATACAGTAAACCTGAAGTAAAGCAACAGAATCTATAACTAGTGTCACAGGAATGGTTCAAAGCATAGACAGTAGGAAGAGTCAGTCTACATGTACTTAAGTCGGCATTGTGCCTTTTGTATTTAATTCCGATGCAATTTTTGTGTTTCATCGTCAATAAGAAGGTACAAGAGATACAGTAAACCTAAAGTGAAGAATCGGAATGTATAACTAGTGTCACAGGAATGGTTCCAAACATAGTCAGTAAGAAGAGTCAGTCCTCTTGTACTTAAGTCGGCATTGTGCCTTTTCTATTTACTTCCGATGCAAATTCTGTGTTTCATCGTCAATAAGAAGGTCAGAGGGATTCAGTAAACCTGAAGTGAAGCATCGGAATCTATAACTAGTGTCACAGGAATGGTTCAAAACATAGTCAGTAAGAAGAGTCAGTCTTCTTGTACTTTATTCGGCATTGTGCCTTTTGTTTAATTCCGATGCAATTTCTGTGTTTCATCGTCAGTAAGAAGGTCAGAGGGATACAGTAAACTGGAAGTGAAACATCGGAATGTATAACTAGTGTCAAAGGAATGGTTCAAACATAGACAGTAGGAAGTATCAGTCTTCTTGTACTTGAGTCGGCTTTGTGCATTTTGTGTTTATTTCCGATGCAATTTCTGTGTTTCATCATCAATAAGAAGCTCAGAGGGATACAGTAAACCTGAAGTGAAGCATCGGAATCTATAACTAGTGTCACAGGAATGGTTCAAAACATAGACAGCAGGAAGAGTCATTCTTCTTGTACTTAAGTCGACATTGTGCCTTTTCTATTTAATTCCGATGCAATTTCTGTGTTTCATCGTCAATAAGAAGGTCAGAGGGATACAGTAAACCTGAAGTGAATCTTCGGAATCTATAACTAGTGTCACAGGAATGGTTCACAACATAGACAGTAGGATGAGTCAGTCTACATGTCCTTAAGTCGGCATTGTGCCTTTTGTATTTAATTCCGATGCAATTTTTCTGTTTCATCGTCAATAAGAAGGTACAAGGGATACAGTAAACCTAAAGTGAAGAATCAGAATCTATAACTAGTGTCACAGGAATGGTTCAAAACATAGTCAGGAAGAAGAGTCAGTCCTCTTGTACTTAAGTCGGCATTGTGCCTTTTTTATTTTTTTCCGATGCAAATTCTGTGTTTCATCGTCAATAAGAAGGTCAAAGGGATTCAGTAAACCTGAAGTGAAGCATCGGAATCTATAAATACTGTCACAGGAATGGTTCAAATCATAGACAGTAGGAAGAGTCAGTCTTCTTGTACTTAAGTCGGCATTGTGCCTTTTGTGTTTAATTCCGATGCAATATCTGTGTTTCATCGTCAATACGAAGGTCAGAGGGATACAGTAAACCTGAAGTGAAGCATCAGAATCTATAACTAGTGTCACAGGAATGGTTCAAATCATAGACAGTAAGAAGAGTCAGGCTACTTGTACTTAAGTCGGCATTGTGCCATTTGTGTTTAGTTCCGATGCAATTTCTGTGTTTCTTCGTCAATAAGAATGTCCAAGGGATATAGTAAACCTGAAGTGAAGCATCGGAATCTGTAACTAATGTCACAGGAATGGTTCAAATCATAGACAGTAAGAAGAGTCAGTCTTCTTGTACTTAAGTCAGCATTGTGCCTTTTGTATTTAATTCCAATGCAATTCCTGTGTTTCATCGTCAATAAGAAGGTCAGAGGGATACAGTAAACCCGTAGTGAATCATCGGAATCTATAACTAGTGTCATAGGAATGGTTCAAAACATAGACAGTAGGAAGAGTCAGTCTACATGTACTTAAGTCGGCATTGTCCCTTTTGTATTTAATTCTGATGCGATTTTTGTGTTTCATCGGCAATAAGGAGGTCCAAGGGATGCAGTAAACCTGAAGTGAAGAATCGGAATCAATAACTAGTGTCACAGGAATGGTTCAAACATAGTCAGTAAGAAGGGTCAGTCTTCTTGTACTTAAGTCGGCATTGTGCCTTTTCTATTTACTTCCGATGCAATTTCTGTGTTTCATCGTCAATAAGAAGGTCAGAGCGATACAGTAAACCTGAAGTAAAGCAACAGAATCTATAACTAGTGTCACAGGAATGGTTCAAAGCATAGACAGTAGGAAGAGTCAGTCTACATGTACTTAAGTCGGCATTGTGCCTTTTGTATTTAATTCCGATGCAATTTTTGTGTTTCATCGTCAATAAGAAGGTACAAGAGATACAGTAAACCTAAAGTGAAGAATCGGAATGTATAACTAGTGTCACAGGAATGGTTCCAAACATAGTCAGTAAGAAGAGTCAGTCCTCTTGTACTTAAGTCGGCATTGTGCCTTTTCTATTTACTTCCGATGCAAATTCTGTGTTTCATCGTCAATAAGAAGGTCAGAGGGATTCAGTAAACCTGAAGTGAAGCATCGGAATCTATAACTAGTGTCACAGGAATGGTTCAAATCATTGACAGTAGGATGAGTCAGTCTTCTTGTACTTAAGTCGGCATTGTGCCTTTTCTATTTAATTCCGATGCAATATCTGTGTTTCATCGTCAATAAGAAGGTCCCAGGGATACAGTAAACCTGAAGTGAAGCATCGGAATCTATAACTAGTGTCACACGAATGGTTCCAATCATAGTCAGTAAGAAGAGTCAGTCTTCTTGTACTTAAGTCGGCATTGTGCCGTTTCTATTTAATTCCGATGCAATTTTTGTGTTTCATCGTCAATAAGAAGGTCCATGGGATACAGTAAACCTGAAGTGAGGCATCGGAATCAATAACTAGTGTCACAGGAATGGTTCAAAACATAGACAGTAAGATGAGTCAGTCTTCTTGTACATAAGTCGACATTGTGACTTTGGTATTTAATTCCGATGCAATTTCTGTGTTTCATCGTAAATAAGAAGGTCCAAATGATACAGTTATCCTGAAGTGAAGCATCGGAATCTATATTTAGTGTCACAGGAATGGTTCAAAACACAGAGAGTAGAAAGAGTCAGTCTTCTTGTACTTCAGTCGGCATTGTGCTTTTGTATTTAATTCCGATGCAATTTCTGTGTTTCATCGTCAATAAGGAGGTCAGAGGGATACAGTAAACCTAAGGTGAAGCATCGGAATCTAAACCTAGTGTCACAGGAATGGTTCAAAATATAGTCAGTAAGAAGAGTCAGTCTTCTTGGACTTTATTCGGCATTGTGCTTTTTATTTAATTCAGATGCAATTTCTGTGTTTCATCGTCAATAAGAAGGTCCAAGGGATACAGTAAAAATTAAGTGAAGCATCGTAATCTATAACTAGTGTCACAGGAATGGTTCCAAACATAGACAGCAGGAAGAGTCATTTTTCTTGTACTTAAGTCGGCATTGTGCCTTTTCTATTTAATTCCGATGCAATTTCTGTGTTTCATCGTCAATAAGAAGGTCAGAGGGATACAGTAAACCTGAAGTGAATCATCGGAATCTATAACTAGTGTCACAGGAATGGTTCAAAACATAGACAGTAGGAAGTGTCAGTCTTCTTGTACTTAAGTCGGCAATGTGCCTTTTGTATTTAATTCCGATGCAATTTCTGTGTTCCATCGTGAATATGAGGGTCAGAGGGACACAGTAAGCCTGAAGTGAAGCATCAGAATCCGTAACTAGTGTCACAGGAATGGTTCAAAAACATAGACAGTAGGAAGAGTCAGTCTACATGTACTTAAGTCGGCATTGTGCCTTTTGTATTTAAATGCGATGCAATTTTTGTGTTTCATCGTCAATAAGAAGGTACAAGGGATACAGTAAACCTAAAGTGAAGAATCAGAATCTATAACTAGTGTCACAGGAATGGTTCAAAACATAGTCAGCAAGAAGAGTCAGTCCTCTTGTACTTAAGTCGGCATTGTGCCTTTTCTATTTACTTCCGATGCAAATTCTGTGTTTCATCGTCAATAAGAAGGTCAGAGGGATTCAGTAAACCTGAAGTAAAACATCGGAATCTATAACTAGTGTCACAGGAACGGTTCAAACCATAGACAGTAGGAAGAGTCAGTCTTCTTGTACTTAAGTCGGCATTGTGCCTTTTGTGTTTAATTCCGATACAATATCTGTGTTTCATCGTCAATATGAAGGTCAGAGGGATACAGTAAACCTGAAGCGAAGCATCAGAATCTATAACTAGTGTAACAGGAATGTTCAAAACATAGAGAGTAGGAAGAGTCAGTCTTCTTGTACTTAAGTCGTCATTGTGCTTCTGTATTTAATTCCGATGCAATTTCTGTGTTTCGTCGTCAATAAGAAGGTACAAGGGATACAGTAAACCTAAAGTGAAGAATCGGAATCTATAACTAGTGTTACAGGAATGGTTCAAAACATAGTCAGTAAGAAGAGTCAGTCTTCTTGTACTTTATTCAGCATTGTGCCTTTTGTTTAAGTCCGATGCAATTTCTGTGTTTCATCGTCAGTAAGAAGGTCAGAGGGATACAGTAAACCGGAAGTGAAACATCGGAATGTATAACTAGTGTCAAAGGAATGGTTCAAACATAGACAGTAGGAAGTATCAGGCTTCTTGTACTTGAGTCGGCATTGTGCATTTTGTGTTTATTTCCGATGCAATTTCTGTGTTTCATCATCAATAAGAAGGTCAGAGGGATACAGTAAACCTGAAGTGAAGCATCGGAATCTATAACTAGTGTCACAGGAATGGTTCAAAACATAGACAGCAGGAAGAGTCATTCTTCTTGTACTTAAGTCGACATTGTGCCTTTTCTATTTAATTCCGATGCAATTTCTGTGTTTCATCGTCAATAAGAAGGTCAGAGGGAGACAGTAAACCTGAAGTGAAGCATCGGAATCTATAACTAGTGTCACACGAATGGTTCCAATCATAGTCAGTAAGAAGAGTCAGTCTTCTTGTACTTAAGTCGGCATTGTGCCGTTTCTATTTAACTCCGATGCAATTTTTGTGTTTCATCGTCAATAAGAAGGTCCAAGGGATACAGTAAACCTGAAGTGAATCATCGGAAACAACAACTAGTGTCACAGGAATGGTTCAAAACATAGTCAATACGAAGAGTCAGTCCTCTTGTACGTAAGTCGGCATTGTGCCTTTTGTATTTAATTCCGATGCAATATCTGTGTTTCATCGTCAATAAGAAGGTCCAAGGGATACAGTAAACCTGACATGAAGCATCGGAATCTGTACCTAGTGTCAAAGGAATGTTACAAAACATATACAGTAGGGAGAGTCAGTCTGCATGTACTTAAGTCGGCATTGTGCTTTTTGTATTTAATTCCGATGCAATTTCTGTGTTTCATCGTCAATAAGAAGGTCAGAGGGATACAGTAATCCCTGAAGTGAAGCATCGGAATCTATAACTAGTGTCACAGGAATGGTTCAAATCATAGACAGTAAGAAGAGTAAGTCTTCTTGTACTTAAGTCGGCATTGTGCCTTTTGTATTTAATTCCGTTGCAATATCTGTGTTTCATCGTCAATAAGAAGGTCCAAGGGATACAATAAACCTAAAGTGCAGCATCGGAATCTATATCTAGTGTCACAGGAATGGTTCAAAACATATACAGTAAGGAGAGACAGTCTTCTTGTACTTACGTCGGCATTGTGCCATTTGTATCTAATTCCGATGCAATTTCTGTGTTTCATCGTCAATAAGAAGGTCCCAGGGATACAGTAAACCTGAAGTGTAGCATCGGTATCTATAACTAGTGTCACAGGAATGGTTGAAAACATAGACAGTAGGAAGAGTCAGTCTTCTTGAACTTAAGTCGGCATTGTGCCTTTTGTATTTATTTCCGATGCAATTTCTGAGTTTCATTGTCAATAAAAAGGTCCAAGGGATACAGTAAACGTGAAGTGAAGCATCGGAATCCGTAACTAGTGTCACAGGAATGGTTCAAAGCATAGACAGTAAGAAAGGTCAGTCTTCTTGTACTTAAGTTGGCATTGTGCCTTTTGTATTTAATTCCGATGCAATTTCTGTGTTTCATCGTCAATAAGCAGGTCAGAGGCATAAAGTAAACCGGAAGTGAAGCATCGGAATCTATAACTAGTGTCACAGGAATGGTTCAAAACATAGACAGTAGGAAGAGTCAGTCTTCTTGTACTTTAGTCAGCATTGTGCCTTTTCTATTTAATTCCGATGCACTCTCTGTGTTTCATCGTCAATACGAAGGTCCAAGGGATACAGTAAACCTGACATGAAGCATCGGAATCTGTACCTAGTTTCACAGGAATGTTACAAAACATATACAGTAGGGAGAGTCAGTCTGCATGTACTTAAGTCGGCATTCTGCTTTTTGTATTTAATTCCGATGCAATTTCTGTGTTTCATCGTCAATAAGAAGGTCAGAGGGATACAGTAATCCCTGAAGTGAAGCATCGGAATCTATAACTAGTGTCACAGGAATGGTTCAAATCATAGACAGTAAGAAGAGTAAGTCTTCTTGTACTTAAGTCGGCATTGTGCCTTTTCTATTAAATTCCGATGCAATTTCTGTGTTTCATCGTCAATAAGAAGGTCAGAGGGATACAGTAAACCTGAAGTGAAGCATCGGAATCTATAACTAGTGTCACAAGAATGGTTCCAAACATAGTCAGTAAGAAGAGACAGTCTTCTTGTACTTAAGTCGGCATTGTGCCTTTTCTATTTAATTCCGATGCAATTTTTGTGTTTCATCGTCAATAGGTAGGTCCAAGGGATACAGTAAACCTGAAGTGAATAATCGGCATCAATAACTAGTGTCACAGGAATGGTTCAAAACATAGTCAGTCCGAAGAGTCAGTCCTTATGTACTTAAGTCGGCATTGTGCCTTTTGTATTTAATTCCGGTGCAATTTCTGTGTTTCATCGTCAATAAGAAGGTCCAAGGGATACAGTAAACCTGAAGTGAAGCATCGGAATCTATAACTAGTGTCACATTAATGGTTCAAAACATAGACAAAAAGAAGAGTCCGTTTTCTTGTACTGAAGTCGGCATTGCGCTTTTGTATGTAATTCCGATGCAATTTCTGTGTTTCATCGTTAATAAGAAGAACAAAGTGATACTGTAAACCTGAAGTGAAGCTTCGGAATCTATAACTAGTGTCACAGGAATGGTTCAAAACAGTCAGTAAAAAGAGTCAGTCTTCTTGTACTTAAGTCGTCACTGTGCCTTTTGTCTTTAATTCCGATGCAATTTCTGTGTTTCATCGTCAATAAGAAGGTCCAAGGGATACAGTAAATCTGAAGTGAAGCATCCGAATCTATAACTAGTGTCACAGGAACGGTTCAAAACATAGATAGTAAGAAGAGTCAGTATTCTCGAACTTAAGTCGGCATTGTGCCTTCTGTATTTAATTCCGATCCAATTTCTGTGTTTCATCGTCAATAAGAAGGTCCAAGGGATACAGTAAACCTGAAGTGAAGCATCGGAATCTATAACTAGTGTCACAGGAATGGTTCAAAACATAGTCAGTAAGAAGAGTCAGTCTTCGTGTACTTAAGTCGGCATTGTGCCTTTTGTAATTAATTCCGATGCAATATCTGTGTCTCATCGTCAATAAGAAGGTCCAAGGGATACAATAAACGTGAAGTGAAGCATCGGAATCTATATCTAGTGTCATAGGAATGGTTCAAAACATAGACAGTAAGGGGAGTCAGTATTCATGTACTTAAGTCGGCATTGTGCTATTTGTATTTAATTCCGATGCAATTTCTGTGTTTCATCGTCAATAAGAATATCAGAGGGATACAGTAAACCTGAACTGAAGCATCAGAATCCATAACTAGTGTCACAGGAATGGTTCAAAACACTCAGTAAAAAGAGTCAGTCTTCTTGTACTTAAGTCGGCATTGTGCCTTTTGTATTTAATTCCGATTTAATTTCTGTGTTTCATCGTCAATAACAAGGTCCAAGGGATACAGTAAACCTGAAGTGAAGCATCGGAATGTATAACTAGTGTCACAGGAATGGTTCAAAACATAGTCAGTAAGAAGAGTCATTCTTCTTGTACTTAAGTCGGTACTGTGTCTTTTGTATTTAATTCCGATGTAATTTTTGTGTTTCTTCGTCAAGAAGAAGGTCCAAGGGATACAGTAAACCTGAAGTGAAGCATCGGAATCTATAACCAGTGTCACAGGAATGGTTCAAATCATAGACAGTAAGAAGAGTCAGGCTTCTTGCACTTAAGTCGGCATTGTGCCTTTTCAATTTAATTCCGATGCAATTTCTGTGATTCATCGTCAATAAGAGGGTCAGAGGGATACAGTAATCCTGAAGTGAAGCATCGGAATCTATAACTAGTGTCACAGGAATGGTTCAAATCATAGTCAGTAAGAAGAGTCTGTCTTCTTGTACTTAAGTCGGCATTGTGAATTTTCTAATTAATTCCGATGCAATATCTGCGTTTCATCGTCAATAAGAAGGTCCAAGGGATACAGTAAACCTGAAGTGAAGCATCGGAATCTATAACTAGTCTCACAGGAATGGTTCAAAACATAGACAAAAAGAAGTGTCAGTCTTCTTGTACTGAAGTCGGCATTGTGCCTTTTGTATTTAATTCCGATGCAATTTCTGTGTTTCACCGTCAATAAGAAGGTCCAAGGGATACAGTAAAACTGAAGTCAAGCATCGTAATCTACAACTAGTGTCACAGGAATGGCTCAAAACTTAGACAGTAAGAAGAGTCAGTCTTCTTGTACTTAAGTCGGCATTGTGCTTTTGGATTTAATTCCGATGCAATTTCTGTGTTTCATCGTCAATAAGAAGGTCCAAGGGATACAGTAAACCTGAAGTGAAGCATCGGAATCAATAACTAGTGTCACAGGAATGGTTCAAAACATACTCAGTAAGAAGAGTCAGTCTTCTTGTACTTAAGTCGGCATTGTGCCTTTTGTATTTAATTCCGTTGCAATATCTGTGTTTCATCGTCAATAAGAAGGTGCAAGGGATACAATAAACCTAAAGTGCAGCATCGGAATCTGTATCTAGTGTCACAGGAATGGTTCAAAACATAGACAGTAAGGAGAGGCAGTCTTCTTGTACTTACGTCGGCGTTGTGCCATTTGTATCTAATTCCGATGCAATTTCTGTGTTTCATTGTCAATAAGAAGGTCCCAGGGATACAGTAAACCTGAAGTGTAGCATCGGTATCTATAACTAGTGTCACAGGAATGGTTGAAAACATAGACAGTAGGAAGAGTCAGTCTTCTTGAACTTAAGTCGGCATTGTGCCTTTTGTATTTATTTCCGATGCAATTTCTGAGTTTCATCGTCAATAAAAAGGTCCAAGGGATACAGTAAACGTGAAGTGAAGCATCGGAATCCATAACTAGTGTCACAGGAATGGTTCACAGCATAGACAGTAAGAAAGGTCAGTCTTCTTGTACTTAAGTTGGCATTGTGCCTTTTGTATTTAATTCCGATGCAATTTCTGTGTTTCATCGTCAATAAGCAGGTCAGAGGGATAAAGTAAACCGGAAGTGAAGCATCGGAATCTATAACTAGTGTGACAGGAATGGTTCAAAACATAGACAGTCGGAAGAGTCAGTCTTCTTGTACTTTAGTCAGCATTGTGCCATTTCTATTTAATTCCGATGCACTCTCTGTGTTTCATCGTCAATACGAAGGTCCAAGGGATACAGTAAACCTGACATGAAGCATCGGAATCTGTACCTAGCGTCACAGGAATGTTACAAAACATATACAGTAGGGAGAGTCAGTCTGCATGTACTTAAGTCGGCATTGTGCTTTTTGTATTTAATTCCGATGCAATTTCTGTGTTTCATCGTCAATAAGAAGGTCAGAGGGATACAGTAATCCCTGAAGTGAAGCATCGGAATCTATAACTAGTGTCACAGGAATGGTTCAAATCATAGACAGTAAGAAGAGTAAGTCTTCTTGTACTTAAGTCGGCATTGTGCCTTTTCTATTAAATTCCGATGCAATTTCTGTGTTTCATCGTCAATAAGAAGGTCAGAGGGATACAGTAAACCTGAAGTGAAGTATCGGAATCTATAACTAGTGTCACAAGAATGGTTCCAAACATAGTCAGTAAGAAGAGACAGTCTTCTTGTACTTAAGTCGGCATTGTGCCTTTTCTATTTAATTCCGATGCAATTTTTGTGTTTCATCGTCAATAGGTAGGTCCAAGGGATACAGTAAACCTGAAGTGAATAATCGGCATCAATAACTAGTGTCACAGGAATGGTTCAAAACATAGTCAGTCCGAAGAGTCAGTCCTCTTGTACTTAAGTCGGCATTGTGCCTTTTGTATTTAATTCCGATGCAATTTCTGTGTTTCATCGTCAATAAGAAGGTCCAAGGGATACAGTAAACCTGAAGTGAAGCATCAGAATCTATAACTAGTGTCACAGGAATGGTTCAAAACATAGACAAAAAGAAGAGTCAGTCTTCTTGTACTGAAGTCGGCATTGTGCCTTTTGTATGTAATTCCGATGCAATTTCTGTGTTTCATCGTCAATAAGAAGGTCCTAGGGATACAGTGAACCTGAAGTGAAGCTTCGGAATCTATATCTAGTGTCACAGGAATGGTTCAAAATATAGACAGTAAGAAGAGTCAGCCTTCTTGTACTTAAGTCGGCATTATGCCCTTTTCAATTTAATTCCGATGCTATAACTGTGTTTTATACACAGTTAGAAGGTCAGAGGGACACAGTAAACCTGAAGTGTAGCATCGGAATCTATAACTAGTGTCACAGGAATGGTTCAAAACATAGTCAGTACGAAGAGTCAGTCCTCTTGTACTTAAGTCGGCATTGTGCCTTTTGTATTTAATTCCGATGCAATTTCTGTGTTTCATCGTCAATAAGAAGGTCCAAGGGATACAGTAAACCTGAAGTGAAGCATCGGAATCTATAACTTGTGTCACAGGAATGGTTCAAATCATAGACAAGAAGAAGAGTCAGTCTTCTTGTACTGAAGTCGGCAATTTGCCTTTTGTATGTAATTCCGATGCAATTTCTGTGTTTCATCGTCAATAAGAAGGTCCAAGGGATACAGTAAACCTGAAGTGAAGCTTCGGAATCTATAACTAGTGTCACAGGAATGGTTCAAAACAGTCAGTAAGAAGAGTCAGTCTTCTTGTACTTAAGTCGGCACTGTGCCTTTTGTATTTAATTCCGATGCAATTTCTGTGTTTCATCGTCAATAAGAAGGTCCAAGGGATACAGTAAATCTGAAGTGAAGCATCCGAATCTATAACTAGTGTCACAGGAATGGTTAAAAACATAGATAGTAAGAAGAGTCAGTCTTCTAGTACTTAAGTCGGCATTGTGTCTTTTGTATTTAATTCCGATCCAATTTCTGTGTTTCATCGTCAATAAGAAGGTCCAAGGGATACATTAAACCTGAAGTGAAGCATCGGAATCTATAACTAGTGTCACAGGAAAGGTTCAAAACATAGTCAGTAAGAAGAGTCAGTCTTCTTGTACTTAAGTCGGCATTGTGCCTCTTGTATTTAAATCCGATGCAATATCTGTGTCTCATCGTCAATAAGAAGGTCCTAGGGATACAACAAACCTGAAGTGAAGCATCGGAATCTATATCTAGTGTCATAGGAATGGTTCACAACATAGACAGTAAGGAGAGTCAGTCTTCTTGTACTTAAGTCGGCATTGTGCCAATTGTATTTCATTCCGATATAATTTCTGTGTTTCATCGTCCATAAGAAGGTCAGAGGGATACAGTAAACCTGAAGTGAAGCATCGGAATCTATAACTAGTGTCACAGGAATGGTTCAAAACACTCAGTAAGAAGAGTCAGTCTTCTTGTACCTATGTCGGCATTGTGCCTTTTGTATTTATTTCCGATGCAATTTCTGTGTTTAATCGTCAATAAGAAGGTCTGAGGGATACTGTAAACCTGTAGTGAAGCATCGGAATCTATAACTAGTGTCATAGGAATGGTTCAAAACATAGTCAGTAAGAAGAATCAGTCTTCTTGCACTTAAGTCGGCACTGTGCCTTTTGTATTTAATTCCGATCCAATTTCTGTGTTTCATCGTCAATAAGAAGGTCAGAGGGATAGAGTAAACCTGAAGTGAAGCATCGGAATCTGTAACTAGCGTCACAGGAATGGTTCAAATCATAGACAGTAAGAAGTGTCATTCTTCTTGTACTTAAGTCGGCATTGTGTCTTTTCTATTTAATTCCGATGCAATTTCTGTGTTTCATCATCAATAGGATGGTCCAAGGGATACAGTAAACCTGAAGTGAAGCATCGGAATCTATAACTAGTGTCACAAGAATGGTTCCAAACATAGTCAGTAAGAAGAGACAGTCTTCTTGTACTTAAGTCGGCATTGTGCCTTTTCTATTTAATTCCGATGCAATTTTTGTGTTTCATCGTCAATAGGAAGGTCCAAGGGATACAGTAAACCTGAAGTGAATAATCGGCATCAATAACTAGTATCACAGGAATTGTTCAAAACATAGTCAGTCCTCAGATTCAGTCCTCTTGTACTTAAGTCGGCATTGTGCCTTTTGTATTTAATTCCGATGCAATTTCTGTTTTGCATCGTCAATAAGAAGGTCAGAGGGATACAGTACACCTGAAGTGAAGCATCGGAATCTATAACTAGTGTCACAGGAATGATTCAAACACTCAGTAAGAAGAGTCAGTCTTCTTGTACCTATGTCGGCATTGTGCCTTTTGTATTTAATTACGATCCTATTTCTGTGTTTCATCGTCAATAAGAAGGTCCAAGGGACACAGTAAACCTGAAGTGAAGCATCAGAATGTATAACTAGTGTCACAGGAATGGTTCAAAACATAGTGAGTAAGAAGAGTCAGTCTTCTTGTACTTAAGTCGGCATTGTGCCTTTTGTATTTAATTCCGATGCAATTTCTGTGTTTCATCGTCAATAAGAAGGTCCAAGGGATACAGTAAACCTGAAGTGAAGCATCGGCATCCTTAACTAGTGTCACAGGAATGTTTCAAATCATAGACAAAAAGAAAAGTCAGTCTTCTTGTACTTAAGTCGGCATTGTGCCTTTTCTATTTAATTCCGATACAATTTCTGTGTTTCATCGTCAATAAGAAGGTCAGAGGGATACAGTAAACCTGAAGTGAAGCATCGGAATCTATAACTAGTGTCACAGGAATGGTTCAAATCATAATCAGTAAGAAGAGTCAGTCTTCTTGTACGTAAGTCGGCATTGTGCCTTTTCTAATTAATTCCCATGCAATATCTGCGTTTCATCGTCAATAAGAAGGTCCAAGGGATACAGTAAACCTGAAGTGAAGCATTGGAATCTATAACTAGTGTCACAAGAATGGTTCCAAACATAGTCAGTAAGAAGAGTCAGTCTTCTTGTACGTAAGTCGGTATTGTGCCTTTTCTATTTATTTCCGATGCAATTTTTGAGTTTCATCGTCAATAAGAAGGTCGAAGGGATACAGTAAACCTGAAGTGAATCATCGGAATCAATAACTAGTGTCACAGGAATGGTTCAAAACATAGATAGTAATAAGAGTCAGTCTTCTAGTACTTAAGTCGGCATTGTGACTTTTGTATTTAATTCCGATCCAATTTCTGTGTTTCATCGACAATAAGAAGGTCCAAGGGATACAATAAACCTGAAGTGAAGCATCGGAATCTGTATCTAGTGTCATAGGAATGGTTCAAAACATAGACAGTATGGAGAGTCAGTCTTCTTGTACTTAAGTCGGCATTGTGCCATTTGTATTTAATTCCGATGCAATTTCTGTGTTTCATCGTCAATAAGAAGGTCAGAGGGATACAGTAAACCTGAATTGAAACATCGGAATCTACAACTAGTGTCACAGGAATGGTTCAAAACAGTCAGTAAGAAGAGTCAGTCTTCTTGTACTTAAGTCGGCATTGTGCCTTTTGTATTTAATTCCGATCCAATTTCTGTGTTTCATCGTCAATAAGAAGGTCCAAGGGATACAGTAAACCTGAAGTGAAGCATCGGAATCTGTAACTAGTGTCACAGGAATGGTTCAAAACATAGTCAGTAAGAAGAGTCAGTCTTCTTGTACTTAAGTCGGCATTGTGCCTTTTGTATTTAATTCCGATGTAATTTCTGTGCTTCATCGTAAATACGATGGTCCAAGGGATACAATAAACCTGAAGTGAAGCATCGGAATCTATATCTAGTGTCACAGGAATGGTTCAAACATAGACAGTAAGAGGAGTCCGTCATCTACTACTTAAGTCGGTATTGCGCCTCTTGCATTTAATTCCGATCCAAATTCTGTGTTTCATCGTCATTATGAAGGTCCAAGGGATACAGTAGATCTGAAGTGAAGCATCGGAATCTATAAGTAGTGTCACAGGAATGGTTCAAAACGTAGTCAGTAAGAAGAGTCAGTCTTCTTGTACTTAAGTCGTCATTGAGCCTTTTGTATTTAATTCCGATGCAATATCTGTGTTTCATCGTTAATAAGAAGGTCCAAGGGATATAATAAACCTGAAGTGAAACATCGGAATCCGTATCTAGTGTCACAGGAATAGTTCATAACATAGTCAGTAAGAAGAGTCAGTCTTCTTGTACTTCAGTCGGCATTGTGCCATTTGTATTTAATTCCGATCCAATTTCTGTGTTTCATCGTCAACAAGAAGGTCCATGGGATACAGTAAACCTGAAGTGAAGCATCGGAATCTATAACTAGTGTCACAGGAATGGTTCAAAACATAGTCAGTAAGAAGAGTCAGTCTTCTTGTACTGAAGTCGGCATTGTGCCTTTTGTATGTAATTCCGATGCAATTTCTGTGTTTCATTGTCAATAAGAAGGTCCAAGGGATACAGTAAACTTGAAGTGAAGCTTTGGAATCTACAACTAGTGTCACAGGAATGGTTCAAAACAGTCAGTAAGAAGAGTCAGTCTTCTTGTACTTAAGTCGGCATTGTGCTTATTGTATTTAATTCCGATGCAATTTCTGTGTTTCATCGTCAATAAGAAGGTCCAAGGGATACAGTAAACCTGAAGTGAAGCATCGGAATCTATAACTAGTGTCACAAGAATGGTTCCAAACATAGTCAGTAAGAAGAGTCAGTCCTCTTGTACTTCAGGCGGTATTGTGCCTTTTCTATTTAATTCCGATGCAATTTTTAGTTTCATCGTCAATAAGAAGGTCCAAGGGATACAGTAAACCTGAAGTGAAGCATCGGAATCTATAACTAGTGTCACAAGAATGGTTCCAAACATAGTCAGTAAGAAGAGACAGTCTTCTTGTACTTAAGTCGGCATTGTGCCTTTTGTATTTAATTCCGATGCAATTTCTGTGTTTCATCGTCAATAAGAAGGTCCAAGGGATACAGTAAACCTGAAGTGAAGCATCGGAATCTATAACTAGTGTCACAGGAATGGTTCAAAACATAGACAAAAAGAAGAGTCAGTCTTCTTGTACTGAAGTCGGCATTGCGCCTACTGTATGTAATTCCGATGCAATTTCTGTGTTTCATAGTCAATAAGAAGGTCCAAGGGATACAATAAACCTGAAGTGAAGCATCGGAATCTATATCTAGTGTCATAGGAATGGTTCACAACATAGACAGTAAGGAGAGTCAGTCTTCTTGTACTTAAGTCGGCATTGTGCCATTTGTATTTAATTCCGATGCAATTTCTGTGTTTCATCGTCAATACGACGGTCAGAGGGATACAGTAAACCTGAAGTGAAGAATCGGAATCTATAACTAGTGTCACAGGAATGATTCAAAACACTCAGTAAGAAGAGTCAGTCTTCTTGTACCTATGTCGGCATTGTGCCTTTTGTATGTAATTCCGATCCAATTTCTGTGTTTCATCGTCAATAAGAAGGTCCAAGGGACACAGTAAACCTGAAGTGAAGCATCAGAATGTATAACTAGTGTCACAGGAATGGTTCAAAACATAGTGAGTAAGAAGTGTCAGTCTTCTTGTACTTAAGTCAGCATTGTGCCTTTTGTATTTAATTCCGATGCAATTTCTGTGTTTCATCGTCAATAAGAAGGTCCAAGGGATACAGTAAACCTGAAGTGAAGCATCGGAATCCTTAACTAGTGTCACAGGAATGTTTCAAATCATAGACAAAAAGAAGAGTCAGTCTTCTTGTACTTAAGTCGGCATTGTGCCTTTTCTATTTAATGCCGATGCAATTTCTGTGTTTCATCGTCAATAAGAAGGTCAGAGGGATACAGTAAACCTGAAGTGAAGCATCGGAATCTATAACTAGTGTCACAGGAATGGTTCAAATCATAGTCAGTAAGAAGAGTCAGTCTTCTTGTACTTAAGTCGCCATTGTGCCTTTTCTAATTAATTCCGATGCAATATCTGTGTTTCATCGTCAATAAGAAGGTCCAAGGGATACAGTAAACCTGAAGTGAAGCATCGGAATCTATAACTAGTGTCACAAGAATGGTTCCAAACATAGTCAGTAAGATGAGTCAGTCTTCTTGTACTTAAGTCGGTATTGTGCCTTTTCTATTTATTTCCGATGCAATTTTTGAGTTTCATCGTCAATACGAAGGTCCAAGGGATACAGTAAACCTGAAGTGAATCATCGGAATCAATAACTAGTGTCACAGGAATGGTTCAAAACATAGATAGTAATAAGAGTCAGTCTTCTAGTACTTAAGTCGGCATTGTGACTTTTGTATTTAATTCCGATCCAATTTCTGTGTTTCATCGACAATACGAAGGTCCCAGGGATACAGTAAACCTGAAGTGAAGCATCGGAATCTATAACTAGTGTCACAGGAATGGTTCAAAACATAGTCAGTAAGAAGAATCAGTCTTCTTGTACTTAAGTCGTCATTGAGCCTTTTGTATTTAATTCCGATGCAATATCTGTGTTTCATCGTTAATAAGAAGGTCCAAGGGATACAATAAACCTGAAGTGAAACATCGGAATCCGTATCTAGTGTCACAGGAATAGTTCATAACATAGTCAGTAAGAAGAGTCAGTCTTCTTGTACTTCAGTCGGCATTGTGCCATTTGTATTTAATTCCGATCCAATTTCTGTGTTTCATCGTCAATAAGAAGGTCCATGGGATACAGTAAACCTGAAGTGAAGCATCGGAATCTATAACTAGTGTCACAGGAATGGTTCAAAACATAGTCAGTAAGAAGAGTCAGTCTTCTTGTACTGAAGTCGGCATTGTGAGTTTTGTATGTAATTCCGATGCAATTTCTGTGTTTCATTGTCAATAAGAAGGTCCAAGGGATACAGTAAACTTGAAGTGAAGCTTTGGAATCTACAACTAGTGTCACAGGAATGGTTCAAAACAGTCAGTAAGAAGAGTCAGTCTTCTTGTACTTAAGTCGGCATTGTGCTTATTGTATTTAATTCCGATGCAATTTCTGTGTTTCATCGTCAATAAGAAGGTCCAAGGGATACAGTAAACCTGAAGTGAAGCATCGGAATCTATAACTAGTGTCACAAGAATGGTTCCAAACATAGTCAGTAAGAAGAGTCAGTCCTCTTGTACTTAAGTCGGTATTGTGCCTTTTCTATTTAATTCCGATGCAATTTTTGAGTTTCATCGTCAATAAGAAGGTCCAAGGAGACAGTAAACCTGAAGTAAAGCATCGGAATCTATAACTAGTGTCACAAGAATGGTTCCAAACATAGTCTGTAAGAAGAGACAGTCTTCTTGTACTTAAGTCGGCATTGTGCCTTTTCTATTTAATTCCGATGCTATTTTTGTGTTTCATCGTCAATAAGAAGGTCCAAGGGATACAGTGAACCTGAAGTGAAGCATCGGAATCTATAACTAGTGTCACAGGAATGATTCAAAACACTCAGTAAGAAGAGTCAGTCTTCTTGTACCTATGTCGGCATTGTGCCTTTTGTATTTAATTCCGATCCAATTTCTGTGTTTCATCGTCAATAAGAAGGTCCAAGGGACACAGTAAACCTGAAGTGAAGCATCAGAATGTATAACTAGTGTCACAGGAATGGTTCAAAACATAGTGAGTAAGAAGTGTCAGTCTTCTTGTACTTAAGTCAGCATTGTGCCTTTAGTATTTAATTCCGATGCAATTTCTGTGTTTCATCGTCAATGAGAAGGTCCAAGGGATACAGTAAACCTGAAGTGAAGCATCGGAATCCTTAACTAGTGTCACAGGAATGTTTCAAATCATAGACAAAAAGAAGAGTCAGTCTTCTTGTACTTAAGTCGGCATTGTGCCTTATCTATTTAATTCCGATGCAATTTCTGTGTTTCATCGTCAATAAGAAGGTCAGAGGGATACAGTAAACCTGAAGTGAAGCATCGGAATCTATATCTAGTGTCACAGGAATGGTTCAAATCATAGTCAGTAAGAAGAGTCAGTCTTCTTGTACTTAAGTCGGCATTGTGCCTTTTCTAATTAATTCCGATGCAATATCTGTGTTTCATCGTCAATAAGAAGGTCCAAGGGATACAGTAAACCTGAAGTGAAGCATCGGAATCTATAACTAGAGTCACAAGAATGGTTCCAAACATAGTCAGTAAGAAGAGTCAGTCTTCTTGTACTTAAGTCGGTATTGTGCCTTTTCTATTTATTTCCGATGCAATTTTTGAGTTTCATCGTCAATAAGAAGGTCCAAGGGATACAGTAAACCTGAAGTGAATCATCGGAATCAATAACTAGTGTCACAGGAATGGTTCAAAACATAGATAGTAATAAGAGTCAGTCTTCTAGTACTTATGTCGGCATTGTGACTTTTGTATTTAATTCCGATCCAATTTCTGTGTTTCATCGACAATAAGAAGGTCCCAGGGATACAGTAAACCTGAAGTGAAGCATCGGAATCTATAACTAGTGTCACAGGAATGGTTCAAAACATAGTCAGTAAGAAGAGTCAGTCTTCTTGTACTTAAGTCGTCATTGAGCCTTTTGTATTTAATTCCGATGCAATATCTGTGTTTCATCGTTAATAAGAAGGTCCAAGGGATATAATAAACCTGAAGTGAAACATCGGAATCCGTATCTAGTGTCACAGGAATAGTTCATAACATAGTCAGTAAGAAAAGTCAGTCTTCTTGTACTTCAGTCGGCATTGTGCCATTTGTATTTAATTCCGATCCAATTTCTGTGTTTCATCGTCAATAAGAAGGTCCATGGGATACAGTAAACCTGAAGTGAAGCATCGGAATCTATAACTAGTGTCACAAGAATGGTTCCAAACATAGTCAGTAAGAAGAGTCAGTCCTCTTGTACTTAAGTCGGTATTGTGCCTTTTCTATTTAATTCCGATGCAATTTTTGAGTTTCATCGTCAATAAGAAGGTCCAAGGGATACAGTAAACCTGAAGTGAAGCATCGGAATCTATAACTAGTGTCACAAGAATGGTTCCAAACATAGTCAGTAAGAAGAGACAGTCTTTTTGTACTGAAGTCGGCATTGTGCCTTTTCTATTTAATTCCGATGCTATTTTTGTGTTTCATCGTCAATAAGAAGGTCCAAGGGATACAGTAAACCTGAAGTGAGTCATCGGAATCAATAACTACTGTCACAGGAATGGTTCAAAACATAGTCAGTACGAAGAGTCAGTCTTCTTGTACTTAAGTCGGCATTGTGCCTTTTGTATTTAATTCCGATGCAATTTCTGTGTTTCATCGTCAATAAGAAGGTCCAAGGGATACAGTAAACCTGATGTGAAGCATCGGAATCTATAACTAGTGTCACAGGAATGGTTCAAAACATAGACAAAAAGAAGAGTCAGTCTTCTTGTACTGAAGTCGGCATTGTGCCTTTTGTATGTAATTCCGGTGCAATTTCTGTGTTTCATAGTCAATAAGAAGGTCCAAGGGATACAATAAACCTGAAGTGAAGCATCGAAATCTATATCTAGTGTCATAGGAATGGTTCACAACATAGACAGTAAGGAGAGTCAGTCTTCTTGTACTTAAGTCGGCATTGTGCCATTTGTATTTAATTCCGATGCAATTTCTGTGTTTCATCGTCAATACGAAGGTCAGAGGGATACAGTAAACCTGAAGTGAAGCATCGGAATCTATAACTAGTGTCACAGGAATGATTCAAAACACTCAGTAAGAAGAGTCAGTCTTCTTGTACCTATGTCGGCATTGTGCCTTTTGTATTTAATTACGATCCAATTTCTGTGTTTCATCGTCAATAAGAAGGTCCAAGGGACACAGTAAACCTGAAGTGAAGCATCAGAATGTATAACTAGTGTCACAGGAATGGTTCAAAACATAGATAGTAATAAGAGTCAGTCTTCTAGTACTTAAGTCGGCATTGTGACATTTGTATTTAATTCCGATCCAATTTCTGTGTTTCATCGACAATAAGAAGGTCCCAGGGATACAGTAAACCTGAAGTGAAGCATCGGAATCTATAACTAGTGTCACAGGAATGGTTCAAAACATAGTCAGTAAGAAGAGTCAGTCTTCTTGTACTTAAGTCGGCATTGTGCCATTTGTATTTAATTCCGATGCAATTTCTGTGTTTCATCGTCAATAAGAAAGTCAGAGGGATACAGTAAACCTGAATTGAAACATCGGAATCTACAACTAGTGTCGCAGGAATGGTTCAAAACAGTCAGTAAGGAGAGTCAGTCTTCTTGTACTTAAGTCGGCATTGTGCCATTTGTATTTAATTCCGATGCAATTTCTGTGTTTCATCGTCAATAAGAAAGTCAGAGGGATACAGTAAACCTGAATTGAAACATCGGAATCTACAACTAGTGTCGCAGGAATGGTTCAAAACAGTCAGTAAGAAGAGTCAGTCTTCTTGTACTTAAGTCGGCATTGTGCCTTTTGTATTTAATTCCGATCCAATTTCTGTGTTTCATCGTCAATAAGAAGGTCCAAGTGATACAGTAAACCTGAAGTGAAGCATCGGAATCTATAACTAGTGTCACAGGAATGGTTCAAAACATAGTCAGTAAGAAGAGTCAGTCTTCTCTTACTTATGTCGGCATTGTGCCTTTTGTATTTAATTCCGATGCAATTTCTGTGTTTCATCGTAAATAAGATGGTCCAAGGGATACAATAAACCTGAAGTGAAGCATCGGAATCTATATCTAGTGTCACAGGAATGGTTCAAACATAGACAGTACGAAGAGTCAGTCTTCTAGTACTTAAGTCGGTATTGCGCGTCTTGCATTTAATTCCGATCCAAATTCTGTGTTTCATCGTCATTATGAAGGTCCAAGGGATACAGTAGACCTGAAGTGAAGCATCGGAATCTATAAGTAGTGTCACAGGAATGGTTCAAAACATAGTCAGTAAGAAGAGTCAGTCTTCTTGTACTTAAGTCGTCATTGAGCCTTTTGTATTTAATTCCGATGCAATATCTGTGTTTCATCGTTAGTAAGAAGGTCCAAGGGATACAATAAACCTGAAGTGAAACATCGGAATCCATATCTAGTGTCACAGGAATAGTTCAAAACATAGTCAGTAAGAAGAGTCAGTCTTCTTGTACTTAAGTCGGCAATGTGCCATTTGTATTTAATTCCGATCCAATTTCTGTGTTTCATCGTCAATAAGAAGGTCCAAGGGATACAGTAAACCTGAAGTGAAGCATCGGTATCTATAACTAGTGTCACAGGAATGGTTCAAAACATAGTCAGTAAGAAGAGTCAGTCTTCTTGTACTGAAGTCGGCATTGTGCCTTTTGTATGTAATTCCGATGCAATTTCTGTGTTTCATTGTCAATAAGAAGGTCCAAGGGATACAGTAAACTTGAAGTGAAGCTTCGGAATCTATAACTAGTGTCACAGGAATGGTTCAAAACAGTCAGCAAGAAGAGTCAGTCTTCTTGTACTTAAGTCGGCACTGTGCTTTTTGTATTTAATTCCGATGCAATTTCTGTGTTTCATCGTCAATAAGAAGGTCCAAGGGATACAGTAAACCTGAAGTGAAGCATCGGAATCTATAACTAGTGTCACAAGAATGGTTCCAAACATAGTCAGTAAGAAGAGTCAGTCCTCTTGTACTTAAGTCGGTATTGTACCTTTTCTATTTAATTCCGATGCAATTTTTGAGTTTAATCGTCAATAAGAAGGTCCAAGGGATACAGTAAACCTGAAGTGAAGCATCGGAATCTAAAACTAGTGTCACAAGAATGGTTCCAAACATACTCAGTAAGAAGAGACAGTCTTCTTGTACTTAAGTCGGCATTGTGCCTTTTCTATTTCATTCCGATGCTATTTTTGTGTTTCATCGTCAATAAGAAGGTCCAAGGGATACAGTAGACCTGAAGTGAGTCATCGGAATCAATAACTACTGTCACAGGAATGGTTCAAAACATAGTCAGTACGAAGAGTCAGTCTTCTTGTACTTAAGTCGGCATTGTGCCTTTTGTATTTAATTCCGATGCAATTTCTGTGTTTCATCGTCAATAAGAAGGTCCAAGGGATACAGTAAACCTGAAGTGAAGCATCGGAATCTATAACTAGTGTCACAGGAATGGTTCAAAACATAGACAAAAAGAAGGGTCAGTCTTCTTGTACTGAAGTCGGCATTGTGCCTTTTGTATGTAATTCCGATGCAATTTCTGTGTTTCATCGTCAATAAGAAGGTCCTAGGGATACAGTGAACCTGAAGTGAAGCATCGGAGTCTTTATCTAGTGTCACATAAATGGTTCAAAATATAGACAGTAAGAAGAGTCAGACTTCTTGTACTTAAGTCGGCATTATGCCCTTTTCAATTTAATTCCGATGCAATAACTGTGTTTCATCCACAATTAGAAGGTCAGAGGGATACAGTAAACCTGAAGTGAAGCATCGGAATCTATAACTACTGTCACAGGAATGGTTCAAAACATAGTCAGTACGAAGAGTCAGTCCTCTTGTACTTAAGTCGGCATTGTGCCTTTTGTATTTAATTCCGATGCAATTTCTGTGTTTCATCGTCAATAAGAAGGTCCAAGGGATACAGTAAACTTGAAGTGAAGCATCGGAATCTATAACTTGTGTCACAGGAATGGTTCAAAACATAGACAAAAAGAAGAGTCAGTCTTCTTGTACTGAAGTCGGCATTGTGCCTTTTGTATGTAATTCTGATGCAATTTCTGTGTTTCTTCGTCAATAAGAAGGTCCAAGGGATACAGCAAACCAGAAGTGAAGCTTCGGAATCCTTAACTAGTGTCACAGGAATGGTTCAAAACGGTCAGTAAGAAGAGTCAGTCTTCTTGCACTTTCGTCGGCACTGTGCCTTTTGTATTTAATTACGATGCAATTTCTGTGTTTCAGCGTCAATAAGAAGGTTCAAGGGATACAGTAAATCTGAAGTGAAGCATCCGAACCTATAACTAGTGTCAAAGGAATGGTTCACAACATAGACAGTAAGGAGAGTCAGTCTTCTTGTACTTAAGTCGGCATTGTGCCATTTGTATTTAATTCCGATGAAATTTCTGTGTTTCATCGTCAATAAGAAGGTCAGAGGGATACAGTAAACCTGAAGTGAAGCATCGGAATCTATAACTAGTGTCACAGGAATGATTCAAAACACTCAGTAAGAAGAGTCAGTCTTCTTGTACCTATGTCGGCATTGTGCCTTTTGTATTTAATTCCGATCCAATTTCTGTGTTTCATCGCCAATAAGAAGTTCCAAGGGACACAGTAAACCTGAAGGGAAGCATCAGAATGTATAACTAGTGTCACAGGGATAGTTCAAAACATAGTCAGTAAGAAGAGTCAATCTTCTTGTACTTAAGTCGGCATTGTGCCTTTTGTATTTAATTCCGATGCAATTTCTGTGTTTCGTCGTCAATAAGAAGGTCCAAGGGATACAGTAAACCTGAAGTGAAGCATCGGAATCCTTAACTAGTGTCACAGGAATGGTTCAAATCATAGACAAAATGAAGAGTCAGTCTTCTTGTACTTAAGTCGGCATTGTGCCTTTTCTATTTAATTCCGATGCAATTTCTGTGTTTCATCTTCAATAAGAAGGTCAGAGGGATACCGTAAACCTGAAGTGAAGCATCGGAATCTATAACTAGTGTCACAGGAATGGTTCAAATCATAGTCAGTAAGAAGAGTCAGTCTTCTTGTACTTAAGTCGGCATTGTGCCTTTTCTAATTAATTCCTATGCAATATCTGTGTTTCATCGACAATAAGAAGGTCCAAGGGATACAGTAAACCTGAAGTGAAGCATCGGAATCTATAACTAGTGTCACAAGAATGGTTCCAAACATAGTCAGTAAGAAGAGTCGGTCTTCTTGTACTTAAGTCGGTATTGTGCCTTTTCTATTCAATTCCAATGCAATTTTTGAGTTTCATCGTCAATAAGAAGGTCCAAGGGATACAGTCAACCTGAAGTGAATCATCGGAATCAATAACTAGTGTCACAGGAATGGTTCAAAACATAGATGGTAATAAGAGTCAGTCTTCTTGTACTTAAGTCGGCATTGTGCCATTTGTATTTAATTCCGATCCAATTTCTGTGTTTCATCGTCAATAAGAAGGTCCAAGGGATACAGTAAACCTGAAGTGAAGCTTCGGAATCTATACCTAGTGTCACAGGAATGGTTAAAAACATAGTCAGTAAGAAGAGTCAGTCTTCTTGTACTGAAGTCGGCATTGTGCCCTTTGTATGTAATTCCGATGCAATTTCTGTGTTTCATCGTCAATAAGAAGGTCCAAGGGATACAGTAAACTTGAAGTGAAGCTTCGGAATCTAAAACTGGTGTCACAGTAATGGTTCAAAACAGTCAGTAAGAAGAGTCAGTCTTCTTGTACTTAAGTCGGCATTGTGCTTTTTGTATTTAATTCCGATGCAATTTCTGTGTTTCATCGTCAATAAGAAGGTCCAAGGGATACAGTAAACCTGAAGTGAAGCATCGGAATCTATAACTAGTGTCACAAGAATGGTTCCAAACATAGTCAGTAAGAAGAGTCAGTCTTCTTGTACTTAAGTCGGTATTGTGCCTTTTCTATTTAATTCCGATGGAATTTCTGTGTTTCATCGTCAATAAGAAGGTCCAAGGGATACAGTAAACCTGAAGTGAATCATCGGAATCTATAACTAGTGTCACAGGAATGGTTCAAAACATAGATAGTAAGAAGAGTCAGTCTTCTAGTACTTAAGTCGGCATTGTGCCTTTTGTATTTATTCCGATCCAATTTCTGTGTTTCATCGCCAATATGAAGGTCCAAGGGATACAGTCAACCTGAAATGAAGCATCGGAATCTATAACTAGTGTCACAGGAATGGTTCAAAACATAGTCAGTAAGACGAGTCAGTCTTCTTGTACTTAAGTCGGCATTGAGCCTTTTGTATTTCATTCCGATGCAATTTCTGTGTTTCATCGTCAATAAGAAGGTCCAAGGGATACAATGAACCTGAAGTGAAGCATCGGAATCTATATCTAGTGTCACAGGAATAGTTCATAACATAGTCAGCTAGGAGCGTCAGTCTTCTTGTACTTAAGTCGGCATTGTGCCTTTTGTAAATAATTCCGATGCAATTTCTGTGTTTCATCGTCAATAAGAAGATCAGAGGGATACAGTAAACCTGACGTGAAGCATCGGAATCTATGACTAGTGTCACAGGAATGGTTCAAAACATAGACAAAAAGAAGAGTCAGTCTTCTTGTACTGAAGTCGGCATTGTGCGTTTTGTATGTAATTCCGATGCAATTTCTGTGTTTCATCGCCAATAAGAAGGTCCAAGGGATACAGTAAACCTGAAGTGAAGCTTCGGAATCTATAACTAGTGTCACAGGAATAGTTCAAAACATAGTCAGTAAGAAGAGTCAGTCTTCTTGTACTTAAGTCGGCATTGTGCGTTTTGTATTTCATTCCGATGCAATATCTGTGTTTCAATGTCAATAAGAAGGTCCAAGGGATACAATAAACCTGAAGTGAAGCATCGGAATCTGTATCTAGTGTCACAGGAATGGTTCCAAACACAGACAGTAAGGAGAGTCCGTCTTCTTGTACTTAAGTCGGCATTGATCTATTTGTATTTAATTCCGATGCAATTTCTGTGTTTCATCGTCAATAAGAAGGTCAGAGGGATACAGTAAACCTGAAGTGAAGCTTCGGAATCTATAACTAGTGTCACAGGAATGGTTCAAAACATAGTCAGTAAGAAGAGTCAGTCTTCTTGTACTTAAGTCGGCATTGTGCCATTTGTATTTAATTCCGATGCAATTTCTGTGTTTCATCGTCGATAAGAAGGTCAGAGGGATACAGTAAACCTGAGGTGAAGCATCGGAATCTATAACTAGTGTCATAGGAATGGTTCAGAACAGTCAGTAAGAAGAGTCAGTCTGCTTGTACTTAAGCCGGCATTGTGCCTTTTGTATCTTATTCCGATGCAATTTCTGTGTTTCATCGTCAATAAGAAGGTCAGAGGGATACAGTAAACCTGAAGTGAAGCATCGGAATCTATAAGTAGTGTCACAGGAATGGTTCAAATTATAGACAGTAAGAAGAGTCAGTCTTCTTGTACTTAAGTCGGCATTATGCCTTTTCAATTTAATTCCGACGCAATTACTGTGTTTCATCCACAATTAGAAGGTCAGAGGGATACAGTAAACCTGAAGTGTAGCATCGGAATCTATAACTAGTGTCACAGGAATGGTTCAAAACATAGACAGTAGGAAGAGTCAGTCTTCTTGTAGTTAAGTCGACATTGTGACTTTTCTATTTAATTCCGATGTAATTTCTGTGTTTCATCGTCAATAAGAAGGTCAGAGGGATACAGTAAACATGAAGTGAAGCATCTGAATCTGTAACTAGCGTCACAGGAATGGTTCAAGGCATAGACAGTAAGAAGAGTCAGTCTTCTTGTACTTAAGTCGGCATTGTGCCTTTTCTATTTAATTCCGATGCAATTGCTGTGTTTCATCGTCAATAAGAAGGTCCAAGGGATACAGTCAACCTGAAGTGAAGCATCGGAATCTATAACTAGTGTCACAGGAATGGTTCAAAACATAGTCAGTAAGACGAGTCAGTCTTCTTGTACCTAAGTCGGCATTGAGGCTTTTGTATACCATTCCGATGCAATATCTGTGTTTCATCGTCAATAAGAAGGTCCAAGGGATACAATAAACCTGAAGTGAAGCATCGGAATCTATATCTAGTGTCACAGGAGTAGTTCATAACATAGTCAGTAAGGAGAGTCAGTCTTCTTGTACTTAAGTCGGCATTGTGCCTTTTGTATATAATTCCGATGCAATTTCTGTGTTTCATCGTCAATAAGAAGGTCAGAGCGATACAGTAAACCTGACGTGAAGCATCGGAATCTATGACTAGTGTCACAGGAATGGTTCAAAACATAGACAAAAAGAATAGTCAGTCTTCTTGTACTGAAGTCGGCATGGTGCCTTTTGTATGTAATTCCGATGCAATTTCTGTGTTTCATCGTCAATAAGAAGGTCCAAGGGATACAGTAAACCTGAAGTGAAGCTTCGGAATCTATAACTAGTGTCACAGGAATGGTTCAAAACAGTCAGTAAGAAGAGTCAGTCTTCTTGTACTTCAGTCGGCATTGTGCTTTTTGTATTTAATTCCGATGCAACTTCTGTGTTTCATCGTCAGTAAGAAGGTCCAAGGGATACAGTAAATCTGAAGTGAAGCATCGGAATCTATAACTAGTGTCACAGGAATGGTTCAAAACATAGATAGTCAGAAGAGTCAGTCTTCTAGTACTTAAGTCGGCATTGTGCCTTTTGTATTTAATTCCGATCCAATTTCTGTGTTTCATCGTCAATAAGAAGGTCCAAGGGATACAGTAAACCTGAAGTGAAGCATCGGAATCTATAACTAGTGTCACAGGAATGATTCAAAACATAGTCAGTAAGAAGAGTCAGTCTTCTAGTACTTAAGACAGCATTGTGCGTTTTGTATTTAATTCCGATGCAATATCTGTGTTTCAATGTCAATAAGAAGATCCAAGGGATACAATAAACCTGAAGTGAAGCATCGGAATCTGTATCTAGTGTCACAGGAATGGTTCCAAACATAGACAGTAAGGAGAGTCAGTCTTCTTGTACTTAGGTCGGCATTGATCCATTTGTATTTAATTCCGATGCAATTTCTGTGTTTCATCGTCAATAAGAAGGTCAGAGGGATACAGTAAACCTGCAGTGAAGCATCGGAATCTATAGCTAGTGTCACAGGAATGGTTCAAAACATAGTCAGTAAGAAGAGTCAGTCTTCTTGTACATAAGTCGGCAATGTGCCTTTTGTATTTAATTCCGATGCAATGTCTGTGTATCATCGTCCATAAGAAGGTCCAAGGGATACAATAAACCTGGAGTGAAGCATCGGAATCATTATCTAGTGTCACAGGAATGGTTCAACGCATAGACAGTAAGGAGAGCCACTCTTCTTGTACTTAAGTCGGCATTGTGCCATTTGTATTTAATTCCGATGCAATTTCTGTGTTTCATCGTCAATAAGAAGGTCAGAGGGATACAGTAAACCTGCAGTGAAGCATCGGAATCTATAGCTAGTGTCACAGGAATGGTTCAAAACATAGTCAGTAAGAAGAGTCAGTCTTCTAGTACTTAAGTCGGCATTGTGCCTTTTGTATTTATTCCGATCCAATTTCTGTGTTTCATCGCCAATATGAAGGTCCAAGGGATACAGTAAACCTGAAGTGAAGCATCGGAATCTATAACTAGTGTCACAGGAATGGTTCAAAACATAGTCAGTAAGACGAGTCAGTCTTCTTGTACTTAAGTCGGCATTGAGCCTTTTGTATTTCATTCCGATGCAATTTCTGTGTTTCATCGTCAATAAGAAGGTCCAAGGGATACAATGAACCTGAAGTGAAGCATCGGAATCTATATCTAGTGTCACAGGAATAGTTCATAACATAGTCAGTAAGGAGAGTCAGTCTTCTTGTACTTAAGTCGGCATTGTGCCTTTTGTATATAATTCCGATGCAATTTCTGTGTTTCATCGTCAATAAGAAGATCAGAGGGATACAGTAAACCTGACGTGAAGCATCGGAATCTATGACTAGTGTCACAGGAATGGTTCAAAACATAGACAAAAAGAAGAGTCAGTCTTCTTGTACTGAAGTCGGCATTGTGCCTTTTGTATGTAATTCCGATGCAATTTCTGTGTTTCATCGTCAATAAGAAGGTCCAAGGGAAACAGTAAACCTGATGTGAAGTTTCGTAATCTATAACTAGTGTCACAGGAATGGTTCAAAACAGTCAGTAGGCAGAGTCAGTCTTCTTGTACTTCAGTCGGCATTGTGCTTTTTGTATTTAATTCCGATGCAACTTCTGTGTTTCATCGTCAGTAAGAAGGTCCAAGGGATACAGTAAATCTGAAGTGAAGCATCGGAATCTATAACTAGTGTCACAGGAATGGTTCATAACATAGATAGTCAGAAGAGTCAGTCTTCTTGTATTTAAGTCTGCATTGTGCCTTTTGTATTTAATTCCGATCCAATTTCTGTGTTTCATCGTCAATAAGAAGGTCCAAGGGATACAGTAAACCTGAAGTGAAGCATCGGAATCTATAACTAGTGTCACAGGAATGATTCAAAACATAGTCAGTAAGAAGAGTCAGTCTTCTTGTACTTAAGTCGGCATTGTGCGTTTTGTATTTCATTCCGATGCAATATCTGTGTTTCAATGTCAATAAGAAGGTCCAAGGGATACAATAAACCTGAAGTGAAGAATCGGAATCTGTATCTAGTGTCACAGGAATGGTTCCAAACATAGACAGTAAGGAGAGTCCGTCTTCTTGTACTTAAGTCGGCATTGATCCATTCGTATTTAATTCCGATGCAATTTCTGTGTTTCATCGTCAATAAGAGGGTCAGAGGGATACAGTTAACCTGCAGTGAAGCATCGGAATCTATTGCTAGTGTCACATGAATGGTTCAAAACATAGTCAGTAAGAAGCGTCAGTCTTCTGGTACTTAAGTCGGCATTGTGGCTTTTGTACTTAATTCCGATGCAATGTCTGTGTATCATCGTCCATAAGAAGGTCCAAGGGATAGAATAAACCTGGAGTGAAGCATCGGAATCTATATCTAGTGTCACAGGAATGGTTCAAAGCATAGACAGTAAGGAGAGTCACTCTTCTTGTACTTAAGTCGGCATTGTGCCATTTGTATTTAATTCCGATGCAATTTCTGTGTTTCATCGTCAATAAGAAGGTCAGAGGGATACAGTCAACCTGACGAGTAGCATTAGAATCTATAACTAGTGTCACAGGAATGGTTCAAAACATAGACAGTAAGAAGAGTCAGTCTTCTAGTACTTAAGACGGCATTGTGCCTTTTGTATTTAATTCCGATCCAATTTCTGTGTTTCATCGTCAATAAGAAGGTCCAAGGGATACAGTAAACCTGAAGTGAAGCATCGGAATCTATAACTAGTGTCACAGGAATGGTTCAAATCATAAACAGTAAGAACAGTCAGTCTTCTTGTACTTAAGTCGGCATTGTGCCTTTTCTATTTAATTCCGATGCAGTTTCTGTGTTTCATCGTCATTAAGAAGGTCCAAGGGATACAGTAAACCTGAAGTGAAGCATCGGAATCTATAACTAGTGTCACGGGAATGGTTCAAAACATAGTCAGTAAGAAGGGTCAGTCTTCTTGTACTTAAGTCGGCATTGTGCCATTTGTATTTAATTCCGATGCAATTTCTGTGTTTCATCGTCGATAGGAAGGTCAGAGGGATACAGTAAACCTGAAGTGAAGCATCGGAATCTATAACTAGTGTCATAGGAATGGTTCAGAACAGTCAGTAGGAAGAGTCAGTCTGCTTGTACCTAAGTCGGCATTGTGCCTTTTGTATTTTATTCCGATGCAATTTCTGTGTTTCATCGTCAATAAGAAGGTCAGAGGGATACAGTAAACCTGAAGTGAAGCATCGGAATCTATAAGTAGTGTCACAGGAATGGTTCAAATTATAGACAGTAAGAAGAGTCAGTCTTCTTGTACTTAAGTCGGCATTATGCCTTTTCAATTTAATTCCATCGCAATTACTGTGTTTCATCCACAATTAGAAGGTCAGAGGGATACAGTAAACCTGAAGTGTTGCATCGGAATCTATAACTAGTGTCACAGGAATGGTTCAAAACATAGACAGTAGGAAGAGTCAGTCTTCTTGTAGTTAAGTCGACATTGTGATTTTTCTATTTAATTCCGATGTAATTTCTGTGTTTCATCGTCAATAAGAAGGTCAGAGGGATACAGTAAACATGAAGTGAATCATCTGAATCTGTAACTAGCGTCACAGGAATGGTTCAAAGCATAGACAGTAAGAAGAGTCAGTCTTCTTGTACTTAAGTCGGCATTGTGTCTTTTCTATTTAATTCCGATGCAATTGCTGTGTTTCATCGTCAATAAGAGGGTCCAAGGGATACAGAAAACCTGAAGTGAAGCATTGGAATCTATAACTAGTGTAACAGGAATGGTTCAAAGCATAGACAGTAAGAAGAGTCAGTCTTCTTGTACTTAAGTCGGCATTGTGCCGTTTCTGTTTAATTCCGATGCAATTTCTGTGTTTCATCGTCAATAAGAAGGTCAGAGGGATTCAGTAAACCTGAAGTGAAGCATCGGAATCTATAACTAGTGTCACAGGAATTGTTAAAATCATAGTCAATAAGAAGAGTCAGTCTTCTTGTACTTAAGTCGGCATTGTGCCTTTTCTATTTAATTCCGATGCAATATCTGTGTTTCATCATCAATAAGATGGTCCAAGGGATACAGTTAACCTGAAGTGAAGCATCGGAATCTATAACTAGTGTCATAGGAATGGTTCCAAACATAGTCAGTAAGAAGAGTCAGTCTTCTTGTACTTAAGTCGGCATTGTCCGTTTTCTATTTAATTCCGATGCAATTTCTGTGTTTCATCGTCAATAAGATGGTCCAAGGATACAGTAAACCTGAAGTGAAGCATCGGAATCTATAAGTAGTGCCACAGGAATGGTTCAAATTATAGACAGTAAGAAGAGTCAGACTTCTTGTACTTAAGTCGGCATTATGCGTTTTCAATTTAATTCCGATGCAATTACTGTGTTTCATCCGCAATTAGAAGGTCAGAGGGATACAATAAACCTGAAGTGTAGCATCGGAATCTATAACTAGTGTCACAGGAATGGTTGAAAACATAGACAGTAGGAAGAGTCCGTCTTCTTGTACTTAAGTCGGCATTGTGCCTTTTCAACTTAATTCCGATGCAATTTCTGTGTATCATCGTCAATAAGAAGGTCAGAGGGATACAGTAAACCTGAAGTGAGGCATCGAAATCTCTAACTAGCGTTACAGGAATGGTTCAAAGCATAGACAGTAAGAAGAGTCAGTCTTCTTGTACTTAAGTCGGCATTGTGCCTTTTCTATTTAATTCCGATGCAATTGCTGTGTTTCATCGTCAATAAGAATGTCCAAGGGATACAGTAAACCTGAAGTGAAGCATCGGAATCTATAACTAGTGTCACAGGAATGGTTCAAATCATAGACAGTATGAAGAGTCAGTCTTCTTGTACTTAAGTCGGCATTGTGCCTTTTCTATTTAATTCCGATGCAATTTCTGTGTTTCATCGTCAATAAGAAGGTCCAAGGGATACAGTAAACCTGAAGTGAATCATCGGAATCAATAACTAGTGTCACAGGAATGGTTCAAAACATAGTCAGTACGAAGAGTCAGTCTTCTTGTACTTAAGTTGGCATTGTGCCTTTTGCATTTAATTCCGATGCAATTTCTGTGTTTCATCGTCAATAAGAAGGTCCAAGGGATACAGTAAACCTGAAGTGAAGCATCGAATCTATAACTAGTGTCACAGGAATGGTTCAAAACATAGACAAAAAGAAGGGTCAGTCTTCTTGTACTGAAGTCGGCATTGTGCCTTTTGTATGTAATTCCGATGCAATTTCTGTGTTTCATCGTCAATAAGAAGGTCTAAGGGATACAGTAAACCTGAAGTGAATCATCGGAATCAATAACTAGTGTCACAGGAATGGTTCAAAACATAGTCAGTACGAAGAGTCAGTCTTCTTGTACTTAAGTTGGCATTGTGCCTTTTGTATTTAATTCCATTGCAATTTCTGTGCTTCATCGTCAAATAGAAGTTCCAAGGGATACAGTAAACCTGAAGTGAAGCATCGGAATCTATAACTAGTGTCACAGGAATGGTTCAAAGCATAGACAAAAAGAAGGGTCAATCTTCTTGTACTGAAGTCGGCATTGTGCGTTTTGTATGTAATTCCGATGCAATTTCTGTGTTTCATCGTTAATAAGAAGGTCAGAGGGATACAGTAAACCTGAAGTGAAGCATCGGAATCTATTGCTAGTGTCACAGGAATGGTTCAAAACATAGTCAGTAAGAAGCGTCAGTCTTCTTGTACTTAAGTCGGCATTGTGGCTTTTGTATTTAATTCCGATGCAATGTCTGTGTATCATCGTCCATAAGAAGGTCCATGGGATAGAATAAACCTGGAGTGAAGCATCGGAATCTATATCTAGTGTCACAGGAATGGTTCAAAGCATAGACAGTAAGGAGAGTCACTCTTCTTGTACTTAAGTCGGCATTGTGCCATTTGTATTTAATTCCGATGCAATTTCTGTGTTTCATCGTCAATAAGAAGGTCAGAGGGATACAGTCAACCTGAAGAGTAGCATTAGAATCTATAACTAGTGTCACAGGAATGGTTCAAAACATAGACAGTAAGAAGAGTCAGTCTTCTAGTACTTAAGTCGGCATTGTGCCTTTTGTATTTAATTCCAATCCAATGTCTGTGTTTCATCGTCAATAAGAAGGTCCAAGGGATACAGTAAACCTGAAGTGAAGCATCGGAATCTATAACTAGTGTCACAGGAATGGTTCAAATCATAAACAGTAAGAACAGTCAGTCTTCTTGTACTTAAGTCGGCATTGTGCCTTTTCTATTTAATTGCGATGCAGTTTCTGTGTTTCATCGTCAATAAGAAGGTCCAAGGGATACAGTAAACCTGAAGTGAAGCATCGGAATCTATAACTAGTGTCACGGGAATGGTTCAAAACATAGTCAGTAAGAAGGGTCAGTCTTCTTGTACTTAAGTCGGCATTGTGCCATTTGTATTTAATTGCGATGCAATTTCTGTGTTTCATCGTCGATAGGAAGGTCAGAGGGATACAGTAAACCTGAAGTGAAGCATCGGAATCTATAACTAGTGTCATAGGAATGGTTCAGAACAGTCAGTAAGAAGAGTCAGTCTGCTTGTACTTAAGTCGGCATTGTGCCTTTTGTATTTTATTCCGATGCAATTTCTGTGTTTCATCGTCAATAAGAAGGTCAGAGGGATACAGTAAACCTGAAGTGAAGCATCGGAATCTATAAGTAGTGTCACAGGAATGGTTCAAATTATAGACAGTAAGAAGAGTCAGTCTTCTTGTACTTAAGTCGGCATTATGCCTTTTCAATTTAATTCCATCGCAATTACTGTGTTTCATCCACAATTAGAAGGTCAGAGGGATACAGTAAACCTGAAGTGTTGCATCGGAATCTATAACTAGTGTCACAGGAATGGTTCAAAACATAGACAGTAGGAAGAGTCAGTCTTCTTGTAGTTAAGTCGACATTGTGATTTTTCTATTTAATTCCGATGTAATTTCTGTGTTTCATCGTCAATAAGAAGGTCAGAGGGATACAGTAAACATGAAGTGAATCATCTGAATCTGTAACTAGCGTCACAGGAATGGTTCAAAGCATAGACAGTAAGAAGAGTCAGTCTTCTTGTACTTAAGTCGGCATTGTGCCTTTTCAACTTAATTCCGATGCAATTTCTGTGTATCATCGTCAATAAGAAGGTCAGAGGGATACAGTAAACCTGAAGTGAGGCATCGAAATCTCTAACTAGCGTTACAGGAATGGTTCAAAGCATAGACAGTAAGAACAGTCAGTCTTCTTGTACTTAAGTCGGCATTGTGCCTTTTCTATTTAATTCCGATGCAATTGCTGTGTTCCATCGTCAATAAGAATGTCCAAGGGATACAGTAAACCTGAAGTGAAGCATCGGAATCTATAACTAGTGTCACAGGAATGGTTCAAATCATAGACAGTATGAAGAGTCAGTCTTCTTGTACTTAAGTCGGCATTGTGCCTTTTCTATTTAATTCCGATGCAATTTCTGTGTTTCATCGTCAATAAGAAGGTCCAAGGGATACAGTAAACCTGAAGTGAATCATCGGAATCAATAACTAGTGTCACAGGAATGGTTCAAAACATAGTCAGTACGAAGAGTCAGTCTTCTTGTACTTATGTTGGCATTGTGCCTTTTGTATTTAATTCCATTGCAATTTCTGTGTTTCATCGTCAATTAGAAGGTCCAAGGGATACAGTAAACCTGAAGTGAGGCATCGAATCTATAACTAGTGTCACAGGAATGGTTCAAAACATAGACAAAAAGATGGGTCAGTCTTCTTGTACTGAAGTCGGCATTGTGCCTTTTGTATGTAATTCCGATGCAATTTCTGTGTTACATAGTCAATAAGAAGGTCCAAGGGATACAGTAAACCTGACGTGAATCATCGGAATCAATAACTAGTGTCACAGGAATGGTTCAAAACTGAGTCAGTACGAAGAGTCAGTCTTCTTGTACTTATGTTGGCATTGTGCCTTTTGTATTTAATTCCATTGCAATTTCTGTGTTTCATCGTCAATTAGAAGGTCCAAGGGATACAGTAAACCTGAAGTGAGGCATCGGAATCTATAACTAGTGTCACAGGAATGGTTCAAAGCATAGACAAAAAGAAGGGTCAATCTTCTTGTACTGAAGTCGGCATTGTGCCTTTTGTATGTAATTCCAATGCAATTTCTGTGTTTCATCGTCAATAAGAAGGTCCAAGGGATACAGTAAACCTGAAGTGAAGTATCGGAATCTATAACTAGTGTCTCAGGAATGGTTCAAAACATACTCAGTAAGAAGAGTCAGTCTTCTTGTACTTAAGTCGGCATTGTGCCTTTTGTATTTAATTCCGATGCAATTTCTGTGTTTCATCGTCAATAAGAAGGTCCAAGGGATACAGTAAACCTGAAGTGAAGCATCGGAATCTAAAACTAGTGTCACAGGAATGGTTCAAATCATAGTAAGTAAGAAGAGTCAGTCTTCTTGTACTTAAGTCGGCATTGTGCCTTTTCTATTTAATTCCGATGCAATATCTGTGTTTCATCGTCAATAAGAAGGTCAGAGGGATACAGTAAACTTGAAGTGAAGCATCGGAATCTATTACTAGTGTCACCGGAATGGTTCCAACCATAGTCAGTAAGAAGTGTCAGTGTTCTTGTACTTAAGTCGGCATTGTGACTTTTCTATTTAATTCCGATGCAATATCTGTTTTTCATCATCGATAAGAAGGTACAAGGGATACAGAAAACCTGAAGTGAGTCATCGGAATCAATAACTAGTGTCACAGGAATGGTTCAAAACATAGGCAGTACGAAGAGTCAGTCTTCTTGTACTTAAGTCGGCATTGTGCCTTTTGTATTTAATTCCGATGCAATTTCTGTGTTTCATCGTCAATAAGAAGGTCCAAGGGATACAGAAAACCTGAAGGGAACATCGGAATCTATAACTAGTGTCACAGGAATGGTTCAAAACATAGACAAAGTGAAGAGTCAGTTTTCTTGTACTTAAGTCGGCATTGTGCCTTTGGTATTTAATTCCGATGCAATTTCTGTGTTTCATCGTGAATAAGAAGGTCCAAGGGATACAGTAAACCTGAAGTGAAGCTTCGGAATCTATAACTAGTGTCACAGGAATATTTCAAAACGGTCAGTAAGAGGAGACAGTCTTCTTGTACTTAAGTCGGCATTGTGCCTTTTGTATTCAATTCCGATCCAATTTCTGTGTTTCATCGTCAATAAGTGGGTCCAAGGGATACAGTAAACCTGAAGTGAAGCATCGGAATCTATAACTAGTGTCAGAGGAATGATTCAAAACATAGACAGTAAGAAGAGTCAGTCTTCTTGTACTTAAGTCGGCATTGTGCCTTTTGTATTCAATTCCGATGCAATTTCTGTGTTCCATCGTCAATAAGAAGGTCAGAGGGATACAGTAAACCTGAAGGGAAGGATCGGAATCTCTAACTAGTGTCACAGGAATGGTTCAAAACATAGTCAGTAAGAAGAGTCAGTCTTCTTGTACATAAGTCGGCATTGTGCCTTTTGTATTTAATTCCGATGCAATTTCTGTGTTTCATCGTCAATAAGAAGGTCCAAGGGATACTGTAAACCTGAAGTGAAGCATCAGAATCTGTAACTAGCGTCACAGGAATGGTTCAAAACATAGACAGTAGAAAAATTCAGTCTACATGTACTTAAGTCGGCATCATGCCTTATGTATTTATTTCCGATGCAATTTCTGTGTTTCATCGTCAATAAGAAGATCAGAGGGATACAGTAATCCTGAAGTAAAGCATCGGAATCTATAAATAGTGTCACGGGAATGGTTCAAAATATAGACAGTAAGAAGAGTCAGACTTCTTGTACTTCAGTCGGCATTATGCCCTTTTCAATTTAATTCCGATGCAATAACTGTGTTTCATCGTCAATAATACAGTCATAGGGATACAGTAAACCTGAAGTGAGGCATCGGAATCTATAACTAGTGTCACAGGAACGGTTCAAAACATAGACAGTTAGAAGAGTCAGTCTTCTTGTACTTAAGTCGGCATTGTGCCTTTTGTATTTAATTCCGATCCAATTACTGTGTTTCATCGTCAGTAAGAAGGTCCAAGGGATACAGTAAACCTGAAGTGAAGCATCGGAATCTATAACTAGTGTCACAGGAATGGTTCAAATCATAGACAGTAAGAAGAGTCAGTCTTCTTGAACTTAAGTCGGCATTGTGACATTTCTATTTAATTACGATGCAATTTCTGTGTTTCATCGTCAATAAGAAGGTATGAGGGATATAGTAAACCTGAAGTGAAGCATCGGAATCTATAACTAGTGTCACAGGAATGGTTCAAATCACAATAAGTAAGAATAGTCAGTCTTCTTGTACTTAAGTTTGCATTGTGCCTTTTCTGTTTAATTCCGATACAATATCTGTGTTTCATCGTCAATAAGTAGGTCTAATGGATACAGTAAACCTGAAGTGAAGCTTCGGAATCTATAACTAGTGTCACAGGAATATTTCAACACAGTCAGTAAGAAGAGACAGTCTTCTTGTACTTAAGTCGGCATTGTGCCTTTTGTATTTAATTCCGATGGAATTTCTGTGATTCATCGTCAATAAGAAGGTCCAAGGGATACAGTAAACCTGAAGTGGAGCATCGGAATCTATAACTAGTGTCACAGGAATTGTTCAAATCATAGACCGTAAGAAGTGTCAGTCATCTTGTACTTAAGTCGGCATTGTGCCCTTTTCAATTTAAGTCCGATGCAATTACTGTGTTTAATCGTCAATAAGAAGGTCAGAGGGATACAGCAAAACTTGAAGTGAAGCATCGGAGTCTCTAACTACTGTCACAGGAATGGTTCAAAACATAGTCAGTAAGAAGAGTCGTTCTTCTTGTACTTACGTCGGCATTGTGCCTTTTGTATTTAATTCCGATGCAGTATCTGTGTTTCATCGTCAATAAGAAGGTCCAAGGGATACAATAAACCTGAGGTGAAGCATCGGAATCTGTAACTAGCGTCACAGGAATGGTACAAAACATAGTCAGTAAGAAGAGTCAGTCTTATTGTACTTAAGTCGGCATTGTGCTTTTTGTATTTAATTCCGATGCAATTTCTGTGTTTCATCGTCAATAAGAAGGTCCAAGGGATACTGTAATCCTGAAGTGAAGCATCAGAATCTGTAACTAGCGTCAAAGGAATGGTTCAAAACATAGACACTAAGAAGAGTCAGTCTGCTTGTACATAAGACGGCATTGTGACATTTCTAATTAATTCCGATGCAAATATCTGTGTTTCATCGTCATTAAGAAGGTCAGAGGGATTCAGTGAACCTGAGGTGAAGCATCGGAATTTATAACTAGTGTCACAGGAATGGTTCAAAACATAGACTGTAGGAAGAGTCAGCCTTCTTGTACTTAAGTGGGCATTGTGCCTTTTCTATTTAATTCCGATGCAGTATCTGTGTTTCATCGTCAATAAGAAGGTCCAAGGGATACAGTAAACCTGAAGTGAAGCATCGGAATCTGTAACTAGCGTCACAGGAGTGTTTCAAAACATAGTCAGTAAGAAAAGTCAGTCTTCTTGTACTTAATTCGGCATTGTGCCTTTTCTATTTAATTCCGATGCAATTTCTGTGTTTCATCGTCAATAAGAACGTCCAAGGGATACAGTAAACATGAAGTGAAGCATCGGAATCTATAACTAGTGTCACAGGAATGGTTCAAAACACAGACAATAGGAAGAGTCAGTCTTCTTGTACTTAAGTAGGTATTGGGCCTATTGTATTTAACTCCGATGCACTATCTGTGTTTCATCGTCAATAAGTACATCCAAAGGATACAGTAAACCTGAAATGAAGCATCGGAATCTATAACTAGTGTCACAGGAATGGTTCAAAACATAGACAGTAGGAAAATTCAGTCTACATGTACTTAAGACGGCATCGTGCCTTTTGTATTTATTTCCGATGCAATTTCTGTGTTTCATCGTCAATAAGAAGATCAGAGGGATACAGTAATCCTGAAGTGAAGCACCGGAATCTATAACTAGTGTCACGTGAATGGTTCAAAATATAGACAGTAAGAAGAGTCAGACTTCTTGTACTTCAGTCGGCATTATGCCCTTTTCAATTTAATTCCGATGCAATTACTGTGTTTCATCGTCAATTAGAAGGTCAGAGGGATACAGTAAACCTGAAGTGAAGCATCGGAATCTATAACTAGTGTCACATTAATGGTTCAAAGCATAGTCAGTAAGAAGAGTCAGTCTTCTTGTACTTAAGTCGGCATTATGCCTTTTGTATTTAATTCCGATGCAATTTCTGTGTTTCATCGTCAATAAGAAGGTCCAAGGGATACAGTAAACCTAAAGTGAAGAATCGGAATCTGTAACAAGGGTCACAGGAGTGGTTCAAAACATAGACACTAAGAAGAGTCAGTCTGCTTGTACTTAAGACGGCATTGTGCCTTTTCTATTTAATTCCGATGCAATATCTGTGTTTCATCGTCAATAAGAAGGTCAGAGGGATACAGCGAACCTGAGGCGAAGCATTGGAATCTATAACTGGTGTCACAGGAATGGTTCAAAACATAGACTGTAGGAAGAGTCAGTCTTCTTGTACTTAAGTCGGCATTGTGACTTTTCTATTTAATTCCGATGCAATTTCTCTGTTTCCTAGTCAATAAGAACGTCCTAGGGATACGGTAAACATGAAGTGAAGCATCGGAATCTGTAACTAGCGTCACAGGAGTGGTTCAAAAAATAGTCAGTAAGAAGAGTCAGTCTGCTTGTACTTAAGTCGGCATTGTGCCTTTTCTATTTAATTCCGATGCAATTTCTGTGTTTCATAGTCAATACGAACGTCCAAGGGATACAGTAAACCTGAAGTGAAGCATCGGAATCTATAACTAGTGTCACAGGAATGGTTCAAAACATAGACAGTAGGAAGGGTCAGTCTTCTTGTACTTAAGTCGGCATTGTGCCTTTTCTATTTAATTCCGATGCAATTTCTGTGTTTCATCGTCAATAAGAATGTCAGAGGGTTACAGTAAACCTGAAGTGAAGCATCGGAATCTATAACTAATGTCCCAGGAATGGTTCAAAACAGTCAATAAGAAGAGTCAGTCTTCTTGTACTTAAATCGGAATTGCGCCTTTTGTATTTAATTCCGATGCAATTTCTGTGTTTCATCGTCAATAAGAAGGTCCAAGGGATACAGTAAATCTGAAGTGAAGCATCGGAATCTGTAACTAGTGTCACAGGAATGGTTCAAAACATAGACAGTAAGAAGAGTCAGACTTCTTGTACTTAAGTCGGCATTGTGCCATTTTCTATTTAATTCCGATGCAATTTCTGTGTTTCATCGTCAAAATGAAGGTCAGATTGATACAGTAAACCTGAAGTGAAGCATCGGAACCTATAACTAGTGTCACAGGAATGGTTCAAAACATAGACAGCAGGAAGAGTCAGTCTTCTTGTACTTAAGTTGGTATTGTGCCTATTGTATTTAACTCCGATGCACTATCTGTGTTTCATCGTCAATAAGAAGATCCAAGGGATACATTATACCTTAAATGAAGCATCGGAATCTATGACTAGTGTCACAGGAATGGTTCAAAACATAGACAGTAGGAAGATTCAGTCTTCATGTACATAAGTCGGCATCGTGCCTTTTGTATTTATTTCCGATGCAATTTCTGTGTTTCATCGTCAATAAGAAGATCAGAGGGTTACAGTAAACCTGAAGTGAAGCTTCGGAATGTATAACAAGTGTCACAGGAATGGTTCAAAACATAGACATTAGGAAGAGTCAGTCTTCTTGTACTTAGGTCGGTATTGTGCCTATTGTATTTAACTCCGATGCACTATCTGTGATTCATCGTCAATAAGAAGATCCAAGGGATACAGTAAACCTGAAATGACGCATCGGAATCTATAACTAGTGTCACAGGAATCTTCCAGACATAGACAGTGGGAAGAGTCAGTCTACATGTACATAAGTAGGCATTGTGCCTTTTGTATTTAATTCCGATGCGATTTCTGTGTTTCATCGTCAATAAGAAGGTCCAAGGGATACAGTAAACCTGAAGTGATGCATCGGAATCTATAACTAGTGTCACAGGAATGATTCAAAACATAGTCAGTAAGAAGAGTCAGTCTTCTTGTACCTAAGTCGGCATTGTGCGTTTTGTAATTAATTCCGATGCAATATCTGTGTTTCATCGTCAATAAGAAGGTCCAAGGGATACAGTAAACCTGAAGTGAAGCATCGGAATCTATATCTAGTGTCACAGGAATGGTTCAAAGCATAGACAGTAAGGAGAATCAGTCATCTTGTACTTAAGTCGGCATTGTGCCATTTGTATATTATTCCGATACAATTTCTGTGTTTCATCGTCAATATGAAGGTCAGAGGGATACAGTAAACCTGAAGTGAAGCATCGGAATCTATAACTAGTGTCACAGGAATGGTTCAAAACAGTCAGTAAGAAGAGCCAGTCTTCTTGTACTTAAGTCGGCGTTTTGCCTTTTGTATTTAATTCCGATGCAATTTCTGTGTTTCATCGTCAATAAGAAGGTCGGAGGGATACAGTAAACCTGAAGTGTAGCAGCGGAATCTATAACTAGTGTCACAGGAACGGTTCAAAACATAGACAGTAGGAAGAGTCAGTCTTCTTGTACTTAAGTCGGCATTGTGCCTTTTGTATTTAATTCCGATCCAATTTCTGTGTTTCATCGTCAATAAGAAGGTCCAAGGGATACAGTAACCCTGAAGTGATGCATCGGAATCTATAACTAGTGTCACAGGAATGGTTCAAAGCATATACAGTAAGAAAAGTCAGTCTTCTTGTACCTAAGTCGGCATTGTGCCTCTTGTATTTAATTCCGATGCAATTTCTGTGTTTCATCGTCAATAAGAAGGTCAGAGGGATACAGTAAACCTAAAGTGAAGCATCGGAATCATTAACTAGTGTCACAGGAGTGGTTCAAATCATAGACAGTAGGAAGAGTCAGTCTTCTTGTACTTAAGTCAGCAATGTGCCATTTCTATTTAATTCCGATGCACTTTCTGTGTTTCATCGTCAATAAGAAGGTCCAAGGGATACAGTAAACCTGAAATGAAGCATCGGAATCTATAACTAGTGTCACAGGAATGTTTCAAAACATAGACAGTAGGAAGAGTCAGTCTACATGTACTTAAGTCGGCATTGTGCCTTTTGAATTTAATTCCGATGCATTTTCTGTGTCTCATCGTCAATAAGAAGGTCAGAGGGATACAGTAAATCTGAAGTGAAGCATCGGAATCTATAACTAGTGTCACAGGAATGGTTCAAAGCATAGTCAATAAGAAGAGTCAGTCTTCTTGTACTTAAGTCGGCATTGCGCCTTTTGTATTTAATTCCGATGCAATTTCTGTATTTCATCGTCAATAACAAGGTCCAAGGGATACAGTAAACATGAAGTGAAGCATCGGAATCTATAACTAGTGTCACAGGATTGGGTCAAAATATAGACAGTAAGAAGGGTCAGACTTCTTGTACATAAGTCGGCATTATGCCCTTTTCAATTTAATTCCGATGCAATTACTGTGTTTCATCGTCAATAAGAAGGTCAGAGGGATACAGTAAACCTGAAGTGAAGCATCGGAATCCCTAACTAGGGTCACAGGAATGGTTCAAAACATAGTCAGTAAGAAGAGTCAGGCATCTTGTACTTAAGTCGGCATTGTGCCATTTGTATTTTATTCCGATACAATTTCTGTGTTTCATCGTCAATATGAAGGTCAGAGGGATACATTAAACCTGAAGTGAAGCATCGGAATCTATAACTAGTGTCACAGAAATGGTTCAAAACAGTCAGTAAGAAGAGCCAGTCTTCTTGTACTTAAGTCGGCGTTGTGCCTTTTGTATTTACTTCCGATGCAATTTCTGTGTTTCATCGTCAATAAGAAGGTCAGAGAGATTCAGTAAACCTGAAGTGAAGCATCGGAATCTATAACTAGTGTCACAGAAATGTTTCAAAACAGTCAGTAAGAAGAGCCAGTCTTCTTGTACATAAGTCGGCATTGTGCCTTTTCTATTTCATTCCGATGCAATTTCTGTGTTTCATCGTCAATAAGAACGGCCAAGGGATACAGTAAACGTGAAATGAAGCATAGGAGCTATAACTAGTGTCACAGGAATGGTTCAAAACAGTCAGTAAGAAGAGTCTGTCTTCTTGTACTTAAGTCGGCATTGTGACTTTTGTATTTAATTCCGATGCATTTTCTGTGTTTCATCGTCAATAAGACGGTTAGAGGGATACAGTACACCGGAAGTGTAGCATCGGAATCTATAACTAGTATCACAGGAATGGTTCAAAACATAGACAGTTGGAAGAGTCAGTCTTCTTGTACTTAAGTCGCCATTGCGTGATTTGTATTTAATTCCGATGCAATTTCTGTGTTTCATCGTCAATAAGAGGGTCAGAGGGATACAGTAAACCTGAAGTGAAGCATCGGAATCTATAACTAGTGTCACAGGAATGGTTCAAAGCATAGACAGTAAGAAAGGTCAGTCATCTTGATCTTAAGTCGGCATTATGCTTTTGGTATTGAAATCCGATGAAATTTCTGTGTTTCATCGTCAATAACAAGGTCAGAGGTATATAGAGTAAACCTGAAGTGAAGCATCAGAATCTATAACTAGTGTCACAGGAATGGGTCAAATCATAGTCAGTAAGAAGAGTCAGTCTTCTTGTACTTAAGTCGGCATTGTGCCTTTTGTATTTAATTCCGATGCAATTTCTTTGTTTCATCGTCAATAAGAAGGACCAAGGGATACAGTAATCCTGAAGTGAAGCATCGGAAACTATAACTAGTGTCACTGGAATGGTACAAAATATAGACAGTAAGAAGAGTCAGACTTCTTGTACTTCAGTCGGCATTATGCCCTTTTCCATTTAATTCCGATGCAATTACTGTGTTTCATCGTCAATAAGAAGGTCAGAGGCATACAGTAAACCTGAAGTGAAACATCGGAATCTCTAACTAGTGTCACAGGAATGGTTCATAGCATAGTCAGTCAGAAGAGTCAGTCATCTTGTACTTAGGTGGGCATTGTGCCTTTTGTATTTAATTCCGATGCAATTTCTGTGTTTCATAGTCAATACGAAGGTCCAAGGGAAACAGTAAATCTGAACTAAAGCATCGGAATCTATAACTAGTGTCACAGGAATGGTTCAAAACATAGACAGTAGGAAGATTCAGTCAACATGTACTTAAGTCGGCATCGTGCATTTTGTATATATTTCCGATGCAATTTCTGTGTTTCATCGTCAATAAGAAGGTCAGAGGGATACAGTAAACCTGAAGTGAAGCATCGGAATCTATAACTAGTGTCACATTAATGGTTCAAAGCATAGTCAGTAAGAAGAGTCAGTCTTATTGTACTTAAGTCGGCATTGTGCCCTTTCTATTTCATTCCGATGCAATTTCTGTGTTTCATCGTCAATAAGAACGGCCAAGGGATACAGTAAACGTGAAATGAAACATCGGAGCTATAACTAGTGTCACAGGAATGGTTCAAAACAGTCAGTAAGAAGAGTCTGTCTTCTTGTACTTAAGTCGGCATTGTGACTTTTGTATTTAATTCCGATGCAATTTCTGTGTTTCATCGTCAATAAGAAGGTCAGAGGGATACAGTACACCGGAAGTGTAGCATCGGAATCTATAACTAGTATCACAGGAATGGTTCAAAACATAGACAGTTGGAAGAGTCAGTCTTCTTGTACTTAAGTCGCCATTGTGTGATTTGTATTTAATTCCGATGCAATTTCTGTGTTTCATCGTCAATAAGAAGGTCAGAGGGATACAGTAAACCTGAAGTGAAGAATCGGAATCTATAACTAGTGTCACAGGAATGGTTCAAAGCATAGACAGTAAGAAAGGTCAGTCATCTTGATCTTAAGTCGGCATTATGCCTTTGATATTTTAATTCCGATGCAATTTCTGTGTTTCATCGTCAACAATAAGGTCAGAGGTATACAGTAAACCTGAAGTGAAGCATCGGAATCTATAACTAGTGTCACAGGAATGGGTCAAATCATAGTCAGTAAGAAGAGTCAGTCTTCTTGTACTTAAGTCGGCATTGTGCCTTTTGTATTTAATTCCGATGCAGTTTCTGTGTTTCATCGTCAATAAGAAGGTCCAAGGGATACAGCGAACCTGAGGCGAAGCATCGGAATCTATAACTGGTGTCATAGGAATGGTTCAAAACATAGACTGTAGGAAGAGTCAGTCTTCTTGTACTTAAGTCGGCATTGTGCGTTTTCTATTTAATTCCGATGCAATTTCTGTGTTTCATAGTCAATAAGAACGTCCAAGGGATACAGTAAACCTGAAGTGAAGCATCTGAATCTGTAACTAGCGTCACAGGAGTGGTTCAAATCATAGTCAGTAAGAAGAGTCAGTCTGCTTGTACTTAAGTCGGCATTGTGCCTTTTCTATTTAATTCCGATGCAATTTCTGTGTTTCATAGTCAACAAGAACGTCCACGGGATACAGTAAACCTGAAGTGAAGCATCGGAATCTATAACTAGTGTCACAGGAATGGTTCAAAACATAGACAGTAGGAAGAGTCAGTCTTCTTGTACTTAAGTCGGCATTGTGCATATTGTAATTAACTCCGATGCACTATCTGTGATTCATCGTCAATACGAAGATCCAAGGGATACAGTAAACCTGAAATGAAGCATCGGAATCTATAACTAGTGTCACAGGAATCTTCTAAACATAGACAGTAGGAAGAGTCAGTCTACATGTACATAAGTCGGCATTGTGCCTTTTGTATTTAATTCCGATGCGATTTCTGTGTTTCATCGTCAATAAGAAGGTCAGAGGGATACAGTAAACCTGAAGTGAAGCATCGGAATCTATAACTAGTGTCACAGGAATGGTTCAAAACATAGTCAGTAATAAGAGTCAGTCCTCTTGTACTTAAGTCGGCATTGCGCGTTTTGTAATTAAATCCGAGGCAATATCTGTGTTTCATCGTCAATAAGAAGGTCCAAGGGATACAGTAAACCTGAAGTGAAGCATCGGAATCTATATCTAGTGTCACAGGAATGGTTCAAAAGATAGACAGTAAGGAGAGTCAGTCTTCTTGTACTTAAGTCGGCATTGTGCCTTTTGTATTTAATTCCGAAGCAAATTCTGTGTTTCATCGTCAATAAGAAGGTCCAAGGGATACAGTAAACCTGAGGTGATGCATCGGAATCTATAACTAGTGTCACAGGAATGGTTCAAAACATAGACAAAATAAGAGTCAGCCTTCTTGTTCTTAAGTCGGCAATGTGCCTTTTCTATTTATTTCCGATGCAATTTCTGTGTTTCATCGTCAAAAGAAGGTCAGAGGGATACAGTAAACGTGAAGTGAAGCATCGGAATCTATAACTAGTGTCACAGGAATGGTTCAAAACATAGACAGTAGGAAGAGTCAGTCTTCTTGTACTTAGGTCGGTTTTGTGCCTATTGTATTTAACTCCGATGCACTATCTGTGATTCATCGTCAATAAGAAGATCCAAGGGATACAGTAAACCTGAAATGAAGCATCGGAATCTATAACTAGTGTCTCAGGAAACTTCTAAACATAGACAGTAGGAAGAGTCAGTCTACATGTACATAAGTCGGCATTGTGCCTTTTGTATTTAATTCCGATGCGATTTCTGTGTTTCATCGTCAATAAGAAGGTCAGAGGGATACAGTAAACCTGAAGTGAAGCATCGGAATCTATAACTAGTCTCACACGAATGGTTCAAAACATAGTCAGTAAGAAGAGTCAGTGTTCTTGTACTTATGTCGGTATTGTGCCTTTTGTATTTAATTCCGATGCAAATTCTGTGTTTCATCGTCAATAAGAAGGTCATAGGGATACAGTAAACCTGAGGTGATGCATCGGAATCTATAACTAGTGTCACAGGAATGGTTCAAAACATAGTCAGTAAGAAGAGTCAGTCTCCTTGTACTTAAGTCGGCATTGTGCGTTTTGAAATTAATTCCGATGCAATATCTGTGTTTCATCGTCAATAAGAAGGTCCAAGGGATACAGTAAACCTGAAGTGAAGCATCGGAATCTATATCTAGTGTCACAGGAATGGTTCAAAACACAGACAGTAAGGAGAGTCAGTCTTCTTGTACTTAAGTCGGCATTGTGCCTTTTCTATTTAATTCCGATGCAATTTCTGTGTTTCATAGTCAATAAGAACGTCCACGGGATACAGTAAACCTGAGGTGAAGCATCGGTATCTATAACTAGTGTCACAGGAATGGTTCAAAACATAGACAGTAGGAAGAGTCAGTCTTCTTGTACTTAAGTCGGCATTGTGCCTTTTCTATTTAATTCCGATGCAATTTCTGTGTTTAATCGTCAAGAAGAAGGCCCAAGGGATACAATAAACCTGAAGTGAAGCATTGGAATCTATAACTAGTGTCACAGGAATGGTTCAAAACATGGACAAAATAAGAGTCAGTCTTCTTGTTCTTAAGTCGGCAATGTGCCTATTGTATTTAATTCCGAAGCAAATTCTGTGTTTCATCGTCAATAAGAAGGTCCAAGGGATACAGTAAACCTGAGGTGATGCATCGGAATCTATAACTAGTGTCACAGGAATGGTTCAAAACATAGACAAAATAAGAGTCAGTCTTCTTGTTCTTAAGTCGGCAATGTGCCTTTTCTATTTATTTCCGATGCAATTTCTGTGTTTCATCGTCAAAAAGAAGGTCAGAGGGATACAGTAAACTTGAAGTGAAGCATCGGAATCTATAACTAGTGTCACAGGAATGGTTCAAACATAGACAGTAGGAAGAGTCAGTCTTCTTGTACTTAGGTCGGTTTTGTGCCTATTGTATTTAACTCCGATGCACTATCTGTGATTCATCGTCAATAAGAAGATCCAAGGGATACAGTAAACCTGAAATGAAGCATCGGAATCTATAACTAGTGTCACAGGAAACTTCTAAACATAGACAGTAGGAAGAGTCAGTCTACATGTACATAAGTCGGCATTGTGCCATTTGTATTTAATTCAGATGCGATTTCTGTGTTTCATCGTCAATAAGAAGGTCAGAGGGATACAGTAAACCCGAAGTGAAGCATCGGAATCTATAACTAGTCTCACACGAATGGTTCAAAACATAGTCAGTAAGAAGAGTCAGTGTTCTTGTACTTAAGTCGGTATTTTGCCTTTTATATTTAATTCCGATGCAAATTCTGTGTTTCATCGTCAATAAGAAGGTCCAAGGGATACAGTAAACCTGAGGTGATGCATCGGAATCTATAACTAGTGTCACAGGAATGTTTCAAAACATAGTCAGTAAGAAGAGTCAGTCTTCTCGTACTTAAGTCGGCATTGTGGGTTTTGAAATTAATTCCGATGCAATATCTGTGTTTCATCGTCAATAAGAAGGTCCAAGGGATACAGTAAACCTGAAGTGAAGCATCGGAATCTATATCTAGTGTCACAGGAATGGTTCAAAACACAGACAGTAAGGAGAGTCAGTCTTCTTGTACCTAAGTCGGCATTGTGCCTTTTCTATTTAATTCCGATGCAATTTCTGTGTTTCATCGTCAATAAGAAGGTCAGAGGGATACAGTAAACCTGAAGTGAAGCATCGGAATCTATAACTAGTGTCACATTAATGGTTCAAAGCATAGTCAGTAAGAAGAGTCAGTCTTATTGTACTTAAGTCGGCATTGTGCCCTTTCTATTTCATTCCGATGCAATTTCTGTGTTTCATCGTCAATAAGAACGGCCAAGGGATACAGTAAACGTGAAATGAAACATCGGAGCTATAACTAGTGTCACAGGAATGGTTCAAAACAGTCAGTAAGAAGAGTCTGTCTTATGTACTTAAGTCGGCATTGTGACTTTTGTATTTAATTCCGATGCAATTTCTGTGTTTCATCGTCAATAAGAAGGTCAGAGGGATACAGTACACCGGAAGTGTAGCATCGGAATCTATAACTAGTATCACAGGAATGGTTCAAAACATAGACAGTTGGAAGAGTCAGTCTTCTTGTACTTAAGTCGCCATTGTGTGATTTGTATTTAATTCCGATGCAATTTCTGTGTTTCATCGTCAATAAGAAGGTCAGAGGGATACAGTAAACCTGAAGTGAAGAATCGGAATCTATAACTAGTGTCACAGGAATGGTTCAAAGCATAGACAGTAATAAAAGGTCAGTCATCTTGATCTTAAGTCGGCATTATGCCTTTGATATTTTAATTCCGATGCAATTTCTGTGTTTCATCGTCAACAACAAGGTCAGAGGTATACAGTAAACCTGAAGTGAAGCATCGGAATCTATAACTAGTGTCACAGGAATGGGTCAAATCATAGTCAGTAAGAAGAGTCAGTCTTCTTGTACTTAAGTCGGCATTGTGCCTTTTGTATTTAATTCCGATGCAGTTTCTGTGTTTCATCGTCAATAAGAATGTCCGAGGGATACAGCGAACCTGAGGCGAAGCATCGGAATCTATAACTGGTGTCATAGGAATGGTTCAAAACATAGACTGTAGGAAGAGTCAGTCTCCTTGTACTTAAGTCGGCATTGTGCGTTTTCTATTTAATTCCGATGCAATTTCTGTGTTTCATAGTCAATAAGAACGTCCAAGGGATACAGTAAACCTGAAGTGAAGCATCTGAATCTGTAACTAGCGTCACAGGAGTGGTTCAAATCATTGTCAGTAAGAAGAGTCAGTCTGCTTGTACTTAAGTCGGCATTGTGCCTTTTCTATTTAATTCCGATGCAATTTCTGTGTTTCATAGTCAACAAGAACGTCCACGGGATACAGTAAACCTGAAGTGAAGCATCGGAATCTATAACTAGTGTCACAGGAATGGTTCAAAACATAGACAGTAGGAAGAGTCAGTCTTCTTGTACTTAAGTCGGCATTGTGCCTATTGTAATTAACTCCGATGCACTATCTGTGATTCATCGTCAATAAGAAGATCCAAGGGATACAGTAAACCTGAAATGAAGCATCGGAATCTATAACTAGTGTCACAGGAATCTTCTAAACAAAGACAGTAGGAAGAGTCAGTCTACATGTACATAAGTCGGCATTGTGCCTTTTGTATTTAATTTCGATGCGATTTCTGTGTTTCATCGTCAATAAGAAGGTCAGAGGGATACAGTAAACCTGAAGTGAAGCATCGGAATCTATAACTAGTGTCACAGGAATGGTTCAAAACATAGTCAGTAATAAGAGTCAGTCCTCTTGTACTTAAGTCGGCATTGCGCGTTTTGTAATTAAATCCGATGCAAATTCTGTGTTTCATCGTCAATAAGAAGGTCATAGGGATACAGTAAACCTGAGGTGATGCATCGGAATCTATAACTAGTGTCACAGGAATGGTTCAAAACATAGTCAGTAAGAAGAGTCAGTCTCCTTGTACTTAAGTCGGCATTGTGCGTTTTGAAATTAATTCCGATGCAATATCTGTGTTTCATCGTCAATAAGAAGGTCCAAGGGATACAGTAAACCTGAAGTGAAGCATCGGAATCTATATCTCGTGTCACAGGAATGGTTCAAAACACAGACAGTAAGGAGAGTCAGTCTTCTTGTACTTAAGTCGGCATTGTGCCTTTTCTATTTAATTCCGATGCAATTTCTGTGTTTCATAGTCAATAAGAACGTCCACGGGATACAGTAAACCTGAGGTGAAGCATCGGTATCTATAACTAGTGTCACAGGAATGGTTCAAAACATAGACAGTAGGAAGAGTCAGTCTTCTTGTACTTAAGTCGGCATTGTGCCTTTTTTATTAAATTCCGATGCAATTTCTGTGTTTCATCGTCAAGAAGAAGGTCCAAGGGATACAGTAAACCTGAAGTGAAGCATTGGAATCTATAACTAGTGTCACAGGAATGGTTCAAAACATGGACAAAATAAGAGTCAGTCTTCTTGTTCTTAAGTCGGCAATGTGCCTATTGTATTTAATTCCGAAGCAAATTCTGTGTTTCATCGTCAATAAGAAGGTCCAAGGGATACAGTAAACCTGAGGTGATGCATCGGAATCTATAACTAGTGTCACAGGAATGGTTCAAAACATAGACAAAATAAGAGTCAGTCTTCTTGTTCTTAAGTCGGCAATGTGCCTTTTCTATTTATTTCCGATGCAATTTCTGTGTTTCATCGTCAAAAAGAAGGTCAGAGGGATACAGTAAACTTGAAGTGAAGCATCGGAATCTATAACTAGTGTCACAGGAATGGTTCAAACATAGACAGTAGGAAGAGTCAGTCTTCTTGTACTTAGGTAGGTTTTGTGCCTATTGTATTTAACTCCGATGCACTATCTGTGATTCATCGTCAATAAGAAGATCCAAAGGATACAGTAAACCTGAAATGAAGCATCGGAATCTATAATTAGTGTCACAGGAAACTTCTAAACATAGACAGTAGGAAGAGTCAGTCTACATGTACATAAGTCGGCATTGTGCCTTTTGTATTTAATTCAGATGCGATTTCTGTGTTTCATCGTCAATAAGAAGGTCAGAGGGATACAGTAAACCTGAAGTGAAGCATCGGAATCTGTATCTAGTGTCACAGGAATGGTTCAAAACACAGACAGTAAGGAGAGTCAGTCTTCTTGTACTTAAGTCGGCATTGTGCCTTTTCTATTTAATTCCGATGCAATTTCTGTGTTTCATAGTCAATAAGAACGTCCACGGGATACAGTAAACCTGAGGTGAAGCATCGGTATCTATAACTAGTGTCACAGGAATGGTTCAAAACATAGACAGTAGGAAGAGTCAGTCTTCTTGTACTTAAGTCGGCATTGTGCCTTTTCTATTTAATTCCGATGCAATTTCTGTGTTTCATCGTCAAGAAGAAGGTCCAAGGGATACAGTAAACCTGAAGTGAAGCATTGGAATCTATAACTAGTGTCACAGGAATGGTTCAAAACATAGACAAAATAAGAGTCAGTCTTCTTGTTCTTAAGTCGGCAATGTGCCTATTGTATTTAGTTCCGATGCAATTTCTGTGACTCATCGTCAATATGGATGTCAGAGAGTTACTGTAAACCTGAAGTGAAGCATCGGAATCTATAACTAATGTCCCAGGAGTGGTTCAAGGCAGTCAGTAAGAAGAGTCAGTCTTCTTGTACTTAAGTCGGAATTGTGCCTTTTGTATTTAATTCCGATGCAATTTCTGTGTTTCATCGTCAATAAGAAGGTCCAAGGGATACAGTAAATCTGAAGTGAAGCATCGGAATCTATAACTAGTGTCACAGGAAAGGTTCAAAACATAGACAGTAAGAAGAGTCAGTCTTCTTGTACTTAATTCGGCGTTGTGCCTTTTCTATTTATTTCCGATGCAATTTCTATGTTTCTTCGTCAAAAAGAAGGTCAGAGGGCTACAGTAAACCTGAAGTGAAGCATCGGAATCTATAACTAGTGTCACAGAAATGGTTAAAAAAATAGACTGTAGGAAGAGTCAGTCTTCTTGTACTTAGGTCGGTTTTGTGCCTATTGTATTTAACTCCGATGCACTATCTGTGAATCATCGTCAATAAGAAGATCCAAGGGATACAGTATCCCTGAATTGAAGCATCAGAATCTATAACTAGTGTCACAGGAATCTTCTAAACATAGACAGTAGGAAGAGTCAGTCTACATGTACATAAGTCGGCATTGTCCCTTTTGTATTTAATTCCGATGCTTTTTCTGTGTTTCATCGTCAATAAGAAGGTCAGAGGGATACAGTAAACTGAAGTGAAGCATCGGAATCTATAACTAGTGTCACACGAATGGTTCAAAACATAGTCAGTAGGAAGAGTCAGTCTTCTTGTACTTAAGTCGGCATTGTGCCTTTTGTATTTAATTCCGATGCAAGTTCTGTGTTTCATCGTCAATAAGAAGGTCCAAGGGATACAGTAACCCTGAAGTGATTCATCTGAATCTACAACTAGTGTCACAGGAATGGTTCAAAACTCAGTCAGAGAGAAGAGTCAGTCTTCTTGTATTTAAGTCGGCATTGTGCCTTTTCTATTTTATTACGATGCAATATCTGTGTTTCATCGCCAATAAGAAGGTCAGAGGGATACAGTAAACCTGAAGTGAAGCATCGGAATCTGTAACTTGCATCACAGGATTGGTTAAAAACATAGACAGTAAGAAGACTCAGTCTTCTTGTACTTAAGTCGGCATTGTGCCTTTTGTATTTAATTTCGATGCAATTTCTGTGATTCATCGTCAATAAGGGGGTCAGAGGGATACAGCAAACCTGAAGTGATGCATCGGAATCTACAACTAGTGTCACAGGAATGGTTCAAAACATAGACAGTAGGAAGAGTCAGTCTTCTTGTACTTAAGATGGCATTGTGGCTTTTGTATTTAATTCCGAAGCAATTCCTGTGTTTCATCGTCAATAACAAGGTCCAAGGGATACAGTAAACCTGGAGTGAAGCATCGGAATCTATGACTAGTGTCACAGGAATGGTTCAAACATGGACAGTAAGAAGAGTCAGTCTTCTTGTACTTAAGCCAGCATTGTGCCTTTTCTATTTAATTCCGATGCAATTTCTGTGATTCATCGTCAATAAGAATGTGAGAGGGTTACAGTAAACCTGAAATGAAGCATCGGAATCTATAACTAATGTCCCAGGAATGGTTCAAAACAGTCACTAAGAAGAGTCAGTCTTCTTGTACTTAAGCCGGAATTGTGCCTTTTGTATTTAATTCCGATGCAATTTCTTTGTTTCATCGTCAATAAGAAGGTCCAAGGGATACAGTAAATCTGAAGTGAAGCATCGGAATCTATAATTAGTGTCACAGGAATGGTTCAAAACATAGACAGTAAGAAGAGTCAGTCTTCTTGTACTTAAGTCGGCATTGTGCCTTTTCTAGTTATTTCCGATTCAATTTCTGTGTTTCATCTTCAAAAAGAAGGTCAGAGGGATACAGTAAACCTGAAGTGAAGCATCGGAATCTATAACTAGTGTCACAGGAATGGTTCCAAACATAGACAGTAGGAAGAGTCAGTCTTCTTGTACTTAGGTCGGTTTTGTGCCTATTGTATTTAACTCCGATGCACTATCTGTGATTCATCGTCAATAAGAAGATCCAAGGGATACAGTAAACCTGAAATGAAGCATCGGAATCTATAACTAGTGTCACAGGAATCTTCTAAACATAGACAGTAGGAAGAGTCAGTCTACATGTACATAAGTCGGCAATGTGCTTTTTGAATTTAATTAAGATGTGATTTCTGTGTTTCATCGTCAATAAGAAGGTCAGAGGGATACAGTAAACCTGAAGTGAAGCATCGGAATCTATAACTAGTCTCACACGAATGGTTCAAAACATAGTCAGTAAGAAGAGTCAGTGTTCTTGTACTTAAGTCGGTATTGAGCCTTTTGTATTTAATTCCGATGCAAATTCTGTGTTTCATCGTCAATAAGAAGGTCCAAGGGATACAGTAAACCTGAGGTGATGCATCGGAATCTATAACTAGTGCCACAGGAATGGTTCAAAACACAGACAGTAAGGAGAGTCAGTCTTCTTGTACTTAAGTCGGCATTGTGCCTTTTCTATTTAATTCCTATGCAATTTCTCTGTTTCATAGTCAATAAGAACATCCACGGGATACAGTAAACCTGAAGTGAAGCATCGGAATCTATAACTAGTGTCACAGGAATGGTTCAAAACATAGACAGTAGGAAGAGTCAGTCTTCTTGTACTTATGTCGGCATTGTGCCTTTTCTATTTAATTCCGATGCAATTTCTGTGTTTCATCGTCAAGATGAAGGTCCAAGGGATACAGTAAACCTGAAGTGAAGCATTGGAATCTATAACTAGTGTCACAGGAATGGTTCAAAACATAGACAAAATAAGAGTCAGTCTTCTTGTTCTTAAGTCGGCAATGTGCCTATTGTATTTAATTCCGATGCAATTTCTGTGACTCATCGTCAATAAGAATGTCAGAGGGTTACTGTAAACCTGAAGTGAAGCATCGGAATCTATAACTAATGTCCCAGGAGTGGTTCAAGACAGTCAGTAAGAAGAGTCAGTCTTCTTGTACTTAAGTCGGAATTGTGCCTTTTGTATTTAATTCCGATGCAATTTCTGTGTTTCATCGTCAATAAGAAGGTCCAAGGGATACAGTAAATCTGAAGTGAAGCATCCGAATCTCTAACTAGTGTCACAGGAATGGTTCAAAACATAGACAGTAAGAAGAGTCAGTCTTCTTGTACTTAAGTCGGCATTGTGCCTTTTCTATTTATTTCCGATGCAATTTCTGTGTTTCATCGTCAAAAAGAAGGTCAGAGGGATACAGTAAACCTGAAGTGAAGCATCGGAATCTATAACTAGTGTCACAGAAATGGTTCAAAACATAGACAGTAGGAAGAGTCAGTCTTCTTGTACTTAGGTCGGTTTTGTGCCTATTGTATTTAACTCCGATGCACTATCTGTGATTCATCGTCAATAAGAAGATCCAAGGGATACAGTAAACCTGAAATGAAGCATCAGAATCTATAACTAGTGTCACAGGAATCTTCTAAATATAGACAGTGGGAAGAGTCAGTCAACATGTACATAAGTCGGCATTGTCCCTTTTGTATTTAATTCCGATGCGATTTCTGTGTTTCATCGTCAATAAGAAGGTCAGAGGGATACAGTAAACCTGAAGTGAAGCATCGGGATCTATAACTAGTGTCACACGAATGGTTCAAAACATAGTCAGTAAGAAGAGTCAGTCTTCTTGTACTTAAGTCGGTATTGCGCCTTTTGCATTTAATTCCGATGCAAATTCTGTGTTTCATCGTCAAAAAGAAGGTCCAAGGGATACAATAAACCTGAGGTGATGCTTCGGAATCTGTAACTAGTGTCACAGGAATGGTTCAAAACATAGTCAGTAAGAAGAGTCAGTCTTCTTGTACTTCAGTCGGCATTGTGCGTTTTGTAATTAATTCCGATGCAATATCTGTGTTTCATCGTCAATAAGAAGGTCCAAGGGATACAGTAAACCTGAAGTGAATCATCGGAATCTATGAGTGGTGTCACAGGAATGGTTCAAAACATAGTCAGTACAAAGAGTCAGTCTTCTTGTACTTATGTCGGCATTGTGCATTTTGTATTTAATTCCGATGCAATTTCTGTGATTCATCGTCAATAAGAAGGTCAGAGGGATACAGTAAACCTTAAGTGAAGCATCGGAATCTATAACTAGTGTCACAGGAATGGTTCAAAGCATAGACAGTAAGAATCGTTAGTCTTCTTGTACTTAAGTCTGCATTGTGCCTTTTGTATTTAATTCCGATGCAATTTCTGTGATTCATCCTCAAAAAGGAGGTCAGAGGGAAACATTAAACCTCAAGTGAAGCATCGGAATCTATAACTAGTGTCAAAGGAATGGTTCAAACATAGACAGTAGGAAGAGTCAGTCTTCTTGTACTTAAGTCGGTATTGTGCCTATCGTATTTGACTCCTATGCACTATCTGTGTTTCATCGTCAATAAGTAGATCAAAGGGATACAGTAAACCTGAAATGAAGCATCGGAATCTATAACTAGTGTCACAGGAATGGTTCAAAACATAGACAGTAGGAAGATTCATTCTACATGTACTTAAGTCGGCATCGTGCCTTTTGTATTTTTTTTTTTTTCAATTTCTGTGTTTCATCGTCAATAAGATGGTCAGAGGGATACAGTAAACCTGAAGTGAAGCATCGGAATCTATAACTAGTGTCACAGGAATGGTTCAAAACATAGTCAGTAAGAAGAGTCAGTCTTCTTGTACTTAAGTCGGCATTGTGCCTTTTGTATTTAATTCCGATGCAATTTCTGTGTTTCATCGTCAATAAGAAGGTCAGAGGGATACAGTAAACCTGAAATGAAGCATCGGAATCTATAACTAGTGTCACAGGAATGGTTCAAAACATAGACAAAATAAGAGTCAGTCTTCTTGTTCTTAAGTCGGCAATGTGCCTATTGTATTTAATTCCGATGCAATTTCTGTGATTCATCGTCAATAAGAATGTCAGAGGGTTACAGTAAACCTGAAGTGAAGCATCGGAATCTATAACTAATGTCCCAGGAATGGTTCAAAACAGTCACTAAGAAGAGTCAGTCTTCTTGTACTTAAGTCGGAATGGTGCCTTTTGTATTTAATTCCAATGCAATTTCTATGTTTCATCGTCAATAAGAAGGTCCAAGGGATACAGTAAATCTAAAGTGAAGCATCGGAATCTATAACTAGTGTCACAGGAATGGTTCAAAACATTGACAGTAAGAAGAGTCAGTCTTCTTGTACTTAAGTCGGCATTGTGCCTTTTCTATTTATTTCCGATGCAATTTCTGTGTTTCATCGTCAAAAAGAAGGTCAGAGGGATACAGTAAACCTGAAGTGAAGCATCGGAATCTATAACTAGTGTCACAGGAATAATTCAAAACATAGACAGTAGGAAGAGTCAGTCTTCTTGTACTTAGGTCGGTTTTGTGCCTATTGTATTTAACTCCGATGCACTATCTGTGATTCATCGTCAATAAGAAGATCCAAGGGATACAGTAAACCTGAAATGAAGCATCGTAATCTATAACTAGTGTCACAGGAATCTTCTAAACATAGACAGTAGGAAGAGTCAGTCTATATGTACATAAGTCGGCATTGTCCCTTTTGTATTTAATTCCGATGCGATTTCTGTGTTTCATCGTCAGTAAGATGGTCAGGGGGATACAGTAAACCTGAAGTGAAGCATCGGAATCTATAACTAGTGTCACACGAATGGTTCAAAACATAGTCAGTAGGAAGAGTCAGTCTTCTTGTACGTAAGTCGGCATTGTGCCTTTTGTATTTAATTCCGATGCAAGTTCTGTGTTTCATCGTCAATAAGAAGGGCCAAGGGATACAGTAACCCTGAAGTGATTCATCTGAATCTACAACTAGTGTCACAGGAATGGTTCAAAACTTAGTCAGAAGGAAGAGTCAGTTTTCTTGTATTTAAGTCGGCATTGTGCCTTTTCTATTTAATTCCGATGCAATATCTGTGTTTCATCGCCAATAAGAAGGTCAGAGGGATGCAGTAAACCTGAAGTGAAGCATCGGAATCTGTAACTTGCATCACAGGATTGGTTAAACACATAGACAGTAAGAAGACTCAGTCTTCTTGTACTTAAGTCGGCATTGTGCCTTTTGTATTTAATTTCGATGTAATTTCTGTGATTCATCGTCAATAAGAGGGTCAGAGGGATACAGCAAACCTGAAGTGATGCATCGGAATCTACAACTAGTGTCACAGGAATGGTTCAAAACATAGACAGTAGGAAGAGTCAGTCTTCTTGTACTTAAGTTGGCATTGTGCCTCTTGTTTTTAATTCCGAAGCAATTTCTGTGTTTCATCGTCAATAACAAGGTCCAAGGGATACAGTAAACCTGGAGTGAAGCATCGGAATCTATGACTAATGTCACAGGAATGGTTCAAACATAGACAGTAAGAAGAGTCAGTCTTCTTGTACTTAAGTCAGCATTGTGCCTTTTCTATTTAATTCCGATGCAATTTCTGTGTTTCATCGTCAAGAAGAAGGTCCAAGGGATACAGTAAACCTGAAGTGAAGCATTGGAATCTATAACTAGTGTCACAGGAATGGTTCATAACATAGAGAAAATAAGAGTCAGTCTTCTCGTTCTTAAGTCGGCAATGTGCCTATTGTATTTAATTCCGATGCAATTACTGTGATTCATCGTCAATAAGAATGTCAGAGGGTTACAGTAAACCTGAAGTGAAGCATCGGAATCTATAACTAGTGTCAGAGGAATGGTTCAAAACATAGACAGTAGGAAGAGTCAGTCTTCTTGTACTTAGGTCGGTTTTGTGCCTATTGTATTTAACTCCGATGCACTATCTGTGATTCATCGTCAATAAGAAGATCCAAGGGATACAGTAAACCTGAAATGAAGCAACGGAATCTATAACTAGTGTCACAGGAATCTTCTAAACATAGACAGTAGGAAGAGTCAGTCTACATGTACATAAGTCGGCAACATGCCTTTTGTATTTAATTCCGATGCGATTTCTGTGTTTCATCGTCAATAAGAAGGTCAGAGGGATACAGTAAACCTGAAGTGAAGCATCGGAATCTATAACTAGTCTCACACGAATGGTTCAAAACATAGTCAGTAAGAAGTGTCAGTGTTCTTGTACTTAAGTCGGTATTGTGCCTTTTGTATTTAATTCCGATGCAAATTCTGTGTTTCATCGTCAATAAGAAGGTCCAAGGGATACAGTAAACCTGAGGTGATGCATCGGAATCTATAACTAGTGTCACAGGAATGGTTCAAAACACAGACAGTAAGGAGAGTCAGTCTTCTTGTACTTAAGTCGGAATTGTGCCTTTTCTATTTAATTCCGATGCAATTTCTGTGTTTCATAGTCAATAAGAACATCCACGGGATACAGTAAACCTGAAGTGTAGCATCGGAATCTATAACTAGTGTCACAGGAATGGTTCAAAACATAGACAGTAGGAAGAGTCAGTCTTCTTGTACTTAAGTCGGCATTGTGCGTTTTGTAATTAATTCCGATGCAATATCTGTGTTTCATCGTCAATAAGAAGGTCCAAGGGATACAGTAAACCTGAAGTGAAGCATCGGAATCAATATCTAGTGTCACAGGAATGGTTCAAAACATAGACAGTAAGGAGAGTCAGTCGTCTTGTACTTAAGTCGGCATTGTGAAATTTGTATTTAATTCCGATACAATTTCTGTGTTTCATCGTCAATAAGAAGGTCAGAGGGATACAGTAAACCTGAAGTGAAGCATCGGAATCTATAACTAGTGTCACAGGAATGGTTCAAAGCAGTCAGTAAGAAGAGCCAGTCTTCTTGTACTTAAGTCGGCGTTGTGCCTTTTGTATTTAATTCCGATGCAATTTCTGTGTTTCATCGTCAATAAGACGGTCGGAGGGATACAGTAAACCTGAAGTGAAGCATCGGAATCTGTAACTAGCGTCACCGGAATGGTTCAAACCATAGGCAGTAGGAAGAGACAGTCTTCTTGTACTTAGGTCGGAATTGTGCCTTCTCTATATAATTTCGATGCAAATTCTGTGTTTCATCGTCAATAAGAAGGTCCAAGGGACACAGTAAATTGAAGTGAAGCATCGGAATCAATAACTAGTGTCACAGAAATGGTTCAAAACATAGACAGTAAGAAGAGACAGTCTTGATGTACTTAAGTCGGCATTGTGCCTTTTCTATTTAATTCCGATGCAATGTCTGTGTTTCATCGTCAATATGAAGGTCAGAGGGATACAGTAAACCTGAAGTGAAGCATCGGAATCTATAACTAGTGTCACAGGAATGGTTGAAAACATAGTCAGTAAGAAGAGTCAGTCTTCTTGTACTTAAGTCGGCATTGTGCCCTTTCTATTTAATTCCGACGCAGTATCTGTGTTTCATCGTCAATAAGAAGGTCAGAGGGTTACAGTGAACCTGAAGTAAAGCATCGGAATCTATTACTAGTGACACAGGCATGGTTCCAAACATAGTCAGGAAGAAGAGTCAGTCTTCTTGTACTTAAAATGGCATTGAGCCTTTTCTATTTAATTCCGATGCAATTTCTGTTATTCGTCGTCAATAAGAAGGTCCAAGGGATACAGTAAACCTGAAGTGAATCATCGGAATCTATGAGTGGTGTCACAGGAATGGTTCAAAACATAGTCAGTACAAAGAGTCAGTCTTCTTGTACTTATGTCGGCATTGTGCATTTTGTATTTAATTCCGATGCAATTTCTGTGATTCATCGTCAATAAGAAGGTCAGAGGTATACAGTAAACCTGAAGTGAAGCATCGGAATCTATAACTAGTGTCACAGGAATGGTTCAAAGCATAGACAGTAAGAATCGTTAGTCTTCTTGTACTTAAGTCTGCATTGTGCCTTTTGTATTTAATTCCGATGCAATTTCTGTGTTTCATGGTCAATAAGAAGGTCCAAGGGATACAGTAAACCTGAAGTGAAGCATCGGAATCTATAACTAGTGTCACAGGAATGGTTCAAAACATAGACAAAAAGAAAAGTCAGTCTTCTTGTACCTATGTCAGCATTGTGCCTTTTGTATTTAATTCCTATGCAATTTCTGTGATTCATCCTCAAAAAGAAGGTCAGAGGGATACATTAAACCTCAAGTGAAGCATCGGAATCTATTACTAGTGTCACAGGAATGGTTCAAACATAGACAGTAGGAAGAGTCAGTCTTCTTGTACTTAAGTCGGTATTGTGCCTATCGTATTTAAGTCCTATGCACTATCTGTGTTTCATCGTCAATAAGTAGATCAAGGGGATACAGTAAACCTGAAATGAAGCATCGGAATCTGTAACTAGTGTCACAGGAATGGTTCAAAACATAGACTGTAGGAAGATTCAGTCTACATGTACTTAAGTCGGCATCGTGCCTTATGTATTTTTTTCCGATTCAATTTCTGTGTTTCATCGTCAATAAGATGGTCAGAGGGATACAGTAAACCTGAAGTGAAGCATCGGAATCTATAACTAGTGTCACAGGAATGGTTCAAAACATAGTCAGTAAGAAGAGTCAGTCTTCTTGTACTTAAGTCGGCATTGTGCCTTTTGTATTTAATTCCGATGTAATTTCTGTGTTTCATCGTCAATAAGAAGGTCAGAGGGATACAGTAAACCTGAAGGGAAGCATCGGAATCTCTAACTAGTGGCACAGGATTGGTTCAAAACATAGTCAGTAGGAAGAGTCAGTCTTCTTGTACTTAAGTCGGCATTGTGCCTTTTGTATTTAATTCCGATGCAATTTCTGTGTTTCATCGTCAATAAGAAGGTCAGAGGGATACAGTAAACCTGAAATGAAGCATCGGAATCTATAACTAGTGTCACAGGAATGGTTCAAAACATAGACAAAATAAGAGTCAGTCTTCTTGTTCTTATGTCGGCAATGTGCCTATTGTATTTAATTCCGATGCAATTTCTGTGATTCATCGTCAATAAGAATGTCAGAGGGTTACAGTAAACCTGAAGTGAAGCATCGGAATCTATAACTAATGTCCCAGGAATGGTTCAAAACAGTCACTAAGAAGAGTCAGTCTTCTTGTACTTAAGTCGGAATGGTGCCTTTTGTACTTAATTCCGATGCAATTTTTATGTTTCATCGTCAATACGAAGGTCCAAGGGATACAGTAAATCTAAAGTGAAGCATCGGAATCTATAACTAGTGTCACAGGAATGGTTCAAAACATTGACAGTAAGAAGAGTCAGTCTTCTTGTACTTAAGTCGGCATTGTGCCTTTTCTATTTATTTCCGATGCAATTTCTGTGTTTCATCGTCAAAAAGAAGGTCAGAGGGATACAGTAAACCTGAAGTGAAGCATCGGAATCTATAACTAGTGTCACAGGAATAATTCAAAACATAGACAGTAGGAAGAGTCAGTCTTCTTGTACTTAGGTCGGTTTTGTGCCTATTGTATTTAACTCCGATGCACTATCTGTGATTCATCGTCAATAAGAAGATCCAAGGGATACAGTAAACCTGAAATGAAGCATCGGAATCTATAACTAGTGTCACAGGAATCTTCTAAACATAGACAGTAGGAAGAGTCAGTCTATATGTACATAAGTCGGCATTGTCCCTTTTGTATTTAATTCCGATGCGATTTTTGTGTTTCATCGTCAATAAGATGGTCAGGGGGATACAGTAAACCTGAAGTGAAGCATCGGAATCTATAACTAGTGTCACACGAATGGTTCAAAACATAGTCAGTAGGAAGAGTCAGTCTTCTTGTACGTAAGTCGGCATTGTGCCTTTTGTATTTAATTCCGATGCAAGTTCTGTGTTTCATCGTCAATAAGAAGGGCCAAGGGATACAGTAACCCTGAAGTGATTCATCTGAATCTACAACTAGTGTCACAGGAATGGTTCAAAACTTAGTCAGAAGGAAGAGTCAGTTTTCTTGTATTTAAGTCGGCATTGTGCCTTTTCTATTTAATTCCGATGCAATATCTGTGTTTCATCGCCAATTAGAAGGTCAGAGGGATACAGTAAACCTGAAGTGAAGCATCGGAATCTGTAACTTGCATCACAGGATTGGTTAAACACATAGACAGTAAGAAGACTCAGTCATCTTGTACTTAAGTCGGCATTGTGCCTTTTGTATTTAATTTCGATGTAATTTCTGTGATTCATCGTCAATAAGAGGGTCAGAGGGATACAGCAAACCTGAAGTGATGCATCGGAATCTACAACTAGTGTCACAGGAATGGTTCAAAACATAGACAGTAGGAAGAGTCAGTCTTCTTGTACTTAAGTTGGCATTGTGCGTTTTGTTTTTAATTCCGAAGCAATTTCTGTGTTTCATCGTCAATAACAAGGTCCAAGGGATACAGTAAACCTGGAGTGAAGCATCGGAATCTATGACTAGTGTCACAGGAATGGTTCAAACATAGACAGTAAGAAGAGTCAGTCTTCTTGTACTTAAGTCAGCATTGTGCCTTTTCTATTTAATTCCGATGCAATTTCTGTGTTTCATCGTCAAGAAGAAGGTCCAAGGGATACAGTAAACCTGAAGTGAAGCATTGGAATCTATAACTAGTGTCACAGGAATGGTTCAAAACATAGACAAAATAAGAGTCAGTCTTCTTGTTTTTAAGTCGGCAATGTGCCTATTGTATTTAATTCCGATGCAATTTCTGTGATTCATCGTCAATAAGAATGTCAGAGGGTTACATTAAACCTGAAGTGAAGCATCGGAATCTATAACTAGTGTCACAGGAATGGTTCAAAACATAGACAGTAGGAAGAGTCAGTCTTCTTGTACTTAGGTCGGTTTTGTGCCTATTGTATTTAACTCCGATGCACTATCTGTGATTCATCGTCAATAAGAAGATCCAAGGGATACAGTAAACCTGAAATGAAGCAACGGAATCTATAACTAGTGTCACAGGAATCTTCTAAACATAGACAGTAGGAAGAGTCAGTCTACATGTTCATAAGTCGGCAACATGCCTTTTGTATTTAATTCCGATGCGATTTCTGTGTTTCATCGTCAATAAGAAGGTCAGAGGGATACAGTAAACCTGAAGTGAAGCATCGGAATCTATAACTAGTCTCACACGAATGGTTCAAAACATAGTCAGTAAGAAGTGTCAGTGTTCTTGTACTTAAGTCGGTATTGTGCCTTTTGTATTTAATTCCGATGCAAGTTCTGTGTTTCATCGTCAATAAGAAGGTCCAAGGGATACAGTAAACCTGAGGTGATGCATCGGAATCTATAACTAGTGTCACAGGAATGGTTCAAAACACAGACAGTAAGGAGAGTCAGTCTTCTTGTACTTAAGTCGGAATTGTGCCTTTTCTATTTAATTCCGATGCAATTTCTGTGTTTCATAGTCAATAAAACATCCACGGGATACAGTAAACCTGAAGTGTAGCATCGGAATCTATAACTAGTGTCACAGGAATGGTTCAAAACATAGACAGTAGGAAGAGTCAGTCTTCTTGTACTTAAGTCGGCATTGTGCGTTTTGTAATTAATTCCGATGCAATTTCTGTGATTCATCCTCAAAAAGAAGGTCAGAGGGATACATTAAACCTCAAGTGAAGCATCGGAATCTATAACTAGTGTCACAGGAATGGTTCAAACATAGACAGTAGGAAGAGTCAGTCTTCTTGTACTTAAGTCGGTATTGTGCCTATCGTATTTAAGTCCTATGCACTATCTGTGTTTCATCGTCAATAAGTAGATCAAGGGGATACAGTAAACCTGAAATGAAGCATCGGAATCTATAACTAGTGTCACAGGAATGGTTCAAAACATAGACAGTAGGAAGATTCAGTCTACATGTACTTAAGTCGGCATCGTGCCTTATGTATTTTTTTCCGATTCAATTTCTGTGTTTCATCGTCAATAAGATGGTCAGAGGGATACAGTAAACCTGAAGTGAAGCATCGGAATCTATAACTAGTGTCACAGGAATGGTTCAAAACATAGTCAGTAAGAAGAGTCAGTCTTCTTGTACTTAAGTCGGCATTGTGCCTTTTGTATTTAATTCCGATGTAATTTCTGTGTTTCATCGTCAATAAGAAGGTCAGAGGGATACAGTAAACCTGAAGGGAAGCATCGGAATCTCTAACTAGTGGCACAGGATTGGTTCAAAACATAGTCAGTAGGAAGAGTCAGTCTTCTTGTACTTATGTCGGCATTGTGCCTTTTGTATTTAATTCCGATGCACTTTCTGTGTTTCATCGTCAATTAGAAGGTCCAAGGGAAACAGTAAACCTGAAATGAAGCATCGGAATCTATAACTAGTGTCACAGGAATGGTTCAAAACATAGACAAAATAAGAGTCAGTCTTCTTGTTCGTAAGTCGGCAATGTGCCTATTGTATTTAATTCCGATGCAATTTCTATGTTTCATCGTCGGTAAGATGGTCCAAGGGATACAGTAAATCTGAAGTGAAGCATCGGAATCTATAACTAGTGTCACAGGAATCTTCTAAACATAGACAGCAGGAAGAGTCAGTGTACATGTACATAAGTCGGCATTGTCCCTTTTGTATTTAATTCCGATGCGATTTCTGTGTTTCATCGTCAATAAGAAGGTCAGAGGGTTACAGTAAACCTGAAGTGAAGCATCGGAATCTATAACTAGTGTCACACGAATGGTTCAAAACATAGTCAGTAGAAAGAGTCAGTCTTCTTGTACTTAAGTCGTTATTGTGCCTTTTGTATTTAATTCCGATGCAAGTTCTGTGTATCATCGTCAATAAGAAGGTCAGAGGGATACAGTAACCCTGAAGTGAATCATCTGAATCTACAACTAGTGTCACAGGAATGGTTCAAAACTTAGTCAGAAAGAAGAGTCAGTCTTCTTGTATTTTGTCGGCATTGTGCCTTTTCTATTTAATTCCGATGCTATATCTGTGTTTCATCGCCAATAAGAAGGTCAGAGGGATACAGTAAACCTGAAGTGAAGCATCGGAATCTGTAACTTGCATCACAGGATTGGTTAAAAACATAGACAGAAAGAAGACTCAGTCTTCTTGTATTTAAGTCGGCATTGTGCCTTTTGTATTTAATTTTGATGCAAATTCTGTGATTCATCGTCAATAAGAGGGTCAGAGGGATACAGCAAACCTGAAGTGATGCATCGGAATCTACAACTAGTGTCACAGGAATGGTTCAAAACATAGACAGTAGGAAGAGTCAGTCTTCTTGTACTTAAGTTGGCATTGTGCCTTTTGTATTTAATTCCGAAGCAATTTCTGTGTTTCATCGTCAATAACAAGGTCCAAGGGATACAGTAAACCTGGAGTGAAGCATCGGAATCTATGACTAGTGTCACAGGAATGGTTCAAACATAGACAGTAAGAAGAGTCAGTCTTCTTGTACTTAAGTCAGCATTGTGCCTTTTCTATTTAATTCCGATGCAATTTCTGTGTTTCATCGTCAAGAAGGAGGTCCAAGGGATACAGTAAACCTGAAGTGAAGCATTGGAATCTATAACTAGTGTCACAGGAATGGTTCAAAACATAGACAAAATAAGAGTCAGTCTTCTTGTTCTTAAGTCGGCAATGTGCCTATTGTATTTAATTCCGATGCAATTTCTGTGATTCATCGTCAATAAGAATGTCAGAGGGCTACTGTAAACCTGAAGTGAAGCATCGGAATCTATAACTAATGTCCCAGGAATGGTTCAAAACAGTCACTAAGAAGAGTCAGTCTTCTTGTACTTAAGTCGGAATTGTGCCTTTTCTATTTAATTCCGATGCAATTTCTTTGTTTCATCGTCAATAAGAAGGTCCAAGGGATACAGTAAACCTGAAATGAAGCATCGGAATCTATAACTAGTGTCACAGGAATCTTCTAAACATAGACAGTAGGAAGAGTCAGTCTACATGTACATAAGTCGGCATTGTCCCTTTTGTATTTAATTCCGATGCGATTTCTGTGTTTCATCGTCAATAAGAAGGTCAGAGGGATACAGTAAACCTGAAGTGAAGCATCGGAATCTATAACTAGTCTCACACGAATGGTTCAAAACATAGTCAGTAAGAAGAGTCAGTGTTCTTGTACTTAAGTCGGTATTGTGCCTTTTGTATTTAATTCCGATGCAAATTCTGTGTTTCATCGTCAATAAGATGGTCCAAGGGATACAGTAAACCTGAGGTGATGCATCGGAATCTATAACTAGTGTCACAGGAATGGTTCAAAACACAGACAGTAAGGAGAGTCAGTCTTCTTGTACTTAAGTCGGCATTGTGCCTTTTCTATTTAATTCCGATGCAATTTCTGTGTTTCATTGTCAATAAGTACATCCACGGGATACAGTAAACCTGAAGTGAAGCATTGGAATCTATAACTAGTGTCACAGGAATGGTTCAAAACATAGACAGTAGGAAGAGTCAGTCTTCTTGTACTTAAGTCGGCATTGTGCCTTTTCTATTTAATTCCGATGCAATTTCTGTGTTTCATCGTCAAGAAGAAGGTCCAAGGGATACAGTGAACCTGAAGTGAAGCATTGGAATCTATAACTAGTGTCACAGGAATGGTTCAAAACATAGACAAAATAAGAGTCAGTCTTCTTGTTCTTAAGTCGGCAATGTGCCTATTGTATTTAATTCCGATGCAATTTCTGTGACTCATCGTCAATAAGAATGTCAGAGGGTTACTGTAAACCTGAAGTGAAGCATCGGAATCTATAACTAATGTCCCAGGAGTGGTTCAAGACAGTCAGTAAGAAGAGTCAGTCTTCTTGTACTTAAGTCGGAATTGTGCCTATTGTATTTAATTCCGATGCAATTTCTGTGTTTCATCGTCAATAAGAAGGTCCAAGGGATACAGTAAATCTGATGTGAAGCATCCGAATCTCTAACTAGTGTCACAGGAATGGTTCAAAACACAGACAGTAAGAAGAGTCAGTCTTCTTGTACTTAAGTCGGCATTGTGCCTTTTCTATTTATTTCCGATGCAATTTCTGTGTTTCATCGTCAAAAAGAAGGTCAGAGGGATACAGTAAACCTGAAGTGAAGCATCGGAATCTATAACTAGGGTCACAGAAATGGTTCAAAACATAGACAGTAGGAAGAGTCAGTCTTCTTGTACTTAGGTCGGTTTTGTGCCTATTGTATTTAACTCCGATGCACTATCTGTGTTTCTTCGTCAATAACAAGATCCAAGTGATACAGTAAACCTGAAATGAAGCATCAGAATCTATAACTAGTGTCACAGGAATCTTCAAAACATAGACAGTAGGAAGAGTCAGTCTACATGTACATAAGTCGGCATTGTCCCTTTAGTATTTAATTCCGATGCGATTTCTGTGTTTCATAGTCAATAAGATGGTCAGAGGGATACAGTAAACCTGAAGTGAAGCATCGGGATCTATAACTAGTGTCACACGAATGGTTCAAAACATAGTCAGTAAGAAGAGTCAGTCTTCTTGTACTTAAGTCGGTATTGTGCCTTTTGCATTTAATTCCGAAGCAAATTCTGTGTTTCATCGTCAATAAGAAGGTCCAAGGGATACTGTAAACCTGAGGTGATGCATCGGAATCTATAACTAATGTCACAGGAATGGTTCAAAAACATATTCAGTAAGAAGAGTCAGTCTTCTCGTACTTAAGTCGGCATTGTGCGTTTTGTAATTAATTCCGATGCAATATCTGTTTTTCATCGTCAATAAGAAGGTCCAAGGGATACAGTAAACCTGAAGTGAAGCATCGGAATCTATATCTAGTGTCACAGGAATGGTTCAAAACATAGACAGTAAGGAGAGTCAGTCTTCTTGTACTTAAGTCGGCATTGTGCCATTTGTATTTAATTCCGATACAATTTCTGTGTTTCATCGTCAATAAGACGGTCAGAGGGATACAGTAAACCTGAAGTGAAGCATCGGAATCTGTAACTAGCGTCACAGGAATGGTTCAAAACATAGGCAGTAGGAAGAGACAGTCTTCTTGTACTTAGGTCGGAATTGTGCCTTTTCTATATAATTCCGATGCAAATTCTGTGTTTCATCGTCAATAAGAAGGTCCAAGGGACACAGTAAACCTGAAGTGAAGCATCGGAATCAATAACTAGTGTCACAGAAATGGTTCAAAACATAGACAGTAAGAAGAGTCAGTCTTCATGTACTTAAGTCGGCATTGTGCCTTTTCTATTTAATTCCGATGCAATGTCTGTGTTTCATCGTCAATAAGTAGGTCAGAGGGATACAGTAAACCTGAAGTGAAGCATCGGAATCTATAACTAGTGTCACAGGAATGGTTCAAAACATAGTCAGTAAGAAGAGTCAGTCTTCTTGTACTTAAGTCGGCATTGTGCCCTTTCTATTTAATTCCGACGCAGTATCTGTGTTTCATCGTCAATAAGAAGGTCAGAGGCTTACAGTAAACCTGAAGTAAAGCATCGGAATCTATAACTAGTGACACAGGCATGGTTCCAAACATAGTCAGGAAGAAGAGTCAGTCTTCTTGTACGTAGAATGGCATTGAGCCTTTTCTATTTAATTCCGATGCAATTTCTGTTAGTCATCGTCAATAAGAAGGTCCAAGGGATACAGTAAACCTGAAGTGAATCATCGGAATCTATGAGTGTTGTCACAGGAATGGTTCAAAACATAGTCAGTACATAGAGTCAGTTTTCTTGTACTTATGTCGGCATTGTGCATTTTGAATTTAATTCCGATGCAATTTCTGTGATTCATCGTCAATAAGAAGGTCAGAGGGATACAGTAAACCTTAAGTGAAGCATCGGAATCTATAACTAGTGTCACAGGAATGGTTCAAAGCATTGACAGTAAGAATCGTTAGTCTTCTTGTACTTAAGTCTGCATTGTGCCTTTTGTATTTAATTCCGATGCAATTTCTGTGTTTCATGGTCAATGAGAAGGTCCAAGGGATACAGTAAACCTGAAGTGAAGCATCGGAATCTATAACTAGTGTCACAGGAATGGTTCAAAACATAGACAAAAAGAAGAGTCAGTCTTCTTGTACCTATGTCGGCATTGTGCCTTTTGTATTTAATTCCTATGCAGTTTCTGTGATTCATCTTCAAAAAGAAGGTCAGAGGGATACATTAAACCTCAAGTGAAGCATCGGAATCTATAACTAGTGTAACAGGAATGGTTCAAAACATAGACAGTAGGAAGAGTCAGTCTTCTTGTACTTAAGTCGGTATTGTGCCTATCGTATTTAACTCCTATGCGCTATCTGTGTTTCATCGTCAATAAGTAGATCAATCGGATACAGTAAACCTGAAATGAAGCATCGGAATCTATAACTAGTGTCACAGGAATGGTTCAAAACATAGACAGTAGGAAGATTCAGTCTACATGTACTTAAGTCGGCATCGTGCCTTTTGTATTTTTTTCCGATTCAATTTCAATGTTTCATCGTCAATAAGATGGTCAGAGGGATACAGTAAACCTGAAGTGAAGCATCGGAATCTATAACTAGTGTCACAGGAATGGTTCAAAACATAGTCTGTAAGAAGAGTCAGTCTTCTTGTACTTAAGTCGGCATTGTGCCTTTTGTATTTAATTCCGATGCAATTTCTGTGTTTCATCGTCAGTAAGAGGGTCAGAGGGATACAGTAAACCTGAAGGGAAGCATCGGAATCTCTAACTAGTGGCACAGGAATGGTTCAAAACATAGTCAGTAGGAAGAGTCAGTCTTCTTGTACTTATGTCGGCATTGTGCCTTTTGTATTTAATTCCGATGCGATTTTTGTGTTTCATCGTCAATAAGATGGTCAGGGGGATACAGTAAACCTGAAGTGAAGCATCGGAATCTATAACTAGTGTCACACGAATGGTTCAAAACATAGTCAGTAGGAAGAGTCAGTCTTCTTGTACGTAAGTCGGCATTGTGCCTTTTGTATTTAATTCCGATGCAAGTTCTGTGTTTCATCGTCAATAAGAAGGGCCAAGGGATACAGTAACCCTGAAGTGATTCATCTGAATCTACAACTAGTGTCACAGGAATGGTTCAAAACTTAGTCAGAAGGAAGAGTCAGTTTTCTTGTATTTAAGTCGGCATTGTGCCTTTTCTATTTAATTCCGATGCAATATCTGTGTTTCATCGCCAATTAGAAGGTCAGAGGGATACAGTAAACCTGAAGTGAAGCATCGGAATCTGTAACTTGCATCACAGGATTGGTTAAACACATAGACAGTAAGAAGACTCAGTCTTCTTGTACTTAAGTCGGCATTGTGCCTTTTGTATTTAATTTCGATGTAATTTCTGTGATTCATCGTCAATAAGAGGGTCAGAGGGATACAGCAAACCTGAAGTGATGCATCGGAATCTACAACTAGTGTCACAGGAATGGTTCAAAACAGAGACAGTAGGAAGAGTCAGTCTTCTTGTACTTAAGTTGGCATTGTGCCTTTTGTTTTTAATTCCGAAGCAATTTCTGTGTTTCATCGTCAATAACAAGGTCCAAGGGATACAGTAAACCTGGAGTGAAGCATCGGAATCTATGACTAGTGTCACAGGAATGGTTCAAACATAGACAGTAAGAAGAGTCAGTCTTCTTGTACTTAAGTCAGCATTGTGCCTTTTCTATTTAATTCCGATGCAATTTCTGTGTTTCATCGTCAAGAAGAAGGTCCACGGGATACAGTAAACCTGAAGTGAAGCATTGGAATCTATAACTAGTGTCACAGGAATGGTTCAAAACATAGACAAAATAAGAGTCAGTCTTCTTGTTTTTAAGTCGGCAATGTGCCCATTGTATTTAATTCCGATGCAATTTCTGTGATTCATCGTCAATAAGAATGTCAGAGGGTTACATTAAACCTGAAGTGAAGCATCGGAATCTATAACTAGTGTCACAGGAATGGTTCAAAACATAGACAGTAGGAAGAGTCAGTCTTCTTGTACTTAGGTCGGTTTTGTGCCTATTGTATTTAACTCCGATGCACTATCTGTGATTCATCGTCAATAAGAAGATCCAAGGGATACAGTAAACCTGAAATGAAGCAACGGAATCTATAACTAGTGTCACAGGAATCTTCTAAACATAGACAGTAGGAAGAGTCAGTCTACATGTACATAAGTCGGCAACATGCCTTTTGTATTTAATTCCGATGCGATTTCTGTGTTTCATCGTCAATAAGAAGGTCAGAGGGATACAGTAAACCTGAAGTGAAGCATCGGAATCTATAACTAGTCTCACACGAATGGTTCAAAACATAGTCAGTAAGAAGTGTCAGTGTTCTTGTACTTAAGTCGGTATTGTGCCTTTTGTATTTAATTCCGATGCAAATTCTGTGTTTCATCGTCAATAAGAAGGTCCAAGGGATACAGTAAACCTGAGGTGATGCATCGGAATCTATAACTAGTGTCACAGGAATGGTTCAAAACACAGACAGTAAGGAGAGTCAGTCTTCATGTACTTAAGTCGGAATTGTGCCTTTTCTATTTAATTCCGATGCAATTTCTGTGTTTCATAGTCAATAAAACATCCACGGGATACAGTAAACCTGAAGTGTAGCATCGGAATCTATAACTAGTGTCACAGGAATGGTTCAAAACATAGACAGTAGGAAGAGTCAGTCTTCTTGTACTTAAGTCGGCATTGTGCGTTTTGTAATTAATTCCGATGCAATTTCTGTGATTCATCCTCAAAAAGAAGGTCAGAGGGATACATTAAACCTCAAGTGAAGCATCGGAATCTATAACTAGTGTCACAGGAATGGTTCAAACATAGACAGTAGGAAGAGTCAGTCTTCTTGTACTTAAGTCGGTATTGTGCCTATCGTATTTAAGTCCTATGCACTATCTGTGTTTCATCGTCAATAAGTAGATCAAGGGGATACAGTAAACCTGAAATGAAGCATCGGAATCTATAACTAGTGTCACAGGAATGGTTCAAAACATAGACAAAATAAGAGTCAGTCTTCTTGTTCTTAAGTCGGCAATGTGCCTATTGTATTTAATTCCGATGCAATTTCTGTGATTCATCGTCAATAAGAATGTCAGAGGGTTACAGTAAACCTGAAGTGAAGCATCGGAATCTATAACTAATGTCCCAGGAATGGTTCAAAACAGTCACTAAGAAGAGTCAGTCTTCTTGTACTTAAGTCGGAATGGTGCCTTTTGTATTTAATTCCGATGAAATTTCTATGTTTCATCGTCGGTAAGATGGTCCAAGGGATACAGTAAATCTGAAGTGAAGCATCGGAATCTATAACTAGTGTCACAGGAATGGTTCAAAACTCAGACAGTAAGAACAGTCAATCTTCTTGTACTTAACTCGGCATTGCGCCTTTTGTATTTAATTCCGATCCAATTTATGTGTTTCATCGTCAATAAGAGGGTCAGAGGGATACAGTAAACCTGAAGTAAAGCATCGGAATCTATAACTAGTGTCACAGGAATGGTTCAAAACATAGACTGTAGGAAGAGTCAGTCTTTTTGTACTTAGGTCGGTTTTGTGCCTATTGTATTTAACTCCGATGCACTATCTGTGATTCATCGTCAATAAGAAGATCCAAGGGATACAGTAAACCTGAAATGAAGCATCGGAATCTATAACTAGTGTCACAGGAATCTTCTAAACATAGACAGCAGGAAGAGTCAGTGTACATGTACATAAGTCGGCATTGTCCCTTTTGTATTTAATTCCGATGCGATTTCTGTGTTTCATCGTCAATAAGAAGGTCAGAGGGTTACAGTAAACCTAAAGTGAAGCATCGGAATCTATAACTAGTGTCACACGAATGGTTCAAAACATAGTCAGTAGAAAGAGTCAGTCTTCTTGTACTTAAGTCGGCATTGTGGCTTTTGTATTTAATTCCGATGCAAGTTCTGTGTATCATCGTCAATAAGAAGGTCAGAGGGATACAGTAACCCTGAAGTGAATCATCTGAATCTACAACTAGTGTCACAGGAATGGTTCAAAACTTAGTCAGAAAGAAGAGTCAGTCTTCTTGTATTTTGTCGGCATTGTGCCTTTTCTATTTAATTCCGATGCTATATCTGTGTTTCATCGCCAATAAGAAGGTCAGAGGGATACAGTAAACCTGAAGTGAAGCATCGGAATCTGTAACTTGCATCACAGGATTGGTTAAAAACATAGACAGAAAGAAGACTCAGTCTTCATGTATTTAAGTCGGCATTGTGCCTTTTGTATTTAATTTCGATGCAAATTCTGTGATTCATCGTCAATAAGAGGGTCAGAGGGATACAGCAAACCTGAAGTGATGCATCGGAATCTACAACTAGTGTCACAGGAATGGTTCAAAACATAGACAGTAGGAAGAGTCAGTCTTCTTGTACTTAAGTTGGCATTGTGCCTTTTGTATTTAATTCCGAAGCAATTTCTGTGTTTCATCGTCAATAACAAGGTCCAAGGGATACAGTAAACCTGGAGTGAAGCATCGGAATCTATGACTAGTGTCACAGGAATGGTTCAAACATAGACAGTAAGAAGAGTCAGTCTTCTTGTACTTAAGTCAGCATTGTGCCTCTTCTATTTAATTCCGATGCAATTTCTGTGTTTCATCGTCAAGAAGAAGGTCCAAGGGATACAGTAAACCTGAAGTGAAGCATTGGAATCTATAACTAGTGTCACAGGAATGGTTCAAAACATAGACAAAATAAGAGTCAGTCTTCTTGTTCTTAAGTCGGCAATGTGCCTATTGTATTTAATTCCGATGCAATTTCTGTGATTCATCGTCAACAAGAATGTCAGAGGGCTACAGTAAACCTGAAGTGAAGCATCGGAATCTATAACTAATGTCCCAGGAATGGTTCAAAACAGTCACTAAGAAGAGTCAGTCTTCTTGTACTTAAGTCGGAATTGTGCCTTTTCTATTTAATTCCGATGCAATTTCTTTGTTTCATCGTCAATAAGAAGGTCCAAGGGATACAGTAAACCTGAAATGAAGCATCGGAATCTATAACTAGTGTCACAGGAATCTTCTAAACATAGACAGTAGGAAGAGTCAGTCTACATGTACATAAGTCGGCATTGTCCCTTTTGTATTTAATTCCGATGCGATTTCTGTGTTTCATCGTCAATAAGAAGGTCAGAGGGATACAGTAAACCTGAAGTGAAGCATCGGAATCTATAACTAGTCTCACACGAATGGTTCAAAACATAGTCAGTAAGAAGAGTCAGTGTTCTTGTACTTAAGTCGGTATTGTACCTTTTGTATTTAATTCCGATGCAAATTCTGTGTTTCATCGTCAATAAGATGGTCCAAGGGATACAGTAAACCTGAGGTGATGCATCGGAATCTATAACTAGTGTCACAGGAATGGTTCAAAACACAGACAGTAAGGAGGGTCAGTCTTCTTGTACTTAAGTCGGCATTGTGCCTTTTCTATTTAATTCCGATGCAATTTCTGTGTTTCATTGTCAATAAGTACATCCACGGGATACAGTAAACCTGAAGTGAAGCATTGGAATCTATAACTAGTGTCACAGGAATGGTTCAAAACATAGACAGTAGGAAGAGTCAGTCTTCTTGTACTTAAGTCGGCATTGTGCCTTTTCTATTTAATTCCGATGCAATTTCTGTGTTTCATCGTCAAGAAGAAGGTCCAAGGGATACAGTGAACCTGAAGTGAAGCATTGGAATCTATAACTAGTGTCACAGGAATGGTTCAAAACATAGACAAAATAAGAGTCAGTCTTCTTGTTCTTAAGTCGGCAATGTGCCTATTGTATTTAATTCCGATGCAATTTCTGTGACTCATCGTCAATAAGAATGTCAGAGGGTTACTGTAAACCTGAAGTGAAGCATCGGAATCTATAACTAATGTCCCAGGAGTGGTTCAAGACAGTCAGTAAGAAGAGTCAGTCTTCTTGTACTTAAGTCGGAATTGTGCCTATTGTATTTAATTCCGATGCAATTTCTGTGTTTCATCGTCAATAAGAAGGTCCAAGGGATACAGTAAATCTGAAGTGAAGCATCCGAATCTCTAACTAGTGTCACAGGAATGGTTCAAAACACAGACAGTAAGAAGAGTCAGTCTTCTTGTACTTAAGTCGGCGTTGTGCCTTTTCTATTTATTTCCGATGCAATTTCTGTGTTTCATCGTCAAAAAGAAGGTCAGAGGGATACAGTAAACCTGAAGTGAAGCATCGGAATCTATAACTAGTGTCACAGAAATGGTTCAAAACATAGACAGTAGGAAGAGTCAGTCTTCTTGTACTTAGGTCGGTTTTGTCCTATTGTATTTAACTCCGATGCACTATCTGTGTTTCTTCGTCAATAACAAGATCCAAGTGATACAGTAAACCTGAAATGAAGCATAAGAATCTATAACTAGTGTCACAGGAATCTTCTTAACATAGACAGTAGGAAGAGTCAGTCTACATGTACATAAGTCGGCATTGTCCCTTTAGTATTTAATTCCGATGCGATTTCTGTGTTTCATAGTCAATAAGATGGTCAGAGGGATACAGTAAACCTGAAGTGAAGCATCGGGATCTATAACTAGTGTCACACGAATGGTTCAAAACATAGTCAGTAAGAAGAGTCAGTCTTCTTGTACTTAAGTCGGTATTGTGCCTTTTGCATTTAATTCCGAAGCAAATTCTGTGTTTCATCGTCAATAAGAAGGTCCAAGGGATACTGTAAACCTGAGGTGCTGCATCGGAATCTATAACTAATGTCACAGGAATGGTTCAAAAACATATTCAGTAAGAAGAGTCAGTCTTCTTGTACTTAAGTCGGCGTTGTGCCTTTTGTATTTAATTCCGACGCAATTTCTGTGTTTCATCGTCAATAAGAAGGTCAGAGGGATACAGTAAACCTGAAGTGAAGCATCGGAATCTGTAACTAGCGTCACAGGAATGGTTCAAAACATAGGCAGTAGGAAGAGACAGTCTTCTTGTACTTAGGTCGGAATTGTGCCTTTTCTATATAATTCCGATGCAAATTCTGTGTTTCATCGTCAATAAGAAGGTCCAAGGGACACAGTAAACCTGAAGTGAAGCATCGGAATCAATAACTAGTGTCACAGAAATGGTTCAAAACATAGACAGTAAGAAGAGTCAGTCTTCATGTACTTAAGTCGGCATTGTGCCTTTTCTATTTAATTCCGATGCAATGTCTGTGTTTCATCGTCAATAAGTAGGTCAGAGGGATACAGTAAACCTGAAGTGAAGCATCGGAATCTATAACTAGTGTCACAGGAATGGTTCAAAACATAGTCAGTAAGAAGAGTCAGTCTTCTTGTACTTAAGTCGGCATTGTGCCCTTTCTATTTAATTCCGACGCAGTATCTGTGTTTCATCGTCAATAAGAAGGTCAGAGGGTTACAGTAAACCTGAAGTAAAGCATCGGAATCTATAACTAGTGACACAGGCATGGTTCCAAACATAGTCAGGAAGAAGAGTCAGTCTTCTTGTACGTAGAATGGCATTGAGCCTTTTCTATTTAATTCCGATGCAATTTCTGTTAGTCATCGTCAATAAGAAGGTCCAAGGGATACAGTAAACCTGAAGTGAATCATCGGAATCTATGAGTGTTGTCACAGGAATGGTTCAAAACATAGTCAGTACATAGAGTCAGTTTTCTTGTACTTATGTCGGCATTGTGCATTTTGTATTTAATTCCGATGCAATTTCTGTGATTCATCGTCAATAAGAAGGTCAGAGGGATACAGTAAACCTTAAGTGAAGCATCGGAATCTATAACTAGTGACACAGGAATGGTTCAAAGCATTGACAGTAAGAATCGTTAGTCTTCTTGTACTTAAGTCTGCATTGTGCCTTTTGTATTTAATTCCGATGCAATTTCTGTGTTTCATGGTCAATGAGAAGGTCCAAGGGATACAGTAAACCTGAAGTGAAGCATCGGAATCTATAACTAGTGTCACAGGAATGGTTCAAAACATAGACAAAAAGAAGAGTCAGTCTTCTTGTACCTATGTCGGCATTGTGCCTTTTGTATTTAATTCCTATGCAGTTTCTGTGATTCATGTTCAAAAAGAAGGTCAGAGGGATACATTAAACCTCAAGTGAAGCATCGGAATCTATAACTAGTGTAACAGGAATGGTTCAAAACATAGACAGTAGGAAGAGTCAGTCTTCTTGTACTTAAGTCGGTATTGTGTTTATCGTATTTAACTCCTATGCGCTATCTGTGTTTCATCGTCAATAAGTAGATCAATCGGATACAGTAAACCTGAAATGAAGCATCGGAATCTATAACTAGTGTCACAGGAATGGTTCAAAACATAGACAGTAGGAAGATTCAGTCTACATGTACTTAAGTCGGCATCGTGCCTTTTGTATTTTTTTCCGATTCAATTTCAATGTTTCATCGTCAATAAGATGGTCAGAGGGATACAGTAAACCTGAAGTGAAGCATCGGAATCTATAACAAGTGTCACAGGAATGGTTCAAAACATAGTCTGTAAGAAGAGTCAGTCTTCTTGTACTTAAGTCGGCATTGTGCCTTTTGTATTTAATTCCGATGCAATTTCTGTGTTTCATCGTCAATAAGAAGGTCAGAGGGATACAGTAAACCTGAAGGGAAGCATCGGAATCTCTAACTAGTGGCACAGGAATGGTTCAAAACATAGTCAGTAGGAAGAGTCAGTCTTCTTGTACTTATGTCGGCATTGTGCCTTTTGTATTTAATTCCGATGCACTTTCTGTGTTTCATCGTCAATTAGAAGGTCCAAGGGATACAGTAAACCTGAAATGAAGCATCGGAATCTATAACTAGTGTCACAGGAATGGTTCAAAACATAGACAAAATAAGAGTCAGTCTTTTCGTTCTTAAGTCGGCAATGTGCCTATTGTATTTAATTCCGATGCAATTTCTGTGATTCATCGTCAATAAGAATGTCAGAGGGTTACAGTAAACCTGAAGTGAAGCATCGGAATCTATAACTAATGACCCAGGAATGGTTCAAAACAGTCACTAAGAAGAGTCAGTCTTCTTGTACTTAGGTCGGTTTTGTGCCTATTGAATTTAACTCCGATGCACTATCTGTGATTCATCGTCAATAAGATGGTCCAAGGGATACATTAAACCTGAAGTGAAGCATCGGAATCTATATCTAGTGTCACAGGAATGGTTCAAAACACAGACAGTAAGGAGAGTCAGTCTTCTTGTACTTAAGTCGGCATTGTGCCTTTTCTATTTAATTCCGATGCAATTTCTGTGTTTCATAGTCAATAAGAACGTCCACGGGATACAGTAAACCTGAAGTGAAGTATCGGAATCTATAACTAGTGTCACAGGAATGGTTCAAAACATAGACAGTAGGAAGAGTCAGTCTTCTTGTACTTAAGTCGGCATTGTGCCTTTTCTGTTTAATTCCGATGCAATTTCTGTGTTTCATCGTCAAGAAGAAGGTCCAAGGTATACAGTAAACCTGAAGTGAAGCATTCGAATCTATAACTAGTGTCACAGGAATGGTTCAAAACATAGACAAAATAAGAGTCAGTCTTCTAGTTCTTAAGTCGGCAATGTGCCTATTGTATTTAATTCCGATGCAATTTCTGTGACTCATCGTCAATAAGAAGGTCCAAGGGATACAGTAAATCTGAAGTGAAGCATCGGAATCTATAGCTAGTGCCACAGGAATGGTTCAAAGCATAGACGGTAAGAAGAGACAGTCTTCTTGTACTTAAGTCGGCATTGTGCCTTTTCTATTTATTTCCGATGCAATTTCTGTGTTTCATCGTCAAAAAGAAGGTCAGAGGGATACAGTAAACCTGAATTGAAGCATCGGAATCTATAACTAGTGTCACAGGAATGGTTCAAAACATAGACAGTAGGAAGAGTCAGTCTTCTTGTACTTAGGTCGGTTTTGTGCCTATTGTATTTAACTCCGATGCACTATCTGTGATTCACCGACAATAAGAAGATCCAAGGGATACAGTAAACCTGAAATGAAGCATCGGAATCTATAACTAGTGTCACAGGAATCCTCTAAACATAGACAGTAGGAAGAGTCAGTCTACATGTACATAAGTCGGCATTGTGCCTTTTGTATTTAATTCCGTTGCGATTTCTGTGTTTCATCGTCAATAAGAAGGTCAGAGGGATACAGTAAACCTGAAGTGAAGCATCGGAATCTATAACTAGTGTCAAGGGAATGGTTCCAAACATAGTCAGTAAGAAGAGTCAGTGTTCTTGTACTTAAGTCGGTATTGTGCCTTTTGTATTTAATTCCGATGCAAATTCTGTGTTTCATCGTCAATAAGAAGGTCCAAGGGATACAGTAAACCTGAGGTGATGCATCGGAATCTATAACTAGTGTCACAGGAATGGTTCAAAACATAGTCAGTAAGAAGAGTCAGTCTTCTTGTACTTAAGTCGGCATTGTGCGTTTTGAAATTAATTCCGATGCAATATCTGTGTTTCATCGTCAATAAGAAGGTCCAAGGGATACAGTAAATCTGAAGTGAAGCATCGGATTCTATATCTAGTGTCACAGGAATGGTACAAAACACAGACAGTAAGGAGAGTCAGTCATCTTGTACTTAAGTCGGCATTGTGCCTTTTCTATTTAATTCCGATGCAATTTCTGAGTTTCATAGTCAATAAGAACGTCCACGGGATACAGTAAACCTGAAGTGAAGCATCGGAATCTATAACTAGTGTCACAGGAATGGTTCAAAACATAGACAGTAGGAAGAGTCAGTCTTCTTGTACTTAAGTCGGCATTGTGCCTTTTCTATTTAATTCCGATGCAATTTCTGTGTTTCATCGTCAAGAAGAAGGTCCAAGGGATACATTAAACCTGAAGTGAAGCATTGGAATCTATAACTAGTGTCACAGGAATGGTTCAAAACATAGTCAAAATAAGAGTCAGTCTTCTTGTTCTTAAGTCGGCAATGTGCCTATTGTATTTAATTCCGATGCAATTTCTGTGTTTCATCGTCAATAAGAAGGTCCAAAGGATACAGTAAAACTGAAGTGAAGCATCGGAATCTATAACTAGTGTCACAGGAATGGTTCAAAACATAGACAGTAAGAAGAGTCATTCTTCTTGTACTTAAGTCGGCATTGTGCCTTTTCTATTTATTTCCGATGCAATTTCTGTGTTTCATCGTCAAAAAGAAGGTCAGAGGGATACAGTAAACCTGAAGTGAAGCATCGAAATCTATAACTAGTGTCACAGAAATGGTTCAAACCATAGACAGTAGGAAGAGTCAGTCTTCTTGTACTTAGGTCGGTTTTGTGCCTATTGTATTTAACTCCGATGCACTATCTGTGATTCATCGTCAATAAGAAGATCCAAGGGATACAGTAAACCTGAAATGAAGCATCAGAATCTATAACTAGTGTCACAGGAATCTTCTAAACATAGACAGTTGGAAGAGTCAGTCTACATGTACATGAGTCGGCATTGTGCCTTTTGTATTTAATTCCCTTTGCAATTTCTGTGATTCATCCTCAAAAAGAAGGTCAGAGGGATACATTAAACCTCAAGTGAAGCATCGGAATCTGTAACTAGTGTCACAGGAATGGTTCAAAACATAGACAGTTGGAAGAGTCAGTCTTCTTGTACCTAAGTCGGTATTGTGCATATCGTATTTAACTCCTATGCACTATCTGTGTTTCATCGTCAATAAGTAGATCAAAGGGATACAGTAAACCTGAAATGAAGCATCGGAATCTATAACTAGTGTCACAGGAATGTTTCAAAACATAGACAGTAGGAAGATTCAGTCTACATTTACCTAAGTCGGCATCGTGCCTTTTGTATTTTTTTCCGATTCAATTTCTGTGTTTCATCGTCAATAAGATGGTCAGAGGGATACAGTAAACCTGAAGTGAAGCATCGGAATCTATAACTAGTGTCACAGGAATGGTTCAAAACATAGTCAGTAAGAAGAGTCAGTCTTCTTGTACTTAAGTCGGCATTGTGCCTTTTGTATTTAATTCCGATGCAATTTCTGTGTTTCATCGTCAATAAGAAGGTCAGAGGGATACAGTAATCCTGAAGGGAAGCGTCGGAATCTCTAACTAGTGGCACAGGAATGGTTCAAAACATAGTCAGTAGGAAGAGTCAGTCTTCATGTACTTATGTCGGCATTGTGCGTTTTGTATTTAATTCCGATGCACTTTCTGTGTCATCGTCAATTAGAAGGTCCAAGGGATACAGTAAACCTGAAATGAAGCATCGGAATCTATAACTAGTGTCACAGGAATGGTTCAAAACATAGACAAAATAAGAGTCAGTCTTCTTGTTCTTAAGTCGGCAATGTGCCTATTGTATTTAATTCCGATGCAATTTCTGTGATTCATCGTCAATAAGAATGTCAGTGGGTTACAGTAAACCTGAAGTGAAGCATCGGAATCTATAACTAATGTCCCAGGAATGGTTCAAAACAGTCACTAAGAAGAGTCAGTCTTCTTGTACTTAAGTCGGAATGGTGCCTTTTGTATTTAATTCCGATGCAATTTCTGTGTTTCATCCTCAATAAGAAGGTCCAAGGGATACAGTAAATCTGAAGTGAAGCATCGGAATCTATAACTAGTGTCACAGGAATGGTTCAAAACATAGACAGTAAGAAGAGTCAGTCTTCTTGTACTTAAGTCGGCATTGTGCCTTTTCTATTTATTTCCGATGCAATTTCTGTGTTTCATCGTCAAAAAGAAGGTCAGAGGGATACAGTAAACCTGAAGTGAAGTATCGGAATTTATAACTAGTGTCACAGTAATGGTTCAAAACATAGACAGTAGGAAGAGTCAGTCTTCTTGTACTTAGGTCGGTTTTGTGCCTATTGTATTTAACTCCGATGCACTATCTGTGATTCATCGTCAATAAGAAGATCCAAGGGATACAGTAAACCTGAAATGAAGCATCGGAATCTATAACTAGTGTCACAGGAATCTTCTAAACATAGACAGTAGGAAGAGTCAGTCTACATGTACATAAGTCGGCATTGTGCCTTTTGTATTTAATTCCGATGCGATTTCTGTGTTTCATCGTCAATAAGAAGGTCAGAGGGATACAGTAAACCTGAAGTGAAGCATCGGAATCTATAACTAGTCGCACACGAATGGTTCAAAACATAGTCAGTAAGAAGAGTCAGTGTTCTTGTACTTAAGTCGGTATTGTGCCTTTTGTATTTAATTCCGATGCAAATTCTGTGTTTCATCGTCAATAAGAAGGTCCAAGGGATACAGTAAACCTGAGGTGATGCATCGGAATCTATTACTAGTGTCACAGGAATGGTTCAAAACATAGTCAGTAAGAAGAGTCAGTCTTCTTGTACTTAAGTCAGCATTGTGCGTTTTGTAATTAATTCCGATGCAATATCTGTGTTTCATCGTAAATAAGAAGGTCCAAGGGATACAGTAAACCTGAAGTGAAGCATCGGAATCTATATCTAGTGTCACAGGAATGGTTCAAAACACAGACAGTAAGGAGAGTCAGTCTTCTTGTACTTAAGTCGGCATTGTGCCTTTTCTATTTAATTCCGATGCAATTTCTGTGTTTCATAGTCAATAAGAACGTCCACGGGATACAGTAAACCTGAAGTGAAGCATCGGAATCTGTAACTAGTGTCACAGGAATGGTTCAAAACATAGACAGTAGGAAGAGTCAGTCTTCTTGTACTTAAGTCGGCATTGTGCCTTTTCTATTTAATTCCGATGCAATTTCTGTGTTTCATCGTCAAGAAGAAGGTCCAAGGGATACAGTAAACCTGAAGTGAAGCATTGGAATCTATAACTAGTGTCACAGGAATGGTTCAAACATAGACAAAATAAGAGTCAGTCTTCTTGTTCTTAAGTCGGCAATGTGCCTATTGTATTTAATTCCGATGCAATCTCTGTGTTTCATCGTCAGTAAGAAGGTCCAAGGGATACAGTAAATCTGAAGTGAAGCATCGGAATCTCTAACTAGTGTCACAGGAATAGTTCAAAACATAGACAGTAAGAAGAGTCAGTCTACTTGTACTTAAGGCGGCATTGATCCTTTTCTATTTATTTCCGATGCAATGTCTGTGTTTCATCGTCAATAAGAAGGTCAGAGGGATACAGTAAACCTGAAGTGAATCATCGGCATCTATAACTAGTGTCACAGGAATAGTTCAAAACATAGTCAGTAAGAAGAGTCAGTCTTCTTGTACTTAAGTCGGCATTGTGCCCTTTCTATTTAATTCCGACGCAGTATCTGTGTTTCATCGTCAATAAGAAGGTCAGAGGGATACAGTAAACCTGAAGTAAAGCATCGGAATCTATAACAAGTGACACAGGCATGGTTCCAAACATAGTCAGGAGGAAGAGTCAGTATTCTTGTACTTATGTCGGCATTGTGCATTTTGTATTTAATTCCGATGCAATTTCTGTTATTCATCGTCAATAAGAAGGTCCAAGGGATACAGTAAACCTTAAGTGAATCATCGGAATCTATGAGTGGTGTCACAGGAATGGTTCAAAACATAGTCAGTACAAAGAGTCAGTCTTCTTGTACTTATGTCGGCATTGTGCATTTTTTATTTAATTCCGATGCAATTTCTGTGTTTCATCGTCAATAAGAAGGTCAGAGGGATACAGTAAACCTGAAGGGAAGCATCGGAATCACTAACTATATGCACAGGAATGGTTCAAAACATAGTCAGTAGGAAGAGTCAGTCTTCTTGTACTTATGTCGGCATTGTGCCATTTGTATTTAATTCCGATGCACTTTCTGTCTTTCATCGTCAATTAGAAGGTCCAAGGGATACAGTAAACCTGAAATGAAGCATCGGAATCTATAACTAGTGTCACAGGAAAGTTTCAAAACATAGACAGTAGGAAGAGTCTGTCTACATGTACTTAAGTCGGCATTGTGCCTTTTGTATTTAATTCCGATGCAATTTCTGTGTCTCATCGTCAATAAGAAGGTCAGAGGGATACAGTAAACGTGAAGTGAAGCATCGGAATCTATAACTAGTGTCACAGGAATGGTTCAAAGCATAGTCAGTAAGAAGAGTCAGTCTTCTTGTACTTAAGTCGTCATTGTGCCTTTTGTATTTAATTCCGATGCAATTTCTGTATTTCATCGTCAATAACAAGGTCCAAGGGATAAGGTAAACCTGAAGTGAAGCATCGGAATCTATAACTAGTGCCACAGGATTGGGTCAAAATATAGACAGTAAGAAGCGTCAGACTTCTTGTACATAAGTCGGCATTATGCCGTTTCAATTTAATTCCGATGCAATTACTGTGTTTCATCGTCAATAAGAAGGTCAGAGGGATACAGTAAACCTGAAGTGAAGCATCGGAATCCCTAACTAGGGTCACAGAAATGGTTCAAAACATAGTCAGTAAGAAGAGTCAGGCATCTTGTACTTAAGTCGGCATTGTGCCATTTGTATTTTATTCCGATACAATTTCTGTGTTTCATCGTCAATAACAAGGTCAGAGGAATACAGTAAACCTGAAGTGAAGCATCGGAATCTATAACTAGTGTCACAGGAATGGTTCAAAACATAGTCAGTAAGAAGAGTCAGTCTTCTTGTACTTAAGTCGGCATTGTGCCTTTTGTATTTAATTCCGATGCAAATTCTGTGTTTCATCGTCAATAAGAAGGTCAGAGGGATACAGTAAACCTGAAGGGAAGCATCGGAATCTCTAACTAGTGGCACAGGAATGGTTCAAAACATAGTCAGTAGGAAGAGTCAGTCTTCTTGTACTTATGTCGGCATTGTGCCTTTTGTATTTAATTCCGATGCAATTTCTGTGTTTCATCGTCAATAAGAAGGTCCAAGGGATACAGTTAACCTGAAGTGAAGCATCAGAATCTGAAACTAGCGTCACAGTAATGGTTCAAAGCATAGACACTATGAAGAGTCAGTCTGCTTGTACCTAAGACGGCATTGTGCCTTTTCTATTTAATTCCGATGCAATTTCTGTGTTTCATGGTCAATTAGAAGGTCAGAGGGATACAGTGAACCTGAGGTGAAGCATCGGAATCTGTAACTAGTGTCACACAAATGGTTCAAAACATAGACAGTAGGAAGATTCAGTCTACATGTACTTAAGTCGGCATCGTGCCTTTTGTATTTATTTCCGATGCAATTTCTGTGTTTCATCGTCAATAAGATGATCAGAGGGATACAATAAACCTCAAGTGAAGTATAGGAATCTATAACTAGTGTCACAGGAATATTTAATAACATAGTCAGTAAGAAGAGCCAGTCGTCTTGTACTTAAGTCGGCATTGTTCCGTTTGTATTTAATTCCGAAGAAAATTCTGTGTTTCATCGTCAATAAGAAGGTCAGAAGGATACAGTAAACCTGAAGGGAAGCATCGGAATCTCTAACTAGTGTCACAGGAATGGTTCAAAACATAGTCCATACGAAGACTCAGTCTTCTTGTACTTAAGTCGGCATTATGGCCTTTTTAATTTAATTCCGATGCAATTACTGTGTTTCATCGTCAATAATAAGGTCAGAGGGATACAGTAAACCTGAAGTGAAGCATCGGTATCTCTAACTAGTGTCACAGGAATGTTTCAAATCATAGTCAGTAAGAAGAGTCTGTCTTCTTGTACTTAAGTCGGCATTGTGCTTTTTGTATTTAATTCCGATGCAATATCTGTGTTTCATCGTCAATAAGAAGGTCAGAGGGATACAGTAAACCTGAAGTGAAGCATCGGAATCTGTAACTAGCGTCACAGGAATGGTTCAAAACATAGGCAGTTGGAAGAGACAGTCTTCTTGTACTTAGGTCGGATTTGTGCATTTCTATTTAATTCCGATGCCATTTCTGTGTTTCATCGTCAATAAGAAGGTCCAAGGGATACAGTAAATATGAAGTAAAGCATCGGAATCAATAACTAGTGTCACAGAAATGGTCAAAACATAGACAGTAAGAAGAGTCAGTCTTCATGTACTTAAGTCGGCATTGTGCCTTTTCTATTTAATTCCGATGCAATGTCTGTGTTTCATCGTCTATAAGATGGTCAGAGGGATACAGTGAACCTGAAGTGAAGCATCGGAATCTATTACTAGTGCCACAGGAATGGTTCAAACATAGTCAGTAAGAAGAGTCAGTCTTCTTGTACTTAAGTCGGCATTGTGCCTTTTCTATTTAATTCCGATGCAATATCTGTGTTTCATCGTCAATAAGAAGGTCAGAGGGATACAGTAAACCTGAAGTGAAGCATCGGAATCTATAACTAGTGACACAGGCATGGTTCCAAACATAGTCAGGAAGAAGAGTCAGTCTTCTTGTACTAAAGTTGGCATTGAGCCTTTTCTATTTAATTCCGATGCAATTTCTGTGATTCATCGTCAGTAAGAAGGTCAGAGAGATACAGTAAACCTTAAGTGAAGCATCGGAATCTATAACTAGTGTCACAGGAATGGTTCAAAACATAGACGTAAAGAAGAGTCAGTCTTCTTCTACCTAAGTCGGCATTGTGCCTTTTGTATTTAATTCCTATGCAATTTCTGTGATTCATCCTCAAAAAGAATGTCAGAGGGATACATTAAACCTCAAGTGAAGCATCGGAATCTATAACTAGTGTCACAGGAATTGTTCAAAACATAGACAGTAGGAAGAGTCAGTCTTCTTGTACTTAAGTCGGTATTGTGCCTATTGTATTTAACTCCTATGCACTATCTGTGTTTCATCGTCAATAAGTAGATCAAAAGGATACAGTAAACCTGAAATGAAGCATCGGAATGTATAACTAGTGTCACAGGAATGGTTCAAAACATAGACAGTAGGAAGATTAAGTCTACATGTACTTAAGTCGGCATCGTGCCTTTTGTATTTATTTCACGATGCAATTTCTGTGTTTCATCGTCAATAAGATGGTCAGAGGTATTCAGTAAACCTCAAGTGAAGTATCGGAATCTATAACTAGTGTCACAGGAATGTTTCAAAACATAGTCAGTAAGAAGATCCAGTCGTCTTGTACTTAAGTCGGCATTGTTCCTTTTGTATTTAATTCCGATGCAAATTCTGTGTTTCATCGTCAATAAGAAGGACAGAGGGATACAGTAAACCTGAAGGGAAGCATCGGAGTCTCTAACTAGTGTCACAGGAATGGTTCAAAACATAGTCCGTACGAAGAGTCAGTCTTCTTGTACTTAAGTCGGCATTATGGCTTTTTCAATTTAATTCCGATGGAATTACTGTGTTTCATCGTCAATAATAAGGTCAGAGGGATACAGTAAACCTGAAGTGAAGCATCTGTATCACTAACTAATGTCACAGGAACGTTTCAAAACATAGTCAGTAAGAAGAGTCTGTCTTCTTGAACTTAAGTCGGCATTGTGCTTTTTGTATTTAATTCCGATGCAATATCTGTGTTTCATCGTAAATAAGAAGTTCCAAGGGATACTGTAAAGCTGAAGTGAAGCATCGGAATCTCTAACTAGCGTCACAGGAATGGTTAAAACATAGTCAGTAAGAAGAGTCATTCTTATTGCACTTAAGTCGGCATTGTGCCTTTTCTATTTAATTTCGATGCAATTTCTGTTTTTCATCGTGAATAAGAACGTCCAAGGGATACAGTAAACCTGAAGTGAAGCATCGGAATCTATAACTATTGTCACAGAAATGGTTCAAAACATAGACAGTAGGAAGAGTCAGTCTTTTTGTACTTAAGTCGGCATTGTGCCTTTTCTATTTATTCCGTTGCAATTTCTGTGTTTCATCGTCAATAAGAAGGTCAGAGGGATACAGTAAACCTGAAGTGAATCATCGGAATCTGTAACTAGCGTCACAGGAATGGTTCAAAACATAGGCAGTAGGAAGAGACAGTCTTCTTGTACTTAGGTCGGATTTGTGCTTTTTCTATTTAATTCCGATGCAATTTCTGTGTTTCATCGTCAATAAGATGGTCCAAGGGATACAGTAAACCTGAAGTGAAGCATCGGAATCAATAACTAGTGTCACAGAAATGGTTCAAAACATAGACAGTAAGAAGAGTCAGTCTTCATGTACTTAAGTCGGCATTGTGCTTTTTGTATTTAATTCCGATGCAATATCTGTGTTTCATCGTCAATAAGAAGTTCCAAGGGATACTGTAAACCTGAAGTGAAGCATCGGAATCTCTAACTAGCGTCACAGGAATGGTTAAAACATAGTCAGTAAGAAGAGTCATTCTTATTGTACTTAAGTCGGCATTGTGCCTTTTCTATTTAATTTCGATGCAATTTCTGTTTTTCATCGTGAATAAGAACGTCCAAGGGATACAGTAAACCTGAAGTGAAGCATCGGAATCTATAACTAGTGTCACAGGAATGGTTCAAACATAGACAGTAGGAAAAGTCAGTCTTTTTGTACTTAAGTCGGCATTGTGCCTTTTCTATTTATTCCGTTGGAATTTCTGTGTTTCATCGTCAATAAGAAGGTCAGAGGGATACAGTAAAACTGAAGTGAAGCATCGCAATCTGTAACTAGCGTCACAGGAATGGTTCAAAACATAGGCAGTTGGAAGAGACAGTCTTCTTGTACTTAGGTCGGTTTTGTGCCTTTTCTATTTATTCCGTTGCAATTTCTGTGTTTCATCGTCAATAAGAAGGTCAGAGGGATACAGTAAACCTGAAGTGAATCATCGGAATCTGTAACTAGCGTCACAGGAATGGTTCAAAACATAGGCAGTAGGAAGAGACAGTCTTCTTGTACTTAGGTCGGATTTGTGCTTTTTCTATTTAATTCCGATGCGATTTCTGTGTTTCATCGTCAATAAGAAGGTCCAAGGGATACAGTAAATATGAAGTAAAGCATCGGAAACAATAACTAGTGTCACAGAAATGGTTCAAAACATAGACAGTAAGAAGAGTCAGTCTTCATGTACTTAAGTCGGCATTGTGCCTTTTCTATTTAATTCCGATGCAATGTCTGTGTTTCATCGTCGATAAGAAGGTCAGAGGGATACAGTGAACCTGAAGTGAAGCATCGGAATCTATAACTAGTGTCACAGGAATGGTTCAAAACATAGTCAGTAAGAAGAGTCAGTCTTCTTGTACTTAAGTCGGCATTGTGCCTTTTCTATTTAATTCCGATGCAATATCTGTGTTTCATCGTCAATAAGAAGGTCAGAGGGATACAGTAAACCTGAAGTGAAGCATCGGAATCTATAACTAGTGACACAGGCATGGTTCCAAACATAGTCAGGAAGAAGAGTCAGTCTTCTTGTACTGAAGTTGGCATTGAGCCTTTTCTATTTAATTCCGATGCAATTTTGTGATTCATCGTCAATAAGAAGGTCAGAGGGATACAGTAAACCTGAAGTGAAGCATCGGAATCTATAACTAGTGTCACAGGAATGGTTCAAAACATAGACAGTAGGAAAAGTCAGTCTTTTTGTACTTAAGTCGGCATTGTGCCTTTTCTATTTATTCCGTTGCAATTTCTGTGTTTCATCGTCAATAAGAAGGTCAGAGGGATACAGTAAACCTGAAGTGAAGCATCGGAATCTGTAACTAGCGTCACAGGAATGGTTCAAAAAATAGGCAGTTGGAAGAGGCAGTCTTCTTGTACTTAGGTCGGATTTGTGCATTTCTATTTAATTCCGATGCAATTTCTGTGTTTCATCGTCAATAAGAAGGTCCAAGGGATACAGTACATATGAAGTAAAGCATCGGAATCAATAACTAGTGTCACAGAAATGGTCAAAACATAGACAGTAAGAAGAGTCAGTCTTCATGTACTTAAGTCGGCATTGTGCCTTTTCTATTTAATTCCGATGCAATGTCTGTGTTTCATCGTCTATAAGAAGGTCAGAGGGATACAGTGAACCTGAAGTGAAGCATCGGAATCTATTACTAGTGCCACAGGAATGGTTCAAAACATAGTCAGTGAGAAGAGTCAGTCTTCTTGTACTTAAGTCGGCATTGTGCCTTTTCTATTTAATTCCGATGCAATATCTGTGTTTCATCGTCAATAAGAAGGTCAGAGGGATACAGTAAACCTGAAGGGAAGCATCGGAATCTCTAACTAGTGTCACATGAATGGTTCAAAACATAGTCCGTACGAAGAGTCAGTCTTCTTGTACATAAGTCGGCATTATGGCCTTTTCAATTTAATTCTGATGCAATTACTGTGTTTCATCGTCAATAATAAGGTCAGAGGGATACAGTAAACCTGAAGTGAAGCATCTGTATCTCTAACTAGTGTCACAGGAACGTTTCAAAACATAGTCAGTAAGAAGAGTCTGTCTTCTTGAACTTAAGTCGGCATTGTGGACTTTGTATTTAATTCCGATGCAATATCTGTGTTTCATCGTCAATAAGAAGTTCCAAGGGATACTGTAAAGCTGAAGTGAAGCATCGGAATCTCTAACTAGCGTCACACGAATGGTTAAAACATAGTCAGTAAGAAGAGTCATTCTTATTGCACTTAAGTCGGCATTGTGCCTTTTCTATTTAATTTCGATGCAATTTCTGTTTTTCATCGTGAATAAGAACGTCCAAGGGATACAGTAAACCTGAAGTGAAGCATCGGAATCTATAACTATTGTCACAGAAATGGATCAAAACATAGACAGTAGGAAAAGTCAGTCTTTTTGTACTTAAGTCGGCATTGTGCCTTTTCTATTTATTCCGTTGCAATTTCTGTGTTTCATCATCAATAAGAAGGTCAGAGGGATACAGTAAACCTGAAGTGAGTCATCGGAATCTGTAACTAGCGTCACAGGAATGGTTCAAAACATAGGCAGTAGGAAGAGACAGTCTTCTTGTACTTAGGTCGGATTTGTGCCTTTTCTATTTAATTCCGATGCAATTTCTGTGTTTCATCGTCAATAAGATGGTCCAAGGGATACAGTAAACCTGAAGTGAAGCATCGGAATCAATAACAAGTGTCACAGAAATGGTTCAAAACATAGACAGTAAGAAGAGTCAGTCTTCATGTACTTAAGTCGGCATTGTGCTTTTTGTATTTAATTCCGATGCAATATCTGTGTTTCATCGTCAATAAGAAGTTCCAAGGGATACTGTAAAGCTGAAGTGAAGCATCGGAATCTCTAACTAGCGTCACACGAATGGTTAAAACATAGTCAGTAAGAAGAGTCATTCTTATTGCACTTAAGTCGGCATTGTGCCTTTTCTATTTAATTTCGATGCAATTTCTGTTTTTCATCGTGAATAAGAACGTCCAAGGGATACAGTAAACCTGAAGTGAAGCATCGGAATCTATAACTAGTGTCACAGGAATGGTTCAAACATAGACAGTAGGAAAAGTCAGTCTTTTTGTACTTAAGTCGGCATTGTGCCTTTTCTATTTATTCCGTTGCAGTTTCTGTGTTTCATCGTCAATAAGAAGGTCAGAGGGATACAGTAAACCTGAATGTGAAGCATCGCAATCTGTAACTAGCGTCACAGGAATGGTTCAAAACATAGGCAGTTGGAAGAGACAGTCTTCTTGTACTTAGGTCGGATTTGTGCCTTTTCTATTTAATTCCGATGCGATTTCTGTGTTTCATCGTCAATAAGAAGGTCCAAGGGATACAGTAAATATGAAGTAAAGCATCGGAAACAATAACTAGTGTCACAGAAATGGTTCAAAACATAGACAGTAAGAAGAGTCAGTCTTCATGTACTTAAGTCGGCATTGTGCCTTTTCTATTTAATTCCGATGCAATGTCTGTGTTTCATCGTCGATAAGAAGGTAGAGGGATACAGTGAACCTGAAGTAAAACATCGGAATCTATAACTAGTGTCACAGGAATGGTTCAAAACATAGTCAGTAAGAAGAGTCAGTCTTCTTGTACTTAAGTCGGCATTGTGCCTTTTCTATTTAATTCCGATGCAATATCAGTGTTTCATCGTCAATAAGAAGGTCAGAGGTATACAGTAAACCTGAAGTGAAGCATCGGAATCTATAACTAGTGACACAGGCATGGTTCCAAACATAGTCAGGAAGAAGAGTCAGTCTTCTTGTACTGAAGTTGGCATTGAGCCTTTTCTATTTAATTCCGATGCAATTTCTGTGATTCATCGTCAATAAGAAGGTCAGAGGGATACAGTAAACCTTAAGTGAAGCATCGGAATCTATAACTAGTGTCACAGGAATGGTTCAAAGCATAGACAGTAAGAAGCGTCAGTCTTCTTGTACTTAAGTCGGCATTGTGCCTTTTGTATTTAATTCCGATGCAAATTCGGTGTTTCATGGTCAATGAGAAGGTCCAAGGAATACAGTAAACCTGAAGTGAAGCATCGGAATCAATAACTAGTGTCACAGGAATGGTTCAAAACATAGACAAAAAGAAGAGTCAGTCTTCTTGTACCTAAGTCGGCATTGTGCCTTTTGTATTTAATTCCTATGCAATTTCTTTGATTCATCCTCAAAAAGAATGTCAGAGGGATACATTAAACCTCAAGTGAAGCATCGGAATCTATAACTAGTGTCACAGGAATGGTTCAAAACATAGACAGTAGGAAGATTCAGTCTACATGTACTTAAGTCGGCATCGTGCCTTTTGTATTTATTTTACGATGCAATTTCTGTGTTTCATCGTCAATAAGATGGTCAGGGGTATTCAGTAAACCTCAAGTGAAGTATCGGAATCTATAACTAGTGTCACAGGAATGGTTCAAAACATAGTCAGTAAGAAGAGCCAGTCGTCTTGTACTTAAGTCGGCATTGTTCCTTTTGTATTCAATTCCGATGCAAATTCTGTGTTTCATCGTCAATAAGAAGGTCAGAGGGATACAGTAAACCTGAAGGGAAGCATCGGAATCTCTAACTAGTGTCACAGGAATGGTTCAAAACATAGTCCGTACGAAGAGTCAGTCTTCTTGTAGTTAAGTCGGCATTATGGCATTTTCAATTTAATTCCGATGCAATTAATGTGTTTCATCGTCAATAATGAGGTCAGAGGGATACAGTAAACCTGAAGTGAAGCATCTGTATCTCTAACTAGTGTCACAGGAACGTTTCAAAACATAGTCAGTAAGAAGAGTCTGTCTTCTTGAACTTAAGTCGGCATTGTGCTTTTTGTATTTAATTCCGATGCAATATCTGTGTTTCATCGTCAATAAGAAGTTCCAAGGGATACTGTAAAGCTGAAGCGAAGCATCGGAATCTCTAAATAGCGTCACAGGAATGGTTAAAACATAGTCAGTAAGAAGATTCATTCTTATTGCACTTAAGTCGGCATTGTGCCTTTTCTATTTAATTTCGATGCAATTTCTGTTTTTCATCGTGAATAAGAACGTCCAAGGGATACAGTAAACCTGAACTAAAGCATCGGAATCTATAACTATTGTCACAGAAATGGTTCAAGACATAGACAGTAGGAAAAGTCAGTCTTTTTGTACTTAAGTCGGCATTGTGCCTTTTCTATTTATTCCGCTGCAATTTCTGTATTTCATCGTCAATAAGAAGGTCAGAGGGATACAGTAAACCTGAAGTGAAGCATCGGAATCTGTAACTAGCGTCACAGGAATGGTTCAAAACATAGGCAGTAGGAAGTGACAGTCTTCTTGTACTTAGGTCGGATTTGTGCCTTTTCTATTTAATTCCGATGCAATTTCTGTGTTTCATCGTCAATAAGATGGTCCAAGGGATACAGTAAACCTGAAGTGAAGCATCGGAATCAATAACTAGTGTCACAGAAATGGTTCCAAACATAGTCAGGAAGAAGAGTCAGTCTACTTGTACTGAAGTTGGCATTGAGCCTTTTCTATTTAATTCCGATGCAATTTCTGTGTTTCATCGTCAATAAGAAGGTCGAAGGGATACAGTAAACCTGAAGAGAATCATCGGAATCTATTAGTGGTGTCACAGGAATGGTTCAAAACATAGTCAGTACAAAGAGTCAGTCTTCTTGTACTTATGTCGGCATTGTGCATTTTGTATTTAATTCCGATGCAATTTCTGTGATTCATCGTCAATAAGAAGGTCAGAGGGAAACAGTAAACCTTAAGTGAAGCATTGCAATCTATAACTAGTGTCACAGGAATGGTTCAAAGCATTGACAGTAAGAAGCGTCAGTCTTCTTGTACTTAAGTCGGCATTGTGCCTTTTGTATTTAATTCCGATGCAATTTCTGTGTTTCATGGTCAATGAGAAGGTCCAATGGATACAGTAAACCTGAAGTGAAGCATCGGAAATAATAACTAGTGTCACAGGAATGGTTCAAAACATAGACAAAAAGAAGAGTCAGTCTTCTTGTACCTAAGTCGGCATTGTGAATTTTGTATTTAATTCCTATGCAATTTCTGTGATTCATCCTCAAAAAGGAGGTCAGAGGGATACATTAAACCTCAAGTGAAGCATCGGAATCTGTAACTAGTGTCACAGGAATGGTTCAAAACATAGACAGTAGGAAGAGTCAGTCTTCTTGTACTTAATTCGGTATTGTGCCTATTGTATTTAACTAATATGCACTATCTGTGTTTCATCGTCAATTAGTAGATCAAAGGGATACAGTAAACCTGAAATGAAGCATCGGAATCTATAACTAGTGTCACAGGAATGGGTCAAAACATAGACAGTAGGAAGATTCGGTCTACATGTAGTTAAGTCGGCATCGTGCCTTTTGTATCTTTTTCCGATGCAATTTCTGTGTTTCATCGCCAATAAGATGGTCAGAGGGATACAGTAAACCTGAAGTGAAGCATCGGAATCTATAACTAGTGTCACAGGAATGGTTCAAAACATAGTCAGTAAGAAGATTCAGTCTTCTTGTACTTAAGTCGGCATTGTGCCTTTTGTAATTAATTCCGATGCAATCTCTGTGTTTCATCGTCTATAAGAAGGTCCATGGGATACAGTAAACCTGAAGTGAAGCATCGGAATCTGAAACTACCGTCACAGGAATGGTTCAAAGCATAGACACTATGAAAAGTCAGTCTGCTTGTACCTAAGACGGCATTGTGCCTTTTCTATTTAATTCCGATGCAATTTCTGTGTTTCATCGTCAATAAGGTCAGAGGGATACAGTGAACCTGAGGTGAAGCATCGGAATCTATAACTAGTGTCACAGGAATGGTTCAAAACATAGACAGTAGGAACATTCAGTCTACATGTACTTAAGTCGGCATCGTGCCTTTTGTATTTATTTCCGATGCAATTTCTTTGTTTCATCGTCAATAAGATGGTCAGAGGGATACAGTAAACCTGAAGTGAAGTATCGGAATCTATAACTAGTGTTACAGGAATGGTTCAAAACATAGTCAGTAAGAAGAGCCAGTCTTCTTGTACTTAAGTCGGCATTGTTCCTTTTGTATTTAATTCCGATGCAAATTCTGTGTTTCATCGTCAATAAGAAGGTCAGAGGGATACAGTAAACCTGAAGGGAAGCATCGGAATCTCTAACTAGTGTTACAGGAATGTTTCAAAACATAGTCAGCACGAAGAGTCAGTCTTCTTGTACTTAAGTCGGCATTATGCCCTTTCCAATTTAATTCCGATGCAATTACTGTGTTTCATCGTCAATAATAAGGTCAGAGGGATACAGTATACCTGAAGTGAAGCATCGGTATCTCTAACTAGTGTCACAGGAATGTTTCAAAACAAAGTCAGTAAAAAGAGTCTGTCTTCTTGTACTTAAGTCGGCATTGTGCTGTTTGTGTTTAATTCCGATGCAATATCTGTGTTTCATCGTCAATAAGAAGTTCCAAGGGATACTGTAAACCTGAAGTGAAGCATCGGAATCTCTAACTATCGTCACAAGAATGGTTAAAAACATAGTCAGTAAGAAGAGTCATTCTTATTGTAATTAAGTCGGCATTGTGCCTTTTCTATTTAATTCCGATGCAATTTCTGTTTTTCATCGTGAATAAGAACGTCCAAGGGATACAGTAAACCTGAAGTGAGGCATCGGAATCTATAACTAGTGTCATAGGAATGGTTCAAAACATAAACAGTAGGAAGAGTCAGTCTTCTTGTACTTAAGTCGGCATTGTGCCTTTTGTATTTAAATCCGATGCAATATCTGTGTTTCATCGTCAATAAGAAGGTCCAAGGAATACAGTAAACCTGAAGTGAAGCATCTGTATCTCTAACTAGTGTCACAGGAACGTTTCAAAACATAATCAGTAAGAAGAGTCTGTCTTCTTGAACTTAAGTCGGCATTGTGCTTTTTGTATTTAATTCCGATGCAATATCTGTGTTTCATCGTCAATAAGAAGTTCCAAGGGATACTGTAAAGCTGAAGTGAAGCATCGGAATCTCTAAATAGCGTCACAGGAATGGTTAAAACATAGTCAGTAAGAAGATTCATTCTTATTGCACTTAAGTCGGCATTGTGCCTTTTCTATTTAATTTCGATGCAATTTCTGTTTTTCATCGTAAATAAGAACGTCCAAGGGATACAGTAAACCAGAAGTAAAGCATCGGAATCTATAACTATTGTCACAGAAATGGTTCAAGACATAGACAGTAGGAAAAGTCAGTCTTTTTGTACTTAAGTCGGCATTGTGCCTTTTCTATTTATTCCGCTGCAATTTCTGTATTTCATCGTCAATAAGAAGGTCAGAGGGATACGGTAAACCTGAAGTGAAGCATCGGAATCTGTAACTAGCGTCACAGGAATGGTTCAAAACATAGGCAGTAGGAAGTGACAGTCTTCTTGTACTTAGGTCGGATTTGTGCCTTTTCTATTTAATTCCGATGCAATTTCTGTGTTTCATCGTCAATAAGATGGTCCAAGGGATACAGTAAACCTGAAGTGAAGCATCGGAATCAATAACTAGTGTCACAGAAATGGTTCAAAACATAGACAGTAAGATGAGTCAGTCTTCATGTACTTAAGTCGGCATTGTGCCTTTTGTATTTAATTCCGATGCATTGTCTGTGTTTCATCGTCAATAAGAAGGTCAGAGGGATACAGTGAACCTGAAGTGAAGCATCGGAATCTATAACTAGTGTCACAGGAATGGTTCAAAACATAGTCAGTAAGAAGAGTCAGTCTTCTTGTACTTAAGTCGGCATTGTGCCTTTTCTATTTAATTCCGATGCAATATCTGTGTTTCATCGTCAATAAGAAGGTCAGAGGGATACAGTAAACCTGAAGTGAAGCATCGGAATCTATAACTAGTGACACAGGCATGGTTCCAAACATAGTCAGGAAGAAGAGTCAGTCTACTTGTACTGAAGTTGGCATTGAGCCTTTTCTATTTAATTCCGATGCAATTTCTGTGTTTCATCGTCAATAAGAAGGTCGAAGGGATACAGTAAACCTGAAGAGAATCATCGGAATCTATTAGTGGTGTCACAGGAATGGTTCAAAATATAGTCAGTACAAAGAGTCAGTCTTCTTGTACTTATGTCGGCATTGTGCATTTTGTATTTAATTCCATTGCAATTTCTGTGATTCATCGTCAATAAGAAGGTCAGAGGGAAACAGTAAACCTTAAGTGAAGCATTGGAATCTATAACTAGTGTCACAGGAATGGTTCAAAGCATTGACAGTAAGAAGGGTCAGTCTTCTTGTACTTAAGTCGGCATTGTGCCTTTTGTATTCAATTCCGATGCAATTTCTGTGTTTCATGGTCAATGAGAAGGTCCAATGGATACAGTAAACCTGAAGTGAAGCATCGGAAATAATAACTAGTGTCACAGGAATGGTTCAAAACATAGACAAAAAGAAGAGTCAGTCTTCTTGTACCTAAGTCGGCATTGTGAATTTTGTATTTAATTCCTATGCAATTTCTGTGATTCATCCTCAAAAAGAAGGTCAGAGGGATACATTAAACCTCAAGTGAAGCATCGGAATCTGTAACTAGTGTCACAGGAATGGTTCAAAACATAGACAGTAGGAAGAGTCAGTCTTCTTGTACTTAATTCGGTATTGTGCCTATTGTATTTAACTCCTATGCACTATCTGTGTTTCATCGTCAATAAGTAGATCAAAGGGATACAGTAAACCTGAAATGAAGCATCGGAATCTATAACTAGTGTCACAGGAATGGGTCAAAACATAGACAGTAGGAAGATTCGGTCTACATGTAGTTAAGTCGGCATCGTGCCTTTTGTATCTTTTTCCGATGCAATTTCTGTGTTTCATCGTCAATAAGATGGTCAGAGGGATACAGTAAACCTGAAGTGAAGCATCGGAATCTATAACTAGTGTCACAGGAATGGTTCAAAACATAGTCAGTAAGAAGATTCAGTCTTCTTGTACTTAAGTCGGCATTGTGCCTTTTGTAATTAATTCCGATGCAATCTCTGTGTTTCATCGTCTATAAGAAGGTCCATGGGATACAGTAAACCTGAAGTGAAGCATCGGAATCTGAAACTACCGTCACAGGAATGGTTCAAAGCATAGACACTATGAAAAGTCAGTCTGCTTGTACCTAAGACGGCATTGTGCCTTTTCTATTTAATTCCGATGCAATTTCTGTGTTTCATCGTCAATAAGGTCAGAGGGATACAGTGAACCTGAGGTGAAGCATCGGAATCTATAACTAGTGTCACAGGAATGGTTCAAAACATAGACAGTAGGAAGATTCAGTCTACATGTACTTAAGTCGGCATCGTGCCTTTTGTATTTATTTCCGATGCAATTTCTTTGTTTCATCGTCAATAAGATGGTCAGAGGGATACAGTAAACCTGAAGTGAAGTATCGGAATCTATAACTAGTGTTACAGGAATGGTTCAAAACATAGTCAGTAAGAAGAGCCAGTCTTCTTGTACTTAAGTCGGCATTGTTCCTTTTGTATTTAATTCCGATGCAAATTCTGTGTTTCATCGTCAATAAGAAGGTCAGAGGGATACAGTAAACCTGAAGGGAAGCATCGGAATCTCTAACTAGTGTTACAGGAATGTTTCAAAACATAGTCAGCACGAAGAGTCAGTCTTCTTGTACTTAAGTCGGCATTATGCCCTTTCCAATTTAATTCCGATGCAATTACTGTGTTTCATCGTCAATAATAAGGTCAGAGGGATACAGTAAACCTGAAGTGAAGCATCGGTATCTCTAACTAGTGTCACAGGAATGTTTCAAAACAAAGTCAGTAAAAAGAGTCTGTCTTCTTGTACTTATGTCGGCATTGTGCTGTTTGTGTTTAATTCCGATGCAATATCTGTGTTTCATCGTCAATAAGAAGTTCCAAGGGATACTGTAAACCTGAAGTGAAGCATCGGAATCTCTAACTATCGTCACAAGAATGGTTAAAAACATAGTCAGTAAGAAGAGTCATTCTTATTGTAATTAAGTCGGCATTGTGCCTTTTCTATTTAATTCCGATGCAATTTCTGTTTTTCATCGTGAATAAGAACGTCCAAGGGATACAGTAAACCTGAAGTGAGGCATCGGAATCTATAACTAGTGTCATAGGAATGGTTCAAAACATAAACAGTAGGAAGAGTCAGTCTTCTTGTACTTAAGTCGGCATTGTGCCTTTTGTATTTAAATCCGATGCAATATCTGTGTTTCATCGTCAATAAGAAGGTCCAAGGGATACAGTAAACCTGAAGTGAAGCATCCGGATCAGTAACTAGCGTCACAGGAGTGGTTCAAAACATAGTCAGTAAGAAGAGTCAGTCTTCTTGTACTTAAGTCGGAATTGTGCCTTTTGTATTTAATTCCGATGCAATTTCTGTGTTACATCGTCAATAAGAATGTCCAAGGGATACAGTGAACCTGGAGTGAAGCATCGGAATCTGTAACTAGCGTCACAGGAATGGTTAAAACATAGACAGTAAGAAGAGTCAGTCTTCTTGTACTTAAGTCGGAATTGTGCCTTTTCTATTTAATTCCGATGCAATTTCTGTGTTTCGTCGTCAATAAGAAGGTCCAAGTTATACAGTAAACCTGAAGTGAAGCATCGGAATCTATAACTAGTGTCTCAGAAATGGTTCAAAACATAGACAGTAAGAAGAGTCAGTCTTCTTGTACTGAAGTCGGCATTGTGCCTTTTCTATTTAATTCCGATGCAATGTCTGAGTTTCATCGTCAATAAGAAGGTCAGAGGGATACAGTAAACCTGAAGTGAAGCATCGGAATCTATAACTAGTGTCATAGGAATGGTTCAAAACATAGTCAGTAAGAAGAGTCAGTCTCCTTGTACATAAGTCGGCATTGTGCCTTTTCTATTTAATTCCGATGCAATATCTGTGTTTCATCGTCAATAAGAAGGTCAGAGGGAAACAGTAAACCTGAAGTGATGCATCGGAAACTATAACTAGTGACACAGGAATGATTCCAAACATAGTCAGTAAGAAGAGTCAGTCTTCTTGTACTTAAGTCGGCATTGTGCTTTTTGTATTTAATTCCGATGCAATTTCTGCGTTTCATCGACAATAAGAAGGTTCATGGGATACAGTAAACCTGAAGTGAAGCATCGGAATCAATAACTAGTGTCACAGGAATGGTTCAAAACATAGACAAAAAGAAGAGTCAGTCTCCTTGTACCTAAGTCGGCATTGTGCCATTTGTATTTAATTCCCATGCAATTTCTGTGTTTCAGCGTCAAAAAGAAGGTCGGAGGGATACTGTAAACCTGAAGTGAGGCATCGAAATCTATAACTATTGTCACGGGAATGGTTCAAATCATAGACAGTAAGAAGAGTCAGTCTTCTTGCACTTAAGTCGGCATTGTGCCTTATGTAATTAATTCTGATGCAATTTCTGTGTTTCATCGTCAATAAGAAGGTCTGAGGGATACAGTAAACCTGAAGTGAAGCATCGGAATCTGAAACTAGCGTCACAGGAATGGTTCAAAGCATAGCCACTATGAAGAGTCAGTCTGCTTGTACCTAAGACGGCATTTTGCCTTTTCTGTCTAATTCCGATGTAATTTCTGTGTTCATCGTCAATAAGAAGGTCAGAGGGATACAGTGAACCTGAGGTGAAGCATCGGAATCTATAACTAGTGTCACAGGAATGGTTCAAAACATAGATAGTAGGAAGATTCAGTCTACATGTACTTAAGTCGGCATCGTGCCTTTTGTATTTATTTCCGATGCAATTTCTGTGTTTCATCGTCAATAAGATGGGCAGAGGGATACAGTAAAAATGAAGTGAAGCATCGGAATATATAACTAGTGTCACAGGAATGGTTCAAAGCATAGTCAGTAAGAAGAGTCAGGCTTCTTGTACTTAAGTCGGCACTGTTCCCTTTGTATTTAAGTCCGATGCAATTTCTGTGTTTCATCGTCATTAAGAAGGTCAGAGGGATACAGTAAACCTGAAGTGAAGCATCGGAAACTATAACTAGTGACACAGGAATGATTCCAAACATATTCAGTAAGAAGGGTCAGTCTTCTTGTACTTAAGTCGGCATTGTGCCTTTTCTATTTAATTCCGATGCAATATCTGTGTTTCATCGTCATTAAGAAGGTCAGAGGGATACAGTATAACTGAAGTGAAGCATCGGAATCTATAGCTAGTGACACAGGCATGGCTCCAAACATAGTTAGTAAGAAAAGTTAGTCTTCTTGTACTTAAGTTGGCATTGAGCCTTTTCTATTTAATTCTGATGCAATTTCTGTGTTTCATCTTCGATAAGAAAGTCCAAGAGATACAGTAAACCTGAAGTGAATCATCGGAATCTATAACTAGTGTCATAGGAGTGGTTCAAAACATAGTCAGTACGAAGAGTCAGTCTTCTTGTACTTAAGTCGGCATTGTGCATTTTGAATTTAATTCCAATGCAATTTCTGTGTTTCATCGTCAATAAGAAGGTCAGAGGGATACAGTAAACCTTAAGTGAAGCATCGGAATCTATAACTAGTGTCACAGGAATGGTTTAAAGCATAGACAGTAAGAAGCGTCAGTCTTCTTGTACTTAAGTCGGCATTGTGCCATTTGTATTTAATTCCGATGCAATTTCTGTGTTTCATGGCAATGAGAAGGTCCAAGGGATACAGTAAACCTGAAGTGAATCATCGGAATCAATAACTAGTGTCACAGGAATGGTTCAAAACATAGACAAAAAGAAGAGTCAGTCTTCTTTTACCTAAGCCGGCATTGTGCCTTTTGTATTTAAATCCGATGCAATTTCTGTGATTCATCCACAAAAAGAACGTCAGAGGGATACATTAAACCTGAAGTGAAGCATCGGAATCCATAACTAGTGTCACAGGAATGGTTCAAATCATAGTCAGTAAGAAGAGTCAGTCTTCTTGTACTTAAGTCGGGATTGTGCCTATTGTATTAACTCCTATGCACTATCTGTGTTTCATCGTCAATAAGAAGATCCAAGGGATACAGTAAACCTGAAACGAAGCATCGGAATCTATAACTAGTGTCACAGGAATTGTTCAAATAATAGACAGTAGGAAGATTCAGTCTACATGTACTTAAGTCGGCATCGTGCCTTTTGTATTTATTTCCGATGCAATTTCTGTGTTTCGTCGTCAATAAGATGGTCATAGGGATACAGTGAACCTGAGGTGAAGCATCGGAATCTGTAACTAGTGTCACAGGAATGGTTCAAAACATAGTCAGTAAGAAGAGTCAGTCTTCTTGTACTTAAGTCGGCATTGTGCCTTTTGTATTTAATTCCGATGCAATTTCTGTGTTTCATCGTCAATAAGAAGGTCAGAGGGATACAGTAAACCTGAAGGGAATCATCGGAATCTCTAACTAGTGTCACAGGAATGGTTCAAAACATAGTCAGTAAGAAGAGTCAGTCTTCTTGTACTTAAGTCGGCATTGTGCCTTTTGTATTTAATTCCGATGCAATTTCTGTGTTTCATCGTCAATAAGAAGGTCAAAGGGATACAGTAAACCTGCAGTGAAGCATCAGAAGCTGAAACTAGCGTCTCAGGAATGGTTCAAAGCATAGCCACTAAGAAGAGTCAGTCTGCTTGCACCTAAGACGGCATTGTGCCTTTTCTATTTAATTCCGATGCAATTTCTGTGTTTCATCGTCAATAAGAAGGTCAGAGGGATACAGTGAACCTGAGGTGAGGCATCGGAATCTATAACTAGTGTCACAGGAATGGTTAAAAAGTTAGGCACTAGGAAGAGTCAGTCTTCTCGTACTTAAGTCGGCATTGTGCCTTTTCCATTTAATTCCGATGCAATTACTGTATTTCGTCACCAATATGAAGGTCCAAAGGATACAGTAAACCTGAAGTAAAGCATCGGATTCTATAACTAATGTTACAGGAATCGTTCAAAAACATAGACAGTAGGAAGAGTAAGTCGTCTTGTACTTAAGTCGGCATTGTGCCTTTTGTATTTAATTACGATGCAATTTCAGTGTTTCATCGTCAATAAGAAGGTGTTCAAATGGTTCAAATGGCTCTGAGCACTATGCGACTTAACTTCTGAGGTCATCAGTCGCCTAGAACTTAGAACTAATTAAACCTAACTAACCTAAGGACGTCACACACATCCATGCCCGAGGCAGGATTCGAACCTGCGACCGCAGCGGTCACGCGGTTCCAGAAAGAAGCGCCTTTAGCCGCACGGCCACACCGGCCGGCCTTATAAGAAGGTGTAAGGGATACAGTAAACCTGAACGGAAGCATCGGAATCTCTAACTAGTGTCACAGGAGTGGTTCAAAGCATAGTCAGTAAGAAGAGTCAATCTTCTTGTACTTAAGTCGGAATTGTGCCTTTTGTATTTACTTCCGATGCAATTTCTGTGTTTCATCGTCAATAAGAAGGTCCAAGGGATACAGTAAACCTGAAGTGAAGCATCGGAATCTGAAACTAGCGTCACAGGAATGGTTCAAAGCATAGACACTAAGAAGAGTCAGTCTGCTTGCACCTAAGACGGCATTGTGCCTTTTCTATTTAATTCCGATGCAATTTCTGTGTTTCATCGTCAATAAGAAGGTCAGAGGGATACAGTGAACCTGAGGTGAGGCCTCGGAATCTATAGCTAGTGTCACAGGAATGGTTCAAATGATAGACAGTAGGAAGAGTCAGTCTTCTTGTACTTAAGTCGGCATTACGCCTTTTCCATTTAATTCCGATGCAATTACTGTATTTCGTCGCCAATATGAAGGTCCAAAGGATACAGTAAACCTGAAGTAAAGCATCGGAATCTATAACTAATGTTACAGGAATCGTTCAAAAACATAGACAGTAGGAAGAGTAAGTCGTCTTGTACTTAAGTCGGCATTGTGCCTTTTGTATTTAATTCCGATGCAATTTCAGTGTTCCATCGTCTATAAGAAGGTGTAAGGCATACAGTAAACCTGAAGGGAAGCATCGGAATCTCTAACTAGTGTCACAGGAGTGGTTCAAAACATAGTCAGTAAGAAGAGTCAATCTTCTTGTACTTATGTCGGAATTGTGCCTTTTGTATTTACTTCCGATACAATTTCTGTGTTTCATCGTCAATAAGAAGGTCCAAGGGATACAGTAAACCTGAAGTGAATCATCGTAATCTATAACTAGTGTCACAGGAATGGTTCAAAACATAGTCAGTACGAAGAGTCAGTCTTCTTGTACTTAAGTCGGCTTTGTGAATTTTGTATTTAATTCCGATGCAATTTCTGTGTTTCATCGTCAAAAAGAAGGTCAGAGGAATACAGTAAAACAGAAGTGAAGCATCCCAATCTATAACTGGTGTCACAGGAATGGTTCAAACATAGACAGTAAGAAGGGTCAGTCTTCTTGTACTTAAGTCGGCATTGTGCCTTTTGTATTTAATTCCGATGCAATTTCAGTATTCATCGTCAATAAGAAGGTTTAAGGGATACAATAAACCTGAAGTGAAGCATCGGAATCTATAACTAGTGTAACAGGAATGGTTCAAAACATAGACAGTAAGAAGAGTCAGTATTCTTGTACTTATGTCGACATTGTGCCTTTTGTATTTAAGTCCGACGCAATTTCTGTGTTTCATCGTCAATAAGAAGGTCAGAGGGATACAGTAAACCTGAAGTGAAGCATCGGAATCTATAACTGGTGTCACAGGAATGGTTCAAAGCAGTCAGTAAGTAGAGTCAGTCTTCTTGTACATAAGTCGGCATTGTGCCTTTTGTATTTAATTCCGATGCAATTTCTGTGTTTCATCGTCAATAAGAAGGTCCAAGGGATACAGTAAACGTGAAGTGAAGCTTCGGAATCTATAACTAGTGTCACAGGAATGGTTCAAATCATAGACAGTAGGAAGATTCAGTCTACATGTACTTAAGTCGGCATCGTGCCTTTTGTATTTATTTCCGATGCAATTTCTATGTTTCATCGTCAATAAGATGGTCAGAGGGATACAGTAAACCTGAAGTGAAGCATCGGAATCTATAACTAGTGTCACAAAAATGGTTCAAATCATAGTCAGTAAGAAGAGTCAGTCTTCTTGTACTTAAGTCGGCATTGTGCCTTTTGTATTTAATTGCGATGCAATTTCTGTGTTCCATCGTCAATAAGAAGGTCAGAGGGATACAGTAAACCTGAAGGGAAGCATCGGAATCTCTAACTAGTGTCAGAGGATTGGTTCAAAACATAGTCAGTAAGAAGAGTCAGTCTTCTTGTACTTACGTCGGCATTGTGCCTTTTGTATTTAATTCCGATGTAATTTCTGTGTTTCATCGTCAATAAGAAGGTCCAAGGGATACAGTAAACCTGAAGTGAAGCATCGGAATCTGAAACTAGCGTCACAGGAATGATTCAAAGCATAGACACTAAGAAGAGCCAGTCTGCTTGTACCTAAGACGGCATTGTGCCTTTTCTATTTAATTCCGATGCTATTTCTGTGTTTCATCGTCAATAAGAAGGTCGGAGGGATACAGTAACCCTGAAGTGAAGCATCGGAATCTGTAACTAGCGTCACAGGAATGGTTCGTAACATAAACAGTAAGAAGAGTCAGTCCTCTTGTACTTAAGTCGGCATTGTGCCTTTTCTATTTAATTCCGATGCAATTTCTGTGTTTCATCGTCAATAAGAAGGTCCAAGGGATATAGTAAACCTGAAGCTAAGCATCGGAATCTATAACTAGTGTCACAGGAATGGTTCAAAACATAGACAGTGGGAGGAGTCAGTCTTCTTGTACTTAAGTCGGCATTGTGCCTTTTGTATTTAATTCCGATGCAATTTCTGTGTTTCATCGTCAATAAGAAGGCCAAAGGGATACAGTAAACCTGAAGTGAAGCATCGGAATCTGTAACTAGTGTCACAGGAATGGTTCAAAACAGTCACTAAGAAGAGTCAGTCTTCTTGTACTTAAGTCGGCAGTGTGCTTTTGTATTTAATTCCGATGCAATTTCTGTGTTTTATCGTCAATAAGAATGTCCAAGGGATACAGTAAACCTGAAGTGAAGCATCGTAATCTATAACTAGTGTCACAGGAATGGTTCAAAACAGTCACTAAGAAGAGTCAGTCTTCTTGTACTTAAGTCGGCATTGTGCTTTTGTATTTAATTCCGATGCAATTTCTGTGTTTCATCGTCAATAAGATGGTCAGAGGGATACAGTAAACCTGAAGTGAAGCATCGGAATCTATAACTAGTGTCACAGGAATGGTTCAAAACAGTCAGTAAGAAGAGTCAGTCTTCTTGTACTTAAGCCGGCATTGTGCATTTTGTATTTAATTCCGATGCAATTTCTGGTTTTCATCGTCAATAAGGAGGTCCAAGGGACACAGTAAACCCAAAGTGAAGCATCGGAATCTATAACTAGTTTCACAGGAATGGTTCAAAACATAGACAATAAGAAGAGTAAGTCTTCTTTTACTTAAGTCGGCATTGTCCTTTTCGTATTTAATTCCGATGCAGTTTCTGTGTTTCATCATCAATAAGCAGGTCAGAGGGATACAGTAAACCTGAAGTGAAGCATTGGAATCTATAACTAGTGTCACGGGAATTTTTCAAAACATAGGCAGTAGGAAAAGTCAGTCTTCTTGTACTTAAGTCGGCATTGTGCCTTTTCTATTTAATACCGATGCAATTTCTGTGTTTCATCGTCAATAAGAAGGTCCAAGGGATACAGTAAACCTGAAGTGAAGCATCGGAATCTGAAACTAGCGTCACAGGAATGGTTCAAAGCATATACACTAAGAAGAGCCAGTCTGGTTGTACCTAAGACGGCATTGTGCCTTTTCTATTTAATTCCGATGCAATTTCTGTGTTTCATCGTCAATAAGAAGGTCAGAAGGATACAGTGAACCTGAGGTGAGGCATCGGAATCTATAACTAGTGTCACAGGAATAGTTCAAAAGATAGTCAGTAGGAAGAGTCAGTCCTCTTGTACTTAAGTCGGCATTGTGCCTTTTCCATTTAATTCCGATGCAATTACTGTATTTCGTCGCCAATATGAAGGTCCATAGGATACAGTAAACCTGAAGTGAAGCATCGGAATCTATAACTCATGTTACAGGAATCGTTCAAAAACATAGACAGTCGGAAGAGTCAGTCATTTGTACTTAAGTCGGCATTGTGCCTTTTGTATTTAATTCCGATGCAATTTCTGTGTTTCATCGTCAAAAATAAGGTCGGAGGGATATTGTAAACCTGAAGTGAGGCAACGGAATCTATAACTAGTGTCACAGGAATGGTTCAAAACATAGACAGAAGAAAGAGTTAGTCTTCTTGTACGTAAGTCGGCATTGTGCCTTTTGTATTTAATTCCGATGCTATATCTGTGTTTCATCGTCAATAAGAAGGTCAGAGGAATACAGTAAACCTGAAGTGAAGCATCCGAATCTATAACTGGTGTCACAGGAATGGTTCAAAACATAGTCAGTAAGAAGGGTCAGTCTTCTTGTACTTAAGTCGGCATTGTGCCTTTTGTATTTAATTCCGATGCAATTTCAGTGTTTCATCGTCAATAAGAAGGTGTAAGGGATACAGTAAACCTGAAGTGAAGCATCGGAATCTATAACTAGTTTCACAGGAATGGTTCAAAACTTAGACAGTAAGAAGAGTCAGTATTCTTGTACTTAAGTCGACATTGTGCCTTTTGTATTTAAGTCCGATGCAATTTCTATGTTACATCGTCAATAAGAAGGTCAGAGGGATACAGTAAACCTAAAGTGAAGCATCGGAATCTATAACTAGTGTCACAGGAATGGTTCAAAACAGTCAGCAAGAAGAGTCAGTCTTCTTGTACTTAAGTCGGCATTGTGCCTTTTGTATTTAATTCCGATGCAATTTCTGTGTTTCATCGTCAATAAGAAGGTCCGAGGGATACAGTAAACCTGAAGTGAAGCATCGGAATCTATAACTAGTGTCAATGGAATGGTTCAAAACATAGACAGTAAGAAGAGTCAGTCATCTTGTACTTAAGTCTGTATTGTGCCTTTTCTATTTAATTCCGATGCAATTTCTGTATTTCATCGAAAATAAGAAGGTCCAAAGGATACAGTGATTCTGAAGTGAAACATCGGAATCTATAACTAATGTCACAGGAATCGTTCAAAGCATAGACAGTAGGATGAGTCAGTCTTGTTGTACTTAAGACGGCATTGTGCCATTTGTATTTAATTCCGATGCAATTTCTGTGTTTCATCGTCAAAAAGGAGGTCGGACGGATACAGTAAACCTGAAGTGAGGCATCGAAATCTATAACTAGTGTCACAGGAATGGTTCAAAACATAGACAGTAGGAAGAGTCAGTCTTCTTGTACTTAAGTCGGCATTGTGCCTTTTGTATTTAATTCCGATGCACTTTCTGTGTTTCATCGTCAATAAGAAGGTCCAATGGATTTAGTAAACCTGAAGTGAAGCATCGGAATCTGTAACTAGCGTCACAGGAGTGGTTCAAAACATAGTCAGTAAGAAGAGTCAGTCTTCTTGTACTTAAGTCGGCATTATGCCTTTTCTATTTAATTCCCATGCAATTTCTGTATTTCATCGCCAACAAGAAGGTCCTAGGGATAGAGTAAACCTGAAGTGAAGCATCGTAATCTATAACTAGTGTCACAGGAATGGTTCAAAACATAGTCAATAAGAAGAGTCAGGCTTCTTGTACTTATGTTGGCATTGTGCCTTTTGTATTTAATTCTGATGCAATTTCTGTGTTTCATCGTCAATAAGATGGTCAGAGGGATACAGCAAACCTGAAGTGAAGCATCGGAATCTATAACTAGTGTCACAGGAATGGTTCAAAACAGTCAGTAAGAAGAGTCAGTCTTCTTGTACTTAAGCCGGCATTGTGCATTTTGTATTTAATTCCGATGCAATTTCTGGTTTTCATCGTCAATAAGGAGGTCCAAGGGACACAGTAAACCCAAAGTGAAGCATCGGAATCCATAACTAGTTTCACAGGAATGGTTCAAAACATAGACAATAAGAAGAGTAAGTCTTCTTTTACTTAAGTCAGCATTGTGCTTTTTGTATTTAATTCCGATGCAATTTCTGTGTTTCATCATCAATAAGAAGGTCAGAGGGATACAGTAAACCTGAAGTGAAGCATTGGAATCTATAACTAGTGTCACGGGAATTTTTCAAAACATAGACAGTAGGAAAAGTCGGTCTTCTTGTACTGAAGTCGGCATTGTGCCTTTTCTATTTAATACCGATGCAATTTCTGTGTTTCATCGTCAATAAGAAGGTCCAAGGGATACAGTAAACCTGAAGTGAAGCATCGGAATCTGAAACTAGCGTCACAGGAATGGTTCAAAGCATATACACTAAGAAGAGCCAGTCTGGTTGTACCTAAGACGGCATTGTGCCTTTTCTATTTAATTCCGATGCAATTTCTGTGTTTCATCGTCAATAAGAAGGTCAGAAGGATACAGTGAACGTGAGGTGAGGCATCGGAATCTATAACTAGTGTCACAGGAATGGTTCAAAAGATAGTCAGTAGGAAGAGTCAGTCCTCTTGTACTTAAGTCGGCATTGTGCCTTTTCCATTTAATTCCGATGCAATTACTGTATTTCGTCGCCAATATGAAGGTCCATAGGATACAGTAAACCTGAAGTGAAGCATCGGAATCTATAACTCATGTTACAGGAATCGTTCAAAAACATAGACAGTCGGAAGAGTCAGTCATTTGTACTTAAGTCGGCATTGTGCCTTTTGTATTTAATTCCGATGCAATTTCTGTGTTTCATCGTCAAAAATAAGGTCGGAGGGACATTGTAAACCTGAAGTGAGGCAACGGAATCTATAACTAGTGTCACAGGAATGGTTCAAAACATAGACAGAAGAAAGAGTCAGTCTTCTTGTACGTAAGTCGGCATTGTGCCTTTTGTATTTAATTCCGATGCAATATCTGTGTTTCATCGTCAATAAGAAGGTCAGAGGAATACAGTAAACCTGAAGTGAAGCATCCGAATCTATAACTGGTGTCACAGGAATGGTTCAAAACATAGACAGTAAGAAGGGTCAGTCTTCTTGTACTTAAGTCGGCATTGTGCCTTTTGTATTTAATTCCGATGCAATTTCAGTGTTTCATCGTCAATAAGAAGGTGTAAGGGATACAGTAAACCTGAAGTGAAGCGTCGGAATCTATAACTAGTTTCACAGGAATGGTTCAAAACTTAGACAGTAAGAAGAGTCAGTATTCTTGTACTTAAGTCGACATTGTGCCTTTTGTATTTAAGTCCGATGCAATTTCTATGTTACATCGTCAATAAGAAGGTCAGAGGGATACAGTAAACCTAAAGTGAAGCATCGGAATCTATAACTAGTGTCACAGGAATGGTTCAAAACAGTCAGCAAGAAGAGTCAGTCTTCTTGTACTTAAGTCGGCATTGTGCCTTTTGTATTTAATTCCGATGCAATTTCTGTGTTTCATCGTCAATAAGAAGGTCCGAGGGATACAGTAAACCTGAAGTGAAGCATCGGAATCTATAACTAGTGTCAATGGAATGGTTCAAAACATAGACAGTAAGAAGAGTCAGTCATCTTGTACTTGAGTCTGTATTGTGCCTTTTCTATTTAATTCCGATGCAATTTCTGTATTTCATCGAAAATAAGAAGGTCCAAAGGATACAGTGATTCTGAAGTGAAACATCGGAATCTATAACTAATGTCACAGGAATCGTTCAAAGCATAGACAGTAGGATGAGTCAGTCTTGTTGTACTTAAGACGGCATTGTGCCATTTGTATTTAATTCCGATGCAATTTCTGTGTTTCATCGTCAAAAAGGAGGTCGGACGGATACAGTAAACCTGAAGTGAGGCATCGAAATCTATAACTAGTGTCACAGGAACGGTTCAAAACATAGACAGTAGGAAGAGTCAGTCTTCTTGTACTTAAGTCGGCATTGTGCCTTTTGTATTTAATTCCGATGCACTTTCTGTGTTTCATCGTCAATAAGAAGGTCCAAGGGATTTAGTAAACCTGAAGAGAAGCTTCGGAATCTATAACTAGTGTCACAGGATTGGCTCAAAACATAGACAGTAGGAAGAGTCAGTCTTCTTGTACTTATGTCGGCATTGTGCCTTTTCAATTTAATTCCGATGCAATTTCTGTGTTTCATCGTCAATAAGAAGGTCGGAGGGATACAGTAACCCTGAAGTGAAGCATCGGAATCTGTAACTAGCGTCACAGGAATGCTTCATAACATAGACAGTAAGAAGAATCAGTCCTCTTGTACTTAAGTCGGCATTGTGCCTTTTCTATTTAATTCCGATGCAATTTCTGCGTTTCATCGTCAATAAGAAGGTCCGAGGGATATAGTAAACCTGAAGTGAAGCATCGGAATCTATAACTAGTGTCACAGGAATGGTTCAAAACATAGACAGTGGGAGGAGTCAGTCTTCTTGTACTTAAGTCGGCATTGTGCCTTTTCTATTTAATTCCCATGCAATTTCTGTGTTTTATCGTCAATAAGAAGGTCCAAGGGATACAGTAAACCTGAAGTGAAGCATCGTAATCTATAACTAGTGTCACAGGAATGGTTCAAAACATAGTCAATAAGAAGAGTCAATCTTCTTGTACTTATGTTGGCATTGTGCCTTTTGTATTTAATTCTGATGCAATTTCTGTGTTTCATCGTCAATAAGATGGTCAGAGGGATACAGTAAAACTGAAGTGAAGCATCAGAATCTATAACTAGTGTCACAGGAATGGTTCAAAACAGTCAGTAAGAAGAGTCAGTCATTTTGTACTTAAGTCGGCGTTGTGCATTTTGTATTTAATTCCGATGCAATTTCTGGTTTTCATCGTCAATAAGGTGGTCCAAGGGACACAGTAAACCTAAAGTGAAGCATCGGAATCTATAACTAGTTTCACAGGAATTGTTCAAAACATAGACAATAAGAAGAGTAAGTAATCTTGTAATTAAGTCGGCATTGTGCTTTTTGTATTTAATTCCGATGCAATTTCTGTGTTTCATCATCAATAAGAAGGTCAGAGGGATACAGTAAACCTGAAGTGAAGCATTGGAATCTAAAACTAGTGTCACGGGAATGTTTCAAAACATAGACAGTAGGAAGAGTCAGTCTTCTTGTACTTAAGTCGGCATTGTGCCTTTTCTATTTAATTCCGATGCAATTTCTGTGTTTCATCATCATAAAGAAGGTCAGAGGGATACAGTAAACCGGATGTGAAGCATCGGAATCTATAACTAGTGTCACAGGAATGGTTCAAAACATAGACAGTGGGAAGAGTCAGTCGTCTTGTACTTAAGACGGCATTGTGGCTTTTCTATTTAATTCCGATGCAATTTCTGTGTATCATTGTCAATAAGAAGGTCCAAGGGATACAGTAAACCGGAAGTGAAGCATCGGAATCTATAACTAGTGTCACAGGAATGGTTCAAAACTTAGATAGTAGGAAGAGTCAGTCTACTTGTACTTAAGTCGGCATAGTGCCTTTTCTATTAAATTCCGATGAAATTTCTGTGTTTCATCGTCAATAAGAAGGTCAAAGGGATACAGTAAACCTGACGTGAAGCATAGGAATCTATAACTAGTGTCACAGGAATGGTTCTAAACAGTCAGTAAGAAGAGTCAGTCTTCTTGTACTTAAATCGGCATTGTGCCTTTTCTATTTAATTCCGATGCAATTTCTGTGTTTCATCCTCAATAAGAGGGTCCAATGGATACAGTAAACCTGGAGTGAAGCATCGGAATCTATAACTAGTGTCACAGTAATGGTTCAAAACGTAGACAGTAAGAAGAGTCAGTCATCTTGTACTTAAGTCGGCATTGTGCCTTTTCTATTTAATTCCGATGCAATTTCTGTATTTCATCGTCAATAAGAAGGTCCAAGGGATTTAGTAAACCTGAAGTGAAGCATCGGTATTTGTAACTAGTGTCACAGGAATGGTTCAAAACATAGACAGTAAGAGGAGTCAGTCTTCTTGTACTTAAGTCGGCATTGTACCTTTTCTATTTAATTCTGATGGAATTTCTGTGTTTCATCGTCAATATGAAGGTCCAAGGGATACAGTAACCCTGAGGTGAATGATCGTAAACTATAACTAGTGTCACAGGAATGGTTCAAAACATAGTCAGTACGAAGAGTCAGTCTTCTTGTACTCATGTCGGCATTGTGCCTTTTGTATTTAATTCCGATGCAATTTCTGTGTTTCATCGTCATTGAGAAGGTCAGAGGGATACAGTAAACCTTAAGTGAAGCATCCGAATCCATAACTAGTGTCACAGGAATGGTTCAAAACATAGACAGTAAGATGGGTCAGTCTTCTTGTACTTAAGTCAACATTCTGCATTTTGTATTTAATTCCGATGCAATTTAGTGCTTCATAGTCAATAAGAAGGTCAGAGGGATACAGTAAACCTGAAGTGAAGCATCGGAATCTATAACTAGTGTCACGGGAATGGTTCAAAACATAGACAGTAGGAAGAGTCAGTCTTCTTGTACTTAAGTCGGCATTGTGCCTTTTCTATTTAATTCCGAAGCAATTTCTGTGTTTCGTCGTCAAAAAGAAGGTCAGAGGGATACAGTAAACTAGATGTGAAGCATCGGAATCTATAACTAGCGTCACAAGAATGGTTCAAAACATATACAGTAGGAAGAGTCAGTCTTCTTGTACTTAAGTCGGCATTGTGGCTTTTCTATCTAATTCCGGTGCAATTTCTGTGTTTCATCGTCAATAAGAAGTCCAAGGGATACAGTAAACCTGAAGTGAAGCATCGGAATCTATAACTAGTGTCACAGGAATGGTTCAAGTCATAGACAGTAGGAAGAGTCAGTCTTCTTGTACTTAAGTCGGCATTGTGCCTTTTCTATTTAATTCCGATGCAATTTCTGTGTTTCGTCGTCAATAAGAAGGTCCAAGGGATACAGTAAACGTGAAATAAAGCATCGGAATCAATAACTAGTGTCACTGGAATGGTTCAAAATATAGATAGTAAGAAGAGTCAGTCTTCTTGTACTTAAGTCGGCATTGTGCGTTTTCTATTTAATTCCGATGCTATTTCTGTGTTTCATCGTCAATAAGAGGGTCAGAGGGATAGAGTGAACCTGAGGTGAAGCATCGGAATCTATAACTAGTGTCACAGGAATGGTTCAAAACATAGACAGCAAAAAGAGTCAGTCTTCTTTTCCTTAAGTCGGCTTTGTGCCTTTTGTATTTAATTCCGATGCAATTTCTGTGTTTCATCGTCAATAAGAAGGTGTAAGGGATACAGTAAACCTGAAGTGAAGCATCGGTATCTATAACTAGTGTAACAGGAATGGTTCAAAACATAGACAGTAGGAAGAGTCAGTCTACTTGTACTTAAGTCGGCATAGTGCCTTTTCTATTTAATTCCGATGCAATTTCTGTGTTTCATCGTCAATACGAAGGTCCACGTGATACAGTAAACCTGAAGTGAAGCATCAGAATCTATAACTAGTGTCACAGGACTGGTTCAAAACATAGACTGTAAGAAGAGTCAGTCTTCTTGTACTTAAGTCGGCATTGTGCCTTTTGCATTTAATTCCGATCCAATTTCTGTGTTTCATCGTCAATAAGAAGGTCAGAGGGATACAGTAAACCTGCCGTGAAGCATCGGAATCTATAACTAGTGTCACAGGAATGGTTCTAAACAGTCAGTAAGAAGAGTCAGTCTTCTTGTACTAAAGTCGGCATTGTGCCTTTTGTATTTAATTCCGATGCAATTTCTGTGTTTCATCGGCAATAAGAAGGTCCAAGGGATACAGTAAACGTGAATTGAAGCATCGGAATCTATAACTAGTGTCACAGGAATGTTTCAAAACATAGACAGTGGGAAGAGTCAGTCTTCTTGTACTTAAGTCGGCATTGTGCCTTTTCTATTTAATTCCGATGCAATTTCTGTGTTTCATCGTCTTTAAGAAGGTCCAAGGCATACAGTAAACCTGAAGCGAAGCATCGGAATCTATAACTAGTGTCACAGGAATGGTTCAAAACATAGACAGTAAGAAGAGTCGGTCTTCTTGTACTTAAGTCGGCAGTGTGCCTTTTGTATTTAATTCCGATCCAATATTTGTGTTTCTTCGTCGATAAGAAGGTCCAATGGATACAGTAAACCTGGAGTGAAGCATCGTAATCTATAACTAGTGTCACATGAATGGTTCAAAACATAAACAGTAAGAAGAGTCAGTCATCTTGTACTTAAGTCGGCATTGTGCCTTTTATATTTAATTCCGATGCAATTTCTGTGTTTCATCGTCAATAAGAAGGTCCAAGGGATATAGTAAACCTGAAGTGAAGCATCGGTATTTATAACTAGTGTCACAGGAGTGGTTCAAACATAGACAGTAAGAGGAGTCAGTCTTCTTGTACTTAAGTCAGCATTGTGCCTTTTCTATTTAATTCCGATGCAATTTCTGTGTTTCATCGTCACTAAGAAGGTCCAAGGGATACAGTAAACCTGAAGTGAAGCATCAAAATCTATAACTAGTGTCGCGGGAATGGTTCAAAACATAGACAGTAGGAAGAGTCAGTCTTCTTGTACTTAAGCCGGCATTGTGCCTTTTCTATTTAACTCCGATGCAATTTCTGTGTTTCATCGTCAAAAAGAAGGTCAGAGGGATACAGTAAGCCAGACGTGAAGCATCGGAATCTATAACTAGTGTCACAGGAATGTTTCAAAACATAGACAGTAGGAAGAGTCAGTCTTCTTGTACTTCAGTCGGCATTGTGGCTTTCTATTTCATTCCGATGCAATTTCTGTGTTTCATCGTCAATAAGAAGGTCCAAGGGATACAGTAAACCCGAAGAGAAGCATCGGAATCTATAACTAGTGTCACAGGAATGGTTCAAAGCATAGACAGTAGGAAGAGTCAGTCTTCTTGTACTTAAGTCGGCATTGTGCTTCTCTATTTCATTCCGATGCAATTTCTGTGTTTCATCGTCAATAAGAAGATCAGAGGGATACAGTAAAAATGAAATGAAGCATCGGAATCTATAACTAGTATCACAGGAATGGTTCAAAGCAGTCAGTAAGAAGTGTCAGTCTTCTTGTACTTAAGTCTGCATTGTGCCTTTTCTATTTAATTCCGATGCAATTTCTGTCTTTCATCGTCAATAAGAAGGTCCAAGGGATACAGTAAACCTGAAGTGAAGCATCGGAATCTATAACTAGTGTCACAGGAATGGTTCAAAACATAGAGGGTAAGAAGAGTCAGTCTTCTTGTACTTAAGTCGGCATTGTGCCTTTTGTACTTAATACCGATGCAATATCTGTGTTTCATCGTCGTACAGAAGGTCAGATGGATACAGTAAACCGGATGTGAAGCATCGGAATCGATAACTAGTGTCACAGGAATGGTTCAAAACATAGACAGTAGGAAGAGTCAGTCTTTTTGTACTTAAGACGGCATTGTGGCTTTTGTATTTAATTCCGATTCAATTTCTGTGTTTCATCGTCAATAAGATGGTCCAAGGGATACAGTAAACCTGACGTGAAGCATCGGAATCTATAACTAGTGTCACAGCAATGGTTCTAAACAGTCAGTAAGAAGTATCAGTCTTCTTGTACTTAAGTCGGCATTGTGCTTTTTGTATGTAATTCCGATGCAATTTCTGTGTTTCATCGTCAATAAGAAGGTCCAAGGAATACAGTAAACGTGAATTGAAGCATCGGAATCTATAACTAGTGTCATTGGAAAGCTTCAAAACATAGATAGTAAGAAGAGTCAGTCTTCTTGTACTTTAGTCGGCATTGTGGCTTTTCTATTTAATTCCGATGCAATTTCTGTGTTTCATCGTCAATAAGAAGGTCCAAGGGATACAGTAAACCTGAAGTGTAGCATCGGAATCTATAACTAGTGTCACAGGAATGTTTCAAAGCATATACAGTAGGAAGAGTCAGTCTTCTTGAACTTAAGTCGGCACTGTGCCTTTTCTATTTAATTCCGATGCAATTTCTGTGTTTCATCGTCATTAAGAAGGTCCAAGGGATACAGTAAACCTGAAGTGAAGCATCGGAATCTATAACTAGTGTCACAGGAATGGTTCAAAACATAGACAGTAAGAAGAGTCAGTGTTCTTGTACTTAAGTCGGCAGTGTGCCTTTTCTATTTAATTCCGCAGCAATTTCTGTATTTCATCGCCAATACGAAGATCCAAAGGATACAGTAAACCTGAAGTGAAGCATCGGAATCTATAACTAATGTCACAGGAATCGTTCAAAACATAGACAGTAGGATCAGTCAGTCTTCTTGTACTTAAGTCGGCATTGTGCCTTTTGTATTTAATTCCGATGCATATCTGTGTTTCATCGTCATAAAGAAGGTCAGAGGGATACAGTAAACCTGAAGTGAAGCATCAAAATCTATAACTACTGTCACGGGAATGGTTCGAAACATAGACAGTAGGAAGAGTCAGTCTTCTTGTACTTAAGTCGGGATTGTGCCTTTTCTATTTAATTCCGATGCAATTTCTGTGTTTCAGCGTCAAAAAGAAGGTCAGAGGGATACAGTAAACCGGATGTGAAGCATCGGAATCTATTACTAGTGTCACAGGAATGGTTCAAAACATAGACAGTAGAAAGAGTCAGTCTTCATTTACTTAAGTCTGCTTTGTGCCTTTTGTATTTAATTCCGATGCAATTTCCGTGTTTCATCGTCAATAAGAAGGTCCAAGGGATACAGTTAACCTGAAGTGAAGCATCGGAATCTATAACTAGTGTCACAGGAATGGTTCAAAACATAGACAGTAAGAAGGGTCAGTTATCTTGTACTTAAGTCGGCATTGTGCCTTTTCTATTTAATTCCGCTGCAATTTCTGTATTTCATCGCCAATACGAAGGTCCAAAGGATACAATAAACCTGAAGTGAAGCATCGGAATCTATAACTAATGTCACAGGAATCGTTCAAACCATAGACAGTAGGATGAGTCAGTCTTCTTGTACTTAAGTCGGCATTGTGCCTCTTGTATTTAATTCCGCTGCAGTTTCTGTATTTCATCGCCAATACGAAGGTCCAAAGGATACAGTAAACCTCAAGTGAAGCATCAAAATCTATAACTAGTGTCACGGGAATGGTTCAAAACATAGACAGTAGGAAGAGTCAGTCTTCTTGTACTTAAGTCGGCATTGTGCCTTTTCTATTTAATTCCGATGCAATTTCTGAATTCAGCGTCTAAAAGAAGGTCAGAGGGATACAGTAAACCAGATGTGAAGCATCACAATCTATAACTAGTGTCACAGGAATGGTTCAAAACATAGACAGTAGGAAGAGTCAGTCTTCTTGTACTTAAGTCGGCATTGTGGCTTTCTATTTAATTCCCATGCAATTTCAGTGTTTCATCGTCAATAAGAAGGTGTAAGGGATACAGTAAACCTGAAGTGAAGCATCGGAATCTATAACTAGTGTCACAGGAATGGTTCAAACATAGACAGTAAGTAGAGTCAGTCTTCTTGTACTTAAGTCGACATTGTGCCTTTTGTATTTAATACCGATGCAATTTCTGTGTTTCATCGTCAATAAGAAGGTCAGAGGGATACAGTAAACCTGAAGTGAAGCATCGGAATCTATAACTTGTGTCACAGGAATCGTTCAAAACATAGACAGTAGGATGAGTCAGTCTTCTTGTACTTAAGTCGGCATTGTGCCTTTTGTATTTAATTGCGATGCAATTTCTGTGTTTCATCGTCAAAATGAAGGTCAGAGGGATACAGTAAACCAGATGCGAAGCATCGGAATCTATAACTAGTGTCACAGGAATGGTTCAAAGCATAGACAGTAGGAAGAGTCTGTCTTCTTGTACTTAAGTCGGCATTGTGGCTTTTCTACTTAATTCCGATGCAATTTCTGGGTTTCATCGTCAATAAGAAGGTCCAAGGGATACAGAAAACCTAAAGTAAAGCATCGGAATCTATTACTAGTGTCACAGGAATGGTTCAAAACATAGACAGTAGGAAGAGTCAGTCCTCTTGTACTTAAGTCGGCATTGTGCCTTTTCTATTAAATTCCGATGCAATTTCTGTGTTTCATCGTCAATAAGAAGGTCAGAGGGATACGGTAAACCTCAAATGAAGCATCGGAATCTATAACTCGTGTCGCAGGAATGGTTCAAAACAGTCAGTAAGAAGAGTAAGTCTTCTTGTTCTTAAGTCGGCATTGTGCCTTTTCTATTTAATTCCGATGCAATTTCTGTGTTTCATCGTCAATAAGAATGTCCAAGGGATACAGTAAACGTGAAGTGAAGCATCGGAATCTATAACTAGTGTCACTGGAATGGTTCAAAATATAGATAGTAAGAAGAGTCAGTCTTCTTCTACTTAAGTCGGCATTGTGCCTTTTCTATTTAATTCCAATGGAATTTCTGTGTTTCATCGTCAATAAGAAGGTCAGGGGGATAGAGTAAACCTGAATTGAATAATCGGAATCTATAACTAGCGTCACAGGAAAGGTTCAAAACATAGACAGTAGGAAGAGTCAGTCTTCTTGTACTTAAGTCGGCATTGGGCCTTTTGTATTATTTCCGATGCACTATCTGTGTTTCATCGTCAATAAGAAGATCCAAAGGATACAGTAAACTTAAAATGAAGCTTCGTATTCTATAACAAGTGTCATACGAATGTTTCAAAACATAGACAGTAGTAAGATTCAGTCTCCATGTACTTAAGTCGGCATTGTGCCTTTTGTATTTATTTCTGATGCAATTTCTGTGTTTCATCGTCAATAAGAAGGTCAGAGGGATAGAGTAAACCTGAAGTGAAGCATCGGAATCTATAACTAGTGTCACAGGAGTGATTCAAAACATAGTCAGTAAGAAGAGTCAGTCTTCTTGTACTTAATTCGGCATTGTGCCTTGTGTATTTAATTACGATGCAATATCTGTGTTTCATCGTCAATAAGAAGGTCCAAGGGATACAGTAAACCCGAAGTGGAGCATCGGAATCTATAACTAGTGTCACAGGAATTCTTCAATACATAGACAGTAAGAAGAGTCTGTCTTTTTGTACTTAATTCGACATTTTGCCATTTTCAATTTAATTCCGATGCAATTAGTGTGTTTCATCGTCAATAAGAAGATCAGAGGGATACAGTAAACCTTAAGTGAAGCATCGGAATCTATAACTAGTGTCACAGGAATGGTTCAAGACATAGTCAGTAAGAAGAATCAGTCTTCTTGTACTTAAGTCGGCATTGTGCCTTTTCTATTTAATTCTGATGCAATATCTGTGTTTCATCGACAATAAGAAGGTAAGAGGGATACAGTAAACATGAAGTGAAGCATCGGAATCTATAACTAGTGTCACAGGAATGGTTTAATACATCGTCAGCAAGAAGAGTCAGTCTTCTTGTACTTAAGTCGGCATTGTGCATTTTGTATTTAATTCCAATGCAATTTCTGTGTTTCATCGTCAATAAGAAGGTCAGAGGTATACGGTAAACCTCAAATGAAGCATCGGAATCTATAACTCGTGTCACAGGAATTTTTCAAAACAGTCAGTAAGAAGAGTAAGTCTTCTTGTACTTAAGTCGGCATTGTGCCTTTTCTAATTAATTCCGATGCAATTTCTGTGTTTCATCGTCAATATGAAGGTCCAAGGGATACAGTAAACGTGAAGTGAAGCATCAGAATCTATAACTAGTGCCACTGGAATGGTTCAAAATATAGATAGTAAGAAGAGTCAGTCTTCTTCTACTTAAGTCGGCATTGTGCCTTTTCTATTAAATTCCGATGCAATTTCTGTGTTTCATCGTCAATAAGAAGGTCAGAGGGATATAGTAAACCTGAAGTGAAGCATCGGAATCTATAACTAGTGTCACAGTAATGGTTCAAAACATAGACAGTAAAAAGGGTCAGTCTTCTTGTACTTATGTTGGCATTGTGCCTTTTGTATTTTTATTCCGATGCAATTTCTGTGTTTCATCGTGAATAAGATGGTCAGAGGGATACAGTAAACCTGAAGTGAAGCATCGGAATCTATAACTAGTGTCACAGGAAAGGTTCAAGACAGTCAGTAAGAAGAGTCAGTCTTCTTGTACTTATGTCGGCATTGTGCATTTTGTATTTAATTCCGATGCAATTTCTGTGTTTCATCGTCAATAAGAAGGTCCTAGGGATAGAGTAAACCTGAAGTGAAAAATCAGAATCTATAACTAGTGTCTCAGGAATGGTTCAAATCATAGTCAGTAATAAGTGTCAGTCTTCTTGTACTTAAGTCGGCATTGTGCCTTTTGTTTTTAATTCCGATGCAATTTCTGTGTTTCATCGTCAATACGAAGGTCCAAGGGATACAGTAAACCTGAAGTGAAGCATCGGAATCTATAACTAGTGTCACAGGAATGGTTCAAAACATAGACAGTAGGAAGAGTCAGTCTTCTTGTACTTATGTCGGCATTGTGCCTTTTCTATTTAATTCCGATGCAATTTCTGTGTTTCATCGTCAAAAAGAAGGTCAGAGGGATACAGTTAACCTGAAGTGAAGCATTGGAATCTATAACTAGTGTCACAGGAATGGTTCAAAACATAGTCAGTAAGAAGAGTCAGTCTTCTTGTACTTATGTTGGCATTGTGCCTTTTGTATTTTTATTCCGATGCAATTTCTGTGTTTCATCGTCAATAAGATGGTCAGAGGGATACAGTAAACCTGAAGTGAAGCATCGGAATCTATAACTAGTGTCACAGGATTGGTTCCAAACATATACAGTGGGAAGATTCAGTCTACATGTACTTAAGTCGGCATTGTGCCGTTTGTATTTATTTCCGATGCATTTTCTGTGTTTCATCGTCAATAAGAAGGTCAGAGGGATACAGTAAACCTGAAGTAAAGCATCGGAATCTATAACTAGTGTCACAGGAATGGTTCAAAACATAGTCAGTAAGAATAGTCAGTCTTCTTGTAGTTATGTCGGCATTGTGCCTTTCGTATTTAATTCCGATGCAATTTCTGTGTTTCATCGTCAATAAGAAGGTCAGAGGGATACAGTAAACCTGAAGTGAAGCATCGGAATCTATAACTAGTGTCACAGGAATGGTTTCAAACAGTCAGTAAGAAGAGTCAGTGTTCTTGTACTTAAGTCGGCATTGTGCCTTTTGTATTTAATTCCGATGCAATTTTTGTGTTTCATCGTCAAAAAGAAGGTCAGAGGGATACAGTAAACCTGAAGTGAACCATCGGAATCTATAACTAGTGTCACAGGAATGGTTCAAAACATAGACAGTAAGAAGAGCCAGTCTTCTTGTCCTCAAGTCGGCATTGTGCCTTTTGTATTTACTTCCGATGCAAATATCTGTGTTTCATCGTCAATAAGAAGGTCCTAGGTATACAGTAAACCTGAAGTGAAGGAACGGAATCTACAACTGGTGTCACAGGAATGGTTCAAAACATAGTCAGTAAGAATAGTCAGTCTTCTTGTACTTAAGTCGGCATTGTGCTTTTGTATTTCATTCCGATGCAATTTCTGTGTTTCATCGTCAATATGAAGGTCCAAGGGATACAGTAAACCTAAAGTGAAGCATCGGATTTTATAACTAGTGTAACAATAATGGTTCAAAGCATAGAGATTAAGAAGAGTCAGTCTTCTTGTACTTAAGTCGGCATTGAGCCTATTCTATTTAATTCCAATGCAATTTCTGTATTTCGTCGCCAATAAGAAATTCCAAAGGATACAGTAAACCTGAAGTGAAGCATCGGAATCTATAACTAATGTCACAGGAATCGTTCAAAACATAGACAGTAGGAAGAGTCAGTCTTCTTGTACTTAAGTCGGCATTGTGCCTTTTGTATTTAGTTCCGATGCAATTTCTGTGTTTCATCGTCAATAAGAAGGTCCAAGGGATACAGTAAACCTGAAGTGAAGCATCGGAATCTATAACTAGTGTCACAGGAATGGTTCAAAACATAGAAAGTAAGAAGAGCCAGTCTTCTTGTACTTGAGCCGGCATTGTGCCTTTTGTTTTTAATTCCGATGCAATTTCTGTGTTTCATCGACAATAAGGAGTAAGGAGAACACAGGGATACAGCATACCTGAAGCGAAGCATCGGAATCTATAACTAGTGTCACAGGAATGGTTCAAAACATAGACAGTAGGAAGAGTCAGTCTTCTTGTACTTAAGTCGGCATTGTGCCATTTCTATTTAATTCCGATGCAATTTCTGTGTTTCATCGTCAAAAAGAAGGTCAAAGGGATACAGTAAACCTTAAGTGAAGCATCGGAATCTATAACTAGTGTCACAGGATTTGTTCAAAACATAGACAGTGGGAAGAGTCAGTCTTCTTGTACTTAAGTCGACATTGTCCCTTTTCTATTTAATTCCGATGCAATCTCTGTGTTTCATCGTCAATAAGTAGGTCCAAGGGATACAGTAAACCTGAGGTGAAGCATCGGAATCAATAACTAGTGTCACAGGAATGGTTCAAAACGTAGACAGTAGGAAGAACCAGTCTTCTTGTACTTAAGTCGGCGTTGTGCTTTTTCTATTTAATTCCGATGCAATTTCTGTGTTTCATCGTCTATTAGATGGTCAGAGGGATACAGTAAACCTGAAGTGAAGCATCGGTACTATAATTAGTGTCACTGGATTGGTTCTAACATAGACAGTAAGAAGGGTCAGTCTTCTTGTACTTAAGTCGTCATTGTGCCTTTTTGTATTTAATTCCGATGCAATTTCTATGTTTCATCGTCAATAAGAAGGTCCAAGGGATACAGAAAACCTGAAGTGAAGCATCGGAATCTATAACTAGTGTCACAGGAATGGTTCAAAACATAGACAGTAAGAAGAGTCAGTCTTCTTGTACTTATGTTGGCATTGTCCCTTTTGTATTTAATTCCGATGCAATTTCTGTGTTTCATCGTCAATAAGAAGGTCCAAGGGACACAGTATACCTGAAGTGAAGCTTTGGAATCTATAACTAGTGTCACAGGAATGGTTCAAAACATAGGCAGTAAGAAAAGCCAGTCTTCTTGTACTTAAGTCTGCATTGTGCCTTTTGTATTTAGTTCTGATCCAACTTCTGTGCTTCATCGTCAATAAGAAGGTCGGAGGAATACAGTAAATCTGAAGTGAAGCATCCGAATCTATAACTTGTGTCACAGGAATGGTTGAAAACAGTCCGTAAGAGGAGTCAGTCTTCTTGTAATTAAGTTGGCATTGTGCCTTTTGTATTTAATTCCGATGCAATATCTGTTTTTCATCGTCAACAAGAAGGTCCAAGGGATACAGTAAACGTGAAGTGAAGCATCGGAATCCGTAACTAGTGTCACAGGAATGGTTCAAAACATAGACAGTAAGAAGAGTCAGTATTCTTGTACTTAAGTCTGCATTGTGCCTCTTCTATTTAATTCCGATGCAATTTCTGTGTTTCATCGTCAAAAAGAAGGTCAGAGGGATAGAGTAAACCCGAAGTGAATAATCGGAATCTATAACTAGTGTCACAGGAACGGTTCAAAACATAGACAGTAGGAAGAGTCAGCCTTCTTGTACTTGAGTCGGCATTGTGCCTTTTATATTTAATTCCGATGCACTATCTGTGTTCCATCGTCAATAAGAAGATCCAAGGGATACAGTAAACCTGAAATGAAGCATCGGAATCAATAACTGGTGTCACAGGTTTAGTTCAAAACATATACAGTAGGAAGATTCAGTCTACATGTACTTAAGTCGGCATTGTGTCTTTTGTATTTATTTCCGATGCAATTTCTGTGTTTCATCGTGAATAAGAAAGTCAGAGGGATACGGTAAACCTGAAGTGAAGCATCGGAATCTATAACTAGTGTCACAGGAATGGTTCAAAACATAGTCAGTAAGAAGAGTCAGTCTTCTTGTACTTAAGTCGGCATTGGGCCTTTTGTATTTAATTCCGATGCAATTTCTGTGTCTCATCGTCAATAAGAAGGTCAGAGGGAGACAGTGAACCTGAGGGGAAGCAGTGGAAACTATAACTAGTGTCACAGGAATGGTTCAAAACATAGCCAGTAGGAAGAGTCAGTCTTCTTTTACTTAATTCGGCATTGTGCTTTTTCTATTTAATTCCGATGCAAATTCCGTGTTTCGTCGACAATAAGAATGTCCAAAGGATACAGTGGACCTGAAGTGCAGCATCCGAATCCATAACTAATGTCACAGGAATCGTTCAACACATAGACAGTAGGAAGAGTCAGTCTTCTTGTACGTAAGTCGGCATTGTGTTTTTTGTATTTAGTTCCGATGCAATTTCTGTGTTTCATCATCAATACGAAGGTCCTAGGGATACAGTAAACCTGAAGTGAAGGATCGGAATCTACAACTAGTGTCACAGGAAAGGTTCAAAACATAGTCAGTAAGAATAGTCAGTCTTCTTGTACTTAAGTCGACATTGTGCCTTTTGTATTTAATTCCGATGCAATTTCTGTGTTTCATCGTATATACGAAGGTCAGAGGGATACAGCAAACCTGAAGTGAAGCATCGGAATCTATAACTAGTGTCACAGGAATGGTTTAAATCATAGAGATTAAGATGAGTCAGTCTTCTTGTACTTAAGTAGGCATTGTGCCTATTCTATCAATTTCCAATGCAATTTCTGTATTTCTTCGCCAATAAGAAGGTCCAAAGGATACAGTAAACCTGAAGTGAAGCATCGGAATCTATAACTAATGTCACAGGAATCGTTCAAAACATAGACAGTAGGAAGAGTCAGTCTTCTTGTACTTAAGTCGGCATTGTGCCTTTTGTATTTAGTTCCGATGCAATTTCTGTGTTTCATCGTCAATATGTAGGTCCTAGAGATAGAGTAAACCTGAAGTGAAGCATCGGAATCTATATCTAGTGTCACAGGACTGGTTCAAAAGATAGCCAGTAAGAAGTGTCAATCTTCTTGTACTTAAGTCGGCATTGTGCCTTTTGTATTTAATTCCGATGCAATTTCTGTGTTTCATCGTCAATACGAAGATCCAAGTTATACAGTAAACCTGAAGTGAAGCATCGGAATCTATAACTAGTGTCACAGGAATGGTTCAAAACATAGTCAGTAAGAAGAGTCAGTCTTCTTGTACTTATGTTGGCATTGTGCCTTTTGTATTTAATTCCGATGCAATTTCTGTGTTTCAACGTCAATATGAAGGTCAGAGGGATACAGTAAACCTGAAGTGAAGCATCGGAATCTATAACTAGTGTCACAGGACTGGATCAAAACAGTCAGTAAGAAGAGTCAGTCTTCTTGTACTTAAGTCGGCATTGTGCATTTTGTATTTAATTCCGATGCATTTTCTGTGTTTCATCGTCAATAAGATGGTCCAAGGGATACAGTAAACCTGAAGTGAAGCATCGGAATCTATAACTAGTGTCACAGGAATGGTTCAAAACATAGACAGTAGGAAGAGAAAGTCTTCTAGTACTTAAGTCGGCATTGTTCCTTTTCTATTTACTTCCGATGCAATTTCTGTGTTTCATCGTCAAAAAGAAGGTCAGAGGGATACAGTAAACCTGAAGTGAAGCATCGGAATCTATAACTAGAGTCACAGGAATGGTTCAAAACATAGTCAGTAAGAAGAGTCAGTCTTCTTGTACTTATGTTGGCATTGTGCCTTTTGTATTTAATTCCGATGCAATTTCTGTGTTTCATCGTCAATAAGAAGGTCATAGGGATAAAGTAAACCTGAAGTGAAGCATCGGAATCTATAACTAGTGTCACAGGAATGGTTCAAAACAGTCAGTAAGAAGAGTCAGTCTTCTTGTACTTGAGTCAGCAGTGTGCCTTTTGTATTTAATACCGATGCACTATCTGTGTTCCATCGTCCATAAGAAGATCCAAGGGATACAGTAAACCTGAAATGAAGCATCGCAATCTATAACTGGTGTCACAGGATTGGTTCAAAACATATACAGTAGGAAGATTCAGTCTACATGTACTTCAGTCGGCATTGTGCCTTTTGTATTTATTTCCGATGCATTTTCTGTGTTTCATCGTCAATAGGAAGGTCAGAGGGATACAGTAAACCTGAAGTGAAGCATCGGAATCTATAACTAGTGTCACAGGAATGGTTCAAAACACAGTCAGTAAGAAGAGTCAGTCTTCTTGTACTTAAGTCGGCATTGTGCCTTTTGTATTTAATTCCGATGCAATTTCTGTGTCTCATCGTCAATAAGAAGGTCAGAGGGATACAGTGAACCTGAGGTGAAGCAGTGGAATCTATAACTAGTGTCACAGGAATGGTTCAAAACAGTCAGTAAGAAGAGTCAGTCTTCTTGTACTTAAGTCGGCATTGTGCCAATTCTATTTAATTCCGTTGCAATTTCTGTGTTTCATCGTCAAAAAGAGGGTCAGAGGGACACAGTAAACCTGAAGTGAAACATCGGAATCTATAACTAGTGTCACAGGATTGGTTCAAATCATAGACAGTAGGAAGAGTCAGTCTTCTTGTACTTAAGTCGGCATTGTGCATTTTCTATTTATTTCCGATGCAGTTTCTGTGTTTCATCGTCAATAAGTAGGTCCAAGGGATACAGTAAACCTGAGGTGAAGCATCGGAATCTATAACTAGTGTCACAGGAATTGGTCAAAACATAGACAGTAGGAAGAACCAGTCTTCTAGTACTGAAGACGGCATTGTGCTTTTTCTATTTAATTCCGATGCAATTTCTGTGTTTCATCGTCTACAAGAAGGTCAGAGGGATACAGTAAACCCGAAGTGAAGCATCGGAATCTATAACTAGTGTCACTGGATTGGTTCTAACATAGACAGTAAGAAGGGTTAGTCTTCTTGTACTTAAGTCGGCATTGTCCCTTTTGTATTTAATTCCGATGCAATTTCTGTGTTTCATTGTCAATAAGAAGGTCCAAGGGACACAGTGAACCTGAGGTGAAGCAGTGGAATCTATAACTAGTGTCACAGGAATGGTTCAAAACAGTCAGTAAGAAGAGTCAGTCTTCTTGTACTTAAGTCGGCATTGTGCCATTTCTATTTAATTCCGTTGCAATTTCTGTGTTTCATCGTCAATAAGAAGGTCGGAGGAATACAGTAAACCTGAAGTGAAGCATCGCAATCTATAACTGGAGTCACAGGATTGGTTCAAAACATATACAGTAGGAAGATTCAGTCTACATGTACTTAAGTCGGCATTGTGCCTTTTGTATTTATTTCCGATGCATTTTCTGTGTTTCATCGTCAATAAGAAGGTCAGAGGGATACAGTAAACCTGAAGTGAAGCATCGGAATCTATAACTAGCGTCACAGGAATGGTTCAAAACATAGACAGTAAGAAGAGTCAGTCTTCTTGTACTTAAGTCTGCATTGTGCCTCTTCTATTTAATTCCGATGCAATTTCTGTGTTTCATCGTCAAAAAGAAGGTCAGAGGGATAGAGTAAACCCGAAGTGAAGCATCGGAATCTATAACTAATGTCACAGGAATCGTTCAAAACATAGACAGTAGGAAGAGTCAGTCTTCTTGTACTTAAGTCGGCATTGTGCCTTTTGTGTTTAGTTCCGATGCAATTTCACTGTTTCATCGTCAATATGAAGGTCCTAGAGATAGAGTAAACCTGAAGTGAAGCATCGGAATCTATATCTAGTGTCAGAGGTATGGTTCAAAAGATAGTCAGTAAGAAGTGTCAATCCTCTTTTACTTAAGTCGGCATTGTGCCTTTTGTATTTAATTCCGATGCAATTTCTATGTTTCATCGTCAATACGAAGATCCAAGAGATACAGTAAACCTGAAGTGAAGCATCGGAATCATTAACTAGTGTCACAGGAATGGTTCAAAACATAGTCAGTAAGAAGAGTCAGTCTTCTTGTACTTATGTTGGCATTGTGCCTTGTGTATTTAATTCCGATGCAATTTCTGTGTTTCAACGTCAATATGAAGGTCAGAGGGATACAGTAAACCTGAAGTGAAGCATCGGAATCTATAACTAGTGTCACAGGACTGGTTCAAAACATTGTCAGTAAGAAGAGCCAGTCTTCTTGTACTTATGTTGGCATTGTGCCTTTTGTATTTAATTCCGATGCAATTTCTGTGTTTCATCGTCAATAAGAAGGTCATAGGGATACAGTAAACCTGAAGTGAAGCATCGGAATCTGTAACTAGTGTCACAGGAATGGTTCAAAACATAGTCAGTAAGAAGAGTCAGTCTTCTTGTACTTATGTTGGCATTGTGCCTTTTGTATTTAATTCCGATGCAATTTCTGTGTTTCATCGTCAATAAGAAGATCCAAGGGATACAGTAAACCTGAAATGAAGCATCGCAATCTATAACTGGAGTCACAGGATTGGTTCAAAACATATACAGTAGGAAGATTCAGTCTACATGTACTTAAGTCGGCATTGTGCCTTTTGTATTTATTTCCGATGCATTTTCTGTGTTTCATCGTCAATAAGAAGGTCAGAGGGATACAGTAAACCTGAAGTGAAGCATCGGAATCTATAACTAGCGTCACAGGAATGGTTCAAAACATAGACAGTAAGAAGAGTCAGTCTTCTTGTACTTAAGTCTGCATTGTGCCTCTTCTATTTAATTCCGATGCAATTTCTGTGTTTCATCGTCAAAAAGAAGGTCAGAGGGATAGAGTAAACCCGAAGTGAAGCATCGGAATCTATAACTAATGTCACAGGAATCGTTCAAAACATAGACAGTAGGAAGAGTCAGTCTTCTTGTACTTAAGTCGGCATTGTGCCTTTTGTGTTTAGTTCCGATGCAATTTCACTGTTTCATCGTCAATATGAAGGTCCTAGAGATAGAGTAAACCTGAAGTGAAGCATCGGAATCTATATCTAGTGTCAGAGGTATGGTTCAAAAGATAGTCAGTAAGAAGTGTCTATCCTCTTTTACTTAAGTCGGCATTGTGCCTTTTGTATTTAATTCCGATGCAATTTCTATGTTTCATCGTCAATACGAAGATCCAAGAGATACAGTAAACCTGAAGTGAAGCATCGGAATCATTAACTAGTGTCACAGGAATGGTTCAAAACATAGTCAGTAAGAAGAGTCAGTCTTCTTGTACTTATGTTGGCATTGTGCCTTGTGTATTTAATTCCGATGCAATTTCTGTGTTTCAACGTCAATATGAAGGTCAGAGGGATACAGTAAACCTGAAGTGAAGCATCGGAATCTATAACTAGTGTCACAGGACTGGTTCAAAACATTGTCAGTAAGAAGAGCCAGTCTTCTTGTACTTATGTTGGCATTGTGCCTTTTGTATTTAATTCCGATGCAATTTCTGTGTTTCATCGTCAATAAGAAGGTCATAGGGATACAGTAAACCTGAAGTGAAGCATCGGAATCTATAACTAGTGTCACAGGAATGGTTCAAAACAGTCAGTAAGAAGAGTCAGTCTTCTTGTACTTGAGTCGGCAGTGTGCCTTTTGTATTTAATACCGATGCACTATCTGTGTTCCATCGTCAATAAGAAGATCCAAGGGATACAGTAAACCTGAAATGAAGCATCGCAATCTATAACTGGAGTCACAGGATTGGTTCAAAACATATACAGTAGGAATGGTTCAATACATAGTCAGTAAGAAGAGTCAGTCTTCTTGTACTTAAGTCGGGATTGTGCCATTTCTATTTAATTCCGATGCAATTTCAGTGTTTCATCGTCAAAAAGAAGGTCAAAGGGATACAGTAAACCTGAAGTGAAGCATCGGAATCTATAACTAGTGTCACAGGATTTGTTCAAAACATAGCCAGTAGGAAGAGTCAGTCTTCTTGTACTTAAGTCGACATTGTGCCTTTTCTATTTAATTCCGATGCAATCTCTGTGTTTCGTCGTCAATAAGTAGGTCCAAGGGATACAGTAAACCTGAGGTGTAGCATCGGAACCTATAACTAGTGTCACAGGAATGGTTCAAAACATAGACAGTAGGAAGAACCAGTCTTCTTGTACTTAAGTCGGCGTTGTGCATTTTCTATTTAATTCCGATGCAACTTCTGTGTTTCATCGTCTCTAAGAAGGTCAGAGGGTTACAGTAAACCTGAAGTGAAGCATCGGAATCTATAACTAGTGTCACTGGATTGGTTCTAACATGGACAGTAAGAAGGGTCAGACTTCTTGTACTTAAGTCGTCATTGTGCCTTTTGTATTTAATTCCGATGCAATTTCTGTGTTTCATCGTCACTAAGAAGGTCCAAGGGATACAGTAAACCAGAAGTGAAGCATCGGAATCTATAACTAGTGTCACAGAAATGGTTCAAAGCATAGACTGTAAGAAGAGTCAGTCTTCTTGTACTTAAGTCGGCATTGTGCCTTTTCTATTTATTTCCGATGCAATTTCTGTGTTTCATCGTCAATAAGTAGGTCCAAGGGATACAGTAAACCTGAGGTGAAGCATCGGAATCTATAACTAGTGTCACAGGAATTGGTCAAAACATAGACAGTAGGAAGAACCAGTCTTCTTGTACTTAAGACGGCATTGTGCTTTTTCTATTTAATTCCGATGCAACTTCTGTGTTTCATCGTCTATAAGAAGGTCAGAGGGATACAGTAAACCTGAAGTGAAGCATCGGAATCTATAACTAGTGTCACTGGATTGGTTCTAACACAGACAGTAAGAAGGGTCAGTCTTCTTGTACTTAAGTCGGCATTGTCCCTTTTGTATTTAATTCCGATGCAATTTCTGTGTTTCATCGTCAATAAGAAGGTCCAAGGGACACAGTAAACCTGAAGTGAAGCATTGGAATCAATAACTAGTGTCACAGGAGTGGTTCAAAACATAGGCAGTAAGAAAAGTCAGTCTTCTTGTACTTAAGTCGGCATTGTGCCATTTGTATTTAATTCCGATCCAACTACTGTGCTTCATCATCAATAAGAAGGTCGGAGGAATACAGTAAATCTGAAGTGAAGCATCGGAATCTATAACTAGTGTCACAGGAACGGTTCAAAACATAGACAGTAGCAAGAGTCAGCCTTCTTGTACTTGAGTCGGCATTGTGCCTTTTGTATTTAATTCCGATGCAATTTCTGTGTTTCATCGTCAATAAGAAGATCTAAGGGACACAGTAAACCTGAAATGAAGCATCGGAATCAATAACTGGTGTCACAGGTTTAGTTCAAAACATATACAGTAGGAAGATTCAGTCTACATGTACTTAAGTCGGCATTGTGATTTTTGTATTTATTTCCGATGCAATTTCTGTGTTTCATCGTCAATAAGAAGGTCAGAGGGATACAGTAAACCTGAAGTGAAGCATCGGAATCTATAACTAGTGTCACAGGAATGGTTCAAAACATAGTCAGTAAGAAGAGTCAGTCTTCTTGTACTTAAGTCGGCATTGGGCCGTTTGGTTTAATTCCGATGCAATTTCTGTGTCTCATCGTCAATAAGAAGGTCAGAGGGATACAGTGAACCTGAGGTGAAGCAGTGGAATCTATAACTAGTGTCACAGGAATGGTTCAAAACATAGCCAGTAGGAAGAGTCAGTCTTCTTTTACTTAAGTCGGCATTGTGCCTTTTCTATTTAATTCCGATGCAATTTCCGTGTTTCGTCGCCAATAAGAATGTCCAAAGGATACAGTGGACCTGAAGTGAAGCATCGGAATCCATAAGTAATGTCACAGGAATCGTTCAAACATAGACAGTAGGAAGAGTCAGACTTCTTGTACGTAAGTCGGCATTGTGCCTTTTGTATTTAATTCCGATGCAATTTCTGTGTTTCATCGTATATAAGAAGGTCAGAGGGATACAGCAAACTTGAAGTGAAGCATCGGAATCCATAACTAGTGTCACAGGAATGGTTTAAAACATAGAGATTAAGATGAGTCAGTCTTCTTGTACATAAGTCGGCATTGTGCCTATTCTATCAAATTCCTATGCAATTTCTGTATTTCGTCGCCTATAAGAAGGTCCAAAGGATACAGTAAACCTGAAGTGAAGCATCGGAATCTATAACTAATGTCACAGGAATCGTTCAAAACATAGACAGTAGGAAGAGTCAGTCTTCTTGTACTTAAGTCGGCATTGTGCCTTTTGTATTTAGTTCCGATGCAATTTCTGTGTTTCATCGTCAATACGAAGGTCCTAGAGATAGAGTAAACCTGATGTGAAGCATCGGAATCTATAACTAGTGTCACAGGAATGGTTCAAAACATAGTCAGTAAGCAGTGTCAATCTTCTTGTACTTAAGTCGGCATTGTGCCTTTTGTATTTAATTCCGATGCAATTTCTGTGTTTCATCGTCAATACGAAGATCCAAGTGATACAGTAAACCTGAAATGAAGCATCGGAATCTGTAACTAGTGTCACAGGAATGGTTCAAAACTTAGTCAGTAAGAAGAGTCAGTCTTCTTGTACTTATGTTGGCATTGTGCCTTTTGTATTTAATTCCGATGCAATTTCTGTGTTTCAACGTCAATATGAAGGTCAGAGGGATACAGTAAACCTGAAGTGAAGCATCGGAATCTATAACTAGTGCCACAGGAATGTTCAGAACAGTCAGTAAGAACAGTCAGTCTTCTTGTACTTAAGTCGGCATTGTGCATTTTGTATTTAATTCCGATGCATTTTCTGTGTTTCATCGTCAATAAGATGGTCCAAGGGATACAGTAACCCAGGAAGTGAAGCATCGAAATCTATAACTAGTGTCACAGGAATGGTTCAAAACATAGACAGTAGGAAGAGTCAGTCTTCTAGTACTTAAGTCGGCATCGTGCCTTTTCTATTTACTTCCGATGCAATTTCTGTGTTTCATCGTCAAAAAGAAGGTCAGAGGGATACAGTAAACCTGAAGTGAAGCATCGGAATGTATAACTAGTGTCACATGAATGGTTCAAAACATAGTCAGTAAGAAGAGTCAGTCTTCTAGTACTTATGTTGGCATTGTGCCTTTTGTATTTAATTCCGATGCAATTTCTGTGTTTCATCGTCAATACGTAGGTGATAGGGATACAGTAAACCTGAAGTGAGGCATCGGAATCTATAACTAGTGTCACAGGAATGGTTCAAAACAGTCAGTAAGAAGAGACAGTCTTCTTGTACTTAAGTCGGCATTGTGCATTTTGTATTTAATTCCGATGCAATTTCTGTGTTTCATCGTAAATAAGAAGGTCCAAGGGATACAGTAATCCTGAAGTGAAGCATCGGAATCTATTACTAGTGTCACAGGAATGGTTCAAAACATAGACAGTAAGAAGAGTCAGTCTTCTTGTACTTAAGTCGGCATTGTGCCTTTTGTATTTAATTCCGACGCAATTTCTGTGTTTCATCGTCAAAATGAAGGTACGAGGGATACAGTGAACCTGAAGTGAAGCACCGGAATCTATAACTAGTGTCACAGGAATGGTTGAAAACATAGACAGTAGGAAGAGTCAGTCTTCTTGTACTTAAGTCGGCATTGTGCCTTTTCTATTTAATTCCGATGCAATTTCTGTGTTTCATCGTCAATAAGTAGGTCCAAGGGATACGGTAAACCTGAAGTGAAGCATCGGAATCTATAACTAGTGTCACAGGAATGGTTAAAAACATAGGCAGTAAGAAAAGCCAGTCTTCTTGTACTTAAGTCGGCATTGTGCCTTTTGTATTTAATTCCGATGCAATTTCTGTGTTTCATCGTATATAAGAAGGTCAGAGGGATACAGCAAACTTGAAGTGAAGCATCGGAATCCATAACTAGTGTCACAGGAATGGTTTAAAACATAGAGATTAAGATGAGTCAGTCTTCTTGTACATAAGTCGGCATTGTGCCTATTCTATCAAATTCCTATGCAATTTCTGTATTTCGTCGCCAATAAGAAGGTCCAAAGGATACAGTAAACCTGAAGTGAAGCATCGGAATCTATAACTAATGTCACAGGAATCGTTCAAAACATAGACAGTAGGAAGAGTCAGTCTTCTTGTACTTAAGTCGGCATTGTGCCTTTTGTATTTAGTTCCGATGCAATTTCTGTGTTTCATCGTCAATAAGAAGGTCCTAGAGATAGAGTAAACCTGATGTGAAGCATCGGAATCTATAACTAGTGTCACAGGAATGGTTCAAAACATAGTCAGTAAGCAGTGTCAATCTTCTTGTACTTAAGTCGGCATTGTGCCATTTGTATTTAATTCCGATGCAATTTCTGTGTTTCATCGTCAATACGAAGATCCAAGTGATACAGTAAACCTGAAGTGAAGCATCGGAATCTGTAACTAGTGTCACAGGAATGGTTCAAAACTTAGTCAGTAAGAAGAGTCAGTCTCCTTGTACTTATGTTGGCATTGTGCCTTTTGTATTTAATTCCGATGCAAATTCTGTGTTTCAACGTCAATATGAAGGTCAGAGGGATACAGTAAACCTGAAGTGAAGCATCGGAATCTATAACTAGTGCCACAGGAATGTTCAGAACAGTCAGTAAGAACAGTCAGTCTTCTTGTACTTAAGTCGGCATTGTGCATTTTGTATTTAATTCCGATGCATTTTCTGTGTTTCATCGTCAATAAGATGGTCCAAGGGATACAGTGAACCTGAAGTGAAGCACCGAAATCTATAACTAGTGTCACAGGAATGGTTCAAAACATAGACAGTAGGAAGAGTCAGTCTTCTAGTACTTAAGTCGGCATTGTGCCTTTTCTATTTACTTCCGATGCAATTTCTGTGTTTCATCGTCAAAAAGAAGGTCAGAGGGATACAGTAAACCTGAAGTGAAGCATCGGAATGTATAACTAGTGTCACAGGAATGGTTCAAAACATAGTCAGTAAGAAGAGTCAGTCTTCTAGTACTTATGTTGGCATTGTGCCTTTTGTATTTAATTCCGATGCAATTTCTGTGTTTCATCGTCAATACGTAGGTGATAGGGATCCAGTAAACCTGAAGTGAGGCATCGGAATCTATAACTAGTGTCACAGGAATGGTTCAAAACAGTCAGTAAGAAGAGACAGACTTCTTGTACTTAAGTCGGCATTGTGCATTTTGAATTTAATTCCGATGCAATTTCTGTGTTTCATCGTAAATAAGAAGGTCCAAGGGATACAGTAATCCTGAAGTGAAGCATCGGAATCTATTACTAGTGTCACAGGAATGGTTCAAAACATAGACAGTAAGAAGAGTCAGTCTTCTTGTACTTAAGTCGGCATTGTGCCTTTTGTATTTAATTCCGACGCAATTTCTGTGTTTCATCGTCAAAATGAAGGTACGAGGGATACAGTAAACCTGAAGTGAAGCACCGGAATCTATAACTAGTGTTACAGGAATGGTTCAAAACATAGACAGTAGGAAGAGTCAGTCTTCTTGTACTTAAGTCGGCATTGTGCCTTTTCTATTTAATTCCGATGCAATTTCTGTGTTTCATCGCCAATAAGTAGGTCCAAGGGATACGGTAAACCTGAAGTGAAGCATCGGAATCTATAACTAGTGTCACAGGAATGGTTCAAAACATAGGCAGTAAGAAAAGCCAGTCTTCTTGTACTTAAGTCGGCATTGTGCCTTTTGTATTTAGTTCCGATCCAACTTCTGTGCTTCATCGTCAATAAGAAGGTCGGAGGAATACAGTAAATCTCAAGTGAAGCATCCGAATCTATAACTTGTTTCACAGGAATGGTTGAAAACAGTCCGTAAGAGGAGTCAGTCTTCTTGTAATTAAGTTGGCATTGTGCCTTTTGTATTTAATTCCGATGCAATATCTGTTTTTCATCGTCAACAAGAAGGTCCAAGGGATACAGTAAACGTGAAGTGAAGCATCGGAATCCGTAACTAGTGTCACAGGAATGGTTCAAAACATAGACAGTAAGAAGAGTCAGTCTTCTTGTACTTAAGTCTGCATTGTGCCTCTTCTATTTAATTCCGATGCAATTTCTGTGTTTCATCGTCAAAAAGAAGGTCAGAGGGATAGAGTAAACCCGAAGTGAAGCATCGGAATCTATAACTAATGTCACAGGAATCGTTCAAAACATAGACAGTAGGAAGAGTCAGTCTTCTTGTACTTAAGTCGGCATTGTGCCTTTTGTATTTAGTTCCGATGCAATTTCTGTGTTTCATCGTCAATATGAAGGTCCTAGAGATAGAGTAAACCTGAAGTGAAGCATCGGAATCTATATCTAGTGTCAGAGGAATGGTTCAAAAGATAGTCAGTAAGAAGTGTCAATCTTCTTGTACTTAAGTCGGCATTGTGCCTTTTGTATTTAATTCCGATGCAATTTCTGTGTTTCATCGTCAATACGAAGATCCAAGAGATACAGTAAACCTGAAGTGAAGCATCGGAATAATTAACTAGTGTCACAGGACTGGTTCAAAACATTGTCAGTAAGAAGAGTCAGTCTTCTTGTACTTATTTTGGCATTGTGCCTTTTGTATTTAATTCCGATGCAATTTCTGTGTTTCATCGTCAATAAGAAGGTCATAGGGATACAGTAAACCTGAAGTGAAGCATCGGAATCTATAACTAGTGTCACAGGAATGGTTCAAAACAGTCAGTAAGAAGAGTCAGTCTTCTTGTACTTGAGTCGGCAGTGTGCCTTTTGTATTTAATACCGATGCACTATCTGTGTTCCATCGTCAATAAGAAGATCCAAGGGATACAGTAAACCTGAAATGAAGCATCGCAATCTATAACTGGAGTCACAGGATTGGTTCAAAACATATACAGAGGGAAGATTCAGTCTACATGTACTTAAGTCGGCATTGTTCCTTTTGTATTTATTTCCGATGCATTTTCTGTGTTTCATCGTCAATAAGAAGGTCAGAGGGATACAGTAAACCTGAAGTGAAGCATCGGAATCTATAACTAGTGTCACAGGAATGGTTCAACACATAGTCAGTAAGAAGAGTCAGTCTTCTTGTACTTAAGTCGGCATTGTGCCATTTCTATTTAATTCCGATGCAATTTCAGTGTTTCATCGTCAAAAAGAAGGTCAAAGGGATAAAGTAAACCTGAAGTGAAGCATCGGAATTCTATAACTAGTGTCACAGGATTTGTTCAAAACATAGCCAGTAGGAAGAGTCAGTCTTCTTGTACTTAAGTCGACATTGTGCCTTTTCTATTTAATTCCGATGCAATCTCTGTGTTTCATCGTCAATAAGTAGGTCCAAGGGCTACAGTAAACCTGAGGTGTAGCATCGGAACCTATAACTAGTGTCACAGGAATGGTTCAAAACATAGACAGTAGGAAGAACAAGTCTTCTTGTACTTAAGTCGGCGTTGTGCTTTTTCTATTTAATTCCGATGCAACTTCTGTGTTTCATCGTCTATAAGAAGGTCAGAGGGATACAGTAAACCTGAAGTGAAGCATCGGAATCTATAACTAGTGTCACTGGATTGGTTCTAACATAGACAGTAAGAAGGGTCAGTCTTCTTGTACTTAAGTCGTCATTGTGCCTTTTGTATTTAATTCCGATGCAATTTCTGTGTTTCATCGTCAATAAGAAGGTCCAAGGGATACAGTAAACCTGAAGTGAAGCATCGGAATCTATAACTAGTGTCTCAGAAATGGTTCAAAGCATAGACTGTAAGAAGAGTCAGTCTTCTTGTACTTAAGTCGGCATTGTGCCTCTTCTATTTATTTCCGATGCAATTTCTGTGTTTCATCGTCAATAAGTAGGTCCAAGGGATACAGTAAACCTGAGGTGAAGCATCGGAATCTATAACTAGTGTCACAGGAATTGGTCAAACATAGACAGTAGGAAGAACCAGTCTTCTTGTACTTAAGACGGCATTGTGCTTTTTCTATTTTATTCCGATGCAACTTCTGTGTTTCATCGTCTATAAGAAGGTCAGAGGGATACAGTAAACCTGAAGTGAAGCATCGGAATCTATAACTAGTGTCACTGGATTGGTTCTAACACAGACAGTAAGAAGGTTCAGTCTTCTTGTACTTAAGTCGGCATTGTCCCTTTTGTATTTAATTCCGATGCAATTTCTGTGTTTCATCGTCAATAAGAAGGTCCAAGGGACACAGTAAACCTGAAGTGAAGCATTGGAATCTATAACTAGTGTCACGGGAATGGTTCATAACATAAGCAGTAAGAAAAGTCAGTCTTCTTGTACTTAAGTCGGCATTGTGCCATTTGTATTTAATTCCGATCCAACTACTGTGCTTCATCATCAATAAGAAGGTCGGAGGAATACAGTAAATCTGAAGTGAAGCATCGGAATCTATAACTAGTGTCACAGGAACGGTTCAAAACATAGACAGTAGGAAGAGTCAGCCTTCTTGTACTTGAGTCGGCATTGTGCCTTTTGTATTTAATTCCGATGCACTATCTGTGTTCCATCGTCAATAAGAAGATCTAAGGGACACAGTAAACCTGAAATGAAGCATCGGAATCAATAACTGGTGTCACAGGTTTAGTTCAAAACATATACAGTAGGAAGATTCAGTCTACATGTACTTAAGTCGGCATTGTGATTTTTGTATTTATTTCCGATGCAATTTCGGTGTTTCATCGTCAATAAGAAGGTCAGAGGGATACAGTAAACCTGAAGTGAAGCATCGGAATCTATAACTAGTGTCACAGGAATGGTTCAAAACATAGTCAGTAAGAAGAGTCAGTCTTCTTGTACTTAAGTCGGCATTGGGCCGTTTGATTTAATTCCGTTGCAATTTCTGTGTCTCATCGTCAATAAGAAGGTCAGAGGGATACAGTGAACCTGAGGTGAAGCAGTGGAATCTATAACTAGTGTCACAGGAATGGTTCAAAACATAGCCAGTAGGAAGAGTCAGTCTTCTTTTACTTAAGTCGGCATTGTGCCTTTTCTATTTAATTCCGATGCAATTTCCGTGTTTCGTCGCCAATAAGAATGTCCAAAGGATACAGTGGTCCTGAAGTGAAGCATCGGAATCCATAAGTAATGTCACAGGAATCGTTCAAAACATAGACAGTAGGAAGAGTCAGACTTCTTGTACGTAAGTCGGCATTGTGCCTTTTGTATTTAGTTCCGATGCAATTTCTGTGTTTCATCATCAATACGAAGGTCCGAGGGATACAGTAAACCTGAAGTGAAGGATCGGAATCTACAACTAGTGTCACAGGAATGGTTCAAATTATAGTCAGAAAGAATAGTCAGTCTTCTTGAACTTAAGTCGGCATTGTGCCTTTTGTATTTAATTCCGATGCAATTTCTGTGTTTCATCGTATATAAGAAGGTCAGAGGGATACAGCAAACCTGAAGTTAAGCATCGGAATCCATAACTAGTGTCACAGGAATGGTTTAAAACATAGAGATTAAGATGAGTCAGTCTTCTTGTACTTAAGTCGGCATTGTGCCTATTCTATCAAATTCCTATGCAATTTCTGTATTTCGTCGCCAATAAGAAGGTCCAAAGGATACAGTAAACCTGAAGTGAAGCATCGGAATCTATAACTAATGTCACAGGAATCGTTCAAAACATAGACAGTAGGAAGAGTCAGTCTTCTTGTACTTAAGTCGGCATTGTGCCTTTTGTATTTAGTTCCGATGCAATTTCTGTGTTTCATCATCAATAAGAAGGTCCTAGAGATAGAGTAAACCTGATGTGAAGCATCGGAATCTATAACTAGTGTCACAGGAATGGTTCAAAACATAGTCAGTAAGAAGTGTCAATCTTCTTGTACTTAAGTCGGCATTGTGCCTTTTGTATTTAATTCCGATGCAATTTCTGTGTTTCATCGTCAATACGAAGATCCAAGTGATACAGTAAACCTGAAGTGAAGCATCGGAATCTGTAACTAGTGTCACAGGAATGGTTCAAAACTTAGTCAGTAAGAAGAGTCAGTCTTCTTGTACTTATGTTGGCATTGTGCCTTTTGTATTTAATTCCGATGCAATTTCTGTGTTTCAACGTCAATATGAAGGTCAGAGGGATACAGTAAACCTGAAGTGTAGCATCGGAATCTATAACTAGTGCCACAGGAATGTTCAAAACAGTCAGTAGGAACAGTCAGTCTTCTTGTACTTAAGTCGGCATTGTGCATTTTGTATTTAATTCCGATGCATTTTCTGTGTTTCATCGTCAATAAGATGGTCCAAGGGATACAGTAAACCTGAAGTGAAGCATCGAAATCTATAACTAGTGTCACAGGAATGGTTCAAAACATAGACAGTAGGAAGAGTCAGTCTTCTAGTACTTAAGTCGGCATTGTGCCTTTTCTATTTACTTCCGATGCAATTTCTGTGTTTCATCGTCAAAAAGAAGGTCAGAGGGATACAGTAAACCTGAAGTGAGGCATCGGAATGTATAACTAGTGTCACATGAATGGTTCAAAACATAGTCAGTAATAAGAGTCAGTCTTCTAGTACTTATGTTGGCATTGTGCCTTTTGTATTTAATTCCGATGCAATTTCTGTGTTTCATCGTCAATACGAAGGTGATAGGGATACAGTAAACCTGAAGTGAGGCATCGGAATCTATAACTAGTGTCACAGGAATGGTTCAAAACAGTCAGTAAGAAGAGACAGTCTTCTTGTACTTAAGTCGGCATTGTGCCTTTTCTATTTAATTCCGATGCAATTTCTGTGTTTCATCGTCAATAAGTAGGTCCAAGGGATACGGTAAACCTGAAGTGAAGCATCGGAATCTATAACTAGTGTCACTGGAATGGTTCTAACATAGACAGTAAGAAGGGTCAGTCTTCTTGTTCTTAAGTCGGCATTGTGCCTTTTGTATTTATTTCCGATGCAATTTCTGTGTTTCATCGTCAATAAGAATGTCCAAGGGATACAGTAAAAATGAAGTAAAGCATCGGAATCTATAACTAGTGTCACAGGAATGGTTCACAACATAGACAGTATGAAGAACCAGTCTTCTTGTACTTAAGTCGGCATTGTGCTTATTCTATTTAATTCCGATGCAATTTCTGTGTTTCATCGTCTATAGGAAGGTCAGAGGGATACAATAAACCAGAAGTGAAGCATCGGTATCTATAACTAGTGACTCTGGAATGGTTCTAACATAGACAGTAAGAAGGGTCAGTCTTCTAGTACTTAAGTCGGCATTGTGCCTTTTGTATTTAATTCCGATGCAATTTCTGTGTTTCATCGTCAATAAGAAGGTCCAAGGGATACAGTAAACCTGAAGTGAAGCATCGGAATCTATAACTAGTGTCACAGGAATGGTTCAAAACTTAGTCAGTAAGAAGAGTCAGTCTTCTTGTACTTATGTTGGCATTGTGCCTTTTGTATTTAATTCCGATGCAATTTCTGTGTTTCAACGTCAATATGAAGGTCAGAGGGATACAGTAAACCTGAAGTGAAGCATCGGAATCTATAACTAGTGCCACAGGAATGTTCAAAACAGTCAGTAAGAACAGTCAGTCTTCTTGTACTTGAGTCGGCATTGTGCATTTTGTATTTAATTCCGATGCATTTTCTGTGTTTCATCGTCAATAAGATGGTCCAAGGGATACAGTAAACCTGAAGTGAAGCATCGAAATCTATAACTAGTGTCACAGGAATGGTTCAAAACATAGACAGTAGGAAGAGTCAGTCTTCTTGTACTTAAGTCGGCATTGGGCCGTTTGATTTAATTCCGATGCAATTTCTGTGTCTCATCGTCAATAAGAAGGTCAGAGGGATACAGTGAACCTGAGGTGAAGCAGTGGAATCTATAACTAGTGTCACAGGAATGGTTCAAAACATAGCCAGTAGGAAGAGTCAGTCTTCTTTTACTTAAGTCGGCATTGTGCCTTTTCTATTTAATTCCGATGCAATTTCCGTGTTTCGTCGCCAATAAGAATGTCCAAAGGATACAGTGGTCCTGAAGTGAAGCATCGGAATCCATAAGTAATGTCACAGGAATCGTTCAAAACATAGACAGTAGGAAGAGTCAGACTTCTTGTACGTAAGTCGGCATTGTGCCTTTTGTATTTAGTTCCGATGCAATTTCTGTGTTTCATCATCAATACGAAGGTCCGAGGGATACAGTAAACCTGAAGTGAAGGATCGGAATCTACAACTAGTGTCACAGGAATGGTTCAAATTATAGTCAGAAAGAATAGTCAGTCTTCTTGAACTTAAGTCGGCATTGTGCCTTTTGTATTTAATTCCGATGCAATTTCTGTGTTTCATCGTATATAAGAAGGTCAGAGGGATACAGCAAACCTGAAGTTAAGCATCGGAATCCATAACTAGTGTCACAGGAATGGTTTAAAACATAGAGATTAAGATGAGTCAGTCTTCTTGTACTTAAGTCGGCATTGTGCCTATTCTATCAAATTCCTATGCAATTTCTGTATTTCGTCGCCAATAAGAAGGTCCAAAGGATACAGTAAACCTGAAGTGAAGCATCGGAATCTATAACTAATGTCACAGGAATCGTTCAAAACATAGACAGTAGGAAGAGTCAGTCTTCTTGTACTTAAGTCGGCATTGTGCCTTTTGTATTTAGTTCCGATGCAATTTCTGTGTTTCATCATCAATAAGAAGGTCCTAGAGATAGAGTAAACCTGATGTGAAGCATCGGAATCTATAACTAGTGTCACAGGAATGGTTCAAAACATAGTCAGTAAGAAGTGTCAATCTTCTTGTACTTAAGTCGGCATTGTGCCTTTTGTATTTAATTCCGATGCAATTTCTGTGTTTCATCGTCAATACGAAGATCCAAGTGATACAGTAAACCTGAAGTGAAGCATCGGAATCTGTAACTAGTGTCACAGGAATGGTTCAAAACTTAGTCAGTAAGAAGAGTCAGTCTTCTTGTACTTATGTTGGCATTGTGCCTTTTGTATTTAATTCCGATGCAATTTCTGTGTTTCAACGTCAATATGAAGGTCAGAGGGATACAGTAAACCTGAAGTGTAGCATCGGAATCTATAACTAGTGCCACAGGAATGTTCAAAACAGTCAGTAGGAACAGTCAGTCTTCTTGTACTTAAGTCGGCATTGTGCATTTTGTATTTAATTCCGATGCATTTTCTGTGTTTCATCGTCAATAAGATGGTCCAAGGGATACAGTAAACCTGAAGTGAAGCATCGAAATCTATAACTAGTGTCACAGGAATGGTTCAAAGCATAGACAGTAGGAAGAGTCAGTCTTCTAGTACTTAAGTCGGCATTGTGCCTTTTCTATTTACTTCCGATGCAATTTCTGTGTTTCATCGTCAAAAAGAAGGTCAGAGGGATACAGTAAACCTGAAGTGAGGCATCGGAATGTATAACTAGTGTCACATGAATGGTTCAAAACATAGTCAGTAATAAGAGTCAGTCTTCTAGTACTTATGTTGGCATTGTGCCTTTTGTATTTAATTCCGATGCAATTTCTGTGTTTCATCGTCAATACGAAGGTGATAGGGATACAGTAAACCTGAAGTGAGGCATCGGAATCTATAACTAGTGTCACAGGAATGGTTCAAAACAGTCAGTAAGAAGAGACAGTCTTCTTGTACTTAAGTCGGCATTGTGCCTTTTCTATTTAATTCCGATGCAATTTCTGTGTTTCATCGTCAATAAGTAGGTCCAAGGGATACGGTAAACCTGAAGTGAAGCATCGGAATCTATAACTAGTGTCACTGGAATGGTTCTAACATAGACAGTAAGAAGGGTCAGTCTTCTTGTTCTTAAGTCGGCATTGTGCCTTTTGTATTTATTTCCGATGCAATTTCTGTGTTTCATCGTCAATAAGAAGGTCCAAGGGATACAGTAAAAATGAAGTAAAGCATCGGAATCTATAACTAGTGTCACAGGAATGGTTCACAACATAGACAGTATGAAGAACCAGTCTTCTTGTACTTAAGTCGGCATTGTGCTTATTCTATTTAATTCCGATGCAATTTCTGTGTTTCATCGTCTATAGGAAGGTCAGAGGGATACAATAAACCAGAAGTGAAGCATCGGTATCTATAACTAGTGACTCTGGAATGGTTCTAACATAGACAGTAAGAAGGGTCAGTCTTCTAGTACTTAAGTCGGCATTGTGCCTTTTGTATTTAATTCCGATGCAATTTCTGTGTTTCATCGTCAATAAGAAGGTCCAAGGGATACAGTAAACCTGAAGTGAAGCATCGGAATCTATAACTAGTGTCACAGGAATGGTTCAAAACTTAGTCAGTAAGAAGAGTCAGTCTTCTTGTACTTATGTTGGCATTGTGCCTTTTGTATTTAATTCCGATGCAATTTCTGTGTTTCAACGTCAATATGAAGGTCAGAGGGATACAGTAAACCTGAAGTGAAGCATCGGAATCTATAACTAGTGCCACAGGAATGTTCAAAACAGTCAGTAAGAACAGTCAGTCTTCTTGTACTTGAGTCGGCATTGTGCATTTTGTATTTAATTCCGATGCATTTTCTGTGTTTCATCGTCAATAAGATGGTCCAAGGGATACAGTAAACCTGAAGTGAAGCATCGAAATCTATAACTAGTGTCACAGGAATGGTTCAAAACATAGACAGTAGGAAGAGTCAGTCTTCTTGTACTTAAGTCGGCATTGGGCCGTTTGATTTAATTCCGATGCAATTTCTGTGTCTCATCGTCAATAAGAAGGTCAGAGGGATACAGTGAACCTGAGGTGAAGCAGTGGAATCTATAACTAGTGTCACAGGAATGGTTCAAAACATAGCCAGTAGGAAGAGTCAGTCTTCTTTTACTTAAGTCGGCATTGTGCCTTTTCTATTTAATTCCGATGCAATTTCCGTGTTTCGTCGCCAATAAGAATGTCCAAAGGATACAGTGGTCCTGAAGTGAAGCATCGGAATCCATAAGTAATGTCACAGGAATCGTTCAAAACATAGACAGTAGGAAGAGTCAGACTTCTTGTACGTAAGTCGGCATTGTGCCTTTTGTATTTAGTTCCGATGCAATTTCTGTGTTTCATCATCAATACGAAGGTCCGAGGGATACAGTAAACCTGAAGTGAAGGATCGGAATCTACAACTAGTGTCACAGGAATGGTTCAAATTATAGTCAGAAAGAATAGTCAGTCTTCTTGAACTTAAGTCGGCATTGTGCCTTTTGTATTTAATTCCGATGCAATTTCTGTGTTTCATCGTATATAAGAAGGTCAGAGGGATACAGCAAACCTGAAGTTAAGCATCGGAATCCATAACTAGTGTCACAGGAATGGTTTAAAACAAAGAGATTAAGATGAGTCAGTCTTCTTGTACTTAAGTCGGCATTGTGCCTATTCTATCAAATTCCTATGCAATTTCTGTATTTCGTCGCCAATAAGAAGGTCCAAAGGATACAGTAAACCTGAAGTGAAGCATCGGAATCTATAACTAATGTCACAGGAATCGTTCAAAACATAGACAGTAGGAAGAGTCAGTCTTCTTGTACTTAAGTCGGCATTGTGCCTTTTGTATTTAGTTCCGATGCAATTTCTGTGTTTCATCATCAATAAGAAGGTCCTAGAGATAGAGTAAACCTGATGTGAAGCATCGGAATCTATAACTAGTGTCACAGGAATGGTTCAAAACATAGTCAGTATGAAGTGTCAATCTTCTTGTACTTAAGTCGGCATTGTGCCTTTTGTATTTAATTCCGATGCAATTTCTGTGTTTCATCGTCAATACGAAGATCCAAGTGATGCAGTAAACCTGAAGTGAAGCATCGGAATCTGTAACTAGTGTCACAGGAATGGTTCAAAACTTAGTCAGTAAGAAGAGTCAGTCTTCTTGTACTTATGTTGGCATTGTGCCTTTTGTATTTAATTCCGATGCAATTTCTGTGTTTCAACGTCAATATGAAGGTCAGAGGGATACAGTAAACCTGAAGTGTAGCATCGGAATCTATAACTAGTGCCACAGGAATGTTCAAAACAGTCAGTAGGAACAGTCAGTCTTCTTGTACTTAAGTCGGCATTGTGCATTTTGTATTTAATTCCGATGCATTTTCTGTGTTTCATCGTCAATAAGATGGTCCAAGGGATACAGTAAACCTGAAGTGAAGCATCGAAATCTATAACTAGTGTCACAGGAATGGTTCAAAACATAGACAGTAGGAAGAGTCAGTCTTCTAGTACTTAAGTCGGCATTGTGCCTTTTCTATTTACTTCCGATGCAATTTCTGTGTTTCATCGTCAAAAAGAAGGTCAGAGGGATACAGTAAACCTGAAGTGAGGCATCGGAATGTATAACTAGTGTCACATGAATGGTTCAAAACATAGTCAGTAATAAGAGTCAGTCTTCTAGTACTTATGTTGGCATTGTGCCTTTTGTATTTAATTCCGATGCAATTTCTGTGTTTCATCGTCAATACGAAGGTGATAGGGATACAGTAAACCTGAAGTGAGGCATCGGAATCTATAACTAGTGTCACAGGAATGGTTCAAAACAGTCAGTAAGAAGAGACAGTCTTCTTGTACTTAAGTCGGCATTGTGCCTTTTCTATTTAATTCCGATGCAATTTCTGTGTTTCATCGTCAATAAGTAGGTCCAAGGGATACGGTAAACCTGAAGTGAAGCATCGGAATCTATAACTAGTGTCACTGGAATGGTTCTAACATAGACAGTAAGAAGGGTCAGTCTTCTTGTTCTTAAGTCGGCATTGTGCCTTTTGTATTTATTTCCGATGCAATTTCTGTGTTTCATCGTCAATAAGAAGGTCCAAGGGATACAGTAAAAATGAAGTAAAGCATCGGAATCTATAACTAGTGTCACAGGAATGGTTCACAACATAGACAGTATGAAGAACCAGTCTTCTTGTACTTAAGTCGGCATTGTGCTTATTCTATTTAATTCCGATGCAATTTCTGTGTTTCATCGTCTATAGGAAGGTCAGAGGGATACAGTAAACCAGAAGTGAAGCATCGGTATCTATAACTAGTGACTCTGGAATGGTTCTAACATAGACAGTAAGAAGGGTCAGTCTTCTAGTACTTAAGTCGGCATTGTGCCTTTTGTATTTAATTCCGATGCAATTTCTGTGTTTCATCGTCAATAAGAAGGTCCAAGGGATACAGTAAACCTGAAGTGAAGCATCGGAATCTATAACTAGTGTCACAGGAATGGTTCAAAACTTAGTCAGTAAGAAGAGTCAGTCTTCTTGTACTTATGTTGGCATTGTGCCTTTTGTATTTAATTCCGATGCAATTTCTGTGTTTCAACGTCAATATGAAGGTCAGAGGGATACAGTAAACCTGAAGTGAAGCATCGGAATCTATAACTAGTGCCACAGGAATGTTCAAAACAGTCAGTAAGAACAGTCAGTCTTCTTGTACTTGAGTCGGCATTGTGCATTTTGTATTTAATTCCGATGCATTTTCTGTGTTTCATCGTCAATAAGATGGTCCAAGGGATACAGTAAACCTGAAGTGAAGCATCGAAATCTATAACTAGTGTCACAGGAATGGTTCAAAACATAGACAGTAGGAAGAGTCAGTCTTCTAGTACTTAAGACGGCATTGTGCCTTTTCTATTTACTTCCGATGCAATTTCTGTGTTTCATCGTCAAAAAGAAGGTCAGAGGGATACAGTAAACCTGAAGTGAAGCATCGGAATGTATAACTAGTGTCACATGAATGGTTCAAAACATAGTCAGTAAGAAGAGTCAGTCTTCTAGTACTTATGTTGGCATTGTGCCTTTTGTATTTAATTCCGATGCAATTTCTGTGTTTCATCGTCAATACGAAGGTGATAGGGATACAGTACACCTGAAGTGAGGCATCGGAATCTATAACTAGTGTCACAGGAATGGTTCAAAACAGTCAGTAAGAAGAGACAGTCTTCTTGTACTTAAGTCTGCATTGTGCATTTTGTATTTAATTCCGATGCAATTTCTGTGTTTCATCGTCAATAAGAAGGTCCAAGGGATACAGTAAACCTGAAGTGAAGCATCGGAATCTATTACTAGTGTCACAGGAATGGTTCAAAACATAGACAGTAAGAAGAGTCAGTCTTCTTGTACTTAAGTCGTCATTGTGCCTTTTGTATTTAATTCCGATGCAATTTCTGTGTTTCATCGTCAAAATGAAGGTACGAGGGATACAGTAAACCTGAAGTGTAGCACCGGAATCTATAACTAGTGTCACAGGAATGGTTCAAAACATAGACAGTAGGAAGAGTCAGTCTTCTTGTACTTAAGTCGGCATTGTGCCTTTTCTATTTAATTCCGATGCAATTTCTGTGTTTCATCGTCAATAAGTAGGTCCAAGGGATACGGTAAACCTGAAGTGAAGCATCGGAATCTATAACTAGTGTCACTGGAATGGTTCTAACATAGACAGTAAGAAGGGTCAGTCTTCTTGTTCTTAAGTCGGCATTGTGCCTTTTGTATTTATTTCCGATGCAATTTCTGTGTTTCATCGTCAATAAGAAGGTCCACGGGATACAGTAAAAATGAAGTAAAGCATCGGAATCTATAAGTAGTGTCACAGGAATGGTTCACAACATAGACAGTATGAAGAACCAGTCTTCTTGTACTTAAGTCGGCATTGTGCTTATTCTATTTAATTCCGATGCAATTTCTGTGTTTCATCGTCTATAGGAAGGTCAGAGGGATACAATAAACCAGAAGTGAAGCGTCGGTATCTATAACTAGTGACTCTGGAATGGTTCTAACATAGACAGTAAGAAGGGTCAGTCTTCTAGTACTTAAGTCGGCATTGTGCCTTTTGTATTTAATTCCGATGCAATTTCTGTGTTTCATCGTCAATAAGAAGGTCCAAGGGATACAGTAAACCTGAAGTGAAGCATCGGAATCTATAACTAGTGTCACAGGAATGGTTCAAAACATAGACAGTAAGAAGAGTCAGCCTTCTTGCACTTAAGTCGGCATTGTGCCTTTTGTAATTAATTCCGATCCAACTTCTGTGTTTCATCGTCAATAAGAAGGTCAGAGGGATACAGTAAATCTGAAGTGAAGCATCGGAATCTATAACTAGTGTCACAGGAATGGTACAAAACAGTCAGTAAGGAGAGTCAGTCTCCTTGTAATTAAGCCGGCATTGTGCCTTTTCTATTTAATTCCGATGCAATATCTGTGTTTCATCGTCAATAAGAAGGTCCAAGGGATACAGTAAACGTGAAGTGAAGCATCGGAATCCATAACTAGTGTCACAGGAATGGTTCAAAACATATACAGTAAGAAGAGTCAGTCTTCTTGTACTTATGTCGGCATTGTGCATTTTGTATTTTATTCCGATGCAATTTCTATGTTTCATCGTCAAAAAGATGGTCCATGGGATACAGTAAACCTGAAGTGAAGCATCGGAATCTATAGCTAGTGTCACAGGAATGGTTCAAAACATAGACAGTAAGAAGAGTCAGTCTTATTGTACTTAAGTCGGCATTGTGCCTTTTCTATTTAATTCCGATGCAATTTCTGTGTTTCATCGTCAATAAGTAGGTCCAGGGGATACAGTAAATCTGAAGTAAAGCATAGGAATCTATAACTAGTGTCACAGGAATGGTTCAAAACATAGACAGTAGGAAGAGTCAGTCTTCTTGTACTTAAGTCGGCATTGTGCCTTTTCTATTTAATTTCGATGCAATTTCTGTGTTTCATCGTCAAAAAGAAGGTCAGAGGGATACAGTAAACCTGAAGTGAAGCATCGGAATCTATAACTAGTGTCACAGGAATGGTTCAAAACATAGACAGTAGGAAGAGTCATTCTTCTTGTACTTAAGTCGGCATTGTGCCTTTTCTATTTAATTCCGATGGATGTTCTGTGTTTCATCGTCAAAAAGAAGGTCAGAGGGATACAGTAAACCTAAATTTAAGCATCGGAATCTATAACTAGTGTCACAGGAATGGTTCAAAACATAGACAGTAGGAAGAGTCAGTCTTCTTGTACTTAAGTCGGCATTGTGCCTGTTCTATTTAATTCCGATGCAATTTCTGTGTTTCATCGACAATAAGTAGGTCCAAGGGATACGGTAAACCTGAGGTGAAGCATCGGAATCTATAACTAGTGTCACAGGAATGGTTCAAAACATAGACAGTAGGAAGAGTCAGTCTTCTTGTACTTAAGTCGGCATTGTGCTTTTTCTAATTAATTCCGATGCAATTTTTGTGTTTCATCGTCAATAAGAAGGTAAGAGGGATACAGTAAACCTGATGTGAAGCATCGGAATCTATAACTAATGTCACTGGAATGGTTCTAACATAGACAGTAAGAAGGGTCAGTATTCTTGTACTTAAGTCGGCATTGTGCCTTTTGTATTTAATTCCGATGCAATTTCTGTGTTTCATCGTCAATAAGAAGGTCCAAGGGATACAGTAAATATGAAGTGAAGCATCGGAATCTATAACTAGTGTCACAGGAATGGTTCAAAACATAGACAGTATGAAGAATCAGTCTTCTTGTACTTAAGTCGGCATTGTGCTTATTCTATTTAATTCCGATGCAATTTCTGTGTTTCATCTTCTATAAGAAGGTCAGAGGGATACAGTAAACCAGAAGTGAAGCATCAGAATCTATAACTAGTGTCACTGGAATGGTTCTAACGTAGTCAGTAAGAAGGGTCAGTCTTCTTGTACTTAAGTCAGCATTGTGCCTTTTGTATTTAATTCCGATGCAATTTCTGTGTTTCATCGTCAATAAGGAGGTCCAAGGAATACTGTAAACCTGAAGTGAAGCATCGGAATCTATAACTAGTGTCACAGGAATGGTTCAAGACATAGATAGTAAGAAGAGTCAGTCTTCTTGTACTTAAGTCAGCATTGTGCATTTTGTATTTAATTCCGATCCAACTTCTGTGTTTCATCGTCAAAAAGAAGGTCAGAGGGATACTGTAAATCTGAAGTGAAGCATCGGAATCTATAACTAGTATCACAGGAATGGTTCAAAACAGTCAGTAAAGAGAGTCATTCTTCTTGTAATTAAGTCGGAATTGTGCCTTTTGTATTTAATTCCGATGCAATATCTGTGTTTCATCGTCAATAAGAAGGTCCAAGGGATACAGTAAACGTGAAGTGAAGCATCGGAATCTATAACTAGTGTCACAGGAATGGTTCAAAACATAGACAGTAAGAAGAGTCAGTCTTCTTGTACTTAAGTCGGCATTGTGCCTTTTCTATTTAATTCCGAAGCAATTTCTGTGTTTCATCGTCAAAAAGAAGGTCAGTGGGATAGAGTAAACCTGAAGTGCATAATCGGAATCTATAACTAGTGTCACAGGAACGGTTCAAACCATATACAGTAGGAACAGTCAGCCTTCTTGTACTTGAGTCGGCATTGTGCCTTTTCTATTTAATTCCGATGCAATTTCTGTGTTTCATCGTCAAAAAGAAGGTCAGAGGGATACAGTAACCCTGAATTGAAGCATCGGAATCTATAACTAGTGTCACAGGAACGGTTCAAAGCATAGATAGTAGGAAGAGTCAGTCTTCTTGTACTTAAGTCGGCATTGTGCTTTTTCTATTGAATTCCGATGCAATTTCTGTGTTTCATCGTCAATAAGAAGGACAGAGGGATACAGTAAACCTGAAGTGAAGCATCGGAATCTATAACTAGTGTCACTGAATTGGTTCTAACATAGACAGTGAGTAGGGTCAGTCTTCTTGTACTTAAGTCGGCATTGTGCCCTTTGTATTTAATTCCGATGCAATTTCTGTGTTTCATCGTCAATAAGAAGGTCCAAGGGATACAGTAAAAATGAAGTGCAGCATCGGAATCTATAACTAGTGTCACAGGAATGGTTCAAAACATAGACAGTATGAAGAACCAGTTTTCTTGTACTTAAGTCGGCATTGTGCTTATTCTATTTAATTACGATGCAATATCTGTGTTTCATCGTCTATAAGATAGTCAGAGGGAAACAGTAAACCAGAAGTGAAGCATCGGAATCTATAACTATTGTCACTGGAATGGTTCTAACATAGACAGTAAGAAGGGTCAGTCTTCTAGTACTTAAGTCGGCATTGTGCCTTTTGTATTTATTTCCGATGCAACTTCTGTGTTTCATCGTCAATAAGAAGGTCCAAGGGATACAGTAAACCTGAAGTGAAGCATCGGAATCTATAACTAGTGTCACAGGAATGTTTCAAAACATAGAAAGTAAGAAGAGTCAGTCTTCTTGTACTTAAGTCGGCATTGTGCCTCTTGTATTTAATTCCGATCCAACTTCTGTGTTTCATCGTCAATAAGAAGGTCAGAGGAATACAGTAAATCTGAAGTGAAGCATCGGAATTTATAACTAGTGCCACAGGAATTTCTCAAAACAGTCAGTAAGAAGAGTCAGTCTTCTTGTAATTAAGTCGGCACTGTGCCTTTTGTATTTAATTCCGATGCAATATCTGTGTTTCATCGTCTATAAGAAGGTCCAGGGGATACAGTAAAAGTGAAGTGAAGTATCGGAATCCATAACTAGTGTCACAGGAATGGTTCAAAACATAGACAGTAAGAAGAGTCAGTCTTCTTGTACCTAAGTCAGCATTGTGCCTCTTCTATTTAATTCCGATGCAATTTCTGTGTTTCATCGTCAAAAAGAAGGTCAGAGGGATAGAGTAAACCTGAAGTGAATAATCGGAATCTATAACTAGTGTCTCAGGAACGGTTCAAACCATAGACAGTAGGAAGAGTCAGCCATCTTGTACCTGAGTCGGCATTGTGCCTTTTGTATTTAATTCCGATGCACTATCTGTGTTCCATCGTCAATAAGAAGATCCAAGGGATACACTAAACCTGAAATGATGCATCGGAATCTATAACTGGTGTCACAGGAATGGTTCAAAACATATACAGTAGGAAGATTCAGTCTACATGTACTTAAGTCGGCATTGTGCCTTTTGTATTGATTTCCGATGCAATTTCTGTGTTTCATCGTCAATAAGGAGGTCAGAGGGATACAGTAAACCTGAAGTGAAGCATCCGAATCTACAACTAGTGTCACAGGAATGGTTCAAAACATAGTCAGTATAAATAGTCAGTCTTCTTGTACTTAAGTCGGCATTGTGCCTTTTGTAGTTAATTCCGATGCAATTTCTGTGTTTCATCGTCAATAAGAAGGTCAGAGAGATAAAGTAAACCTGAAGTGAAGCATCGGAATCTGTAACTAATGTCACAGGAATTGTTCAAAATATAGTCAGTAAGAAGTGTCAGTCTTCTTGTACTTAAGTCGGCATTGTGCCTTTTGTATTTAATTCCGATGCAATTTCTGTGTTTCATCGTCAATACGAAGGTCCAAGGGATACAGTAAACCTGAAGTGAAGCATCGGAATCTATAACTAGTGTCACAGGAATGGCTCAAAACATAGTCAGTAAGAAGAGTCAGTTTTCTTGTACTTACGTTGGCATTGTGCCTTTTGTGTTTATTTCCGATGCAATTTCTTTGTTTCAACGTCAATAAGAAGGTCAGAGGGATACAATAAACCTGAAGTGAAGCATCGGAATCTATAACTAATGTCACAGCAATGGTTCAAAACAGTCAGTAAGAAGAGTCAGCCTTCTTGTACTTCATTCGGCATTGTGCATTTTGTATTTAATTCCGATGCAATTTCTGTGTTTCATCGTCAATAAGATGGTCCAAGGGATACAGTAAACCTGAAGTGAAGCATCGGAATCTATAACTAGTGTCACAGGAATGGTTCAAATCTTAGACAGTAAGAAGAGTCAGTCTTTTTGTACTTAAGTCGGCATTGTGCCTTTTGTATTTAATTCCGATGTAATTTCTGTGTTTCATCGTCAAAAAGAAGGTCAGAGGGATACAGTAAACCTGAAGTGAAGCATGGGAATCAATAACTAGTGTCACAGGAATGGTTCAAAACATAGGCAGTAGGAAGAGTCAGTCTTTTTGTACTTAAATCGGCAATGTGCCTTTCCATTTAATTCCGATGCAATTTCTGTGTTTCATCGTCAAAATGAAGGTCAGAGGGATACAGTAAACCTGAAGTGAAGCATCGGAAACTATAACTAGTGTCACAGGAATGGTTCAAAACGTAGACAGTAGGATGAGTCAGTCTTCTTGTACTTAAGTCGTCATTGTGTCTTTTCTATTTAATTCCGATACAATTTCTGTTTTTCATCTTCAATAAGTAGGTCCAGGGGATACAGTAAACCTGAAGTGAAGCATCGCAATTTATAACTAGTGTCACAGGAATGGTTCAAAGCATAAACAGTAGGAAGAGTCAGTCTTTTTGTACTTATGTTGGCATTGTGCCTTTTGTATTTAATTCCGATGCAATTTCTTTGTTTCAACGTCAATAAGAAGGTCAGAGGGATACAGTAAACCTGAAGTGAAGCATCGGAATCTACAACGAGTGTCACAGGAATGGTTCAAAACAGTCAGTAAGAAGAGTCAGTCTTCTTGTACTTAAGTCGGCATTGTGCTTTTTCTATTTAATTCCGATGAAATTTCTGTGTTTCATCGTCAATAAGTAGGTCCAAGGGATACATTAAACCTGAGGTGAAGCATCGGAATCTATAACTAGTGTCACAGGAACGGTTCAAAACATAGACTGTAGGAAGAGTCAGTCTTCTTGTACTTAAGTCGGCATCGTGCTTTTTCTATTTAATTCCGATGCAATTTCTGTGTTTCATCGTCAATAAGAAGGTCAGAGGGATACAGTCAACCTGAAGTGAAGCATCTGAATCTATAACTAGTGTCACAGGAATGGTTCAAATCATAGACAGTAAGAAGAGTCAGTCTTCTTGTACTTAAGTCGGCATTGTGCCTTTTGTATTTAATTCTGATGTAATTTCTGTGTTTCATCGTCAAAAAGAAGGTCAGAGGGATACAGTAAACCTGATGTGAAGCATCGGAATCAATATCTAGTGTCACAGGAATGGTTCAAAACATAGACAGTAGGAAGAGTCAGTCTTCTTGTACTTAAGTCGGCACTGTGCCTTTTCTATTTAATTCCGATGCAATTTCTGTGTTTCATCGTCAAAATGAAGGTCAGAGGGATACAGTAAACCTGAAGTGAGGCATCGCAAACTATAACTAGTGTCACAGGAATGGTTCAAAACATAGACAGTAGGAAGGATCAGTCTTCTTGTACTTAAGTCGGCATTGTGCCTTTTCTATTTAATTCCGATGCAATTTCTGTTTTTCGTCGTCAATAAGTAGGTCCAAGGGATACAGTAAACCTGAAGTGAAGAATCGAAATCTATAACTAGTGTCACAGGAATGGTTCAAAGCATAGGCAGTAGGAAGAGTCAGTCTTCTTGTACTTAAGTCGGCATTGTGGATATTTCTATTTAATTTCGAAGCAATTTCTGTGTTTCATCGTCAAAAAGAAGGTCAGAAGGATACAGTAAACCTGAAGTGAAGCATCGGAATCTATAACTAGTGTCACAGGAATGGTTCAAAACATAGACAGTAGGAAGAGTCAGTCTTCTTGTACTTAAGTCGGCATTGTGCCCTTTGTATTTAATTCCGATGCAATTTCTGTGTTTCATCGTCAATAAGAAGGTCCAAGGGATACAGTAAAAATGAAGTGCAGCATCGGAATCTATAACTAGTGTCACAGGAATGGTTCAAAACATAGACAGTATGAAGAACCAGTTTTCTTGTACTTAAGTCGGCATTGTGCTTATTCTATTTAATTACGATGCAATATCTGTGTTTCATCGTCTATAAGATAGTCAGAGGGAAACAGTAAACCAGAAGTGAAGCATCGGAATCTATAACTATTGTCACTGGAATGGTTCTAACATAGACAGTAAGAAGGGTCAGTCTTCTAGTGCTTAAGTCGGCATTGTGGCTTTTGTATTTATTTCCGATGCAATTTCTGTGTTTCATCGTCAATAAGAAGGTCCAAGGGATACAGTAAACCTGAAGTGAAGCATCGGAATCTATAACTAGTGTCACAGGAATGTTTCAAAACATAGAAAGTAAGAAGAGTCAGTCTTCTTGTACTTAAGTCGGCATTGTGCCTCTTGTATTTAATTCCGATCCAACTTCTGTGTTTCATCGTCAATAAGAAGGTCAGAGGAATACAGTAAATCTGAAGTGAAGCATCGGAATTTATAACTAGTGCCACAGGAATGGCTCAAAACAGTCAGTAAGAAGAGTCAGTCTTCTTGTAATTAAGTCGGCATTGTGCCTTTTGTATTTAATTCCGATGCAATATCTGTGTTTCATCGTCTATAAGAAGGTCCAGGGGATACAGTAAAAGTGAAGTGAAGTATCGGAATCCATAACTAGTGTCACAGGAATGGTTCAAAACATAGACACTAAGAAGAGTCAGTCTTCTTGTACCTAAGTCAGCATTGTGCCTCTTCTATTTAATTCCGATGCAATTTCTGTGTTTCATCGTCAAAAAGAAGGTCAGAGGGATAGAGTAAACCTGAAGTGAATAATCGGAATCTATAACTAGTGTCACAGGAACGGTTCAAACCATAGACAGTAGGAAGAGTCAGCCATCTTGTACTTGAGTCGGCATTGTGCCTTTTGTATTTTATTCCGATGCACTATCTGTGTTCCATCGTCAATAAGAAGATCCAAGGGATACACTAAACCTGAAATGATGCATCGGAATCTATAACTGGTGTCACAGGAATGGTTCAAAACATATACAGTAGGAAGATTCAGTCTACATGTACTTAAGTCGGCATTGTGCCTTTTGTATTGATTTCCGATGCAATTTCTGTGTTTCATCGTCAATAAGGAGGTCAGAGGGATACAGTAAACCTGAAGTGAAGCATCCGAATCTACAACTAGTGTCACAGGAATGGTTCAAAACATAGTCAGTATAAATAGTCAGTCTTCTTGTACTTAAGTCGGCATTGTGCCTTTTGTAGTTAATTCCGATGCAATTTCTGTGTTTCATCGTCAATAAGAAGGTCAGAGAGATAAAGTAAACCTGAAGTGAAGCATCGGAATCTGTAACTAATGTCACAGGAATTGTTCAAAATATAGTCAGTAAGAAGTGTCAGTCTTCTTGTACTTAAGTCGGCATTGTGCCTTTTGTATTTAATTCCGATGCAATTTCTGTGTTTCATCGTCAATACGAAGGTCCAAGGGATACAGTAAACCTGAAGTGAAGCATCGGAATCTATAACTAGTGTCACAGGAATGGTTCAAAACATAGTCAGTAAGAAGAGTCAGTTTTATTGTACTTACGTTGGCATTGTGCCTTTTGTGTTTATTTCCGATGCAATTTCTTTGTTTCAACGTCAATAAGAAGGTCAGAGGGATACAATAAACCTGAAGTGAAGCATCGGAATCTATAACTAATGTCACAGCAATGGTTCAAAACAGTCAGTAAGAAGAGTCAGCCTTCTTGTACTTCATTCGGCATTGTGCATTTTGTATTTAATTCCGATGCAATTTCTGTGTTTCATCGTCAATAAGATGGTCCAAGGGATACAGTAAACCTGAAGTGAAGCATCGGAATCTATAACTAGTGTCACAGGAATGGTTCAAATCTTAGACAGTAAGAAGAGTCAGTCTTTTTGTACTTAAGTCGGCATTGTGCCTTTTGTATTTAATTCCGATGTAATTTCTGTGTTTCATCGTCAAAAAGAAAGTCAGAGGGATACAGTAAACCTGAAGTGAAGCATCGGAATCAATAACTAGTGTCACAGGAATGGTTCAAAACATAGGCAGTAGGAGGAGTCAGTCTTTTTGTACTTAAGTCGTCATTGTGTCTTTTCTATTTAATCCCGATACAATTTCTGTTTTTCATCTTCAATAAGTAGGTCCAGGGGATACAGTAAACCTGAAGTGAAGCATCGCAATTTATAACTAGTGTCACAGGAATGGTTCAAAGCATAAACAGTAGGAAGAGTCAGTCTTTTTGTACTTATTTAGGCATTGTGCCTTTTGTATTTAATTCCGATGCAATTTCTTTGTTTCAACGTCAATAAGAAGGTCAGAGGGATACAGTAAACCTGAATTTAAGCATCGGAATCTATAACTAGTGTCACAGGAATGGTTCAAAACAGTCAGTAAGAAGAGTCAGTCTTCTTGTACTTAAGTCGGCATTGTGCTTTTTCTATTTAATTCCGATGAAATTTCTGTGTTTCATCGTCAATAAGTAGGTCCAAGGGATACAGTAAACCTGAGGTGAAGCATCGGAATCTATAACTAGTGTCACAGGAACGGTTCAAAACATAGACTGTAGGAAGAGTCAGTCTTCTTGTACTTAAGTCGGCATCGTGCTTTTTCTATTTAATTCCGATGCAATTTCTGTGTTTCATCGTCAATAAGAAGGTCAGAGGGATACAGTCAACCTGAAGTGAAGCATCTGAATCTATAACTAGTGTCACAGGAATGGTTCAAATCATAGACAGTAAGAAGAGTCAGTCTTCTTGTACTTAAGTCGGCATTGTGCCTTTTGTATTTAATTCTGATGTAATTTCTGTGTTTCATCGTCAAAAAGAAGGTCAGAGGGATACAGTAAACCTGATGTGAAGCATCGGAATCAATATCTAGTGTCACAGGAATGGTTCAAAACATAGGCAGTAGGAAGAGACAGTCTTCTTGTACTTAAGTCGGCATTGTGCCTTTTCTGTTTAATTCCGATGCAATTTCTGTGTTTCATCGTCAAAATGAAGGTCAGAGGGATACAGTAAACCTGAAGTGAAGCATCGCAAACTATAACTAGTGTCACAGGAATGGTTCAAAACATAGACAGTAGGAAGAATCAGTCTTCTTGTACTTAAGTCGGCATTGTGCCTTTTCTATTTAATTCCGATGCAATTTCTGTTTTTCGTCGTCAATAAGTAGGTCCAAGGGATACAGTAAACCTGAAGTGAAGAATCGAAATCTATAACTAGTGTCACAGGAATGGTTCAAAGCATAGGCAGTAGGTAGAGTCAGTCTTCTTGTACTTAAGTCGGCATTGTGAATTTTTCTATTTAATTTCGAAGCAATTTCTGTGTTTCATCGTCAAAAAGAAGGTCAGAAGGATACAGTAAACCTGAAGTGAAGCATCGGAATCTATAACTAGTGTCACAGGAATGGTTAAAAACATATACAGTAGGAAGATTCAGTCTACATGTACTTAAGTCGGCATTGTGCCTTTTGTATTTATTTCCGATGCAATTTCTGTGTTTCTTCGTCAATAAGAAGGTCAGAGGGATACAGTAAACCTGAAGTGAAGAATCGGAATCTATAACTAGTGTCACAGGAATGGTTCAAAACATAGTCAGTAAGAAGAGTCAGTCTTCTTGTACTTAAGTCGGCATTGTCCATTTTGTATTTAATTCCGATGCAATTTCTGTGTCTCATCGTCAATAAGAAGGTCAGAGGGATACAATGAACCTGAGGTGAAGCATTGGAATCTATAACTAGTGTCACAGGAATGGTACAATGCACAGACAGTAGGAAGAGTCAGTCGTCTTTTACTTAAGTCGGCATTGTGCCTTTTCTATTTAATTCCGATGCAATTTCCGTGTTTCGTCTCCAATAAGAATGTCCAAAGGATACAGTGAACCTGAAGTGAAGCATCGGAGTCCATAACTAATGTCACAGGAATCGTTCAAAGCATAGACAGTAGCAAGAGTCAGTCTTCTTGTACTTAAGTCGGCATTGTGCCTTTTGTATTCAGTTCCGATGAAATTTCTGTGTTTGATCGTCAATAAGAAGGTCCAAGGGATACAGTAAACCTGAAGTGAAGCATCGGAATTTATAAATAGTGTCACAGGAATGGTTCAAATCATAGAGATTAAGAAGAGTCAGTCTTCTTGTACTTAAATCGGCTTTGTGCCTATTCTATTTGATTCCGATGCAATTTCTGTATTTCGTCGCCAATATGAAGGTCCAAAGGATACAGTAAACCTGAAGTGAAGCATCGGAATCTATAACTAGTGTCACAGAGAGGCTTCAAAACATAGTCAGTAAGAAGAGTCAGTCTTCTTGTACTTATGTTGGCATTGTGCCTTTTGTATTTAATTCCGATGCAAATTCTGTGTTTCATCGTCAATAAGAGGGTCAGAAGGATACAGTAAACCTGAAGTGAAGCATCGGAATCTATAACTAGTGTCACAGGAATGGTTCAAAACAGTCAGTAAGATGAGTCAGTCTTCTTGTACTTATGTCGGCATTGTGCGTTTTGTGTTTAATTCCGATTTAACTTCTGTGTTTCACCGTCAATAAGAAGGACCAAGAAATCCCGTAAACCTGAAGGGAAGCATTGGAATCTGTAACTAGTGTCACAGGAATGGTTCAAAACATAGACAGTAGGAAGAGTCAGTCTTCTTGTACTTAAGTCGGCATTGTGCTTTTTCTATTTAATTCAGATGCAATTTCTGTGTTTCATCGTCAATAAGAAGGTCAGAGGAATACAGTAAACCTGACGTGAAGCATCGGAATCTGTAACTAGTGTCACTGGAATGGTTCTAACATAGACAGTATGAAGCGTCTGTCTTCTTGTACTTAAGTCGGCATTGTGCCTTTTGTATTTAATTGCGTTGCGATTTCTGTTTTCATCGTCAATACGAAGGTCCAAGGGATACAGTAAACCTGAAGTGAAGCATCGGAATCTATAACTAGTGTCACTGGAATGGTTCAAAACATAGACAGTAAGAAGGGTCGGTCTTCTTGTACTTAAGTCGGCATAGTGCCTTTTGTATTTAATTCCGATCCAATTTCTGTGTTTCATCGTCAATAAGAAGGTCAGAGGGATACAGTAAATCTGAAGTGAGGCATCGGAATCTATAACTAGTGTCACAGGAATGTTTCAAAACAGGCAGTAAGTAGAGTCAGTCTTCTTGTAATTAAGTCGGCATTGTGCCTTTTGTATTTAATTCCGATGCAATTTCTGTGTTTCATCGTCAACAAGAAGGTCAGAGGGATACAGTCAACCTGAAGTGAAGCATCGGAATCTATAACTAGTGTCACTGGAATGGTTCAAAACAGAGACAGTAGGAAGAGTCAGCCTTCTTGTACTTGAGTCGGCATTGTGCCTTTTGTATTAAATTCAGATGCACTAACTGTGTTCCATCGTCAATAAGAAGGTCCAAGGGATACAGTAAACCTGAAATGAAGCATCGGAATCTATAACTAGTGTCACAGGAATGGTTCATAACATAGACAGTAGGAAGATTCAGTCTACATGTACTTAAGTCGGCATTGTGCCTTTTGTATTTTTTTCCGATGCAATTTCTTTGTTTCATCGTCAATAAGAAGGTCAGAGGGATACAGTAAATCTGCAGTGAAGCATAGGAATCTATAACTATTGTCACAGGAATGGTTCAAAACAGTCAGTAAGAAGAGTCAGTCTTCTTGTACTTAAGTCGGCATTCTGCCTTTTGTATTTAATTTCGATGCAAGTTCTGTGTTTCATCGTCAATAAGATGGTCCAAGGGATACAGTAAACCTGAAGTGAAGCATCGGAATCTATAACTAGTGTCACAGGAATGGTTCAAATCATAGACAGTAAGAAGAGTCAGTCTTCTTGTACTTAAGTCGGCATTGTGATTTTGTATTTAATTCCGTTGTAATATCTGTGTTTCATCTTCAAAAAGAAGGTCAGAAGGATACTGTAAACCTGAAGTGAAGCATCGGAATCTGTAACTAGTGTCACAGGAATGGTTCAAAACATAGACAGTAGAAAGAGTCAGTCTTCTTGTACTTAAGTCGGCATTGTGCTTTTTCTATTTAATTCCGATGCAATTTCTGTGTTTCATCGTCAATAAGTAGGTCCAAGGGATACAGTAAACCTGAGGTGAAGCATCGGAATCTATAACTAGTGTCACAGGAACGGTTCAAAACATAGACAGTAGGAAGAGTCAGTCTTCTTGTACTTAAGTCGGCATTGTGCTTTTTCTATTTAATTCCGATGCAATTTCTGTGTTTCATCGTCAATAAGAAGGTCAGAGGGATACAGTCAACCTGAAGTGAAGCATCGGAATCTATAACTAGTGTCACTGGAATGGTTCAAAACATAGACAGTAAGAAGAGTCAGTCTTCTTGTACTTAAGTCGGAATTGTGCCTTTTGTATTTAATTCCGATCCAACTTCTGTGTTTCTTCGTCAATAAGAAGGCCAGAGGGATACAGTAAATCTGCAGTGAAGCATAGGAATCTATAACTAGTGTCACAGGAATTGTTCAAAACAGTCAGTAAGAAGAGTCAGTCTTCTTGTACTTAAGTCGGCATAGTGCCTTTTGTAATTAATTCCGATGCAATATCTGTGTTTCATCAACAATATGAAGGTCCAAGGGATACAGTAAACGTGAAGTGAAGCATCGGAATCCATAACTAGAGTCACAGGAATGGTTCAAAACATAGACAGTAAGAAGAGTCAGTCCTCCTGTACTTAAGTCGGCATTGTGCATTTTGTATTTAACTCCGATGCAATTTCTGTGTTTCATCGTCAATACGATGGTCCAAGGGATACAGTAAACCTGAAGTGAAGCATCGGAATCTATAACTAGTAACACAGGAATGGTTCAAAACAGTCAGTAAGAAGAGTCAGTCTTCTTGTACTTAAGTCGGCATTCTGCATTTTGTATTTAATTTCGATGCAAGTTCTGTGTTTCATCGTCAGTAAGATGGTCCAAGGGATACAGTAAACCTGAAGTGAAGCATCGGAATCTATAACTAGTGTCACAGGAATGGTTCAAATCATAGACAGTAAGAAGAGTCAGTCTTCTTGTACTTAAGTCGGCATTGTGATTTTGTATTTAATTCCGTTGTAATATCTGTGTTTCATCTTCAAAACGAAGGTCAGAAGGATACAGTAAACCTGAAGTGAAGCATCGGAATCTATAACTAGTGTCACAGGAATGGTTCAAAACATAGACAGTAGAAAGAGTCAGTCTTCTTGTACTTAAGTCGGCATTGTGCTTTTTCTATTTAATTCCGATGCATATTCTGTGTTTCATCGTCAATAAGTAGGTCCAAGGGATACAGTAAACCTGAGGTGAAGCATCGGAATCTATAACTAGTGTCACAGGAACGGTTCAAAACATAGACAGTAGGAAGAGTCAGTCTTCTTGTACTTAAGTCGGCATTGTGCTTTTTCTATTTAATTCCGATGCAATTTCTGTGTTTCATCGTCAATAAGAAGGTCAGAGGGATACAGTCAACCTGAAGTGAAGCATCGGAATCTATAACTAGTGTCACTGGAATGGTTCAAAACATAGACAGTAAGAAGAGTCAGTCTTCTTGTACTTAAGTCGGAATTGTGCCTTTTGTATTTAATTCCGATCCAACTTCTGTGTTTCTTCGTCAATAAGAAGGTCAGAGGGATACAGTAAATCTGCAGTGAAGCATAGGAATCTATAACTAGTGTCACAGGAATGGTTCAAAACAGTCAGTAAGAAGAGTCAGTCTTCTTGTACTTAAGTCGGCATTGTGCCTTTTGTATTAAATTCCGATGCAATATCTGTGTTTCATCAACAATATGAAGGTCCAAGGGATACAGTAAACGTGAAGTGAAGCATCGGTATCCATAACTAGAGTCACAGGAATGGTTCAAAACATAGACAGTAAGAAGAGTCAGTCCTCCTGTACTTAAGTCGGCATTGTGCATTTTGTATTTAACTCCGATGCAATTTCTGTGTTTCATCGTCAATACGATGGTCCAAGGGATACAGTAAACCTGAAGTGAAGCATCGGAATCTATAACTAGTGTCACAGGAATGGTTCAAATCATAGACAGTAAGAAGAGTCAGTCTTCTTGTACTTAAGTCGGCATTGTGCCTTTTGTATTTATTTCTGATGTAATTTCTGTGTTTCATCGTCAAAAAGAAGGTCAGAGGGATACAGTAAACCTGAAGTGAAGCATCGGAATCAATATCTAGTGTCAGAGGAATGGTTCAAAACATAGGCAGTAGGAAGAGTCAGTCTTCTTGTACTTAAGTCGGCATTGTGCCTTTTCTATTTAATTCCGATGCAATTTCTGTGTTTCATCGTCAAAATGAAGGTCAGAGGGATACAGTAAACCTGAAGTGAAGCATCGGAAACCATATCTAGTGTCACAGGAATGGTTCAAAACATAGACAGTAGGAAGAATCAGTCTTCTTGTACTTAAGTCGCATTGTGCCTTTTCTATTTAATTCCGATGCAATTTCTGTTTTTTATCGTCAATAAGTAGGTCCAAGGGATACAGTAAACCTGAAGTGAAGAATCGAAATTTATAACTAGTGTCACAGGAATGGTTCAAAGAATAGGCAGTAGGAAGAGTCAGTCTTCTTGTACTTAAGTCGGCATTGTGCCTTTTCTATTTAATTTCGAAGCAATTTCTGTGTTTCATCGTCAAAAAGAAGGTCAGAAGGATACAGTAAACCTGAAGTGAAGCATCGGAATCTATAACTAGTGTCACAGGAATGGTTCGAAACATAGACAGTAGGAAGAGTCAGTCTTCTTGTACTTAAGTCGGCATTGTGCCCTTTCTATTTAATTCCGATGCAATTTCTGTGTTCCATCGGCAATACGAAGATCCAAGGGATACAGTAAACCTGAAATGAAGCATCGGAATCTATAACTAGTGTCACAGGAATGGTTCAAAACAGTCAGTAAGAAGAGTCAGTCTTCTTGTACTTAAGTCGGCATTGTGCCTTTTGTATTAAATTCCGATGCAATATCTGTGTTTCATCAACAATATGAAGGTCCAAGGGATACAGTAAACGTGAATTTAAGCATCGGAATCCATAACTAGAGTCACAGGAATGGTTCAAAACATAGACAGTAAGAAGAGTCAGTCCTCCTGTACTTAAGTCGGCATTGTGCATTTTGTATTTAACTCCGATGCAATTTCTGTGTTTCATCGTCAATACGATGGTCCAAGGGATACAGTAAACCTGAAGTGAAGCATCGGAATCTATAACTAGTGTCACAGGAATGGTTCAAAACAGTCAGTAAGAAGAGTCAGTCTTCTTGTACTTAAGTCGGCATTCTGCATTTTGTATTTAATTTCGATGCAAGTTCTGTGTTTCATCGTCAATAAGATGGTCCAAGGGATACAGTAAACCTGAAGTGAAGCATCGGAATCTATAACTAGTGTCACAGGAACGGTTCAAAACATAGACAGTAGGAAGAGTCAGTCTTCTTGTACTTAAGTCTGCATTGTGCTTTTTCTATTTAATTCCGTTGCAATTTCTGTGTTTTATCGTCAATAAGAAGGTCAGAGGGATACAGTCAACCTGAAGTGAAGCATCGGAATCTATAACTAGTGTCACTGGAATGGTTAAAAACATAGACAGTAAGAAGAGTCAGTCTTCTTGTACTTAAGTCGGAATTGTGCCTTTTGTATTTAATTCCGATCCAACTTCTGTGTTTCTTCGTCAATAAGAAGGTCAGAGGGATACAGTAAATCTGCAGTGAAGCATAGGAATCTATAACTAGTGTCACAGGAAAGGTTCAAAACAGTCAGTAAGAAGAGTCAGTCTTCTTGTACTTAAGTCGGCATTGTGCCTTTTGTATTAAATTCCGATGCAATATCTGTGTTTCATCAACAATATGAAGGTCCAAGGGATACAGTAAACGTGAAGTGAAGCATCGGAATCCATAACTAGAGTCACAGGAATGGTTCAAAACATAGACAGCAAGAAGAGTAAGTCCTCCTGTACTTAAGTCGGCATTGTGCATTTTGTATTTAACTCCGATGCAATTTCTGTGTTTCATCGTCAATACGATGGTCCAAGGGATACAGTAAACCTGAAGTGAAGCATCGGAATCTATAACTAGTGTCACAGGAATGGTTCAAATCATAGACAGTAAGAAGAGTCAGTCTTCTTGTACTTAAGTCGGCATTGTGCCTTTTGTATTTATTTCTGATGTAATTTCTGTGTTTCATCGTCAAAAATAAGGTCAGAGGGATACAGTAAACCTGAAGTGAAGCATCGTAATCAATATCTAATGTCACAGGAATGGTTCAAAACATAGGCAGTAGGAAGAGTCAGTCTTCTTGTACTTAAGTCGGCATTGTGCCTTTTCTATTTAATTCCGATGCAATTTCTGTGTTTCATCGTCAAAATCAAGGTCAGAGGGATACAGTAAACCTGAAGTGAAGCATCGGAAACCATAACTAGTGTCACAGGAATGGTTCAAAACATAGACAGTAGGAAGAATCAGTCTTCTTGTACTTAAGTCGCATTGTGCCTTTCCTATTTAATTCCGATGCAATTTCTGTTTTTTATCGTCAATAAGTAGGTCCAAGGGATACAGTAAACCTGAAGTGAAGAATCGAAATTTATAACTAGTGTCACAGGAATGGTTCAAAGAATAGGCAGTAGGAAGAGTCAGTCTTCTTGTACTTAAGTCGGCATTGTGCCTTTTCTATTTAATTTCGAAGCAATTTCTGTGTTTCATCGTCAAAAAGAAGGTCAGAAGGATACAGTAAACCTGAAGTGAAGCATCGGAATCTATAACTAGTGTCACAGGAATGGTTCGAAACATAGACAGTAGGAAGAGTCAGTCTTCTTGTACTTAAGTCGGCATTGTGCCCTTTCTATTTAATTCCGATGCAATTTCTGTGTTCCATCGGCAATACGAAGATCCAAGGGATACAGTAAACCTGAAATGAAGCATCGGAATCTATAACTGGTGTCACAGGAATGGTTCAAAACATATACAGTAGGAAGATTCAGTCTACATGTACTTAAGTCGGCATTGTGCCTTTTGTATTTATTTCCGATGCAATTTCTGTGTTTCTTCGTCAATAAGAAGGTCAGAGGGATACAGTAAACCTGAAGTGAAGAATCGGAATCTATAACTAGTGTCACAGGAATGGTTCAAAACATAGTGAGTAAGAAGAGTCAGTCTTCTTGTACTTAAGTCGGCAATGTGCATTTTATATTTAATTCCGATGCAATTTCTGTGTCTCATCGTCAATAAGAAGGTCAGAGGGATACAATGAACCTGAGGTGAAGCATTGGAATCTATAACTAGTGTCACAGGAATGGTACAAAGCACAGACAGTAGGAAGAGTCAGTCTTCTTTTACTTAAGTCGGCATTGTGCCTTTTCTATTTCATTCCGATGCAATTTCCGTGTTTCGTCTCCAATAAGAATGTCCAAAGGATACAGTGAACCTGAAGTGAAGCATCGGAGTCCATAACTAATGTCACAGGAATCGTTCAAAACATAGAGAGTAGGAAGAGTCAGTCTTCTTGTACTTAAGTCGGCATTGTGCCTTTTGTATTCAGTTCCGATGACATTTCTGTGTTTCATCGTCAATAAGAAGGTCCAAGGGATACAGTAAACCTGAAGTGAAGCATCGGAATTTATAAATAGTGTCACAGGAATGGTTCGAAACATAAAGATTAAGATGAGTCAGTCTTCTTGTACTTAAGTCGGCTTTGTGCCATTTCTATTTGATTCCGATGCAATTTCTGTATTTCGTCGCCAATATGAAGGTCCAAAGGATACAGTAAACCTGAAGTGAAGCATCGGAATCTATAACTAGTGTCACAGAGAGGCTTCAAAACATAGTCAGTAAGAAGAGTCAGTCTTCTTGTACTTATGTTGGCATTGTGCCTTTTGTATTTAATTCCGATGCAAATTCTGTGTTTCATCGTTAAAAATAAGGTCAGAAGGATACAGTAAACCTGAAGTGAAGCATCGGAATCTATAACTAGTGTCACAGGAATGGTTCAAAACAGTCAGTAAGATGAGTCAGTCTTCTTGTACTTATGTCGGCATTGTGCGTTTTGTGTTTAATTCCGATTTATCTTCTGTGTTTCACCGTCAATAAGAAGGTCCAAGAGATCCAGTAAACCTGAAGGGAAGCATCGGAATCTATAACTAGTGTCACAGGAATGGTTCAAAACATAGACAGTAGGAAGAGTCAGTCTTCTTGTACTTAAGTCGGCATTGTGCTTTTTCTATTTAATTCAGATGCAATTTCTGTGTTTCATCGTCAATAAGAAGGTCAGAGGAATACAGTAAATCTGAAGTGAAGCATCGGAATCTGTAACTAGTGTCACTGGAATGGTTCTAACATAGACAGTATGAAGGGTCAGTCTTCTTGTTCTTAAGTCGGCATTGTGCCTTTTGTATCTAATTGCGATGCGATTTCTGTTTTCGTCGTCAATACGAAGGTACAAGGGATACAGTAAACCTGAAGTGAAGCATCGGAATCCATAACTAGTGTCACTGGAATGGTTCAAAACATAGACAGTAAGAAGAGTCGGTCTTCTTGTACTTAAGTCGGCATAGCGCCTTTTGTATTTAATTCCGATCCCATTTCTGTGATTCATCGTCAATAAGAAGGTCAGAGGGATACAGTAAATCAGAAGTGAGGCATCGGAATCTATAACTAGAGTCACAGGAATGGTTCAAAACAGGTAGTAAGTAGAGTCAGTCTTCTTGTAATTAAGTCGGCATTGTGCCTTTTGTATTTAATTCCGATGCAATTTCTGTGTTTCATCGTCAATAAGAAGGTCCAAGGGATACAGTAAACGTGAAGTGAAGCATCGGAATCCTTAAGTAGTGTCACAGGAATGGTTCAAAACATAGACGGTAAGAAGAGGCAGTCTTCTTGTACTTAAGTCGGGATTGTGCGTTTTCTTTTTAATTCCAATGCAATTTCTGTGTTTCATCGTCAAAAAGAAGGTCAGAGGGATAGAGTGAACCTGAAGTGAAAAATCGGAATCTATAACTAGTGTCCCAGGAACGGTTCAAAACAGAGACAGTAGGAAGAGTCAGCCTTCTTGTACTTGAGTCGGCATTGTGTCTTTTGTATTAAATTCCGATGCACTAACTGTGTTCCATCGTCAATAAGAATATCCAAGGGATACAGTAAACCTGAAATGAAGCATCGGAATCTATAACTAGTGTCACAGGAATGGTTCAAAACATATACAGTAGGAAGATTCAGTCTACATGTACTTAAGTCGGCTATGTGCCTTTTGTATTTTTTTCCGATGCAATTTCTGTGTTTCATCGTCAATAAGAAGGTCAGAGGGCTACAGTAAACCTGAAGTGAAGCATCGGAATCTATAACTAGTGTCACAGGAATGGTTCAAAACAGTCAGTAAGATGAGTCAGTCTTCTTGTACTTATGTCGGCATTGTGCGTTTTGTGTTTAATTCCGATTTAACTTCTGTGTTTCATCGTCAATAAGAAGGTCCAAGAGATCCAGTAAACCTGAAGGGAAGCATCGGAATCTATAACTAGTGTCACAGGAATGGTTCAAAACATAGACAGTAGGAAGAGTCAGTCTTCTTGTACTTAAGTCGGCATTGTGCTTTTTCTATTTAATTCAGATGCAATTTCTGAGTTTCATCGTCAATGAGAAGGTCAGAGGAATACAGTAAACCTGAAGTGAAGCATCGGAATCTGTAACTAGTGTCACTGGAATGGTTCTAACATAGACAGTATGAAGGGTCAGTCTTCTTGTTCTTAAGTCGGCATTGTGCCTTTTGTATCTAATTGCGATGCGATTTCTGTTTTCATCGTCAATACGAAGGTCCAAGGGATACAGTAAACCTGAAGTGAAGCATCGGAATCTATAACTAGTGTCACTGGAATGGTTCAAAACATAGACAGTAAGAAGAGTCGGTCTTCTTGCACTTAAGTCGGCATAGCGCCTTTTGTATTTAATTCCGATCCCATTTCTGTGTTTCATCGTCAATAAGAAGGTCAGAGGGATACAGTAAATCTGAAGTGAGGCATCGGAATCTATAACTAGTGTCACAGGAATGGTTCAAAACAGGTAGTAAGTAGAGTCAGTCTTCTTGTAATTAAGTCGGCGTTGTGCCTTTTGTATTTAATTCCGATGCAATTTCTGTGTTTCATCGTCAATAAGAAGGTCCAAGGGATACAGTAAACGTGAAGTGAAGCATCGGAATCCTTAAGTAGTGTCACAGGAATGGTTCAAAACATAGACGGTAAGAAGAGGCAGTCTTCTTGTACTTAAGTCGGGATTGTGCGTTTTCTTTTTAATTCCAATGCAATTTCTGTGTTTCATCGTCAAAAAGAAGGTCAGAGGGATAGAGTGAACCTGAAGTGAAAAATCGGAATCTATAACTAGTGTCCCAGGAACGGTTCAAAACAGAGACAGTAGGAAGAGTCAGCCTTCTTGTACTTGAGTCGGCATTGTGTCTTTTGTATTAAATTCCGATGCACTAACTGTGTTCCATCGTCAATAAGAAGATCCAAGGGATACAGTAAACCTGAAATGAAGCATCGGAATCTATAACTAGTGTCACAGGAATGGTTCAAAACATATACAGTAGGAAGATTCAGTCTACATGTACTTAAGTCGGCATTGTGCCTTTTGTATTTTTTTCCGATGCAATTTCTGTGTTTCATCGTCAATAAGAAGGTCAGAGGGCTACAGTAAACCTGAAGTGAAGCATCGGAATCTATAACTAGTGTCACAGGAATGGTTCAAAAGCATAGTCAGTTTGAAGAGTCAGTCTTCTTGTACTTAAGTCTTCATTGTACCTTTTGCATTTAATTCCGATGCAACTTCTGTGTCTCATCGTCAGTAAGAAGGTCAAAGAGATACAGTAAACCTGAAGTGGAGCATCGGAATCTATAACTAGTGTCACAGGAATGGTTCAAAACATAGACAGTAAGAAGAGTCAGTCTTCTTGTACTTAAGTCGGCATTGTGCCTTTTCTATTAAATTCGAAGCAATTTCTGTGTTTCATCGTCAATAAGGATGTCAGAGGGATACAGTAAACCTGAAGTGAAGCATCGGAATCTCTAAATAGTGTCACAGGAATGGTTTAAAACATAGTCAGTAAGAAGAGTCAGTCTTCTTGTACTTAGGTCGGCATTGTGCATTTTGTATTTAATTCCGATGCAATTTCTGTGTTTCATCGTCAATACGAAGGTCAGAGGGATACATTAAACCTGAAGTGAAGCATCGGAATCTATAACTAGTGTCACAGGAATGGTTCAAAACAGTCAGTAAGAAGAGTCAATCTTCTTGTACTAAAGTCGGCATTGTGCCTTTTGTACTTAATTCAGATCCAATTTCTGTGTTTCATCGTCAATAAGAAGGTCCAAGGGATACAGTAAACCTGAAGTGACGCATCGGAATTTATGAATAGTGTCACAGGAATGGTTCAAAGCATAGAGACTAAGAAGAGTCAGTCTTTTTGTACTTATGTCGGCTTTGTGCCTATTCTATTTAATTCCGATGCAATTTCTGTATTTCGTCGCCAATACGAAGGTCCAAAGGATACAGTAAACCTGAAGTGAAGCATCGGAATCTATAACTAATGTCACAGGAATCATTCACAACATAGACGTAGGAAGAGTCAGTCTTCTTGTACTTAAGTCGGCATTGTGCCTTTTGTATTTATTTCCGATGCAATTTCTGTGTTTCATCGTCAATAAGAAGATATTAGGGATAGAGTAAACCTGAAGTGAAGCATCGGAACATATAACTAGTGTCACAGGAATGGTTCAAAACATAGTCAGTAAGAAGTGTCAGTCTTCTTGTACTTAAGTCGGCATTGTGCCTTTTGTATTTAATTCCGATGCAATTTCTGTGTTTCATCGTCAATACAAAGGTGCAAGGGATACAGTAAACCTGAAGTGAAGCATCGCAATCTATAACTAGTGTCACAGGAATGGTTCAAGACATAGTCAGTAAGAAGAGTCAGTCTTCTTGTACTTATGTTTGCATTGTGCCTTTTGTATTTAATTCCGATGCAATTTCTGTGTTTCATCGTCAATAAGAAGGTCAGAAGGATACAGTAAACCTGAAGTGAAGCATCGGAATCTATAACTAGTGTCACAGGAATGGTTCAAAACAGTCAGTAAGAAGAGTCAGTCTTCTTGTACTTAAGTCGGCATTGTGCATTTTGTGTTTAATTCCGATGCAATTTCTGTGTTTCATCGTCAATAAGAAGGTTCAAGGGATACAGTAAACCTGAAGGGAAGCATCGGAATCTATTATTAGTGTCACAGGAATGGTTCAAAACATAGACAGTAGGAAGAGTCAGTCTTCTTGTACTTAAGTCGGCATTGTGCTATTTCTATTTAATTCAGATGCAATTTCTGTGTTTCATCGTCAATACGAAGGTCAGAGGGATACAGTAAACCTGAAGTGAAGCATCGGAATCTATAACTAGTGTCACTGGAATGGTTCAAAACATAGACTGTAAGAAGAGTCAGTCTTCTTGTACTTAAGTCGTCATTTGGCCTTTTGTATTTAATTCCGATCCAATTTCTGTGTTTCATCGTCAATAGGAAGGTCAGAGGGATACAGTAAATCTGAAGTGAAGCATCGGAATCTATAACTAGTGTCACAGGAATGGTTCAAAGCAGTCAGTAAGTAGAGTCAGTCTTCTTGTAATTAAGTCAGCATTGTGCCTTTTGTATTTAATTCCGATGCAATTAGTGTGTTGCATCGTCAATAAGAAGGTCCAAGTGATACAGTAAACGTGAAGTGAAGCATCTGAATCCATAACTAGTGTCACAGGAATGGTTCAAAACATAGACACTAAGAAGAGTCAGTCTTCTTGTACTTAAGTCGGCATTGTGCCTTTTGTATTTAATACCGATGCAATTTCTGTGTTTCATCGTCAATAAAAAGGTCAGAGGGATACAGTAATTCTGAAGTGAAGCATCGGAATCTATAACTAGTGTCACAGGAATGGTTCAAAACAGTCAGTAAGTAGAGTCAGTCTTCTTGTAATTAAGTCGGCATTGTGCCTTTTGTATTTAATTCCGATGCTATTTCTGTGTTTCATCGTCAATAAGAAGGTCCAAAGGATACAGTAAACGTGAAGTGAAGCATCGGAATCCATAACTAGTGTCACAGGAATGGTTCAAAACATAGACAGTAAGAAGAGGCAGTCTTTTTGTACTTAAATCGGGATTGTGCCTTTTCTATTTAATTCCGATGCAATTTCTGTGTTTCATCGTCAAAAAGAAGGTCAGAGGGATAGAGTGAACCTGAAGTGAATAATCTGAATCTATAACTAGTGTCCCAGGAACGGTTCAAAACAGAGACAGTAGGAAGAGTCAGCCTTCTTGTACTTGAGTCGGCATTGTGCCTTTTGTATTAAATTCCGATGCACTATCTGTGTTCCATCGTCAATAAGAAGATCCAAGGGATACAGTAAACCTGAAATGAAGCATCGGAATCTATAACTAGTGTCACAGGAATGGTTCAAAACAGTCAGTAAGAAGAGTCAATCTTCTTGTACTTAAGTCGGCATTGTGCCTTTTGTATTTAGTTCCGATGCAATTTCTGTGTTTCATCGTCAATAAGAAGATATTATAGATAGAGTAAACCTGAAGTGAAGCATCGGAACATATAACTAGTGGCACAGGAATGGTTCAAAACATAGTCAGTAAGAAGTGTCAGTCTTCTTGTACTTAAGTCGGCATTGTGCCTTTTGTATTTAATTCCGATGCAATTTCTGTGTTTCATCGTCAATACGAAGGTGCAAGGGATACAGTAAACCTGAAGTGAAGCATCGCAATCTATAACTAGTGTCACAGGAATGGTTCAAAACATAGTCAGTAAGAAGAGTCAGTCTTCTTGTACTTATGTTTGCATTGTGCCTTTTGTATTTAATTCCGATGCAATTTCTGTGTTTCATCGTCAATAAGAAGGTCAGAAGGATACAGTAAACCTGAAGTGAAGCATCGGAATCGATAACTAGTGTCACAGGAATGGTTCAAAACAGTCAGTAAGAAGAGTCAGTCTTCTTGTACTTAAGTCGGCATTGTGCATTTTGTGTTTAATTCCGATGCAATTTCTGTGTTTCATCGTCAATAAGAAGGTCCAAGGGATACAGTAAACCTGAAGGGAAGCATCGGAATCTATTACTAGTGTCACAGGAATGGCTCAAAACATAGACAGTAGGAAGAGTCAGTCTTCTTGTACTTAAGTCGGCATTGTGCTATTTCTATTTAATTCAGATGCAATTTCTGTGTCTCAGCGTCAATAGGAAGGTCAGAGGGATACAGTAAATCTGAAGTGAAGCATCGGAATCTATAACTAGTGTCACAGGAATGGTTCAAAGCAGTCAGTAAGTAGAGTCAGTCTTCTTGTAATTAAGTCAGCATTGTGCCTTTTGTATTTAATTCCGATGCAATTTCTGTGTTTCATCGTCAATACGAAGGTCTGGGGGATACAGTAAACCTGAAGTGAAGCATCGGAATCTATAACTAGTGTCACAGATATGGTTCAAAACAGTCAGTAAGAAGAGTCAATCTTCTTGTACTTAAGTCGGCATTCTGCCATTAGTATTTAATTCCGATGCATTTTCTGTGTTTCATCGTCAATAAGAAGGTCCAAGGGATACAGTAAACCTGAAGTGAAGCATCGGAATTTATAAATAGTGTCACAGGAATGGTTCAAAACATAGAGATTAAGAAGAGTCAGTCTTCTTGGACTTAAGTCGGCTTTGTGCCTATTCTATTTAATTCCGATGCAATTTCTGTATTTCGTCGCCAATACGAAGGTCCAAGGGATACAGTAAACCTGAAGGGAAGCATCGGAATCTATAACTAGTGTCACAGGAATGGTTCAAAACAGTCAGTAAGAAGAGTCAATCTTCTTGTACAAAAGTCGGCATTGTGCCTTTTGTACTTAATTCAGATCCAATTTCTGTGTTTCATCGTCAATAAGAAGGTCCAAGGGATACAGTAAACCTGAAGTGACGCATCGGAATTTATGAATAGTGTCACAGGAATGGTTCAAAACATAGAGACTAAGAAGAGTCAGTCTTTTTGTACTTATGTCGGCTTTGTGCCTATTCTATTTAATTCCGATGCAATTTCTGTATTTCGTCGCCAATACGAAGGTCCAAAGGATACAGTAAACCTGAAGTGAAGCATCGGAATCTATAACTAATGTCACAGGAATCATTCAAAACATAGACGTAGGAAGAGTCAGTCTTCTTGTACTTAAGTCGGCATTGTGCCTTTTGTATTTAGTTCCGAGGCAATTTCTGTGTTTCATCGTCAATAAGAAGATATTAGGGATAGAGTAAACCTGAAGTGAAGCATCGGAACATATAACTAGTGTCACAGGAATGGTTCAAAACATAGTCAGTAAGAAGTGTCAGTCTTCTTGTACTTAAGTCGGCATTGTGCCTTTTGTATTTAATTCCGATGCAATTTCTGTGTTTCATCGTCAATACAAAGGTGCAAGGGATACAGTAAACCTGAAGTGAAGCATCGCAATCTATAACTAGTGTCACAGGAATGGTTCAAGACATAGTCAGTAAGAAGAGTCAGTCTTCTTGTACTTATGTTTGCATTGTGCCTTTTGTATTTAATTCCGATGCCATTTCTGTGTTTCATCGTCAATAAGAAGGTCAGAAGGATACAGTAAACCTGAAGTGAAGCATCGGAATCTATAACTAGTGTCCCAGGAATGGTTCAAAACAGTCAGTAAGAAGAGTCAGTCTTCTTGTACTTAAGTCGGCATTGTGCATTTTGTGTTTAATTCCGATGCAATTTCTGTGTTTCATCGTCAATAAGAAGGTCCAAGGGATACAGTAAACCTGAAGGGAAGCATCGGAATCTATTATTAGTGTCACAGGAATGGTTCAAAACATAGACAGTAGGAAGAGTCAGTCTTCTTGTACTTAAGTCGGCATTGTGCTATTTCTATTTAATTCAGATGCAATTTCTGTGTTTCATCGTCAATAAGAAGGTCAGAGGAATACAGTAAACCTGAAGTGAAGCATCGGAATCTATAACTAGTGTCACTGGAACGGTTCAAAACATAGACTGTAAGAAGAGTCAGTCTTCTTGTACTTAAGTCGTCATTTGGCCTTTTGTATTTAATTCCGATCCAATTTCTGTGTTTCATCGTCAATAGGAAGGTCAGAGGGATACAGTAAATCTGAAGTGAAGCATCAGAATCTATAACTAGTGTCACAGGAATGGTTCAAAGCAGTCAGTAAGTAGATTCAGTCTTCTTGTAATTAAGTCAGCATTGTGCCTTTTGTATTTAATTCCGATGCAATTAGTGTGTTGCATCGTCAATAAGAAGGTCCAAGTGATACAGTAAACGTGAAGTGAAGCATCTGAATCCATAACTAGTGTCACAGGAATGGTTCAAAACATAGACACTAAGAAGAGTCAGTCTTCTTGTACTTAAGTCGGCATTGTGCCTTTTGTATTTAATTCCGATGCAATTTCTGTGTTTCATCGTCAATAAAAAGGTCAGAGGGATACAGTAAATCTGAAGTGAAGCATCGGAATCTATAACTAGTGTCACAGGAATGGTTCAAAACAGTCAGTAAGTAGAGTCAGTCTTCTTGTAATTAAGTCGGCATTGTGCCTTTTGTATTTAATTCCGATGCTATTTCTGTGTTTCATCGTCAATAAGAAGGTCCAAAGGATACAGTAAACGTGAAGTGAAGCATCGGAATCCATAACTAGTGTCACAGGAATGGTTCAAAACATAGACAGTAAGAAGAGGCAGTCTTTTTGTACTTAAATCGGGATTGTGCATTTTCTATTTAATTCCGATGCAATTTCTGTGTTTCATCGTCAAAAAGAAGGTCAGAGGGATAGAGTGAACCTGAAGTGAATAATCTGAATCTATAACTAGTGTCCCAAGAACGGTTCAAAACAGAGACAGTAGGAAGAGTCAGCCTTCTTGTACTTGAGTCGGCATTGTGCCTTTTGTATTAAATTCCGATGCACTATCTGTGTTCCATCGTCAATAAGAAGATCCAAGGGATGCAGTAAACCTGAAATGAAGCATCGGAATCTATAACTAGTGTCACAGGAATGGTTCAAAACAGTCAGTAAGAAGAGTCAATCTTCTTGTACTTAAGTCGGCATTGTGCCTTTTGTATTTAGTTCCGATGCAATTTCTGTGTTTCATCGTCAATAAGAAGATATTATAGATAGAGTAAACCTGAAGTGAAGCATCGGAACATATAACTAGTGGCACAGGAATGGTTCAAAACATAGTCAGTAAGAAGTGTCAGTCTTCTTGTACTTAAGTCGGCATTGTGCCTTTTGTATTTAATTCCGATGCAATTTCTGTGTTTCATCGTCAATACGTAGGTGCAAGGGATACAGTAAACCTGAAGTGAAGCATCGCAATCTATAACTAGTGTCACAGGAATGGTTCAAAACATAGTCAGTAAGAAGAGTCAGTCTTCTTGTACTTATGTTTGCATTGTGACTTTTGTATTTAATTCCGATGCAATTTCTGTGTTTCATCGTCAATAAGAAGGTCAGAAGGATACAGTAAACCTGAAGTGAAGCATCGGAATCGATAACTAGTGTCACAGGAATGGTTCAAAACAGTCAGTAAGAAGAGTCAGTCTTCTTGTACTTAAGTCGGCATTGTGCATTTTGTGTTTAATTCCGATGCAATTTCTGTGTTTCATCGTCAATAAGAAGGTCCAAGGGATACAGTAAACCTGAAGGGAAGCATCGGAATCTATTACTAGTGTCACAGGAATGGTTCAAAACATAGACAGTAGGAAGAGTCAGTCTTCTTGTACTTAAGTCGGCATTGTGCTATTTCTATTTAATTCAGATGCAATTTCTGTGTCTCAGCGTCAATAGGAAGGTCAGAGGGATACAGTAAATCTGAAGTGAAGCATCGGAATCTATAACTAGTGTCACAGGAATGGTTCAAAGCAGTCAGTAAGTAGAGTCAGTCTTCTTGTAATTAAGTCAGCATTGTGCCTTTTGTATTTAATTCCGATGCAATTTCTGTGTTTCATCGTCAATACGAAGGTCTGGGGGATACAGTAAACCTGAAGTGAAGCATCGGAATCTATAACTAGTGTCACAGATATGGTTCAAAACAGTCAGTAAGAAGAGTCAATCTTCTTGTACTTAAGTCGGCATTCTGCCATTAGTATTTAATTCCGATGCATTTTCTGTGTTTCATCGTCAATAAGAAGGTCCAAGGGATACAGTAAACCTGAAGTGAAACATCGGAATATATAAATAGTGTCACAGGAATGGTTCAAAACATAGAGATTAAGAAGAGTCAGTCTTCTTGTACTTAAGTCGGCATTGTGCCTTTTGTATTTAATTCCGATGCAATTTCTGTGTTTCATCGTCAATAAAAAGGTCAGAGGGATACAGTAATTCTGAAGTGAAGCATCGGAATCTATAACTAGTGTCACAGGAATGGTTCAAGACATAGTCAGTAAGAAGAGTCGGTCTTCTTGTACTTAAGTCGGCATAGCGCCTTTTGTATTTAATTCCGATCCCATTTCTGTGATTCATCGTCAATAAGAAGGTCAGAGGGATACAGTAAATCAGAAGTGAGGCATCGGAATCTATAACTAGTGTCACAGGAATGGTTCAAAACAGGTAGTAAGTAGAGTCAGTCTTCTTGTAATTAAGTCGGCATTGTGCCTTTTGTATTTAATTCCGATGCAATTTCTGTGTTTCATCGTCAATAAGAAGGTCCAAGGGATACAGTAAACGTGAAGTGAAGCATCGGAATCCTTAAGTAGTGTCACAGGAATGGTTCAAAACATAGACGGTAAGAAGAGGCAGTCTTCTTGTACTTAAGTCGGGATTGTGCGTTTTCTTTTTAATTCCAATGCAATTTCTGTGTTTCATCGTCAAAAAGAAGGTCAGAGGGATAGAGTGAACCTGAAGTGAAAAATCGGAATCTATAACTAGTGTCCCAGGAACGGTTCAAAACAGAGACAGTAGGAAGAGTCAGCCTTCTTGTACTTGAGTCGGCATTGTGTCTTTTGTATTAAATTCCGATGCACTAACTGTGTTCCATCGTCAATAAGAATATCCAAGGGATACAGTAAACCTGAAATGAAGCATCGGAATCTATAACTAGTGTCACAGGAATGGTTCAAAACATATACAGTAGGAAGATTCAGTCTACATGTACTTAAGTCGGCTATGTGCCTTTTGTATTTTTTTCCGATGCAATTTCTGTGTTTCATCGTCAATAAGAAGGTCAGAGGGCTACAGTAAACCTGAAGTGAAGCATCGGAATCTATAACTAGTGTCACAGGAATGGTTCAAAACAGTCAGTAAGATGAGTCAGTCTTCTTGTACTTATGTCGGCATTGTGCGTTTTGTGTTTAATTCCGATTTAACTTCTGTGTTTCACCGTCAATAAGAAGGTCCAAGAGATCCAGTAAACCTGAAGGGAAGCATCGGAATCTATAACTAGTGTCACAGGAATGGTTCAAAACATAGACAGTAGGAAGAGTCAGTCTTCTTGTACTTAAGTCGGCATTGTGCTTTTTCTATTTAATTCAGATGCAATTTCTGTGTTTCATCGTCAATGAGAAGGTCAGAGGAATACAGTAAACCTGAAGTGAAGCATCGGAATCTGTAACTAGTGTCACTGGAATGGTTCTAACATAGACAGTATGAAGGGTCAGTCTTCTTGTTCTTAAGTCGGCATTGTGCCTTTTGTATCTAATTGCGATGCGATTTCTGTTTTCATCGTCAATACGAAGGTCCAAGGGATACAGTAAACCTGAAGTGAAGCATCGGAATCTATAACTAGTGTCACTGGAATGGTTCAAAACATAGACAGTAAGAAGAGTCGGTCTTCTTGCACTTAAGTCGGCATAGCGCCTTTTGTATTTAATTCCGATCCCATTTCTGTGTTTCATCGTCAATAAGAAGGTCAGAGGGTTACAGTAAATCTGAAGTGAGGCATCGGAATCTATAACTAGTGTCACAGGAATGGTTCAAAACAGGTAGTAAGTAGAGTCAGTCTTCTTGTAATTAAGTCGGCATTGTGCCTTTTGTATTTAATTCCGATGCAATTTCTGTGTTTCATCGTCAATAAGAAGGTCCAAGGGATACAGTAAACGTGAAGTGAAGCATCGGAATCCTTAAGTAGTGTCACAGGAATGGTTCAAAACATAGACGGTAAGAAGAGGCAGTCTTCTTGTACTTAAGTCGGGATTGTGCGTTTTCTTTTTAATTCCAATGCAATTTCTGTGTTTCATCGTCAAAAAGAAGGTCAGAGGGATAGAGTGAACCTGAAGTGAAAAATCGGAATCTATAACTAGTGTCCCAGGAACGGTTCAAAACAGAGACAGTAGGAAGAGTCAGCCTTCTTGTACTTGAGTCGGCATTGTGTCTTTTGTATTAAATTCCGATGCACTAACTGTGTTCCATCGTCAATAAGAAGATCCAAGGGATACAGTAAACCTGAAATGAAGCATCGGAATCTATAACTAGTGTCACAGGAATGGTACAAAACATATACAATAGAAAGATTCAGTCTACATGTACTTAAGTCGGCATTGTGCCTTTTGTATTTTTTTCCGATGCAATTTCTGTGTTTCATCGTCAATAAGAAGGTCAGAGGGCTACAGTAAACCTGAAGTGAAGCATCGGAATCTATAACTAGTGTCACAGGAATGGTTCAAAAGCATAGTCAGTTTGAAGAGTCAGTCTTCTTGTACTTAAGTCTTCATTGTACCTTTTGCATTTAATTCCGATGCAACTTCTGTGTCTCATCGTCAGTAAGAAGGTCAAAGGGATACAGTAAACCTGAAGTGGAGCATCGGAATCTATAACTAGTGTCACAGGAATGGTTCAAAACATAGACAGTAAGAAGAGTCAGTCTTCTTGTACTTAAGTCGGCATTGTGCCTTTTCTATTTAATTTCGAAGCAATTTCTGTGTTTCATCGTCAATAAGGATGTCAGAGGGATACAGTAAACCTGAAGTGAAGCATCGGAATCTCTAAATAGTGTCACAGGAATCGTTTAAAACATAGTCAGTAAGAAGAGTCAGTCTTCTTGTACTTAGGTCGGCATTGTGCATTTTGTATTTAATTCCGATGCAATTTCTGTGTTTCATCGTCAATACGAAGGTCAGAGGGATACATTAAACCTGAAGTGAAGCATCGGAATCTATAACTAGTGTCACAGGAATGGTTCAAAACAGTCAGTAAGAAGAGTCAATCTTCTTGTACTAAAGTCGGCATTGTGCCTTTTGTACTTAATTCAGATCCAATTTCTGTGTTTCATCGTCAATAAGAAGGTCCAAGGGATACAGTAAACCTGAAGTGACGCATCGGAATTTGTGAATAGTGTCACAGGAATGGTTCAAAACATAGAGACTAAGAAGAGTCAGTCTTTTTGTACTTATGTCGGCTTTGTGCCTATTCTATTTAATTCCGATGCAATTTCTGTATTTCGTCGCCCATACGAAGGTCCAAAGGATACAGTAAACCTGAAGTGAAGCATCGGAATCTATAACTAATGTCACAGGAATCATTCAAAACATAGACGTAGGAAGAGACAGTCTTCTTGTACTTAAGTCGGCATTGTGCCTTTTGTATTTATTTCCGATGCAATTTCTGTGTTTCATCGTCAATAAGAAGATATTAGGGATAGAGTAAACCTGAAGTGAAGCATCGGAACATATAACTAGTGTCACAGGAATGGTTCAAAACATAGTCAGTAAGAAGTGTCAGTCTTCTTGTACTTAAGTCGGCATTGTGCCTTTTGTATTTAATTCCGATGCAATTTCTGTGTTTCATCGTCAATACAAAGGTGCAAGGGATACAGTAAACCTGAAGTGAAGCATCGCAATCTATAACTAGTGTCACAGGAATGGTTCAAGACATAGTCAGTAAGAAGAGTCAGTCTTCTTGTACTTATGTTTGCATTGTGCCTTTTGTATTTAATTCCGATGCAATTTCTGTGTTTCATCGTCAATAAGAAGGTCAGAAGGATACAGTAAACCTGAAGTGAAGCATCGGAATCTATAACTAGTGTCACAGGAATGGTTCAATACAGTCAGTAAGAAGAGTCAGTCTTCTTGTACTTAAGTCGGCATTGTGCATTTTGTGTTTAATTCCGATGCAATTTCTGTGTTTCATCGTCAATAAGAAGGTTCAAGGGATACAGTAAACCTGAAGGGAAGCATCGGAATCTATTATTAGTGTCACAGGAATGGTTCAAAACATAGACAGTAGGAAGAGTCAGTCTTCTTGTACTTAAGTCGGCATTGTGCTATTTCTATTTAATTCAGATGCAATTTATGTGTTTCATCGTCAATACGAAGGTCAGAGGGATACAGTAAACCTGAAGTGAAGCATCGGAATCTATAACTAGTGTCACTGGAATGGTTCAAAACATAGACTGTAAGAAGAGTCAGTCTTCTTGTACTTAAGTCGTCATTTGGCCTTTTGTATTTAATTCCGATCCAATTTCTGTGTTTCATCGTCAATAGGAAGGTCAGAGGGATACAGTAAATCTGAAGTGAAGCATCGGAATCTATAACTAGTGTCACAGGAGTGGTTCAAAGCAGTCAGTAAGTAGAGTCAGTCTTCTTGTAATTAAGTCAGCATTGTGCCTTTTGTATTTAATTCCGATGCAATTAGTGTGTTGCATCGTCAATAAGAAGGTCCAAGTGATACAGTAAACGTGAAGTGAAGCATCTGAATCCATAACTAGTGTCACAGGAATGGTTCAAAACATAGACACTAAGAAGAGTCAGTCTTCTTGTACTTAAGTCGGCATTGTGCCTTTTGTATTTAATTCCGATGCAATTTCTGTGTTTCATCGTCAATAAAAAGGTCAGAGGGATACAGTAATTCTGAAGTGAAGCATCGGAATCTATAACTAGTGTCACAGGAATGGTTCAAAACAGTCAGTAAGTAGAGTCAGTCTTCTTGTAATTAAGTCGGCATTGTGCCTTTTGTATTTAATTCCGATGCTATTTCTGTGTTTCATCGTCAATAAGAAGGTCCAAAGGATACAGTAAACGTGAAGTGAAGCATCGGAATCCATAACTAGTGTCACAGGAATGGTTCAAAACATAGACAGTAAGAAGAGGCAGTCTTTTTGTACTTAAATCGGGATTGTGCCTTTTCTATTTAATTCCGATGCAATTTCTGTGTTTCATCGTCAAAAAGAAGGTCAGAGGGATAGAGTGAACCTGAAGTGAATAATCTGAATCTATAACTAGTGTCCCAGGAACGGTTCAAAACAGAGACAGTAGGAAGAGTCAGCCTTCTTGTACTTGAGTCGGCATTGTGCCTTTTGTATTAAATTCCGATGCACTATCTGTGTTCCATCGTCAATAAGAAGATCCAAGGGATACAGTAAACCTGAAATGAAGCATCGGAATCCATAACTAGTGTCACAGGAATGGTTCAAAACAGTCAGTAAGAAGAGTCAATCTTCTTGTACTTAAGTCGGCATTGTGCCTTTTGTATTTAGTTCCGATGCAATTTCTGTGTTTCATCGTCAATAAGAAGATATTATAGATAGAGTAAACCTGAAGTGAAGCATCGGAACATATAACTAGTGGCACAGGAATGGTTCAAAACATAGTCAGTAAGAAGTGTCAGTCTTCTTGTACTTAAGTCGGCATTGTGCCTTTTGTATTTAATTCCGATGCAATTTCTGTGTTTCATCGTCAATACGAAGGTGCAAGGGACACAGTAAACCTGAAGTGAAGCATCGCAATCTATAACTAGTGTCACAGGAATGGTTCAAAACATAGTCAGTAAGAAGAGTCAGTCTTCTTGTACTTATGTTTGCATTGTGCCTTTTGTATTTAATTCCGATGCAATTTCTGTGTTTCATCGTCAATAAGAAGGTCAGAAGGATACAGTAAACCTGAAGTGAAGCATCGGAATCGATAACTAGTGTCACAGGAATGGTTCAAAACAGTCAGTAAGAAGAGTCAGTCTTCTTGTACTTAAGTCGGCATTGTGCATTTTGTGTTTAATTCCGATGCAATTTCTGTGTTTCATCGTCAATAAGAAGGTCCAAGGGATACAGTAAACCTGAAGGGAAACATCGGAATCTATTACTAGTGTCACAGGAATGGCTCAAAACATAGACAGTAGGAAGAGTCAGTCTTCTTGTACTTAAGTCGGCATTGTGCTATTTCTATTTAATTCAGATGCAATTTCTGTGTCTCAGCGTCAATAGGAAGGTCAGAGGGATACAGTAAATCTGAAGTGATGCATCGGAATCTATAACTAGTGTCACAGGAATGGTTCAAAGCAGTCAGTAAGTAGAGTCAGTCTTCTTGTAATTAAGTCAGCATTGTGCCTTTTGTATTTAATTCCGATGCAATTTCTGTGTTTCATCGTCAATACGAAGGTCTGGGGGATACAGTAAACCTGAAGTGAAGCATCGGAATCTATAACTAGAGTCACAGATATGGTTCAAAACAGTCAGTAAGAAGAGTCAATCTTCTTGTACTTAAGTCGGCATTCTGCCATTAGTATTTAATTCCGATGCATTTTCTGTGTTTCATCGTCAATAAGAAGGTCCAAGGGATACAGTAAACCTGAAGTGAAGCATCGGAATTTATAAATAGTGTCACAGGAATGGTTCAAAACATAGAGATTAAGAAGAGTCAGTCTTCTTGGACTTAAGTCGGCTTTGTGCCTATTCTATTTAATTCCGATGCAATTTCTGTATTTCGTCGCCAATACGAAGGTCCAAGGGATACTGTAAACCTGAAGGGAAGCATCGGAATCTATAACTAGTGTTACAGGAATGGTTCAAAACAGTCAGTAAGAAGAGTCAATCTTCTTGTACAAAAGTCGGCATTGTGCCTTTTGTACTTAATTCAGATCCAATTTCTGTGTTTCATCGTCAATAAGAAGGTCCAAGGGATACAGTAAACCTGAAGTGACGCATCGGAATTTATGAATAGTGTCACAGGAATGGTTCAAAACATAGAGACTAAGAAGAGTCAGTCTTTTTGTACTTATGTCGGCTTTGTGCCTATTCTATTTAATTCCGATGCAATTTCTGTATTTCGTCACCAATACGAAGGTCCAAAGGATACAGTAAACCTGAAGTGAAGCATCGGAATCTATAACTAATGTCACAGGAATCATTCAAAACATAGACGTAGGAAGAGTCAGTCTTCTTGTACTTAAGTCGGCATTGTGCCTTTTGTATTTAGTTCCGATGCAATTTCTGTGTTTCATCGTCAATAAGAAGATATTAGGGATAGAGTAAACCTGAAGTGAAGCATCGGAACATATAACTAGTGTCACAGGAATGGTTCAAAACATAGTCAGTAAGAAGTGTCAGTCTTCTTGTACTTAAGTCGGCATTGTGCCTTTTGTATTTAATTCCGATGCAATTTCTGTGTTTCATCGTCAATACAAAGGTGCAAGGGATACAGTAAACCTGAAGTGAAGCATCGCAATCTATAACTAGTGTCACAGGAATGGTTCAAGACATAGTCAGTAAGAAGAGTCAGTCTTCTTGTACTTATGTTTGCATTGTGCCTTTTGTATTTAATTCCGATGCCATTTCTGTGTTTCATCGTCAATAAGAAGGTCAGAAGGATACAGTAAACCTGAAGTGAAGCATCGGAATCTATAACTAGTGTCCCAGGAATGGTTCAAAACAGTCAGTAAGAAGAGTCAGTCTTCTTGTACTTAAGTCGGCATTGTGCATTTTGTGTTTAATTCCGATGCAATTTCTGTGTTTCATCGTCAATAAGAAGGTCCAAGGGATACAGTAAACCTGAAGGGAAGCATCGGAATCTATTATTAGTGTCACAGGAATGGTTCAAAACATAGACAGTAGGAAGAGTCAGTCTTCTTGTACTTAAGTCGGCATTGTGCTATTTCTATTTAATTCAGATGCAATTTCTGTGTTTCATCGTCAATAAGAAGGTCAGAGGGATACAGTAAACCTGAAGTGAAGCATCGGAATCTATAACTAGTGTCACTGGAACGGTTCAAAACATAGACTGTAAGAAGAGTCAGTCTTCTTGTACTTAAGTCGTCATTTGGCCTTTTGTATTTAATTCCGATCCAATTTCTGTGTTTCATCGTCAATAGGAAGGTCAGAGGGATACAGTAAATCTGAAGTGAAGCATCAGAATCTATAACTAGTGTCACAGGAATGGTTCAAAGCAGTCAGTAAGTAGATTCAGTCTTCTTGTAATTAAGTCAGCATTGTGCCTTTTGTATTTAATTCCGATGCAATTAGTGTGTTGCATCGTCAATAAGAAGGTCCAAGTGATACAGTAAACGTGAAGTGAAGCATCTGAATCCATAACTAGTGTCACAGGAATGGTTCAAAACATAGACACTAAGAAGAGTCAGTCTTCTTGTACTTAAGTCGGCATTGTGCCTTTTGTATTTAATTCCGATGCAATTTCTGTGTTTCATCGTCAATAAAAAGGTCAGAGGGATACAGTAAATCTGAAGTGAAGCATCGGAATCTATAACTAGTGTCACAGGAATGGTTCAAAACAGTCAGTAAGTAGAGTCAGTCTTCTTGTAATTAAGTCGGCATTGTGCCTTTTGTATTTAATTCCGATGCTATTTCTGTGTTTCATCGTCAATAAGAAGGTCCAAAGGATACAGTAAACGTGAAGTGAAGCATCGGAATCCATAACTAGTGTCACAGGAATGGTTCAAAACATAGACAGTAAGAAGAGGCAGTCTTTTTGTACTTAAATCGGGATTGTGCCTTTTCTATTTAATTCCGATGCAATTTCTGTGTTTCATCGTCAAAAAGAAGGTCAGAGGGATAGAGTGAACCTGAAGTGAATAATCTGAATCTATAACTAGTGTCCCAGGAACGGTTCAAAACAGAGACAGTAGGAAGAGTCAGCCTTCTTGTACTTGAGTCGGCATTGTGCCTTTTGTATTAAATTCCGATGCACTATCTGTGTTCCATCGTCAATAAGAAGATCCAAGGGATGCAGTAAACCTGAAATGAAGCATCGGAATCTATAACTAGTGTCACAGGAATGGTTCAAAACAGTCAGTAAGAAGAGTCAATCTTCTTGTACTTAAGTCGGCATTGTGCCTTTTGTATTTAGTTCCGATGCAATTTCTGTGTTTCATCGTCAATAAGAAGATATTATAGATAGAGTAAACCTGAAGTGAAGCATCGGAACATATAACTAGTGGCACAGGAATGGTTCAAAACATAGTCAGTAAGAAGTGTCAGTCTTCTTGTACTTAAGTCGGCATTGTGCCTTTTGTATTTAATTCCGATGCAATTTCTGTGTTTCATCGTCAATACGAAGGTGCAAGGGATACAGTAAACCTGAAGTGAAGCATCGCAATCTATAACTAGTGTCACAGGAATGGTTCAAAACATATTCAGTAAGAAGAGTCAGTCTTCTTGTACTTATGTTTGCATTGTGCCTTTTGTATTTAATTCCGATGCAATTTCTGTGTTTCATCGTCAATAAGAAGGTCAGAAGGATACAGTAAACCTGAAGTGAAGCATCGGAATCGATAACTAGTGTCACAGGAATGGTTCAAAACAGTCAGTAAGAAGAGTCAGTCTTCTTGTACTTAAGTCGGCATTGTGCATTTTGTGTTTAATTCCGATGCAATTTCTGTGTTTCATCGTCAATAAGAAGGTCCAAGGGATACAGTAAACCTGAAGGGAAGCATCGGAATCTATTACTAGTGTCACAGGAATGGTTCAAAACATAGACAGTAGGAAGAGTCAGTCTTCTTGTACTTAAGTCGGCATTGTGCTATTTCTATTTAATTCAGATGCAATTTCTGTGTCTCAGCGTCAATAGGAAGGTCAGAGGGATACAGTAAATCTGAAGTGAAGCATCGGAATCTATAACTAGTGTCACAGGAATGGTTCAAAGCAGTCAGTAAGTAGAGTCAGTCTTCTTGTAATTAAGTCAGCATTGTGCCTTTTGTATTTAATTCCGATGCAATTTCTGTGTTTCATCGTCAATACGAAGGTCTGGGGGATACAGTAAACCTGAAGTGAAGCATCGGAATCTATAACTAGTGTCACAGATATGGTTCAAAACAGTCAGTAAGAAGAGTCAATCTTCTTGTACTTAAGTCGGCATTCTGCCATTAGTATTTAATTCCGATGCATTTTCTGTGTTTCATCGTCAATAAGAAGGTCCAAGGGATACAGTAAACCTGAAGTGAAACATCGGAATTTATAAATAGTGTCACAGGAATGGTTCAAAACATAGAGATTAAGAAGAGTCAGTCATCTTGGACTTAAGTCGGCTTTGTGCCTATTCTATTTAATTCCGATGCAATTTCTGTATTTCGTCGCCAATACGAAGGTCCAAGGGATACAGTAAACCTGAAGGGAAGCATCGGAATCTATAACTAGTGTCACAGGAATGGTTCAAAACATAGACAGTTGGAAGAGTCACTCTTCTTGTACTTAAGTCGGCTTTGCGCTATTTGTATTTAATTCAGATGCAATTTCTGTGTTTCATCGTCAATAAGAAGGTCAGAGGGATACAGTAAACCTGAAGTGAAGCATCGGAATCTGTAACTAGTGTCACTGGAATGGTTCTAACATAGACAGTATGAAGGGTCAGTCTTCTTGTACTTAAGTCGGCATTGTACCTTTTGTATTTAATTGCGATGCGATTTCTGTTTTCATCGTCAATACGAAGGTCCAAGGGATACAGTAAACCTGAAGTGCAGCATCGGAATCTATAACTAGTGTCACTGGAATGGTTCAAAACATAGACATTAAGAAGGGTCAGTCTTCATGTCCTTAAGTCGGCATTGTGTCTTTTGTATTTAATTCCGATCCAATTTCTGTGTTTCATCGTCAATAAGAAGGTCAGAGGGATACAGTAAATCTGAAGTGAAGCATCGGAATCTACAACTAGTGCCACAGGAATGGTTCAAAACAGTCAGTAAGTAGAGTCAGTCTTCTTGTAATTAAGTCAGCATTGTGCCTTTTGTATTTAATTCCGATGCTATTTCTGTGTTTCATCGTCAATAAGAAGGTCCAAAAGATACAGTAAACGTGAAGTGAAGCATCGGAATCCATAACTAGTGTCACAGGAATGGTTCAAAACATAGACAGTAAGAAGAGGCAGTCTTTTTGTACTTAAGTCGGGATTGTGCCTTTTCTATTTAATTCCGATCAATTTCTGTGTTTCATCGTCAAAAAGAAGGTCAGAGGGATAGAGTGAACCTGAAGTGAATAATCTGAATCTATAACTAGTGTCCCAGGAACGGTTCAAAACAGAGACAGTAGGAAGAGTCAGCCTTCTTGTACTTGAGTCGGCATTGTGCCTTTTGTATTAAATTCCGATGCCCTATCTGTGTTCCATCGTCAATAAGAAGATCCAAGCGATACAGTAAACCTGAAATGAAGCATCGGAATCTATAACTAGTGTCACAGGAATGGTTCAAAACAGTCAGTAAGAAGAGTCAGTCTTCTTGTACTTAAGTCGGCGTTGTGCTTTTTGTATTTAGTTCCGATGTAATTTCTGTGTTTCATCGTCAATAAGAAGGTCCTAGGGATAGAGTAAACCTGAAGTGAAGCATCGGAATCTGTAACTAGTGTCACAGGAATGGTTCAAAACATAGCCAGTTAGGAATGTCAGTCTTCTTGTACTTAAGTCGTTATTGTGCCTTTTCTATTTAATTACGATGCAATTTCTGTGTTTCATCGTCAAAAAGAAGGTCCAAGGGATACAGTAAACCTGAAGTGAAGCATCGGAATCTATAACTAGTGTCACAGGAATTGTTCAAGACATAGTCAGTGAGAAGAGTCAGTCATCTTGTACTTATGTGGGCATTGTGCCTTTTGTATTTAATTCCGATGCAATTTCTGTGTTTCATCGTCAATAAGAAGGTCAGAGGGATACAGTAAACCTGAGATGAAGCATCGGAATCTATAACTAGAGTCACAGGAATTGTTCAAAACAGTCAGTAAGAAGAGTCAGTCTTCTTGTACTTAAGTCGGCATTGTGCATTTTGTATTTAATTCCGATGCAGTATCTGTGTTTCATCGTCATTAAGAAGGTCCAAGGGATACAGTAAACCTGAAGTGAAGCATCGGAATCTACAACTAATGTCACAGGACTGGTTCAAAACATAGACAGTAAGAAGAGTCAGTCTTCTTGTACTTATGTCGGCATTGTGCCTTTTGTATTTAATTCCGATGCAATTTCTGTGTTTCGTCGTCAAAACGAAGGTCAGAGGGATACAGTAAACCTGAAGTGAAGCATCGGAATCTATAACTAGTGTCACAGGAATGGTTCAAAACATAGACAGTACCAAGAGTCAGTCTTCTTGTACTTAAGTCGGCATTGGGCTTTTCTATTATATTCCGATGCAATTTCTGTGTTTCATCGTAAAAAAGAAGGTCAGAGGGATACAGTAAACCTGAAGTGAAGCATCGGAATGTGTAACTAGTGTCACAGGAATGGTTCAAAACAGTCAGTAAGAAGAGTCAGTCTTCTTGTAATTAAGTCGGCATTGTGCCTTTTGTATTTAATTCCGATGCAATTTCTGTGTTTCATCGTCAATAAGAAGGTCCAAGGGAAACAGTAAACGTGAAGTGAAGCATCGGAATCTATAACTAGTGTCACAGGAATGGTTCAAAACATAGACAGTAAGAAGAGTCAGTCTTCTTGTTCTTAAGTCGACATTGTGCCTATTCTATTTAATTCCGGTGCAATTTCTGTGTTTCATCGTCAAAAAGAAGGTCAGAGGGATAGAGTAAACCTGAAGTGAATAATCGGAATCTATAACTAGTGTCACAGGACCGATTCGAAACAGAGACAGTAGGAAGAGTCAGCCTTCTTGTACTTGAGTCGGCTTTGTGCCTTTTGTATTAAATTCCGATGCACTATCTGTGTTCCATCGTCAATTAGAAGATCCAAGGGATACAGTAAACCTGAAATGAAGCATCGGAATCTATAACTGGTGTCACAGGAATGGTTCAAATCATGTACAGTAGGAAGATTCAGTCTACATGTACTTAAGTCGGCATTGTGCCTTTTGTATTTATTTCCTATGCAATTTCTGTGTTTCATCGTTAATAAGAAGGTCCTAGGGATACAGTAAACCTGAAGTGAAAGATCGGAACCTACAACTAGTGTCACAGGAATGGTTCAAAACATGTACAGTAGGAAGATTCAGTCTACATGTACTTAAGTCGGCATTGTGCCTTTTGTATTTATTTCCTATGCAATTTCTGTGTTTCATCGTTAATAAGAAGGTCAGAGGGATACAGTAAACCTGAAGTGGAGCATCGGAATCTATAACTAGTGTCACAGGAATGGTTCAAAAATTAGACAGTAAGAAGAGCCAGTCTTCTTGTACTTAAGTCGGCATTGTGTTTTTCTATTTAATTCCGATGCAATTTCTGTGTTTCATCGTCAATAATAAGGTCAGAGTGATACAGTAAACCTGAAGTGAAGCATCGGAATCTATAACTAGTGTCATCGGAATGGTTCTAACATAGACAGTAAGAAGGGTCAGTCTTCTTCTACTTGATTCGGCATTGTGCCTTTTGTATTTAATTCCGATGCAATTTCTGTGTTTCATTGTCAATACGAAGGTCACAGGGATACAGTAAACCTGAAGTGAAGCATCGGAATGTATAACTAGTGTCACAGGAGTGATTCAAAACGTAGACAGTAGGAAGAATCAGTCTTCATGTACTTAAGTCGGCATTTTGCCTATTCTATTTAATTCCGATGCAATTTCTGCGTTTCATCGTCAAAAAGAAGGTCAGAGGGATAGAGTAAACCTGAAGTGAATAATCGGAATCAATAGCTACTGTCACAGGATCGGTTCAAAACAGAGAAAGTAGGAAGGGTCAGCCTTCTTGTACTTGAGTCGGCTTTGTGCCTTTTGTATTAAATTCCGATGCACTATCAGTGTTCCATCGTCAATAAGAAGATCCCAGGGATACAGTAAACCTGAAATGAAGCATCGGAAACTATAACTGGTGTCACAGGAATGGTTCAAAACATGTACAGTAGGAAGATTCAGTCTACATGTACTTAAGTCGGCATTGTGCCTTTTGTATTTATTTCCTATGCAATTTCTGTGTTTCATCGTTAGTAAGAAGGTCAGAGGGATACAGTAAACCTGAAGTGAAGCATCGGAATCTATAACTAGTGTCACAGGAATGGTTCAAAACATAGTCAGTAAGAAGAGTCAGTCTTCCTGTACGTAAGTCGGCATTGTGCCTTTTGTATTTATTTCCGATGCAATTCCTGTGTCTCATCGTCAATAAGGAGGTCCAAGGGATACAGTAAACCTGAAGTGGAGCATCGGAATCTATGACTAGTGTCACAGGGGTGGTTCAAAACATAGACAGTAAGAAGAGTCAGTCTTTTTGTACTTAAGTCGGCATTGCGCCATTTTCAATTTAATTCCTATGCAATTAGTGTGTTTCATCGTCAATAAGTAGGTCAGAGGGATACAGTAAACCTGAAGTGAAGCATCGGAATCTCTAACTAGTGTCACAGGAATGGTTCAAAACATAGTCAGTAAGAAGTGTCAGTCTTCTTGTACTTAAGTCGGCATTGTGCCTTTTGTATTTAATACCGATGCAATTTCTGTGTTTCATCGTCTATGAGAAGGTCCAAGGGAGACAGTAAACCTGAAGCATCGGAATCTGTAACTAGCGTCACAGGAATGGTTCAAAACATTGACACTAAAAAGAGTCAGTCTGCTTGTACATAAGATGGCATTGTGCCTTTTCTATTTAATTCCGATGCAATTTCTGTGTCTCATCGTCAATAAGAAGGTCCAAGGGATACAGTAAACCTGAAGTGAAGCATCGGAATCTGTAACTAGTGTCACAGGAATGGGTCAAGATATAGTCAGTAAGAAGAGTCAGTCTTCTTGTACTTAAGTCGGCATTGTGCATTTTCTATTTAATCCCGATGCAATTTCTGTGTTTCATCGTCAATAAGAAGGTCCAAGGGATACACTAAACCTAAAGTGGAGCATCGGAATCTGTAACTAGTGTCACAGGAATGGTTCACAAATTAGACAGTAAGAAAAGCCAGTCTTCTTGTACTTAAGTCGGCATTGTGTTTTTCTACTTTATTCCGATGCAATTTCTGTGTTTCATCGTCAATAATAAGGTCAGAGGGATACAGTAAACCTGACGTGAAGCATCGGAATCTATAACTAGTGTCATCGGAATGGTTCTAACATAGACAGTAAGAAGGGTCAGTCGTCTCGCACAAAGTCGGCATTGTGCCTTTTGTATTTAATTCCGATCCGATTTCTGTGTTTCATCGTCAATAAGAAGGTCAGAGGGATACAGTAAATCTGAAGTGAAGCATTGGAATCTATAACTAGTGTCACAGGAATGGCTCAAAACAGTCAGTAAGAAGAGTCAGTCTTCTTGTATTTAAGTCGGCATCGTGCCTTTTGTATTTAATTCCGATGCAATTGCTGTATTTCATCGTCAATAAGAAGGTCCAAGGGATACAGTAAACGTGAAGTGAAGCATCGGAATCTATAACTAGTGTCACAGGAATGGTTCCAAGCATATAGATTAAGAAGAGTCAGTCTTCTTGTACTTAAGGCGGCATTGTGCATATTCCACTTCATTCCGATGCAATTTCTGTGTTTCATAGTCAAAAAGAAGGTCAGAGGGATAGAGTAAACCTGAATTGAATAATCGGAATCTATAACTAGTGTCACAGGAACGGTTCAAACCATAGACAGTAGGAAGAGTCAGCCTTCTTGTACTTGAGTCGGCATTGTGCCTTTTGTATTTAATTCCTATACGCTATCTGTGTTCCATCGTCGATAAGAAGATCTAAAGGATACAGTAAACCTGAAATGAAGCATCGGAATCTATAACTAGTGTCACAGGAATGGTTAAAAACATAGTCAGTAAGAAGAGTCAGTCTTCCTTTACTTAAGTCGGCATTGTGCCTATTGTATTTAATTCCGATGCAATTTCTGTGTTACATCGTCAATAAGAAGATCCAAAGGATACAGTAAACCTGAAATGAAGCATCGGAATCTATAACTAGTGTCACTGGAATGGTTCAATACATATACAGAAGGAAGATTCAGTCTACATGTACTTAAGTCGGCGTTGTGCCTTTTGTATTTATTTCCGATGCAATTTCTGTGTTTCATCGTCAATAAGAAGGTCCAAGGGATACAGTAAACCTGAAGTGAAGCATCGGAATCTATAACTAGTGTCACAGGAATGGTTCAAAACATAGACAGTAAGAAGAGTCAGTCATCTTGTACTTAAGTCAGCCTTGTGCCTTTTGTATTTAATTCCGATCCAATTTCTGTGTTTCATCGTCAATAAGAAGGTCAGAGGGACACAGTAAATCTGAAGTGAAGCATCGGAATCTATAACTAGTGTCACAGGAATGGTTCAAAACAGTCAGTAAGAAGAGTCAGTCTTCTTGTAATTAAGTCGGCATTGTGCCTTTTGTATTTAGTTCCGATGCAATTTCTGTGTTTCATCGTCAATAAGAAGGTCCAAGGGATACAGTAAACGTGAAGTGAAGCATCGGAATCTATAACTAGTGTCACAGGAATGGTTCAAAACATAGAGATTAAGGAGAGTGAGTCTTCTTGTACTTAAGTCGGCATTGTACCTATTCTATTTAATTCCGATGCAATTTCTGTGTTTCATTGTCAATACGAAGGTCAGAGGGATACAGTAAACCTGAAGTGAAGCATCGGAATGTATAACTAGTGTCACAGGAGTGCTTCAAAACGTAGACAGTAGGAAGAATCAGTCTTCATGTACTTAAGTCGGCATTGTGCCTATTCTATTTAATTCCGATGCAATTTCTGTGTTTCATCGTCAAAAAGAAGGTCAGAGGGATAGAGTAAACCTGAAGTGAATAATCGGAATCTATAGCTACTGTCACAGGATCGGTTCAAAACAGAGACAGTAGGAAGGGATAGCCTTCTTGTACTTGAGTCGGCTTTGTGCCTTTTGTATTAAATTCCGATGCACTATCTGTGTTCCATCGTCAATAAGAAGATCCAAGGGATACAGTAAACCTGAAATGAAGCATCGGAAACTATAACTGGTGTCACAGGAATGGTTCAAAACATGTACAGTAGGAAGATTCAGTCTACATGTACTTAAGTCGGCATTGTGCCTTTTGTATTTATTTCCTATGCAATTTCTGTGTTTCATCGTTAATAAGAAGGTCAGAGGGATACAGTAAACCTGAAGTGAAGCATCGGAATCTATAACTAGTGTCACAGGAATGGTTCAAAACATAGTCAGTAAGAAGAGTCAGTCTTCCTGTACGTAAGTCGGCATTGTGCCTTTTGTATTTATTTCCGATGCAATTCCTGTGTCTCATCGTCAATAAGGAGGTCCAAGGGATACAGTAAACCTGAAGTGGAGCATCGGAATCTATGACTAGTGTCACAGGGGTGGTTCAAAACATAGACAGTAAGAAGAGTCAGTCTTTTTGTACTTAAGTCGGCATTGCGCCATTTTCAATTTAATTCCTATGCAATTAGTGTGTTTCATCGTCAATAAGTAGGTCAGAGGGATACAGTAAACCTGAAGTGAAGCATCGGAATCTCTAACTAGTGTCACAGGAATGGTTCAAAACATAGTCAGTAAGAAGTGTCAGTCTTCTTGTACTTAAGTCGGCATTGTGCCTTTTGTATTTAATACCGATGCAATTTCTGTGTTTCATCGTCTATGAGAAGGTCCAAGGGATACAGTAAACCTGAAGTATCGGAATCTGTAACTAGCGTCACAGGAATGGTTCAAAACATTGACACTAAAAAGAGTCAGTCTGCTTGTACATAAGATGGCATTGTGCCTTTTCTATTTAATTCCGATGCAATTTCTGTGTCTCATCGTCAATAAGAAGGTCCAAGGGATACAGTAAACCTGAAGTGAAGCATCGGAATCTGTAACTAGTGTCACAGGAATGGGTCAAGATATAGTCAGTAAGAAGAGTCAGTCTTCTTGTACTTAAGTCGGCATTGTGCATTTTCTATTTAATCCCGATGGAATTTCTGTGTTTCATCATCAATAAGAAGGTCCAAGGGATACACTAAACCTAAAGTGGAGCATCGGAATCTATAACTAGTGTCATCGGAATGGTTCTAACATAGACAGTAAGAAGGGTCAGTCGTCTTGCACAAAGTCGGCATTGTGCCTTTTGTATTTAATTCCGATCCGATTTCTGTGTTTCATCGTCAATAAGAAGGTCAGAGGGATACAGTAAATCTGAAGTGAAGCATTGGAATCTATAACTAGTGTCACAGGAATGGCTCAAAACAGTCAGTAAGAAGAGTCAGTCTTCTTGTAATTAAGTCGGCATATTGCCTTTTGTATTTAGTTCCGATACAATTTCTGTACTTCATCGTCAATAAGAAGGTCCAAGGGATACAGTAAACGTGAAGTGAAGCATCGGAATCTATAACTAGTGTCACAGGAATGGTTCCAAACATATAGATTAAGAAGAGTCAGTCTTCTTGTACTTAAGTCGGCATTGTGCATATTCCATTTCATTCCGATGCAATTTCTGTGTTTCATAGTCAAAAAGAAGGTCAGAGGGATAGAGTAAACCTGAATTGAATAATCGGAATCTATAACTAGTGTCACAGGAACGGTTCAAACCATAGACAGTAGGAAGAGTCAGCCTTCTTGTACTTGAGTCGGCATTGTGCCTTTTGTATTTAATTCCGATACGCTATCTGTATTCCATCGTCGATAAGAAGATCTAAAGGATACAGTAAACCTGAAATGAAGCATCGGAATCTATAACTAGTGTCACAGGAATGGTTAAAAACATAGTCAGTAAGAAGAGTCAGTCTTCCTTTACTTAAGTCGGCATTGTGCCTATTGTATTTAATTCCGATGCAATTTCTGTGTTTCATCGTCAATAAGTAGGTCCAAGGGATACAGAAAACATGAAGTGAAGCATCGGAGTCTGTAACTAGTGTCACAGGAATGGATCAAGATATAGTCAGTAAGAAGAGTCAGTCTTCTTGTATTTGAGTCGGCATTGTGCCTTTTGTATTTAACTCCGATGCACTATCTGTGTTCCATCGTCAATAAGAAGATCCAAAAGATACAGTAAACATAAAATGAAGCATCGGAATCTATAACTAGTGTCACTGGAATGGTTCAATACATATACAGAAGGAAGATTCAGTCTACATGTACTTAAGTCGGCGTTGTGCCTTTTGTATTTATTTCCGATGCAATTTCTGTGTTTCATCGTCAATAAGAAGGTCCAAGGGATACAGTAAACCTGAAGTGAAGCATCGGAATCTATAACTAGTGTCACAGGAATGGTTCAAAACATAGACAGTAAGAAGAGTCAGTCATCTTGTACTTAAGTCAGCCTTGTGCCTTTTGTATTTAATTCCGATCCAATTTCTGTGTTTCATCGTCAATAAGAAGGTCAGAGGGACACAGTAAATCTAAAGTGAAGCATCGGAATCTATAACTAGTGTCACAGGAATGGTTCAAAACAGTCAGTAAGAAGAGTCAGTCTTCTTGTAATTAAGTCGGCATTGTGCCTTTTGTATTTAATTCCGATGCAATTTCTGTGTTTCATCGTCAATAAGAAGGTCCAAGGGATACAGTAAACGTGAAGTGAAGCATCGGAATCTATAACTAGTGTCACAGGAATGGTTCAAAACATAGAGATTAAGGAGAGTCAGTCTTCTTGTACTTAAGTCGGCATTGTACCTATTCTATTTAATTCCGATGCAATTTCTGGGTCTCATGGTCAAAAAGAAGGTCAGAGGGATAGAGTAAACCTGAAGTGAATAATCGGAATCTATAACTAGTGTCACAGGAACGGTTCAAAACATAGACAGTAGGAAGAGTCAGCCTTCTTGTACTTGAGTAGGCATTGTGCCTTTTGTATTTAATTCCGATGCACTATCTGTGTTCCATCGTCATTAAGAACATCAAGAGGATACAGTAAACCTGAAATGAAGCATCGGAATCTCTAACTAGTGTCACAGGAATGGTTCAAAACATATACAGTAGGAAGATTCTGTCTACATGTACTTAAGTCGGCATTGTGCCTTTTGTATTTATTTCCGATGCAATTTTTGTGTTTCATCGTCAATAAGAAGGTCAGAGGGATACAGTAAACCTGAAATGAAGCATCGGAATCTCTAACTTGTGTCACAGGAATGGTTCAAAACATATACAGTAGGATGATTCTGTCTACATGTACTTAAGTCGGCATTGTGCCTATTGTATTTAATTCCGATGCAATTTCTGTGTTTCATCGTCAATAAGAAGGTCCAAGGGATACAGTAAACCTGAAGCATCGCAATCTGTAACTAGCGTCACAGGAATGGTTCAAAACATAGACACTAAGAAGAGTCAGTCTGCTTGTACTTAAGACAACATTGTGCCTTTTCTATTTCATTCCGATGCAATTTCTGTGTTTCATCTTCAATACGAAGGTCAGAGGGATACAGTAAACCTGAAGTGAAGCATCGGAATCTATAACTAATGTCACAGGAATCGTTCAAAGCATAGACAGTAGGAAGAGTCAGTCTTCTTGTACTTAAGTAGGCATTGTGACTTTTGTATTTAGTTCCGATGCAATTTCTGTGTTTCATCGTCAATAAGAAGGTCCTAGGGATAGAGTAAACCTGAAGTGAAACATCGGAATCTGTAACTAGTGTCACAGGAATGGTTCATAACATAGTCAGTAAGAAGAGTCAGTCTTCTTGTACTTAAGTCGGGATTAAGCCTTTTGTGTTTATTTCCGATGCAATTTCTGTGTTTCGTCGTCATTAAGAAGGTGCAAGGGATACAGTAATCCTGAAGTGAAGCATCAGAATCTATAACTAGTGTCACAGGAATGGTTCAAAACATAGACAGTAGGAAGAGTCAGTCTTCTTGTACTTAAGTCGGCATTGTGCCTTTTCTATTTAAGTCCGATGCAATTTCTGTGTTTCATCGTCAATAAGAAGGTTAGAGGGACACAGCAAACCTGAAGTGAAGCATCGGAATCTATAACTAGTGTCACAGGAATGGTTCAAAACATTGACAGTAAGAAGGGTCAGTCTTCTTGTACCTAAGTCGGCATTGTGCCTTTTTATTTAATTCCGATGAAATTTCTGTGTTTCATCATCAATAAGAAGGTCACAGGGATACAGTAAACCTGAAGTGAAGCATCGAAATCTATGACTAGTGTCACAGGAATGCTTCAAAGCATAGACAGTAAGAAGAGTCAGTCTTCTTGTACTTAAGTCGGCATTGTGCCTTCTGTATTTAATTCCGATGCAATTTCTGTGTTTCTTCGTCTATAAAAAGGTCCGAGGGATACAGGAAACCTGTGGTGGAGCATCGGAATCTATAACTAGTGTCACAGGAATGGTTCAAAAATTAGTCAGTAAGAAGAGTCAGACTTCTTGTACTTAAGTCGGCATTGTGCCCTTTTCAATTTAATTTCGATGCAATTACTGTGTATCATCGTCAACAAGAAGGTCAGAGGGATACAGTAAACCTGAAGTGAAGCAACGGAATATCTAACTAGTGTCACAGGAATGGTTCAACGCATAGTCAGTAAGAAGAGTAAGTCTTCTTGTACTTAAGTCGCCATTCTGCCTTTTTGTATTTGATTCCGATGCAATTTATGTGTTTCATCGTCAATAAGAAGGTCCAAGGGATACAGCAAACCTGAAGTGAAGCATCGGAATCTATAACTAGTGTCACAGGAATGGTTCAAAACATTGACAGTAAGAAGGGTCAGTCTTCTTGTACCTAAGTCGGCATTGTGCCTTTTCTATTTAATTCCGATGCAATTTCTGTGTTTCATCATCAATAAGAAGGTCACAGGGATACAGTAAACCTGAAGTGAAGCATCGAAATCTATGACTAGTGTCACAGGAATGCTTCAAAGCATAGACAGTAAGAAGAGTCAGTCTTCTTGTACTTAAGTCGGCATTGTGCCTTTTGTATTTAATTCCGATGCAATTTCTGTGTTTCTTCGTCTATAAAAAGGTCCGAGGGATACAGGAAACCTGTGGTGGAGCATCGGAATCTATAACTAGTGTCACAGGAATGGTTCAAAAATTAGTCAGTAAGAAGAGTCAGACTTCTTGTACTTAAGTCGGCATTGTGCCCTTTTCAATTTAATTTCGATGCAATTACTGTGTATCATCGTCAACAAGAAGGTCAGAGGGATACAGTAAACCTGAAGTGAAGCAACGGAATATCTAACTAATGTCACAGGAATGGTTCAACGCATACTCAGTAAGAAGAGTAAGTCTTCTTTTACTTAAGTCGCCATTCTGCCTTTTTGTATTTGATTCCGATGCAATTTCTGTGTTTCATCGTCCATAAGAAGATCCAAGGGATACAGTAAACCTGAAGTGAATAATCGGAATCTATAACTAGTGTCACAGGAATGGTTCAAAACATGTACAGTAGGAAGGGTAAGCCTTCTTGTACTTGAGTCGGCTTTGTGCCTTTTGTATTAAATTCCGATGCACTATCTGTGTTCCATCGTCAATAAGAAGATCCAAGGGATACAGTAAACCTGAAATGAAGGATCGGAAACTATAACTGGTGTCACAGGAATGGTTCAAAGCATGTACAGTAGGAAGATTCAGTCTACATGTACTTAAGTCGGCATTGTGCCTTTTGTATTTATTTCCGATGCAATTTCTGTGTTTCATCGTCAATAAGATGGTCAGAGGGATACAGTAAACCTGAACTGAAGCATCGGAATCTATAACTACTGTCACAGGACTGGTTCAAAACATAGTCAGTAAGAAGAGTCAGTCTTCTTGTACTTAAGACGGCATTGTGCCTCTTCTATTTAATTCCGATGTAATTTTTGTTTTTCATCGTCAATAAGAAAGTCCAAGGGATACAGTAAACCTGAAGCGAATAATCGGAATCTATAACAAGTGTCGCAGGAATGGTTCAAAACATAGGCAGTAGGAAGATTCAGTCTACATGTACTTAAGTCGGCATTGTGCCTTTCGTATTTATTTCCGATGCAATTTCTGTGTTTCATCGTCAATAAGATGGTCAGAGGGATACAGTAAACCTGAAGTGAAGCATCGGAATCTATAACTACTGTCACAGGACTGGTTCAAAACATAGTCAGTAAGAAGAGTCAGTCTTCTTGTACTTAAGACGGCATTGTGCCTTTTGTATTTAATTCCAATGCAATTTCTTTGTTTCATCGTCAATAAGAAGGTCCAAGGGACACAGTAAACCTGAAGTGGAGCATCGGAATCTATAACTAGTGTCACAGGAATGGTTCAAAACATAGACAGTAGGAAGGGTCAGCCTTCTCGTACTTGAGTCGGCTTTGTGCCTTTTGTATTAAATTCCGATGCACTATCTGTGTTCCATCGTCAATAAGAAGATCCAAGGGATACAGTAAACCTGAAGTGAAGCATCGGAGTCTGTAACTAGTGTCACAGGAATGGATCAAGATATAGTCAGTAAGAAGAGTCAGTCTTCTTGTACTTGAGTCGGCATTGTGCCTTTTGTATTTAATTCCGATGCACTATCTGTGTTCCATCGTCAATAAGAAGATCCAAAGGATACAGTAAACCTGAAATGAAGCATCGGAATCTATAACTAGTGTCACTGGAATGGTTCAATACATATACAGAAGGAAGATTCAGTCTACATGTACTTAAGTCGGCGTTGTGAATTTTGTATTTATTTCCGATGCAATTTCTGTGTTTCATCGTCAATAAGAAGGTCCAAGGGATACAGTAAACCTGAAGTGAGGCATCGGAATCTATAACTAGTGTCACAGGAATGGTTCAAAACATAGACAGTAAGAAGAGTCAGTCATCTTGTACTTAAGTCAGCCTTGTGCCTTTTGTATTTCATTCCGATCCAATTTCTGTGTTTCATCGTCAATAAGAAGGTCAGAGGGACACAGTAATTCTGAAGTGAAGCATCGGAATCTATAACTAGTGTCACAGGAATGGTTCAAAAGAGTCAGTAAGAAGAGTCAGTCTTCTTGTAATTAAGTCGGCATTGTGCCTTTTGTATTTAATTCCGATGCAATTTCTGTGTTTCATCGTCAATAAGAAGGTCCAAGGGACACAGTAAACGTGAAGTGAAACATCGGAATCTATAACTAGTGTCACAGGAATGGTTCAAAACATAGAGATTGAGGAGAGTCAGTCTTCTTGTACTTAAGTCGGCATTGTGCCTATTCTATTTAATTCCGATGCAATTTCTGGGTCTCATGGTCAAAAAGAAGGTCAGAGGGATAGAGTAAACCTGAAGTGAATAATCGGAATCTATAACTAGTGTCACAGGAACGGTTCAAAACATAGACAGTAGGAAGAGTCAGCCTTCTTGTACTTGAGTCGGCATTGTGCCTTTTGTATTTACTTCCGATGCACTATCTGTGTTCCATCGTCATTAAGAAGATCCAAAGGATACAGTAAACCTGAAATGAAGCATCGGAATCTCTAACTAGTGTCACAGGAATGGTTCAAACATATACAGTAGGAAGATTCTGTCTACATGTACTTAAGTCGGCATTGTGCCTTTCGTATTTATTTCCGATGCAATTTCTGTGTTTCATCGTCAATAAGAAGGTCAGAGGGATACAGTAAACCTGAAATGAAGCATCGGAATCCCTAACTTGTGTCACAGGAATGGTTCAAAACATATACAGTAGGAAGATTCTGTCTACATGTACTTAAGTCGGCATTGTGCCTATTGTATTTAATTCCGATGCAATTTCTGTGTTTCATCGTCAATAAGAAGGTCCAAGGGATACAGTAAACCTGAAGCATCGCAATCTGTAACTAGCGTCACAGGAGTGGTTCAAAACATAGACACTAAGAAGAGTCAGTCTGCTTGTACTTAAGACAACATTGTGCCTTTTCTATTTCATTCCGATGCAATTTCTGTGTTTCATCTTCAATACGAAGGTCAGAGGGATACAGTAAACCTGAAGTGAAGCATCGGAATCTATAACTAATGTCACAGGAATCGTTCAAAGCATAGACAGTAGGAAGAGTCAGTCTTCTTGTACTTAAGTAGGCATTGTGACTTTTGTATTTAGTTCCGATGCAATTTCTGTGTTTCATCGTCAATAAGAAGGTCCTAGGGATAGAGTAAACCTGAAGTGAAACATCGGAATCTGTAACTAGTGTCACAGGAATGGTTCAAAACATAGTCAGTAAGAAGAGTCAGTCTTCTTGTACTTAAGTCGGGATTAAGCCTTTTGTATTTATTTCCGATGCAATTTCTGTGTTTCGTCGTCATTAAGATGGTGCAAGGGATACAGTAATCCTGAAGTGAAGCATCGGAATCTATAACTAGTGTCACAGGAATGGTTCAAAACATAGACAGTAGGAAGAGTCAGTCTTCTTGTACTTAAGTCGGCATTGTGCCTTTTCTATTTAAGTCCGATGCAATTTCTGTGTTTCATCGTCAATAAGATGGTTAGAGGGACACAGCAAACCTGAGGTGAAGCATCGGAATCTATAACTAGTGTCACAGGAATGGTTCAAACCATTGACAGTAAGAAGGGTCAGTCTTCTTGTACCTAAGTCGGCATTGTGCCTTTTCTATTTAATTCCGATGCAATTTATGTGTTTCATCGTCAATAAGAAGGTCCAAGGGATACAGTAAACCTGAAGTGAAGCATCGGAATGGGTAACTAGCGTCACAGGAATGTTCCAAAAATAGACACTAATAAGAGTCAGTCTGCTTGTACTTAAGACTGCATTGTGCGTTTTCTATTTAATTCCGATGCAATTTCTGTGTTCCGTCGCCAATAAGAAGGTCCAAAGGATACAGTAAAACTGAAGTGAAGCATCGGAATCCATAACTAATGTCACAGGAATCATTCAAAACATAGACAGTTGGAAGAGTCAGTCTTCCTGTACTTAAGTCGGCATTGTGCCTTTTGTATTTAGTTCCCATGCAATTTCTGGGTTTCATCGTCAAAAAAGATGGTAGTAGGGTTGCAGTAAACCTGAAGTGAAGCATCGGAATCTATAACTAGTGTCACAGGAATGGTTCAAACCATAGTCAGAGAGAAGAGTCAGTCTTCTTCTACTTAGGTTGGCATTGTGCCTTTTGTATTTAATTCCGATGCAAATTCTGTGTTACATCGTAAATAAGAAGGTCAGAGGGATACAGTAAACCTGAAGTGAAGCATCGGAATCTATAACTAGTGTCACTGGAATGGTTCAAGGCTTAGACAGTAAGAAGAGTCAGGCTTCTTGTACTTATGTCGGCATTGTGCCTTTTCTATTTAATTCCGAAGCATTTTCTGTTTTTCGTCGCCAATAAAAAGGTCCAAAGGATACAGTAAACCTGAAGTGAAGCATCGGAATCTGTAACTAGTGTCACAGGAATGGTTCAAAACATAGATAGTTGGAAGAGTCAGTCTTCCTGTACTTAAGTCGGCATTGTGCCTCTTCTATTTAATTCCGATGCAATTTCTGTGTTTCATCGTCAATAAGAAGGTCCAAGGGATACAGTAAACCTGAAGTGAAGCATCGGAATCTATAACTAGTGTCACAGGAATGGTTCAAAACATAGACAGTAAGAACAGTCAGTCTTCTTGTACTTAACTCGGCATTGCGCCTTTTGTATTTAATTCCGATCCAATTTATGTGTTTCATCGTCAATAAGAAGGTCAGAGGGATAGAGTAAACCTGAGGTGAAGCATCGGAATCTATAACTGGTGTCACAGGAATGGTTCAAAACAGTCAGTACGAAGAGTCAGTCTTCTTGTACTTAAGTCGGCATTGTGCCTTATGTATTTAATTCGACGCAATTTCTGTGTTTCATCGTCAATAAGAAGATCCAAGGGATACAGTAAACCTGAAGTGAATAATCGGAATCTATAACTAGTGTCACAGGAATGGTTCAAAACATAGACAGTAAGAAGTGTCAGTCTTCTTGTACTTAAGTCGGCATTGTGCCTTTTGTATTTAATTCCGATGTAATTTCTGTTTTTCATCGTCAATAAGAAGGTCCAAGGGATACAGTAAACCTGAAGCGAATAATCGGAATCTATAACAAGTGTCGCAGGAATGGTTCAAAACATAGGCAGTAGGAAGATTCAGTCTACATGTACTTAAGTCGGCATTGTGCCTTTCGTATTTATTTCCGATGCAATTTCTGTGTTTCATCGTCAATAAGATGGTCAGAGGGATAGAGTAAACCCGAAGTGAATAATCGGAATCTATAACTAGTGTCACAGGAACGGTTCAAAACATAAACAGTAGGAAGAGTCAGTCTTTTTGTACTTTAGTCGGCATTGTGCCTTTTGTATTTAATTCCGATGCAATTTCTGTGTTTCATCGTCAATAAAAAGGTCCGAGGGATAGAGTAAACCTGAAGTGAAGCATCGGAATCTATAACTAGTGTCACAGGAATGGGTCAAAACATAGCCAGTAAGAAGAGTCAGTCTTCTTGTCCTTAAGTCGGCATTGTGCCTTTTGTATTTAACTCCAAAGCAATTTCTGTGTTTCATCGTCAATACGAAGGTCCAAGCGATACTGTGAACATGAAGCGAAGCATCGAAATCTATAACTAGTGTCACGGGAATGGTTCAAACATAGTAATAAGAGTCAGTCTTCTTGTACTTAAGTTGGCATTGTGCCTTTTGTATTTAATTCCGATGCAATTTCTGTGTTTCATCGTCAAAAAGAAGCTCAGAGGGATACAGTAAACCTGAAGTGATGCATCGGAATCTATAACTAGTGTCACGGGAATGGTTAAAAGCTTAGACTGTGGGAACAGTCAGTCTGCTTGTACTTAAGTCGGCATTGTGCCTTTTCTATTTAATTCTGATGAAATTTCTGTGTTTCATCGTCAATAAGAAGCTCCAAGGGATACAGTAAACCTGAAGCGAAGCATCGGAATCTATAACTAGTGTCACAGGAATGGTTCAAAACATAGACAGTAAGAAGGGTCAGTCTTCTTGTACTTAAGTCGGCATTGTGCCTTTTGTATTTAATTCCGATGCAATTTCTTTGTTTCATCGTCAATAAGAAGGTCCAAGGGACACAGTAAACCTGAAGTGGAGCATCGGAATCTATAACTAGTGTCACAGGAATGGTTCAAAACATAGACAGTAAGAAGAGTCAGTCTTTTTGTAATTAAGTCGGCATTGTGCCATTTTCAATTTAATTCCGATGCAATTTCTGTGTTTCATCGTCAAAAAGAAGGTCAGAGGGATAGAGTAAACCTGAAGTGGATAATCGGAATCTATAACTAGTGTCACAGGAATGGTTCAAAACATAAACAGTAGGAAGAGTCAGTCTTTTTGTACTTTAGTCGGCATTGTGCCTTTTGTATTTAATTCCGATGCAATTTCTGTGTTTCACCGTCAATAAAAAGGTCCGAGGGATACAGGAAACCTGTAGTGGAGCATCGGAATCTATAACTAGTGTCACAGGAATGGTTCAAAAATTAGTCAGTAAGAAGAGTCAGACTTCTTGTACTTAAGTCGGCATTGTGCCCTTTTCAATTTAATTTCGATGCAGTTACTGTGTATCATCGTCAACAAGAAGGTCAGAGGGATACAGTAAACCTCAAGTGTAGCAACGGAATCTCTAACTAGTGTCACAGGAATGGTTCAACACATAGTCAGTAAGAAGAGTAAGTCTTCTTGTACTTAAGTCGCCATTCTGTCTTTTTGTATTTGATTCCGATGCAATTTCTGTGTTTCATCGTCAATAAGACGGTCCAAGGGATACAGTTAACCTGAAGTGAAGCATCGGAATGTGTAACTAGCGTCACAGGAATGGTTCAGATAATAGACACTAATAAGAGTCAGTCTGCTTGTACTTAAGACGGCATTGTGCGTTTTCTATTTAATTCCGATGCAATTTCTGAGTTTCATCGTCACTAAGAAGGTCAGAGGGATACCGTGAACCTTAGGTGAAGCATCGTTATATATAACTAGTGTCACAGGAATGGTTCAAACATAGACAGTAGGAAGAGTCAGTCTTCTTGTACTTAAGTCGGCATTGAGCCTTTTCTATTTAATTCCGATGCAATTTCTGTGTTCCGTCGCCAATAAGAAGGTCCAAAGGATTCAGTAAACCTGAAGTGAAGCATCGGAATCCATAACTAATGTCACAGGAATCATTCAAAACATAGACAATAGGAAGAGTCAGTCTTCCAGTACTTAAGTCGGCATTGTGCCTTTTGTATTTAGTTCCGAAGCAATTTCTGGGTTTCATCGTCAATAAGATGGTCCTAGGGTTGCAGTAAACCTGAAGTGAAGCATCGGAATCTATAACTAGTGTCACAGGAATGGTTCAAATCATAGTCAGCAAGAAGAGTCAGTCTTCTTGTATTTAGGTTGGCATTGTGCCTTTTGTATTTAATTCCGATTCAATTTCTGTGTTACATCGTCAATAAGACGGTCAGAGGGATACAGTAAACCTGAAGTCAAGCATCGGAATCTATAACTAGTGTCACTGGAATGGTTCAAAGCTTAGACAGTAAGAAGAGTCAGGCTTCTTGTACTTAAGTCGGCATTGTGCCTTTTCAATTTAATTCCGAAGCATTTTCTGTTTTTCGTCGCCAATAAGAAGGTCCAAAGGATACAGTAAACCTGAAGTGAAGCATCGGAATCTATAACTAATGTCACAGGAATCGTTCAAAACGTAGACACTAGGAAGAGTCAGTCTTCTAGTACTTAAGTCGGCATTGTGCCTTTTTTATTTAGTTCCGATGCAATTTCTGTGTTTCATCGTCAATAAGAAGGACCTAGGGATAGAGTAAACCTGAAGTGAAGCATCGGAATCTATAACTAGTGTCACAGGAATGGGTCAAAACATAGCCAGTAAGAAGAGTCAGTCTTCTTGTCCTTAAGTCGGCATTGTGCCTTTTGGGTTTAACTCCTAAGCAATTTCTGTGTTTCATCGTCAATACGAAGGTCCAAGCGATACTGTGAACATGAAGCGAAGCATCGAAATCTATAACTAGTGTCACGGGAATGCTTCAAACATAGTAATAAGAGTCAATCTTCTTGTACTTAAGTTGGCATTGTGCCTTTTGTATTTAATTCCGATGCAATTTCTGTGTTTCATCGTCAAAAAGAAGCTCAGAGGGATACAGTAAACCTGAAGTGATGCATCGGAATCTATAACTAGTGTCACGGGAATGGTTAAAAACTTAGACTGTGGGAACAATCAGTCTTCTTGTACTTAAGTCGGCATTGTGCCTTTTCTATTTAATTCTGATGAAATTTCTGTGTTTCATCGTCAATAAGAAGCTCCAAGGGATACAGTAAACCTGAAGCGAAGCATCGGAATCTATAACTAGTGTCACAGGAATGGTTCAAAACATAGACAGTAAGAAAGATCAGTCTTCTTGTACTTAAGTTGGCATTGTGCCTTTTGTATTTAATTCCGATGCAGTTTCTGTGTTTCAACGACAATAAGAAGGTCCAAGGGATACAGTAAACCTGAAGTGAAGCATCGGAATCTATAACTAGTGTCACAGGAATGGTTCAAAACATAGACAGTAAGAACAGTCAATCTTCTTGTACTTAACTCGGCATTGCGCCTTTTGTATTTAATTCCGATCCAATTTATGTGTTTCATCGTCAATAAGAAGGTCAGAGGGATAGAGTAAACCTGAGGTGAAGCATCGGAATCTATAACTAGTGTCACAGGAATGATTCAAAACAGTCAGTACGAAGAGTCAGTCTTCTTGTACTTAAGTCGGCATTGTGCCTCTTCTATTTAAATCCGATGCAATTTCATTGTTTCATCGTCAATAAGATGGTCAGAGGGATACAGTAAACCTGAAGTGAAGCATCGGAATCTATAACTAGTGTCACAGGAATGGTTCAACTATAGACAGTAAGAAGGGTCAGTCTTCTTGTACTTAAGTCGGCATTGTGCCTTTTGTATTTAATTCCGATGCAGTTTCTGTGTTTCAACGACAATAAGAAGGTCCAAGGGATACAGTAAACCTGAAGTGAAGCATCGGAATCTATAACTAGTGTCACAGGAATGGTTCAAAACATAGACAGTAAGAACAGTCAATCTTCTTGTACTTAACTCGGCATTGCGCCTTTTGTATTTAATTCCGATCCAATTTATGTATTTCATCGTCAATAAGAAGGTCAGAGGGATAGAGTAAACCTGAGGTGAAGCATCGGAATCTATAACTAGTGTCACAGGAATGATTCAAAACAGTCAGTACGAAGAGTCAGTCTTCTTGTACTTAAGTCGGCATTGAGCCTTATGTATTTAATTCGACGCAATTTCTGTGTTTCATCGTCAATAAGAAGATCCAAGGGATACAGTAAACCTGAAGTGAGTAATCGGAATCTATAACTAGTGTCACAGGAATGGTTCAAAACATAGACAGTAAGAAGTGTCAGTCTTCTTGTACTTAAGTCGGCATTGTGCCTTTTCAATTTAATTCCGAAGCATTTTCTGTTTTTCGTCGCCAATAAGAAGGTCCAAAGGATACAGTAAACCTGAAGTGAAGCATCGGAATCTATAACTAGTGTCACAGGAATGATTCAAAACAGTCAGTACGAAGAGTCAGTCTTCTTGTACTTAAGTCGGCATTGAGCCTTATGTATTTAATTCGACGCAATTTCTGTGTTACATCGTCAATAAGAAGGTCAGAGGGATACAGTAAACCTGAAGTCAAGCATCGGAATCTATAACTATTGTCACTGGAATGGTTCAAAGCTTAGACAGTAAGAAGAGTCAGGTTTCTTGTACTTAAGTCGGCATTGTGCCTTTTCAATTTAATTCCGAAGCATTTTCTGTTTTTTGTCGCCAATAAGAAGGTCCAAAGGATACAGTAAACCTGAAGTGAAGCATCGGAATCTATAACTAATGTCACAGGAATCGTTCAAAACGTAGACACTAGGAAGAGTCAGTCTTCTAGTACTTAAGTCGGCATTGTGCCTTTTTTATTTAGCTCCGATGCAATTTCTGTGTTTCATCGTCAATAAGAAGGACCTAGGGATAGAGTAAACCTGAAGTGAAACATCGGAATCTATAACTAGTGTCATAGGAATGGGTCAAAACATAGCCAGTAAGAAGAGTCAGTCTTCTTGTCCTTAAGTCGGCATTGTGCCTTTTGTATTTAACTCCAAAGCAATTTCTGTGTTTCATCGTCAATACGAAGGTCCAAGCGATACTGTGAACATGAAGCGAAGCATCGAAATCTATAACTAGTGTCACGGGAATGGTTCAAACATAGTAATAAGAGTCAGTCTTCTTGTACTTAAGTTGGCATTGTGCCTTTTGTATTTAATTCCGATGCAATTTCTGTGTTTCATCGTCAAAAAGAAGCTCAGAGGGATACAGTAAACCTGAAGTGATGCATCGGAATCTATAACTAGTGTCACGGGAATGGTTAAAATCTTAGACTGTGGGAACAATCAGTCTTCTTGTACTTAAGTCGGCATTGTGCCTTTTCTATTTAATTCTGATGAAATTTCTGTGTTTCATCGTCAATAAGAAGCTCCAAGGGATACAGTAAACCTGAAGCGAAGCATCGGAATCTATAACTAGTGTCACAGGAATGGTTCAAAACATAGACAGTAAGAAGGGTCAGTCTTCTTGTACTTAAGTTGGCATTGTGCCTTTTGTATTTAATTCCGATGCAGTTTCTGTGTTTCAACGACAATAAGAAGGTCCAAGGGATACAGTAAACCTGAAGTGAAGCATCGGAATCTATAACTAGTGTCACAGGAATGGTTCAAAACATAGACAGTAAGAACAGTCAATCTTCTTGTACTTAACTCGGCATTGCGCCTTTTGTATTTAATTCCGATCCAATTTATGTGTTTCATCGTCAATAAGAAGGTCAGAGGGATAGAGTAAACCTGAGGTGAAGCATCGGAATCTATAACTAGTGTCACAGGAATGATTCAAAACAGTCAGTACGAAGAGTCAGTCTTCTTGTACTTAAGTCGGCATTGTGCCTCTTCTATTTAAATCCGATGCAATTTCTGTGTTTCATCGTCAATAAGAAGGTCAGAGGGATACAGTAAACCTGAAGTGAAGCATCGGAATCTATAACTAGTGTCACAGGAATGGTTCAAAACATAGACAGTAAGAAGGGTCAGTCTTCTTGTACTTAAGTCGGCATTGTGCCTTTTGTATTTAATTCCGATGCAGTTTCTGTGTTTCAACGACAATAAGAAGGTCCAAGGGATACAGTAAACCTGAAGTGAAGCATCGGAATCTATAACTAGTGTCACAGGAATGGTTCAAAACATAGACAGTAAGAACAGTCAATCTTCTTGTACTTAACTCGGCATTGCGCCTTTTGTATTTAATTCCGATCCAATTTATGTATTTCATCGTCAATAAGAAGGTCAGAGGGATAGAGTAAACCTGAGGTGAAGCATCGGAATCTATAACTAGTGTCACAGGAATGATTCAAAACAGTCAGTACGAAGAGTCAGTCTTCTTGTACTTAAGTCGGCATTGAGCCTTATGTATTTAATTCGACGCAATTTCTGTGTTTTATCGTCAATAAGAAGATCCAAGGGATACAGTAAACCTGAAGTGAGTAATCGGAATCTATAACTAGGGTCACAGGAATGGTTCAAAACATAGACAGTAAGAAGTGTCAGTCTTCTTGTACTTAAGTCGGCATTGTGCCTTTTGTATTTAATTCCGATGTAATTTCTGTTTTTCATCGTCGATAAGAAGGTCCAAGAGATACAGTAAACCTGAAGCGAATAATCGGAATCTATAACAAGTGTCGCAGGAATGGTTCAAAACATAGGCAGTAGGAAGATTCAGTCTACATGTACTGAAATCGGCATTGTGCCTTTCGTATTTATTTCCGATGCAATTTCTGTGTTTCATCGTCAATAAGATGGTCAGAGGGATACAGTAAACCTGAAATGAAACATCGGAATCTATAACTACTGTCACAGGAATGGTTCAAAACATAGTCAGTAAGAAGAGTCAGTCTTCTTGTACTTAAGACGGCATTGTGCCTTTTGTATTTAATTCCAATGCAATTTCTTTGTTTCATCGTCATTAAGAAGGTCAAAGGGACACAGTAAACCTGAAGTGGAGCATCGTAATCTATAACTAGTCTCACAGGAATGGTTCAAAACATAGACAGTAAGAAGAGTCAGTCTTCTTGTACTTAAGTCGGCATTGTGCCTTTTCTTTTTAATTCCGACGTAATTTCTGTGTTTCATCGTCAAAAAGAAGGTCAGAGGGATAGAGTAAACCTGAAGTGGATAATCGGAATCTATAACTAGTGTCACAGGAATGGTTCAAAACATAAACAGTAGGAAGAGTCAGTCTTCTTGTACTTAAGTCGGAATTGTGCCTTTTGAATTTAATTCCGATGCAATTTCTGTGTTTCATCGTCAATAAAAAGGTCCGAGGGATACAGGAAACCTGTAGTGGAGCATCGGAATCTATAACTAGTGTCACAGGAATGGTTCAAAAATTAGTCAGTAAGAAGAGTCAGACTTCTTGTACTTAAGTCGGCATTGTGCCCTTTTCAATTTAATTTCGATGCAATTACTGTGTATCATCGTCAACAAGAAGGTCAGAGGGATACAGTAAACCTCAAGTGAAGCAACGGAATCTCTAACTAGTGTCACAGGAATGGTTCAACACATAGTCAGTAAGAAGAGTAAGTCTTCTTGTACTTAAGTCGCCATTCTGTCTTCTTGTATTTGATTCCGATGCAATTTCTGTGTTTCATCGTCAATACGAAGGTCCAAGGGATACAGTAAACCTGAAGTGAAGCATCGGAATCCATAACTAATGTCACAGGAATCATTCAAAACATAGACAGTAGGAAGAGTCAGTCTTCCTGTACTTAAGTCGGCATTGTGCCTCTTCTATTTAAGTCCGATGCAATTTCTGTGTTTCATCGTCAATAAGAAGGTCAGAGGGACACAGCAAACCTGAAGTGAAGCATCGGAATCTATAACTAGTGTCACAGGAATGGTTCAAAACATTGACAGTAAGAAGGGTCAGCCTTCTTGTACCTAAGTCGGCATTGTGCCTTTTCTATTTAATTCCGATGCAATTTCTGTGTTTCATCATCAATAAGAAGGTCACAGGGATACAATAAACCTGAAGTGAAGCATCGAAATCTATGACTAGTGTCACAGGAATGCTTCAAAGCATAGACAGTTAGAAGAGTCAGTCTTCTTGTACTTAAGTCGGCATTGTGCCTTTTGTATTTAATTCCGATGCAATTTCTGTGTTTCTTCGTCAATAAAAAGGTCCGAGGGATACAGGAAACCTGTGGTGGAGCATCGGAATCTATAACTAGTGTCACAGGAATGGTTCAAAAATTAGTCAGTAAGAAGAGTCAGACTTCTTGTCCTTAAGTCGGCATTGTGCCCTTTTCAATTTAATTTCGATGCAATTACTGTGTATCATCGTCAACAAGAAGGTCAGAGGGATACAGTTAACCTGAACTGAAGCAACGGAATCTCTAACTAGTGTCACAGGAATGGTTCAACGCATAGTCAGTAAGAAGAGTAAGTCTTCTTGTACTTAAGTCGCCATTCTGCCTTTTTGTATTTGATTCCGATGCAATTTCTGTGTTTCATCGTCAATAAGAAGGTCCAAGGGATACAGTAAACCTGAAGTGAAGCATCGGAATGTGTAACTAGCGTCACAGGAATGGTTCAAAAATAGACACTAATAAGAGTCAGTCTGCTTGTACTTAAGACGGCATTGTGCGTTTTCTATTTAATTCCGATGCAATTTCTGTGTTTCATCGCCAATAAGAAGGTCAGAGGGATACAGTGAACCTTAGGTGAAGCATCGGAATATATAACTAGTGTCACAGGAATGGTTCAAAACATAGACAGTAGGAAGAGTCAGCCTTCTTGTACTTACGTCGGCATTGAGCCATTTCTATTTAATTCCGATGCAATTTCTGTGTTTCATCGCCAATAAGAAGGTCCAAAGGATACAGTAAACCTGAAGTGAAGCATCGGAATCCATAACTAATGTCACAGGAATCATTCAAAACATAGACAGTAGGAAGAGTCAATCTTCCTGTACATAAGTCGGCATTGTGCCTTTTGTATTTAGTTCCCATGCAATTTCTGGGTTTCACCGTCAATAAGATGGTAGTAGGGTTGCAGTAAACCTGAAGTGAAGCATCGGAATCTATAACTAGCGTCACAGGAATGGTTCAAATCATAGTCAGCAAGAAGAGTCAGTCTTCTTGTACTTAGGTTGGCATTGTGCCTTTTGTATTTAATTCCGATCCAATTTCTGTGTTACATCGTCAATAAGAAGGTCAGAGGGATACAGTAAACCTGAAGTGAAGCATCGGAATCTATAACTAGTGTCACTGGAATGGTTCAAAGCTTAGACAGTAAGAAGAGTCAGGCTTCTTGTACTTAAGTCGGCATTGTGCCTTTTCTATTTAATTCCGAAGCATTTTCTGTTCTTCGTCGCCAATAAGAAGGTCCAAAGGATACAGTAAACCTGAAGTGAAGCATCGGAATCTATAACTAGTGTCACAGGAATGGTTCAAAACATAGACAGTAGGAAGAGTCAGTCTTCTTGTACTTAAGTCGGCATTGTGCCTCTTCTATTTAATTCCGATGCAATTTCTGTGTTTCATCGTCAATAAGAAGGTCAGAGGGATACGGTAAACCTGAGGTGAAGCATCGGAATCTATAACTAGTGTCACAGGAATGATTCAAAACAGTCAGTACGAAGAGTCAGTCTTCTTGTACTTAAGTCGGCATTGAGCCTTATGTATTTAATTCGACGCAATTTCTGTGTTTCATCGTCAATAAGAAGATCCAAGGGATAAAGTAAACCTGAAGTGAGTAATCGGAATCTATAACTAGTGTCACAGGAATGGTTCAAAACATAGACAGTAGGAAGAGTCAGTCTTCTTGTACTTAAGTCGGCATTGTGCCTCTTCTATTTAATTCCGATGCAATTTCTGTGTTTCATCGTCAATAAGAAGGTCAGAGGGATACGGTAAACCTGAGGTGAAGCATCGGAATCTATAACTAGTGTCACAGGAATGATTCAAAACAGTCAGTACGAAGAGTCAGTCTTCTTGTACTTAGGTTGGCATTGTGCCTTTTGTATTTAATTCCGATCCAATTTCTGTGTTACATCGTCAATAAGAAGGTCAGAGGGATACAGTAAACCTGAAGTCAAGCATCGGAATCTATAACTAGTGTCACTGGAATGGTTCAAAGCTTAGACAGTAAGAAGAGTCAGGTTTCTTGTACTTAAGTCGGCATTGTGCCTTTTCAATTTAATTCCGAAGCATTTTCTGTTTTTCGTCGCCAATAAGAAGGTCCAAAGGATACAGTAAACCTGAAGTGAAGCATCGGAATCTATAACTAATGTCACAGGAATCGTTCAAAACGTAGACACTAGGAAGAGTCAGTCTTCTAGTACTTAAGTCGGCATTGTGCCTTTTTTATTTAGTTCCGATGCAATTTCTGTGTTTCATCGTCAATAAGAAGGACCTAGGGATAGAGTAAACCTGAAGTGAAGCATCGGAATCTATAACTAGTGTCATAGGAATGGGTCAAAACATAGCCAGTAAGAAGAGTCAGTCTTCTTGTCCTTAAGTCGGCATTGTGCCTTTTGTATTTAACTCCAAAGCAATTTCTGTGTTTCATCGTCAATACGAAGGTCCAAGCGATACTGTGAACATGAAGCGAAGCATCGAAATCTATAACTAGTGTCACGGGAATGGTTCAAACATAGTAATAAGAGTCAGTCTTCTTGTACTTAAGTTGGCATTGTGCCTTTTGTATTTAATTCCGATGCAATTTCTGTGTTTCATCGTCAAAAAGAAGCTCAGAGGGATACAGTAAACCTGAAGTGATGCATCGGAATCTATAACTAGTGTCACGGGAATGGTTAAAAACTTAGACTGTGGGAACAATCAGTCTTCTTGTACTTAAGTCGGCATTGTGCCTTTTCTATTTAATTCTGATGAAATTTCTGTGTTTCATCGTCAATAAGAAGCTCCAAGGGATACAGTAAACCTGAAGCGAAGCATCGGAATCTATAACTAGTGTCACAGGAATGGTTCAAAACATAGACAGTAAGAAGGGTCAGTCTTCTTGTACTTAAGTTGGCATTGTGCCTTTTGTATTTAATTCCGATGCAGTTTCTGTGTTTCAACGACAATAAGAAGGTCCAAGGGATACAGTAAACCTGAAGTGAAGCATCGGAATCTATAACTAGTGTCACAGGAATGGTTCAAAACATAGACAGTAAGAACAGTCAATCTTCTTGTACTTAACTCGGCATTGCGCCTTTTGTATTTAATTCCGATCCAATTTATGTGTTTCAACGTCAATAAGAAGGTCAGAGGGATAGAGTAAACCTGAGGTGAAGCATCGGAATCTATAACTAGTGTCACAGGAATGATTCAAAACAGTCAGTACGAAGAGTCAGTCTTCTTGTACTTAAGTCGGCATTGTGCCTCTTCTATTTAAATCCGATGCAATTTCTGTGTTTCATCGTCAATAAGAAGGTCAGAGGGATACAGTAAACCTGAAGTGAAGCATCGGAATCTATAACTAGTGTTACAGGAATGGTTCAAAACATAGACAGTAAGAAGGGTCAGTCTTCTTGTACTTAAGTCGGCATTGTGCCTTTTGTATTTAATTCCGATGCAGTTTCTGTGTTTCAACGACAATAAGAAGGTCCAAGGGATACAGTAAACCTGAAGTGAAGCATCGGAATCTATAACTAGTGTCACAGGAATGGTTCAAAACATAGACAGTAAGAACAGTCAATCTTCTTGTACTTAACTCGGCATTGCGCCTTTTGTATTTAATTCCGATCCAATTTATGTATTTCATCGTCAATAAGAAGGTCAGAGGGATAGAGTAAACCTGAGGTGAAGCATCGGAATCTATAACTAGTGTCACAGGAATGATTCAAAACAGTCAGTACGAAGAGTCAGTCTTCTTGTACTTAAGTCGGCATTGAGCCTTATGTATTTAATTCGACGCAATTTCTGTGTTTTATCGTCAATAAGAAGATCCAAGGGATACAGTAAACCTGAAGTGAGTAATCGGAATCTATAACTAGGGTCACAGGAATGGTTCAAAACATAGACAGTAAGAAGTGTCAGTCTTCTTGTACTTAAGTCGGCATTGTGCCTTTTGTATTTAATTCCGATGTAATTTCTGTTTTTCATCGTCGATAAGAAGGTCCAAGAGATACAGTAAACCTGAAGCGAATAATCGGAATCTATAACAAGTGTCGCAGGAATGGTTCAAAACATAGGCAGTAGGAAGATTCAGTCTACATGTACTGAAATCGGCATTGTGCCTTTCGTATTTATTTCCGATGCAATTTCTGTGTTTCATCGTCAATAAGATGGTCAGAGGGATACAGTAAACCTGAAATGAAACATCGGAATCTATAACTACTGTCACAGGAATGGTTCAAAACATAGTCAGTAAGAAGAGTCAGTCTTCTTGTACTTAAGACGGCATTGTGCCTTTTGTATTTAATTCCAATGCAATTTCTTTGTTTCATCGTCATTAAGAAGGTCAAAGGGACACAGTAAACCTGAAGTGGAGCATCGTAATCTATAACTAGTCTCACAGGAATGGTTCAAAACATAGACAGTAAGAAGAGTCAGTCTTCTTGTACTTAAGTCGGCATTGTGCCTTTTCTTTTTAATTCCGACGTAATTTCTGTGTTTCATCGTCAAAAAGAAGGTCAGAGGGATAGAGTAAACCTGAAGTGGATAATCGGAATCTATAACTAGTGTCACAGGAATGGTTCAAAACATAAACAGTAGGAAGAGTCAGTCTTCTTGTACTTAAGTCGGAATTGTGCCTTTTGAATTTAATTCCGATGCAATTTCTGTGTTTCATCGTCAATAAAAAGGTCCGAGGGATACAGGAAACCTGTAGTGGAGCATCGGAATCTATAACTAGTGTCACAGGAATGGTTCAAAAATTAGTCAGTAAGAAGAGTCAGACTTCTTGTACTTAAGTCGGCATTGTGCCCTTTTCAATTTAATTTCGATGCAATTACTGTGTATCATCGTCAACAAGAAGGTCAGAGGGATACAGTAAACCTCAAGTGAAGCAACGGAATCTCTAACTAGTGTCACAGGAATGGTTCAACACATAGTCAGTAAGAAGAGTAAGTCTTCTTGTACTTAAGTCGCCATTCTGTCTTCTTGTATTTGATTCCGATGCAATTTCTGTGTTTCATCGTCAATACGAAGGTCCAAGGGATACAGTAAACCTGAAGTGAAGCATCGGAATCCATAACTAATGTCACAGGAATCATTCAAAACATAGACAGTAGGAAGAGTCAGTCTTCCTGTACTTAAGTCGGCATTGTGCCTCTTCTATTTAAGTCCGATGCAATTTCTGTGTTTCATCGTCAATAAGAAGGTCAGAACGACACAGCAAACCTGAAGTGAAGCATCGGAATCTATAACTAGTGTCACAGGAATGGTTCAAAACATTGACAGTAAGAAGGGTCAGCCTTCTTGTACCTAAGTCGGCATTGTGCCTTTTCTATTTAATTCCGATGCAATTTCTGTGTTTCATCATCAATAAGAAGGTCACAGGGATACAATAAACCTGAAGTGAAGCATCGAAATCTATGACTAGTGTCACAGGAATGCTTCAAAGCATAGACAGTTAGAAGAGTCAGTCTTCTTGTACTTAAGTCGGCATTGTGCCTTTTGTATTTAATTCCGATGCAATTTCTGTGTTTCTTCGTCAATAAAAAGGTCCGAGGGATACAGGAAACCTGTGGTGGAGCATCGGAATCTATAACTAGTGTCACAGGAATGGTTCAAAAATTAGTCAGTAAGAAGAGTCAGACTTCTTGTACTTAAGTCGGCATTGTGCCCTTTTCAATTTAATTTCGATGCAATTACTGTGTATCATCGTCAACAAGAAGGTCAGAGGGATACAGTTAACCTGAACTGAAGCAACGGAATCTCTAACTAGTGTCACAGGAATGGTTCAACGCATAGTCAGTAAGAAGAGTAAGTCTTCTTGTACTTAAGTCGCCATTCTGCCTTTTTGTATTTGATTCCGATGCAATTTCTGTGTTTCATCGTCAATAAGAAGGTCCAAGGGATACAGTAAACCTGAAGTGAAGCATCGGAATGTGTAACTAGCGTCACAGGAATGGTTCAAAAATAGACACTAATAAGAGTCAGTCTGCTTGTACTTATGACGGCATTGTGCGTTTTCTATTTAATTCCGATGCAATTTCTGTGTTTCATCGCCAATAAGAAGGTCAGAGGGATACAGTGAACCTTAGGTGAAGCATCGGAATATATAACTAGTGTCACAGGAATGGTTCAAAACATAGACAGTAGGAAGAGTCAGTCTTCTTGTACTTACGTCGGCATTGAGCCATTTCTATTTAATTCCGATGCAATTTCTGTGTTCCATCGCCAATAAGAAGGTCCAAAGGATACAGTAAACCTGAAGTGAAGCATCGGAATCCATAACTAATGTCACAGGAATCATTCAAAACATAGACAGTAGGAAGAGTCAATCTTCCTGTACATAAGTCGGCATTGTGCCTTTTGTATTTAGTTCCCATGCAATTTCTGGGTTTCACCGTCAATAAGATGGTAGTAGGGTTGCAGTAAACCTGAAGTGAAGCATCGGAATCTATAACTAGTGTCACAGGAATGGTTCAAATCATAGTCAGCAAGAAGAGTCAGTCTTCTTGTACTTAGGTTGGCATTGTGCCTTTTGTATTTAATTCCGATCCAATTTCTGTGTTACATCGTCAATAAGAAGGTCAGAGGGATACAGTAAACCTGAAGTGAAGCATCGGAATCTATAACTAGTGTCACTGGAATGGTTCAAAGCTTAGACAGTAAGAAGAGTCAGGCTTCTTGTACTTAAGTCGGCATTGTGCCTTTTCTATTTAATTCCGAAGCATTTTCTGTTCTTCGTCGCCAATAAGAAGGTCCAAAGGATACAGTAAACCTGAAGTGAAGCATCGGAATCTATAACTAGTGTCACAGGAATGGTTCAAAACATAGACAGTAGGAAGAGTCAGTCTTCTTGTACTTAAGTCGGCATTGTGCCTCTTCTATTTAATTCCGATGCAATTTCTGTGTTTCATCGTCAATAAGAAGGTCAGAGGGATACGGTAAACCTGAAGTGAAGCATCGGAATCTATAACTAGTGTCACAGGAATGGTTCAAAGCATAGACAGTAAGAAGGGTCAGTTTTCTTGTACTTAAGTCGGCATTGTGCCTTTTGTATTTAATTCCGATGCAGTTTCTGTGTTTTAACGACAATAAGAAGGTCCAAGGGATACAGTAAACCTGAAGTGAAGCATCGGAATCTATAACTAGTGTCACAGGAATGGTTCAAAAATAGACACTAATAAGAGTCAGTCTGCTTGTACTTAAGACGGCATTGTGCGTTTTCTATTTAATTCCGATGCAATTTCTGTGTTTCATCGTCAATAAGAAGGTCAGAGGGATACAGTGAACCTTAGGTGAAGCATCGGAATATATAACTAGTGTCACAGGAATGGTTCACAACATAGACAGTAAGAAGGGTCAGTCTTCTTGTACTTAAGTCGGCATTGTGCCTTTTGTATTTAATTCCGATGCAGTTTCTGTGTTTCAACGACAATAAGAAGGTCCAAGGGATACAGTAAACCTGAAGTGAAGCATCGGAATCTATAACTAGTGTCACAGGAATGGTTCAGAACATAGACAGTAACAAAAGTCAGTCTTCTTGTACTTAACTCGGCATTGCGCCTTTTGTATTTAATTCAGAAACAATTTATGTGTTTCATCGTCAATAAGAAGGTCAGAGGGATAGAGTAAACCTGAAGTGAAGCATCGGAATCTATAACTAGTGTCACAGGAATGGTTCAAAACAGTCAGTACGAAGCGTCAGTCTTCTTGTACTTAAGTGGGCATTGTGCCTTACGTATTTAATTCGACGCAATTTCTGTGTTTCATCGTCAATAAGAAGATCCAAGGGATACAGTAAACCTGAAGTGAATAATCGGAATCTATAACTAGTGTCACAGGAATGGTTCAAAACATAGACAGTATGAAGTGTCAGTCTTCTTGTACTTAGGTCGGCATTGTGCCTTTTGTATTTAGTTCCGATGCAATTTCTGGGTTTCATCGTCAATAAGATGGTCCTAGGGTTGCAGTAAACCTGAAGTGAAGCATCGGAATCTATAACTAGTGTCACAGGAATGGTTCAAATCATAGTCAGCAAGAAGAGTCAGTCTTCTTGTACTTAGGTTGGCATTGTGCCTTTTGTATTTAATTCCGATTCAATTTCTGTGTTACATCGTCAATAAGAAGGTCAGAGGGATACAGTAAACCTGAAGCCAAGCATCGGAATCTATAACTAGTGTCACTGGAATGGTTCAAAGCTTAGACAGTAAGAAGAGTCAGGCTTCTTGTACTTAAGTCGGCATTGTGCGTTTTCTATTTAATTCCGAAGCATTTTCTGTTTTTCGTCGCCAATAAGAAGGTCCAAAGGATACAGTAAACCTGAAGTGAAGCATCGGAATCTATAACTAATGTCACAGGAATCGTTCAAAACGTAGACACTAGGAAGAGTCAGTCTTCTAGTACTTAAGTCGGCATTGTGCCTTTTGTATTTAGTTCCGATGCAATTACTGTGTTTCATCGTCAATAAGAAGGACCTAGGGATAGAGTAAACCTGAAGTGAAGCATCTGAATCTATAACTAGTGTCACAGGAATGGGTCAAAACATAGCCAGTAAGAAGAGTCAGTCTTCTTGTCCTTAAGTCGGCATTGTGCCTTTTGTATTTAACTCCGAAGCAATGTCTGTGTTTCATCGTCAATACGAAGGTCCGAGCGATACTGTGAACATGAAGCGAAGCATCGAAATCTATAACTAGTGTCACGGGAATGGTTCAAACATAGTAAGAAGAGTCAGTCTTCTTGTACTTAAGTTGGCATTGTGCCTTTTGTATTTAATTCCGATGCAATTTCTGTGTTTCATCGTCAATAAGAAGGTCAGAGGGATACAGTAAACCTGAAGTGAAGCATCGGAATCTATAACTAGTGTCACAGGAAAGGTTCAAAACATAGACAGTAAGAACAGTCAGTCTTCTTGTACTTAACTCGGCATTGCGCCTTTTGTATTTAATTCCGATCCAATTTATGTGTTTCATCGTCAATAAGAAGGTCAGAGGGATAGAGTAAACCTGAAGTGAAGCATCGGAATCTATAACTAGTGTCACAGGAATGGTTCAAAACAGTCAGTACGAAGAGTCAGTCTTCTTGTACTTAAGTCGGCATTGTGCCTTATGTATTTAATTCGACGTAATTTCTGTGTTTCATCGTCAATAAGAAGATCCAAGGGATACAGTGAACCTGAAGTGAATAATCGGAATCTATAACTAGTGTCACAGGAATGGTTCAAAACATAGACAGTAAGAAGTGTCAGTCTTCCTGTACTTAAGTCGGCATTGTGCCTTTTGTATTTAATTCCGATGTAATTTCTGTTTTTCATCGTCACTAAGAAGGTCCAAGGGATACAGTAAACCTGAAGCGAATAATCGGAATCTATAACAAGTGTCACAGGAATGGTTCAAAACATAGGCAGTAGGAAGATTCAGTCTACATGTACTTAAGTCGGCATTGTGCCTTTCGTATTTATTTCCGATGCAATTTCTGTGTTTCATCGTCAATAAGATGGTCAGAGGGATACAGTAAACCTGAAGTGAAGCATCGGAATCTATAACTAGTGTCACAGGAATGGTTCAAAACATAGTCAGTAAGAAGAGTCAGTCTTCTTGTACTTAAGACGGCATTGTGCCTTTTGTATTTAATTCCAATGCAATTTCTTCGTTTCATCGTCAATAAGAAGGTCCAAGGGACACAGTAAACCTGAAGTGGAGCATCGGAATCTATAACTAGTGTCACAGGAATGGTTCAAAACATAGACAGTAAGAAGAGTCAGTCTCTTTGTAATTAAGTCGGCATTGTGCCATTTTCAATTTAATTCCGATGCAATTTCTGTGTTTCATCGTCAATAAGAAGGTCAGAGCTATACAGGAAACCTGAAGTGAAGCATCGGAATCTCTAACTAGTGTCACAGCAATGGTTCAAAACATAGACAGTAAGAAGCGTCAGTCTTCTTGTACTTAAGTCGGCATTGTGCCTTTTCTATTTAATTCCGATGTAATTTCTGTGTTTCATCGTCAAAAAGAAGGTCAGACTGATAGAGTAAACCTGAAGTGAATAATCGGAATCTATAACTAGTGTCACAGGAATGGTTCAAAACATAAACAGTAGGAAGAGTCAGTCTTCTTGTACTTAAGTCGGCATTGTGCCGTTTGTATTTAATTCCGATGCAATTTCTGTGTTTCATCGTCAATAAGATGGTCAGAGGTATACAGTAAACCTGAAGTGAAGCATCGGAATCTGTAACTAGCGTCACAGGAATGGTTCAAAACATAGACACTACGAAGAGTCAGTCTGCTTGTACTTAAGTCGGCATTGTGCTTTTTCAATTTAATTCCGATACAATTTCTGTGTTTCAACGTCAAAAAGAAGGTCAGAGGGATACAGTAAACCTGAAGTGGGGCATCGGAATCTATAACTAGTGTCACAGGAATGGTTCAAAACATAGACATTTGGAAGAGTCAGTCTTCTTGTACTTTAGTTGGAATTGTGCCTTTTGAATTTAATTCCGATGCACTATCTGTGTTTCATCGTCAATAAGAAGGTCCAAGGGATACAGTAAACCTGAAATGATGCATCGGAACCTATAACTTGTGTCACAGGAATGGTAGAAAACATAGACGGTAGGAAGATTCAGTCTACATGTACATAAGTCGGCATTGTGCCGTTTGAATTTATATCCGATGCAATTTCTGTGTTTCATCGTCAATAAGAAGGTCAGTGGGATACAGTAAACCTGAAGTGAAACATCGGAATCTCCAACTAGTGTCACAGGAATGGTTCAACACATAGTCAGTAAGAAGAGTCAGTCCTCTTGTACTTAAGACGGCATTGTCCCTTTTGTATTTATTTCCGATGCAATTTCTGTGTTTCATCGTCAAAAAGAAGGTCGGAGGGATACAGTAAACCTGAAGGGAGGCATCGGAATCTATAACTAGTGTCACAGGAGCGGTTTAAACCATAGACAGTAAGAGGAGTCAGTCTTCTTGTACTTAGGTCGCATTGTGCCTTTTGTATTTAATTCCGATGCAATTTCTGCATTTCTTCGCCAATGAGAAGGTCCAAAGTACACAGTAACCCTGAAGTGAAGCATCGGAATCTAAAACTAGTGTCACAGGAATGGTTCAATTCATAGACAGTAGGAAAAGTCAGTCTTCTTGTACTTAAGTTGGCATTGTGCCTTTTGTATTTAATTTCGATGCACTATCTGTGTTTAATAGTCAATAAGAAGGTCCAAGGGATACAGTAAACCGGAAATGAAGCATCGGAATTTGTAACTAGTGTCACACTAATGGTTCAAAACATAGACAGTAGGAAGATTCAGTCTACATGTACTTAAGTCGGCATTGAGCCTTTTGTATTTATTTCCGATGCAATTTCTGTGTTTCATCGTCAATACGAAGGTCAGAGGGATACAGCAAACCTGAAGTGAAGCAGCGGAATCTCCAACTAGTGTCACAGGAATGGTACAGAACATAGTCAGTAAGAAGAGCCAGCCTTCATGTACTTAAGTCGGCATTGTGCCTTTTGTATTTAATTCCGATGCAATTTCTGTGTTTCATCGTCAATAAGAAGGTCCAAGGGATACAGTAAACCTGAAGTGGAGCATCGGAATCTATAACTAGTGTCACAGGAATGGTTTCATAGCATAGACACTAAGAAGAGTCAGACTGCTTGTACTTAAGACGGCATTGTGCCTTTTCTATTTCACTCCGATGCAATTTCTGTGTTTCATCTTCAATAAGAAGGTCAGAGGGATACAGTAAACCTAAAGTGAAGCATCGGAATCTATAACTAATGTCACAGGAATCGTTCAAAGCATAGACAGTAGGAAGAGTCAGTCTTCTTGTACTTAAGTAGGCATTGTGACTTTTGTATTTAGTTCCGATGCAATTTCTGTGTTTCATCGTCAATAAGAAGGTCCTAGGGATGGAGTAAACTTGAAGTGAAACATCGGAATCTATAACTATTGTCACAGGAATGGTTCAAAACATAGTCAGTAAGAAGAGTCAGTCTTCTTGTACTTAAGTCGGGATTAAGCCTTTTGTATTTAATTCCGATGCAATTTCTGTGTTTCGTCGTCAATAAGAAGGTCCAAGGGATACAGTAATCCTGAAGTGAAGCATCGGAATCTATAACTAGTGTCACAGGAATGGTTCAAAACATAGACAGTAGGAAGAGTCATTCTTCTTGTATTTAAGTCGGCATTGTGTCTTTTCTATTTAAGTCCGATGCAATTTCTGTGTTTCATCGTCAATAAGAAGGTCAGAGGGACACAGCAAACCTGAAGTGAAGCATCGGAATCTATAACTAGTGTCACAGGAATGGTTCAAACATTGACAGTAAGAAGGGTCAGTCTTCTTGTACCTAAGTCGGCATTGTGCCTTTTCTATTTAATTCCGATGCAATTTCTGTGTTTCATCATCAATAAGAAGGTCACAGGGATACAGAAAACCTGAAGTGAAGCATCGAAATCTATGACTAGTGTCACAGGAATGCTTCAAAGCATAGACAGTAAGAAGAGTCAGTCTTCTTGTACTTAAGTCGGCATTGTGCCTTTTGTATTTAATTCCGATGCAATTTCTGTGATTCTTCGTCAATAAAAAGGTCCGAGGGATACAGGAAACCTGTGGTGGAGCATCGGATTCTATAACTAGTGTCACAGGAATGGTTCAAAAATTAGTCAGTAAGAAGAGTCAGACTTCTTGTACTTAAGTCGGCATTGTGCCCTTTTCAATTTAATTTCGATGCAATTACTGTGTATCATCGTCAACAAGAAGGTCAGAGGGATACAGTAAACCTGAACTGAAGCAACGGAATCTCTAACTAGTGTCACAGGAATGGTTCAAAACATAGACAGTAGGAAGAGTCAGTCTTCTTGTACTTAAGTCGGCATTGAGCATTTTCTATTTAATTCCGATGCAATTTCTGTGTTCCGTCGCCAATAAGAAGGTCCAAAGGATACAGTAAACCTGAAGTGAAGCATCGGAATCCATAACTAATGTCACAGGAATCATTCAAAACATAGACAGTAGGAAGAGTCAATCTTCCTGTACTTAAGTCGGCATTGTGCCTTTTGTATTTAGTTCCCATGCGATTTCTGGGTTTCATCGTCAATAAGATGGTAGTAGGGTTGCAGTAAACCTGAAGTGAAGCATCGGAATCTATAACTAGTGTCACAGGAATGGTTCAAATCATAGTCAGCAAGAAGAGTCAGTCTTCTTGTACTTAGGTTGGCATTGTGCCTTTTGTATTTAATTCCGATTCAATTTCTGTGTTACATCGTCAATAAGAAGGTCAGAGGGATACAGTAAACCTGAAGTGAAGCATCGGAATCTATAACTAGTGTCACTGGAATGGTTCAAAGCTTAGACAGTAAGAAGAGTCAGGTTTCTTGTACTTAAGTCGGCATTGTGCGTTTTCTATTTAATTCAGAAGCATTTTCTGTTTTTCGTCGCCAATAAGAAGGTCCAAAGGATACAGTAAACCTGAAGTGAAGCATCGGAATCTATAACTAGTGTCACAGGAATGGTTCAAAACATAGACAGTCGGAAGAGTCAGTCTTCTTGTACTTAAGCCGGCATTGTGCCTCTTCTATTTAATTCCGATGCAATTTCTGTGTTTCATCGTCAATAAGAAGGTCAGAGGGATACGGTAAACCTGAAGTGAAGCATCGGAATCTATAACTAGTGTCACAGGAATGGTTCAAAACATAGACAGTAAGAAGGGTCAGTCTTCTTGTACTTAAGTCGGCATTGTGCCTTTTGTATTTAATTCCGATGCAGTTTCTGTGTTTCAACGACAATAAGAAGGTCCAAGGGATACAGTAAACCTGAAGTGAAGCATCGGAATCTATAACTAGTGTCACAGGAATGGTTCAAAACATAGACAGTAAGAACAGTCAGTCTTCTTGTACTTAACTCGGCATTACGCCTTTTGTATTTAATTCCGAGCCAATTTATGTGTTTCATCGTCAATAAGAAGGTCAGAGGGATAGAGTAAACCTGAAGTGAAGCATCGGAATCTATAACTAGTGTCACAGGAATGGTTCAAAACAGTCAGTACGAAGAGTCAGTCTTCTTCTACTTAAGTCGGCATTGTGCCGTTTGTATTTAATTCCGATGCAATTTCTGTGTTTCATCGTCAATAAGATGGTCAGAGGTATACAGTAAACCTGAAGTGAAGCATCGGAATCTGTAACTAGCGTCACAGGAATGGTTCAAAACATAGACACTATGAGGAGTCAGTCTGCTTGTACTTAAGTCGGCATTGTGCTTTTTCAATTTAATTCCGATACCATTTCTGTGTTTCAACGTCAAAAAGAAGGTCAGAGGGATACAGTAAACCTAAAGTGATGCATCGGAATCTATAACTAGTGTCACAGGAATGGTTCAAAACATAGATATTTGGAAGAGTCAGTCTTCTTGTACTTTAGTTGGAATTGTGCCTTTTGAAATTAATTCCGATGCACTATCTGTGTTTCATCGTCAATAAGAAGGTCCAAGGGATACAGTAAACCTGAAATGATGCATCGGAACCTATAACTTGTGTCACAGGAATGGTAGAAAACATAGACGGTAGGAAGATTCAGTCTACATGTACATAAGTCGGCATTGTGCCGTTTGAATTTATATCCGATGCAATTTCTGTGTTTCATCGTCAATAAGAAGGTCAGTGGGATACAGTAAACCTGAAGTGAAGCATCGGAATCTCCAACTAGTGTCACAGGAATGGTTCAACACATAGTCAGTAAGAAGAGTCAGTCCTCTTGTACTTAAGACGGCATTGTCCCTTTTGTATTTATTTCCGATGCAATTTCTGTGTTTCATCGTCAATATGAAGGTCCAAGGGATACAGTAAACCTGAAGTGGAGCATCGGAATCTGTAACTAGTGTCACACTAATGGTTCAAAACGTAGACAGTAGGAAGATTCAGTCTACATGTACTTAAGTCGGCATTGTGCCTTTTGTATTTATTTCCGATGCAATTTCTGAGTTTCATCGTCAATACGAAGGTCAGAGGGATACAGTAAACCTGAAGTGAAGCAGCGGAATCTATAATTAGTGTCACAGGAATGGTTCAGAACATAGTCAGTAAGAAGAGCCAGCCTTCATGTACTTAAGTCGGCATTGTGCCTTTTCTATTTAATTCCGGTGCAATTTCTGTGTTTCATCGTCAATAAGAAGGTCCAAGGGATACAGTGAACCTGAAGTGGAGCATCGGAATCTATAACTAGTGTCACAGGAATGGTTTCATAGCATAGACACGAAGAAGAGTCAGACTGCTTGTACTTAAGACGGCATTGTGCATTTTCTATTTAATTCCGATGCAATTTCTGTGCTTCATCGTCCATAAGATGGTCAGAGGGATACACTGTACCTGCGGTGAAGCATCGGAATCTATAACTAGTGTCACAGGAATGGTTCAAAACATAGACAGTAAGAAGAGTCAGTCTTCTTGTACTTAAGTCGGCATTGTGCCTTTTCTACTTAATTCCGATGCAATTTCTGTGTTTCATCGTCAATAAGAAGGTCCAAGGGATACAGTAAACCTGAAGTGGAGCATCGGAATCTATAACTAGTGTAACAGGAATGGTTTCGCAGCATAGACAGTAAGAAGAGTCAGTCTTCTTGTACTTAAGTCGGCATTGTGCCCTTTTCAATTTAATTGCGATGCATTTACTGTGTTTCATCGTCAATAAGAAGGTCTGAGGGATACAGTAAACCTGAAGTGAAGCATCGGAATGTCTAACTAGTGTCACAGGAATGGTTCAGCACATAGTCAGTAAGAAGAGTCAGTCTTCTTGTACTTAAGTCGGCTATGTGTCTTTTGTATTTAATTCCGATGCTATAACTGTGTATCATCGTCAATAAGAAGGTCCAAGAGATACAGTAAACCTGAAGTGAAGCATCGGAATCTGTAACTAGCGTCACAGGAATGGTTCAAAACATAGACAATGGGAAGAGTCAGTCTTCTTGTACTTATGTCGGCATTGTGCTTTTTCTATTTAATTCCGATGCAATTTCAGTTTCCGTCGCCAATAAGAAGTTCCAAAGGATACAGTAAACCTGAAGTGAAGCATCAGAATCTATAACTAATGTCACAGGATTCGTTCAAAACATAGACAGTAGGAAGAGTCAGTCTTGTGGTACTTTAGTCGGCATTGTGCCTTTTGTATTTAGTTCCGATGCAATTTCTGTGTTTCATCGTCAATATAAAGGTCCTAGGGATACAGTAAACCTGAAGTGATGCATCGGAATCTATAACTAGTGTCAGAGGAATGGTTCAAAACATAGACCCTAAGAAGAGTCAGACTGCTTAAACTTAAGACGGCATTGTGCCTTTTCTATTTAATTCCGATGCAATTTCTGTGTTTCATCGTCAATAAGAAGGTCAGAGGGATACAGTAAACCTGAAGTGAAGCATCGGAATCTATAACTAGTGTCACAGGAATGGTTCAAAACATAGACAGTTAGAAGAGTCAGTCTTTTTGTACTTAAGTCGGCATTGTGCCATTTTCAATTTAATTCCGACGCAATTAGTGTGTTTCATCGTCAATAAGAAGGACAAAGGGATACAGTAAACCTGAAGTGATTCATCGTAATCTCTAACTAGCGTCACAGGAATGGTTCAAAACATAGACAGAAAGAAGAGTCAGTCTTCTTGTACTTAAGTCGGCATTGTGCCTTTTCTATTTAATTCCGATGCAATTTCTGTGTTTCATCGTCAAAAAGAAGGCCAGACGGATAGAGTAGCCCTGAAGTTAGTAATCGGACTCTATAACTAGTGTCACAGGAATGGTTCAAAACATAGACAGTAGGAAGAGTCAGTCTTCTTGTACTTAAGTCGGCATTGTGCCTTTTGTATTTAATTCCGATGCACTATCTGTCTTTCATCGTCAATAAGAAGATCCAAGGGATAGAGTAAACCTGAAATGAAGCATCGGAATCAATAACTAGTGTCACAGGAATGGTTCAAAACATAGTCAGTAAGAAGAGTCAGTCTTCTTGTACTTAAGACGGCATTGTGCCTTTGTATTTAATTCCGATGCAATTTCTGTGTTTCATCGTCAATAAGATGGTCAGAGGGATACTGTAAACCTGAAGTGAAGCATCGGAATCTGTAACTAGCGTCACAGGAATGGTTCAAACATAGACACGAAGCAGAGTCAGTCTGCTTGTACTTTAGTTGGCATTGTGCGTTTTGAATTTAATTCCGATGCACTATCTGTGTTTCATCGTCAATAAGAAGGTCCAAGGGATACAGTAAACCTGAAATGTAGCATCGGAACCTAAAAGTAGTGTCACAGGAATGGTTCAAAACATAGACATTAGGAAGATTCAGTCTACATGTCCTTAGGTCGGCATTGTGAAGTTTGTATTTATATCCGATGCAATTTCTGTGTTTCATCGTCAATAAGAAGGTCAGAGGGATACAGTAAACCTGAAGTGTAGCATCGGAATCTAAAACTAGTGACACTGGAATGGTTCAATACATAGACAGTAGGAAGAGTCAGTCTTCTTGTACTTAAGTTGGCATTGTGCCTTTTGTATTTAATTTCGATGCACTATCTGTGTTTAATCATCAATAAGAAGGTCCAAGGGATACAGTAAACTGGAAATGAAGCATCGGAATCAATAACTAGTGTCACACTAATGGTACAAATCATAGACAGTAGGAAGAATCAGTCTACATGTACATAAGCCGGCATTGTGCCTTTTGTATATAATTCCGATGCAATTTCAGTGTTTCATCGTCAATATGAAGGTCCAAGCGATACAGTGAACCTGAAGTGGAGCATCGGAATCTATAACTAGTGTCACATTAATGGTTCAAGGCATAGACAGTTAGAAGAGTCAGTCTTCTTGTACTTAAGTCGGCATTGTGCCCTTTTCAATTTAATTCCGATGCAATTTCTGTGTTTCACCGTCAATAAGAAGGTCAGAGGGATACAGTGAACCTTAGGTGAAGCATCGGAATATATAACTAGTGTCACAGGAATGGTTCAAAACATAGACAGTAGGAAGAGTCAGTCTTCTTGTACTTAAGTCGGCATTGAGCCTTTTCTATTTAATTCCGATGCAATTTCTGTGTTCCGTCGCCAATAAGAAGGTCCAAAGGATACAGTAAACCTGAAGTGAAGCATCGGAATCCATAACTAATGTCACAGGAATCATTCAAAACATAGACAGTAGGAAGAGTCAATCTTCCTGTACTTAAGTCGGCATTGTGCCTTTTGTATTTAGTTCCCATGCGATTTCTGGGTTTCATCGTCAATAAGATGGTAGTAGGGTTGCAGTAAACCTGAAGTGAAGCATCGGAATCTATAACTAGTGTCACAGGAATGGTTCAAATCATAGTCAGCAAGAATAGTCAGGCTTTTTGTACTTAGGTTGGCATTGTGCATTTTGTATTTAATTCCGATTCAATTTCTTTGTTACATCGTCAATAAGTAGGTCAGAGGGTTACAGTAAACCTGAAGTGAAGCATCGGAATCTATAACTAGTGTCACAGGAATGGTTCAAAACATAGACAGTAAGAACAGTCAGTCTTCTTGTACTTAACTCGGCATTGCGCCTTTTGTATTTAATTCCGAACCAATTTATGTGTTTCATCGTCAATAAGAAGGTCAGAGGGATAGAGTAAACCTGAAGTGAAGCATCGGAATCTATAACTAGTGTCACAGGAATGGTTCAAAACAGTCAGTACGAAGAGTCAGTCTTCTTGTACTTAAGTCGGCATTGTGCCGTTTGTATTTAATTCCGATGCAATTTCTGTGTTTCATCGTCAATAGGATGGTCAGAGGTATACAGTAAACCTGAAGTGAAGCATCGGAATCTGTAACTAGCGTCACAGGAATGGTTCAAAACATAGACACTATGAAGAGTCAGTCTGCTTGTACTTAAGTCGGCATTGTGCTTTTTCAATTTAATTCCGATACAATTTCTGTGTTTCAACGTCAAAAAGAAGGTCAGAGGGATACAGTAAACCTAAAGTGGGGCATCGGAATCTATAACTAGTGTCACAGGAATGGTTCAAAACATAGACAATTGGAAGAGTCAGTCTTCTTGTACTTTAGTTGGAATTGTGCCTTTTGAATTTAATTCCGATGCACTATCTGTGTTTCATCGTCAATAAGAAGGTCCAAGGGATACAGTAAACCTGAAATGATGCATCGGAACCTATAACTTGTGTCACAGGAATGGTAGAAATCATAGACGGTAGGAAGATTCAGTCTACATGTACATAAGTCGGCATTGTGCCGTTTGAATTTATATCCGATGCAATTTCTGTGTTTCATCGTCAATAAGAAGGTCAGTGGGATACAGTAAACCTGAAGTGAAGCATCGGAATCTCCAACTAGTGTCTCAGGAATGATCAACACATAGTCAGTAAGAAGAGTCAGTCCTCTTGTACTTAAGACGGCATTGTCCCTTTTGTATTTATTTCCGATGCAATTTCTGTGTTTCATCGTCAATAAGAAGGTCCAAGGGATACAGTAAACCTGAAGTGGAGCATCGGAATCTGTAACTAGCGTCACAGTAATGGTTCAAAACGTAGACAGTAGGAAGATTCAGTCTACATGTACTTAAGTCGGCATTGTGCCTTTTGTATTTATTTCCGATGCAATTTCTGAGTTTCATCGTCAATACGAAGGTCAGAGGGATACAGTAAACCTGAAGTGAAGCAGCAGAATCTATAACTAGTGTCACAGGAATGGTTCAGAACATAGTCAGTAAGAAGAGCCAGCCTCCATGTACTTAAGTCGGCATTGTGCCTTTTCTATTTAATTCCGGTGCAATTTCTGTGTTTCATCGTCAATAAGAAGGTCCAAGGGATACAGTAAACCTGAAGTGGAGCATCGGAATCTATAACTAGTGTCACAGGAATGGTTTCATAGCATAGACACGAAGAAGAGTCAGACTGCTTGTACTTAAGACGGCATTGTGCATTTTCTATTTAATTCCGATGCAATTTCTGTGTTTCATCATCAGTACGAAAGTCCGAGGTATACAGTAAACCAGAAGTGAAGCATCGGACTCTATAACTAGTGTCACAGGAATGGTTCAAAACATAGTCAGTAAGAAGAGTCAGTCTTCTTGTACTTATGTCGGCATTGTGCCTTTTGTATTTAATTCCGATGCAATATCTGTGTTTCATCGTTAATAAGAAGGTCAGAGGGATACAGTAAACCTGAAGTGAAGCATCGGAATCTACAACTAGTCACACAGGAATGTTTCAAATCATAGTCAGTAAGAAGAGTCAGTCTTCTTGTGCTTAAGCCGATATTGTGCCTTTTCTATTTAATTCCGATGCAATCTCTGTGTTTCGTCGTCAATAACAAGGGCCAAGGGATACAGTAAACCTGAAGTGAAGCATCGGAATCTATACCTAGTGTCACAGGAATGGTTCAAAACATAGACGGTAGGAAGAGTCAGTTTCCTTGTACTTTAGTTGGCATTGTGCCCTTTGTATTTAATTCCGATGCACTATCTGTGTTTCATCGTCAATAAGATGTTCCAAGGGATACAGTAAACCTGAAATGAAGCATCGGAACCAATAACTAGTGTCACAGGAATGGTTCAAAACATAGACAGTAGGAAGATTCAGTCTACATGTACATAAGCCGGCATTGTGCCTTTTGTATATAATTCCGATGCAATTTCAGTGTTTCATCGTCAATATGAAGGTCCAAGCGATACAGTGAACCTGAAGTGGAGCATCGGAATCTATAACTAGTGTCACATTAATGGTTCAAAGCATAGACAGTAAGAAGAGTCAGTCTTCTTGTACTTAAGTCGGCATTGTGCCCTTTTCAATTTAATTCCGATGCAATTACTGTGTTTCATCGTCAATAAGAAGGTCAGAGGGATACAGTAAACCTGAAGTGAAGCATCGGAATCTCTAACTTGTGTCACAGGAAAGGTTCAACGCATAGTCAGTAAGAAGAGTCAGTCATCTTGTACTTAAGTCGGCATTGTGCCTTTGGTACTTAATTCCGATGCAATTACTGCGTTTCATCGTCAATAAGAAGGTCCAAGGGATACAGTAAACCTGAAGTGAAGCATCGGTATCTGTAACTAGCGTCACAGGAATGGTTCAAAACATAGACACTAAAAAGAGTCAGTCTGCTTGAACTTAAGACGTCATTGTGCCTTTTCTATTTAATTCCGATGCAATTTCTGTGTTCCATCGTCAATAAGAAGGTCAGAGGGATACAGTGAACCTGCGGTGAAAAATCGGAATCTATAACTAGAGTCACAGGAATGGTTCAAAACATAGACAGTAGGAAGAGTCAGTCTTCTTGAACTTAAGTCTGCATTGTGCCTTTTCTATTTAATTCCGATGCAATTTCTGTGTTTCGTCGCCAATTCGAAGTTCCAAAGGATACAGTAAACCTGAAGTGAAGCATCGGAAAATATATAACTAGTGTCACAGGAATGGTTCAAATCATAGACAGTAGGAAGATTCAGTGTACATGTACTTAAGTCGGCATTGTGCCGTTTGTATTTATATCCGATGCAATTTCTGTGTTTCATCGTCAATAACAAGGTCCAAGGGATACAGTAAACCTGAAGTGAAGCATCGGAATCTATAACTAGTGTCACAGGAATGGTTCAAAACATAGTCAGTAAGAACAGTCAGTCTTCTTGTACTTAAGTCGGCACTGTGCATTTTGTATTTAATTCCGCTGCAATTTCTGTGTTTCATCGTCAATAAGAAAGTCCAAGGGATGCAGTTAACCTGAAGTGGAGCATCGGAATCTATAACTAGTGTCACATTAATGGTTCAAAGCATAGACAGTAAGAAGAGTCAGTCTTCTTGTACTTAAGTCGGCATTGTGCCCTTTTCAATTTAATTCCGATGCAATTACTGTGTTTCATCGTCAATAAGAAGGTCAGAGGGATACAGTAAACCTGAAGTGAAGCATCGGAATCTCTAACTTGTGTCACAGGAAAGGTTCAACGCATAGTCAGTAAGAAGAGTCAGTCATCTTGTACTTAAGTCGGCATTGTGCCTTTGGTATTTAATTCCGATGCAATTACTGCGTTTCATCGTCAATAAGAAGGTCCAAGGGATACAGTAAACCTGAAGTGAAGCATCGGAATCTGTAACTAGAGTCACAGGAATGGTTCAAAACATAGACACTAAGAAGAGTCAGTCTGCTTGTACTTAAGAAGGCATTGTGCCTTTTCTATTTAATTCCAATGCAATTTCTGTGTTTAATCGTCAATGAGAAGGTCAGAGAGATAGAGTGAACCTGAGGTGAAGCATCGGAAACTATAACTAGTGTCACAGGATTGGTTTAAAACATAGACAGTGGGAAGAGTCAGTCTTCTTGCACTGAAGTCGGCATTGGGCTTTTTCTATTTAATTCCGATGCAATTTCTGTGTTCCGTCGCCAATAAGAAGTTCCACAGGACACAGTAATCCTGAAGTTAAGCATGGGAATCTATAACCAATGTCACAGGATTCGTTCAAGACATAGACAGTAGGAAGAGTCAGTCGTGTGCTACTTAAGTCGGCATTGTGCATTTTGTATTTAGTTCCGATGCAATTTCTGTGTTTCATCGTCAATATGAAGGACAGAGGGATACAGTAAATCTGAGGTGAAGCATCGGAACCTCTAACTAGTGCAACAGGAATGGTTCAACACATAGTCAGTAAGAAGAGTCAGTCCTCTTGTACTTAAGTCGGCATTGTGCCTCTTGTATTTAATTCCAATGCAATTTCTGCGTTTCATCGTCAATAACAAGGTCCAGGGGATACAGTAAACCTGAAGAGGAGCATCGGAATCTATAACTAGTGTCACAGGAATCAATCAAGATATAGTCTGTAAGAAGAGTCAGTCTTCTTGTACTTAAGTCGGCAGTGTGCCTTTTCTATTTAATTCCGATGCAATTTCGGTGTTTCGTCGTCAATAAGAAGGTCAGAGGGATACAGTAAACCTAAAGTGAAGCATCGGAATCTATAACTAGTGTCACAGGAATTGTTCAAATCATAGGCAGTAGGAAGAGTCAGTCTTCTTGTACTTAAGTCGGCATTGTGCCTTTTGTATTTAGTTCATATGCAATTTCTGTGTTTCATCGTCAATAAGAAGAACCAAGGGATACAGTAAACCTGAAATGAAGCATCGGAATCTATAACTAGTGTCACACTATTGGTCAAAACATAGACAGTAGGAAGATTCAGTCTACACGTACTTTAGTCGGCATTGTGCCTTTTGTATTTATTTCCGATGCAATTTCTGTGTTTCATCGTCAATACAAAGGTCAGAGCGATACAGTAAAGCTGAAGTGAAGCATCGGAATCTCTAACTAGTGTCACAGGAATGGTTCAAAACATAGTCAGTAAGAAGAGTCAATCTTCTTGCACTTAAACCAGCATTGTGCCTTTTCTATTTAATTCCGATGCAATCTCTGTGTTTCATCGTCAATAAGAAGGTCCAAGGGATACAGGAAACCTGAAGTGAAGCATCGGAACCTATAACTAGTGTCACAGGAATGGTTCAAACATTGACAGTGGGAAGATTCAGTCTACATGTACTTAAGTCGGCATTGTCCGTTTGCATTAATATCCGATGCAATTTCTGTGTTTCATCGTCAATAAGAAGGTCTAAGGGATTCAGTAAACCTGAAGTGAAGCATCGGAATATATAACTAGTGTCACAGGAATGGTTCAAAGCATAGTCAGTAAGTAGAGTCAGTCTTCTTGTACTTAAGTCGGCATTGTGCATTTTGTATTTAATTCCGATGCAATTTCTGTGTTTCATCGTCAATAAGAAGGTCCAAGGGATACAGTAAACCTGAAGTGGAACATCGGAAACTATAACTAGTGGCACAGAAATGGTTCAAAGCATAGACTGTAAGAAGAGTCAGTCTTCTTGTACTTAAGTCGGCATTGTGCCCTTTTCAATTTAATTCCGATGCATTTACTGTGTTTCATCGTCAATAAGAAGGTCAGAGGGATACAGTAAACCTGAAGTGAAGCATCGGAATCTCTAACTAGTGTCACAGGAATGGTTCAACACATAGTCAGTAAGAAGAGTCAGTCTTCTTGTACTTATGTCTGCATTGTGCCTTTTGTCTTCAATTCCGATGCAATTACTGTGTTTCATCGTCAATTAGAAGGTCCAAGGGATACAGTAAACCTGAAGCGAAGCATCGGAATCTGTAACTAGCGTCACAGGAATGGTTCTAAACATAGACACTAAGAAGAGTCAGTTTGCTTGTACTTAAGACGGCATTGTGCCTTTTCTATTTAATTCCGATGCAATTTCTGTGTTTCATCGTCAATAACAAGATCAGAGGGATACAGTGAACCTGAGGTGAAGCATCGGAATCTATAACTAGTGTCACAGGAATGGTTCAAAACATAGACAGTAGGAAGAGTCAGTCTTCTTGTACTTAAGTCGGCATTGAGACTTTTGTATTTAATTCCGATGCACTATCTGTCTTTCATCGTCAATAAGAAGAACCAAGGGATAGTGCAAACCTGAAACGAAGCATCGGAATGTATAACTAGTGTCACAGGAATGGATCAAGGTATAGTCAGTAAGAAGAGTCAGTCTTCTTGTACTTAAGTCGGCATTGTGCGTTTTCTATTTAATTCCGATGCAAATTCTGTGTTTCATCGTCAATAAGAAGGTCAGAGGGAAACAGTAAACCTGAAGAGATGCATCGGAATCTCTAACTAGTGTCTCAGGAATGGTTCAAAACATAGACACTAAGAAGAGTCAGTCTGCTTGTACTTAAGTGGTCATTGTGCTTTTTCTATTTAATTCCGATACAATATCTGTGTTTCATCGTCAAAAAGAAGGTCAGAGGGATACAGTAAACCTGAAATGAAGCATCGGAACCTATAACTAGTGTCACAGGAATGGTTAAAAAAATAGACAGTAGGAAGATTCAGTCTACATGTACTTAAGTCGGCATTGTGAAGTTTGTATTTATATCCGATGCAATTTCTGTGTTTCATCGTCAATAAGAGGGACCAAGGGATACAGTAAACCTGAAGTGAAGCATCGGAATCTAAAACTAGTGACACAGGAATGGTTCAATACATAGACAGTAGGAAGAGTCAGTCTTCTTGTACTTAAGTTGGCATTGTGCCTTTTGTATGTAATTTCGATGCACTATCTGTGTTTCATCGTCAATAAGAAGGTCCAAGGGATACAGTAAACTGGAAATGAAGCATCGGAATCAATAACTAGTGTCACACTTATGGTTCAAAACATAGACAGTAGGAAGATTCAGTCTACATGTACTTCAGTCGGCATTGTGCCTTTTGTATTTATTTCCGATGCAATTTCTGTGTTTCATCGTCAATACGAAGGTCAGAGGATTACAGTAAACCTGAAGTGAAGCATGGGAATCTATAACTAGTGTCACAGGAATGGTTCAAAACATAGTCAGTAAGAAGAGTCAGTCGTCTTGTACTTAAGTCATCATTGTGCCTTTGGTATTTAATTCCGATGCAATTACTGAGTTTCATCGTCAATAAGAAGGTCTGAGGGATACACTGAACCTGCGGTGAAGCATCGGAATCTATAACTAGAGTCACAGGAATGGTGGAAAACATAGACAGTAGGAAGAGTCAGTCTTCTTGAACATAAGTCGGCATTGTGCCTTTTCTATTTAATTCCGATGCAATTTCTGTGTTTCGTCGCCAATAAGGAGTTCCAAAGGATACAGTAAACCTGAAGTGAAGCATCGGAATCTAAAACTAATGTCACAGGATTCGTTCAAAACGTAGACAGTAGGAAGAGTCAGTCTTGTGGTACTTAAGTCGGCATTGTGCCTTTTGTATTTAGTTCCGATGCAATTTCTGTGTTTCATCGTCAATACGATGGTCCTAGGGATACAGCAAAACTGATTTGAAGCATCGGAATCTGTAACTAGTGTCAGAGGAATGGTTCAAAACAAAGGCAGTAAGAAGAGTCGGTCTTCTTGTACTTAAGTCGGCATTGTGGCTTTTGTACTTTATTCCGATGCAATATCTGTGTTTCATCGTTAATACGAAGGTCAGAGGGATACAGTAAACCTGAATTGAAGCATCGGAATCTACAACTAGTCACACAGGAATGGTTCAAATCATAGTCAGTAAGAAGAGTCGGTCTTCTTGTACTTAAGCCGGCATTGTGCCTTTTCTATTTAATTCAGATGCAATCTCTGTGTTTCATCGTCAATAAGAAGGTCCAAGGGATACAGTACACCTGAAGTGAAGCATCGGAATCTCTAACTATAGTGACAGGAATGGTTCAACACATAGTCAGTAAGAAGAGTCAGCCTTCTTGTACTTAAGTCGGCATTGTGCCTTTTGTATTTATTTCCGATGCAATTACTGTGTTTCATCGTCAAAATGAAGGTCCAAGGGATACAGTAAACCTGAAGTGAAGCATCGGAATCTGTAACTAGAGTCACAGGAATGGTTCAAAACATAGACACTAAGAAGAGTCAGTCTGCTTGTACTTAAGAAGGCATTGTGCCTTTTCTATTTAATTCCAATGCAATTTCTGTGTTTCATCCTCAATGAGAAGGTCAGAGAGATACAGTGAACCTGAGGTGAAGCATCGGAAACTATAACTAGTGTCACAGGATTGGTTTAAAACATAGACAGTGGGAAGAGTCAGTCTTCTTGCACTGAAGTCGGCATTGGGCTTTTTCTATTTAATTCCGATGCAATTTCGTGTTTCGTCGCCAATAAAAAGTTCCAAAGGATACAGTAAACCTGAAGTTAAGCATGGGAATCTATAACCAATGTCACAGGATTCGTTCAAATCATAGACAGTAGGAAGAGTCAGTCGTGTGGTACTTAAGTCGGCATTGTGCATTTTGTATTTAGTTCCGATGCAATTTCTGTGTTTCATCGTCAATATGAAGGTCCTAGGGATACAGTAAATCTGAAGTGAAGCATCGGAATCTGTAACTAGTGTCACAGGAATGGTTCATTACATAGTCAGTAAGAAGAGTCAGTCTTCTTGTACTTAAGTCGGCATTGTGCCTTTTGTATTTAATTCCGATGCAATTTCTGTGTTTCATCATCAGTACGAAAGTCCGAGGTATACAGTAAACCAGAAGTGAAGCATCGGACTCTATAACTAGTGTCACAGGAATGGTTCAAAACATAGTCAGTAAGAAGAGTCAGTCTTCTTGTACTTATGTCGGCATTGTGCCTTTTGTATTTAATTCCGATGCAATATCTGTGTGTCATGGTTAATAAGAAGGTCAGAGGGATACAGTAAACCTGAAGTGAAGCATCGGAATCTACAACTAGTCACACAGGAATGTTTCAAATCATAGTCAGTAAGAAGAGTCAGTCTTCTTGTGCTTAAGCCGATATTGTGCCTTTTCTATTTAATTCCGATGCAATCTCTGTGTTTCGTCGTCAATAAGAAGGGCCAAGGGATACAGTAAACCTGAAGTGAAGCATCGGAATCTATACCTAGTGTCACAGGAATGGTTCAAAACATAGACGGTAGGAAGAGTCAGTTTCCTTGTACTTTAGTTGGCATTGTGCCCTTTGTATTTAATTCCGATGCACTATCTGTGTTTCATCGTCAATAAGATGTTCCAAGGGATACAGTAAACCTGAAATGAAGCATCGGAACCAATAACTAGTGTCACAGGAATGGTTCAAAACATAGACAGTAGGAAGATTCAGTCTACATGTACATAAGCCGGCATTGTGCCTTTTGTATATAATTCCGATGCAATTTCAGTGTTTCATCGTCAATATGAAGGTCCAAGCGATACAGTGAACCTGAAGTGGAGCACCGGAATCTATAACTAGTGTCACATTAATGGATCAAAGCATAGACAGTAAGAAGAGTCAGTCTTCTTGTACTTAAGTAGGCATTGTGCCCTTTTCAATTTAATTCCGATGCAATTACTGTGTTTCATCGTCAATAAGAAGGTCAGAGGGATACAGTAAACCTGAAGTGAAGCATCGGAATCTCTAACTTGTGTCACAGGAAAGGTTCAACGCATAGTTAGTAAGAAGAGTCAGTCTTCTTGTACTTAAGTCGGCATTGTGCCTTTGGTATTTAATTCCGATGCAATTACTGCGTTTCATCGTCAATAAGAAGGTCCAAGGGATACAGTAAACCTGAAGTGAAGCATCGGTATCTGTAACTAGCGTCACAGGAATGGTTCAAAACATAGACACTAAAAAGAGTCAGTCTGCTTGAACTTAAGACGTCATTGTGCCTTTTCTATTTAATTCCGATGCAATTTCTGTGTTCCATCGTCAATAAGAAGGTCAGAGGGATACAGTGAACCTGCGGTGAAACATCGGAATCTATAACTAGAGTCACAGGAATGGTTCAAATCATAGACAGTAGGAAGAGTCAGTCTTCTTGAACTTAAGTCTGCATTGTGCCTTTTCTTTTTAATTCCGATGCAATTTCTGTGTTTCGTCGCCAATTCGAAGTTCCAAAGGACACAGTAAACCTGAAGTGAAGCATCGGAAAATATGTAACTAGTGTCACAGGAATGGTTCAAATCATAGACAGTAGCCAGATTCAGTGTACATGTACTTAAGTCGGCATTGTGCCGTTTGTATTTATATCCGATGCAATTTCTGTGTTTCATCGTCAATAAGAAGGTCCAAGGGATACAGTAAACCTGAAGTGAAGCATCGGAATCTATAACTAGTGTCACAGGAATGGTTCAAATCATAGTCAGTAAGAACAGTCAGTCTTCTTGTACTTAAGTCGGCACTGTGCATTTTGTATTTAATTCCGATGCAATTTCTGTGTTTCATCGTCAATAAGAAAGTCCAAGGGATACAGTTAACCTGACGTGGAGCATCGGAATCTATACCTAGTGTCACAGGAATGGATCAAAGCATAGACAGTAAGAAGAGTCAGTCTTCTTGTACTTAAGTCGGCATTGTGCCCTTTTGAATTTAATTCCGATGCAATTACTGTGTTTCATCGTCAATAGGAAGGTCAGAGGGATACAGTAAACCTGAAGTGAAGCATCGGAATCTCTAACTATTGTCACAGGAATGGTTCAACACATAGTCAGTAAGAAGAGTCAGCCTTCTTGTACTTAAGTCGGCATTGTGCCTTTTGTATTTAATTCCGATGCAATTACTGTGTTTCATCGTCAATAAGAAGGTCCAAGGGATACAGTAAACCTGAAGTGAAGCATCGGAATCTGTAACTAGAGTCACAGGAATGGTTCAAAACATAGACTCTAAGAAGAGTCAGTCTGCTTGTACTTAAGAAGGCATTGTGCCTTTTCTATTTAATTCCAATGCAATTTCTGTGTTTAATCGTCAATGAGAAGGTCAGAGAGATACAGTGAACCTGAGGTGAAGCATCGGAAACTATAACTAGTGTCACAGGATTGGTTTAAAACATAGACAGTGGGAAGAGTCAGTCTTCTTGCACTGAAGTCGGCATTGGGCTTTTTCTATTTATTTCCGATGCAATTTCTGTGTTTCGTCGCCAATAAGAAGTTCCAAAGGACACAGTAAACCTGAAGTTAAGCATGGGAATCTATAACCAATGTCACAGGATTCGTTCAAAACATAGACAGTAGGAAGAGTCAGTCGTGTGCTACTTAAGTCGGCATTGTGCATTTTGTATTTAGTTCCGATGCAATTTCTGTGTTTCATCGTCAATATGAAGGACAGAGGGATACAGTAAATCTGAGGTGAAGCATCGGAACCTCTAACTAGTGCAACAGGAATGGTTCAACACATAGTCAGTAAGAAGAGTCAGTCCTCTTGTACTTAAGTCGGCATTGTGCCTCTTGTATTTAATTCCGATGCAATTTCTGCGTTTCATCGTCAATAACAAGGTCCAGGGGATACAGTAAACCAGAAGAGGAGCATCGGAATCTATAACTAGTGTCACAGGAATCAATCAAGATATAGTCTGTAAGAAGAGTCAGTCTTCTTGTACTTAAGTCGGCAGTGTGCCTTTTCTATTTAATTCCGATGCAATTTCTGTGTTTCGTCGTCAATAAGAAGGTCAGAGGGATACAGTAAACCTAAAGTGAAGCATCGGAATCTATAACTAGTGTCACAGGAATTGTTCAAATCATAGGCAGTAGGAAGAGTCAGTCTTCTTGTACTTAAGTCGGCATTGTGCCTTTTGTATTTAGTTCATATGCAATTTCTGTGTTTCATCGTCAATAAGAAGAACCAAGGGATACAGTAAACCTGAAATGAAGCATCGGAATCTATAACTAGTGTCACACTATTGGTTCAAAACATAGACAGTAGGAAGATTCAGTCTACACGTACTTAAGTCGGCATTGTGCCTTTTGTATTTATTTCCGATGCAATTTCTGTGTTTCATCGTCAATACAAAGGTCAGAGCGATACAGTAAATCTGAGGTGAAGCATCGGAACCTCTAACTAGTGCAACAGGAATGGTTCAACACATAGTCAGTAAGAAGAGTCAGTCCTCTTGTACTTAAGTCGGCATTGTGCCTTTTGTATTTAATTCCGATGCAATTTCTGTGTCTCATCGTCAACACGCTGGTCCGAGGGATACAGTAAACCAGAAGTGAAGCATCGGAATCTATAACTAGTATCACAGGAATGGTTCAAAACATAGTCAGTAAGAAGAGTCAATCTTCTTGCACTTAAACCAGCATTGTGCCTTTTCTATTTAATTCCGATGCAATCTCTGTGTTTCATCGTCAATAAGAAGGTCCAAGGGATACAGGAAACCTGAAGTGAAGCATCGGAACCTATAACTAGTGTCACAGGAATGGTTCAAACATTGACAGTAGGAAGATTCAGTCTACATGTACTTAAGTCGGCATTGTCCGTTTGCATTAATATCCGATGCAATTTCTGTGTTTCATCGTCAATAAGAAGGTCTAAGGGATTCAGTAAACCTGAAGTGAAGCATCGGAATATATAACTAGTGTCACAGGAATGGTTCAAAGCATAGTCAGTAACTAGAGTCAGTCTTCTTGTACTTAAGTCGGCATTGTGCATTTTGTATTTAATTCCGATGCAATTTCTGTGTTTCATCGTCAATAAGAAGGTCCAAGGGATACAGTAAACGTGAAGTGGAACATCTGAAACTATAACTAGTGGCACAGAAATGGTTCAAAGCATAGACTGTAAGAAGAGTCAGTCTTCTTGTACTTAAGTCGGCATTGTGCCCTTTTCAATTTAATTCCGATGCATTTACTGTGTTTCATCGTCAATAAGAAGGTCAGAGGGATACAGTAAACCTGAAGTGAAGCATCGGAATCTCTAACTAGTGTCACAGGAATGGTTCAACACATAGTCAGTAAGAAGAGTCAGTCTTCTTGTACTTATGTCTGCATTGTGCCTTTTGTATTTAATTCCGATGCAATTACTGTGTTTCATCGTCAATTAGAAGGTCCAAGGGATACAGTAAACCTGAAGCGAAGCATCGGAATCTGTAACTAGCGTCACAGGAATGGTTCTAAACATAGACACTAAGAAGAGTCAGTCTGCTTGTACTTAAAACGGCATTGTGCCTTTTCTATTTAATTCCGATGCAATTTCTGTGTTTCATCGTCAATAACAAGATCAGAGGGATACAGTGAACCTGAGGTGAAGCATCGGAATCTATAACTAGTGCCACAGGAATGGTTCAAAACATAGACAGTAGGAAGAGTCAGTCTTCTTGTACTTAAGTCGGCATTGAGACTTTTGTATTTAATTCCGATGCACTATCTGTCTTTCATCGCCAATAAGAAGAACCAAGGGATAGTGCAAACCTGAAACGAAGCATCGGAATGTATAACTAGTGTCACAGGAATGGATCAAGGTATAGTCAGTAAGAAGAGTCAGTCTTCTTGTACTTAAGTCGGCATTGTGCCTTTTCTATTTAATTCCGATGCAAATTCTGTGTTTCATCGTCAATAAGAAGGTCAGAGGGAAACAGTAAACCTGAAGTGATGCATCGGAATCTCTAACTAGTGTCTCAGGAATGGTTCAAATCATAGACACTAAGAAGAGTCAGTCTGCTCGTACTTAAGTGGTCATTGTGCTTTTTCTATTTAATTCCGATACAATATATGTGTTTCATCGTCAAAAAGAAGGTCAGAGGGATACAGTAAACCTGAAATGAAGCATCGGAACCTATAACTAGTGTCACAGGAATGGTTAAAAAAATAGACAGTAGGAAGATTCAGTCTACATGTACTTAAGTCGGCATTGTGAAGTTTGTATTAAAATCCGATGCAATTTCTGTGTTTCATCGTCAATAAGAGGGACCAAGGGATACAGTAAACCTGAAGTGAAGCATCGGAATCTAAAACTAGTGACACAGGAATGGTTCAATACATAGACAGTAGGAAGAGTCAGTCTTCTTGTACTTAAGTCGGCATTGTGCCTTTTATATTTAATTCCGATGCAATTTCTGTGTTTCGTCGCCAATAAGAAGGTCCAAAGGATACAGCAAACCTGATGTGAATCATCGGAATCCATAACTAATGTCACAGGAATCGTTCAAAACATAGAGAATAGGAAGAGTCAGTCTTCTTGTACTTATTCGGCATTGTGCCTTTTGTATTTAGTTCAGATGCAATTTCTGTGTTTCATCATCAATAAGATGGTCCTAGGGTTACAGTAAAGCTGAAGTGACGCATCGGAATCTACAACTAGTGTCACAGGAATGGTTCAAATCATAGTCAGTAAGAAGAGTCAGTCTTCTTGTACTTAAGTCGGCATTGTGCCTTTTGTATTTAATTCCGATGCAATTTCTGTGTTTCATCGTCAATAAGAGGGTCCAAGGGATACAATAAACCTGAAGTGAAGCATCGGATTCTATAACCAGTGTCACAGGAATGGATCAAGATATAGTCAGTAAGAAGGGTCAGGCTTCTTGTACTTAAGACGGCATTGTGCCTTTTCTATTTAATTCCGATGCGATATCTGTGTTTCATCGCCAATAAGATGGTCAGAGGGATACAGTGAACCTGAGGTGAAGCATCGGATTCTATAACTAGTGTCACAGGAATGGTTCAAAACATAGACAGTAGGAAGTGTCAGTCTTCTTGCACTTAAGTCGGCATTGTGCCTTGTCTATTTAATTCCGATGCAATTTCTGTGTTTCGTCGCCAATAAGAATTCCCAAAGATACAGTAAATCTAAAGTGAAGCATCGGAATCTATAACTAATGTCATAGGATTCGTTCAAAACATAGACAGTAAAAAGAGTCAGTCTTGTGGTACTTAAGTCGGCATTGTGCCTTTTGTATTTAGTTCCGATGCAATTTCTGTGTTTCATCGTCAATAAGAAGGTCCATGGGATACAATAAACCTGAAGTGAAGCATCGGAATCTATAACTAGTGTCACAGGAATGGTTCAAACATTGTCAGTAAGCAGAGACAGTCTTCTTGTACTTAAGTCGGCTTTGTGCCTTTTGTATTTAATTCCGATGCAATTTCTGTGTTTCATCGTCAATACGAAGGTCCGAGGGTTACAGTAAATCAGAAGTGAAGCATCGGAATCTATAACTAGTGTCACAGGAATGGTTCAAAACATAGTCAGTAAGAAGAGTCAGTCTTCTTGTACTTAAGTCGGCATTGTGCCTTTTGTATTTAATTCCGTTGCAATATCTGTGTTTCATCGTTAATTAGAAGGTCAGGGGGATACAGTAAATCTGAAGTGAGCATTGGAATCTACAAATAGTCACCCAGGAATGGTTCAAATCATAGTCAGTAAGAAGAGTCAGTCTTCTTGTACTTAAGCCTGCATGGTGCCTTTTCTATTTCATTGCGATGCAATCTCTGTGTTTCATCGTCAATAAGAAGGTCAAAGGGATACAGTAAACCTGAAGTAAAGCATCGGAATCTATAACTAGTGTCACAGGAATGGATCAAAATATAGTCAGTAAGAAGAGTCGGTCCACTTGTACTTAAATCGGCATTGCGCTTTTTGTATTTAATTCCGATGCAATTTCTGTGTTTCATCGTCAATAAGAAGGTCCAAGGGATACAGTTAACCTGAAGTGAAGCATCGGAATCTGTAACTAGTGTCTCAGGAATGGATCAAGATATAGTCAGTAAGAAGAGTCAGTCTTCTTTTACTTAAGTCGGCATTGTGCATTTTGTATTTAATTCCGATGCAATTCCTGCGTTTCATCGTCAATAAGAAGGTCAGAGGGATACAGTAAACCTGAGGTGAAGCATCGGAATCTATAAGTAGTGTCATAGGAATGGTTCAAAACATAGTCAGTGAGGAGACTCAGTCGTCTTGTACTTAAGTCGGCATTGTGCCTTTTCTATTTGATTCCGATGCAATTTATGTGTTTCATCGTCAATAAGAAGGGCCAAGGGATACAGTAAACCTGAAGTGTAGCATCTGAATCTGTAAGTAGCGTCACAGGAATGGTTCAAAACATAGACAGTAAGAAGAGTCAGTCTTCTTGTACTTAAGTGGGCATTGTGCCTTTTCTATTTAATTCCGATGCAATTTCTGTGTTTCATGGTCAATAAGAAGGTCAGAGGGATACAGTAAACCGGAGGTGAAGCATCGGAATCAATAACTAGTGTCACAGGAATGGTTCAAATCATAGACAGTAGAAAGAGTCAGTCTTCTTGTACTTAAGTCGGCATTGTGCCCTTTCTATTTAATTCCGATGCAATATCTGTGTTTCAACGTCAATAAGAAGGTCAGAGGGATACTGTAAACCTGAGGTGAAGCATCGGAATCTGTATCTAGCGTCACAGGAATGGTTCAAAACATAGACAGTAAGAAGAGTCAGTCTTCTTGTACTTAAGTGGGCATTGTGCCTTTTCTATTTAATTCCGATGCAATTTCTGTGTTTCATGGTCAATAAGAAGGTCGGTGGGATACAGTAAACCGGAGGTGAAGCATCGGAATCAATAACTAGTGTCACAGGAATGGTTCAAATCATAGACAGTAGAAAGAGTCAGTCTTCTTGTACTTAAGTCGGCATTGTGCCCTTTCTATTTAATTCCGATGCAATTGCTGTGTTTCGTCGCCAATAAGAAGTTCCGAAGGATACAGTAAACCTGAAGTGAAGCATCGGAATCTATAACTAATTACACAGGATTCGTTCAAAACATAGTCAGTAAGAAGAGTCAGTCTTGTTGTACTTAAGTCGGCATTGTGCCTTTTCTATTTAATTCCGATGCAATTTCTGTGTTTCATCGTCAATAAGAAGGTCCAAGGGATACAGTAAACCTGAAGTGAAGCATCGGAATCTATAACTAGTATCACAGGTATGGATCAAGTTATAGTCAGAAAGAAGAGTCAGTCTTCTTGTACTTAAGTCGGCATTGTGCCTTTTCTATTTAATTAAGACGCAATATCTGTGTTTCATCGTCAATAAGAAGGTCAGAGGGATACAGTAAACCTGAATGGAAGCATCGGAATGTGTAACTAGCGTCAGAGGAATGGTTCAAAACATAGACACTAACAAGAGTCAGACTGCTTGTACTTAAGACGGCATTGTGCATTTTCTATTTAATTCCGATGCAATTTCTGTGTTTCATCGTCAATAAAAAGGCCAGAGGGAGACAGTGAACCTGAGGTGGAGAATCGGAATCTATAACTAGTGTCACAGGAATGGTTCAAAACATAGGCAGTATTAAGAGTCAGTCTTCTTGTACTTAAGTCGGCATTGTGCCTTTTCTATTTAATTCCGATGCATTTTCTGTGTTTCGTCGCCAATACGAAGGTCCAAAGGATACAGCAAAGCAGAAGTGAAGCATCGGAATCCATAACTAATGTCACAGGATTCGTTCAAAACATAGACAGTAGGATGAGTCAGTCTTGTGGTACCGAAGTCGGCATTGTGCCTTTTGTATTTAGTTCCGATGCAATTTCAGTGTTTCATCGTCAATAAGAAGGTCCTAGGGATACAGTAAACCTGAAGTGAAGCATCGTAATCTATTACTAGTGTCACAGAATGGTTCAAAATATAGTCAGTAAGAAGAGTCAGTCTTCTTGTTCTTAAGTCGGCATTGTGCCTTTTGTATTTAATTCCGATGCAATTTCTGTGTTTCATCGTCAATAAGGAGGTCAGAGGGATACAGTAAATCTGAAGTGAAGCATCGAAAAGTGTAACTAGCGTCAGAGGAATGGTTCAAAACATAGACAATAGGAAGAGTCATTCTTCTTGTACTTATTCGGCATTGTGCCTTTTGTATTTAGTTCAGATGCAATTTCTGTGTTTCATCGTCAGTAAGAAGGTCCCAGGGTTACAGTAAAGCTGAAGTGAAGCATCGGAATCTACAACTAGTGTCACAGGAATGGTTCAAAACATAGTCAGTAAGAAGAGTCAGTCTTCTTGTACTTAGGTCGGCATTGTGCCTTTTGTATTTTATCCCGATGCAATTTTAGTGTTTCATCGTCAATACGAAGGTCCAAGGTATACAGTAAACCTGAAGTGAAGCATTGGAGTCTACAACTAGTGTCACAGGAATGGTTCAAAACATAGACAGTAGGAAGTGTCAGTCTTCTTGCACTTAAGTCGGCATTGTGCCTTGTCTATTTAATTCCGATGTAATTTCTGTGTTTCGTCGCCAATAAGAAGTTCCAAAGATACAGTAAATCTAAAGTGAAGCATCGGAATCTATAACTAATGTCATAGGATTCGTTCAAAACATAGACAGTAATAAGAGTCAGTCTTGTGGTACTTAAGTCGGCATTGTGCCTTTTGTAATTAGTTCCGATGCAATTTCTGTGTTTCATCGTCAATAAGAAGGTCCATGGGATACAATAAACCTGAAGTGAAGCATCGGAATCTATAACTAGGGTCACAGGAATGGTTCAAACATTGTCAGTAAGCAGAGACAGTCTTCTTGTACTTAAGTCGGCTTTGTGCCTTTTGTATTTAATTCCGATGCAATTTCTGTGTTTCATCGTCAATACGAAGGTCCGAGGGTTACAGTAAATCAGAAGTGAAGCATCGGAATCTATAACTAGTGTCACAGGAATGGTTCAAAACATAGTCAGTAAGAACAGTCAGTCTTCTTGTACTTAAGTCGGCATTGTGCCTTTTGTATTTAATTCCGATGCAATATCTGTGTTTCATCGTTAATTAGAAGGTCAGGGGGATACAGTAAATCTGAAGTGAGCATTGGAATCTACAAATAGTCACCCAGGAATGGTTCAAATTATAGTCAGTAAGAAGAGTCAGTCTTCTTGTACTTAAGCCGGCATGGTGCCTTTTCTATTTAATTCCGATGCAATCTCTGTGTTTCATCGTCAATAAGAAGGTCAAAGGGATACAGTAAACCTGAAGTAAAGCATCGGAATCTATAACTAGTGTCACAGGAATGGATCAAAATATAGTCAGTAAGAAGAGTCGGTCCACTTGTACTTAAGTCGGCATTGCGCTTTTTGTATTTAATTCCGATGCAATTTCTGTGTATCATCGTCAATAAGAAGGTCCAAGGGATACAGTTAACCTGAAGTGAAGCATCGGAATCTGTAACTAGTGTCTCAGGAATGGATCGAGGTATAGCCAGTAAGAAGAGTCAGTCTTCTTTTACTTAAGTCGGCATTGTGCATTTTGTATTTAATTCCGATGCAATTCCTGCGTTTTATCGTCAATAAGAAGGTCAGAGGGATACAGTAAACCTGAAGTGAAGCATCGGAATCTATAACTAGTATCACAGGTATGGATCAAGTTATAGTCAGTAAGAAGAGTCAGTCTTCTTGTACTTAAGTCGGCATTGTGCCTTTTCTATTTAATTAAGACGCAATATCTGTGTTTCATCGTCAATAAGAAGGTCCTAGGGATACAGTAAACCTGAAGTGAAGCATCGTAATCTATTACTAGTGTCACAGGAATGGTTCAAAATATAGTCAGTAAGAAGAGTCAGTCTTCTTGTTCTTAAGTCGGCATTGTGCCTTTTGTATTTAATTCCGATGCAATTTCTGTGTTTCATCGTCAATAAGGAGGTCAGAGGGATACAGTAAATCTGAAGTGAAGCATCGAAAAGTGTAACTAGCGTCAGAGGAATGGTTCAAAACATAGACAATAGGAAGAGTCATTCTTCTTGTACTTATTCGGCATTGTGCCTTTTGTATTTAGTTCAGATGCAATTTCTGTGTTTCATCGTCAGTAAGAAGGTCCCAGGGTTACAGTAAAGCTGAAGTGAAGCATCGGAATCTACAACTAGTGTCACAGGAATGGTTCAAAACATAGTCAGTAAGAAGTGTCAGTCTTCTTGTACTTAGGTCGGCATTGTGCCTTTTGTATTTAATCCCGATGCAATTTTAGTGTTTCATCGTCAATACGAAGGTCCAAGGTATACAGTAAACCTGAAGTGAAGCATTGGAGTCTATAACTAGTGTCACAGGAATGGATCAAAATATAGTCATTAAGAAGAGTCAGTCTTCTTGTACTTACGTCGGCATTGTGCCTTTTCTATTTAATTCTGATGCAATTTCTGTGTTTCATCGTCAAAAACAAGGTCAGAGGGTACAGTAAAACTGCACTGAAGCATCGGAATCTAAAAGTAGTGTCACAGGAATGGTTCAAAACATAGTCAGTAAGAAGAGTCAGTCTTCTTGTACTTAAGTCGGCATTGTGCCTTTTGTATATAATTCCGATGCAATTTCTGTGTTTCATCGTCAATAGGAAGGTCCAAGGGATACAGTATACCTGAAGTGGAGCGTCGGAATCTATAACTAGTGTCACAGAAATGGTTCTAAGCATAGACAGTAAGAAGAGTCAGTCCTCTTGTACTGAAGTCGGCATTGTGCCCTTTTCAATTTAATTCCGATGCAATTACTGTGTTTCATCGTCAATAAGACGGTCAGAGCGATACAGTGAACCTGAGGTGAAGCATCGGAATCTATAACTAGTGTCACAGGAATGGTTCCAAACATAGTCAGTAAGAACAGTCAATCTTCTTGTACTTAAGTCGGCATTGTGCCTTTTCTATTTAATTCCGTTGCAAATTCAGTGTTTCGTCGTCAATAGGAAGGTCCAAGGGATATAGTAAAGCTGAAGTGAATCATCTGAATCTGTAACAGATGTCACAGGAATGGTTCAAAACATAGTCAGTAAGAAGAGTCAGTCTTCTTGTATTTAAGTCGGCATTGTGCCTTTTGTATTTAATTCCGTTTCAATTTCTGTGTTTCATCGTCAATAAGATGGTCAGAGTGATACAGTAAACCTGAAGTGAAGCATCGGAATCTAGAACATTCGTCACAGGAGTGGTTCAAATCATAGTCAGTAAGAAGAGTCAGTCTTCTTGTACTTAAGTCGGCATTGTGCCTTTTGTATTTAATTCCGATGCAGTATCTGTGTTTCATCGTTATTAAGAGGGTCAGAGGGATACAGTAAATCTGAACTGAAGCATCGGAATCTACAACTAGTCACACAGGATTGGTTCAAATCATAGTCAGTAAGAAGAGTCAGTCTTCTTGTACTTAACCCGGCATTGTGCCCTTTCTATTTAATTCCGATGCAATTTCTGTGTTTCATCGTCAATAAGAAGGTCAGAGGGATACAGTAAACCGGAGGTGAAGCATCGGAATCAATAACTAGTGTCACAGGAATGGTTCAAATCATAGACAGTAGGAAGAGTCAGTCTTCTTGTACTTAAGTCGGCATTGTGCCTTTTCTATTTAATTCCGGTGCAATTGCTGTGTTTCATCGCCAATAAGAAGTTCCGAAGGATACAGTAAACCTGAAGTGAAGCATCGAAATCTATAACTAATGTCACAGGATTCGTTCAAAACATAGACAGTAGGAAGAGTCAGTCTTGTGGTACTTAAGTCGGCATTGTGTCCTTTTGTATTTAGATCCGATGCAATTTCTGTGTTTCATCGTCAATAAGAAGGTCCTAGGGATACAGTAAACCTGAAGAGAAGCATCGGAAACTAGAACTAGTGTCACAGGAATGGTTCAAAACATAGTCAGTAAGAAGAGTCAGTCTTGTTGTACTTAAGTCGGCATTGTGCCTTTTCTATTTAATTCCGATGCAATTTCTGTGTTTCATCGTCGATAAGAAGGTCCAAGGGATACAGTAAACCAGAAGTGAAGCATCGGAATCTATAACTAGTATCACAGGAATGGATCAAGTTATAGTCAGTAAGAAGAGTCAGTCTTCTTGTACTTAAGTCGGCATTGTGCCTTTTCTATTTAATTAAGACGCAATATCTGTGTTTCATCGTCAATAAGATGGTCAGAGGGATACAGTAAACCTGAATGGAAGCATCGGAATGTTTAACTAGCGTCAGAGGAATGGTTCAAAACATAGACACTAAGAAGAATCAGACTGCTTGTACTTAAGACGGCATTGTGCATTTTCTATTTAAATCCGATGCAATTTCTGTGTTTCATCGTCAATAAAAAGGTCAGAGGATACAGTGAACCTGAGGTGAAGAATCGGAATCTATAACTAGTGTCACAGGAATGGTTCAAAACATAGACAGTATTAAGAGTCAGTCTTCTTGTATTTAAGTCGGCATTGTGCCTTTTCTATTTAATTCCGATGCAATTTCTGTGTTTCGTCGCCAATACGGAGGTCCAAAGGATACAGCAAAGCAGAAGTGAAGCATCGGAATCCATAACTAATGTCACAGGAATGGTTCAAGATATAGTCAGTAAGAAGAGTCAGTCTTCTTGCACTTAAGTCGGCATTCTGCCTTTTCTATTTAATTCCGATGCAATTACTGTGTTTCATTGTCAATAAGAAGGTCCAAGGGATACAGTAAACCTGAAGTGAAGCATGGGAATCTGTAACTAGCGTCAAAGGAATGGTTCAAAACATAGACACTAAGAAGAGTCTGTCTGCTTGTACTTAAGACGGCATTGTGCCTTTTCTATTTAATTCCGATGCAATTTCTGTGTTTCATTGTCAATAAGAAGGTCAGAGGGATAAAAGTGAACCTGAGGTGAAGCATCGGAATCTGTAACTAGTGTCACAGGAATGGTTCAAAACATAGACAGTAAGAAGAGTCAGTCTTCTTGCACTTAAGTCGGCATTCTGCCTTTTCTACTTAATTCCGATGCAATTACTGTGTTTCATTGTCAATAAGAACGTCCAAGGGATACAGTAAACCTGAAGTGAAGCATGGGAATCTGTAACTAGCGTCAAAGGAATGGTTCAAAACATAGACACTAAGAAGAGTCAGTCTGCTTGTACTTAAGACGGCATTGTGCCTTTTCTATTTAATTCCGATGCAATTTCTGTGTTTCATAGTCAATAAGAAGGTCAGAGGGATAAAACTGAACCTGAGGTGAAGCATCGGAATCTATAACTAGTGTCACAGGAATGGTTCAAAACATAGACAGTAGGAAGAGTCATTCTTCTTGTACTTAAGTCGGCATTGTGCCTTTTCTACTTAATTCCGATGCAATTTCTGTGTTTCGTCGCCAATAAGACGTTCCAAAGGATACAGTAAACCTGAAGTGAAGCATCGTAATCTATAACTAACGTCACAGGATTCGTTCAAAACATAGACAGTAGGATGAGTCAGTCTTGTGGTACCTAAGTCGGCATTGTGCCTTTTGTATTTAGTTCCGATGCAATTTCAGTGTTTCATCGTCAATAAGAAGGTCCTAGGGATACAGTAAACCTGAAGTGAAGCATCGTAATCTATTACTAGTGTCACAGGAATGGTTCAAAACATAGTCAGTAAGAAGAGTCAGTCTTCTTGTTCTTAAGTCGGCATTGTGCCTTTTGTATTTAATTCCGATGCAATTTCTGTGTTTCATCGTCAATAAGGAGGTCAGAGGGATACAGTAAATCTGAAGTGAAGCATCGAAAAGTGTAACTAGCGTCACAGGAATGGTTCAAAACATAGGCAATAGGAAGAGTCAATCTTCTTGTACTTATTCGGCATTGTGCCTTCTGTATTTAGTTCAGATGCAATTTCTGTGTTTCATCGTCAGTAAGAAGGTCCCAGGGTTACAGTAAAGCTGAAGTGAAGCATCGGAATCTACAACTAGTGTCACAGGAATGGTTCAAAACATAGTCAGTAAGAAGAGTCAGTCTTCTTGTACTTAGGTCGGCATTGTGCCTTTTGTACTTAATTCCGATGCAATTTTAGTGTTTCATCGTCAATACGAAGGTCCAAGGGATACAGTAAACCTGAAGTGAAGCATTGGAGTCTATAACTAGTGTCACAGGAATGGATCAAAATATAGTCATTAAGAAGAGTCAGTCTTCTTGTACTTAAGTCGGCATTGTGCCTTTTCTATTTAATTAAGACGCAATTTCTGTGTTTCATCGTCAATAAGATGGTCAGAGGGATACAGTAAACCTGAATGGAAGCATCGGAATGTGTAACTAGCGTCAGAGGAATGGTTCAAAACATAGACACTAAGAAGAGTCAGACTGCTTGTACTTAAGACGGCATTGTGCATTTTCTATTTAATTCCGATGCAAATTCTGTGTTCCATCGTCAATAAAAAGGTCAGAGGGATACAGTGAACCTGAGGTGAAGAATCGGAATCTATAACTAGTGTCACAGGAATGGTTCAAAACATAGACAGTATTAAGAGTCAGTCTACTTGTACTTAAGTCGGCATTGTGCCTTTTCTATTTAATTCCGATGCAATTTCTGTGTTTCGTCGCCAATACGAAGGTCCAAAGGATACAGCAAAGCAGAAGTGAAGCATCGGAATCCATAACTAATGTCACAGGAATGGTTCAAGATATAGTCAGTAAGAAGAGTCAGTCTTCTTGTACTTAAATCGGCATTGTGCCTTTTCTATTTAATTCTGATGCAATCTCTGTGTTTCATCGTCAAAAACAAGGTCAGAGGGTACAGTAAACCTGAAGTGAAGCATCGGAATCTATAACTAGTGTCACAGGAATGGATCAAGATATAGTCAGTAAGAAGAGTTAGTCTTCTTGTACTTAAGTCGGCATTGTGCCTTTTCTATTTAATTCTGATGCAATTTCTGTGTTTCATCGTCAATAAGAAGGTCAGAGGGATACAGTAAACCAGAGGTGAAGCATCGGAATCTATAACTGGTGTCACAGGAATGGTAAAAAACATAGACAGTAGGAAAAGTCAGCCTTCTTGTACTTAAGTCGGCATTGTGCCTTTTCTATTTAATTCCGATGCAATTTCTGTGTTTCGTCGCCAATAAGATGGTGCAAAGGATACAGTTAACCTGAAGTGAAGCATCGGGATCTTTAACTAGTGTCACAGGAATGGTTCAAATCGTAGACAGTATGAAGAGTCAGTCTTCTTGTACTTAAGTCGGCATTGTGCCTTTTCTATTTAATTCCGATGCAATTACTGTGCTTCATCGTCAATAAGAAGGTCAGAGGGATACAGTGAACCTGAGGTGAAGCCACGGAATCAATAACTAGTGTCACAGGAATGGTTCAAATCATAGACAGTAGGAAGAGTCAGTCTTCTTGTACTTAAGTCGGCATTGTGCATTTTTTATTTAATTCCGATGCAATTTCTGTGTTTCGTCGCCAATAAGAAGTTCCAAAGGATACAGTAAACCTGAAGTGAGGCATCGGAATCTATAACTAATGTCACAGGATTCGTTCAAAGCATAGACAGTAGGAAGAGTCAGTCTTGTGGTACTTAAGTCGTCATTGTGTCCTTTTGTATTTAGTTCCGATGCAATTTCTGTGTTTCATCGTCAATAAGAAGGTCCTAGGTATACAGTAAACCTGAAGTGAAGCATCGGAATCTATAACTAGTGTCACAGGAATGGTTCAAAACATAGTCAGTAAGAAGAGTCAGTCTTGTTGTACTTAAGTCGGCATTGTGCCTTTTGTATTAAGTTCCGATGCAATATCTGTGTTTCATCGTTAATAAGAAGGTCAGAGGGATACAGTAAACCTGAAGTGAAGCATCGGAATCTACGACTAGTCACACAGGGATGGTTCAAATCATAGTCAGTAAGAAGAGTCAGTCTTCTTGTACTTAAGTCGGCATTGTGCCTTTTCTATTTATTCTGATGCAATTTCTGTGTTTCATCGTCAAAATCAAGGTCAGATGGTACAGTAAACCTGAAGTGAAGCATCGGAATCTAAAACTAGTGTCACAGGAATGGTTCAAAACATAGACAGTATGAAGAGTCAGTCTTCTTGTACATAAGTTGGCATTGTGCCTTTTGTATTTAATTTCGATGCACTATCTGTGTTTCATCGTCAATGAGATGGTCCAAGGGATACAGTGAACCTGAAGTGAAGCATCGGAATCTATAACTAGTGTCACACTAATGGTTCAAAACATAGACAGTAGGAAGATACAGTCTACATGTACTTAAGTCGGCATTGTGCCTTTCGTATTTATGTCCGTTGCAATTTCTGTGTTTCATCGTCAATACGAAGGTCCAAGGGATACGGTAAACCTGATGTGAAGCATCGGAATCTATAACTAGTGTCACAGGAATGGTTCAAATTATAGTCAGTAAGAAGAGTCAGTCTTCTTGTACTTAAGTCGGCATTGTGCCTTTTGTATTTAATTCCGATGCAATTTCTGTGTTTCATCGTCAATAAGAAGGTCCAAGGGATACAGTAAACCTGAAGTGGAGCATCGGAATCTATAACTAGTGTCACAGGAATGGTTCAAAGCATAGACAGTAAGAAGAGTCAGTCTTCTTGTACTTAAGTCGGCATTGTGCCCTTTTTAATTTAATTCCGATGCAAGTACTGTGATTCATCGTCAATAAGAAGGTCAGAGGGATACAGTAAACCTGAAGTGAAGCATCGGAATCTCTAACTAGTGTCACAGGAATGGTTCATTACATAGTCAGTAAGAAGAGTCAGTCTTCCGGTACTTAAGTCGGCATTGTGCCTTTTGTATTTAATTCCGATGCAATTACTGTGTCTCATCGTCAATAAGAAGGTCCAAGGGATACAGTGAACCTGAAGTGAAGCATCGGAATCTGTAACTAGCGCCACAGGAATGGTTCAAAACAGAGACACTAAGAAGAGTCAGTCTGTATGTACTTAAGACGGCATTGTGCCTTTTCTATTTAACTCCGATGCAGCTTCTGTGTTTCATCGTCAATAAGAAGGTCAGAGGGATACAGTGAACCTGAGGTGCAGCATGGGAATCTATAACTAGTGTCACAGGAATGGTTGAAAGCATAGACAGTAGGAAGAGTCAGTCGTCTTGTACTTAAGAGGGCATTGTGCCTTTTCTATATAATTCCGATGCAATTTCTGTGTTTCGTCGCCAATAAGAAGTTCCAAAGGATACAGTAAACCTGAAGTGTAGCATCGGAAACTATAACTCTTGTCACAGGATTCATTCAAAACATAGACAGTAGGAAGAGTCAGTCTTGTGGTACTTAAGTCGGCATTGTGCCTTTTGTATTTAGTTCCGTTGCAATTTCTGTGTTTCATCGTCAATAAGAAGGTTCTAGGGATACAGTAAACCTGAAGTGAAGCATCGGAATCCATAACTAGTGTCACAGGAGTCGTTCAAAACGTAGACAGTAGGAAGAGTCAGTCTTCTTGTACAGAAGTCGGCATTGTGCCTTTTCTATTTAATTCCGATGCAATTTCTGTGTTTCGTCGCCAATACGAAGGTCCAAAGGATACAGCAAAGCAGAAGTGAAGCATCGGAATCCATAACTAATGTCACAGGAATGGTTCAAGATATAGTCAGTAAGAAGAGTCAGTCTTCTTGTACTTAAATCGGCATTGTGCCTTTTCTATTTAATTCTGATGCAATCTCTGTGTTTCATCGTCAAAAACAAGGTCAGAGGGTACAGTAAACCTGAAGTGAAGCATCGGAATCTATAACTAGTGTCACAGGAATGGATCAAGATATAGTCAGTTAGAAGAGTTAGTCTTCTTGTACTTAAGTCGGCATTGTGCCTTTTCTTTTTAATTCTGATGCAATTTCTGTGTTTCATCGTCAATAAGAAGGTCAGAGGGATACAGTAAACCAGAGGTGAAGCATCGGAATCTATAACTGGTGTCACAGGAATGGTTCAAAACATAGACAGTAGGAAAAGTCAGCCTTCTTGTACTTAAGTCGGCATTGTGCCTTTTCTATTTAATTCCGATGCAATTTCTGTGTTTCGTCGCCAATAAGATGGTGCAAAGGATACAGAAAGCCTGAAGTGAAGGATCGGGATCTTTAACTAGTGTCACAGGAATGGTTCAAATCATAGACAGTATGAAGAGTCAGTCTTCTTGTACTTAAGTCGGCATAGTGCCTATTCTATTTAATTCCGATGCAATTACTGTGCTTCATCGTCAATAAGAAGGTCAGAAGGATACAGTGAACCTGAGGTGAAGCCACGGAATCAATAACTAGTGTCACAGGAATGGTTCAAATCATAGACAGTAGGAAGAGTCAGTCTTCTTGTACTTAAGTCGGCATTGTGCATTTTCTATTTAATTCCGATGCAATTTCTGTGTTTCGTCGCCAATAAGAAGTTCCAAAGGATACAGTAATCCTGAAGTGAAGCATCGGAATCTATAACTAATGTCACAGGATTCGTTCAAAGCATAGACAGTAGGAAGAGTCAGTCTTGTGGTACTTAAGTCGTCATTGTGTTCTTTTGTATTTAGTTCCGATGCAATTTCTGTGTTTCATCGTCAATAAGAAGGTCCTAGGGATACAGTAAACCTGAAGTGAAGCATCGGAATCTATAACTAGTGTCACAGGAATGGTTCAAAACATAGTCAGTAAGAAGAGTCAGTCTTGTTGTACTTAAGTCGGCATTGTGCCTTTTGTATTTAATTCCGATGAAATATCTGTGTTTCATCGTTAATAAGAAAGTCAGAGGGATACAGTAAACCTGAAGTGAAGCATCGGAATCTACGACTAGTCACACAGGGATAGTTCAAAACATAGTCAGTAAGAAGAGTCAGTCTTCTTGTACTTAAGTCTGCATTGTGCCTTTTCTATTTAATTCTGATGCAATTTCTGTGTTTCATCGTCAAAATCAAGGTCAGATGGTACAGTAAACCTGAAGCGAAGCATCGGAATCTAAAACTAGTGTCACAGGAATGGTTCAAAACATAGACAGTATGAAGAGTCAGTCTTCTTGTACTTAAGTTGGCATTGTGCCTTTTGTATTTAATTTCGATGCACTATCTGTGTTTCATCGTCAATGAGATGGTCCAAGGGATACAGTGAACCTGAAGTGAAGCATCGGAATCTGTAACTAGTGTCACACTAATGGTTCAAAACATAGACAGTAGGAAGATACAGTCTACATGTTCTTAAGTCGGCATTGTGCCTTTTGTATTTATGTCCGTTGCAATTTCTGTGTTTCATCGTCAATACGAAGGTCCGAGGGATACAGTAAACCTGAAGTGAAGCATCGGAATCTATAACTAGTGTCACAGGAATGGTTCAAACATAGTCAGTAAGAAGAGTCAGTCATCTTGTACATAAGTCGGCATTGTGCCTTTTGTATTTACTTCCGATGCAATATCTGTGTTTCAACGTCAATAAGAAGGTTAGAGGGATACAGTAAACATAAAGTGAAGCATCGGAATCTATAACTAGTGTCACAGGAATGGTTCAAACCATAGACACAAAGAAGAGTCAGTCTGCTTGTACTTAAGACGGCATTGCGCCTTTTCTATTTAATTCCGATGCAATTTCTGTGTTTCATCGTCAATGAGAAGGTCAGAGCGATACAGTGAACCTGAGGTGAAGCATCGGAATCTATAACTAGTGTCACAGGAATGGTTCAAAACATAGACAGTAGGAAGAGTCAGTCTTCTTGTACTTAAGTCGGCATTGTGCCTTGTCTATTTAATTCCGATGCAATTTCTGTGTTTCGTCGCCAATAAGAAGTTCCAAAGTATACAGTAAACCTGAAGTGAAGCATCGGAAACTATAACTAATGTCACAGGATTCGTTTAAAACATAGACAGTAGGAAGAGTCAGTCTTGTGGTACTTATGTTGGCATTGTGCCTTTTGTATTTAGTTCCGATGAAATTTCTGTGTTTCATCGTCAATACGAAGGTCCTAGGGGTACAGTAAACCTGAAGTGAAGCATCGGAATCTGTAACTAGTGTCACAGGAGTGGTTCAAAACATAGTCAGTAAGCAGAGTCAGTCTTCTTGTACTTAAGTCGGCATTGTGCCTTTTGTATTTAATTCCGATGCAATTTATGTGTTTCGTCGTCAATATGAAGGTCCATGGGATACAGTAAACCTGAAGTGGAGCATCGGTATCTATAACTAGTGTCACAGGAATGGTTCAAAGCATAGACAGTAAGAAGAGTCAGTCTTCTTGTCCTTAGGTCGGCATTGTGCCTTTTGTATTTAATTCCGATGCAATTTATGTGTTTCGTCGTCAATATGAAGGTCCAAGGGATGCAGTAAACCTGAAGTGAAGCATCGGAATCTATAACTAGTGTCACAGGAGTGGTTCAAATCACAGACAGTAGGAAGAGTCAGTCTTCTTGTAATTAAGTCGGCATTGTGCCTTTTGTATTTACTTCCGATGCAATATCTGTGTTTCAACGTCAATAAGAAGGTTAGAGGGATACAGTAAACATAAAGTGAAGCATCGGAATGTATAACTAGTGTCACAGGAATGGTACAAAGCCTAGTCAGTAAGAACAGTCAGTCTTCTTGTCCTTAGGTCGGCATTGTGCCTTTTGTATTTAATTCCGATGCAATTTATGTGTTTCGTCGTCAATATGAAGGTCCAAGGGATGCAGTAAACCTGAAGTGAAGCATCGGAATCTATAACTAGTGTCACAGGAGTGGTTCAAATCACAGACAGTAGGAAGAGTCAGTCTTCTTGTAATCAAGTCGGCATTGTGCCTTTTGTATTTATGTCCGTTGCAATTTCTGTGTTTCATCGTCAATACGAAGGTCCGAGGGATACAGTAAACCTGAAGTGAAGCATCGGAATCTATAACTAGTGTCACAGGAATGGTTGAAAGCATAGACAGTAGGAAGAGTCAGTCGTCTTGTACTTAAGAGGGCATTGTGCCTTTTCTATATAATTCCGTTGCAATTTCTGTGTTTCGTCGCCAATAAGAAGTTCCAAAGGATACAGTAAACCTGAAGTGTAGCATCGGAAACTATAACTCTTGTCACAGGATTCGTTTAAAACATAGACAGTAGGAAGAGTCAGTCTTGTGGTACTTATGTTGGCATTGTGCCTTTTGTATTTAGTTCCGATGAAATTTCTGTGTTTCATCGTCAATACGAAGGTCCTAGGGGTACAGTAAACCTGAAGTGAAGCATCGGAATCTGTAACTAGTGTCACAGGAATGGTTCCAAACATAGTCAGTAAGAACAGTCAGTCTTCTTGTATTTAAGTCGGCATTATGCCTTTTGTATTTAATTCCGAATCAATTTCTGTGTTTCATCGTCAATAAGATGGTCAGAGGGATACAGTAAACCTGAAGTGAAGCATCGGAATCTATAACTAGTGTCACAGGATTCGTTCAAAGCATAGACAGTAGGAAGAGTCAGTCTTGTGGTATTTAAGTTGGCATTGTGCCTTTTGTATTTAGTTCCGATGAAATTTCTGTGTTTCATCGTCAATACGAAGGTCCTAGGGGTACAGTAAACCTGAAGTGAAGCATCGGAATCTGTAACTAGTGTCACAGGAATGGTTCAAACATAGTCAGTAAGAAGAGTCAGTATTCGTGTACTTAAGTCGGCAATGCGCCTTTTGTATTTAATTCCGATGCAATATCTGTGTTTCATCGTTAATAAAAAGGTCAGAGGGATACAGTAAATCTGAAGTGAAGCATCGGAATCTACAACTAGTCACACAGGAATGGTTCAAATCATAGTCAGTAAAAAGTGTCAGTCTTCTTGTACTTAAGCCGGCATTGTGTCTTTTCTATTTAATTCCGATGCAATTTCTGTAATTCATCGTCAATAAGAAGGTCAGAGGGATACAGTAAACCTGAGGTGAAGCATCGGTATCTGTAACTAGCGTCACAGGAATGGTTCAAAACATAGACAGTAAGAAGAGTCAGTCTTCTTGTACTTAAGTGGGCATTGTGCCTTTTCTATTTAATTGCGATGCAATTTCTGTGTTTCATCGTTAATAAGAAGCTGAGAGGGATACAGTAAACCGGAGGTGAAGCATCGGAATCTATAACTGGTGTCACAGGAATGGTTCAAATCATTGACAGTAGGAAGAGTCAGTCTTCTTGTACTTAAGTCGGGATTGTGCCTTTTCTGTTTAATTCCGACGCAATTTCTGTGTTTCGTCGCCAATAAGAAGGTGCAAAGGATACAGTAACCCTGACGTGAAGCATCGGGATCTATAACTAGTGTCATAGGAATGGATCATTACATAGCCAGTAAGAAGAGTCAGTCTTCTTGTACTTAAGTCGGCATTATGCCTTTTGTATTTAATTCCGATGCAATTTATATCTTTCATCGTCAATATGAAGGTCCTAGGGATGCAGTAAACCTAAAGTGAAGCATCGGAATCTATAACTAGTGTCACAGGAATGGTTCAAAGCATAGACAGTAAGAAGAGTCAGTCATATTGTACTTAAGTCGGCATTGTGCCCTTTTCAATTTAATTCCGATGCAATTACTGTGTTTCATCGTCAATAAGGTCAGAGGGATACAGTAAACCTGAAGTGATGCATCGGAATCTCTAACTAGTGTCAAAGGAATGGTTCAACACATAGTCAGTAAGAAGAGTCAGTCTTCTGGTACTTAAGTCGGCATTGTGCCTTTTAAATTTAATTCCGATGCAATTACTGTGTTTCATCGTCAATAAGAAGGTCCAAGGGATACAGTAAACCTGAAGTGAAGCATCGGAATCTGTAACTAGTGTCACAGGAATGGTTCAAACCATAGACACTAAGCAGAGACAGTCTGCTTGTACTTAACACGGCATTGCGCCTTTTCTATTTAATTTCGATGCGATTTCTGTGTTTCATCGTCAATAAGAAGGTCAGAGCGATACAGTGAACCTGAAGTGAAGCATCGGAATCTATAACTAATGTCACAGGATTCGTTCAAAACATAGACAGTAGGAAGAGTTAGTCTTGTGGTACTTAAGTTGGCATTGTGCCTTTTGTATTTAGTTCCGATGAAATTTCTGTGTTTCATCGTCAATAAGAAGGTCCTAGGGGTACAGTAAACCTGAAGTGAAGCATCGGAATCTGTAACTAGTGTCACAGGAATGGTTCAAATCATAGTCAGTAAGCAGAGTCAGTCTTCTTGTACTTAAGTCGGCATTGTGCCTTTTGTATTTAATTCCGATGCAATATCTGTGTTTCATCGTTGATAAGAAGGTCCAAGGGATACAGTAAACCTTAAGTGAAGCATCGGAATCTGTAACTAGCGTCACAGGAATGGTTTAAAACATAGACACTAAGAAGAGTCAGTCTGCTTGTACTTAAGACGGCATTGTGCCTTTTCTATTTAATTCCGATGTAATTTCTGTGTTTTATCGTGAATAAGAAGGTCAGAGGGATACAGTGAACCTGAGGTGAAGCATCGGAATCAATAACCAGTGTCACAGGAATGGTTCAAATCATAGACAGTAGGAAGAGTCAGTCTTCTTGTACTTAAGTCGGCATTGTGCCTTTTCTATTTAATTCCGATGCAATTTCTGTGTTTCGTCGCCAATAAGAAGTTCTAAAGGATACATTAAACCTGAAGTGAAGCATCGGAATCTATAACTAATGTAACAGGATTCGTTCAAAACATAGACAGTAGGAAGAGTCAGTCTTGTAGTACTTAAGTCGGCATTCTGCCTTTTGTATTTAGTTATGGTGCAATTTCAGTGTTTCATCGTCAATACGAAGTTCCGAGGGATACAGTTAATCAGAAGTGAAGCATCGGAATCTATAACTAGTGTCACAGGAATGGTTCAAAACATAGTCAGTAAGAAGAGTCATCCTTCTTGTACTTAAGTCGGCATTGTGTTTTTTGTATTTAATTCCGATGCAATATCTGTGTTTCATCGTTAATAAGAAGGTCAGAGGGATACAGTAAACCTGAAGTGAAGTATCGGAATCTACAACTATTCACACAGGAATGGTTCAAATCATAATCAGTAAGAAGAGTTAGTTGTCTTGTACTTAAGCCTGCATTGTGCCTTTTCTATTTAATTCCGATGCAATTTCTGTGTTTCATCGTCAATAAGAAGGTCCAAGGGATACAGTAAACCTGAAGTGAAGCATCGGAATCTATAACTAGTGTCACACAAATGGTTCAAAGAATAGACAGTAGGAAGAGGCAGTCTTCTTGAACTTAAGTCGGCATTGTGCCTTTTCTATTTAATTCCGATGCAATTTCTGTGTTTCGTTGCCAATAAGAATGTCCAAAAGATACAGCAAAGCAGAAGTGAAGCATCGGAACCCATAACTAATGTCACAGGAATCGTTCAAATCATAGACAATAGGAAGAGTCAGTCTTCTTGTACTTATTCGGCATTGTGCCTTTTGTATTTAGTTCAGATGCAATTTCTGTGTTTCATCGTCAATAAGAAAGTCCTAGGGTTACAGTAAAGCTGAAGTGAAGCATCGGCATGTACAACTAGTGTCACAGGAATAGTTCAAAACATAGTCAGTAAGAAGAATCTGTCTTCTTGTACTTAAGTCGGCATTGTGCCTTTTGTATTTAATTCCGATGCAATTTCTGTGTTTCATCGTCAATAAGAAGGTCCAAGGGATACAGTAAACCTGAAGTGAAGCATCGGAATCTATAACTAGTGTCAGAGGAATGGTTCAAAACATAGACAGTAGGAAGAGTCAGTCTTCTTGTACTTAAGTCGGCATTGTGCCCTTTTCAATTTAATTCCGATGCAATTTCTGTGTTTCATCGTCAAAAAGATGCTCAGAGGGATACAGTAAACCTGACGTGATGCATCGGAATCTATAACTAGTGTCACGGGAATGGTTAAAAACTTAGACTGTGGGAACAGCCAGTCTTCTTGTACTTAAGTCGGCATTGTGCCTTTTCTATTTAATTCTGATGAAATTTCTGTGTTTCATCGTCAATAAGAAGGTCCAAGGGATACAGTAAACCTGAAGCGAAGCATCGGAATCTATAACTAGTGTCACAGGAATGGTTAAAAACATAGACAGTAGGAAGAGTCAGTCTTCTTGTACTTAAGTCGGCATTGTGCCTCTTCTATTTAATTCCGATGCAATTTCTGTGTTTCATCGTCAATAAGAAGGTCAGAGGGATACAGTAAACCTGAAGTGAAGCATCGAAATCTCTAACTAGTGTCACAGGAATGGTTCATTATATAGTCAGTAAGAAGAGTCAGTCTTCTTGTACTTAAATCGGCATTGTGCATTTTGTATTTAATTCCGATGCAATTTCTGTGTTTCATCGTCAGTAAGAAGGTCCATGGGATACAATAAACCAGAAGTGAAGCATCGGAATCTATAACTAGTATCACAGGAATTTTTCAAAACATAGACAGTAGGAAGAGACAGTCTTCTTGTACATAAGTCGGCATTGAGCCTTTTCTATTTAATTCCGATATAATTTCTGTGTTTCGTCGTCAATAAGAAGGTCCAAGGAATACAGTAAACCTGAAGTGAAGCATCGGAATCTATAACTAGTGTCAGAGGAATGGTTCAAAACATAGTCAGTAAGAAGAGTCAGTCTTCTTGTACATAAGTCGGCATTGTGCCTTTTGTATTTAATTCCGATGCAATTTCTGTGTTTCATCGTCATTAAGAAGGTCCAAGGGATACAGTAAACCTGAAGTTTAGCATCGGAAACTATAACTAATGTGACAGGATTCGTTCAAAACATAGACAGTAGAAAGAGTCAGTCTTGTATTACTTAAGTCGGCATTGTGCCTTTATTATTTAGTTCCGATGCAATTTCTGTGTTTCATCGTCAATAAGAAGGTCCAAGGGATACAGTAAACCTGAATTGAAACATCGGAATCTTTAACTAGTGTCACAGGAATGGATCAAGGTATAGTCAGTAAGAAGAGTCAGTCTTCTTGTACGTAAGTCGGCATTGTGCCTTTTGTATTTAATTCCGATGCAATTTCTGTGTTTCATCGTCATTAGGAAGGTCCAAGGGATACAGTAAACCTGAAGTTTAGCATCGGAAACTATAACTAATGTCACAGGATTCGTTCAAAGCATAGACAGTAGGAAGAGTCAGTCCTGTGGTACTTAAGTCGGCATTGTGCCTTTATTATTTATTTCCGATGCAATTTCTGTGTTTCATCGTCAATAAGAAGGTCCAAGGGATACAGTAAACCTGAAGTGAAACATCGGAATCTATAACTAGTGTCACAGGAATGGATCAAGGTATAGTCAGTAAGAAGAGTCAGTCTTCTTGTACTTAAGTCGGCATTGTGCATTTTGTATTTAATTCCGATGCAATTTCTGTCTTTCATCGTCAATAAGAAGGTCCAAGGGATACAATAAACCAGAAGTGAAGAATCGGAATCCATAACTAGTATCACAGGAATTTTTCAAAGCATAAACAGTAGGAAGAGACAGTCTTCTTGTACATAAGTCGGCATTGAGTCTTTTCTATTTAATTCCGATGCAATTTCTGTGTTTCGTCGTCAATAAGAAGGTCCAAGGAATACAGTAAACCTGAAGTGAAGCATCGGAATCTATAACTAGTGTCACAGGAATGGTTCAAAACATAGACAGTAGGAAGAGTCAGTCTTCTTGTACTTTTGTTGGCATTGTTCATTTTGTATTTAATTTCGATGCCATTAATGTGTTTCATCGTCAATGAGAAGGTCCAAGGGATACAGTAAACCTGAAATGAAGCATCGGTATCCATAACTAGTGTCACACTAATGGTTCAAAACATAGACAGTAGGAAGATACAGTCTACATGTACTTAAGTCGGCATTGTGCCTTTAGTATTTATTTCCGATGCAATTTCTGTGTTTCATCGTCAAAACGGAGGTCCGAGGGATACAGTAAACCTGAAGTGAAGCATCGGAATCTATAACTAGTGTCACAGGAAAGGTTCAATACATAGTCAGTAAGAGGAGTCAGTCTTCTTGTACATAAGTCGGCATTGTGCCTTTTGTACTTAATTCCGATTCAATTTCTGTGTTTCATCGTCAATAAGAAGGTCCTAGGGATACAGTAAACCTGAAGTGAAGCGTCGGAATCTGTAACTAGTGTCGCAGGAATGGTTCAAAACATAGTCAGTAAGAAGAGTCAGTCTTCTTGTACTTAAGTCGGCATTGTGCCTTTTGTATTTAATTCCGATGCAATTTCTGTGTTTCATCGTCAATATGAAGGTCCGAGGGATACAGTAAATCAGAAGTGAGGCATCGGAATCTATAACTAGTGTCACAGGAATGGTTCAAAACATAGTCAGTAAGAAGAGTCAGTCTAATTGTACTTAAGCTGGCATTGTGATTTTTGTATTTAATTCCGATGCAATATCTGTGTTTCATCGTTAATACGAAGGTCAGAGGGATACAGTAAACCTGAAATGAAGCATCGAAATATACAACTAGTCACACAGGAATGGTTCAAATCATAGTCAGTAAGAAGAGTCAGTCTTCTTGCACTTAAGCTGGCATTGTGCCTTTTCTATTTAATTCCGATGCAATCTCTGTGTTTCATCGTCAATAAGAAGGTCCAAGGGGTACTGTAAACCTGAAGTGAAGCATCGGAATCTATAACTAGCGTCACAGGAATGGTTCAAAGCATAGTCAGTAACAAGAGTCAATCTTCTTGTACCTAAGTCGGCATTGTGCGTTTTCTACTTAATTCCGAAGCAATTTCGGTGTTTCACCGTCAATAAGAAGGTCAGAGGGATACAGAAAGCCTGAAGTGAAGCATCGGTATCTAAAACTAGTGTCACAGGAATGGTTCAAAACATAGACAGTAGGAAGGGTCAGTCGTCTTGCACTTAAGTCGGCATTCTGCCTTTTCTATTTAATTCCGATGCAATTACTATGTTACATCGTCAATAAGAAGGTCCAAGGGATGCAGTAAACCTGAAGTGAAGCATCGGAATCTGTAACTAGCGTCACAGGAATGGTTCAAAACATAGACACTAAGAAGAGTCAGTCTGCTTGTACTTAAGACGGCATTGTGCTTTTTCTGTTTAATTCCGATGCAATTTCTGTGTTTCATCGTCAATAAGAAGGTCAGAGGGATACAGTGTACCTGAGGTGAAGCATCGGAATCAATAACTAGTGTCACAGGAATGGTTTAAATCATAGACAGTAGGAAGAGTCAGTCTTCTTGTACTTAAGTCGGCATTGTGCCATTTCTATTTAATTCCGATGCAATTTCTGTGTTTCGTCGCCAATAAGAAGTTGCAAAGGATACAGTAAACCTGAAGTGAAGCATCGGAATCTATAACTAATGTCACAGGATTCGTTCAAAACATAGACAGTAGGAAGAGTCAGTGTTGTGGTACTTCAGTCATCATTGTGATTTTTGTATAAAGTTCCGATGCAATTTCTGTGTTTCATCGTCAATATGAAGGTCCTAGGGATACAGTAAACCTGAAGTGAAGCATCGGAATCTATAACTAGTGTGACAGGAATGGTTCAAATCATAGTCAGTAAGACGCGTCAGTCTTCATGTACTTAAGTCGGCAGTGTGCCTTTTGTATTTAATTCCGATGCAATTTCTGTGTTTCATCGTCAATACGAAGTTCCGAGGGATGCAGTAAATCAGAAGTGAAGCATCGGAATTTATAACTAGTGTCACAGGAATGGTTCAAAACAAAGTCAGTAAGAAGGGTCATCCTTCTTGTACTTAAGTCGGCATTGTGCCTTTTGTATTTAATTCCGATGCAATATCTGTGTTTCATCGTTAATAAGAATGTCAGAGGGATACAGTAAACCTGAAGTGAAGCATCGGAATCTACAACTAGTCACACAGGAATGGTTCAAATCATAGTCAGTAAGAAGAGTCAGTCTTCTTGCACTTAAGCTGGCATTGTGCCTTTTCTATTTAATTCCGATGCAATCTCTGTGTTTCATCGTCAATAAGAAGGTCCAAGGGGTACAGTAAACCTGAAGTGAAGCATCGGAATCTATTACTAGTGTCACAGGAGTGGATCAATATATAGTCAGTATGAAGCGTCAGTCTTCTTGTACTTAAGACGGCATTGTGATTTTTGTATTCAATTCCGACGCAATTTCTGTGTTTCTTCGTCAATACGAAGGTCCAAGGGATACAGTAAACCTGAAGTGAAGCATCGGAATCTATAACTAGTGTCACAGAAATGGATCAAGGTATAGTCAGTAAGAAGGGTCAGTCTTCTTGTACTTAAGTCGGCATTGTGCATTTTGTATTTCATTCCGATGCAATTTCTGTGTTTCATCGTCAATAAGAAGGTCCAAGGGATACAATAAACCAGAAGTGAAACATCGGAATCCATGACTAGTATCACAGGAACTTTTCAAAACATAGACAGTAGGAAGAGACACTCTTCTTGTACTTAAGTCGGCATTGTGCATTTTGTATTTAATTCCGATGCAATTTCTGTGTTTCGTCGTCAATAAGAAGGCCCAAGGAATACAGTAACCTGAAGTGAAGCATCGGAATCTATAACTAGTGTCACAGGAATGGTTCAAAACATAGTCTGTAAGAAGAGTCAGTCTTGTTGTACTTAAGTCGGCATTGTGCCTTTTCTATTTAATTCCGATGCAATTTGTGTGTTTCATCGTCAATAAGAAGGTCAGAGGGATACAGTGAACATGAAGTGAAGCATCGGTATCTATAACTAGTGTCACAGGAATGGTTCAAAACATAGTCAGTAAGAAGAGTCAGTCTTCTTGTCCTTAAGTGCGCGTTGTGCCTTTTGTATTTAATTCCGATGCAATTTCTGTGTATCGTCGTCAATAAGAAGATCCAAGGGATACAGTAAACCTGAAGTGAAGCATCGGGATCTATAACTAGTGTCACAGGAATGGTTCAATACATAGTCAGTAAGAAGAGTCAGTCTTCATGTACTTATGTCTGCATTGTGCCTTTTGTATTTCATTCCGATGCAATTTCTGTGTTTCATCGTCAATAAGAAGTGTCCAAGGGATACAGTAAACCTGAAGTGAAGCATCGGAATCTATAACTAGTGTCACAGGAACGGTTCAAAACATAGTCAGTAACAAAAGTCAGTCTTCTTGTACCTAAGTCGGCATTGTGCGTTTTCTACTTAATTCCGATGCAATTTCGGTGTTTCACCGTCAATAAGAAGGTCAGAGGGATACAGAAAGCCTGAAGTGAAGCATCGGTATCTAAAACTAGTGTCACAGGAATGGTTCAAAACATAGACAGTAAGAAGGGTCCGTCGTCTTGCACTTAAGTCGGCATTCTGCCTTTTCTATTTAATTCCGATGCAATTACTATGTTTCATCGTCAATACGAAGGTCCAAGGGATGCAGTAAACCTGAAGTGAAGCATCGGAATCTGTAACTAGCGTCACAGGAATGGTTCAAAACATAGACACTAAGAAGAGTCAGTCTGCTTGTACTTAAGACGGCATTGTGCCTTTTCTATTTAATTCCGATGCAATTTCTGTGTTTCATCGTCAATAAGAAGGTCAGAGGGAAACAGTGTACCTGAGCTGAAGCATCGGAATCAATAACTAGTGGCACAGGAATGGTTCAAATCATAGACAGTAGGAAGAGTCAGTCTTCTTGTTCTTAAGTCGGCATTGTGCCATTTCTACTTAATTCCGATGCAATTTCTGTGTTTCGTCGCCAATAAGAAGTTCCAAAGGATACAGTAAACCTGAAGTGAAGCATCGGAATCTATAACTAATGTCACAGGATTCGTTCAAAACATAGACAGTAGGAAGAGTCAGTCTTGTGGTACTTAAGTCATCATTGTGATTTTTGTATAAAGTTCCGATGCAATTTCTGTGTTTCATCGTCAATATGAAGGTCCTAGGGATACAGTAAACCTGAAGTGAAGCATCGGAATCTATAGCTAGTGTCACAGGAATGGTTCAAATCATAGTCAGTAAGACGCGTCAGTCTTCATGTACTTAAGTCGGCACTGTGCCTTTTGTATTTAATTCCGATGCAATTTCTGTGTTTCATCGTCAAAAAGAAGGTCAGAGGGATACAGTGAACCTGCGGTGAAGCATCGGAATCTATAACTAGTGTCTCAGGAATGGTTGAAAACATAGACAGTAGGAAGAGTCAGTCTTCTTGTACTTAAGTGGACATTCTGCCTTTTCTATTTAATTCCGATGCAATTTCTGTGTTTCATCGTCAATACGAAGGTCCGAGGGATACAGTAAATCAGAAGTGAGGCATCGGAATCTATAACTAGAGTCACAGGAATGGTACAAAAACATAGTCAGTAAGAAGAGTCAGTCTAGTTGTACTTAAGCCGGCATTGTGATTTTTGTATTTAATTCAGATGCAATATCTGTGTTTCATCGTTAATAAGAAGGTCAGAGGGATACAGTAAACCTGAAGTGAAGCATCGGAATCTACAACTAGTCACACAGGAATGGTTCAAATCATAGTCAGTAAGAAGAGTCAGTCTTCTTGTACATAAGCCGGCATTGTGCCTTTTCTATTTAATTCCGATGCAATCTCTGTGTTTCATCGTCAATAAGAAGGTCCAAGGGATACAGTAAACCTGAAGTGAAGCATCGGAATCTATTACTAGTGTCACAGGAATGGATCAAAATATAGTCAGTAAGAAGAGTCAGTCTTCTTGTACTTAAGTCGGCATTGTGATTTTTGTATTTAATTCCGATGCAATTTCTGTGTTTCATCGTCAATAAGAAGGTCCAAGGGATACAGTAAACCTGAAGTGAAGCATCGGAATCTATGACTTGTGTCACAGGAATGGATCAAGATATAGTCAGTAAGAAGAGTCAGTCTTCTTGTACTTAAGTCGGCATTCTGCCTTTTCTATTTAATTCCGATGCAATTTCTGTTTTTCATCGTCAATAAGAAGGTCAAAGGAATACAGTAAACCTGAAGTGAAGCATCGGAATCTATAACTACTGTCACAGGAATGGATCAAGATATAGTCAGTAAGAATAGTCAGTCTTCTTGTACTTAAGTCGGCATTCTGCCGTTTCTATTTAATTCCGACGCAATTTCTGTGTTTCATCGTCAATAAGAAGGTCCAAGGAATACAGTAAACCTGAAGTGAAGCATCGGAATCTATAACTACTGTCACAGGAATGGATCAAGATATAGTCAGTAAGAATAGTCAGTCTTCTTGTACTTAAGTCGGCATTCTGCCTTTTCTATTTAATTCCGACGCAATTTCTGTGTTTCATCGTCAATAAGAAGGTCCAAGCGATACAGTAAACCTGAAGTTTAGCATCGGAAACTATAACTAATGTCACAGGATTCGTTCAAACCATAGACAGTAGGAAGAGTCAGTCTTGTGGTACTTAAGTCGGCATTGTGCCTTTATTATTTAGTTCCGATGCAATTTCTGTGTTTCATCGTCAATAAGAAGGTCCAAGGGATACAGTAAACCTGAAGTGAAACATCGGAATCTATAACTAGTGTCACAGGAATGGATCAAGGTATAGTCAGTAAGAAGAGTCAGTCTTCTTGTACTTAAGTCGGCATTGAGTCTTTTCTATTTAATTCCGATGCAATTTCTGTGTTTCGTCGTCAATAAGAAGGTCCAAGGAATACAGTAAACCTGAAGTGAAGCATCGGAATCTATAACTAGTGTCACAGGAATGGTTCAAAACATAGACAGTAGGAAGAGTCAGTCTTCTTGTACTTTTGTTGGCATTGTGCATTTTGTATTTATTTCCGATGCAATTTCTGTGTTTTATCGTCAAAACGGAGGTCCGTGGGATACAGTAAACCTGAAGTGAAGCATCGGAATCTATAACTAGTGTCACAGGAATGGTTCAATACATAGTCAGTAAGAGGAGTCAGTCTTCTTGTACATAAGTCGGCATTGTGCCTTTTGTATTTAATTCCGATGCAATCTCTGTGTTTCATCGTCAATAAGAAGGTCCTAGGGATACAGTAAACCTGAAGTGAAGCGTCGGAATCTGTAACTAGTGTCGCAGGAATGGTTCAAAACATAGTCAGTAAGAAGTGTCAGTCTTCTTGTACTTAAGTCGGCATTGTGCCTTTTGTATTTCATTCCGATGCAATTTCTGTGTTTCATCGTCAATATGAAGGTCCGAGGGATACAGTAAATCAGAAGTGAGGCATCGGAATCTATAACTAGTGTCACAGGAATGGTTCAAAACATAGTCAGTAAGAAGAGTCAGTCAAATTGTACTTAAGCTGGCATTGTGATTTTTGTATTTAATTCCGATGCAATATCTGTGTTTCATCGTTAATAAGAAGGTCAGAGGGATACAGTAAAACTGAAATGAAGCATCGGAATCTACAACTAGTCACACAGGAATGGTTCAAATCATAGTCAGTAAGAAGAGTCAGTCTTCTTGCACTTAAGCTGGCATTGTGCCTTTTCTATTTAATTCCGATGCAATCTCTGTGTTTCATCGTCATAAAGAAGGTCCGAGGGGTACAGTAAACCTGAAGTGAAGCATCGGAATCTATAACTAGTGTCACAGGAATGGTTCAAAACACAGTCAGTAACAAGAGTCAGTCTTCTTGTACCTAAGTCGGCATTGTGCGTTTTCTACTTAATTCCGATGCAATTTCGGTGTTTCACCGTCAATAAGAAGGTCAGAGGGATACAGTAAGCCTGAAGTGAAGCATCGGTATCTAAACCTAGTGTCACAGGAATGGTTCAAAACATAGACAGTAAGAAGGGTCAGTCGTCTTGCACTTAAGTCGGCATTCTGCCTTTTCTATTTAATTCCGATGGAATTACTATGTTTCATCGTCAATAAGAAGGTCCTAGGGATGCAGTAAACCTGAAGTGAAGCATCGGAATCTGTAACTAGCGTCACAGGAATGGTTCAAAACATAGACACTAAGAAGAGTCAGTCTGCTTGTACTTAAGACGGCATTGTGCCTTTTCTATTTAATTCCGATGCAATTTCTGCGTTTCATCGTCAATAAGAAGGTCAGAGGAATACAGTGTACCTGAGGTGAAGCATCGGAATCAATAACTAGTGTCACAGGAATGGTTCAAATCATAGACAGTAGGAAGAGTCAGTCTTCTTGTACTTAAGTCGTCATTGTGCCATTTCTATTTAATTCCGATGCAATTTCTGTGTTTCGTCGCCAATAAGAAGTTCCAAAGGATACAGTAAACCTGAAGTGAAGCATCGGAATCTATGACTAATGTCACAGGATTCGTTCAAAACATAGACAGTAGGAAGAGTCAGTCTTGTGGTACTTAAGTCATCATTGTGATTTTTGTATAAAGTTCCGATGCAATTTCTGTGTTTCATCGTCAATATGAAGGTCCTAGGGATACAGTAAACCTGAAGTGAAGCATCGGAATCTATAACTAGTGTCACAGGAATGGTTCAAATCATAGTCAGTAAGACGCGTCAGTCTTCATGTACTTAAGTCGGCACTGTGCCTTTTGTATTTAATTCTGATGCAATTTCTGTGTTTCATCGCAAAAACAAGGTCAGAGGGTACAGTGAACCTGAAGTGAAGAATCTGAATCTAAAACTAGTGTCACAGGAATGGTTCAAGGCATAGACAGTAGGAAGAGTCAGTCTTCTAGTACTTACGTTGGCATTGTGCCTTTTTTATTTAATTTCGATGCACTATCTGTGTTTCATCGTCAATGAGAAGGTCCAAGGGATACAGTAAACCTCAAATGAAGCATCGGAATCTATAACTAGTGTCACACTAATGGTTCAAAACATAGACAGTAGGAAGATACAGTCTACATGTACTTAAGTCGGCTTTGTGCCTTTTCTATTTAATTCCGACGCAATTTCTGTGCTTCATCGTCAATAAGAATGTCCAAGGGGTACAGTAAACATGAAGTGAAGCATCGGAATCTGTAACTAGCGTCACAGGAATGGTTCAAAACATAGACACTAAGAAGAGTCAGTCTGCATGTACTTAAGACGGCATTGTGCCTTTTCTATTTAATTCCGATGCAATTTCTGTGTTTCATCGTCAAAAAGAAGGTCAGAGGGATACAGTGAACCTGCGGTGAAGCATCGGAATCTATAACTAGTGTCTCAGGAATGGTTGAAAGCATAGACAGTAGGAAGAGTCAGTCTTCATGTACTTAAGTCGGCACTGTGCCTTTTGTATTTAATTACGATGCAAATTCTGTGTTTCATCGTCAATACGAAGTTCCGAGGGATGCAGTAAATCAGAAGTGAAGCATCGGAATCTATAACTAGTGTCACAGGAATGGTTCAAAACATAGTCAGTAAGAAGAGTCATCCTTCTTGTACTTAAGTCGGCATTGTGCCTTTTGTATTTAATTCCGATGCAATATCTGTGTTTCATCGTTAATAAGAATGTCAGAGGGATACAGTAAACCTGAAGTGAAGAATCGGAATCCATAACTAGTATCACAGGAATTTTTCAAAACATAGACAGTAGGAAGAGACAGTCTTCTTGTACATAAGTCGGCATTGAGTCTTTTCTATTCAATTCCGATGCAATTTCTGTGTTTCGTCGTCAATAAGAAGGTCCAAGGAATACAGTAAACCTGAAGTGAAGCATCGGAATCTATAACTAGTGTCACAGGAATGGTTCAAAACATAGACAGTAGGAAGAGTCAGTCTTCTTGTACTTTTGTTGGCATTGTGCATTTTGTATTTAATTTCGATGCCATTAATGTGTTTCATCGTCAATGAGAAGGTCCAAGGGATACAGTAAACCTGAAATGAAGCATCGGTATCTATAACTAGTGTCACACTAATGGTTCAAAACATAGACAGTAGGAAGATACAGTCTACATGTACTTAAGTCGGCATTGTGCCTTTTGTATTTATTTCCGATGCAATTTCTGTGTTTCATCGTCAAAACGGAGGTCCGAGGGATACAGTAAACCTGAAGTGAAGCATCGGAATCTATAACTAGTGTTACAGGAATGGTTCAATACATAGTCAGTAAGAGGAGTCAGTCTTCTTGTACATAAGTCGGCATTGTGCCTTTTGTATTTAATTCCGATGCAATCTCTGTGTTTCATCGTCAATAAGAAGGTCCTAGGGATACAGTAAACCTGAAGTGAAGCGTCGGAATCTGTAACTAGTGTCGCAGGAATGGTTCAAAACATAGTCAGTAAGAAGAGTCAGTCTTCTTGTACTTAAGTCGGCATTGTGCCATTTGTATTTAATTCCGATGCAATTTCTGTGTTTCATCGTCAATATGAAGGTCCGAGGGATACAGTAAATCAGAAGTGAGGCATCGGAATCTATAACTAGTGTCACAGGAATGGTTCAAAACATAGTCAGTAAGAAGAGTCAGTCTAATTGTACTTAAGCTGGCACTGTGATTTTTGTATTTAATTCCGATGCAATATCTGTGTTTCATCGTTAATAAGAAGGTCAGAGGGATACAGTAAACCTGAAATGAAGCATCGGAATCTACAACTAGTCACACAGGAATGGTTCAAATCATAGTCAGTAAGAAGAGTCAGACTTCTTGCACTTAAGCTGGCATTGTGCCTTTTCTATTTAATTCCGATGCAATCTCTGTGTTTCATCGTCATAAAGAAGGTCCGAGGGGTACAGTAAACCTGAAGTGAAGCATCGGAATCTATTACTAGTGTCACAGGAGTGGATCAATATATAGTCAGTATGAAGAGTCAGTCTTCTTGTACTTAAGTCGGCATTGTGATTTTTGTATTCAATTCCGACGCAATTTCTGTGATTCTTCGTCAATAAGAAGGTCCAAGGGATACAGTAAACCTGAAGTGAAGCATCGGAATCTATAACTAGTGTCACAGAAATGGATCAAGGTATAGTCAGTAAGAAGGGTCAGTCTTCTTGTACTTAAGTCGGCATTGTGCATTTTGTATTTAATTCCGATGCAATTTCTGTGTTTCATCGTCAATAAGAAGGTCCAAGGGATACAATAAACCAGAAGTGAAGCATCGGAATCCATAATTAGTATCACAGGAATTTTTCAAAACATAGACAGTAGGAAGAGACACTCTTCTTGTACTTAAGTCGGCATTGTGCATTTTGTATTTAATTCCGATGCAATTTCTGTGTTTCGTCGTCAATAAGAAGGCCCAAGGAATACAGTAAACCTGAAGTGAAGCATCGGAATCTATAACTAGTGTCACAGGAATGGTTCAAATCATAGTCAGTAAGACGCGTCAGTCTTCATGTACTTAAGTCGGCACTGTGCCTTTTGTATTTAATTCCGACGCAATTTCTGTGTTTCGTCGCCAATAAGAAGTTCCAAAGGATACAGTAAACCTGAAGTGAAGCATCGGAATCTATGACTAATGTCACAGGATTCGTTCAAAACATAGACAGTAGGAAGAGTCAGTCTTGTGGTACTTAAGTCATCATTGTGATTTTTGTATAAAGTTCCGATGCAATTTCTGTGTTTCATCGTCAATATGAAGGTCCTAGGGATACAGTAAACCTGAAGTGAAGCATCGGAATCTATAACTAGTGTCACAGGAATGGTTCAAATCATAGTCAGTAAGACGCGTCAGTCTTCATGTACTTAAGTCGGCACTGTGCCTTTTGTATTTAATTCCGATGCAAATTCTGTGTTTCATCGTCAATACGAAGTTCCGAGGGATGCAGTAAATCAGAAGTGAAGCATCGGAATCTATAACTAGTGTCACAGGAATGGTTCAAAACATAGTCAGTAAGAAGAGTCATCCTTCTTGTACTTAAGTCGGCATTGTGCCTTTTGTATTTAATTCCGATGCAATATCTGTGTTTCATCGTTAATAAGAATGTGAGAGGGATACAGTAAACCTGAAGTGAAGCATCGGAATCTACAACTAGTCACACAGGAATGGTTCAAATCGTAGTCAGTAAGAAGAGTTAGTCTTCTTGTACTTAAGCCGGCATTGTGCCTTTTCTACTTAATTCCGATGCAATTTCTGTGTTTCATCGTCAATAAGAAGGTCCAACGGATACAGTAAACCTGAAGTGAAGCATCGGATTCTATAACTACTGTCACAGGAATGGATCAAGTTAAAGTCAGTAAGAAGAGTCAGTCTTCTTGTACTTAAGTCGGCATTGTGCCATTTCTATTTAATTCTGATGCAATTTCTGTGTTTCATCGCAAAAACAAGGTCAGAGGGTACAGTGAACCTGAAGTGAAGGATCTGAATCTAAAACTAGTGTCACAGGGATGGTTCAAAGCATAGACAGTAGGAAGAGTCAGTCTTCTAGTACTTACGTTGGCATTGTGCCTTTTTTATTTAATTTCGATGCACTATCTGTGTTTCATCGTCAATGAGAAGGTCCAAGGGATACAGTCAACCTCAAATGAAGTATCGGAATCTATAACTAGTGTCACACTAATGGTTCAAAACATAGACAGTAGGAAGATACAGTCTACATGTACTTAAGTCGGCATTGTGCCTTTTCTATTTAATTCCGAAGCAAATTCTGTGCTTCATCGTCAATAAGAATGTCCAAGGGGTACAGTAAACATGAAATGAAGCATCGGAATCTGTAACTAGCGTCACACGAATGGTTCAAAACATAGGCACTAAGAAGAGTCAGTCTGCATGTACTTAAGACGGCATTGCGCGTTTTCTATTTAATTCCGATGCAATTTCTGTGTTTCATCGTCAAAAAGAAGGTCAGAGGGATACAGTGAACCTGCGGTGAAGCATTGGAATCTATAACTAGTGTCTCAGGAATGGTTGAAAGCATAGACAGTAGGAAGAGTCAGTCTTCTTGTACTTAAGGGGGGAATTGTGCCTTTTCTTTTTAATTCCGATGCAATTTCTGCGTTTCGTCACCAATAAGAAGTTCCAAAGGATACTGTAAACCTGAAGTATAGCATCGGAAACTATAACTAATGTCACAGGATTCGTTCAAAACATAGACAGTTGAAAGAGTCAGTCTTGTGGTACTTAAGTCGGCATTGTGCCTTTTGTATTTAGTTCCGATGCAATTTCTGTGTTTCATCGTCAATAAGAAGGTCCTAGGGATACAGTAAACCTGAAGTGAGGCATCGGAATCTGTAGCTAGTGTCGCAGGAATGGTTCAAAACATAGTCAGTAAGAAGAGTCAGTCTTCTTGTACTTGAGTCGGCATTGTGCCTTTTGTATTTAATTCCGATGCAATTTCTGTGTTTCATCGTCAATACGAAGGTCCGAGGGATACAGTAAATCAGAAGTGAGGCATCGGAATCTATAACTAGAGTCACAGGAATGGTACAAAAACATAGTCAGTAAGAAGAGTCAGTCTAGTTGTACTTAAGCCGGCATTGTGATTTTTGTATTTAATTCAGATGCAATATCTGTGTTTCATCGTTAATAAGAAGGTCAGAGGGATACAGTAAACCTGAAGTGAAGCATCGGAATCTACAACTAGTCACATAGGAATGGTTCAAATCATAGTCAGTAAGAAGAGTCAGTCTTCTTGTACTTAAGCCGGCATTGTGCCTTTTCTATTTAATTCCGATGCAATCTGTGTTTCATCGTCAATAAGAAGGTCCAAGGGATACAGTAAACCTGAAGTGAAGCATCGGAATCTATTACTAGTGTCACAGGAATGGATCAAAATATAGTCAGTAAGAAGAGTCAGTCTTCTTGTACTTAAGTCGGCATTGTGATTTTTGTATTTAATTCCGATGCAATTTCTGTGTTTCATCGTCAATAAGAAGGTCCAAGGGATACAGTAAACCTGAAGTGAAGCATCGGAATCTATAACTTGTGTCACAGGAATGGATCAAGATATAGTCAGTAAGAAGAGTCAACCTTCTTGTACTTAACTCGGCATTCTGCCTTTTCTATCTAATTCCGACGCAATTTCTGTGTTTCATCGTCAATAAGAAGGTCCAAGGAATACAGTAAACCTGAAGTGAAGCATCGGAATCTATAACTACTGTCACAGGAAAGGATCAAGATATAGTCAGTAAGAATAGTCAGTCTTCTTGTACTTAAGTCGGCATTGTGCCATTTCTATTTAATTCTGACGCAATTTCTGTGTTTCATCGTCACAAACAAGGTCTGAGGGTACAGTAAACCTGAAGTGAAGCATCGGAATCTAAAACTAGTGTCACAGGAATGGTTCAAAACATAGGCAGTAGGAAGAGTCAGTCTTCTTGTACTTAAGTCGGCATTGTGCCATTTCTATTTAATTCCGATGCAATTTCTGTATTTCGTCGCCAATAAGAAGTTCGAAAGGATACAGTAAACCTGAAGTGAAGCATCGGAATCTATAACTAATGTCACAGGATTCGTTCAAAACATAGACAGTAGGAAGAGTCACTCTTGTGGTACTTAAGTCATCATTGTGATTTTTGTATAAAGTTCCGATGCAATTTCTGTGTTTCATCGTCAATATGAAGGTCCTAGGGATACAGTAAACCTGTAGTGAAGCATCGGAATCTATAACTAGTGTCACAGGAATGGTTCAAATCATAGTCAGTAAGACGCGTCAGTCTTCATGTACTTAAGTCGGCACTGTGCCTTTTGTATTTAATTCCGATGCAATTTCTGTGTTTCATCGTCAATACGAAGTTCCGAGGGATGCAGTAAATCAGAAGTGAAGCATCGGAATCTATAACTAGTGTCACAGGAATGGTTCAAATCATAGTCAGTAAGAAGAGTCATCCTTCTTGTACTTAAGTCGGCATTGTGCCTTTTGTATGTAATTCCGATGCAATATCTGTGTTTCTTCGTTAATAAGAATGTCAGAGGTATACAGTAAACCTGAAGTGAGGCATCGGAATCTACAACTAGTCACACAGGAATGGTTCAAATCATAGTCAGTAAGAAGAGTCAGTCTTCTTGTACTTAAGTCGGCATTGTGATTTTTGTATTTAATTCCGATGCAATTTCTGTGTTTCATCGTCAATAAGAAGGTCCAAGGGATACAGTAAACCTGAAGTGAAGCATCGGAATCTATAACTTGTGTCACAGGAATGGATCAAGATATAGTCAGTAAGAAGAGTCAACCTTCTTGTACTTAAGTCGGCATTCTGCCTTTTCTATCTAATTCCGACGCAATTTCTGTGTTTCATCGTCAATAAGAAGGTCCAAGGAATACAGTAAACCTGAAGTGAAGCATCGGAATCTATAACTACTGTCACAGGAATGGATCAAGATATAGTCAGTAAGAATAGTCAGTCTTCTTGTACTTAAGTCGGCATTGTGCCATTTCTATTTAATTCTGACGCAATTTCTGTGTTTCATCGTCACAAACAAGGTCTGAGGGTACAGTAAACCTGAAGTGAAGCATCGGAATCTAAAACTAGTGTCACAGGAATGGTTCAAAACATAGGCAGTAGGAAGAGTCAGTCTTCTTGTACTTAAGTCGGCATTGTGCCATTTCTATTTAATTCCGATGCAATTTCTGTATTTCGTCGCCAATAAGAAGTTCGAAAGGATACAGTAAACCTGAAGTGAAGCATCGGAATCTATAACTAATGTCACAGGATTCGTTCAAAACATAGACAGTAGGAAGAGTCACTCTTGTGGTACTTAAGTCATCATTGTGATTTTTGTATAAAGTTCCGATGCAATTTCTGTGTTTCATCGTCAATATGAAGGTCCTAGGGATACAGTAAACCTGAAGTGAAGCATCGGAATCTATAACTAGTGTCACAGGAATGGTTCAAATCATAGTCAGTAAGACGCGTCAGTCTTCATGTACTTAAGTCGGCACTGTGCCTTTTGTATTTAATTCCGATGCAATTTCTGTGTTTCATCGTCAATACGAAGTTCCGAGGGATGCAGTAAATCAGAAGTGAAGCATCGGAATCTATAACTAGTGTTACAGGAATGGTTCAAATCATAGTCAGTAAGAAGAGTTAGTCTTCTTGTACTTAAGCCGGCATTGTGCCTTTTCTATTCAATTCCGATGCAATTTCTGTGTTTCATCGTCAATAAGAAGGTCCAACGGATACAGTAAACCTGAAGTGAAGCATCGGAATCTATAACTACTGTCGCAGGAATGGATCAAGTTATAGTCAGTAAGAAGAGTCAGTCTTCTTGTACTTAAGTCGGCATTGTGCCATTTCTATTAAATTCTGATGCAATTTCTGTGTTTCATCGTCAAAAACAAGGTCAGAGGGTACAGTAAACCTGAAGTGAAGCATCGGAATCTGTAACTAGCGTCACAGGAATGGTTCAAAGCATAGACACTAAGAAGAGTCAGTCTGCATGTACTTAAGACGGCATTGTGCCTTTTCTATTTAATTCCCATGCAATTTCTGTGTTTCATCGTCAAAAATAAGGTCAGAGGGATACAGTGAACCTGCGGTGAAGCATCGGAAACTTCAACTAGTGTCTCAGGAATGGTTGAAAGCATAGACAGTAGGAAGAGTCAGTCTTCTTGTACATAAGTGGGCATTGTGCCTTTTCTATTTAATTCCGATGCAATTTCTGCGTTTCGTCGCCAATAAGAAGTTCCAAAGGATACTGTAAACCTGAAGTATAGCATCGGAAACTATAACTAATGTCACAGGATTCGTTCAAAACATAGACAGTTGAAAGAGTCAGTCTTGTGGTACTTAAGTCGGCATTGTGCCTTTTGTATTTAGTTCCGATGCAATTTCTGTGTTTCATCGTCAATAAGAAGGTCCTAGGGATACAGTAAACCTGAAGTGAAGCATCGGAATCTGTAGCTAGTGTCGCAGGAATGGTTCAAAACATAGTCAGTAAGAAGAGTCAGTCTTCTTGTACTTAAGTCGGCATTGTGCCTTTTGTATTTAATTCCGATGCAATTTCTGTGTTTCATCGTCAATACGAAGGTCCGAGGGATACAGTAAATCAGAAGTGAGGCATCGGAATCTATAACTAGCGTCACAGGAATGGTACAAAAACATAGTCAGTAAGAAGAGTCAGTCTAGTTGTGCTTAAGCCGGCATTGTGATTTTTGTATTTAATTCAGATGCAATATCTGTGTTTCATCGTTAATAAGAAGGTCAGAGGGATACAGTAAACCTGAAGTGAAGCAGCGGAATCTACAACTAGTCACACAGGAATGGTTCAAATCATAATCAGTAAGAAGAGTCAGTCTTCTTGTACTTAAGCCGGCATTGTGCCTTTTCTATTTAATTCCGATGCAATCTCTGTGTTTCATCGTCAATAAGAAGGTCCAAGGGATACAGTAAACCTGAAGTGAAGCATCGGAATCTATTACTAGTGTCACAGGAATGGATCAAAATATAGTCAGTAAGAAGAGTCAGTCTTCTTGTACTTAAGTCGTCATTGTGATTTTTGTATTTAATTCCGATGCAATTTCTGTGTTTCATCGTCAATAAGAAGGTCCAAGGGATACAGTAAACCTGAAGTGAAGCATCGGAATCTATAACTTGTGTCACAGGAATGGATCAAGATATAGTCAGTAAGAAGAGTCAACCTTCTTGTACTTAAGTCGGCATTCTGCCTTTTCTATCTAATTCCGAAGCAATTTCTGTGTTTCATCGTCAATAAGAAGGTCCAAGGAATACAATAAACCTGAAGTGAAGCATCGGAATCTATAACTACTGTCACAGGAATGGATCAAGATATAGTCAGTAAGAATAGTCAGTCTTCTTGTACTTAAGTCGGCATTGTGCCATTTCTATTTAATTCTGACGCAATTTCTGTGTTTCATCGTCACAAACAAGGTCTGAGGGTACAGTAAACCTGAAGTGAAGCATCGGAATCTAAAACTAGTGTCACAGGAATGGTTCAAAACATAGGCAGTAGGAAGAGTCAGTCTTCTTGTACTTAAGTCGGCATTGTGCCATTTCTATTTAATTCCGATGCAATTTCTGTATTTCGTCGCCAATAAGAAGTTAGAAAGGATACAGTAAACCTGAAGTGAAGCATCGGAATCTATAACTAATGTCACAGGATTCGTTCAAAACATAGACAGTAGGAAGAGTCACTCTTGTGGTACTTAAGTCATCATTGTGATTTTTGTATAAAGTTCCGATGCAATTTCTGTGTTTCATCGTCAATATAAAGGTCCTAGGGATACAGTAAACCTGAAGTGAAGCATCGGAATCTATAACTAGTGTCACAGGAATGGTTCAAATCATAGTCAGTAAGACGCGTCAGTCTTCATGTACTTAAGTCGGCACTGTGCCTTTTGTATTTAATTCCGATGCAATTTCTGTGTTTCATCGTCAATACGAAGTTCCGAGGGATGCAGTAAATCAGAAGTGAAGCATCGGAATCTATAACTAGTGTCACAGGAATGGTTCAAAACATAGTCAGTAAGAAGAGTCATCCTTCTTGTACTTAAGTCGGCATTGTGCCTTTTGTATTTAATTCCGATGCAATATCTGTGTTTCTTCGTTAATAAGAATGTCAGAGGTATACAGTAAACCTGAAGTGAGGCATCGGAATCTACAACTAGTCACACAGGAATGGTTCAAATCATAGTCAGTAAGAAGAGTTGGTCTTCTTGTACTTAAGCCGGCATTGTGCCTTTTCTATTCAATTCCGATGCAATTTCTGTGTTTCATCGTCAATTAGAAGGTCCAACGGATACAGTAAACCTGAAGTGAAGCATCGGAATCTATAACTACTGTCGCAGGAATGGATCAAGTTATAGTCAGTAAGAAGAGTCAGTCTTCTTGTACTTAAGTCAGCATTGTGCCATTTCTATTTAATTCTGATGCAATTTCTGTGTTTCATCGTCAAAAACTAGGTCAGAGGGTACAGTAAACCTGAAGTGAAGGATCGGAATCTAAAACTAGTGTCACAGGAATGGTTCAAAGCATAGACAGTAGGAGGAGTCAGTCTTCTAGTACTTACGTTGGCATTGTGCCTTTTTTATTTAATTTCGATGCACTATCTGTGTTTCATCGTCAATGAGAAGGTCCAAGGGATACAGTAAACCTCAAATGAAGCATCGGAATCTATAACTAGTGTCACACTAATGGTTCAAAACATAGACAGTAGGAAGATACAGTCTACATGTACTTAAGTCGGCATTGTGCCTTTTCTATTTAATTCCGACGCAATTTCTGTGCTTCATCGTCAATAAGAATGTCCAAGGGGTACAGTAAACCTGAAGTGAAGCATCGGAATCTGTAACTAGCGTCACAGGAATGGTTCAAAACATAGACACTAAGAAGAGTCAGTCTGCATGTACTTAAGACGGCATTGTGCCTTTTCTATTCAATTCCGATGCAATTTCTGTGTTTCATCGTCAAAAAGAAGGTCAGAGGGATACAGTGAACCTGCGGTGAAGCATCGGAATCTATAACTAGTGTCTCAGGAATGGTTGAAAGCATAGACAGTAGGAAGAGTCAGTCTTCTTGTACTTAAGTGGGCATTGTGCCTTTTCTATTTAATTCCGATGCAATTTCTGCGTTTCGTCGCCAATAAGAAGTTCCAAAGGATACTGTAAACCTGAAGTATAGCATCGGAAACTATAACTAATGTCACAGGATTCGTTCAAAACATAGACAGTTGAAAGAGTCAGTCTTGTGGTACTTAAGTCGGCATTGTGCCTTTTGTATTTAGTTCCGATGCAATTTCTGTGTTTCATCGTCAATAAGAAGGTCCTAGGGATACAGTAAACCTGAAGTGAAGCATCGGAATCTGTAGCTAGTGTCGCAGGAATGGTTCAAAACATAGTCAGTAAGAAGATTCAGTCTTCTTGTACTTAAGTCGGCATTGTGCCTTTTGTATTTAATTCCGATGCAATTTCTGTGTTTCATCGTCAATACGAAGGTCCGAGGGATACAGTAAATCAGAAGTGAGGCATCGGAATCTATAACTAACGTCACAGGAATGGTACAAAAACATAGTCAGTAAGAAGAGTCAGTCTAGTTGTACTTAAGCCGGCATTGTGATTTTTGTATTTAATTCAGATGCAATATCTGTGTTTCATCGTTAATAAGAAGGTCAGAGGGATACAGTAAACCTGAAGTGAAGCAGCGGAATCTACAACTAGTCACACAGGAATGGTTCAAATCATAGTCAGTAAGAAGAGTCAGTCTTCTTGTACTTAAGCTGGCATTGTGCCTTTTCTATTTAATTCCGATGCAATCTCTGTGTTTCATCGTCAATAAGAAGGTCCAAGGGATACAGTAAACCTTAAGTGAAGCATCGGAATCTATTACTAGTGTCACAGGAATGGATCAAAATATAGTCAGTAAGAAGAGTCAGTCTTCTTGTACTTAAGTCGGCATTGTGATTTTTGTATTTAATTCCGATGCAATTTCTGTGTTTCATCGTCAATAAGAAGGTCCAAGGGGTACAGTAAACCTGAAGTGAAGCATCGGAATCTATAACTTGTGTCACAGGAATGGATCAAGATATAGTCAGTAAGAAGAGTCAACCTTCTTGTACTTAAGTCGGCATTCTGCCTTTTCTATCTAATTCCGACGCAATTTCTGTGTTTCATCGTCAATAAGAAGGTCCAAGGAATACAGTAAACCTGAAGTGAAGCATCGGAATCTATAACTACTGTCACAGGAATGGATCAAGATATAGTCAGTAAGAATAGTCAGTCTTCTTGTACTTAAGTCGGCATTGTGCCATTTCTATTTAATTCTGACGCAATTTCTGTGTTTCATCGTCACAAACAAGGTCTGAGGGTACAGTAAACCTGAAGTGAAGCATCGGAATCTAAAACTAGTGTCACAGGAATGGTTCAAAACATAGGCAGTAGGAAGAGTCAGTCTTCTTGTACTTAAGTCGGCATTGTGCCATTTCTATTTAATTCCGATGCAATTTCTGTATTTCGTCGCCAATAAGAAGTTCGAAAGGATACAGTAAACCTGAAGTGAAGCTTGGGAATCTATAACTAATGTCACAGGATTCGTTCAAAACATAGACAGTAGGAAGAGTCACTCTTGTGGTACTTAAGTCATCATTGTGATTTTTGTATAAAGTTCCGATGCAATTTCTGTGTTTCATCGTCAATATGAAGGTCCTAGGGATACAGTAAACCTGAAGTGAAGCATCGGAATCTATAACTAGTGTCACAGGAATGGTTCAAATCATAGTCAGTAAGACGCGTCAGTCTTCATGTACTTAAGTCGGCACTGTGCCTTTTGTATTTAATTCCGATGCAATTTCTGTGTTTCATCGTCAATACGAAGTTCCGAGGGTTGCAGTAAATCAGAAGTGAAGCATCGGAATCTATAACTAGTGTCACATTAATGGTTCAAAACATAGTCAGTAAGAAGAGTCATCCTTCTTGTACTTAAGTCGGCATTGTGCCTTTTGTATTTAATTCCGATGCAATATCTGTGTTTCTTCGTTAATAAGAATGTCAGAGGTATACAGTAAACCTGAAGTGAGGCATCGGAATCTACAACTAGTCACACAGGAATGGTTCAAATCATAGTCAGTAAGAAGAGTTAGTCTTCCTGTACTTAAGCCGGCATTGTGCCTTTTCTATTCAATTCCGATGCAATTTCTGTGTTGCATCGTCAATTAGAAGGTCCAACGGATACAGTAAACCTGAAGTGAAGCATCGGAATCTATAACTACTGTCGCAGGAATGGATCAAGTTATAGTCAGTAAGAAGAGTCAGTCTTCTTGTACTTAAGTCGGCATTGTGCCATTTCTATTTAAATCTGATGCAATTTCTGTGTTTCATCGTCAAAAACTAGGTCAGAGGGTACAGTAAACCTGAAGTGAAGGATCGGAATCTAAAACTAGTGTCACAGGAATGGTTCAAAGCATAGACAGTAGGAGGAGTCAGTCTTCTAGTACTTACGTTGGCATTGTGCCTTTTTTATTTAATTTCGATGCACTATCTGTGTTTCATCGTCAATGAGAAGGTCCAAGGGATACAGTAAACCTCAAATGAAGCATCGGAATCTATAACTAGTGTCACACTAATGGTTCAAAACATAGACAGTAGGAAGATACAGTCTACATGTACTTAAGTCGGCATTGTGCCTTTTCTATTTAATTCCGACGCAATTTCTGTGCTTCATCGTCAATAAGTATGTCCAAGGGGTACAGTAAACCTGAAGTGAAGCATCGGAATCTGTAACTAGCGTCACAGGAATGGTTCAAAACATAGGCACTAAGAAGCGTCAGTCTGCATGTACTTAAGACGGCATTGTGCCTTTTCTATTTAATTCCGATGCAATTTCTGTGTTTCATCGTCAAAAAGAAGGTCAGAGGGATACAGTGAACCTGCGGTGAAGCATCGGAATCTATAACTAGTGTCACAGGAATGGTTGAAAGCATAGACAGTAGGAAGAGTCAGTCTTCTTGTACTTAAGTGGGCATTGTGCCTTTTCTATTTAATTCCGATGCAATTTCTGCGTTTCGTCGCCAATAAGAAGTTCCAAAGGATACTGTAAACCTGAGGTATAGCATCGGAAACTATAACTAATGTCACAGGATTCGTTCAAAACATAGACAGTTGAAAGAGTCAGTCTTGTGGTACTTAAGTCGGCATTGTGCCTTTTGTATTTAGTTCCGATGCAATTTCTGTGTGTCATCGTCAATAAGAAGGTCCTAGGGATGCAGTAAACCTGAAGTGAAGCATCGGAATCTGTAGCTAGTGTCGCAGGAATGGTTCAAAACATAGTCAGTAAGAAGAGTCAGTCTTCTTGTACTTAAGTCGGCATTGTGCCTTTTGTATTTAATTCCGATGCAATTTCTGTGTTTCATCGTCAATACGAAGGTCCGAGGGAGCCAGTAAATCAGAAGTGAGGCATCGGAATCTATAACTAGCGTCACAGGAATGGTACAAAAACATAGTCAGTAAGAAGAGTCAGTCTAGTTGTACTTAAGCCGGCATTGTGATTTTTGTATTTAATTCAGATGCAATATCTGTGTTTCATCGTTAATAAGAAGGTCAGAGGGATACAGTAAACCTGAAGTGAAGCAGCGGAATCTACAACTAGTCACACAGGAATGGTTCAAATCATAGTCAGTAAGAAGAGTCAGTCTTCTTGTACTTAAGCCGGCATTGTGCGTTTTCTATTTAATTCCGATGCAATCTCTGTGTTTCATCGTCAATAAGAAGGTCCAAGGGATACAGTAAACCTGAAGTGAAGCATCGGAATCTATAACTAGTGTCACAGGAATGGATCAAAATATAGTCAGTAAGAAGAGTCAGTCTTCTTGTACTTAAGTCGGCATTGTGATTTTTGTATTTAATTCCGATGCAATTTCTGTGTTTCATCGTCAATAAGAAGGTCCAACGGATACAGTAAACCTGAAGTGAAGCATCGGAATCTATAACTTGTGTCACAGGAATGGATCAAGGTATAGTCAGTAAGAAGAGTCAGTCTTCTTGTACTTAAGTCGGCATTCCGCTTTTTCTATTTAATTCCGATGCAATTTCTGTCTTTCATCGTCAATAAGAAGGTCAAAGGAATACAGTAAACCTGAAGTGAAGCATCAGAATCTATAACTACTGTCACAGGAATGGATCAAGATATAGTCAGTAAGAATAGTCAGTCTTCTTGTACTTAAGTCGGCATTGTGCCATTTCTATTTAATTCTGACGCAATTTCTGTGTTTCATCGTCAAAAACAAGGTCTGAGGGTACAGTAAAACTGAAGTGAAGCATCGGAATCTAAAACTAGTGTCACAGGAATGGTTCAAAACATAGGCAGTAGGGAGAGTCAGTCTTCTTGTACTTACGTTGTCATTGTGCCTTTTGTATTTAATTCCGATGCAATTACTGTGTTTCATCGTCAATGAGAAGGTCCAAGGTAAACATTAAACCTAAAATGAAGCATCGGAATCTATAACTAGTGTAACACTAATGGTTCAAAACATAGACAGTAGGAAGATACAGTCTAAATGTACTTAATTCGGCATTGTGCCTTTTGTATTTATTTCCGATGCAATTTCTGTGTTTCATCGTCAAAACGGAGGTCCGAGGGATACAGTAAACCTGAAATGAAGCATCGGAATTTATAACTAGTGTCACAGGAATGGTTCAAAACATAGTCAGTAAGAAGAGTCAGTCGTCTTGTACTGAAGTCGGCATTGTGCCTTTTGTATTTAATTCCGATGCAATTTCTGTGTTTCATCGTCAATAAGAAGGTCCAACGGATACAGTAAACCTGAAGTGAAGCATCGGAATCTATAACTACTGTCACAGGAATGGATCAAGTTATAGTCAGTAAGAAGAGTCAGTCTTCTTGTACTTAAGTCGGCATTGTGCCATTTCTATTTAATTCTGATGCAATTTCTGTGTTTCATCGTCAAAAACAAGGTCAGAGGGTACAGTAAACCTGAAGTGAAGGATCGGAATCTAAAACTAGTGTCACAGGAATGGTTCAAAGCATAGACAGTAGGAAGAGTCAGTCTTCTAGTACTTACGTTGGCATTGTGCCTTTTTTATTTAATTTCGATGCACTATATGTGTTTCATCGTCAATGAGAAGGTCCAAGGGATACAGTAAACCTGAAATGAAGCATCGGAATCTATAACTAGTGTCACACTAATGGTTCAAAGCATAGAAAGTAGGAAGATACAGTCTACATGTACTTAAGTCGGCATTGTGCCTTATGTATTTATTTCTGATGCAATTTCTGTGTTTCATCGTCAAAACGGATGTCCGAGGGATACAGTAAACCTGAAATGAAGCATCGGAATCTATAACTAGTGTCACAGGAATGGTTCAAAACATAGGCAGTAAGAAGAGTCAGTCTTCTTGTACTTAAGTCGGCATTGTGCCTTTTGTATTTAATTCCGATGCAATTTCTGTGTTTCATCGTCAATAAGAAGGTCCAAGGGATACAGTAAACCTGAAGTGGAGCATCGTAATCTATAACTAGTGTCACAGGAATGGTTCAAAGCATAGACAGTAAGAAGAGTCAGTCTTCTTGTACTTAAGTCCGCATTGTGCCCTTTTCAATTTAATTCCGATACAATTACTGTGTTTCATCGTCAATAAGAAGGTCAGAGGGATACAGTAAACCTGAAGTGAAGCATCGGAATCTCTAACTAGTGTCACAGGAATGGTTCAAAACATAGACAGTAGGAAGAGTCAGTCTTCTTGTACTTAAGTCGGCATTGTGCCCTTTGTATTTAATTACGAGGCAATTTCTGTGTTTCATCGTCAATAAGAAGGTCCAAGGGATAGAGAAAACCTGAAGTGAAGCATCGGAATCTATAACTAGTGTCACAGGAATGGTTCAAAATATAGACAGTAAGAAGAGTCAGTCTTCTTGTACTTAAGTCGGCATTATGCCTTTTCTATTCAATTCCGATGCAATTTGTGTGTTTCATCGTCAATAAGAAGGTCAGAGGGATACAGTAAACATGAAGTGAAGCATCGGAATCTATAACTAGTGTCAAAGGAATGGTTCAAAACATAGTCAGTAAGAAGAGTCAGTCTTCTTGTCCTTAAGTGCGCATTGTGCCTTTTGTATTTATTTCCGATGCAATTTCTGTGTATTATCGTCAATAAGAAGATAAAAGGGATACAGTAAACCTGAAGTGAAGCATCGGAATCTATAACTAGTGTCACAGGAATGGTTCAAAACATAGTCAGTAAGAAGAGTCAGTCTTCATGTACTTATGTCGGCAACGTGCCATTTGTATTTAAACCCGATGCAATTTCAGTGTTTCGTCGTCAATAAGAAGGTCCAAGGGATACAGTAAACCTGAAGTGAAGCAACGGAATCTATAACTAGTGTGACAGGAATGGTTCAAAACATAGTCAGTAAAAAGAGTCAGTCTTCTTGTACGTAAGTCGACATTGTGCCTTTTCTATTTAATTCCGATGCAATTTCGGTGTTTCACCGTCAATAAGAAGGTCTGAGGGATACAGTAAACCATAAGTGAAGCATCGGAATCTAAAACTAGTGCCACAGGAACGGTTCAAAACATAGGCGGTAAGAAGAGTCAGTCTTCTTGCACTTAAGTCGGCATTCTGCCTTTTCTATTTAATTCCGATGCAATTTCTGTGTTTCATCGTCAATAAGAATGTCAGAGGGATACAGTAAACCTGAAGTGAAGCATCGGAATCTATAACTAGTGTCACAGGAATGGTTCAAAGCATTGGCAGTAACAAGAGTCAGTCTTCTTGTCCTTAAGTCGGCATTGTGCCTTTTGTATTTAATTCCAATACAATTTCTGTGTTTCATCGTCATTAAGAAGGTCCAAGGGATACAGTATACCTGGAGTGAAGCATCATAATCTTCAACTAGTGTCACAGGAATGGTTCTAAACATAGACAGTAAGAAGAGTCAGCCTTCTTGCACTTAAGTCGGCATTGTGCCTTTTGTATTTAATTCCGATGCAATTTCTGTGTTTCATCGCCAATAAGAAGGTCCAAGGGATACAGTATACCTGAAGTGAAGCATCGGAATCTATAACTAGTGTCACAGGAATGGTTCAAAACATAGTCAGTAAGAAGAGACAGTCTTCATGTTCTTATGTCGGCATTGTGGTTTTGTATTTTGTTCCGATGCAATTTCATTGTTTCATCATCAATAACAAGTTCCAAGGGAAACAGTAAACCTGAAGTGAGGCATCGGAATCTATAACTAGTGTCACAGGAATGGTTCAAAACATAGTCAGTAAGGAGAGTCAGTGTTCATGTACTTATGTCGGCAATGTGCCTTTTGTATTTAAACCCGATGCAATTGCAGTGTTTCATCGTCAATAAGAAGGTCCAAGGGATACAGTAAACCTGAAGTGAAGCAACGGAATCTATAACTAGTGTGACAGGAATGGTTCAAAGCATAGTCAGTAAAAAGAGTCAGTCTTCTTGTACCTAAGTCGACATTGTGCCTTTTCTATTTAATTCCAAAGCAATTTCGGTGTTTCACCGTCCATAAGAAGGTCAGAGGGTTACAGTAACCTTGAAGTGAAGCATCGGAATCTGTAACTAGTGTCACAGAAATGGTTCAAAGCATAGACAGTAAGAAGAGTCACTCTTCTTGTACTTAAGTCGGCATTGTGCCTTTTGTATCTAAATCCGATGCAATTTCTGTGTTTCATCGCCAATAAGAAGGTCCAAGGGATGCAGTAAACCTGATGTGAAGCATCGGAATCTATAACTAGTGTCACAGGAATGGTTCAAAACATAGTCAGTAAGAAGACTCTGTCTTCATGTACTTAAGTCATCATTGTGCCTATTGTATTTTATTCCGATGCAATTTCGTTGTTTCATCGTCAATAAGAAGTTCCAAGGGAAACAGTAAACCTGAAGGGAAGCATCGGAATCTACAACTAGTGTCAATGGAATGGTTCAAACATAGACAGTAGGAAGAGTCAGTCTTCTTGTACTTAAATCGGCATTGTGCCTTTTGTATTCAGTTCCGATGCAGTTTCTGTGTTTCATCGTCAGTAAGAAGGTCAGAGTGTTACAGTAAACCTGAAGTGATGCATCGGAATCTTTAACTAGTGTCACAGGTATGGTCCAATACATAGTCAATAAGAAGAGTCAGTCTTCTTGTACTTAAGTCGGCATTGTGCCTTTTGTATTCAATTCCGAAGCAATTTCAGTGTTTCGTCGTCAATAAGAAGGTCAGAGGGTTACAGTAACCCTGAAGTGAAGCATCGGAATCTGTAACTAGCGTCACAGAAATGGTTTCTCAACATAGACTGTAAGAAGAGTCAGTCTTCTTGTACTTAAGTCGGCATTGTGCATTTTGTATTTAATTCCGATGCAATTTCTGTGTTTCATCGTCAATAAGAAGGTCAGAGGGATACGGTAAACCTGAAGTGAAGCATCGGAATCTATAACTAGTGTCACAGGAATGGTTCAGAACATAGACAGTAAGAAGAGTCAGTCTTCTTGTACTTGCGTCGGCAATGTGCCTTTTGTATTATATTCCGATGCAATTTCTGTGTTTCATCGTCAATAAGAATGTCCAAGGGATACAGTAAACCTGAAGTCATGCATCGGAATCTATAACTAGTGTCACAGGAATGGTTCAAAACATAGGCAGTAAGAAGAGTCAGTCTTCTTGTCCTTAAGTCGGCATTGTGCCTTTTGTATTTAATTCCGATGCAATTTCTGTGTTTCATCGTCAATAAGAAGGTCCAAGGGATACAGTAAACCTGAAGTGAAGCATCGGAATCCATAACTAGTGTCACAGGAATGGTTCAAAACATAGTCAGTAAGAAGAGTCAGTCTTCATGTACTTACGTAGGCATTGTGGTTTTGTATTTTGTTCCGATGCAATTTCATTGTTTCATCGTCAATAAGAAGTTCCAAGGGAAACAGTAAACCTGAAGTGAAGCATCGGAATCTATAACTAGTGTCACAGGAATGGTTCAAAACATAGTCAGTAAGAAGAGTCAGTCTTCATGTACTTATGTCGGCAACGTGCCATTTGTATTTAAACCCGATGCAATTTCAGTGTTTCATCGTCAATAAGAAGGTCCAAGGGATACAGTAAACCTGAAGTGAAGCAACGGAATCTATAACTAGTGTGACAGGAATGGTTCAAAACATAGTCAGTAAAAAGAGTCAGTCTTCTTGTACGTAAGTCGACATTGTGCCTTTTCTATTTAATTCCGATGCAATTTCGGTGTTTCACCGTCAATAAGAAGGTCTGGGGGATACAGTAAACCATAAGTGAAGCATCGGAATCTAAAACTAGTGTCACAGGAATGGTTCAAAACATAGGCGGTAAGAAGAGTCAGTCTTCTTGCACTTAAGTCGGCATTCTGCCTTTTCTATTTAATTCCGATGCAATTTCTGTATTTCATCGTCAATAAGAATGTCAGAGGGATACAGTAAACCTGAAGTGAAGCATCGGAATCTATAACTAGTGTCACAGGAATGGTTCAAAGCATTGGCAGTAACAAGAGTCAGTCTTCTTGTCCTTAAGTCGGCATTGTGCCTTTTGTATTTAATTCCAATACAATTTCTGTGTTTCATCGTCATTAAGAAGGTCCAAGGGATACAGTATACCTGGAGTGAAGCATCATAATCTTCAACTAGTGTCACAGGAATGGTTCAGAACATAGACAGTAAGAAGAGTCAGTCTTCTTGTACTTGAGTCGGCAATGTGCCTTTTGTATTATATTCCGATGCAATTTCTGTGTTACATCGTCAATAAGAATGTCCAAGGGATACAGGAAACCTGAAGTGAAGCATCGGAATCTATAACTAGTGTCACAGGAATGATTCAAAACATAGTCAGTAAGAAGAGTCAGTCTTCATGTACTTATGTCGGCAACGTGCCATTTGTATTTAAACCCGATGCAATTTCGGTGTTTCATCGTCAATAAGAAGGTCCAAGGGATACAGTAAACCTGAAGTGAAGCAACGGAATCTATAACTAGTCTGACAGGAATGGTTCAAAACATAGTCAGTAAAAAGAGTCAGTCTTCTTGTACCTAAGTCGACATTGTGCCTTTTCTATTTAATTCCGATGGAATTTCGGTGTTTCACCGTCAATAGAAGGTCTGAGGGATACAGTAAACCACAAGGGAAGCATAGGAATCTAAAACTAGTGTCACAGGAATGGTTCAAAACATAGACGGTAAGAAGAGTCAGTCTTCTTGCACTTAAGTCGGCATTCTGCCTTTTCTATTTAATTCCGATGCAATTTCTGTGTTTCATCGTCAATAAGAATGTCAGAGGGATACAGTAAACCTGAAGTGAAGCATCGGAATCTATAACTAGTGTCACAGGAATGGTTCAAAGCATTGGCAGTAACAAGAGTCAGTCTTCTTGTCTTTAAGTCGGCATTGTGCCTTGTGTATTTAATTCCAATACAATTTCTGTGTTTCATCTCATTAAGATGGTCCAAGGGATACAGTATCCCTGGAGTGAAGCATCATAATCTTCAACTAGTGTCACAGGAATGGTTCTAAACATAGACAGTAAGAAGAGTCAGCCTTCTTGCACTTAAGTCGGCATTGTGCCTTTTGTATTTAATTCCGATGCAATTTCTGTGTTTCATCGCCAATAAGAAGGTCCAAGGGATACAGTAAACCTGAAGTGAAGCATCGGAATCTATAACTAGTGTCACAGGAATGGTCAAAACATAGTCAGTAAGAAGAGTCAGTCTTCATGTACTTATGTCGGCATTGTGGTTTTGTATTTTGTTCCGATGCAATTTCATTGTTTCATCGTCAATAAGAAGTTCCAAGGGAAACAGTAAACCTGAAGTGAAGCATCGGAATCTATAACTAGTGTCACAGGAATGGTTCAAAACATAGTCAGTAAGAAGAGTCAGTCTTCATGTACTTATGTCGGCAATGTGCCTTTTGTATTTAAACCCGATGCAATTACAGTGTTTCATCGTCAATAAGAAGGTCCGAGGGATACAGTAAACCTGAAGTGAAGCAACGGAATCTATAACTAGTGTGACAGGAATGGTTCAAAACATAGTCAGTAAAAAGAGTCAGTCTTAATGTACCTAAGTCGACATTGTGCCTTTTCTATTTAATTCCGATGCAATTTCGGTGTTTCACCGTCCATAAGAAGGTCAGAGGGTTACAGTAACCCTGAAGTGAAGCATCGGAATCTGTAACTAGTCTCACAGAAATGGTTCACAACATAGACAGTAAGAAGAGTCACTCTTCTTGTACTTAAGTCGGCATTGTGTCTTTTGTATCTAATTCCGATGCAATTTCTGTGTTTCATCGCCAATAAGAAGGTCCAAGGGATACAGTAAACCTGAAGTGAAGCATCGGAATCTACAACTAGTGTCACAGGGATGGTTCAGAACATAGTCAGTAAGAAGACCCTGTCTTCATGTACTTAAGTCGGCATTGTGCCTATTGTATTTTATTCCGATGCAATTTCGTTGTTTCATCGTCAATAAGAAGTTTCAAGGGAAACAGTAAACCTGAAGGGAAGCATCGGAATCTACAACTAGTGTCAATGGAATGGTTCAAACATAGACAGTAGGAAGAGTCAGTCTTCTTGTACTTAAGTCGGCATTGTGCCTTTTGTATTTAATTCCGAGGCAATTCCTGTGTTCCATCGTCCATAAGAAGGTCCAAGGGATATAGTAAACCTGAAGTGAAGCATCGGAATCTATAACTAGTGTCACAGCAATGGTTCAAAACATAGACAGTAAGAAGAGTCAGTCTTCTTGTACTTGAGTCGGCAATGTGCCTTTTGTATTATATTCCGATGCAATTTCAGTGTTTCGTCGTCAATAAGAAGGTCAGAGGGTTACAGTAACCCTGAAGTGAAACATCGGAATCTGTAACTAGCGTCACAGAAATGGTTCAAAACATAGACAGTAAGAAGAGTTAGTCTTCTTGTACTTAAATCGGCATTGTGCATTTTGTATTTAATTCCGATGCAATTTCTGTGTTTCATTGTCAATAAGAAGGTCAGAGGGATACGGTAAACCTGAAGTGAAGCATCGGAATCTATAACTAGTGTCACAGGAATGGTTCAAAACATAGACAGTAAGAAGAGTCAGTCTTCTTGTACTTGAGTCGGCAATGTGCCTTTTGTATTATATTCCGATGCAATTTCTGTGTTTCATCGTCAATAAGAATGTCCAAGGGATACAGTAAACCTGAAGTCATGCATCGGAATCTATAACTAGTGTCACAGGAATGGTTCAAAACATAGGCAGTAAGAAGAGTCAGTCTTCTTGTCCTTAAGTCGGCATTGTGCCTTTTGTATTTAATTCCGATGCAATTTCTGTGTTTCATCGTCAATAAGAAGGTCCAAGGGATACAGTAAACCTGAAGTGAAGCATAGGAATCTGTAACTAGTGTCACAGAAATGGTTCAAAACGTAGACAGTAGGAAGAGTCAGTCTTCTTGTACTTAAGCCGGCATTGTGCATTTTGTATTAATTCCGATGCAATTTCTGTGTTTCATCGTCAATAAGAAGGTCAGAGGGATACGGTAAACCTGAAGTGAAGCATCGGAATCCATAACTAGTGTCACAGGAATGGTTCAAACATAGACAGTAGGAAGAGTCAGACTTCTTGTACTTAAGTTGGCATTGTGCCTTTCGTATTTAATTCCGATGCAATTTCATTGTTTCATCGTCAATAAGAAGTTTCAAGGGAAACAGTAAACCTGAAGTGAAACATCGGAATCCAGAACTAGTGTCAATGGAATGGTTCAAACATAGACAGTAGGAAGAGTCAGTCTTCTTGTACTGAAGTCGGCATTGTGCCCTTTGTATTTAATTCCGAGGCAATTCCGGTGTTTCACTGTCAATAAGAAGGTCCAAGGGATACAGTAAACCTCAAGTGAAGCATCGGAATCTATAACTAGTGTCACAGGAATGTTTCAAAACATAGTCATTAAGGAGTGTCAGTCTTCTTGTACTTAACTCGGCATTGTGCCTTTTCTATTTGATTGTGATGCAATTTCTATGTTTCATCGTCAATACGAAGGTTTAAGGGATACTGTAAACCTGAAGTGTAGCATCGGAACCTGTAACTATCGTCACAGGAATGAATTCAAATCATAGACAGTAAGAAGAGTCAGTCTTCTTGTACTTAAGTGAGCATTGTGCCTTACCTATTTAATTCCAAAGCAATTTCTGTGTTTCGTCGCTAATAAGAAGGTGAGAGGGATACAGTAAACCGGAGGTGAAGCATCGGAATCTATAACTGGTGTCACAGGAATGGTTCAAAGCATAGACAGTAGGAATAGTCAGTCTTCTTGTACTTAAGTCGGCATTGTGCCTTTTCTATTTAAATCCGATGCAATTGCCGTGTTTCGTCGCCAATAAGAAGGTGAAAAGGATACAGTAAACCTGAAGTGAAGCATCAGAATCTATAACTAATGTCACAGGAATGGTTCAAAGCATAGACAGTAGGAAGAGTCAGTGTTCTTGTACTTAAGTCGGCATTGTGCCTTTTGTATTTAATTCCGATGCAATTTCTGTGTTTCATCGTCAATAAGAAGGTCCAAGGGATACAGTAAACCTGAAGTGAAGCATCGGAATCTGTAATTAGTGTCACAGGAACGGTTCAAATCATAGACAGTATGAAGAGTCAGACTTCTTGTACTTAAGTCGGCATTGTGTCTTTTGTATTTAATTTCGATGCAATTTCTGTATTTCATCGTCAATAAGAAGGTCAGAGGGATACGGTAAACCTGAAGTGACGCATCGGAATCCAAAACTAGTGTCACAGGAATGGTTCAAAACATAGACAGTAGGACGAGTCAGCCTTCTTGCACTTAAGTCAGCATTGTGCCTTTAGTATTTAATTCCGACGCAATTTCTGTGTTTCATCGTCAATAAAAAGGTCCAAGGGATACAGTAAACCGGAAGTGAAGCATCGGAATCTATAACTAGTGTCACCGGAATTTTTCAATACATAGTTAGTGAGAAGAGTGAGTCTTCTTGTACTTAAGTCGGCATTGTGCGTTTTCTATTTAATTCAGATGCAATCTCTGTGTTTCATCGTCAATAAGAAGGCCAATGGATACAGTAAACCTGGAGTGAAGCATCGGAATCTATAACTAGTGTCACAGGAATGGTTCAAACATAGTCAGTAATAAGAGTCAGTCTTCTCGTCCTTAAGTCGGCATTGTGCCTTTTGTATTTAATTCCGATGCAATTTCTGTGTTTCATCGTCAATAAGAAGGTCCAAGAGATACAGTGAACCTGAGGAGAAGCATCGGAATCTATAACTAGTGTCATAGGAATGGTTCAAAACATAGTCATTAAGGAGTGTCAGTCTTCTTGTACTTAAGTCGGCATTGTGCCTTTTCTATTTGATTCCGATGCAATTTCTGTGTTTCATCGTCACTAAGAAGGTCCAAGGGTTACTGTAAACCTGAAGTGAAGCATCGGAAGCTGTAAGTAGCGTCACAGGAATGGTTCAAAACATAGACAGTAAGAAGAGTCAGTCTTCTTGTACTTAAGTGGGCATTGTGCCTTTCCTATTTAATTCCGATGCAATTTCTGTGTTTCGTCGCTAATAAGAAGGTGAGAGGGATACAGTAAACCGGAGGTGAAGCATCGGAATCTATAACTGGTGTCACAGGAATGGTTCAAAACATAGACAGTAAGAAGAGTCAGTCTTCTTGTACTTGAGTCGGCAATGTGCCTTTTGTATTATATTCCGATGCAATTTCAGTGTTTCATCGTCAATAAGAATGTCCAAGGGATACAGTAAACCTGAAGTCATGCATCGGAATCTATAACTAGTGTCACAGGAATGGTTCAAAACATAGGCAGTAAGAAGAGTCAGTCTTCTTGTACTTGAGTCGGCAATGTGCCTTTTGTATTATATTCCGATGCAATTTCAGTGTTTCGTCGTCAATAAGAAGGTCAGAGGGTTACAGTAACCCTGAAGTGAAGCATCGGAATCTGTAACTAGCGTCACAGAAATGGTTCAAAACATAGACAGTAAGAAGAGTTAGTCTTCTTGTACTTAAGTCGGCATTGTGCATTTTGTATTTAATTCCGATGCAATTTCAGTGTTTCATCGTCAATAAGAATGTCCAAGGGATACAGTAAACCTGAAGTCATGCATCGGAATCTATAACTAGTGTCACAGGAATGGTTCAAAACATAGGCAGTAAGAAGAGTCAGTCTTCTTGTCCTTAAGTCGGCATTGTGCCTTTTGTATTTAATTCCGATGCAATTTCTGTGTTTCATCGTCAATAAGAAGGTCCAAGGGATACAGTAAACCTGAAGTGAAGCATAGGAATCTGTAACTAGTGTCACAGAAATGGTTCAAAACGTAGACAGTAGGAAGAGTCAGTCTTCTTGTACTTAAGTCGGCATTGTGCATTTTGTATTAATTCCGATGCAATTTCTGTGTTTCATCGTCAATAAGAAGGTCAGAGGGATACGGGTTACCTGAAGTGAAGCATCGGAATCCATAACTAGTGTCACAGGAATGGTTCAAACATAGACAGTAGGAAGAGTCAGACTTCTTGTACTTAAGTTGGCATTGTGCCTTTCGTATTTAATTCCGATGCAATTTCATTGTTTCATCGTCAATAAGAAGTTTCAAGGGAAACAGTAAATATGAAGTGAAACATCGGAATCCAGAACTAGTGTCAATGGAATGGTTCAAACATAGTCAGTAGGAAGAGTCAGTCTTCTTGTACTGAAGTCGGCATTGTGCCCTTTGTATTTAATTCCGAGGCAATTCCGGTGTTTCACTGTCAATAAGAAGGTCCAAGGGATACAGTAAACCTCAAGTGAAGCATCGGAATCTATAACTAGTGTCACAGGAATGTTTCAAAACATAGTCATTAAGGAGTGTCAGTCTTCTTGTACTTAACTCGGCATTGTGCCTTTTCTATTTGATTGTGATGCAATTTCTATGTTTCATCGTCAATACGAAGGTTTAAGGGATACTGTAAACCTGAAGTGTAGCATCGGAACCTGTAACTATCGTCACAGGAATGAATTCAAATCATAGACAGTAAGAAGAGTCAGTCTTCTTGTACTTAAGTGAGCATTGTGCCTTACCTATTTAATTCCAAAGCAATTTCTGTGTTTCGTCGCTAATAAGAAGGTGAGAGGGATACAGTAAACCGGAGGTGAAGCATCGGAATCTATAACTGGTGTCACAGGAATGGTTCAAAGCATAGACAGTAGGAATAGTCAGTCTTCTTGTACTTAAGTCGGCATTGTGCCTTTTCTATTTAAATCCGATGCAATTGCTGTGTTTCGTCGCCAATAAGAAGGTGAAAAGGATACAGTAAACCTGAAGTGAAGCATCAGAATCTATAACTAATGTCACAGGAATGGTTCAAAGCATAGACAGTAGGAAGAGTCAGTGTTCTTGTACTTAAGTCGGCATTGTGCCTTTTGTATTTAATTCCGATGCAATTTCTGTGTTTCATCGTCAATAAGAAGGTCCAAGGGATACAGTAAACCTGAAGTGAAGCATCGGAATCTGTAATTAGTGTCACAGGAACGGTTCAAATCATAGACAGTATGAAGAGTCAGACTTCTTGTACTTAAGTCGGCATTGTGTCTTTTGTATTTAATTTCGATGCAATTTCTGTATTTCATCGTCAATAAGAAGGTCAGAGGGATACGGTAAACCTGAAGTGATGCATCGGAATCCAAAACTAGTGTCACAGGAATGGTTCAAAACATAGACAGTAGGACGAGTCAGTCTTCTTGCACTTAAGTCAGCATTGTGCCTTTAGTATGTAATTCCGACGCAATTTCTGTGTTTCATCGTCAATAAAAAGGTCCAAGGGATACAGTAAACCGGAAGTGAAGCATCGGAATCTATAACTAGTGTCACCGGAATTTTTCAATACATAGTTAGTGAGAAGAGTGAGTCTTCTTGTACTTAAGTCGGCATTGTGCGTTTTCTATTTAATTCAGATGCAATCTCTGTGTTTCATCGTCAATAAGAAGGCCAAGGGATACAGTAAACCTGGAGTGAAGCATCGGAATCTATAACTAGTGTCACAGGAATGGTTCAAACATAGTCAGTAATAAGAGTCAGTCTTCTCGTCCTTAAGTCGGCATTGTGCCTTTTGTATTTAATTCCGATGCAATTTCTGTGTTTCATCGTCAATAAGAAGGTCCAAGAGATACAGTGAACCTGAGGAGAAGCATCGGAATCTATAACTAGTGTCATAGGAATGGTTCAAAACATAGTCATTAAGGAGTGTCAGTCTTCTTGTACTTAAGTCGGCATTGTGCCTTTTCTATTTGATTCCGATGCAATTTCTGTGTTTCATCGTCACTAAGAAGGTCCAAGGGTTACTGTAAACCTGAAGTGAAGCATCGGAAGCTGTAAGTAGCGTCACAGGAATGGTTCAAAACATAGACAGTAAGAAGAGTCAGTCTTCTTGTACTTAAGTGGGCATTGTGCCTTTCCTATTTAATTGCGATGCAATTTCTGTGTTTCGTCGCTAATAAGAAGGTGAGAGGGATACAGTAAACCGGAGGTGAAGCATCGGAATCTATAACTGGTGTCACAGGAATGGTTCAAAACATAGACAGTAGGAAGAGTCAGTCTCTTTTACTTAAGTCGGCATTGTGCCTTTTGTATTTATTTCCGATGCAATTACTGTGTTTCATCGTCAATAAGAAGGTCGAAGGGATACAGTAAACCTGAAGTGAAGCATCGGAATCTATAATTAGTGTCACAGGTACGGTTCAAAACATAGTCAGTAAGAAGAGTCAGTCGTCTTGTACTTAAGTCGGCATTGTGCCTTTTGTATTTAATTCCGATGCAATTTCTGTGTTTCATCGTCAATAAGAAGGTCCAAGTTATACAGTAAACCTGAAGTGAAGCATCGGAACCTATAACTAGTGTCACAGGAATTTTTCAATACATAGTCAGTGAGAAGAGTGAGTCTTCTTGTACTTAAGTCGGCATTGTGCCTTTTCTGTTTAATTCAGTTGCAATCTCTGTGTTTCATCGTCAATAAGAATGTCCAAGGGATACAGTAAACCTGGAGTGAAGCATCGGAATCTATAACTAGTGTCACAGGAATGGTTCAAAACATTGACAGTAAGAACAGTCAGTCTTCTTGTACTTAAGTCGGCATTGTGCCTTTTCTATTTAATTCCGATGCAATTTGTGTGTTTCATCGTCAATAAGAAGGTCAGAGGGATGCAATAAACATGAAGTGAAGCATCGGAGTCTATAACTAGTGTCCCAGGAATGGTTCAAAACATAGTCAGTAAGAAGAGTCAGTCTCCTTGTCCTTAAGTGCGCATTGTGCCTTTTGTATTTAATTCCGATGCAATATCTGTGTATCATCGTCAATACGAAGATCCATGGGATACAGAAAACCTGAAGTGAAGCATCGGAATCTATAACTAGTGTCAAAGGAATGGTTCAAAACATAGTCAGGAAGAAGAGTCAGTCTTCATGTACTTAAGTCGGCATTGTGGCTTTTGTATTTAATTCCGATGCAATTTCTGTGTTTCATCGTCAATAAGAAGGTCCAAGGGATAGAGTAACCTGAGGTGAAGCAACGGAATCTATAACTAGTGTGACCGGAATGGTTCAAAACATAGTCAGTAACAAGAGTCAGTGTTCTTGTACTTAAGTCGGCATTGTGCCTTTTGTATTTAATTCCGATGCAATTTCATTGTTTCATCGTCAATAAGAAGTTCCAAGGGAAACAGTAAACCTGAAGTGAAGCATCGGAATCTACAACTAGTGTCAATGGAGTGGTTCAAACATAGACAGTAGGAAGAGTCAGTCTTCTTGTACTTAAGTCGGCATTGTGCCTTTTGTATTTAATTCCGAGGCAATTCGTCTGTTTCATCGTCAATAAGAAGGTCCAAGGGATACAGTAAACCTGAAGTGAAGCATCGGAATCTGTAACTAGTGTCACAGAAATGGTTCAAAACATAGACAGTAAGAAGAGAAAGTCTTCTTGTACTTATGTCGGCATTGTGCGTTTTGTATTTAATTCCGATGCAATTTCTGTGTTTCATCGTCAATAAGAAGGTCAGAGGGATACAGTAAACCTGAAGTGAAGCATCGGAATCTGTAACTAGTGTCACAGAAATGGTTCAAAACATAGACAGTAAGAAGAGAAAGTCTTCTTGTACTTAAGTCGGCATTGTGCGATTTGTATCAAATTCCGATGCAATTTCTGTGTTTCATCGTCAATAAGAAGGTCTAAGGGATACAGTAAACCAGAAGTGAAGCATCGGAATCTATAACTAGTGTCACAGGAATGGTTCAAAACATAGTCAGTAAGAAGAGTCAGTCTTCAAGTACTTAAGGTGGCATTGTGCCTTTTGTATTTAATTCCGATGCAATTTCATTGTTTCATCGCAATAAGAAGTTCCAAGGGAAACAGTAAACCTGAAGTGCAGCATGGAATCAATAACTAGTGTCAATGGAATGGTTCAAACATAGACAGTAGGTAGAGTCAGTCTTCTTGTACTTAAGTCGGCATTGTGCCTTTTGTATTTAATTCCGAGGCAATTTCTGTGTTTCATCGTCAATAAGAAGGTCCAAGGGATACAGTAAACCTGAAGTGAAGCATCGGAGCCTATAACTAGTGTCACAGGAATGGATCAAAGCATAGACAGTAGGAAGAGTCAGTCTTCTTGCACTGAAGTCGGCATTCTGCCTTTTGTATTTAATTCCGATACAACTTCTGTGTTTCATCGTCAATAAGAAGGTCAGAGGGATACAGTAACCCTGAAGTGAAGCATCGGAATCTGTAACTAGTGTCACAGAAATGGTTCAAAACATAGACAGTAAGAAGAGTCAGTCTTCTTGTACTTAGGTCGGCATTGTGCATTATGTATTTAATTCCGAAGCAATTTCTGTGTTACATCGTCAATAAGAAGGTCAGAGGGATGCAGTAAACCTGAAGTGAAGCATCGGAATCTATAACTAGTGTCACATTAATGGTTCAAAACATAGACAGTAAGAAGAGTCAGTCTTCTTGTACTTGAGTCGGCATTGTGCCTTTTGTATTAAACTCCGATGCAATTTCTGTGTTTCATCGTCAATAAGTAGGTCCAAGGGAGACAGTAAACCTGAAGTTAAGCATCGGAATCTATAACTAGTGTCACAGGAATGGTTCAAAACATAGACAGTAAGAAGAGTCAGTCTTCTTGTTCTTAAGTCGGCATTGTGCCTTTTCTATTCAATTCCGATTCAATTTCTGTGTTTCATCGTCAATAAGAAGGTCAGAGGGATACACTAAACCTGAAGTGAAGCATCGGAATCTATAACTAGTGTCACAGGAATGGTTCAAAACGTAGTCAGTAAGAAGGGTCAGTCTTTTTGTACATAAGTCGGCATCGTGCCTTTTGTATTTATTTCCGATGCAATTTCTGTGTTTCATCGTCAATAAGGTCAGAGGGATACAGTAAACCTGAAGTGAAGCATCGGAATCTATAACTAGTGTCACAGGAATGGTTCAAAACGTAGACAGTAGGAAGAGTCAGTCTTCTTGCACATAAATCGGCATTGTGCCTTTTGTATTTAATTCCGATGCAATTTCTGTGTTTCATCGTCAATAAGAGGGTCCAAGAGATACAGTGAACCTGAAGAGAAGCATCGGAATCTACAACTAGTGTCACAGGTATGGTTCAAATCATAGACAGTATGAAGAGTCAGACTTCTTGTACTTAAGTCGGCATTGTGTTTTTTGTATTTAATTTCGATGCAATTTCTGTATTTCATCGTCAATAAGAAGGTCAGATGGATACAGTAACCCTTAAGTGAAGCATCGGAATCTATAACTAGTGTCACAGAAATGGTTCAAAACATAGACAGTAGGAAGAGTCAGTCTTCTTGTACTTAAGTCGGCATTGTGCATTTTGTATTTAATTCCGATGCAATTTCTGTGTTTCATCGTCAATAAGAAGGTCATAGGGATACAGTAAACCTGATGTGAAGCATCGGAATCTATAACTACTGTCACAGGAATGGTTCAAAACATAGGCAGTAAGAAGAGTCTGTCTTCTTGTACTTAAGTCTGCATTGTGCCTTTTCTACATAATTCCGAAGCAATTTCTGTGTTTCATCGTCAATAAGAAGGTCAGAGGGATACAGTAAACCTGAAGTGAAGCATCGGAATCTATAACTAGTGTCACAGGAATGGGTCAAAACATAGACTGTAGGAAGAGTCAGTCTTCTTGTACTTAAGTCAGCATTGTGCCTTTTGTATTTATTTCCGATGCAATTTCTGTGTCTCATCGTCAATAAGAAGGTCCAAGGGATACAGTAAACCTGACGTGAAGAATCGGAACCTATAACTAGTGTCACAGGAATTTTTCAATTCATAGTCAGTGAGAAGAGTGAGTCTTCTTGTACATAAGTCGGCATTGTGCCTTTTCCATTTCATTCAGATGCAATCTCTGTGTTTCATCGTCAATAAGAAGGTCAGAGGGATACAGTAAACCTGAAGTGAAGCATCGGAATTTATAACTAGTGTCACAGGAATGGTTGAAAACATAGAAAGTAAGAAGAGTCAGTCTTCTTGTATTTAAGTCGGCATTGTGCCTTTTCTATTTAATTCCGATTCAGTTTCAGTGTTTCATAGTCAATAAGAAGGTCCAAGGGATACAGTAAACCTGGAGGAAGCATCAGAATCTATAACTAGTGTCACAGGTATGGTTCAAATCATAGACAGTATGAAGAGTCAGACTTCTTGTACTTAAGTCGGCATTGTGTCTTTCGTATTTAATTTCGATGCAATTTCTGTATTTCATCGTCAATAAGAAGGTCAGATGGATACAATAACCCTGAAGTGAAGCATCGGAATCTATAACTAGTGTCAATGGAATGGTTCAAACATAGACACTAGGAAGAGTCAGTCTTCTTGTACTTAAAACGGCTTTGTGCCTTTTGTATTTAATTCCGAGGCAATTATTGTGTTTCATCGTCAATAACAAGGTCTGAGGGATACAGTAAACCTGACGTGAAGCATTGGAATCTTTAACAAGTGTCACAGAATTATTTCAAATCATAGACAGTAAGAAGAGTCAGTCTTCTTGTACTTAAGTCGGCATTGTGCATTTTGTATTTAATTCCGATGCAATTTCTGTGTTTCATCGTCAATAAGAAGGTCAGAGGGATACAGTAAACCTGAAGTGAAGCATCGGAATCTATAACTAGTGTCACAGGAATGGTTGAAAACATAGACAGTAAGAAGAGTCAGTCTACTTGTACATGAGTCGGCATTGTGCGATTTGTATTAAATTCCGATGCGATTTCTGTGTTTCATCGTCAATAAGAAGGTACAAGGGATACAGTAAACTTGAAGTGAAGCATCGGAATCTATAACTAGTGTCACAGGAATGGTTCGAAACATAGTCAGTAAGAAGAGTCAGTCTTCATGTACGTAAGTCGGCATTGTGCCTTTTGTGTTTAATTCCGATGCAATTTCATTGTTTCATCGTCAATAAGAAGTTCCAAGGGAAACAGTAAACCTGAAGTGAAGCATCGGAATCTATAACTAGTGTCAATGGAATGGTTCAAAACATAGACAGTAAGAAGAGTCAGTCTTCTTGTACTTAAGTCGGCATTGTGCCTTTTGTATTTAATTCCGATGCAATTTCTGTGTTTCATCGTCAATAAGGTCAGAGGGATACAGTAAACCTGAAGTGAAACATCGGAATCTATAACTAGTGTCACAGGAATGGTTCAAAACGTAGACAGTAGGAAGAGTCAGTATTCTTGTACATAAGTCGACATTGTGCCTTTTGTATTTAATTCCGATGCAATTTCTGTGTTTCATCGTCAATAAGGTCAGAGGGATACAGTAAACCTGAAGTGAAACATCGGAATCTATAACTAGTGTCACAGGAATGGTTCAAAACGTAGACAGTAGGAAAAGTCAGTGTTCTTGTACATAAGTCGGCATTGTGCCTTTTGTATTTAATTCCGATGCAATTTCTGTGTTTCATCGTCAATAAGTAAGTCCAAGGGATACAGTAAACCTGAAGTGAAGCATCGGAATCTATAACTAATGTCACAGGAATGGTTCAATACATAGTCAGTAAGAAGAGTCAATCTTCTTGTATTTAAGTCGGCATTGTGCCATTTCTTTTTAATTCCGATGCAGTTTCAGTGTTTCATCGTCAATAAGGAGGTCCAAGGGATACAGTAAAAGTGGAGGAAGCATCAGAATCTATAACTAGTGTCACAGGTATGGTTCAAATCATAGACAGTATGAAGAGTCAGTCTTCTTGTACTTAAGTCGGCATTGTGTCTTTTGTATTTAATTCCGGTGCAATTTCTGTGTTTCATCGTCAATAAGAAGGTCAGATGGATACAGTAACCCTGAAGTGATGCATCTGAATCTATAACTAGTGTCACAGAAATGGTTCAAAACATAGGCAGTAAGAAGAGTCAGTCTTCTTGTACTTAAGTCGTCATTGTGCATTTTGTATTTATTTCCGATGCAATTTCTGTGTTTCATCGACAATAAGAAGGTCAGAGGGATACAGTAAACCTGATGTCAAGCATCGGAATCTATAACTAGTGTCACAGGAATGGTTCAAAAGATAGTCAATAAGAAGAGTCAGCCTTTTTGTACTTAAGTCGGCATTGTGCCTTTTGTATTTATTTCAGATGTAATTTCTGTGTTTCATCGTCAATAAGAAGGACCAAATGATACAGTAAACCGGAGGTGAAGCATCGGAATCTATAACTGGTGTCACACGATTGGTTACAAACATATATAGTAAGAAGAGTCAGTCTTCTTGTACTTAAGTCGGCATTGTGCCTTTAGTATTTATTTCCGATGCAATTTCTGTGTTCCATCGTCAATAAGAAGGTCCAAGGGATTGAGCAAACCTGAAGTGAAGCATCGGAATCTATAACTAGTGACACAGGAATGGTTCAAAACATAGCCAGTAAGTAAAGTCAGTCTTCTTGTCCTTTAGTGCGCATTGACCCTTTTGTATTTAATTCCGATGCAATTTCTGTGTATCATCGTTAATAAGAAGATCCAAGGGATACAGTGAACCTGAAGTGAAGAATCGGAATCTATAACTAGTGCCACAGGAATGGTTCAAAACATAGACAGTAAGAAGAGTCAGTCTTCTTGCGCTTAAGTCGGCATTGTGCTTTTTCTATTTAATTGCGATGAAATTTGTTTGTTTTATCGTCAATATGAAGGTCAGAGGGATGCAGTAAACATGAAGTGAAGCATCGGAATCTATATCTAGTGTCACAGGAATGGTTCAAAACATAGTCAGTAAGAAGAGTCAGTCTTCTTGTCCTTTAGTGCGCATTGACCCTTTTGTATTTAATTCCGATGCAATTTCTGTGTATCATCGTTAATAAGAAGATCCAAGGGATACAGTAAACCTGAAGTGAAGAATCGGAATCTATAACTAGTGTCACAGGAATGGTTAAAACATAGACAGTAAGAAGAGTCTGTCTTCGTGTACTTATGTCGGCATTGTGCCTTTTGTATTTAAGTCCGATGCAATTTCTGTTTCATCGTCAATAAGAAGGTCCAAGGGATACAGTAAACCTGAAGTGAAGCAACGGAATCTATAACTAGTGTCACAGGAATGGTTCAAAACATAATCAGTAACAAGAGTCAGTCTTCTTGTACCTACTTCGGCATTGTGCCTTATCTATTAAATTCCGATGCCATTTCGGTGTTTCATCGTCAATACGAAGGTCAGAGGGATACATTAAACCGGAAGTGAAGCATCGGAATCTATAACTAGTGTCACAGGAATGGTTCAAAACATAGACAGTAAGAAGAGTCCGTCTTCTTGCACTTAAGTCGGCTTTGTACCTTTTGTATTAAACTCCGATGTAATTTCTGTGTTTCATCGTCAATAAGAAGGTCCATGGGATACAGTAAACCTGAAGTGATGCATCGGAATCCATAATTAGTGTCACAGGAATGGTTCAATACATAGTCAGTAAGAAGAGTCAGTCTTCTTATATTTAAGTCGGCATTGTGCCTTTTCTATTTAATTCCGATGCAGTTTCAGTGTTTCATCGTCAATAAGAAGGTCCAAGGGATTTAAGTCGGCATTGTGTATTTTGTATTTAATTCCGATGTAATTTCTGTGTTTCATCGTCAATAAGAAGGTCAGATGGATACAGTAACCCTGAAGTGAAGCATCGGAATCTATAACTAGTGTCACAGAAATGGTTCAAAACATAGGCAGTAAGAAGAGTCAGTCTTCTTCTACTTATGTCGGCATTGTGCATTTTGTATTTAATTCCGATGCAGTTTCAGTGTTTCATCGTCAATAAGAAGGTCCAAGGGATTTAAGTCGGCATTGTGTATTTTGTATTTAATTCCGATGTAATTTCTGTGTTTCATCGTCAATAAGAAGGTCAGAGGGATACAGTAAACCTGATGTGAAGCATCGGAATCTATAACTAGTGTCACAGGAATGGTTCAAAAGATAGTCAGTAAGAAGAGTCAGCCTTTTTGTACTTAAGTCGGCATTGTGCCTTTTGTATTTATTTCAGATGTAATTTCTGTGTTTCATCGTCAATAAGAAGGACCAAATGATACAGTAAACCGGAGGTGAAGCATCGGAATCTATAACTGGTGTCACACGATTGGTTCCAAACATATATAGTAAGAAGAGTCAGTCTTCTTGTACTTAAGTCGGCATTGTGCCTTTAGTATTTATTTCCGATGCAATTTCTGTGTTCCATCGTCAATAAGAAGGTCCAAGGGATTGAGCAAACCTGAAGTGAAGCATCGGAATCTATAACTAGTGACACAGGAATGGTTCAAAACATAGCCAGTAAGAAAAGTCAGTCTTCTTGTCCTTTAGTGCGCATTGACCCTTTTGTATTTAATTCCGATGCAATTTCTGTGCATCATCGTTAATAAGAAGATCCAAGGGATACAGTAAACCTGAAGTGAAGAATCGGAATCTATAACTAGTGTCACAGGAATGGTTCAAAACATAGACAGTAAGAAGAGTCAGTCTTCTTGTTCTTAAGTGCGCATTGTGCGTTTTGTATTTAATTCCGATGCAATTTCTGTGTATCATCGTTAATAAGAAGATCCAAGGGATACAGTAAACCTGAAGGGAAGAATCGGAATCTATAACTAGTGTCACAGGAATGGTTAAAACATAGACAGTAAGAAGAGTCTGTCATCGTGTACTTATGTCGGCATTGTGCCTTTTGTATTTAAGTCCGATGCAATTTCTGTTTCATCGTCAATAAGAAGGTCCAAGGGATACAGTAAACCTGAAGTGAAGCAACGGAATCTATAACTAGTGTCACAGGAATGGTTCAAAACATAATCAGTAACAAGAGTCAGTCTTCTTGTACCTACTTCGGCATTGTGCCTTATCTATTAAATTCCGATGCCATTTCGGTGTTTCATCGTCAATACGAAGGTCAGAGGGATACATTAAACCGGAAGTGAAGCATCGGAATCTAAAACTAGTGTCACAGGAATGGTTCAAAACATAGACAGTAAGAAGAGTCCGTCTTCTTGCACTTAAGTCGGCATTGTGCCTTTTGTATTAAACTCCGATGCAATTTCTGTGTTTCATCGTCAATAAGAAGGTCCAAGAGACACAGTAAACCTGATGTGAAGCATCGGAATCTATAACTAGTGTCACAGGAATGGTTCAAAACATAGACAGTAAGAAGAGTCCGTCTTCTTGCACTTAAGTCGGCTTTGTACCTTTTGTATTAAACTCCGATGTAATTTCTGTGTTTCATCGTCAATAAGAAGGTCCATGGGATACAGTAAACCTGAAGTGAAGCATCGGAATCCATAACTAGTGTCACAGGAATGGTTCAATACATAGTCAGTAAGAAGAGTCAGTCTTCTTATATTTAAGTCGGCATTGTGCCTTTTCTATTTAATTCCGATGCAGTTTCAGTGTTTCATCGTCAATAAGAAGGTCCAAGGGATTTAAGTCGGCATTGTGTATTTTGTATTTAATTCCGATGTAATTTCTGTGTTTCATCGTCAATAAGAAGGTCAGATGGATACAGTAACCCTGAAGTGAAGCATCGGAATCTATAACTAGTGTCACAGAAATGGTTCAAAACATAGGCAGTAAGAAGAGTCAGTCTTCTTCTACTTATGTCGGCATTGTGCATTTTGTATTTAATTCCGATGCAATTTCTGTGTTTCATCGTCAATAAGAAGGTCAGAGTGGCACAGTAAACCTGATGTGAAGCATCGGAATCTATAACTAGTGTCACAGGAATGTTTCAAAACATAGGCTGTAAGAAGAGTCAGTCTTCTTGTACTTAAGTCTGCATTGTGCCTTTTCTATATAATTCAGATGCAATTTCTGTGTTTCATCGTCAATAAGAAGGTCAGAGGGATATAGTAAACATGAAGTGAAGCATCGGAATCTATAACTAGTGTCACAGGAATGGTTCAAAACATAGTCAGTAAGAAGAGTCAGTCTTTTTGTACTTAAGTCGGCATTGTGCCTTTTGTATTTATTTCAGATGTAATTTCTGTGTTTCATCGTCAATAAGAAGGACCAAATGATACAGTAAACCGGAGGTGAAGCATCGGAATCTATAACTGGTGTCACAGGAATGGTTCTAAACATATATAGTAAGAAGAGTCAGTCTTCTTGTACTTAAGTCGGCATTGTGCCTTTAGTATTTATTTCCGATGCAATTTCTGTGTTCCATCGTCAATAAGAAGGTCCAAGGGATTGAGCAAACCTGAAGTGAAGCATCGGAATCTATAACTAGTGTCACAGGAATGGTTCAAAACATAGCCAGTAATAAGAGTCAGTCTTCTTGTACTTAAGTCGCCTTTGTGCCTTTTGTATTTAATTCCGATGCAATATCTGTGTTTCATCGTCAATAAGAAGGTCCAAGGGATACAGTAAACCTGACGTGAAGCATCGGAATCTATAGCTAGTGACACAGGAATGGTTCAATACATAGTTAGTTAGAAGAGTGAGTCTTCTTGAACTTGAGTCGGCATTGTCCCTTTTCTATTCAATTCCGATGCAATTTCTGTGTTTCATCGTCAATAAGAAGGTCCAGGGGATACAGTAAACCTTGAGTGAGGCATCGGTATCTATAACTAGTGTCACAGGAATGGTTCAAAACATAGACAGTAAGAAGAGTCAGTCTTCTTGTACTTAATACCGCATTTGCCTTTTCTATTTAATTCCGATAAATTTTGTTTGTTTCATCGTCAATGAGAAGGTCAGAGGGATACAGTAAACATGAAGTGAAGCATCGGAATCTATAACTAGTGTCACAGGAATGGTTCAAAACATAGTCAGTAACAAGAGTCAGTCTTCTTGTACCTACTTCTGCATTGTGCCTTATCTATTTAATTCCGATGCAATTTCGGTGTTTCATCGTCGATAAGAAGGTCAGAGGGATACAGTAAACCTGAAGTGAAGCATCGGAATCTAAAACAAGTGTCACAGGAACGGTTCAAAACATAGACAGTAAGAAGAGTCAGTCATCTTGCACTTAAGTCGGCATTGTGCATTTTCTATTTAAATCCGATGCAATTTCTGTGTTTCATCGTCAATAAGAAGGTCCAAGGGATACAGTAAACCTGGAGTGAAGCATCGGAATCTATAACTAGTGTCACAGGAATGGTTCAAAACATAGACAGTAAGAAGAGTCTGTCTTCATGTACTTATGTCGGCATTGTGCCTTTTGTATTTAATTCCGATGCAATTTCTGTGTTTCATCGTCAATAAGAAGGTCCAAGGGATACAGTAAACCTGAAGTGAAGCATCGGAATCTATAACTAGTGTCACAGACATGGTTCAATACATAGTCAGTGAGAAGAGTTAGTCTTCTTGTACTTAAGTCGGCATTGTGCCTTTTCTATTTAATTCCGATGCAATTTCTGTGTTCATCGTCAATAAGAAGGTCCAAGGGATACAGTAAACCTGGAGTGAAGCATCGGAATCTATAACTAGTGTCACAGGAATGGTTCAAAACATAGACAGTAAGAAGAGTCAGTCTTCTTGTACTTAATTCGGCATTGTGCCTTTTCTATTTAATTGCGATGAAATTTGTTTGTTTCATCGTCAACATGAAGGTCAGAGGGATACAGTAAACATGAAGTGAAGCATCGGAATCTTTATCTAGTGTCACAGGAATGGTTCAAAACATAGTCAGTAAGAAGAGTCAGTCTACTTGTTCTAAAGTGCGCATTGTGCGTTTTGTATTTAATTCCGATGCAATTTCTGTGTATCATCGTCAATAAGAAGGACCAAATGATACAGTAAACCGGAGGTGAAGCATCGGAATCTATAACTGGTGTCACACGATTGGTTCCAAACATATATAGTAAGAAGAGTCAGTCTTCTTGTACTTAAGTCGGCATTGTGCCTTTAGTATTTATTTCCGATGCAATTTCTGTGTTCCATCGTCAATAAGAAGGTCCAAGGGATTGAGCAAACCTGAAGTGAAGCATCGGAATCTATAACTAGTGACACAGGAATGGTTCAAAACATAGCCAGTAAGAAAAGTCAGTCTTCTTGTACTTAAGTCGGCTTTGTGCCTTTTGTATTTAATTCCGATGCAATTTCTGTGTTTCATCGTCAATAAGACGGTCCAAGGGATACAGTAAACCTGGAGTGAAGCATCGGAATCTATAACTAGTGTCACAGGAATGGTTCAAAACATAGACAGTAAGAAGAGTCAGTCTTCTTGTGCTTAAGTCGGCATTGTGCCTTTTCTATTTAATTGCGATGAAATTTGTTTGTTTTATCGACAATATGAAGGTCAGAGGGATGCAGTAAACATGAAGTGAAGCATCGGAATCTATAACTAGTGTCACAGGAATGGTTCAAAACATAGTCAGTAAGAAGAGTCAGTCTTCTTGTTCTTTAGTGCGCATTGTCCCTTTTGTATTTAATTCCGATGCAATTTCTGTGTATCATCGTCAATAAGAAGATCCAAGGGATACAGTAAACCTGAAGTGAAGAATCGGAATCTATAACTAGTGTCACAGGAATGGTTCAAAACATAGACAGTATGAAGAGTCTGTCTTCATGTACTTATGTCGGCATTGTGCCTTTTGTATTTAATTGCGATGCAATTTCTGTTTCATCGTCAGTAAGAAGGTCCAAGGGATACAGTAAACCTGAAGTGAAGCAACGGAATCTATAACTAGTGTCACAGGAATGGTTCAAAACATAGTCAGTAACAAGAGTCAGTCTTCTTGTACCTACTTCGGCATTGTGTCTTATCTATTTAATTCCGATGCCATTTCGGTGTTTCATCGTCAATAAGAAGGTCAGAGGGATACGTTGAACCGGAAGTGAAGCATCGGAATCTGAAACTAGTGTCACAGGAATGGTTCAAAACATAGACAGTAAGAAGAGTCCGTCTTCTTGCACTTAAGTCGGCATTGTGCCTTTTGTATTAAACTCCGATGCAATTTCTGTGTCTCATCGTCAATAAGAATGTCCAAGGGACACAGTAAACCTGATGTGAAGCATCGGAATCTATAACTAGTGTCACAGGAATGGTTCAAAACATAGACAGTAAGAAGAGTCCGTTTTCTTGCACTTAAGTCGGCTTTGTACCTTTTGTATTAAACTCCGATGCAATTTCTGTGTTTCATCGTCAATAAGAAGGTCCATGGGATACAGTAAACCTGAAGTGAAGCATCGGAATCCAAAACTAGTGTCACAGGAATGGTTCAATACATAGTCAGTAAGGAGAGTCAGTCTTCTTGTATTTAAGTCGGCATTGTGCCTTTTCTATTTAATTCCGATGCAGTTTCAGTGTTTCATCGTCAATAAGAAGGTCCAAGGGATACAGTAAACCTGGAGGAAGCATCAGAATCTATAACTAGTGTCACAGGTATGGTTCAAATCATAGACAGTATGAAGAGTCAGACTTCTTGTACTTAAGTCGGCATTGTGTATTTTGTATTTAATTCCGATGCAATTTCTGTGTTTCATCGTCAATAAGAAGGTCAGATGGATACAGTAACCCTGAAGTGAAGCATCGGAATCTATAACTAGTGTCACAGAAATGGTTCAAAACATAGGCAGTAAGAAGAGTCAGTCTTCTTGTACTTATGTCGGCATTGTGCATTTTGTATTTAATTCCGATGCAATTTCTGTGTTTCATCGTCAATAAGAAGGTCAGAGGGGTACAGTAAACCTGATGTGAAGCATCGGAATCTATAACTAGTGTCACAGGAATGTTTCAAAACATAGGCAGTAAGAAGAGTCAGTCTTCTTGTACTTAAGCCTGCATTGTGCCTTTTCTATATAATTCAGATGCAATTTCTGTGTTTCATCGTCAATAAGAAGGTCAGAGGGATACAGTAAACATGAAGTGAAGCATCGGAATCTATAACTAGTGTCACAGGAATGGTTCGAAACATAGTCAGTAAGAAGAGTCAGTCTTTTTGTACTTAGGTCGGCATTGTGCCTTTTGTATTTATTTCAGATGTAATTTCTGTGTTTCATCGTCAATAAGAAGGACCAAATGATACAGTAAACCGGAGGTGAAGCATCGGAATCTATAACTGGTGTCACAGGAATGGTTCAAAACATAGTCAGTAAGAAGAGTCAGTCTTCTTGTCCTTAAGTCGGCATTGTGCCTTTTGTATTTAACTCCGAAGCAATTTATGTGTTTCATCGTCCATTAGAAGGTCCAAGGGATACAGTAAACCTGGAGTGAAGCATCGGAATCTATAACTAGTGTCAATGGAATGGTTCAAAACATAGACAGTAAGAAGAGTCAGTCTTCTTGTACTTAAGTCGGCATTGTGCCTTTTGTATTTAATTCCGGTGCAATTTCTGTGTTTCATCGTCAATAAGACGGTCAGAGGGATACTTTAAACTTGAAGTGAAGCATCGGAATCTATAACTAGTGTCACAGGAATGGTTCAAAACATAGTCAGTAAGAAGAGTCAGTCTTCATGTACTTAAGTCATCTTTGTGCCTTTTATATTTAATTCCGATGCAATTTCTGTGTTTCATCGTCAATAAGAAGCGTCAAGGGATATAGTAAACATGAAGTGAAGCATCGCAATCTATAACTAGTGTCACAGGAATGGTTCAAAACATAGTCAGTAAGAAGAGTCAGTCTTCTTGCACTTAAGTCGGCATTTTGCCTAATCTATTTAATTCCGAAGCAATTTCAGTGTTTCATCGTCAATATGAAGGTCCAAGGGATGCAGTAAACCTGGAGTGAAGCATCGGAATCAATAACTAGTGTCAACGGAATGGTTCAAAACATAGACAGTAAGAAGAGTCAGTCTTCTTGTACTTAAGTCGGCATTGTCCCTTTTGTATTTCATTCCGGTGCAATTTCTGTGATTAATCGTCAATAAGAAGGTCAGCGGGATACAGTAAACCTGAAGTGAAGCATCGGAATCTATAACTAGTGTCACAGGAATGGTTTAAAACATAGTCAGTGAGAAGAGTCAGTCTTCTTCTCCTTAAGTCGGCATTGTGCCTTTTGTATTTAATCCCGATGCAATTTCTGTGTTTCATCGTCAATAAGAAGATCCAAAGGATACAGTAAACCTGGAGTGAAGCATCGGAATCTATAACTAGTGTCACAGGAATGGTTCAAATCATAGACAGTAAGAAGAGTCAGTCTTCGTGTACCTAAGTCGACATTGTGCCTTTTGTATTTAATTCCGATGCAATTTCTGTGTTTCATCGTCAATAAGAAGGTCCAAGGGATACAGTTGACCTGAAGTAAAGCATCGGAATCTATAACTAGTGTCACAGGAATGGTTCAAAGCATAGTCAGTAAGAAGAGTCAGTCTTCATGTACTTATGTCGGCATTGTGCATTTTGTATTTAATTCCGATGCAATTTCTGTGTTTCATCGTCAATAAGAAGGTCCAAGGGATACAGTAAACCTGAAGTGAAGCATCGGAATCTATAACTAGTGTCACAGGAGTGGTTCAAAACATAGTCAGTAAGAAGGGTCGGTCTTCTTGTCCTTAAGTCGGCATTGTGCCTTTTGTATTTAATTCCGATGCAATTTCTGTGTTTCATCGTCAATAAGAAGGTCCAAGGGATACAGTAAACCTGGAGTGAAGCATCGGAATCTATAACTAGAGTCACAGGAATGGTTCGAAAATATAGACAGTAAGGAGATACAGTCTACTTGTACTTAAGTCGGCATTGTGACTTTTGTATTTAATTCCGATGCAATTTCTGTGTTTCATCGTCAACAAGAAGGTCCAAGGGATACAGTAAACCTAAAGTGAAGCATCGGAATCTATAACTAGTGTCACAGGAATGGTTCAAACCATAGTCAGTAAGAAGGGTCGGTCTTGATGTACTTAAGTCGGCATTGGCCTTTTCTATTTATTTCCGGTGCAATTTCCGTGTTTCATCGTCTATAAGAAGGTCCAAGGGATACAGTAAACCTGAAGTGAAGCATCGGAATCTATAACTAGTGTCACAGGAATGGTTCAAAACATAGACATTTAGATGAGTCAGTTTTCTTGTACTTAAGTCGGCATTGTGCCTTTTGTATTTAGTTCCGATGCAATTTCTGTGTTTCGTCGTCAATAAGAAGGTCAGAGGGATACAGTAAACCTGTAGTGAAGCATCGGAATCTATAACTAGTGTCACTTTAATGGTTCAAAGCAGTCAGTAAGAAGAGTCAGTCTTCTTGTACTTATGTCGGCACTGTGCATTTTTTATTTAATTCCGATGCAATTTCTGTGTTTCATCGTCAATAAGAAGGCCAGAGGGATACAGTAAACCTGAAGTGAAGCATCGGAATCTATAACTAGTGTCACAGGAATGGTTCAAACATAGACAGTAAGAAGATACTGTCTTCTTGTACTTAAAACGGCATTGTGCCTTTTTTATTTAATTCCGATGCAATTTCTGTGTTTCATCGTCAATAAGAAGGTCCAAGGGATACAGTAGACCTGGAGTGCAGCATCGGAATCTATAACTAGTGTCACAGGAATGGTTCAAATCATAGACGGTAAGAAGAGTCAGTCTTCGTGTACCTAAGTCGGCATTGTGCCATTTGTATTTAATTCCGATGCAATTTCTGTGTTTCATCGTCAATAAGAAGGTCCAAGGGATACAGTAGACCTGAAGTGAAGCATCGGAATCTATAACTCGTGTCACAGGAATGGTTCAAAGCATAGTCAGTAAGAAGAGTCAGTCTTCATGTACTTCTGTCGGCATTGTGCCTTTTGTATTTAATTCCGATGCAATTTCTGTGTTTCATCGTCAATAAGAAGGTCCAAGGGATACAGTAAGCCTGAAGTTGAGCATCGGAATCTATAACTAGTGTCACAGAAATGGTTCAAAACATAGTCAGTAAGAAGAGTCAGTCTTCTTGTACTTAAGTCGGCATTGTGCCTTTTCTATTTAATTCCGATGCAATTTATGTGTTTCATCGTCCATTAGAAGGTCCAAGGGATACAGTAAACCTGGAGTGAAGCATCGGAATCTATAACTAGTGTCAATGGAATGGTTCAAAACATAGACAGTAAGAAGAGTCAGTCTTCTTGTACTTAATTCGGCATTGTGCCTTTTGTATTTAATTCCGGTGCAATTTCTGTGTTTCATCGTCAATAAGACGGTCAGAGGGATACAATAAACTTGAAGTGAAGCATCGGAATCTATAACTAGTGTCACAGGAATAATTCGAAACATAGTCAGTAAGAAGAGTCGGTCTTCTTGTCCTTAGGTCGGCATTGTGCCTTTTGTATTTAATTCCGATGCAATTTCTGTGTTTCATCGTCAATAAGAAGGTCCAAGGGATACAGTAAACCTGGAGTGAAGCATCGGAATCGATAACTAGTGTCACAGGAATGGTTCGAAAATATAGACAGTAAGAAGATACAGTCTACTTGTACTTAAGTCGGCATTGTGCCTTTGGTATTTAACTCCGATGCAATTTCTGTGTTTCATCGTCAACAAGAAGGTCCAAGGGATACAGTAAACCTAAAGTGAAGCATCGGAATCTATAACTAGTGTCACAGGAATGGTTCAAAACATAGTCAGTAAGAAGAGTCGGTCTTCATGTACTTAAGTCGGCATTGGCATTTTCTATTTAATTCCGGTGCAATTTCCGTGTTTCATCGTCAATAAGGTCAGAGGGATACAGTAAACCTGAAGTGAAGCATCGGAATCTATAACTAGTGTCACAGGAATGGTTCAAAACATTGTCAGTAAGAAGAGTCAGTCTTCTTGTCCTTAAGTCGGCATTGTGCTTTTTGTGTTTTATTCCGGTTCAATTTCTGTGTTTCATCATCAATAAGAAGGTCCAAGGGATACATTATAACCTAGAGTGGAGCATCGGAATCTATAACTAGTGTCACAGGTATGGTTCAAAACATAGACAGTAAGAAGATACAGTCTTCTTGTACTTAAGTCAGCATTGTGCCTTTTGTATTTAATTCCGATGCAATTTCTGTGTTTCATCGTGAATAAGAAGGTCAGTGGGATACAGTAACCCTGAAGTGAAGCATCGGAATCTATAACTAGTGTCACAGAAATGGTTCAAAACATAGGCAGTAAGAAGAGTCAGTCTTCTTGTACTTAAGTCTTCATTGTGCCTTTTGTATTTACTTCCGATGCAATTTCTTTGTTTCATCGTCAATACGAAGGTCAGAGGAATACAGTAAACCTGAAGTGAAGCATGGGAATCTATAACTAGTGACACAGGAATGGTTAAAAACATAGTCAGAAAGAAGAGTCAGTCTTCTTGTCGTTAAGTCTTCATTGTGCCTTTTGTATTTAATTCTGATGCAATTTCTGTGTTTCATCGTCAATAAGAAGGTCCAAGGGATACAGTAAACCTGAAGTGAAACATCGGAATCTACAACTAGTGTCACAGGAATGGTTCAAAACATCATCAGTAAGAAGAGTCGGTCTTCATGTACTAGAGTCGGCATTGTGCCTTTTGTATTTTATTCCGATGCAATTTCTGTGTTTCATCGTCAATAAGAATGTCCAAGGGATACAGTAACCCTGAAGTGAAGCATTGGAATCTATAACTAGTGTCACAGGAATGGTTCAAAGCATAGACATTTAGAAGAGTCAGTTTTCTTGTACTTAAGTCGGCATTGTGCCTTTTGTATTTAATTCCGATGCAATTTCTGTGTTTCATCGTCAATAAGAAGGTCAGAGGGATACAGTAAACCTGAAGTGAAGCATCGGAATCTATAACTAGTGTCACAGGAATGGTTCAAAACAGTCAGTAAGAAGTGTCAGTCTTCTTGTACTTACGTCGGCATTGTGCATTTTGTGTTTAATTCCGGTTCAATTTCTGTTTTTCATCGTCAATAAGAAGGTCCAAGGGATACAGTAAGCCTGGAGGGAAGCATCGGAATCTATAACTAGTGTCGCAGGAATGGTTCAAAACATAGACAGTAAGAAGATATTGTCTTCTTGTACTTAAGTCAGCATTGTGCGTTTTGTATTTAATTCCGATGCAATTTCTGTGTTTCATCGGTAATAAGAAGGTCCAAGGGATACAGTAAACCTGAAGTGAAGCATCGGAATCTATAACTAGTATCACAGGAATGGTTCAAAACATAGACAGTGAAAAGAGTCAGACTTCTTGTACTTAAGTCGGCATTGTGCCTTTTGTATTTACTTCCGATGCAATGTCTGTGTTTCATCGTGAATAAGAAGGTCAGAGGGATACTGTAAACCTGCAGTGTAGCATCGGAATCTATAACTAGGGTCACAGGAATGGTTCAAAACATAGTCAGTAAGAAGAGTCAGTCTACATGTACTTAAGTCGGCATTGTGCCTTTTGTATTTAATTCTGGTGCAATTTCTGTGTTTCATCGTCAATAAGAAGGTCAGAGGGATAAAATAAACCTGAAGTGAAGCATCGGAATCTATAACTAGTGTCACAGGAATGGTTCAAAACATAGTCAGTAAGAAGAATCAGTCTTCTTGTCCTTAAGTCGGCCTTGTGCCTTTTGTATTTAATTCCGATGCAATTTCTGTGTTTCATCGTCAATAAGAGCGTCCAAGGGATACAGTAAACCTGGAGTGAAGCATCGGCATCTATAACTAGTGTCACAGGAATGGTTCAAAACGTAGACAGTACTTAAATCGGCATTGTGCCTTTTGTATTTAATGCCGAAGCAATTTCTGTGTTTCATCGTCAATAAGAAGATCCAAGGGATACAGTAAACCTGAGGTGAAGCATCGGAATCTATAACTAGTGTCACAGGAATTGTTCAAAACATAATCAGTAAGAAGAGTCAGTCTTCATGTACTTGAGACGGCATTGTGCCTTTTGTATTTAATTCCGATGCAATTTCTGTGTTTCATCGTCAATAGGAGAGTCCAAGGGATACAGTAAACCTGAAGTGAAGCATCGGAATCTATAACTAGTGTCAATGGAATGGTTTAAAACATAGTAAGTAAGAAGAGTCAGTCTTCATGTACTTAAGTCGGCATTAGCATTTGTATTTAAATCCGGTGCAATCTCCGTGTTTCATCGTCAATAAGAAGGTCAGAGGGATACAGTAAACCTGAAGTGAAGCATCGGAATCTGTAACTAGTGTCTCAGGAATGCTTCAGAACATAGTCAGTAAGAAGAGTCAGTCTTCTTGTCCTTAAGTCGGCATTGTGCCTTTTGTATTTAATTCCTGTTTAACTTCTGTGTTTCATTGTCAATAAGAAGGTCCAAGGGATGCAGTAAACCTGGAGTGAAGCATCGGAATCTAAAACTAGTGTCACAGGAATGGTTCAAAACATAGACAGTAAGAAGATACAGTCTTCTTGTACTTAAGTCAGCATTGTGCCTTTTGTATTTAATTCCGATGCAATTTCTGTGTTTCATCGTCAATGAGAAGGTCCAAGGGATACAGTAAACCTGAGGTGAAGCATCTTAATCTATAACTAGTATCACAGGAATGGTTCAAAACATAGACAGTAAGAAGAGTCAGTCTTCTTGTACTTAAGTCGGCATTGTGCCTTTTGTATTTACTTCCGATGCAATTTCTGTGTTTCATCGTGAATAAGAAGGTCAGAGGGATACAGTAACCCTGAAGTGAAGCATCGGAATCTATAACTTGTGTCACAGGAATGGTTCAAATCATAGACTGTAAGAAGAGTCTGTCTTCATGTACTTAAGCCGGCATTGTGCCGTTTCTATTTAATTCCGATGCAATTTCTGTGATTCATCGTCAACAAGAATGTCAGAGCGATACAGTAAACCTGAAGTGAAGCATGGGAATTTATAACTAGTGACACAGGAATGGTTAAAAGTATAGTCAGAAAGAATAGTCAGTCTTCTTGTCGTTAAGTCTTTATTGTGCCTTTTGTATTTAATTCTGATGCAATTTCTGTGTTTCATCGTTTATAAGAAGGTCCAAGGGATACAGTAAAACTGGAGTGTAGCATTGGAATCTATAACTAATGTCACAGGAATGGTTCAAAACATAGTCAGTAAGAAGAGTCAGTCTACATGTACTTACGTCGGCATTGTGCCTTTTGTATTTAATTCCGATGCAATTTCTGTGTTTCATCGTCAATAAGAAGGTCCAACGGATACAGTAAACCTGGAGTGTAGCATCGGAATCTATAACTAGTGTCACAGGAATGGTTCAAAACATAGTCAGTAAGAAGAGTCAGTCTTTTTGTACATAAGTCGGCATTTTGCCTAATCTATTTAATTCCGATGCAATTTCAGTGTTTCATCGTCAATATGAAGGTCCAAGGGATGCAGTAAACCTGGAGTGAAGCATCGGAATCAACAACTAGCGTCACAGGAATGGTTCAAAACATAGACAATTATAAGAGTCAGTTTTCTTGTACTTATGTCGGCATTGTGCCATTTGTATTTAATTCCGTTGCAATTTCTGTGTTTCATCGTCAATAAGAAGGTCCAACGGATACAGTAATCCTGGAGTGTAGCATCGGAATCTATAACTTGTGTCACTGGAATGGTTCAAAACAAAGTCAGTAAGAAGAGTCAGTCTTCTTGTCCTTAAGTCGGCCTTTTGGCTTTTTGTATTTAATTCCGAAGCAATTTCTGTGTTTCATCGTCAATAAGAAGGTCCAGGGGATACAGTAAACCTGAAGTGAAGCATCGGAATCTATAACTAGTGTCACAGGAATGGTTCAAAACATAAACAGTAAGCAGAGTCTGTTTTCTTGTACTTAAGCCGGCATTTTGCCTAATCTATTTAATTCCGATGCAATTTCAGTGTTTCATCGTCAATATGAAGGTCCAAGGGATGCAGCAAACCTGGAGTGAAGCATCGCAATCTATAAATAGTGTCACAGGAATGGTTCAAAGCATAGTCAGTAAGAAGAGTCAGTCTTCTTGTCCTTAAGTCGGCATTTTGCCTAATCTATTTAATTCCGACGAAATTTCAGTGTTTCATCGTCAATACGAAGGTCCAAGGGATACAGTAGACCTGAAGTGAAGCATCGGAATCTATAACTAGTGTCACAGGAATGGTTCAAAACATAAACAGTAAGAAGAGCCAGTCTTCTTGTACTTGAGACGGCATTGTGCCTTTTGTATTTAATTCCGATGCAATATCTGTGTTTCATCGACAATTTCAAGGTCAGAGGGATACATTAAACCTGAAGTGAAGCATCGGAATCTATAACTAGTGTCACAGGAATGGTTCAAAACATAGACAGTAAGAAGAGTCACTTTTCTTGTACTTAATTCGGCATTGTGCCTTTTGCATTTAATTCCGATGCAATTTCTGCGTCTCGTCGTCAATAGAAAGGTCCACCGGATACAGTAAATCTGAAGTGAAGCATCGGAATCTGAAACCGGTGTAGCAGCAAAGGTTCAAAACATAGGCAAAAAGAAGAGCCAGTCTTCTTGTACTTGAGTCGGCATTCTGCCTTTTGTGTTTAATTCCGATGCAGTTTCTGTGTCTCATCGTCAATAAGAAAGTCTGAGGGATACAGTAAACCTGAAGTGAAGCATCGGAATCTATAACTAGTGTCACAGGAATGGTTCAAAACATAGACAGTAAGAAGAGCCAGACTTCTTGTACTTGAGTTGGCATTGTGCCTTTTGTATTTAATTCCGATGCAATTTCTGTGTTTCATCGTCAATAAGAAGGTCAGAGGGATACAGTAAACCTGAAGTGAAGCATCGGAATCTATAACTAGTGTCACAATAATGGTTCACGACATAGACAGTAAGAAGTGTCAGGTTTCTTGTACCTAAGTCGGTATTGTGCCTTTTGTATTTAATTCCGATGCAATATCTGTGTTTCGTCGTGAATAATAAGGTCCATGGGATACAGTAAACCTGAAGTGAGGCAACGGAATCTAAGACCTGTCTCACAGGAAAGGTTCAAAACATAGACAGTAATAAGAGCCAGTCTTCTTGTACTTGAGTCGACATTGTGCCTTTTGTATTTAATTCCAATGCAATTTCTGTGTTTCATCGTCAATAAGGGTGTCAGAGGGATACAGTAAACGTGAAGTGAAGCATCGGAATCTATAACTAGTGTGACACGAATGGTTCAAATTATAGACAGTAAGAAGAGTCCGTTTTCTTGAACTTAAGTCGGCATTGTGCCTTTTGTATTTAATTCCGATGCAATTTCTGCGTTTCGTCGTCAATAAGAAGGTCCACCGGATACTGTAAACCTGAAGTGAAGCATCGGAATCTAAAACCGGTGTAACAGCAAAGGTTCAAAACATAGACAGGAAGAAGAGCCAGTCTTCTTGTACTTGAGTCGGCATTGTGCATTTTGTATTTAATTCCGATGCAATTTCTGTGTTTCATCGTCAATAAGAAGGACCAATGGATACAGTAAACCTGGAGTGAAGCATCGGCATCTATAACTAGTGTCACAGGAATGGTTCAAAACATAGACAGTATTTAAATCGCCATTGTGCCTTTTTGTATTTAAATCCGAAGCAATTTCTGTGTTTCATCGTCATAAGAAGGTCCAAGGGATACAGTAAACCTGAGGTGAAGCATCGGAATCTATAACTAGTGTGACAGGAATGGTTCAAAACATAGTCAGTAAGAAGAGTCAATCTACATGTACTTAAGTCATCATTGTGATTTTTGTATTTAATTCCGATACAATTTCTGTGCTTCATCGTCAATAAGAAGGGTCAAGGGATACAGTAAACATGAAGTGAAGCATCGCAATCTATAACTAGTGTCACAGGAATGGTTCAAAACACAGTCAGTAAGAAGAGTCAGTCTTCTTGTACTTAAGTCGGCATTGTGCCTTTTGTATTTAATTCCGATGCAATTTCTGTGTTTCATCGTCAATATGAAGGTCCAAGGGAAACAGTAAACCTGAAGTGAAGCATCGGAATCTATAACTAGTATCACAATAATGGTTCAAAACATAAACAGTAAGAAGAGCCAGTCTTCTTGTACATGAGTCGGCATTGTGCCTTTTGTATTTAATTCCGATGCAATATCTGTGTTTCATCGACAATTTCAAGGTCAGAGGGATACATTAAACCTGAAGTGAAGCATCGGAATCTATAACTAGTGTCACAGGAATGGTTCAAAACATAGACAGTAAGAACAGTCACTTTTCTTGTACTTAATTTGGCTTTGTGCCTTTTGTATTTAATTCCGATGCAATTTCTGCGTTTCGTCGTCAATAGGAAGGTCCACCGGATACAGTAAATCTGAAGTGAAGCATCGGAATCTAAAACCGGTGTAGCAGCAAAGGTTCAAAACATAGACAGGAAGAAGAGCCAGTCTTCTTGTACTTGAGTCGGCATTGTGCCTTTTGTGTTTAATTCCGATGCAGTTTCTGTGTCTCATCGTCAATAAGAAGGTCTGAGGGATACAGTAAACCTGAAGTGAAGCATCGGAATCTATAACTAGTGCCACAGGAATGGCTCAAAACATAGACAGTAAGAAGAGCCAGACTTCTTGTACTTGAGTTGGCATTGTGCCTTTTGTATTTAATTCCGATGCAATTTCTGTGTTTCATCGTCAATAAGAAGGTCAGAGGGATACAGTAAACCTGAAGTGAAGCATCGGAATCTATAACTAGTGTCACAATAATGGTTCACAACATAGACAGTAAGAAGAGTCAGTTTTCTTGTACCTAAGTCGGTATTGTGCCTTTTGTATTTAATTCCGATGCAATTTCTGTGTTTCGTCGTGAATAATAAGGTCCATGGGATACAGTAAACCTGAAGTGAGGCAACGGAATCTAAGACCTGTCTCACAGGAAAGGTTCAAAACATAGACAGTAAGAAGAGCCAGTCTTCTTGTACTTGAGTCGGCATTGTGCCTTTTGTATTTAATTCCAATGCAATTTCTGTGTTTCATCGTCAATAAGAGGGTCAGAGGGATACAGTAAACGTGAAGTGAAGCATCGGAATCTATAACTAGTGTCACACGAATGGTTCAAATCATAGACAGTAAGAAGAGTCCGTTTTCTTGAACTTAAGTCGACATTGTGCCTTTTGTATTTAATTCCGATGCAATTTCTGCGTTTCGTCGTCAATAAGAAGGTCCACATTATACAGTAAACCTGAAGTGAAGCATCGGAATCTAAAACCGGTGTAGCAGCTAAGGTTCAAAACATAGACAGGAAGAAGAGCCAGTCTTCTTGTACTTGAGTCGGCATTGTGCCTTTTGTGTTTAATTCCGATGCAGTTTCTGTGTTTCATCGTCAATAAGAAGGGTGAGGGATACAGTAAACCTGAAGTGAAGCATCGGAATCTATAACTAGTGTCACAGGAATGGTTCAGAACATAGTCAGTAAGAAGAGTCGGTCTTCATGTACTTGAGTCGGCATTGTGCATTTTGTATTTAATTCCGATGCAAATCTGTGTTTCATCGTCAATAAGAAGGTCCAAGGGATACAGTAAACCTGGAGTGAAGCATCGCAATCTATAACTAGTGTCACAGGAATGGTTCAAAACACAGTCAGTAAGAAGAGTCATCCTTCCTTTACTTAAGTCGGCATTTTGCCTAATCTATTTAATTCTGATGCAATTTCAGTGTTTTATCGACAATATGAAGGTCCAAGGGATGCAGTAAACTTGGAGTGAAGCATCGGAATCAATAACTAGTGACACAGGAATGGTTCAAAACATAGACAAATAGAAGAGTCAGTTTTCTTGTACTTAAGTCGGCATTGTGCCTTTTGTACTTAATTCCGATGCAATTTCTGTGTTTCATCGTCAATATGAAGGTCCAAGGGATACAGTAAACCTGAAGTGAAGCATCGGAATCTATAACTAGTGTCACAGGAATGGTTCAAAACATAAACAGTAAGAAGATACAGTCTTCTCGTACTTGAGTCGGCATTGTGCCTTTTGTATTTAATTCCGATGCAATATCTGTGTTTCATCGACAATTTCAAGGTCAGAGGGATACATTAAACCTGAAGTGAAGCATCGGAATCTATAACTAGTGTCACAGGAATGGTTCAAAACATAGACAGTAAGAAGAGTCACTTTTCTTGTACTTAATTCGGCATTGTGCCTTTTCTATTTAATTCCAATGCAATTTCTGCGTTTCGTCGTCAATAGGAAGGTCCACCGGATACAGTAAACCTGAAGTGAAGCATCGGAATCTAAAACCGGTGTAGCAGCAAAGGTTCGAAACATAGACAGGAAGAAGAGCCAGTCTTCTTGTACATGAGTCGGCATTGTGCCGTTTGTGTTTAATTCCGATGCAGTTTCTGTGCCTCATCGTCAATAAGAAGGTCTGAGGGATACAGTAAACCTGAAGTGAAGCATCGGAATCTATAACTAGTGCCACAGGAATGGTTCAAAACATAGACAGTAAGAAGAGCCAGACTTCTTGTACTTGAGTTGGCATTGTGCCTTTTGTATTTAATTCCGATGCAATTTCTGTGTTTCATCGTCAATAAGAAGGTCAGAGGGATACAGTAAACCTGAAGTGAAGCATCGGAATCTATAACTAGTGTCACAATAATGGTTCACAACATAGATAGTAAGAAGAGTCAGTTTTCTTGTACCTAAGTCGGTATTGTGCCTTTTGTATTTAATTCCAATGCAATTTCTGTGTTTCATCGTCTATAAGAGGGTCAGAGGGATACAGTAAACGTGAAGTGAAGCATCGGAATCTATAACTAGTGTCACACGAATGGTTCAAATCATAGACAGTAAGAAGAGTCCGTTTTCTTGAACTTGTGTCGGCATTGTGCCTTTTGTATTTAATTCCGATGCAATTTCTGCTTTTCGTCGTCAATAAGAAGGTCCACCGCATACAGTAAACCTGAAGTGAAGCATCGGAATCTAAAACCGGTGTAGCAGCAAAGGTTCAAAACATAGACAGGAACAAGAGCCTGTCTTCTTGTACTTGAGTCGGCATTGTGCCTTTTGTGTTTGATTCCGATGCAGTTTCTGTGTTTCATCGTCAATAAGAAGGTCTGAGGGATACAGTAAACCTGAAGTGAAGCATCGGAATCTATAACTAGTGTCACAGGAATGGTTCAAAGCATAAAGAGTAAGAAGAGTCAGTTTTCTTGTACTTAAGTCGGCATTTTGCCTAATCTATTTAATTCCGATGCAATTTCAGTGTTTCATCGTCAATATGAAGGTCCAAGGGATGCAGTAAAGCTGGTGTGAAGCATCGTAATCTATAAATAGTGTCACAATAGTGGTTCAAAACATAGGCAGTAAGAAGAGTCAGTCTTCTTGTACTTAAGTCGGCATTTTGCCTAATCTATTTAATTCCGATGAAATTTCAGTGTTTCATCGTCAATATGAAGGTCCAAGGGATACAGTAAACCTGAAGTGAAGCATCGGAATCTATAACTAGTGTCACAGGAATGGTTCAAAACATAAACAGTAAGAGGAGCCAGTCTTCTTGTACTTGAGTCGGCATTGTGCTTTTTTGAATTTAATTCAGATACAATATCTGTGTCTCATCGACAATTTCAAGGTCAGAGGGATACATTAAACCTGAAGTGAAGCATCGGAATCTATAACTAGTGTCACAGGAATGGTTCAAAACATATACAGTAAGAAGAGTCACTTTTCTTGTACTTAATTCGGCATTGTGCCTTTTGTATTTAATTCCGATGCAATATCTGCGTTTCGTCGTCAATAGGAAGGTCCACCGGATACAGTAAACCTGAAGTGAAGCATCGGAATCTAAAACCGCTGTAGCAGCAATGGTTCAAAACATAGACAGGAAGAAGAGCCAGTCTTCTTGTACTTGAGTCGGCATTGTGCCTTTTGTGTTTAATTCCGATGCAGTTTCTGTGTCTCATCGTCAATAAGAAGGACTGAGGGATACAGTAAACCTGAAGTGAAGCATCGGAATCTATAACTAGTGTCACAGGAATGATTCAAAACATAGACAGTAAGAAAAGCCAGACTTCTTGTACTTCAGTTGGCATTGTGCCTTTTGTATTTAATTCCGATGCAATTTCTGTGTTTCATCGTCAATATGAAGGTAAAAGGGATACAGTAAACCTGAAGTGAAGCATCGGAATCTATAACTAGTGTCACAGGAATGGTTCAAAACATAAACAGTAAGAAGAGCCAGTCTTCTTGTACTTGAGTCGGCATTGTGCCTTTTGAATTTAATTCAGATACAATATCTGTGTCTCATCGACAATTTCAAGGTCAGAGGGATACATTAAACCTGAAGTGAAGCATCGGAATCTATAACTAGTGTCACAGGAATGGTTCAAAACATAGACAGTAAGAAGAGTCACTTTTCTTGTATTTAATTCGGCATTGTGCCTTTTGTATTTAATTCCGATGCAATTTCTGCGTTTCGTCGTCAATAGGAAGGTCCACCGAATACAGTAAACCTGAAGTGAAGCATCGGAATCTGAAACCGGTGTAGCAGCAATGGTTCAAAACATAGACATTAAGAAGAGCCAGTCTTGTTGTACTTGAGTCGGCATTGTGCCTTTTGTGTTTAATTCCGATGCAGTTTCTGTGTCTCATCGTCAATAAGAAGGACTGAGGGTTACAGTAAACCTGAAGTGAAGCATCGGAATCTATAACTAGTGTCACAGGAATGATTCAAAACATAGACAGTAAGAAAAGCCAGACTTCTTGTACTTCAGTTGGCATTGTGCCTTTTGTATTTAATTCCGATGCAATTTCTGTGTTTCATCGTCAATAAGAAGGTCAGAGGGATACAGTAAACCTGAAGTGAAGCATCGGAATCTATAACTAGTGTCACAATAATGGTTCACAACATAGACAGTAAGAAGAGTCAGTTAACTTGTACCTAAGTCGGTATTGTGCCTTTTGTATTCAATTCCGATGCAATTTCTGTGTTTCGTCGTGAATAATAAGGTCCATGGGATACAGTAAACCTGAAGTGAGGCAACGGAATCTAAGTCCTGTCTCACAGGAAAGGTTCAAAACATAGACAGTAAGAAGAGCCAGTCTTCTTGTACTTGAGTCGGCATTGTGCCTTTTGTATTTAATTCCAATGCAATTTCTGTGTTTCATCGTCAATAAGAGGGTCAGGGGGATACAGTAAACGTGAAGTGAAACATCGGAATCTATAACTAGTGTGACACGAATGGTTCAAATCATAGACAGTAAGAAGAGTCCGTTTTCTTGAACTTAAGTCGGCATTGAGCCTTTTGTATTTAATTCCGAAGCAATTTCTGCGTTTCGTCGTCAATAAGAAGGTCCACCGGATACAGTAAACCTGAAGTGAAGCATCGGAATCTAAAACCGGTGTAGCAGCAAAGGTTCAAAACATAGACAGGAACAAGAGCCAGTCTTCTTGTACTTGAGTCGGCATTGTGCCTTTTGTGTTTAATTCCGATGCAGTTTCTGTGTTTCATCGTCAATAAGAAGGTCTGAGGGATTCAGTAAACCTGAAGTGAAGCATCGGAATCTATAACTAGTGTCACAGGAATGGTGCAAAACATAGTCAGTAAGAAGAGTCGGTCTTCATGTACTTGAGTCAGCATTGTGCATTTTGTATTTAATTCCGATGCAATTTCTGTGTTTCATCGTCAATAAGAAGGTCCAAGGGATACAGTAAACCTAGAGTGAAGCATGGGCATCTATAACTAGTGTCACAGGAATGGTTCAAAACATAGACAGTATTTAAATCGGCATTGTGCCTTTTTGTATTTAATTCCGAAGCAATTTCTGTGTTTCATCGTCAATAAGAAGGTCCAAGGGATACAGTAAACCTGAGGTGAAGCATCGGAATCTATAACTAGTGTGACACGAGTGGTTCAAAACATAGTCAGTAAGAAGAGTCGGTCTTCATGTACTTGAGTCGGCATTGTGCCTCTTGTATTTAGTTCCGATGCGATTTCTGTGTTACATCGTCAATAAGAAGGTCCAAGGGATACAGTAAACCTAAAGTGAAGTATCGGAATCTATAACTAGTGTCACAGGAATGGTTCAAAACATAATCAGTAAGAAGAGTCAGTCTACATGTACTTAAGTCATCATTGTGCCTTTTGTATTTAATTCCGATACAATTTCTGTGCTACATCGTCAATAAGAGGGGTCAAGGGATACAGTAAACATGAAGTGAAGCATCGCAATCTATAACTAGTGTCACAGGAATGGTTCAAAACACAGTCAGTAAGAAGAGTCAGTCTTCTTGTACTTAAGTCGGCATTTTGCCTAATCTATTTAATTCCGATGGAATTTCAGTGTTACATCGTCAATATGAAGGTCCAAGGGTAGCAGTAAACTTGGAGTGAAGCATCGGAATCAATAACTAGTGTCACAGGAATGGTTCAAAAGATAGACAATTAGAAGAGTCAGTTTTCTTGTACTTAAGTCGGCATTGTGGCTTTTGTATTTAATTCCGATGCAATTTCTGTGTTTCATCGTCAATATGAAGGTCCATGGGATACAGTAAATCTGAAGTGAAGCATCGGAATCTATAACTAGTGTCACAGGAATGGTTCAAAGCATAAACAGTAAGAAGAGTCAGTTTTCTTGTACTTAACTCGGCATTTTGCCTCATCTATTTAATTCCGATGCAATTTCAGTGTTTCATCGTCAATATGAACGTGCAAGGGATACAGTAAACCTGAAGTGAAGCATCGGAATCTATAACTAGTGTCACATGAATGGTTCAAAACATAAACACTAAGAAGAGCCAGTCTTCTTGTACTTGAGTCGGCATTGTGCCTTTTGTATTTAATTCCGATGCAATTTCTGTGTTTCATCGACAATTTCAAGGTCAGAGGGATACATTAATCCTGAAGTGAAGCATCGGAATCTATAACTAGTGTCACAGGAATGGTTCAAAACATAGACAGTAAGAAGAGTCAGTTTTCTTGTATTTAATTCGGCATTGTGCCTTTTGTATTTAATTCCAATGCAATTTCTGTGTTTCATCGTCAATAAGGAGGTCAGAGGGATACAGTAAACCTGAAGTGAAGCGTCGGAATCTATAGCTAGTGTCACAGGAGTGGTTCAAACATAGACAGTAAGAAGAGTCAGTTTTCTTGTACTTAAGTCGGCATTGTGCCTTTTGTATTTAATTCCGATGCAATTTCTGCGTTTCGTCGTCAATAAGAAGGTCCACCGGATACAGTAAACCTGAAGTGAAGCATCGGAATCTAAAACCGGTGTAGCAGCAAAGGTTCAAAACATAGACAGGAAGAAGAGCCAGTCTTCTTGTACTTGAGTCGGCATTGTGCCTTTTCAGTTTAATTCAGATGCAGTTTCTGTGTTTCATCGTCAATAAGAAGGTCTGAGGGCTACAGTAAACCTGAAGTGAAGCATCGGAATCTATAACTAGTGACACAGGAATGGTTGAAAACATAGACAGAAAGAAGAGCTAGACTTCAAGTACTTGAGTTGGCATTGTGCCTTTTGTATTTAATTCCGATGCAATTTCTGTGTTTCATCGTCAATAAGAAGGTCCAAGGGATACAGTAAACCTAGAGTGAAGCATGGGCATCTATAACTAGTGTCACAGGAATGGTTCAAAACATAGACAGTATTTAAATCGGCATTGTGCCTTTTTGTATTTAATTCCGAAGCAATTTCTGTGTTTCATCGTCAATAAGAAGGTCCAAGGGATACAGTAAACCTAGAGTGAAGCATGGGCATCTATAACTAGTGTCACAGGAATGGTTCAAAACATAGACAGTATTTAAATCGGCATTGTGCCTTTTTGTATTTAATTCCGAAGCAATTTCTGTGTTTCATCGTCAATAAGAAGGTCCAAGGGATACAGTAAACCTGAGGTGAAGCATCGGAATCTATAACTAGTGTGACACGACTGGTTCAAAACATAGTCAGTAAGAAGAGTCGGTCTTCATGTACTTGAGTCGGCATTGTGCCTGTTGTATTTAGTTCCGATGCGATTTCTGTGTTACATCGTCAATAAGAAGGTCCAAGGGATACAGTAAACCTAAAGTGAAGTATCGGAATCTATAACTAGTGTCACAGGAATGGTTCATAACATAATCAGTAAGAAGAGTCAGTCTACATGTACTTAAGTCATCATTGTGCCTTTTGTTTTTAGTTCCGATACAATTTCTGTGCTTCATCGTCAATAAGAGGGGTCAAGGGATACAGTAAACATGAAGTGAAGCATCGCAATCTATAACTAGTGTCACAGGAATGGTTCAAAACACAGTCAGTAAGAAGAGTCAGTCTTCTTGTACTTAAGTCGGCATTTTGCCTAATCTATTTAATTCCGATGGAATTTCAGTGTTACATCGTCAATACGAAGGTCCAAGGGATGCAGTAAACTTGGAGTGAAGCATCGGAATCAATAACTAGTGTCGCAGGAATGGTTCAAAAGATAGACAATTAGAAGAGTCAGTTTTCTTGTACTTAAGTCGGCATTGTGCCTTTTGTATTTAATTCCGATGCAATTTCTGTGTTTCATCGTCAATATGAAGGTCCATGGGATACAGTAAACCTGAAGTGAAGCATCGGAATCTATAACTAGTGTCACAGGAATGGTTCAAAGCATAAACAGTAAGAAGAGTCAGTTTTCTTGTACTTAACTCGGCATTTTGCCTCATCTATTTAATTCCGATGCAATTTCAGTGTTTCATCGTCAATATGAACGTGCAAGGGATACAGTAAACTTGAAGTGAAGCATCGGAATCTATAACTAGTGTCACATGAATGGTTCAAAACATAAACAGTAAGAAGAGCCAGTCTTCTTGTACTTGAGTCGGCATTGTGCCTTTGGAATTTATTCCGATGCAATTTCTGTGTTTCATCGACAGTTTCAAGGTCAGAGGGATACATTAATCCTGAAGTGAAGCATCGGAATCTATAACTAGTGTCACAGGAATGGTTCAAAACATAGACAGTAGGAAGAGTCAGTTTTCTTGTATTTAATTCGGCATTGTGCCTTTTGTATTTAATTCCAATGCAATTTCTGTGTTTCATCGTCAATAAGGAGGTCAGAGGGATACAGTAAACCTGAAGTGAAGCGTCGGAATCTATAGCTAGTGTCACAGGAGTGGTTCAAACATAGACAGTAAGAAGAGTCAGTTTTCTTGTACTTAAGTCGGCATTGTGCCTTTTGTATTTAATTCCGATGCAATTTCTGCGTTTCGTCGTCAATAAGAAGGTCCACCGGATACAGTAAACCTGAAGTGAAGCATCGGAATCTAAAACCGGTGTAGCAGCAAAGGTTCAAAACATAGACAGGAAGAAGAGCCAGTCTTCTTGTACTTGAGTCGGCATTGTGCCTTTTCAGTTTAATTCAGATGCAGTTTCTGTGTTTCATCGTCAATAAGAAGGTCTGAGGGATACAGTAAACCTGAAGTGAAGCATCGGAATCTATAACTAGTGACACAGGAATGGTTGAAAACATAGACAGTAAGAAGAGCTAGACTTCAAGTACTTGAGTTGGCATTGTGCCTTTTGTATTTAATTCCGATGCAATTTCTGTGTTTCATCGTCAATAAGAAGGTCAGAGGGATACAGTAAACCTGAAGTGAAGCATCGGAATCTTTAACTAGTGTCACAGCAATGGTTCACAACATAGACAGTAAGAAGAGTCAGTTTTCTTGTACCTAAGTCGGTATTGAGCCTTTTGTATTTAATTCCGATGCAATTTCTGTGTTTCATCGTGAATAATAAGGTCCATGGGATACAGTAAACCGGAAGTGAGGCAACGGAATCTAAGACCTGTCTCACAGGAAAGGTTCAAAACATAGGCAGTAAGAAGAGCCAGTCTTCTTGTACTTGAGTCGGCATTGTGCCTTTTGTATTTATTTCCAATTAAATTTCTGTGTTTCATCGTCAATAAGAGGGTCAGAGGGATACAGTAAATGAGAAGTGAAGCATCGGAATCTGTAAGTAGTGTCACATGAATGGTTCAAATCATAGACAGTAAGAAGGGTCCGTTTTCTTGTACTTAAGTCGGCATTGTGACTTTTGAGTTTAATTCCGATGCACTTCCTGTGTTTCATCGTCAATAAGAAGGTCAGAGAGATACAGTAAACCTGAAGTGAAGCATCGTAATCTATAACTAGTGTCACAGGAATGGTTCAAAACATAGACAGTAAGAAGAGTCCGTTTTCTTGTACTTAAGTCGGCATTGTGCCTTTTGTATCTAATCTCGATGCAATTTCATTGTTTCATCGTCATTAAGAAGGTCAGAGGGATACAGTAAACCTGAAGTGAAGCATCGGAATCTAAAACCGGTCTCACAGGAAAGGTTCAAAACATAGACAGGAAGAAGAGCCAGTCATCTTGTACTTGAGTCGGCATTGTTCCTTTTGTATTAAATTCCGATGCAATTTCTGTGTTTCATCGTCAATAAGGAGGTCCTAGGGATACAGTAAACATGAAGTCAAGCATCGAAATCTATAACCAGTGTCAAAGGAATGGTTCAAAACATAGACAGTAATAAGAGTCAGTCTTCTTGTACTTAAGTCTACATTATGCCTTTTCTATTTAATTCCGATGCAATTTCTGTGATTTTTCGTCAATAAGAAGGTGAGAGCGATACAGTAAACCTGAAGTGAAGCATGGGAATCTATAACTAGTGTCACAGGAATGGTTAAAAACATAGTCAGAAAGAAGAGTCAGTCTTCTTGTCGTTAAGTCATCATTGTGACTTTTGTATTTAATTCTGATGCAATTTCTGTGTTTCATCGTCAATAAGAAGGTCCAAGGGAAACAGTTAACCTAGAGTGTAGTATCGGAATCTATAACTAGTGTCCTAGGAATGGTTCAAGTCATAGTCAGTATGAAGAGTCAGTCTACATGTACATAAGTTGGCATTGTGCCTTTTGTATTCAATTCCGATGCAATTTATGTGTTTCATCGTCAGTAAGAAGGTCCAAGGGATACGGTAAACCTGAAGTGTAGCATCGAAAGCTATAACTAGTGTCACAGGAATGGTTCAAACATAGTCAGTAAGAAGTGTCAGTCTACATGTACTCATGTCGGCATTGTGCCTTTTGTTATTAATTCAGGTGCAATTTCTGTGTTTCATCGCCACTAAGAAGGTCAGAGGGATACAATAAACCTGAAATGAAGCATCGGAATCTATATTTAGTGTCACAGGAATGGTTCAAAACATGGACAGTAAGAAGAGTCAGTCTTCTTGTACTTAACTCGGCATTGTGCCTTTTGTATTTAATTCCGATGCAATTTCTGTGTTTCATCGTCAATAAGAAGGTCAGAGGAATACATTAAACCTGAAGTGAAGCATCGGAATCTATAACTAGTGTCACAGGAATGGTTCAAAACATAGACAGGAAGAAGAGTCAGTCTTCTTGTACTTGAGTCGGCATTGTGCCTTTTGTATTAAATTCCGATGCAATTTCTGTGTTTCATCGTCAATAAGAAGGTCCTAGGGCAACAGTAAACCTGAAGTCAAGCATCGGAATCTATAAGTAGTGTCACAGGAATGGTTAAAAGAATAGACAATAAGAAGAGTCAGACTTCTTGTACTTCAGCCGGCATTGTGCCTTTTCAATTTAATTCCGATGCCATTTCTGTGTTTCATCGTCAATAAGAAGGTCCAAGGGATACAGTAAACCTGGAGTGTAGCATCGGAATCTATAACTAGTGTCACAGGAATGGTTCTAAACATAGTTAGTAAGAAGAGTCAGTCTACATGTACTTAAGTCTGCATTGTGCCTTTTGTATTTAATTCCGATGCAATTTCTGCGGTTCATCGTCAATAAGAAGGTCCAAGGGATACAGTAAACCTGGAGTGTAGCATCGGAATCTATAACTAGTGTCACAGGAATGGTTCAAAACGTAGTCAGTCAGAAGAGTCAGTCTACGTGTACTTAAGTCGGCATTGTGCTTTTTGTATTTAATTCCGGTGCAATTTCTGTGTTTCATCGTCAATAAGAAGGTCAGAGAGATACATTAAACGTGACGTGAAGCATCGGAACCTACAACTAGTGTCACAGGAATGGTTCAAAACATAGTCAGTAAGAAGAGTCAGTCTTCTTATCCTTAAGTTGGCCTTGTGCCTTTTGTATTTAATTCCGATGCAATTTCTGTGTTTCATCGTCAATAAGAAGGTCCAAGAGATACAGTAAACCTGGAGTGAAACATCGGCATCTATAACTAGTGTCAGAGGAATGGTTCAAAACATAGACAGTACTTAAATCGGCATTGTGATTTTTGTATTTAATTCCGAAGCAATTTCTGTGTATCATCGTCAATAAGAAGGTCCAAGGGATACAGTAAACCTGAAGTGAAGCATCGGAATCTATAACTAGTGTCACAGGAATGGTTCAAAACATAGTCAGTAAGAAGAGTCGGTCTTCATGTACTTAAGTCAGCATTGTGCCTTTGTATTTAATTCCGATGCAATTTCTGTGTTTCATCGTCAGTAACAAGGTCCAAGGGATACAGTAAACCTGAAGTGAAGCATCGGAATCTATAACTAGTGTCACAGGAATGGTTCAAAACATAGTCAGTAAGAAGAATCAGTCTTCATGTACTTAAGTCGTTATTGTGCCTTTTGTATTTCATTCCGGTGCAATTTCTGTGTTTCATCGTCAATAAGAAGGTCCAAGGGATACAGTAAACCTGGAGTGAAGCATCGGAATCTATAACTAGTGTCACAGGAATGGTTCAAAACATAGACAGTAAGAAGATACAGTCTTCTTGTACTTAAGTCGGCATTGTGCCTTTTGTATTTAATTCCCATGTAATTTCTGTGTTCATCGTCAATAAGAAGGTCCAAGGGATACAGTAAACCGGGAGTGTAGCATCGGAATCTATAACTAGTGTCACAGGAATGGTTCAAAACATAGTCAGTAAGAAGAGTCAGTCTTCTTATCCTTAAGTTGTCCTTGTGCCTTTTATATTTAATTCCGATGCAATTTCTGTGTTTCATCGTCAATAAGAAGGTCCAAGAGATACAGTAAACCTGCAGTGAAACATCGGCATCTATAACTAGTGTCACAGGAATGGTTCAAAACATAGACAGTACTTAAATCGGCATTGTGATTTTTGTATTTAATTCCGAAGCAATTTCTGTGTTTCATCGTCAATAAGAAGGTCCAAGGGATACAGTAAACCTGAAGTGAAGCATCGGAATCTATAACTAGTGTCACGGGAATGGTTGAAAACATAGTCAGTAAGAAGAGTCGGTCTTCATGTACTTAAGTCAGCATTGTGCCTTTGTATTTAATTCCGATGCAATTTCTGTGTATCATCGTCAATAACAAGGTCCAAGGGATACAGTAAACCTGAAATGAAGCATCGGAATCTATAACTAGTGTCACAGGAATGGTTCAAAACATAGTCAGTAAGAAGAGTCAGTCTTCATGTACTTAAGTCGCTATTGTGCGTTTTGTATTTCATTCCGGTGCAATTTCTGTGTTTCATCGTCAATAAGAAGGTCCAAGGGATACAGTAAACCTGGAGTGAAGCATCGGAATCTATAACTAGTGTTACAGGAATTGTTCAAAACGTAGACAGTAAGAAGATGCAGTCTTCTTGTACTTAAGTCGGCATTGTGTCTTTTGTATTTAATTCCGATGCAATTTCTGTGTTTCATCGTCAATAAGAAGGTGCAAGGTATACAGTAAACCTGAAGTGAAGCATCGGAATCTATAACTAGTGTCACAGGATGGTTCAAAACATAGACGGTAAGAAGAGTCAGTCTTCTTGTACTTATGTCGGCATTGTGCCTTTTGTATTTAATTCCGATGCAATTTCTGTGTTTCATCGTCAATAAGAAGGTCAGAGGAAAACAGTAAACCTGAAGTGAAGCATCGGAATCTATAACTAGTGTTACAGGAATGGGTCAAATCATAGACTGGAAGAAGAGTCAGTCTTCTTGTACTTGAGTCGGCATTGTGCCTTTTGTATTTAATTCCGATGCAATTTCTGTGTTTCATCGTCAATAAGAAGGTGCAAGGGATACAGTAAACCTGAAGTGAAGCATCGGAATCTATAACTAGTGTCACAGGATGGTTCAAAACGTAGACAGTAAGAAGAGTCAGCCTTCTTGTACTTAAGTAGGCATTGTGCCTTTTCTATTTCATTCCGATGTAATTTCTGTGTTTCATTGTCAATAAGAAGGTCCAAATGATACAGTAAACCTGAAGTGAAGCATCGGAATCTAAAACTAGTGTCACAGGAATGGTTCAAAACATAGTCAGTAAGAAGAGTCAGTCTTCTTGTCCTTAAATCGGCGTTGTGCCTATTGTATTTAATTCCGATGCTATTTCTGTGTTTCATCGTCAATAAGAAGGTCCAAGGGATGCAGTAAACATGGAGTGAAGCATCGGAATCAATAACTAGTGACACAGAAATGGTTCAAACATAGACAGGAAGAAGATACAGTCTACTTCTACCTATGTCGGCATTGTGCATTTTGTATTTAATTCCGATGCAATTTCTGTGTTTCATCGTCAATAAGAAGGTCAGAGGGATACAGTAAACCTGAAGTGAAGCATCGGAATCTATAACTAGTGTCACAGGAATGGTTCAAAACATAGTCAGTAAGAAGAGTCGGTCTTCATGTACTTAAGTCGGCATTGTGCCTTTTGTATTTAATTCCGATGCAATTTCTGGGTTTCATCGTCAATTCGAAGGTCCAAGGGATACAGTAAACCTGAAGTGAAGCATCGGAATCTATAACTAGTGTCACAGGAATGGTTCAAAGCATAGCCAGTAAGAAGAGTCAGTCTTCATGGACTTAAGTCGGCTTTGTGCCTTTTGTATTTAATTCCGATGCAATTTCTGTGTTTCATCGCCAATAAGAAAGTCCAAGGGATACAGTAAACATGAACTGAAGCATCGGAATCTATAACTAGTGTCACAGGAATGGTTCAAAGCATACTCAGTAAGAAGAGTAAATCTTCTTTTACTTAAGTCGCCATTTTGCCTACTCTATTTAATTGCGATGCAATTTCAGTTTTTCATCGTCAATACGAAGGTCCAGGGGATGCAGTAAACCTGCAGTGAAGCATCGGAATCAATAACTTGTGTCAATGGAACGGTTCAAAACATAGTCAGTAAGAAGAGTCATTCTTCATGTACTTAAGTCGGCATTGTGCCTTTTGTATTCATTTCCGGTGCAATTTCTGTGTTTCATCGTCAATAAGAAGGTCTAAGGGATACAGTTAACCGGAAGTGAAGCATTGTAATCTATGACTAGTGTCACAGGAATGGTTCAAAACATAGACAGGAAGAAGAGTCAGTCGACTTGTACTTGAGTCAGCATTGTGCCTTTTGTATTTAATTCCGATGCAATTTCTGTGTTTCATCGACAATTTCAAGGTCAGAGGGATACATTAATCCTGAAGTGAAGCATCGGAATCTATAACTAGTGTCACAGGAATGGTTCAAAACATAGACAGTAAGAAGAGTCAGTTTTCTTGTATTTAATTCGGCATTGTATTTTTTGCATTTAATTCCAATGCAATTTCTGTGTTTCATCGTCAATAAGGAGGTCAGAGGGATACAGTAAACCTGAAGTGAAGCGTCGGAATCTATAGCTAGTGTCACAGGAGTGGTTCAAACATAGACAGTAAGAAGAGTCAGTTTTCTTGTACTTAAGTCGGCATTGTGCCTTTTGTATTCAATTCCGATGCAATTTCTGTGTTTCATCGTGAATAATAAGGTCCATGGGATACAGTAAACCTGAAGTGAGGCAACGGAATCTAAGACCTGTCTCACAGGAAAGGTTCAAAACATAGGCAGTAAGAAGAGCCAGTCTTCTTGTACTTGAGTCGGCATTGTGCCTTTTGTATTTATTTCCAATGAAATTTCTGTGTTTCATCGTCAATAAGAGGGTCAGAGGGATACAGTAAACGAGAAGTGAAGCATCGGAATCTATAAGTAGTGTCACATGAATGGTTCAAATCATAGACAGTAAGAAGAGTCCGTTTTCTTGTACTTAAGTCGGCATTGTGCCTTTTGAGTTTAATTCCGATGCACTTCCTGTGTTTCATCGTCAATAAGAAGGTCAGAGAGATACAGTAAACCTGAAGTGAAGCATCGTAATCTATAACTAGTGTCACAGGAATGGTTCAGAACATAGACAGTAAGAAGAGTCCGTTTTCTTGTACTTAAGTCGGCATTGTGCCTTTTGTATCTAATCTCGATGCAATTTCATTGTTTCATCGTCATTAAGAAGGTCAGAGGGATACAGTAAACCTGACGTGAAGCATCGGAAATTAAAACCGGTCTCATAGGAAAGGTTCAAAACATAGACAGGAAGAAGAGCCAGTCATCATGTACTTGAGTCGGCATTGTGCCTTTTATATTTAATTCCGATGCAATTTATGTGTTACGTCGTCAAAAAGAATGTCCAATTGATACAGTAAACCTGAAGTGAAGCATCGGAATCTAAAACCGGGCTCACAGGAAAGGTTCAAACATAGACAGTAAGAAGAGCCAGTCTTCTTGTACTTGAGTCGGCATTGTTCCTTTTATATTAAATTCCGATGCAATTTCTGTGTTTCATCGTCAATAAGGAGGTCCTAGGGATACAGTAAACATGAAGTCAAGCATCGAAATCTATAACTAGTGTCACAGGAATGGTTCAAAACATAGACAGTAATAAGAGTCTGTCTTCTTGTACTTAAGTCCACATTATGCCTTTTCTATTTAATTCCGATGCCATTTCTGTGATTTTTCGTCAATAAGAAGGTGAGAGCGATACAGTAAACCTGAAGTGAAGCATGGGAATCTATAAGTAGTGTCACAGGAATGGTTAAAAACATAGTCAGTCAGAAGAGTCAGTCTACATGTACTTAAGTCGGCATTGTGCTTTTTGTATTTAATTCCGGTGCAATTTCTGTGTTTCATCGTCAATAAGAAGGTCAGAGAGATACAATAAACCTGACGTGAAGCATCGGAACCTACAACTAGTGTCACAGGAATGTTTCAAAACATAGTCAGTAAGAAGAGTCAGTCTTCTTATCCTTAAGTTGGCCTTGTGCCTTTTGTATTTAATTCCGATGCAATTTCTGTGTTTCATCGTCAATAAGAAGGTCCAAGAGATACAGTAAACCTGGAGTGAAACATCGGCATCTATAACTAGTGTCAGAGGAATGGTTCAAAACATAGACAGTACTGAAATCGGCATTGTGATTTTCGTATTTAATTCCGAAGCAATTTCTGTGTATCATCGTCAATAAGAAGGTCCAAGGGATACAGTAAACCTGAAGTGAAGCATCGGAATCTATAACTAGTGTCACAGGAATGGTTCAAAACATAGTCAGTAAGAAGAGTCGGTCTTCATGTACTTAAGTCAGCATTGTGCCTTTGTATTTAATTCCGATGCAATTTCTGTGTATCATCGTCAATAACAAGGTCCAAGGGATACAGTAAACCTGAAGTGAAGCATCGGAATCTATAACTAGTGTCACAGGAATGGTTCAAAACATAGTCAGTAAGAAGAATCAGTCTTCATGTACTTAAGTCGTTATTGTGCCTTTTGTATTTCATTCCGGTGCAATTTCTGTGTTTCATCGTCAATAAGAAGGTCCAAGGGATACAGTAGACCTGGAGTGAAGCATCGGAATCTATAACTAGTGTCACAGGAATGGTTCAAAACATAGACAGTAAGAAGATACAGTCTTCTTGTACTTAAGTCGGCATTGTGCCTTTTGTATTTAATTCCCATGCAATTTCTGTGTTTCATCGTCAATAAGAAGGTCCAAGGGATACAGTAAACCGGGAGTGTAGCATCGGAATCTATAACTAGTGTCACAGGAGTGGTTCAAAACATAGTCACTAAGAAGAGTCAGTCTTCTTATCCTTAAGTTGGCCTTGTGCCTTTTATATTTAATTCCGATGCAATTTCTGTGTTTCATCGTCAATAAGAAGGTCCAAGAGATACAGTAAACCTGCAGTGAAACATCGGCAACTATAACTAGTGTCACAGGAATGGTTCAAAACATAGACAGTACTTAAATCGGCATTGTGATTTTTGTATTTAATTCCGGTGCAATTTCTGTGTTTCATCGTCAATAAGAAGGTCCAAGGGATACAGTAAACCTGGAGTGAAGCATCGGAATCTATAACTAGTGTCACAGGAATGGTTCAAAACATAGACAGTAAGAAGATACAGTCTTCTTGTACTTAAGTCGGCATTGTGTCTTTTGTATTTAATTCCGATGCAATTTCTGTGTTTCATCGTCAATAAGAAGGTGCAAGGTATACAGTAAACCTGAAGTGAAGCATCGGAATCTATAACTAGTGTCACAGGATGGTTCAAAACATAGACAGTAAGAAGAGTCAGTCTTCTTGTACTTAAGTCGGCATTGTGCCTTTTGTATTTAATTCCGATGCAATTTCTGTGTTTCATCGTCAATAAGAAGGTCAGAGGAAAACAGTAAACCTGAAGTGAAGCATCGGAATCTATAACTAGTGTTACAGGAATGGTTCAAATCATAGACTGGAAGAAGAGTCAGTCTTCTTGTACTGGAGTCGGCATTGTGCCTTTTGTATTTAATTCCGATGCAATTTCTGTGTTTCATCGTCAACAAGAAGGTGCAAGGGATACAGTAAACCTGAAGTGAAGCATCGGAATCTATAACTAGTGTCACAGGATGGTTCAAAACAGTCAGTAAGAAGAGTCAGTCTTCTTATCCTTAAGTTGGCCTTGTGCCTTTTATATTTAATTCCGATGCAATTTCTGTGTTTCATCGTCAATAAGGAGGTCCAAGAGATACAGTAAACCTGCAGTGAAACATCGGCATCTATAACTAGTGTCACAGGAATGGTTCAAAACATAGACAGTACTTAAATCGGCATTGTGATTTTTGTATTTAATTCCGAAGCAATTTCTGTGTTTAATCGTCAATAAGAAGGTCCAAAGGATACAGTAAACCTCAAGTGATGCATCGGAATCTATAACTAGTGTCACGGGAATGGTTCAAAGCATAGTCAGTAAGAAGAGTCAGTCTTCTTGTCCTTAAATCGGCGTTGTGCCTATTGTATTTAATTCCGATGCTATTTCTGTGTTTCATCGTCAATAAGAAGGTCCAAGGGATGCAGTAAACATGGAGTGAAGCATCGGAATCAATAACTAGTGTCACAGGAATGGTTCAAACATAGACAGGAAGAAGATACAGTCTACTTCTACTTAAGTCGGCATTGTGCATTTTGTATTTAATTCCGATGCAATTTCTGTGTTTCATCGTCAATACGATGGTCAGAGGGATACAGTAAACCTGAAGTGAAGCATCGGAATCTATAACTAGTGTCACAGGAATGGTTCAAAAAATAGTCAGTAAGAAGAGTCGGTCTTCATGTACTTAAGTCGGCATTGTGCCTTTTGTATTTAATTCCGATGCAATTTCTGTGTTTCATCGTCAATTCGAAGGTCCAAGGGATACAGTAAACCTGAAGTGAAGCATCGGAATCTATAACTAGTGTCACAGGAATGGTTCAAAGCATAGTCAGTAAGAAGAGTCAGTCTTCATGGACTTAAGTCGGCTTTGTGCCTTTTGTATTTAATTCGGATGCAATTTCTGTGTTTCATCGCCAATAAGAAGGTCCTAGGGCTACAGAAAACCTGAAGTCAAGCATCGGAATCTATAAGTAGTGTCACAGGAATGGTTAAAAGCATAGACAATAAGAAGAGTCAGTCTTCTTGTACTTCAGCCGGCATTGTGCCTTTTCTATTTAATTCCGATGCCATTTCTGTGTTTCATCGTCAATAGGAAGGTCCAAGGTATTCAGTAAACCTGGAGTGTAGCATCGGAATCTATAACTAGTGTCACAGGAATGGTTCAAAACATAGTCAGTAAGAAGAGTCAGTCTACATGTACTTAAAACTGCATTGTGCCTTTTGTATTTAATTCCGATGCAATTTTTGTGGTTCATCGTCAATAAGAAGGTCCAAGGGATACAGTAAACCTGGAGTGTAGCATCGGAATATATAACTAGTGTCACAGGAATGGTTCAAAACATAGTCAGTAACAAGAGTCAGTCTACATGTACTTAAGTCGTTATTGTGCATTTTGTATTTCATTCCGGTGCAATTTCTGTGTTTCATCGTCAATAAGAAGGTCCAAGGGATACAGTAAACCTGGAGTGTAGCATCGGAATCTATAACTAGTGTCTCAGGAATGGTTCAAAACATAGTCAGTAAGAAGAGTAAGTCTACATGTACTTAAGTCTGCATTGTGCCTTTTGTATTTAATTCCGATGCAATTTCTGTGGTTCATCGTCAATAAGAAGGTCCAAGGGATACAGTAAACCTGGAGTGAAGCATCGGAATCTATAACTAGTGTCACAGGAATGGTTCAAAACATAGACAGCAAGAAGATACAGTCTTCTTGTACATAAGTCGGCATTGTGCCTTTTGTATTTAATTCCGATGCAATTTCTGTGTTTCATCGTCAATAAGAAGGTCCAAGGGATACAGTAAACCTGAAGTGAAGCATCGGAATCTATAACTAGTGTCACAGGATGGTTCAAAACATAGACAGTGAGAAGAGTCAGTCTTCTTGTACTTAAGTCGGCATTCTGCCTTTTGTATTTCATTCCGATGCAATTTCTGTGTTTCATCGTCAATAAGGTCAGAGGAATACAGTAAACCTGAAGTGAAGCATCGGAATCTATAACTAGTGTCACAGGAATGGTTCAAATCATAGGCAGGAAGAAGAGTCAGTCTTCTTGTACTTGAGTCGGCTTTGTGCCTTTTGTATTTAATTCCGATGTAATTTCTGTGTTTCATTGTCAATAAGAAGGTCCAAATGATACAGTAAACCTGAAGTGAAGCATCGGAATCTAAAACTAGTGTCACAGGAATGGTTCAAATCATAGTCAGTAAGAAGAGTCAGTCGTCTTGTCCTTAAGTCGGCGTTGTGGCTATTGTATTTAATTCCGATGCTATTTCTGTGTTTCATCGTTAATAAGAAGGTCCAAGGGATACAGTAAACCAGGAGTGAAGCATCGGAATTAATAACTAGTGTCACAGGAATGGTTCAAAACATAGACAGGAAGAAGATACAGCCTACTTCTACTTAAGTCGGCATTGTGCCTTTTGTATTTAATTCCGATGCAATTTCTGTGTTTCATCGTCAATAAGAAGGTCAGAGGGATACAGTAAACCTGAAGCATCGGAATCTATAACTAGTGTCACAGGATTGGTTCAAAACATAGTCAGTTAGAAGAGTCGGTCTTCATGTACTTAAGTCGGCATTGTGCCTTTTGTATTTAATGCCGAAGCAATTTCTGTGTTTCATCGTCAATACGAAGGTCCAAGGGATACAGTAAACCTGCAGTGAAACATCGGCATCTATAACTAGTGTCACAGGAATGGTTCAAAACATAGACAGTACTTAAATCGGCATTGTGATTTTTGTATTTAATTCCGAAACAATTTCTGTGTTTCATCGTCAATAAGAAGGTCCAAGGGATACAGTAAACCTGAAGTGAAGCATCGGAATCTATAACTAGTGTCACGGGAATGGTTCAAAACATAGTCAGTAAGAAGAGTCGGTCTTCATGTACTTAAGTCAGCATTGTGCCTTTGTATTTAATTCCGATGCAATTTCTGTGTATCATCGTCAATAACAAGGTCCAAGGGATACAGTAAACCTGAAATGAATCATCGGAATCTGAAACTAGTGTCACAGGAATGGTTCAAAACATAGTCAGTAAGAAGAGTCAGTCTTCATGTACTTAAGTCGTTATTGTGCGTTTTGTATATCATTCCGGTGCAATTTCTGTGTTTCATCGTCAATAAGAAGGTCCAAGGGATACAGTAAACCTGGAGTGAAGCATCGGAATCTATAACTAGTGTCACAGGAATGGTTCAAAACATAGTCAGTAAGAAGAATCAGTCTTCATGTACTTAAGTCGTTATTGTGCCTTTTGTATTTCATTCCGGTGCAATTTCTGTGTTTCATCGTCAATAAGAATGTCCAAGGGATACAGTAAACCTGGAGTGAAGCATCGGAATCTATAACTAGTGTCACAGGAATGGTTCAAAACATAGACAGTAAGAAGATACAGTCTTCTTGTACTTAAGTCGGCATTGTGCCTTTTGTATTTAATTCCCATGCAATTTCTGCGTTTCATCGTCAATAAGAAGGTCCAAGGGATACAGTAAACCGGGAGTGTAGCATCGGAATCCATAACTAGTGTCACAGGAATGGTTCAAAACATAGTCAGTAAGAAGAGTCAGTCTTCTTATCCTTAAGTTGGCCTTGTGCCTTTTATATTTAATTCCGATGCAATTTCTGTGTTTCGTCGTCAATAAGAAGGTCCAAGAGATACAGTAAACCTGCAGTGAAACATCGGCATCTATAACTAGTGTCACAGGAATGGTTCAAAACATAGACAGTACTTAAATCGACATTGTGATTTTTGTATTTAATTCCGAAGCAATTTCTGTGTTTCATCGTCAATAAGAAGGTCCAAGGGATACAGTAAACCTGAAGTGAAGCATCGGAATCTATAACTAGTGTCACAGGAATGGTTCAAAACATAGACAGTAAGAAGATACAGTCTTCTTGTACTTAAGTCGGCATTGTGTCTTTTGTATTTAATTCCGATGCAATTTCTGTGTTTCATCGTCAATAAGAAGGTGCAAGGTATACAGTAAACCTGAAGTGAAGCATCGGAATCTATAACTAGTGTCACAGGATGGTTCAAAACATAGACTGTAAGAAGAGTCAGTCTTCTTGTACTTAAGTCGGCATTGTGCCTTTTGTATTTAATTCCGATGCAATTTCTGTGTTTCATCGTCAATAAGAAGGTCAGAGGAAAACAGTAAACCTGAAGTGAAGCATCGGAATCTATAACTAGTGTTACAGGAATGGTTCAAATCATAGACTGGAAGAAGAGTCAGTCTTCTTGTACTTGAGTCGGCATTGTGCCTTTTGTATTTAATTCCGATGCAATTTCTGTGTTTCATCGTCAATAAGAAGGTGCAAGGGATACAGTAAACCTGAAGTGAAGCATCGGAATCTATAACTAGTGTCACAGGATGGTTCAAAACATAGTCAGTAAGAAGAGTCAGTCTTCTTATCCTTAAGTTGGCCTTGTGCCTTTTATATTTAATTCCGATGCAATTTCTGTGTTTCATCGTCAATAAGAAGGTCCAAGAGATACAGTAAACCTGCAGTGAAACATCGGCATCTATAACTAGTGTCACAGGAATGGTTCAAAACATAGACAGTACTTAAATCGGCATTGTGATTTTTGTATTTAATTCCGAAGCAATTTCTGTGTTTCATCGTCAATAAGAAGGTCCAAGGGATACAGTAAACCTGAAGTGAAGCATCGGAATCTATAACTAGTGTCACGGGAATGGTTCAAAACATAGTCAGTAAGAAGAGTCAGTCTTCTTGTCCTTAAATCGGCGTTGTGCCTATTGTATTTAATTCCGATGCTATTTCTGTGTTTCATCGTCAATAAGAAGGTCTAAGGGATGCAGTAAACATGGAGTGAAGCATCGGAATCAATAACTAGTGTCACAGGAATGGTTCAAACATAGACAGGAAGAAGATACAGTCTACTTCTACTTAAGTCGGCATTGTGCATTTTGTATTTAATTCCGATGCAATTTCTGTGTTTCATCGTCAATAAGAAGGTCAGAGGGATACAGTAAACCTGAAGTGAAGCATCGGAATCTATAACTAGTGTCACAGGAATGGTTCAAAACATAGTCAGTAAGAAGAGTCGGTCTTCATGTACTTAAGTCGGCATTGTGCCTTTTGTATTTAATTCCGATGCAATTTCTGTGTTTCATCGTCAATTCGAAGGTCCAAGGGATACAGTAAACCTGAAGTGAAGCATCGGAATCTATAACTAGTGTCACAGGAATGGTTCAAAGCATAGTCAGTAAGAAGAGTCAGTCTTCATGGACTTAAGTCGGCTTTGTGCCTTTTGTATTTAATTCGGATGCAATTTCTGTGTTTCATCGCCAATAAGAAGGTCCTAGGGCTACAGAAAACCTGAAGTCAAGCATCGGAATCTATAAGTAGTGTCACAGGAATGGTTAAAAGCATAGACAATAAGAAGAGTCAGTCTTCTTGTACTTCAGCCGGCATTGTGCCTTTTCTATTTAATTCCGATGCCATTTCTGTGTTTCATCGTCAATAGGAAGGTCCAAGGTATTCAGTAAACCTGGAGTGTAGCATCGGAATCTATAACTAGTGTCACAGGAATGGTTCAAAACATAGTCAGTAAGAAGAGTCAGTCTACATGTACTTAGAACTGCATTGTGCCTTTTGTATTTAATTCCGATGCAATTTTTGTGGTTCATCGTCAATAAGAAGGTCCAAGGGATACAGTAAACCTGGAGTGTAGCATCGGAATATATAACTAGTGTCACAGGAATGGTTCAAAACATAGTCAGTAAGAAGAGTCAGTCTACATGTACTTAAGTCGTTATTGTGCATTTTGTATTTCATTCCGGTGCAATTTCTGTGTTTCATCGTCAATAAGAAGGTCCAAGGGATACAGTAAACCTGGAGTGTAGCATCGGAATCTATAACTAGTGTCTCAGGAATGGTTCAAAACATAGTCAGTAAGAAGAGTAAGTCTACATGTACTTAAGTCTGCATTGTGCCTTTTGTATTTAATTCCGATGCAATTTCTGTGGTTCATCGTCAATAAGAAGGTCCAAGGGATACAGTAAACCTGGAGTGAAGCATCGGAATCTATAACTAGTGCCACAGGAATGGTTCAAAACATAGACAGCAAGAAGATACAGTCTTCTTGTACTTAAGTCGGCATTGTGCCTGTTGTATTTAATTCCGATGCAATTTCTGTGTTTCATCGTCAATAAGAAGGTCCAAGGGATACAGTAAACCTGAAGTGAAGCATCGGAATCTATAACTAGTGTCACAGGATGGTTCAAAACATAGACAGTGAGAAGAGTCAGTCTTCTTGTACTTCAGTCGGCATTCTGCCTTTTGTATTTCATTCCGATGCAATTTCTGTGTTTCATCGTCAATAAGGTCAGAGGAATACAGTAAAACTGAAGTGAAGCATCGGAATCTATAACTAGTGTCACAGGAATGGTTCAAATCATAGACAGGAAGAAGAGTCAGTCTTCTTGTACTTGAGTCGGCTTTGTGCCTTTTGTATTTAATTCCGATGTAATTTCTGTGTTTCATTGTCAATAAGAAGGTCCAAATGATACAGTAAACCTGAAGTGAAGCATCGGAATCTAAAACTAGTGTCACAGGAATGGTTCAAATCATAGTCAGTAAGAAGAGTCAGTCTTCTTGTCCTTAAGTCGGCGTTGTGGCTATTGTATTTAATTCCGATGCTATTTCTGTGTTTCATCGTTAATAAGAAGGTCCAAGGGATACAGTAAACCAGGAGTGAAGCATCGGAATTAATAACTAGTGTCACAGGAATGGTTCAAAACATAGACAGGAAGAAGATACAGCCTACTTCTACTTAAGTCGGCATTGTGCCTTTTGTATTTAATTCCGTTGCAATTTCTGTGTTTCATCGTCAATAAGAAGGTCAGAGGGATACAGTAAACCTGATGTGAAGCATCGGAATCTATAACTAGTGTCACAGGATTGGTTCAAAACATAGTCAGTTAGAAGAGTCGGTCTTCATGTACTTAAGTCAGCATTGTGCCTTTTGTATTTAATTCCGAAGCAATTTCTGTGTTTCATCGTCAATACGAAGGTCCAAGGGATACAGTAAACCTGCAGTGAAACATCGGCATCTATAACTAGTGTCACAGGAATGGTTCAAAACATAGACAGTACTTAAATCGGCATTGTGATTTTTGTATTTAATTCCGAAACAATTTCTGTGTTTCATCGTCAATAAGAAGGTCCAAGGGATACAGTAAACCTGAAGTGAAGCATCGGAATCTATAACTAGTGTCACGGGAATGGTTCAAAACATAGTCAGTAAGAAGAGTCAGTCTTCATGTACTTAAGTCAGCATTGTGCCTCTGTATTTAATTCCGATGCAATTTCTGTGTATCATCGTCAATAACAAGGTCCAAGGGATACAGTAAACCTGAAATGAAGCATCGGAATCTGAAACTAGTGTCACAGGAATGGTTCAAAACATAGTCAGTAAGAAGAGTCAGTCTTCATGTACTTAAGTCGTTATTGTGCGTTTTGTATATCATTCCGGTGCAATTTCTGTGTTTCATCGTCAATAAGAAGGTCCAAGGGATACAGTAAACCTGGAGTGAAGCATCGGAATCTATAACTAGTGTCACAGGAATGGTTCAAAACATAGTCAGTAAGAAGAATCAGTCTTCATGTACTTAAGTCGTTATTGTGCCTTTTGTATTTCATTCCGGTGCAATTTCTGTGTTTCATCGTCAATAAGAAGGTCCAAGGGATACAGTAAACCTGGAGTGAAGCATCGGAATCTATAACTAGTGTCACAGGAATGGTTCAAAACATAGACAGTAAGAAGATACAGTCTTCTTGTACTTAAGTCGGCATTGTGCCTTTTGTATTTAATTCCCATGCAATTTCTGTGTTTCATCGTCAATAAGAAGGTCCAAGGGATACAGTAAACCGGGAGTGTAGCATCGGAATCTATAACTAGTGTCACAGGAATGGTTCAAAACATAGTCAGTAAGAAGAGTCAGTCTTCTTATCCTTAAGTTGGCCTTGTGCCTTTTATATTCAATTCCGATGCAATTTCTGTGTTTCATCGTCAATAAGAAGGTCCAAGAGATACAGTAAACCTGCAGTGAAACATCGGCATCTATAACTAGTGTCACAGGAATGGTTCAAAACAAGGACAGTACTTAAATCGGCATTGTGATTTTTGTATTTAATTCCGAAGCAATTTCTGTGTTTCATCGTCAATAAGAAGGTCCAAGGGATACAGTAAACCTGAAGTGAAGCATCGGAATCTATAACTAGTGTCACGGGAATGGTTGAATACATAGTCAGTAAGAAGAGTCGGTCTTCATGTACTTAAGTCAGCATTGTGCCTTTGTATTTAATTCCGATGCAATTTCTGTGTATCATCGTCAATAACAAGGTCCAAGGGATACAGTAAACCTGAAATGAAGCATCGGAATCTATAACTAGTGTCACAGGAATGGTTCAAAACATAGTCAGTAAGAAGAGTCAGTCTTCATGTACTTAAGTCGCTATTGTGCGTTTTGTATTTCATTCCGGTGCAATTTCTGTGTTTCATCGTCAATAAGAAGGTCCAAGGGATACAGTAAACCTGGAGTGAAGCATCGGAATCTATAACTAGTGTCACAGGAATGGTTCAAAACATAGACAGTAAGAAGATACAGTCTTCTTGTACTTAAGTCGGCATTGTGTCTTTTGTATTTAATTCCGATGCAATTTCTGTGTTTCATCGTCAATAAGAAGGTGCAAGGTATACAGTAAACCTGAAGTGAAGCATCGGAATCTATAACTAGTGTCACAGGATGGTTCAAAACATAGTCAGTAAGAAGAGTCAGTCTTCTTATCCTTAAGTTGGCCTTGTGCCTTTTATATTTAATTCCGATGCAATTTCTGTGTTTCATCGTCAATAACAAGGTCCAAGAGATACAGTAAACCTGCAGTGAAACATCGGCATCTGTAACTAGTGTCACAGGAATGGTTCAAAACATAGACAGTACTTAAATCGGCATTGTGATTTTTGTATTTAATTCCGAAGCAATTTCTGTGTTTCATCGTCAATAAGAAGGTCCAAGGGATACAGTAAACCTGAAGTGAAGCATCGGAATCTATAACTAGTGTCACGGGAATGGTTCAAATCATAGTCAGTAAGAAGAGTCAGTCTTCTTGTCCTTAAATCGGCGTTGTGCCTATTGTATTTAATTCCGATGCTATTTCTGTGTTTCATCGTCAATAAGAAGGTCCAAGGGATGCAGTAAACATGGAGTGAAGCATCGGAATCAATAACTAGTGTCACAGGAATGGTTCAAACATAGACAGGAAGAAGATACAGTCTACTTCTACTTAAGTCGGCATTGTGCATTTTTATTTAATTCCGATGCAATTTCTGTGTTTCATCGTCAATAAGAAGGTCAGAGGGATACAGTAAACCTGAAGTGAAGCATCGGAATCTATAACTAGTGTCACAGGAATGGTTCAAAACATAGTCAGTAAGAAGAGTCGGTCTTCATGTACTTAAGTCGGCATTGTGCCTTTTGTATTTAATTCCGATGCAATTTCTGTGTTTCATCGTCAATTCGAAGGTCCAAGGGATACAGTAAACCTGAAGTGAAGCATCGGAATCTATAACTAGTGTCACAGGAATGGTTCAAAGCATAGTCAGTAAGAAGAGTCAGTCTTCATGGACTTAAGTTGGCTTTGTGCCTTTTGTATTTAATTCGGATGCAATTTCTGTGTTTCATCGCCAATAAGAAGGTCCTAGGGCTACAGAAAACCTGAAGTCAAGCATCGGAATCTATAAGTAGTGTCACAGGAATGGTTAAAAGCATAGACAATAAGAAGAGTCAGTCTTCTTGTACTTCAGCCGGCATTGTGCCTTTTCTATTTAATTCCGATGCCATTTCTGTGTTTCATCGTCAATAGGAAGGTCCAAGGTACTCAGTAAACCTGGAGTGTAGCATCGGAATCTATAACTAGTGTCACAGGAATGGTTCAAAACATAGTCAGTAAGAAGAGTCAGTCTACATGTACTTAAAACTGCATTGTGCCTTTTGTATTTAATTCCGATGCAATTTTTGTGGTTCATCATCAATAAGAAGGTCCAAGGGATACAGTAAACCTGGAGTGTAGCATCGGAATATATAACTAGTGTCACAGGAATGGTTCAAAACATAGTCAGTAAGAAGAGTCAGTCTACATGTACTTAAGTCGTTATTGTGCATTTTGTATTTCATTCCGGTGCAATTTCTGTGTTTCATCGTCAATAAGAAGGTCCAAGGGATACAGTAAACCTGGAGTGTAGCATCGGAATCTATAACTAGTGTCTCAGGAATGGTTCAAAACATAGTCAGTAAGAAGAGTAAATCTACATGTACTTAAGTCTGCATTGTGCCTTTTGTATTTAATTCCGATGCAATTTCTGTGGTTCATCGTCAATAAGAGGGTCCAAGGGATACAGTAAACCTGGAGTGAAGCATCGGAATCTATAACTAGTGTCACAGGAATGGTTCAAAACATAGACAGCAAGAAGATACAGTCTTCTTGTACTTAAGTCGGCATTGTGCCTTTTGTATTTAATTCCGATGCAATTTCTGTCTTTCATCGTCAATAAGAAGGTCCAAGGGATACAGTAAACCTGAAGTGAAGCATCGGAATCTATAACTAGTGTCACAGGATGGTCAAAACATAGACAGTGAGAAGAGTCAGTCTTCTTGTACTTGAGTCGGCATTCTGCCTTTTGTATTTCATTCCGATGCAATTTCTGTGTTTCATCGTCAATAAGGTCAGAGGAATACAGTAAACCTGAAGTGAAGCATCGGAATCTATAACTAGTGTCACAGGAATGGTTCAAATCATAGACAGGAAGAAGAGTCAGTCTTCTTGTACTTGAGTCGGCTTTGTGCCTTTTGTATTTAATTCCGATGTAATTTCTGTGTTTCATTGTCAATAAGAAGGTCCAAATGATACAGTAAACCTGAAGTGAAGCATCGGAATCTAAAACTAGTGTCACAGGAATGGTTCAAATCATAGTCAGTAAGAAGAGTCAGTCTTCTTGTCCTTAAGTCGGCGTTGTGGCTATTGTATTTAATTCCGATGCTATTTCTGTGTTTCATCGTTAATAAGAAGGTCCAAGGGATACAGTAAACCAGGAGTGAAGCATCGGAATTAATAACTAGTGTCACAGGAATGGTTCAAAACATAGACAGGAAGAAGATACAGCCTACTTCTACTTAAGTCGGCATTGTGCCTTTTGTATTTAATTCCGATGCAATTTCTGTGTTTCATCGTCAATAAGAAGGTCAGAGGGATACAGTAAACCTGAAGTGAAGCATCGTAATCTATAACTAGTGTCACAGGATTGGTTCAAAACATAGTCAGTTAGAAGAGTCGGTCTTCATGTACTTAAGTCGGCATTGTGCCTTTTGTATTTAATTCCGAAGCAATTTCTGTGTTTCATCGTCAATACGAAGGTCCAAGGGATACAGTAAACCTGCAGTGAAACATCGGCATCTATAACTAGTGTCACAGGAATGGTTCAAAACATAGACAGTACTTAAATCGGCATTGTGATTTTTGTATTTAATTCCGAAACAATTTCTGTGTTTCATCGTCAGTAAGAAGGTCCAAGGGATACAGTAAACCTGAAGTGAAGCATCGGAATCTATAACTAGTGTCACGGGAATGGTTCAAAACATAGTCAGTAAGAAGAGTCGGTCTTCATGTACTTAAGTCAGCATTGTGCCTTTGTATTTAATTCCGATGCAATTTCTGTGTATCATCGTCAATAACAAGGTCCAAGGGATACAGTAAACCTGAAATGAAGCATCGGAATCTATAACTAGTGTCACAGGAATGGTTCAAAACATAGTCAGTAAGAAGAGTCAGTCTTCATGTACTTAAGTCGTTATTGTGTGTTTTGTATATCATTCCGGTGCAATTTCTGTGTTTCATCGTCAATACGAAAGGCCAAGGGATACAGTAAACCTGGAGTAAGCATCGGAATCTATAACTCGTGTCACAGGAATGGTTCAAAACATAGACAGTAAGAGGATACAGTCTTGTTGTACTTAAGTCGGCATTGTGCCTATTGTATTTAATTCCGATGCTATTTCTGTATTTCATCGTCAATAAGAAGGTCCAAGAGATACAGTAAACCTGAAATGAAGCATCGGAATCTATAACTAGTGTCACAGGAATGGTTCAAAACATAGTCAGTAAGAAGAGTCAGTCTTCATGTACTTAAGTCGCTATTGTGCGTTTTGTATTTCATTCCGGTGCAATTTCTGTGTTTCATCGTCAATAAGAAGGTCCAAGGGATACAGTAAACCTGGAGTGAAGCATCGGAATCTATAACTAGTGTCACAGGAATGGTTCAAAACATAGACAGTAAGAAGATACAGTCTTCTTGTACTTAAGTCGGCATTGTGTCTTTTGTATTTAATTCCGATGCAATTTCTGTGTTTCATCGTCAATAAGAAGGTGCAAGGTATACAGTAAACCTGAAGTGAAGCATCGGAATCTATAACTAGTGTCACATGATGGTTCAAAACATAGACAGTAAGAAGAGTCAGTCTTCTTGTACTTAAGTCGGCATTGTGCCTTTTGTATTTAATTCCGATGCAATTTCTGTGTTTCATCGTCAATAAGAAGGTCAGAGGAAAACAGTAAACCTGAAGTGAAGCATCGGAATCTATAACTAGTGTTACAGTTATGGTTCAAATCATAGACTGGAAGAAGAGTCAGTCTTCTTGTACTTGAGTCGGCATTGTGCCTTTTGTATTTTATCCGATGCAATTTCTGTGTTTCATCGTCAATAAGAAGGTCCAAGAGATACAGTAAACCTGCAGTGAAACATCGGCATCTATAACTAGTGTCACAGGAATGGTTCAAAACATAGACAGTACTTAAATCGGCATTGTGATTTTTGTATTTAATTCCGAAGCAATTTCTGTGTTTCATCGTCAATAAGAAGGTCCAAGGGATACAGTAAACCTGAAGTGAAGCATCGGAATCTATAACTAGTGTCACGGGAATGGTTCAAAACATAGTCAGTAAGAAGAGTCAGTCTTCTTGTCCTTAAATCGGCGTTGTGCCTATTGTATTTAATTCCGATGCTATTTCTGTGTTTCATCGTCAATAAGAAGGTCCAAGGGATGCAGTAAACATGGAGTGAAGCATCGGAATCAATAACTAGTGTCACAGGAATGGTTCAAACATAGACAGGAAGAAGATACAGTCTACTTCTACTTAAGTCGGCATTGTGCATTTTGTATTTAATTCCGATGCAATTTCTGTGTTTCATCGGTAATAAGAAGGTCAGAGGGATACAGTAAACCTGAAGTGAAGCATCGGAATCTATAACTAGTGTCACAGGAATGGTTCAAAACATAGTCAGTAAGAAGAGTCGGTCTTCATGTCCTTAAGTCGGCATTGTGCCTTTTGTATTTAATTCCGATGCAATTTCTGTGTTTCATCGTCAATTCGAAGGTCCAAGGGATACAGTAAACCTGAAGTGAAGCATCGGAATCTATAACTAGTGTCACAGGAATGGTTCAAAGCATAGTCAGTAAGAAGAGTCAGTCTTCATGGACTTAAGTCGGCTTTGTGCCTTTTGTATTTAATTCGGATGCAATTTCTGTGTTTCATCGCCAATAAGAAGGTCCTAGGGCTACAGAAAACCTGAAGTCAAGCATCGGAATCTATAAGTAGTGTCACAGGAATGGTTAAAAGCATAGACAATAAGAAGAGTCAGTCTTCTTGTACTTCAGCCGGCATTGTGCCTTTTCTATTTAATTCCGATGCCATTTCTGTGTTTCATCGTCAATAGGAAGGTCCAAGGTATTCAGTAAACCTGGAGTGTAGCATCGGAATCTATAACTAGTGTCACAGGAATGGTTCAAAACATAGTCAGTAAGAAGAGTCAGTCTACATGTACTTAAAACTGCATTGTGCCTTTTGTATTTAATTCCGATGCAATTTTTGTGGTTCATCGTCAATAAGAAGGTCCAAGGGATACAGTAAACCTGGAGTGTACCATCGGAATATATAACTAGTGTCACAGGAATGGTTCAAAACATAGTCAGTAAGAAGAGTCAGTCTACATGTACTTAAGTCGTTATTGTGCATTTTGTATTTCATTCCGGTGCAATTTCTGTGTTTCATCGTCAATAAGAAGGTCCAAGGGATACAGTAAACCTGGAGTGTAGCATCGGAATCTATAACTAGTATCTCAGGAATGGTTCAAAACATAGTCAGTAAGAAGAGTAAGTCTACATGTACTTAAGTCTGCATTGTGCCTTTTGTATTTAATTCCGATGCAATTTCTGTGGTCCATCGTCAATAAGAAGGTCCAAGGGATACAGTAAACCTGGAGTGAAGCATCGGAATCTATACTAGTGTCACAGGAATGGTTCAAAACATAGACAGCAAGAAGATACAGTCTTCTTGTACTTAAGTCGGCATTGTGCCTTTTGTATTTAATTCCGATGCAATTTCTGTGTTTCATCGTCAATAAGAAGGTCCAAGGGATACAGTAAACCTGAAGTGAAGCATCGGAATCTATAACTAGTGTCACAGGATGGTTCAAAACATAGACAGTGAGAAGAGTCAGTCTTCTTGTACTTAAGTCGGCATTCTGCCTTTTGTATTTCATTCCGATGCAATTTCTGTGTTTCATCGTCAATAAGGTCAGAGGAATACAGTAAACCTGAAGTGAAGCATCGGAATCTATAACTAGTGTCACAGGAATGGTTCAAATCATAGACAGGAAGAAGAGTCAGTCTTCTTGTACTTGAGTCGGCTTTGTGCCTTTTGTATTTAATTCCGATGTAATTTCTGTGTTTCATTGTCAATAAGAAGGTCCAAATGATACAATAAACCTGAAGTGAAGCATCGGAATCTAAAACTAGTGTCACAGGAATGGTTCAAATCATAGTCAGTAAGAAGAGTCAGTCTTCTTGTCCTTAAGTCGGCGTTGTGGCTATTGTATTTAATTCCGATGCTATTTCTGTGTTTCATCGTTAATAAGAAGGTCCAAGGGATACAGTAAACCAGGAGTGAAGCATCGGAATTAATAACTAGTGTCACAGGAATGGTTCAAAACATTGACAGGAAGAAGATACAGTCTACTTCTACTTAAGTCGGCATTGTGCCTTTTGTATTTAATTCCGATGCAATTTCTGTGTTTCATCGTCAATAAGAAGGTCAGAGGGATACAGTAAACCTGAAGTGAAGCATCGGAATCTATAACTAGTGTCACAGGATTGGTTTAAAACATAGTCAGTTAGAAGAGTCGGTCTTCATGTACTTAAGTCGGCATTGTGCCTTTTGTATTTAATTCCGAAGCAATTTCTGTGTTTCATCGTCAATACGAAGGTCCAAGGGATACAGTAAACCTGCAGTGAAACATCGGCATCTATAACTAGTGTCACAGGAATGGTTCAAAACATAGACAGTACTTAAATCGGCATTGTGATTTTTGTATTTAATTCCGAAACAATTTCTGTGTTTCATCGTCAATAAGAAGGTCCAAGGGATACAGTAAACCTGAAGTGAAGCATCGGAATCTATAACTAGTGTCACGGGAATGGTTCAAAACATAGTCAGTAAGAAGAGTCGGTCTTCATGTACTTAAGTCAGCATTGTGCCTTTGTATTTAATTCCGATGCAATTTCTGTGTATCATCGTCAATAACAAGGTCCAAGGGATACAGTAAACCTGAAATGAAGCATCGGAATCTATAACTAGTGTCACAGGAATGGTTCAAAACATAGTCAGTAAGAAGAGTCAGTCTTCATGTACTTAAGACGTTATTGTGCGTTTTGTATATCATTCCGGTGCAATTTCTGTGTTTCATCGTCAATAAGACGGTCCAAGGGATACAGTAAACCTGGAGTGAAGCATCGGAATCTATAACTAGTATCACAGGAATGGTTCAAAACATAGACAGTAAGAGGATACAGTCTTCTTGTACTTAAGTCGGCATTGTGCCTATTGTATTAAATTCCGATGCTATTTCTGTATTTCATCGTCAATAAGAAGGTCCAAGAGATACAGTAAACCTGCAGTGAAACATAGGCATCTATAACTAGTGTCACAGGAATGGTTCAAAACAAGGCAGTACTTAAATCGGCATTGTGATTTTTGTATTTAATTCCGAAGCAATTTCTGTGTTTCATCGTCAATAAGAAGGTCCAAGGGATACAGTAAACCTGAAGTGAAGCATCGGAATCTATAACTAGTGTCACGGGAATGGTTCAAAGCATAGTCAGTAAGAAGAGTCGGTCTTCATGTACTTAAGTCAGCATTGTGCCTTTGTATTTAATTCCGATGCAATTTCTGTGTATCATCGTCAATAACAAGGTCGGAGGAATACAGTAAACCTGAAGTGAAGCATCGGAATCTATAACTAGTGTCACAGGAATGGTTCAAATCATAGTCAGTAAGAAGAGTCAGTCTTGTTGTCCTTAAATCGGCGTTGTGCCTATTGTATTTAATTTCGATGCTATTTCTGTGTTTCATCATCAATAAGAAGGTCCAAGGGATCCAGTAAACATGGAGTGAAGCATCGAAATCAATAACTAGTGTCACAGGAATGGTTCAAAACATAGACAGGAAGAAGATACAGTCTACTTCTACTTAAGTCGGCATTGTGCCTTTTGTATTTAATTCCGATGCAATTTCTGTGTTTCATCGTCAATAAGAAGGTCCAAGGGATACAGTAAACCTGAAGTGAAGCATCGGAATCTATAACCAGTGTCACAGGATGGTTCAAAGCATAGACAATAAGAAGAGTCAGTCTTCTTGTACTTCAGCCGGCATTGTGCCTTTTCTATTTATTTCCGATGCCATTTCAGTGTTTCATCGTCAATAAGAAGGTCCAAGGTATACAGTAAACCTGGAGTGTATCATCGGAATCTATAACTAGTGTCACAGGAATGGTTCAAAGCATAGTCAGTAAGAAGAGTCAGTCTACATGTACTTAAGTCTGCATTGTGCCTTTTGTATTTAATTCCGATGTAATTTCTGTGGTTCATCGTCAATAAGAAGGTCCAAGGGATACAGTAAACCTGGAGTGAAGCATCGGAAGCTATAACTAGTGTCACAGGAATGGTTCAAAACATAGACAGCAAGGAGATACAGTCTTCTTGTACTTAAGTCGGCATTGTGCCTTTTGTATTTAATTAAGATGCAATTTCTGTGTTTCATCGTCAATAAGAAGGTCCAAGGGATACAGTAAACCTGAAGTGAAGCATCGGAATCTATAACTAGTGTCACAGGATGGTTCAAAAAATAGACAGTGAGGAGAGTCAGTCTTCTTGTACTTATGTCGGCATTCTGCCTTTTGTATCTCATTCCGATGCAATTTCTGTGTTACATCGTCAATAACGTCAGAGGAATACAGTAAACCTGAAGTGAAGCATCGGAATCTATAACTAGTGTCACAGGAATGGTTCAAATCATAGACAGGAAGAAGAGTCAGTCTTCTTGTACTTGAGTCGGCTTTGTGCCTTTTGTATTTAATTCCGATGTAATTTCTGTGTTTCATTGTCAATAAGAAGGTCCAAATGATACAGTAAACCTGAAGTGAAGCATCGGAATTTAAACTAGTGTCACAGGAATGGTTCAAATCATAGTCAGTAAGAAGAGTCAGTCTTCTTGTCCTTGAATCGGTGTTGTGCCTATTGTATTTAATTCCGATGCTATTTCTGTGTTTCATCGTTAATAAGAAGGTCCAAGGGATACAGTAAACCAGGAGTGAAGCATCGGAATTAATAACTAGTGTCACAGGAATGGTTCAAAACATAGACAGGAAGAAGATACAGCCTACTTCTACTTAAGTCGGCATTGTGCCTTTTGTATTTAATTCCGATGCAATTTCTGTGTTTCATCGTCAATAAGAAGGTCAGAGGGATACAGTAAACCTGAAGTGAAGCATCGGAATCTATAACTAGTGTCACAGGATTGGTTCAAAACATAGTCAGTTAGAAGAGTCGGTCTTCATGTACTTAAGTCGGCATTGTGCCTTTTGTATTTAATTCCGATGCAATTTCTGAGTTTCATCGTCTATACGAAGGTCCAAGGGATACAGTAAACCTGAAGTGAAGCATCGGAATCTATAACTAGTGTCATAGGAATGGTTCAAAGCATAGTCAGTAAGAAGGGTCAGTCTTCATGGACTTAAGTCGGCTTGGTGCCTTTTGTATTTAATTCCGATGCAATTTCTGTGTTTCATCGTCAATAAGAAGGTCCAAGGGATACAGTAAACATGAAGTGAAGCATCGGAATCTATAACTAGTGTCACAGGAATGGTTCAAAGCATAGTCAGTAAGACGAGTCAATCTTCTTTTACTTAAGTCGCCATTTTGCATAATCTATTTAATTCCGATGCAATTTCAGTGTTTCATCGTCAATAAGAAGGTCCAGGGGATGCAGTAAACCTGCAGTGAAGCATCGGAATCAATAACTTGTGTCAATGGAATATTTCAAACATAGTCAGTAAGAAGAGTCATTCTTCATGTACTTTAGTCGGCATTGTGCCTTTTGTATTTAATTCCGGTGCAATTTCTGCGCTTCATCGTCAATAAGAAGGTCAGAGGGATACAGTAAACGTGAAGTGAAGCATCGGAATCTATAACTAGTGTCACAGGAATGTTTCAAAACATAGACAGTAAGAAGATACAGTCTTCTTGTACTTAAGTCGGCGTTGTGCCTTTTGTATTTAATTCCGATGCAATTTCTGTGTTTCATCGTCAATCAGAAGGTCCAAGGGATACAGAAAACCTGAAGTGAAGCATCGGAATCTATAACTAGTGTCACGGGAATGGTTCAAAACATAGTCAGTAAGAAGAGTCGGTCTTCATGTACTTAAGTCAGCATTGTGCCTTTGTATTTAATTCCGATGCAATTTCTGTGTATCATCGTCAATAACAAGGTCCAAGGGATACAGTAAACCTGAAATGAAGCATCGGAATCTGTAACTAGTGTCACAGGAATGGTTCAAAACATAGTCAGTAAGAAGAGTCAGTCTTCATGTACTTAAGTCGTTATTGTGCGTTTTGTATTTCATTCCGGTGCAATTTCTGTGTTTCATCGTCAATAAGAAGGTCCAAGGGATACAGTAAACCTGGAGTGAAGCATCGGAATCTATAACTAGTGTCACAGGAATGGTTCAAAACATAGACATCAAGAGGATACAGTCTTCTTGTACTTAAGTCGGCATTGTGCCTATTGTATTTAATTCCGATGCTATTTCTGTGTTTCATCGTCAATAAGAAGGTCCAAGAGATACAGTAAACCTGCAGTGAAGCATCGGCATCTATAACTAGTGTCACAGGAATGGTTCAAAACAAGGCAGTACTTAAATCGGCATTGTGATTTTTGTATTTAATTCCGAAGCTATTTCTGTGTTTCATCGTCAATAAGAAGGTCCAAGGGATACAGTAAACCTGAAGTGAAGCATCGGAATCTATAACTAGTGTCACGGGAATGGTTCAAAACATAGTCAGTAAGAAGAGTCGGTCTTCATGTACTTAAGTCAGCACTGTGCCTTTGTATTTAATTCCGATGCAATTTCTGTGTATCATCGTCAATAACAAGGACTGAGGAATACAGTAAACCTGAAGTGAAGCATCGGAATCTATAACTAGTGTCACAGGAATGGTTCAAATCATAGACAGGAAGAAGAGTCAGTCTTCCTGTACTTGAGTCGGCATTGTGCCTTTTGTATTTAATTCCGATGTAATTTCTGTGTTTCATCGTCAATAAGAAGGTCCAAGGTATACAGTAAACCTGGAGTGTAGCATCGGAATCTATAACTAGTGTCACAGGAATGGTTCAAAACATAGTCAGTAAGAAGAGTCAGTCTACATGTACTTAAGTCTGCATTGTGCCTTTTGTATTTAATTCCGATGCAATTTCTGTGGTTCATCGTCAATAAGAAGGTCAGAGGGATACAGTAAACCTGAAGTGAAGCATCGGAATCTATAACTAGTGACATAGGAATGGTTCAAAGCATAGTCAGTAAGAAGGGTCAGTCTTCATGGACTTAAGTCGGCTTGGTGCATTTTGTATTTAATTCCGATGCAATTTCTGTGTTTCATCGTCAATAAGAAGGTCCAAGGGATACAGTAAACATGAAGTGAAGCATCGGAATCTATAACTAGTGTCACAGGAATGGTTCAAAGCATAGTCAGTAAGACGAGTCAATCTTCTTTTACTTAAGTCGCCATTTTGCATAATCTATTTCATTCCGATGCAATTTCAGTGTTTCATCGTCAATAAGAAGGTCCAGGGGTTGCAGTAAACCTGCAGTGAAGCATCGGAATCAATAACTTGTGTCAATGGAATATTTCAAAACATAGTCAGTAAGAAGTGTCATTCTTCATGTACTTAAGTCGGCATTGTGCCTTTTGTATCTAATTCCGGTGCAATTTCTGCGCTTCATCGTCAATAAGAAGGTCAGAGGGATACAGTAAACCTGAAGTGAAGCATCGGGATCTATAACTAGTGTCACAGGAATGTTTCAAAACATAGACAGTAAGAAGATACAGTCTTCTTGTACTTAAGTCGGCATTGTGCCTTTTGTATTTAATTCCGATGCAATTTCTGTGTTTCATCGTCAATAAGAAGGTCCAAGGGATACAGTAAACCTGAAGTGAAGCATCGGAATCTATAACTAGTGTCACGGGAATGATTCAAAACATAGTCAGTAAGAAGAGTCGGTCTTCATGTACTTAAGTCAGCATTGTGCCTATGTATTTAATTCCGATGCAATTTCTGTGTATCATCGTCAATAACAAGGTCCAACGGATACAGTAAACCTGAAATGAAGCATCGGAATCTATAACTAGTGTCACAGGAATGGTTCAAAACATAGTCAGCAAGAAGAGTCAGTCTTCATGTACTTAAGTCGTTATTGTGCGTTTTGTATTTCATTCCGGTGCACTTTCTGTGTTTCATCGTCAATAAGAAGGTCCAAGGGATACAGTAAACCTGGAGTGAAGCATCGGAATCTATAACTAGTGTCACAGGAATGGTTCAAAACATAGACAGTAAGAGGATACAGTCTTCTTGTACTTAAGTCGGCATTGTGCCTATTGTATTTAATTCCGATGCTATTTCTGTGTTTCATCGTCAATAGGAAGGTCCAAGAGATACAGTAAACCTGCAGTGAAACATCGGCATCTATAACTAGTGTCACAGGAATGGTTCAAAACAAGGCAGTACTTAAATCGGCATTGTGATTTTTGTATTTAATTCCGAAGCAATTTCTGTGTTCCATCGTCAGTAAGAAGGTCCAAGGGATACAGTAAACCTGAAGTGAAGCATCGGAATCTATAACTAGTGTCACGGGAATGGTTCAAAACATAGTCAGTAAGAAGAGTCGGTCTTCATGTACTTAAGTCAGCATTGTGCCTTTGTATTTAATTCCGATGCAATTTCTGTGTATCATCGTCAATAACAAGGTCAGAGGAATACTGTAAACCTGAAGTGAAGCATCGGAATCTATAACTAGTGTCACAGGAATGGTTCAAATCATAGACAGGAAGAAGAGTCAGTCTTCTTGTACTTTAGTCTGCATTGTGCCTTTTGTATTTAATTCCGATGTAATTTCTGTGTTTCATTATCAATAAGAAGGTCCAAATGATACAGTAAACTTGAAGTGAAGCATCGGAATCTAAAACTAGTGTCACAGGAATGGTTCAAAACATAGTCAGTAAGAAGAGTCAGTCTTGTTGTCCTTAAATCGGCGTTGTGCCCATTGTATTTAATTCCGATGCTATTTCTGTGTTTCATCGTCAATAAGAAGGTCCAAGGGAACCAGTAAACATGGAGTGAAGCATCGGAATCAATAACTAGTGTCACAGGAATGGTTCAAAACATAGACAGGAAGAAGATACAGTCTACTTCTACTTAAGTCGGCATTGTGCCTTTTGTATTTAATTCCGATGCAATTTCTGTGTTTCATCGTCAATAAGAAGGTCCAAGGGATACAGTAAACCTGAAGTGAAGCATCGGAATCTATAACCAGTGTCACAGGATGGTTCAAAGCATAGACAATAAGAAGAGTCAGTCTTCTTGTACTTCAGCCGGCATTGTGCCTTTTCTATTTATTTCCGATGCCATTTCAGTGTTTCATCGTCAATAAGAAGGTCCAAGGTATACAGTAAACCTGGAGTGTATCATCGGAATCTATAACTAGTGTCACAGGAATGGTTCAAAGCATAGTCAGTAAGAAGAGTCAGTCTACATGTACTTAAGTCTGCATTGTGCCTTTTGTATTTAATTCCGATGTAATTTCTGTGGTTCATCGTCAATAAGAAGGTCCAAGGGATACAGTAAACCTGGACTGAAGCATCGGAAGCTATAACTAGTGTCACAGGAATGGTTCAAAACATAGACAGCAAGGAGATACAGTCTTCTTGTACTTAAGTCGGCATTGTGCCTTTTGTATTTAATTCCGATGCAATTTCTGTGTTTCATCGTCAATAAGAAGGTCCAAGGGATACAGTAAACCTGAAGTGAAGCATCGGAATCTATAACTAGTGTCACAGGATGGTTCAAAAAATAGACAGTGAGGAGAGTCAGTCTTCTTGTACTTATGTCGGCATTCTGCCTTTTGTATCTCATTCCGATGCAATTTCTGTGTTACATCGTCAATAACGTCAGAGGAATACAGTAAACCTGAAGTGAAGCATCGGAATCTATAACTAGTGTCACAGGAATGGTTCAAATCATAGACAGGAAGAAGAGTCAGTCTTCTTGTACTTGAGTCGGCTTTGTGCCTTTTGTATTTAATTCCGATGTAATTTCTGTGTTTCATTGTCAATAAGAAGGTCCAAATGATACAGTAAACCTGAAGTGAAGCATCGGAATTTAAACTAGTGTCACAGGAATGGTTCAAATCATAGTCAGTAAGAAGAGTCAGTCTTCTTGTCCTTAAATCGGTGTTGTGCCTATTGTATTTAATTCCGATGCTATTTCTGTGTTTCATCGTTAATAAGAAGGTCCAAGGGATACAGTAAACCAGGAGTGAAGCATCGGAATTAATAACTAGTGTCACAGGAATGGTTCAAAACATAGACAGGAAGAAGATACAGCCTACTTCTACTTAAGTCGGCATTGTGCCTTTTGTATTTAATTCCGATGCAATTTCTGTGTTTCATCGTCAATAAGAAGGTCAGAGGGATACAGTAAACCTGAAGTGAAGCATCGGAATCTATAACTAGTGTCACAGGATTGGTTCAAAACATAGTCAGTTAGAAGAGTCGGTCTTCATGTACTTAAGTCGGCATTGTGCCTTTTGTATTTAATTCCGATGCAATTTCTGAGTTTCATCGTCTATACGAAGGTCCAAGGGATACAGTAAACCTGAAGTGAAGCATCGGAATCTATAACTAGTGTCATAGGAATGGTTCAAAGCACAGTCAGTAAGAAGGGTCAGTCTTCATGGACTTAAGTCGGCTTGGTGCCTTTTGTATTTAATTCCGATGCAATTTCTGTGTTTCATCGTCAATAAGAAGGTCCAAGGGATACAGTAAACATGAAGTGAAGCATCGGAATCTATAACTAGTGTCACAGGAATGGTTCAAAGCATAGTCAGTAAGACGAGTCAATCTTCTTTTACTTAAGTCGCCATTTTGCATAATCTATTTAATTCCGATGCAATTTCAGTGTTTCATCGTCAATAAGAAGGTCCAGGGGATGCAGTAAACCTGCAGTGAAGCATCGGAATCAATAACTTGTGTCAATGGAATATTTCAAACATAGTCAGTAAGAAGAGTCATTCTTCATGTACTTTAGTCGGCATTGTGCCTTTTGTATTTAATTCCGGTGCAATTTCTGCGCTTCATCGTCAATAAGAAGGTCAAAAGGATACAGTAAACCTGAAGTGAAGCATCGGAATCTATAACTAGTGTCACAGGAATGTTTCAAAACATAGACAGTAAGAAGATACAATCTTCTTGTACTTAAGTCGGCGTTGTGCCTTTTGTATTTAATTCCGATGCAATTTCTGTGTTTCATCGTCAATAAGAAGGTCCAAGGGATACAGAAAACCTGAAGTGAAGCATCGGAATCTATAACTAGTGTCACGGGAATGGTTCAAAACATAGTCAGTAAGAAGAGTCGGTCTTCATGTACTTAAGTCAGCATTGTGCCTTTGTATTTAATTCCGATGCAATTTCTGTGTATCATCGTCAATAACAAGGTCCAAGGGATACAGTAAACCTGAAATGAAGCATCGGAATCTGTAACTAGTGTCACAGGAATGGTTCAAAACATAGTCAGTAAGAAGAGTCAGTCTTCATGTACTTAAGTCGTTATTGTGCGTTTTGTATTTCATTCCGGTGCAATTTCTGTGTTTCATCGTCAATAAGAAGGTCCAAGGGATACAGTAAACCTGGAGTGAAGCATCGGAATCTATAACTAGTGTCACAGGAATGGTTCAAAACATAGACATCAAGAGGATACAGTCTTCTTGTACTTAAGTCGGCATTGTGCCTATTGTATTTAATTCCGATGCTATTTCTGTGTTTCATCGTCAATACGAAGGTCCAAGAGATACAGTAAACTTGCAGTGAAGCATCGGCATCTATAACTAGTGTCACAGGAATGGTTCAAAACAAGGCAGTACTTAAATCGGCATTGTGATTTTTGTATTTAATTCCGAAGCTATTTCTGTGTTTCATCGTCAATAAGAAGGTCCAAGGGATACAGTAAACCTGAAGTGAAGCATCGGAATCTATAACTAGTGTCACGGGAATGGTTCAAAACATAGTCAGTAAGAAGAGTCGGTCTTCATGTACTTAAGTCAGCACTGTGCCTTTGTATTTAATTCCGATGCAATTTCTGTGTATCATCGTCAATAACAAGGTCTGAGGAATACAGTAAACCTGAAGTGAAGCATCGGAATCTATAACTAGTGTCACAGGAATGGTTCAAATCATAGACAGGAAGAAGAGTCAGTCTTCCTGTACTTGAGTCGGCATTGTGCCTTTTGTATTTAATTCCGATGTAATTTCTGTGTTTCATTGTCAATAAGAAGGTCCAAATGATACAGTAAACCTGAAGTGAAGCATCGGAATCTAAAACTAGTGTCACAGGAATGGTTCAAAACATAGTCAGTAAGAAGAGTCAGTCTTGTTGTCCTTAAATCGGCGTTGTGCCTATTGTATTTAATTGCGATGCTATTTCTGTGTTTCATCGTCAATAAGAAGGTCAGAGGGATACAGTAAACCTGAAGTGAAGCATCGGAATCTATAACTAGTGACATAGGAATGGTTCAAAGCATAGTCAGTAAGAAGGGTCAGTCTTCATGGACTTAAGTCGGCTTGGTGCCTTTTGTATTTAATTCCGATGCAATTTCTGTGTTTCATCGTCAATAAGAAGGTCCAAGGGATACAGTAAACATGAAGTGAAGCATCGGAATCTATAACTAGTGTCACAGGAATGGTTCAAAGCATAGTCAGTAAGACGAGTCAATCTTCTTTTACATAAGTCGCCATTTTGCATAATCTATTTCATTTCGATGCAATTTCAGTGTTTCATCGTCAATAAGAAGGTCCAGGGGTTGCAGTAAACCTGCAGTGAAGCATCGGAATCAATAACTTGTGTCAATGGAATATTTCAAAACATAGTCAGTAAGAAGAGTCATTCTTCATGTACTTAAGTCGGCATTGTGCCTTTTGTATTTAATTCCGGTGCAATTTCTGCGCTTCATCGTCAATAAGAAGGTCAGAGGGATACAGTAAACCTGAAGTGAAGCATCAGGATCTATAACTAGTGTCACAGGAATGTTTCAAAACATAGACAGTAAGAAGATACAGTCTTCTTGTACTTAAGTCGGCATTGTGCCTTTTGTATTTAATTCCGATGCAATTTCTGTGTTTCATCGTCAATAAGAAGGTCCAAGGGATACAGTAAACCTGAAGTGAAGCATCGGAATCTATAACTAGTGTCACGGGAATGGTTCAAAACATAGTCAGTAAGAAGAGTCGGTCTTCATGTACTTAAGTCAGCATTGTGCCTTTGTATTTAATTCCGATGCAATTTCTGTGTATCATCGTCAATAACAAGGTCCAACGGATACAGTAAACCTGAAATGAAGCATCGGAATCTATAACTAGTGTCACAGGAATGGTTCAAAACATAGTCAGTAAGAAGAGTCAGTCTTCATGTACTTAAGTCGTTATTGTGCGTTTTGTATTTCATTCCGGTGCACTTTCTGTGTTTCATCGTCAATAAGAAGGTCCAACGGATACAGTAAACCTGGAGTGAAGCATCGGAATCTATAACTAGTGTCACAGGAATGGTTCAAAACATAGACAGTAAGAGGATACAGTCTTCTTGTACTTAAGTCGGCATTGTGCCTATTGTATTTAATTCCGATGCTATTTCTGTGTTTCATCGTCAATAGGAAGGTCCAAGAGATACAGTAAACCTGCAGTGAAACATCGGCATCTATAACTAGTGTCACAGGAATGGTTCAAAACAATGCAGTACTTAAATCGGCATTGTGATTTTTGTATTTAATTCCGAAGCAATTTCTGTGTTCCATCGTCAGTAAGAAGGTCCAAGGGATACAGTAAACCTGAAGTGAAGCATCGGAATCTATAACTAGTGTCACGGGAATGGTTCAAAACATAGTCAGTAAGAAGAGTCGGTCTTCATGTACTTAAGTCAGCATTGTGCCTTTGTATTTAATTCCGATGCAATTTCTGTGTATCATCGTCAATAACAAGGTCAGAGGAATACTGTAAACCTGAAGTGAAGCATCGGAATCTATAACTAGTGTCACAGGAATGGTTCAAATCATAGACAGGAAGAAGAGTCAGTCTTCTTGTACTTTAGTCTGCATTGTGCCTTTTGTATTTAATTCCGATGTAATTTCTGTGTTTCATTATCAATAAGAAGGTCCAAATGATACAGTAAACTTGAAGTGAAGCATCGGAATCTAAAACTAGTGTCACAGGAATGGTTCAAAACATAGTCAGTAAGAAGAGTCAGTCTTGTTGTCCTTAAATCGGCGTTGTGCCCATTGTATTTAATTCCGATGCTATTTCTGTGTTTCATCGTCAATAAGAAGGTCCAAGGGAACCAGTAAACATGGAGTGAAGCATCAGAATCAATAACTAGTGTTACAGGAATGGTTCAAAACATAGACAGGAAGAAGATACAGTCTACTTCTACTTAAGTCGGCATTGTGCATTTTGTATTTAATTCCGATGCAATTTCTGTGTTTCATCGTCAATAAGAAGGTCAGAGGGATACAGAAAACCTGAAGTGAAGCACCGGAATCTATAACTAGTGACACAGGAATGGTTCAAAACATAGTCAGTAAGAAGAGTCAGGCTTCATGGACTTAAGTCGGCTTTGTGCCTTTTGTATTTAATTCCGATGCAATTTCTGTGTTTCATCGTCAATAACAAGGTCCAAGGGATACAGTAAACATGAAGTGAAGCATCGGAATCTATAACTAGTGTCACAGGAATGGTTCAAAGCATAGTCAGTAAGAAGAGAAAATCTTCTTTTACTTATGTCGCCATTTTGCCTAATCTATTTAATTCCGATGCAATTTCAGTGTTTCATCGTCAATACGATGGTCCAGGGGATGCAGTAAACCTGCAGTGAAGCATCGGAATCAATAACTTGTGTCAATGGAATGGTTCAAAACATAGTCAGTAAGAAGAGTCATTCTTCATGTACTTAAGTCGGCATTGTGCCTTTTGTTTTCATTTCCGGTGCAATTTCTGTGTTTCATCGTCAATAAGAAGGTCAGAGGGATACAGTAAACCTGAAGTGAAGCATCGGAATCTATAACTAGTGTCACAGGAATGTTTCAAAGCATAGACAGTTAGAAGATACAGTCTTCTTGTACTTAAGTCGGCATTGTGAATTGTGTATTTAATTCCGATGCAATTTCTGTGTTTCATCGTCAATAAGAAGGTCCAAGGGATACAGTAAACCTGGAGTGAAGCATCGGAATCTATAACTATCGTCACAGGAATGGTTCAAAACATAGACAGTAAGACGATACAGTCTTGTTGTACTTACGTCGGCATTGTGCCTTTTGTATTTAATTCCGATGCAATTTCTGTGTTTCATCGTCAATAAGAAGGTCCAAGGGATACAGTAAACCTGAAGTGAAGCATCGGAATCTATGACTAGTGTCACAGGAATGGTTCAAAACATAGACAGGAAGAAGAGTCAGTCTTCTTGTACTTGTGTCGGCATTGTGCCTTTTGTATAAAATTCCGATGCAATTTCTGTGTTTCATCGTCAATAAGAAGGTCCTAGGGCTACAGTAAACCTGAAGTCAAGCATCGGAATCTATAAGTAGTGTCACAGGAATGGTTAAAAGCATAGACAATAAGGAGAGTCAGTCTTCTTGTACTTCAGCCGGCATTGTGCCTTTTCTATTTAATTCCGATGCCATTTCTGTGTTTCATCGTCAATAAGAAGGTCCAAGGTATACAGTAAACCTGGAGTGTAGCATCGGAATCTATAACTAGTGTCACAGGAATGGTTCAAAACATAGTCAGTAAGAAGAGTCAGTCTACATGTACTTAAGTCTGCATTGTGCCTTTTGTATTTAATTCCAATGCAATTTCTGTGGTTCATCGTCAATAAGAAGGTCCAAGGGATACAGTAAACCTGGAGTGTAGCATCGGAATCTATAACTAGTGTCACAGGAATGGTTCAAAACATAGTCAGTAAGAAGTGTCAGTCTACATGTACTTAAGTCGTTATTGTGCCTTTTGTATTTCATTCCGGTGCAATTTCTGTGTTTCATCGTCAATAAGAAGGTCCAAGGGATACAGTAAACCTGGAGTGAAGCATCGGAATCTATAACTCGTGTCACAGGAATGGTTAAAAACATAGACAGTAAGAAGATACAGTCTTCTTGTACTTAAGTCGGCATTGTGCCTTTTGTATTTAATTCCGATGCAATTTCTGTGTTTCATCGTCAATAAGAAGGTCCAAGGGATACAGTAAACCTGAAGTGAAGCATCGGAATCTATAACTAGTGTCACAGGATGGTTCAAAACATAGACAGTAAGAAGAGTCAGTCTTCTTCTACTTAAGTCGGCATTGTGCCTTTTGTATTTAATTCCGATGCAATTTCTGTGTTTCATCGTCAATAAGAGGTCAGAGGAATACAGTAAACCTGAAGTGAAGCATCGGAATCTATAACTAGTGTCACAGGAATGGTTCAAATCATAGACAGGAAGAAGAGTCAGTCTTCTTGTACTTGAGTCGGCATTGTGCCTTTTGTATTTAATTCCGATGTAATTTCTGTGTTTCATTGTCAATAAGAAGGTCCAAATGATACAGTAAACCTGAAGTGAAGCATCGGAATCTAAAACTAGTGTCACAGGAATGGTTCAAATCATAGTCAGTAAGAAGAGTAAGTCTTCTTGTCCTTAAGTCGGCGTTGTGCCTATTGTATTTAATTCCGATGCTATTTCTGTGTTTCATCGTCAATAAGTAGGTCCAAGGGGTACAGTAAACCTGGAGTGAAGCATCGGAATCAATAACAAGTGTCACAGGAATGGTTCAAAACATAGACAGGAAGAAGATACAGCCTACTTCTACTTAAGTCGGCATTGTGCCTTTTGTATTTAATTCCGTTGCAATTTCAGTGTTTCATCGTCAACAAGAAGGTCAGAGGGATACAGTAAACCTGAAGTGAAGCATCGGAATCTATAACTAGTGTCACAGGAATGGTTCAAAACATAGTCAGTTAGAAGAGTCGGTCTTCATGTACTTCAGTCGGCACTGTGCCTTTTGTATTTAATTCCGATGCAATTTCTGTGTTTCATCGTCAATACGAAGGTCCAAGGGATACAGTAAACATGAAGTGAAGCATCGGAATCTATAACTAGTGTCACAGGAATGGTTCAAAGCATAGTCAGTAAGAAGAGAAAATCTTCTTTTACTTATGTCGCCATTTTGCCTAATCTATTTAATTCCGATGCAATTTCAGTGTTTCATCGTCAATACGAAGGTCCAGGGGATGCAGTAAACCTGCAGTGAAGCATCGGAATCAATAACTTGTGTCAATGGAATGGTTCAAAACATAGTCAGTAAGAAGAGTCATTCTTCATGTACTTAAGTCGGCATTGTGCCTTTTGTTTTCATTTCCGGTGCAATTTCTGTGTTTCATCGTCAATAAGAAGGTCAGAGGGATACAGTAAACCTGAAGTGAAGCATCGGAATCTATAACTAGTGTCACAGGAATGTTTCAAAGCATAGACAGTTAGAAGATACAGTCTTCTTGTACTTAAGTCGGCATTGTGCCTTTTGTATTTAATTCCGATGCAATTTCTGTGTTTCATCGTCAATAAGAAGGTCCAAGGGATACAGTAAACCTGGAGTGAAGCATCGGAATCTGTAACTATTGTCACAGGAATGGTTCAAAACATAGACAGTAAGACGATACAGTCTTGTTGTACTTACGTCGGCATTGTGCCTTTTGTATTTAATTCCGATGCAATTTCTGTGTTTCATCGTCAATAAGAAGGTCCAAGGGATACAGTAAACCTGAAGTGAAGCATCGGAATCTATGACTAGTGTCACAGGAATGGTTCAAAACATAGACAGGAAGAAGAGTCAGTCTTCTTGTACTTGTGTCGGCATTGTGCCTTTTGTATAAAATTCCGATGCAATTTCTGTGTTTCATCGTCAATCAGAAGGTCCTAGGGCTACAGTAAACCTGAAGTCAAGCATCGGAATCTATAAGTAGTGTCACAGGAATGGTTAAAAGCATAGACAATAAGGAGAGTCAGTCTTCTTGTACTTCAGCCGGCATTGTGCCTTTTCTGTTTAATTCCGAAGCCATTTCTGTGTTTCATCGTCAATAAGAAGGTCCAAGGTATACAGTAAACCTGGAGTGTAGCATCGGAATCTATAACTAGTGTCACAGGAATGGTTCAAAACATAATCAGTAAGAAGAGTCAGTCTACATGTACTTAAGTCTGCATTGTGCCTTTTGTATTTAATTCCGATGCAATTTCTGTGGTTCATCGTCAATAAGAAGGTCCAAGGGATACAGTAAACCTGGAGTGTAGCATCGGAATCTATAACTAGTGTCACAGGAATGGTTCAAAACATAGTCAGTAAGAAGTGTCAGTCTACATGTACTTAAGTCGTTATTGTGCCTTTTGTACTTCATTCCGGTGCAATTTCTGTGTTTCATCGTCAATAAGAAGGTCCAAGGGATACAGTAAACCTGGAGTGAAGCATCGGAATCTATAACTCGTGTCACAGGACTGGTTAAAAACATAGACAGTAAGAAGATACAGTCTTCTTGTACTTAAGTCGGCATTGTGCCTTTTGTATTTAATTCCGATGCAATTTCTGTGTTTCATCGTCAATAAGAAGGTCCAAGGGATACAGTAAACCTGAAGTGAAGCATCGGAATCTATAACTAGTGTCACAGGATGGTTCAAAACATAGACAGTAAGAAGAGTCAGTCTTCTTCTACTTAAGTCGGCATTGTGCCTTTTGTATTTAATTCCGATGCAATTTCTGTGTTTCATCGTCAATAAGAGGTCAGAGGAATACAGTAAACCTGAAGTGAAGCATCGGAATCTACACTCCTGGAAATGGAAAAAAGAACACATTGACACCGGTGTGTCAGACCCACCATACTTGCTCCGGACACTGCGAGAGGGCTGTACAAGCAATGATCACACGCACGGCACAGCGGACACACCAGGAACCGCGGTGTTGGCCGTCGAATGGCGCTAGCTGCGCAGCATTTGTGCACCGCCGCCGTCAGTGTCAGCCAGTTTGCCGTGGCATACGGAGCTCCATCGCAGTCTTTAACACTGGTAGCATGCCGCGACAGCGTGGACGTGAACCGTATGTGCAGTTGACGGACTTTGAGCGAGGGCGTATAGTGGGCATGCGGGAGGCCGGGTGGACGTACCGCCGAATTGCTCAACACGTGGGGCGTGAGGTCTCCACAGTACATCGATGTTGTCGCCAGTGGTCGGCGGAAGGTGCATGTGCCCGTCGACCTGGGACGGGACCGCAGCGACGCACGGATGCACGCCAAGACCGTAGGATCCTACGCAGTGCCGTAGGGGACCGAACCGCCACTTCCCAGCAAATTAGGGACACTGTTGCTCCTGGGGTATCGGCGAGGACCATTCGCAACCGTCTCCATGAAGCTGGGCTACGGTCCCGCACACCGTTAGGCCGTCTTCCTCTCACGCCCCAACATCGTGCAGCCCGCCTCCAGTGGTGTCGCGACAGGCGTGAATGGAGGGACGAATGGAGGCGTGTCGTCTTCAGCGATGAGAGTCGCTTCTGCCTTGGTGCCAATGATGGTCGTATGCGTGTTTGGCGCCGTGCAGGTGAGCGCCACAATCAGGACTGCATACGACCGAGGCACACAGGGCCAACACCCGGCATCATGGTGTGGGGAGCGATCTCCTACACTGGCCGTACACCACTGGTGATCGTCGAGGGGACACTGAATAGTGCACGGTACATCCAAACCGTCATCGAACCCATCGTTCTACCATTCCTAGACCGGCAAGGGAATTTGCTGTTCCAACAGGACAATGCACGTCCGCATGTATCCCGTGCCACCCAACGCGCTCTAGAAGGTGTAAGTCAACTACCCTGGCCAGCAAGATCTCCGGATCTGTCCCCCATTGAGCATGTTTGGGACTGGATGAAGCGTCGTCTCACGCGGTCTGCACGTCCAGCACGAACGCTGGTCCAACTGAGGCGCCAGGTGGAAATGGCATGGCAAGCCGTTCCACAGGACTACATCCAGCATCTCTACGATCGTCTCCATGGGAGAATAGCAGCCTGCATTGTTGCGAAAGGTGGATATACACTGTACTAGTGCCGACATTGTGCATGCTCTGTTGCCTGTGTCTATGTGCCTGTGGTTCTGTCAGTGTGATCATGTGATGTGTCTGACCCCAGGAATGTGTCAATAAAGTTTCCCCTTCCTGGGACAATGAATTCACGGTGTTCTTATTTCAATTTCCAGGAGTGTATAACTAGTGTCACAGGAATGGTTCAAAGCATAGTCAGTAAGAAGGGTCAGTCTTCATGGACTTAAGTCGGCTTGGTGCCTTTTGTATTTAATTCTGATGCAGTTTCTGTGTTTCATCGTCACTAAGAAGGACCAAGGGCTACAGTAAACCTGAAGTCAAGCATCGGAATCTGTAAGTAGTGTCACAGGAATGGTTAAAAGCATAGACAATAAGAAGAGTCAGTCTTCTTGTACTTCAGCTGGCATTGCGCCTTTTCGATTTAATTCCGATGCCTTATCTGCGTTTCATCGTCAATAAGAAGGTCCAAGGTGTACAGTAAACCTGCAGTGTATCATCGGAATCTATAACTAGTGTCACAGGAATGGTTCAAAGCATAGTCAGTAAGAAGAGTCAGTCTACATGTACTTAAGTCAGCATTGTGCCTTTTGTATTTAATTCCGATGCAATTTTGTGGTTCATCGTCAATAAGAAGGTCCAAGGGATACAGTAAACCTGGAGTGTAGCATCGGAATCTATAACTAGTGTCACAGGAATGGTTCAAAACATAGTCAGTAAGGAGAGTCAGTCTACATGTACTTAAGTCGTTATTGTGCCTTTTGTATTTCATTCCGGTGCAATTTCTGTGTTTCATCGTCAATAAGAAGGTCCAAGGGATAGAGTAAACCTGGAGTGAAGCATCGGAATCTATAACTAGTGTCACAGGAATGGTTCAAAACATAGACAGTAAGAAGATACAGTCTTCTTGTACTTAAGTCGGCATTGTGCCTTTTGTATTTAATTCCGATGCAATTTCTGTGTTTCATCGTCAATAAGAAGGTCCAAGGGATACAGTAAACCTGAAGTGAAGCGTCGGAATCTATAACTAGTGTCACAGGATGGTTCAAAACATAGACAGTGAGAAGAGTCAGTCTTCTTGTACTTAAGTCGGCATTCTGCCATTTGTATTTCATTCCGATGCAATTTCTGTGTTTCATCGTCAATAAGGTCAGAGGAATACAGTAAACCTGAAGTGAAGCATCGGAATCTAAAACTAGTGTCACAGGAATGGTTCAAATCATAGTCAGTAAGAAGAGTCAGTCTTCTTGTCCTTAAGTCGGCGTTGTGCCTATTGTATTTAATTCCGGTGCAATTTCTGTGTTTCATCGTCAATGAGAAGGTTAGAGGGATACAGTAAACCTGAAGTGAAGCATCGGAATCTATAACTAGTGTCACAGGAATGTTTCAAAACATAGACAGTAAGAAGATACAGTCTTCTTGTACTTAAGTCGGCATTGTGCCTCTTGTATTTAATTCCGATGCAATTTCTGTGTTTCATCGTCAATAAGAAGGTCCAAGGGATACAGTAAACCTGAAGTGAAGCATCGGAATCTGTAACTAGTGTCACAGGAGTGATACAAAACATAGTCAGTAAGAAGAGTCGGTCTTCATGTACTTAAGTCAGTATTGTGCCTTTTGTATTTAATTCCGGTGCAATTTCTGTGTTTCATCGTCAATAAGAAGGTCAGAGGGATTCAGTAAACCTGAAGTGAAGCATCGGAATCTATAACTAGTGTCATAGGAATGGTTCAAAACATAGTCAGTAAGAAAAGTCAGTCTTCTTGTCCTGAAGTCAACATTGTGCCTTTTGTACTTAACTCCGATGCAATTTCTGTGTTTCATCGTCAATAAGAAGGTCCAAGGGATACAGTAAACCTGGAGTAAAGCATCGGAATCTATAACTAGTGTCACAGGAAAGGTTCAAAACATAGACAGTAAGACGATACAGTCTTGTTGTACTTAATTCGGCATTGTGCCTTTTGTATTTAATTCCGATGCAATTTCTGTGTTTCATCGGCTATAAGAAGGTCAGAGGATTACAGTAAACATGACGTGAAGCATCGGAATCTATAACTAGTGTCACAGGAATGGTTCAAAACGCAGACATGAAGAAGAGTCAGTCTTCTTGTACTTGAGGCGGCATTGTGCCTTTTGTATTAAATTCCGATGCAATTTCTGTGTTTCATCGTCAATAAGTAGGTCCTAGGGATACCGCAAACCTGAAGTCCAGTATCGGAATCTATAACTAGTGTCACAGGAATGGTTCAAAACACAGACAATAAGAAGAGTCATTCTTCATGTACTTAAGTTAGCATTGTGCCTTTGTATTTAATTCCGATGCAATTTCTGTGTATCATCGTCAATAACAAGGTAAAAGGGATACAGTAAACCTGAAATGAAGCATCGGAATCTATAACTAGTGTCACAGGAATGGTTCAAAACATAGTCAGTAAGAAGAGTCAGTCTTCATGTACTTAAGTCGTTATTGTGCGTTTTGTATTTCATTCCGGTGCAATTTCTGTGTTTCATCGTCAATAAGAAGGTCCAAGGGATACAGTAAACCTTTAGTGAAGCATCGGAATCTATAACTAGTGTCACAGGAATGGTTCAAAACACAGACAGTAAGAAGATACAGTCTTCTTGTACTTAAGTCGGCATTGTGCCTTTTGTATTTAATTCCGATGCAATTTCTGTGTTTCATCGTCAAGAAGAAGCTGCAAGGGATACAGTAAACCTGAAGTGAAGCATCGGAATCTATAACTAGTGTCACAGGATTGTTCAAAACATAGACAGTAAGAAGAGTCAGTCTTCTTGTACTTAAGTCGGCATTGTGCCTTTTGTATTTAATTGCGATGCAATTTCTGTGTTTCATCGTCAATAAGAAGGTCAGAGGAATACAGTAAACCTGAAGTGAAGCATCGGAATCTATAACTAGTGTCACAGGAATGGTTCAAATCATAGACAGGAAGAAGAGTCAGTCTTCTTGTACTTGAGTCGGCATTGTGCCTTTTGTATTTAATTCCGATGTAATTTCTGTGTTTCATTGTCAATAAGAAGGTCCAAATGATACAGTAAACCTGAAGTGAAGCATCGGAATTTAAAACTAGTGTCACAGGAATGGTTCAAAACATAGTCAGTAAGAAGAGTCAGTCTTCTTGTCCTTAAATCGGCGTTGTGCCTATTGTATTTAATTCCGATGCTATTTCTGTGTTTCATCGTCAATAAGAAGGTCCAAGGGATGCAGTAAACATGGAGTGAAACATCGGAATCAATAACTAGTGTCACAGGAATGTTCAAAACATAGACAGAAAGAAGTTACAGTCTACTTCTACTTAAGTCGGCATTGTGCATTTTGTATTTAATTCCGATGCAATTTCTGTGTTTCATCGTCAATAAGAAGGTCAAAGGGATACAGTAAACCTGAAGTGAAGCATCGGAATCTATAACTAGTGTCACAGGAATGGTTCAAAACATAGTCAGTAAGAAGAGTCGGGCTTCATGTACTTAAGTCGGCATTGTGCCTTTTGTATTTCATTCCGATGCAATTTATGTGTTTCATCGTCAATACGAAGGTCCAAGGGATACAGTAAACCTGAAGTGAAACATCGGAATCTATAACTAGTGTCACAGGAATGGTTCAAAGCATAGTCAGTAAGAAGAGTCAATCTTCTTTTACTTAAGTCGCCATTTTGCCTAATCTATTTAATTCCGATGCAATTTCAGTGTTTCATCGTCAATAAGAAGGTCCAGGGGATGCAGTAAACCTGCAGTGAAGCATCGGAATCAATAACTTGTGTCAATGGAATGGTTCAAAACATAGTCAGTAAGAAGAGTCATTCTTCATGTACTTAAGTCGGCATTGTGCCTTTTGTATTTAATACCCGGTGCAATTTCTGTGTTTCATCGTCAATAAGAAGGCCCAAGGGATACAGTAAACCCGAAGGAAAGCATCGGAATCTATAACTAGTGTCACAGGAATGGTTCAAAACATAGTCAGTAAAAAGAGTCAGTCTACATGTACTTAAGTCGGCATTGTGCCATTTGTATTTCATTCCGGTGCAATTCCTGTGTTTCATCGTCAATAAGAAGGTCAGAGGGATACAATAAACCTGATGTGAAGCATCGGAAACTATAACTAGTGTCACAGGAATGGTTCAAAACATAGTCAGTAAGAAGGGTCAGTCTTCTTATCCTTAAGTTGGCCTTGTGCCTTTTATATTTAATTCCGATGCAATTTCTGTGTTTCATCGTCAATAAGAAGGTCCAAGAGATACAGTAAACCTGCAGTGAAACATCGGCATCTATAACTAGTGTCACAGGAATGGTTCAAAACATAGATAGTACTTAAATCGGCATTGTGATTTTTGTATTTCATTCCGAAGCAATTTCTGTGTTTCATCGTCAATAAGAAGGTCCAAGGGATACAGTAAACCTGAAGTGAAGCATCGGAATCTATAACTTGTGTCACGGGAATGGTTCAAAACATAGTCAGTAAGAAGAGTCGGTCATGATGTACTTAAGTCAGCATTGTGCCTTTGTACTTAATTCCGATGCAATTTCTGTGTATCATCGTCAATAACAAGGTCCAAGGGATACAGTAAACCTGAAGTGAAGCATCGGAATCTATAACTAGTGTCACAGGAATGGTTCAAAACATAGTCAGTAAGAACAGTCAGTCTTCATGTACTTAAGTCGTTATTGTTCGTTTATATTTCATTCCGGTGCAATTTCTGTGTTTCATCGTCATTAAGAAGGTCCAAGGGATACAGTAAACCTGGAGTGAAGCATCGGAATCTATAACTAGTGTCACAGGAATGGTTCAAAACATAGACAGTAAGAAGATACAGTCTTCTTGTACTTAAGTCGGCATTGTGCCTTTTGTATTTAATTCCGATGCAATTTCTGTGCTTCATCGTTAATAAGAAGGTGCAAGGGATACAGTAAACCTGAAGTGAAGCATCGGAATCTATAACTAGTGTCACAGGATTGTTCAAACCATAGACAGTAAGAAGAGTCAGTCTTCTTGTACTTAAGTCGGCATTGTGCCTTTTGTATTTAATTGCGATGCAATTTCTATGTTTCATCGTCAATAAGAAGGTCAGAGGAATACAGTAAACCTGAAGTGAAGCATCGGAATCTATAACTAGTGTCAAAGGAATGGTTCAAATCATAGACAGGAAGAAGAGTCAGTCTTCTTGTACTTGAGTCGGCATTGTGCCTTTTGTATTTAATTCCGATGTAATTTCTGTGTTTCATTGTCAATAAGAAGGTCCAAATGATACAGTAAACCTGAAGTGAAGCATCGGATCTAAAACTAGTGTCACAGGAATGGTTCAAAACATATTCAGTAAGAAAAGTCAGTCTTCTTGTCCTTAAATCGGCGTTGTGCCTTTGTATTTAATTCCGATGCTATTTCTGTGTTTCATCGTCAATAAGAAGGTCCAAGGGATGCAGTAAACATGGAGTGAAGCATCGGAATCAATACCTAGTTTCACAGGAATGTTCAAAACATAGACAGGAAGAAGATACAGTCAACTTCTACTTAGGTCGGCATTGAGCATTTTGTATTTAATTCCGATGCAATTTCTGTGTTTCATCGTCAATAAGAAGGTCAGAGGGATACAGTAAACTTGAAGTGAAGCACCGGAATCTATAACTAGTGTCACAGGAATGGTTCAAAGCATAGTCAGTAAGAAGAGTCGGTCTTCATGTACTTAAGTCGGCATTGTGCCTTTTGTATTTAATTCCGATGCAGTTTCTGTGTTTCATCGTCAATACGAAGGTCCAAGGGATACAATAAACCTGAAGTGAAGCATCGGAATCTATAACTAGTGTCACAGGAATGGTTCAAAGCATAGTCAGTAAGAAGAGTCAATCTTCTTTTACTTAAGTCGCCATTTTGCCTAATCTATTTAATTCCGATGCAATGTCTGTGATTCATCGTCAGTAAGAAGGTCCAGGGGATGCAGCAAACCTGCAGTGAAGCATCGGAATCAATAACTTGTGTCAATGGAATGGTTCAAAACATAGTCAGTAAGAAGAGTCATTCTTCATGTACTTAAGTCGGCATTGTGCCTTTTGTATTTAATTCCGATGCTATTTCTGTGTTTCATCGTCAATAAGAAGGTCCAAGGGATGCAGTAAACATGGAGTGAAGCATCGGAATCAATACCTAGTTTCACAGGAATGTTCAAAACATAGACAGGAAGAAGATACAGTCTCCTTGTACTTAAGTCGGCATTGTGCCTTTTGTGTTTAATTCCGATGCAATTACTGTGTTTCATCGTCAATAAGAAGGTCCAAGGTATACAGTAAACCTGTAGTGAAGCATCGGAATCTATAACTAGTGTCACAGGAATGGATCAAAACATAGTCAGTAAAAAGGGTCAGTCTACATGTACTGAAGTCGGCATTGTGCCATTTGTATTTCATTCCGGTGCAATTTCTGTGTATCATCGTCAATAAGAAGGTCAGAGGGACACAATAAACCTGATGTGAAGCATCGGAAACTATAACTAGAGTCACAGGAATGGTTCAAAACATAGTTAGTAAGAAGGGTCAGTCTTCTTATCCTTAAGTTGGCCTTGTGCCTTTTATATTTAATTCCGATGCAATTCATGTGTTTCATCGTCAATAAGAAGGTCCAAGAGATACAGTAAACCTGCAGTGAAACATCGGCATCGATAACTAGTGTCACAGGAATGGTTCAAAACATAGACAGTACTTAAATCGGCATTGTGATTTTTGTATTTAATTCCGAAGCAATTTCTGTGTTTCATCGTCAACAAGAAGGTCCAAGGGATACAGTAAACCTGAAGTGAAGCTTCGGAATCTATAACTAGTGTCACGGGAATGGTTCAAAACATAGTCAGTAAGAAGAGTCGGTCTTCGTGTACTTAAGTCAGCATTGTGCCTTTGTATTTAATTCCGATGCAATTTCTGTGTATCATCGTCAATAACAAAGTCCAAGGGAAACAGTAAACCTGAAATGAAGCATCGGAATCTATAACTAGTGTCACAGTAATGGTTCAAAACATAGTCAGTAAGAAGAGTCAGTCTTCATGTACTTAAGTCGTTATTGTGCGTTTATATTTCATTCCGGTGCAATTTCTGTGTTTCATCGTCATTAAGAAGGTCCAAGGGATACAGTAAACCTGGAGTGAAGCATCGGAATCTATAACTAGTGTCACAGGAATGGTTAAAAACATAGTCAGTAAGAAGAGTCGGTCTTCATGTACTTAAGTCGGCATTGTGCCTTTTGTATTTAATTCCGATGCAATTTCTGTGTTTCATCGTCAATACGAAGGTCCAAGGGATACAGTAAACCTGAAGTGAAGCATCGGAATCTATAACTAGTGTCACAGGAATGGTTCAAAGCATAGTCAGTAAGAAGAGTCAGTCTTCATGGACTTAAGTCGGCTTTGTGCATTTTGTATTTGACTCCGATGCAATTTCTGTGTTTCATCGTCAATAAGAAGGTCCAAGGGATACAGTAAACATGAAGTGAAGCATCGGAATCTATAACTAGTGTCACAGGAATGGTTCAAAGCATAGTCAGTAAGAAGAGTAAATCTTCTTTTACTTAAGTCGCCATTTTGCCTAATCTATTTAATTCCGATGCAATTTCAGTGTTTCATCGTCAATACGAAGGTCCAGGGGATGCAGTAAACCTGCAGTGAAGCATCGGAATCAATAACTTGTGTCAATGGAATGGTTCAAAACAGAGTCAGTAAGAAGAGTCATTCTTCATGTACTTAAGTCGGCATTGTGCCTTTTGTATTCATTTCCGGTGCAATTTCTGTTTTTCATCGTCAATAAGAAGGTCAGAGGGATACAGTAAACCTGAAGTGAAGCATCGGAATCTATAACTAGTGTCACAGGAATGTTTCAAATCATAGACAGTTAGAAGATACAGTCTTCTTGTCCTTAAGTCGGCATTGTGCCTTTTGTATTTAATTCCGAAGCAATTTCTGTGTTTCATCGTCAATAAGAAGGTCCAAGGGATACAGTAAACCTGAAGTGAAGCATCGGAATCTATAACTAGTGTCACAGGAATGGTACAAAACATAGTCAGTAAGAAGAGTAGGTCTTCATGTACTTAAGTCAGTATTGTGCCTTTTGTATTTAATTCCGGGGCAATTTCTGTGTTTCATCGTCAATAAGAAGGTCAGAGGGATACAGTAAACCTGAAGTGAAGCATCGGAATCTATAACTAATGTCACAGGAATGGTTCAAAACATAGTCAGTAAGAAAAGTTAGTCTTTTTGTCCTGAAGTCGGCATTGTGCCTTTTGTATTTATTTCCGATGCAATTTCTGTGTTTCATCGTCAATAAGAAGGTCCAAGGGATACAGTAAACCTAGAGTGTAGCATCAGAATCTATAACTATTGTCACAGGAATGGTTGAAAACATAGACAGTAAGACGATACAGTCTTGTTGTACTTAAGTCGGCATTGTGCCTTCTGTATTTAATTCCGATGCAATTTCTGTGTTTCATCGTCAATAAGAACGTCCAAGGAATACAGCAAACGTGGAGTGAAGCATCGGAATCTATAACTCGTGTCACAGGAATGGTTAAAAACATAGACAGTAAGAAGATACAGCCTTCTTGTACTTAAGTCGGCATCGTGCCTTTTGTATTTAATTCCGATGCAATTTCTGTGTTTCATCGTCAATAAGAAGGTCCAAGGGATACAGTAAACCTGAAGTGAAGCATCGGAATCCATAACTAGTGTCACAGGATGGTCCAAAACATAGACAGTAAGAAGAGTCAGTCTTCTTCTACTTAAGTCGGCTTTGTGCTTTTTGTATTTAATTCCGATGCAATTTCTGTGTTTCATCGTCAATAAGAAGGTCAGAGGAATACAGTAAACCTGAAGGGAAGCATCGGAATCTATAACTAGTGTCACAGGAATGGTTCAAATCATAGACAGGAAGAAGAGTCAGTCTTCTTGTACTTGAGTCGTCATTGTGGCTTTTGTATTTAATTCCGATGTAATTTCTGTGTTTCATTGTCAATAAGAAAGTCCAAATGATACAGTAAACCTGAAGTGAAGCATCGGAATCTAAAACTAGTGTCACAGGAATGGTTCAAAACATATTCAGTAAGAAGAGTCAGTCTTCTTGCCCTTAAGTCGGCGTTGTGCCTATTGTATTTAATTCCGATGCTATTTCTGTGTTTCATCGTCAATAAGAAGGTCCAAGGGATACAGTAAACCTGAAGTGAAGCATCGGAATCTATTACTAGTGTCACAGGAATGGTTCAAAGCATAGTCAGTAAGAAGGGTCAGTCTTCATGGACTGAAGTCGGCTTGGTGCCTTTTGTATTTAATTCTGATGCAGTTTCTGTGTTTCATCGTCACTAACAAGGTCCAAGGGCTACAGTAAACCTGAAGTCAAGCATCGGAATCTGTAAGTAGGGTCACAGGAATGGTTAAAAGCATAGACAATAAGAAGAGTCAGTCTTCTTGTACTTCAGCCGGCATTGTGCATTTTCTATTAAATTCCGATGCCATTTCTGCGTTTCATCGTCAATAAGAAGGTCCAAGGTATACAGTAAACCTGGAGTGTATCATCGGAATCTATAACTAGTGTCACAGGAATGGTTCAAAGCATGGTCGGTAAGAGGAGTCAGTCTACATGTACTTAAGTCTGCATTGTGCCTTTTGTATTTAATTCCAATGCAATTTCTGTGGTTCATCGTCAATAAGAAGGTCCAAGGGATACAGTAAACCTGGAGTGTAGCATCGGAATCTATAACTAGTGTCACAGGAATGGTTCAAAACATAGTCAGTAAGAAGAGTCAGTCTACATGTACTTAAGTCGTTATTGTGCCTTTTGTATTTCATTCCGGTGCAATTTCTGTGTTTCATCGTCAATAAGAAGGTCCAAGGGATACAGTAAACCTGGAGTGAAACATCGGAATCTATAACTAGTGTCACAGGAATGGTTCAAAACATAGACAGGAAGAAGATACAGCCTACTTCTACTTAGGTCGCCATTGTGCCTTTTGTATTTAATTCCGATGCAATTTCTGTGTTTCATCGTTAATAAGAAGGTCAGAGGGATACAGTAAACCTGAAGTGAAGCATCGGAATCTATAACTAGTGTCACAGGAATGGTTCAAAACATAGTCAGATAGAAGAGTCGGTCTTCATGTACTTAAGTCGGCATTGTGCCTTTTGTATTTAATTCCGGTGCAATTTCTGTGTGTCATCGTCAATAAGAAGGTCAGAGGGATTCAGTAAACCTGAAGTGAAGCATTGGAATCTATAACTAGTGTCACAGGAATGTTTCATAACATAGATAGTAAGAAGATAGAGTCTTCTTGTACTTAAGTCGGCATTGTGCATTTTGTATTTAATTCCGATGCAATTTCTGTGTTTCATCGTCAATAAGAAGGTCCAAGGAATACAATAAACCTGAAGTGAAGCATCGGAATCTATAACTAGTGTCACAGGAGTGATACAAAACATAGTCAGTAAGAAGAGTCAGTCTTCTTGTACTTAAGTCGGCATTGTGCCTTTTGTATTTATTTCCGGTGCAATTTCTATGTTTCATCGTCAATAAGAAGGTCACAGGGATACAGTAAACCTGAAGTGAGGCATCGGAATCTATAACTAGTGTCACAGGAATGGTTCAAAACGTAGTCAGTAAGAAGAGTCAGTCTTCTTGCACTTAAGTCGGCATTGTGCTATTTGTATTTCATTCCGATGCAATATTTGTGTTTCATCGTCAATAACAAGGTCCAAGGGATACAGTAAACCTGGAGTGAAGCATCGGAATCTAGAATTAGTGTCACAGGAATGGTTCAAACTTACACAGTAAGAAGATACAGTCTTCTTGTACTTAATTCGGCATTGTGCCTTTTGTATTTAATTCCGATGTAATTTCTGTGTTTCGTCGTCAATAAGAAGGTCCAAGGGATACAGTAAACCTGAAGTGAAGCATCGGAATCTATAACTAGTGTCACAGGAATGGTTCAAGACATAGACAGTAAGAAGAGTCAGTCTTCTTGTACTTAAGTCGGCATTGTGCATTTTGTATTTAATTCCATTGCAATTCCTGTTTTTCATTGTCAATAAGAAGGTCAGTGGGATACAGTGAAACTGAAGTGAAGCATCGGAATCTATAACTAGTGTCACAGGAATGGTTCAAAGCATAGTCAGTAAGAAGAGTCAGTCTTCTTGTCCTTAAGTCGGCATTGTGCATTTTGTATTTAATTCCGATGCGATTTCTGTGTTTCATCGTCAATAAGAAGGTCCAAGGGATACGGTAAACCTGATGTGAAGCATCGGAATCTATAACTAGTGTCACAGGAATGGTTCAAAACATAGACAGTAAGAAGATACGGTCTTGTTGTACTTAAGTCGGCATTGTGCCTTTTGTATATAATTCCGGTGCAATTTCTGTGTTTCATCGTCAATAAGGTCAGAGGTATAGAGTAAACCTGAAGTGAAGCATCGGAATCTATAACTAGTGTCACAGGAATGGTTCAAAACATAGACAGTAATAAGATACAGTCTTCTTGTTTTTAAGTCGGCTTTGTGCCTTTTGTATTTAATTCCGATGCAATTTCTGTGTTTCATTGTCAATAAGAAGGTCCAAGGGATACAGTATACCTGAAGTGAAGCATCGGAATCTATAACTAGTGTCACAGGAGTGGTTCAAAACATAGTCAGTAAGAAGAGTCGGTCTTCATGTACTTAAGTCAGCATTGTGAATTTGTATATAATTCAGGTGCAAATTCTGTGTTTCATCGTCAATAAGAAGGTCCAAGGAATACAATAAACCTGAAGTGAAGCATCGGAATCTATAACTAGTGTCATAGGAGTGATACAAAACATAGTCAGTAAGAAGAGTCGGTCTTCATGTACTTAAGTCAGTATTGTGCCTTTAGTATTTAATTCCGGTGCAATTTCTGTGTTTCATCGTCAATAAGAAGGTCAAAGGGATACAGTAAACCTGAAGTGAAGCATCGGAATCTATAACTAGTGTCACAGGAATGGTTCAAAACATAGTCAGTAAGAAAAGTCAGTCTTCTTGTCCTTGAGTCAACATTGTGCCTTTTGTATTTAATTCCGATGCAATTTCTGTGTTTCATCGTCAATAAGAAGGTCCAAGGGATACAGTAAACATGAAGTGAAGCATCGGAATCTATAACTTGTGTCACAGGAATGGTTCAAAACGCAGACATTAAGAGGAGTCAGTCTTCTTGTACTTGAGGCGGCATTGTGCCTTTTGTATTAAATTCCGATGCAATTTCTGTGTTTCATCGTCAATAAGTAGGTCCTAGGGATACCGCAAACCTGAAGTCCAGTATCGGAATCTATAACTAGTGTCACAGGAATGGTTCAAAACATAGACAATTAGAAGAGTCTGTCTTCTTGTACTTAAGTCGGCATTGTGCCTTTTCTATTTAATTCCGATGCAATTTCTGTGTTTCATCGTCAATAAGAGGGTCAGAGGGATACAGTAAACCTGAAGTGAAGCATCGGAATCTATAACTAGTGTCACAGGAATGGTTGAAAACGTAGTCAGTAACAAGAGTCAGTCTTTTTGTACGTAAGTCAGCATTGCGCCTTTTGTATTTAATTACGATGTAATTTCTGTGTTTCATCGTCAATAAGAAGGTCCAAATGATACAGTAAACCTAAAGTGAAGCATGGGAGTCTATCACTAGTGTCAATGGAAAGGTTCAAAACATAGACAGTAGGAAGAGTCAGTCTTCTTGTACTTAAGTCGGCATTGTGCCTTTTGTATTTAATTCCGGTGCAATTTCTGTGTTTCATCGTCAATATGAATGTCCAAGGGATGCAGTAAACCTGGAGTGAAGCATCGGAATCTATAACTAGTTTTAATGGAATGGTTCAAAACATAGACAGTAAGAAGAGTCAGTCTTCTTGTACTTAAGTCGGCATTGTGCCTTTTGTATTTATTTCCGGTGGAATTTCTATGTTTCATCGTCAATAAGAAAGTCACAGGGATACAGTAAACCTGAAGTGAAGCATCGGAATCTATAACTAGTGTCACAGGAATGGTTCAAAACGTAGTCAGTAAGAAGAGTCAGTCTTCTTGCACTTAAGTCGGCATTGTGCTATTTGTATTTCATTCCGATGCAATATTTGTGTTTCATCGTCAATAAGAAGGTCCAAGGGATACAGTAAACCTGGAGTGAAGCATCGGAATCTATAATTAGTGTCACAGGAATGGTTCAAACTTACACAGTAAGAAGATACAGTCTTCTTGTACTTAATTCGGCATTGTGCCATTTGTATTTAATTCCGATGCAATTTCTGTGTTTCGTCGTCAATAAGAAGGTCCAAGGGATACAGTAAACCTGAAGTGAAGCATCGGAATCTATAACTAGTGTCACAGGAATGGTTCAAGACATAGACAGTAAGAAGAGTCAGTCTTCTTGTACTTAAGTCGGCATTGTGCATTTTGTATTTAATTCCAGTGCAATTCCTGTTCTTCATAGTCAATAAGAAGGTCAGTGGGATACAGTGAAACTGAAGTGAAGCATCGTAATCTATAACTAGTGTCACAGGAATGGTTCAAAGCATAGTCAGTAAGAAGAGTCAGTCTTCTTGTCCTTAAGTCGGCATTGTGCATTTTGTATTTAATTCCGATGCGATTTCTGTGTTTCATCGTCAATAAGAAGGTCCAAGGGATACAGTAAACCTGATGTGAAGCATCGGAATCTATAACTAGGGTCACAGGTATGGTTCAAAACATAGACAGTAAGAAGATACGGTCTTGTTGTACTTAAGTCGGCATTGTGTGTTTTGTATATAATTCCGGTGCAATTTCTGTGTTTCATCGTCAATAAGGTCAGAGGGATAGAGTAAACCTGAAGTGAAGCATCGGAATCTATAACTAGTGTCACAGGAATGGTTCAAAACATAGACAGTAATAAGATACAGTCTTCTTGTTTTTAAGTCGGCATTGTGCCTTTTGTATTTAATTCCGATGCAATTTCTGTGTTTCATCGTCAATAAGAAGGTCCAAGGGATACAGTATACCTGAAGTGAAGCATCGGAATCTATAACTAGTGTCACAGGAGTGGTTCAAAACATAGTCAGTAAGAAGAGTCGGTCTTCATGTACTTAAGTCAGCATTGTGAATTTGTATATAATTCAGGTGCAATTTCTGTGTTTCATCGTCAATATGAAGGTCAGAGGGATAGAGTAAACCTGAAGTGAAGCATCGGAATCTATAACTAGTGTCACAGGAATGGTTAATATCATAGTCAGTAAGAAGAGTCAGTCTTCTTGTTCTTAAGTCGGCATTGTGCATTTTGTATTTAATTCCGATGCGATTTCTGTGTTTCATCGTCAATAAGAAGGTCCAAGGGATACAGTAAACCTGATGTGAAGCATCGGAATCTATAACTAGTGTCACAGGAATGGTTCAAAACATAGACAGTAAGAAGATACGGTCTTGTTGTACTTAAGTCGGCATTGTGCCTTTTGTATATAATTCCGGTGCAATTTCTGTGTTTCATCGTCAATAAGGTCAGAGGGATAGAGTAAACCTGAAGTGAAGCATCGGAATCTATAACTAGTGTCACAGGAGTGATACAAAACATAGTCAGTAAGAAGAGTCGGTCTTCATGTACTTAAGTCAGTATTGTGCCTTTAGTATTTAATTCCGGTGCAATTTCTGTGTTTCATCGTCAATAAGAAGGTCAAAGGGATACAGTAAACCTGAAGTGAAGCATCGGAATCTATAACTAGTGTCACAGGAATGGTTCAAAACATAGTCAGTAAGAAAAGTCAGTCTTCTTGTCCTTGAGTCAACATTGTGCCTTTTGTATTTAATTCCGATGCAATTTCTGTGTTTCATCGTCAATAAGAAGGTCCAAGGGATACAGTAAACATGAAGTGAAGCATCGGAATCTATAACTAGTGTCACAGGAATGGTTCAAAACGCAGACATGAAGAGGAGTCAGTCTTCTTGTACTTGAGGCGGCATTGTGCCTTTTGTATTAAATTCCGATGCAATTTCTGTGTTTCATCGTCAATAAGTAGGTCCTAGGGATACCGCAAACCTGAAGTCCAGTATCGGAATCTATAACTAGTGTCACAGGAATGGTTCAAAACATAGACAATTAGAAGAGTCTGTTTTCTTGTACTTAAGTCAGCATTGTGCCTTTTCTATTTAATTCTGATGCAATTTCTGTGTTTCATCGTCAATAAGAGGGTCAGAGGGATACAGTAAACCTGAAGTGAAGCATCGGAATCTATAACTAGTGTCACAGGAATGGTTGAAAACGTAGTCAGTAACAAGAGTCAGTCTTTTTGTACGTAAGTCAGCATTGCGCCTTTTGTATTTAATTACGATGTAATTTCTGTGTTTCATCGTCAATAAGAAGGTCCAAATGATACAGTAAACCTAAAGTGAAGCATGGGAGTCTATCACTAGTGTCAATGGAAAGGTTCAAAACATAGGCAGTAGGAAGAGTCAGTCTTCTTGTACTTAAGTCGGCATTGTGCCTTTTGTATTTAATTCCGGTGCAATTTCTGTGTTTCATCGTCAATAAGAATGTCCAAGGGATGCAGTAAACCTGGAGTGAAGCATCGGAATCTATAACTAGTTTTAATGGAATGGTTCAAAACATAGACAGTAAGAAGAGTCAGTCTTCTTGTACTTAAGTCGGCATTGTGCCTTTTGTATTTATTTCCGGTGCAATTTCTATGTTTCATCGTCAATAAGAAGGTCCAAGAGATACAGTAAACCTGGAGTGAAGGATCGGAATCTATAATTAGTGTCACAGGAATGGTTCAAACTTACACAGTAAGAAGATACAGTCTTCTTGTACTTAATTCGGCATTGTGCCATTTGTATTTAATTCCGATGCAATTTCTGTGTTTCGTCGTCAATAAGAAGGTCCAAGGGATACAGTAAACCTGAAGTGAAGCATCGGAATCTATAACTAGTGTCACAGGAATGGTTCAAGACATAGACAGTAAGAAGAGTCAGTCTTCTTGTACTTAAGTCGGCATTGTGCATTTTGTATTTAATTCCAGTGCAATTCCTGTTTTTCATAGTCAATAAGAAGGTCAGTGGGATACAGTGAAACTGAAGTGAAGCATCGGAATCTATAACTAGTGTCACAGGAATGGTTCAAAGCATAGTCAGTAAGAAGAGTCAGTCTTCTTGTCCTTAAGTCGGCATTGTGCATTTTGTATTTAATTCCGATGCGATTTCTGTGTTTCATCGTCAATAAGAAGGTCCAAGGGATACAGTAAACCTGATGTGAAGCATCGGAATCTATAACTAGTGTCACAGGAATGGTTCAAAACATAGACAGTAAGAAGATACGGTCTTGTTGTACTTAAGTCGGCATTGTGCCTTTTGTATATAATTCCGGTGCAATTTCTGTGTTTCATCGTCAATAAGGTCAGAGGGATAGAGTAAACCTGAAGTGAAGCATCGGAATCTATAACTAGTGTCACAGGAATGGTTCAAAACATAGACAGTAATAAGATACAGTCTTCTTGTTTTTAAGTCGGCATTGTGCCTTTTGTATTTAATTCCGATGCAATTTCTGTGTTTCATCGTCAATAAGTAGGTCCAAGGGATACAGTATACCTGAAGTGAAGCATCGGAATCTATAACTAGTGTCACAGGAGTGGTTCAAAACATAGTCAGTAAGAAGAGTCGGTCTTCATGTACTTAAGTCAGCATTGTGAATTTGTATATAATTCAGGTGCAATTTCTGTGTTTCATCGTCAATAAGAAGGTCAGAGGGATAGAGTAAACCCGAAGTGAAGCATCGGAATCTATAACTAGTGTCACAGGAATGGTTAATATCATAGTCAGTAAGAAGAGTCAGTCATCTTGTCCTTAAGTCGGCATTGTGCCTTTTGTATTTAATTCCGATGCAATTTCTGTGTTTCATCGTCAATAAGAAGGTCCAAGGGATACAGTAAACCTGGAGTGAAGCACCGGAATCTATAACTAGTGTCACAGGAATGGTTCAAAACATAGACAGTAAGAAGATACAGACTTGTACTTAAGTCGGCATTGTGCCCTTTGTATATAATTCCGATGCAATTTCTGTGTTTCATCGACAATTAGAAGGTCCAAGGGATAAAGCAAACCTGAAGTGAAGCATCGGAATCTATAACTAGTGGCACTGGAATGGTTCAAAACATAGACAGAAAGAAGAGTCAGTCTTCTTGTACTTGAGTCGGCATTCTGCATTTTGTATTAAATTCCGATGTAATTTCTGTGTTTCATCGTCAATAAGAAGGTCCTAGGGATACAGTAATCCTGAAGTCAAGCATCGGAATCTATAATTAGAGTCACAGGAATGGTTCAAAACATAGTCAGAAAGAATAGTCAGTCTTCTTGTCCTTAAGACGGCATTGTGCCTTTTGTATTTAATTACGATGCAAATTCTGTGTTTCATCGTCAATGAGAAGGTCCTAGGGATACAGTAAACCTGGAGTGTAGCATCGGAATCTATAACTAGTGTCACAGGAATGGTTCAAAACATAGTCAGTAAGAAGAGTCAGTCTTCATGTACTTAAGTCGGCATTGTGCCTTTTTTAGTTAATTCCGATGCAATTTCAGTGTTTCATCGTCAATAAGAAGGTGCAAGGGATACAGTAAATCAGGAGTGAAGCATCGGAATCTATAACTAGTGTCAATGGAATGGTTCAAAACATAGACAGTAAGAAGAGTCAGTCTTCTTGTACCTAAGTCGGCATTGTGCCTTTTGTATTAATTTCCGGTGCAATTTCTGTGTTACATCGTCAATAAGTAGGTCAGAGGGATACAATAAACCTTAAGTGAAGCATCGGAATCTATAACTAGTGTAACAGGAATGGCTCAAAACATAGTCAGTAAGAAGAGTCAGCCTTCTTGTCCATAAGTCGGCCTTGTGCCTTTTGTATTTAATTCCGATGCAATTTCAGTGTTTCATCGTCAATAAGAAGGTCCAAGGGATACAGTAAACCAGGAGTGAAGCATCGGAATCTATAACTAGTGTCAATGGAATGGTTCAAAACATAGACATTAAGAAGAGTCAGTCTTCTTGTACCTAAGTCAGCATTGTGCCTTTTGTATACAATTCCGGTGCAATTTCTGTGTTTCATCGTCAATAAGAAGGTCAGACGGATAGAGTAAACCTGACGTGAAGCATCGGAATCTATAACTAGTGTCACAGGAATGGTTAAAAACATAGTCAGTAAGAAGAGTCAGTCTTCTTGTCCTTAAGTCGGCATTGTGCCTTTTGTATTTAATTCCGATGCAATTTCTGTGTTTCATCGTCAATAAGTAGGTCCAAGGGATACAGTAAACCTGGAGTGAAGCATCGGAATCTATAACTAGTGTCACAGGAATGGTTCAAAACATAGACAGTAAGAAGATACAGACTTGTTGTACTTATGTCGGCATTGTTTCTTTTGTATTTAGTTCCGATACAATTTCTGTGTTTCATCGACAATAAGAAAGTCCAAGGGATACAGTAAACCTGAAGTGAAGCATCGGAATCTATAACTAGTGTCACAGGAATGGTTCAAAACATAGACAGTAAGGAGAGTCAGTCTTCTTATACTTAAGTCCGCATTGTGCCTTTTGTATTTCATTCCGGTGCAATTTCTGTGTTTCATCGTCAATAAGAAGGTCAGAGGAATACAGTAAACCTGAAGTGAAGCATCGGAATCTATAACTAGTGTCACAGGAATGGTTCAAAACATAGTCAGAAAGAATAGTCAGTCTTCTTGACCTTAAGTCAGCATTGTGCCTTTTATATTTAACTCCGATGCAAATTCTGTGTTTCATCGACAGTAAGAAGGTCCTAGGGATACAGTAACCCTGGAGTGTAGCATCGGAATCTATAACTAGTGTCACAGGAATGGTTCAAAACATGGTCAGTAAGAAGAGTCAGTCTTCATGTACATAAGTCGGCATTGTGCCTTTTGTATTTAATTCCGATGCAATTTCTGTGTTTTATCGTCAATAAGAAGGTCCAAGTGATACAGTAAACCTGGAGTGAAGCATCGGAATCTATAACTAGTGTCAATGGAATGGTTCAAAACATAGACAGTAAGAAGAGTCAGTCTTCTAGTACCTAAATCGGCATTGTGCCTATTGTATCTAATTCCGGTGCAATTTCTGTGTTTCATCGTCAATTAGAAGGTCAGAGGGATACAATAAACCTGAAGTGAAGCATCGGAATCTATAACTAGTGTAACAGGAATGGTTCAAAACATAGTCAGTGAGAAGAGTCAGTCTTCTTGTCCTTAAGTCGGCCTTGTGCCTTTTGTATTTCATTCCGATGCAATATCAGTGTTTCATCGTCAATAGGTAGGTCCCAGGGATACAGTAAACCTGGAGTGAAGCATCGGAATCTATAACTAGTGTAACAGGAATGGCTCAAAACATAGTCAGTAAGAAGAGTCACTCTTCTTGTCCTTAAGTCGGCCTTGTGCCTTTTGTATTTAATTCCGAAGCAATTTCTGTGTCTCATCGTCAATAAGAAGGTCCAAGGGATACAGTAAACCTGAAGTGAAGCATCGGAATCTGTAACTAGAGTCACAGGAATGGTTCAAAACATAGTCAGTAAGAAGAGTCGGTCTTCATGCAGCTATGTCGGCATTGTGCATTTTGTATTTAATTCCGATGCAATATCTGTGTTTCATCGTCAATAAGAAGGTCTAAGGGATAAAGTAAACCTGAAATGAAGCATCGGAATCTATAAGTAGTGTAACAGGAATGGTTCAAAGCATAGTCAGTAAGAAGAGTCATTCTTCATGTACTTATGACGGCATTGTGCCTTTTGCATTTAATTCCGATGCAAGTGCTGTGTTTAATCGTCAATAAGAAGGGCCAAGGGTTACAGTAAACATGAAGTGAGGCATCGGAATCTGTAACTAGTGTCACAGGAATGGTTCAAATCATAGTCTGTAGGAAGAGTCAGTCTTCTTGTACTTAAGTCGGCATTTTCCCTAATCTATTTAATTCCGATGCAATTTCAGTGTTTCATCGTCAATAGAAAGGTCCAAATGACGCAGTAAACCTGGAGTGAAGCATCGGAATCTATAACTAGTGTCAATGGAGTGATTCAAAACATAGACAGTAAGCAGAGTCAGTCTTCTTGTACTGAAGTCGGCATTGTGCCTTTTGTATCTAACTCCAGTGCAATTTCTGTGTTTCATGGTCAATAAGAAGGACAGAGGGATACAGTAAACCTGAATTGAAGCATCGGAATCTATAACTAGTGTCACAGGAATGGTCAAATCATAGACAGTAAGAAGACTCTGTCTTCTTGTACATAAGTCGGCATTGTGCCTTTTGTATTTAATTCCGATGCACTTTCTGTGTTTGATCGTCAATAAGAAGGTCCGAGAGATACAGTAAACCTGAAGTGAGGCATCGGAATCTATAACTAGTGTCATAGGAATGGTTCAAAACATATTCAGTAAGAAGAGTCTGTCTTCATGTAATTAAGTCTGCATTGTGCCTTTTGTATTTAATTCCGGTGCAATTTCTGTGTTTCATCGTCAATAAGAATGTCAGAGGGATACAGTAAATCTGAAGTTTAGCGTCGGAATCTATAACTAGTGTCACAGGAATGGTTCAAAACATAGTCAGTAAGAAGTGTCAGTCTTCTTGTCCTTAAGTCGGCATTGTGAATTTTGTATTTAATTCCGATGCAATTTCTGTGTTCATCGTCAATAAGAAGGTCCAAGGGATACAGTAATCCTGGAGTGAAGCATCGGAATCTATAACTAGTGTCACAGGAATGGTTCAAATCATCGACATTAACGAGATACGGTCTTGTTGTACTTAAGTCGGCATTGTGCCCTTTGTAATGAATTCCGATGCAATTTCTGTGATTCATCGTCAATAAGAAGGTCCAAGGGATACAGTAAACCTGAAGTGAAGCAACGGAATCTATAACTAGTGTCACAGGAATGGTTCATAACATAGACAGTAAGAAGAGTCAGTCTTCTTGTACTTACGTCGGCATTGTGCCTAATCTATTTAATTCCGATGCAATTTCAGTTTTTCATCGTCAATAAGAAGGTCCAGGGGATGCAGTAAACGTGCAGTGAAGCATCGGAATCAAGAACTTGTGTCAATGTAATGGTTCAAAACATAGTCAGTAAGAAGAGACATTCTTCATGTACTTAAGTCGGCATTGTGCCTTTTGTATTTAATTCCGATGCAATTTCTGTGTTTCATCGACAATAAGAAGGTCAAAGGGATACAGTAAACCTGAGGTGAAGCATCGGAATCTATAACTAGTGTCACTGGAATGGTTCAAAACATAGACAGGAAGAAGAGTCAGTCTTCTTGTACTTGAGTCGGCATTCTGCATTTTGTATTAAATTCTGATGTAATTTCTGTGTTTCATCGTCAATAAGAAGGTCCTAGGGATACAGTAATCCTGAAGTCAAGCATCGGAATCTATAACTAGTGTCACAGGAATGGTTCAAAACATAGACAATAAGAGGACTCAGTCTTTTTGTACTTAAGTCGGCATTGTGCCTTTTGTATTTGATTCCGATGTTGTTTCTGTGTTTCATCGTCAATAAGAAGGTCCAAATGATACAGTAAACCTGACGTGAAGCATCGGAATCTATAACTACTGTCAATGGAATGGTTCAAAACATAGACAGTAAGAAGAGTCAGTCTTCTTGTACTTAAGTCGGCATTGTGCCTTTTGTATTTAATTCCGGTGAAATTTTTGTGTTTCATCGTCAATAAGAAGGTCAGAGCGATACAGTAAACATGACGTGAAGCATCGGAATCTATAACTAGTGTCACAGGAATGGTTCAAAACATAGTCAGAAAGAATAGTCAGTCTTCTTGTCCATAAGTCGGCATTGTGCCTTTTGTATTTAATTACGATGCAAATTCTGTATTTCATCGTCAATAAGAAGGTCCTAGGGATACAGTAAACCTGGAGTGTAGCATCGGAATCTATAACTAGTGTCACAGGAATGGTTCAAAACATAGTCAGTAAGAAGAGTCAGTCTTCATGTACTTAAGTCGGCTTTGTGCCTTTTGTATTTAATTCCGATGCAATTTCTGTGTTTCATCGTCAATAAGAAGGTCCACGGGATGCAGTAAACCTGAAGTGAAGCATCGGAATCTATAACTAGTGTCATAGGATTGGTTCTAAACATACTCAGTAAGAACAGTCAGTTTTCTTGTTCTTAAGTCGGCATTGTGCCTTTTTTAGTTAATTCCGATGCAATTTCAGTGTTTCATCGTCAATAAGAAGGTCCAAGGGATACAGTAAACCAGGAGTGAAGCATCGGAATCTATAACTAGTGTCAATGGAATGGTTCAAATCATAGACAGTAAGAAGAGTCAGTCTTCTTGTACCTAAGTCGGCATTGTGCCTTTTGTATTAATTTCCGGTGCAATTTCTGTGTTACATCGTCAATAAGTAGGTCAGAGGGATACAATAAACCTGAAGTGAAGCATCGGAATCTATAACTAGTGTAACAGGAATGGCTCAAAACATAGTCAGTAAGAAGAGTCAGCCTTCTTGTCCATAAGTCGGCCTTGTGCCTTTTGTATTTAATTCCGATGCAATATCAGTGTTTCATCGTCAATAAAAAGGTCCAAGGGGTACAGTAAACCAGGAGTGAAGCATCGGAATCTATAACTAGTGTCAATGGAATGGTTCAAATCATAGACAGTAAGAAGAGTCATTCTTCTTGTACCTAAGTCGGCATTGTGCCTTTTGTATTAATTTCCGGTGCAATTTCTGTGTTACATCGTCAATAAGTAGGTCAGAGGGATACAATAATCCTGAAGTGAAGCATCGGAATCTATAACTAGTGTCAATGGAATGGTTCAAATCATAGACAGTAAGAAGAGTCAGTCTTCTTGTACTTAAGTCGGCATTGTGCCTTTTGTATTTAATTCCGGTGCAATTTCTGTGTTTCATCGTCAATAAGAAGGTCAGAGCGATACAGTAAACCTGAAGTGAAGCATCGGAATCTATAACTAGTGTCACAGGAATGGTTCAAAACATGGTCAGTAAGAAGAGTCAGTCTTCATGTACATAAGTCGGCATTGTGCCTTTTGTATTTAATTCCGAAGCAATTTCTGTGTCTCATCGTCAATAAGAAGGTCCAAGGGATACAGTAAACCTGAAGTGAAGCATCGGAATCTGTAACTAGTGTCACAGGAATGGTTCAAAACATAGTCAGTAAGAAGAGTCGGTCTTCATGCAGCTATGTCGGCATTGTGCATTTTGTATTTAATTCCGATGCAATATCTGGGTTTCATCGTCAATAAGAAGGTCTAAGGGATAAAGTAAACCTGAAATGAAGCATCGGAATCTATAACTAGTGTAACAGGAATGGTTCAAAGCACAGTCAGTAAGAAGAGTCAGTCTTCATGTACTTATGTAGGCATTGTGCCTTTTGCATTTAATTCCGATGCAAGTGCTGTGTTTAATCGTCAATAAGAATAGCCAAGGGTTACAGTAAACATGAAGTGAGGCATCGGAATCTATAACTAGTGTCACAGGAATGGTTCAAAACATAGTCTGTAGGAAGAGTCAGTCTTCTTGTACTTAAGTCGGCATTTTCCCTAATCTATTTAATTCCGATGCAATTTCAGTGTTTCATCGACAATAGGAAGGTCCAAATGACGCAGTAAACCTGGAGTGAAGCATCGGAATCTATAACTAGTGTCAATGGAGTGGTTCAAAACATAGACAGTAAGCAGAGTCAGTCTTCTTGTACTGAAGTCGGCATTGTGCCTTTTGTATCTAACTCCAGTGCAATTTCTGTGTTTCATGGTCAACAAGAAGGACAAAGGGATACAGTAAGCCTGAAGTGAAGCATCGGAATCTATAACTAGTGTCACAGGAATGGTCAAATCATAGACAGTAAGAAGATTCTGTCTTCTTGTACATAAGTCGGCATTGTGCATTTTGTATTTAATTCCGATGCACTTTCTGTGTTTGATCGTCAATAAGAAGGTCCAAGGGATACAGTAAACCTGAAGTGAGGCATCGGAATCTATAACTAGTGTCATAGGAATGGTTCAAAATATATTCAGTAAGAAGAGTCTGTCTTCATGTAATTAAGTCTGCATTGTGCCTTTTGTATTTAATTCCGGTGCAATTTCTGTGTTTCATCGTCAATAAGAATGTCAGAGGGATACAGTAAATCTGAAGTTTAGCGTCGGAATCTATAACTAGAGTCACAGGAATGGTTCAAAACATAGTCAGTAAGAAGTGTCAGTCTTCTTGTCCTTAAGTCGGCATTGTGCCTTTTGTATTTAATTCCGATGCTATTTCTGTGTTCATCGTCAATAAGAAGGTCCAAGGGATACAGTAATCCTGGAGTGAAGCATCGGAATCTATAACTAGTGTCACAGGAATGGTTCAAATCATAGACATTAACGAGATACGGTCTTGTTGTACTTAAGTCGGCATTGTGCCTTTTGTATTGAATTCCGATGCAATTTCTGTGATTCATCGTCAATAAGAAGGTCCAAGGGATACAGTAAACCTGAAGTGAAGCAACGGAATCTATAACTAGTGTCACAGGAATGGTTCATAACATAGACAGTAAGAAGAGTCAGTCTTCTTGTACTTACGTCGGCATTGTGAATAATCTATTTAATTCCGATGCAATTTCAGTTTTTCATCGTCAATAAGAAGGTCCAGGGGATGCAGTAAACCTGCAGTGAAGCATCGGAATCAATAACTTGTGTCAATGGAATGGTTCAAAACATAGTCAGTAAGAAGAGACATTCTTCATGTACTTAAGTCGGTATTGTGCCTTTTGTATTTAATTCCGGTGCAATTTCTGTGTTTTATCGTCAATAAGTAGGTCAGAGGGATACAGTAAACCTGAAGTGAAGCATCGGAATCTATAACTAGTGTCACATGAATGTTTCAAAACATAGACAGTAAGAAGATACAGTCTTCTTGTACTTAAGTCGGCATTGTGCCTTTTGTATTTAATTCCGATGCAATTTCTGTGTTTCATCGACAATAAGAAGGTCCAAGGGATACAGTAAACCTGACGTGAAGCATCGGAATCTATAACTAGTGTCACAGGAGTGGTACAAAACATAGTCAGTAAGAAGAGTCGGTTTTCATGTACTTAAGTCAGTATTGTGCCTTTTGTATTTAATTCCGGTGCAATTTCTGTGTTTCATCGTCAATATGAAGGTCAGAGGGATACAGTAAACTTGAAGTGAAGCATCGGAATCTATAACTAGTGTCACAGGAATGGTTCAAAACATAGTCAGTAAGAAAAGTCAGTCTTCTTGTCCTGAAGTCAACATTGTGCCTTTTGTATTTAATTCCGATGCAATTTCTGTGTTTCATCGTCAATAAGAACGTCCAAGGGATACAGTAAACCTGGAGTGAAGCATCGGAATCTATTACTAGTGTCTTGGGAATGGTTCAAAATATAGACTGTTAGACGATACAGCCTTGTTGTACTTAAGTCGGCATTGTGCCTTTTGTATTTAATTCCGATGCAATTTCTGTGTTTCATCGTCTATAAGAAGGTCAGAGGATTACAGTAAACATGACGTGAAGCATCGGAATCTATAACTAGTGTCACAGGAATGGTTCAAAACGCAGACATAAAGAAGAGTCAGTCTTCTTGTACTTGAGGCGGCATTGTGCCTTTTGTATTAATTTCCGATGCAATTTCTGTGTTTCATCGTCAATAAGTAGGTCAAAGGGATACAGCAAACCTGAAGTCCAGTATCGGAATCTATAACTAGTGTCACAGGAATGGTTGAAAACGTAGTCAGTAACAAGAGTCAGTCTTTTTGTACGTAAGTCAGCATTGCGCCTTTTGTATTTAATTACGATGTAATTTCTGTGTTTCATCGTCAATAAGAAGGTCCAAATGATACAGTAAACCTGAAGTGAAGCATGGGAGTCTATCACTAGAGTCAATGGAAAGGTTCAAAACATAGACAGTAAGAGGAGTCAGTCTTCTTGTACTTAAGTCGGCATTGTGCCTTTTGTATTTAATTCCGGTGCAATTTCTGTGTTTCATCGTCAATAAGAATGTCCAAGGGATGCAGTAAACCTGGAGTGAAGGATCGGAATCTATAACTAGTTTTAATGGAATGGTTTAAAACATATACAGTAAGAATAGTCAGTCTTCTTGTACTTAAGTCGGCATTGTGCCTTTTATATTTAGTTCCGGTGCAATTTCTATGTTTCATCGTCAATTAGAAGGTCACAGGGATACAGTAAACCTGAAGTGAAGCATCGGAATCTATAACTAGTGTCACAGGAATGGTTCAACACATAGACAGTAAGAAGAGTCAGTCTTCTTGTACTTAAGTAGGCATTGTGCCTTTTGTATATAATTCCGGTGCAATTTCTGTGTTTCATCGTCAATAAGAAGGTCCAAGGGATACAGTAAACCTGGAGTGAAGCATCGGAATCTATAACTAGTGTCACAGGAATGATTCAAAACATAGACAGTAAGAAGATACAGACTTGTTGTACTTAAGTCGGCATTGTGCCTTTTGTATTTAATTCCGATGCAATTTCTGTGTTTCATCGACAATAACAAGGTCCAAGAAATACAGTAAACCTGAAGTGAAGCATCGGAATCTATAACTAGTGTCACACGAATGGTTCAAAACATAGACAGTAAGGAGAGTCAGTCTTCTTGTACTTAAGTCGGCATTTTGCCTTTTGTATTTCATTCCGGTGCAATTTCTGTGTTTGATCGTCAATAAGAAGGTCAGAGGAATACAGTAAACCTGAAGTGAAGCATCGGAATCTATAACTAGTGTCACTGGAATGGTTCAAAACATAGACAGTAAGAAGAGTCAGTCTTCTTGTACTTGAGTCGGCATTCTGCATTTTGTATTAAATTCCGATGCAATTTCTGTGTTTCATCGTCAATAAGAAGGCCCTAGGGATACAGTAATCCTGAAGTCAAGCATCGGAATCTATAACTAGTGTCACAGGAATGGTTCAAAACATAGACAATAAGAGGACTCAGTCTTTTTGTACGTAAGTCAGCATTGCGCCTTTTGTATTTAATTACGATGTAATTTCTGTGTTTCATCGTCAATAAGAAGGTCTAAATGATACATTAAACCTGAAGTGAAGCATGGGAGTCTATCACTAGAGTCAATGGAAAGGTTCAAAACATAGACAGTAAAAGGAGTCAGTCTTCTTGTACTTAAGTCGGCATTGTGCCTTTTGTATTTAATTCCGGTGCAATTTCTGTGTTTCATCGTCAATAAGAATGTCCAAGGGATGCAGTAAACCTGGAGTGAAGGATCGGAATCTATAACTAGTTTTAATGGAATGGTTTAAAACATAGACAGTAAGAAGAGTCAGTCTTCTTGTACTTAAGTCGGCATTGTGCCTTTTATATTTATTTCCGGTGCAATTTCTATGTTTCATCGTCAATAAGAAGGTCACAGGGATACAGTAAACCTGAAGTGAAGCATCGGAATCTATAACTAGTGTCACAGGAATGGTTCAAGACATAGACAGTAAGAAGAGTCAGTCTTCTTGTACTTAAGTAGGCATTGTGCCTTTTGTATATAATTCCGGTGCAATTTCTGTGTTTCATCGTCAATAAGAAGGTCAGAGGGATAGAGTAAACATGAAGTGAAGCATCGGAATCTATAACTAGTGTCACAGGAATGGTTCAAAACATAGACAGTAATAAGATACAGTCATCTTGTACTTAAGTCGGCATTGTGCCCTTTGTATTTAATTCCGATGCAATTTCTGTGTTTCATCGTCAATAAGTAGGTCCAAGGGATACAGTATACCTGAAGTGAAGCATCGGAATCTATAACTAGTGTCACAAACATGGATCAAAACATAGTCAGTAAGAAGAGTCGGTCTTCATGTACTTAAGTCAGCATTCTGAATTTGTATATAATTCAGGTGCAATTTCTGTTTTTCATCGTCAATAAGAAGGTCAGAGGGATAGAGTAAACCTGAAGTGAAGTATCGGAATCTATAACTAGTGTCACAGAAATGGTTAATAACATAGTCAGTAAGAAGAGTCAGTCTTCTTGTCCTTATGTCGGCATTCTGCCTTTTGTATTTAATTCCGATGCAATTTCTGTGTTTCATCGTCAATAAGAAGGTCCAAGGGATACAGTAAACCTGGAGTGAAGCATCGGAATCTATAACTAGTGTCACAGGAATGATTCAAAACATAGACAGTAAGAAGATACAGACTTCTTGTACTTAAGTCGGCATTGTGCCTTTTGTATTTAATTCCGATGCAATTTCTGTGTTTCATCGACAATAAGAAGGTCCAAGAAATACAGTAAACCTGAAGTGAAGCATCGGAATCTATAACTAGTGTCACACGAATGGTTCAAAACATAGACAGTAAGGAGAGTCAGTCTTCTTGTACTTAAGTCGGCATTGTGCCTTTTGTATTTTATTCCGGTGCAATTTCTGTGTTTGATCGTCAATAAGAAGGTCAGAGGAATACAGTAAACCTGAAGTGAAGCATCGGAATCTATAACTAGTGTCACTGGAATGGTTCAAAACATAGACAGGAAGAAGAGTCAGTCTTCTTGTACTTGAGTCAGCATTCTGCGTGTTGTATTAAATTCCGATGCAATTTCTGTGTTTCATCGTCAATAAGAAGGCCCTAGGGATACAGTAATCCTGAAGTCAAGCATCGGAATCTATAACTAGTGCCACAGGAATGGTTCAAAACATAGACAATAAGAGGACTCAGTCTTTTTGTACTTAAGTCGGCATTGTGCCTTTTGTATTTAGTTCCGAAGTAGTTTCTGTGTTTCATCGTCAATAAGAAGGTCCAATTGATACAGTATACCTGAAGTGAAGCATCGGAATCTGTAACTAGTGTCAATGGAATGGTTCAAAACATAGGCAGTAAGAAGAGTCAGTCTCCTCTTTACTTAAGTCGGCATTGTGCCTTTGTGTTTAATTCCGGTGCAATTTTTGTGTTTCATCGTCAATAAGAAGGTCAGAGCGATACAGTAAACCTGACGTGAAGCATCGGAAACTATAACTAGTGTCACAGGAATGGTTCAAAACATAGTCAGAAAGAATAGTCAGTCTTCTTGTCCTTATGTCGGCATTGTGCCTTTTGTATTTAATTCCGATGCAAATTCTGTATTTCATCGTCAATAAGAAGGTCCTAGGGATACAGTAAACCTGGAGTGTAGCATCGGAATCTATAACTAGTGTCACAGGAATGGTTCAAATCATAGTCAGTAAGAAGAGTCAGTCTTCATGTACTTAAGTCGGCATTGTGCCTTTTGTATTTAATTCCGATACAATTTCTGTGTTTCATCGCCAATAAGAAGGTCCAAGGAATGCAGTAAACCTGGAGTGAAGCATCGGAATCTATAACTAGTGTCACAGGAATGGTTCAAAACATAGACAGTAAGAAGATACAGACTTGATGTACTTAAGTCCGCATTGTTTCTTTTGTATTTAGTTCCGATACAATATCTGTGTTTCATCGACAATAAGAAGGTCCAAGGGATACAGTGAACCTGAAGTGAAGCATGGGAATCTATAACTAGTGTCACAGGAATGGTTCAAAACATAGGCAGTAAGGAGAGTCAGTCTTCTTGTACTTAAGTCGGCATTGTGCCTTTTGTATTTCATTCCGGTGCAATTTCTGTGTTTCATCGTCAATAAGACGGTCAGAGGAATAGAGTAAACCTGAAGTGAAGCATCGGAATCTATAACTAGTGTCACAGGAATGGTTCAAAACATAGACAGGAAGAAGAGTCAGTCTTCTTGTACTTGAGTCGGCATTGTGCCTTTTGTATTATATTCCGATGCAATTTCTGTGTTTCATCGTCAATAAGAAGGTCCTAGCGATACAGTAATCCTGAAGTAAAGCATCGGAATCTATAACTAGTGCCACATTAATGGTTCAAAACATAGACAATAAGAAGATTCAGTCTTTTTGTACTTAAGTCAGTATTGTGCCTTTTGTATTTAATTCCGATGTAGTTTCTGTGTTTCATCGTCAATAAAAAGGTCCAAATGATACAGTAAACCTGAAGTGAAGCATCGGAATCTATAACTAGCGTCAATGGAATGGTTCAAAACATAGACAGTAAGAAGAGTCAGTCTTCTTGTACTTAATTCGGCATTGTGCCTTTTGTATTTAATTCCGGTGCAATTTCTGTGTTTCATCGTCAATAAGAAGGTCAGAGCGATACAGTAAACCTGAATTGAAGCATCGAACTCTATAACTAGTGTCACAGGAATGGTTCAAAACATATTCAGAAAGAATAGTCAGTCTTCTTGTCCTTAAGTCAACATTGTGCCTTTTATATTTAACTCCGATGCAAATTCTGTGTTTCATCGTCAATAAGAAGGTCCTAGGGATACAGTAAACCTGGAGTGTATCATCGGAATCTATAACTAGTGTCACAGGAATGGTTCAAAACATGGTCAGTAAGAAGAGTCAGTCTTCATGTACATAAGTCGGCATTGTGCCTTTTGTATTTAATTCCGATGCAATTTCTGTGTTTCGTCGTCAATAAGAAGGTCCAAGGGATACAGTAAACCTGAAGTGAATCATCAGAATCTATAACTAGTGTCACAGGAATGGTTCTCAACATAGTCAGTAAGAAGAGTCAGTTTTCTTGTACTTAAGTCAGCATCGTGCCTTTTCTATTTACTTCCGATGCAATTTCAGTGTTTCATCGTCAATTAGAAGGTCCAAGTGATACAGTAAACCTTTAGTGAAGCATCGGAATCTGTAACTAGTGTCAATGGAATGGTTCAAAACGTAGACAGTAAGAAGGGTCAGTCTTCTTGTACCTAAGTCGGCATTGTGCCTATTGTATCTAATTCCGGTGCAATTTCTGTGTTTCATCGTCAATAAGAGGGTCAGAGGGGTACAATAAACCTGAAGTGAAGCATCGGAATCTATAACTAGTGTAACAGGAATAGTTCAAAACATAGTCAGTAAGAAGAGTCAGTCTTCTTGTCCTTATGTCGGCCTTGTGCCTTTTGTATTTAATTCCGATGCAATATCAGTGTTTCATCGTCAATGGGAAGGTCCCAGGGATACAGTAAACCTGGAGTGAAGCATCGGAATCTATAACTAGTGTCACAGGAATCGTTCAAAGCATAGACAGTAGGAAGAGTCAGTCTTCTTCTACTTGATACGGCATTGTGCCTTTTGTATTGAATTCCGATGCAATTCCTGTGTTTCATCGTCAAAAAGAAGAAGGTCCAAGGGAGACAGTAAACCTGAAGTAAAGCATCGGAATGTATAACTAGTGTCACAGGAATGGTTCAAAACATAGTTAGTAAGAAGAGTCAGTCTTCTTGTACTTAAGTCAGCATTGTGCCTATTCTATTTAATTCCGTTGCAATTTCTGTGTTTCATCGTCAATAAGAAGGTCAGAGGGATAGAGTAAACCTGAAGTGAAGCATCGGAATCTATAACTAGTGTCACAGGAATGGTTCAAATCATAGACAGTAAGAAGATACAGTCTTCTTGTACTTAAGTCGGCATTGTGCCTTTTGTATTTAATTCCGATGCAATCTCTGTGTTTCATCGTCAATAAGAAGGTCCAAGGGATACAGTAAACCTGAAGTGAAGCATCGGAATCTATAACTAGTGTCACAGGAACGGTTCAGAACATAGTCAGTAAGAAGAGTCGGTCTTCATGTACTTAAGTCAGCATTGTGCCTTTTGTATACAATTCCGGTGCAATTTCTGTGTTTCATCGTCAATAAGAAGGTCAGAGGGATAGAGTAAACCTGAAGTGAAGCATCGGAATCTATAACTAGTGCCACAGGAATGGTTCAAAACATAGACAATAAGAAGATTCAGTCTTTTTGTACTTAAGTCAGCATTGTGCCTTTTGTATTTAATTCCGATGTAGTTTCTGTGTTTCATCGTCAATAAAAAGGTCCTAATGATACAGTAAACCTGAAGTGAAGCATCGGAATCTATAACTAGCGTCAATGGAATGGTTCAAAACATAGACAGTAAGAAGAGTCAGTCTTCTTGTACTTAAATCGGCATTGTGCCTTTTGTATTTAATTCCGGTGCAATTTCTGTGTTTCATCGTCAATAAGAAGGTCAGAGCGATGCAGTAAACCTGAAGTGAAGCATCGTAATCTATAACTAGTGTCACAGGAATGGTCAAATCATAGACAGTAAGAAGATACTGTCTTCTTGTACATAAGTCGGCATTGTGCCTTTTGTAGTTAATTCCGATGCACTATCTGTGTTTGATCTTAATAAGAAGGTCCAAGGGATACAGTAATCCTGGAGTGAGGCATCGGAATCTATAACTAGTGTCACAGGAATGGTTCAAATCATAGACATTAAGGAGATACGGTCTTGTTGTACTTAAGTCGGCATTGTGCCTTTTGTATTTAATTCCGATGCAATTTCTCTGATTCCTCGTCAATAAGAAGGTCCAAGGATACAGTAAACCTGAAGTGAAGCAACGGAATCTATAACTAGTGTCACAGGAATGGTTCATAACATAGACAGTAAGAAGAGTCAGTCTTCTTGTACTTACGTCGGCATTGTGCCTTTTGTATTTAATTCCGATGCAATTTCTGTGTTTCATCGTCAATAAGAAGGTCAGAGGGATACAGTAACCCTGAAGTGAAGCATCGGAATCTTTAACTAGTGTCACAGGAATGGTTCAAAACATTGTCAGTAAGAAGAGTCGCTCTTCATGTACTTAAGTCGGCCTTGTGCCTTTTGAATTTAATTCCGAAGCAAATTCTGTGTTTCATCGTCAATAAGAAGGTCCAAGGGATACAGTAAACCTGAAGTGAAGCATCGGAATCTGTAACTAGTGTCACAGGAATGGTTCAAAACATAGACAGTAGGAAGAGTCAGTCTTCTTGTACTCAAATCGGCATTGTGCCATTTGTATTTAATTCCGATGCAATTTCTGTGTTTCATCGTCAATAAGATGGTCCAAGGGATACAGTAAACCTGAAGGGAAGCATCGGAATCTATAACTAGTGTCACAGGAATGGTAAAAACATAGACAGTAAGAAGACTCAGTCTTCTTGTACTTAAGTCATCATTGTGCGTTTTCTATTTAATTTCGATGCAATATCTGTGTTTCATCGTCAATAAGAAGGTCAGAGGGATACAGTAAACACGAAGTGAAGCATCGGAATCTATAACTAGTGTCACAGGAATGGCTCAAATCATAGGCAGTAAGAAGAGCCAGCCTTCGTGTACGTAAGTCGGCATTGTGCCTTTTCTATTTAATTCCGATGGAACTTCAGTGTTTCATCGTCAATATGAAGGTCCAAGTGATTCAGTAAACCTGGAGTGAAGCAGCGGAATCTATAACTAGTGACAATGGAATGGTTCAAAGCATAGACAGTAAGAAGAGTAAGTCATCTTGTACTTAAGTCGGCATTGTGCCTTTTGTATTTAATTCCGGTGCGATTTCTGTGTTTCATCGTCAATAAGAAGGTCAGAGGGATATAGTAAACCTGAAGTGAATCATCGGAATCTATAATTAGCGTCACAGAAATGGTTCAAAACATAGTCGGTAATAAGAGTCGGTCTTCATGTACTTATGTCGGCATTGTGCCTTTTGTATTTAATTCCGGTGCATTTTCTGTGTTTCAACGTCGGTGAGAAGGTGCAAGGGATACAGTACACCTGGAGTGAAGCATCGGAATCAATAACTAGTGTCACAGGAATCGTTCAAAACATAGTCAGTAAGAAGAGTCGGTGTTCATGTACTTATGTCGGCATTCTGCCTTTTGTATTTAATTCCGATGCAATTTCTGTGTTTCATCGTCAATAAGAAGGTCCAAGGGATACAGTAAACCTGAAGTGAAGCATCGGAATCTATAACTAGTGCCACAGGAATGGTTCAAAACATAGTCAGTAAGATGAGTCAGTCTTCATGTACTTAAGCCGCCATTGTGCCTTTTGTATTTAATTCCGATGCAATTTCTGTGTTTCAACGTCAATAAGAAGGTCAGAGGGATACAGTAAACCTGAAGTGAAGCATCGGAATCAATAACTAGTGACATAGGAATGGTTCAAAACATAGACAGTAAGAAGAGTCAGTCTTCTTGTACTTGAGTCGGCATTCTGCCTTTTGTATTTAATTCCGATGCAATTTCAGTGTTTCATCGTCAATTAGAAGGTCCAAGTGATACAGTAAACCTGGAGTGAAGCATCGGAATCTGTAACTAGTGTCAATGGAATGGTTCAAAACGTAGACAGTAAGAAGGGTCACTCTTCTTGTACCTAAGTCGGCATTGTACCTATTGTATCTAATTCCGGTGCAATTTCTGTGTTTCATCGTCAATAAGAGGGTCAGAGGGATACAATAAACCTGAAGTGAAGCATCGGAATCTATAACTAGTGTAACAGGAATAGTTCAAAACATAGTCAGTAAGAAGAGTCAGTCTTCTTGTCCTTATGTCGGCCTTGTGCCTTTTGTATTTAATTCCGATGCAATATCAGTGTTTCATCGTCAATGGGAAGCTCCCAGGGATACAGTAAACCTGGAGTGAAGCATCGGAATCTATAACTAGTGTCACAGGAATCGTTCAAAGCATAGACAGTAGGAAGAGTCAGTCTTCTTCTACTTGATTCGGCATTGTGCCTTTTGTATTGAATTCCGATGCAATTCCTGTGTTTCATCGTCAAAAAGAAGGTCCAAGGGAGACAGTAAACCTGAAGTAAAGCATCGGAATGTATAACTAGTGTCACAGGAATGGTTCAAAACATAGTTAGTAAGAAGAGTCAGTCTTCTTGTACTTAAGTCGGCATTGTGCCTATTCTATTTAATTCCGATGCAATTTCTGTGTTTCAACGTCAATAAGAAGGTCAGAGGGATACAGTAAACCTGAAGTGAAGCATCGGAATCTGTAACTAGTGTCACAGGAATGGTTCAAAACATAGTCAGTAAGAAGAGTCGGTCTTCATGCAGCTATGTCGGCATTGTGCTTTTGTATTTAATTCCGGTTCAATTTCTGTGTTTCATCGTCAATAAGAAGGTCAGAGGGATAGAGTAAACCTGAAGTGAAGTATCGGAATCTATAACTAGTGTCACAGGAATGGTTCAAATCATAGACAGTAAGAAGATACAGTCTTCTTGTACTTAAGTCGGCATTGTGCCTTTTGTATTTAATTCCGATGCAATCTCTGTGTTTCATCGTCAATAAGAAGGTCCAAGGGATACAGTAAACCTGAAGTGAAGCATCGGAATCTATAACTAGTGTCACAGGAACGGTTCAAAACATAGTCAGTAAGAAGAGTCGGTCTTCATGTACTTAAGTCAGCATTGTGCCTTTTGTATACAATTCCGGTGCAATTTCTGTGTTTCATCGTCAATAAGAAGGTCAGAGGGATAGAGTAAACCTGAAGTGAAGCATCGGAATCTATAACTAGTGCCACAGGAATGGTTCAAAACATAGACAATAAGAAGATTCAGTCTTTTTGTACTTAAGTCAGCATTGTGCCTTTTGTATTTAATTCCGATGTAGTTTCTGTGTTTCATCGTCAATAAAAAGGTCCTAATGATACAGTAAGCCTGAAGTGAAGCATCGGAATCTATAACTAGCGTCAATGGAATGGTTCAAAACATAGACAGTAAGAAGAGTCAGTCTTCTTGTACTTAAATCGGCATTGTGCCTTTTGTATTTAATTCCGGTGCAATTTCTGTGTTTCATCGTCAATAAGAAGGTCAGAGCGATACAGTAAACCTGAAGTGAAGCATCGTAATCTATAACTAGTGTCACAGGAATGGTCAAATCATAGACAGTAAGAAGATACAGTCTTCTTGTACATAAGTCGGCATTGTGCCTTTTGTAGTTAATTCCGATGCACTATCTGTGTTTGATCTTAATAAAAAGGTCCAAGGGATACAGTAATCCTGGAGTGAGGCATCGGAATCTATAACTAGTGTCACAGGAATGGTTCAAATCATAGACATTAAGGAGATACGGTCTTGTTGTACTTAAGTCGGCATTGTGCCTTTTGTATTTAATTCCGATGCAATTTCTCTGATTCCTCGTCAATAAGAAGGTCCAAGGATACAGTAAACCTGAAGTGAAGCAACGGAATCTATAACTAGTGTCACAGGAATGGTTCATAACATAGACAGTAAGAAGAGTCAGTCTTCTTGTACTTACGTCGGCATTGTGCCTTTTGTATTTAATTCCGATGCAATTTCTGTGTTTCATCGTCAATAAGAAGGTCAGAGGGATACAGTAACCCTGAAGTGAAGCATCGGAATCTTTAACTAGTGTCACAGGAATGGTTCAAAACATTGTCAGTAAGAAGAGTCGCTCTTCATGTACTTAAGTCGGCATTGTGCCTTTTGTATTTAATTCCGAAGCAAATTCTGTGTTTCATCGTCAATAAGAAGGTCCAAGGGATACAGTAAACCTGAAGTGAAGCATCGGAATCTGTAACTAGTGTCACAGGAATGGTTCAAAACATAGAGAGTAGGAAGAGTCAGTCTTCTTGTACTCAAATCGGCATTGTGCCATTTGTATTTAATTCCGATGCAATTTCTGTGTTTCATCGTCAATAAGATGGTCCAAGGGATACAGTAAACCTGAAGGGAAGCATCGGAATCTATAACTAGTGTCACAGGAATGGTAAAAACATAGACAGTAAGAAGGCTCAGTCTTCTTGTACTTAAGTCATCATTGTGCGTTTTCTATTTAATTTCGATGCAATATCTGTGTTTCATCGTCAATAAGAAGGTCAGAGGGATACAGTAAACACGAAGTGAAGCATCGGAATCTATAACTAGTGTCACAGGAATGGCTCAAATCATAGGCAGTAAGAAGAGCCAGCCTTCGTGTACGTAAGTCGGCATTGTGCCTTTTCTATTTAATTCCGATGGAACTTCAGTGTTTCATCGTCAATATGAAGGTCCAAGTGATTCAGTAAACCTGGAGTGAAGCATCGGAATCTATAACTAGTGACAATGGAATGGTTCAAAGCATAGACAGTAAGAAGAGTAAGTCATCTTGTACTTAAGTCGGCATTGTGCCTTTTGTATTTAATTCCGGTGCGATTTCTGTGTTTCATCGTCAATAAGAAGGTCAGAGGGATATAGTAAACCTGAAGTGAATCATCGGAATCTATAATTAGCGTCACAGAAATGGTTCAAAACATAGTCGGTAATAAGAGTCGGTCTTCATGTACTTATGTCGGCATTGTGCCTTTTGTATTTAATTCCGGTGCATTTTCTGTGTTTCAACGTCGGTGAGAAGGTGCAAGGGATACAGTACACCTGGAGTGAAGCATCGGAATCAATAACTAGTGTCACAGGAATCGTTCAAAACATAGTCAGTAAGAAGAGTCGGTGTTCATGTACTTATGTCGGCATTCTGCCTTTTGTATTTAATTCCGATGCAATTTCTGTGTTTCATCGTCAATAAGAAGGTCCAAGGGATACAGTAAACCTGAAGTGAAGCATCGGAATCTATAACTAGTGCCACAGGAATGGTTCAAAACATAGTCAGTAAGATGAGTCAGTCTTCATGTACTTAAGCCGCCATTGTGCCTTTTGTATTTAATTCCGATGCAATTTCTGTGTTTCAACGTCAATAAGAAGGTCAGAGGGATACAGTAAACCTGAAGTGAAGCATCGGAATCAATAACTAGTGACATAGGAATGGTTCAAAACATAGACAGTAAGAAGAGTCAGTCTTCTTGTACTTGAGTCGGCATTGTGCCTTTTGTATTAAAGTCCGATGCAAATTCTGTGTTTCATCGTCAATAAGAAGGTCCAAGGGATACAGTAAACCTGGAGTGAAGCACAGGAATTTATAACTAGTGTCACAGGAATGGGTCAAAACATAGTCAGTACTTAAGTCGGCATTGTGCATTTTGAATTTCATTCCGATGCAATTTCTTTGTTTCGTCGTCAATAAGAAGGTCCAAGGGATACAGTAAACCTGAAGTGAAGTATCAGAATCTATAACTAGTGTCACAGGAATGGTTCAAAACATAGTCAGTAAGAAGAGTCAGTCTTCATGTACTTAAGTCGCCATTGTGCCTTTTGTATTTAATTCCGGTGCAATTTCTGTGTTTCATCGTCAACAAGAAGGTCAGAGGGATACGGTAAAACTGAAGTGAAGCATCGGAATCAATAACTAGTGTCGTTGGAATGGTTAAAAACATAAACAGTAAGAAGAGTAAGTCTTCTTGTACCTGAGTCGGCATTGTGCATTTTGTATTTAATTCCGATGCAACTTCTGTGTTTCATCGTCAATAAGAAGGTGCAAGGGATACAGCAAAAATGAAGTGAAGCATCGGAATCTATAACTAGTGTCACAGGAATGGTTCAAAACATAGTCAGTAAGAAGAGTCGGTTTCATGTACTTAAGTCAGCATTGTGCCTTTTGTATACAATTCCGGTGCAATTTCTGTGTTTCATCGTCAATAAGAAGGTCAGAGGGATAGAGTAAACCTGAAGTGAAGCATCGGAATCTATAACTAGTGTCACAGGAATGGTTAAAAACATTGTCAGTAAGAAGAGTCAGTCTTCTTGTCCTTAAGTCGGCATTGTGCCTTTAGGTATTTAATTCCGATGCAATTTCTGTGTTTCATCGTCAATAAGAAGGTCCTAGCGATACAGTAATCCTGAAGTCAAGCATCGGAATCTATAACTAGTTCCACAGGAATGGTTCAAAACATAGACAATAAGAAGATTCAGTCTTTTTGTACTTAAGTCAGCATTGCGCCTTTTGTATTTAATTCCGATGTAGTTTCTGTGTTTCATCGTCAATAAAAAGGTCCAAATGATACAGTAAACCTGAAGTGAAGCATCGGAATCTATAACTACCGTCAATGGAATGGTTCAAAACATAGACAGTAAGAAGAGTCAGTCTTCTTGTACTTAAATCGGCATTGTGCCTTTTGTATTTAATTCCGGTGCAATTTCTGTGTTTCATCGTCAATAAGAAGGTCAGAGCGATACAGTAAACCTGAAGTGAAGCATCGGACTCTATAACTAGTGTCACAGGAATGCTTCAAAACATATTCAGAAAGAATAGTCAGTCTTCTTGTCCTTAAGTCAACATTGTGCCTTTTATATCTAACTCCGATGCAAATTCTGTGTTTCATCGCCAATAAGAAGGTCCTAGGGATACAGTAAACCTGGAGTGTAGCATCGGAATCTATAACTAGTGTCACAGGAATGGTTCAAAACATGGTCAGTAAGAAGAGTCAGTCTTCATGTACATAAGTCGGCATTGTGCCTTTTGTATTTAATTCCGATGCAATTTCTGTGTTTCATCGTCAATAAGAAGGTCCAAGGGATACAGTAAACCTAAAGTGAAGCATCAGAATCTATAACTAGTGACACAGGAATGGTTCTAAACATAGTCAGTAAGAAGGGTCAGTTTTCTTGTACTTAAGTCAGCATCGTGCCTTTTCTATTTACTTCCGATGCAATTTCAGTGTTTCATCGTCAATAAGAAGGTCCAAGTGATACAGTAAACCTGGAGTGAAGCATCGGAATCTATAACTAGTGTCAATGGAATGGTTCAAAACATAGACAGTAAGAAGAGTCAGTCTTCTTGTACCTAAGTCAGCATTGTGCCTATTGTATCTAATTCCGGTGCAATTTCTGTGTTTCATCGTCAATAAGAAGGTCAGAGGGATACAATAAACCTGAAGTGAAGCATCGGAATCTATAACTAGTGTAACAGGAATGGTTCAAAACATAGTCAGTAAGGAGAGTCAGTCTTCTTGTCCTTAAGTCGGCCTTGTGCATTTTGTATTTAATTCCGATGCAATATCAGTGTTTCATCGTCAATAGGAAGGTCCTATGGATACAGTAAACCTGGAGTGAAGCATCGGAATCTATAACTAGTGTAACAGGAATGGCTCAAAACATAGTCAGTAAGAAGAGTCAGTCTTCCTGTCCTTAAGTCTGCCTTGTGCCTTTTGTATTTACTTCCGAAGCAATTTCTGTGTTTCATCGTCAATTAGAAGGTCCAAGGGATACAGTAAACCTGAAGTGAAGCATCGGAATCTGTAACTAGTGACACAGGAATGGTTCAAAACATAGTCACTAAGAAGAGTCGGTCTTCATGCAGCTATGTCGGCATTGTGCTTTTGTATTTAATTCCGATGCAATTTCTGTGTTTCATGGTCAATAAGAAGGTCTAAGGGATAAAGTAAACCTGAAATGAAGCATCGGAATCTATAACTAGTGGAACAGGAATGGTTCAAAGCATAGTCAGTAAGAAGAGTCAGTCTTCATGTACTTATGTCGGGATTGTGCCTTTTGCATTTAATTCCGATGCAAGTTCTGTGTTTCATCGTCAATAAGAAGGGCCAAGGGTTACAGTAAACACGAAGTGAAGCATCGGAATCTATAACTAGTGTCACAGGAATGGTTCAAAACATAGTCTGTAGGAAGACTCAGTCTTCTTGTACTTAAGTCGTCATTTTCCCTAATCTATTTAATTCCGATGCAATTTCAGTGTTTCATCGTCAATAGTAAGGTCCAAATGACGCAGTAAACCTGGAGTGAAGCATCGGAATCTATAACTAGTGTCAATGGATTGGTTCAAAACATAGACAGTAAGTACAGTCAGTCTTTTTGTACTTAAGTCGGCATTGTGCCTTTTGTATTTAACTCCAGTGCAATTTCTGTGTTTCATGGTCAATAAGAAGGTCAGAGGGATACAGTAAACCTGAAGTGAAGCATCGTAATCTATAACTAGTGTCACAGGAATGGTCAAATCATAGACAGTAAGAAGATACTGTCTTCTTGTACATAAGTCGGCATTGTGCCTTTTGTAGTTAATTCCGATGCACTATCTGTGTTTGATCGTAATAAGAAGGTCCAAGGGATACAGTAAACCTGAAGTGAAGCATCGGAATCTATAACTAGCGTCACAGGAATGGTTCAAAACATAGTCAGTAAGAAGAGTCTGTCTTCATGTAATTAAGTCTGCATTGTGCCTTTTGTATTTAATTCCGGTGCAATTTCTGTGTTTCATCGTCAATAAGAAGGTCAGAGGGATACAGTATACCTGAAGTTTAGCGTCGGAATCTATAACTAGTGTCACAGGAATGGTTCACAACTTAGTCAGTAAGAAGTGTCAGTCTTCTTGTCCTTAAGTCAGCATTGTGCCTTTTGTATTTAATTCCGATGCAATTTCTGTGTTCATCGTCAATAAGAAGGTCCAAGGGATACAGTAATCCTGGAGTGAAGCATCGGAATCTATAACTAGTGTCACAGGAATTGTTCAAATCATAGACATTAAGGAGATACGGTCTTGTTGTACTTAAGTCGGCATTGTGCCTTTTGTATTTAATTCCGATGCAATTTCTGTGATTCATCGTCAATAAGAAGGTCCAAGGGATACAGTAAACCTGAAGTGAAGCATCGGAATCTATAACTAGTGTCACAGGAATGGTAAAAACATAGACAGTAAGAAGACTCAGTCTTCTTGTAATTAAGTCGTCATTGTGCGTTTTCTATTTAATTCCCATGCAATTTTTGTGTTTCATCGTCAATAAGAAGGTCAGAGGGATACAGTAAACCTGGAGTGAAGCATGGGAATCTATAACTAGTGTCACAGGAATGGTTCAAAACATAGACAGTAAGAAGAGTCGGTCTTCACGTATTTAAGTCGGCATTGTGCCTTTTGTATTTAATTCCGGTGCAATTTCTGTGTTTCATCGTCAATAAGAAAGTCAAAGGGATACAGTATACCTGAAGTGAAACATCGGAATCGATAACTAGTGTCACAGGAATGGTTAAAAGCATAGTCAGTAAGAACAGTCAGTATTCTTCTCCTTAAGTCGGCATTGTGCCTTTTGTATTTAATTCCTATGCAATTTCTGTGTTTCATCGTCAATAAGAAGGTCAGAGGGATACAGTATACCTGAAGTGAAGCATGGGAATCTATAACTAGTGTCACAGGAATGGTTCAAAACATAGACAGTAAGAAGAGTCAGTCTTCTTGTACTTAAGTCGGCATTGTGCCTTTTCTATTTAATTTCGATGCAATATCTGTGTTTCATCGTCAATAAGAAGGTCAGAGGGATACAGTAAACACGAAGTGAAGCATCGGAATCTATAACTAGTGTCACAGGAATGGTTCAAAACATAGTCAGTAAGAAGAGTCAGACTTCACGTATTTAAGTCGGCATTGTGCCTTTTGTATTTAATTCCGGTGAAATTTCTGTGTTTCATCGACAATAAGAAAGTCAAAGGGATACAGTATACCTGAAGTGAAGCATCGGAATCTATAACTAGTGTCACAGGAATGGTTAAAAGCATAGTCAGTAAGAACAGTCAGTATTCTTGTCCTTAAGTCGGCATTGTGCCTTTTGTATTTAATTCCTATGCAATTTCTGTGTATCATCGTCAATAAGAAGGGCAGAGGGATACAGTAAACCTGAAGTGAAGCATCGGAATCTATAGCTAGTGTCACAGGAATGGTTCAGAACACAGTCAGTAAGAAGATACAGTCTTCTTGTACTTAAGTTGGCATTGTGCCTTTTGTATTTAATTCCGATGCAATTTCTGTGTTTCATCGTCAATAAGAAGGGCAGAGGGATACAGTAAACCTGAAGTGAAGCATCGGAATCTATAACTAGTGTCACAGGAATGGTTCAGAACACAGTCAGTAAGAAGAGTCGGTCTTCATGTACTTATGTCGGCATTGTGCCTTTTGTATTTAATTCCGGTGCATTTTCTGTGTTTCAACGTCAGTGAGAAGGTGCAAGGGATACAGTACACCTGGAGTGAAGCATCGGAATCAATAACTAGTGTCACAGGAATCGTTCAAAACATAGTCAGTAAGAAGAGTCGGTGTTCATGTACTTATGTCGGCATTCTGCCTTTTGTATTTTATTCCGATGCAATTTCTGTGTTTCATCGTCAATAAGAAGGTCCAAGGGATACAGTAAACCTGAAGTGAAGCATCGGAATCTATAACTAGTGCCACAGGAATGGTTCAAAACATAGTCAGTAAGATGAGTCAGTCTTCATGTACTTAAGCCGCCATTGTGCCTTTTGTATTTAATTCCGATGCAATTTCTGTGTTTCAACGTCAATAAGAAGATCAGAGGGATATAGTTAACCTGAAGTGAAGCATCGGAAACAATAACTAGTGTCATAGGAATGGTTCAAAACATAGACAGTAAGAAGAGTCAGTCTTCTTGTACTTGAGTCGGAATTGTGCCTTTTGTATTAAAGTCCGATGCAAATTCTGTGTTTCATCGTCAATAAGAAGGTCCAAGGGATACAGTAAACCTGGAGTGAAGCACAGGAATTTATAACTAGTGTCCCAGGAATGGGTCAAAACATAGTCAGTACTTAAGTCGGCATTGTGCCTTTTGTATTTCATTCCGATGCAATTTCTTTCTTTCGTCGTCAATAAGAAGGTCCAAGGGATACAGTAAACCTGAAGTGAAGTAATAGAATCTATAACTAGTGTCACAGGAATGGTTCAAAACATAGTCAGTAAGAAGAGTCAGTCTTCGTGTACTTAAGTCGCCATTGTGCCTTTTGTATTTCATTCCGATGCAATTTCTGTGTTTCATCGTCAACAAGAAGGTCAGAGGGATACAGTAAAACTGAAGTGAAGCATCGGAATCAATAACTAGTGTCATAGGAATGGTTAAAAACATAGACAGTAAGAAGAGTAAGTCTTCTTGTACCTGAGTCGGCATTGTGCATTTTGTATTTAATTCCGATGCAACTTCTGTGTTTCATCGTCAATAAGAAGGTGCAAGGGAAACAGTAAACCTGAAGTGAAGCATCGGAATCTATAACTAGTGTCATAGGAATGGTTCAAAACATAGACAGTAAGAAGAGTCAGTCTTCTTGTACTTGAGTCGGCATTGTGCCTTTTGTATTTAATTCCGATGCAATTTCTGTGTTTCATCGTCAATAGGAAGGTCAGAGGGATACAGTAAACCTGAAGTGAAGCATCGGAATCTATAACTAGTAACACAGGAATGGTTCAAAACAAAGTCAGTAAGAAGAGTCGGTCTTCATGTACTTATGTCGGCATTGTGCCTTTTGTATTTAATTCCGGTGAAATTTCTGTGTTTCAACGTCAATAAGAAAGTCAGAGGGATACAGTAAACCTGAAGTGAAGCATCGGAATCTATAACTAGTGTCACAGGAATCGTTCAAAGCATAGTCAGTATGAAGAGTCGGTGTTCATGTACTTATGTCGGCATTCTGCCTTTTGTATTTAATTCCGATGCAATTTCTGTGTTTCATCGTCAATAAGAAGGTCCAAGGGATACAGTAAACCTGAAGTGAAGCATCGGAATCTATAACTAGTGCCACAGGAATGGTTCAAAACATAGTCAGTAAGATGAGTCAGTCTTCATGTACTTAAGCCGCCATTGTGCCTTTTGTATTTAATTCCGATGCAATTTCTGTGTTTCAACGTCAATAAGAAGGTCAGAGGGATACAGTAAGCCTGAGGTGAAGCATCGGAATCAATAACTAGTGTCATAGGAATGGTTCAAAACATAGACAGTAAGAAGAGTCAGTCTTCTTGTACTTGAGTCGGCATTGTGCCATTTGTATTAAAGTCCGATGCAATTTCTGTGTTTCATCGTCAATAAGAAGGTCCAAGGGATACAGTAAACCTGGAGTGAAGCACAGGAATTTATAACTAGTGTCACAGGAATGGGTCAAAACATAGTCAGTACTTAAGCCGGCATTGTGCCTTTTGTATTTCATTCCGATGCAATTTCTTTGTTTCATCGTCAATAAGAAGGTCCAAGGGATACAGTAACCTGAAGTGAAGTATCAGAATCTATAACTAGTGTCACAGGAATGGTTCAAAACATAGTCAGTAAGAAGAGTCAGTCTTCATGTACTTAAGTCGCCATTGTGCCTTTTGTATTTAATTCCGATGCAATTACTGTGTTTCATCGTCAACAAGAAGGTCAGAGGGATACAGTAAAACTCAAGTGAAGCATCGGAATCAATAACTAGTGTCATAGGAATGGTTAAAAACATAGACAGTAAGAAGAGTAAGTCTTCTTGTACCTGAGTCGGCATTGTGCATTTTGTATTTAATTCCGATGCAACTTCTGTGTTTCATCGTCAATAAGAAGGTCCAAGGGAAACAGTAAACCTGAAGTGAAGCATCGGAATCTATAACTAGTGTCATAGGAATGGTTCAAAACATAGACAGTAAGAAGAGTCAGTCTTCTTGTACTTGAGTCGGCATTGTGCCTTTTGTATTTAATTCCGATGCAATTTCTGTGTTTCATCGTCAATAAGAAGGTCCAAGGGATACAGTAAACCTGGAGTGAAGCATAGGAATTTATAACTAGTGCACAGTAATGGGTCAAAACATAGTCAGTACTTAAGTCGCCATTGTGCCTTTTGTATTTAATTCCGATGCAATTTCTGTGTTTCATCGTCAACAAGAAGGTCAGAGGGATACAGTAAAACTGAAGTGAAGCATCGGAATCAATAACTAGTGTCATAGGAATGGTTAAAAGCATAGACAGTAAGAAGAGTAAGTCATCTTGTACCTGAGTCGGCATTGTGCATTTTGTATTTAATTCCGATGCAACTTCTGTGTTTCATCGTCAATAAGAAGGTCCAAGGGAAACAGTAAACCTGAAGTGAAGCATCGGAATCTATAACTAGTGTCATAGGAATGGTTCAAAACATAGACAGTAAGAAGAGTCAGTCTTCTTGTACTTGAGTCGGCATTGTGCCTTTTGTATTTAATTCCGATGTCATTTCTGTGTTTCATCGTCAATAAGACGGTCAGAGGGATACAGTGAACCTGAAGTGAAGCACAGGAATTTATAACTAGTGTCACAGGAATGGGTCAAAACATAGTCAGTACTTAAGTCGGCATTGTGCCTTTTGTATTTCATTCCGATGCAATTTCTTTGATTCATCGTCAATAAGAAGGTCCAAGGGATACAGTAAACCTGAAGTGAATATCAGAATCCATAACTAGTGTCACAGGAATGGTTCAAAACATAGGCAGTAAGAAGAGTCAGTCTTCAAGTACTTAAGTCGCCATTGTGAATTTTGTATTTAATTGAGATGCAATTTCTGTGTTTCATCGTCAACAAGAAGGTCAGAGGGATACAGTAAAACTGAAGTGAAGCATCGGGATCAATAACTAGTGTCATAGGAATTGTTAAAAACATAGACAGTAAGAAGAGTAAGTCTTCTTGTACCTGAGTCGGCATTGTGCATTTTGTATTTAATTCCGATGCAACTTCTGTGTTTCATCGTGAATAAGAAGGTCCAAGGGAAACAGTAAACCTGAAGTGAAGCATCGGAATCTATAACTAGTGCCATTGGAATGGTTTAAATCATAGACAGTAAGGAGAGTCAGTCTTCTTGTACTTGAGTCGGCATTGTGCCTTTTGTATTAAATTCCGATGCAATTTCTGTGTTTCATCGTCAATAAGAAGGTCAGAGGGATACAGTGAACCTGAAGTGAAGCACAGGAATTTATAACTAGTGCCACAGGAATGGGTCAAAACATAGTCAGTACTTAAGTCGGCATTGTGCCTTTTGTATTTCATTCCGATGCAATTTCTTTGATTCATCGTCAATAAGAAGGTCCAAGGGATACAGTAAACCTGGAGTGAAGCATCGGAATCTATAACTAGTGTCATAGGAATGGTTCAAAACATAGACAGTAAGAAGAGTCAGTCTTCCTGTACTTGAGTCGGCATTGTGCCTTTTGTATTCAATTCCGATGCAATTTCTGTGTTTCATCGTCAATAAGAAGGTCAGAGGGGTACAGTAAACCTGAAGTGAAGCATCGGAATCTATAACTAGTATCACAGGAATGGTTCAAAGCAAAGTCAGTAAGAAGAGTCGGTCTTCATGTACTTATGTCGGCATTGTGCCTTTTGTATTTAATTCCGGTGCAATTTCTGTGTTTCATCGTCAATAAGAAGATCAAAGGGATACAGTAAACCTGAAGTGAAGCATCGGAATCTATAACTAGTGCCATTGGAATGGTTTAAATCATAGACAGTAAGGAGAGTCAGTCTTCTTGTACTTGAGTCGGCATTGTGCCTTTTGTATTAAATTCCGATGCAATTTCTGTGTTTCATCGTCAATAAGAAGGTCAGAGGGATACAGTGAACCTGAAGTGAAGCACAGGAATTTATAACTAGTGCCACAGGAATGGGTCAAAACATAGTCAGTACTTAAGTCGGCATTGTGCCTTTTGTATTTCATTCCGATGCAATTTCTTTGATTCATCGTCAATAAGAAGGTCCAAGGGATACAGTAAACCTGGAGTGAAGCATCGGAATCTATAACTAGTGTCACAGGAGTGGTTCAAAACATAGTCAGTAAGAAGAGTCGGTCATCATGTACTTAAGTCGGCATTGTGTCTTTTGTATTTAATCCCGATGCAATTTCTGTGTTTCATCGTCAACAAGAAGGTCAGAGGGATACAGTGAACCTGAAGTGAAGCACAGGAATTTATAACTAGTGTCACAGGAATGGGTCAAAACATAGTCAGTTCTTAAGTCGGCATTGTGCCTTTTGTATTTCATTCCGATGCAATTTCTTTGATTCATCGTCAATAAGAAGGTCCAAGGGATACAGTAAACCTGAAGTGAAGTATCAGAATCTATAACTAGTGTCACAGGAATGGTTCAAAACATAGGCAGTAAGAAGAGTCAGTCTTCATGTACTTAAGTCGCCATTGTGCCTTTTGTATTTAATTGAGATGCAATTTCTGTGTTTCATCGTCAACAAGAAGGTCAGAGGGATACAGTAAAACTGAAGTGAAGCATCGGAATCTATAACTAGTGTCATGGGAATGGTTCAAAACATAGACAGTAAGAAGAGTCAGTCTTCTTGTACTTGAGTCGGCATTGTGCCTTTTGTATTTAATTCCGATGCACTTTCTGTGTTTCATCGTCAACAAGAAGGTCCAAGGGATACAGTAAAACTGAAGTGAAGCATCGCAATCAATAACTAGTGACATAGGAATGGTTAAAAACATAGACAGTAAGAAGAGTAAATCTTCTTGTACCTGAGTCGGCATTGTGCATTTTGTATTTAATTCCGATGCAACTTCTGTGTTTCATCGTCAATAAGAAGGTCCAAGGGAAACAGTAAACCTGAAGTGAAGCATCGGAATCTATAACTAGTGTCATAGGAATGGTTCAAATCATAGACAGTAAGAAGAGTCAGTCTTCTTGTACTTGAGTCGGCATTGTGCCTTTTGTATTTAATTCCGATGCAATTTCTGTGTCTCATCGTCAATAGGAAGGTCAGAGGGATACAGTAAACCTGAAGTGAAGCACAGGAATTTATAACTTGTGTCACAGGAATGGGTCAAAACATAGTCAGTACTTAAGTCGGCATTGTGCCTTTTGTATTTCATTCCGATGCAATTTCTTTGTTTCATCGTCAATAAGAAGGTCCATGGGATACAGTAAACCTGAAGTGAAGTATCAGAATCTATAACTAGTGTCACAGGAATGGTTCAAAACATAGTCAGTAAGAAGAGTCAGTCTTCATGTACTTAAGTCGCCATTGTGCCTTTTGTATTTAATTCCGATGCAATTTCTGTGTTTCATCGTGAACAAGAAGGTCAGAGGGATACAGTAAAACTGAAGTGAAGCATCGGAATCAATAACTAGTGTCATAGGAATGGTTAAAAACATAGACAGTAAGAAGAGTAAGTCCTCTTGTACCTGAGTCGGCATTGTGCATTTTGTATTTAATTCCGATGCAACTTCTGTGTTTCATCGTGAATAAGAAGGTCCAAGGGAAACAGTAAACCTGAAGTGAAGCATCGGAATCTATAACTAGTGTCATACGAAAGGTTCAAAACATAGACAGTAAGAAGAGTCAGTCTTCTTGTACTTGAGTCGGCATTGTGCCTTTTGTATTTAATTCCGATGCAATTTCTGTGTTTCATCGTCAATAAGAAGGTCAGAGGGCTACAGTAAACCTGAAGTGAAGCATCGGAATCTACAACTAGTATCACAGGAATGGTTCAAAGCAAAGTCAGTAAGAAGAGTCGGTCCTCATGTACTTATGTCGGGATTGTGCCTTTTGTATTTAATTCCGGTGCAATTTCTGTGTTTCATCGTCAATAAGAAGGTCCAAGGGATACAGTAAACCTGAAATGAAGCATCGGAATCTATAACTAGTGTCATAGGAATGGTTCAAAACATAGACAGTAAGAAGAGTCAGTCTTCTTGTACTTGAGTCGGCATTGTGCCTTTTGTATTTAATTCCGATGCAATTTCTGTGTTTCATCGTCAATAAGAAGGTCAGAGGGATACAGTGAACCTGAAGTGAAGCACAGGAATTTATAACTAGTGCCACAGGAATGGGTCAAAACATAGTCAGTTCTTAAGTCGGCATTGTGCCTTTTGTATTTCATTCCGATGCAATTTCTTTGATTCATCGTCAATAAGAAGGTCCAAGGGATACAGTAAACCTGAAGTGAAGTATCAGAATCTATAACTAGTGTCACAGGAATGGTTCAAAACATAGGCAGTAAGAAGAGTCAGTCTTCATGTACTTAAGTCGCCATTGTGCCTTTTGTATTTAATTGAGATGCAATTTCTGTGTTTCATCGTCAACAAGAAGGTCAGAGGGATACAGTAAAACTGAAGTGAAGCATCGGAATCTATAACTAGTGTCATGGGAATGGTTCAAAACATAGACAGTAAGAAGAGTCAGTCTTCTTGTACTTGAGTCGGCATTGTGCCTTTTGTATTTAATTCCGATGCACTTTCTGTGTTTCATCGTCAACAAGAAGGTCCAAGGGATACAGTAAAACTGAAGTGAAGCATCGCAATCAATAACTAGTGACATAGGAATGGTTAAAAACATAGACAGTAAGAAGAGTAAATCTTCTTGTACCTGAGTCGGCATTGTGCATTTTGTATTTAATTCCGATGCAACTTCTGTGTTTCATCGTCAATAAGAAGGTCCAAGGGAAACAGTAAACCTGAAGTGAAGCATCGGAATCTATAACTAGTGTCATAGGAATGGTTCAAATCATAGACAGTAAGAAGAGTCAGTCTTCTTGTACTTGAGTCGGCATTGTGCCTTTTGTATTTAATTCCGATGCAATTTCTGTGTCTCATCGTCAATAGGAAGGTCAGAGGGATACAGTAAACCTGAAGTGAAGCACAGGAATTTATAACTTGTGTCACAGGAATGGGTCAAAACATAGTCAGTACTTAAGTCGGCATTGTGCCTTTTGTATTTCATTCCGATGCAATTTCTTTGTTTCATCGTCAATAAGAAGGTCCATGGGATACAGTAAACCTGAAGTGAAGTATCAGAATCTATAACTAGTGTCACAGGAATGGTTCAAAACATAGTCAGTAAGAAGAGTCAGTCTTCATGTACTTAAGTCGCCATTGTGCCTTTTGTATTTAATTCCGATGCAATTTCTGTGTTTCATCGTGAACAAGAAGGTCAGAGGGATACAGTAAAACTGAAGTGAAGCATCGGAATCAATAACTAGTGTCATAGGAATGGTTAAAAACATAGACAGTAAGAAGAGTAAGTCCTCTTGTACCTGAGTCGGCATTGTGCATTTTGTATTTAATTCCGATGCAACTTCTGTGTTTCATCGTGAATAAGAAGGTCCAAGGGAAACAGTAAACCTGAAGTGAAGCATCGGAATCTATAACTAGTGTCATACGAAAGGTTCAAAACATAGACAGTAAGAAGAGTCAGTCTTCTTGTACTTGAGTCGGCATTGTGCCTTTTGTATTTAATTCCGATGCAATTTCTGTGTTTCATCGTCAATAAGAAGGTCAGAGGGCTACAGTAAACCTGAAGTGAAGCATCGGAATCTACAACTAGTATCACAGGAATGGTTCAAAGCAAAGTCAGTAAGAAGAGTCGGTCCTCATGTACTTATGTCGGGATTGTGCCTTTTGTATTTAATTCCGGTGCAATTTCTGTGTTTCATCGTCAATAAGAAGGTCCAAGGGATACAGTAAACCTGAAGTGAAGCATCGGAATCTTTAACTAGTGCCATTGGAATGGTTCAAATCATAGACAGTAAGGAGAGTCAGTCTTCTTGTACTTGAGTCGGCATTGTGCCTTTTGTATTAAATTCCGATGCAATTTCTGTGTTTCATCGTCAATAAGAAGGTCCAAGGGATACAGTAAACCTGGAGTGAAGCTTAGGAATTTATAACTAGTGCACAGGAATGGGTCAAAACATAGTCAGTACTTAAGTCGCCATTGTGCCTTTTGTATTTAATTCCGATGCAATTTCTGTGTTTCATCGTCAACAAGAAGGTCAGAGGGATACAGTAAAACTGAAGTGAAGCATCGCAATCAATAACTAGTGTCATAGGAATGGTTAAAAGCATAGACAGTAAGAAGAGTAAGTCTTCTTGTACCTGAGTCGGCATTGTGCATTTTGTATTTAATTCCGATGCAACTTCTGTGTTTCATCGTCAATAAGAAGGTCCAAGGGAAACAGTAAACCTGAAGTGAAGCATCGGAATCTATAACTAGTGTCACAGGAATGGTTCAAAACATAGGCAGTAAGAAGAGTCAGTCTTCATGTACTTAAGTCGCCATTTTGCCTTTTGTATTTAATTGAGATGCAATTTCTGTGTTTCATCGTCAACAAGAAGGTCAGAGGGATACAGTAAAACTGAAGTGAAGCATCGGGATCAATAACTAGTGTCATAGGAATGGTTAAAAGCATAGACAGTAAGAAGAGTAAGTCTTCTTGTACCTGAGTCGGCATTGTGCATTTTGTATTCAATTCCGATGCAATTTCTGTGTTTCATAGTCAATAAGAAGGTCAGAGGGATACAGTAAACCTGAAGTGAAGCACAGGAATTTATAACTAGTGTCACAGGAATGGGTCAAATTATAGTCAGTACTTAAGTCGGCATTGTGCCCTTTGTATTTCATTCCGATGCAATTTCTTTGTTTCATCGTCAATAAGAAGGTCCAAGGGATACAGTAAACCTGAAGTGAAGTATCAGAATCTATAACTAGTGTCACAGGAATGTTCAAAACATAGTCAGTAAGAAGAGTCAGTCTTTATGTACTTAAGTCGCCATTGTGCCTTTTGAATTTAATTCCGATGCACTTCTGTGTTTCATCGTCAACAAGAAGGTCCAAGGGATACAGTAAAACTGAAGTGAAGCATCGCAATCAATAACTAGTGACATAGGAATGGTTAAAAACATAGACAGTAAGAAGAGTAAATCTTCTTGTACCTGAGTCGGCATTGTGCATTTTGTATTTAATTCCGATGCAACTTCTGTGTTTCATCGTCAATAAGAAGGTCCAAGGGAAACAGTAAACCTGAAGTGAAGCATCGGAATCTATAACTAGTGTCATAGGAATGGTTCAAATCATAGACAGTAAGAAGAGTCAGTCTTCTTGTACTTGAGTCGGCATTGTGCCTTTTGTATTTAATTCCGATGCAATTTCTGTGTCTCATCGTCAATAGGAAGGTCAGAGGGATACAGTAAACCTGAAGTGAAGCACAGGAATTTATAACTTGTGTCACAGGAATGGGTCAAAACATAGTCAGTACTTAAGTCGGCATTGTGCCTTTTGTATTTCATTCCGATGCAATTTCTTTGTTTCATCGTCAATAAGAAGGTCCATGGGATACAGTAAACCTGAAGTGAAGTATCAGAATCTATAACTAGTGTCACAGGAATGGTTCAAAACATAGTCAGTAAGAAGAGTCAGTCTTCATGTACTTAAGTCGCCATTGTGCCTTTTGTATTTAATTCCGATGCAATTTCTGTGCTTCATCGTGAACAAGAAGGTCAGAGGGATACAGTAAAACTGAAGTGAAGCATCGGAATCAATAACTAGTGTCATAGGAATGGTTAAAAACATAGACAGTAAGAAGAGTAAGTCTTCTTGTACCTGAGTCGGCATTGTGCATTTTGTATTTAATTCCGATGCAACTTCTGTGTTTCATCGTGAATAAGAAGGTCCAAGGGAAACAGTAAACCTGAAGTGAAGCATCGGAATCTATAACTAGTGTCATAGGAATGGTTCAAAACATAGACAGTAAGAAGAGTCAGTCTTCTTGTACTTGAGTCGGCATTGTGCCTTTTGTATTTAATCCCGATGCAATTTCTGTGTTTCATCGTCAATAAGAAGATCAAAGGGATACAGTAAACCTGAAGTGAAGCATCGGAATCCATAACTAGTGCCATTGGAATGGTTCAAATCATAGACAGTAAGGAGAGTCAGTCTTCTTGTACTTGTGTCGGCATTGTGCCTTTTGTATTAAATTCCGATGCAATTTCTGTGTTTCATCGTCAATAAGAAGGTCCAAGGGATACAGTAAACCTGGAGTGAAGCATAGGAATTTATAACTAGTGCACAGGAATGGGTCAAAACATAGTCAGTACTTAAGTCGCCATTGTGCCTTTTGTATTTAATTCCGATGCAATTTCTGTGTTTCATCGTCAACAAGAAAGTCAGAGGGATACAGTAAAAGTGAAGTGAAGCACAGGAATTTATAACTAGTGCACAGGAATGGGTCAAAACATAGTCAGTACTTAAGTTGGCATTGTGCCTTTTGTATTTCATTCCGATGCAATTTCTTTGTTTCATCGTCAATAAGAAGGTCCATGGGATACAGTAAACCTGAAGTGAAGTATCAGAATCTATAACTAGTGTCACAGGAATGGCTCAAAACATAGGCAGTAAGAAGAGTCAGTCTTCATGTACTTAAGTCGCCATTGTGCCTTTTGTATTTAATTGAGATGCAATTTCTGTGTTTCATCGTCAACAAGAAGGTCAGAGGGATACAGTAAAACTGAAGTGAAGCATCGGAATCAATAACTAGTGTCATAGGAATGGTTAAAAACATAGACAGTAAGAAGAGTAAATCTTCTTGTACCTGAGTCGGCATTGTGCATTTTGTATTTAATTCCGATGCAACTTCTGTGTTTCATCGTCAATAAGAAGGTCCAAGGGAAACAGTAAACCTGAAGTGAAGTATCAGAATCTATAACTAGTGTCACAGGAATGGTTCAAAACATAGGCAGTAAGAAGAGTAAGTCTTCTTGTACCTGAGTCGGCATTGTGCATTTTGTATTTAATTCCGATGCAATTTCTGTGTTTCATCGTCAACAAGAAAGTCAGAGGGATACAGTAAAACTGAAGTGAAGCATCGGGATCAATAACTAGTGTCATAGGAATGGTTAAAAACATAGACAGTAAGAAGAGTAAGTCTTCTTGTACCTGAGTCGGCATTGTGCATTTTGTATTTAATTCCGATGCAATTTCTGTGTTTCATAGTCAATAAGAAGGTCAGAGGGATACAGTAAACCTGAAGTGAAGCATCGGAATCAATAACTAGTGTCATAGGAATGGTTAAAAACATAGACTGTAAGAAGAGTAAGACTTCTTGTACCTGAGTCGGCATTGTGCATTTTGTATTTAATTCCGATGCAACTTCTGTGTTTCATCGTCAATAAGAAGGTCCAAGGGAAACAGTAAACCTGAAGTGAAGCATCGGAATCTATAACTAGTGTCATAGGAATGGTTCAAAACATAGACAGTAAGAAGAGTCAGTCTTCTTGTACTTGAGTCGGCATTGTGCCTTTTGTATTTAATTCCGATGCAATTTCTGTGTTTCATCGTCAATAAGAAGGTCAGAGGGATACAGTGAACCTGACGTGAAGCACAGGAATTTATAACTAGTGTCACAGGAATGGGTCAAAACATAGTCAGTACTTAAGTCGGCATTGTGCCTTTTGTATTTCATTCCGATGCAATTTCTTTGATTCATCGTCAATAAGAAGGTCCAAGGGATACAGTAAACCTGAAGTGAAGTATCAGAATCTATAACTAGTGTCACAGGAATGGTTCAAAACATAGTCAGTAAGAAGAGTCGGTCATCATGTACTTAAGTCGGCATTGTGTCTTTTGTATTTAATCCCGATGCAATTTCTGTGTTTCATCGTCAATAAGAAGATCAAAGGGATACAGCAAACCTGAAGTGAAGCATCGGAATCTATAACTAGTGCCATTGGAATGGTTCAAATCATAGACAGTAAGGAGAGTCAGTCTTCTTGTACTTGTGTCGGCATTGTGCCTTTGGTATTTCATTCCGATGCAATTTCTTTGATTCATCGTCAATACGAAGGTCCAAGGGATACAGTAAACCTGAAGTGAAGTATCAGAATCTATAACTAGTGTCACAGGAATGGTTCAAAACATAGGCAGTAAGAAGAGTCAGTCTTCATGTACTTAAGTCGCCATTGTGCCTTTTGTATTTAATTGAGATGCAATTTCTGTGTTTCATCGTCAACAAGAAAGTCAGAGGGATACAGTAAAACTGAAGTGAAGCATCGGGATCAATAACTAGTGTCATAGGAATGGTTAAAAACATAGACAGTAAGAAGAGTAAGTCTTCTTGTACCTGAGTCGGCATTGTGCATTTTGTATTTAATTCCGATGCAATTTCTGTGTTTCATAGTCAATAAGAAGGTCAGAGGGATACAGTAAACCTGAAGTGAAGCATCGGAATCAATAACTAGTGTCATAGGAATGGTTAAAAACATAGACAGTAAGAAGAGTAAGACTTCTTGTACCTGAGTCGGCATTGTGCATTTTGTATTTAATTCCGATGCAACTTCTGTGTTTCATCGTCAATAAGAAGGTCCAAGGGAAACAGTAAACCTGAAGTGAAGCATCGGAATCTATAACTAGTGTCATAGGAATGGTTCAAAACATAGACAGTAAGAAGAGTCAGTCTTCTTGTACTTGAGTCGGCATTGTGCCTTTTGTATTTAATTCCGATGCAATTTCTGTGTTTCATCGTCAATAAAAAGGTCAGAGGGATACAGTGAACCTGAAGTGAAGCACAGGAATTTATAACTAGTGTCAGAGGAATGGGTCAAAACATAGTCAGTACTTAAGTCGGCATTGTGCCTTTTGTATTTCATTCCGATGCAATTTCTTTGATTCATCGTCAATAAGAAGGTCCAAGGGATACAGTAAACCTGAAGTGAAGTATCAGAATCTATAACTAGTGTCACAGGAATGGTTCAAAGCATAGTCAGTAAGAACAGTCAGTCTTCTTGTCCTTAAGTCGGCATTGTGCCTTTTGTATTTAGTTCCGATGCAATTTCTGTGTTTCATGGTCAATAAGAAGGTCCAAGGGATACAGTAAACCTGGAGTGAAGCATCGGAATCTATAACTAGTGTCACAGGAGTGGTTCAAAACATAGTCAGTAAGAAGAGTCGGTCATCATGTACTTAAGTCGGCATTGTGTCTTTTGTATTTAATCCCGATGCAATTTCTGTGTTTCATCGTCAATAAGAAGATTAAAGGGATACAGTAAACCTGAAGTGAAGTATCAGAATCTATAACTAGTATCACAGGAATGGTTCAAAACATAGGCAGTAAGAAGAGTCAGTCTTCATGTACTTAAGTCGCCATTGTGCCTTTTGTATTTAATTGAGATGCAATTTGTGTGTTTCATCGTCAATAAGAAGGTCCAAGGGAAACAGTAAACCTGAAGTGAAGCATCGGAATCTATAACTAGTGTCATAGGAATGGTTCAAAACGTAGACAGTAAGAAGAGTCAGTCTTCTTGTACTTGAGTCGGCATTGTGCCTTTTGTATTTAATTCCGATGCAATTTCTGTGTTTCATCGTCAATAAGACGGTCAGAGGGATACAGTGAACCTGAAGTGAAGCACAGGAATTTATAACTAGTGTCACAGGAATGGGTCAAAACATATTCAGTACTTAAGTCGGCATTGTGCCTTTTGTATTTCATTCCGATGCAATTTCTTTGATTCATCGTCAATAAGAAGGTCCAAGGGATACAGTAAACCTGAAGTGAAGTATCAGAATCTATAACTAGTGTCACAGGAATGGTTCAAAACATAGTCAGTAAGAAGAGTCAGTCTTTATGTACTTAAGTCGCCATTGTGCCTTTTGTATTTATTTAGGATGCACTTTCTGTTTTTCATCGTCAACAAGAAGGTCCAAGGGATACAGTAAAACTGAATTGAAGCATCGCAATCAATAACTAGTGTCATAGGAATGGTTAAAAACATAGACAGTAAGAAGAGTAAATCTTCTTGTACCTGAGTCGGCATTGTGCATTTTGTATTTAATTCCGATGCAACTTCTGTGTTTCATCGTCAATAAGAAGGTCCAAGGGAAACAGTAAACTTGAAATGAAGCATCGGAATCTATAACTAGTGTCATAGGAATGGTTCAAAACATAGACAGAAAGAAGAGTCAGTCTTCTTATACTTGAGTCGGCATTGTGCCTTTCGTATTTAATTCCGATGCAATTTCTGTGTTTAATCGTCAATAAGAAGGTCAGAGGGGTACAGTAAACCTGAAGTGAAGCATCGGAATCTATAACTAGTATCACAGGAATGGTTCAAAGCAAAGTCAGTAAGAAGAGACGGTATTCATGTACTTATGTCGGCATTGTGCCTTTTGTATTTAATTCCGGTGCAATTTCTGTGTTTCATCGTCAATAAGAAGGTCCAAGGGATACAGTAAACCTGAAATGAAGCATCGGAATCTATAACTAGTGTCACAGGAATGGTTCAAAACATAGACAGAAAGAAGAGTCAGTCTTCTTGTACTTGAGTCGGCATTGTGCCTTTTGTATTTAATTCCGATGCAATTTCTGTGTTTCATCGTCAATAAGAAGGTCAGAGGGATACAGTGAACCTGAAGTGAAGCACAGGAATTTATAACTAGTGTCACAGGAATGGGTCAAAACATAGTCAGTACTTAAGTCGGCATTGTGCCTTTTGTATTTCATTCCGATGCAATTTCTTTGATTCATCGTCAATAAGAAGGTCCAAGGGATACAGTAAACCTGAAGTGAAGTATCAGAATCTATAACTAGTGTCACAGGAATGGTTCAAAACATAGTCAGTAAGAAGAGTCAGTCTTCATGTACTTAAGTCGCCATTGTGCCTTTTGTATTTAATTGAGATGCAATTTCTGTGTTTCATCGTCAACAAGAAGGTCAGAGGGATACAGTAAAACTGAAGTGAAGCATCGGGATCAATAACTAGTGTCATAGGAATGGTTAAAATCATAGACAGTAAGAAGAGTCAGTCTTCGTATACTTGAGTCGGCATTGTGCTATTTGTATTTAATTCCGATGCAATTTCTGTGTTTCATCGTCAATAGGAAGGTCAGAGCGATACAGTAAACCTGAAGTGAAGCACAGGAATTTATAACTTGTGGCACAGAAAGGGTCAAAACATAGTCAGTACTTAAGTCGGCATTGTGCCTTTCGTATTTCATTCCGATGCAATTTCTTTGTTTCATCGCCAATAAGAATGTCTAAGGGATACAGTAAACCTGAAGTGAAGCATCAGTATCTATAACTAGTGTCACAGGAGTGGTTCAAAACATAGTCAGTAAGAAGAGTCAGTCTTCATGTACTTAAGTCGCCATTGTGCCTTTTGTATTTAATTCCGATGCAATTTCTGTGTTTCATCGTCAACAAGAAGGTCAGAGGGATACAGTAAAACTGAAGTGAAGCATCGGAATCAATAACTAGTGTCATAGGAATGGTTAAAAACATAGAAAGTAAGAAGAGTAAGTCTTCTTGTACCTGAGTCGGCATTGTGCATTTTGTATTTAATTCCGATGCAACTTCTGTGTTTCATCGTGAATAAGAAGGTCCAAGGGAAACAGTAAACCTGAAGTGAAGCATCGTAATCTATAACTAGTGTCATAGGAATGGTTCAAAACATAGACAGTAAGAAGAGTCAGTCTTCTTGTACTTGAGTCGGCATTCTGCCTTTTGTATTTAATTCCGATGCAATTTCTGTGTTTCATCGTCAATAAGAAGGTCAGAGGGGTACAGTAAACCTGAAGTGAAGCATCGGAATCTATAACTAGTATCACAGGAATGGTTCAAAGCAAAGTCGGTAAGAAGAGTCGGTCTTCATGTACTTATGTCGGCATTGTGCCTTTTGTATTTAATTCCGGTGCAATTTCTGTGTTTCAACGTCAATATGAAAGTCAGAGGGATACAGTAAACCTGAAGTGAAGCATCGGAATCTATAACTAGTGTCACAGGAATTTTTCAAAGCATGGTCAGTAAGAACAGTCAGTCTTCTTGTCCTTAAGTCGGCATTGTGCCTTTTGTATTTAATTCCGATGCAATTTCTGTGTTTCATCGTCAATAAGAAGGTCCAAGGGATACAGTAAACCTGAAGTGAAGTATCAGAATCTATAACTAGTGTCACAGGAATGGTTCAAAACATAGTCAGTAAGAAGAGTCAGTCTTCATGTACTTAAGTCGGCATTGTGCCTTTTGTATTTAATTCCGGTGCAATTTCTGTGTTTCATCGTCAACAAGAAGGTCAGAGGGATACAGTAAAACTGAAGTGAAGCATCGGGATCAATAACTAGTGTCATAGGAATGGTTAAAAACATAGACAGTAAGAAGAGTAAGTCTTCTTGTACCTCAGTCGGCATTGTGCATTTTGTATTAACTTCCGATGCAATTTCTGTGTTTCATCGTCAATAAGAAGGTCAGAGGGATACAGTAAACCTGAAGTGAAGCACAGGAATTTATAACTAGTGTCACAGGAATGGGTCAAATTATAGTCAGTACTTAAGTCGGCATTGTGCCCTTTGTATTTCATTCCGATGCAATTTCTTTGTTTCATCGTCAATACGAAGGTCCAAGGGATACAGTAAACCTGAAGTGAAGCATCGGAATCTATAACTAGTGTCATAGGAATGGTTCAAAACATAGACAGTAAGAAGAGTCAGTCTTCTTGTACTTGAGTCGGCATTGTGCCTTTTGTATTTAATTCCGATGCAATTTCTGTGTTTCATCGTCAATGGGAAGGTCAGAGGGATACAGTAAACCTGAAGTAAAGCACAGGAATTTATAACTTGTGTCACAGGAATGGATCAAAACATAGTCAGTACTTAAGTCGGCATTGTGCCTTTTGTATTTCATTCCGATGCAATTTCTTTGTTTCATCGTCAATAAGAAGGTCCAAGGGATACAGTAAACCTGAAGTGAAGTATCAGAATCTATAACTAGTGTCACAGGAATGGATCAAAACATAGTCAGTAAGAAGAGTCAGTCTTCATGTACTTAAGTCGTCATTGTGCCTTTTGTATTTGATTCCGATGCAATTTCTGTGTTTCATCGTCAACAAGAAGGTCAGAGGGATACAGTAAAACTGAAGTGAAGCATCGGAATCAATAACTAGTGTCATAGGAATGGTTAAGAACATAGACAGTAAGAAGAGTAAGTCTTCTTGTACCTGAGTCGGCATTGTGCATTTTGTATTTAATTCCGATGCAACTTCTTTGTTTCATCGTGAATAAGAAGGTCCAAGGGAAACAGTAAACCTGAAGTGAAGCATCGGAATGTATAACTAGTGTCATAGGAATGGTTCAAAACATAGACAGTAAGAAGAGTCAGTCTTCTTGTACTTGAGTCGGCATTGTGCCTTTTGTATTTAATTCCGATGCAATTTCTGTGTTTCATCGTCAATAAGAAGGTCAGAGGGGTACAGTAAACCTGAAGTGAAGCATCGGAATCTATAACTAGTATCACAGGAATGGTTCAAAGCAAAGTCAGTAAGAAGAGTCGGTCTTCATGTACCTATGTCGGCATTGTGCCTTTTGTATTTAATTCCGGTGCAATTTCTGTGTTTCATCGTCAATAAGAAGGTCCAAGGGATACAGTAAACCTGAAGTGAAGCATCGGAATCTATAACTAGTGTCATAGGAATGGTTCGAAACATAGACAGTAAGAAGAGTCAGTCTCCTTGTACTTGAGTCGGCATTGTGCCTTTTGTATTTAATTCCGATGCAATTTCTGTGTTTCATCGTCAATAAGAAGGTCAGAGGGATACAGTGAACCTGAAGTGAAGCACAGGAATTTATAACTAGTGTCACAGGAATGGGTCAAAACATAGTCAGTACTTAAGTCGGCATTGTGCCTTTTGTATTTCATTCCGATGCAATTTCTTTGATTCATCGTCAATAAGAAGGTCCAAGGGATACAGTAAACCTGAAGTGAAGTATCAGAATCTATAACTAGTGTCACAGGAATGGTTCAAAACATAGCCAGTAAGAAGAGTCAGTCTTCATGTACTTAGGTCGCCATTGTGCCTTTTGTATTTAATTAAGATGCAATTTCTGTGTTTCATCGTCAACAAGAAGGTCAGAGGGATACAGTAAAACTGAAGTGAAGCATCGGGATCAATAACTAGTGTCATAGGAATTGTTAAAAACATAGACAGTAAGAAGGGTAAGTCTTCTTGTACCTGAGTCGGCATTGTGCATTTTGTATTTAATTCCGATGCAACTTCTGTGTTTCATCGTGAATAAGAAGGTCCAAGGGAAACAGTAAACCTGAAGTGAAGCATCGGAATCTATAACTAGTGTCATAGGAATGGTTCAAAACATAGACAGTAAGAAGAGTCAGTCTTCTTGTACTTGAGTCGACATTGTGCCTTTTGTATTTAATTCCGAAGCAATTTCTTTGTTTCATCGTCAATAAGAAGGTCAGAGGGGTACAGTAAACCTGAAGTGAAGCATCGGAATCTATAACTAGTATCACAGGAATGGTTCAAAGCAAAGTCAGTAAGAAGAGTCGGTCTTCATGTACTTATGTCGGCATTGTGCCTTTTGTATTTAATTCCGGTGCAATTTCTGTGTTTCAACGTCAATAAGAAAGTCAGAGGGATACAGTAAACCTGAAGTGAAGCATCGGAATCTATAACTAGTGTCACAGGAATGGTTCAAAGCATGGTCAGTAAGAACTGTCAGTCTTCTTGTCCTTAAGTCGGCATTGTGCCTTTTGTATTAATTTCCGATGCAATTTCTGTGTTTCATCGTCAATAAGAAGGTCAGAGGGATACAGTAAACCTGAAGTGTAGCACAGGAATTTATAACTAGTGTCACAGGAATGGGTCAAATTATAGTCAGTACTTAAGTCGGCATTGTGCCCTTTGTATTTCATTCCGATGCAATTTCTTTGTTTCATCGTCAATAAGGTCCAAGGGATACAGTAAACCTGAAGTGAAGTATCAGAATCTATAACTAGTGTCACAGGAATGGTTCAAAACATAGTCAGTAAGAAGAGTCAGTCTTTATGTACTTAAGTTGCCATTGTGCCTTTTGCATTTAATTCCGATGCAATTTCTGTGTTTCATCGTCAACAAGAAGGTCCAAGGTATACAGTAAAATCGAGGTGAAGCATCGGAATCAATAACTAGTGTCATAGGAATGGTTAAAAACATAGACAGTAAGAAGAGTAAGTCTTCTTGTACCTGAGTCGGCATTGTGCATTTTGAATTTAATTCCGATGCAACTTCTGTGTTTCATCGTCAATAAGAAGGTCCAAGGGAAACAGTAAACCTGAAGTGAAGCATCGGAATCTATAACTAGTGTCATAGGAATGGTTCAAAACATAGACAGTAAGAAGAGACAGTCTTCGTGTACTTGAGTCGGCATTGTGCCTTTTGTATTTAATTCCGATGCAATTTCTGTGTTTCATCGTCAATAGGAAGGTCAGAGGGATACAGTAAACCTGAGGTGAAGCACAGGAATTTATAACTTGTGTCACAGGAATGGGTCAAAACATAGTCAGTATTTAAGTCGGCATTGTGCCTTTTGTATTTCATTCCAATGCAATTTCTTTGTTTCATCGTCAATAAGAAGGTCCAAGGGATACAGTAAACCTGAAGTGAAGTATCAGAATCTGTAACTAGTGTCACAGGAATAGTTCAAAACATAGTCAGTAAGAAGAGTCAGTCTTCATGTACTTAAGTCGCCATTGTGCCTTTTGTATTTAATTCCGATGCAATTTCTGTGTTTCATCATCAACAAGAAGGTCAGAGGGATACAGTAAAACTGAAGTGAAGCATCGGAATCAATAACTAGTGTCATAGGAATGGTTAAAAACATAGACAGTAAGAAGAGTAAGTCTTCTTGTACCTGAGTCGGCATTGTGCATTTTGTATTTAATTCCGATGCAACTTCTGTGTTTCATCGTGATTAAGAAGGTCCAAGGGAAACAGTAAACCTGAAGTGAAGCATCGGAATCTATAACTAGTGTCATAGGAATGGTTCAAAACATAGACAGTAAGAAGAGTCAGTCTTCTTGTACTTGAGTCGACATTGTGCCTTTTGTATTTAATTCCGATGCAATTTCTGTGTTTCATCGTCAATAAGAAGGTCAGAGGGGTACAGTAAACCTGAAGTGAAGCATCGGAATTTATAACTAGTATCACAGGAATGGTTCAAAGCAAAGTCAGTAAGAAGAGTCGGTCTTCATGTACTTATGTCGGCATTGTGCCTTTTGTATTTAATTCCGTCGCAATTTCTGTGTTTCAACGTCAATAAGAAAGTCAGAGGGATATAGTAAACCTGAAGTGAAGCATCGGAATCTATAACTAGCGTCATAGGAATGGTTCAAAACATAGACAGTAGGAAGAGTCAGTCTTCTTGTACTTGAGTCGGCATCGTGCCTTTTGTATTTAATTCCGATGCAATTTCTGTGTATCATCGTCAATAAGAAGGTCCAAGGGATACAGTGAACCTGAAGTGAAGCATCGGAATCTATAACTAGTGTCATAGGAATGGTTCAAAACATAGTCAGTAAGATGAGTCAGTCTTCATGTACTTAAGTTGCCATTGTGCCTTTTGTATTTAATTCCGACGCAAATTCTGTGTTTCATCGTCAATAAGAAGGTCAGAGGGATACAGTAAACCTGGAGTGAAGCATCGGAATCAATAACTAGTGTCATAGGAATGGTTCAAATCATAGACAGTAAGAAGAGTCAGTCTTCTAGTACTTGAGCAGGCATTGTGCCTTTTGTATTAAATTCCGATGCAATTTCTGTGTTTCATCGTCAATAAGATGGTCCAAGGGATACAGTAAACCTGAAGTCAATCATCGGAATCTATAACTAGTGTCACAGGAATGGTTGAAAACATAGTCAGTACTTAAGTCGGCATTTTGCCTTTTGTATTTCATTCCGATGCAATTTCTGTGTTTCATCGTCAATAAGGAGGTCCAAGGTATACAGTAAACCGGAAGTGATGCATCGAAATCTATAACTAGTGTCACAGGAATGGTTCAAAACATAGTCAGAAAGAAGAGTCAGTCTTCTTGTACTGAAGTCGGCATTGTCCCTTTTGTATTTAATTCCGATGCAACTTCTGTGTTTCATCGTTAATGAGAAAGTCCAAGGGATACAGTAAACCTGAAGTGAAGCATCGGAATCTATAACTAGTGTCATAGGAATGGTTCAAAACATAGTCATTAAGAAAAGTCAGTCTTCAAGTACTTAAGTCGCCATTGTGCCTTTTGTATTTAATTCCGATGCAATTTCTGTGTTTCATCGTCAATAAGAAGGTCCAAGGGATACAGTAAACCTGGAGTGAAGCATCGGAATCTATAACTAGTGTCACAGGAGTGGTTCAAAACATAGTCAGTAAGAAGAGTCGGTCTTCATGTACTTAACTTGGCATTGTGTCTTTTGTATTTAATCCCAATGCAATTTCTGTGTTTCATCGTCAATAAGAAGGTCAAAGGGATACAGTAAACCTGAAGTGAAGCATCGGAATCTATAACTAGTGCCATAGGAATGGTTCAAATCATAGACAGTAAGATGAGTCAGTCTTCTTGTACTTGGGTCGGCATTGTGCCTTTTGTATTAAATTCCGATGCAATTTCTGTGTTTCATCGTCAATAAGAAGGTCCAAGGGATACAGTAAACCTGGAGTGAAGCATAGGAATTTATAACTAGTGCACAGGAATGGGTCAAAACATAATCAGTACTTAAGTCGCCATTGTGCCTTTTGTATTTAATTCCGATGCAATTTCTGTGTTTCATCGTCAACAAGAAGGTCAGAGGGATACAGTAAAACTTAAGTGAAGCATCGGAATCAATAACTAGTGTCATAGGAATGGTTAAAAACATAGACAGTAAGAAGAGTAAGTCTTCTTGTACCTGAGTCGGCATTGTGCATTTTGTATTTAATTCCGATGCAACTTCTGTGTTTCATCGTCAATGAGAAGGTCCAAGGGAAACAGTAAACCTGAAGTGAAGCATCGGAATCTATAACTAGTGTCATTGGAATGGTTAAAAACATAGACAGTAAGAAGAGTCAGTCTTCTTGTACTTGAGTCGGCATTGTGCCTTTTGTATTTAATTCCGATGTAATTTCTGTGTTTCATCGTCAATAAGAAGGTCAGAGGGATACAGTAAAACTGAAGTGAAGCATCGGGATCAATAACTAGTGTCATAGGAATGGTTAAAAACATAGACAGTAAGAAGAGTAAGTCTTCTTCTACCTGAGTCGGCATTGTGCATTTTGTATTTAATTCCGATGCAATTTCTGTGTTTCATCGTCAACAAGAAGGTCAGAGGGATACAGTAAAACTTAAGTGAAGCATCGGAGTCAATAACTAGTGTCATAGGAATGGTTAAAAACATAGACAGTAAGAAGAGTAAGTCTTCTTGTACCTGAGTCGGCATTGTGCATTTTGTATTTAATTCCGATGCAACTTCTGTGTTTCATCGTCAATAAGAAGGTCCAAGGGAAACAGTAAACCTGAAGTGAAGCATCGGAATCTATAACTAGTGTCATTGGAATGGTTAAAAACATAGACAGTAAGAAGAGTCAGTCTTCTTGTACTTGAGTCGGCATTGTGCCTTTTGTATTTAATTCCGATGTTATATCTGTGCTTCATCGTCAATAAGAAGGTCAGAGGGATACAGTAAAACTGAAGTGAAGCATCGGGATCAATAACTAGTGTCATAGGAATGGTTAAAAACATAGACAGTAAGAAGAGTAAGTCTTCATCTACCTGAGTCGGCATTGTGCATTTTGTATTTACTTCCGATGCAATTTCTGTGTTTCATCGTCAACAAGAAGGTCAGAGGGATACAGTATACCTTAAGTGAAGCATCGGAATCAATAACTAGTGTCATAGGAATGGTTAAAAACATAGACAGTAAGAAGAGTAAGTCTTCTTGTACCTGAGTCGGCAATGTGCATTTTGTATTTAATTCCGATGCAATTTCTGTGTTTCATCGTCAATAAGATCGTCCAAGGGATACAGTAAACCTGAAGTCAATCATCGGAATCTATAACTAGTGTCACAGGAATGGTTCAAAACATAGTCAGTACTTAAGTCGGCATTTTGCCTTTTGTATTTCATTCCGATGCAATTTCTGTGTTTCATCGTCAATAAGGAGGTCCAAGGTATACAGTAAACCGGAAGTGATGCATCGAAATCTATAACTAGTGTCACAGGATTGGTTCAAAACATAGTCAGAAAGAAGAGTCAGTCTTCTTGTACTGAAGTCGGCATTGTGCCTTTTGTATTTAATTCCGATGCAACTTCTGTGTTTCATCGTTAATGAGAAAGTCCAAGGGATACAGTAAACCTGAAGTGAAGCATCGGAATCTATAACTAGTGTCATAGGAATGGTTCAAAACATAGTCATTAAGAAAAGTCAGTCTTCAAGTACTTAAGTCGCCATTGTGCCTTTTGTATTTAATTCCGATGCAATTTCTGTGTTTCATCGTCAATAAGAAGTTCCAAGGGATACAGTAAACCTGGAGTGAAGCATCGGAATCTATAACTAGTGTCACAGGAGTGGTTCAAAACATAGTCAGTAAGAAGAGTCGGTCTTCATGTACTTAAGTTGGCATTGTGTCTTTTGTATTTAATCCCGATGCAATTTCTGTGTTTCATCGTCAATAAGAAGGTCCAAGGGATACAGTAAACCTGGAGTGAAGCATCGGAATCTATAACTAGTGTCACAGGAGTGGTTCAAAACATAGTCAGTAAGAAGAGTCGGTCTTCATGTACTTAACTTGGCATTGTGTCTTTTGTATTTAATCCCAATGCAATTTCTGTGTTTCATCGTCAATAAGAAGGTCAAAGGGATACAGTAAACCTGAAGTGAAGCATCGGAATCTATAACTAGTGCCATAGGAATGGTTCAAATCATAGACAGTAAGATGAGTCAGTCTTCTTGTACTTGGGTCGGCATTGTGCCTTTTGTATTAAATTCCGATGCAATTTCTGTGTTTCATCGTCAATAAGAAGGTCCAAGGGATACAGTAAACCTGGAGTGAAGCATAGGAATTTATAACTAGTGCACAGGAATGGGTCAAAACATAATCAGTACTTAAGTCGCCATTGTGCCTTTTGTATTTAATTCCGATGCAATTTCTGTGTTTCATCGTCAACAAGAAGGTCAGAGGGATACAGTAAAACTTAAGTGAAGCATCGGAATCAATAACTAGTGTCATAGGAATGGTTAAAAACATAGACAGTAAGAAGAGTAAGTCTTCTTGTACCTGAGTCGGCATTGTGCATTTTGTATTTAATTCCGATGCAACTTCTGTGTTTCATCGTCAATGAGAAGGTCCAAGGGAAACAGTAAACCTGAAGTGAAGCATCGGAATCTATAACTAGTGTCATTGGAATGGTTAAAAACATAGACAGTAAGAAGAGTCAGTCTTCTTGTACTTGAGTCGGCATTGTGCCTTTTGTATTTAATTCCGATGTAATTTCTGTGTTTCATCGTCAATAAGAAGGTCAGAGGGATACAGTAAAACTGAAGTGAAGCATCGGGATCAATAACTAGTGTCATAGGAATGGTTAAAAACATAGACAGTAAGAAGAGTAAGTCTTCTTCTACCTGAGTCGGCATTGTGCATTTTGTATTTAATTCCGATGCAATTTCTGTGTTTCATCGTCAACAAGAAGGTCAGAGGGATACAGTAAAACTTAAGTGAAGCATCGGAGTCAATAACTAGTGTCATAGGAATGGTTAAAAACATAGACAGTAAGAAGAGTAAGTCTTCTTGTACCTGAGTCGGCATTGTGCATTTTGTATTTAATTCCGATGCAACTTCTGTGTTTCATCGTCAATAAGAAGGTCCAAGGGAAACAGTAAACCTGAAGTGAAGCATCGGAATCTATAACTAGTGTCATTGGAATGGTTAAAAACATAGACAGTAAGAAGAGTCAGTCTTCTTGTACTTGAGTCGGCATTGTGCCTTTTGTATTTAATTCCGATGTTATATCTGTGCTTCATCGTCAATAAGAAGGTCAGAGGGATACAGTAAAACTGAAGTGAAGCATCGGGATCAATAACTAGTGTCATAGGAATGGTTAAAAACATAGACAGTAAGAAGAGTAAGTCTTCATCTACCTGAGTCGGCATTGTGCATTTTGTATTTACTTCCGATGCAATTTCTGTGTTTCATCGTCAACAAGAAGGTCAGAGGGATACAGTATACCTTAAGTGAAGCATCGGAATCAATAACTAGTGTCATAGGAATGGTTAAAAACATAGACAGTAAGAAGAGTAAGTCTTCTTGTACCTGAGTCGGCAATGTGCATTTTGTATTTAATTCCGATGCAATTTCTGTGTTTCATCGTCAATAAGATCGTCCAAGGGATACAGTAAACCTGAAGTCAATCATCGGAATCTATAACTAGTGTCACAGGAATGGTTCAAAACATAGTCAGTACTTAAGTCGGCATTTTGCCTTTTGTATTTCATTCCGATGCAATTTCTGTGTTTCATCGTCAATAAGGAGGTCCAAGGTATACAGTAAACCGGAAGTGATGCATCGAAATCTATAACTAGTGTCACAGGATTGGTTCAAAACATAGTCAGAAAGAAGAGTCAGTCTTCTTGTACTGAAGTCGGCATTGTGCCTTTTGTATTTAATTCCGATGCAACTTCTGTGTTTCATCGTTAATGAGAAAGTCCAAGGGATACAGTAAACCTGAAGTGAAGCATCGGAATCTATAACTAGTGTCATAGGAATGGTTCAAAACATAGTCATTAAGAAAAGTCAGTCTTCAAGTACTTAAGTCGCCATTGTGCCTTTTGTATTTAATTCCGATGCAATTTCTGTGTTTCATCGTCAATAAGAAGTTCCAAGGGATACAGTAAACCTGGAGTGAAGCATCGGAATCTATAACTAGTGTCACAGGAGTGGTTCAAAACATAGTCAGTAAGAAGAGTCGGTCTTCATGTACTTAAGTTGGCATTGTGTCTTTTGTATTTAATCCCGATGCAATTTCTGTGTTTCATCGTCAATAAGAAGGTCAAAGGGATACAGTAAACCTGAAGTGAAGCATCGGAATCTATAACTAGTGCCATAGGAATGGTTCAAATCATAGACAGTAAGATGAGTCAGTCTTCTTGTACTTGAGTCGGCATTGTGCCTTTTGTATTAAATTCCGATGCAATTTCTGTGTTTCATCGTCAATAAGAAGGTCAGAGGGGTACAGTAAACCTGAAGTGAAGCATCGGAATTTATAACTAGTATCACAGGAATGGTTCAAAGCAAAGTCAGTAAGAAGAGTCGGTCTTCATGTACTTATGTCGGCATTGTGCCTTTTGTATTTAATTCCGTCGCAATTTCTGTGTTTCAACGTCAATAAGAAAGTCAGAGGGATATAGTAAACCTGAAGTGAAGCATCGGAATCTATAACTAGTGTCATAGGAATGGTTCAAAACATAGTCAGTAAGATGAGTCAGTCTTCATGTACTTAAGTTGCCATTGTGCCTTTTGTATTTAATTCCGACGCAAATTCTGTGTTTCATCGTCAATAAGAAGGTCAGAGGGATACAGTAAACCTGGAGTGAAGCATCGGAATCAATAACTAGTGTCATAGGAATGGTTCAAAACATAGACAGTAAGAAGAGTCAGTCTTCTAGTACTTGAGCAGGCATTGTGCCTTTTGTATTAAATTCCGATGCAATTTCTGTGTTTCATCGTCAATAAGATGGTCCAAGGGATACAGTAAACCTGAAGTCAATCATCGGAATCTATAACTAGTGTCACAGGAATGGTTCAAAACATAGTCAGTACTTAAGTCGGCATTTTGCCTTTTGTATTTCATTCCGATGCAATTTCTGTGTTTCATCGTCAATAAGGAGGTCCAAGGTATACAGTAAACCGGAAGTGATGCATCGAAATCTATAACTAGTGTCACAGGAATGGTTCAAAACTTAGTCAGAAAGAAGAGTCAGTCTTCTTGTACTGAAGTCGGCATTGTGCCTTTTGTATTTAATTCCGATGCAACTTCTGTGTTTCATCGTTAATGAGAAAGTCCAAGGGATACAGTAAACCTGAAGTGAAGCATCGGAATCTATAACTAGTGTCATAGGAATGGTTCAAAACATAGTCATTAAGAAAAGTCAGTCTTCAAGTACTTAAGTCGCCATTGTGCCTTTTGTATTTAATTCCGATGCAATTTCTGTGTTTCATCGTCAATAAGAAGGTCCAAGGGATACAGTAAACCTGGAGTGAAGCATCGGAATCTATAACTAGTGTCACAGGAGTGGTTCAAAACATAGTCAGTAAGAAGAGTCGGTCTTCATGTACTTAAGTTGGCATTGTGTCTTTTGTATTTAATCCCGATGCAATTTCTGTGTTTCATCGTCAATAAGAAGGTCAAAGGGATACAGTAAACCTGAAGTGAAGCATCGGAATCTATAACTAGTGCCATAGGAATGGTTCAAATCATAGACAGTAAGATGAGTCAGTCTTCTTGTACTTGAGTCGGCATTGTGCCTTTTGTATTAAATTCCGATGCAATTTCTGTGTTTCATCGTCAATAAGAAGGTCCAAGGGATACAGTAAACCTGGAGTGAAGCATAGGAATTTATAACTAGTGCACAGGAATGGGTCAAAACATAATCAGTACTTAAGTCGCCATTGTGCCTTTTGTATTTAATTCCGATGCAATTTCTGTGTTTCATCGTCAACAAGAAGGTCAGAGGGATACAGTAAAACTTAAGTGAAGCATCGGAATCAATAACTAGTGTCATAGGAATGGTTAAAAACATAGACAGTAAGAAGAGTAAGTCTTCTTGTACCTGAGTCGGCATTGTGCATTTTGTATTTAATTCCGATGCAACTTCTGTGTTTCATCGTCAATAAGAAGGTCCAAGGGAAACAGTAAACCTGAAGTGAAGCATCGGAATCTATAACTAGTGTCATTGGAATGGTTATAAACATAGACAGGAAGAAGAGTCAGTCTTCTTGTACTTGAGTCGGCATTGTGCCTTTTGTATTTAATTCCGATGTAATTTCTGTGTTTCATCGTCAATAAGAAGGTCAGAGGGATACAGTAAAACTGAAGTGAAGCATCGGGATCAATAACTAGTGTCATAGGAATGGTTAAAAACATAGACAGTAAGAAGAGTAAGTCTTCTTCTACCTGAGTCGGCATTGTGCATTTTGTATTTAATTCCGATGCAATTTCTGTGTTTCATCGTCAACAAGAAGGTCAGAGGGATACAGTAAAACTTAAGTGAAGCATCGGAATCAATAACTAGTGTCATAGGAATGGTTAAAAACATATTCAGTAAGAAGAGTAAGTCTTCTTGTACCTGAGTCGGCATTGTGCATTTTGTGTTTAATTCCGATGCAACTTCTGTGTTTCATCGTCAATAAGAAGGTCCAAGGGAAACAGTAAACCTGAAGTGAAGCATCGGAATCTATAACTAGTGTCATTGGAATGGTTAAAAACATAGACAGTAAGAAGAGTCAGTCTTCTTGTACTTGAGTCGGCATTGTGCTTTTTGTATTTAATTCCGATGTAATTTCTGTGTTTCATCGTCAATAAGAAGGTCAGAGGGATACAGTAAAACTGAAGTGAAGCATCGGGATCAATAACTAGTGTCATAGGAATGGTTAAAAACATAGACAGTAAGAAGAGTAAGTCTTCTTCTACCTGAGTCGGCATTGTGCATTTTGTATTTAATTCCGATGCAATTTCTGTGTTTCATCGTCAACAAGAAGGTCAGAGGGATACAGTAAAACTTAAGTGAAGCATCGGAATCAATAACTAGTGTCATAGGAATGGTTAAAAACATAGACAGTAAGAAGAGAAAGTCTTCTTGTACCTGAGTCGGCATTGTGCATTTTGTATTTAATTCCGATGCAATTTCTGTGTTTCATCGTCAATAAGATCGTCCAAGGGATACAGTAAACCTGAAGTCAATCATCGGAATCTATAACTAGTGTCACAGGAATGGTTCAAAACATAGTCAGTACTTAAGTCGGCATTTTGCATTTTGTATTTCATTCCGATGCACTTTCTGTGTTTCATCGTCAATAAGGAGGTCCAAGGTATACAGTAAACCGGAAGTGATGCATCGAAATCTATAACTAGTGTCACAGGAATGGTTCAAAACATAGTCAGAAAGAAGAGTCAGTCTTCTTGTACTGAAGTCGGCATTGTGCCTTTTGTATTTAATTCCGATGCAACTTCTGTGTTTCATCGTTAATGAGAAAGTCCAAGGGATACAGTAAACCTGAAGTGAAGCATCGGAATCTATAACTAGTGTCATAGGAATGGTTCAAAACATAGTCATTAAGAAAAGTCAGTCTTCAAGTACTTAAGTCGCCATTGTGCCTTTTGTATTTAATTCCGATGCAATTTCTGTGTTTCATCGTCAATAAGAAGGTCCAAGGGATACAGTAAACCTGGAGTGAAGCATCGGAATCTATAACTAGTGTCACAGGAGTGGTTCAAAACATAGACAGTAAGAAGAGTCGGTCTTCATGTACTTAAGTTGGCATTGTGTCTTTTGTATTTAATCCCGATGCAATTTCTGTGTTACATCGTCAATATGAAGGTCAAAGGGATACAGTAAACCTGAAGTGAAGCATCGGAATCTATAACTAGTGCCATAGGAATGGTTCAAATCATAGACAGTAAGATGAGTCAGTCTTCTTGTACTTGAGTCGGCATTGTGCCTTTTGTATTAAATTCCGATGCAATTTCTGTGTTTCATCGTCAATAAGAAGGTCCAAGGGATACAGTAAACCTGGAGTGAAGCATAGGAATTTATAACTAGTGCACAGGAATGGGTCAAAACATAATCAGTACTTAAGTCGCCATTGTGCCTTTTGTATTTAATTCCGATGCAATTTCTGTGTTTCATCGTCAACAAGAAGGTCAGAGGGATACAGTAAAACTTAAGTGAAGCATCGGAATCAATAACTAGTGTCATAGGAATGGTTAAAAACATAGACAGTAAGAAGAGTAAGTCTTCTTGTACCTGAGTCGGCATTGTGCATTTTGTATTTAATTCCGATGCAACTTCTGTGTTTCATCGTCAATAAGAAGGTCCAAGGGAAACAGTAAACCTGAAGTGAAGCATCGGAATCTATAACTAGTGTCATTGGAATGGTTAAAAACATAGACAGTAAGAAGAGTCAGTCTTCTTGTACTTGAGTCGGCATTGTGCCTTTTGTATTTAATTCCGATGTAATTTCTGTGTTTCATCGTCAATAAGAAGGTCAGAGGGATACAGTAAAACTGAAGTGAAGCATCGGGATCAATAACTAGTGTCATAGGAATGGTTAAAAACATAGACAGTAAGAAGAGTAAGTCTTCTTCTACCTGAGTCGGCATTGTGCATTTTGTATTTAATTCCGATGCAATTTCTGTGTTTCATCGTCAATAAGAAGGTCAGAGGGATACAGTAAGCCTGAAGTGAAGCACAGGAATTTATAACTAGTGTCACAGGAATGGGTCAAATTACAGTCAGTACTTAAGTCGGCATTGTGCCCTTTGTATTTCATTCCGATGCAATTTCTTTGTTTCATCGTCAATAAGAAGTTCCAAGGGATACAGTAAACCTGAAGTGAAGTATCAGAATCTATAACTAGTATCACAGGAATAGTTCAAAACATAGTCAGTAAGAAGAGTCAGTCTTTATGTACTTAAGTCGCCATTGTGCCTTTTGTATTTAATTCCGATGCAATTTCTGTGTATCATCGTCAATAAGAAGGTCCAAGGGATACAGTAAACCTGAAGTGAAGCATCGGAATCTATAACTAGTGTCATAGGAATGGTTCAAAACATAGTCAGTAAGATGAGTCAGTCTTCATGTACTGAAGTTGCCATTGTGCCTTTTGTATTTAATTCCGATGCAATTTCTGTGTTTAATCGTCAATAAGAAGGTCAGAGGGATACAGTAAACCTGAAGTGAAGCATCGGAATCAGTAACTAGTGTCGTAGGAATGGTTCAAAACATAGTCAGTACTTAAGTCGGCATTGTGCCTTTTGTATTTCATTCCGATGCAATTTCTTTGTTTCATCGTCAATAAGAAGTTCCAAGGGATACAGTAAACCTGAAGTGAAGTATCAGAATCTATAACTAGTATCACAGGAATAGTTCAAAACATAGTCAGTAAGAAGAGTCAGTCTTTATGTACTTAAGTCGCCATTGTGCCTTTTGTATTTAATTCCGACGCAAATTCTGTGTTTCATCGTCAATAGGAAGTTCAGAGGGATACAGTAAACCTGGAGTGAAGCATCGGAATCTATAACTAGTGTCACAGGAATGGTTCAAAACATAGACGGTAAGGAGAGTCAGTCTTCTAGTACTTGAGCAGGCATTGTGCTTTTTGTATTAAATTCCGATGCAACATCTGTGTTTCATCGTTAATAAGAAAGTCCAAGGGATACAGTAAACCTGAAGTCAAGCATCGGAATCTATAACTAGTGTCATAGGAATGGTTGAAAACATAGTCATTAAGAAAAGTCAGTCTTCAAGTACTTAAGTCGCCATTGTGCCTTTTGTATTTAATTCCGATGCGATTTCTGTGTTTCATCGTCAATAAGAAGGTCCAAGGGATACAGTAAACCTGGAGTGAAGCATCGGAATCTATAACTAGTGTCACAGGAGTGGTTCAAAACATAGTCAGGAAGAAGAGTCGGTCTTCATGTACTTAAGTCGGCATTGTGTCTCTTGTATTTAATCCCGATGCAATTTCTGTGTTTCATCGTCAATAAGAAGGTCAAAGGGATACAGTAAACCTGAAGTGAAGCATCGGAATCTATAACTAGTGCCATAGGAATGGTTCAGATCATAGACAGTAAGAAGAGTCAGTCTTCTTGTACTTGAGTCGGCATTGTGCCTTTTGTATTAAATTCCGATGCAATTTCTGTGTTTCATCGTCAATAAAAGGTCCAAGGGATACAGTTAACCTGGAGTGAAGCATAGGAATTTATAACTAGTGCACAGGAATGGGTCAAAGCATAGTCGGTACTTAAGTCGCCATTGTGCCTTTTGTATTTAATTCCGATGCAATTTTGTGTTTCATCGTCAACAAGAAGGTCAGAGTTATACAGTAAAACTGAAGTGAAGCATCGCAATCAATAACTCGTGTCATAGGAATGGTTAAAAACATAGACAGTAAGAAGAGTTAGTCTTCTTGTACCTGAGTCGGCATTGTGCATTTTGTATTTAATTCCGATGCAACTTCTGTGTTTCATCGTCAATAAGAAGGTCCAAGGGAAACAGTAAACCTGAAGTGTAGCATCGGAATCTATAACTAGTGTCATAGGAATGGTTCAAAACATAGACAGTAAGAAGAGTCAGTCTTCTTGTACTTGAGTCGGCATTGTGCCTTTTGTATTTAATTCCGATGCAATTTCTGTGTTTCATCGTCAATAAGAAGGTCAGAGGGATACAGTGAACCTGAAGTGAAGCACAGGAATTTATAACTAGTGTCACAGGAATGGGTCAAAACATAGTCAGTACTTAAGTCGGCATTGTGCCTTTTGTATTTCATTCCGATGCAATTTCTTTGATTCATCGTCAATAAGAAGGTCCAAGGGATACAGTAAACCTGAAGTGAAGTATCAGAATCTATAACTAGTGTCACAGGAATGGTTCAAAACATAGTCAGTAAGAAGAGTCAGTCTTCATGTACTTAAGTCGCCATTGTGCCTTTTGTATTTAATTGAGATGCAATTTCTGTGTTTCATCGTCAACAAGAAGGTCAGAGGGATACAGTAAAACTGAAGTGAAGCATCGGGATCAATAACTAGTGTCATAGGAATGGTTAAAAACATAGACAGTAAGAAGAGTAAGTCTTCTTGTACCTGAGTCGGCATTGTGCATTTTGTATTTATTTCCGATGCAATTTCTGCGTTTCATCGTCAATAAGAAGGTCAGAGGGATACAGTAAACCTGAAGTGAAGCACAGGAATTTATAATGAGTGTCACAGGAATGGGTCAAATTATAGTCAGTACTTAAGTCGGCATTGTGCCCTTTGTATTTCATTCCGATGCAATTTCTTTGTTTCATCGTCAATAAGAAGGTCCAAGGGATACAGTAAACCTGAAGTGAAGTATCAGAATCTATAACTAGTGTCACAGGAATGGTTCAAAACATAGTCAGTAAGAAGAGTCACTCTTTATGTACTTAAGTCGCCATTGTGCCTTTTGTATTTAATTCCGATGCAATTTCTGTGTTTCATCGTCAACAAGAAGGTCCAAGGGATACAGTAAAACTGAAGTGAAGCATCGCAATCAATAACTAGTGTCATAGGAATGGTTAAAAACATAGACTGTAAGAAGAGTAAGTCTTCTTGTACCTGAGTCGGCATTGTGCATTTTGTATTTAATTCCGATGCAACTTCTGTGTTTCATCGTCAATAAGAAGGTCCAAGGGAAACAGTAAACCTGAAGTGAAGCATCGGAATCTATAACTAGTGTCATAGGAATGGTTCAAAACATAGACAGTAAGAAGAGTCAGTCTTCTTGTACTTGAGTCGGCATTGTGCCTTTTGTATTTAATTCCGATGCAATTTCTGTGTATCATCGTCAATAGGAAGGTCAGAAGGATACAGTAAACCTGAAGTGAAGCACAGGAATTTATAACTTGTGTCACAGGAATGGGTCAAAACATAGTCAGTACTTAAGTCGGCATTGTGCTTTTGTATTTCCTTCCGATGCAATTTCTTTGTTTCATCGTCAATAAGAAGGTCCAAGGGATACAGTAAACCTGAAGTGAAGTATCAGAATCTATAGCTAGTGTCACAGGAATGGTTCAAAGCATAGTCAGTAAGAAGAGTCAGTCTTCATGTACTTAAGTCGCCATTGTGCCTTTTGTATTTAATTCCGATGCAATTTCTGTGTTTCATCGTCAACAAGAAGGTCAGAGGGATACAGTAAAACTGAAGTGAAGCATCGGAATCAATAACTAGTGTCATAGGAATGGTTTAAAACATAGACAGTAAGAAGAGTAAGTCTTCTTGTACCTGAGTCGGCATTGTGCATTTTGTATTTAATTCCGATGCAACTTCTGTGTTTCATCGTGAATAAGAAGGTCCAAGGGAAACAGTAAACCTGAAGTGAAGCATCGGAATCTATAACTAGTGTCATAGGAATGGTTCAAAACATAGACAGTAAGAAGAGTCAGTCTTCTTGTACTTGAGTCGGCATTGTGCCTTTTGTATTTAATTCCGATGCAATTTCTGTGTTTCATCGTCAATAAGAAGGTCAGAGGGGTGCAGTAAACCTGAAGTGAAGCATCGGAATCTATAACTAGTATCACAGGAATGGTTCAAAGCAAAGTCAGTAAGAAGAGTTGGTCTTCATTAACTTATGTCGGCATTGTGCCTTTTGTATTTAATTCCGGTGCAATTTCTGTGTTTCATCGTCAATAAGAAGGTCCAAGGGATACAGTAAACCTGAAGTGAAGCATCGGAATCTATAACTAGTGTCATAGGAATGGTTCAAAACATAGACAGTAAGAAGAGTCAGTCTTCTTGTACTTGAGACGGCATTGTGCCTTTTGTATTTAATTCCGATGCAATTTCTGTGTTTCATCGTCAATAAGAAGGTCAGAGGGATACAGTGAACCTGAAGTGAAGCACAGGAATTTATAACTAGTGTCACAGGAATGGATCTAAACATAGTCAGTACTTAAGTCGGCATTGTGCCTTTTGTATTTCATTCCGATGCAATTTCTTTGATTCATCGTCAATAAGAAGGTCCAATGGATACAGTAAACCTGAAGTGAAGTATCAGAATCTATAACTAGTGTCACAGGAATGGTTCAAAACATAGTCAGTAAGAAGAGTCAGTCTTCATGTACTTAAGTCGCCATTGTGCCTTTTGTATTTATTTGAGATGCAATATCTGTGTTTCATCGTCAACAAGAAGGTCAGAGGGATACAGTAAAACTGAAGTGAAGCATCGGGATCAATAACTAGTGTCATAGGAATGGTTAAAAACATAGACAGTAAGAAGAGTAAGTCTTCTTGTACCTGAGTCGGCATTGTGCATTTTGTATTTAATTCCGATGCAATTTCTGTGTTTCATCGTCAATAAGAAGGTCAGAGGGATACAGTAAAAGTGAAGTGAAGCACAGGAATTTATAACTAGTGTCACAGGAATTGGTCAAATTATAGTCAGTACTTAAGTAGGCATTGTGCCCTTTGTATTTCATGCCGATGCAATTTCATTGTTTCATCGTCAATAAGAAGGTCCAAGGGATACAGTAAACCTGAAGTGAAGTATCAGAATCTATAACTAGTGTCACAGGAATGGTTCAAAACATAGTCAGTAAGAAGAGTCAGTCTTTATGTACTTAAGTCGCCATTGTGCCTTTTGCATTTAATTCCGATGCAATTTCTGTGTTTCATCGTCAACAAGAAGGTCCAAGGGATACAGTAAAACTGAAGTGAAGCATCGCAATCAATAACTAGTGTCATAGGAATGGTTAAAAACATAGACAGTAAGAAGAGTAAGTCTTCTTGTACCTGAGTCGGCATTGTGCATTTTGTATTTAATTCCGATGCAACTTCTGTGTTTCATCGTCAATAAGAAGGTCCAAGGGAAACAGTAAACCTGAAGTGAAGCATCGGAATCTATAACTAGTGTCATAGGAATGGTTCAAAACATAGACAGTAAGAAGAGTCAGTCTTCTTGTACTTAAGTCGGCATTGTGCCTTTTGTATTTAATTCCGATGCAATTTCTGTGTTTCATCGTCAATAGGAAGGTCAGAGGGATACAGTAAACCTGAAGTTAAGCACAGGAATTTATAACTTGTGTCACAGGAATGGGTCAAAACATAGTCAGTACTTAAGTCGGCATTGTGCCTTTTGTATTTCATTCCGATGCAATTTCTTTGTTTCATCGTCAATAAGAAGGTCCAAGGTATACAGTAAACCTGAAGTGAAGTATCAGGATCTATAACTAGTGTCACAGGAATAATTCAAAACATAGTCAGTAAGAAGAGTCAGTCTTCATGTACTTAAGTCGCCATTGTGCCTTTTGTATTTAATTCCGATGCAATTTCTGTGTTTCACCGTCAACAAGAAGGTAGAGGGATACAGTAAAACTGAAGTGGAGCATCGGAATCAATAACTAGTGTCATAGGAATAGTTAAAAACATAGACAGTAAGAAGAGTAAGTCTTCTTGTACCTGAGTCGGCATTGTGCATTTTGTATTTAATTCCGATGCAACTTCTGTGTTTCATCGTGAATAAGAAGGTCCAAGGGAAACAGTAAACCTGAAGTGAGGCATCGGAATCTATAACTAGTGTCATAGGAATGGTTCAAAACATAGACAGTAAGAAGAGTCAGTCTTCTTGTACTTGAGTTGGCATTGTGCCTTTTGTATTTAATTCCGATGCAATTTCTGTGTTTCATCGTCAATAAGAAGGTCAGAGGGGTACAGTAAACCTGAAGTGAAGCATCGGAATCTATAACTAGTATCACAGGAATGGTTCAAGGCAAAGTCAGTAAGAAGAGTCGGTCTTCATGTACTTATGTCGGCATTGTGCCTTTTGTATTTAATTCCGGTGCAATTTCTGTGTTTCAACGTCAATAAGAAAGTCAGAGGGATACAGTAAACCTGAAGTGAAGCATCGGAATCTATAACTAGTGTCACAGGAATGGTTCAAAGCATGGTCAGTAAGAACAGTCAGTCTTCTTGTCCTTAAGTCGGCATTGTGCCTTTTGTATTTAATTCCGATGCAATTTCTGTGTTTCATCGTCAATAAGAAGGTCCAAGGGATACAGTAAACCTGAAGTGAAGCATCGGAATCTATAACTAGTGTCATAGGAATGGTTCAAAACATAGACAGTAAGAAGAGACAGTCTTCTTGTACTTGAGTCGGCATTGTGCCTTTTGTATTTAATTCCGATGCAATTTCTGTGTTTCATCGTCAATAAGAAGGTCCAAGGGATACAGTAAACCTGGAGTGAAGCATCGGAATCTATAACTAGTGTCACAGGAGTGGTTCAGAACATAGTCAGTAAGAAGTGTCGGTCTTCATGTACTTAAGTCGGCATTGTGTCTTTTGTATTTAATCCCGATGCAATTTCTGTGTTTCATCGTCAATAAAAAGGTCAAAGGGATACAGTAAACCTGAAGTGAAGCATCGGAATCTGTAACTAGTGCCATAAGAATGGTTTAAAACATAGACAGTAAGAGGAGTCAGTCTTCTTGTACTTGAGTCGGCATTGTGCCTTTCGTATTAAATTGCGATGCAATTTCTGTGTTTCATCGTCAATAAGAAGGTCCAAGGGATACAGTAAACCTGGAGTGAAGCATAGGAATTTATAACTAGTGCACAGGAATGGGTCAAAACATAGTCAGTACTTAAGTCGGCATTGTGCCTTTTGTATTTCATTCCGATGCAATTTCTGTGTTTCATCGTCAATAAGAAGGTCCAAGGAATACAGTTAACCTGAAGTGAAGTATCGGAATCTATAACAAGTGTCACAGGAATGGTTCAAACATAGTCAGTAAGACGATTCAGTCTTCATGTACTTAAGTCGCCATTGTGCCTTTTGTATTTAATTCCGATGCAATTTCTGTGTTTCATCGTCAACAAGAAGGTCAGAGGGATACAGTAAACCTGAAGTGAAGCATCGGAATCTATAACTAGTGTCACAGGAATGGTTCAAAGCATAGTCACTAAGAACAGTCAGTCTTCTTGACCTTAAGTCGGCATTGTGCCTTTTGTATTTAATTCCGATGCAATTTCTGTGTTTCATCGTCAATAAAAAGGTCCAAGGGATACAATAAACCTTAAGTGAAGCATCGGAATCTATAACTAGTGTCATAGGAATGGTTCAAAACATAGACAGTAAGAAGAGTCAGTCTTCTTGTACATGAGTCGGCATCGTGCCTTTTGTATTTAATTCCGTAGCAATTTCTGTGTATCATCGTCAGTAAGAAGGTCCAAGGGATACAGTAAACCTGAAGTGAAGCATCGGAATCTATAACTAGTGTCATAGGAATGGTTCAAAACATAGTCAGTAAGGTGAGTCAGTCTTCATGTACTTAAGTTGCCATTGTGCCTTTTGTATTTAATTCCGATGCAATTTCTGTGTTTCATCGTCAATAAGAAGGTCAGAGGGATACAGTAAACCTGAAGTGAAGCATCGGAATCAATAACTAGTGTCATAGGAATGGTTCAAAACATAGTCAGTACTTAAGTCGGCATTGTGCCTTTTGTATTTCATTCCGATGCAATTTCTGTGTTTCATCGTCAATAAGAAGGTCCAAGGGATACAGTAAACCTGAACTGAAGCATCGGAATCTATAACTAGTGTCACAGGAATAGTTCAAAAAATAGTCAGTAAGATGAGTCAGTCTTCATGTACTTAAGTCGCCATTGTGCCTTTTGTATTTAATTCCGACGCAAATTCTGTGTTTCATCGTCAATAAGAAGGTCAGAGGGATACAGTAAACCTGGAGTGAAGCATCGGAATCGATAACTAGTGTCATAGGAATGGTTCAAAACATAGACAGTAAGAAGAGTCAGTCTTCTAGTACTTGAGCAGGCATTGTGCCTTTTGTATTAAATTCCGATGCAATTTCTGTGTTTCATCGTCAATAAGAAGGTCCAAGGGATACAGTCAACCTGAAGTCAATCATCGGAATCTATAACTAGTGTCACAGGAATGGTTCAAAACATAGTCAGTACTTAAGTCGGCATTGTGCCTTTTGTATTTCATTCCGATGCAACTTCTGTGTTTCATCGTTAATAAGAAAGTCCAAGGGATACAGTAAACCTGAAGTGAAGCATCGGAATCCATAACTAGTGTCATAGGAATTGTTCAAAACATAGTCATTAAGAAAAGTCAGTCTTCAAGTACATAAGTCGCCATTGTGCCTTTTGTATTTAATTCCGATGCAATTTCTGTGTTTCATCGTCAACAAGAAGGTCAGAGGGATACAGTAAAACTGAAGTGAAGCATCAGAATCAATAACTAGTGTCATAGGAATAGTTAAAAACATAGACAGTAAGAAGAGTAAGTCTTCTTGTACCTGAGTCGGCATTGTGCATTTTGTATTTAATTCCGATGCAACTTCTGTGTTTCATCGTCAATAAGAAGGTCCAAGGGAAACAGTAAACCTGAAGTGAAGCATCGGAATGTATAACTAGTGTCATAGAAATGGTTCAAAACATAGACAGTAAGAAGAGTCAGTCTTCTTGTACTTGAGTCGGCATTGTGCCTTTTGTATTTAATTCCGATGCAATTTCTGTGTATCATCGTCAATAAGAAGGTCAGAGGGATACAGTGAACCTGAAGTGAAGCACAGGAATTTATAACTAGTGTCACAGGAATGGGTCAAAACATAGTCAGTACTTAAGTCGGCATTGTGCCTTTTGTATTTCATTCCGATGTAATTTCTTTGTTTCATCGTCAATAAGAAGGTCCAAGGGATACAGTAAACCTGAAGTGAAGTATCAGAATCTATAACTAGTGTCACAGGAATGGTTCAAAACATAGTCAGTAAGAAGAGTCAGTCTTCATGTACTTAAGTCGCCATTGTGCCTTTTGTATTTAATTGGGTTGCAATTTCTGTGTTTCATCGTCAACAAGAAGGTCAGAGGGATACAGTAAAACTGAAGTGAAGCATCGGAATCAATAACTAGTGTCATAGGAATGGTTAAAAACATAGACAGTAAGAAGAGTAAGTCTTCTTGTACCTGAGTCAGCATTGTGCATTTTGTATTTAATTCCGATGCAACTTCTGTGTTTCATCGTCAATAAGAAGGTCCAAGGGAAACAGTAAACCTGAAGTGAAGCATCGGAATCTATAACTAGTGTCATAGGAATGGTTCTAAACATAGACAGTAAGAAGAGTCAGTCTTCTTGTACTTGAGTCGGCATCGTGCCTTTTGTATTTAATTCCGATGCAATTTCTGTGTATCATTGTCAATAAGAAGGTCCAAGGGATACAGTAAACCTGAAGTGAAGCATCGGAATCTATAACTAGTGTCATAGGAATGGTTCAAAACATAGACAGTATGAAGAGTCAGTCTTCTTGTACTTGAGTCGGCATCGTGCCTTTTGTATTTAATTCCGATGCAATTTCTGTGTATCATCGTCTATAAGAAGGTCCAAGGGATACAGTAAACCTGAAGTGTAGCATCGGAATCTATAACTAGTGTCATAGGAATGGTTCAAAACATAGTCAGTAAGATGAGTCAGTCTTCATGTACTTAAGTTGCCATTGTGCCTTTTGTATTTAATTCCGATGCAATTTCTGTGTTTCATCGTCAATAAGAAATTCCAAGGGATACAGTAAACCTGAAGTCAATCATCGGAATCTATAACTAGTGTCGCAGGAATGGTTCAAAACATAGTCAGTACTTAAGTCGGCATTGTGCCTTTTGTATTTCATTCAGATGCAATTTCTGTGTTTCATCGACAATAAGAAGGTCCAAGGTATACAGTAAACCTGAAGTGAAGCATCGAAATCTATAACTAGTGTCACAGGAATGGTTCAAAACATAGTCAGAAAGAAGAGTCAGTCTTCTTGTACTGAAGCCGGCATTGTGCCTTTTGTATTTAATTCCGATGCAACTTCTGTGTTTCACCGTTAATAAGAAAGTCCAAGGGATACAGTAAACCTGAAGTGAAGCATCGGAATCTATAACTTGTGTCATAGGAATGGTTCAAAACATAGTCATTAAGAAAAGTCAGTCTTCAAGTACTTCAGTCGCCATTGTGCCTTTTGTATTTAATTCCGATGCAATTTCTGTGTTTCATCGTCAACAAGAAGGTCAGAGGGATACAGTGAAACTGAAGTGAAGCGTCGGAATCAATAACTAGTGTCATAGGAATGGTTAAAACCATAGACAGTAAGAAGAGTAAGTCTTCTTGTACCTGAGTCGGCATTGTGCATTTTGTATTTAATTCCGATGCAACTTCTGTGTTTCATCGTCAATAAGAAGGTCCAAGGGAAACAGTAAACCTGAAGTGAAGCATCGGAATCTATAACTAGTGTCATAGGAATGGTTCAAAACATAGACAGTAAGAAGAGTCAGTCTTCTTGTACTTGAGTCGTCATTGTGCCTTTTGTATTTAATTCCGATGCAATTTCTGTGTTTCATCGTCAATAAGAAGGTCAGAGGGATACAGTGAACCTGAAGTGAAGCACAGGAATTTATAACTAGTGTCACAGGAATGGGTCAAGACATAGTCAGTACTTAAGTCGTCATTGTGCCTTTTGTATTTCATTCCGATGTAATTTCTTTGTTTCATCGTCAATAAGAAGGTCCAAGGGATACAGTAAACCTGAAGTGAAGTATCAGAATCTATAACTAGTGTCACAGGAATGGTTCAAAACATAGTCAGTAGGAAGAGTCAGTCTTCATGTACTTAAGTCGCCATTGTGCCTTTTGTATTTAATTGGGATGCAATTTCTGTGTTTCATCGTCAACAAGAAGGTCAGAGGGATACAGTAAAACTGAAGTGAAGCATCGGAATCCATAACTAGTGTCATAGGAATGGTTCAAAGCATAGTCAGTAAGAACAGTCAGTCTTCTTGTCCTTAAGTCGGCATTGTGCCTTTTGTATTTAATTCCGATGAAATTTCTGTGTTTCATCGTCAATAAAAAGGTCCAAGGGATACAGTAAACCTGAAGTGAAGCATCGGAATCTATAACTAGTGTCATAGGAATGTTTCAAAACATAGACAGTAAGAAGAGTCAGTCTTCTTGTACTTGAGTCGGCATCGTGCCTTTTGTATTTAATTCCGATGCAATTTCTGTGTATCATTGTCAATAAGAAGGTCCAAGGGATACAGTAAACCTGAAGTGAAGCATCGGAATCTATAACTAGTGTCATAGGAATGGTTCAAAACATAGTCAGTAAGATGAGTTAGTCTTCATGTACTTAAGTTGCCATTGTGCCTTTTGTATTTAATTCCGATGCAATTTCTGTGTTTCATCGTCAATAAGAAGGTCAGAGGGATACAGTAAACCTGAAGTGAAGCATCGGAATCAATAACTAGTGTCATAGGAATGGTTCAAAACATAGTCAGTACTTATGTCGGCATTGTGCCTTTTGTATTTCATTCCGATGCAATTTCTGTGTTTCATCGTCATCAAGAAGGTCCAAGGGATACAGTAAACCTGAACTGAAGCATCGGAATCTATAACTAGTGTCACAGGAATAGTTCAAAACATAGTCAGTAAGATGAGTCAGTCTTCATGTACTTAAGTCGCCATTGTGCCTTTTGTATTTAATTCCGACGCAAATTCTGTGTTTCATCGTCAATAAGAAGGTCAGAGGGATACAGTAAACCTGGAGTGAAGCATCGGAATCAATAACTAGTGTCATAGGAATGGTTCAAAACATAGACAGTAAGAAGAGTCAGTCTTCTAGTACTTTAGCAGGCATTGTGCCTTTTGTATTAAATTCCGATGCAATTTCTGTGTTTCATCGTCAATAAGAAGGTCCAAGGGATACAGTAAACCTGAAGTCAATCATCGGAATCTATAACTAGTGTCATAGGAATGGTTCAAAACATAGTCATTAAGAAAAGTCAGTCTTCAAGTACTTAAGTCGCCATTGTGCCTTTTGTATTTAATTCCGATGCAATTTCTGTGTTTCATCGTCAACAAGAAGGTCAGAGGGATACAGTGAAACTGAAGTGAAGCATCGGAATCAATAACTAGTGTCATAGGAATGGTTAAAAGCATAGACAGTAAGAAGAGTAAGTCTTCTTGTACCTGAGTCGGCATTGTGCATTTTGTATTTAATTCCGATGCAACTTCTGTGTTTCATCGTCAATAAGAAGGTCCAAGGGAAACAGTAAACCTGAAGTGAAGCATCGGAATCTATAACTAGTGTCATAGGAATGGTTCAAAACATAGACAGTAAGAAGAGTCAGTCTTCTTGTACTTGAGTCGTCATTGTGCCTTTTGTATTTAATTCCGATGCAATTTCTGTGTTTCATCGTCAATAAGAATGTCAGAGGGATACAGTGAACCTGAAGTGAAGCACAGGAATTTATAACTAGTGTCTCAGGAATGGTTCAAAACATAGTCAGTACTTAAGTCTGCATTGTGCCTTTTGTATTTCATTCCGAAGTAATTTCTTTGTTTCATCGTCAATAAGAAGGTCCAAGGGATACAGTAAACCTGAAGTGAAGTATCAGAATCTATAACTAGTGTCACAGGAATGGTTCAAAACATAGTCAGTAAGAAGAGTCAGTCTTCATGTACTTAAGTCGCCATTGTGCCTTTTGTATTTAATTGGGATGCAATTTCTGCCTTTCATCGTCAACAAGAAGGTCAGAGGGATACAGTAAAACTGAAGTGAAGCATCGGAATCAATAACTAGTGTCATAGGAATGGTTCAAAGCATAGTCAGTAAGAACAGTCAGTCTTCTTGTACTTAAGTCGGCATTGTGCCTTTTGTATTTAATTCCGATGAAATTTCTGTGTTTCATCGTCAATAAAAAGGTCCAAGGGATACAGTAAACCTGAAGTGAAGCATCGGAATCTATAACTAGTGTCATAGGAATGGTTCAAAACATAGTCAGTAAGATGAGTCAGTCTTCATGTACTTAAGTTGCCATTGTGCCTTTTGTATTTAATTCCGATGCAATTTCTGTGTTTCATCGTCAATAAGAAGGTCAGATGGATACAGTAAACCTGAAGTGAAGCATCGGAATCAATAACTAGTGTCATAGGAATGGTTCAAAACATAGTCAGTACTTAAGTCGGCATTGTGCCTTTTGTATTTCATTCCGATGCAATTTCTGTGTTTCATCGTCATTAAGAAGGTCCAAGGGATACAGTAAACCTGAACTGAAGCATCGGAATCTATAACTAGTGTCACAGGAATAGTTCAAAACATAGTCAGTAAGATGAGTCAGTCTTCATGTACTTAAGTCGCCATTGTGCCTTTTGTATTTAATTCCGACGCAAATTCTGTGTTTCATCGTCAATAAGAAGGTCAGAGGGATACAGTAAACCTGGAGTGAAGCATCGGAATCGATAACTAGTGTCATAGGAATGGTTCAAAACATAGACAGTAAGAAGAGTCAGTCTTCTAGTACTTCAGCAGGCATTGTGCCTTTTGTATTAAATTCCGATGCAATTTCTGTGTTTCATCGTCAATAAGAAGGTCCATGGGATACAGTAAACCTGAAGTCAATCATCGGAATCTATAACTAGTGTCACAGGATTGGTTCAAAGCATAGTCAGTACTTAAGTCGGCATTGTGCCTTTTGTATTTCATTCCGATGCAATATCTGTGTTTCATCGTCAATAAGAAGGTCCAAGTTATACAGTAAACCTGAAGTGAAGCATCGAAATCTATAACTAGTGTCACAGGAATGGTTCAAAACATAGTCAGAAAGAAGAGTCAGTCTTCTTGTACTGAAGTCTTAATTGTGAATTTTGTATTTAATTCCGATGCAACTTCTGTGTTTCATCGTTAATAAGAAAGTCCAAGGGATACAGTAAACCTGAAGTGAAGCATCGGAATCTATAACTAGTGTCATAGGAATGGTTCAAAACATAGTCATTAAGAAAAGTCAGGTTTCAAGTACTTAAGTCGCCATGGTGCCTTTTGTATTTAATTCCGATGCAATTTCTGTGTTTCATCGTTAACAAGAAGGTCAGAGGGATACAGTAAAACTGAAGTGAAGCATCGGAATCAATAACTAGTGTCATAGGAATGGTTAAAAACATAGACAGTAAGAAGAGTAAGTCTTCTTGTACCTGAGTCGGCATTGTGCATTTTGTATTTAATTCCGGTGCAACTTCTGTGTTTCATCGTCAATAAGAAGGTCCAAGGGAAACAGTAAACCTGAAGTGATGCATCGGAATCTATGACTAGTGTCATAGGAATGGTTCAAAACATAGACAGTAAGAAGAGTCAGTCTTCTTGTACTTGAGTCGGCATTGTGCATTTTGTATTTAATTCCGATGCAATTTCTGTGTTTCTTCGTCAATAAGAAGGTCAGTGGGATACAGTGAACCTGAAGTGAAGCACAGGAATTTATAACTAGTGTCACAGGAATGGGTCAAAACATAGTCAGTACTTAAGTCGGCATTGTGCCTTTTGTATTTCATTCCGATGTAATTTCTTTGTTTCATCGTCAATAAGAAGGTCCAAGGGATACAGTAAACCTGAAGTGAAGTATCAGAATCTATAACTGGTGTCACAGGAATGGTTCAAAACATAGTCAGTAAGAAGAGTCAGTCTTCATGTACTTAAGTCGCCATTGTGCCTTTTGTATTTAATTGGGATGCGGTTTCTGTGTTTCATCGTCAACAAGAAGGTCAGAGGGATACAGTAAAACTGAAGTGAAGCATCGGAATCAATAACTAGTGTCATAGGAATGGTTAAAAACATAGACAGTAAGAAGAGTAAGTCTTCTTGTACCTGAGTCGGCATTGTGCATTTTGTATTTAATTCCGATGCAACTTCTGTGTTTCATCCTCAATAAGAAGGTCCAAGGGAAACAGTAAACCTGAAGTGAAGCATCGGAATCTATAACTAGTGTCATAGGAATGGTTCAAAACATAGACAGTAAGAAGAGTCAGTCTTCTTGTACTTGAGTCGGCATTGTGCCTTTTGTATTTAATTCCGATGCAATTTCTGTGTTTCATCGTCACTAAGGAGGTCCAAGGGATACAGTAAACCTGGAGTGAAGCATCGAAATCTATAACTAGTGTCACAGGAGTGGTTCAAAACATAGTCAGTAAGAAGAGTCGGTCTTCATGTACTTAAGTCGGCATTGTGTCTTTTGTATTTAATCCCGATGCAATTTCTGTGTTTCATCGTCAATAAGAAGGTCAAAGGGATACAGTAAACCTGAAGTGAAGCATCGGAATCTATAACTAGTGCCATAGGAATGGTTCAAAGCATAGACAGTAAGAAGAGTCAGTCTTCTTGTACTTGAGTCGGCATTGTGCCTTTTGTATTAAATTCCGATGCAATTTCTGTGTTTCATCGTCAACAAGAAGGTCCAAGGGATACAGTAAACCTGGAGTGAAGCATAGGAATTTATAACTAGTGCACAGGAATGGGTCAAAACATAGTCAGTACTTAAGTCGGCATTGTGCCTTTTGTATATCATTCCGATGCAATATCTGTGTTTTATCGTCAATAAGAAGGTCCAAGGGATACAGTAAACCTGAAGTGAAGCATCGGAATCTATAACTAGTGTCACAGGAATGGTTCAAAACATTGTCAGTACTTAAGTCAGCATTGTGCATTTTGTATTTCATTCCGATGCAATTTCTGTGTTTCATCGCCAATAAGAAGGCCCAAGGTATACAGTAAACCTGAAGTGAAGCATCGAAATCTATAACTAGTGTCACAGGAATGGTTCAAAACATAGTCAGAAAGAAGAGTCAGTCTTCTTGTACTGATGTCGGCATTCTGCCTTTTGTATTTAATTCCGATGCAACTTCTGTGTTTCATCGTTAATAAGAACGTCCAAGGGATACAGTAAACCTAAAGTGAAGCATCGGAATCTATAACTAGTGTCATAGGAATGGTTCAAAACATAGACAGGAAGAAGAGTCAGTATTCTTGTACTTGAGTCGGCATTGTGCTTTTTTATTTAACTCCGATGCAATTTCTGTGTTTCATCGTCAATAAGAAGGTCCAAGGGATACAGTAAACCTAAAGTGAAGCATCGGAATCTATAACTAGTGTCACAGGAATGGTTCAAAACATCGTCAGTACTTAAGTCGGCACTGTGCCTTTTGTCTTTCATTCCGATGCAATTTCTGTGTTTCATCGTAAATAAGAAGGTCCAAGGGATACAGTAAACCTGAACTGAAGCATCGGAATCTATAACTAGTGTCACAGGAATGGTTCAAAACATAGTCAGTAAGATGAGTCAGTCTTCATGTACTTGAGTCGGCATTGTGCCTTTTGTATTTAGTTCCGATGCAACTTCTGTGTTTCATCGTCAATAAGAAGGTCCAAGGGAAACAGTAAACCTTAAGTAATGCATCGGAATCTATAACTAGTGTCACAGGAATGGTTCAAAACATAGTCAGTACTTAGGTCGGCATTGTGCCTTTTTTATTTCATTCCGATGCAATTTCTGTGTTTCATCGTCATTAAGAAGGTCACAGGGATACAGTAAACCTGAAGTGAAGCATCGGAATCTATAAATTGTATCACAGGAATGGTTCAAAACAAAGTCAGTAAGAAGAGTCGGTCTTCATGTACTTATGTCGGCATTGTGCCTTTTGTGTTTAATTAAGGTGCAATTTCTGTGTTTCAACGTCAATAAGAAAGTCAGAGGGATACAGTAAACCTGAAGTGAAGCATCGGAATCTATAACTAGTGTCACAGGAATGGTTCAAAGCATAGTCAGTAAGAACAGTCAGTCTTCTTGTCCTTAAGTCGGCATTGTGCTTTTGTATTTAATTCCGATGCAATTTCTGTGTTTCATCGTCAATGAGAAGGTCCAAGGGATACAGTAAACCTGAAGTGAAGCATCGGAATCTATAACTATTGTCATAGGAATGGTTCAAAACATAGACAGTAAGAAGAGTCAGTCTTCTTGTACTTGAGTCGGCATTGTGCCTTTTGTATTTAATTCCGATGCAATTTCTGTGTTTCATCGTCAATAAGAAGGTCAAAGGGATACAGTAAACCTGGAGTGAAGCATCGAAATCTATAACTAGTGTCACAGGAGTGGTCCAAAACATAGTCAGTAAGAAGAGTCGGTCTTCTTGTACTTAAGTCGGCATTGTGTCTTTTGTATTTAATCCCGATGCAATTTCTGTGTTTCATCGTCAATGAGAAGGTCAAAGGGATACAGTAAACCTGAAGTGAAGCATCGGAATCTATAACTAGTGCCATAGGAATGGTTCAAAGCATAGACAGTAAGAAGAGTCAGTCTTCTTGTACTTGAGTCGGCATTGTGCCTTTTGTATTAAATTCCGATGCAATTTCTGTGTTTCATCGTCAACAAGAAGGTCCAAGGGATACAGTAAACCTGGAGTGAAGCATAGGGATTTATAACTAGTGCACAGGAATGGGTCAAAACATAGTCAGTACTTAAGTCGGCATTGTTCCTTTTGTATTTCATTCCGATGCAATATCTGTGTTTCATCGTCAATAAGAAGGTCCAAGGGATACAGTAAATCTAAAGTGAAGCATCGGAATCTATAACTAGTGTCACAGGAATGGTTCAAAACATAGTCAGTAAGATGAGTCAGTCTTCATGTACTTGAGTCGGCATTGTGCCTTTTGTATTTAATTCTGATGCAACTTCTGTGTTTCATCGTTAATAAGAAGGTCCAAGGGAAACAGTAAACCTGAAGTAATGCATCGGAATCTATAACTAGTGTCATAGGAATGGTTCAAAACATAGACAGTAAGAAGAGTCAGTCTTCTTGTACTTGAGTCGGCATTGTGCCTTTTGTATTTAATTCCGTTGCTATTTCTGTGTTTCATCATCAATAAGAAGGTCAGAGGGGTACAGTAAACCTGAAGTGAAGCATCGGAATCTATAACTAGTGTCACAGGAATGGTTCAAAACATAGTCAGTAAGATGAGTCGGTCTTCATGTACTTATGTCGGCATTGTGCCTTTTGTATTTAGTTCCGGTGCAATTTCTGTGTTTCAACGTCAATAAGAAAGTCAGAGGGATACAGTAAACCTGAAGTGAAGCATCGGAATCTATAACTAGTGTCACAGGAATGGTTCAAAGCATAGTCAGTAAGAACAGTCAGTATTCTTGTCCTTCAGTCGGCATTGTGCCTTTCGTATTTAATTCCGATGCAATTTCTGTGTTTCATCGTCAATAAGTAGGTCCAAGGGATACAGTAAACCTGAAGTGACGCATCGGAATCTATAACTAGTGTCATAGGAATGGTTCAAAACATAGACAGTAAGAAGAGGCAGTCTTCTTGTACTTGAGTCGGCATTGTGCCTTTTGTATTTAATTCCGATGCAATTTCTGTGTTTCATCGTCAATATGTAGGTCCAAGGGATACAGTAAACCTGAAGTGAAGCATCAGAGTCTATAACTAGTGTCACAGGAATGGTTCAAAACATAGTCAGTAAGAAGAGTCGGTCTTCATGTACTTAAGTCGGCATTGTGCCTTTTGTATTTAAACCCGATGTAATTTCTTTGTTTCATCGTCAATAAGAAGGTCAAAGGGATACAGTAAACCTGAAGTGAAGCATCGGAATCTATAACTAGTGCCATAGGAATGGTTCAAAAGCATAGACAGAAGAAGAGTCAGCCTTCTCGTACTTGAGTCAGCATTGTGGCTTTTGTATTAAATTCCGATGCAATTTCTGTGTTTCATCGTCAATAAGAAGGTCCAAGGGATACAGTAAACCTGAAGTCAAGCATCGGAATCTATAACTAGTGTCACAGGAATGGTTCAAAACATAATCAGTACTTAGGTCGGCATTGTGCCTTTTGTATTTCATTCCGATGCAATTTCTGTGTTTCATCGTCATTAAGAAGGTCCAAGGTATACAGTAAACCTGTAGTGAAGCATCGAAATCTATAACTAGTGTCACAGGAATGGTTCAAAACATAGTCAGAAAGAAGAGTCAGTCTTCCTGTACTGAAGTCGGCATTGTGACTTTTGTATTTAATTCCGATGCAACTTCTGTGTTTCATCGGTAATAAGAAGGTCCAAGGGATACAGTAAACCTGAAGTGTATCATCGGAATCTATAACTAGTGTCATAGGAATGGTACAAAACGTAGACAGTAAGAAGAGTCAGTATTCTTGTACTTGAGTCGGCATTGTGCCTTTTGTATTTGATTCCGATGCGATTTCTGTGTTTCATCGTCAATAAGAAATTCCAAGCGATACAGTAAACCTAAAGTGAAGCATCGGAATCGATAACTAGTGTCAATGGAATGGTTCAAAACATAGACAGTAAGAAGAGTCAGTCTTCTTGTACTTAAGCGGCATTGTGCGTTTTGTATTTAATTCCAGTGCAATTTCTGTGTTTCATCGTCATTAAGAAGGTCAGAGGGACACAGTGAACCTGGAGTGAAGCATCGGACTCTATAACTAATGTCACATGAATGGTACAAAACATAGTCAGTAAGAAGAGTCAGTCTTCTTGTTCTTAAGTCGGCCTTGTGCCTTTTGTATTTAATTCCGATGCAATTTCTGTGTTTCATCGTCAATAAGATGGTACAAGGGATACAGTTAACCTGGAGTGAAGAATTGGAATCTATAACTAGTGTCACAGGAATGGTTCAAAACATAGTCGGTAAGAAGAGTCAGTCTTCATGTACTTAAGTCAGCATTGTGCCTTTTGTATATAATTCCGGTGCAATTTCTGTGTTTCATCGTCAAAACGAAGGCCCAAGGGAAACTGTAAACCTGATGTGAAGCATCGGAATCTATAACTAGTGTCACAGGAATGGTTAAAAACAATGTCAGTAAGAAGAGTCAGTCTTCTTGTACTTGAGTCGGCATTCTGAATTTTCTATTAAATTCCGATGCAATTTCTGTGTTTCATCGTCAATAAGAAGGTCCTACGGATACAGTAATCCTAAAGTCAAACATCGGAATCTATAACTAGTGTCACAGGAATGGTTCAAAACACAGACAATAAGAAGATTCAGTCTTTTTGTACTTAAGTCAGCATTGTGCCTTTTGTATATAATTCCGATGTAGTTTCTGTGTTTCATCGTCAATAAAAAGGTCCAAATGATACAGTAAACCTGAAGTGAACCATCGGAATCTATAACTGGTGTCAATGGAATGGTTCAAAACTTAGACAGTAAGAAGAGTCAGTCTTCTTGTACTTAAGTCGGCATTGTGCCTTTTGTATTTAATTCCGGTGCAATTTCTGTGTTTAATCGTCAATAAGAAGGTCAGGGCGATACAGTACACCTGAAGTGAAGCATCGGAATCTATAACTAGTGTCAAAGGAATGGTTAAAAACATAGACAGTAAGAAGAGTAAGTCGTATTGTTCTTGAGTCGGCATTGTGCCTTTTGTATTTAATTCCGATGCAACTTCTGTGTTTCATCGTTAATAAGAATTTCCAAGGGCTACAGTAAACCTGAAGTGAAGCATCGGAATCTATAACTAGTGTCATAGGAATGGTTCAAAACATAGACAGTAAGAAGAGTCAGTATTCTTGTAGTTGAGTCGGCATTGTGCTTTTTGTATTTTATTCCGATGCAATTTCTGTGTTTCATCGTCAATAAGAAGGTCCAAGGGATACAGTAAACCTAAAGTGAAGCATCGGACTCGATAACTAGTGTCAATGGAATGGTTCAAAGCATAGACAGTAAGAAGAGACAGTCTTCTTGTACTTAAGTCGGCATTGTGCGTTTTGTATTTTTTTCCAGTGCAATTTCTGTGTTTCATCGTCATTAAGAAGGTCAGAGGGATACAGTAAACCTGAAGTGAAGCATCGGACTCTATAACTAATATAACATGAATGGTTCAAAACATAGTCAGTAAGAAGAGTCAGTCTTCTTGTTCTTAAGTCGGCCTTGTGCCTTTTGTATTTAATTCCGATGCAATTTCTGTGTTTCATTGTCAATAAGAAGGTCCAAGGGATACAGTTAACCTGCAGTGAAGCATCGGAATCTATAACTACTGTCACAGGAATGGTTCAAAACATAGTCAGTAAGAAGAGTCGGTCTTCATGTACTTAAGTCAGTATTGTGCCTTTTGTATTTAATTCCGGTGCAATTTCTGTCTTTCATCGTCAATAAGAAGGTCAAAGGGAAACAGTAAACCTGAAGTGAAGCATCGGAATCTATAATTAGTGTCACAGGAATGGTTAAAAACATAGTCAGTAAGAAGATACAGACTTGTTGTACTTAAGTCGGCATTGTTTCTTTTGTACTTAGTTCCGATACAATTTCTGTGTTTCATCGACAATAAGAAGGTCCAAGGGATACAGTAAACCTGAAGTGGAGCATCGGAATCTATAACTAGTGTCACAGGAATGGTTCAAAACATAGACAGTAAGGAGAGTCAGTCTTCTTGTACTTAAGTCGGCATTGTGCCTTTTGTATTTCATTCCGGTGCAATTTCTGTGTTTCATTGTCAATAAGAAGGTCAGAGGAATACAGTAAACCTGAAGTGAAGCATCGAAATCTATAACTAGTGTCACAGGAATGGTTCAAAACATAGTCAGGAAGAAGAGTCGGTCTTCCTGTACTGAAGTCGGCATTGTGCCTTTTGTATTTAATTCCGATGCAACTTCAGTGTTTCATCGTTAATAAGAAGGTCCAAGGGATACAGTAAACCTGAAGTGAAGCATAGGAATCTATAACTAGTGTCATAGGAATGGTTCAAAACATAGACAGTAAGAAGAGTCAGTTTTCTTGTACTTGAGTCGGCATTGTGCCTTTTGTATTTGATTCCGATGCAATTTCCGTGTTTCATCGTCAATAAGAAATTCCAAGGGATACAGTAAACCTAAAGTGAAGCATCGGAATCGATAACTAGTGTCAATGGAATGGTTCAAAACATAGACAGTAAGAAGAGTCAGTCTTCTTGTACTAAAGTCGGCATTGTGCGTTTTGTATTTAATTCCAGTGCAATTTCTGTGTTTCATCGTCATTAAGAAGGTCAGAGGGACACAGTGAACCTGGAGTGACGCATCGGACTCTATAACTAATGTCACATGAATGGTACAAAACATAGTCAGTAAGAACAGTCAGTCTTCTCGTTCTTAAGTCGGCCTTGTGCCTTTTGTATTTCGTTCCGATGCAACTTCTGTGTTTCATCGTCAATAAGAAGGTCCAAGGGATACAGTATACCTGAACTGAAGCATCGGAATCTATAACTAGTGTCCCAGGAATGGTTCAAAACATAGTCAGTAAGATGAGTCTGTCTTCATATACTTAGGTCGCCATTGTGCCTTTTGTATTTAATTCCGACGCAATTTCTGTGTTTCATCGTCAATAAGAAGGTCAGAGGGATACAGTAAACCTGAAGTGAAGCATCGGAATCAATAACTAGTGTCATAGGAATGGTTCGAGACATAGACAGTAAGAAGAGTCAGTCTTCTAGTACTTGATCCGGCATTGTGCCTTTTGTATTAAATTCCGATTCAATTTCTGTGTTTCATCGTCAATAAGAAGGTCCAAGGGATACAGTAAACCTGAAGTCAAGCATCGGAATCTATAACTAGTGTCACAGGAATGGTTCAAAACATAGTCAGTACTTAGGTCGGCATTGTGCCTTTTGTATTTCATTCCGATGCAATTTCTGTGTTTCATCGTCAATAAGAAGGTCCAAGGTATACAGTAAACCTGAAGTGAAGCATCGAAATCTATAAATAGTGTCACAGGAATGGTTCAAAACATAGTCAGAAAGAAGAGTCAGTCTTCCTGTACTGAAGTCGGCATTGTGCCTTTTGTATTTAATTCCGATGCAACTTCTGTGTTTCATCGTTAATAAGAAGGTCCAAGGGATACAGTAAACCTGAAGTGAAACATCGGAATCTATAACTAGTGTCATAGGAATGGTTCAAAACATAGACAGTAAGATGAGTCAGTCTTCTTGTACTTAAGTCGGCATTGTGCGTTTTGTATTTAATTCCAGTGCAATTTCTGTGTTTCATCGTCATTAAGAAGGTCAGAGGGACACAGTGAATCTGGAGTGAAGCATCGGACTCTATAACTAATGTCACATGAATGGTACAAAACATAGTCAGTAAGAAGAGTCAGTCTTCTTGTTCTTAAGTCGGCCTTGTGCTTTTTGTATTTCATTCGGATGCAATTTCTGCGTTTCATCGTCAAAAAGAAGGTCCAAGGGATACAGTATACCTGAACTGAAGCATCGGAATCTATAACTAGTGTCACAGGAATGGTTCAAAACATAGTCAGTAAGATGAGTCAGTCTTCATGTACTTAAGTCGCCATTGTGCCTTTTGTATTTAATTCCGACGCAATTTCTGTGTTTCATCGTCAATAAGAAGGTCAGAGGGATACAGTAAACCTGAAGTGAAGCATCGGAATCTATAACTAGTGTCATAGGAATGGTTCAAAACTTAGACAGTAAGAAGAGTCAGTATTCTTGTGCTTGAGTCGGCATTGTGCCTTTTGTATTTGATTCCGATGCAATTTCTGTGTTTCATCGTTAATAAGAAATTCCAAGGGATACAGTAAACCCAAAGTGAAGCATCGGAATCGATAACTAGTGTCAATGGAATGGTTCAAAACATAGAGAGTAAGAAGAGTCAGTCTTCTTGTACTTAAGTCGGCATTGTGCGTTTTGTATTTAATTCCAGTGCAATTTCTGTGTTTCATCGTCATTAAGAAGGTCAGAGGGACACAGTGAACCTGGAGTGAAGCATCGGACTCTATAACTAATGTCACATGAATGGTACAAAACATAGTCAGTAAGATGAGTCAGTCTTCTTGTCCTTAAGTCGGCCTTGTGCCTTTTGTATTTAATTCCGATGCAATTTCTGTGTTTCATCGTCAATAAGATGGTACAAGGGATACAGTCAACCTGGAGTGAAGAATCGGAATCTACAACTAGTGTCACAGGAATGGTTCAAAACATAGTCAGTAAGAAGAGTCGGTCTTCATGTACTTAAGTCAGCATTCTGCCTTTTGTATATAATTCCGGCGCAATTTCTGTGTTTCATCGTCAATATGAAGGTCCAAGGGATACAGTAAACCTGAAGTGAAGCATCGGAATCTATAACTAGTGTCACAGGATTGGTTCAAAACATAGACAGTAAGGAGAGTCAGTCTTCTTGTACTTAAGTCGGCATTGTGCCTTTTGTATTTCATTCCGGTCTAATTTCTGTGTTTCATCGTCAATAAGAAGGTCAGTGGAATACAGTAATCCTGAGGTGAAGCATCGGAATCTATAACTAATGTCACAGGAATGGTTCAAAACATAGCTAGGAAGAAGAGTCAGTCTTCTTGTACTTGAGTCGGCATCTGCCTTTTGTATTAAATTCCGTTGCAATTTCTGTGTTTCATCGTGAATAAGAAGGTCCTAGGGATACAGTAATCCTGAAGTCAAGCATCGGAATTTATAACTAGTGTCACAGGAATGGTTCAAAACATAGACAATAAGAAGATTCAGTCTTTTTGTACTTAAGTCGGCATTGTGCCTTTTGTATTTAATTCCGATGTAGTTTCTGTGTTTCATCGTCAATAAAAAGGTCCAAATGATACAGTAAACGTGAAGTGAAGCATCGGAATCTATAACTGGTGTCAATGGAATGGTTCAATACGTAGACAGTAAGAAGAGTCAGTCTTCTTGTACTTAAGTCGGCATTGTGCCTTTTGTATTTAATTCCGGTGCAATTTCTGTGTTTCATCGTCAATAAGAAGGTCAGAGCGATACAGTAAACCTGAAGTGAAGCATCGTAATCTATAACTAGTGTCATAGGAATGGTTAAAAACATAGACAGTAAGAAGAGTCAGTCTTCTTGTTCTTGAGTCGGTTTATGCCTTTTGTATTTAATTCCGATGCAATTTCTGTGTTTCATCGTCAATAAGAAGGTCCAAGGTATACAGTAAACCTGAAGTGAAGCATCGAAATCTATAACTAGTGTCACAGGAATGGTTCAAAACATAGTCAGAAAGAAGAGTCAGGCTTCCTGTACTGAAGTCGGCATTGTGCCTTTTGTATTTAATTCCGATGCAACTTCTGTGTTTCATCGTTAATAAGAAGGTCCAAGGGATACAGTAAACCTGAAGTGAAACATCGGAATCTATAACTAGTGTAATAGGATTGGTTCAAAACATAGACAGTAAGATGACTCAGTCTTCTTGTACTTAAGTCGGCATTGTGCGTTTTGTATTTAATTCCAGTGCAATTTCTGTGTTTCATCGTCATTAAGAAGGTCAGAGGGACACAGTGAACCTGGAGTGAAGCATCGGACTCTATAACTAATGTCACATGAATGGTACAAAACATAGTCAGTAAGAAGAGTCAGTCTTCTTGTTCTTAAGTCGGCCTTCTGCCTTTTGTATTTGATTCCGACGCAATTTCTATGTTTCATCGTCAATAAGATGGTACAAGGGATACAGTAAACCTGAAGTGAAGCATCGGAATCTATAACTAGTGTCACAGGAATGGTTCAAAACATAGTCAGTAAGATGAGTCAGTCTTCATGTACTTAAGTCGCCATTGTGCCTTTTGTATTCAATTCCGACGCAATTTCTGTGTTTCATCGTCAATAAGACGGTCAGAGGGATACAGTAAACCTGAAGTGAAGCATCGGAATCAATAACTAGTGGCATAGGAATGGTTCAAGACATAGACAGTAAGAAGAGTCAGTCTTCTAGTACTTGAGCCGGCATTGTGCCTTTTGTATTAAATTCCGATGCAATTTCTGTGTTTCATCGTCAATAAGAAGGTCCAAGGGATACAGTAAACCTGAAGACAAGCATCGGAATCTATAACTAGTGTCACAGGAATGGTTCAAAACATAGTCAGTACTTAGGTCGGCATTGTGCCTTTTGTATTTCATTCCGATGCAATTTCTGTGTTTCATCGTCAATAAGAAGGTCCAAGGTATACAGTAAACCTGAAGTGAAGCATCGAAATCTATAACTAGTGTCACAGGAATGGTTCACAACATAGTCAGAAAAAGAGTCAGTCTTCCTGTACTTAAGTCGGCATTGTGCCTTTTGTATTTAATTCCAATGCAACTTCTGTGTTTCATCGTTAATAAGAAGGTCCAAGGGATACAGTAAACCTGAATTGAAGCATCGGAATCTATAACTAGTGTCATAGGAATGGTTCAAAACATAGACAGTAAGAGGAGTCAGTATTCTTGTACTTGAGTCGGCATTGTGCCTTTTGTATTTGATTCCAATGCAATTTCTGTGTTTCATCGTCAATAAGAAATTCCAAGGGATACAGTAAACCGAAAGTGAAGCATCGGAATCGATAACTAGTGTCAATGGAATGGTTCAAAACATAGACAATAAGAAGAGTCAGTCTTCTTGTACTTAAGTCGGCATTGTGCGTTTTGTATTTAATTCCAGTGCAATTTCTGTGTTCATCGTCATTAAGCAGGTCAGAGGGACACAGTGAACCTGGAGTGAAGCATCGGACTCTATAACTAATGTCACATGAATGGTACAAAACATAGTCAGTAAGAAGAGTCAGTCTTCTAGTACTTGATGCGGCATTGTGCCTTTTGTATTGAATTCCGATGCAATTTCTGTGTTTCATCGTCAATAAGAAGGTCCAAGGGATACAGTAAACCTGAAGTGAAGCATCGGAATCTATAACTAGTGTCACAGGAATGGTTCAAAACATAGACAGTAAGAAGATACAGACTTGTTGTACTTAAGTCGGCATTGTTTCTTTTGTATTTAGTTCCGATACAATTTCTGTGTTTCATCGACAATAAGAAGGTCCAAGGGATACAGTAAACCTGAAGTGAAGCATCGGAATCTATAACTAGTGTGACAGGAATGGTTCAAAACATAGACAGTAAGGAGAGTCAGTCTTCTTGTACTTAAGTCGGCATTGTGCCTTTTGTATTTCATTCCAGTGCAATTTCTGTGTTTCATCGTCAATAAGAAGGTCAGAGGAATACAGTAAGCCTGAAGTGAAGCATCGGACTCTATAACTAGTGTCACAGGAATGGTTCAAAACATAGACAGGAAGAAGAGTCAGTCTTCTTGTACTTGAGTCGCCATTCTGCCTTTTGTATTAAATTCCGATACAATTTCTGTGTTTCATCGTCAATAAGAAGGTCCTAGGGATACAGTAATCCTGAAGTCAAGCATCGGAATCTATAACTAGTGTCACAGGAATGGTTCAAAACATAGACAATAAGAAGATTCAGTCTTTTTGTACTTAAGTCAGCATTGTGCCTTTTGTATTTAATTCCGATGTAGTTTCTGTGTTTCATCGTCAATAAAAAGGTCCAAATGATACAGTAAACCTGAAGTGAAGCATCGGAATCGATAACTAGTGTCAATGGAATGGTTCAAAACATAGACAATAAGAAGAGTCAGTCTTCTTGTACTTAAGTCGGCATTGTGCGTTTTGTATTTAATTCCAGTGCAATTTCTGTGTTCATCGTCATTAAGCAGGTCAGAGGGACACAGTGAACCTGGAGTGAAGCATCGGACCCTATAACTAATGTCACATGAATGGTACAAAACATAGTCAGTAAGAAGAGTCAGTCTTCTAGTACTTGATGCGGCATTGTGCCTTTTGTATTGAATTCCGATGCAATTTCTGTGTTTCATCGTCAATAAGAAGGTCCAAGGGATACAGTAAACCTGAAGTGAAGCATCGGAATCTATAACTAGTGTCACAGGAATGGTTCAAAACATAGACAGTAAGAAGATACAGACTTGTTGTACTTAAGTCGGCATTGTTTCTTTTGTATTTAGTTCCGATACAATTTCTGTGTTTCATCGACAATAAGAAGGTCCAAGGGATACAGTAAACCTGAAGTGAAGCATCGGAATCTATAACTAGTGTGACAGGAATGGTTCAAAACATAGACAGTAAGGAGAGTCAGTCTTCTTGTACTTAAGTCGGCATTGTGCCTTTTGTATTTCATTCCAGTGCAATTTCTGTGTTTCATCGTCAATAAGAAGGTCAGAGGAATACAGTAAGCCTGAAGTGAAGCATCGGACTCTATAACTAGTGTCACAGGAATGGTTCAAAACATAGACAGGAAGAAGAGTCAGTCTTCTTGTACTTGAGTCGCCATTCTGCCTTTTGTATTAAATTCCGATACAATTTCTGTGTTTCATCGTAAATAAGAAGGTCCTAGGGATACAGTAATCCTGAAGTCAAGCATCGGAATCTGTAACTAGTGTCACAGGAATGGTTCAAAACATAGACAATAAGAAGATTCAGTCTTTTTGTACTTAAGTCAGCATTGTGCCTTTTGTATTTAATTCCGATGTAGTTTCTGTGTTTCATCGTCAATAAAAAGGTCCAAATGATACAGTAAACCTGAAGTGAAGCATCGGAATCTATAACTAGTGTCATAGGAATGGTTCAAAACATTGTCAGTAAGATGAGTCAGTCTTCATGTACTTAAGTCGCCATTGTGCCTTTTGTATTTAATTCCAATGCAATTTCTGTGTTTCATCGTCGATAAGAAGGTCAGAGGGATACATTAAAACCTGAAGTGAAGCATCGGAATCAATAACTAGTGTCATAGGAATGGTTCAAAGCATAGACAGTAAGAAGAGTCAGTCTTCTTGTACTTGAGTCGGCATTGTGCCTTTTGTATTAAATTTCCGACGCATTTTCTGTGTTTCATCGTCAATAAGAAGGTCTAAGGGATACAGTAAACCTGAAGTGAAGCATCGGAATCAATAACTAGTGTCATAGGAATGGTTCAAGACATAGACAGTAAGAAGAGTCAGTCTTCTAGTACTTGAGCCGGCATTGTGCCTTTTGTATTAAATTCTGATGCAATGTCTGTGTTTCATCGTCAATAAAAAGGTCCAAGGGATACAGTAATCCTGAAGTCAAGCATCGGAATCTATAACTAGTGTCACAGGAATGGTTCAAAACATAGTCAGTGCTTAGGTCGGAATTGTGCCTTTTGTATTTCATTCCGATGCAGTTTCTGTGTTTCATCATCAATAAGAAGGTCTAAGGTATATAGTAAACCTGAAGTGAAGAATCGAAATCTATAACTAGTGTCACAGGAATGGTTCAAAACATAGTCAGAAAGAAGAGTCAGTCTTCCTGTACTGAAGTCGGCATTGTGCCTTTTGTATTTAATTCCGATGCTACTTCTGTGTTTCATCGTTAATAAGAAGGTCCAAGGGATCAATTAAACCTGAAGTGAAGCATCGGAATCTATAACTAGTGTCATAGGAATGGTTCAAAACATAGACAGTAAGAAGAGTCAGTATTCTTGTACTTGAGTCGGCATTGTGCCTTTTGTATTTGATTCCGATGCAATTTCTGTGTTTCATCGTTAATAAGAAATTCCAAGGGATACAGTAAACCTAAAGTGAAGCATCGGAATCGATAACTAGTGTCAATGGAATGGTTCAAAACATAGACAGTAAGAAGAGTCAGTCTTCTTGTACTTAAGTCGGCATTGTGCGTTTTGTATTTAATTCCAGTGCAATTTCTGTGTTTCATCGTCATTAAGAAGGTCAGTGGGACACAGTGAACCTGGAGTGAAGCATCGGACTCTATAACTAATGTCACATGAATGGTACAAAACATAGTCAGTAAGATGAGTCAGTCTTCTTGTTCTTAAGTCGGCCTTGTGCCTTTTGTATTTAATTCCGATGCAATTTCTGTGTTTCATCGTCAATAAGATGGTACAAGGGATACAGTTAACCTGGAGTGAAGAATCGGAATCTATAACTAGTGTCACAGGAATGGTTCAAAACAAAGTCAGTAAGAAGAGTCGGTCTTCATGTACTTAAGTCAGCATTCTGCCTTTTGTATATAATTCCGGTGCAATTTCTGTGTTTCATCGTCAATATGAAGGTCCAAGGGATACAGTAAACCTGAAGTGAAGCAACGGAATCTATAACTAGTGTCACAGGATTGGTTCAAAACATAGACAGTAAGGAGAGTCAGTCTTCTTGTACTTAAGTCGGCATTGTGCCTTTTGTATTTCATTCCGGTCTAATTTCTGTGTTTCATCGTCAATAAGAAGGTCAGTGGAATACAGTAATCCTGAGGTGAAGCATCGGAATCTATAACTAATGTCACAGGAATGGTTCAAAACATAGCTAGGAAGAAGAGTCAGTCTTCTTGTACTTGAGTCGGCATCTGCCTTTTGAATTAAATTCCATTGCAATTTCTGTGTTTCATCGTCAATAAGAAGGTCCTAGGGATACAGTAATCCTGAAGTCAAGCATCGGAATTTATAACTAGTGTCACAGGAATGGTTCAAAACATAGACAATAAGAAGATTCAGTCTTTTTGTACTTAAGTCAGCATTGTGCCTTTTGTATTTAATTCCGATGTAGTTTCTGTGTTTCATCGTCAATAAAAAGGTCCAAATGATACAGTAAACGTGAAGTGAAGCATCGGAATCTATAACTGGTGTCAATGGAATGGTTCAAAACGTAGACAGTAAGAAGAGCCAGTCTTCTTGTACTTAAGTCGGCATTGTGCCATTTGTATTTAATTCCGGTGCAATTTCTGTGTTTCATCGTCAATAAGAAGGTCAGAGCGATACAGTAAACCTGAAGTGAAGCATCGTAATCTATAACTAGTGTCATAGGAATGGTTAAAAACATAGACAGTAAGAAGAGTCAGTCTTCTTGTTCTTGAGTCGGTTTATGCCTTTTGTATTTAATTCCGATACAACTTCTGTGTTTCATCGTTAATAAGAAGGTCCAAGAGATACAGTAAACCTGAAGTGAAGCATCGGAATCTATAACTAGTGACATAGGAATGGTTCAAAACATAGACAGTAAGAAGAGTCAGTATTCTTGTAGTTGAGTCGGCATTGTGCCTTTTATATTTGATTCCGATACAATTTCTGTGTTTCATCGTCAATAAGAAGGTCCAAGGGATACAGTAAACCTAAAGTGAAGCATCGGAATCGATAACTAGTGTCAATGGAATGGTTCAAAGCATAGACAGTAAGAAGAGTCAGTCTTCTTGTACTTAAGTTGGCATTGTGCGTTTTGTATTTTATCCCAGTGCAATTTCTGTGTTTCATCGTCATTAAGAAGGTCAGAGGGATACAGTAAACCTGAAGTGAAGCATCGGACTCTATAACTTATGTCACATGAATGGTTCAAAACATAGTCAGTAAGAAGAGTTAGTCTTCTTCTTCATAAGTCGGCCTTGTGCCTTTTGTATTTATTTCCGATGCAATTTCTGTGTTTCATCGTCAATAAGAAGGTCCAAAGGATACAGTTAACCTGGAGTGAAGCATCGGAATCTATAACTAGTGTCACAGGAATGGTTCAAATCATAGTCAGTAAGAAGAGTCGGTCTTCATGTACTTAAGTCAGCATTGTGCCTTTTGTATATAATTCCGGTGCAATTTCTGTGTTTCATCGTCAATAAGAGGGTCCAAGGGAAACAGTAAACCTGAAGTGAAGCTTCGGAATCTATAACTAGTGTCACAGGAATGGTTAAAACATAGTCAGTAAGAAGAGTCAGTCTTCTTGTCCTTAAGTCGGCATTGTGCCTTTTGTACTTAATTCCGATGCAATTTCTGTGTATCATCGTCAATACGAAGGTCCAAGGGATACAGTAAACCTGGAGTGAAGCATCGGAATCTATAAGTACTGTCACAGGAATGATTCAAAACATAAACAGTAAGAAGATACAGATTTGTTGTACTTAAGTCGGCATTGTTTCTTTTGTACTTAGTTCCGATAAAATTTCTGTGTTTCATCGACAATAAGAAGGTCCAAGGGATACAGTAAACCTGAAGTGAAACATCGGAATCTATGACTAGTGTCACAGGAATTTTTCAAAACATAGACACTAAGGAGAGTCAGTCTTCTTGTACTTAAGTCGGCATTGTGCCTTTTGTATTTCATTCCGGTGCAATTTCTGTGTTTCATCGTCAATAAGAAGGCCAGAGGAATACAGTAAACCTGAAGTGAAGCATCGGAATCTATAACTAGTGACACAGGAATGGTTCAAAACATTGACAGGAAGAAGAGTCAGTCTTCTTGTACTTGAGTCGGCATTCTGCCTTTTGTATTAAATTCCGATGCAATTTCTGTGCTTCATCGTCAATAAGATGGTCCTAGGGATACAGTAATCCAGAAGTCAAGCATCGGAATCAATAACTAGTGTCACAGGAATGGTTCAAAACATAGACAATAAGAAGGTTCAGTCTTTTTGTACTTAAGTCAGGATTGTGCGTTTTGTATTTAATTCCGATGTAGTCTCTGTGTTTCATCGTCAATAAAAAGGTCCAAATGATACAGTAAACCTGAAGTGAAGCATGGAATCTATAACTAGTGTCACAGGAATGGTTCAAAACATAGTCAGTACTTAAGTCGGCATTGTGCCTTTTGTATTTCATTCCGATGCAATTTCTGTGTTTCATCGTCAATAAGAAGGTCCAAGGGATACAGTAAACCTGAACTAAAGCATCGGAATCTGTAACTAGTGTCACAGGAATGGTTCAAAACATAGACAGTAAGAAGAGTCAGTCTTCTTGTACTTGAGTCGGCATTGTGCCTTTTGCATTAAATTCCTATTCAATTTCTGTGTTTCATCGTCAATAAGAAGGTCCAAGGGATACAGTTAACCTGAAGTCAAGCATCGGAATCTATAACTAGTGTCACAGGAATGGTTCAAAACATAGTCAGTACTTAAGTCGGCATTGTGCCTTTTGTATTTCATTCCGATGCAATTTCTGTGTTTCATCGTCAATAAGAAGGACCAAGGGATACAGTAAACCTGAACTAAAGCATCGGAATCTATAACTAGTGTCACAGGAATGGTTCAAAACATAGTCAGTAAGATGAGTCAGTCTTCATGTACTTAAGTCGCCATTGTGCCTTTTGTATTTAATTCCGACGCAATTTATGTGTTTCATCGGCAATAAGAAGGTCAGAGGGAAACAGTAAACCTGAAGTGAAGCATCGGAATCAATAACTAGTGTCATAGGAATGGTTCAAGACATAGACAGTAAGAAGAGTCAGTCTTCTAGTACTAGAGCCGGCATTGTGCCTTTTGTATTTAATTCCGATGCAATTTCTGTGTTTCATCGTCAATAAGAAGGTCCAAGGGATACAGTAAACCTGAAGTCAAGCATCGGAATCTATAACTAGTGTCACAGGAATGGTTCAAAACATAGTCAGTACTTAGGTCGGCATTGTGCCTTTTGTATATCATTCCGATGCAATTTCTGTGTTTCATCGTCAATAAGAAGGTCCAAGGTATACAGTAAACCTGAAGTGAGGCATCGAAATCTATAACTAGCGTCACAGGAATGGTTCAAAACATAGTCAGAAAGAACAGTCAGTCTTCCTGTACTGAAGTCGGCATTGTGCCTCTTGTATTTAATTCCGATGCAACTTCTGTGTTTCATCGTTAATAAGAAGGTCCACGGGATACAGCAAACCTGAAGTGAAGCTTGGAATCTATAACTAGTGTCATAGGAATGGTTCAAAACGTAGACAGTAAGAAGAGTCAGTATTCTTGTACTTGGGTCGGCATTGTGCCTTTTGTATTTGATTCCGATGCAATTTCTGTGTTTCATCGTCAATAAAAAGAACCAAATGATACAGTAAACGTGAAGTGAAGCATCGGAATCTATAACTGGTGTCAATGGAATGGTTCAAAACATAGACAGTAAGAAGAGTCAGTCTTCTTGTACTTAAGTCGGCATTGTGCCTTTTGTATTTCATTCCGGTGCAATTTCTGTGTTTCATCGTCAATAAGAAGGCCAGAGGAATACAGTAAACCTGAAGTGAAGCATCGGAATCTATAACTAGTGACACAGGAATGGTTCAAAACATTGACAGGAAGAAGAGTCAGTCTTCTTGTACTTGAGTCGGCATTCTGCCTTTTGTATTAAATTCCGATGCAATTTCTGTGCTTCATCGTCAATAAGAAGGTCCTAGGGATACAGTAATCCAGAAGTCAAGCATCGGAATCAATAACTAGTGTCACAGGAATGGTTCAAAACATAGACAATAAGAAGGTTCAGTCTTTTTGTACTTAAGTCAGGATTGTGCCTTTTGTATTTCATTCCGATGTAGTCTCTGTGTTTCATCGTCAATAAAAAGGTCCAAGGGATACAGTAAACCTGAACTAAAGCATCGGAATCTATAACTAGTGTCACAGGAATGGTTCAAAACATAGACAGTAAGAAGAGTCAGTCTTCTTGTACTTGAGTCGGCATTGTGCCTTTTGCATTAAATTCCTATTCAATTTCTGTGTTTCATCGTCAATAAGAAGGTCCAAGGGATACAGTTAACCTGAAGTCAAGCATCGGAATCTATAACTAGTGTCACAGGAATGGTTCAAAACATAGTCAGTACTTATGTGGGCATTGTGCCTTTTGTATTTCATTCCGATGCAATTTCTGTGTTTCATCGTCAATAAGAAGGTCCAAGGGATACAGTAAACCTGAACTAAAGCATCGGAATCTATAACTAGTGTCACAGGAATGGTTTAAAACATAGTCAGTAAGATGAGTCAGTCTTCATGTACTTAAGTCGCCATTGTGCCTTTTGTATTTAATTCCGACGCAATTTATGTGTTTCATCGGCAATAAGAAGGTCAGAGGGAAACAGTAAATCTGAAGTGAAGCATCGGAATCAATAACTAGTGTCATAGGAATGGTTCAAGACATAGACAGTAAGAAGAGTCAGTCTTCTAGTACTAGAGCCGGCATTGTGCCTTTTGTATTTAATTCCGATGCAATTTCTGTGTTTCATCGTCAATAAGAAGGTCCAAGGGATACAGTAAACCTGAAGTCAAGCATCGGAATCTATAACTAGTGTCACAGGAATGGTTCAAAACATAGTCAGTACTTAGGTCGGCATTGTGCCTTTTGTATATCATTCCGATGCAATTTCTGTGTTTCATCGTCAATAAGAAGGTCCAAGGTATACAGTAAACCTGAAGTGAAGCATCGAAATCTATAACTAGTGTCACAGGAATGGTTCAAAACATAGTCAGAAAGAAGAGTCAGTCTTCCTGTACTGAAGTCGGCATTGTGCCTCTTGTATTTAATTCCGATGCAACTTCTGTGTTTCATCGTTAATATGAAGGTCCAAGGGATACAGCAAACCTGAAGTGAAGCTTGGAATCTATAACTAGTGTCATAGGAATGGTTCAAAACGTAGACAGTAAGAAGAGTCAGTATTCTTGTACTTGGGTCGGCATTGTGCCTTTTGTATTTGATTCCGATGCAATTTCTGTGTTTCATCGTCAATAAAAAGGTCCAAATGATACAGTAAACGTGAAGTGAAGCATCGGAATCTATAACTGGTGTCAATGGAATGGTTCAAAACATAGACAGTAAGAAGAGTCAGTCTTTTTGTACTTAAGTCGGCATTGTGCGTTTTGTATTTAATTCCAGTGCAATTTCTGTGTTTCATCGTTATTAAGACGGTCAGAGGGACACAGTGAACCTGGAGTGAAGCATCGGACTCTATAACTAATGTCACATGAATGGTACAAAACATAGTCAGTAAGAAGAGTCAGTCTTCTTGTTCTTAAGTCGGCCTTGTGCCTTTTGTATTTAATTCCGATGCAATTTCTGTGTTTCATCGTCAATAAGAAGGTCCAAGGGATACAGTAAACCTGGAGTGAAGCATCGGAATCTATAACTAGTGTCACAGGAATGGTTCAAAACATAGACAGTAAGTAGATACAGACTTGTTGTACTTAAGTCGGCATTGTTTCTTTTGTATATAGTTCCGATACAATGTCTGTGTTTCATCGACAATAAGAAGGTCCAAGGGATACAGTAAACCTGAAGTGAAGCATCGGAATCTATAACTAGTGTCACAGGAATGGTTCAAAACATAGACAGTAAGGAGAGTCAGTCTTCTTGTACTTAAGTCGGCATTGTGCCTTTTGTATTTCATTCCGGTCTAATTTCTGTGTTTCATCGTCAATAAGAAGGTCAGAGGAATACAGTAAACCTGAAGTGAAGCATCGGAATCTATAACTAATGTCACAGGAACGGTTCAAAACATAGACAGGAAGAAGAGTCAGTCTTCTTGTACTTGAGTCGGCATTCTGCCTTTTGTATGAAATTCAGAAGCAATTTCTGTGTTTCATCGTCAATAAGAAGGTCCCAGGGATACAGTAATCCTGAAGTCAAGCATCGGAATCTATAACTAGTGTCACAGGAATGGTTCAAAACATAGACAATAAGAAGATTCAGTCTTTTTGTACTTAAGTCAGCATTGTGCCTTTTGTATTTAATTCCGATATAGTTTCTGTGTTTCATCGTCAATAAAATGGTCCAAATGATACAGTAAACCTGAAGTGAAGCATCGGTATCTATAACTGGTGTGAATGGAATGGTTCAAAACATAGACAGTAAGAAGAGTCAGTCTTCTTGTACTTAAGTCGGCATTGTGCCTTTTGTATTGCATTCCGGTGCAATATCTGTGTTTCATCGCCAATAAGAAGGTCTGAGCGATACAGTAAACCTGAAGTGAAGCATCGGAATCTATAACTAGTGTCATAGGAATGGTTAAAAACATAGACAGTAAGAAGAGTAAGTCTTCTTGTACTTGAGTCGGCATTGTGCCTTTTGTATTTAATTCCGTTGCTACTTCTGTGTTTCATCGTTATAAAGAAGGTCACAGGGATACAGTAAACCTGAGGTGAAGCATCGGACTCTATAACTAATGTCACATGAATGGTTCAAATTATAGTCAGTAAGAAGAGCCAGTCTTCTTGTCCTTATGTCGGCCTTGTGCCTTTTGTATTTAATTCCGATGCAATTTCTGTGTTTCATCGTCAATAAGAAGGTCCAAGGGATACAGTTAACCTGGAGTGAAGCATCGGAATCTATAACTAGAGTCACAGGATTGGTTCAAAACATAGTCAGTAAGAAGAGTCGGTCTTCATGTACTTAAGTCAGCATTGTGCCTTTTGTATATAATTCCGGTGCAATTTCTGTGTTTCATCGTCAATAAGAAGGTCCAAGGGAAACACTAAACCTGAAGTGAAGCATCGGAATCTATAACTAGCGTCACAGGAATGGTTAAAATCATAGTCAGTAAGAAGAGTCAGGCTTCTTGTCCTTAAGTCGGCATTGTGCCTTTTGTATTAACTCCGATCCAATTTCTGTGTTTCATCGTCAATAAGAAGGCCCAAGGGATACAGTTAACCTGGAGTGAAGCATCGGAATCTATAACTAGTGTCACAGGATTGGTTCAAAACATAGTCAGTAAGAAGAGTCGGTCTTCATGTACATAAGTCAGCATTGTGCCTTTTCTATATAATTCCGGTGCAATTTCTGTGTTTCATCGTCAATAAGAAGTTCCAAGGGAAACACTAAACCTGAAGTGAAGCATCGGAATCTATAACTAGTGCAACAGGAATGGTTCAAAAGATAGTCAGTAAGATGAGTCAGTCTTCATGTACTTAAGCCGCCATTGTGCCTTTTATATTTAATTCCGATGCAATTTCTGTATTTCGTCGTCAATAAGAAGGTCAGAGGGATACAGTAAACCTGAAGTGATGCATCTGAATCAGTATCTAGTGTCATAGGAATGGTTCAAAACATAGACAGTACGAAGAGTCAGTTTTCTTGTACTTGAGTATGCATTGTGCCTTTTGTATTAAATTCCGATGCAATTTCTGTGTTTCATCGTCAATAAGAAGGTCCAAGGGATACAGTAAACCTGGAGTGAAGCATAGGAATTTATAACTAGTGTCAGAGGAATGAGTCAAAACATAGTCAGTACTTAAGTCGGCATTGTGCCTTTTGTATTTCATTCCGATGCAATTTCTTTGTTTCATCATCAATAAGAAGGTCCAAGGGATACAGTAAACCTGAAGTGAAGTATCGTAATCTATAACTAGTGTCACAGGAATGGTTCAAAACATAGTCAGTAAGAAGAGTCAGTGTTCATGTACTTAAGTCGCCATTGTGCCTTTTGTATTTAATATTCCGATGCAATTTCTGTGTTTCATCGTCAACAAGAAGGTCAGACGGATACAGTAAAACTGAAGTGAAGCATCGGAATCAATAAGTAGTGTCATAGGAATGGTTAAAAACATAGACAGTAAGAAGAGTAAGTCTTCTTGTACTTGAGTCGGCATTGTGCCTTTTGTATTTAATTCCGATGCAACTTCTGTGTTTCATCGTAAATAAGAAGGTCCAAGGGAAACAGTAAACCTGATGTGAAGCATCGGAATCTATAACTAGTGTCATAGGAATGGTTCAAAACATAGACAGTAAGAAGAGTCAGTCTTCTTGTACTTGAGTCGGCATTGTGCCTTTTGTATTTAATTCCTATGCAATTTCTGTGTTTCATCGTCAATAAGAAGGTCAGAGGGATACAGTAAACCTGAAGTGAAGCATCGGAATCTATAACTAGTGTCACAGGAATGGTTCAAAACATAGTCAGTGAGAACAGTCAGTCTTCTTGTCCTTAAGTCGGCATTGTGCCTTTTGTATTTAATTCCGATGCAATTTCTGTGTTTCATCGTCAATAAGAAGGTCCAAGGGATACAGTAAACCTGAAGTGAAGCATCGGAATCTATAACTAGAGCCACAGGAATGGTTCAAAACATAGTCAGTAAGATGAGTCAGTCTTCATGTACTTAAGTCGCCATTGTACCTTTTGTATTTAATTCCGATGCAATTTCTGTGTGTCATCGTCAATAAGAAGGTCAGAGGGATACAGTAAACCTGAAGTGAAGCATCGTAATCAATAACTAGCGTCATAGGAATGGTTCAAAACATAGACAGTAAGAAGAGTCAGTCTTCTTGTACTTGAGTCGGCATTGTGCCTTTTGTATTAAATTCCGATGCAACTTCTGTGTTTCATCGTCAATAAGAAGGTCCAAGGGATACAGTAAACCTGGAGTGAAGCATAGGAATTTATAACTAGTGTCACAGGAATGGGTCAAAACATAGTCAGTAAGAAGAGTCAGTCTTCATGTACTTAAGTCGCCATTGTGCCTTTTGTATTTAATTCCGATGCAATTTCTGTGTTTCATCGTCAACAAGAAGGTCAGAGGGATACAGTAAAACTGAATTGAAGCATCGGAATCAATAACTAGTGTCATAGGAATGGTTAAAAACATAGACAGTAAGAAGAGTAAGTCTTCTTGTACTTGAGTCGGTACTGTGCCTTTTGTATTTAATTCCGATGCAACTTCTGTGTTTCATCGTCAATAAGAAGGTCCAAGAGAAACAGTAAACCTGAAGTGAAGCATCGGAATCTATAACTAGTGTCATAGGAATGGTTCAAAACATAGACAGTAAGAAGAGTCAGTCTTCTTGTACTTGAGTCGGCATTGTGCCTTTTGTATTTAATTCCGATGCTATTTCTGTGTTCCATCGACAATAAGAAGGTCCAAGGGATACAGTAAACCTGAAGTGAAGTATCGGAATCTATAACTAGTGCCACAGGAATGGTTCAAACGATAGTCAGTAAGATGAGTCAGTCTTCATGTACTTAAGCCGCCATTCTTCCTTTTATATTTAATTCCGATGCAATTTCTGTATTTCGTCGTCAATAAGAAGGTCAGAGGGATACAGTAAACCTGAAGTGAAGCATCGGAATCAGTATCTAGTGTCATAGGAATGGTTCAAAACATAGACCGTAAGAAGAGTCAGTCTTCTTGTACTTGAGTCGGCATTGTGCCTTTTGTATTAAATTCCGATGCAATTTCTGCGTTTCATCGTCAATAAGAAGGTCCAAGGGATACAGTAAACCTGGAGTGAAGCATAGGAATTTATAACTAGTGTCAGAGGAATGGGTCAAAACATAGTCAGTACTGAAGTCGGCATTGTGCCTTTTGTATTTCTTTCCGATGCAAATTCTTTGTTCATCGTCAATAAGAAGGTCCACGGGATACAGTAAACCTGAAGTGAAGTATCGGAATCTATAACTAGTGTCACAGGAATGGTTCAAAACATAGTCAGTAAGAAGAGTCAATGTTCATGTACTTAAGTCGCCATTGTGCCTTTTGTATTTAATTCCGATGCAATTTCTGTGTTTCATCGTCAACAAGAGGGTCAGGCGGATACAGTAAAACTGAAGTGAAGCATCGGAATCAATAAGTAGTGTCATAGGAATGGATAAAAGCATAGACAGTAAGAAGAGTAAGTCTTCTTGTACTTGAGTCGGCATTGTGCCTTTTGTATTTTATTCCGATGCAATTTCTGTGTTTCATCGTCAATAAGAAGGTCAGAGGGATACAGTAAACCTGAAGTGAAGCATCGGAATCTATAACTAGTGTCACTGGAATGGTTCAAAACATAGTCAGTAAGAAGAGTCGGTCTTCATGTACTTATGTCGGCATTGTGCCTTTTGTATTTAATTCCGGTGCAATCTCTGTGTTTCAACGTCAATAAGAAAGTCAATGGGATACAGTAAACCTGAAGTGAAGCATCGGAATCTATAACTAGTGTCACAGGAATGGTTCAAAACATAGTCAGTAAGAGCAGTCAGTCTTCTTGTCCTTAAGTCGGCATTGTGCCTTTTGTATTTAATTCCGATGCAATTTCTGTGTTTCATCGTCAATAAGAAGGTCCAAGGGATACAGTAACCCCGAAGTGAAGCATCGGAATCTATAACTAGTGTCATAGGAATGGTTCAAAACATAGTCAGTAAGAAGAGTCAGTCTTCTTGAACTTGAGTCGGCATTGTGCCTTTTGTATTTAATTCCGATGCAATTTCTGTGTTTCATCGTCAATAAGAAGGTCCAAGGGATACAGTAAACCTGAAGTGAAGCATCGGAATCAATAACTAGTGTCACAGGAATCGTTCAAAACATAGTCAGTAAGAAGAGTCGGTCTTCATGTACCTAAGTCGGCATTGTGATTTGTATTTAATTCCGATGCAATTTCTGTGTTTCATCGTCAATAAGAAGGTCCAAGGGATACAGTAAACCTGAAGTGAAGCATCGGAATCTATAACTAGAGCCACAGGAATGGTTTAAAACATAGTCAGTAAGATGAGTCAGTCTTCATGTACTTAAGTCGCCATTGTGCCTTTTGTATTTAATTCCGATGCAATTTCTGTGTGTCATCGTCAATAAGAAGGTCAGAGGGATACAGTAAACCTGAAGTGAAGCATCGTAATCAATAACTAGTGTCATAGGAATGGTTCAAAACATAGACAGTAAGAAGAGTCAGTCTTCTTGTACTTGAGTCGGCATTGTGCCTTTTGTATTAAATTCCGATGCAATTTCTGTATTTCATCGTCAATAAGAACGTCCAAGGGATACAGTAAACCTGGAGTGAAGCATAGGAATTTATAACTAGTGTCACAGGAATGGGTCACAACATAGTCAGTAAGAAGAGTCAGTCTTCATGTACTTAAGTCGCCATTGTGCCTTTTGTATTTAATTCCGATGCAATTTCTGTGTTTCATCGTCAACAAGAAGGTCAGAGGGATACAGTAAAACTGAAGTCAAGCATCGGAATCAATAACTAGTGTCATAGGAATGGTTAAAAACAGAGACAGTAAGAAGAGTAAGTCTTCTTGTACTTGTGTCGGCATTGTGCCTGTTGTATTTAATTCCGATGCAACTTCTGTGTTTCATCGTCAATAAGAAGGTCCAAGGGAAACAGTAAACCTGAAGTGAAGCATCGGAATCTATAACTAGTGTCATAGGAATGGTTCAAAACATAGACAGTAAGAAGAGTCAGTCTTCTTGTACTTGAGTCGGCATTGTGCCTTTTGTATTTAATTCCGATGCAATGTCTGTGTTTCATCGTCAATAAGAAGGTCAGAGGGATACAGTAAACCTGAAGTGAAGCATCGGAATCTATAACTAGTGTCACAGGAATGGTTCAGAACACAGTCAGTAAGAAGAGTCGGTCTTCATATACTTATGTCGGCATTGTGTCTTTTGTATTTAATTCCGGTGCAATTTCTGTGTTTCAACGTCAATAAGATAGTCAGGGGGATACAGTAAACCTGAAGTGAAGCATCGGAATCTATAACTAGTGTCACAGGAATGGTTCAAAGCATAGTCAGTAAGAACAGTCAGTCTTCTTGTCCTTAAGTCGGCATTGTGCCTTTTGTATTTAATTCCGATGCAATTTCTGTGTTTCATCGTCAATAAAAAGGTCCAAGGGATACGGTAAACCTGAAGTGAAGCATCGGAATCTATAACTAGTGTCATAGGAATGGTTCAAAACATAGACAGTAAGAAGAGTCAGTCTTCTTGTACTTGAGTCGGCATTGTGCCTTTTGTATTTAATTCCGATGCAATTTCTGTGTTTCAACGTCAATAAGAAGGTCCAAGGGATACAGTAAACCTGAACTGAAGCATCGGAATCTGTAACTAGTGTCACAGGAATGGTTCAAAACATAGTCAGTAAGAAGAGTCGGTCTTCATGTACTTAAGTCGGCATTGTGCCTTTTGGATTTAATCCCGATGCAATTTCTGTGTTTCATCGTCAATAAGAAGGACAAAGGGATACAGTAAACCTGAAATGAAGCTTCGGAATCTACAACTAGTGCCATGGGAATGGTTCAAAACATAGAGAGTAAGAAGAGTCAGTCTTCTTGTACTTGAGTCGGCATTGTGCCTTTTGTATTTAATTCCGATGCAATTTCTGTGTTTCATCGTCAATAAGAAGGTCCAAGGGATACAGTAAACCTGAAGTGAAGCATCGGAATCTATAACGAGTGTCATAGGAATGGTTCAAAACATAGTCAGTAAGATGAGCCAGTCTTCATGTACTTAAGTCGCCATTGTGCTTTTGGATTTCATTCCGATGCAATTTCTGTGTTTTATCGTCAATAAGAAGGTCGCAGGGATACAGTAAACCTGAAGTGAAGCATCGGAATCAATAACTAGTGTCATAGGAATGGTTCAAAACATAGACAGTAAGAAGAGTCAGTCTTCTTGTACTTGAGTCGGCATTGTGCCTTTTGTATTAAATTCCGATTGCAATTTCTGTGTTTCATCGTCAATAAGAAGGTTTAAGGCATACAGTAAACCTGAAGTCAAGCATCGGAATCTATAACTAGTGTCACAGGAATGGTTGAAAACATAGTCAGTACTTAAGTCGGCATTGTGCCTTTTGTATTTCATTCCGATGCAATTTCTGTGTTTCATCGTCAATACGAAGGTCCAAGGGACACAGTAAACCTGAAGTGAAGCAAAGGAATCTATAACTAGAGCCACAGGAATGGGTCAAAACATAGCCAGTAAGAAGAGTCAGTCTTCATGTACTTAAGTCGCCATTGTGCCTTTTGTATTTAATTCCGATGCAATTTCTGTGTTTCATCGTCAACAAGAAGGTCAGAGGGATACAGTAAAACTGAAGTGAAGCATCGGAATCAATAACTAGTGTCATAGGAATGGTTAAAAACAGAGACAGTAAGAAGAGTAAGTCTTCTTGTACTTGTGTCGGCATTGTGCCTTTTGTATTTAATTCCGATTGCAATTTCTGTGTTTCAACGTCAATAAGATAGTCAGGGGGATACAGTAAACCTGAAGTGAAGCGTCGGAATCTATAACTAGTGTCACAGGAATGGTTCAAAGCATAGTCAGTAAGAACAGTCAGTCTTCTTGTCCTTAAGTCGGCATTGTGCCTTTTGTATTTAATTCCGATGCAATTTCTGTGTTTCATCGTCAATAAAAAGGTCCAAAAGATACGGTAAACCTGAAGTGAAGCATCGGAATCTATAACTAGTGTCATAGGAATGGTTCAAAACATAGACAGTAAGAAGAGTCAGTCTTCTTGTACTTGAGTCGGCATTGTGCCTTTTGTATTTAATTCCGATGCAATTTCTGTGTTTCATCGTCAATAAGAAGGTCCAAGGGATACAGTAAACCTGAACTGAAGCATCGGAATCTGTAACTAGTGTCACAGGAATGGTTCAAAACATAGTCAGTAAGAAGAGTCGGTCTTCATGTACTTAAGTCGGCATTGTGCCTTTTGGATTTAATCCCGATGCAATTTCTGTGTTTCATCGTCAATAAGAAGGTCAAAGGGATACAGTAAACCTGAAGTGAAGCATCGGAATCAATAACTAGTGTCATAGGAATGGTTCAAAACATAGACAGTAAGAAGAGTCAGTCTTCTTGTACTTGAGTCGGCATTGTGCCTTTTGTATTAAATTCCGATTGCAATTTCTGTGTTTCATCGTCAATAAGAAGGTTTAAGGCATACAGTAAACCTGAAGTCAAGCATCGGAATCTATAACTAGTGTCACAGGAATGGTTCAAAACATAGTCAGTACTTAAGTCGGCATTGTACCTTTTGTATTTCATTCCGATGCAATTTCTGTGTTTAATCGTCAATAAGAAGGTCCAAGGGATACAGTAAACCTGAACTGAAGCATCGGAATCTATAACTAGTGTCATAGGAATGGTTCAAAACATAGACAGTAAGAAGAGTCAGTCTTCTTGTACTTGAGTCGGCATTGTGCCTTTTGTATTTCATTCCGATGCAATTTCTGTGTTTCATCGTCAATAAGAAGGTCCAAGGGATACAGTAAACCTAAAGTGAAGCATCGGAATCTATAACTAGTGTCACAGGAATGGTTCAAAACATAGTCAGTACTTAAGTCGGCATTGTGCCTTTTGTATTTCATTCCGATGCAATTTCTGTGTTTCATCGTCAATAAGAAGGTCCAAGGGATACAGTAAAATTGAAGTGAAGCATCGGAATCTATAACGAGTGTCATAGGAATGGTTCAAAACATAGTCAGTAAGATGAGTCAGTCGTCATGTACTTAAGTCGCCATTGTGCCTTTTGAATTTAATTCCGACGCAATTTCAGTGTTTCATTGTCAATAAGAAGGTCAGAGGGATACAGTAAACCTGAAGTGAAGCATCGGAATCAATAACTAGTTCATAGGAATGGTTCAAGACATAGACAGTAAGAAGTGTCAGTCTTCTAGTACTTGAGCCGGCATTGTGCCTTTTGTATTAAATTCCGATGCAATTTCTGTGTTTCATCGTCAACAAGAAGGTCAGAGGGATACAGTAAAACTGAAGTGAAGCATCGGAATCAATAACTAGTGTCATTGGAATGGTTAAAAACAGAGACAGTAAGAAGAGTAAGTCTTCTTGTACTTGTGTCGGCATAGTGCCTTTTGTATTTAATTTCGATGCAACTTCTGTGTTTCATCGTCAATAAGAAGGTCCAAGGGAAACAGTAATCCTGAAGTGAAGCATCGGAATCTATAACTAGTGTCATAGGAATGGTTCAAATCATAGACAGTAAGTAGAGTCAGTCTTCTTGTACTTGAGTCGGCATTGTGCCTTTTGTATTTTTTTTTTCGATGCAATTTCTGTGTTTCATCGTCAATAAGAGGGTCAGAGGGATACAGTAAACCTGAAGTGAAGCATCGGAATCTATAACTAGTGTCACAGGAATGGTTCAAAACACAGTCAGTAAGAAGAGTCGGTCTTCATATACTTATGTCGGCATTGTGTCTTTTGCATTTAATTCCGGTGCAATTTCTGTGTTTCAACGTCAATAAGATAGTCAGGGGGAAACAGTAAACCTGAAGTGAAGCATCGGAATCTATAACTAGTGTCACAATAATGGTTCAAAGCATAGTCAGTAAGATCAGTCAGTCTTCTTGTCCTTAAGTCGGCATTGTGCCTTTTGTATTTAATTGCGATGCAATTTCTGTGTTTCATCGTCAATAAAAAGGTCCAAAAGATACGGTAAACCTGAAGTGAAGCATCGGAATCTATAACTAGTGTCATAGGAATGGTTCGAAACATAGACAGTATGAAGAGTCAGTCTTCTTGTACTTGAGTCGGCATTGTGCCTTTTGTATTTAATTCCGATGCAATTTCTGTGTTTCATCGTCAATAAGAAGGTCCAAGGGATACAGTAAACCTGAACTGAAGCATCGGAATCTGTAACTAGTGTCACAGGATTGGTTCAAAACATAGTCAGTAAGAAGAGTCGGTCTTCATGTACTTAAGTCGGCATTGTGCCTTTGGGATTTAATCCCGATGCAATTTCTGTGTTTCATCGTCAATAAGAAGGTCAAAGGGATACAGTAAACCTAAGGTGAAGCTTCGGAAATTATAACTAGTGCCATGGGAATGGTTCAAAACATAGAGAGTAAGAAGAGTCAGTCTTCTTGTACTTGAGTCGGCATTGTGCCTTTTGTATTTAATTCCGATGCAATTTCTGTGTTTCATCGTCAATAATAAGGTCCAAGGGATACAGTAAACCTGAAGTGAAGCATCGGAATCTATAACTAGTGTCATAGGAGTGGTTCAGAACATCGTCAGTAATATGAGTCAGTCTTCATGTACTTAAGTCGCCATTGTGCCTTTTGTATTTCATTCCGATGCAATATCTGTGTTTTTTTATCGTCAATAAGAAGGTCAGAGGGATACAGTAAACCTGAAGTGAAGCATCGGAATCAATAACTAGTGTCATAGGAGTGGTTCAAAACATAGACAGTAAGAAGAGTCAGTCTTCTTGTACTTGAGACGGCATTGTGCCTTTTGTATTAAATTCCGATGCAATTTCTGTGTTTCATCGTCAATAAGAAGGTTTAAGGGATACAGTAAACCTGAAGTCAAGCATCGGAATCTATAACTAGTGTCACAGGAATGGTTCAAAACATAGTCAGTATTTAAGTCGGCATTGTGCTTTTTGTATTTCATTCCGATGCAATTTCTGTGTTTCATCGTCAATAAGAAGGTCCAAGGGATACAGTAAACCTGAACTGAAGCATCGGAATCTATAACTAGTGTCACAGGAATGGTTCAAGACATAGACAGTAAGAAGAGTCTGTCTTCTAGTACTTGAGCCGGCATTGTGCCTTTTGTATTAAATTCCGATGCAATTTCTGTGTTTCATCGTCAATAAGAAGGTCCAAGGGATACAGTAAACCTGAAGTCAAGCATCGGAATCTATAACTAGTGTCACAGGAATGGTTCAAAACATAGTCAATACTTATGTCGGCATTGTGCCGTTTGTATTTCATTCCGATGCAATATCTGTGTTTCATCGTCAATAAGAAGGTCCAAGGTATACAGTAAACCTGAAGTGAAGCATCGAAATCTATAACTAGTGTCACAGGAATGGATCAAAACATAGTCAGAAAGATGAGTCAGTCTTCTTGTACTGAAGTCGGCATTGTGCCTTTTGTATTTAATTCCGATGCAACTTCTGTGTTTCATCGTTAATAAGAAGGTCCAAGGGATACAGTAAACCTGAAGTGAAGCATCGGAATCTATAACAAGTGTCATAGGAATGGTTCAAAACATAGACAGTAAGAAGAGTCAATATTCTAGTAGTTGTGTCGGCATTTTGCCTTTTGTATTTAATTCCGTTGCAATTTCTGTGTTTCATCGTCAATAAGAAGGTCCAAGGGATACAGTAAACCTAAAGTGAAGCTACGGAATCTATAACTAGTGTCACAGGAATGGTTCAAAACGTAGTCTGTACTTAAGTCAGCATTGTGCCTTTTGTATTTCATTCCGATGCAATTTCTGTGTTTCATCGTCAATAAGAAGGTCCAAGGGATACAGTAAAATTGAAGTGAAGCATCGGAATCTATAACGAGTGTCATAGGAATGGTTCAAAACATAGTCAGTAAGATGAGTCAGTCTTTATGTACTTAAGTCGCCATTGTGCCTTTTGTATTTCATTCCGATGCAATTTCTGTGTTTTATCGTCAATAAGAAGGTCGCAGGGATACAGTAAACCTGAAGTGAAGCATCGGAATAAATAACTAGTGTCATAGGAATGGTTCAAAACATAGACAGTAAGAAGAGTCAGTCTTCTTGTACTTGAGTCGGCATTGTGCCTTTTGTATTTAATGCCGAATGCAATTTCTGTGTTTCATCGTCAATAAGAAGGTTTAAGGCATACAGTAAACCAGAAGTCAAGCATCGGAATCTATAACTAGTGTCACAGGAATGGTTCAAAACATAGTCAGCACTTAAGTCGGCATTGTGCCTTTTGTATTTCATTCCGATGCAATTTCTGTGTTTCATCGTCAATAAGAAGGTCCAAGGGATACAGTATACCTGAACTGAAGCATCGGAATCTATAACTAGTGTCATAGGAATGGTTCAAAACATAGACAGTAAGAAGAGTCAGTCTTCTTGTACTTGAGTCGGCATTGTGCCTTTTGTATTTCGTTCCGATGCAATTTCTGTGTTTCATCGTCAATAAGAAGGTCCAAGGGATACAGTAAACCTAAAGTGAAGCATCGGAATCTATAACTAGTGTCACAGGAATGGTTCAAAACATAGTCAGTACTTAAGTCGGCATTGTGCCTTTTGTATTTCATTCCGATGCAATTTCTGTGTTTCATCGTCAATAAGAAGGTCCAAGAGATATAGTAAAATTGAAGTGAAGCATCGGAATCTATAACAAGTGTCATAGGAATGGTTCAAAACATAGTCAGTAAGATGAGTCAATCGTCATGTACTTAAGTCGCCATTGTGCCTTTTGAATTTAATTCCGACGCAATTTCAGTGTTTCATCGTCAATAAGAAGGTCAGAGGGATACAGTAAACCTGAAGTGAAGCATCGTAATCTATAACTAGTGTCATAGGAATGGTTCAAAACGTAGACAGTAAGAAGAGTCAGTATTCTTGTACTTGAGCCGGCATTGTGCCTTTTGTATTAAATTCCGATGCAATTTCTGTGTTTCATCGTCAATAAGAAGGTCCAAGGGATACAGTAAACCTGAAGTGAAGCATCGGAATTTGTAACTAGTGTCACAGGAATGGTTCAAACCATAGTCAGTAAGAAGAGTCGGTCTTCATGTACCTATGTCGGCATTGTGCCTTTTGTCTTTAATTCCGGTGCAATTTCTGTGTTTCAACGCCAATAAGAAATTCAGAGGGATACAGTAAGCCTGAAGTGAAGCATCGGAATCTATAACTAGTGTCACAGGAATGGTTCAAAACATAGACAGGAAGAAGAGTCAGTCTTCTTGTACTTGAGTCGGCATTCTGCCTTTTGTATTAAATTCCGATGCAATTTCTGTGTTTCATTGTCAATATGAAGGTCCTAGGGATACAGTACTCGTGAAGTCAAGCATTGGAATCTATAACTAGTGTCACAGGAATGGTTCAAAACATAGACATTAAGAAGATTCAGTCTTTTTGTACTTAAGTCAGCATTGTGCCTTTTGTATTTAATTCCGATGTAGTTTCTGTGTTTCATCGTCAATAAAAAGGTACAAATGATACAATAAATCTGAAGTGAAGCATCGGAATCTATAATTAGTGCCAATGAAATGGTTCAAAACATAGACAGTAAGAAGAGTCAGTCTTCTTGTACTTAAGTCATCATTGTGCCTCTTGTATTTAATTCCGGTGCCATTTCTGTGTTTCATCGTCAATAAGAAGGTCAGAGCGATACAGTCAACCTGAGGTGAAGCATCGGAATCTATAACTAGTGTCATAGGAATGGTTAAAAGCATAGACAGTAAGAAGAGTAAGTCTTCTTGTACTTGAGTCGGCATTGTGCCTTTTGTATTTAATTCCGATGCAAATTCTGTGTTTCATCGTCTATAAGAAGGTCAGAGGGATACAGTAAACCTGAGGTGAAGCGTCGGAATCTATAACTAGTGTCATAGGAATGGTTCAAAACATAGTCAGTAAGAAGAGTCGGTCTGCATGTACTTATGTCGGCATTGTGCCTTTTGCATTTAATTCCAGTGCAATTGCTGTGTATCAACGTCAATAAGAAGGTCCAAGGGATACAGTACACCTGAAGTGAGGCATCGGAATCAATAACTAGTGTCACAGGAATCGTTCAAAACATAGTCAGTAAGAAGAGTCGGTCTTCATGTACTTAAGTCGGCATTGTGCCTTTTGAATTTAATTCCGATGCAATTTCTGTGTTTCATCGTCAATAAGAAGGTCCAAGGGATACAGTAAACCTGAAGTGAAGCATCGGAATCGATAACTAGTGCCACAGGAATGGTTCAAAACATAGTCAGTAAGATGAGTCAGTCTTCATGTACTTAAGCCGCCATTGTGCCTTTTGTATTTAATTCCGATGCAATTTCTGTGTTTCATCGTCAATAAGAAGGTCAGAGGGATACAGTAAACCTGAAGTGAAGCATCGGAATCAATTACTAGTGTCATAGGAACGGTTCAAAACATAGACAGTAAAAATAGTCAGTCTCCTTGTACTTGAGTCGGCATTGTGCCTTTTGTATTAAATTCCGATGCAATTTCTGTGTTTCACCGTCAACAAGAAGGTCCAAGGGATTTAATAAACCTGAAGTGAAGCATCGGAATCTATAACTAGTGTCACAGGAATGGTTCAAAACATAGTCAGTAAGAAGAGTCGGTCTTCATGTACTTATGTCGGCATTGTGCCTTTTGTATTTAATTCCGGTGCAATTTCTGTGTTTCAACGTCAATAAGAAAGTCAGAGGGATACAGTAAACATGAAGTGAAGCATCGGAATCTATAACTATTGTCACAGGAATGGTTCAAAGCATAGTCTGTAAGAACAGTCAGTCTTCTTGTCCTTAAGTCGGCATTGTGCCTTTTGTATCTAATTCCGATGCAATTTCTGTGTTTCATCGTCAATAAGAAGGTCCAAGGGATACAGTAAACCTGAAGTGAAGCATCGGAATCTATAACTAGTCTCATAGGAATGGTTCAAAACATAGTCAGCAAGAAGAGTCAGTCTTCTTGTACTTGAGTCGGCATTGTGCCTTTTGTATTTAATTCCGATGCAAATTCTGTGTTTCATCGTCTATAAGAAGGTCAGAGGGATACAGTAAACCTGAGGTGAAGCGTCGGAATCTATAACTAGTGTCATAGGAATGGTTCAAAACGTAGTCAGTAAGAAGAGTCGGTCTGCATGTACTTATGTCGGCATTGTGCCTTTTGCATTTAATTCCAGTGCAATTGCTGTGTATCAACGTCAATAAGAAGGTCCAAGGGATACAGTACACCTGAAGTGAAGCATCGGAATCAATAACTAGTGTCACAGGAATCGTTCAAAACATAGTCAGTAAGAAGAGTCGGTCTTCATGTACTTAAGTCGGCATTGTGCCTTTTGAATTTAATTCCGATGCAATATCTGTGTTTCATCGTCAATAAGAAGGTCGAAGGGATACAGTGAACCTGAAGTGAAGCATCGGAATCTATAACTAGTGCCATAGGAATGGTTCAAAGCATAGACAGTAAGAAGAGTCAGTCTTCTTGTACTTGAGTCGGCATTGTGCCTTTTGTATTAAATTCCGATGCAATATCTGTGTTTCATCGTCAATAAGAAGGTCCAAGGGATACAGTAAACCTGAAGTGAAGCATCGGAATCTATAACTAGTGTCACAGGAATGGTTCAAAACATAGTCAGTAAGAAGAGTCGGTCTTCATGTACTTAAGTCGGCATTGTCTCTCTTGTATTTAATCCCGACGCAATTTTTGTGTTTCATCGTAAATAAGAAGGTCAAAGGGATACAGTAAACCTGAAGTGAAGCATCGGAATCTATAACTAGTGCCATAGGAATGGTTCAAAGCATAGACAGTAAGAAGAGTCAGTCTTCTTGTACTTGAGTCGGCATTGTGCCTTTTGTATTAAATTCCGATGCAATTTCTGTGTTTCATCGTCAATAAGAAGGTCCAAGGGATTCAGTAAACCTGGAGTGAAGCATAGGAATTTATAACTAGTGTCACAGGAATGGGTCAAAACATAGTCAGTACTTAAGTCAGCATTGTGCCTTTCGTATTTCATTCCGATGCAATTTCTGTGTTTCATCGTCAATAAGAAGGTCCAAGGGATACAGCAAACCTGGAGTGAAGCATCGGAATCAATAACTAGTGTCACAGGAATCGTTCAAAACATAGTCAGTAAGAAGAGTCGGTCTTCATGTACTTAAGTCGGCATTGTGCCATTTGTATTTAATTCCGATGCAATTTCTGTGTTTCATCGTCAATAAGAAGGTCCAAGGGATACAGTAAACCTGAAGTGAAGCATCGGAATCTATAACTAGTGCCACAGGAATGGTTCAAAACATAGTCAGTAAGATGAGTCAGTCTTCACTTACTTAAGTCGCCATTGTGCCTTTTATATTTAATTCCGATGCAATTTCTGTGTTTCTTCGTCAATAAGAAGGTCAGAGGGATACAGTAAACCTGAAGTGAAGCATTGGAATCAATAACTAGTGTCATAGGAATGGTTCAAAACATAGTCAGTAAGAAGAAACAGTCTTCTTGTACTTGAGTCGGCGTTGTGCCTTTTGTATTTAATTCCGATGCAAATTCTGTGTTTCATCGTCAACAAGAAGGTCAGAGGGATACAGTAAAACTGATGTGAAGCATCGGAATCAATAACTAGTGTCATAGAAATGGTTAAAAACATAGACAGTAAGAAGAGTAAGTCTTCTTGTACTTGAGTCGTCATTGTGCCTTTTGTATTTAATTCCGTTGCAACTTCTGTGTTTCATCGTCAATAAGAAGGTCCAAGGGAAACAGTAAACCTGATGTGAAGCATCGGAATCTATAACTAGTGTCATAGGAATGGTTCAAAACATAGACAGTAAGAAGAGTCAGTCTTTTTGTACTTGAGTCTGCATTGTGCCTTTTGTATTCATTTCCGATGCACTCTCTGTGTTTCATCGTCAATAAGAAGGTCAGTGGGATACAATAAACCTGAAGTGAAGCATCGGAATCTATAACTAGTGTCGCAGGAATGTATCAAAACATAGTCAGTAAGAAGAGTCGGTCTTCATTTACTTATGTCGGCATTGTGCCTTTTTATTTAATTCCGGTGCAATTTCTGTGTTTCAACGTCAATAAGAAAGTCAGAGGGATACAGTAAACCTGAAGTGAAGCATCGGAATCTATAACTAGTGTCACAGGAATGGTTCAAAACATAGTCAGTAAGAAGAGTCGGTCTTCATGTACTTAAGTCGGCATTGTTTCTTTTGTATTTAATCCCGACGCAATTTTTGTGTTTCATCGTAAATAAGAAGGTCAAAGGGATACAGTAAACCTAAAGTGAAGCATCGGAATCTATACCTAGTGCCATAGGAATGGTTCAAAGCATAGACAGTAAGAAGAGTCAGTCTTCTTGTACTTGAGTCGGCATTGTGCCTTTTGTATTAAATTCCGATGCAATTTCTGTGTTTCATCGTCAATAAGAAGGTCCAAGGGATACAGTAAACCTGGAGTGAAGCATAGGAATTTATAACTAGTGTCACAGGAATGGGTCAAAACATAGTCAGTACTTAAGTCAGCATTGTGCCTTTCATATTTCATTCCGATGCAATTTCTGTGTTTCATCGTCAATAAGAAGGTCCAAGGGATACAGCAAACCTGGAGTGAAGCATCGGAATCAATAACTAGTGTCACAGGAATCGTTCAAAACATAGTCAGTAAGAAGAGTCGGTCTTCATGTACTTAAGTCGGCATTGTGCCTTTTGTATTTAATTCCGATGCAATTTCTGTGTTTCATCGTCAATAAGAAGGTCCAAGGGATACAGTAAACCTGAAGTGAAGCATCGGAATCTATAACTAGTGCCACAGGAATGGTTCAAAACATAGTCAGTAAGATGAGTCAGTCTTCACTTACTTAAGTCGCCATTGTGCCTTTTATATTTAATTCCGATGCAATTTCTGTGTTTCTTCGTCAATAAGAAGGTCAGAGGGATACAGTAAACCTGAAGTGAAGCATCGGAATCAATAACTAGTGTCATAGGAATGGTTCAAAACATAGTCAGTAAGAAGAAACAGTCTTCTTGTACTTGAGTCGGCGTTGTGCCTTTTGTATTTAATTCCGATGCATATTCTGTGTTTCATCGTCAACAAGAAGGTCAGAGGGATACAGTAAAACTGAAGTGAAGCATCGGAATCAATAACTAGTGTCATAGGAATGGTTAAAAACATAGACAGCAAGAAGAGTAAGTCTTCTTGTACTTGAGTCGTCATTGTGCCTTTTGTATTTAATTCCGATGCAACTTCTGTGTTTCATCGTCAATAAGAAGGTCCAAGGGAAACAGTAAACCTGATGTGAAGCATCGGAATCTATAACTAGTATCATAGGAATGGTTCAAAACATAGACAGTAAGAAGAGTCAGTCTTTTTGTACTTGAGTCTGCATTGTGCCTTTTGTATTTATTTCCGATGCACTCTCTGTGTTTCATCGTCAATAAGAAGGTCAGAGGGATACAATAAACCTGAAGTGAAGCATCGGAATCTATAACTAGTGTCACAGGAATGTATCAAAACATAGTCAGTAAGAAGAGTCGGTCTTCATTTACTTATGTCGGCATTGTGCCTTTTTATTTAATTCCGGTGCAATTTCTGTGTTTCAACGTCAATAAGAAAGTCAGAGGGATACAGTAAACCTGAAGTGAAGCATCGGAATCTATAACTAGTGTCACAGGAATGGTTCAAAGCATAGTCAGTAAGAACAGTCAGTCTTGTTGTCCTTAAGTCGGCATTGTGCCTTTTGTATTTAATTCCAATGCAATTTCTGTGTTTCATCGTCAATAAAAAGGTAGAAGGGATACAGTAAACCTGAAGTGAAGCATCGGAATCTATAACTAGTGTCACAGGAATGGTTCAAAACATAGACAGTAAGAAGAGTCAGTCTTCTTGTACTTGAGTCGGCATTGTGCCTTTTGTATTTAATTCCGATGCAATTTCTGTGTTTCATCGTCAATAAGAAGGTCCAAGGGATACAGTAAACCTGAAGTGAAGCATCGGAATCAATAACTAGTGTCATGGGAATGGTTCAAAACATAGACAGTAAAAAAGTCAGTCTTTTTGTACTTGAGTCGGCATTGTGCCGTTTGTATTAAATTCCGATGCAATTTCTGTGTTTCATCGTCAATAAGAAGGTTTAAGGGATACAGTAAACCTGAAATCAAGCATCGGAATCTATAACTAGTGTCACAGGAATGGTTCAAAACATAGTCAGTACTTAAGTCGGCATTGTGCCTTTTGTATTTCATTCCGGTGCAATTTCTGTGTTTCATCGTCAATAAGATGGTCCAAGGGATACAATAAACCTGAACTGAAGCATCGGAATCTATAACTAGTGTCACAGGAATGGTTCAAAACATAGTCAGAAAGAAGAGTCAGTCTTCTTGTACTGAAGTCGGCATTGTGCCTTTTGTATTTGATTCCGATGCAACTTCTGTGTTTCATCGTTAATAAGAAGGTCAGAGGGATACAGTAAACCTGAAGTGAAGCATCGGAATGTATAACTAGTGTCATAGGAATGGTTCAAAACATAGACAGTAAGAAGAGTCAGTATTCTTGTACTTGTGTCGGCATTGTGCTTTTTGTATTTAATTCCGATGCAATTTCTGTGTTTCATCGTCAATAAGAAGGTCCAAGGGATACAGTAAACCTTAAGTGAAGCATCGGAATCTATAACTAATGTCACAGGAATGGTTCAAAACATAGTCAGTACTTAAGTCGGCATTTTGCCTTTTGTATTTCATTCCGATGCAATCTCTGTGTTTCATCGTCAATAAGAACGTCCAAGGGATACAGTAAACCTGAACTGAAGCATCGGAATCTATAACTAGTGTCACAGGAATGGTTCAAAACATAGTCAGTAAGATGAGTCAGTCTTCATGTACTTGAGTCGGCATTGTGCCTTTTGTATTTAATTCCGATGCAACTTCTGTGTTTCATCGTCAATAAGAAGGTCCAAGGGAAACAGTAAACCTGAAGTGAAGCATCGGAATCTATAACTAGTGTCATAGGAATGGTTCAATACATAGACAGTAAGATGAGTCAGTCTTCTTGTACTTGAGTCGGCATTGTGCCTTTTGTATTTAATTCCGATGCAATTTCTGTGTTTCATCGTCAATAAGAAGGTCTGAGGGATACAGTAAACCTGAAGTGAAGCATTGGAATCTATAACTAGTGTCACAGGAATGGTTCTAAACATAGCCAGTAAGAAGAGTCGGCCTTCATGTACTTATGTCGGCATTGTGCCGTTTGTACTTAATTCCGGTGCAATTTCTGTATTTCAACGTCAATAAGAACGTCCAAGGGATACAGTAAACCTGAAGTGAAGCATCGGAATCTATAACTAGTGTCACAGGAATTGTTCAAAGCATTGTCAGTAATAACAGTCAGTCTTCTCGTCCTTAAGTCGGCATTGTGCCTTTTGTATTTAATTCCGATGCAATTTCTGTGTTTCATCGTCAATAAGAAGGTCCAAGGGATACAGTAAACCTGAAGTGAAGCAACGGAATCCATAACTAGTGTCATAGGAATGGTTCAGAACATAGACAGTAAGAAGAGTCAGTCTTCTTGTACTTGAGTCGGCATTGTGCCTTTTGTATTTAATTACGATGCAATTTCTGTGTTTCATCGTCAATAAGAAGGTCCAAGAGATACAGTAAACCTGAAGTGAAGCATCGGAATCTATAACTAGTATCACAGGAATGGTTCCAATCATAGTCAGTAAGAAGAGTCGGTCTTCATGTACTTAAGTCGGCATTGTGCCTTTTGTATTTAATCCCGATGCAATTTCTGTGTTTCATCGTCAATAAGAAGGTCAAAGGGATACAGTAAACCTGAAGTGAAGCATCGGAATGTATAACTAGTGTCATAGGAATGGTTCAAAACATAGACAGTAAGAAGAGTCAGTATTCTTGTACTTGTGTCGGCATTGTGCTTTTTGTATTTAATTCCGATGCAATTTCTGTGTTTCATCGTCAATAAGAAGGTCCAAGGGATACAGTAAACCTTAAGTGAAGCATCGGAATCTATAACTAATGTCACAGGAATGGTTCAAAACATAGTCAGTACTTAAGTCGGCATTTTGCCTTTTGTATTTCATTCCGATGCAATCTCTGTGTTTCATCGTCAATAAGAACGTCCAAGGGATACAGTAAACCTGAACTGAAGCATCGGAATCTATAACTAGTGTCACAGGAATGGTTCAAAACATAGTCAGTAAGATGAGTCAGTCTTCATGTACTTGAGTCGGCATTGTGCCTTTTGTATTTAATTCCGATGCAACTTCTGTGTTTCATCGTCAATAAGAAGGTCCAAGGGAAACAGTAAACCTGAAGTGAAGCATCGGAATCTATAACTAGTGTCATAGGAATGGTTCAATACATAGACAGTAAGATGAGTCAGTCTTCTTGTACTTGAGTCGGCATTGTGCCTTTTGTATTTAATTCCGATGCAATTTCTGTGTTTCATCGTCAATAAGAAGGTCTGAGGGATACAGTAAACCTGAAGTGAAGCATTGGAATCTATAACTAGTGTCACAGGAATGGTTCTAAACATAGCCAGTAAGAAGAGTCGGCCTTCATGTACTTATGTCGGCATTGTGCCGTTTGTACTTAATTCCGGTGCAATTTCTGTATTTCAACGTCAATAAGAACGTCCAAGGGATACAGTAAACCTGAAGTGAAGCATCGGAATCTATAACTAGTGTCACAGGAATTGTTCAAAGCATTGTCAGTAATAACAGTCAGTCTTCTCGTCCTTAAGTCGGCATTGTGCCTTTTGTATTTAATTCCGATGCAATTTCTGTGTTTCATCGTCAATAAGAAGGTCCAAGGGATACAGTAAACCTGAAGTGAAGCAACGGAATCCATAACTAGTGTCATAGGAATGGTTCAGAACATAGACAGTAAGAAGAGTCAGTCTTCTTGTACTTGAGTCGGCATTGTGCCTTTTGTATTTAATTACGATGCAATTTCTGTGTTTCATCGTCAATAAGAAGGTCCAAGAGATACAGTAAACCTGAAGTGAAGCATCGGAATCTATAACTAGTATCACAGGAATGGTTCCAATCATAGTCAGTAAGAAGAGTCGGTCTTCATGTACTTAAGTCGGCATTGTGCCTTTTGTATTTAATCCCGATGCAATTTCTGTGTTTCATCGTCAATAAGAAGGTCAAAGGGATACAGTAAACCTGAAGTGAAGCATCGGAAACTATAACTAGTGCCATAGGAATGATTCAAAACATAGACAGTAAGAAGAGTCAATCTTCTTGTACTTTGAGTCGGCATTGTGCCTTTTGTATTTAATTCCGATGCAATTTCTGTGTTTCATCGTCAATAAGAAGGTCCAAGGGATGTAGTAAACCTGAAGTGAAGCATCGGAATCTATAACTAGTGTCATAGGAATGGTTCAAAACATAGTCAGTAAGATGAGTCAGTCTTCATGTACTTAAGTCGCCATTGTGCCTTTTGTATTTAATTCCGATGCAATTTCTGTGTTTCATCTTCAATAAGAAGGTCAGAGGGATACAGTAAAAATGAAGTCAAGCATCGGAATCTGTAACTAGTGTCACAGGAATGGTTCAAAACATAGTCAGTACTTAAGTCGGCATTGTGCCTTTTGTATTTCATTCCGATGGAATTTCTGTGTTTCATCGTCAATAAGAAGGTCCAAGGGATACAGTAAACCTGAACTGAAGCATCGGAATCTATAACTAGTGTCACAGGAATGGTTCAAAACATAGACAGTAAGAAGAGTCAGTCTTCATGTACTTAAGTCGCCATTCTGCCTTTTGTATTTAATTCCGACGCAATTTCTGTGTTTCATCGTCAATGAGAGGGTCAGAGGGATACAGTAAACCTGAAGTGAAGCTTCGGAATCAATAACTAGTGTCATAGGAATGGTTCAAGACATAGACAGTAAGAAGATTCAGTCTTCTAGTACTTGAGCCTCCATTGTGCCTTTTGTATTAAATTCCGATGCAATTTCTGTGTTTCATCGTCAATAAGAAGGTCCAAGGGATACAGTAAACCTAAAGTCAAGCATCGGAATCTATAACTAGTGTCACAGGAATGGTTCAAAACATAGTCAGTACCTATGTCGGCATTGTGCCTTTTGTATTTCATTCCGATGCAATATCTGTGTTTCATCGTCAATAAGAAGGTCCAAGGTATACAGTAAACCTGAAGTGAAGCATCGAAATCTATAACTAGTGACACAGGAATGGTTCAAAACATAGTCAGAAAGAAGAGTCAGTCTTCTTGTACTGAAGTCGGCATTGTGCCTTTTGTATTTAATTCCGATGCAACTTCTGTGTTTCATCGTCAATAAGAAGGTCCAACAGATACAGTAAACCTCAAGTGAAGCATCGGAATCTATAACTAGTGTCATAGGAATGGTTCAAAACATAGACAGTAAGAAGAGTCAGTATTCTTGTACTTGTGTCCTCATTTTGCCTTTTGTATTTAATTCCGATGCAATTTCTGTGTTTCATCGTCAATAAGAAGGTCCAAGAGATACAGTAAACCTAAAGTGAAGCATCGGAATCTATAACTAGTGTCACAGGAATGGTTCAAAACATAGTCAGTACTTAAGTCGGCATTGTGCCTTTTGTATTTCATTCCGATGCAATTTCTGTGTTTCATCGTCAATAAGAAGGTCCAAGGTATACAGTAAACCTGAAGTGAAGCATCGAAATCTATAACTAGTGTCACAGGAATGGTTCAAAGCATAGTCAGAAAGTGGAGTCAGTCTTCTTGTCCTGAAGTCGGCATTGTGCCTTTTGTATTTAATTCCGACGCAACGTCTGTGTTTCATCGTTAATAAGAAGGTCCAAGGGATACAGTAAATCTGAAGTGAAGCATCGGAATCTATAACTAGTGTCATAGAAATGGTTCAAAACATAGTCAGAAAGAAGAGTCAGTCTTCTTGTACTGAAGTCGGCATTGTGCCTTTTGTATTTAATTCCGATGCAACTTCTGTGTTTCATCGATAATAAGAAGGTCCAAGGGATACAGTAAACCTGAAGTGAAGCATCGGAATCTATAACTAGTGTCATAGGAATGGTTCAAAACATAGACAGTAAGAAGAGTCAGTATTCTTGTACTTGTGTCGGCATTTTGCCTTTTGTATTTAATTCCGATGCAATTTCTTTGTTTCATCGTCAGTAAGGAGGTCCAAGGGATACAGTAAACCTTAAGTGAAGCATCGGAATCTATAACTAGTGTCACAGGAATGGTTTAAAACATAGTCAGTACTTAAGTCGGCATTGTGCCTTTTGTATTTCATTCCAATGCAATTTCTGTGATTCATCGTCAATAAGAAGGTCCAAGGGATACAGTGAAATTGAAGTGAAGCATCGGAATCTATAACTAGTGTCATAGGAATGGTTCAAAACATAGTCAGTAAGATAAGTCAGTCTACATGTACTTAAGTCGCCATTGTGCCTTTTGTATTTCATTCCGATGCAATTTCTGTGTTTTATCGTCAATAAGACGGTCGGAGGGATACAGTAAACCTGAAGTGAAGCATCGGAATCAATAACTAGTGTCATAGGAATGGTTCAAAACATAGAGAGTAAGAAGAGTCAGTCTTCTTGTACTTGAGTCGGCATTGTGCCTTTTGTATTAAATTCCGATTGCAATTTCTGTGTTTCATATTCAATAAGAAGGTTTAAGGGATACAGTAAACCTGAAGTCAAGCATCGGAATCTATAACTAGTGTCATAGGAATGGTTCAAAACATATTCAGTACTTAAGTCGGCAATGTGCCTTTTGTATTTCATTCCGATGCAATTTCTGTGTTTCATCGTCAATAAGAAGGTCCAAGGGATACAGTAAACCTGAACTGAAGCATCGGAATCTATAACTTGTGTCACAGGAATGGTTCAAAACATAGTCTGTAAGATGAGTCAGTCTTCATGTACTTAAGTCGCCATTGTGCCTTTTGTATTTACTTCCGACGTAATTTCAGTGTTTCATCGTCAATAAGAAGGTCAAAGGGATACAGTAAACCTGAAGTTAAGCATCGGAATCAATAACTAGTGTCATAGGAATGGTTCAAGACATAGATAGTAAGAAGAGTCACTCTTCTAGTACTTGAGCCGGCATTGCGCATTTTGTATTAAATTCCGATGCAATTTCTGTGTTTCATCGTCAATAAGAAGGTCCAAGGGATACAGTAAACCTGAAGTCAAGCATCGGAATCTATAACTAGTGTCACAGGAATATTTCAAAACATAGTCAGTACTTATGTCTTCATTGTGCCTTTTGTATTTCATTCCGATGCAATTTCTGTGTTTCATCGTCAATAAGAAGGTCCAAGGTATACAGTAAACCTGAAGTGAAGCATCGGAATCTATAACTAGTGTCATAGGAGTGGTTCAAAACATTGACAGTAAGAAGAGTCAGTATTCTTGTACTTGTGTCGGCATTGTGCCTTTTGTATTTAATTCCGATGCAATTTCTGTGTTTCATCGTCAATAAGAAGGTCCAAGGGATACAGTAAACCTAAAGTGAAGCATCGGAATCTATAACTAGTGTCACAGGAATGGTTAAAAACATAGTCAGTACTTAAGTCGGCATTGTGCCTTTTGTATTTCATTCCGATGCAATTTCTGTGTTTCATCGTCAATAAGAAGGTCTGAGGGATACAGTAAACCTGAAGTGAAGCATCGGAATCTATAACTAGTGTCACAGGAATGGTTCAAAACATAGTCAGTAAGAAGAGTCGGTCTTCATGTACTTATGTCGGCATTGTGCCTTTTGTATTTAATTCTGGTGCAATTTCTGTGTTTCAACGTCAATCAGAAAGTCAGAGGGATACAGTAAACCTGAAGTGAAGCATCGGAATCTATAACTAGTGTCAAATGGATTGGTTCAAAACATAGACAGGAAGAAGAGTCAGTCTTCTTGTACTTGAGTCGGCATTCTGCCTTTTGTATTAAATTCCGATACAATTTCTGTGTTTCATCGTCAATATGAAGGTCCTGGGGATACAGTAATCCTGAAGTCAAGCATCGGAAACTATAACTAGTGTCACAGGGATGGTTCAAAACATAGACAATAAGAAGATTCAGTCTTTTTGTACTTAAGTCAGCATTGTGCCTTTTGTATTTAATTCCGATGTAGTTTCTGTGTTTCATCGTCAATAAAAAGGTTCAAATGATACAATAAACCTGAAGTGAAGCATCGGAATCTATAACTAGTGTCAATGAAATGGTTCAAAACATAGACAGTAATAACAGTCAGTCTTCTCGTCCTTAAGTCGGCATTGTGCCTTTTGTATTTAATTCCGATGCAATTTCTGTGTTTCATCGTCAATAAGAAGGTCCAAGGGATACAGTAAACCTGAAGTGAAGCAACGGAATCCATAACTAGTGTCATAGGAATGGTTCAAAACATAGACAGTAAGAAGAGTCAGTCTTCTTGTACTTGAGTCGGCATTGTGCCTTTTGTATTTAATCCGATGCAATTTCTGTGTTTCATCGTCAATAAGAAGGTCCAAGAGATACAGTAAACCTGAAGTGAAGCATCGGAATCTATAACTAGTATCACAGGAATGGTTCAAATCATAGTCAGTAAGAAGAGTCGGGCTTCATGTACTTATGTCGGCATTGTGCCTTTTGTATTTAATCCCGATGCAATTTCTGTGTTTCATCGTCAATAAGAAGGTCAAAGGGATACAGTAAACCTGAAGTGAAGCATCGGAAACTATACCTAGTGCCATAGGAATGGTTCAAAACATAGACAGTAAGAAGTGTCAGTCTTCTTGTACTTTGAGTCGGCATTGTGCCTTTTGTATTTAATTCCGATGCAATTTCTGTGTTTCATCGTCAATAAGGAGGTCCAAGGGATGTAGTAAACCTGAAGTGAAGCATCGGAATCTATAACTAGTGTCATAGGAATGGTTCAAAACATAGTCAGTAAGATGAGTCAGTCTTCATGTACTTAAGTCGCCATTGTGCCTTTTGTATTTAATTCCGATGCAATTTCTGTGTTTCATCTTCAATAAGAAGGTCAGAGGGATACAGTAAAAATGAAGTCAAGCATCGGAATCTGTAACTAGTGTCACAGGAATGGTTCAAAACATAGTCAGTACTTAAGTCGGCATTGTGCCTTTTGTATTTCATTCCGATGCAATTTCTGTGTTTCATCGTCAATAAGAAGGTCCAAGGGATACAGTAAACCTGAACTGAAGCATCGGAATCTATAACTAGTGTCACAGGAATGGTTCAAAACATAGACAGTAAGAAGAGTCAGTCTTCATGTACTTAAGTCGCCATTCTGCCTTTTGTATTTAATTCCGACGCAATTTCTGTGTTTCATCGTCAATGAGAGGGTCAGAGGGATACAGTAAACCTGAAGTGAAGCTTCGGAATCAATAACTAGTGTCATAGGAATGGTTCAAGACATAGACAGTAAGAAGATTCAGTCTTCTAGTACTTGAGCCTCCATTGTGCCTTTTGTATTAAATTCCGATGCAATTTCTGTGTTTCATCGTCAATAAGAAGGTCCAAGGGATACAGTAAACCTAAAGTCAAGCATCGGAATCTATAACTAGTGTCACAGGAATGGTTCAAAACATAGTCAGTACCTATGTCGGCATTGTGCCTTTTGTATTTCATTCCGATGCAATATCTGTGTTTCATCGTCAATAAGAAGGTCCAAGGTATACAGTAAACCTGAAGTGAAGCATCGAAATCTATAACTAGTGACACAGGAATGGTTCAAAACATAGTCAGAAAGAAGAGTCAGTCTTCTTGTACTGAAGTCGGCATTGTGCCTTTTGTATTTAATTCCGATGCAACTTCTGTGTTTCATCGTCAATAAGAAGGTCCAAGAGATACAGTAAACCTCAAGTGAAGCATCGGAATCTATAACTAGTGTCATAGGAATGGTTCAAAACATAGACAGTAAGAAGAGTCAGTATTCTTGTACTTGTGTCGGCATTTTGCCTTTTGTATTTAATTCCGATGCGATTTCTGTGTTTCATCGTCAATAAGAAGGTCCAAGAGATACAGTAAACCTAAAGTGAAGCATCGGAATCTATAACTAGTGTCACAGGAATGGTTCAAAACATAGTCAGTACTTAAGTCGGCATTGTGCCTTTTGTATTTCATTCCGATGCAATTTCTGTGTTTCATCGTCAATAAGTCGGTCCAAGGTATACAGTAAACCTGAAGTGAAGCATCGAAATCTATAACTAGTGTCACAGGAATGGTTCAAAGCATAGTCAGAAAGTAGAGTCAGTCTTCTTGTCCTGAAGTCGGCATTGTGCCTTTTGTATTTAATTCCGATGCAACGTCTGTGTTTCATCGTTAATAAGAAGGTCCAAGGGATACAGTAAATCTGAAGTGAAGCATCGGAATCTATAACTAGTGTCATAGAAATGGTTCAAAACATAGTCAGAAAGAAGAGTCAGTCTTCTTGTACTGAAGTCGGCATTGTGCCTTTTGTATTTAATTCCGATGCAACGTCTGTGTTTCATCGTTAATAAGAAGGTCCAAGGGATACAGTAAATCTGAAGTGAAGCATCGGAATCTATAACTAGTGTCATAGGAATGGTTCAAAACATAGTCAGTAAGATGAGTCAGTCTTCATGTACTTAAGTCGCCATTGTGCCTTTTGTATTTCATTCCGATGCAATTTCTGTGTTTTATCGTCAATAAGACGGTCGGAGGGATACAGTAAACCTGAAGTGAAGCATCGGAATCAATAACTAGTGTCATAGGAATGGTTCAAAACATAGAGAGTAAGAAGAGTCAGTCTTCTTGTACTTGAGTCGGCATTGTGCCTTTTGTATTAAATTCCGATTGCAATTTCTGTGTTTCATATTCAATAAGAAGGTTTAAGGGATACAATAAACCTGAAGTCAAGCATCGGAATCTATAACTAGTGTCATAGGAATGGTTCAAAACATAGTCAGTACTTAAGTCGGCATTGTGCCTTTTGTATTTCATTCCGATGCAATTTCTGTGTTTCATCGTCAATAAGAAGGTCCAAGGGATACAGTAAACCTGAACTGAAGCATCGGAATCTATAACTTGTGTCACAGGAATGGTTCAAAACATAGTCTGTAAGATGAGTCAGTCTTCATGTACTTAAGTCGCCATTGTGCCTTTTGTATTTACTTCCGACGTAATTTCAGTGTTTCATCGTCAATAAGAAGGTCAGAGGGATACAGAAAAACCTGAAGTTAAGGATCGGAATCAATAACTAGTGTCATAGGAATGGTTCAAGACATAGATAGTAAGAAGAGTCACTCTTCTAGTACTTGAGCCGGCATTGCGCATTTTGTATTAAATTCCGATGCAATTTCTGTGTTTCATCGTCAATAAGAAGGTCCAAGGGATACAGTAAACCTGAAGTCAAGCATCGGAATTTATAACTAGTGTCACAGGAATATTTCAAAACATAGTCAGTACTTATGTCTTCATTGTGCCTTTTGTATTTCATTCCGATGCAATTTCTGTGTTTCATCGTCAATAAGAAGGTCCAAGGTATACAGTAAACCTGAAGTGAAGCATCGGAATCTATAACTAGTGTCATAGGAGTGGTTCAAAACATTGACAGTAAGAAGAGTCAGTATTCTTGTACTTGTGTCGGCATTGTGCCTTTTGTATTTAATTCCGATGCAATTTCTGTGTTTCATCGTCAATAAGAAGGTCCAAGGGATACAGTAAACCTAAAGTGAAGCATCGGAATCTATAACTAGTGTCACAGGAATGGTTAAAAACATAGTCAGTACTTAAGTCGGCATTGTGCCTTTTGTATTTCATTCCGATGCAATTTCTGTGTTTCATCGTCAATAAGAAGGTCTGAGGGATACAGTAAACCTGAAGTGAAGCATCGGAATCTATAACTAGTGTCACAGGAATGGTTCAAAACATAGTCAGTAAGAAGAGTCGGTCTTCATGTACTTATGTCGGCATTGTGCCTTTTGTATTTAATTCCGGTGCAATTTCTGTGTTTCAACGTCAATCAGAAAGTCAGAGGGATACAGTAAACCTGAAGTGAAGCATCGGAATCTATAACTAGTGTCAAATGGATTGGTTCAAAACATAGACAGGAAGAAGAGTCAGTCTTCTTGTACTTGAGTCGGCATTCTGCCTTTTGTATTAAATTCCGACACAATTTCTGTGTTTCATCGTCAATATGAAGGTCCTGGGGATACAGTAATCCTGAAGTCAAGCATCGGAATCTATAACTAGTGTCACAGGGATGGTTCAAAACATAGACAATAAGAAGATTCAGTCTTTTTGTACTTAAGTCAGCATTGTGCCTTTTGTATTTCATTCCGATGTAGTTTCTGTGTTTCATCGTCAATAAAAAGGTTCAAATGATACAATAAACCTGAAGTGAAGCATCGGAATCTATAACTAGTGTCAATGAAATGGTTCAAAACATAGACAGTAAGAAGAGTCAGTTTTCTTGTACTTAAGTCGGCATTGTGCCTCTTGTATTTAATTCCGATGCAATTTCTGTGTTTCATCGTCAATACGAAGGTCAGAGGGATACAGTAAACCTGAGGTGAAGCATCGGAATCTATAACTAGTGTCACAGGAATGGTTCAAAACATAGTCAGTAAGAAGAGTCGGTCTTCATGTACTTATGTCGGCAATGTGCCTTTTGTATTTAATTCCAGCGCAATTTCTGTTTTTCAACGTCAATAAGAAGGTCCAAGGGATACAGTACACCTGACGTGAAGCATCGGAATCAATAACTAGTGTCACAGGAATCGTTCAAAACATAGTCAGTAAGATGAGTCAGTCTTCATGTACTTAAGTCGGCATTGAGCCTTTTGTATTTAGTTCCGATGCAATTTCTGTATTTCATCGTCAATAAGGAGGTCCAAGGGATACAGTAAACCTGAAGTGAAGCATCGGAATCTATAACTAGTGCCACAGGAATGGTTCAAAACATAGTCAGTAAGATGAGTCAGTCTTCATGTACTTAAGCCGCCATTGTGCCTTTTGTATTTAATTTCGATGCAATTTCTGTGTTTCATCGTCAATAAGAAGGTCAGAGGGACACAGTAAACCTGAAGTGAAGCATCGTAATCAATATCTAGTGTCATAGGAATGGTTCAAAACATAGACAGTAAGAAGAGTCAGTCTTCTTGTACTTGAGTCGGCATTGTGCCTTTTGTATTTCATTCCGATGCAATTTCTGTGTTTCATCGTCAATAAGAAGGTCCAAGGGATACAGTAAACCTGAACTGAAGCATCGGAATCTATAACTAGTGTCACAGGAATGGTTCAAAACATAGTCAGTAAGATGAGTCAGTCTTCATGTACTTGAGTCGGCATTGTGCCTTTTGTATTTAATTCCGATGCTACTTCTGTGTTCCTTCGTCAATAAGAAGGTCCAAGGGAAACAGAAAACCTGAAGTGAAGCATCGGAATCTATAACTAGTGTCATAGGAATGGTTCAAAACATAGACAGTAAGATGAGTCAGTCTTCTTGTACTTGAGTCGGCATTGTGCCTTTTGTATTTAATTCCGATGCAATTTCTGTGTTTCATCGTCAATCAGAACGTCTGAGGGATACAGTAAACCTGAAGTGAGGCATCGGAATCTATAACTAGTGTCACAGGAATGGTTCAAAACATAGTCATTAAGAAGAGTCGGTCTTCATGTACTTATGTCGGCATTGTGCCTTTTGTATTTAATTCTGGTGCAATTTCTGTGTTTCAACGTCAATAAGAAAGTCAGAGGGATACAGTAAACCTGAAGTGAAGCATCGGAATCTATAACTAGTGTCACAGGAATGGTTCAAAACATAGACAGGAAGAAAAGTCAGTCTTCTTGTACTTGAGTCGGCAATCTGCCTTTTGTATTAAATTCCGATGCAATTTCTGTGTTTCATCGTCAATATGAAGGTCCTAGGGATACAGTTATCCTGAAGACCAGCATCGGAATCTATAACTAGTGTCACAGGAATGGTTCAAAACAAAGACAATAAGAAGATTCAGTCTTTTTGTGCTTAAGTCAGCATTATGCCTTTTGTATTTAATTCCGATGTAGTTTCTGTGTTTCATCGTCAATAAAAAGGTCCAAATGATACAATAAACCTGAAGTGAAGCATCGGAATCTATAACTAGTGTCAATGAAATGGTTCAAAACATAGACAGTAAGAAGAGTCAGTCTTCTTGTACTTAAGTCGGCTTTGTGCCTCTCGTATTTAATTCCGGTGCAATTTCTGTGTTTCATCGTCAATAAGAAGGTCAGATCGATACAGTAAACCTGAAGTGAAGCATCGGAATCTATAACTAGTGTCGTAGGAATGGTTAAAAGCATAGACAGTAAGAAGAGTAAGTCTTCTTGTACTTGAGTCGGCATTGTGCCTTTTGTATTTAATTCCGATGCAAATTCTGTGTTTCATCGTCAATAAGAAGGTCAGTGGGATACAGTAAACCTGAGGTGAAGCATCGGAATATATAACTAGTGTCACAGGAATGGTTCAAAACATAGTCAGTAAGAACAGTCGGTCTTCATGTACTTATGTTGGCATTGTGCCTTTTGTATTTAATTCCAGTGCAATTGCTGTGTTTCAACGTCAATAAGAAGGTCCAAGGGATACAGTACACCTGAAGTGAAGCATCGGAATCAATAACTAGTGTCACAGGAATCGTTCAAACATAGTCAGTAAGAAAAGTCGGTCTTCATGTACTTAAGTCGGCTTTGTGCCTTTTGTATTTAATTCCGATGCAATTTCTGTGTTTCATCGTCAATAAGAAGGTCCAAGGGATACAGTAAACCTGAAGTGAAGCATCGGAATCTATAACTAGTGCCACAGGAATGGTTCAAAGCATGGTCAGTAAGATGAGTCAGTCTTCATGTACTTAAGCCGCCATTGCGCCTTTTGTATTTAATTCCGATGCAATTTCTGTGTTTTATCGTCAATAAGAAGGTCAGAGGGATACAGTAAACCTGAAGTGAAGCATCGGAATCAATATCTAGTGTCATAGGAATGGTTCAAAACATAGACAGTAAAAAGAGTCAGTCTTCTTGTACTTGAGTCGGCATTGTGCCTTTTGTATTAAATTCCGATGTAATTTCTGTGTTTCATCGTCAATAAGAAGGCCCAAGGGATACAGTAAACTTGAAGTGAAGCATCGGAATCTATAACTAGTGTCACAGGAATGGTTCAAAACATAGTCAGTAAGAAGAGTCGGTCTTCATGTACTTATGTCGGCATTGTGCCTTTTGTATTAAATTCCGGTGCAATTTCTGTGTTTCAACGTCAATAAGAAAGTCAGAGGGATACAGTAAACCTGAAGGGAAGCATCGGAATCTATAACTAGTGTCACAGGAATGGTTCAAAGCATAGTCTGTAAGAACAGTCAGTCTTCTTGTCCTTAAGTCGGCATTGTGCCTTTTGTATTTAATTCCGATGCAATTTCTGTGTTTCATCGTCAATAAGAAGGTCCAAGGGATACAGTAAACCTGAAGTGAAGCATCGGAATCTATAACTAGTGTCATAGGAATGGTTGAAATCATAGTCAGTAAGAAGAGTCAGTCTTCTTGTACTTGAGTCAGCATTGTGCCTTTTGTATTTAATTCCGATGCAATATCTGTGTTTCATCGTCAATTAGAAGGTCCAAGGGATACAGTAAACCTGAAGTGAAGCATCGGAATCTATAACTAGTGTCACAGGAATGGTTCAAAACATAGTCAGTAAGAAGAGTCGGTCTTCATGTACTTAAGTCGGCATTGTGCCTTTTGTATTTAATACCGATGAAATTTCTGTGTTTCATCGTCAATAAGAAGGTCAAAGGGATACAGTAAACCTGAAGTGAAGCATCGGAACCTATAACTAGTGCCATAGGAATGGTTCAAAGCATAGACAGTAAGAAGAGTCAGTCTTCTTGTACTTGAGTCGGCATTGTGCCTTTTGTATTAAATTCCGATGCAATTTCTGTGTTTCATCGTCAATAAGAAGGTCCAAGGGATACAGTAAACCTGGAGTGAAGCATAGGAATTTATAACTAGTGTCACAGGAATGGGTCAAAACATAGTCAGTAAGAAGATTCAGTCTTCATGTACTTAAGTCGCCATTGTGTCTTTTGCATTTCATTCCGATGCAATTTCTGTGTTTCATCGTCAACACGAAGGACTGAGGGATACAGTAAAACTGAAGTGAAGCATCGGAATCAATAACTAGTGTCATAGGAATGGTTAAAAACATAGACAGTAAGAAGAGTAAGTCTTCTTGTACTTGAGTCGGCATTGTGCCTTTTGTATTTAATTCCGATGCAACTTCTGTGTTTCATCGTCAATAAGAAGGTCCAAGAGAAACAGTAAACCTGAAGTGAAGCATCGGAATCTATAACTAGTGTCACAGGAATGGTTCAAAACATAGTCAGTAAGAAGAGTCGGTCTTCATGTACTTATGTCGGCATTCTGCCTTTTGTATTTAATTCCGGTGCAATTTCTGTGTTTCAACGTCAATAAGAAAGTCAGAGGGATACAGTAAACCTGAAGTGAAGCATCGGACTCTATAACTAGCGTCACAGGAATGGTTCAAAGCATAGTCTGTAAGAACAGTCAGTCTTCTTGTCCCTAAGTCGGCATTGTGCCTTTTGTATTTAAATCCGATGCAATTTCTGTGTTTCATTGTCAATAAGAAGGTCCAAGGGATACAGTAAACCTGAAGTGAAGCATCGGAATCTATAACTAGTGTCATAGGAATGGTTCAAAACATAGTCAGTAAGAAAAGTCAGTCTTCTTGTACTTGAGTCAGCATTGTGCCTTTTGTATTTAATTCCGATGCAATATCTGTGTTTCATCGTCAATTAGAAGGTCCAAGGGATACAGTAAACCTGAAGTGAAGCATCGGAATCTATAACTAGTGTCACAGGAATGGTTCAAAACATAGTCAGTAAGAAGAGTCGGTCTTCATGTACTTAAGTCGGCATTGTGCCTGTTGTATTTAATACCGATGAAATTTTTGTGTTTCATCGTCAATAAGAAGGTCAAAGGCATACAGTAAACCTGAAGTGAAGCATCGGAATCTATAACTAGTGCCATAGGAATGGTTCAAAGCATAGACAGTAAGAAGAGTTAGTCTTCTTGTACTTGAGTCGGCATTGTGCATTTTGTATTTAATTCCGATGCAATTTCTGTGTTTCATCGTCAATAAGAAGAACAGAGGGATACAGTAAACCTGAAGTGAAGCATCGGAATCAATATCTAGTGTCATAGGAATGGTTCAAAACATAGACAGTAAAAAGAGTCAGTCTTCTTGTACTTGAGTCGGCATTGTGCCTTTTGTATTAAATTCCGATGCAATTTCTGTGTTTCATCGTCAATAAGAAGGCACAAGGGATACAGTAAACCTGAAGTGAAGCATCGGAATCTATAACTAGTGTCACAGGAATGGTTCAAAACATAGTCAGTAAAAAGAGTCAGTCTTCTTGTACTTGAGTCGGCATTGTGCCTTTTGTATTTAATTCCGATGCAATTTCTGTGTTTCATCGTCAATAAGATGGTCAGAGGGATACAGTAAACCTGAAGTGAAGCATCGGAATCTATAACTAGTGTCACAGGAATGGTTCAAAACATAGTCAGTAAGAAGAGTCGGTCTTCATGTACTTATGTCGGCATTCTGCCTTTTGTATTTAATTCCGGTGCAATTTCTGTGTTTCAACGTCAATAAGAAAATCAGAGGGACACAGTAAACCTGAAGTGAAGCATCGGAATCTATAACTAGTGTCACAGGAATGGTTCAAAGCATAGTCAGTAAGAACAGTCAGTCTTCTTGTCCTTAAGTCGGCATTGTGCATTTTGTATTTAATTCCGATGCAATTTCTGTGTTTCATCGTCTATAAGAAGGTCCAAGGGATACAGTAAACCTGAAGTGAAGCATCGGAATCTATAACTACTGTCATAGGAATGGTTCAAAGCATAGACAGTAAGAAGAGTCAGTCTTCTTGAACTTGAGTCGGCATTGTGCCTTTTGTATTTAATTCCGATGCAATATCTGTGTTTCATCGTCAATAAGAAGGTCCAAGGGATATAGTAAACCTGGAGTGAAGCATAGGAATTTATAACTAGTGTCACAGGAATGGGTCAAAACATAGTCAGTACTTAAGTCGTCAATGTGCCTTTTGTATTTCATTCCGATGCAATTTCTGTGTTTCATCGTCATTAAGAAGGTCCAAGGGATACAGCAAACCTGGAGTGAAGCATCGGAATCTATAACTAGTGCCACAGGAATGGTTCAAAACATAGTCAGTAAGATGAGTCAGTCTTCATGTACTTATGTCGCCATTGTCCTTTTGTTTTTAATTCCGATGCAATTTCTGTGTTTCATCGTCAATAAGAAGGTCAGAGGGATACAGTAAACCTGAAGTAAAGCATCGGAAACAATAACTAGTGTCATAGGAATGGTTCAAAACATAGACAGTAAGAAGAGTAAGTCTTCTTGTACTTGAGTCGGCATTGTGCCTTTTGTATTAAATTCAGATGCAATTTCTGTGTTTCATCGCCAATAAGAAGGTCCAAGGGATACAGTAAACCTGGAGTGAAGCTTAGGAATTTATAACTAGTGTCACAGGAATGGGTCAAATCATAGTCAGTAAGAAGAGTCAGTCTTCATGTACTTAAGTCGCCATTGTGCCTTTTGTATTTAATTCCGATGCAAATTCTGTGTTTCATCGTCAACAAGAAAGTCAGGGGGATACAGTAAACCTGAAGTGAAGCATCGGAATCTATAACTAGTGTCACAGGAATGGTTCAAAGCATAGTCAGTAAGAACAGTCAGTCTTCTTGTCCTTAAGTCGGCATTGTGCCTTTTGTATTTAATTCCAATGCAATTTCTGTGTTTCATCGTCAATAAAAAGGTCCAAGGGATACAGTAAACCTGAAGTGAAGCATCGGAATCTATAACTAGTGTCACAGGAATGGGTCAAAACATAGTCAGTACTTAAGTCGTCATTGTGCCTTTTGTATTTCATTCCGATGCAAATTCTGTGTTTCATCGTCAACAAGAAGGTCAGAGGGATACAGTAAAACTGAAGTGAAGCATCGGAATCAATAACTAGTGTCATAGGAATGGTTCAAAACATAGACAGTAAGAAGAGTCAGTCTTCTTGTACTTGAGTCGGCATTGTGCCTTTTGTATTTCATTCCGATGCAATTTCTGTGTTTCATCGTCAATAAGAAGGTCCAAGGGATACAGTAAACCTGAACTGAAGCATCGGAATCTATAACTAGTGTCACAGGAATGGTTCAAAACATAGTCAGTAAGATGAGTCAGTCTTCATGTACTTATGTCGGCATTGTGCCTTTTGTATTTAATTCTGGTGCAATTTCTGTGTTTCAACGTCAATAAGAAAGTCAGAGGGATACAGTAAACCTGAAGTGAAGCATCGGAATCTATAACTAGTGTCACAGGAATGGTTCAAAACATAGACAGGAAGAAAAGTCAGTCTTCTTGTACTTGAGTCGGCATTCTGCCTTTTGTATTAAATTCCGATGCAATTTCTGTGTTTCATCGTCAATATGAAGGTCCTAGGGATACAGTTATCCTGAAGACCAGCATCGGAATCTATAACTAGTGTCACAGGAATGGTTCAAAACAAAGACAATAAGAAGATTCAGTCTTTTTGTGCTTAAGTCAGCATTATGCCTTTTGTATTTAATTCCGATGTAGTTTCTGTGTTTCATCGTCAATAAAAAGGTCCAAATGATACAATAAACCTGAAGTGAAGCATCGGAATCTATAACTAGTGTCAATGAAATGGTTCAAAACATAGACAGTAAGAAGAGTCAGTCTTCTTGTACTTAAGTCGGCTTTGTGCCTCTCGTATTTAATTCCGGTGCAATTTCTGTGTTTCATCGTCAATAAGAAGGTCAGAGCGATACAGTAAACCTGAAGTGAAGCATCGGAATCTATAACTAGTGTCGTAGGAATGGTTAAAAGCATAGACAGTAAGAAGAGTAAGTCTTCTTGTACTTGAGTCGGCATTGTGCCTTTTGTATTTAATTCCGATGCAAATTCTGTGTTTCATCGTCAATAAGAAGGTCAGTGGGATACAGTAAACCTGAGGTGAAGCATCGGAATATATAACTAGTGTCACAGGAATGGTTCAAAACATAGTCAGTGAGAACAGTCGGTCTTCATGTACTTATGTTGGCATTGTGCCTTTTGTATTTAATTCCAGTGCAATTGCTGTGTTTCAATGTCAATAAGAAGGTCCAAGGGATACAGTACACCTGAAGTGAAGCATCGGAATCAATAACTAGTGTCACAGGAATCGTTCAAACATAGTCAGTAAGAAGAGTCGGTCTTCATGTACTTAAGTCGGCTTTGTGCCTTTTGTATTTAATTCCGATGCAATTTCTGTGTTTCATCGTCAATAAGAAGGTCCAAGGGATACAGTAAACCTGAAGTGAAGCATCGGAATCCATAACTAGTGCCACAGGAATGGTTCAAAGCATGGTCAGTAAGATGAGTCAGTCTTCATGTACTTAAGCCGCCATTGCGCCTTTTGTATTTAATTCCGATGCAATTTCTGTGTTTTATCGTCAATAAGAAGGTCCAAGCGATACAGTAAACCTGAAGTGAAGCATCGGAATCAATATCTAGTGTCATAGGAATGGTTCAAAACATAGACAGTAAAAAGAGTCAGTCTTCTTGTACTTGAGTCGGCATTGTGCCTTTTGTATTAAATTCCGATGTAATTTCTGTGTTTCATCGTCAATAAGAAGGCCCAAGGGATACAGTAAACCTGAAGTGAAGCATCGGAATCTATAACTAGTGTCACAGGAATGGTTCAAAACATAGTCAGTAAGAAGAGTCGGTCTTCATGTACTTATGTCGGCATTGTGCCTTTTGTATTAAATTCCGGTGCAATTTCTGTGTTTCAACGTCAATAAGAAAGTCAGACGGATACAGTAAACCTGAAGGGAAGCATCGGAATCTATAACTAGTGTCACAGGAATGGTTCAAAGCATAGTCTGTAAGAACAGTCAGTCTTCTTGTCCTTAAGTCGGCATTGTGCCTTTTGTATTTAATTCCGATGCAATTTCTGTGTTTCATCGTCAATAAGAAGGTCCAAGGGATACAGTAAACCCGAAGTGAAGCATCGGAATCTATACCTAGTGTCATAGGAATGGTTGAAATCATAGTCAGTAAGAAGAGTCAGTCTTCTTATACTTGAGTCAGCATTGTGCCTTTTGTATTTAATTCCGATGCAATATCTGTGTTTCATCGTCAATTAGAAGGCCAAGGGATACAGTAAACCTGAAGTGAAGCATCGGAATCTATAACTAGTGTCACAGGAATGGTTCAAAACATAGTCAGTAAGAAGAGTCGGTCTTCATGTACTTAAGTCGGCATTGTGCCATTTGTATTTAATACCGATGAAATTTCTGTGTTTCATCGTCAATAAGAAGGTCAAAGGGATACAGTAAACCTGAAGTGAAGCATCGGAACCTATAACTAGTGCCATAGGAATGGTTCAAAGCATAGACAGTAAGAAGAGTCAGTCTTCTTGTACTTGAGTCGGCATTGAGCCTTTTGTATTAAATTCCGATGCAATTTCTGTGTTTCATCGTCAATAAGAAGGTCCAAGGGATACAGTAAACCTGGAGTGAAGCATAGGAATTTATAACTAGTGTCACAGGAATGGGTCAAAACATAGTCAGTAAGAAGATTCAGTCTTCATGTACTTAAGTCGCCATTGTGTCTTTTGCATTTCATTTCGATGCAATTTCTGTGTTTCATCGTCAACACGAAGGACAGAGGGATACAGTAAACCTGAAGTGAAGCATCGGAATCTATAACTAGTGTCACAGGGATGGTTCAAAACATAGTCAGTAAGAAGAGTCGGTCTTCATGTACTTATGTCGGCATTCTGCCTTTTGTATTTAATTCCGGTGCAATTTCTGTGTTTCAACGTCAATAAGTAAGTCAGAGGGATACAGTAAACCTGAAGTGAAGCATCGGAATCTATAACTAGTGTCACAGGAATGGTTCAAAGCATAGTCAGTAAGAACAGTCAGTCTTCTTGTCCTTAAGTCGGCATTGTGCATTTTGTATTTAATTCCGATGCAATTTCTGTGTTTCATCGTCAATAAGAAGAACAGAGGGATACAGTAAACCTGAAGTGAAGCATCGGAATCAATATCTAGTGTCATAGGAATGGTTCAAAACATAGACAGTAAAAAGAGTCAGTCTTCTTGTACTTGAGTCGGCATTGTGCCTTTTGTATTAAATTCCGATGCAATTTCTGTGTTTCATCGTCAATAAGAAGGCACAAGGGATACAGTAAACCTGAAGTGAAGCATCGGAATCTATAACTAGTGTCACAGGAATGGTTCAAAACATAGTCAGTAAGAAGAGTCGGTCTTCATGTACTTATGTCGGCGTTCTGCCTTTTGTATTTAATTCCGGTGCAATTTCTGTGTTTCAACGTCAATAAGAAAGTCAGAGGGATACAGTAAACCTGAAGTGAAGCATCGGACTCTATAACTAGCGTCACAGGAATGGTTCAAAGCATAGTCTGTAAGAACAGTCAGTCTTCTTGTCCTTAAGTCGGCATTGTGCCTTTTGTATTTAAATCCGATGCAATTTCTGTGTTTCATTGTCAATAAGAAGGTCCAAGGGATACAGTAAACATGAAGTGAAGCATCGGAATCTATAACTAGTGTCATAGGAATGGTTCAAAACATAGTCAGTAAGAAGAGTCAGTCTTCTTGTACTTGAGTCAGCATTGTGCATTTTGTATTTAATTCCGATGCAATATCTGTGTTTCATCGTCAATTAGAAGGTCCAAGGGATACAGTAAACCTGAAGTGAAGCATCGGAATCTATAACTAGTGTCACAGGAATGGTTCAAAACATAGTCAGTAAGAAGAGTCGGTCTTCATGTACTTAAGTCGGCATTGTGCCTTTTGTATTTAATACCGATGAAATTTTTGTGTTTCATCGTCAATAAGAAGGTCAAAGGGACACAGTAAACCTGAAGTGAAGCATCGGAATCTATAACTAGTGCCATAGGAATGGTTCCAAGCATAGACAGTAAGAAGAGTTAGTCTTCTTGTACTTGAGTCGGCATTGTGCATTTTGTATTTAATTCCGATGCAATTTCTGTGTTTCATCGTCAATAAGAAGAACAGAGGGATACAGTAAACCTGAAGTGAAGCATCGGAATCAATATGTAGTGTCATAGGAATGGTTCAAAACATAGACAGTAAAAAGAGTCAGTCTTCTTGTACTTGAGTCGGCATTGTGCCTTTTGTATTTAATTCCGATGCAACTTCTGTGTTCCTTCGTCAATAAGAAGGTCCAAGGGAAACAGAAAACCTGAAGTGAAGCATCGGAATCTATAACTAGTGTCATAGGAATGGTTCAAAACATAGACAGTAAGATGAGTCAGTCTTCTTGTACTTGAGTCGGCATTGTGCCTTTTGTATTTAATTCCGATGCAATTTCTGTGTTTCATCGTCAATCAGAACGTCTGAGGGATACAGTAAACCTGAAGTGAGGCATCGGAATCTATAACTAGTGTCACAGGAATGGTTCAAAACATAGTCATTAAGAAGAGTCGGTCTTCATGTACTTATGTCGGCATTGTGCCTTTTGTATTTAATTCTGGTGCAATTTCTGTGTTTCAACGTCAATAAGAAAGTCAGAGGGATACAGTAAACCTGAAGTGAAGCATCGGAATCTATAACTAGTGTCACAGGAATGGTTCAAAACATAGACAGGAAGAAAAGTCAGTCTTCTTGTACTTGAGTCGGCATTCTGCCTTTTGTATTAAATTCCGATGCAATTTCTGTGTTTCATCGTCAATATGAAGGTCCTAGGGATACAGTTATCCTGATGACCAGCATCGGAATCTATAACTAGTGTCACAGGAATGGTTCAAAGCAAAGACAATAAGAAGATTCAGTCTTTTTGTGCTTAAGTCAGCATTATGCCTTTTGTATTTAATTCCGATGTAGTTTCTGTGTTTAATCGTCAATAAAAAGGTCCAAATGATACAATAAACCTGAAGTGAAGCATCGGAATCTATAACTAGTGTCAATGAAATGGTTCAAAACATAGACAGTAAGAAGAGTCAGTCTTCTTGTACTTAAGTCGGCTATGTGCCTCTCGTATTTAATTCCGGTGCAATTTCTGTGTTTCATCGTCAATAAGAAGGTCAGAGCGATACAGTAAACCTGAAGTGAAGCATCGGAATCTATAATTAGTGTCGTAGGAATGGTTAAAAGCATAGACAGTAAGAAGAGTAAGTCTTCTTGTACTTATGTCGGCATTGTGCCTTTTGTATTAAATTCCGGTGCAATTTCTGTGTTTCAACGTCAATAAGAAAGTCAGAGGGATACAGTAAACCTGAAGGGAAGCATCGGAATCTATAACTAGTGTCACAGGAATGGTTCAAAGCATAGTCTGTAAGAACAGTCAGTCTTCTTGTCCTTAAGTCGGCATTGTGCCTTTTGTATTTAATTCCGATGCAATTTCTGTGTTTCATCGTCAATAAGAAGGTCCAAGGGATACAGTAAACCTGAAGTGAAGCATCGGAATCTATAACTAGTGTCATAGGAATGGTTGAAATCATAGTCAGTAAGAAGAGTCAGTCTTCTTGTACTTGAGTCAGCATTGTGCCTTTTGTATTTAATTCCGATGCAATATCTGTGTTTCATCGTCAATTAGAAGGTCCAAGGGATACAGTAAACCTGAAGTGAAGCATCGGAATCTATAACTAGTGTCACAGGAATGGTTCAAAACATAGTCAGTAAGAAGAGTCGGTCTTCATGTACTTAAGTCGGCATTGTGCCTTTTGTATTTAATACCGATGAAATTTCTGTGTTTCATCGTCAATAAGAAGGTCAAAGGGATACAGTAAACCTGAAGTGAAGCATCGGAACCTATAACTAGTGCCATAGGAATGGTTCAAAGCATAGACAGTAAGAAGAGTCAGTCTTCTTGTACTTGAGTCGGCATTGTGCCTTTTGTATTAAATTCCGATGCAATTTCTGTGTTTCATCGTCAATAAGAAGGTCCAAGGGATACAGTAAACCTGGAGTGAAGCATAGGAATTTATAACTAGTGTCACAGGAATGGGTCAAAACATAGTCAGTAAGAAGATTCAGTCTTCATGTACTTAAGTCGCCATTGTGTCTTTTGCATTTCATTCCGATGCAATTTCTGTGTTTCATCGTCAACACGAAGGACAGAGGGATACAGTAAAACTGAAGTGAAGCATCGGAATCAATAACTAGTGTCATAGGAATGGTTAAAAACATAGACAGTAAGAAGAGTAAGTCTTCTTGTACTTGAGTCGGCATTGTGCCTTTTGTATTAAATTCCGATGCAACTTCTGTGTTTCATCGTCAATAAGAAGGTCCAAGAGAAACAGTAAACCTGAAGTGAAGCATCGGAATCTATAACTAGTGTCATAGGAATGGTTCAAAACGTAGACCGTAAGAAGAGGCAGTCTTCTTGTACCTGAGTCGGCATTGTGCCTTTTGTATTTAATTCCGATGCAATTTCTGTGTTTCATCGTCAATAAGAAGGTCAGAGGGATACAGTAAACCTGAAGTGAAGCATCGGAATCTATAACTAGTGTCACAGGGATGGTTCAAAACATAGTCAGTAAGAAGAGTCGGTCTTCATGTACTCATGTCGGCATTCTGCCTTTTGTATTTAATTCCGGTGCAATTTCTGTGTTTCAACGTCAATAAGTAAGTCAGAGGGATACAGTAAACCTGAAGTGAAGCATCGGAATCTATAACTAGTGTCACAGGAATGGTTCAAAGCATAGTCAGTAAGAACAGTCAGTCTTCTTGTCCTTAAGTCGGCATTGTGCATTTTGTATTTAATTCCGATGCAATTTCTGTGTTTCATCGTCAATAAGAAGAACAGAGGGATACAGTAAACCTGAAGTGAAGCATCGGAATCAATATCTAGTGTCATAGGAATGGTTCAAAACATAGACAGTAAAAAGAGTCAGTCTTCTTGTACTTGAGTCGGCATTGTGCCTTTTGTATTAAATTCCGATGCAATTTCTGTGTTTCATCGTCAATGAGAAGGCACAAGGGATACAGTAAACCTGAAGTGAAGCATCGGAATCTATAACTAGTGTCACAGGAATGGTTCAAAACATAGTCAGTAAGAAGAGTCGGTCTTCATGTACTTATGTCGGCATTCTGATTTTTGTATTTAATTCCGGTGCAATTTCTGTGTTTCAACGTCAATAAGAAAGTCAGAGGGATACAGTAAACCTGAAGTGAAGCATCGGACTCTATAACTAGCGTCACAGGAATGGTTCAAAGCATAGTCTGTAAGAACAGTCAGTCTTCTTGTCCTTAAGTCGGCATTGTGCCTTTTGTATTTAAATCCGATGCAATTTCTGTGTTTCATTGTCAATAAGAAGGTCCAAGGGATACAGTAAACCTGAAGTGAAGCATCGGAATCTATAACTAGTGTCATAGGAATGGTTCAAAACATAGTCAGTAAGAAGAGTCAGTCTTCTTGTACTTGAGTCAGCATTGTGCATTTTGTATTTAATTCCGATGCAATATCTGTGTTTCATCGTCAATTAGAAGGTCCAAGGGATACAGTAAACCTGAAGTGAAGCATCGGAATCTATAACTAGTGTCACAGGAATGGTTCAAAACATAGTCAGTAAGAAGAGTCGGTCTTCATGTACTTAAGTCGGCATTGTGCCTTTTGTATTTAATACCGATGAAATTTTTGTGTTTCATCGTCAATAAGAAGGTCAAAGGGATACAGTAAACCTGAAGTGAAGCATCGGAATCTATAACTAGTGCCATAGGAATGGTTCAAAGCATAGACAGTAAGAAGAGTTAGTCTTCTTGTACTTGAGTCGGCATTGTGCATTTTGTATTTAATTCCGATGCAATTTCTGTGTTTCATCGTCAATAAGAAGAACAGAGGGATACAGTAAACCTGAAGTGAAGCATCGGAATCAATATCTAGTGTCATAGGAATGGTTCAAAACATAGACAGTAAAAAGAGTCAGTCTTCTTGTACTTGAGTCGGCATTGTGCCTTTTGTATTAAATTCCGATGCAATTTCTGTGTTTCATCGTCAATAAGAAGGCACAAGGGATACAGTAAACCTGAAGTGAAGCATCGGAATCTATAACTAGTGTCACAGGAATGGTTCAAAACATAGTCAGTAAAAAGAGTCAGCCTTCTTGTACTTGAGTCGGCATTGTGCCTTTTGTATTTAATTCCGATGCAATTTCTGTGTTTCATCGTCAATAAGATGGTCAGAGGGATACAGTAAACCTGATGTGAAGCATCGGAATCTATAACTAGTGTCACAGGAATGGTTCAAAACATAGTCAGTAAGAAGAGTCGGTCTTCATGTACTTATGTCGGCATTCTGCCTTTTGTATTTAATTCCGGTGCAATTTCTGTGTTTCAACGTCAATAAGAAAATCAGAGGGACACAGTAAACCTGAAGTGAAGCATCGGAATCTATAACTAGTGTCACAGGAATGGTTCAAAGCATAGTCAGTAAGAACAGTCAGTCTTCTTGTCCTTAAGTCGGCATTGTGCATTTTGTATATAATTCCGATGCAATTTCTGTGTTTCATCGTCTATAAGAAGGTCCAAGGGATACAGTAAACCTGAAGTGAAGCATCGGAATCTATAACTACTGTCATAGGAATGGTTCAAAACATAGTCAGTAAGAAGAGTCAATCATCTTGTACTTGAGTCGGCATTGTGCCTTTTGTATTTAATTCCGATGCAATATCTGTGTTTCATCGTCAATAAGAAGGTCCAAGGGATACAGTAAACTTGATGTGAAGCATCGGAATCTATAACTAGTGTCACAGGAATGGTTCAAAACATAGTCAGTAAGAAGAGTCGGTCTTCATGTACTTAAGTCGGCATTGTTTCTTTTGTATTTAATCCCGATGCAATCTCTGTGTTTCATCGTAAATAAGAAGGTCAAAGGGATACAGTAAACCTGAAGTGAAGCATCGGAATCTATAACTAGTGCCATCTGAATGGTTCAAAGCATAGACAGTAAGAAGAGTCAGTCTTCTTGAACTTGAGTCGGCATTGTGCCTTTTGTATTTAATTCCGATGCAATATCTGTGTTTCATCGTCAATAAGAAGGTCCAAGGGATATAGTAAACCTGGAGTGAAGCATAGGAATTTATAACTAGTGTCACAGGAATGGGTCAAAACATAGTCAGTACTTAAGTCGTCAATGTGCCTTTTGTATTTCATTCCGATGCAATTTCTGTGTTTCATCGTCATTAAGAAGGTCCAAGGGATACAGCAAACCTGGAGTGAAGCATCGGAATCAATAACTAGTGTCACAGGAATCGTTCAAAACATAGTCAGTAAGAAGAGTCGGTCTTCATGTACTTAAGTCGGCATTGTGCCTTTTGTATTTAATTCCGATGCAATTTCTGTGTTTCATCGTCAATAAGAAGGTCCAAGGGATACAGTAAACCTGAAGTGAAGCATCGGAATCTATAACTAGTGCCACAGGAATGGTTCAAAACATAGTCAGTAAGATGAGTCAGTCTTCATGTACTTATGTCGCCATTGTCCTTTTGTTTTTAATTCCGATGCAATTTCTGTGTTTCATCGTAAATAAGAAGGTCAGAGGGATACAGTAAACCTGAAGTAAAGCATCGGAAACAATAACTAGTGTCATAGGAATGGTTCAAAACATAGACAGTAAGAAGAGTAAGTCTTCTTGTACTTGAGTCGGCATTGTGCCTTTTGTATTAAATTCAGATGCAATTTCTGTGTTTCATCGCCAATAAGAAGGTCCAAGGGATACAGTAAACCTGGAGTGAAGCTTAGGAATTTATAACTAGTGTCACAGGAATGGGTCAAATCATAGTCAGTAAGAAGAGTCAGTCTTCATGTACTTAAGTCGCCATTGTGCCTTTTGTATTTAATTCCGATGCAAATTCTGTGTTTCATCGTCAACAAGAAGGTCAGAGGGATACAGTAAAACTGAAGTGAAGCATCGGAATCAATAACTAGTGTCATAGGAATGGTTCAAAACATAGACAGTAAGAAGAGTCAGTCTTCTTGTACTTGAGTCAGCATTGTGCCTTTTGTATTTAATTCCGATGCACTTTCTGTGTTTCATCGTCAATACGAAGGTCAGAGGGATACAATAAACCTGAAGTGAAGCATCGGAATCTATAACTAGTGTCACAGGAATGTATCAAAACATAGTCAGTAAGAAGAGTCGGTCTTCATATACTTATGTCGGCATTGTGCCTTTTGTATTTAATTCCGGTGCAATTTCTGTGTTTCAACGTCAATCAGAAAGTCAGAGGGATACAGTAAACCTGAAGTGAAGCATCGGAATCTATAACTAGTGTCAAATGGATTGGTTCAAAACATAGACAGGAAGAAGAGTCAGTCTTCTTGTACTTGAGTCGGCATTCTGCCTTTTGTATTAAATTCCGATGCGATTTCTGTGTTTCATCGTCAATAAGAAGGTCCAAGGGATACAGTAAACCCGAAGTGAAGCATCGTAATCAATATCTAGTGTCATAGGAATGGTTCAAAACATAGACAGTAAGAAGAGTCAGTCTTCTTGTACTTGAGTCGGCATTGTGCCTTTTGTATTTCATTCCGATGCAATTTCTGTGTTTCATCGTCAATAAGAAGGTCCAAGGGATACAGTAAACCTGAACTGAAGCATCGGAATCTATAACTAGTGTCACAGGAATGGTTCAAAACATAGTCAGTAAGATGAGTCAGTCTTCATGTACTTGAGTCGGCATTGTGCCTTTTGTATTTAATTCCGATGCAACTTCTGTGTTCCTTCGTCAATAAGAAGGTCCAAGGGAAACAGAAAACCTGAAGTGAAGCATCGGAATCTATAACTAGTGTCATAGGAATGGTTCAAAACATAGACAGTAAGATGAGTCAGTCTTCTTGTACTTGAGTCGGCATTGTGCCTTTTGTATTTAATTCCGATGCAATTTCTGTGTTTCATCGTCAATCAGAACGTCTGAGGGATACAGTAAACCTGAAGTGAAGCATCGGAATCTATAACTAGTGTCACAGGAATGGTTCAAAACATAGTCAGTAAGAAGAGTCGGTCTTCATGTACTTATGTCGGCATTGTGCCTTTTGTATTTAATTCCGGTGCAATTTCTGTGTTTCAACGTCAATAAGAAAGTCAGAGGGATACAGTAAACCTGAAGTGAAGCATCGGAATCTATAACTAGTGTCACAGGAATGGTTCAAAACATAGACAGGAAGAAAAGTCTGTCTTCTTGTACTTGAGTCGGCATTCTGCCTTTTGTATTAAATTCCGATGCAATTTCTGTGTTTCATCGTCAATATGAAGGTCCTAGGGATACAGTTATCCTGAAGACCAGCATCGGAATCTATGACTAGTGTCACAGGAATGGTTCAAAGCTAAGACAATAAGAAGATTCAGTCTTTTTGTGCTTAAGTCAGCATTATGCCTTTTGTATTTAATTCCGATGTAGTTTCTGTGTTTCATCGTCAATAAAAAGGTCCAAATGATTCAATAAACCTGAAGTGAAGCATCGGAATCTATAACTAGTGTCAATGAAATGGTTCAAAACATAGACAGTAAGAAGAGTCAGTCTTCTTGTACTTAAGTCGGCTTTGTGCCTCTCGTATTTAATTCCGGTGCAATTTCTGTGTTTCATCGTCAATAAGAAGGTCAGAGCGATACAGTAAACCTGAAGTGAAGCATCGGAATCTATAACTAGTGTCGTAGGAATGGTTAAAAGCATAGACAGTAAGAAGAGTAAGTCTTCTTGTACTTGAGTCGGCATTGTGCCTTTTGTATTTAATTCCGATGCAAATTCTGTGTTTCATCGTCAATAAGAAGGCCAGTGGGATACAGTAAACCTGAGGTGAAGCATCGGAATATATAACTAGTGTCACAGGAATGGTTCAAAACATAGTCAGTAAGAACAGTCGGTCTTCATGTACTTGTTGGCATTGTGCCTTTTGTATTTAATTCCAGTGCAATTGCTGTGTTTCAACGTCAATAAGAAGGTCCAAGGGATACAGTACACCTGAAGTGAAGCATCGGAATCAATAACTAGTGTCACAGGAATCGTTCAAACATAGTCAGTAAGAATAGTCGGTCTTCATGTACTTAAGTCGGCTTTGTGCCTTTTGTATTTAATTCCGATGCAATTTCTGTGTTTCATCGTCAATAAGAAGGTCCAAGGGATACAGTAAACCTGAAGTGAAGCATCGGAATCTATAACTAGTGCCACAGGAATGGTTCAAAGCATGGTCAGTAAGATGAGTCAGTCTTCATGTACTTAAGCCGCCATTGTGCCTTTTGTATTTAATTCCGATGCAATTTCTGTGTTTCATCGTCAATAAGAAGGTCAGAGGGATACAGTAAACCTGAAGTGAAGCATCGGAATCAATTTCTAGTGTCATAGGAATGGTTCAAAACATAGACAGTAAAAAGAGTCAGTCTTCTTGTACTTGAGTCGGCATTGTGCCTTTTGTATTAAATTCCGATGCAATTTCTGTGTTTCATCGTCAATAAGAAGGCCCAAGGGATACAGTAAACCTGAAGTGAAGCATCGGAATCTATAACTAGTGTCGCAGGAATGGTTCAAAACATAGTCAGTAAGAAGAGTCGGTCTTCATGTACTTATGTCGGCATTGTGCCAATTGTATTAAATTCCGGTGCAATTTCTGTGTTTCAACGTCAATAAGGAAGTCAGAGGGATACAGTAAACCTGAAGGGAAGCATCGGAATCTATAACTAGTGTCACAGGAATGGTTCAAAGCATAGTCTGTAAGAACAGTCAGTCTTCTTGTCCTTAAGTCGGCATTGTGCCTTTTGTATTTAATTATGATGCAATTTCTGTGTTTCATCGTCAATAAGAAGGTCCAAGGGATACAGTAAACCTGAAGTGAAGCATCGGATTCTATAACTAGTGTCATAGGAATGGTTCAAATCATAGTCAGTAAGAAGAGTCAGTCTTCTTGTACTTGAGTCAGCATTGTGCCTTTTGTATTTAATTCCGATGCAATATCTGTGTTTCATCGTCAATTAGAAGGTCCAAGGGATACAGTAAACCTGAAGTGAAGCATCGGAATCTATAACTAGTGTCACAGGAATGGTTCAAAGCATAGTCAGTAAGAAGAGTCGGTCCTCATGTACTTAAGTCGGCATTGTGCCTTTTGTATTTAATACCGATGAAATTTCTGTGTTTCATCGTCAATAAGAAGGTCAAAGGGATACAGTAAACCTGAAGTGAAGCATCGGAATCTATAACTAGTGCCATAGGAATGGTTCAAAGCATAGACAGTAAGAAGAGTCAGTCTTCTTGTACTTGAGTCGGCATTGTGCCTTTTGTATTAAATTCCGATGCAATTTCTGTGTTTCATCGTCAATAAGAAGGTCCAAGGGATACAGTAAACCTGGAGTGAAGCATAGGAATTTATAACTAGTGTCACAGGAATGGGTCAAAACATAGTCAGTAAGAAGATTCAGTCTTTATGTACTTAAGTCGCCATTGTGCATTTTGCATTTCATTCCGATGCAATTTCTGTGTTTCATCGTCAACACGAAGGACAGAGGGATACAGAAAAACTGAAGTGAAGCATCGGAATCAATAACTAGTGTCATAGGAATGGTTAAAAACATAGACAGTAAGAAGAGTAAGTCTTCTTGTACTTGAGTCGGCATTGTGCCTTTTGTATTTAATTCCGATGCAACTTCTGTGTTTCATCGTCAATAAGAAGGTCCAAGAGAAACAGTAAACCTGAAGTGAAGCATCGGAATCTATAACTAGTGTCATAGGAATGGTTCAAAACGTAGACCGTAAGAAGAGGCAGTCTTCTTGTACCTGAGTCGGCATTGTGCCTTTTGTATTTAATTCCGATGCAATTTCTGTGTTTCATCGTCAATAAGAAGGTCAGAGGGATACAGTAAACCTGAAGTGAAGCATCGGAATCAATATCTAGTGTCATAGGAATGGTTCAAAACATAGACAGTAAAAAGAGTCAGTCTTCTTGTACTTGAGTCGGCATTGTGAATTTTGTATTAAATTCCGATGCAATTTCTGTGTTTCATCGTCAATAAGAAGGCACAAGGGATACAGTAAACCTGAAGTGAAGCATCGGAATCTATAACTAGTGTCAGAGGAATGGTTCAAAACATAGTCAGTAAGAAGAGTCGGTCTTCATGTACTTATGTCGGCATTCTGCCTTTTGTATTTAATTCCGGTGCAATTTCTGTGTTTCAACGTCAATAAGAAAGTCAGAGGGATACAGTAAACCTGAAGTGAAGCATCGGACTCTATAACTAGCGTCACAGGAATGGTTCAAAGCATAGTCTGTAAGAACAGTCAGTCTTCTTGTCCTTAAGTCGGCATTGTGCCTTTTGTATTTAATTCCGATGCAATTTCTGTGTTTCATTGTCAATAAGAAGGTCCAAGGGATACAGTAAACCTGAAGTGAAGCATCGGAATCTATAACTAGTGTCATAGGAATGGTTCAAAACATAGTCAGTAAGAAGAGTCAGTCTTCATGTACTTGAGTCAGCATTGTGCCTTTTGTATTTAATTCCGATGCAATATCTGTGTTTCATCGTCAATTAGAAGGTCCAAGGGATACAGTAAACCTGAAGTGAAGCATCGGAATCTATAACTAGTGTCACAGGAATGGTTCAAAACATAGTCAGTAAGAAGAGTCGGTCTTCATGTTCTTATGTCGGCATTGTGCCTTTTGTATTTAATACCGATGAAATTTCTGTGTTTCATCGTCAATAAGAAGGTCAAAGGGATACAGTAAACCTGAAGTGAAGCATCGTAATCTATAACTAGTGCCATAGGAATATTTCAAAGCATAGACAGTAAGAAGAGTCAGTCTTCTTGTACTTGAGTCGGCATTGTGCATTTTGTATTTAATTCCGATGCAATTTCTGTGTTTCATCGTCAATAAGAAGAACAGAGGGATACAGTAAACCTGAAGTGAAGCATCGGAATCAATATCTGGTGTCATAGGAATGGTTCAAAACATAGACAGTAAAAAGAGTCAGTCTTCTTGTACTTGAGTCGGCATTGTGCCTTTTGTATTAAATTCCGATGCAATTTCTGTGTTTCATCGTCAATAAGAAGGCACAAGGGATACAGTAAACCTGAAGTGAAGCATCGGAATCTATAACTAGTGTCACAGGAATGGTTCAAAACATAGTCAGTAAAAAGAGTCAGTCTTTTTGTACTTGAGTCGGCATTGTGCCTTTTGTATTTAATTCCGATGCAATTTCTGTGTTTCATCGTCAATAAGAAGGTCAGAGGGATACAGTAAACCTGAATTGAAGCATCGGAATCTATAACTAGTGTCACAGGAATGGTTCAAAACATAGTCAGTAAGAAGAGTCGGTCTTCATGTACTTATGTCGGCATTCTGCCTTTTGTATTTAATTCCGGTGCAATTTCTGTGTTTCAACGTCAATAAGAAAATCAGAGGGACACAGTAAACCTGAAGTGAAGCATCGGAATCTATAACTAGTGTCACAGGAATGGTTCAAAGCATAGTCAGTAAGAACAGTCAGTCTTCTTGTCCTTAAGTCGGCATTGTGCATTTTGTATTTAATTCCGATGCTATTTCTGTGTTTCATCGTCTATAAGAAGGTCCAAGGGATACAGTAAACCTGAAGTGAAGCATCGGAATCTATAACTACTGTCATAGGAATGGTTCAAAACATAGTCAGTAAGAAGAGTCAGTCTTCTTGTACTTGAGTCGGCATTGTGCCTTTTGTATTTAATTCCGATGCAATATCTGTGTTTCATCGTCAATAAGAAGGTCCAAGGGATACAGTAAACTTGATGTGAAGCATCGGAATCTATAACTAGTGTCACAGGAATGGTTCAAAACATAGTCAGTAAGAAGAGTCGGTCTTCATGTACTTAAGTCGGCATTGTTTCTTTTGTATTTAATCCCGATGCAATTTCTGTGTTTCATCGTAAATAAGAAGGTCAAAGGGATACAGTAAACCTGAAGTGAAGCATCGGAATCTATAACTAGTGCCATAGGAATGGTTCAAAGCATAGACAGTAAGAAGAGTCAGTCTTCTTGAACTTGAGTCGGCATTGTGCCTTTTGTATTTAATTCCGATGCAATATCTGTGTTTCATCGTCAATAAGAAGGTCCAAGGGATATAGTAAACCTGGAGTGAAGCGTAGGAATTTATAACTAGTGTCACAGGAATGGGTCAAAACATAGTCAGTACTTAAGTCGTCATTGTGCCTTTTGTATTTCATTCCGATGCAATTTCTGTGTTTCATCGTCAATAAGAAGGTCCAAGGGATACAGCAAACCTGGAGTGAAGCATCGGAATCAATAACTAGTGTCACAGGAATCGTTCAAAACATAGTCAGTAAGAAGAGTCGGTCTTCATGTACTTAAGTCGGCATTGTGCCTTTTGTATCTAATTCCGATGCAATTTCTGTGTTTCATCGTCAATAAGAAGGTCCAAGGGATATAGTAAACCTGAAGTGAAGCATCGGAATCTATAACTAGTGCCACAGGAATGGTTCAAAACATAGTCAGTAAGATGAGTCAGTCTTCATGTACTTATGTCGCCATTGTCCTTTTGTTTTTAATTCCGATGCAATTTCTGTGTTTCATCGTCAATAAGAAGGTCAGAGGGATACAGTAAACCTGAAGTAAAGCATCGGAAACAATAACTAGTGTCATAGGAATGGTTCAAAACATAGACAGTAAGAAGAGTAAGTCTTCTTGTACTTGAGTCGGCATTGTGCCTTTTGTATTAAATTCAGATGCAATTTCTGTGTTTCATCGCCAATAAGAAGGTCCAAGAGATACAGTAAACCTGGAGTGAAGCTTAGGAATTTATAACTAGTGTCACAGGAATGGGTCAAATCATAGTCAGTAAGAAGAGTCAGCCTTCATGTACATAAGTCGCCATTGTGCCTTTTGTATTTAATTCCGATGCAAATTCTGTGTTTCATCGTCAACAAGAAGGTCAGAGGGATACAGTAAAACTGAAGTGAAGCATCGGAATCAATAACTAGTGTCATAGGAATGGTTCAAAACATAGAGAGTAAGAAGAGTCAGTCTTCTTGTACTTGAGTCAGCATTGTGCCTTTTGTATTTAATTCCGATGCACTTTCTGTGTTTCATCGTCAATACGAAGGTCAGAGGGATACAATAAACCTGAAGTGAAGCATCGGAATCTATAACTAGTGTCACAGGAATGTATCAAAACATAGTCGGTAAGAAGAGTCGGTCTTCATATACTTATGTCGGCATTGTGCCTTTTGTATTTAATTCCGGTGCAATTTCTGTGTTTCAACGTCAATAAGAAAGTCAGAGGGATACAGTAAACCTGAAGTGAAGCATCGGAATCTATAACTAGTGTCACAGGAATGGTTCAAAGCATAGTCAGTAAGAACAGTCAGTCTTCTTGTCCTTAAGTCGGCATTGTGCCTTTTGTATTTAATTCCAATGCAATTTCTGTGTTTCATCGTCAATAAAAAGGTCCAAGGGATACAGTAAACCTGAAGTGAAGCATCGGAATCTATAACTAGTGTCATAGGAATGGTTCAAAACATAGACAGCAGGAAGAGTCAGTCTTCTTGTACTTGAGTAGGCATTGTGCCTTTTGTATATAATTCCGATGCAATTTCTGTGTTTCATCGTCAATAAGAAGGGCAAAGGGATACAGTAAATCTGAAGTGAAGCATCGGAATCTATAACTAGTGCCATAGGAATGGTTCAAAACATAGACAGTAAGAAGAGTCAGTCTTCTTGTACTTAAGTCGGCATTGTGCCTTTTGTATTTAATACCGATGAAATTTCTGTGTTTCATCGTCAATAAGAAGGTCAAAGGGATACAGTAAACCTGAAGTGAAGCATCGGAATCTATAACTAGTGCCATAGGAATGGTTCAAAGCATAGACAGTAAGAAGAGTCAGTCTTCTTGTACTTGAGTCGGCATTGTGCCTTTTGTATTAAATTCCGATGCAATTTCTGTGTTTCATCGTCAATAAGAAGGTCCAAGGGATACAGTAAACCTGGAGTGAAGCATAGGAATTTATAACTAGTGTCACAGGAATGGGTCAAAACATAGTCAGTAAGAAGATTCAGTCTTTATGTACTTAAGTCGCCATTGTGCATTTTGCATTTCATTCCGATGCAATTTCTGTGTTTCATCGTCAACACGAAGGACAGAGGGATACAGAAAAACTGAAGTGAAGCATCGGAATCAATAACTAGTGTCATAGGAATGGTTAAAAACATAGACAGTAAGAAGAGTAAGTCTTCTTGTACTTGAGTCGGCATTGTGCCTTTTGTATTTAATTCCGATGCAACTTCTGTGTTTCATCGTCAATAAGAAGGTCCAAGAGAAACAGTAAACCTGAAGTGAAGCATCGGAATCTATAACTAGTGTCATAGGAATGGTTCAAAACGTAGACCGTAAGAAGAGGCAGTCTTCTTGTACCTGAGTCGGCATTGTGCCTTTTGTATTTAATTCCGATGCAATTTCTGTGTTTCATCGTCAATAAGAAGGTCAGAGGGATACAGTAAACCTGAAGTGAAGCATCGGAATCAATATCTAGTGTCATAGGAATGGTTCAAAACATAGACAGTAAAAAGAGTCAGTCTTCTTGTACTTGAGTCGGCATTGTGAATTTTGTATTAAATTCCGATGCAATTTCTGTGTTTCATCGTCAATAAGAAGGCACAAGGGATACAGTAAACCTGAAGTGAAGCATCGGAATCTATAACTAGTGTCAGAGGAATGGTTCAAAACATAGTCAGTAAGAAGAGTCGGTCTTCATGTACTTATGTCGGCATTCTGCCTTTTGTATTTAATTCCGGTGCAATTTCTGTGTTTCAACGTCAATAAGAAAGTCAGAGGGATACAGTAAACCTGAAGTGAAGCATCGGACTCTATAACTAGCGTCACAGGAATGGTTCAAAGCATAGTCTGTAAGAACAGTCAGTCTTCTTGTCCTTAAGTCGGCATTGTGCCTTTTGTATTTAATTCCGATGCAATTTCTGTGTTTCATTGTCAATAAGAAGGTCCAAGGGATACAGTAAACCTGAAGTGAAGCATCGGAATCTATAACTAGTGTCATAGGAATGGTTCAAAACATAGTCAGTAAGAAGAGTCAGTCTTCATGTACTTGAGTCAGCATTGTGCCTTTTGTATTTAATTCCGATGCAATATCTGTGTTTCATCGTCAATTAGAAGGTCCAAGGGATACAGTAAACCTGAAGTGAAGCATCGGAATCTATAACTAGTGTCACAGGAATGGTTCAAAACATAGTCAGTAAGAAGAGTCGGTCTTCATGTTCTTATGTCGGCATTGTGCCTTTTGTATTTAATACCGATGAAATTTCTGTGTTTCATCGTCAATAAGAAGGTCAAAGGGATACAGTAAACCTGAAGTGAAGCATCGTAATCTATAACTAGTGCCATAGGAATATTTCAAAGCATAGACAGTAAGAAGAGTCAGTCTTCTTGTACTTGAGTCGGCATTGTGCATTTTGTATTTAATTCCGATGCAATTTCTGTGTTTCATCGTCAATAAGAAGAACAGAGGGATACAGTAAACCTGAAGTGAAGCATCGGAATCAATATCTGGTGTCATAGGAATGGTTCAAAACATAGACAGTAAAAAGAGTCAGTCTTCTTGTACTTGAGTCGGCATTGTGCCTTTTGTATTAAATTCCGATGCAATTTCTGTGTTTCATCGTCAATAAGAAGGCACAAGGGATACAGTAAACCTGAAGTGAAGCATCGGAATCTATAACTAGTGTCACAGGAATGGTTCAAAACATAGTCAGTAAAAAGAGTCAGTCTTTTTGTACTTGAGTCGGCATTGTGCCTTTTGTATTTAATTCCGATGCAATTTCTGTGTTTCATCGTCAATAAGAAGGTCAGAGGGATACAGTAAACCTGAATTGAAGCATCGGAATCTATAACTAGTGTCACAGGAATGGTTCAAAACATAGTCAGTAAGAAGAGTCGGTCTTCATGTACTTATGTCGGCATTCTGCCTTTTGTATTTAATTCCGGTGCAATTTCTGTGTTTCAACGTCAATAAGAAAATCAGAGGGACACAGTAAACCTGAAGTGAAGCATCGGAATCTATAACTAGTGTCACAGGAATGGTTCAAAGCATAGTCAGTAAGAACAGTCAGTCTTCTTGTCCTTAAGTCGGCATTGTGCATTTTGTATTTAATTCCGATGCTATTTCTGTGTTTCATCGTCTATAAGAAGGTCCAAGGGATACAGTAAACCTGAAGTGAAGCATCGGAATCTATAACTACTGTCATAGGAATGGTTCAAAACATAGTCAGTAAGAAGAGTCAGTCTTCTTGTACTTGAGTCGGCATTGTGCCTTTTGTATTTAATTCCGATGCAATATCTGTGTTTCATCGTCAATAAGAAGGTCCAAGGGATACAGTAAACTTGATGTGAAGCATCGGAATCTATAACTAGTGTCACAGGAATGGTTCAAAACATAGTCAGTAAGAAGAGTCGGTCTTCATGTACTTAAGTCGGCATTGTTTCTTTTGTATTTAATCCCGATGCAATTTCTGTGTTTCATCGTAAATAAGAAGGTCAAAGGGATACAGTAAACCTGAAGTGAAGCATCGGAATCTATAACTAGTGCCATAGGAATGGTTCAAAGCATAGACAGTAAGAAGAGTCAGTCTTCTTGAACTTGAGTCGGCATTGTGCCTTTTGTATTTAATTCCGATGCAATATCTGTGTTTCATCGTCAATAAGAAGGTCCAAGGGATATAGTAAACCTGGAGTGAAGCGTAGGAATTTATAACTAGTGTCACAGGAATGGGTCAAAACATAGTCAGTACTTAAGTCGTCATTGTGCCTTTTGTATTTCATTCCGATGCAATTTCTGTGTTTCATCGTCAATAAGAAGGTCCAAGGGATACAGCAAACCTGGAGTGAAGCATCGGAATCAATAACTAGTGTCACAGGAATCGTTCAAAACATAGTCAGTAAGAAGAGTCGGTCTTCATGTACTTAAGTCGGCATTGTGCCTTTTGTATCTAATTCCGATGCAATTTCTGTGTTTCATCGTCAATAAGAAGGTCCAAGGGATATAGTAAACCTGAAGTGAAGCATCGGAATCTATAACTAGTGCCACAGGAATGGTTCAAAACATAGTCAGTAAGATGAGTCAGTCTTCATGTACTTATGTCGCCATTGTCCTTTTGTTTTTAATTCCGATGCAATTTCTGTGTTTCATCGTCAATAAGAAGGTCAGAGGGATACAGTAAACCTGAAGTAAAGCATCGGAAACAATAACTAGTGTCATAGGAATGGTTCAAAACATAGACAGTAAGAAGAGTAAGTCTTCTTGTACTTGAGTCGGCATTGTGCCTTTTGTATTAAATTCAGATGCAATTTCTGTGTTTCATCGCCAATAAGAAGGTCCAAGAGATACAGTAAACCTGGAGTGAAGCTTAGGAATTTATAACTAGTGTCACAGGAATGGGTCAAATCATAGTCAGTAAGAAGAGTCAGCCTTCATGTACATAAGTCGCCATTGTGCCTTTTGTATTTAATTCCGATGCAAATTCTGTGTTTCATCGTCAACAAGAAGGTCAGAGGGATACAGTAAAACTGAAGTGAAGCATCGGAATCAATAACTAGTGTCATAGGAATGGTTCAAAACATAGAGAGTAAGAAGAGTCAGTCTTCTTGTACTTGAGTCAGCATTGTGCCTTTTGTATTTAATTCCGATGCACTTTCTGTGTTTCATCGTCAATACGAAGGTCAGAGGGATACAATAAACCTGAAGTGAAGCATCGGAATCTATAACTAGTGTCACAGGAATGTATCAAAACATAGTCAGTAAGAAGAATCGGTCTTCATATACTTATGTCGGCATTGTGCCTTTTGTATTTAATTCCGGTGCAATTTCTGTGTTTCAACGTCAATAAGAAAGTCAGAGGGATACAGTAAACCTGAAGTGAAGCATCGGAATCTATAACTAGTGTCACAGGAATGGTTCAAAGCATAGTCAGTAAGAACAGTCAGTCTTCTTGTCCTTAAGTCGGCATTGTGCCTTTTGTATTTAATTCCAATGCAATTTCTGTGTTTCATCGTCAATAAAAAGGTCCAAGGGATACAGTAAACCTGAAGTGAAGCATCGGAATCTATAACTAGTGTCATAGGAATGGTTCAAAACATAGACAGCAGGAAGAGTCAGTCTTCTTGTACTTGAGTAGGCATTGTGCCTTTTGTATATAATTCCGATGCAATTTCTGTGTTTCATCGTCAATAAGAAGGGCAAAGGGATACAGTAAATCTGAAGTGAAGCATCGGAATCTATAACTAGTGCCATAGGAATGGTTCAAAACATAGACAGTAAGAAGAGTCAGTCTTCTTGTACTTAAGTCGGCATTGTGCCTTTTGTATTTAATTCCGATGCAATAGCTGTGTTTCATCGTCAATCAGAAGGTCCAAGGGATACAGTAAACCTGAAGTGAAGCATCGGAATCTATAACTAGTGTCATAGGAATGGTTCAAAACATAGTCAGTAAGATGAGTCAGTCTTCATGTACTTAAGTCGCCATTGTGACTTTTGTATTTAATTCCGATGCAATTTCTGTGTTTCATCGTCAATAAGAAGGTCAGAGGGATACAGTAAACCTGAATTGAAGCATCGGAATCTATAACTAGTGTCACAGGAATGGTTCAAAACATAGTCAGTAAGAAGAGTCGGTCTTCATGTACTTATGTCGGCATTCTGCCTTTTGTATTTAATTCCGGTGCAATTTCTGTGTTTCAACGTCAATAAGAAAATCAGAGGGACACAGTAAACCTGAAGTGAAGCATCGGAATCTATAACTAGTGTCACAGGAATGGTTCAAAGCATAGTCAGTAAGAACAGTCAGTCTTCTTGTCCTTAAGTCGGCATTGTGCATTTTGTATTTAATTCCGATGCTATTTCTGTGTTTCATCGTCTATAAGAAGGTCCAAGGGATACAGTAAACCTGAAGTGAAGCATCGGAATCTATAACTACTGTCATAGGAATGGTTCAAAACATAGTCAGTAAGAAGAGTCAGTCTTCTTGTACTTGAGTCGGCATTGTGCCTTTTGTATTTAATTCCGATGCAATATCTGTGTTTCATCGTCAATAAGAAGGTCCAAGGGATACAGTAAACTTGATGTGAAGCATCGGAATCTATAACTAGTGTCACAGGAATGGTTCAAAACATAGTCAGTAAGAAGAGTCGGTCTTCATGTACTTAAGTCGGCATTGTTTCTTTTGTATTTAATCCCGATGCAATTTCTGTGTTTCATCGTAAATAAGAAGGTCAAAGGGATACAGTAAACCTGAAGTGAAGCATCGGAATCTATAACTAGTGCCATAGGAATGGTTCAAAGCATAGACAGTAAGAAGAGTCAGTCTTCTTGAACTTGAGTCGGCATTGTGCCTTTTGTATTTAATTCCGATGCAATATCTGTGTTTCATCGTCAATAAGAAGGTCCAAGGGATATAGTAAACCTGGAGTGAAGCGTAGGAATTTATAACTAGTGTCACAGGAATGGGTCAAAACATAGTCAGTACTTAAGTCGTCATTGTGCCTTTTGTATTTCATTCCGATGCAATTTCTGTGTTTCATCGTCAATAAGAAGGTCCAAGGGATACAGCAAACCTGGAGTGAAGCATCGGAATCAATAACTAGTGTCACAGGAATCGTTCAAAACATAGTCAGTAAGAAGAGTCGGTCTTCATGTACTTAAGTCGGCATTGTGCCTTTTGTATCTAATTCCGATGCAATTTCTGTGTTTCATCGTCAATAAGAAGGTCCAAGGGATATAGTAAACCTGAAGTGAAGCATCGGAATCTATAACTAGTGCCACAGGAATGGTTCAAAACATAGTCAGTAAGATGAGTCAGTCTTCATGTACTTATGTCGCCATTGTCCTTTTGTTTTTAATTCCGATGCAATTTCTGTGTTTCATCGTCAATAAGAAGGTCAGAGGGATACAGTAAACCTGAAGTAAAGCATCGGAAACAATAACTAGTGTCATAGGAATGGTTCAAAACATAGACAGTAAGAAGAGTAAGTCTTCTTGTACTTGAGTCGGCATTGTGCCTTTTGTATTAAATTCAGATGCAATTTCTGTGTTTCATCGCCAATAAGAAGGTCCAAGAGATACAGTAAACCTGGAGTGAAGCTTAGGAATTTATAACTAGTGTCACAGGAATGGGTCAAATCATAGTCAGTAAGAAGAGTCAGCCTTCATGTACATAAGTCGCCATTGTGCCTTTTGTATTTAATTCCGATGCAAATTCTGTGTTTCATCGTCAACAAGAAGGTCAGAGGGATACAGTAAAACTGAAGTGAAGCATCGGAATCAATAACTAGTGTCATAGGAATGGTTCAAAACATAGAGAGTAAGAAGAGTCAGTCTTCTTGTACTTGAGTCAGCATTGTGCCTTTTGTATTTAATTCCGATGCACTTTCTGTGTTTCATCGTCAATACGAAGGTCAGAGGGATACAATAAACCTGAAGTGAAGCATCGGAATCTATAACTAGTGTCACAGAAATGTATCAAAACATAGTCAGTAAGAAGAGTCGGTCTTCATATACTTATGTCGGCATTGTGCCTTTTGTATTTAATTCCGGTGCAATTTCTGTGTTTCAACGTCAATAAGAAAGTCAGAGGGATACAGTAAACCTGAAGTGAAGCATCGGAATCTATAACTAGTGTCACAGGAATGGTTCAAAGCATAGTCAGTAAGAACAGTCAGTCTTCTTGTCCTTAAGTCGGCATTGTGCCTTTTGTATTTAATTCCAATGCAATTTCTGTGTTTCATCGTCAATAAAAAGGTCCAAGGGATACAGTAAACCTGAAGTGAAGCATCGGAATCTATAACTAGTGTCATAGGAATGGTTCAAAACATAGACAGCAGGAAGAGTCAGTCTTCTTGTACTTGAGTAGGCATTGTGCCTTTTGTATATAATTCCGATGCAATTTCTGTGTTTCATCGTCAATAAGAAGGGCAAAGGGATACAGTAAATCTGAAGTGAAGCATCGGAATCTATAACTAGTGCCATAGGAATGGTTCAAAACATAGACAGTAAGAAGAGTCAGTCTTCTTGTACTTAAGTCGGCATTGTGCCTTTTGTATTTAATTCCGATGCAATAGCTGTGTTTCATCGTCAATCAGAAGGTCCAAGGGATACAGTAAACCTGAAGTGAAGCATCGGAATCTATAACTAGTGTCATAGGAATGGTTCAAAACATAGTCAGTAAGATGAGTCAGTCTTCATGTACTTAAGTCGCCATTGTGACTTTTGTATTTAATTCCGATGCAATTTCTGTGTTTCATCGTCAATAAGAAGGTCGGAGGGATACAGTAAACCTGAAGTGAAGCATCGGAATCAATAACTAGTGTCATGGGAATGGTTCGAAACATAGACAGTAAGAAGAGTCAGTCTTGTTGTACTTGAGTCGGCATTGTGCCTTTTGTATTAAATTCCGATGCCATTTCTGTGTTTCATCGTCATTAAGAAGGTTTAAGGGATACAGTAAACCTGAAATCAAGCATCGGAATCTATAACTAGTGTCACAGGAATGGTTAAAAACATAGTCAGTACTTAAGTCGGCATTGTGCCTTTTGTATTTCATTCCGGTGCAATTTCTGTGTTTCATCGTGAATAAGAAGGTCCAAGGGATACAGTAAACCTGAACTGAAGCATCGGAATCTGTAACTACTGTCACAGGAATGGTTCCAAACATAGTCAGAAAGAAGAGTCAGTCTTCTTGTACTGAAGTCGGCATTGTGCCTTTTGTATTTAATTCCGATGCAACTTCTGTGTTTCATCGTTAATAAGAAGGTCCACGGGATACAGTAAACTAGAAGTGAAGCATTGGAATCTATAACTAGTGTCATAGGAATAGTTCAAAACATAGACAGTAAGAAGAGTCAGTATTCTTGTACTTGTGTCGGCATTGTGCCTTTTGTATTTAATTCCGATGCAATTTCTGTGTTTCATCGTCAATAAGAAGTTCCAAGGGATACAGTAAACCTTAAGTGAAGCATCGGAATCTATAACTAATGTCACAGGAATGGTTCAAAACATAGTCAGTACTTAAGTCGGCATTTTGCCTTTTGTATTTCATTCCAATGCAATCTCTGTGTTTCATCGTCAGTAAGAAGGTCCAAGGGATACAGTAAACCTGAGCTGAAGCATCGGAATCTATAACTAGTGTCACAGGAATGGTTCAAAACATAGCCAGTAAGAAGAGACGGTCTTCATGTACTTTTGTCGGCATTGTGCCTATTGTACTTAATTCCGGTGCAATTTCTGTTTCAACGTCAATAAGAAAGTCAGAGGGATACAGTAAACCTGAAGTGAAGCATCGGAATCTATAACTAGTGTCACAGGAATGGTTCAAAGCATAGTCAGTAAGAACAGTCAGTCTTCTCGTCCTTAAGTCGGCATTGTGCCTTTTGTATTGAATTCCGATGCAATTTCTGTGTTTCATCGTCAATAAGAAGGTCCAAGGGATACAGTAAACCTGAAGTGAAGCATCGGAATCTATAACTAGTGTCATAGGAATGGTTCAAAACATAGTCAGTAAGATGAGTCAGTCTTCATGTACTTAAGTCGCCATTGTGCCTTTTGTATTTAATTCCGATGCAATTTCTGTGTTTTATCGTCAATAAGAAGGTCAGAGGGTTACAGTAAACCTGAAGTCAAGCATCGGAATCTATAACAACTGTCACAGGAATGGTTCAAAACATAGTCAGTACTTAAGTCGGCATTGTGCCATTTGTATTTCATTCCGATGCAATTTCTGTGTTTCATCGTCAATAAGAAGGTCCAAGGGATACAGTAAACCTGAACTGAAGCATCGGAATCTATAACTTGTGTCACAGGAATGGTTCAAAACATAGTCAGTAAGATGAGTCGGTCTTCATGTACTTAAGTCGCCATTCTGCCTTTTGTATTTAATTCCGACGCAATTTCTGTGTTTCATCGTCAATGGGAAGGTCAGAGGGATACAGTAAACCTGAAGTAAAGCATCGGAATCAATAACTAGTGTCATAGGAATGGTTCAAGACGTAGACAGTACGAAGAGTCGGTCTTCATGCACTTATGTCGGCATTGTGCCTTTTGTATTAAATTCCGATGCAATTTCTGTGTTTCATCGTCAATAAGAATGTCCAAGGGATACAGTAAACCTAAAGTCAAGCATCGGAATCTATAACTAGTGTCACAGGAATGGTTCAAAACATAGTCAGTACTTAAGTCGGCGTTGTGCCTTTTGTATTTCATTCCGATGCAATTTCTGTGTTTCATCGTCATTAAGAAGGTCCAAGGTATACAGTAAACCTGAAGTGAAGCATCGAAATCTATAACTAGTGTCACAGGAATGGTTCAAAACATAGTCAGAAAGAAAAGTCAGTCTTCTTGTACTGATGTCGGCATTGTGCCTTTTGTATTTAATTCCGATGCCACTTCTGTGTTTCATCGTTAATACGAAGGTCCAAGGGATACTGTAAACCTGAAGTGAAGCATCGGAACCTATAACATGTGTCATAGGAATTTTTCAAAACATAGAAAGTAAGAAGAGACAGTATTCTTGTACTTGAGTCGGCATTGTGCCTTTTGTACTTAATTCCGATGCAATTTCTGTGTTTCATCGTCAATAAGAAGGTCCAAGGGATACAGTAAACCTAAAGTGAAGCATCGGAATCGATAACTAGTGTTAATGGAATGGTTCAAAACATAGACAGTAAGAAGAGTCAGTCTTCTTGTACTTAAGTCGGCATTGTGCCTTTTGTATTTAATTCCAGTGCAATTTCTGTGTTTCATCGTCATTAAGAAGCCCAGAGGGATACAGTAAACCTAAAGTGAAGCATCGGACTCTATAACTAATGTCACATGAATGGTTCAAAACATAGTCAGTAAGAAGAGTCAGTCTTCTTGTACTTAAGTCGGCCTTGTGCCTTTTGTATTTAATTCCGATGCAATTTCTGTGTTTCATCGTCAATAAGAAGGTCCAAGGGATACAGTTAACCTGGAGTGAAGCATCGGAATCTATAACTAGTGTCACAGGAATGGTTTAAAACATAGTCAGTAAGAAGAGTCGGTCTTCATGTACTTAAGTAAGCTTTGTGCCTTTTGTATATAATTCCGGTGCAATATCTGTGTTTCATCGTCAATAAGAAGGTCAGAGGGATACAGTAAACCTGAAGTGAAGCATCGGAATCTATAACTAGTGTCACAGGAATGGTTAAAAGCATAGTCAGTAAGAAGAGTCAGTCTTCTTGTCCTTAAGTCGGCATTGTGCCTTTTGTATTTATTTCCGATGCAATTTCTGTGTTTCATCGTCAATAAGAAGGTCCAAGGGATACAGTAAACCTAGAGTGAAGCATCGGAATCTATAACTAGTGTCACAGGAATGGTTCAAAACATGGACAGTAAGATGATACAGACTTCTTGTACTTAAGTCGGCATTGTTTCTTTTGTATTTAGCTCCGATACAATTTCTGTGTAACATCGACAATAAGAAGGTCCAAGGGATACAGTAAACCTGAAGTGAAGCATCGGAATCTATAACTAGTGTCACAGGAATGGTTCAAAACATAGACAGTAAGGAGAGTCAGTCTTCTTGTACTTAAGTCGGCATTGTGCCTTTTGTATTTCATTCCGGTGCAATTTCTGTGTTTCATTGTCAATACGAAGGTCAGAGGAATGCAGTAAACCTGAAGTGAAGCATCGGAATCTATAACTAGTGTCACAGGAATGGTTCAAAACATAGACAGGAAGAAGAGGCAGTCTTCTTGTACTTGAGTCGGCATTCTGCCTTTTGTATTAAATTCAGATGCAATTTCTGTGTTTCATCGTCAATAAGAAGGTCCTAGAAATACAGTAATCCTGAAGTCAAGCATCGGAATCTATAACTAGTGTCACAGGAATGGTTCAAAACATAGACAATAAGAAGATTCAGTCTTTTTGTACTTAAGTCAGCATTGTGCCTTTGGTATTTAATTCCGATGTAGTTTCTGTGTTTCATCGTCAATAAAAACGTCCAATTGATACAGTAAACCTGAAGTGAAGCATCGGAATCTATAACTAGTGTCAATGGAATAGTTCAAAACATAGACAGTAAGAAGAGTCAGTCTTCTTGTACTTAAGTCGGCATTGTGCCTTTTGTATTTAATTCCGATGCAATTTCTGTGTTTCATCGTCAATACGAAGGTCTGAGCGATACAGTAAACCTGAAGCGAAGCATCGGAATCTATAACTAGTGTCCCAGGAATGGTTCAAAACATAGTCAGAAAGGATAGTCAGTCTTCTTCTTCTTAAGTCAACATTGTGCCCTTTGTATTTAACTCCGATGCAAGTTCTGTGTACATCGTCAATAAGAAGGTCCTAAGGATACAGTAGACCTGGAGTGAAGCATCGGAATCTATAACTAGTGTCACAGGAATTTTTCAGAACATAGTCAGTAAGAAGAGTCAGTCTTCATGTACTTAAGACGGCATTGTGCCTTTTGTATTTAATTCCGATGCAATTTCTGTGTTTCATCGTCAATAAGAAGGTCCAAGGGATAAAGTAAACCTGAAGTGAAGCATCGGAATCTATAACTAGTGTCAATGGAATGGTTCAAAACATAGACAGTAAGAAGAATCAGTCTTCTTGTACTTAAGTCGGCATTTTGCCTATTGTATTTAATTCCGGTGCAATTTCTGTGTTTCATCGTCAATAAGAAGGTCAGAGGGATACAATAAACCTGAAGTGAAGCATCGGAATCTGTAACTAGTGTAACAGGAACGGTTCAAAACATAGTCAGTAAGAAGAGTCAGTCTTCTTGTCCTTAAGTCGGCCTTGTGCCTTTTGTATTTAATTCCGAACCAATTTCTGTGTTTCATCGTCAATAAGAAGGGCCAAGGGTTACAGTAAGCATGAAGTGAAGCATCGGAATCTATAACTAGTGTCACAGGAATGGTTGCAACATAGTCTGTAGGAAGAGTCAGTCTTCTTGTACTTAGGTCGGCATTTCCCTAATCTATTTAATTCCGATGCAATTTCAGTGTCTCATCGTCAATAGGAAGGTCCAAATGACGCAGTAAACCTGGAGTGAAGCTTCGGAATCTATAACAAGTGTCAATTGAATGGTTCAAAACATAGACAGTAAGCAGAGTCAGTCTTCTTGTACTTAAGTCGGCATTGTGCCTTTTGTATTTAACTCCAGTGCAATTTCTGTGTTTCATAGTCAATAAGAAGGTCAGAGGGATACAGTAAATCTGAAGTGAAGCGTCGGAATCTATAACTAGTGTCACAGGAAAGGTTCAAAACATAGACAGTAAGAAGATACAGTCTGCTTGTACATAAGTCGGCATTGTGCCTTTTGTATTTAATTCCGATGCACTTTCTGTGTTTCATCGTCAATAAGAAGGACCGAGCGATACAGTAAACCTGAAGTGAAGCATCGGAATCTATAACTAGTGTCACAGGAATGGTTCAAAATATAGTCAGTAAGAACAGTCGGTCTTCATGTACTTAAATCGGCATTGTGCCTTTTGTATTTAATTCCGATGCAATTTCTGTGTTTCATCGTCAATAAGAAAGTCCAAGGGATACACTAAACCAGAAATGAAGCATCGGAATCTATAACTAGTGTCACAGGAATGGTTCAAAACATAGACAGTAAGAAGAGTCAGTCTTCTTGTACTTAAGTCGGCATTGTGCCTTTTGTATTTAAGTCCGATGCAATTTCTGTGTTTCATCGTCAATAAGAAGGTCAGAGGGATACAGTAACCATGAAGTGAAGCATCTGAATCTATAACTAGTGTCACAGGAATGGTTCAAACATAGTCAGTAAGAAGGGTCGCCCTTCACGTATTTAAGTCGGCATTGTGCCCTTTGTATTTAATTCCGGTGCAATTTCTGTGTTTCATCGTCAATACGAAAGTCAGAGGGATACAGTAAACCTGAAGTGAAGCATCGGAATCTATAACTAGTGTCACAGGAATGGTTAAAAACATAGTCAGTAAAAACAGTCAGTATTCCTGTCCTTAAGTCGGCATTGTGCCTTTTGTATTTAATTCCTATGCAATTTCTGTGTTTCATCGTCAATAAGAAGGTCCAAGCGATACAGTAAACCTGAGTTGAAGCATCGGAATCTATAACTAGTGTCACAGGAATGGTTCAGAACATAGACAGTAAGAAGATACAGTCATCTTGTACTTAAGTTGGCATTGTGCCTTTTGTATTTAATTGCGATGCAATTTCTGTGTTTCATCGTCAATAAGAAGGTCCAAGGGATACAGTAAACCAGAAGTGAAGCATCGGAATCTATAACTAGTGTCACAGGAATGGCTCAAATCATAGACAGTATGAAGAGTCAGTCTTCGTGTACTTAAGTCGGCATTGTGCCTTTTCTATTTAATTCCGATGGAACTTCAGTGTTTCATCGTCAGTATGAAGGTCCAAGTGATTCAGTAAGCCTGGAGTGAAGCATCGGAATCTATAACTAGTGACAATGGATTGGTTCAAAACATAGTCAGTAAGAACAGTCGGTCTTCATGTACTTAAGTCGGCATTGTGCCTTTTGTATTTAATTCCGATGCAACTTCTGTGTTTCATCGTCAATAAGAAGGTCCAAGGGAAACAGTAAACCTGAAGTGAAGCATCGGAATCTATAACTAGTGTCATAGGAATGGTTCAAAACATAGACAGTAAGAAGAGTCGGTCTTCATGTACTTATGTCGGCATTGTGCATTTTGTATTTAATTCCGGTGCAATTTCTGTGTTTGAACGTCAATAAGAAGGTCCAAGGGATACAGTACACCTGGAGTGAAGCATCGGAATCAATAACTAGTGTCACAGGAACCGTTCAAAACATAGTCGGTAAGAAGAGTCGGTCTTCATGTACTTAAGTCGGCATTGTGCCTTTTGTATTTAATTCCGATGCAATTTCTGTGTTTCATCGTCAATAAGAAGGTCCAAGGGATACAGTAAACCTGAAGTGAAGCAACGGAATCTATAACTAGTGCCACAGGAATGGTTCAAAACATAGTCAGTAAGATGAGTCAGTCTTCATGTACTTAAGTCGCCATTGTGCCTTTTGTACTTAATTCCGATGCAATATCTGTGTTTCATCGTCAATAAGAAGGTCAGAGGGATACAGTAAACCTGAAGTGAAGCATCGGAATCAATAACTAGTGTCATAGGAATGGTTCAAAACATAGACAGTAAGAAGAGTCAGTCTTCTTGTACTTGAGACGGCACTGTGCCTTTTGTATTCAATTGCGATGCAATTTCTGTGTTTCATCGTCAATACGAAGGTCCAAGGGATTCAGTAAACCTGGAGTGAAGCATAGGAATTTATAACTAGTGTCACAGGAATGGGTCATAACATAGTCAGTACGAAGTGTCCGTCTTCTTGTACTTGAGTCGGCATTGTGCCATTTGTATTTAATTCCGATGCAATTTCTGTGTTTCATCGTCAATAAGAAGGTCAGAGGGATACAGTAAACCTGAAGTGAAGCATCGGAATGTATAACTAGTGTCACAGGAATGGTTCAATACATAGTCAGTGAGAAGAGTCGGTCTTCATGTACTTATGTCGGCATTGTGCCTTTTGTATTTAATTCCGGTGCAATTTCTGTGTTTCAACGTCTATAAGAAAGTCAGAGGGATACAGTAAACCTGAAGTGAAGCATCGGAATCTATAACTAGTGTCACAGGAATGGTTCAAAGCATAGTCAGTAAGAAAAGTCAGTCTTCTTGTCCTTAAGTCGGCATTGTGCCTTTTGTATTTAATTCCGATGCAATTTCTGTGTTTCATCGTCAATAAGAAGGTCCAAGGGATACAGTAAACCTGAAGTGAAGCATCTGAATCTATAACTAGTGTAACAGGAATGGTTTAAAACATAGTCAGTGAGAAGTGTCAGTCTTCTTGTCCTTAAGTCGGCCTTGTGCCTTTTGTATTTAATTCCGATGCAATATCAGTGTTTCATCGTCCATAGGAAGGTCCCAGGGATACAGTAAACCTGGAGTGAAGCATCGGAATCTATAACTAGTGTAACAGGAAAGGTTCAAAACATAGTCAGTAAGAAGAGTCAGTCTTCTTGTCCTTAAGTCGGCCTTGTGCCTTTTGTATTTAATTCCGAAGCAATTTCTGTGTTTCATCGTCAATAAGAAGGTCCAAGGGATACAGTAAACCTGAAGTGAAGCATCGGAATCTATAACTAGTGTCACAGGAATGGTTCAAAACATAGTCAGTAAGAAGAGTCGGTCTTCATGCACTTATGTCGGCATTGTGCTTTTTGTATTTAATTCCGATGCAATTTCTGTGTTTCACCGTCAATAAGAAGGTCTAAGGGATAAAGTAAACCTGAAGTGAAGCATCCGAATCTATAACTAGTGTAACAGGAATGGTTCAAAACATAGTCAGTACGAAGAGTCAGTCTTCATGTACTTATGTCGGCATTGTGCCTTTTGTAATTATTTCGGATGCAATTTCTGTGTTTCATCGTCAATAAGAAGGTCCAAGGGTTACAGTAAACATGAAGTGAAGCATCGGGATCTATAACTAGTGTCACAGGAATGGTTGATAACATAGTCTGTAGGAAGAGTCAGTCTTCTTGTACTTAAGTTGGCATTTTCCCTAATCTATTTAATTCCGATGCATTTTCAGTGTTTCACCGTCAATAGGAAGGTCCAAATGATAATGTAAACCTGGAGTGAAGCATCGGAATCTATAACTAGTGTCAATGGAATGGTTCAAATCATAGACAGTAAGCAGAGTCAGTCTTCTTGTACTTAAGTCGGCATTGTGCCTTTTGTATTTAACTCCAGTGCAATTTCTGTGTTTCATAATCAACAAGAAGGCCAGAGGGATACATTAAACCTGAAGTGAAGCATCGGAATCCTTAACTAGTGCCACAGGAATGGTTCAAAACATAGACAGTAAGAAGATTCAGTCTTCTTGTACATAAGTCGGCATTGTGCCTTTTGTATTTAATTCCGATGCACTTTCTGTGTTCCATCGTCAATAAGAAGGTCCAAGGGATACAGTAAACCTGAAGTGAAGCATCGGAATCTACAACTAGTGTCACAGGAAGGGTTCAAAACATAGTCAGTAAGAAGAGTCAGTCTTCTTGTCCTTAAGTCGGCATTGTGCCTTTTGTATTTAATTCCGATGCAATTTCTGTGTTCATCGTCAATAAGAAGGTCCAAGGGATACAGTAATCCTGGAGTGAAGCATCGGAATCTATAACTAGTGTCACAGGAATTGTTCAAATCATAGACATTAAGAAGATACGGTCTTGTTGTACTTAAGTTGGCATTGTGCCTCTTGTATTTAATTCCAATGCAATTTCTGTGTTTCATCGTCAATAAGAAGGTCCAAGCGATACAGTAAACCTGAAGTGAAGCAACGGAATCTATAACTAGTGTCACAGGAATGGTTCATAACATAGTCAGTAAGAAGAGTCAGTCTTCTTGTACTTACGTCGGCATTGTGCCTTTTGTATTTAATTCCGATGCAATTTCTGTGTTTCATCATCAATAAGAAAGTCCACGGGATACACTAAACCTGAAATGAAGCATCGGAATCTTTAACTAGTGTCACAGGAATGGTTCAAAACATAGACAGTAGGAAGAGTCAGTCTTCTTGTACTTAAATCGGCATTGTGCCATTTGTATTTAATTCCGATGCAATTTCTGTGTTTCATCGTCAATAAGAAGTTCCAAGGGATACAGTAAACCTGAAGTGAAGCATCGGAATCTATAACTAGTGTCACAGGACTGGTAAAAACATAGACAGTAAGAAGAGTCAGTCTTCTTGTACTTAAGTCGTCATTGTGCCTTTTCAATTTAATTTCGATGCAATTTCTGTGTTTCATCGTCAATAAGAAGGTCAGAGGGATACAGTAAACCTGAAGTGAAGCATGGGAATCTATAACTAGTGTCACAGGAATGGTTCAAAACATAGTCAGTAAGAAGAGTCAGTCTTCTTGTCCTTAAGTCGGCCTTGTGCCTTTTGTATTTAATTCCGAACCAATTTCTGTGTTTCATCGTCAATAAGAAGGGCCAAGGGTTACAGTAAACATGAAGTGAAGCATCGGAATCTATAACTAGTGTCACAGGAATGGTTGAAACATAGTCTGTAGGAAGAGTCAGTCTTCTTGTACTTAGGTCGGCATTTCCCTAATCTATTTAATTCCGATGCAATTTCAGTGTCTCATCGTCAATAGGAAGGTCCAAATGACGCAGTAAACCTGGAGTGAAGCTTCGGAATCTATAACAAGTGTCAATTGAATGGTTCAAAACATAGACAGTAAGCAGAAACAGTCTTCTTGTACTTAAGTCGGCATTGTGCCTTTTGTATTTAACTCCAGTGCAATTTCTGTGTTTCATAGTCAATAAGAAGGTCAGAGGGATACAGTAAATCTGAAGTGAAGCGTCGGAATCTATAACTAGTGTCACAGGAAAGGTTCAAAACATAGACAGTAAGAAGATACAGTCTGCTTGTACATAAGTCGGCATTGTGCCTTTTGTATTTAATTCCGATGCACTTTCTGTGTTTCATCGTCAATAAGAAGGACCGAGGGATACAGTAAACCTGAAGTGAAGCATCGGAATCTATAACTAGTGTCACAGGAATGGTTCAAAATATAGTCAGTAAGAACAGTCGGTCTTCATGTACTTAAATCGGCATTGTGCCTTTTGGATTTAATTCCGATGCAATTTCTGTGTTTCATCGTCAATAAGAAAGTCCAAGGGATACACTAAACCAGAAATGAAGCATCGGAATCTATAACTAGTGTCACAGGATGGGTTCAAGACATAGACAGTAGGAAGAGTCAGTCTTCTTGTACTTAAATCGGCATTGTGCCATTTGTATTTAATTCCGATGCAATTTCTGTGTTTCATCGTCAATAAGAAGGTCCAAGGGATACAGTAAACCTGAAGTGAAGCATCGGAATCTATAACTAGTGTCACAGGAATGGTAAAAACATAGACAGTAAGAAGAGTCAGTCTTCTTGTACTTAAGTCGTCATTGTGCCTTTTCAATTTAATTTCGATGCAATTTCTGTGTTTCATTGTCAATAAGAAGGTCGGAGGGATACAGTAAACCTGAAGTGAAGCATGGGAATCTATAACTAGTGTCACAGGAATGGTTCAAAACATAGACAGTAAGAAGAGTCAGTCTTCTTGTACTTAAGTCGGCATTGTGCCTTTTGTATTTAAGTCCGATGCAATTTCTGTGTTTCATCGTCAATAAGAAGGTCAGAGGGATACAGTAACCATGAAGTGAAGCATCTGAATCTATAACTAGTGTCACAGGAATGGTTCAAACATAGTCAGTAAGAAGGGTCGCCCTTCACGTATTTAAGTCGGCATTGTGCCCTTTGTATTTAATTCCGGTGCAATTTCTGTGTTTCATCGTCAATACGAAAGTCAGAGGGATACAGTAAACCTGAAGTGAAGCATCGGAATCTATAACTAGTGTCACAGGAATGGTTAAAAACATAGTCAGTAAAAACAGTCAGTATTCCTGTCCTTAAGTCGGCATTGTGCCTTTTGTATTTAATTCCTATGCAATTTCTGTGTTTCATCATCAATAAGAAGGTCCAAGCGATACAGTAAACCTGAGTTGAAGCATCGGAATCTATAACTAGTGTCACAGGAATGGTTCAGAACATAGACCGTAAGAAGATACAGTCATCTTGTACTTAAGTTGGCATTGTGCCTTTTGTATTTAATTGCGATGCAATTTCTGTGTTTCATCGTCAATAAGAAGGTCCAAGGGATACAGTAAACCAGAAGTGAAGCATCGGAATCTATAACTAGTGTCACAGGAATGGCTCAAATCATAGACAGTATGAAGAGTCAGTCTTCGTGTACTTAAGTCGGCATTGTGCCTTTTCTATTTAATTCCGATGGAAATTCAGTGTTTCATCGTCAGTATGAAGGTCCAAGTGATTCAGTAAGCCTGGAGTGAAGCATCGGAATCTATAACTAGTGACAATGGATTGGTTCAAAACATAGTCAGTAAGAACAGTCGGTCTTCATGTACTTAAGTCGGCATTGTGCCTTTTGTATTTAATTCCGATGCAACTTCTGTGTTTCATCGTCAATAAGAAGGTCCAAGGGAAACAGTAAACCTGAAGTGAAGCATCGGAATCTATAACTAGTGTCATAGGAATGGTTCAAAACATAGACAGTAAGAAGAGTCGGTCTTCATGTACTTATGTCGGCATTGTGCATTTTGTATTTAATTCCGGTGCAATTTCTGTGTTTGAACGTCAATAAGAAGGTCCAAGGGATACAGTACACCTGGAGTGAAGCATCGGAATCAATAACTAGTGTCACAGGAACCGTTCAAAACATAGTCGGTAAGAAGAGTCGGTCTTCA